>NC_044325.1:86889449-89335283 GCF_007399415.2 Gopherus evgoodei | reverse complement strand
GAATGTGCTTTCTTCAGCAGGTGAAGGCAAAGTCTCAGCAATTTTGAGAGAGAGAGAGAGAGAGAGAGAGAGAGAGAGAGAGAGAGAGAGACTGCTGTGCTTTTAAATATTTGAAATCTACTTGTCTAATATATCCTACAGCAAGTCTTACAAGTATCATAAAGCACCTTGCCATTGAGTCTTTTTGGTCTGTTGAATTGAGAGTAACACAAATGTATGTTTGGTCTTCAGAATCTAGACCTATATTTAATGGGAGAAATACTGCTCTCATTTACACCCATGCAATTGCACTACACTTGCACAGTGGTAACTCTGGACAGAATTGGCCCTTCATCTGATTTTCCCAGCAGTATAGGACTGTTCCCAAAAACGTATCTGTTTCTGGAAATACATGTTGGATAGTGCACCATTACACTGAGATAATCAAAAAATAAGTGCTCTTTAAAAACACTTGACAAAGAAAACCACATTTCTACTTGAGTCTTTAAAATGATTTATGCCACATGTCAGATCATGCCTTGAAAACAATTTATGTGCAATTATTAGAAAAGCAATAGAAAAATGTTGCCATTTGCAAGCATAATCCATTCCCCAGCTCTTCCCACATTTCCAACTTCTTTTTAACAGTTTCAAATGGGGGCGGGAAGCCAAATAAAACCACCAACCCACACACCCAAACAAAACAATCTTCATTTCTATTTCTGTTCCCACTGATGTTTCAATGATATTTCCAAATCTGGGCAACGAAACTATCAGTTAACATGTAAAAGATGCTAAACCAAAGGGATTAGTGACACAACAGAGAAGTCAAGATTTGTGCATCTGGCATCACGATCAGCATTTGTCACCATCAAAAAAGAGATGTCTGCATAGTTAAATCCATCATCTGGTCACCTGTTTTGTGACATGCCTGATTTGTACTGCTGGTTTACTTAGAGCTCAGTCCTGCACAATGCTGAGCTGGTGACTGAAGCCAATGGAAATTGCAGGCTCCCAGCATCTCTCAGATGGTGTTCAGCATCCTCAGGGATCTGGCCCATACTTTATAAACAACTTGGGAGAGACACAATCTCTTCCCTTGTGTCCTGCATAGTTCTCATGGCCCTTCTGGTACTCAACAAATTAATTTTAAAAGTAGCTGATCAGTATTAATAGTATTGTGCCTACACAGACTATGAAACAACTCTGAGTCAGCACTTCTAGCAATAATATCCCAGCACAATGGTTTAACGTGGTCACGGACATGCACCTATATTGGGGGCACTCTTAGGGGATTTTAAGGCTAAACCAAAACAGTAGCTGAAGGCCAAGTTGTGTGGGAAATCTCCCCTGAAGTGCTAGCCCTAAAGCAGCAGTCAAACACTATTAGAATCATGAGAATGAACTCACTGGGAGCTGGACTCTCAGTACTTTGCAGGAAGTTTCCAGCACCTGTAGCAAACTGATGCTTTGCCTACTCGCTCTGCATGCATCCACACAAAGTTCTCTCTAGCCCAAGAAATGGAACCTGGGGTCACACAGCTCCTCACTGACACATTACATCATGCATTCAGACATGCATTATGCTAGTTACTTGTGTGGGGTTTGGCTGTAATCCCTATTTACAGTGAGGTGTGTATGATTGCATGTGTAATCCTTCACTCACTTGATTCAGTGGAGGGGCTCAGAGGAATAAGACACTGAGCTATTCCATTTGAAGACAATGGTAGTTTTGACATTGCTTCCAATAGGACTAGGACTAGGCTATGTGACTTGAAAAGCAATCAAATCTAAACAGGTCTTTATCTGACAAATCCAACCCCCCTACAATTTACAGATTTCCATTTTATATCTATGAGAACATCTTTGTGTCTATTCACTGGTCATGTTTCCCAGTTTCACACATTGTACAGTTCTGGCCCAGATTCTCACCTCATAAAGTGGTGCAAATCTCATGATTATTTATTTGTATTACAGCAGCATTAGGGGATGCAACCAAGATTTGACCCCATTGTGCGAAGTGCTGCAAAAACATATAGTCAGAGACAGTCCATGCCCCCAAATAATTTAGAATCCAAATAGACAAGACATAAGATGGGAAAGAAACCAAAGATAAAGTGACTTGTCCAAGGTCACCCAGTAGATTAGTAGCAAACATGGGAATAGAACCCAGTCTAGAATCCTGACCTCTAGACCACGCTGACTCTATTAACATACCACTAGTGTAACCTACATCAAGCCCACATCCTCTGTCAACACTCCCCATTTACTTTCTTCTTTCCGACATGCCAGATCTCCCTTAATTTAAAAAATTAACAAAGATAAGATTATTTAACTTTCTATGCCATCTTTCATTTTGCTATCTCAAAGTGATTTGCCAGCATTAATTAATCAGGACACAAAAGTTAAGGTCATGTAGCAAATCACTCTCTTCTTTGGCTTCAAAGTGTATTAGTAGTTTATTTGCATCACCAGCATGTAGCTGCTAAATTGCAGCGCTCAGTCAACAGCCGTCCCTTGAGCCAGGAAGTTTGAGTCTATCAAAATCTGAATATAAAGCAACGTTCTACAGTTCTCAGCCACTAGCGATGAACATACTGTACTTGCTCTCCATAGCTGTTATCCTCTTAGATGAGGAGAAAACCTCTGTGTGTGTTCCTGATCCATTGCATGCATCTCCTTGATCTGTTGAGCTGGTGTGGCAACTTGCTAGACAATGGTCAGCATTATGCAAGGCAACTTGCATTAACATTGCAGCTCAGACAGTACTGGTGTTCCTACAGGCACTAACCCAAAGGAGACAAAAGAAAAGGATGGAAAACATAGGCCGTGAAGAAAGACTGAATATAAAAATCGTCAGCAAATATCAACTTACCTGTCCATGCTTTCCCTCCAGCCCATGCTAATATTTACTTTGCAGAAAAATAGTGGCTGTTTTACTAGCAGCCACAAAAAACATGTATGAAGTTCAACACTTCTATCAGACAAGTTGATTTGTTAAGCATCTGTTCAAAATATACCCCCCAATTGTCACCATTATATTTTTTAAAAGCAGTGCTGTCTGTGGTCCATTAATGAACTTCTAAAGGGATGCGTGACACGACTGGTTTTATTTGCAGTTGACACAAGGTTTGTAGATGAAGTATCTGTGGAGCATTTATTAATCCATGCCCAGCTTGCTTTCATGCTGTGTCACAGAATCTAAATGGAAAATGGGTTCCTTGCTTTATCTCAGTGATTTTCTTTGTTTGGATGTTTGTTTGTTTTCAAAGCCTGCTTAATAAGGCAGATCTCATTCTTTGAATGCAGACTAAGAGGGAGGATGGGTTAATTTAATTCTTCCTGTTGTTAAATGTTCTCCTGGCATGAAAATCATTTTTTTTTCAATTTAGAAATCATTTTAAACATTATAATCTCTAGCAGTTAATTGTTGGCCCCCATTTGAACAGGCTGCTTACAATCTGAAAAGTCATGAAGGGATTGATTCTCCACTCCAGAGTAAATCAGGAGTAATTCCATTCAAGTCGATGGAGTTCACCAGCCTAAGTGAGAGGAGAATCAGGCATGAATGATTAATTAACTCATGGAATTCTTCTAGATTCTCAGAGTCATAGGATGAAACCCTGGATCTACTAAAGTCACTGGCAAAATTCCCACTGACTAAAATGGGCCCAGGATTTAATCGGTAGGCCCATATGAGCATATAAGTAACGGTTTACATTAGAGATGGTTTGAGTATTTGAGTCAATGGGAATGGTCCATTTGTAGCCACTGTTTGAGGCACCAAATGCCCACTTCCAGTCTCTTTCTGGGCTGTGGCACAATTATGGTTAGCTCTAAAAGGTAGCCTGGACAACCTCAAGTGGGTGGTGGCAAATTACAAGTACTATGAGCTGCCAAAAAGAAATCCACTCCAGCCAGTAGAGAGCAAGCACATTACTCAAGGGAAATAAGGGCTAAGCACTGCTGCTGGAGCTCACCCTTCGTTCAGACAGAGCCATGATGAAGCAACACTAGTGCACATGAGATTTGATGTAATGGATCAAGCCACTGTTTTATCTAATCTGTCATCTTCCGCTGTGGCTAGTGCCTAAGGATTCAGTGGAAGACAAGTTAGCAGACTAGAGCTCTTATTTAAATTCTGCATATATAAATAAAATTTGTAGATTTGGACATTGAGTCTTTTCCTGTATGAGTGACCATGGTTGGGAAACACTCCAGGCTTTCACTTTTCTAGCTGATGCTTAGACTGGAGGAAGGGTGTTATGATAACGGCAACAAGGAATAACATTCAGGCCTTGCTATATACCACACTGCCATGGATTAGGCATTAGCCTGCCTGTTGAATAAGATGCAGTGGTCAGCAAAGACAGCTGAGCTCATTTGTATGAGGATCAATAAGGTCTACAGCTGTGTATTTAAAAGGGCTTTAGTGAGCCAGTCTTGCCACTGAGTAGGTCAGCTGAGGACAGCACTACCTCTCATCACCTCATATTTTTATGGACCTTTAAAGCCACAGCTACTGAAGATGGTACAAGTGATAAGTCTGGTCTCATCAAGCTCTTGGAACCTGAACTCAAGCAGGGACCTTTTGAATTATACTAAGAGAGCCAAGGCAAGAGAACGGAAGGGACTTTGTCACCAACATATTTCTAGTGTACAATTTGTACCTCCAGCCACTAGATTCTGTTCTCCTGGATGTTGCCTCCCATCTCCGACTGATGTTTCCTCCCCTCTCCCAGAGTCCTCCCTGTAGGATCAAGATGGAGAGAGTTGCAAGAGAACATACTATCACACTGCACCAGTGACAGCTCCACTCCTGGCTTAGGCTCCAGGGATTTGGAAATGGTGACCACTAGTGAAGTGTGTGTTGGAGTGGAGAGGGGACATACTTACACTAAGAAAATAATTTTTCTCAAGTGTCCTCTTTCCGAGTCAACAAAGTGAATCCATCCTCTCTTTTCACTTTTCCAACTGCTAGTGTATTCATTAACCTCATCCCTCTCTCCCGCCTCTTGCTAGGGTTGGGAATTTGTGTTCTTGTCAGCCAGACATTCGCTGCAGTCCAGATGCTGGAGGTGGACACCTGGAATGTGTAAGTATTGTGACTGAACAGTTCCTCCCTACAATGTCTCTTCACTCAGGAATGGTGACCTCTGAAACATGGTGTTACCACAGGCAACAGACTATCCAGTCTATACTAAAAGCATTCCCTTGTTCCTAATACCACAGTTTTTTAAGGGATATCCATAAGTATATCTGTGGATATGTTAAAAATCACAATATCAAATTCAAGTCCTATCTTGTTTGAAACAAAATAATTCAGCTTGCCTACCATAGCTGTGCCTATTGTTTCCATTTTCAATAACAGGAGACTGTATAAAAGCACAACATACAGCATATGAATAAGGGTACCTAGCTATTGAGACCTGATGCATGCCCTTAGAAGACCTGATTTGGATTACACATTTGCAAAAATGATATATTAGCACTAGCACCCCATCCTGGCTATATCTCAGTTGTCTTCAAAATGTCCACAATCTATTGTGTTTCATTTGAAAACGCTAGTCACTTGAGGTGGAATTTATGCCCGACATAGACCAGATAAACTCCAGTCATTTCCTCACAATGCATTTTTTTTAATTTAATCTTTAAAAAGACAGGCTGCTGGTTAACTGAGAGTCCCCTGTTTGATTGACAGTATCTGTCAGAGGCAATGAACTCCACTTGAACATTGCCTTTATGTTGCTGTGTAAAGTTGTTCAACTGTGACCCTTCCATCTGTTCCAGCTAATCTGAAAGTCATTTAGGCCCGCTTCTCCATTCATTCTAAACACAGCACATTCTCCTGTTAACACACATATGCAAAGTTGTCGGGCTGTCAGCTACGTAAGGTTGGCTTTTTTTGTTGGTTTTTTTCTTTTTTTTGAAAGTCTCACTTACGACATCTGTGTAAACATTTCCTCATAACAATTCTAATAGAACAGCCATTTACTGGAATCCACTTCATATCTTGCTAATTATTTTTTATGTTCATATCTGTAAGTCTCATACTGTCACTACAGAAAAGGTCCAGTATGCTTCTTTAAAACAGCTTGGGTAGTTGACTTCAATATTCCAGCACGCATGTGGAAGACTTTACATTTTAAAGATCTAGCCAGATGTGTATTCAGAAGAAGGGGTAATATTTTTGCCAAACCGGGTTTTGCATAGTTATTTAACCTTTAAAATTCTGGGGCACTATTATTCACACATTACAATTCAAGTTCCAAGACAAGTTCAAATGTTGCTTTCTATCTAAGATTGTTACACTACTTTGATATACAATATACATATTTACAAAAGAATCTAAAAACTCAAATGAATTTGATGCTTCCAACTCAGGGCCCAGATGATATTTTAATTCACCTTGCACAGTCAAAAGATTGGCAAAAGTCAGCACAGATATTATTGATTGTCTACAGACCTGCATGTATATGGTTCCCTGAACACAAAATGAAGGGCCATAAAATTAAAATTTATTGTAAACTGAACTCTGCTTCAGGAATTAGAATGCTGGCAGTAAGTCACAGAGGAATAAATCAATTTGTGGTTCTGGTATGGTTAGGCAGGACATCAAAATGATCCATTCTCTCCATCAAAGTTAAGAAAATTTGTACTAAGTGATTTCAGGTGCATGTAAACAAAACAAAGAGAAGGAGAAGTTAACTTTCCAGATGATGAGTTATCATGAGGCACATAGGCAATATATAAAAAGCATTTTATCCCTCATTCCTCATTTCCTGGTACCTACCTGTTGGAAATCTTCATGAAAGGCTGGTCAGGATGCCGAGAACCACTTTAAAAGGGAAACTGCAATGCAAGATATTCTAATTACCCCCCATGTTACAAAGAAAGTAAAATGATCCAAGTGTTTCTTTGCTATAATAACATGTGAACAATCCAATAGGAATATGTCTTGTTGACAAGGTCATGTAAGCTGTCATGCTACACAAGCAACCCCGTTCCATCGACCTAAAGGACTCTTAAAATCGACTGCTGTACTCCTCCCCAGCAAGAGGAGTAGCAATAAAAATCGACCTTATTGGGTCAAATTTGGGGTAGTGCAGATGCAGTCTGAAGATATTGGCCTCCGGGAGCTATCCCAGAGTGCTCCAGTGTGACCACTCTGGACATCACTTTCAACTCCTATGCACTAGCCAGGTACACAAGAAAAGCCATGGGAAATTTTGAATTTCATTTCCTGTTTGGTCAGCAGCACAGGTGACCATACCGTCCCAGAATCTCAAACAAGCTCCAGCATGGACCAAACGAGAGACACTGGATAAGATTGCTGCTTGGGGAGAAGAATCTGTGCAGGCCAAACTCCAATCAAAAAGAAGAAATGCTAATATATATGCCAAAAATCACACAGGGCATGATGAACAGAGGCTACAACAGGGACACACAGCAGTGCCACATGAAAGTTAAGGAGCTCAGGCAAGCCTACCAAAAGACTAAGGTGGCAAATGGTCACTCTGGGTCAGACCCCCATACATGCCGTTTCTATGATCAGCTGCATGGCATTCTGGTGGGGACGCTACCACTACCCCACCACTGTCCGTGGACAACTGCAAGGGGGGATCATGCAACAGGAAGAAGGATTTTGTGGATGAGGAAGAGGAGGAAAATGTGCAGCAAGCAAGAGGAGAATCCATTCTCCCTGGCAGCCAGGACCTTTTCATCACCCCTTTTCATCACACCTTCCATGGCGGGTTCCTGGACCCTGAAGCCGGAGAAGGCACCTCTGGTGAGTGCACATTTGTAACTATACTACAGGGTTTAAAAGCAATAGTGTTTAATGTTTGATTTGCCCTGAAGACTTGGGATGCATTTGCAGCCAGTACAGCTACTGGAAAAGTCTGTTAATGTGTCTGGGGATGGAGCGGGAATTCTCCAGGGATGTCTCCATGAAGCTCTCCTGGATGTACTATGAAAGCCTTTGCAAAAGGTTTCTGGGGAGGGCTGCCTTATTTCGTCCTCCACGGTAGGACACTTTATCATGCAAAGCCAGTAGCAAGTAGTCTGGAATCATTGCAGCACAAAGCATGGCAGTGAATGGTCCTGGGTTTTGGTTGCATTCAAGCAACGTTCAGTCTATATCTTTCTGTTTTAGCCTCACCTGGTTGAAATAGGGGAATTTTTATAAGGGAACAGTAAAAGGACCTTGTTCATACTGGGCTGTTTGCGCTCAGTTAAAAGGGATCACCTCTGAGAATAGCCACAAGGTGGAGGGAGGGGTGAAGGGATCATCCCAGAGAATAGCCACGCGAAAACCACAGCCCCTCCTTTCAAATGGCAAACCCAACCGGCATTGCTTGCTACGGGAAAGGAGGGTGCTGCAGTTTGAAACCAGGGCTGCCTGGGGGGGGGCAAGTGGGGCAATTTGCCCCAGGCCCCGGGCCCCGCAGAGGCCCCCACGAGAGTTTTTTGGGCCCCTGGAGCGGGGTCCTTCACTTGCTCTGGGGGGCCCGGAAAACTCTCGCAGGGCCCGGGCCCTCGGAGCTTCTTCTGCTCTGGGTCTTCAGCAGCAGGGGGTCCTTCCACCCTGGGGCGGAAGGACCTCCCGACGCCGAATTACCGCCAAAGTGGGACCCACCGCCGAAGTGCTGGGTCTTCGGCAGTAATACGGTGGCGGGGAGGCCCCGCCGTGGGTCTTTGGGGCACTTTGATGGCGAGTCCCAGAGCAGAAGGACCCCCTGCTGCCGAATTATGTCCAGGCTTCATGAGCCATGGCATTAAGGGGTAGGCTGGGTCTCCAAGAATAACTATTGGCATTTCAACATCCCCAACAGTAGTTTTCTGGTCTGGGAAGTAAGGCCCTTCTTACAGCTGTTCAAACAGCCTGGATTTCCTAAAGATGCTAGCATCATGCACCTTTCCCGGCCATCCCATGCTGATGTCGGTGAAACATCCCTTGTGATCCACCAGTGCTTTCCACACCATTGAGAAGTATCCCTTGGGGTTTACATACTGGTTGGCAAGGTGGTCCAGTGCCAAGATGGGGATATGCATTCCATCTATCGCCCCATGACAGTTGTGGAACTGCCCACAACCCATTGCAGAAAAGCCATCCACTATGACCTGCACATTTCCCAGAGTCACTACCCTTGCTAGCAGAAGATTAGTGATTGCCTTGGCTACTTGGATCACAGCAGCCCCCACAGTAGATTTCCCCACTCCAAACTAATTCCTGACTAACCAATAGCAGTCAGGCATTGCAAACTTCCACAGAGCTATAGCCACTCACTTCTCATCTGTCAGGGCAGCTCTCATCTTGGTATTCCTGCACTTCAGGATGAGGGAAAGCAACTCACAAAGTTCCAGGAAAGTGGCCTTACACATGCAAAAGTTTCACAGCCACTGGGAATCATCCCATACTTGCAACACTATGCAGTCCCACCAGTCTTGTTTGCCAGGCCCAGAATTGGTGTTCCACTGTATCAACCTACCCCACTGCTGCCATGATGTCCCAATTGCCATATCCCGTGCTTTCAGGAACATCTGTGTCCATGTCCTCCTCACAATCGTCCTCATGCTGGTGGCTCCTAGCCAGGTTCTGCACATACTGCAGGATAATGCACAAGGTGTTTACTATGCTCACAACAGCAGCGGTGAGCTGAGCGAGCTTCATACTTGACATCTGCATGGTAACCTAGGAAAAAAGGTGCAAAATGATTGTCTGCCATTGCTTTCATTGAGGGAAGGGAGAATAACTACATGTACCCAAAACCACCTGCGACAATGTTTTTGCTCCAGCAGGCTTTGGGAGCTTAACCCAGAATTTCAATGGGCAGCAGAGACTGCAGGTATTGTGGGATAGCTACCCACAGTGCACCGCTCCGTGAGTCGATGCTAGCCATTGTATTGAGGACTCACTCTGCTGACTTGATGCGCTTAGTGGGGACACACACAATCGACTGTATAAAATCACTTTCAAAGATCAACTTCTATAAAATTGACCTAATTTCATAGTGTAGACACCCCCTCAGATTGGTGCTCTGGTGTATATGTATCTGTATACATTATATATTATGCATGCATCCAGTAGACCCTGACATTATGGTGGAAAGACTAGGCAGAAAAAGAAAGACAGAGTCAGCAAGGTCTTTTCCTCAAGGGTTAGTTTTCTAACAGGAAAGTAAAATAAATTAATATAATCAGAAAGAAAAAGAAAACGCTTCAGCTTTGAGTTCAGTTCAATACTTGGACACCTAGGTGAGGAGCCTGACCTTCCCAAAGGCATGTTACACCATCTGTCTGCCAAGCAGCCACTCTGATCGCCCTTCTCATAGCACCTGCTCAAAGGATAAAGAAAATGGGGGCGCAGAGCTGGGATTAACCCCTCTGTATAAGAGAGACTAGGTAATGTTCCTTCATCCTGTCACATGCACTTTGGTATCAACAAACCCAGTAATTCACCCAGCTCATGAGTGGGATCTCTCAGCTTCTCAGACAAGATTTTATAACAGTGAGCTGTAATGATGGCTCAGTTTATGAAGGCCTCATTACCTTTACAAAACACACATCACATCTACTAATATAATATGTAGAATAAGGACTACAGGAGCTGTCAGCAACAACTAATATTTTTAAGATTGAGAAACAGGTACCACTGCAACAGCAATGCAATTTTATCATGAATTTCTAGATATTTTGTGTTTTTCTTAAAGCCCTAGCTCCTGGCATCATGTGATTACATGAAAACAACTTTCATTTAAAAAAAAATCATGTGGAGAAAAACATGACAAATGTGATCCTGAAGAATCGAAAACCAGAATGAAAATAAAATCAATCCAAAATTACTATTTTTAAAATCTTCCAATTCATTTTTGAACAAGTGGAGTTGGCAATTGTGTAACATCCTTCTTCTAGTTCAGTCTTGAAGAAAATTGTCACCAGCCAAACAGCTTCAGTGGCAACATTGTGCCCTCCCTTTCACCCTATTTATCTCAGTGAGGTGAGCTATGAATTTCACTGCTTATTTGGGACAATTTAAATGCGAACATTTTTTAAGTACAAGGCCTTTCAATCCTCATCACTTCCCACCACCTTTTCTACCCTATTCTTTTTAAAAATAATCTAGGAAACTAAATGCAAAAAAATATGTTATAGTTGCACTATTAATCACAAAATATTAAGAAAGGCAAACATGATATTTCACATACATGGTATTTTGTGTAAAGAATCCTGTGGCACCTTATAGACTAACAGACGTTTTGGAGCATGAGCTTTCGTGGGTGAATACCCACTTCCTCAGATGCATGTGAGGAAGTGGGTATTCACCCACGAAAGCTCATGCTCCAAAACGTCTGTTAGTCTATAAGGTGCCACAGGATTCTTTGCTGCTTTTACAGATCCAGACTAACACGGCTACCCTCTGATACTTGGTATTTTGTGTGTGCATCACTGATAAAGTTGTAAATTAGTGTGCAATGGGCATCATTAAAAAGCAGGCCGCATTGACAACACCATGGTAATGAACTTTGTCATGGCACTAGTAACAACTGGAAAATTCCCCAAAGAGCTGATTTTGTTAGTGGCAGTATTGTATATCATGTATTTTATAATATACATGCCAGCCCAAACTGGAACACTGACTGTGCAACCACTTGCCTAATGGGTTGCTTTCTTATCCAGTTGCAAGGCTGTTCCACTTTTTGCTATCACAGATCCTGTATTCCTGAACTGAGTGCTTCTCTCGCTCTCCCCAACAAATGGCAGAGGAACAGTGAGGTGACTCAGCAGCTGGTTGAAGGTAAATGAAACATCATCCCTTCCTGAGACTTTCTCCAGGCAAGGAGATGGTCAGCTGACAGTGCCCTGACCTCGGATGCATCCCACCTGCTCAGGTCCAATGCACCATCTACCATGAGCAGAGCTGCTATTTAAAAAAAAATCCTGGGACAATTCTGAGAAGAAACTGAGGCAAGAAGGGGTGCTGTGTGTGTAACCCAAAGGAACATTAGGTGATTTGAATAGGAATATCTCAATTTTCAAGGCCTCAGAAGGTTGTGGGGGGTTAGCTAAGCAGCCAGAAACTATGAAACCCATCCTTCTCCTAAGAGAGGTCTCTTCTTACCTACAGTAAGAAAGCCCAAAAGCCTGCTATTCCTCCCTCCAGGCTTCCCGCTTATTTTTCCTCTCTCCTGGGTATTGGGGAAGTCCTCAGGGTCCTTCTGTGCATCCCCACCCCCTTGTGAGCTCTGTTACCATCCTCCGTGTCCCCCACTCGAGAGAAATAAATTCAAATACTCACACAAATTATTCCTGTCTTCTTTACCTCACAATACATAAAATAAGTTCCTCCCCAATTAACTCTTCTTCCATCGTAACCTCAAAATTCACTGTTAGTAGAAACTAGAGTATCTGTCCTCTAGCCAGATCCCCTTACTGGCCTCTCAGAGCCCTGCCAGAGCTGCTTTTCTGCTATATGCACAATTACCCCACTAAGGTAATTTCTCCTATGGACCATTTGTAAAAACGTGGGCCTATCCTGGCCAAATCAGGACTGATAGAAATGATATACGAGGGAGATTTGATGCCTCTGTCCTAACCCTGCACCTTGCCATCCAGAAGCAAGTCAAGCTCCTAGACAGCCAATCCTGCCTTTCTATCTGTAGCAAAGGAGAGAAGTGACCCTCTGCCTTCATCCTGCATTTATGGTAAGGTCTCTAGGCACCCTTCAGTGTTTCTATCACATGTGGGGGTTGTGGGGAGAAGAAACACATTTAGAACAAAAGGACTTGGGAAGGGGAGTTGAATTTGCAATGGAAGGAAAGAGATTTGGTGAGGAGAAGAAATGAATGTTATGAGGGGAAGCAGAGGAGTCTGATTTTTTTTCCTGGAAGGGAAGGGTAAAGAGTGAGGCCTGCATAACATCAGACCGTTAGCCCAAGTCAGGCGTTTGTGTGATTTCCCAGGACCGCAGGACTACCATCAAAAATCAAAGAATTATGGAAATGGAAACTATGGAGCAACATGATACTGAGTGTACAGGCAGACTACAAAGGTAACAGTTCTTCAGACCCACTATCATCTAGGATTCACTTTCAAATCCTAGGTTAAAAAAAGGCTAATAACTAAGTCTTTTAGGTCAATTATCATCCTAAATGACAAAAAAGAAGTTTTTATGGGGGAAACGGATCTGGGATCAGCCAAGTTTTTTAGGAAGTTATGGAGGGGAAGGGAGAAGCCATTCATTTGATTTTTGGATTTGAGATCCTAGGGAAGGAGAAGATAATGATTTTGGCTAGTGGACAGAAGTCTGAGGTGAGAAAAGGGAAAGTAGTATTTTGCAGGGGACAGCATGATGGCTAAATGGCTTAATCTCTCAAACTTGTTTCAGTTCTTGTGGCAGAATTGTACTTGTGGCATCCCTGGGAACCAGGGGAAAAGAGGAGATTGCCTGCTGGTTGTTTGTGATCATTTCTGCTCAAGAACTGGTGTATTCAGTGTAAATAAAATGAGGTACTATAATATTAATAATAATATTATGGAGAAAAAATACCCAGACTCCATGTCACTCATTTTTCCTCCAACAGCAAACTGACCTTCATGATTCCAAAATCTGCTGCTGCTAGGCAGAGTGGTGACAATATGTACAAAGAGTGTGTATGTGTTCACATGTGTGTGCTGCAGTTTGGGAGAGCACACACAAGTGGTCAAGCAGTATGCTGGGACACACAGTCTCACATGGATCCCATTTATCACCATAGGATTACGCTGATCTTATTTAGGGCCACTTTCTCAGACTGGTAATACATCACCATGTGCATCTAGCCTGATGTATGCAACGTAACATAGCTGTGAGATGTGGAATACCCTTCAGAGAATTCGAGCCCCCAGCCAATGACAGTAAAGATGAGGAAGGAGTTGATGGTGCTCACTCCCAAGAAGGAGTAATGCAACCAGACCAATGTGGCGGTCCTGGGAAACAAGACCAGCAATTTACTGAGCCTACCCCTTGTGCCACCTGGAAATGCACAGACTACACTGGTCCTCACCACCCATGGATGTTTGGGTAGTGGGCAACTTAACTCAGCAAATACCTAGGTGGACTGGCCTGGAAATCTTGTTTTTAGGGTAATTAATTCTCATGAACCTCAGGAGACAGCAGTGTGACTGTATCTGTACTTTTGTAGCATATGGGTTTCAGACAGGGCAGCCGTGTGCAGTCCATCATGACAATGCTAGTGTGGTACTCATGACACATGCTTGCTGAGTGGTAGAGGGAGGCCCATGAATCACTGCAAATTAGATGGAACAGGGGCTGTAATTTATGAGAAACCTCTCTCCCGTCTGCCTTATTTGTTAACAGATTTCATGCATTTATTCTCCACTTATGTTTCAGATACCTGGTACTAACAGGATCTCCATTTTGTGTAATTTGCTTTCAGCCAATAAGAGAGCCCCATACTCCATCTGAGAGTATTGGTGATGTACACATGCTACTCTGCAACCCCGTGCATTGTCCTCTGTCACAGTGTACACTCCTCTTTACTATTATCTAGCACAGAAATGCATGACAAATGTCTTCACCCTTTTGGAAGGAAGCAACCCTTTACTGAGCACACATTAGACAATGCTCTGCATCAAGCAGACACGTGTTTGCCTCCCCAACAGCAAATAATTATTGGGTCGGGTCATGCTTGCAAAGAATCAGTGGAAAAGTCACTATTCAGTTTCTTGTGGTTATTAATTTTGCATCTGATCTTAGCCCAATCCTCACCGCTGAGATAAACACATTTCTGTTACATCTAAGTGGCTAGGAGATCATGTGGTAGATCAGATGAAGCCCTTCTTCTCATCCTTTGGTAGTTTTACCTGAAAAGTGAACTGACTGAATAATAAAAAGTGATTTTCAAATATCAGTTTGGTTTCAGATATGGGTTTTGCCTTTTGGCTTCTGAGCCTTTAGGGTGCATTTAGAACACAGTTTCAGGCTTTCTTTTTCAACCACAAAGGATAGAACTATCTATTTTTTAAACGAAAGCTGAGATTCTCACAATCTCATGCCTCCAGGAGCTGGGGCTATACGATAAACATACACACATGCAAAAATCACAAAACTTACAATAAAATCATGAGATTTAGCAACATTGAAATATTTTAACAAATAAAGAGGGTGAATTAACCCTAATCTTATGGATTAGGCCACTTTATTTGTAGCTGAAGAGTCTTCAGTTGACCAATAGTTTAATTTGAAACTGAAAAAGTTTTACACATAGTGGCACAAACGTTTATTCCCCTGGGAAGTCCAATCAGACTGTGCATTATTCACTTTTCTTTTAAAAGTTTCAGGCAGTCACAGAGCAAAAGCAATACCTCTCATGCAGGTGCCCAATTACCCATTGCAATCAGAGTCAGAGAGCACTTTCCAAACAACTCTAAGCTGACATTTGTCAGCATGAAATTTTTGGCAACTACTTATGAATAATGAGCATCTTTGTCTAAATTAGATCCATTCACAAATGATTGGAAAATAGAAAAACAGTAAATTAATCTGTTCATTCATCCACAATGAATAATTTGACCAACTCTGCCTGGGAGATTTTAAGCAACAGCTAAAACAGCAGTGACATTTTTAGCTACATATAAACTGAACCTTGATGGGTTTCCTAAAGTGTTGAATAGTGAGACTCAAGCCCTTTGCCTTTCATTTAGTCATACTCCATCCAGTATTGGAAAAGTAAGCAAGCCCAGTATGAATATTACAGTCCTGAATCAAAAAGCTTTATGATAACCAATAATTGTTGTATGTTTGTGACATGAAGTAGCTTTGGGGCAAGAAAACAGCTCTTCAGATGAGGACAATAAAGTGCATACATGGTGGAATAGTGAAATAATTTGCCTGTCAATAAAAATGTTCCCTTTAAAATCCTAATTTAAGTTTACAAAAAACATTTGTCACTTTCACAGTGCTGAGCTTAGAAATAGATATGATTGTATGTGTGCAATCCATAAAGCAAGCTCTTTCTGCTCAGAAGACTTATCAGCTGAATAAGGGAACTTAAAACAAAATAGACGTCTAACATCACTGAAATGTGAGAGCGTGATAACAGTGCCTGGCATCAGAAATGGAATGGATGGGGATCTCACCCTTGGAGTGCCCCTTTGCATCAGTGCAGGATGTTGTCACTATCTTTGCCTCCAGCATCTCCTACCAGCTCTCTGTCTCTGGCCCTAGGTCTTCTGTGCCCCAGGCCTCCAGCCAAGTTCAGACCCCTTCCAAGGTATCATAAACAAGTTCAAGCAAAAGTTCAGATAAAACTGAATAGTTCTTCTGCCCTCTTGGGCTACTGATGTCTCTTATTTTCTGCTTACAGACTCTACCTCAGGGCTTCCCCTACAAGAGCCTATGCTAGGCCTGCAGTAACAGCCTCACTGTTTTGGTCTGTGGACCCTAACCCTGGGCTTCCTTCAGACAGAGAGACCTGTTTTCTCTGTTCTCTCTCCATCAGCTGAACTCTTCAGTCTATTTATTATGACTTAGCCCCACCCCTTCTAGCCTGGAGCCAATTAGTTACTCACTTCCACAGGTACAAAGCATGACTAATTGGGTGCATTCCCTAGCTTTACAGGTGATAGGGATAAGACCCATCACCTGCAATGTTACCATACACCTTTCCTGTGTGCTTATGAATGAATCACAATCTGTAGGACTCTTGCTATTTCTAGGCTTTACACCATTGTGGTGAATTGTACAATGATTTGGGGGATATGGAAAGCATCCATTAGAGACTAAGAAATAAGCAAGCTCATTTGTGCCCTGATCTTGCAAACACTTACACATGTACTTAATTTAAGAATGAATAGACCTACTGATGTCAACTATATCATCAACTCTACGTGTTCAAAAATCAAGTGCTAAAAAATCATGACATAGGCTTAAAAGTAATTATTTTGTTTTAAATAATTTGTTCCTGATTTGCCTTCTGTTTTTTTTAATCTTTAGGGTGCGTTTGGGTCACATTTTACAGCTTTTCTCTATAACCAAGAGAGTTAAAAATTATTTATTTTTAAAAGTTGAAATTTGCATGTAATAACATGACTCCAGGAGCTGGGACTTTAATGAAAACATCAAGGATCACAGGACTTGCTGTAAGGTCATGTGAATTGCTAATACTGAATCAACATGTCTCACACATGCTTAATGGTCAGGTAGTGGTCAAATATTTTGAAGTACTAAGTTAGAAGAACAGTGATAATAGAAACAAAAAAGAATAAGATTTTACAGTCTCTGGCAGGCTTAGCCTTAGATACTTCTGCCTAATAACAAAAAGCAAAGTGAGTTATTTTATCTCAGAAAATGGATTAACACAATATCTACCTCTTCTAATGAAATTACAAAGAAAGATATAAAATCATAGTAAGTAACATTTCTATTATATATACCAAATTACATTTTGACCCTGTGCAGCCCACTCCTTTCAATACTGAGCTCCTAAAAATGGCAGTAAAGCTGATTTTTTCTTACCAGAAATCGTTGACTTCTTAACTTACATTCTAAACCAACACTAAGTCTGATTTTGCTCCCGCTAATATGTAGGGCAAGTCTTCCATTCACTTCAGTAGGAGCCAGAACAGGCCTATTATTTCCATAAAATCCATCCTCTTCGTGTATAACTCACATGCAACATGGTGAGAACAGAACTCATCTTTACCCCTCCACCTTCTCTTCTCCTCTCTCTCTCCCTCTGTGTATATACATAAATTGCCTTTCCCATCCCTTGGGTGGACATTCTGGGTATCATACTAATGTCCTCTCCTACAAGTTGAGGCCAAATGCCTCAGCCTCTTCTGTTATGACAGTTTTAATAATTGCTATTATATAATGGATTTCTGATACACATTAGGCCAGATCATCAGCTGGTGTAAATCAACATAGTTCTATTAATGTCTATGGGGCTATACTAGCTGAGGACCCAGCCCATTTTTTCAAAGTCAATAGTTCTTTCACTTTTTACATTATTTTCCCAATATCTCATAAGAAAAAAGCCTAGGAGACCTCTAGAATAAGCTACTGCCTGACACGCAAAGCTCCAACCAAAAGGAAAAAGTTACAGAAAAGCATTTAAAAGAAAAAATAAAGCAATTTTTCTTGACATTGTTTTATTTTCAGCCCGTGTATGCAAGATTCGGAAGAAAGGACCTGCGCCACTGACGTCAATGGGAGCAGGATCGGGCACAAAGACCACAGTGCTTCCTCACCCCCGAACCTGTTCCACTTTCCTAAACTAACTTTCTCCATTGCAAACACAACAGCTCATCCTTCCACCAAGCAGAAGCGGCCTCAGGTCAACTGAAGTTCCACTTTATAGTTTGCTTAACATACTGTTAACTAGCCCAGCTCATTTACAAAGGGCCGTCTAACTTATTTTCTTATGATTCTTTGGTTCCCTGTAGCAATTTCAAGAGCTTCTCCTTTTCCAGGCACAATTCAGTCTTGGGAAAGGAGCATATAAGGTCCCTATGACATCACTCCTGGGTGGTATGCAGAGCACTCGTGCATCAGGGTGGGAAACATTGAACTTCATCCTTAAAAAGTATCAAAAGGCTACTTCATTAAACCTTAAGATTTCTTGCACTGAGGTAACAGCTTATAGTGTACTGCAAAGAGATATGAGAAAGGGCAGATTTTTCTTATCTTTTGTTATTGGAATTGACCCTCGGGGTCCTTAGGCCTTGGTGAGAGCTTAAGCAAGCTTAGATCAAGGAAGGATTTTGAAATTGAATTTATTCAGATTAGCAAAACCTTCCATGAGAGGATTTACTCTCAACAAGCTGTTGCCAACTTGGAGCTTACAAAGCCCAGCCTATTTTGCTGATTTACAATCAACATTTTTTTTTAAACCACAAGTAGACTGGCATCATTAAAAAAATACTTGCAAGTGAAGTTCACACAGTACCAATGTTTTTCCAGCCACAGTTTGTTTTTCAGTAATTTGTGTGATATAGAGAACAACTTCCATTTATTTGGCCATTTCAGGATATTGGACTAAAACACTCCATATAACGATACAGGGAAAACAGCAAAAAATGGAACAGAGAGCTGGTCATTACAATTAAATGTAGCCAGTTTAGATTGATAGCTGCCTACCAGTCACTAATTCATGTCGAGATACAAATCAAACCTAGATGTTATATGAATATGCATATATGTGTACATGTGTTTGTGTGTGTAAATGTGTGTGTAAACACACACAAAAATACTTGTCATATATGACGTATTGGGGAGAGAGAGAGAGTGCACAATTTTATGGGAGAAACCCTGAACCTACTGAAGCCACTGGGAGTTTGCTTTTGATTTTCATTCACTCTATGAATCTACGACGAAAAGCGTACCATTGAAAATCCTTATTTCTTTGTGCTTCAACTTGTTGAAAGAGATTGTCATCCTGTTGATTTCTCCCAGTTCAGACACTAAGTCACTGACACATAGTGTAGGAGTTCTTATTTTAGCAGAGAAGAGCTGGCCACATTGCATTAAATCATCCTTATACCCTCAGCAGTGTATTATACCTTAATCATCCTTATACCCTCAGGGACATTGGGTTCTGGCTGCAAATAATCCTGGGAAATTTATTTTTGCTCATTTTACAGATCAGCAAAAATAATTGACAGGAAATCGGTCCACCTCTGAATTATACTGAAATACCTTATGCTTTGTTGTATTGTTTCATCAGACTTGTGAAACTCATCCAGCTAGTCAAGTGCTTGTAATTCCATTTAAAAAGAGATTGAGTAACACTTGAGGCAGCATTGCCTAGTGGACAGGGCACCAGATGAAGTGTCAGGAAATCTGAGTTCTGTTCCTGGCTCTGCCACTAACCTACTGTGGGACTATGGGCAAGGCATTTCACCTATGTTCTAATTCCCTTCTCTCCCTTTGTCTGTCTTGTCTGCCTCTTGTTGTATGTATATATAGTGCCTACAACCCTGGGCACCTACAAGTCCTACCATAATACAAATAGTAAATAATAAATAACAACAACACTGAAATTACCTCACACCATTGAAAATGAAAATAGAAAGATACCCACAACATTGGACATGCCCAGTAATTCTATACCTGGTCTCCCATTTATGACTGAGGGAAAATATTTAGTGCTACACTACATTGCATCTAAGCGACAAAGTAAGCCCATACAGTGAAATAAACACCTTTCCTGCACAAGGTACAAGTAACCCAGTTTTGTGGGAGAAATTAACGGGAGAATAGAGGTGACAAAATCTATCCTTGAAGGCAGGCCACAGGGCTTCTGTGCAGTCCCTCTACAGTCACTATATTGGCCATTGTCCCAAATGAAGGGTTCCCGAATATTAGATACACAGACCAACCCCCAGCTAACCCGCAATGGTACTACTTTGGCTCATAGGGGCTCTGAAGGATTCTATACAACCATTGCACTTTTGCATGTGGGACTATGGCCTTTTATAAATCCTCCACAAGGGGTACGAATTTCACACACATTTGGTATAAATTTCACTCTTATTCAGTAAGGTTAGAGTATAAACCAGGAATACTGTCATCATTAAAGGGCCCAAACTGGAATTTCTTGGTTGTCTAGAATTCTCACTGATTTCATCAGGAGATTTGAGAGTGCAGGAGAATGCAGGATTGGACTCCCTCAGTACTCCTAATATCCATTTTCAGGCACAATAGAAATAATGAATAATAGTAATCCATCTTCTCCTTCAATTTCCTTCTCTTTGTAACTTGGGCTTAACAATAGATGATGTTGTTTTGTTTTTAAACAAGCAACAGATTTCACATTAACCATACAGACAACAATTAATAATTTGCCTTCAAAACCGATGCAATTTTCTTTACTAATGAAGGTTTTTAAAATAATATATTATTAATACTAATAAGTGAAATAAGCCAATGAATAGCTAAGATTACAAGATGAAACTAATGGTGAATACAGAAATAGGATAATGAGCTAATGGTTAATAAGTATAATAAAATCTTCCAAACATTGTTATATATACTAAGAAATTATTGTTCATGCAAAATCATCTGGGTATTTAACAGAAAGCTGCATTTTCCTCTATTCAGATGTCTATTTTACGTGGCTTGATCTTTATTTAATTTACCCATTAAGATTATTTTTTAAACTCAGATTTTTACATTTTATTTAAACTGTAAACCCGCAGTCCTCAAACTTTCAAGAATATTGTACAATACTTGTTGCATGGATTCCTAGTCATAATCAGTTTAGCAGAATTTATTGCTTTTGTTTCATATATCTTCTTGTGGACATTGTATTGCATTTTACATAGTTTCACACCTTTAAAATGTTGCTTTTGATAAAATAGTTATTTTCATATTTCTGATGCAAAGAAAAAAGTGATTAAAATGATTTTTTAAAATTAAGCCTATTTGTTGAAAAAAGGCCCATTTTGCTTGAAGAAAATATATATCTAAGCAACATTTTTGTCTGAAATAGTTCTACTTATAAATGTGCAACAAATTGCAAATATACTTGATTTTGGCATTTCATGACAACTATTTCACACACCTCCAGCCTTGATGAATTTAGTTTCTTTAAAATGAAATGATGAATTATTATGCTATGGCTACTAACACAAGTATCAAAAAAATCATTGTATGGACTTCTAAAGGGAAGGAGTTAAGAGAAATCATCATGGACAACTTCTAAGTAAAGTCTTATCTTTCCCAATTAAAATAAGCCAGATAAAGTTATTTATACACAAAGTGCAAAAATAAAGATTACAGCTAGCACTCCACCCTTGTACCATATAGTTTGGTCATGCTTAGTGTGATAGAAACACTTTCTTATCTGTGAATGAAGATTAATTAGTTTATTTTATTTTATGCTAAAAATATAATGCATTTTTGCACTATTGAGCTGTGCTCAGTAAAAACCCAGTTAACTAAAACTGAATTCCCACCCATATGCTGAATTTACTTACTTACAGATTATATTTTAAAAAAGTCTCTATATATTTAAAGTTCCTTACTAAATTTGGTAGAATATTTCTGAAAAATCAAACATGCAATCAATTGCATCAAAATAGCTACAGAACTTCTGGGTACACAGGACCCTTTTTCCCCTCTCCTCAGAAGTATATGTATGCATGGATTATTACAACCAGGTTTAGTAACAATTGTAAATTCTAGTTTTGTATACATGCCTAGCTATAAGTCCATTGTATATGACATTAGGCCCATTTCTTGTAAGAAAGACCAGTGTTGTATGTATACTATCTTAAATGGTCTTTTTGTGACCTCGGTCTGTACCCTCAAACAAATGAAGCAGTTTGGGTTTTGTTTTTTTTTTCCCCCTGATGGGCGTGCTAAGAGGTGGGGGGGAGGAATCATCATTACACATGCGGTGCACCAAGGCACACAGACTTCCTTGTGACCGTATTTAAAAAAACGGACACAAAGAAATAGTCATTGCAGTTACAATAGGGGAAATCTAGTATGCTTTTCCAAGGAATCACATTTTGGGGAGAATTACAGAATAATTACACATATGCTTAGATCACGAGCATTCAATGAAGCGGACAATATTTTGAGGATTTAAGATGTTGGTGTTGTGGTCGTCTCTAAGAAACCAGGATAATTCAGACATTCAAATGCAAAAATGCACCATTTGGAGAGTGTAATGCGGTCTGTTCTGGTCAGTGTTACAAATTCGGAAAGGATTCCCTGGCTGCAGACATTAGCCACTTAATACTTAAATCTGTTTCCAAATGTAAAGCATAGAACAAAAGTGCTTTGCATTAATGAAATGTATCCTAACACTGGTGTAGTGACACATTTCATTAATGTGTCACATTGCTGATGTAAAATATAATTACAACAGATATGCCTGTCTTATAGCTTGATAAGACCCTTGGATGAAATATTGTTTAACTAAATTAACAGTAAACATCTATCACAGCACTATCATTTTCCTAGTTGTAGACTGGGTTAATTTCATGCCAGCATATGAAACTAACTAATGCAATTGAGCCTTTCAACTTCACAGCTATTACAGATGATTTATGCATGTTGAGTTGATTTCCCTCTGCTAGTACAACAAGCATAACCCACAAATATAATTGTTAACTGCTAATGAAGGCTGTTGTTGGGGGTTTTTTTAAATATAGTTTTGTCTCCATAGAAAAAGTGTAGGGAGATAGTTACAATTTATAAATATGTTTTGAGTTTCCTAAGCAAAGTGCTGCACAGTAAACTATTGTTATTTATTTTGATTATCCACTGTCATCACATCAAGCTACATGTAAACCACGTGTAAACTTCAGAAACTTCTTGCATCCTTATTTAGAGGACTGGAAAAACTGCCATGAGTTAGGTCACTGATAATCACTTATGTACTGGGATAAATAAAATACAGAGACATCACTTATACTTAGGTGGGGCGGGGAGGGGGGAGAAGAAAATCAACATTTAGCTACATGTTTTCTACTTACCTTCTACTATTTTAGGGTTTATATATTTGTTGTAGAGAGTGAGGGGGAGGTTTGCTTCATTGCATTTGAGTTCATTGTACCTGACAGCAACAGAACAGTTTTGACATTATTATTATTGATGGATATATCTGAAGTCATATGATTCAGAGTACTTTAAGTGATCAACTAAATAATACATGTATTGTTACAGCACCCACAATGCTACATATTTTATAGATAAAGAAGACAAAGGCTTGATCTTGAAACTCCTACTCACATGAGTAGTCCTTTAGTAGTCAATGGGACTACTGGTGTGATCAAGGACCTGCTTTGAGGATTTTATAATCCAGGAGACTGATCCTGCAACAAATACATACTTCCAAGTATAAGACTTGATCCAGTGTCTATAAATATCAAGGGGAGTCTTTGGATTGGGGCACACAGTACTTACTACTATGAGCCAAAGGGACAACTTGCTGTGGTAAGCATGACACTCTGTAATGAGTGTTATGGGTCCATAGGGCAACACATGGACAAGGGAGGAGCAATTTGGATGATACAAACTGCAGTGTGATTTGAACAGTTTGCCATGGTTCAGTATTCCTAATGCCAAGCATTCAAAAATTATGAGTAAGGCTTCCCCACAAATCAGAACATCTGATCTTTAAGCCAAAGATTTAAAAATAATAATAAATGATGTGGGTTTCGTTTTATATGCCTTCTGGGTTTTGAATCTTTAGGGCACTCTTAATTCACTTTTTAGGTTTTCTCCATGACCAAGAAGTTTATAAACTTTAAGTTAAGCTAATTAAATGAAAATAAACTTTAAATGAAAGCTGAGATTCTCAAAACATTACATGATCCCAGGAGCTTCAGGTTAAAAATCCCTTCCCCAAATATCTTGAGATGCATAATAAAATCCTCAGAGCTGGCCACAGTGCATGTCTGATAAAGGTCTGCAGTCTTAATTTATATATTGGGGGATTTATTACAGATTCTTTTTCATATCTATTTTGATGATCCTTCATTCAAGAGGCCTTGAACTTGAAGGATGAGAGAATTTAATCATGATAGACTAAATAAGGGAGGAGTCAATAATCCACAAAACTAATCCTAAAAATAATTTGCAGCTACACACAGTATTTTATTATAGCAGCTCCTATATTTAGGTTTCCTAACATTTTTCATTGTAAAGGATTCTTATTACCGTTATTTTGAGAAGATCTCTGACCTTCACTGTTTGTACCAGGCTTTTGATATCTGGCAGAAGGTTAGGCCCCAGATTACAAAAAGTTCAATTTTGCGGAGGTATAAACCATTGCCCATTGCCAAAGCTCTTCTCTAACTTGCATTCCTCAGGAAAAGGGATTGTAGAATTTGTGTTCTAGGAATAGGAAATTGTGTACAAAAATTACATTAAAGGAACGTTATTTAGGTTGCAGTCATACAGGATCAAGGTCAAGTCAAAGGAATAATGTAAAATACAACAAGGAGTATAATTCTGTGCAAAATTCTACATGTTTATTTGATGTGGAGATAACTAAAATTGTAAAGATTAACTCTTAATTTCAAAAGCCAGTTGCTCAAACAATTAAGTAAAAATAATTAATAACCATCATTAGAGGAATGTAAAAAGAAAAAATTCAACAACCACCTTAGTGCTGAGTAAGCTGTGAAGTTCATAAAGAAGATTATCATTGTGTTCCATTTGCAAGTTAGCCACCATACTAAAGATTTAGAGAAAGAAAAAGAAAAATGCATTTTAATATTAGAATTTATGGGAGGAGGCAAAGGATGAATTGGAGTCAAACCCCGGTGGTCCTTGCTACTGGTTACTGGCATAACCCTGGAAGAGTTTTCAGCACAGACCTTTAGTTACCACAACTTAGGCCTTGTCTATATTGGTAAGTTTCTGTGCAGTAAAGAAGCTTTCTGCATTGTAACTCCCGATGTGTACACACTGCCAAGCCACTTAGTGAGCAGAAACTGAGCAGTTGCAGCACTGTAAAAAACCACCCCGACGAGAGGTGTACAGCTTTCTACACTGGAGGTACAGTGCTGCAGCCCCAGTGTGGACACCCTGGTCAATTATCACACTGCGATTGGCCTTCGGGAGGTGTCCCACAATGCCTCTTCTTGCCTCTCTGGTCATCAGTTTGAACTCTACTTCCCTGCCCTGCCCAACTGTGAGCCTCACCCCTTAAATTCCTTGGGAATTTAGAAAGTCTCCTGTCTGTTTGCTCCGTGATGCATGCAGTGGTCTCAGTGCTTTGTTCCAGGTGACCATGCCTAGTCCATGCACCAGGTGATCCCCCGCTTGAAGCAATGCCAAGCTGCTGGACCTCATCAGCATTTGGGGAGAGGAGGCTGTCCAGCCCTAGATATGTTCCAGCCATAGGAATTAGGATACCTACGGATACATTTCACAATTCATGACAGAAAGGGGCCATGACCAGGACATACTGCAGTGCAGGGTCAAAGTGAAGGAGCTGCATAATGCCTACCACAAGGCACAGGAGGCAAACCACTGCTCTGGTGTTGCACTCACAAGCTGCCAGTTCTACAAAGAGCTTGACGCAATTCTCTGCTGTCATGGGGGCAGAGTGGGAGGAACATTGCTGCACACAGGTGAGCCACATAGGGGTCAGGGCAGAAGCTGCAGTCTTGGAAAAGACCCTCTTTTGATTCCTTGCTCACCCTCAGCAGCGAGGGGATGCAGGTTCCACAGAGGCCACTATCTTCCCCCCACCTCCTTTTCTATAGATTGCCAGGATGGGAGTAGAATGAGCTAGAGACTTGTCTCCACCTCACCCCAACATGCCAGCCAGTGTATCTACCCCAGGGAACATACATTGCACCCAGTATAGATCCTATGCAGTTTACTACCTCCTCAGACCAGAGGGGGATCCAGGAGGGAGATTCTGAATGTGTCACCATCACCACTGTGTCTGAGATCAACAACATTAGAACAGGTACTTTATGGGCTCTCATTTTGACACAAGAAGTCACACTCTTCCTCCCAGGCTGCTCCAGGTGCAGTGCAACAACATATTGCCCCTTTTTCTGGGTTCTTGGCATATACAGGGCTCAGATACGGGTATCTTTTATGGCAGGGCTCGGCAACCTTTCAGAAGTGAACTGCCGAGTCTTCATTTATTCACTCTAATTTAAGGTTTCGTTTGCCAGTAATACATTTTAATGTTTTCAGAAGGTCTTTTTCTAGAAGTCTATAATATATAACTCAACTATTGTTGTATGTAAAGCAAATACGGTTTTTTAAATGTTAAAGAGGTTTCATTTAAAATTAAATTAAAATGCAGAGCCCCCCAGCCCAGTGGCCAGGACCTGGGCAGTGTGAGTGCCACGGAAAATCAGCTCATGTGCTGCCTTCGGCGCACATGCCATAGGCTGCCCCTGTTTTATGGGAAGGGACTATCAAATTCTTCCTACATAATGTTATATCACTATTTGTTTTTTAATATTGCCAGCTGAATTGTTGAAATCATTTTAAAAAGTAATATTGGAAAACATGTGTAGAGCCAAATTCTCAGCTGGTGTAAATCAGTGTAGCGCCACTGAAATCAACAGCGCTATGACAATTTACAACAGCTGAGGATCTAGCTCTTGTGTGCTTTCTGAATTCCCAAAGGCTTATAAAATTGTATTAAATTTGCACTTCATCCTGTTAACACACATGAAAACTAGAATGTCAGAATGCAAGCCAGTTCCATGTCATTTAGGAAAAAAGTTTATTAATATTATGTCCATTTGTTTCTAAAGTTTAAGTAGCAGTAATAATTAAAGCACAAGGAAATCTTGCTGTTGAACAAAGGACACTCCATATTTTGTCTGCCTTTTCACGCTTTCCTCATTCTTTTAGTGAAAACTTAAGCCATGAAATTTCTTTTTTGTTAACGCAAAGACATGGTAATGTCAAGCATTCATGACCATAAGCATGGAAAATTGATGAAATTACAGTGTGTTCAGGGAAATAATATGGTGATGAGAGAAAGAATCTTTTCTTGTGTCAGCATCCTGGTGGCAGCTTTTTAAACAGGTGAACATTTTTCCTCCTCTGTGCAAAACATCTCTTGGTATGAATATGCCAAATAGATGCCTATCAAGAAAGGTCAAAGGGAAATAATCACCCAAATAATTAAGATATTTAGAAGCCATTTATTAAGTTAGTGTTTTTTTTCACATGGTATGATTGAGATATATCTTTAAACTTGACATATGATTAATGTAATATTTTTAAACCATTAATGTTCTTGGAACTGAGAAAATATAAAAGAAGATTCAATCCTTGCCCTCCACAGGTCAAAACTGTACCCTTACTATATCTCTGTCTCTCTACACACACACACACACACGTAAACTGTAATGTAGTAATTTATGCATTTAGGCTGAAATTCACGCCAATTCAGCAGGCCAGTTCAAGGTCTATGTGACACTCAGGATTCACCTAAGCGCTATTTTGAGGGTTATGTAGGCCTGCAGTTGTGCATAGGTCCTGTTCTTGCCTGCTGCACAGGGGTGAATTTCATCCATGTTTTGAACACCCTCCAGTGGTAGATCTAATGACTGTCCATTGTAGAACAAGAAATTGCCCAGAGTTCCCTATCAACAAGCCTTAATAGGAAGCTGGATGTGTTTGTTGACAGAGATATAAAAAGATAATAAGGTGCATGGGATTGTCACCAGCACACTTTCATGTCACTTTCTTTAAAAACAAAAACACTCCCATATACAATATAGCACACTGCCTGTGAATTTAGTTTTAAAAAAATGTATTCAGTTGATAATTGCTGCATATCTCACAGAAGAGAGAGGGAGGGATTTGTATGAAGAGCTAGAGGTTGCTTCATGCAATAAAAGCTTGATCCAAAGCCCACTGGATCTATTCCATTGAAGGAAGGTTTTCCACGTGAAAGTGTGGTCAGGAGCACCACAAGCTTTTTTGGCACCTAGGCGGCAGAAGGTACCGCCCCCGAAATGGCACCCCCAACAGAGGGGACAGACAGTCTCGCCCCCGAAATACTGCCAACAACCGGGGAGGCCGCCGCCCCCCAAATGTTAGCACCCTAGGCGACCGTCTAATGGATTGCACCAGCCCTGAGTGTGGTGTGCAACAAGATAGGAATACTAGAGGTTTCTAAGCAGCAGAGTCAGAAGGAGAAGGAGCTTTTAAAAGCTACATAAATACAACACCAATTTTGGTTGGATGTATTCCTGGAGGTTTCATCACATGACATCATCTTTAATTAAAGATTAATCTTTAATTCCTAGAGACTCCACGATAATCCTCTAGGGTTGGCAACCCTAAGATTTGTGCAAAAAAATCTTGCAATCCCCACCATGACAAAACTCCCCTAGACTATAGTTTGCCTGCTAATGAGTAGTAAGAAACAATCCCTTCCCCAAAGAATTTACAATCTTGTGCAAAGAATAATGGTAACTTTTTTTATGCTATAGGAGCTGGCAATGAGACCTACCTAACTCATCTCATATAGGGTCCACCAAACATCAATCAAATAGGAACCATTTTTACTCCCTGCTTAGCTGTGCAGGATTCACACTGCACAGCTAAGCAGGGAGTAAAAATGGTTCCCATTTGATTGAGGTCTGAGCCATAGGTGAAAGCCTCTATCGCTCCTTAGCAATTCCCTGAGACATCCAGTCCTCCAGAACTGCTCTCAACAAAGAGGCTCGCTTTCTAGAAAGAGGTGTTAATGACATTCAGTAGTTACCTTTGGGCAACCAGAGACTTCCACTCTGTGAAAACAGGCAAATTTTCCTCCAGGTTACTCTCAGACTCACTCTCTGCAATAAAATGCCACATTTAAAGGGACAGCTTCCAGAAATCAATTGTGGCTGTGAGACATGGACAGTCAAACAATCAATAAATAAACAGCAATTTTTCAAATTACAGTTTTAAATAAGAATTCTGAAAATTTCATGGATAGACCATGTAACCAGTGAAAAAGTATTGGAAATTATTGGAACTCAGTGAACACTAGTCAGAGATCTTATAAAAAGGAAGATTCAATTTGCAGGGAACATTTTAAGAGGTTCAGCAGGTGATACATGTTTATGGGCACTGGAAGGAAAAGTTGACACAGAAGAACACAAAGCAGGAAAAGAAGATCTTGGATGGATGATGTGGTATCCTGGGAGGATCAAAAGAACTATTAATCTATAAAGAGATTAACAGAGTATCATACAGAATGGGCTATCAGGGTTGCAAACCTCCACTAATGGAAATGCCACTTAAGAAGGAGCGCTGCCAAGCAAATATTTGCCTTTCAGTTTCATTTTCCATTTGTTGTCTCATGCTTCTGTGGAAACTGCTTCCCATCAGTTCTCCAAACAGCTATTATATTCTTATTTAACATTTGTGTTGCAGTAGCACCTAAAACATCAGGTTGGACCTATTGTGATAGGCACTGTACAAACATTCTTAGATTGCAAAGGCACTTGGGACAGAAACTGCATCTTATGCAGTGTTACACCTCAAAAATTAGCCGCAAATAGATAAAATACATTCTTTGTTTTAATATTTCATAGAAGCAATTGCTGTAATTACCATGTGATATTACACTATCACAGTACTGGCAACCCAAGCATTCAAAAAATCATGAAGGAGGCTCCAAAACATCATGAGGCTGACTAAAAAATAATTAGTTTTAAAAAATAAGATATTTAAGTTGTTTTTATTTGCCTTCTAATTTCTAAGCTTTAAGGTTACACCTCAAGTCATGTTGTCAAGCTTTTCTCTGAAATCATGAGGGCTATAAACTTACTTCTTTTTAAAATATGAACACTAAACTCGTGTATTCACATGACACCAAGAGCTGGGTCTTTAAGAAAAACACCATATATCATGAGACTTGGGATAAAATTGAGAGAGGTGGCAACGTCACACTTGCAAATAGAGGCAGATGATCTGGCCCACTGGGTCTGATTCTACAGACTTTACATTTATGTAAAGTGGGTGCACTCCCTTTAAAGAGCTAGACAAGGTGTGAGACAGTGGAGACGTAGGCCAGATAGGAAGAATTTGATTTCTCCCTCCAAACTAACAAGAAGCCACACTAGATCTAAGCCAATAGTTCTTGCCAATGAGAGTCATAATTTATGCTTTAGCCTGCCTCCTCCCTTTATAACCTATTGCAGGAGTTCTCAAACTGGGGGTCAGGATCCCTCAGAGGATTATGAGGTTATTATGTGGGGGGTCGAGAGCTGTCAGTTTCCATCCCAAGCCCCGCTTTACCTCCAGCATTTATAATGGTGTTAAATATATTTAAAAGTGTTTTTAATTCATAAATGGGGTCTCAGTCAGAGGCATGCTATGTGAAAGGGGTCACCAGTACAAAAGTTTGAGATTCACTGACATATTGGCTTTGTGTGTAACCATGCTCATGTTGCCCTCTTGTGGCTGATCTATCAAAAGGATACAGGATGTACCACCAGTTTAAGGAAGTCTCCTTGAGCTCAAGTGATTAAGAACTGTATTTTTTGGAACTAAAGGACCAGTGTTCTGGTTCTGAAACTGCTGATGTATGTATGGTTTCTCTAGTAAGTTTATCTATTGTCTGAAGAACATGGAGACGGCAGCTTCTATCAATATCTTTATTCACCTAACCTTAAAGCCATAAGAGCATTAATTATTTAAAATCCCAAAGTATACACATTTACCCCTTACGGATCTCTAATCATGGGAGCTTACATTGTTTTAAACATTTTTGGGAGGATAACACATTTATTGTTATTACAGTAGCACCTAGAAGCCTCCACTGGGATTGAAGCTCCACTCTGCTGTCCATTGTGAGGTCCTATACCTACACAGAGTCAAGAGCAGTCATTGCTCCACAAAGCTTACGCTCTAAATAGACAAGGCAAAGAAAGGGCAGGAGAGTGGAAGAAGCAATGAGAGGAGAAAAAGTATTTAAGTTTTAATCACAGTTACACAAAGATTATATGTATGAAATATTACACATATTTGTCAATAACCATGAATAAAAAATATATAACTCCTTCAAAAGATTATTTGTAATTTAAGGCACTGAGGATTTGATAATCCTAAACAATTATCAACCAGATCCTACTCTCAGCTATATCAGTGTAAGCTCATAAAGTCAGATTTTCCTTTTATATACCAGTGAATGTCCACTGAAGTCAATGGAGTTACTCCACGTTTATGCTGGTGTAAATAAGAACAAAATCTGGCCTGTGTTTTTTTTTGTGGTGAGAGAAAGGATGGCCTATGGTAAGGCACTGCTCTAGGACACAGGAGAGCTGGGTTCCATTCCTGGTTTTACCTGTATGACCTAGGACAAGTCACTTAGTCTCCCTGTGCCTCAGTCTTCCAGCTGTAAAATGGGGATAATTCCCTATCTTACAGGGATGTTGTAAGGGTGTACATTTTAATGTATGTGAAATATTCAGATACAACAATAATGAGTTCCACAGAACAGCCTATAAAAATCAATGAAATAAATGGAATTCCACTCATGTAAGAAAGAGCAGAATTTGATGCCGCATGTTTAACAAAAAAGACTTGTGGAATTTCATCTGAAGGGTTTTAGTTATTATTATTTAAAATTGCACAGGACAGTGACCTTGCATGTCAGTGTAACTCAGGAAGATGGGGAAGTCCATAAGATTGTGGAATGGCTGTTGAAAAACACATTAGGCTCTGGCCACGTCCAGACTAGGTATTAAAATCGATTTTAGATACGCAACTTCAGCTATGGGAATAACGTAGCTGAAGTCGAATTTCTAAAATCGAGGTACTCACCCGTCTGGACGGCACGGGATCGATGTCCGCGGCTCTCCGTGTCGATTCCGGAACTCCGTTCGGGTTGATGGAGTTCGGGAATCGATGTAAGCGCGCTCGGGGATCGATACATCGCGTCCAGACTAGACGCGATATATCGATCCCCGAGCAATCGATTTTAACCCGCCGATGCCGCGGGTTAGTCTGGACGTGCGCTCTGTGTTTGCCTCAGGGGTTAGTTAGTTAGTGGGAAAGTAGTAAAATAATATTACATTATCAGAAGCTAAACAGAAAACTCCCCAATCCAGTCCTGTGGCCCTGAGTATATTTTAAAAGGCATTCTCCTTCCACGATCTCCCAAGCATCCATTCTTTAGCCTTTCCCCTGAGCATCTGTGGAAGTGGAGGAGGAAGATATGCTGGGATTAACACCTTGTTCACCATCAACCAGAGAATGCTCCTGCACACTGTCACACCTACCAAGAGAAAATATGTCTAAAAACACTGAACTAAAACTGTGCACATGCTCATGTATACACAGAACAAAAATATATACACAGAACAAGGAGTGCCCTGAAATTATTGCTAAACCCAACACCAGGGCCGGCTCCAGGCCCCAGCATGCCAAGCACGTGCTTGGGGTGGCATGCCAAGGGGGGCGCTCTGCCAGTTGCCAGGAGGGTGGCAGGCGGCTCCAGTGGACTTCCCACAGGCGTCCCTGCAGAGGGTCCGCTGATCTAGCGTGCCACCATGCTTGGGGTGGCAAAATGGCTACAGTCGGCCCTGCCCAACACTGCAATTAATATCTATTTAACCACAAGGTAAAGAGCATTTATATTTTGCTTCCATCTATATGTAATATTGGGAAGAGAAAGGCAGGTTTGTTGGAACAGTTCCCTCTTCTAGAACCCCTTTTAACAGACAAGCAAGCATAGCCCAATATTGTCCATAGGCTCCTATAAACACTACTTGTTTTGGAGAGGCCATCATCTTTCACAATTACCCTCCCAAAAATGAACCAGCACAAATATAGTTACAAGCCAGCTAACTAGAAAGAAGCTCCAATGCCTAAGAAGGTTTGGTATTTTCTGCAGGAGGGTAAAGGAAGGTTCAGAACCGGAACTGTGCAAACTCTTCCAAGTTTGTTTCAAATGCAGTGTGAGAACTGGATCTCTCTGGTTTGCAGGCCCTGACGTTCTAAAACATTCAACCCTTGAACAAACTCATGGTCCTTGTCAGGACTTGTCAGGTCTGTTCCCCTGTACATGGGTTCACTGGAAATGGAAGTAGGACTGACTTCAGCTCTGATGCAACAACAGCACTCTGATCTCAGGGAAATAACTTTCCCCTTGTAATACTGAGCTATCATTATGTGAGTAAATGGGAGTTTTTCCCAGGGACGGCTGAATAAAAGTTGAGTAAGACTTTCAGGATTTGGCCTTCAAACAATTCAATATATTTTTATAGCATCCCTAATACAGTGTATCATCCAAAAACACCACAGAGATTTTCAATCAGTGGTTAGAGAGAAAATATGCATTTTAAGGGTAGGTTTAAAGGAAAGTAACCCTGGGACTAAAGTTCCAGATACATGGCTCAATAGAAGAAAAAACAATCCTAGACTGAGGAGATATTCCTGGTCCAAGATGATAATCCTACCATAAATAGTCATATAGACAAAGTAAGAGAAGCAGGTTTTCTGTTTCTCTTCATTATGGGAAGAAAATGTTTAGTTGGGAGTGAGAATGTGTAGATCTTTAATATCATATATCATTGGTAGACCAGAATTGTTTTCTCCACTAGACACAAAATGTATGAAATTCTACAGCACAAACTGAAACAGTCATTATCAAGGAAGCACTAGAGTAGTCAATGAAATGTTTAGTCTAGCTCTTAAACAACAGACTGTACTGAGTGAAACAAAATCCTGGTATCAAGGTCTAAGAATGGACTTGGGAGGGGAAGCTGGGACGTGGGAGCGGGAGAGAGTGGGGAATGAGTGGTGACAAGACTTTATGAACCAAGGTCATCCATAACTGCAGTGTTCTTTGCACAGCTTACTTTGATTTTGAATGAAAGCTGCCCTCAGAAACTGGTTTAAAATATGGTACAAACAACCCACAAAACAGAGTAGTCTTAGCCATACTACAGTATTTTAGCTGAACTTTCGGAAAGACAATTTCTCACAACAGCTGAATCAAGAGGCATCAGTAAGATTAATGTGACTTGTCAGTACCCACTGCAACCCTAATCAGAAATGAAGACCTCAGTCCTGCTTGCAGCATGTGTTTGGCGAAAAGTAATACTAGCAATTTCGCAGTGGTGAAGATGGGCAATCTCTGATTCCTATCAGTTTATTTGAGTCAGTCCTTAGCTAAACTGTTCGTACCAATCTTGACAATACTGTAACAATATTTATAAAGGGTAAATGAGGTGAGTGATGGGTTCTCCCCCCTCTCCAGGGTGCCACCTGATGTACTGGGATCCCACTGAGCCCTCCTGTTTCACTAGCCTGGACTTCCTCATCCTGTCATGCTGCATCAGGCCCTCAAGCCACCTCTAGAACACACACAGATAAGGACACATCCAGCTGTAAAGGCACACAGACACTGAGATCAGCCATGTGGGAAGTCTCAGCTTGGAGATTGCCCAGCACTCAAGTGCCCACCCCCTCTGGAGTGTAAACTCAAAACTGTATTTTCTTGCACTGCACAGACAACAGTATAGCGTAAATTCATGAAAGTCGCTCCCTCCCTCAACTTGGAGGAAGATATGCACAGTTCTGCCCCCACACACGCCCCCGTTATGAATTACACAAACTGGTTATAGAATAAACAAAAAAAGTTTATTAACCACAAAAGGTAGCCTTTAAGTGATTATAAGAGATAGCAAACAGATCAAAACAATTACTGAGCAAATTAAACAATCACGCACACTAAGCTTAATACATTAAAGAAATGGGCTACAAATAGTAATTCCTCACTCTAAAATCTTGTTCTAAGCAGGTTGCAGAATTTCTTTGTGGATATACAGCTCTTGCTAGCAGCTTAAAACTCGAGGTATATCCTTCACAGGTCAGACACAATTCCCAGCCTGGATTCAGTATTCCCCTTCCCTTCCCCTTTGTCTTTGTTTCTTAGATGTTTCCAACAGTCATCCTGGGTGAGGAATTCAGTGAAGAATGAATCTAGATTAACTCACTCCCCAGCCTTAAATAGGATTTGCATATGGCAGAAATCCTTTGTTTCCCAGTTTGATCCCCACCCCCTATTCATGGAAAAATACTAGCAGTTCAAGATGGTGTTCAGAACCAGGTGACATGATCACATGACCCTGCAATATCAAAGCAGCATACCAGGAAACTTCTCAGGAAGGAGGGAGATTAGCATTTTCAAAGTCCTATTGTTCTCCCTAATGGCCCATCCAGGCTGGTTGCATTCTGTCTGGTGGGTATTCCAAAGGTCCAAACACAGTTGTGATTGTTACATAGTTCATAGTCCTAACTTTTGATACAATAAACGATACACGCATATAAATAGGATAATCACATTCAGTAAATCATAACCTTTCCAATGACATCTCAAATGACCCATCTTGCACAAAATGTCTTAGTTATGCCCTATTCATATCATAAGCATATCTCTGAAGAATATGGGGTGTAGTGCCACAGCATGATCCAGGTAATTATAAGCCTGTCACTCTGACGTCGATCCCGGGCAAGATAACGGAACAACTGATACAGGACTCGATTAACAAAGAATTAAAGAAGGGTAATGTAATTAATGCCAATCCATGGGTTTATGGAAAATAAATCCTGTCAGACTAATTTGATATAATTTTTTTGATGAGAGTACAAGTGTTGTTGATAAAGGTAATAGTGTTCATGTAGTAAACTTAGACTTCTGTAAAGTCTTTGATTTGGTCCTGAATGACATTTGGATTAAAAAACTACACCAATACAAAATTTATATGGCATACATTCAGTAGATTAAAAACTGGCTAACTGATAGATTTCAAAATTTAATTGTAAATGGGGAATCATCACTGAGCAGGTATGTTTCTACAGGGGTCTCTCAAGTACAGGTTCTTAGCGCTACACTCCTTTATCAGCTATCTGGAAGAAAACATAAAATCACTGATAAAAGTTTGCAGATGACACAAAAACTTAGGGAATGATAAATAATGAAGAGGACAATTCTGGTGCCCACAATTTAAGAAGGATGTTGATAAATTGGAGAGAGTTCAGAGAAGAGCCACAAAAATGATTAAAGGATTAGACAACATGCATTATGCTAATGACTCAAGGAGCTCAATCTATTTAGCTTAACAAAGAGAAGGTTAATGAGTGACTTAATCACAATCTATAACTACCTACATGGGGAACAAATATTTCATAATGGACTCTTCAGCCTAACAGACAAAGGTATAACATGATCCAATGACTGGAAGTTGGAGCTAGACAAATTCTGAATGGAAATAAGGCATAAGCTTTTAACAGTAAGGGCAATTTTAACAGCTGGGACAATTTACTGGAGGGTTCTGATGGATTCTTCATTACTGTCAATTTTTAAATCAAGACTGGACCTTTTTCTAAAAGTTATGCTCTAGGAATTATTCTGTGGAAGAGCTATTGCCTGTTTTATACAAGAGGTCAGATTGGATTATTACAATGGTCCCTTCTGAGCATGGAATTTGTGGATCTATGACATTACCCAATTCAAGCCTGTTTATTTAGATCATCATCAAATACTATTTAAGGGAGCACTATCCGAACATCGCAAAATCATTACCATCCCTGAATCTGCATTTTGGAAGTTTCTAACCTGCAATCATAATTAATTAGAGAAATTTAACTCTGAAAGAGGGCTCTGCATAAATAGTATTTTGGGATTCCATATTTATCATCTGAATGATTTCATATCTAATGTGCCTTCTAACTTCTACCTTAGCCAGCCACATAAACAGCTTGGGCCTTGCCAGCCAACTGGGTCCTTTTCATCTCATGTATCAACATAAGCAGTTTTGCAGGTCAAATTTTTCCCTCGTTGACACCGGTGCAGTCTCATTGACTTCAGATTATGCGATCAATGAAACCTGTTCAAATTGGTTTGCTTCAGTGGGTTTGCACAGATGTAAATGAATGGACTATAGAGAAAATTCTATTGATGCACAAAATAGTAGAACAAGAATCGTCAGCTCACTCTCTCTTAGCTATGTTGGCTCTGCAGAGCTAACAAGAGTAAGAAACAATAACACTTATTTTTGTTGCTAGAGCAGATAAAAGCGAAAAAACAAAAACAAACAAAAAAACCCAATACACTCAGGGAACATGCTCAAATTCCATTGATCCCATTTAACAGGAGCTGCGAGGTCTCAGCACCACTGAAAATCAAGTCCAAATTCCCACTGGTGTTTAGGTGCCTAATTCAATTGGAAAAAACAACAACAAGGAGTCCTTGTGGCACCTTAGAGACCAACATGCCACAAGGACTCGTTGTTTTTGCTGATACAGACTATCACAGCTATCACTCTGAAACTAATTAAATTGGGGAACACAAACCACAGAAAAATCAGTGTACACATGTGGTAAGGCCCAAATCCTCAAATGTACCAAAGGTATTTAGACCCTGGGAATTAGGTGCCTAAATACTTTGAGGATCTGGGCTTTAGGCCAACATTTTCAGATGTGATCAATTAATTTTCTGGGATTTGTGATTTGTGTGCCCCAACTGCATTAGGCATCTAAAAAACATTGGGTGTGAGAGGTCTAAATTTTTTTGAGGAGCTGGACCTAAGTGACTGTATTAGCATCACATCGAAGCCTGTGGAAGAGCTGGGAATTAAATTCAGATCTCCTGGTTCTTTCTCTGGAGCTTCAACCACAAGACCACTCTCCCTTCTCTCATCAACTCTAAAATTCTGATGACCCACTAGAGGGGTGTGAAATTGGACCATTTTAATTTAAAATGGATGGAACAAACTTTTTGTTGTTTTGAGGAAATTTTCTCTTTCACATGCACATATCCCCCCCCCCCCCCCACACACACACACACTTTTCTATGGACATTGAGTAAAACTCAGTTGACCCCATTTACATTTGCATGGCTTTGGCCCATGTTCACTCAAAAGTAAACCCAATTTCACTGTATTTTTTTGAACCTGGTCCAAGATCTTGTAGCCTAATGTAAATGAAGGAAAGTTTTGCTGATGTAAGATTTTCCTTTGAAAATTTTTCACGTTTGTTCCAGGCCTTTAATTAGTTGATCGTCTATTCAGACTTTTTGTTTTGACTCTGACCCCAACCGTTTCCCCTGATTTACAGGCTGAATATCAAATGAATTAGCAATATAAATATAGTCACATTTCACACTGCAACTGTGGCTACTGCTTTCCTCTTGCCCCCTTTGCCATACTCAGTCCTTAGCCTTAGCACAAATGTTGGATCATAAATAACCCCAAGTTGCAACTTTCAAATCCACATTTTAAACCTTACAAAATTCAGGGCTGTCCGAGCTGGAGATTTGGTTGAGGCTTATCTTTAGTTAGAAGTAGTAACAGACAAAGCAGATGGCTGTCTGAAGTGACCTTAACCATGGTCAGGTGTATTGGAGACACTAGTACCATTTCTTGTCCTGGGCTCCATGTGTAGGAGCAATGGAAGGAATGGGTGGGGGTTAGACCTGTTCTACACTTAAAAGTTATATCAGCATAGCTACATCAGTCAAGGGAGGGTGAGAAAAAAAAAACATCCCTGAGCACCATAGGTATGGTGGCCGAGCCCCCAGTATAGATGCAATTAGTTCAACTGAAGAATGCTTCTGTTGATGTAGCTACTGTCACTCGGGAAAGTGGTATTCCTTCATCAATGGAAAAATCTCTTCTGTCAGTGTAGGCTGCTTCCACACTACAGTCTTATGCCAGCAATTATAATGATTAGCTATGCCAGTATAGTCTGTGTTAGGGTTCCTTTAAAAAAAAAATCAAATCACCTCCAACTTCAACTGGTTCACTATGATTCTTCTCTCCCTCTTTTCCTAGTGTCCTTCCTCCTTTTCTTCACAGTCCTTCCTGTGTCTTTCTAATGTGCCAGTCAGTGATCACATGGGTGTCATTAAGATGGAGACAATACAGGTAATTTCACTTACCTTTGCTTATGTGTCCCAAAATTTGCACTTACCACAAAAATAAAACAAGCCATGATATATTTGTGTATTGCACAATGTTGGCAAACCCCACCTTTTGTCAGTTTTGCAAACAAAGGCAAATAGTCTTAATTTTTTGCATATTTTAAACTGACAAAGAGGTGGATTTTGCCAGTATTGTGCGATACACAAACCTGTTCACATCACTCTAGCTGACCGGCAGATCTGAGACTTTTGCAATACTGCTTTTTGCCTTAAAAATCGAAATCCCATCTGTTGTGTGTGCAATAAAGATCTTATGGGATTTTTGTAAGAGTAGTGGTTTTCCCTAGTATCCTTGGTTACAATTTCCCCCACGGGTGTGGAGCATGATGTGGGTGTGCTCCATCCTAGAGTCAGCTGCATTTCAGTGTTGTTATATGCATATATTTGAGGAAAGTGCTTTGGGATCAAAGGTGTTTTGCAAAATTTTAACTACATTAGCATTATTTTTATATAAATACTAAGAACTTTTCCAAATTGTGGAAACCATTTCCTTGAAGTCTCGCACTTGTATGGGTTCTTTCAGCCCTAAACTTCCCAAACTTCTTTTTCAGAGACAAAATTGCTTTTATTACGTAAGTGATGTAAAATAGCTTCCCTGGTGCATTTAATTGAGCTGGAATAGACAAATTCAACTTTTTGCCCTCTCTGACAGAAATCATTTCATTTTGACCACCTGATGGGCCCTTGGGGTTAATTAGAAAATCCCCATCAAGAGCTCAGAGGCCAATATCAGCTGTCAAAATCCCACATTCCCCCTCTTTCACCTCTTTCAAGTGCAAAACAACCTGTGTCTGAAGATGTGCCAGAGAATAAAAGGGCACACCACCACCACTGTGGGCTCTGACTTAGACCTATTCATGGCCTCACTACTATGAATACAGCAAAATCTCAAATGAAAGTTTTAATCTCCCCACTGCATTCAGTCCAAAGAGAAAAGGGCTTCCCTTTTAACAATTTCCCCCTTAAATCTTTTGTGTTGCTATGCTCCAGAAAAAGCAGAGATTTTGCTCTGACCCAGCAAGGGCTTTTTTGCCATAGAAAGCACTGCACCTAAACCCTTTGTGCTAAAATAAGAGTAAAGGTCTGCTCAGACCAAAAGTAACTAATGTGAAAGGGCTTTGGAGGGTCTAAATACAAACTGAACAAGATCAGAGTTAAGGCAACGCAGGCATCTGATCTCAGCAACTTTCCCTGTTTGCTCTCTGCTTCTGCCAACTGGCTCTGAAGGTGCCCATTAAATACTAAACCGATAGGAGCATTACAAATGCTTAGACAGAGTAATGCTAGAAGTTACAGATAGAAAGCATTCATCCGATCATCAAGTCCATATCCCTGCTAATGCTGCACAGAGATCAAACAGCAGATATTTATCAGACATGTATATGTAGATGTGTGCTATTAAAATTGTTGCTGCGTTGCCTTTGCTACTAAGTATCTTTACTCTGGTATCTTCTATACTTAGCAAAGGAACTTACTTAACTTAGCATAGGAAATTCTGTACTATACAGACGAATGGTACATCCTGTGATCTCAGTAGTTAGGCGCACAGGCATTTGTAGAGATGCTAGGGATAGGCAGTTAGAGGGAGGAGTTTAGTATTAAAACATACACATCCACTGCATGAATCTTTAGAAGTGCTGCTCAGTCTTTTTGATGGCTATTTCACTGAAAAACTCAGCTTCTCTCACAACCTCATTTAGAACAGCATGTAACTTTCCAAGTGCTCCCAACCCTCTGAAAGTACCATTCCAAGTCACCTTTTGTGCCCAGTCCCTCTTACTGATATGAAGGAGGCATGATTTTATGACTGAGAATGAGTCTTTCCCCTTGCCAGGACAGCGCTCTCCCTCACTTGGAGTGATTATTGTTTTGTTTTTTTCCCTCAGAGCAGTAACACCTACATTGTATAGGGAGAGACAGAGCGCATTCATACCCTTCAGAAAGCCATTCACTTAAAGGCAGCTGGAGAGGCTAAGTGTTCAGCTTGCCCTCTTCACTCTTGGATGAGTTTTGTGCAAAGCCAGGGCCTGGAGGCCTTCCCTTCACAGATCCAAGCAATTAATGAGAGAATGATGGAAAAAGGAAAGAAAAATGTTTCAGTGTTTTGTCTGCCTTCACAATGTGTCCATTTTTGTTTGTAATTAAATGATACCACTAAGTTCCCCCACAATAATGGGGAAACACCTATCTTTTGAGGATTTAAAAAAGGGTACAATGTTTATTTAAATTTAATATTTGTGTGAGCTTTATATTATAGATGAAAGTGCTAGTAAGTTTTTGGAAGTAGCACCTACTATTAATCCAACAGCAACTGGAATTAATACTGCTGGCAAGATGCTTAGTCAAACAAGACTTTATTAGCGTTTTAATTTAGTATTGCCCTAGTTCTGACAGGCCGGTCAATCGGTTCTTTTCAAAAGATGTTTTTGTAGAGTGGACAGAGTTCAAAAGGTCCTAACGGAATGTTAACGACCTTGCTGCCCTAAGATTTGTGTGATACTGACCAGGATCAAATTCCAAAGAACCAGTGTGGCTGTTCACTTCTTAAAGTCTATGGAAAAAAAAAATAGAAGAAGTGGGGAGAAAGAGACAGAGAGAGAGAGAGAGAGAGAGAGAGAGATGAACTAACACCCAGCCCTCCACAGCTTCACTCATCTTTCTGTCTCCTCTTCATTTTACTGGTTCTTCCTCATGATACCATTAGACTACTGAGTATTGCATAAGCCACTTTTTATTAGCAGTTTTAATTTTAATCTTCCATTTCAGTTAACAGCATCATAGAGGAGTAAGTATTTTATATTATGGCATCAGTGCTGGATGACCAAAATTATTGATTTGCTAATGTTACTTTGTTTTTTAAAACTAACAAGCACTAACATTAATTTACTGAATACTGTCACCCACACTAACTTTAAGATAACACTGCACAACTAGTTTAGTGGTTTGTTTTAGAACAAGAGAAGGGGATTACTGTTAGACATGGAGATATCTCATTGATAAACCTGGTAGAAATATTGTGATTAGATAAGATAGATGTTTGCACTAAATTATGATCATGCTCTAGTCATCTTCTGCCGGAGAGTAAGGACATTTGCCTTTTGCTAGGAATAATCACTCTACATTAATGTTTCATGATTTAAGAAAATATAGCACAATGTTAGTTAACAGCAAAAATTGTAAATTCTACAGTATATTAACTAGGGCCACTACTTTTTCAGGAAGTAAATGTTTACTGAGAAACTGTATCAGGGTTAAGCTTTAGTATTTTATTAGTCTTACATTGATTTATTTCAGCCCATATTTTTGTCATGTGATTTTTATACAGTTATAACAATACAATATTTTATTATTTAACAGTTAAATAGAGTCTAGAGGCCTCATCTGGGTCCTGATGCTGTATGAATGTATAGTGAATGGCAGTTCCCACCTCAAAGGTCTTAGAGTTTTAAAAATTGAGTGACTCAACTGCCAGTTAACTCAGGTTAGCTAACACATCTGTACATGGTAGACTGCATTTTCCACCAACATTTGTGGGGTGTCCAGACTGCCTTGTACAAACAAGAAAGCTAATTCAAGTTAACTGGCAATCAATTAACCTGAGTTTGAAAAAGCCTCTAGTTAACATATAGACAAATCCGTCAAGCCAAAGACCTTTTTTGTGTGAGACAATCAGATTTTTATATGCTTTTCGGTGTAAAATGAGAAGGCTTAATCCCCCAAGCTCTAGTGCAAGCATAACAGCCCATATCCTCAAAGGTGTTTAGGCACCTAACTCACATTGAGTTCAATGGAAGTTAGAAGCCCAAAGAACTTTGAAGATCTGGGCCAGGTGCCTACTCCTACACTTCATCACACTGAAGTGACAGTACTACGTGCATGAGTAAGGATTACTGAACTGAATTCTAACACAATGGACCAAATTCTGTGCTGAAACATATCCTGTGAATACCAACTCTAGCCAATGGAGAGCCACAGGGTATATGTCAATGCAGCATTTGGACATAAAATTTTAATCATATGAGTAACTTTCACTTATATAAGTAGTCCTATTGATTTCAGTGAGACTGCACAAATGCGTAAGGATTTTGACATGAGAAGGCTTTAATGGATTAGGTATTCCAGTGCTTTGCTACACGGGTATGGACTTAAGCATGTGCTTAAAGTTAAGCACATGTTTAAGTCCTTGGCTGAATTATACCTGATCATCGTTTACACCAGTTAAGTTCTATCCTATTAGCTACTCTTTTGTATTGTGTTATTGTGCTAGGAGCTGTACAGACAGACAGAAACCCTCCCTGACCCAAATAACATTCATAGTGGGCCAGATCATACTAATAAAGTACAGGCTTGTGTTGGAGGCATGCAGGGCAAATGCACCCACTACATTTGCCTTGATGGCCAGCCAAGTGTGGACAGGATCAACCTCCTCACTGCCCACTGTGGAGTGGATTTGTGCCCCAGAGGGCAGTAAGCAGGGACCAATCCTTGAGTTCAGGGAAGTGCAAGGGATGTAATAGTGATTGTTCAACCCCTGCATGGGAAGTGCAAAGGAGGACAGGCTCTTTGTTTTCTCAACCCTGAGCCTTTGTGCAACCTTCTTATTAGCATTTAATTTGGCACTATGATTGTATATCCTATTTCCATCTTCTCTCGCTAGAATATCCTGAAATTATCAGTCAGCTAGAAAAAAAGGAAAGGATATTCATTGGAATAGCTTCAATATACAATTATTTTTCAATATATGATTTTAAATAGAGAAAAATGTTTTGAAAGCTATGCAAGTATGTATTATGAATCCATTTGGCTCAGTCTCTTGACCTACTTCAACCAGTTTCCTAGTCAAATCACATAGATAAATTGTTAACTTAAAAAAAAAAAAAGCTAAAACTGTAAAGTTTGTGTTTACTCTTTGGCCTTGGCTGGACTAGGACATAAAAGGTAAAAGGTTAGCTAACACATTCTAACTAAGGTTTGAAAAGTCTAGCATCCCAAGGGCAGTTTCACATGTGTTAAAATGGTAAAATTTAAGCTTAGTTAAAGGCTCCCAAAATTCTCCCATTCTCATGGCATTGCCATCTCCACCTGCTTCATCTAAATCCCAACCATCACCTGGGATGGGGGATTTCATGGGTCCCCTCTGCCCCCCATGGGTCCTTTACCTTCCCTACCTTATTTCTTCTTTCCTCTCTCTTGGCCCTAGTCTACACTACAAGTTTAGGTAGAATTTAGCAGCGTTAGATCAATTTAACCCTGCATCTGTCCACACGATGAAGCCATTTTTGTCGACTTAAAGGGCTCTTAAAATCATTTCTGTACTCCTGCCCGACGAGGGGATTAGCACTGAAATCACAAATTTGGGGTAGTGTGGATGCAATTCGACGGTATGGTGTCCGGGAGCTATCCCAGAGTGCTCCATTGTGACCTTCTGGACAGCACTCTCAACTCAGATGCACTGGCCACGTAGACAGGAAAAGCCACTCGAACTTTTGAATTTCATTTCCTGTTTGGCCACCATGGTGACCATGGAGTCCCAAAATCGCAAAAGAGTTCCAGCATGGAACAAACAGGAGGTACTGGATCCAGTCACTGTATGAGGAGACGAATCTGTGCTGTCAGAACTCCATTCTAAAAGACTAAATGATTAAGCTCAGCCGGACACCAGGGCTGTTAGAAGAGCAGATCAGGGTGCGTTGCACATCAGAGAAGCTTTGAAAACCATTTTCATGACTGGCCAGGCTTTAGTTGAAAGTTCTGTTTGTTTCTTCTTGATGAAAACCCACCCCCTTGGTTCACTCTACTTCCCTGTAATCCAACCACCCTCCCCCGACTTTGATCTCCACTTGCAGAGGCAATAAAATCATTGTTTCAAATTCATGCAGTCTTTATTAATTCATCGCATAAATGGGGGGATAACTGCCAAGGTAGACCAGGAGGGGTGGGGGACAAGGGAAGCACAGGGGTGGGGTAGTTGTAGGGGCACGCCCTAGAATGGCATGCAGCTCATCGTAGAAGCAGGATGTCTGGGGCTCTGACCTGGAGCAGCTGTTTGCCCTTCTGGTTCTTTGGTAGGCTTGCCAGATATTCCAGGCAGGACTGAATCTCCATTAGATGAAAGTTAAAGAAAGGAATAACCTGGACTTACTCCCATTTATGTCCAGGTGCCCCTAACTGACCTCACTGAGGCCGGTCAGGAGCACCCAGGCCTGCCCAGGCCGACCTCACTGAGGCTGGCCAAGAGGAACCAGGAGACAGCAGCAGACAGTGCAATATGGCTACTAACCATCTTTGCTAACTTGCAAAGGCAAGGAGCTGCTGCTGTGTAGCATTGCAGTACTGTGTCTGCCAGCAGCACCCAAGAGACGTACTGTGACAGTGAGCTGAGTGGGCTCCATGCTTACCACGGTACGTCATTGTGTAACCCAGGAAAAAAGGTGAGAAACAATAGCACAAAAAGTGTATTTTGAAACTCATTAGCTAACACATGTTAAAATGCTACTGTAGACAAGGTAGTTGTAGTTTTAACACATGTTGAGTTGAGGGTTTCGAGATAAACCCTCGAAGCAGTCTAGGCTTTACCTCACATGCTAAAATTACAACTTGGCCTGTCTATGCTAGGATTTTAACACAGTATCTAACATATGTTAAAACACACCTTTCTTTCGAGTGAGGATCTGTGTACACTAGAGCTTTTCACTAAAATTCATGGCTTGCCAAGGATTTTGGCTTCTCAGTTTAAAGGCACTAGCAGTAACCCGTTATAATTGCAGGTTTTGCCAGCTAGTTTGCATCTTTAGCGAATATGATGTAAGAAGCAATTCTGCTATGAGGATTAGAGGGTAAAGAGGTTCAAAAGAAGTGAACACCATTCTGTGCTATAGTTAGAAATGGTGCCCTCAGCTCTTATAGACTAGCTAACTGCATGGAACAACGTCAGCTGCTTATGTGGGACTCATCTCTGAATCCATAGCACTAGCATCCACGCATTAGGAAGCACCACACCTAGTCTGAAAAGGGAAGGCCAGGATCGAACAGGGGCGGGGATTCCACAGGAACTTGATTACACTCTGAGGCTGTATTAACTCTACTGCAGAGCTCCCTCTGCACTGGGAATCTCCTTTCTTTAAAATGTGGCTGTCAAGGTTCCTTCCCCACTCTGAACTTTAGAGTACAGATGTGGGGACCTGCAAGGACACTTCTAAGCTTAATTACTAGCTTAGATCTGGTATCACTGCCACCACCCCCAAGTACTACCTTTTTCCCTGGGTAGCCTTGAGAGACTTCACCAATTCCCTGATGAACACAGGTCCAAACCCCTTGGGTCTTAAAACAAGGAGAAATTAACCATCCCCCTTCCTTTCTCCCACCAATCCCCTTGGATCTAAAAAACAAGGAAAAATCAATCAGGTATTAAGAAAAAGGCTTTTAATTAAAGAACAGAAAGGTAAAAGAAAACCCTCTGGGAGAGATTAGCATACCAGCTACTCTCACAGGCAACAGATTCAAAACACAGAAGATGTGCCCCAGAGCACAAATTTAGTTACACAAAAAAAATACTCAAATACCCAATTTTGATAATTCCCTGAATAATACCAAGACAAGTTACAAAGAAAATAAACAAATCTATTTATCCCTTTCTCAAACTTACTACTCTGATAAAAGGCTGGTTCCTTGATCTTTTTCACTCAGGCTGAAACTGAGATTCTAAACAAAGGAAAACTTCCCTCCTTCCTTTTGAAACATCTTGTTCCCCCATTGGTTCCTCTGGTCAGGTGTCAGCTAGGCTAGGTGAACTTCTTAACCCTTTTCAGGTAAAAGAGGCATTAACCCTTAACTATCTGTTTATGACAGGGGCTTTGGAGGCAGCCAAAGGTTCAGGAAACCTGGAAAGCTGAAAGGGCCCTGGAGCCAATTTAGAGGGCACAAGGCCTCTGAGCAGATGGCTCCATGCTGCTATCAGATCCAGAATTCCAAGTGGATTTCAGGGGTTTGCAGGGTGTGTAGACACCCCTCCTGCTTCTCTTCATGGATGGGATGGCAGCTCCACCATGCAGTGGAAGAATTTGGATTGATTTCTTTGAGGAGACCTTGTAATTTGCCCCCAGTCCCGTTCTCCTCTTATTATAACTGGGCCTAAAAATTTCCCATACTTGTGAGCTCCACTCTGCAAAGTGAGTGCAAGTTCATAAAATGTCACAATAACCTATAATTAAGAAAATGTTGAAAGGGAAAAACTGAATTAGTCAAAACAAAAAGGTCTACCACCATAATTTAAGGATTGTGTTGGGAACATGCCTGGTAAACAAGAGCAGTGAAAGACTAGAAATCAATTAATCAAAATGGATGTGTTGGAAATTAAGTCTAATTCAAAATAATTCTCCATTTTGGGTCCTTAAAGAGAGACTTTGATTGGGAAAAACTGGCTACCGCAATGCTGGAAGACTGAAAGACAAGAGATGGGGAAAGAGACAGCTTCACCATCATGACTGTCACCTCTACTCTCTCCTGGGAACCCAGACCTACTTCTTCCTAATCCTGAGATGTGTCCTGACTGGACCAGGCCAGAAAGAAGAAGCCAGATGACACCACCACCTCCACCAGCTCCAACTAAATCCCAAACAACATGAGTGTCCCCCCGCACGCCCGACCACCACCGCCACCACGTGTCCTTTTCATTCTCTGTCTTATATCTTCTGTTTCCTCTCACTCTCTTTTTTCCTTCTGTCTAATAAGAGTCTGGCTTAGCCAGCCAAGTCTGTGCATTTTGCAATGCTGCTATAAGCCTGTGACTAGAAAGAGGCAGATAAAAGTAATGTTCCAAACAGCCCAATGTTGGTACAAGTTCACCAGCTATCGGGGCAGCTGATAAGCCCGTGTGCTGTGTTTTCTGCAGCAGTGAGGTTGCAAGTTAGAGTCAACACACAAGACAGCAGCTGCATTTTGTGTCTGCTTTTCTTTTCTCTCTTGTATGGTTTTGTTTGGTCTTTTATGAAATGGGATTGGACTTTAACAACAGCAATGACAGCTCCCGCCCATTCATCTAACATCTTCTGTTTTTCCCAAATAAGACAGTTATTACCATCTGAGAGACTGTTAAAAATTCTCTCCAACTAAAGGGAAAGAGCATAAGGGATGCTGAAATGTTAGTATTTTGTATTTTAAATGCTTTAAATGCTTTTTCTTTTCTGCATCTTTAATAAAAAGGTTTCAAAGGATTTTTCAATTTGCCATGGTACTAAGCAGGCTGAGGTCTCTGTACACCAAGCCCCAAACCTTGTTTAACCCTGTTTATTGATGGACAGCAACTGGGTTGTGTTAATGCCTTTAGGCCCATATAGTCCATTTAAATTAATATAGCATCTCTTAGTCACCACCCAGCTTTTCCTATGGAAGGGCAAAATCTGACCTGGAGTATGTTTTGTGCATTCCAAACACAGTACAATGAGTTTATTTCTATATCCAGTTTGGGTTGGGAAAGACAGAGAGAGTGTCAGAGAACCCTAATGCCTTGTCTATCCTAGAGGGTTTGGCACCAGCATAGCTGCACCAGTGCAAAGGCCTAGTGTAGGTGTGCCAATTCCTTTGCTTTGAAACTCAGTTGCGTGATTGATAATACATGCTCACTGAGGTAAGCTGCACTGGTGAAGACACAGTTTACCAATGGTGCAGCTATGGTTGTGTGGGATGGAAAACAGAAAATAAGGTGATGAATTTGGAAGGCTTAGTAACGACACAATAGCATGTTGTTTCTTGGATCACTAGATTGTCCTCTCAGCCATTCTTTCTGAAGGAAGGCAGGGAAAATGCGAGAACAACTGTGTCAGCTTTGTATCTTGGCCCCATCAGAGCCACACAAGACTGGGAAGAGAAGGTATGGATCATAGTCTTAAATTGCAGTAAGGGAGATTTAGATTAGACATTAGGAAAAACTTCCTGGCAAGGTAGTTAAGCACTGGAATAAATTGCCTGGGGAAGTTGTGGTTGTCTTTGGAGGTTTTTAAGAACAGGATAGACAAATACCTGTCAGGGAGGACCTTGGTCCTGCCTCCATGCAGGGGACTGGAGTAGATGGCCTATCAAGGTCCCTCCCAATCCTACATTTTTATGATTTGGAAAAGGCATGGAGAGGGGGCTACTGCCATTTACAAGCAGTGACACTAATGATACAAACAGGAGACGTTTTTATCCACTCAGAGCACCCATATTATATGTACCTTTGTGAACCCCAGCTTAAAATTGCAGGCAAAATTCCCGTTTGGTGTGAATGAAGCAGAATCAGGCCCTTAAATTATTTTTTAACATGTCTGTTTTTCTAGTTGCCACATGGTTAATGTTAAATGGTTCTTTTTCTAATTTGGACATTTTGGGTGCCTGTGGAATATTTTACATCAAATTACATCGAGACAGTACAAACTCCAGCATCCTCCAAAAAGATTCTCTGACAAAGTCAAATACTTTCCAGGAAATTGTAAGCACCTCATTTTGTCATCTGATACCATGGTGATGAGTACAATATAAAAATAATATATCTAAACACATAGTTTGACAGGCAGTGCTGGAACACATAGTTTGACAGGCAGTGCCTTATGTTTCCATGTGAACATTGCTGAGTGAGCAGGCACCCTGGCTTAGGAATGGTTTAATTTATACGCCCTGAGATTGAGGTCATATCGATATCATGCATGATCTCTATCAGCTTTACAGATTCCTTAACCTGAGAACGTTCAAGCTCATTGAGATCTATTCATACTTGGCAGATTGATATAGTAACTGACAATTCACTGCCATCCAAGTGTATCTGAGAGTACAAAGCTCACATAAATATTGTTGAGCATATCCCATTGTGGAATAGTTGGTTATTTACTTCTGCCATTCAACTTTCTACAGCTCTCTGTGGAAGATCATTTCTTTCAGTGTCATATATCTGACTTACCCAACAGACATGGCAAGCTTCTTGTTCCCCTTTTACCAGTAATGAACTGCGCTGGAAATGTCAAACACAGATTTGTTCGTCCCCAACTGACAAAAAATGTGGAACCAAATAGAACATAAAAGAAGGGTTGATGGAGACCAGAGGCAGCCAGAGTGCAAACCCAGCTATATAAATGGCATTGAAATAAGTTGCAGCATAGTCCGTGAGGCTTCTGCATGTAAAAAAAAAAGAGTCCCAGAGAGACATCTGGAAGCCTACCTGATTCCTCTTCCTTTACTGCCTCAGAGGAATGGGCTGCCTGTTTACACAATCTAAGCCGTTCCTGAAGGTATCAGTGAATGAGCAGCTTATATGGAATGTAAATAGGATTTTCAAGCAACTTTACTTCAAGGCCATTTTAGAATTGTCCAGCTGGCCTCCAGATTTGGGTTAACCACACTTCTCTTACCATCATTCTCCATTGCTGGCACTAGATGAACATCTGGGGCAGAAAAGTCACCAGAACCAAAAGGATTAGGGAGGTGAGGGCCAGTATGAAGAGTTACTCATCCCTCAAATCAAACCTGAGCCAAACATTTTTCAAAATTCAGAGTTTGATTGAGGCACCCAAGTGACATCACTTCTTAATTATGGGGGTCTTTTCAGAGAAATCCATCTAGACAGGAGCCTCATTCAGAGGGCATCTCTGCACTTCCCCACACCTGCATCTGGCTGTTGGTTGCTTGCTTTTTGGCCTGTTTTGCTGATGTGCCGATTAGAACAGACGTTATGATCGCCAAAAACTACTATTGTGCTGCCTTGCTACAGTCAGGAAAGGAAGTGCTTTCACAAGTCTCATATTTGCTGTCCTTCGTCTGTCTGTGCAGCACGGATTTAGCTGAAGAAACCAGTTGGACTGGCTTTCCTTATAGTAACACTAAATATCAGGATAAACCTCAATTGCCTACCTTGCAATGGACTTCCGGCGTCAGGCTTAAAGTAAACAGGCATTAAACAAACATGCCCCTGGAGCATCATTCATACGCCAGTCCCTTATTAGCACTTACTATTTTGATTCAAGGTATTACTACAGCCTTGCGAGAGGTTGTGGGGAAGAGAAAGAGGCTTTTTCTTCTATCCTTCCCTTCTTTACCATGATGACATTAAAAGCAAAATGTCAGATAACAGCTGATGAACACTGTCACCAGTGGTGAGAGTAAGCTGGTACGGGCCGGTATGGAGGACCAGTAAGAAAAGGAGACTGGTTGAGTGGGGGAGAAGCCTATCCCCTGCATAAACTCAGGTGTTCTGTGAGTGGTTCAGCCCTCAGAGTTAGGAGCGGTTTCTGGCATCCTTGTTAATTTCACTCACAGTAGCTGGGTGGAGTGGGGAGGGTGTGTTTGACCATGGCAGGGGCAGTCCTTTTCTGCCCCCAGGATGAGGGGATCTCTCCAATACTAATATACACAACAAATACAAGCATTTGGCTGTACAGCTTAAATCCAGAGCTAATAAAAGAAGGTGGAAGGGGAAAACTCACTGTCACATTGGTTTCTCATCTCCTCCCTCCCCCTCCTCCAGCCAGGCTGCAGACAAGGCTCTGCATTCCTCCCCGGCTCCCCCTGCAGCAAGGGTTCTCCTCTAGGCTCTAGCTTGCAGTAGGGACACTGGCTGAGATGCTGCCTGCATAAGAACAGTTTAAATTCAGCTGTTCCCTGCGCAGTTCAGCCCCCAGGGTTAGAAGCCATTTCTGGCCTCCTTGTTAATTTCACTCCCAGTTGTTGTTGGGGGCGGGGGGTGTGACCATGGCAGAGGCAGTTTTTTTCTGCCCCCGGGATGAGGGGAATCTCCTATACACAAAAAAAACACAAAATCAGGAACCATTTCCAAGTTCAAATCTATCCCATTCCCTCCCCAGCAAAGGATCATGGCTGTGATGTCCAAACTGCTTGCAGATCCTCTTTGAAATGTTACTGACCCACACAGGGAACAGCTGAATTTAAATTGTTCTTATGCAGGAGGCAGGCTTCTCCCTCCCTCAGCCAGTCTCCCTGCTCCCTGCTGCAAACTAGAGGGAAGCCCCTACAGCTGCTGCTCAGTGCCAGGCAGGGAGAAAGCATGGAGCCTGGTGTCTGCAGCCTGGCTGGAGGAAGAGGGAAGACATGGAGAAAAATGTGACAGTGAGTTTTCACTTTTTCAGGCTTATTCCAATAGTAAAGTTTTATTACAGACAGTACTGGTAGTAGTAACACCAGCTTTATTTTCTCTATCTATGTCATGCAATGGGAGGGATCCATGAAGTACGTAGGAGAGGTGGATTGCTTGCGATTGGACCATATGGGTAAGAAATGTAAATTACTTTCACCCCTAGCCAAACCCCAGGGCTCCCAGCTTCCTCTGCAGCTAGTAGCTCTGGGGGTGATTTAAAGGGCCCAGCCCCAAGCTTCCGCTGAATCCCCGAGCCCTTTAAATCCTGATTTAAAAGCCCTGGGATTTAAAGGCCCAACTTCTTCTAATAGAGGCCTCGCCTCTTCCGGTTGAGGCCCTTTCCCCTCCACAGGACTCTGGAGTACCAGCAAGTCCTTTAAGTTACTTTCACCCCTGACTGTAACAGAACCTAACCCTGAGGTTAACTCCAAGTAGTAAAACACTGACTGACAGTTTCTTTAATTTTTATATAGCACAAAATGGAATCTGTATTAGAAAATCAGATTGGTTGATGATTTGATGTTTGTTTACTGGTAAAATGTAAAGGAAACAAAGGCACCCATTCAGAGAGTGCTGGTTAAGAAAAATATTATAACAAGATTTTTTTTTACATCAATGGTGCCTTTTGTATGAAGGCCTCAAAGCTCTTTTCAAATTTATTTAAGTCTCAGTACAGCCCCATCGTGTTAAAAAGTATATGAACATTATGACCACATCTGATAGTTGAGACAGCTGAGGGTCAGAGAAATGAAGCAACTTTTACGTAAGTTCATTGAGGAAATCAGAGCCAGGAATAGAACCAGGAGTCCAGATGCCTTGCACTGGGTTTTGTCCACTAAGCAACACTTCTTCCTGCTGTGTTCTAGGAAAAAAGAACTAAAACCTCGTATTTGTACAGAAAAACTACTTGTGGCTAACACAACTAGTGTACATGCATCCGACGAAGTGGGTATTCACCCACGAAAGCTCATGCTCCAAAACATCTGTTAGTTTATAAGGTGCCACAGGATTCTTTGCTGCTTTTACAGATCCAGACTGACACGGCTACCCCTCTGATACAAATAGGTCTGCTATGTCAGTCAGACAAGCACTGAGCTCCTATTTCATCTGGCTCTAATCTCCATCGAACAAAACAGCCACACCTACATCAATCATTTAGTGTAAAAGAGATGGAGTAATTTGACTAGAATGTAGTCACAGAATTGAGGTCTTGTCTTCTGTTTGGAAAGCAGATGTCTTGGCTTTGCCTTGGTCTTGTTTATTCTTGATAAATACCAAAGAAAAGCAGCAGGGTCACTATTATCCTGTGACAACGTTCTGTTAATTAGGCATGTCATTTGCTTGTATGGCCTAACCTTCTGCAGGTCCCAAGAATTTCCCCCCTCCGCAAGAATTTAACTACACAAATATTGCAAACGTAGGTGCTTTGTAACCAGCACTCGGAACAGTTTGTTTTGTAGTTTCAAACATTGAGTTATCAACAGCCACCTTAAAAAAACTATTGCACTGTCAGCTGGGCATGTATACTACATCATTTTTCTACAAGAATAGGGGCTCTCAGCCAAGATTTTCCCTTCTCCAGCTGCTGTGTGGTGACTGTCATGATCCTCCCCAGAGCTGGCTGCATCCAGAGGTGAAGCAGTGTGTATATTTTGCACAGTCCTTTGGGAAAGGTGCTACCCCCAGGTAAATATTTTTGCTTTAAAATTAATTGGGTCAAAATCTGCTCTCAGTTACACACATGCAATCTCCCTGATGTCAAGTGTTATGAAAGTGGCCCATTAACTATGAAAAAGCAGATGTTGGAAAGCAGGCACCAGAGAAAATAAGACACTTCCTTCTGAGGAATAAGTCCTGTAGAATAATATAGTACATTGGTAAAGTTTCACTGAAGATAACAGAGCTATGCCTACCAACAGCAGTAGAGGATCTGGCCCCCTCTTGCATACACAGGAAATACATGGAAGTACCCAGCAACAAACAGTGAGGTACAAGTCCCAGTGAAACTGAAGCTTAGAAACACTGAAATAGATGAGGAGGCAGAAAGCTCAACTTGGGGAAATATTACCTATAGGTGATCTCCAAAGGGGAAAAAATGATTTTTGCCCTCTATGGGACAAAGAACATCTGAAAGGTTCCTGCAGTCTTTTTTTTTTTATCTTAAACATATCAGGAACATCACATTAGATCAGCTGTGGTATTGCTTGATGTTTCATTGGGGATCTCAAAGATGCCTATGCTTTCTCAGCCCTTAAATGAAGGAAAGGGTTTGCAACAGCAAAAACAACAAAGGTCAAAGAATTTTAAAAACAGTCTCTGTAAAAATCACTTTCTCAGTCCATGGATGCTCTGCTGATGTAAAGGAGCCACAGAGCTGTCTGAAGTGCCCCCTACAGGGAATTCCCACACACCCCAACCCCTTTCAGTCCCACCACCTACCAGGGAAAGGGGAAACATGGCAGAGAGCCAGACTTCTCAATCCCTTCCAGCTTTATCACCTAATAGGACTTCAATGCACAGTTAACTCAGATGATCAGTGCCCCAGTGTTTGCAGCCACATTGCCATGCTCTGCCAAAGTAACTGTGTCCCCTCTGGTGCTGCGCTCCCTCCTGTGTATGTTGCTAGAACTTCTAGAGATAGCTCCATGATTTTTTATGCCGCTGCAAGTTGAGCTGCTCTCTGAGGCTTTCCCAGTGAATTGTGGAAGAACTTGCCTATCCTTCTGAGCACACAAGGTGAATTGTGGAAAGTTACTGGAGGACGATCAGCATTCAAATGATTGAACCTAAGTCATGATTGTAAAGCGGGTGGGTTACCAGCCAGAGCAATGCTTCACTGTTATGTCTTCACTGCAGTTTCCCTTAACCCCACTTCTGGCCACATAAAACCCTCTCATGCAAAGTTGGTGGTGCTGTCAATCCTGGCCTATCCTGAGATACAGGCTAGAGCAGTGATATTCAGACTGTGGGTCCTGAGCTCTTTGCAGGACATGATATTAAAACACTATGTGATGTCATTCTTAACCAATCTAAGTTATTAAACAATCAGGATACTTTTACTATGTTATTAACCAATTCAGATATCAATTTGCACTAAGTTATTAACTTATTTACTGTGAGAATAATATAGGCTCCTGAACCACAGAGATCTGAGTATCACAGGGCTTAGAGCCTGAGTGAGGCTTTCACTCAGACTGATAACCTATCTATTTACACTTGCATTCACCAGGGAACTGCAGGCTAAATCCCATGGCAGTAGAGCACCAGCGAAGATACAATGCTCACACCCTGACACCAGTCACACAGTCTAGCTCGATAGTGAGCACATACCCTGTGTGACTTATCCAAGTTCACACAAGATGTCTGTGGCTGAAAAGGGACTTGAGCTTGGGTATCCCAAGGCCCAGGTCTGTGTCTTAACCACAAGACCATCCATTTTCCCTCACCTTGGTACAAGGATTTCATAAACAAACTTCTGCTTATCTAGCATGCCTCAATAGACACATGCTTGAGTCCATCCCCAAAATTCTTGAGGGAAGATCTGCATTTTGCTTTACTAGGGCCTCATCCTGCTCCCACTGAAGTCACTAGCAAAATTCCCTTTGACTTCAGTGAGAACAGGATTTGGTTCTTGGTTTTCCAGAGGATATCTGGGTTGTCCCTAATGCTACAATTTCTTATGATTTTTATCTGATGCCTTTCATCTAAATGGATTCCAGTGTACTTCATAAAATGTGCTAGGTGTACATATATGTAGTGATGAGCTGCCAAAATATTAACCACCAGTTCCCTCCCCCTCACCCCATGAGGGGTCATGCCCCCCCCAGGACTCCTGCCCCATCCAACCCCCTACATTCCTTGACAGCCTCCCCTCCCCTGGAACCCTGCCACTTCCAGCCCCCTTCTCTGTCCCCTAACTGCCCCCTGCCACCTCATCCAACCCCTGCTCCTTCCTGACTGCCCCCCTGGGACCCTTGCCCCCATTCAATCCCCCTGTTCCCTGCCCTCTGACTACCCTGACACTAAGCCACCCCCCCAACTCCCCTGCCCTCTATCCAGCACTCCCTCCATGTTCCCTGCCCCCTTACTGCGCTGCCTAGCGATGCGGGCCGGGCTGGGCTGCCTGGTCAGGGTTGGAGCTGGAGCCGGGGCGCTCGGCCAGCCGGGGCCAGGGGCCAGGCCGGAGCAGTGTGGAGCCTGGAGCCGTTCTCGCACTCCCGCGCCCCTGCCCCAGCTCACCTGCAGGAAGCCGCTACTTCCTTCTCAGCTCTCCCAGGCTTCCTGCGCAAACAGCTGATTCGCGGGAAACTGGAGAGGGGGAGGAGAAGCCTCGAGAGCATTCAGGGGAGGAGGCAGAGGTGGAGTGAGGTAAGCTGGGGCCAGGGGAAGGGCAGGGAGCTGCTAGGGCTTTTGTTAAATTTAAAAGCCCTTTTCAAACCAATTCTCCCTCTTGGGACAACCTGTTCTAAAAGGGCTTCTAAATTTAACAACTGGTTCCTGCGGACCGGTGGGAACCGGCTCCAGCTCACCACTGCATATACGCATATTATTACTTTGCCCAACTGTGAAATGCAGCCACTTCTGGGGTGAAGCAGTAACTGCTTTAATAATGCACAGCTACACTATATAACACTTTAAGACAGGAAGTGAAGAAGCACACTGTTTCCTATTAAAATTACATGGGGGATTTAGGTAGGGGGAATGTAATGTAAAGTTAACGCCTTTACCCTTGTGAAATGTACCAGGGTTATTTTGGTTTCTTTTTGTTTAATGATCTCCACTGATAAGAATAATAGAATAATAGAATATCAGGGTTGGAAGGAACCTGAGGAGGTCATCTAGTCCAACCCCCTGCTCAAAGCCCAAAGGACCAATAAGGGCCTCAGATTTATGTCTCATCTGAAAGACCAATGTGAGAATGGTGCTGCAATTAGATTAGGACTTACATTTTCAGTCATCTTGACTTTGCTTGGCCATGTTTCATCTACAACCATTCTGGCCAGACAGGCTGTGAAAAAAGGCCCTCTCTCCTACAAATTCCATTTCTCTATTGGAGGTGCTGCTACCCTCAGTGCACTTTCCAGTGTTTCTGGGAGATGCATGTGGCTGGCAGAGTACTGCTCAGCAAGCAACAGAAAACTGAGCATCCTCTTTTTCTTTATAACAAACTTCTCCATGTAAATAAATGTGAATCTGAATTAAGTCTGGCTCTCGCAGTTCATCATGTCACCAGAAAACCTAGATGGAATTCAGTATTTATTCTGCATACTTGGGCATGCATTATTCCTTAGCCTGCATATGACTTGAACGTTATAATAGCAATAATATCATAGGCCACGTTCCTTACCATAAAAAGTAAAACCATTTAAACCAAATGCAGGCAAATAAATTCTTAAAAAGACAGATAGTACATAATGTTCCTTCAGAAAAGTGTTAAACTCCTTATGTGAACAAATCCAGCCCCCGAGTTTAGCACGTCAGAGTCTGGATAAAAAATAAATAAATAAAAAATGGCTTCAGGAGCCCTATTGAGGTGCTTTTGCTTCCCTGACTTCTCACACACTGTTCTTTCAAATAAATTTAAAGCTTTTCTTGTCCAAATCCCTGCAAAAAGTAACCACACTGCAGTGTTCCTACTATTATGCAAATAGATTAATCAGTCAATGCTCCAATGAGAATTAATTTATATTTGAATCAAATGAGGCCTAGACTCTTTATAACTGAACCCCAGGCCAAGGCCTAGGCTAGGTAGCAACCTCATATTATTCATTTGACGAAATGTGAACTGACATAAACACCATGGCTAACTTTCAATCCGATTACTCCGTTACCTCACATCAATGGTCTCCCAGCCATCAGACTCTGGCGTCCCTCCTTTCACCAGCCCTGCTAACAACTGACAACTCTTCGCTGATAAACAAGCACCCACGCTGCCACCTCGTAGCCCCATCTTAACCCATCATCCCTGCTCAATGGGCCCTATTAGACAAGGTACTTTATTTTGTTTGTAGGAATCAAGGACTAAACAGTTCAAAAATACTGTTTTGCTGGGGCTGCAATTCAAAGCTGCCCTTTCAGAGCAACTGAGCATTTGAGTCATTAACAATAAATACCCCAAATATATGAATATGTGTGTGTGTGTATATATATATATATATATGTATATAATTTATACACACACGCCCACACACAATTTATATATATATAATTTAAAACAATCACCAAGGTCTATTTTCTTTTGTATGCTGATTAAAAAAAAAAAAAAGGTAAAACAATGTTTTAGGCTGTTATGACCAAAGGTCAATGTAAACTGAACCCACATTTTACACAGCACCCTCATACTAAACGCATGTTGACAACCACTAAATTCTTTCTATTGCACTTCACAGGAACTTGTTTTTTAAAAAGATCTCCTCTCCCCACACCCACTTTAAAACTGTAGGCATTTAAAAAGCTTGTCTAAACAATCCACCAGGTGTGAGGAAAGCTATTTCTAAGCAGGCAGCTCTGTCAGGGAACCTACACTTTGTAATTAGGTTAGCAGGAAAGAATTGAATAGCTCTGATCAAAACATTTTCCCCCTTCTATATTGTTTATTGTGCACAATTGATAAGTAAGCTTCTCAAGTCATGGTTAAATTCTACTTAAAAATTTGAGTCCTGGGCACCATGGAATGTAAATGAAGAAGGAAAATAAAACAAATCTCCCATTACTTAGAAAGCTAAAATCACTTGGCATTAGATAAGGCATTATTTGAAAATATGAATCATAACGCAAGCTGTGTGATGTTATGGCAGCTCTTCAAGCTAGTCCTGTTGAAAACATATTCAGTGCTTGTGTCTTCATTAAAATATACCTCACAATAGACTGGCACAGCACTTCTAAAAACCAGTCCTTCCACTATGATTAAGACCACCTGTAATTATTATACAGTGTTTTAGAGATCACTGTAACCCAAGCTCCGTAGTGTGCCTATTTCTCCCCATTTTTTCTGCTCCTGAGATGGGCACCACTTCTGCTCTACATGAGCACAAACAAGGAGCTTGAGTTGCTGAATGTTTCCATTGATTTTGGATCTGAGCACATACATGAATGAGATACACATGTAATTCTTAATTTAAAGTTTGGCTCGTGGAATGCAGCATCTCTATTGTGGGGGAGGGTCTTTTGGAGGCAGCAGGTAAATATATATGCATGTTCAATACACATGCTGCTGAATTATGTGCTCTTTGGGGCAGTGACGGAGTCTTCTGCTGGGTGTGTGCGTGCATGGCTAATGCTTAGCATATTGTGAATGCTGCCAGAGTACAAGTGTATGATAATAACAAACAGTCTGCACAGTAGCAAAGGTGTGTTATTTAGTGGCTGGAACAAAAGAATGGCTCTGCTCTGATTCACTCTAACTCTGGGCAAGTGGTTTAGTTTCCAAGCCTACTGCTACTGAAATCAATGCCAAAACCCCTCATTAGCTTCAGTGGGGCAGGATTTGGCCCTTAACTGTAGCCCATGTCATCCCCCAACAGAATCAGAAGAAGCCCTCTGTCATGGTATAACCCCCACTCTGAACCTTAGCATCCAAAAATGGGGTACCAGCATGAATACCCCTAAGCTTAATTACCAGCTTAGATCTTGTAGTGCTGCCACCAACCAGGACTTGCAGTGCCTGGTACACTCTGGTCCCCCCAAAACCTTCTCAGAGGACCCCAAGACTCAGACCCCCTGGATCTTACACAAGGAAAGTAAACCCTTTCCCCCACCGTTGCCTCTCCCAGGCTCTCTCCCCCTCGGTTACCTTGGAAGATCACTGTGATTCAAACTCCTTGAATCTTAAAACAGAGAGGAATGCACCTTCCCCCCTCCTCTTTTCCCCTCCCCAAGAGGTAATACAGATTCAAGCTCTGTGAATCTAAAACAGAGGAATTCTACCTTTCCCCCCTCCCTTCTCTCTCCCTGTCTCCCACCAATTCCGTGGTGAGTACAGACTCAATTGCCTTGAGCCTCAACAAGGTGAAAAAATCAATCAGGTCTTAAAAAAGAAAAACTTTTAATAAAAGAAAGGAAAAAGTAAAAGTTGTCTCTGTAATTAAGATGGTAAAAGTTACAGGGTCTTTCAGCTTATAGACACTAGAGAGAAGCCTTCCCTCCAGCACAAATACAAATTAAACTCCTTCCAGCAAAATACACATTTGCAAATAAAGAAAACAATCAAAAAGACTAAACTGCCTTTCTACTTGTACTTACTATTTGAACAGAAAATTAGAGAGCCTGTAGGTACGTCTGGTTACTCTCAGAACCCAGAGAGAACAACAGACAAACAAACAACACAAAACAAAGACTTCCCTCCACCGAGATTTGAAAGTATCTTGTCTTCTGATTGGTCCTCTGGTCAGGTGGTCCAGGTTCACTGCTTGTAACCCTTTACAGGTAAAAGAGACATTAACCCTTAACTATCTGTTTATGATGTCATCCCCCAATAGAATCAGAAGAAGCCCTCCTTAAATTCCTACAGGAAAAGGGGCTGAGTTGCCACCACAGGAGTGTCCCCCTCACCCCGACTTATGACTTTTGCTGGTGCGAGGCCTGCCAGGATCTTCTCAGAAGTCAGTGGGGCCAAGAGTAGTGGAAGTACCATTCTCCATAGCACCATCTCCTGCTCTGAACCATCTCCTGCTCTGCACCTGCACTGCCTTCCACAAGTATCTCTAGGTGAGAGGTAATATATCTAGGATCTGTATTATCTCACTCTGGATCCCTACCATGGCTGCTACTGAGCCAAGAAAACACCCTACAAGGGGAACCTTGGTTTTCTTCCTTCACAGGTTTTTCCTCCGGATGGAGCAATCTAGCTTTTAGCTTTCCCTCCCCTTCCCCCATAAATAGGGTGTAATATTTTCATACCTCACACAGATGCTGTAAGGCTTAATCAGTTGTTTGTGACGTGCTTTTGAGATCCTGGGATAAGAAGTGCTACTATATGCAACTGCAGATCATTCTGATCCAGTCATTTGCAGAAATGTTCATTTCCATGCAAACCTAGGGATTAATTGAGAATGCATCACTAGCAAAGATAAAATTCCTCCCAAAGCTCAGTAAAAGTGAGGCTGCCTCTCAGCTTGATCCAGCTGTCAGATAAACACACTCTCCTTGGCCTAGATTTCAATCGCAGAGACACCAGTTTGATCTGGAGTCACTCCAGTTTTACATTCTAGTTTTACTCTAGTCCCTTGTGTATGAATTAATTTTACTAGAAGACTTGCACCCTCGTTCCAGCTCCTTTACTTTTTGTAAAAAGGCCAGAGAAGCGTGAAGAAGTTCTACAAGCTCCAGATCCTGTGGATGGAGAATTCCCCTGGATGCAGGAATTGAGGAACACAGCCACAAGCTGTTTCCTAAAGACCCCCTAAACAAGTCCCAGAGATGTGCTGGGAGCAGGGAGTGGGTTTGTGTCAGGCAGGGCCACAGCACATAGCACTGTGGAGATTCTGGGCAGCAGTGGGGACAGACTGCTGTAAGTTAGACAGACCTTGAGTACTGTCTAATTTTATGCCAGGGAGCCACTTCAGCTCTTGGAGCCACCTAAAACTGGGAGGTGTAAAGGTGGCTTAAAGCTACTTGAACCTCTGCTCCCCCTGGACTGCTAGTTCTTGCTGTCTCTGTGTAGGCAGCTCAGAATCTCATTCCGTATGTTTAATTGCAACTGGCATTTCTGAATCTCTTCCCCGCAGCCATCTTGATGTTAAAATGTGACGTTTGGTTACACCCTACTTCAGTAGTGATTTTTGCTACTGAATACTATAGAATCATCCAGGTCAATTAGTCCAGTCCCAAAAAAGCCCTTAAGGAGAATCTCAACTCATGAAGCATAAATATTGATCACTTTAAGACACAGTCAAGGACAGACCTGAATGGAGAACAAATCAATCAATAAAGGTTGTAAACACTTTAAGACAGATGCAAAAAAGTGATTGAAAAAAAGAACCAAGCACTATGCCAAGTCTTCAGCGTGATCTACACATTCCTATGTAACATCCATTCATGATGATGTGCTTCACAGATCAGACTATACAGCCACAAGAGAATGCACAAAGTAATTGTTGGATATGATGGAAAGCCAATTATTGGAAAAGTAAACTTTTGTTTTAAAAAAATCAATTTTAAAATCGATTTGCTGATTCATAAAGCAGATGGTTTACAATCCTTTTTGCCAGTGCCACGCAATGTGTCACTTTTACAAGAATAGTGACCAGAAGCAAGTAGCACAGAAATGTAAGGCAGAAGCATCAGCTGTAACTGAGGGGGATGGAGAAAAAAATGGCACTAAAGCCACCTTTACAGCTGTCCCAATCCTGGGGGCTGTATTCACTTGTGTTGACTTTTAGGTTGTGGTTGGAAAACACTTCAACCTCCCTGGTCACTCAATTACAGACCTAAAAGTAGTAATTATTTAAAAAAAAACTTCAAAAACAGACTCCAATGAGAAATTGTAGAACTAGAATTAATTTGCAAACTGGACACCATTAAATTAGGCTTGAATAAAGACTGGGAGTGGACAAGCCATTACACAAACTAAAAATTATTTCCTCATGTTTATTTTCCCCCTACTGTTACTCACACCTTCTTGTCAGCTGTTTGAAATGGGCCATCCTGATTATCACCACAAAAGTTTTTTTTCTCCTGCTGATAATAGCCCACCTTAATCAATTAGTCTTATTAGAGTTGGTATGGCAGCACCCATTTTTCATGTTCAAACAAAATCTCTCTCTTCCTACTGTATTTTCCACTGAATGCATCTGATGAAGTGGGCTTTAGCATACAAAAGCTTATGCTCAAATAAATTTGTTAGTCTCTAAGGTGCCACAAGTACTCCTCATTCTTTTTGTTGCAAAACAGTTATTTCTAAATGCAAGAATGATCTAGGCCACAGAAAGTTTGGTTTTATTGGAGGGGTTTTTGTTAACAGATAACTTACATTTCAGTAAATATAAGTATCTGTATCTAACAGAGAACAGAAAAGAAAACAAGTCTCAGAATTCAACAATAACCAGAACTGAAAGTGCTCAAATGCCACAAGAAAGACTATTCTTGCAGTACTTCTAGCTTATTCAGAAGCAGGATGTATCAGAAATCTTAAAGAAAGCAAGTTTCAGACCATAGAGGTTCTCCTAGCTCAGACACTATAACCATCCAAACTTGGGATGGTTTCCTAAATCAAACCCCAACCCCATTCTTTTGAAATGTATTACCATATAGCCTAGGAGCCCTTGTCATGGATCAAGACCCCATTATGCTAGATTCCCTCTTTGGTATCAAAATACCTACAACAAAGTGCTGGGCATGGACAAGGACACTCAGATTTTAGAACTTGACTTTGATCCATTGAATCAATGAGATTTTTGCCAGTGGCTTCAATGTGAACATTATCACGCCTTTAATGACCAAGCAGGGATCTCAGGATGTAGACATGGGAAGATTTGTATTCTTTACTAGAAGATTATACAGTTTCCACCCGTCTCCTCTGTTCTTGGGAATTCCCATTTCCTATTTCAGGAGTATTCTTACTCTTCATCTTGACAGTATAGGAGACACTCCCCTTATCTTCGATCAACCATGGGGATAGATAGCAGGGCTTTGTAGCTGTGCTCCAGTTCCGCTCCAGCTCTAGGCAAAAACCTGCAGCTCCACTGCTCCGGAGCTGCTCTGTGCTCCAGCTCCGAGGTCTGCTCCAAAGCCCTGATAAATAGTCAAAATGATGGAGCAAGATGGGGTTTCCTATTCTTCTACTTGTGACCTCAGCAATTTGGAAGCATGATCATTTAATAAAGCGGCACTTTCTATACACTGGTTCAGCTCCACTGGGACAGAAAGGTGAACATAGCTGAACTGCTCAGTAATAGCAACCATAATGTAATTAAATTTAACATGCTTGCAGGGAGGGAAATACAAAAAGAAACCCACCACAGTCACATTTAACTTCAAAAAGTGGAACTATGCAAAAATGAGAATGCTTGTAACATGGAAATTAAAAGGAATAGTCACAAAAAGTGAAATGCCTGCAAGCTACATGGAAGCTTTTTTTAAAAACTACCAACTATATGGTATACCCTAAATTTAAAAAAAACAAAAAAAACAGTAAGACAATCAAAAAAATGCCACCATAACTAAACAACAACGGAAGAGAGGAAGTAAGAGGCAAACAGGCATCCTTTAAAAATTGGAAGTAAAATCCTACTGAAGAAAATAGAAAGGAGCATAAACTCCGTCAATTCAAGTATAATTAGGCAGGCCCGAATTGAATGAGAAACTAGCAAAAGATAAAATAATTTTGCTCTTCATTTTTGTGAAGTGCATCAGAAGCAGGAAGCCTGCCAAACAATCAGTGGGGCCACTGGACAATTAAGGTGCTAAAGGAGCACTCAAGGAAAACAAGGCCATTGAGAGTATCATTGGGATGAATTTTTGGCATCAGCCTTCACTGCAAAGAATGTGAGCCATTCTTTTTAGGTGACAAATCTATGGTGCTATCCCAGATTGAGGTGTCAGAAGATATTTTGGAGCAAATTAATACATTAAACAATAATAAGCCACCAGAACCAGATGTTATTCACACAAGAGTTATGAAGGAACTCAGATATGAAATTGCAGAACTACTAACTGCTATGTAACCTATCACTTAAATCAGCCTTTGTACTAGATGACTGGAGGGTACCTAATGTAACGCGATTCTTTTTTAAAGCCTCCAGAAGTGATCCTGGCAATTACAGGTCAGTAAACCTAACTTCAGTGCTAGGCATATTGGTTGAAACTATAGTAAAGAGCAGAATTATCAGACACACAGATTAACACGATCTGTTGGGGCAAAGTCAACACAGCTTTTGTAAAAAGAAATCATGCCTCACCAATCTATTAGAATTCTTTGAGGGGGATCAACAAATATGTGGACTAGGATGATTGAGTGGATGTAGTTTACTTGGACTTTCAGAAAGCCTTTCACGGGGTTCTACACCAAAGACTCTTAAGCAAAGTAACCAGTAAGAGGAAAGGTCCTCTCATGGATCAGAAACTGGTTAAAAGATAGGAAACAAAGGGTAGGAGTAAAACGGTCATGTCACGGTGGAGAGAAGTAAATATCAGGATTCTATCCTTCCCTCCCCCAATGATCTGTACTGGGTGTTAAACATATTCATAAATAATCTAGAAAAAGTGGATAACAGTGAGGTAATGAAGTTTGCAGATGACACAAAATTAGTTAAGTCCAAAGCTGACTATGAAGAGTTAAAAAGGATCTCACTAAACTGGGTCACAGGGCAACAAAATAATAGGTAAAATTTAATGTTGATAAATGCAAAGTAATGCACATAGGAAAAAATAACCCCGACTATACATACAAAATGATGTTTCCAAGCACTCTTTCTTGAATGGTGTCATCTTGGAGAGTTCTCTGAAACCATCCACTCAATGTACATTGGCAGTTAAAAAAGATAACAGATCATTAGGAAAAGGATAGATAATACAGAAAATATCGTAATGCCACTATATAAACCTAGGTTATGCCCACACCTTGAAAATGATGCACAGTTCTGGTTGCCCCATCTCAAAAAGATATTTTAGATTGGACAATTATTAGGAGCATGGAACAGCTTCCATCTGAGAAGATATTAAAAAGATTGGGACCTTCTGGTATAAAAAAGTGATGCCTAAGGGAGAGGGATATGATAGAGGGCTATAAAATTATGAATGGTATGGAGAAATTGAATAAGGAAATGTTATTTATCCCTTCACATAAAACAAGAACCAGGCGTCACCCAATGAAATTAATAGGCAGCAGGTTTAAACCAAACATAAGGAATTACTTCTTCACACAATGCATAGTGAACCTGTGGAATTTGTTGCCAGGGGTCATGTGAAGGCCAAAAGTATAACTGGGTTCAAAAAAGAAATTAGATAGATAAAGTCATGGAGGATAGATCCATTAACAGCTACCAACCAAGATGGTCAGGGACACAACTCCATACTTTGGGCGTCCCTGAACATCTGACAGCTGGAAGCCAGGACTGGATGACAGGGGATGGGTCATTCCCTACATTGCCTTGTTCTTCTCATTCACTCTGAAGCATCTGGCACTGGCCACTGTCAGAAGACAGGATACTGGACTACACGGACCATTGGTCTGACCTAACATGGTCATTCATATGTTTTTATTCTTATCTCAGTTTCTTCCCTTACTTCAGTAGAGTTAATTCACTCCAATGTAACTGAGATCAGAAGCTGAACAATGGGAAAAATTATACTGTAACCAAAGCAAGGCCTAAAAGGACAAGATCCCACATTCCATAAGGTAAATACCTGCAAATTGAAGCTGTCCCTAGATCTTCTCTTTTGAGTTCTGTTTTAAAGACAATGTATCCTAGACAAAGTTGCACTCAGATGCAAAATGGTTTCTGAAAAGTCATTAAATCTGCTATGAATCTTTCTTACATCAAATAAAACTTCAGCTCCATAGGTTTCAACTTGGGAAATCTAAAATGCCATCCTGCTATGGAGGAATCTAAAGGCATTCACTCTATACAATCATAGAACATCAGGGTTGGAAGGGACCTTAGGAGGTTATCTAGTCCAACCCCCTACTCAAAGCAGAACCAATCCCCAAACAGATTTTTGCCCCAGATCCCTAAATGGCACCTCAAGGACTGAGCTCATGACCCTGAATTTAGCAAGCCAATGTGCAAACCACCAAGCTATCCCTCCACCCACAATGCACAGTGTCCGTGTGGTTGAGTTCCTTTCTCTTGCAAAGCACCTCAGACAGACAATAGAAACACAGTGCTGTGATTCTTTTATTTCTGATGATGCCTGTATTTTCACTTTTCAGAAACAACTGTGAAGACCAAAGTTAAAAAAAACCATAAGAGCAGTCAGTCTCTCTCTTTCACACACACACATTTTAGCTTTGGTTGGGTTTGGGGGGTTGTGGGTTCATGCGGCTTGAACAATACAACCCCAAAGTTCTGCTCCGATTCTCTAAATGCTGGAACTGGGGAACAATGCATCACAAGCTTCAAGTCCTCCTCTTCAATCAGATCATCCAAATAAATGATTTCCTGGTGTACTAGTTAATATTCTCTTAACATGTTACTTAGCTCGCCTCAGTATAAGGAACCTCTCTCTGGTTTTGGAGGCATTAACTGTTTAACATTGTAGGCTATGTCTACACTTACCATTTAAAGTGCAAGAAGTCCCTTTTTTGTGCTAAAACCATGGGAGTGTCAACACTTGTTAATAACTTTTTGTGGTGAAACTCAGAAGTTTCACCGCAAAAAGAAAACCACCTTTATGAGAGGCATACAGTTCTTTTCACTTTCACAACAGCACAAAAAGAACAGCAGAGACACATTCTACCTGTATAATCACCTTTTGGCCTCAGAGAATTTCCCACAGTTCCAAAAGTGACCACTCTGGCCAGCATCTCCACTGCTCTGACACCAGGTAAAGTGACATCTGCTCCTCCCTGTGTAAGTCCTGGGAACTTTAAAACTCGATTTCCTGTTGCAAGTGCTCATCTGCCCAGGTCACCATGGCTGCTCCACATAGCAAACGATCCCCTTCTTGGAGCAATGCCGAGCTACTGGATCTGATCAGTATTTCGGGAGAGGAGTCTGTCAGGGCCAGCTCCAGGGTTTTTGCTACCCAAAGCAGCAAAAAGGGGGAAAAGAAAAAAAAAGCTGTGATTGCAATCTGCAGCTTTACTGCCACCGCTTCAGTCTTCAGTGGCAATTCGGCGGCTGGTCCTTCCCTCTGAGAGGGACCGAGGGACCCACTGCTGAATTGTCGCTGAAGACCCGGATGTGCTGCCCCTCACCGTTGGCCACACCAGGTAGCTGCTTGCTGGGCTGGTGCCTGGAGCCAGCCCTGGAGGCTGTGCAGTGCCACTGTGTTCCAGCTGTAAGAATTTCAGTACCTACAAGCAGATTGCACACAGCTTGCAGGAGAAGGGGCATAACAGGGACACACTTCAGTGCAGAGCGAAGAGCCCAGTGGATACTTCTTCATGTCTGGAGACAGTGGAAAGTGGCCTTAGCCAGGAGAAGAAGGAGGTCATAGATGAAGAGGAGGAGTCTGAGGAAGCTGTGGAGTCTGTTGCTGTGTGCACTCAGGACCCCTTCTCTGCTCTGGAGTTATCTAGCCAGTGTGAGCGGCCACTGTGCGCTGAGGAACAGGCAGAAGAGCAGAGCTCTGGTAAGTTGCTTTGCTATAACAATGCATAAAGCAGGTTGAGGGCACAGAAAAGTACTAAGGTGACTGTGTTTGTGTGCTGGGTGCCCTCCCTTCATGCTAGCCCTTTTCAGAATGGGTGTATGCAATAAACATCTAACCCTGCGTTCCCTCACCACTAGGGATGCTTGACTTTTGTCACCAAGCCAGTGATTTCTTACCAGTGGTGTATTGCAACATATGCAGTGATTCCTGTATGCATGTTTCACAGCAATGTGTTGCTTTTGTCTCCCCAGAAAAGACTGTGGAAGACCCATCCCCCACTGTAGCAGACCGTCTGCAACGTATAAGAAAGCGGCCAAGATGCACTAGGGCAGACATGTTTCTTGAGGTGATTCAGCACTCCCAAGCAGAGACGCAAGATAAAAATAAATGGAGAGAACCCATGACAAAGTGGAAAGAGGGAGAGAACTGAGATCAAAGAGAGAATAATGCTTTCCATAGGGAAGCCACAGAGAGGCTAATCAGCGTTCTGGAGCATCAGACAGATATGTTACATTCTCTCATTATGCTGCAGAGTGACCTGATTTGTGCCCACCCCACATTGTAGCAGAATTCTTTCCCGTGTACTCCCTAAACTCCCACTGCACATTCTTATAGGTTTGTTGCAATGTTTCCATTTCTCGACAATCCACACCCACAGACAGCTTGTCAAACGAAAACTGGAGTTATACACAGCTATGAGGTATGGGGGGGTTGTCTGTTTTTAAAATAAAAAGGACAAATTTTTCAAAAAGGTATACGCCCCCCCCCACCTGCACCCTGTTCCCCATCATCACTCTGGATTGATATATGTACATGTGGTGTTTTCCCTGTTTCTAAAATAAAAGGATAAATTTTTCAAAAAGCAGCAAGCTTTATTTGTGTGGTCACATATCCGTACATGTCATTACAGCTACAAGTCAACTAGCACTTCATCTTCACTGAAATTACACAGAGAACTGCCATGTAGCACAGCACATGCTGCTAACACATCCTTTCTCAAACACAGTAGCAAAGTTTAATGATTTTCATTTGCAAACTTTTCCCTCAAGGCATCCCGGATCCTAACTGCCACACACACACTGTACTCCTCTAACAGCCCTGGTATATGGCTGCTGAAACTCAGCAGCCAGGTGTTTTGCCTCCACGCTCCATATATGAATAAACCTTTCGCCCTTCCCCTCACAAATGTTATGTAAAGTACAGCATGCTGCAATAACCATTGGAATATTTTCCTCACTCATTTCCAGTCTACTGTACAAACATCTCCAGCGTGCTTTCAAACTGCCAAATGCACATTCAACAGCCGTTCTGCACCTACTCAGCCTGTTGTTGAAACGCTCCTTACTCACATCTAGGTTTTCAGTATATGGCTTCATGAGCCATGGCATCAATGGGTAAGCTGGGTCTCCCAGGATCACAATTGGCATTTCCACTTCCCCAACAGTGATCCGCTGGTCTGGAAAGAAAGTCCCCGCTTGCAGCTTTCTGTACAGGCCAGTGTTTTTAAAGATACGTCCATCATGCACCTTTCCGGACCAGCATTAATATCAGTGAACTGCCCAAGGTGATCCACTAGTGCCTGCAAAACCATGGAGAAGTACCCCTTACGATTTATGTACTCGGTGCCAAGATGGGCCGGGGCAACAATAGGGATGTGCTTAGCATCTATCACCCCACCACAGTTGGGAAATCCCATTTCTGCAAAGCCATCCAAAATGTCATGCACATTACCAAGAGTCACGGTCTTGCGCAATAGGACGCGATTAATGGCCTTGTACACTTGCGTTACCACGGCGCCAATGGTCGATTTCCCCACTCCAAACTGGTTCGCAACCAACCAGTAGTTGTCTGGAGTCACCAGCTTCCACAATGCGATTGCCACACGCTTCTCTGCAGTGATTGCAGCTCTCAGCCTGGCGCCCTGGCGACGCAGGGCTGGGGAAAGCTCAGCACACAGTTCCATGAAGGTGGCTTTCCACATCCGAAAGTTTTGAAGTCACTGGTCGTCATCCCAGACATGCATAACGATACGATCCCACCACTCTGAGCTAGTTTCCCTGGCCCAGAACGTCATTCCACAGTGCACAGCTCCTCAGTTAATGCCAAAAGAAAGCGCATGTTGCTTATTTCAATTTCAGGCAGCTCATCAGGCATCTCTGACTGCAGCTCTCTTTGCAAGTTTAAGAACAGCTGTACTGCCAAGCGCGATGAGCAAGCGACAGCTAGAGTAGTGGACAGCAGTGTAGGAGCCATTCCTGCTTGTAGATGTGGCGGGAAAGCAGCCAGACCAGGGAGGCGGTAAAAAAAAAGCCTTGAAAGAAACAAGGAAGTAATAGGGCTGCTGGGACATGAAGCAGTGTACCACGGGACACTGAGCAGGGACCCAAAATGCCTTCTGTTCACCTCCGCCCCTCACAGGACCTATCCAGAGCAGTGCACTATGGGATAGCTGCCCTTCAGAGCTGTTCTCATTGGCCATGGAAGTGCTGCTAGTGTAAACACCCTATGACTCCTGCAGAATTACACAAACCAGGGCTTTAGGGCTTGGTTACACTCAAAACTCCAAAGTGCTCCCCCTGCAGCAGTTTGAAGTATGAGTGTGGTCACTGTGCCAGTGCTGGGGGAGAGCTCTCCCAGCGCTGCAGGTACTCCACTTCCCCCTGGGGATTAGCTTACAGCTCTGGGAGCCGCTCTCCCAGCGCTGGGGCACTGTTTACACTGGAGCTTTGCAGCACTGTAACTTGCTGCGCTCAGGAGTGTGTTTTTTCACTCCCCTGAGCAAGAAAGTTGCAGCGCTGCAAAGCGCCAGTGTAGCCAAGGCCTAATGAAACTTAGGCCATGGCTACACTAGAGAGTTGCAGCGCTGGTAAGGGGGTTACAGCGCTGCACCTTAGGATATGGCCACACTTGCAAAGCACAGCCAGTGCTGCAACTCCCTGATTGCAGCGCTGACTGTTCACCCGGTCGAGCCTCGGGTGTAGCGATTCCAGCACTGGTGATCCAGCACTGGTCAGCAAGTGTGGACCCCACCAGCGCTTTTATTGACCTCCGGGGTATAAGGAGGTATCCAGAATTCCTGTCCACAACAAACCGGAAGAAAGGGGGAGCTCGGAGTTCAGCCAAACTGCTTATTTAAAAAACAAACACAGCTCCTGTTTGCTGAGCGAGCGGAGGCAGGCAGGGGAATTACTTTGGAATGTTCACAGCTGTTTGCTTGAAGAGAGAAACAGCACGCTCACACGGCAGAGGGGGAGGGGGAAGTCCATGTTGAGCAGATGCTTATCTGGTCTGATGGCTATTTAGGAGTGCATAATTTGCATTTAGTGAATGAGAGAGGGGTGGGGGAAGGGGTCAGAACTTTTAAAATGATTGAAGGTAGGCACTGTGTGTCTTCCAGTCCTTAGAACTTGCAAGGCAGGGAGCTGATAACAGTGTTAGCTCCAAAAATCCAATCTCTCTGTCTCTCCCACGCTCCCTGTCACATTCCACCCCACCCTCCTCTTTTGAAAAGCATGTTGCAGCCACTTGAATGCTGGGATAGCTGCCCACAATGCACCACTCCCAACAGCGCTGCAAGTGCTGCAAATGTGGCCACACTGCAGCGCTGGCCCTACACAGCTGTATGAACACAGCTGTAACTACCAGCGCTGCAGAACAGTAAGTGTAGCCATGGCCGTAGTCTCGGGGCTTGGCTACACTGGAGAGTTGCAGCGCTGGTGGTGGGTTTACAGCACTGCAACATAGTAACTGTCCACACCTGCAAGGCACATCCAGCGCTGCAACTCCCTGGCTGCAGTGCTGGCTGTGCACCTGGTCTGCTTGGGGTGTAACGATTGCAGCACTGGTGATGCAGCACTGCTCATCGAGTGTGGCCACCAAAAGCACTGTTATTGGCCTCTAGGGTATTAGGAGGTATCCCAGAATTCCTGTCCACAACAAACCGGAAGAATGGCTGAACTCTGAGCTCCCTCGAGCTGCTTATCTAAAAAACAAACAGAGCTCCTGTTTGCTGGAGCGAGCGAGTGGAGGCAGGCAGGGGAATTGCTTTGGAAGATTCACAGCTGTTTGCTTGAAGAGAGAAGTCACATGGCAGAGAGGGAGGGGGGAGTCCGTGTTGAGCAGCTGCTTATGTGGTCTGAAGGCTATTTAGGAGTGCATAATTTGCATTTAGTGAATAAGAGAGGGGTGGGGGAAGGGCTTGGAACTTTTAAATTGATTGCAGGTTGGTGATGTGTATGTTCCAGTCCTTAGAACTTGCAAGGCAGGGAGCTGACAGATCCAAAAATCCACTCTTTCTCCCCCCCCCACATTCCCCCTCACCCCCCTCTTTTGAAAAGCATGCTGCAGCCACTTGAACGCTGGGATAGCTACCCACAATGCACCACTCCCAACAGAGCTGCAAATGCTGCAGATGTGGCACATCTGCAGCGCTGGTAGCTGTCAGCGTGGCCACACTGCAGCGCTTTCCCTACACAGCTGTATGAAGACAGCTGTAACTCCCAGCACTGTACAACTGTAAGTGTAGCCATACCCTCGATCTTGCTTTTGTCACATTCTGAAGATGCCAGAGCTTTTCCTATAATTGAGTTAAGGTGGCTAGTAGCTGCCAGTTACCCACGTGTATAAAGATAAAGTTTGAGTTACCAGCTTGAAACTGAACCATTGAACTTTCTATCAACTTAGTCTGTTTCCTCATCTTAAATTGGCCAGTGTAATGCCTCTGACAGTGTAACCGCTGAACTCCAATTGATTTATTTTTCTCTTAGCTTATTAAGATACAAATAGAAGGGAGCTAAGAAGACTTCAGCATCCGAGGGGGTTAAAAAAAAGTACAAGTTTCTTGCATGTGAAAAGTTACTCTGGGGTTGGATTTCTTATTTTTCTTCCCTTGCAAGCCTTTGGTAGTTCCCGAGGAAGATGTAGTAGGTTAAAAGTGGTAATTGACCGTATCCCGCCAATCAAGACTTTCATGAGATTTTTAATACTGTGCTTTTGGTGGGGAGAGGGTATGTTTTGAAGAAGATACCCCAATTCCCAGAACACCGAGTGCCACTCCACATTTATCCCGGCTGTACAATACCTCCGCTGAAATTAATGGTTGCACGCCGAGGACGATTTCGTGCTAAATACTTCTTCTCGGTGTGGAACAAAGTGCTTCCCCAAAGCGATGGTTTCACTTGCTGGTTAAGAGCAGAGGATCTAACATACAGGTAAAGCCCGTTCATACATACCCTATGGGTAAACTCTACCATCTGCACCCTGAAAACCCCTAAATGAGAGCTGGTTTAATCACTGACTCACAATGTATATGTGTTTCCTACAGCTAAAGGAGCAAATAAAACCCCTCCTTTGGCTTCTCTTCTGCCACCTTCTTGATCACCCACTAGCCTCAGCAGAATTACTTTCAGACGCCAAGGCAACCTTTCCTCTTTGGCTGAAGACAAGTGTTTCAAACGAACTAGGGTTCTCAGCAATAGCTAAAAGCTAGTCCACTAACTAGCCATCCTTACTCGCCCTCTTCTGCTCACTGAGGTTTAAGTCCCAAAGAAGGGAAATACTGGCTGGTATTAGTTGTAAAGGTCAAAGTCAAGGCGCCTGGAAGGGTCATGGTCTCACTTTTCTTTTTCCTTTGGCAAGATGGAGGATGGAGGGAGGTGGGAAGCGGGCATCCTGGTTTTAACCCTGAGTGGGGATGTCTTCTTAAAAGTGGCTGTTTCTGCCCTCCTTCCTATCTGCCATACTAAACTTTCCGTGTGCTCCTCCAGCAGCCCACGGGGTTTGAGATCAGCCTCTGGTCCCCTTACAGGAACCATCTAAGGGGGGTGGAGGGAGACAGAGACAATGAACAGACTTCATCCTAGGGACAAAAGTGGTCTATTTTCTAGACCGAAAGCACTCCCTGCCCTCCACCCCCCTCTCTTTACTACCCTCGGGTCAGTCGCTAACCTCACCTTAGTCCACCTCTTTACCAAAGTCAATTACGGACAGACTCAGCAGCCCGGCTTTGAGCCCGGAATTGAACTGCTGAAGGGGAGCAAGCGGGGCAGCATCACTTCATTTTTCTCACTTGATGACTGATAACATTTAGGAGTCCACAGGAGGAGACACCCTAGGTGCAAGTGCCCTGGGTCGCTCACGGCCCCCTCAAATCCTGGTCATCCGAACCTTTGCACCAGCGCCAGAGTTGCTGCTTGCAAATAAATGCCTTGAACCAAGCTGAAAGTTCATTACCCTGAGTCCCCAGGCTTTTTGCAGAGGAACCGAGGGAGACACACATTCCCCAGTTCTGTGCCTCTGCAGTCAGGACCAACACCCCCTCGATAATACATCTGCAAAGGGACCTTTTTCTTTCGCGCTGTAATCTGGCGAGTGGGGACGAAATCCGTGGCTTCTGGGGACAAGACAACCTGCTTCCTCAGGGAAAGTCCTGGTACAGTACTTTGCTGGCAAACCCTATCCCCCGCCCTAGCGATTGCAGCACGCTACTGTATGTCTGGAGAAGGGCTTTATAAGAAACTTGCCAGAAATGGGCTGTGGGTTTGTCTGGGGGAGTTTTATGGGGAAGGGGGTGCGGGGAGGGGAGCAAGGAATCCGATTTGTGAGAAAGGTTGGGGTCAAGTTTTTGTTTCTTGTTTGTTTTTAGAAACTCCCTTAGGAAGATAAAATTTCACACACAAAAGATAAACCCCTCAACAAACCGCACCAAAAAATAAAAATAAAAATAAAAAAAAGAGCGAGCATGAAGCTTTTTACAGACCATCACTTTGCTCAGGCTGATATTATTCTATCCCTTTCGCCCACTCTTTGCATGTATTGTCTATTTAGATTGTAAACTCCTTGGGCAGAAACCCTGACTCTTGTAGAATGACTGCAAGTTTACAGCCTCCGGGATTACTGGAATACAAATAATAAGCAATTCCTAACTCCTGCGTCGTTTCAGCCCTAGATCCCACAATAAAATAAATGATACAGCAATAATAAGGCAAAGAGGAAAATCCCATATAGCAATTTGGAATCCTAGGAAATATTTCCCCTCTCTTTTATTGTTTTTTTAAATAAACAAACAGAAGGAAGGAGAAGAGAGCAGAAAGACTGGCACACACTAGATTTAGAAAAAAGTCAAAAGGACAGGTGAGGAAAAAAAACAGATGAAAACGACAAAATAATCAAAAGTTGAAAGAAAAGCAAATTAAATAGGCTTGGAATGCATTAGTAAAGTGCAAGAAAGACACAAAGACAAAACTAAAGTTAATTACTTTTGACATGATCAGATCATATGGTTCCATTACAGATTGTGCACTCTGGGCTGGCTGGAATGAATGGTGGGGTAGAAGAAAGTAGCTCTCCCCTCTAGGTCTCTCTGCCAAGTCTGGGTTGTGCGCTCTATCCAAGATCCCCTCTTTCTTTACGCGGGGGAGGGGGAGAGAAACACAGTTAACCACCTGTCAGGGCTGAGGACACAATAAGGCAGCCCCCAAAAGAGCTTTTCATGCATGCGTAATATATTTGTTCAGCTATTCACTTAATGAAGCTGATAAATGTGATGCAAAACAATAGTCAAGTTAATCTATTTAGTAAAATGTTTTGAGACTTTCAAGCGATGTTAAGGAGGGCAGTGTGTTCGGGGACATTTTCATTTCAATACGCTCCTCTCTCGGGTGGAGGGGGGTTCAGGCAACCTATGTGAATATAATTTCTTATAAATGTGTCTTTAATGGGCTTAATTCACCCTTGCCAGCTGTTTTTTAGCTATTTTGTAAGCGCAAAACAAATGTGCCAGGCTTGGAAAGCTAATTAAAATTAGTTTCGGTCACTGGGGCCAAGCTATATTTCCTGCAAACCATCTGCTTGATTGGCACAATAGAAGGATTTTCAAGAAAAAGGGGGATCTAGAAAAGCTTTGAACGAACCAACAGTTACTGTTCCTTGTGTTGAATTCTAAAGGTGAACGCCTTAGGTGTCTTATAGAGCGTCTCACCCACAGCCTGCATTTAAGCTCTCAACGAGGTGGATAAGCATCATTAAAGAGCTTGGAAACGCATTAAACTCGAGGGATAGAGCATCCACCTTCCCCTCTCCCAGGAAAAATAAAAGCCACGTATATCTTTCCTCTATAGATTTTCAGAACAACAAGTCAAGGTACCCATAGTATACAGAGCCCTTCCACTCTCTGAATCAGCAGCAGGGAGGCTCCAGCCAAACTGCTACCTGGCTCCCAGCTGCAGACGAGAGCGCTTTAAAGAGCTTCAGGAGCTTGCAAAAAAGTGTTTGGCAAATAAAGACCAATCAATAGAATGGAGCAAAGTGATGACTACAAATCTGTCTCCTTTAATCGCTGCACATGTCAAATAGTGCATTAAAGTTGATGGTTTATAAAGATAGTTTACAGCCGAATATTAGGTTAACGCGTTTGGGTTTGTTTTTTTCCTGATTAATTAAAACAAATCAGAGCTTTTCATTTGCTTATTATCTTGAAATTGCTCTACAAGCCCAAGGCAGGTACAAGACACAATAACTGTGTGAGTGAGTCACAACCTCCGTTTTCATAAAAAAGACTTGCCCGCGATCCGTTCTGAAATTGATTCATGTTTCTGATTTGCTAGCTGGGCAGCTAGGCAAATATCTTGGCGGGCAATGCCAGTTGAGTAAAACGTTGCAGAGCTTTAAACAAAACCCTAGCCCTCTTTTACAGGGACCTACAAAAACCACCAATCGCTTATGAGGTTCTGTAGCATCAAATCCCCAGTCTCTGTCTTTAAAAGTTATTTCCTGCTTTTCGTTTCAGGCGTCTCATATCCTCCCTCCAGAATGATTGAGACCTTGTAAATATGATAGACACGGAGTTTGACACTATACCAATGATACTGAACGGGAAGAAATGATCTAACTGACACAAACAGAATTCTGTATATTAGGTGAAGCAATCTGAGTGCCAACGCGAAGTTCTGGCTCTCTCGGACAATTCCGTGCAGATTACCAGCAGCCTGGGAGTGTGACACACGCAGACTTCAAGGTTTTTTCCCTCGATTAAAAAAAAAAAACCTGAAGAGGGGGCGACAAAGAACGCGAGTGACTTTTAAGAGATAAATTTGAAGATAACGACATTAAAATGAATGGCAGGAAGCACAAAACCACATGAGCATAGGTCAAACGGCATTAGTCACAGGTTTTATCTGCAGACGCTAGAATTCTCTTCTCTTAAACGATCACTGCCTTTGAAAAGAAACTTCCAAAGGAGATCACTTAAAATAAGATCCTTTCGTCCGATTTCTTGGTTTCTTACGGTCTATCTTCCCTTTCAATAGATGTCTAGTCCCTTTTGCCTTGATGCTTAAGGAATTCTTTATGAGTGTGCTAAGACATATCACAAGGAACTGGGTCCACGTGTGCCACAGCATGCTCTTGACCCAACCTTCCAGAAAATGTCAGCCCCTTTTTTAAAAACCAGAGAAATTAGCAGCAGTTGGTCTATAGTGAGGCAAAATGCCCCCGATGTATATGTAAAGAAAGGAGTAAATCATCTCAACGGAACATAATGACTGTAAAAACTATGTGTTCTCAGATCCGCCTGGGCTGCTCTTCTAGACTTGCAAGTTCTGCTGGGAAATACCGCGTTTGGGGGTGGGGGTAGGGGAGAAGTCATTATTTATTGTTTACAAAGTTCTATTCGATTGTTTTATTTGCTACTGTTCCACTTGCCTGAAAGTAATACCTTGAGAGCAGCCAGGCATATTGCATGGTCTCGCCCTATCTGTAGGGAAATGCTATGGTAAGAAAAGAAGTAAATGCAAAAAACAAACAAACAAAAAACACACACGCACACAACAGAGCAGGATATGGTGCCGACAGACTAAGCCTCCCCACTGTGACTATGCACTGGAGTAGTGCATAAACTATGCCAGCTTCCAAGTGCAGGTGTTTTGGAACTGGGCTTCATTTGATCTTAGTTGATTCCTTTGTAGGTCTTGCTGGGGCTCTCTTCCTTGCTTCTGCAAAACGTTAACCCTAATTTTAAAAATTGCAGAGTTCTTAAACTGATACCGAAGATCTTCTGAATCACCATATATTCTTACAAGCATAGGTTGTTGGAGCCTTGGAATAGGATTAGGGAAACTTGTCAGCATCATATACTTTCGATGGACAGTTTCGTCCTCTCTAATAACTAACTATTTGATTTGAATCACGGGAGAGGTTTAACAGACTCTTTCTTTCTTCCCTAATGTGATATAAATCGCAGATGCACTTTTATTGAATGGTTAAAGCATCGACATGGAGATAATCAACACAAAACACCCGGACAAAAACTATCGAGAGAAATAAAGCTGGTTAATAAGATTTTTGAGAAAGCTTTGTGTTAAAAAGTAAAAAGAGAAAACAGCTGAAGGTGACAGTTAGTTCATGGTTAATAGGATAAAGGCTGCATGGCTGAGGCTGCACACTTCTGCTTGCAAAGGTTCCGCAACACCAAAGAACTGAATAGGGTGCTTTTAAAACATTTAACACATCTGTTATATTATTTAACAGAGAAATCAGGTAAAACCACTTTTCAATAGCCTCTTTCATCGACCTACACCAAAGAAAATTAACTATAATTTCATATATTTCCATATTTGCCATTAAAAGGGCTATCAGAAAATCACTTTTTACGTTATTCCCTTAAAATATTACTTGTTCTCAGAGGAAAGTGGTGGGATCTCTGTTTTGGGGGACAAATATACTTTCAGAGACTCAGACAAAAAACATTGAATATGCATTTGGGGGGGATCTGAGAAAGATTCAAGCTACATTTTTAAAACTGCTGTTTACAAAGAATGGCACTTACTCAAATAAAACTTATGTTAGTAATATGGATCAAGAAGTTGGAATGTTTCACTCGCCTTCACTTTCAAATAATGTTTATTTCTACCATTTTAAAAAATGATTAGATAAACGGTACCAACCAATTTAAAACGTGGTTTGTTGTGTAACTAAAGAGTTTTATAGGTTTTTTTCCTATTTTTAATGTTCATATTTTCCTCATAGTTCCTTATGAACTAAAATAACTATTACATTTAAGTTTATTTGCAAACTTGTTGTTTGAACACATAACATTACTTATTTACTATCCAATGGGCTTAGTAACAAAAACCGATATAATCATTCAATCAGTTTATAGAACAGGAGTTCTTCTGGCATCTTAGAGACTATCAAGTTTATATTATTCCAAATGCTTGTAGGCTTGATTTTTTGGATAGAAAAGATTGTCTTACATACGTACAGTATACTTTCAAATTTCACAGCGTACGACAGCACGGAAGACATTTTCAGAAAACAATCAGATCCAATAGCAGGATCTTTTCATCAGCAGAGTTTAATTTTATGTTCACTAATTTGTATCTTCCCCATTATTCAAAACTGGTGCTCTTTAAACATCCAGTAGATAAGTTTGTATGAATATTTATTGATTTATTTCCTAAACTCGGCAGGGGAGCAGCAAATAAATTTAGTGCTTTCTTTAAATAATTCTTTTTCTATGAGGCAAGATGTCATTTGAAACTTTTAAATAGGCATTTAATTAGCTTGTGTGTGTTGCTTCTGAACAAAACCCTGCTGGGAGCCTTTGGAGAAATGTATTCCAAAGAGGCGGTCAATATGCAAAATTGATGACTACACTTTCTTTGTTGCAAGGCCATTGTGCATTGCTTGTTTATGAAGTCTAATCCAATCATAAATTGCACCCCTGGACCAATCAGAAAGCCCAGAGCTCTCGTTGAATGAAGCTCAAGTGGAGAACTTTGTTGAACCCCTTTGTTCGAGCTGTCTCTTTTGAAAGAGCTTTAGCAGGGCTGACCACTATAAAACCCATCATCCAGGAGGAAGGGCAAAGAGAACCCTGCCAGACTTACTAGTTGGATCTTTACTAAAGAGGTTTGCAAAGCAGAAAAGAATACCACGCCAGGTTCCTTGGACCCTGAAAAGTATTTGCTCAGGCTCTGCGATGATGTTCCCAAGTCTCATAGCTCCTCCGGCTGTGTACCCGAGTCTCCTGCGGCCAACTCCTACTTTAACTTTGCCTCAGTCTCTGCAGTCAGCCTTTTCTAGCCATTCTAGCTTCTTGGTGGAAGATTTGATCAGGATCAGCAGGCCTGCCAGTTACCTGCCTAGGAACGGCCCTCCGTCTAGCATGTCCCCTCCAGCCTCCGGGACCAGCACAGCCAGGACAGACACTCTGACATCAGACCTCGTCAGCTGCAACACCTCTAGCGCTAGGAGGGTCTGTTCCCCGCAGACTTCAGTCTCATCCAATAACGATTCCACTTTCCTGAAGTTTGGGGTCAACGCCATCCTCTCGTCCACTCCTAGAGCTGGTAAGCGTCCAACTTTAGCGCCTCAATTTAGTGTTTCAGGAGGACTAGCAGGAGCGTATTCCTGTGCACTGTTTTCCAATCGGAAAACCATTAAGTACATTAAGGGTGGGGAGGGTTTCTTCCTATACATCACTGCCAGTGTTGAAGAAATGATCATCAGCTGAGTGTTTGAGGAAGGGGCGGCCGGGAGGGAGGCAGAGACCTGCAATCGAGAAGCAGAGATTTTCTGCAGAGCATTGGTTGAAGAGTAATGGGAGGCTCTGGTTCTCCGTTCGTTCTGCCGCATTGCCTCTTGCATCTTTGCAGAAATGATGTGGGTCCCTCTAAATTTCGGAGAGCAGAGCTGTTTGTTTGTTTGTCGGTCTGATAAACGATGCCAAAGTGACTAATCTCTGCCTCGTTAGTATCAGTGCTCTGGCAAAAAGAAAACAAAACACTCCCAGGAACGGGATTATTTTTTAAACTAGAACCAGGCAGATTAATTTGATCCGTCTGCATCTGCTTTAGGGAAGAAATATTGTATTGAGCTGCTACTTAATCATCTCCACTGCTCTCTTCCTGCTACTGGTGGAATCCCATGAACGGTAAATATCTTTTTTTATTTGCTTTTATTTTTGCCAGAAACCTCCCCTGCGTTGCTTCCAAGTGTCCCTCCAAAGACATTCTCCTTTCCATACTTTGAAGGATCCTTCCAGCCTTTTATCAGATCTTCTTATTTCCCAGGTAGGTCTCAAGGCCCCTCCCCCCTCCTGACGCCTATCTCATCGCTCTCCTCCACTCCCACCCCCCTTACTTGTTCAAGGCATATCCCAGTCATATTTCTCCGTCCACCCTTGGGGGTTATGCTCTAGTTCAGAGGTTGGACGGAGAACAACATTCAAGAATCAGTCGCGCCAATTTGATGCCCTATTTAGCACAAGCAGTGACTGCTTGACATTTCGTACCAATTCCCCCCTGATCTACAAATTAGCCGGAATTGTCATGGTCCAAATTTGAGGCGGTTCCCTTCTCACAGAGAAGCTGCTGGCATCCTCTTCATGGCTGCGGTTTTCCCACAGAGTCAGTGCACTCTGCCGGTGATCCCCAACAAAAGTTTCAGCACCATGACCAATTTGGTCAGCTCCCTCTGGGCAGCCACACACAGACCTAGCACTGACTTTACCATGCTGCTGATAGACATTTACCAGCCATGGGCTAATTTCCCATTAAGGGTCATTCAGTGTTCCAGTATTTTCACAAGACCACATGGAGCGTTCCCTTGTTTGGGGTATTCGGTGTGGCAAAAAAGCCACATACATACCCAAAATCCCTGTCCATTAGAAAATTTACAAATACGATCTGGGCAGGTAAACAAAAACAAATCAAGATTATGATGAAAAGTCCATTAACCTTTTCATTGCCTACTTTGTGTCTTCAGTGTCATGTTATGACTAAGTATTAACCACTTCTCCCAGAGTTATATTGAAAAGCAAATCTTATCCCCTTACAACCTGAGAGTATATTAATCATTTCGTTCGTAGGTCTCCAATTTCATATATTTATTTATATTAATTGAAGGCTATTAAAATGTAATACAATTTACACTGATTAAAAAAGACAAAAATCAAGAAGGCTCAGGGTATTGAGATCTGAGTCCTATGGCTGCAAAGTGTCAGGATTTGGGGCAACAATTAAAAAAATCTAATTAGACAAACAAGCTATTAATATTTTTTTTTAAAGGAAGAAAATAATCCAAGCTCTTCCATTCATGCTCCTGATAATGGAATTTGCTTCTTTTCTCCAGCATGTGAATGGCCTAACAAAAACAACTTGAGCTTTATAAATAGCTTTTCATGTCCATTTAATGAAAATGATTTGGGGAAAGAGAAGACTGTGTCATCAGTATTCTCCCAAGGAGCTTGGCATGCAGTTGTGTTTAGTTTGAAAGTGTAAATCTCTTTTGTTCCAATAATATATGGCTTTAGCTGCTTGTCCTCAGTCTTTTTCTGTTAGTTCATTACTACACAATTACCATTCACGCTTCATTAGAATCTCTGTCTCTCTTTGGGATTTTTTTTAAGGCGAAACTGTGCCCTTTTTATCATACCAATACCATTGGGAACCAGTCAATGTGCTAATTAGCTGTTACTTTTCATGTCTTCGGATTGAATTCTTCAAGTTTTGTAAGGGGGGAGGGAAGATTAATATAAAAAAAGATGAATACTGATTGATCAAAACTGCATCTAAAGAGGATTTTTTTTGTTCAAACCAGAAAAGTCCCTCATTTTCATCTCAAGAATAATGAAGTGTCTGAAATGATAAAAGCTTCTGAAAAATCAAATACTTTATAGAGAGGGGGGGGGGAAAAGCTTTTTTATTATACCTCTATTTTAGTTGGTATGCCTCGCTTTGCCTTTTCAAGCTGCAAACCTTTGAAACACATAACAAAACAGCCCACTATTGATACATTTTACACGTTTCAGTTGATGTATCTAATCCTAGTTATCACTTGTTGAAAGGGACAGTTATTTAAGCGTAAAGTTCCTTTCATTGCTTCAGGTTTATAGGTGCTGGTCCATTCAATGGGATGTGTGTACAGAGTGAAAGAGTGGGGGGGGGGATGGCAAGAGAGTGAAAAAGACAGACAGAAAGAAAGAAAAAGCTGGAGAAAGTGCAAAGAAGTTAAAGGAAAGAAGGGGAGAGACGCGGAGAAGTAGAAAGCGGGGGGGGGGGAGCCTGTTTGCAGTGTCTTGGCTCGCTCAGCTTAGCCTCTGCTCCTGTCTCTTTCCCCAGCGTCCTCCTCGGTGGTGCCTATCCCTGGCACTTTCTCCTGGCCCCTGGCTGCTAGAGGAAAGCCCCGCAGAGGGATGCTTCGCAGGGCAGTCTTCTCGGACGTGCAACGCAAAGCTCTCGAGAAAATGTTTCAGAAGCAGAAGTACATCAGCAAGCCAGACAGGAAAAAGCTGGCAGCCAAACTGGGGCTCAAAGACTCGCAGGTAACTAACAACCCCTGCGTGTGCGTGCATGGGGGGGGGTGCGGGGAGGAGGGTGGCATGGGAGCCCGAGGACCAGCCATGGGATCAGCATCATGCCATCCCAGGGGAGAGCCTTTCGCAGGCCACTGGTGGGGATGTCCGTCTCTGGGCCATTGGGGCCAATCCTGCCAGCTGCTGGGCGCCACCTTACGGGCACCATCAGGATAAACAGCGTGTCCCTATGGACTCAGCAAATGTCGGCAGAGCCCCCAGAGACACACACGGGGGGAGAGATATGTGGATTCCCTGGGTGGGGAGTTACAGCGTGTACACAACGAGGGATCCCCTCGCTTGCTGGGATGGGTTTCTATCCTTCCTCCCCTTCTCACCTGTCACCGCTTCGCTACCTTTATCCTCTCAAGTCTGGCGCATACCGAAGAGCCTTACCCCAAAGATCTTACAATTTAGGGCCCGACCTTGGCAGCTCCCGGGCGCTCTCCGCTCCCACAGACCTCAGTAGGGCTGGCTGGGACCCAGCGCCCTGCGTGGTGGTAACACTCCCCGCATCCAGCCTGCGCTCGGGCTAGCGCTGGACAGGGGAGAAGAGCTCAAGGGCCGGGGCGAGTGCAGTAACCGCTACGGCTGCGGTGGGAGGAAGCGGCGGCCTGGCAGGTGGAGCAGAGAGATCCGAAGGCTGTTCCAGATTGGGGCGGGCGGGCATTCAAAGGCCAGCGGAGAGCCCAGTGGGGGAGAAAGCGAAAGGGAGAGCAAGCCGAGGCATCGCTGCCAGGAGCCAGTAGAGCAGGGCTGCCCATCTACAAACTGCTAGTGCCCACTGCGCGCTGGGCACCGACCACACCCTCCCCCGAGACCTCAGTGCCTCCCCGGAGAGCTGACATGAATGGAGAGTCTATCGGACTCCCCCTGGGCCGAGGCAAGCTCTCAGCAGCGGCGCATTGAAGCGGTGGTAGTGGCAGCGGGGGTGGGGGCTGTAAGTCACACATGCCCAGCCGCGCGCCCTCCAATTCTGTGTAACTGGAGCCCGGGGCTTTGTGAATCCCTTTGAATCCAGGTGAAGATCTGGTTCCAGAACAGAAGGATGAAGTGGAGGAACTCCAAAGAGAGAGAGCTCCTCTCCTCCGGGGGCTGCAGGGAACAAACCTTACCTACCAAGTTCAACCCTCATCCAGACCTCAGCGACGTGGGCAAGAAATGTTCAGAGGAGGAGGAAGAGGAGGAAGTGTCCCCTCTGTGCCCAGCCAGCCCTCAGCACACCCTGACCTACCACCAGTCCCCCGGGCACCTGCACTTGAGGGACAGACTGGACTCCCAGATGCCCCCCTCTCCATCCCACTCCAGCAGCCCCAGCAAACCTTCAGACTTCTCAGATTCGGAGGAAGAGGATGATGAGGGGGAAGAGGAAGAGGAGGAGATCACAGTCTCTTAGATCTCCTGCCTGCCCCCACCACAACAGGGGACTTTGCAAAGATGTAAATCAATAAATAGAAGTATAGAAGTGCTATAAAATTGAAGAGGTGGTGTCCCTCCTGAATGTCTACATGGTTCTCACATGCAGGTTATTTATGGCATAGCCAAGTCTGTCTACACTTACACTCCTTTCCTTGTCTATTTGCTCTTCTTATGAGGCCTTGTATACATAGCAGCCATTAGCCTTTCCCTTTGTATCTATGTTTAGCAACCAAACGTGTGTGATAGCTGCATTTTCCCCATGCAAGCCACAAACAAGATAATTGGAACACCCTACTTTGGAAGGCATGCTTGGTATATAGCAAGGGGGAAGTAATTAAATGGAGTGAAGACTGTGGTTTGGAGACAAAATCATGGTAAATGCTGTAATTCTTTTATTAGATTTCAAGAGAACTCTCTGCTATTATTAAGTTATGAAAATGATGAAAGCTGTATAGTATGATCCTGGAACCCTTGTTTATCTGAGTAGTCCTTACACATGTGAGTAATCCCTGTGGAACTATTCATGAACCAGACCATGCTCCTCTTAATCACATCCAGTAGTACCATACTCCAAGTATGCCAGTGGGACACATTTGGAGTATGTTGTTACTTAATTGAGAGAACTTAGACCCTCATAAGTAAGGACTAACTGGCATGAACAAGGGTTTCAAAACTCGGATCTATGTGTTTACATTTTAATTGGTGCAACAATACTATATATGAAGCACTCTCTAAACAACTTTTTGTCCACACATCTGTGATCAATTTCTACATTGCTTCTAGTATAGGTTTAACGTGGATGGAGGATAATGGATATGCCTCTTTGATTTTTGACTGAACTTTGCTGTCTTTGAACAGCTTTTATGAACTGTACACTATTTTGTACACTTATGCTGTATGGATGTTTTATACCAAGGTTATTGTGAATGAGTATAAAGATGGACTGATAAGCTCTCTCGTTTTTTAATGGTTTTTAAACTAAAAAAGTAGCTGTTTAACTGTGTAACTTATAAAAAACACTTTTATTTTGTATTTTATGTGTACAGATTTTAAATATGTATATATAATAAATGGAATGAATGACAAATAAAAAGTAGATTTCTGTGGTTGGTCACGTCAGTCTGTTGTTTACAGACTGCTGTAGGTTGTGTCTGGGAACAAAGGAATGTATAAACAACAGGAGACTATCAGGACCAGAGATTCTATAACACCCATATCAGCACTTAAATTTAAAACTGCTACATTTCAGTTGTGTTACTAAATAGATTTTAAAGGATAAACCCTGTCCTGAAACCCTTATTCCTATGAGTAGCCCGTATTTTCACAAATAATCTCGCTAGCTACAATACTGTGCATGAGCAACAGTTTGCACCTTCCTCAGTTATGATTCCTCTTTCCTCCAGCTCCAAGCCTCACCCAAACCAACATCAGAGGGCAAACCCTTGACCCCATAGGCCCAATCCTACATGGCGCTGAGCAGCCTTAAGTCCTACACTGGGTCTCATGTGGTCAGAATGTTTGCATGGGGAGGGAGGAATCAAAGAAAAAGGGAAACTCCAGGTAGGCAACAAGTTGTTACTCCAAATGTGAGAACACCACATCAAGTCTGTGACCCTTTTAGTAACTCAGTTTGGAACAAGCAGACAATTTAGAAGCTTTAAGCCCCATCCGGCCTACACAATTGGGTGAAGGGCTTACAACACAATCTTACCAGGATCTGGCTCCAAGCTAGTAATACCACACTATCCTCAGATCAGTAATCCCAGCAGAGTTGGGGTAGGGCCTGTGCCTTTTATATTTTATTTATAATTTTAACTGTTTCAATTTCATATTAGGGACTCAATTATGTTCCTCTAAAGATGAGGACTAAGGTCTATGATAACCATTCACAAGTATTTAAAACACTAAGAGCACAATACTTCTTCCATTGAATCCAACAGCAAAACTCCCATTGACTCCAAAGGGAGCAGGATTGGGTTCCAAGAAAGGAGAATAATCTTTAGGATTTACAATTAGGAGTAATGCAATGAAATTAAGCAAAGGAATATCCCTGAATATCAGGAATTATGGGGAAATTCCTAACAATTGTGGAATAATTTCTTCAAGGAAATTATGGGAGCCCCATTGCTTGAGACATTTAAAATTGGAATGGGGATTATACTGCATGGAATAGCTCTGAACTGACTGCAGGGATGGATTAGATGACCTAATAGGTCTTTTTCATCTCTAACTTCTATGATTCACTCACTGGGTAATTGTAAAGCTGATTTACAAAGAAAAAGGCATTGACAATTGCTGAAGCACTTATTTGGCATTGGGTGAAGGTTCTTTATTGGTATGTGCTTAAGTGCTAAAAACACAGTTACATCCCATACATTGTGCCCTTTCTATTCCAATATTATCATTTTGTCAACAACTAAATTTGGGTCAGGATTAATTGATGACCTGTCCACTGACAAGGAAAGACAAAGTCTCTTTTCTCTCCTTAGTCTCATCCTCTGATATTTTATTTAAAATTAATGTTTTGTCACCAAAACTCCACTTATGACATAAAATGATGACAATAATCATGGCCAAGAGTTTTAAGTAATTAATGATTTTGGGTGTCCAACCAGAGACGCCTTACAGGAGCTTGATTTTCGTAAAGTGTTCCCATCCTCTGAAAATCAGGCCCCATGAAGGTGTCTAAAGCTGGGCAGCCAAAAATGGAGACACCCAGAAACACTAATTACTTTTAAAACTCTTGACTCAAGGCCCCTCTGAACATGATGGTTGAAAATTAACAATTGTACGATAACAGGAGTTTTTGTCTCATTTGAGTGCAGTATAAGTGGGAGATGATTTCTCCCTTTTTTGGGAGCAGCTGGAAGAAACAAATTAGTCCAGGGTCAGTATACAATATCCCTCTCTTCTTCCACTCCCTCCCTATTATCTGTGGGTATATTACATCACCTCCACTGAGCACAGTTGGACAGTTCAATTCATGTTACATAAAATGAGCTTTCGTCAAGATTTCATCGTATAGCATTAATGACATTAATTTGGATAGAGTTTTAAAAAACCCACAAAATGTATAATTAATCATTGGAACTGATTGCTACAAGATCATATTAAAGTCAAGAGCTCAGTAGGCTTCTAGAAAGGATTAGGAAAGAAATCCTGGCCTTATTAAAGTCAATGGCAAACTCCCATGGACTTCAATGAGTATATGTGTAATGAGACCATCTGCAGTTACTTTAGTTATCATATGAACATGTATAAAAAATAAGAGATATAAACACTCATGGAGAAGCCAAACTGTAACTGACAGGGATTAAGAAAAGACTTGTTGTATGAGCAGATTATTACATTATCTTGCATTAAGAGGGTTCTTGCACCACTTTCAAAGAAAGGATCCCAGGCTAGATGGACCATTAGTCTGATCCAGTTTGGCGATACCCACAATACCACGAAGAGTGAAATACACCATGGTGCAATGGGCCAGCACATAAGGTGACCAGATAACAAGTATGAAAAATTGGGACGGGGGTGGAGGTGGGGTAATAGGTGCCTATTTAAGACAGAGCCCTGAACATTGGGACTGTCCCTATAAAATAAGGACATCTGGTCACCCTACCAGCACAAGACCTGTACAGTGCTTCTGTCCTTGGCTTTCACCCAGATTCTTGTTTGCACAGACGAGTGGGATTTTCAAAAGCACCTGACTTCAGAGCACAAAGCTCACTGAGTTTGCAGATTTCTGAATACTTCGTTTTGATGTTGCTCTGCACTCTTAAAAAAAAGTTTAAAAAGTAAAATGAATTTCAAATACAGATAGGGAGAGAAAGCAAAACTTAACACACTTTCTACTATCCCATCAGCCTATTCTTCTTCTTAGTTACTGTTGCTCAACAGTATCTTACCACTAAACCAAGGCATTTTTCACTGCTTGAAATTAATTCAGACTTACAAGGTTTTGGTCTTTAAAAAGGTTAGATCGGGGTGGGCAAACTTTTTGGCCTGAGGGCCGCATCTGGGTATGGAAATTGTATGGCGGGCCATGAATGCCCAGTGGGGGAGGGGGACTCTATGGGGTGTAGCATGGAGGTGGGGATCTATAAGGAATGCTACTGAGTTGGGGGAGGCAGGACTCATGTAGTGTGGCATGGGATGGGGCTCTACAGGGGCAGTACCGGGGACCCCTAAGTGTCTTGCTGGTAGTGACACTAAGGTGGCTGTACCAGGCACCACCATGGCACCCTAGCTGGGATGGGTGTGGCCTCTGGGCTGTTTTGAGGCTCTCGAGGGTGGGGCTGTAGAAGACTGGAAGGGGATTGGGCACGCTGCTGCATGGGGGGACGATGACACTGCCATGTAGGGGTGGAGTTCCAATCTCAGAAACAGCACAGTGAAGTCATGCCTGCGCAATGTGACTCTGTGTGTTGGAAGATGGTGCTCATCAAGGGAATTGTGAGTGTGGGGCTGGGAAATGCCAGGTGGCTGGACTGGGGCAAGCCCCCAACCCCCGGCAAGATCTCGAGGGCCAGATAAAAACATCTGATGGGCCGGAAGCAGCCCAAGGGCCATAGTTTGCTAACTATGTTAGTGATTACTAACTAGCTGTACATTAATTCAGACTAAGGCCAGACGAATATTGCAGAAATTTTTCTGTGCATAGTTCCTTGCATTTTAAGTGAATTTCATAAGAATTTTAATATGAATTGTTTGTGGGGAGTGGACAACGATGCAGCTTCCTGGGGATGAGGGGAATGCTTTAGTTTCCTCTTTCCGTATCCCAGCGGTTCTTGACAGAAATTAGCCATCCCACTTCACCCAGCTCCAATAATGGCCACTGTATCAGTCAAATAGGTGCATTGTTATAGTTTCTGCCAAAATATTTAGCAGTGAAGATGATACCATTAATACTTAAATGGGCATCAGACTTGTGGTAGCCTTCTGAGATCAATGGAAGTTTTGCCATTGACCTCAGTGGAGTTAAGATTTAACTTTTGCTTTGTAAGTCTCATCCAAATATATGATATTGCACAAAGATATTATTCACTTGCTACTTTAACAGGAAGCTGTGAAGGCAGATCAAAACTATGTAATATATTAACTATTTCTTCGTGAATAAAAGTATAACCTGGATCCATACTGCACTGCCATATTGTTTTTAAAACCAACCCAACTCTTCTTGGTGTTAATCAGAAGTGCAGGTCATTTTTTCTGTCAGATTATACACAAAATGGGCAAATGATTTCACTCTTCTGGGAATGATCTTATGTAAAATTTCCCTTCCCTGAATTCTTTATTATTGTTCCTTGATCTTTTACCTACTTTGTGCAAGAAGCAAGGCAACTCTCTGGGATCAACTCTTTTCCATTCAAAAACCAAGGGAGAAAAAGAAGAAACAATTACCTTTAATTAAAAGAAAACTGCACTAGGGTACAGATCATATATGAAAGTTCAATGTGTACCTAATAGGAGAATTTGATTAAAAAACACAAGAAAAAATGCATTCAAAAATTATTCCACAGATGACTTTTTTGCTTGGATCAGGGTCTGCAGTCTCTGCTTAATACCACTCCTTAGCATTGAGTCATGAATATTCATCTGAATCTGCTTTAAAAAATGGACTTGAAAAAAAATCAAACCAAATGCCAATGTATTTCAAAGAAAGAGTTCAATCTAGATACTCAAAGAGTTAAATATCTTTACCTGAATGGGAATTCAAGAGGTTTGAGGATTAATGTTCAAAGATGCTGATCCTATAGGATCTTAGTTCCTCATTTAGCAAGACTGCTTCAGAAGATCTGGGATTATGACCCAGGATATACCACTACACCAAGTTCTCAGGCCTTGTAATTGAAAGCAAGGTCTCTTAATCTACCCTAATATAATAAACATCCAATGTAACGAAATGTACGCATGAGGAGTCCGGACATGGAGATGAAACAGCAGCCAAAAAGGCTGCCTGAAAAAGAGCTCTAGTGAGAGGGAAAAGCTTTCAAGCCACACAAACAGAAGTTGGTCCAATAAAAGATATCACCTCACCCACCTTGTTTCACTTACTCTAGAGCAGTGGTTCTTAACCTTTGCTGCAGCCTGCATCCTTTTGGTTCCCAAAAATATACATTCTTGTACCACTTACCAAAAATCATTGAAATAGGCCAGTTCTTTAAACCTAGATATAACTATAGAATGAAAGAGATCAAAATTAAAATAAATATATAATTATTAGTTAAAATTTAATGCAGCAATTGTTAAAAGAAATGTATAATGTTGATAAATACATAGGTTTAAGGAAACAAAGTCGTTGTACTTACGTGCATGTGCTTAATTTGTGTTTTCGATGATTTACCTTCTAAAAAAATCTGGCATGTCTCGTCCCCCTCCCCCACCAGAAAGGGCATCTAGCACCCCTAGGAGGTGTGTGCACTCCAGATGAAGAACCACTACTCTGGAAGTTATTCATATATGCAAGTAAAATAACCGCATATTAGCATCAGTCTCTGAGCCAGCACACTTAGCAGTAATTTTTTTTGTTTCTAAAGATGAAGATGAAAATAGTAACCACCATAGCATGTCATTCATTTAGAAAGCTCTCTGTCCTCCTTTGTGACAGAAGAATGATTGAGAGTGAAGCACAAACCAAGAGGATAAGTAAAAGAGTAGATGACGCTTGGAAAAAGTCACTTAACCTCTCTGTGCTTCAGTTTATGCATCTGCAAAATGTATCTAAAATTTACATGCATTATCTCACAATGGTTTCAAAAGGTTTAACTAATATTTGTAAATGAATTTGAGATCTTTGTATTCCTTTGCATTGCTATAGAACCTTTCATCTAAAGATGCCATTTATTGAGTCTTCCCATTCAGTAAGTTTTTAACAACAAAAATTACAAAATATAAACTATTTGTCCTCATAAATGTAATTTCTACAAGTGCTGTTTATTACGCTGGAACTGGTTGTGACAATACAGTTAGGTAGAAGTTTAACAGGAATTGTTCACTTTTTATTTCATAAAAAGCATAGTAAAAATGGCAAAAATGAAAAAGCATCTGTATTTTGACTAACATTTGAATTTTTCATGGTGGTTTGATGAAAAATGGGTCAATACAGAAAAAATAGTATTTCCAAAATCATCACTGATATTTTTCACCAAATCGTCTCACCTTTTTTCAATGCTTTGCAAGACAAGGCATGAAACATGCTGGGCTCTGGTCTTTGTTGCACACGTGCCAAGTAATGCAATATCAGTTATTTAAAGATAGTATTTGTCTCAAAACTGGCCACTTTTTCTTCTTAACTAAAGAAATGTGGCAAGACAAATCCACTGTATTCAGAAGTGATGATGAAATGTCTGCTGGGAAAACCTCTGAGGGAGGGGGTAAAAGAGAGATGTGTGTGTGCATGAAAGAAGGGAGGAGAGTGATAATTATGTAGCAATAGTATCTGAAACACCATAATCATTGGGGCTTAAAGAGACAACCAACCAGTTCTGCTGGGGAGACCGTCCAGTTGATTCAAATCCACTAGTTAACCAAGCACATAACCCAATGAAGAAGCTTCCTGAATAATATCTGAGACTGTAGTTTGGGGAAATTGCCTCACGTCATTGTAGAAAAATACCTGGTCTGAATTTGGCTAGAATCATTGGCCTAAATTTTAAAATTTAGGTGCTTAATGCTAAGAGCCTAAATCTATCTTTCAGTACATAAATATGAGTGACCAGATTTTCAGAAGTGCTGACCACCCACAAACCTCAGTAAAATCAATGGAAGCAGCAGGTGTTCAGCAGCTGTGAAACTGTTGTTCTGTCTCAAACAGTATTAAAATGAAAGAGAGGATTGTTGAGCGTGTATCTTTCATTTCCACTAAGCAGCCCCCATTTTGCAGGGTAGAAAATGGAAACTTGCCTATCAAGAGCCTCATATGGAGAATTCACAATATCCATCTCAATCTGCTCTGCAGCTGTAGTCAAGGTGTAACCCCCATATCTGATTTTGTTCGTAGGTCTCTCAGAAATACTATAGTGAAAAGTTGCTTCTCTGAACAATGATCACCCCAAAATGTGCTTGTCTAAAATGGGATGCTTTCTCCTGAATTATAATGAACACACCAAAAAGTAGACTTACCTCATTCATATGAATTAATTCCAAAGAGAGACAATGTAGTCCAGTGGATTAACCACAATAGAAACAGGAGGCTGGTATAAGAAGTGGAATGTTTGATTTCCTTTGATTTTTTTTTGCTAAGAAACATCTGGCTTTAAATATTGTACATTGACTTGTGCCAAAAGTAGAAGAAAATCATTAGCCTCTGGTCCAGCCAATGTAATTAAGAATCCTGACTCCACTCCAAATCTATATTTGCATTCACTAGTTCAAAATCCTAACTAGACAGAAGTGAAATAAGTAAGAATTGAAAGTCCTTGGAATCTGAAATCTAGATAAAGCTTATCAGGTAGGGTATACTGGTTACAGACTAAAAAACTTACAACAACATCATTTACTCTGACGGAACAACTTGATGCCTTCCTAAGAACTAATCCATTACAAAAAACTTTTCCTCTCCCCTTCATATGTAGCTTTACTGATTCAGGTCTCTGAGACTTCATTAGGAAATTCCATCAATTCTGAATTGAATCTTCTTAACATCTTCCTCATATGTTGCTGTGCCACCCATTCAATGCATCAAAGTGACTTTTCATCCTTCAGACTTTGAGCTTACAGTTTTAAAATGGCACTAGGTCTTTCATTTACCATATTCCCCCTAAAGAAGATAGGTGGAAGAGTCTTTAGGAACGACTAGAACCCACTACATGTTCTACAAACTCATCTCTTTCACTTACATGTATCTACGAAGGGCTTATCTAGGTCAGGGAAATTCGCTCTGGTGTATGCCCCTAATGTAGACACTGCCTTGATGCAAAATGAGACCTTCAATGATGCGACTTACCTAGTGCCATGGGTCTACTCTGGGGTTGCACCCACCAAACTCATCCCCTACAGAGGCTATCAAACATCCTTTCAAGGGCAATACATTTTAATTTTTACTGATCTGGGCAGCATTCAAATCAGCGATTTGCAGATAACTGGTTCCACAGCTCACTATAGCTATGGTCACACTACAAGTGCTACAGCTACAGAGGTGCAGCAGCAGAAAAGGGATGCAGTCATGCTCTGGGCATCAGAGGGAAAATGGAGGAAACCCAGGGGGAGTTTTAGAACTAAGATCTTTAGAACCAAGACATATACCCACCACCACCACCCCCCTCAGGTGTCAGAGCCAACAATACAGACATGTAGTAAATGTTTGTAAAGGGAAAATGAGGTGTGGTAAATGTGGGAGAGAGCATGCCTATGAAAATTGTATTGAAGGGGTGGAGTTCAAATGCAATGGTATATACAGTTCAGCATATGGAGGGTGTACAGTGACAAGCTAAAGAGATACAAAAGGCAAAAGTTGTTAATATATCTTATGCAGAAGACGCAAGGAGGCTGTCAAAATATGAAAAGGAGAAAATCAGCACAGGGAAAAGGGGAACTGAAGACTTAACCTTATTCTATTAAAAATATGATAAATACTGTGGAAGGAAAAGGCAATTATATACTAGTAGAGAAAAAAGAAAGGGTTATTGCATTTATGATGGCAGTGATAAGTTGCCTATTTCAAACAGTGGGGAAAAACAGGAAAAAAAATGAAAATTATAGCAAGCAGAAAAATACTCGTATGTTAGCAATCTGTCAATTGACCATACTGAATGAGGTTAATGGTGAAATATGACTAGAATGAGTATCACAATCTCTTGTTGGAATGTCCACAATCTGACAGCACATGGTTAAGATCTAAAAGAAAATATCCTGGAAATGAAAACTAAACCAGATATTATATGTATCAAGGAAACATGGTTGGTTAAAGAGCTTGCTTTTAAAAAAAATTTAAAAGTGGTATACCACAAAGCAGTGTTATCAACCCAGCCTTGTTTAATGTGATGAAAAATTTGTTTGGGGTGATCATAAGAGCTGCAGTAGAAGTCACTCTATTCATAGATGAATGTGCTCTGTGGGTTAAGAGCAAAAATTTGAGGTGGAGGAAAAGACATTACTGGGGAAACATATGGTGTTTCAAGTTTTCCACTGCCAAACCAAAGAACTGAAACAAAAGTTACAAAGTAATGTAAACTGTGTCTTTATGGGGAACAAATGGACATATTAAAAAGTTTTAAATTCCTAGGGGTAATACTTGATACTAAATTACTTTGGGAAGATCATAAACCATGTTAGAGATAAATGTGTAGGAAAGATTATCCTGCTTGTGTCTTAGTGGGCCTAATTAGGGGTGAATAAGAAAATGCTAATGGTGGTACATACAGCCTTAATCGGACCAGTTGTTAACAATGGCTGCCAAGTTTTTGAGTCAGCATCAAAATCAGAACTTAAAAAATTAGGTTTAACACAAGCCCAGGCACTATGAATTGCAGGCAGTACCTGTATGTACACTACAGATAGTTTCTGATGAAATGCCAGTTACACTACAAATGAAACTACTAGACCTAACTTTCTGGGCCAACGTTAATGGGAACTATAAGGAGGGTTTTTTTCAAATATATACAGATGGATCCAAAACACAAAATCAGGAAGACTAGGGACAGCATATTGTATACCAAAACTGGAATTAGTACATCTAAAAGAAGATCCAATTGTGTAGCTATCATGACATCTGAACTAGTAGCAATTATGCTAGCATTAAATAGGATCTTGGATGTATGCTCAGCAATGGTTGTCATTTTATTGGATTCAATCTCAGGCCATATGGCCATACAAAGGGTGTCTTGGTATGCAGAAGTGATGTAATCAATGAAATTATATTTCTAATAACAGAGGTAGTACAGCTAGGGATAAATGTAGCAGTAGCTTGGATCCTAGCACATGCTGAGATAAAAGGGAACAAAACTGCAGACAAAGCAGCTGAAAACATTATAAGAAATGGAAGGATTGACATAGAAATACCCTTGAGTAAACAGACATTCAAACAGCTAGTGCAGAAAAGTTGGAGAGAAACAGCAAAAAAAAATGGATTAGTGAAAAAAGAGGAAGGAGACTTTGAATTTTGCCCTAGAGTTGAGAATAATGACACTCTTCAGGGCCTGAACAGGAATAACCAAATTACTTTGTTTAGCATACTAACTGGCCATTGTGGCTTAAACAAAAATATTTTTCAAATAAATAGATGCAAAGATGGACTATGTGCACCTTGTGTGATGAAAGGAACAACTGATCACCTTTACAGGTATGTACAGGCTTTGATAAAGAAGAGGGAAAGTTTTCTGAGGAATTCAAATGTCTTAGGGCAACAAAAGTTACATTATGTTATTCAGTAAAATTAGTGGGGCAGTATTAAAAAAGTATTGTTACTGTGCCTGAAGGACATAAGGCAGAATGAGAGACTATAAAGCACGGAGTATTTAGTAATCGTAGCTAGTGAAGGCTATAGACCGCTTCACCATTTAAAAAGAAAAGAAAAGCCCTTTTGGGAATTGAAGGTCAGACACACACCTAGAGGTTATCAGACAGGGTAGAACCTCAACCTAGCAAGCTTTTTCTTCCCTTTTTAGTAATAGCAACTTATTATACCCCCGAGGAAAAGCCCAAAGTGACTGCAGCTGTTTTTTTCTCTTCCCATTCAATTTAAGTTTGGAGAGATTTCAGGGTGAAAGGCAGTATATAATTGTAAGATGATTCTCACTTGTAAAACTTTCTCCAGCAGGGCTACCATGCTGAAAGTCATTACAACTTACAAAATAATCAAAAATAAGGGGCTAATAATTTACACAGAACTTCACTGAATGAAGATTCTCAGTGAAGATTTGTACATCACTCATGCCTTTTAACTATCTGCTCTAGGCATCGTTTTAATAGTGCTTTGGCACATGATATTCCAGCACGGCATAGAAGGCCAGCATGACACTGCTGGATCATCACTCTAATTATAATCCTTAAACCTTAGATAATGCTTTTTATCCCCAGATTTCAAGGTGCTTCAAAGAGAAAGGTATCATAATCCCCATTTTATAGAGGGGAAAACTGACCTGCTGAGACACAGGGGAAATGACCTGCTGAAGGTCACTCAAGTTAGTGGCTGAGCCAGAAATAGGACCAAACTCCTAATCAAGTGCCCTGTCCCTTGGCTTGTGTTGCCTCTATTGAAATAGAATGGCTATATCTGTTGATTTCTCCCTTGTTATGAATTGCTAGTATTGCTGTAATAGGAAATATTGTAACTGCTTATCTGAATGATCAAAATCAAGTCCTAACTTAGAGAATTGTAGAGGCTCTAAGTAAATAGAACAAATCAACTTGACAATGGGGTCACATGTGTTGTGGTCAAACAGGAGTAAGAGACAAAGCAGGAATTATCTCCACAAAGAGATTTAATCCTGGGCTATGCCTCCATTACTAGCATTTTATCTCTTTCTGAGTCTAATGAATATTGATGAACCATCAATAGCTAAGAAATAAAGAAATCCTCCTCAGCAGTTGTTGGTGTCTTCCTGGTTAACCTGTATCATTTACTTATGAGTGTGTGAACCCACCTCTGGCAGCCATTCTAAATAAAGGGCCCTTGGAGAGGGAAAGGATAGTTAGAGACTGAAGGAAAGCTGTTCCACAAAATGACACCTTCAGCTGTACATCTCCATATTCCTTATGGTGAATCACGCACAAGAGTAGAGAACAGCCCTGGGGGTTATTTACCCACAGTACACACAGCAGAGGCAATACTCATGCTTTCAATGCTAATGGCTATGCTAGGGTATGTCTAAACTGCAGATGGGAGTGTGCATCTCAGCCAGGACAGACAGACATGCTCTAGTTCTCTTCAAGCTAGCATGGCCAAAATAGCAATGTGGACGTTGCAGCCCGAGCAGCAGCATGGGCTAGCTGCCCAAGTACAAGCCTGCCCCATCCCCTGGGTCCAAGCTCAGGTGGCTAGACCAAGCTATTTTTAGTGTGCCAGCTCAAGCAGAGCTAGCAAGAGTCTTTCTACTCAGACTGGAAGGCATGCTTCTAGTTCCAGTGTAGACAAACCACCAGTGACAGTACTCAGCATCACATTGGCCTGCGAAGCCTCATGGTTCTGCAGGACCATGTCTAGTTCATTGGCTTTGTATAGTTTGAATAAAATAATCACTATCAGAGTATCAGTGGCAGACATCCTTCCTCAGCCTGTTGGTGTGGGAAAAGTCCCATTGTTATTAAAGTAATAAAGAACAGGAGACAGTAATATAAAATGGGGAAGAGACAATTGTCCCTACCTGATCCAGGCCTACTATAGTCTAGGATAAGAATCACTTTCCATGCTGTGTCTAATCAAGTACACAATGATCGGGGCAGGGCAAAATCCTGTCATCAGACAGAGTCACCCATTACAGCCTGGGAATCTCTGTGCACACACATATCAACAGGTATTTTGATTCTTTTACTCTCTTTCCCTTGGATTTGGATGTTAGAAATCTGGTGTTAACAAATAGCCCTCTCCTTTACTCTCTGCTTGCTATACTTAGACTACCACAAAGCTTTCCCTCTTTTCTATACCTGTGCCTCTCAAGGCCAATAGCAAAACACACTACAAAAAATGAATGTAGGTGATGGGACAATCCACATTCCAATTGACTGTGATAAACTAGAACCTTTTAGGAAACACATAATATGTCTCCACACGCTTCTTTAGCCTATAACACCTGGGATGCATCTTCTCATTAATTCTTTTGCATCACTAACAGCTGAGGATCATGTAAGCAAGTAATCACCAAACTTCAGGCAGGATAGAACACCACACAAAAACCCGGACAGAGGTGGGGGGAAAGACCTGACCAAATTAGTATTTCCTAGCTCTACCACCTCCAAAAGAGAATCCCTCTCCCCATTACCCAAAAGGTCATATCAATGTATATGAAACAGAGATTCACAGGATGGGCCTCAGCTCCAACCAAACTTAAATAAAAGAACCCTTAGCCCCCATGTAACAACACACACATGGAAAAAATTACATTGGCATCACACACAGTTGTACATGATGCAGCACTGCATGACAGTTGTGCAGGACTCAGTAACCAGTAGCAGGGAACTATAACTATACTAACAGTCTTAAATCAGATCAACCCTATAGCCATTAAGGCCCCCTCACAGTTCCTTCAGAAGTCACAGATATAACTACAGTCACACAGATCACAATGCACTAAATGTCATATTTAGGATGAGGAACTGTAATTTACATGTAGCTCCCTTAGACCTAGTGCTCAACAAAGAGTAACAGTCCGCTCTTGCCCTTGGGCTCCTGAGGACGTGTTTACACAACTATTCTAGACTAATTATTCTGGACCAGCTATTTTAGTACATTTCCAAGCATGCACAAGCCCTTAAAGAGCCATTGTTTGTTTCTTCATGGTGAAAAGATACTGGAACAAAAAGGCCCATCACTTACCTCAGACAAGAAGGAAGTTTTGTGGCTGTGCCAGAGCCTGATGGAACCTGAGTTTGTGTTAGGGGTATGGTAGTGCAGGGAATTCTGGTTAGACCTTCCCTTAGAAGAGAGAAAGTGCCTCTTGATTTGCTGTTTATATAGGGGAGTGTCCGAGGCAGAGCTAGAGACATTAGCCATCCCATGATGCCCTTGGCCTGAAGCTTTCTAGTACTGATGAGGACATGTTAAAGTGCTAGTCCTTATAAATGCTTGGTCTTTTGCTACAGAGCTCAGAGTGCTAGTTACTGTCAGTTCTGAGAGAGGAAGGGAGACAGTGGCTTCAATGTCACACAATGTTTTGTTTTGATACCTAATGTCAATATTTGTATAAGCCTAAACTCTGGCACAAAGCAATCCTTTGTCTAACACACAGGTGCAAACTAGGGCCCATGTTAAAACATTTAACCATTTGTCTAAGGGACACCACAGCTGGGATTGCTGTTATGTGTTAGGTATTCCATATCAGCAGAAGGAAGGACACTGACTTGAAACTCTTGCCGGGGGGGAGGGGGCGAGGTGTTGAACCTTCTGCAGCAGACTCCCTTTTTCCCCTTGCCAGCAGGCAGGAGAGGAGAAGATCAGTCTGAAGGGGAGATGTTTTTTGTTAAGTATTTCACTCTTGATCTTGTTCCCAATGTTAACATGCACCACCATCATTAGACTTCAAAGTTAACGTCTAGCCCAAACAAATGAAGTGACTCATAACTTTCTTAGAGCTATTATTTCACACCGTCTGTTGGCTGGCAGTATTAAATCTGCTCACAGAAGGAGATATTGACACTGACGGGCTAGAGATGTATACTTTTCAAATGAAACCATAAACTAATTGGAAAGATGGAAAAACCAAAGCACTTTAAGTCCTGGGAGACGAGATGGTTCAATTTCTGTGCCTGACACAACCCTCATCTCATCCAGTGTTGGATGGTGGGTTTTAAAAGCTAAAAATAAAAATAAAATCCCCTTTTGCGGGAAGGTCAAAATTACACCCCCTTTTCCAGATTCTGTGGGGTATCAGGAATGTGGAGCCTTGCTGCTGTAATTCCCTCCTGTGAGCACAGGAGTGCTGGGAAGGATCATCTTATTGGTTACTGATCTGTGGGCTACACTGACCCAGGAAATGGATATTGCACTCCTGATCCCATTAGTTCTAGAGGTCATGGAGTGTGGGCTACGCTGCCATGTGGGTTTCTAGTGGTAGAAGGGAGTTTGAAAGTGCATCTGAGATGTGCAGGAGCTCTGTTGCTGGAGACTGCTTGGGGCTATGCTGAACTGGTTACCCTCCAACCTCAGTAGTTTTGCCTCTGCAGTTGAATCAGCTGGAACTGGTGATTGCTCTTTGTGGGAATTTAAATCTCATATGCTGCCTTTTTTCTGTGTTCTGCACCTTTAATGTCTAAGGTCTTGTGTATACTGTCAAGTATCTGCACAGTAAAGCAGATTTATGTGTTGTAACTCCCGAGGTGTACACACTGCCAAGCCACTTTTAGTGCGCGGAAGCGTGCAGTTGGAGCACTGTAAAAAAACACCCTGACAAGAGGTGTAGCTTTCTGTGCCAGGGCTACAGCACCGCAGTGCCAGTGTAGGTACACTGGTCAATTACCGCAATGCAATTGGCCTCCAGGAGGTGTCCCATAATGCCTCTTCTTGCCTCTCTGGTCATCAGTTTGAACTCTATTGTCCTGCCCTCAGGTGACCAACCATGAGCCCCACCCCTTAAATTCCTTGAGAATTTTGAAAGTCCCCTTCCTGTTTGCTCGGTGATGTGTGCAGTGGTCTCAGCGCATCTTTCGACATGACCGTGCCTGCTCCATGCACCAGGTGATCCCCCTGCTTGGAGCAATGCTGAGCTGCTAGACCTCATCAGCATTTGGGGAGAGGAGGCTGTCCAGTCCCAGCTGCACTCCAGCTGTAGGAATTATGATACCTACAGACAGATTTCACAATATATGACAGAAAGAGGCCATGACTGGGACATACTGCAGTGCAGGGTCAAAGTGAAGGAGCTTCAGAACACCTACCAGAAGACGAGGGAGGCAAACCACTGCGCTGGTGCTGCGCCCACGAGCTGCCGGTCTAAGAGCTGGACACTCGGTGGCGACTGCACCTCCACTGCGAAGGCCATTGTGGATACTTTGGTGGCTCACATGCCAGTCAAGAATGGACTGACCCAGGAGGAGGAAATCTTGGATGAGGATGTGGAGAGGGAGGGGGACCCAGAGGCAGAGGACGACTCGGAGGTAAGCGATTCATGCAGCCAGGAGCTCTTTTCTACCCCGCAGGAGGTTAGCCAGTCACAGCTGTCAGATCTTGGCGAAGTGCAAACAGGAGAGGAGGCCCCTGGTAAGTGGCTTTGATTCTGGGAATCACTGAAGTGAGTTGTTGGGGGAAGGAGGGTGGCAGAAAGCAGGCTTGTCTGTATGATGAACATACCACCACATGCCTAGTCTGAGTGGTGGAACAGGGTGTTGATTGAGTCCCTCACTTCATGGGAATCTGTGTCAGAGATCTCCAGGAAACTCTCATGGATATACTGGGAAATCTGCTACCGCAGGTTCTTTGGCAGAGCTGCTTTGTTTCTTGCCCCATTAAGGTTAACTTTCCCATGCCACTCTGTCATCACCAGGGGGTGGGGTGGGACCATTGCTGCACACAGGTGAGCCACATAAGGGCCAAGTTCCGGAGAAGACCTTCCCATGATTCCCTGCTCACCCTCAGCAGAGAGATATCTTCTGTAATGAACACATTCTGCAGAAAGTGTGGGGACAGGAATGATTATAAGGAATGTACAGTGCTGGGTCTCCCCACAAGCCACATGCCCAGTGTACAGTACAGTCCTGGAACACTGATTTCCCCTGCAGTTACTCGCCATTTTGAGGGTCTTGTGGCTCATGTATGTTTGTCTAGGATCAGCCAGTTAGTGACAGGTATGTGATTAGTGACTCTGTTTTAAATCACTGAATCAGTGGTTTGTGTGTTACAAACAATACTGCTTCTGTAAAATGTTGCATTTTTGCTTCACAGATATGACTGTGGGAGCCCAGCTTCCCTTTTTGTTATCGCCAGTTGAATGGCTGCACAGAATTAGAAGATGGCCATGAAGTACTAAATGTCATGATGCATGCCACGGCCAAAAAACAAGAATTGAAGGAGTGGCAGGACAGCGAGAAGAGGGACTGAAAGGAGAACGCGACGCACTAGAACGAAGCCATGGAGCAGCTATTAAACATTATGGAGCACTAAGCAGACATGCTCCAGGTGCTACTAGCACTGCAAACCAAACAGCTCCATGCCCGCCTTCCCCCGCAGCTGCTGTCGCAAAACTCTTTCCCATGAGCCCCCCAGACACCATCAACACACTCTTACCAACCTCCTGGCTCCAGTCTGTACCCGCTGCTTTCCACCCCTGCCCCGTCACAATCCAGTCCTGTGGACTCCCAGTACCCACTGCACTCAACACCCATCCCTCTGCAGTTTAGCCCTGCTGAAGTACAGTACCAGCTGCACTGTAATCCAAAGGAGAAGGCTGGATATGATACCTGGACATACACAAATTTTTATCCGTTCTGGGACCCCACCTCTTCCTAGGACCCTTCCTTTCCCTCATCACCCTCAGTGATAATGTGTTTTTAGTTTGTCTCTCTCCTCCGGTTGTTGTTTTTTAATAAAAGAATTGTTTTGGTTTGATAGCAATCTTTAGTCCATTAATTGAAAGCAAACAGAGCTCTGCAAAGCAACAGGCAATTTTCTTACACTTTCATAGTGCATCATCTGCACCAATCTCAATCACCTCCTAGCATTACAAGCACTGCACTCCCAAGCATAGCAACAAATATTAGTGGCTTTCAGTTTCAATTTGTACCTCAAGGCACCCCTGATCCTTATGGCCCTGCTCTGTGCCCCTCTAATAGCCCTGGTCTCTGGATGTTCAAATTCAGTCTCCAGGCACTGAGCCTCAGCAGTCCAACCCTGAGTGAAACTTTTACCCTTCCCGTCACAAATATTATGGAGCATACAGCACGTGGCTATTAGCATAGGAATATTATCATCGGCCAGGTCCAGCCTCCCACATAACCAGCACCAGCAGGCCTTTAAATGGCCAAAAGCACACTCAACAGTCATTCTGCACTTGCTCAACCTGTTGTTGAACTGCTCCTTGCTTCTGTCAAGCTGTCCCATGTATGGCTTCATAAGCCACAGCATTAAGGGCTAATTAGGGTCTCCCAGGATCACAATGGGCATTTCAACTTCCCCTACAGTGATCTTCTGGGCTGGGAAGAAAGTCTCTGCTTTCAGCTTCTTAAACAGGCCAGTGTTCCAAAAGATGCATGTGTCATGCACCTTTTCAGACCAGCCTGCGTTAATGTCCATGAAACACTCACGGTGATCCACAAGCGCCTGGAGAACCATTGAGAAATACCCCTTCCAATTAATGTATTTGGTGGCTAAGTGGTCTGGTGTCAGAATTGGAATGTGTGTGCCACCTATCGCCCCTCTGCAGTTAGGGAAGCCCATTTGTGCAAAGTCATCCACAATGTCATGCACATTGCCCAGAGTCATGGTCTTTCAGAGCCCTGCACACTTCCATCAACATGAGTCAACTTCGCCACTCCAAACTGGTTAGCAACCGAACAGTAGCAGTCTAGAGTAACCAGCTTCCACAGTGCAATCACCATGCGCTTCTCCAATGGCAGGGCAGCTCTCATTCTCGTGTCCTTGCGCTGCAGGGCTGAGGCAAGCGCATCACATAGTACCATGAAAGTGGCTTTCCTCATCCAGAAGTTCTGCAGCCACTGCTCCCCATCCCAGACATGCATAACGATGTGATCCCACCACTTAGTGCTTGTTTCCCAAGCCCCAAAATGGCATTCCACTGTGGTCAGCATCTCCGTGAATGCCACAGGCAAGCTCGTGTCATAGCTACTATGTGTGGCATGATCAATGTTGAACTCCTCTTGCCTTTGTCATTTAAGGGATATCTCCACTGCCACTCATGATGTGTTACTGAGAGCGAGCAGCATACTGGTCAACAGTGCGGGATCCATTCTTTCAGACCAAAGAGAAAGAGCAGAGCGTGTAGCACACAAACCATTGAAAGATGGAAGCACAGGGTTTGCTGGGATGCGAAGCAATGCATCATGGGGCACTGGGACAGGACTCAGGATGCTTCATGGCCCCCTCCACCTTCCCACAACTCTTAGTGGTCGAAGAGGAAGAGATGCTCTGTGGGATAGCTGCCCAGAGTGCACCACTCCGAATACCACTGCAAGTGCCACAAATTGAACACACTATTGTGCAGGCAGCTGACAGTGTGAATACACAACAGTGGTTTCCCTTCAGCGCTCTCTGAGCAGCGCTGTAATTCTGCCAGTGTAGACATACCCTAAAACGCTGCCTGTCTGGGGAGACAGTGAAGCAAAATGGGTGAGGTAATAGCTTATATTGGACAAACTTCTGTTGGTAAGAGAGACAAGCTTTTGAGCCACACAGGGCTGAGATCTGAAGAAGAGTTCTGTGTGGCTTGAAAGCTTGTCTTTCTCATCAATACATGTTGGTACAATAAAATATATTACCTTACCCACCTTGTCTCTGTAATATCCTGAGACCGACACAGCCAGAACTACGCTGCATGGAGAAACAGTGGTCATTTTGTTCAGAAAGTTTTTGCAGCCTGTAAGAGTGGAGCTAAACCTAAAGGGAGTGATTTTCCTCTGCCTTGCACTTGTGCAAAGTGGGTGTAAAATGCTACTACAGGTGTAATTGAGTTGAGAACTCTGATATGGTAGCGTTTTGCACAGGTGTAAAATAGTTTACTATTGTTCTTTTCATTGCAGTTTGCCTTTGTTTAAAGTGAGCCTTCTAGACTGACAAGCCATGTGTGTCTATCCAGACCTAACACTCAACACCTCGCCATTCCAGTGACCTTAAATAAAAGCAAGAAAGGCATAGTACAGAAACCAGAAAAAATAGAACACAGTGGGCCAGATCCTCAGTTGGTGTAACTCAGCATAGCTTGTCTCAAGTCAGGGGACCGACATGGCTTTACACCAGAGTGAGAATCTGGTCCAAAGTGTTTAAACACTTATAAAAATCACTGTTAACCAGGTATAAAGGCTGAATTAACCATAGAGCTGTTGTTATGGATACTAGCACCTTGCATTTAATTAGTACAATGATCTCAGTGTGCTTTACAAATGATAATCCTCACAACAGCCTGTTGAGAGGTAGGCGATAGTGTCCCCATTTTATAGGTGAGGCACAGAGCAATGAAGGGCCTAAAGTCACTTCTCCAGGTCACAATGAATCAGTGGTAGAACTAAAATCCTTGACTCCCAAGTTCCTGCACCCACAAAATAAAATAATGGAGACCTAATATTTTCTATGGAGTTTGGCTTGTATTTCTTTGTTCTAGCACATTTTAATGAAAAAATATGCTACTGCAAATTGTTGCCAAAGCAAAACATTTTCTCCTTCACCAAACAGGAAAAGTAAAATAGGCACCGTCTCTGCTTTGCATGTGAAACCATTTCATAGTTCAGTGTCATTTGCAGATGTTAATGGCAGTCTCAGAAATACACCCTCTTTTATAACTTTGTCGTGCTTACATTTGGAATCGAGTGCCTCAGGCAGAGATTTGGATTCAATTCTTTTGTCTTTGCTGCCATCTGGTGGCAATGTTGTGGTAATTAACTGAAAGCACCCCTCCCTCATACTGAACGAAAAAGGCATTATTTTGCAACAATGGTGGTTGTACCATTATTTGATTTCCCTGTCTGTCCCACCCACCTCCATGGCATGCAGGGCTCCTGGAATAGTATGCTTGGTACATCAAACAAAAAAAAAAGAGCATTATTCTTACTGGCATTACAGTAGCTCCTACAAACCTGAACTAAGATTAGGGCCACATTGTGCAAGGCACTGTACAGACACACTGGCCTGGAGTTAGGTACCTAAATACCTTTCAGTTCTCAAACTATGGCCACGTCCAGACTAGGTATTAAAATCGATTTTAGATACGCAACTTCAGCTACGGGAATAACCAACAGGACTCCACTGGCCATCACATACAGCCCCCAGCTAAAACCCCTCCAACGCATCATCAAGGATCTACAACCCATCCTGGACAATGATCCCACACTTTCAAGGCCTTGGGTGGCAGGTCAATCCTTGCCCACAGACAACCTGCCAACCTGAAACATATTCTCACCAGTAACTGCACACCACACCATAATAACTCTTGCTCAGGAACCAATCCATGCAACAAACCTCGATGCCAACTCTGCCCACATATCTACACCAGCGACACCATCACAGGACCTAACCAGATCAGCCACACCATCACTGGTTCATTCACCTGCACATCCACCAATGTAATATATGCCATCATATGCCAGCAATGCCCCTCTGCTATGTACATCGGCCAAACTGGACAGTCTCTACGGAAAAGGATAAATGGACACAAATCAGACATTAGGAATGGCAATATACAAAAACCTGTAGGAGAGCACTTCAACCTCCCTGGCCACACTATAGCAGACCTTAAGGTGGCCATCCTGCAGCAAAAAAACTTCAGGACCAGACTTCAAAGAGAAACTGCTGAGCTTCAGTTCATCTGCAAATTTGACACCATCAGCTCAGGATTGAACAAAGACTGTGAATGGCTTGCCAATTACAGAACCAGTTTCTCCTCTCTTGGTTTTCACACCTCAACTGCTAGAACAGGGCCTCATCCTCCCTGATTGAACTGACCTTGTTATCTCTAGCTTGCTTGCTAGCACACATATATATACCTGCCCCTGGATATTTCCATTACATGCATCTGAGGAAGTGGGTATTCACCCACGAAAGCTCATGCTCCAAAACGTCTGTTAGTCTATAAGGTGCCACAGGATTCTTTGCTGCTGTAGCTGAAGTCGAATTTCTAAAATCGAGGTACTCACCCGTCTGGACGGCGCGGCATCGATGTACGCGGCTCTCCGTGTCAATTCCGGAACTCCGTTCGGGTTGATGGAGTTCTGGAATTGATGTAAGTGCGCTCGGGGATCGATACATCGCGTCCAGACTAGACGTGATATATCGATCCCCGAGCAATCGATTTTAACCCGCCAGTGCCGCGGGTTAGTCTGGACGTGGGCTAAGAGACAGTGCCTATCCCAAAGAGCTTATAAGCTAAGGCCCTTGTCGGACAAAGAAATATGTGTGTGGTAGCCTTTACACACTCCAAGTAGTCCCATTCACCCCAGTGCATAAGTCTTTGCAGGATCAGAGTCCAAGTAGACAATACAATCAATGTGGAGAAAGGAAGTAGTATTAGCTCCAATTTACAGACAGAGAACTGAGATGCAGAGATATTATGATTCTGCTATACTGACAAAGATGTTGATGGGGAGTGCAAGAGGGTTAATACTACATATTATACACATAGTACTTTACTATACAAACAGTAACACCATTAGCTAAGGGTTATATGGGGAAAAAGTGCTCAACTAGACATAAGAAAACAATGGCAAGATTGCGGTCATATGAGCTAATTAATGTAACTTGGGCATTGGCTAAGGTCAATGCCAGTAAGTTCACTAAAAGCTGGTGTCTCCAGGATGAGGTCTGAGTCAAGGGCCTTGTTTCACTTCCTGCTCTGAGTCCTGCCCTGCTCCACGTCTCTTTGCTGGGGCCACAGGCCGAAGGAGTTTCGATAACAGATACTAAGGTGTGAATGGTGTGAAGTCCTTGGGCCTAGGGCTGGCCTCAGCTACGCAGGTGCAACTGTCATTTATCTCAAAGTACTCGGTGCCTGATGCCACTGTGTTACCCTGTGTAATACTAGCATAAGTTCACTGACATCATGGAACTGCAGACTAGAGAGTCAGAGCCATTGACCTCAATAGAAGCTGCGCCTATCTGGCTAGTGCAAAACTGAGCCCTTTGTGTTAAAAACATTGAACATATGCCATTAAAGGCTCCCCTTACAGAATTGCACCATGAGTACAATAAAACACACAGCATTGCATTAAGCATTACACTGATGTCAATAATGCAATATGTTCAGTTAGCAGATGCATACGTAAACACACAGGCTTCAGCTAATAAGCCATAGCTGTTAACATCATAGGCACAAAAGCATGTTTGTCACACCAGCATGAAACAGTGGGGCTTTACTTATAGCAGTAAAAGGAACAGCGATGCCTGCTTTCACACCAGCCAGTCTGTTCCCAAGGCCTGTAGTTCTGGTCCACACACTTCAAAAACAACATCTGAAAAAAATAGCCACTGTTGATTCACATTTCCTAGCAGAAACATTTCTTTAGCGTGTGTAATCTTTAAAAGAATTGCCTCTGCTGAGAGAAAGAGAGAGCTTCTCACTACCAATGGCCAAGATTACCAGACATGACTAGCAAATGTGTGTGTCTCACTTGAGATCCCTTTAAGGGGCCTGATCTTCAGAAAGTGCTGAGCTCCCACCCTCTGAAAACCTGGCCCCTTTAAGAGATCTCATAATAGGTGCTCAAAATCATGAGCCACTTATAAAAGGCTTGGCCAAGAATTGCAGGAGACTCTATGTTTCATAGATCAAGTCAGGCTTTCAATAACCATAAAAAAAAAGAGCATCTTCCTAATGCTGGGAAATGTATCTGTTCCTGCCCCTTCCCCTTCCCTCCCCCGCGCAGTGACAGCCAGGGAGAACAATATCATTACAGTAAGAGCTCTGGTGGGTGAGCGGCACTTCCCCCGTGTAGTGTGTTTTCTGCAATCCCAGGTACATAATCTGTGCTATTCCTGCCTTGGTGGTTTCCTTCTTGACAGGAAGAAGGGTGTTCAAATATGCCAGAGACACAATGCCATAAAATGAAACTCAAGAAGGAGGGGGGGGGGTGTGCTAGCTTGGTGCTGAAAGCAGGGGAATAACTTTGCCAGCAGCGTTGATTGGCATGGGACACAAAGACCCTCAGAGCACTGCCACAGGCTTGTGAGACTGTCCCTCCAGAGTCCTTCCCTGAACTTTTGTGTTTCCCTTGTGCAGCTCCCCCTAGAGCACCTTTAGCACCCTTCCTCCTCATACCTGAAACAGCCTTGCTGAGAGGAGGAGGAGCTGGAACTGCAGAGGGAGGAGTTGAGCCTCTCTTCAGTGCAGTGCATTTGGCTGCCCCACTTGGCTCCCTCTGTTGGTGTGTGGGTTGGTGGGGGAAGGAAGGAGGCAGAGAGAGAGCTGAATTGGCTTCAGAAAGTAGTCTCCAGCCGGGCCAGCAAAGGGAGCAGATAGGCCTAGTGGCAGTAAACTGCATCTGCAGCTGCTTCTTCCCTGCCTGACAGACCTACTGGGTGTATTGAGAGCTGATGCCTTAGACAGTTCTCCTTTTTGCTCCCCTCCAAATAGGGGGCTGAAAGTTGGGAGAGAAACACAGTGATACTCCGCCCCCCCATTGAAAGTCACGGGGTGGATGAGATGTTTCCCCTCCACCCTTCAGGCCCAGGTAAATAACACCTATGTAGAGAGGTAGACATAGGAGTCAGAGGTGGTAATCAATGGTGGGTGAGGCTGTCTACAGAGTGTAAAGAGGATGGTACTAAGGTAGGAAACCTGGAAGCTATGGGCAGGAAGGAGCTGGAGGAGAGAGGACGTGTAGCCTGTTGGAAGGAGGGAGACAGAGCAGCAATTAAAGAGAAAGTGAAGGGAGGATGTTTTGAGGATGCTACATGTAGACCCAGCAGAAAGGGTTTAAAAAAGAGTGGGGCCAAAAGTAAGGGTGAGGGTGAGAAAGAAAGAAGAGGTTCGTGGCACTGAGCCATTTGGCCCGAAAGCACTCATGGCAGGGTTAGAGCCAGCGCGGTGAGCACCTTTAAGCACCAAATTTGCACGTCCATGAATTAAAATGAAGTCTGAGAACAGGAAAAAACCCAGCAGGCTAAAAAGAGCCTTTTAGAAATAAAGTTGCTAATGCCTCAGGAAAACACTGCCACAAACGGAAACACTGTATTATTGCCAGCTCAGTGCTAGATTATAGTTTGTAGTCTGTTACACTGTTAAGAGACAAGTGAGGGAAGGCTTGTAGCTGAGAAGTGAAAAGTGCAGCGAAATGACTAAAGCCACAAAGATCTGCCACTCAGCAAACCTTATTTCTATTCCCATTATGCTCCAAGGGAGCAATACTTACTGGCTAATACTTTCTTGTAATAGGTTGTAGTAATGCCCTGCAGCCAATACCTTTCCCTAGCTTACAACAAACAACAAGAAAAAGTTGACAGGGCTTATTATAGGTAGCTCTTCCTGTCTTTAGAGTCCCTTTAAAAAGCCAACAATAATGTTAAAGAATCACTTTCTCTTTAGTGGATGAAAATACCCTTTTTGGGTAGACCTGGTGTACACAGGAGCAGGTTATTAGCTATACATTGAATTACTTGTGACTCAGTGGGAATTTTCAGTAATATTTTTATGAAGCCCCCATGACAACCTATGCAAAAGGGTTAATTATACTCGTGAGGAAATAAAGGAGACTTGAGGGGTGTGTGAGTGTTGCCCAGCTGAGGTGGACTGACATTAAAGAACTGGCCAGGTGAACCCATATCAGTGGAAATCTGAAATGTCAATAGAACCTCCCCCAGTGGCCAGGTTATTCACATCCAGCAATCAGGGATCAAGAGGAAGGTGCTTTCTCCCCACCTCTCAGCACAGAAGTAGAACCTCAGCTTCAGCCCAAAGGTCTGTCCTGAATTTTATACTGTTGGCTCAAATTATAGCAAAACTAGCACTCAGTGCTGGAACTGTATGGAGAAGATGAAGGCTCTCTCCTGGGGAAATGCTTTCTTAGTTTTGTGGATTCTTAATTTAGGGCCCTTTTCAATATGACCCACTCAGGAAAAAAGTCTAATAAGCCTTTTAGCTGCTCTGTGTCTCTGTTTACTCATCTGAACAATGTGGAATTCACATTGGCATTTGAATTTAGACTGGGTTTTTGTCTGAATAAGGAGAGTTCTAAACAGTGCCCTAAAAAGAAATGGGTAGGACAGAGGAGGAAAGGCACAGCCAAACTGGCAGCTGGAGTGCACTTGTGTGGGAGGGCTCTGATGAAACTGAGGCCAAGCCCCAGAGCAGGATACACCCTGGATGGCCAATGGGGGTTCTCCCTCAGACCAGCATTGTGTGGCATCAGGATCAGAAATAGGTGAATAATGTTGTTTTTTTTTTTGTTTGCTGCTGATTCTGAAAATTCCAAAAAAAGTTTTGTTTCAGGTTGAGTTGAAACCAATTTTCTTTTTAAATTTCCAGTGAATCATTCTGGGTTGTTTTGACCAGATGCAAACTTTTTTGTTGGGTTTTGGGGTATTTTGACAAAAAACAAAGCAGGAATGCAGTCACAAAATGGCAGGGGATTACCCCCTTAATCCCACACATTAGGTCTCTCATGGGGATGTGGGAGACCCTGTTCAATTCTCCCCTCTGCTTGATGTGGGGAAGAGATTTGAACATAGGTCACCCACATTATAGAAGTGTCATTGCCACTAGGCCTTGCGATAGTCTGCTACGGAGCTTTCCCAGGCCTGCTCTACATGAAAACAATAAGTCGACTAGTTTTGCATGTGTCTGCGTCTACTTCTCTGCTGCCAATGTAAGAACCATTTCATTGATGCAATTACAGCACCTCCCCGAATGATACAAGCCAAAATTGACCTACTTTCAGCAATGTGGTGCTAGTGTAGACAATGCATTACCTTTGTCGACCTTACCAGACATCCAGCAGCTAGCCCGCAACAGTCGTCACTCTGGTCACAATTTTTAACTTAATTGTTTTGGGGCAGCACTGATACTGGACACCTGACACACCCCTCCCTCCCCATGCCTTAAAAAACACAGCATGGTTCTGAAATGCCTTTTCTTGGTTGCCCACTTGGGTGAGCACACATATTAACCCACTTCTGTGCACTTCCATCCCTGCTGGCTCAGTGCAGACAGAGAGCTACACCTGATGTGCTCGTGCCTGGAGCTCCTCAGCCTGGATGGGCGTGAGGAGTAGAGACTTTACAAGCACAGCTAAGGAGCAGCCAAAGGACTGGAGCCAGCTAAGCGCAGCTTGTGCAGGAGGCCCTAGGCCTGGGGCACAATAGGGGTGAGAATCAATGGCAAGTGAAAGTGATGGAACTTCAGCAGGCAGATCATAAGGTGAGGAAGGGCAATAACTAATCTGGGGTTGCCCAGCAGACCTGCTGCTTGTACAAGTAGGGTGGGCACACGTCTCAGCCTGACGCCACATTGAGGAATAGAAATTGTATGGAGGGCTGTGAATGCTCACAAAATTAGGGTTAGAGTGTGGGCTCTGGGTGGGGCTGGCGATGAGGAGTTTTGGGTGTAGGAGGGTGCTCTGGGCTGGGGCCGAAGGGTTCAGAGGGCTGGGGTGGGGGATCAGGGCTGGGGCAGGGGGTGCAGATTCTGGCTGGGGGTGTGGACTCTGGGATGGGGCTAGGGATGAGAGGTTTGGGGTGCAGGAGGGTGCTCCGGGCTGGGACTGAGGGGTTTAGAGAGTGGGAGGGGGAATCAGGGCTGAGTCAGGGGGTTGGGACGTGGCCCTGACCCAGCGCCCCCCCCCCCTCCCAGAGCAGTGTCGAGCCAAGTGGTGCAGTCCAGAACCCTGCACCTGGGCCACACTACGTGGCTCGGCCCCATACCCAGCACTTGGTGCGGCTCAGGGGCCAGCTTAAAATGACCCATGGGCCGTAGTTTGCCCACCCCTGTTCTACAATGACCTGATTGCCACACTTGGCAGGGACTCACTCTCACCCTCAGTGTGACTGGGGACACTGTGTGAGCTGGGTGTGGAAACCCCTGCAGTGCACATTAAGGAGGGGGGAGACATAAATCATAGGGCAAGCCAGGAGCTATTTCAAACTCTGCCAGAGTCAAGCCAGTCCCACCAGTTTCACACAGATGAGCCTGCTGACGAAGCAAAGGGCGTGCAGGTAAGTGTATGGATGCATTATTTCTTATGAGCATCTTTGTTTCCCTTTTCAGTGCCCTGTGTCCCTCTCCCTGCCCTTCTTCCCTATTTAAAAATTGCCCCCCTCCCATCTGTACCAGTTAGAATAAAGGCAGAAAGTTTTGATTCTTCAATTTACTTTTTAAACCAGCACTTGGGCGTACAATTCAACTCTCTGGAATGTATAGCAACGCTCTGGAATGCATAGCAGTCAGCTACTACATGGGCAAAACTAAATTCAAACAGCTGAGTGTAGCAGTCCAAATTACACTGTCTGCATCAGCTCACTGCCCTGTGCACCAGCTGAGGTAGAAGAAAGAGGCAGAGGTGGCATCTGCTTTGCCTTCCTTTGGCTTGTTGGATGGGGAGGCAGGGGACATAAGTCTCCGTATGTGGTGTTTAGCTTCTTGAACACCCAGGATGAGGCTTTCATGGAGATACTGTGCCATCTGCTCCTGAATGTTTCTAGGGATGGCACCATCATTTCTTCCCATACCACTCTCTGAAGGGTTTCGCTGGCACCAGTGCAGTAAGCAGGCTGGCAGCCCTAGGCGGCTTCAGGATGCCAGTAGCAGCTGTGTTCTCTGGGCTTTTGCCACCCTTAGACTTGAGATATGAGCCAAAATCACTGCTGGCTGTGAAAGTATTGGCACTATGCACTGCACTGTCCCTGTACTTATACCCAGGGCTGCCCAGCATATAAAACTCCCATGCAATAGTCCTGACTCAGCATATCTTGAGCTGCAGAGTGGTGCTGTAATGAGAGGCTAAAATGACAGCATTTTTTATTAAAGATCATGATGGGACTAATGGAAGGCAGGTTTGAGCCTTATCACTCCCTTTCTGTTGTGACTGTAAATCTAACACTCCCTGTTGCTCTGCTCAGCAGCCTCTGGCATGGTGGCCTTGAGTGGTGCCCCCTCTGCATCTGCTGAATGCCTTACATGGACTAGATGAAGAAAGAAGCAGCCCAAGAAGGACATGTTCTGTGAGCTCCGCCAGTCTTCTATAGCTCCTGACCACAAACACAGAGACTGCAGGTGCTGAAGGGCTGAGAGCAGGGCGAAGGACTAGGCATGGAGTGATTGATTGCTGGAGAAGGGACAGCGAAGTGTATTATGGCTTTGCTCAGGCAACAAGCAAAAGGCCAAAGACCTTGTCCACAACAGCCTTTCCATTCTATAGAAAACTCCACCGTCACTGCTCCCTATACTTCCCAGCATAACAGGTGGCACCATGGCATGAATCCTACCAGTCCATGCCAGGGGAGAACAAGAACTATGATTACATCTATACCACTGACCTGGGAGAGCTGCAGGCTCAACCAGCATGCACAGCGCACTACTTGTTTTTAAACATGAATGAACCTTTGTAATGCATTTTACTTTTTAATTTGTAAGCATGTTTGTTTGTTGTAATTGGTTTGTATAAGAATGGGGCACACTCAAAGTGCTGCTAAAATTTTTTTAACTTGTTTATTTGCACACAAAGTTTTAGTTTTCAAAACTCAGTGTATATTCAAAGTTTGCACCAAGCAGCCATGCCACATTACAGAAGTCGTATCAGGCCTCATCACCCACCCCTGTTTAAAGTCTACACACACAAAGACACACAAGTTCCCAAAAGTACTACACTACTCTAGCTTACTGTTAAAATGGTCTTTTAAGGCCTCCCTTACAGCTCCATGGTTGAATTTTCTAATAGCCTTTGTGTCTGACTGTTCAAAGTCAGCAGACAGCTAGCCCCCCTCCACTCTGCTGGTAGCCTTTCCCCCTTCACCTCACAGGTATTCTGGAGTACACTACATGCAGCAATACTAATAGGAATGTTTGCCTTGTTGATAGCCAAGTCGTAATTAAACAGCACCAGTGAGCTCTGAGATTACCAATGGGACATTCATCAGGGAGCTTGCACCTACTCAGCTGAGAAGTGAATCTTTCCTGGACTCTGTCAGGGTGGCCAGTGTACGGTTTCGTGAACTAGGGGAACAAGGTTCCTCCAGAATCACAACAATTATTTCAACATCACCAGTGTCAATGCCGTGGTCAGGGAAAGATGGGGTGATGCCAGAATAAGGATGTTTGCCCCATCTAGCCTCACCAAGTTCGGGAACCCCATTGCTCCAAATCCAGCTACTACTTCCTGCAGAGCAGGATACACTTGATGGCCTTGCACACTTGGATGCCATTGGCCCCCACTGTGGATTTTTCCAGTTCTGAAGTGATTCCCCGCTGGTCAATAGCAATGTAGCTGTGCAAAGTTCCACAGTACGCTCACCACTCGCTTTTACACAGCCAATGCTGCTCTAATGCTGGTGTCTCTGCACTGGAGGGCTGGGGCAAGCTCAGCACACAGATGCAGGAATGTGGGCTTTTGCATCCAAAAGTTCTGCAACCAACGCTTGTCATCCCAAACCTGCATTACAATGCCACCCAACAATCTGCACTCATTTCTCAGGCCCAGAAGCTCCTATTCACCATGTGGAGTTGCTGTGTAAAGGTCAGCAACCTGCTGACACTTCTATTCACTGTGTCCATCATCCATTCATCATCCGTGAGAAGTTCCTCTTCCTCCTTGCACACTTGGTTGCAGTTGTACATGCTGAAGTTTCAAAAAGTGGCATGTAGGAATTTTAAAAGTGGTGTGAAAATGATGAGATGGAAAAAGAGAGATTGAGGGACTTGACCCCCCCCCCCCTTTCCCAGCAATTCCTGGGTGACTTGCTGGTGTCCCTCAGCACACTGTGAAAATGTCCCATGAAGCATAGCGCTGGATGGTGATGTGAGGTACACTGGTATGCCTACCGTATCTTCTATTGACCCAACCAGCTGTGGTGAGGACACGCAGTGCAGACACAAGCACCCACATGCCTGAGCGATATAAAAAAGTTGGCAGCTCTAAGATGATGTAACTTATGTTGACCAAACTGTAGCACAGACACAGCTGTTCAATTTTTTATAAATAAAATCAATGGAGCAGGGATTGAACCTCTTATATCTTAGAGTGGCCTAACCCACCATTCTATAGAGTTATTTTCTTGCTAGGTCCCTGGCACAGTGAATAGTCCTTGGGCCATGGTATAGTTCTCCTGGCAAATTTTCCCATGTAGACAAGCCCTTATGAAGCTTGTCATGTTACTATACTCAGAGAAATGGACTAAAAACTTCATTTCCACTGCCTTGTTCTATGGACACAGGGGCTTCAGTCTAGAGGGCTGTCAAGCCAGCATTCTTTCACAAGCACTAAAATAAATGTATTTTAAAGAACTAAAAAGCCCAAACGCCGGTATACTAAACAGACACACTTGATCAACATGGCACAAAACTACAGCAAAACCACAAATCTGAATAAATAAGTATCAATTTTATTGAATCATGAATAATTTAAGACTGGTACAATCATCAGCTTTATTTTCCATGACACTGGGGTGGGGGCCATGATCTTAAACAGACCATTTGCAAATTCAAATCCTAAATGACAACTGAAAATTAAATAGGGAGGGGAACAGATGGCAAACATCATACCGTACACAAAATACTCAATTCCTAGTTTTCTCTTTAAAAATGGCTAGAAAAAATTCATCAAAATGCAGCACTTTTAATCAAATATTTACATTTCTATGTTACAGTGAAAAAATGTACATCTTATAGAACATATTTCATAAACTGTTCCACTGGAAACAACTAGATCAAAACAGCAACCTTCCATTTAATATCCACAAAGACTTTTTTTTGTTTTTTGTTTTTCTTGAAAGAATTGCCACATTTAGACAAGATTCAATACACATAATATCGAAGTTAAGCATCAACAATGAAATAGTTTTTTCTTCCAAAATGTACAAAAAAAAAATTAGCCAAACCCACCCTCAACTAAAACTGTCTCCATGTTTCAGTTATGGCCTGTACAATTCTTGGCAGTTCTAAAGGAAAATAAATGGTTTAGGCTTCCAATTTATAACTCAACATGAATGTTGCATAGAATCTTGGGGTTTTTTTTTGTTTTTTGTTGGTTTTTTTTAAAAACAAGCCAACTTTGTAGAAAAAAAGGCAAAAAAAATTGGAAGCATTTTGGACAAAACCTTAAAATGAGAACAAATTAATTAAAAACAAAGTTTACTAAACTATAGTGAAATCAGGATGAAGATAAGAAATGTGCATAACAGGTAACCCTGCTTCCCGAAGTTTCAGAAAGGACACTGAGTTTTACGAAGACTAAAATGACTAACCTACTCAAAGTCGCCTCCTTTACAGTATCCCAAGTTGTCAATCAGAGAGGAGCAGATAGATAGAACCCCTTTCCTGCATCTGAACACAGGATTAAAAACAAAAAATTATCTGACAATTTCAAAGATATTTGTTCAGTTAAAAGTTTGCTGAGAAATGCTGGATGTTAAGTCAGCTTAGGCTCTATCCTGCAAACAGATCCACCCAGGCACAAGGGTCTACTTGCATGGGTTCAGTCTCAGGTTCAGGTATTCAGTCTCTACCCAGATTCACAGTAGTAGCAGGTAAAGTCAGTGCTGGGAAGCAGAACTGTCAGACTGCTGAGAAATGAATCACTCTAACTCATCAGCACTGCTGCATATGATTCCATATGAGTGTAGCTCATTTTACAGTAAGAAGATCTGATTTAATAAGGTTGATTGAGTAACACTTTGCCTTTCATTAAATGATACAATCTAAATTAGAGTTCAGCAAGGTTAAAGCGGTGACACCAGCTCAGGAGATTTTCCCCTCCCCGTCATTAAAATATTTTACTTATTCTTTTACAATTTCTTTTTTTAAAAAGATCATCAAGACTTGAAAGCTGTAACGGGAGATTCACGACCAGCTCTCATTGGATAAAGACAAAAAAGTAACTACAGTCAAGTCACAGATAGCAGAAAGTCTTGAGGGATAATAAAATTATCCATTCAAACTGAGTCACAGAAGCATGGACTTGTGTCTGTTACATTATTTTAAACCCAGAAGGATTAACAAGCTCTTAAAAAAATTGTTTGTAATAAGTTTTCTACCTGTACGCTGCAGAAAACAGCAATCACTTTTCTGTAGTTTAGTAGCAATGGCATTTTTCATCATAGAAAAGCTTTTATTTTTTTTTCTTGCATTGAATAAACAGCTATCCAATGACCTATTAGCTGCAGATTGATATGAACCTGAAAGGTTATCTCATTTCCCTCCTTTTATTACCGTCACATTTCAACAAAATCTAATATTTCACACAAACAATATTCACAGCAATTTGTTATTATATTCTAAGAGATGACTTCTTTAGCCCTGTTTGTTTCCTTACATAAAATCCATAATATACAGCACTAATGTAATTAATACAATTAGTACAAAATAAGTAAGGCATCGCTTTAAAATTCAGCACCGAAATAGAGCTGGAAAGGCTTGTACACATCAGTGTTGAGGACTGCGGTTCTTGCTGAGTACAGCCTGAGATAGCTGATGTGTGGTGGCTTTATTGAATGTATTTGCTCCCAAGGAAAGGAAAGTGCAATTCTTTGTGAGGTGTTCTTGCTCCCCAACAGAAGTACAAGCCTTAATACTGAAACCGTATTGTGGGCGTGTGGAGAGGAGGAGTAGAAATAGAGAGCCAGGTTCACAGCTCAGCCATAACCCATGAGCAACTTTTAAACTTTAAAAAGAGATACTACGCCCCTCCCCCTCGCCCCTTTTATGACCTGGATAAGACAGTTTTGATGAACTGCCAAAATACTACTTTCTGCTATTTAAAAACCAAACAAGACTAAATGATGTTAGCAGAGTAGCAGTGGACTGCCTGCAGAGCTGAGCTTTAATGAACCCCTTTTGCAGTTGTAATGGTCAGAAAGAGAAATCTTTGACAAAAAAGACTTAGAAAACAGCTATAAAATTCTAATACAAACGGTAAAAACTGAAGGCCTGACTATACCCTAATTGGGTGAAATTCACCCTCATCCATAGGGTGAACAGAGAATCTATGAGCCTATGAAGTTCCACTTAAGCGATGGCATTTCAATGCGGCATAGGCCCTCTGCTGAGGAGTGAATTTTGCTTACTTACACCAGTGTAAATCAGGAGTAGCTCTACTACAGTCAATGGAGTTTTACTGGTGTAAGAAAGAGGAGAATCAAGCCCTGAATATCAAACGGGTACTTGGTCTTTAAAATTCTGTAGGATGGTTTGTTACACAGTGTTTGAAAAAAAACCTGATTTGTTTAGACTGTACATATATTTCTATTTATATATCTGTAAATCTCTATAAACACATGGTGAAATAGAGGAAAGCAAGCCAAGGTCTCAGACTGGCAAGGAGAGCAGCTTTTTTTTATTTTAATATTTACTTTAAATTTCCCTGTCTTGCAGCTTTGCCTTTTATGGACCATTATTACCAAGGCAAGCAATATATTATAGCACCAGAACTATCCGCAGCTAAGGTTAGTCTGCAAAGCTGATTACTAGAAATCCAGCCCTCACCCAAATGTGTTTGGTCAGAAGCAACATAGGCAATAAACATCCCTACGCTCTCCTTCTGGACAGTACATGGCACAATGCTGTTTGTTTCATAGCTGTGAAGTATTTTGTTTTTTTAAATGTCTTCAGTATCTTAGGCATGAAGGCTTACAGTAACTAAACAGAACAAAACGAAGACATAGTGCAGTTCTTATCATTGTAAAAAGAAAAACAGTACAAAAGTTGTTGGGGTTACCTGCACCCACATTCAAGACTGACTGAAATAAAGTGTCTTGTTCTTGCAGCTCTAATACTGAGACATCTGCCCAGTCCAGTAACAAGTCATCTTCATTAGTTTGTGATAAAGAGTCTTGTAAAGTAGGAGAGGAACAGTGGAAAACCGCTTGTTTTCTGTCAGCTGAAGATCACAATGTCGACTCCAAGGATGAGTCAAGGATGTCATCATGATGGCTGTTGCTGTTGGAGTCGCTGTCATAACTCTGGGGGCTCGAATAGTTGGCTGCCTCTTGCAGTCTCATTAGCATGTTCATCTAAAAAAGCGCGGAAAAGGGCTAAGAGTTATTTGTCTGCTGAGACGAAAGAATCTTAATACTATAAAACAGTCATATTTGCACTCACATCACTCATGTGAAACCAGTGCAAGAGAGAGGGGAAAACTGAGATATTTATTTCTGAGACTCTCAAACTGGATACCCAATGTAAAGCAATTCTCACAGCACTCCGTGAGATGGGCAGTTGTTATTACACTCCTCCAATGACAGACTGAAATGCAGAGCAGTTAAATGACTTGTTCTAGGTCACACACAGAGTCAGTGGAAGAGCTATAAAGATTCCATAGTTCCTTATTCCCAGCCACTCATACTAACCAGTGTTAATGTACATTAATTAGAATTCTGTATTTCTAGAAACAGGTCAGGAAAAGAGATCTATTAAATTAGACAACAGATGATAACATCTCTGTGAATGTGTGCATAACTAGTGGAAATCTAAGGTGATTCTTCAATACACCCAACTTATTTTGGAGATGTACATGATTCCAAAACAATAGTTTAAGAGTAACAAGCAATTATTGCAATAACTGTTTTCACCAGGAAGAAAGCTGCATGAACTAGTGTTACCATCAGGCTTATATTAAAACGTGCATTAGCAAGCAAATTCAAAGCTTAAACTATTGTATATACTGTGTACAATGTTTAAAATCTTGGTTTCCATACACTTGCATGCTATTTGCTGATTAATAAATTAGACACCAATTATGTAAGCCTCAATTTTCATGCAGCAACTGAACCAGAAAAATAGCTCAATATCATAGTGACATGGCTATCAAGTGATCCTGGCCGGGCAGGTTAGGTCAAGCATTTCCACAACATTATACTAACATGTTCTATTAAATCATGTATTTGCATATTTTATATATACACACAAACCCCAGAAAAATGCAAAAGGCATCTAGTTTATTGTGTAAAGTTTTACATGAGGTGGACGAAATTTCCTTCATATTCTTATAGCCATTTTAGCTACACTCTCACAGCTAGGAGATCTGAGTATTCTCCTTCATTGTATCTGGCAGAATTACACCTGACACTGGTCTCCTGTGGCAGTGCATTCCACAGGCTGACTGTCCTGTGTGGCAAGAAACATTTCCTTGTAATTTTAAAACATTTAACACTCTTAACTTGTCACTTACTCTTTCATTCCTGTTTGTCTTTCCCCCTAGCAAGTACAGTTTATCCTAATTAGCTCTGGAGCTGTAGATGAGAGAACTTACCAGAGGATCTCCTTCAGCATCACTCGGGGGAACTTGTTTGCTAGTTGAACCTTCCCGTGGCATTGAGTACCCATCAAATCCAACATCTTCAGGTCGCAGTTGCAGCAACGGAGGCCACTCGTGGTGCTGTGGGGTGGCTGCCCAGGGATACGTGTCCATTACCCATTTGGCTGGATCCTCCCAGGGAGCTCTCCTCCCATACAACTAGAAAACAAGAGCAAATGCATCTCTTAACATATTTCTGTAATATAATGGGATCTACTACTTTAGTCTCATCAAAGTGAACTCTTGTGTCATGGTTCTTTCAGTGTGGAAAACACTCTGAATGAAGGCTGGCCAAACAGGGTGTGACTTTCATCCTTCTTACTCTGACTGTGAAGTTCTAGCTATGTAATGGTAACTGATTCAGAGGAGGCTGAGCATTTCCTTTGAGACCACAAATGTTCTTAATCTGCCGCCAACTAGGGAGAAAGGGAACCTGAGAACAAACAATCTTGCTTCAGACTTTGAGTGCACCACTTCTCTGTTCCTATTTCTTTTGGACTAAATAAGCAAAATACAAAATCCAAGTCACTAGTGTACACATCCTGCCTGCAGGAGGATACCAAATATTTGCTTTCAAAGTCACCGAGAAGTTGCAGTATGTTGCTAGAGCATACAAGTGTAGCTGCTCGATGCCTTTAATCAGAAACTATGGGGATGAATGCCAAAAAAATACTTTTTGAAGTCAATGGACTTTTGGACTTTCTCTGTGCTCATACTAGCGAGAGAGCCAGCAGAATCTGGCTCCGTGTGATCAGCCTCAAAACACACACACCTCCAGAAAGGTGTTTTGATTTGAACATAATGGTCAGGAAAACACAGCCAGTGTGGCTGAGCTATAGCATTTGTTTTATTTTTAAATAAACGCTCTTTGATCTATTCACTTAGTTTTCATTAGATGAAAACTCACTATTGATCCACATGGGTTGCAAAAGCAGACGCCAAATGAAAAGAGATCTTCAGGTTTTCACTTCTGCTCTAGGCTGACTGCCCTTCAGTAACTAGATTTCAGTAGCTGCTCTTTGTTACCTGAGCTCAGAGGATTCAGACTCCCCTTTATGGTGTACAGTGATGAGTGAAGCAATAAGACACAGTAGGAGGTCATGGTTGTACTATGAGAACATCTGAATGCCTTTGATCCACGGGGTATAACTTAGTGCTAAGCCTCACCCCAAATCCCTTTATTGACATTAAGAACACTTTTTATGATGAAGGCAAATGTGTTTCCACACACAGAAATGGCTGATGTTGGTATTTTAGAAAGCTGAAAAGCAACTGAGCTGTAAGATTCTCCCAGATTAAGCCCAAAATTCTCATTTTAGATTATTCTCCAGATATCTGAACAAAGCCTCAGCCCAAGAATGTTTACAATACAGAATACAAAAGTAAGCCAAAAAAAGGATATTTAGCCATGAACCCATTCTCCCTAATGCTCTTAGAAAGCTCAATTGAAGCCGAATTCCTGAAGTCCTGGCCCCTACATCCTCAATCAGCATTCTCTCTCTCAGAGTCTATCCCACCCAACATTGAGTTTTTAAATGTATTTTTCCAGAAAATAATTACAGTCTTGAACAGACTTCCTCACAACCAACCAAGACATAAATAAAGTAAAATATCATTTTGAGATTAATTTGTTGATTTTCATATCATAGTCTGGAAAGTAGCAATGATCGACAACCCCATATATTAAGCGCTAATAGGTGAAATGGAGAGGAATGAATGAGGAAAGAGACAGAGAGACTAACACACCAGTTCCACACACTAACTTCAGTGCAGTTACTCCTGATTTACACGGGGATAAGTGAGGAGAAAAATCAAGACCACAGATTTTCCATGCATTTCTGGACATACTCCTCTGACAATTCTGGAAACTAAAGACTTAAAAATATCTGAATGAGAAAGCTACTTCATAACCGTCACAAAAGCTGTTCAGTGACTAAACAGCTCCTATAATGAGGAAGTACTTTTCCTTTAGCAGAAGTGATGAGGATAAAGGGATTTGCCAACTCTTTCAGAGCTCAAGAATAGCTCAGTTTCCTCCAACTTCCACCCACTTATCTATCATTGAGGCTGCTGGCCAAGTAGGGCTCGTTAGGGCAAACTCTGAAGCCTATCAGTGCTATTTCTTATATTGGTTATTACTGTAGATGGCACTGGGAGCAATAGACAACTACTCCCCTCCTAGTCCAGCATGCTGCCTCCAGAACAATCCAAAAAGAATGGTCCCAACCAGTGGCCTGGTTAGAGAATCAAATGTAGTTCTCCTGGATGGCGATGGGGAGTATTAGTGCCAACTATGCACCAAGACAATAGTGTCTGAATGCCATTAGCTATGTGGAAGAAACAGCACAATGATTAAAATGAGCTTCCAATGAAACAAATGTACTTAAAGGGAACATCATTATCATCTGAGAAATGTTTTCTCAAATTTTTGCTTGTGTTTGTGATGGTGAATTAGATCAGGAATATTTAACAGAGAAAGGTCCAGTTCTGTTACTGATCCTGCAGACTGAAGGAACATCACAAAAATAAACTACTGATGGAGTAAGGCACTACTCAGTCTGAGTAAGGGTGGCTGAATGGTGCCCTGAATAAATACAGAAAGAAACACAACAAACTCCACAGAAACATCACATAACAGGAGACTTTGTTACAAAGATGCATATACAGCAAACAGACTAATTCCTTCTTGGAAGATTCTGATCCTATCAAATTATATGAGCCAAGTGGCTTATTCCACTGGAGCCACCGAGGAGTTTAAAGTTTATGTGCAATGGTGGTGTACATATATATAGATTTTTATGTATATGGCAGCAAAGTGCAGATTCAGAAATTATGCAGTGATTAATTGCTTTAAATGTTAACATTTATTCCATTCTGAAACTATGCCGAAGTGATCATATGAGTAGGCACAGTTGTCCAGTAGGTGGTGCCAGTCAGACTTAAAGCCATCTTTCCCTTCCCAAAAAGAAAATATTCTTCATAATCATTTAGTTAGGTTTCACTGTAAGTTGTGGTAAACTGGATCTACTATTTAAATCTGTTTCTTCAACATATGGAGCATTCATCACAGCTGCTAAGCTGCTAAGAAGTGAAGAGATTTGTAAACTCTACATAAGGCTCCTGGCTATTGAAAAAGACAAATCTTTCCATTAATTCCTAGTCCAGCTTTGAAAAAGTTATATAGTAAGTGCATTTCCTATTTAAGTAACTACCATATCTCCAGTGTGCTACCAAACCAGTGTACTAATAGTATTACTCTATGATCTGAAAGCAGATGCTTTAAATGAAACAGGCAGAAGGCTGGGGGCAGTAAAGATGAGGGAATCTGCAAAACTGAATGATTTTAAGACAACAGAAGAAGTCAGAAGGAGAGTAGGATGTGAAATTAGGATATGGGATTGGCTGCAATAAAAAAGGATTACGATGGTAGGGATGCTCAGAAGACAAAGAGATAAGATGCCAAAGAAAATAATGCAAACACAACAGACCTAGAGGCTGATCATCAACTAGATGGTGGGACACTGTATGCAAGGACATAACCAGGTTTGACTTAATAAGCCATAGATAGGAATGAATGGCAATGCTGTACTTCTCCCTGTGTCTGTGAATATGGTTTGGGATGAAAAGAAGAAAAACATATCGCCAGCAAACTCAAGACAGGAACTAACATTTTCTTCCTGCAACCCTTGCAGATGCTCACCCTGCAGAGTGACTAGGAATGTTCCCCCTGTGCATATTAGAAGGTGGCAGTTCCTAGTTAACATGCACAAGCGCCAAAGATAAAGCATAAAAGAATGTACCAGACTGGCAGGAAGCAGGCATTCTGGGACCTCCTATTTGCTCTAGCTGTGGCCTATAACAAGAACAGGAGGTAGAGAGATGGATTTTCACACTTTCACGTCCCTGCTTTACGGTACAGAGCCAAAATCAAGGCTCAGCAAGTTCAATGGGAACAGTCGCTAAAAGGATCCACTTGGCCCACATGCCTTTTACCCATAATGGGTCTTTAAATGGCAATAAAAAAATACAGTATTAATTCAGTCCATGTCCAGCCCCATAAATCACTGGGACTGGACTGAAATCAGGACTTCACCGTTCCTTTCTGATAGTGGTTCCATGTAACAAGATGTGTTCAGAAAGGAGCACTTGTGGGTATGGGGGACAGACAGATGCCAGAGTCAAATATACATTTCTAGCACCATTTTTTTCCACAAGAACACATGGGTCTAAATTGGCTCTGAAAATGTGGGCTGGGAAGTAGAAGAGGATTTTTCACTCTTTGAAGAGCGAGGTTCTGGAAAAGCTGCTCAATAGGAGATGTGGAGGTAAACAACTTAATTAGTTTTGAGAGAGACTAGGACACATTTATGAGTGTGATTGTATGACAGGGTTGCTTGTGATGGTGAAGGGCAGGGCTCAGTAGCTCTGGGGCTCACTTCCACTTTATGCCTTATGTTCCTAAAAACTCATGCTTCAGGGCTTCAGCTGGCCACCTGCATGGGTCAGGAAAAGATTCTCCACCCCCCATTCCTCAAATGTATTCTGAAATGGCCATAGCTGTAGATGGGACCAGGATGTGCCAAGGCTCTGAGGCAGCACTGAGCTTTCTGTCTCTCCTGTGCTTGGTTGGCTGGTTCATGCTCAGGGTCCGACTGTCATAAGTGGGGTGCAGAAGGAATTTCCCCCAGGTCAGTTTGGCAGTGACCTTAGGATTTTTTCACTTTCCTCTGCAGCATGTGGGTGAGGATCACTTGCCAGGATCATCTGGGATTCACTCATTTAATCATTTTCCTGCCACTGCAGAGGCTGTGGACACTGGTGTACCTTGGTCCTTATGGCATGCAACAGTCTAGCCTCCTGTAGGTTGTAATACTTTGTTCTAATTTCGGTTGTTGGGTTTAGTGTGCAGGTGCTGGGTGGCGCTGGTGGTCTGTGCTGTACAGGAGGTCAGATTAGATGACCTGGTGGCTCCTTCTGGCCTTAAACTCTGTGACTATTACAACAATCTTGTCTATTTTCTGAGGCTTGCAGTCATAATTCATATCCTCAGACACAAGGAAACAAAAGTTTGGAGTAAGCTGAGCCATTAAGTAATATAATTAAGCACAACATCATAAGGGTTTAAAAAGAAATCAGGAAGATAGACAAAAAGACACTGAAGCCAAAAGCAAAGAAATGGAAACCCTTAGTCTTGGTAAGCGACTGTAAGGGGGCCATAGATAGCACGCACAACCAAAACAAAAACAGGAAGCAGGAAGGTTTGGCTATTCTCTCTTCATTTTTTAAATGTTCCAATGCTTTACACAACTCTGGTTTGAATCACTCAAGGTACAGTACAGGCAGCCTCACAACATATATGAATATTGTGATCCCATTTTATTGATTAAAAAACTGAGGCACATACAGGTTAAGTCACCTGTCCAAAGACCAAAAGCTGTTCTACTGGCTCCCACTCTCCCGCTTTAAAGATGACCTGTAAAGGACATTTTAAGAAGAGGTTGCTCTACTTTTATTTTTTCACCTTCTTTGGGAGGTACAAAGAAATTTGTTTTTAAATTCCTTTAGTCTGTTTGTTTTTTATCTTAGAAGCATCAGGAATATCAAGTACGCAAAGGGCAGGGATTATCACATACTGCACAGTGCCTATAACTATTGTCCCCAATGTGCTCAAGGCCTCTAAGGGCTACCACAGTAAAATGATAAATAATAAAAGTTAATAATAAATAATATTAAATTAAATATTTAATATAAAAATTTAATGATAAATTATAAGTCTGGTCTTCTGTAGTTTGGACGGAAAATTTGCTGGGGGATTCAGGTGGGTAGCTCGAGCTTTTTCTCATCTTCAGCAAAGGGCCAGTTGTGTTGTATCTTTAACAACAGCATTCTCTGCAGTGTTCTTCAGGCACTGGAGTCAAATGTATGTTAACAATTAAACCTAAGTTTTACGCAGTACAACTAAAAATGCTTCTTCCTGTCAATTACTCTGTTTTCAGTCTATTGTGGTGTAATGACTTCACTAATTCTCTAGTTACCAGAGAATCATTCTTCCAATGCAGACAAGAACTGACTTGCTAATATAGAGATGACATTTCACCAGAAAAAATGCTACTATTTTATCATTTTTAAACACGAACCATTCTTCCTTTATACATCATGAAGTAGAAAAAAAGGAAGGTCACTATTGAGGAAAACTGAAACAATGATTCTTAACAAGTGTTACATGTAATTTTATTTTTCACTCTAAATTTTAAGACCAGAAGGGACCATTAGGATCACTTAGTCTGACCTCGTCCATAATACAGGCCATAGACTCTGGCCTAATAATTTCTGTATCCAGGGCATAACTTCTGTTTGAGCTCCAGTATACCTTTTAGAAAGATATCCAGTCTTGATTTAGAAACGTCAAGTGGCAGGGAATCCACTATATCCCTAGATTACATTGTTCCAACCCTCACTGTTAAAAATTTGTGCCTGGTTACTAGTCTGAATTTGTCTAACTCCAATTTCCAGCCATTAGATCTTATTATGCCTTTTCCTGCTAGATTAAAGAACCATCTACTACCAGAAAACCCTTCCCCATGTAGGTACTTGTAAATCATGATCAAATTATCGCTTAACCTTCTTTAGGATTAACTAAATAGATTGATTTCAGAGTAGCAGCCGTGTTAGTCTGTATCTGCAAAAAGAACAGGAGGACTTGTGGCACCTCAGAGACTAACAAATTTATTTCAGCATGAGCTGAAATACAGCTCACGAAAGCTTATGCTGAAATAAATTTGTTAGTCTCTAGGGTGCCACAAGTCCTCCTGTTCTTTTTTAAATAGACTGAGCTTCTCAAGTCTCTCACTATAAAGCATATTTTTCTAACTTTAAATCATTCATGCAGCTGATTTTTGAACCCTTTGCAATTTTTCAATATCCTATTTGAAGTGTGGACACGAGAACTTCACACAACATTGCAGCAATGATCTTGCTAATGCTGTACTGGGAGGTGATGCTACCTCCCAACTCCTACTTGACAGTCTCCTGCTGATGCCTCCATGGATCATGTTCACCATCTTAGCTATAGTATTGCATTGGGTGCTGGTGTTCAGCTGATTATCTACCATTGCTCCTAAAACCTTTTCAGGATACTACTGTTTGCCATTTTGTGTGACCTACATTCTTTGTTCCTAGATGTAGGACCTTGGTATATTAAAACACATGTTCAAATGAGCTCACCTTACCAAGCAATCCAGATCAGATCTATGAACATGGAAAGCCTAGGGTTGCCATCCCTCTTGGTTTTAATGTGACTGTGCTGATTTTTAGTCTGAAAGTTGGGAGGGGCACGGGAAGAGTACAGGGACACTGACATCCTAAAAATTATCTTAGCCAGCAAAACATCTGTAAGTTGTTCCATGAAATTTAAATGCAATGAGTTTGATTATTTTTAATAAAAAAATTGTTCTGTGGAACAATCACTGTCACACACACACCTGCAAGACTTTACTACCACTAATTAGATAAATGCCATGACACCCAGGTGAGGTAGGTATTTTATTATACCTACTTTGTGAAAAGGGAATTGAAGTACAAAGAAATCAAGTGCTTTTTCCAAGCCACACAGCAAGTCAGTAGCAATCTTGAGCTGAATTGTATCTCCTGACTCCAAACCCCCCTGCTCTAGCCATAGACATGCTGGCTCCCACAAAAGGTAAAAGTGCCAGTACTATCCCAGCTTTCTAAAACTGCAGGAGAACCTGAGTTTTTAATCAAATGCTAAGTGCAGGCAGTTCAATAACTTTGCTAAAACTTGAGTTAATGAAGGTTTATTTACAAACCCCGGAGGCACTGCAAAGAAATTCAATCAATATTTCATCACCTGAACTGAGAAAAAAATAGACAAAGTGCCTGTGAGAACGATCCTAACATTTGTTCAATAAATCTCTCCCCGTGCTGCTTAGTTTCTCTGCTGACAGATAGCTAAAGGTTGCGAGTTCATTGGCCACAGTAAACATATTGCAAAATCACATGTAGTTTTAAGATAGAAAATTAGGGATAATACTGTAAATGACTGCTTTCAAGTATGGCATTTTAGATGTGGGGTAACATTTTCAAAAGAGCTTAAAAAACTTAAAAGCCTAAGTCCCATTTTCAAAAATGGTTTAGGGCACTCACAAGCCTAATTCTCATTGAAACTCAAAAGGGATTTAGGTTCCTAATGCCTAAATCATTTTTTAAAATTTTACCCTAAATCTCAAATAGTTTCTAGAGGAAAGTGTTAATGTGGTTCTATTGCATCCAGCATCTCCTTGCTATTTAGACAGAAACCCTACTCAGGTTTCACATTTGACTTCCTCACCTGTAGTCCTTCTCTGACTGCCTCCAAAAGATATGGGATAATAGAGTAGTTCCACAAGTCAGTAAACCAGACTCTAGAACCATCCACATCTATTGGACAAGAGAGGAAGAGCCGTGGACCTGGAAGGGGAAATTAAAGTCTCATCATTAACATGGTCTGCAGCAGTCAATTCAAAAGCAATATCAAACATCAACTCTAAATTCTTTGGAGATTGTAACTTAAAAGGTGAGAAGAAATGTACAAATGTCAGCATCTACTCTTTTTGAGATAATTTGAAAGTCCCTGAATTACCTCAATACTGCATTGCATTCAAGAAGGAATCAATTACAGAGTTCACAAATAGAATTTTAAAAACTCCTTTATGTCTACAATCTATTTATTATAAACCCCTGGTACAGTTTTGCTTGATAGCATGGTCAGTCCAAAAATGTGGCTTTTATAAATCATTTCCACCCCCCAGTGGCTCTTTAATTCCAGTGGAGTATGAGGAAACTATCCTCTCAGGAATGCCAGAGAATGCTTTAGTGCTAGAATGCAAATTTTCAATTCTCACCGATAGTAACATCAGAGGAACTGTGAGCCTCCAAGAACTTGTTGAGATGCTGCCAGACCTTGGGAATCCAGTCAATGATTTTAACCAGTTCTGCATTTCTCATCCTACCACTGATTTCTGTTTCAATTAGTTTTCGTCTCAGGAAACGACCAAGAAAGCCCTTGACTGGCTCAGTGTGGTTAGCACATAGCACCCATCTAAAGCAGAAGAGAAGTGTCAGAGATTTAACTGTTATTCTAGAGAGTAGCGAAATGACAGGGTAGGTCCTGAGTGGGTTTTGTTCATCCTATCTAGCTGATATTCTCTTTATATTCTCAACTAAGCAGTAGAACCATAACCGTCAGGTAATCTGGCAACTTACATACAGTACCTGAAATTGTGGTGTAGTTGAAGGTTAGGTGTTGAGGATGTGGCCTGGTTCATTGTGCCAATAATGTACGGACTACGAGAAAACATTGAATAAATCAATATCTGTAAACTCATTTCTAGGCAATAATTCAAACACATTTAATAAGTAACTTTCAAATTAAGACCTTTACAACCTTAATATTCAGCTAGGTTTACTCCAGCCCCTAGTGTACTAGTGCATTTTATCTGCAGGTATAACATTTTTGTGCCTGCAATGAATTGTGGGTGCAAAACTAACACCTCAAAATAGAGGCCGTCAATGAAACTGGGTTCTTAATATTATGGGCTATTGTGTGTGATGAATACAATTTACTCAAATACTTGACTACATTTTTATTACATATATATACACACATATATACATTTTTAACAGTTCTATGCAACTAGACTCTGCGTACAGAATCAGTTCTAGCTGTCTCAGATCATAGTATTAAAAATAATCTGATACATGTTGTCTAGAATTTATTTTATTGATCGGGGTATACGTCTGGCTCTGTAGAAGTTTTAGGGTTTGAAGTGTGGGTCTAATATCCCATTACCATTTATGGTACTTGCAGTTCAGAAGCCCATTGAAGATCTCTCCTAGGGAGCTAACATGATGCAAATTGTCCAGAATGATGACAAGAGGCATATCCACAGCATTATTTTCGCTATTACATTGGTCAGCCAGGTTGGACAAGTATTGACGCAGTTCCTGCAATGTATATGTAGAAGAGGAAGCTGGTTTTCATATTATTCCTTGGAAACCCAGTTAACAGAGAAAAACGATTTGCTAGTTGACTGTTGGATTCAGTTCTAGAAATGCTCCTGATAAAGAATATAACATAGCCTGCTTTGCTTTAGTCACAAGAGGTCAGATTGTTCTAAGTGGAGTAATCATATGACTTCTACTTTTAACTTTTGTTTTAATCCGAATACTTTCGGGTGTTACAGACTCAAAGATGTACCAGGAGTCCTGTTTGGGAAGCCTATTTGGGGATTGCCAGGGGGCATGGTCTGCCTTCTTGCTAAAGCACCTTGCACTACACTGTTTTGGCCATGCTACACAGATCACTAAGATGTTTTAAGAACTTACTCATATCTCCGTATACTGGGTAAGCAGGCAAGAAAGTTGCAGAAGGAGCAGTGCACCTCAGCTGCCCATGCTTTCCATGTTTGATCACGTTCTTGCCATTCTGTTACTAACTACAGCACAGAGAACGAGCCCGGCCACGATGCTCATTTGCGAAGGCAGAAGTTAGATGGCTTGGATGATGGCATGAAAGAAGGATGAGTTCAGTGCCACTGCTGAACATTTGGGTGAGGCTGCTCTCATCTTCTCTAAAGTGTGCATTAAACAGGATTATATCAGTTGCTAGTGACCACACTTCCCAGCACTTTGCTCCAAAGGACTCTCTACTCCACCTGAGGCCATCACATACATAGCTTGGCAGGACAGCTTTGTTTTCTTACCTACAAACCTTACCAGAGGTATACATAGAAAAATGCTGCTGCTATTATCTGTAGGCACATAGCCACTCTAGGTTTTATGTTAATACAATATAGAAGGGCATTATACTGTTACCTTTTTTTTTTTTCAAGGCACATAATAGCTCTCTCAAAGGTTTTACATCACAGTAGCTTACTGATATCTACTTAAAGTTTAACAGCTGAATCCCTCATTTCTGGAACATAGTAGCAGTGTTTCTATAAAGATACTTTCCATTTCCTCACCTTACTGGACTTATGATCCACGTTGAAGGTTGCAATAACTCCATCAGCCAGCTCTCTGCCCTCTCTAAGTACCATAAATTCAGAAAGACGATTTGCTAGGTACGTTTTACCAGTGCCACTTGGCCCAGACAAGATAATCCGTCTATGTTCCATTAAGAGAGAGACATATCGCTGAAGTATAGGCTTTGGAATCAGTGACTCAAACACCAGACAGTCCAAACTGTTCTCACAGATACCTGCATTTAGAAAATCATCATCATTCAGGGGATCCATACCTTGCTAAAGTTGCTAAAAGTTTTTTTTTTTTAAAGGGGTTTTAAACTTTTCTCTCAGTAGCAAAAATATCAGTTCCCATTGAGAAAAATGTATGTATTTCAACTACCAAGTTTAGACTAAATTAGAGCTAAAAGGTAAAAGAAAGCACTGATCTAAAATAGAAAATCTGATTGTGTGTGTGACCCTGTGGCCAGTTATACCAGGAAACAACCCAAAAGCTTCACTCAGAAGTTGCAGACTCCACCCACACCAGTCATAAGCAGACCTTCCCTACTCCAGATGAAGACTCCTTTCTACACTACAGCATTTCTCGTGGTAGAGAAGAGTCACGAATCAGTTAGTTATACTGAATGCGAACTGTCTTTACTGGGACCAATCCTGGCTCTCCAGCTCCCAGACTAGCCAACACAGCCTACGCTGCTTAAGTACTGCCCTGGACAAATGGTCATATGTATAATTTCTGGTTCAACTATATGCCCATGAGCCATCTCCATTCTTTGGATTTCCCCCACCACGGAGCAGTGAAAGTTTATTTTGTCTATCAAGAACTGCTGGGTAAAAAGCCTGGCTTCCAGTTCTATTGTAGACAAATCTATTCACAGGCCATTTCATTGTCAAGTACAGTCATGGAAAGAGATACATTTACCCAGAATTTAGCCATTTATTTTTGCTACGCAAAACAAACCTATCTATCATCAAATCCCCCTGCCTTCACCAAATATCCGAACCATTTGAAATTAAACTCCTTCTATGTATTATGATAGAAACAGCTTCAGGCATAAAAATTTCCATAGAGGAGCATTTGTGCAATGTCAGCAGTCACTTTAGGCAGAACTGGCTCAGGGCAAGCACATAAAGCTTAAAAATAAACTGAAGGAAAGGGAATGTTAGCACATCAGCGGCTGAGAGAATTGTTAGCACCTGACTGATTACTTACAAGATCAAACATTTGTATGCATAGCTCTATATCTGGAAGGTATAAATGAATTACTGGCTTCCCACAAATTGATTAAAATAGAATTTTTAAAATAAAAATAAGTATATCATAAATGAGTCTACAAAGAACAAGCAAAGCTATTACAAGCTGAATATATAGCTTATTTAGTATGACAGGTTTTCAAGCAACATTTTCATTCAAATTGTACTGTGGGGCTTTTAGAAGAATGTCTTGGTTCTTGGATAAACCTGAATAAACTGAACTGTTTCAGTATTTTTGTGATTATGTTTTTCCTACTTTACAGCTAATATTAACACTAAGGGCTTGTCTACTCTGTGGGATGATATGCTTCACAGGCATGTGATTTCTAAAGTTCACTAATGTGTTGCATATTCATTGGCCCATGTAGACTCTTGTGGTGCACTTTAACAAAATACTGTTTCAAACAGTACTATCTTCAAGCGAATTCAGAAGTTTTAGTGCACACCAGCACTAAATTACACAGGTGAGGCTGTGGTGGTAAGTTAATGGTACTGTTGCTGTGTAGGGTCATGAAAGAGAAATTGATTTCATTCCTGGGTCCCTCTTTTTCATGACAGCAAGCCTGATCAGTCCTTTATGCAATAGGAAGAGAACATTTTCAGTTGCTTAACAGCACCTCTGGTTGATTAAATCAGCAGCACTGTCAGCCAATAAAGGGACTCCCATACAGTTCAGCTCAGCTGGAAGGAAGTTGATTATGGCACAGATCTGAAGAGAGGGAGGGGACAGAATGAGTCGCCAAAAGAAATATAGAAGATTTCCTCCCTCCCTCCCCCCAGCCTATTAAAGAAAGAAGGAAGGAAGGAAAGAACAAATGCAACAGAGTTCAAACGATGAATCCTGGGATCTTTTCTTGGTTCTACCTGTGACCCAACTTCACTGAAGTTGATGGGCCCTGGTGGAGAAAGGTGCTAACCAATAAGAGTAAGGGTATCAGAGTCTGGCCCAAGGTGCATTCCGAATCCAGGATGAAATCTGCTGCAAGTGCAATTGTTATTACTACTATTACAGGACTAAGCAGATATAGTGATACTGAATTTGGGTACAGGCCCAATGTCCTAAAACTGTTCAGAATCTAATGCTTAAATTAACGAATGTCACTGAAGAAGTAAGGTACAGGTGGCTTAAAGCGAGAGACAGGGAAAAAGAAATGTAATGAAACTTCTCTGATTCTCTGAGCTTCCTAAAACGATGGGCATTATCAGATATAATTACTGAGAACTACAATGGATGGATCAAGTATAATTACCTTTGATAGTAACTGAGATGGTGTTGTTTTCACCAACCAGATAGCCACAGGGCAGCAGTTCAGGTGTCTCGGCACTATTTGTACGTTTGATTTCCCCAATGTTGTATCCCAAAACACTGTCTGAATTCAATCCCAGCTGACTCACTGGATCCACATGAATGATATATTCCTGGGGTGAAAAAAAAAACTTCTAAAATCTACTTGCCCTGATGGTTGTATGTCACAACAACAACACACACCACCACCACTTAGCTAGTGCTTTGCATTTGCAAAGTGCTATACAAACATTATCTAATTAATCCCTCTGAAGTAGGATGGTAACTGTTATCTCTACTTTACAAACAAGGAAGTTGAGGTAGAAAGAGGTTAACTGAATTGCCCCAAGTCACACAGCACCTCTGTCTGAGCCAAGATTAGAATTCAGTGCTCCCTGGAGCCAAGCTTGCATTCAGACCAATATGCAAATCCAAGTCATCCAACTCCAAGTAGTTAGATGTACGGTTAACTATGATAACATTTATTACTGAATGGGAAGATTCAAATACACAGTAAATTGTCACTGTTTACCTTAAATAAACGTCTAACAACCCCATCCAGTACATCCCATTTTGTCTTGCCACTGACTCCAATGCAGCCAATAAGGAAGAGGCGGGGCCTGGAATCCTAATGCATACAAATGTATTAATTAAAATGAAAAGAAAGCTAATGATGTGAGACTGTCCAAAGTAAATGATTTGTTTAAAATCCTGGTTTCTCTCTACCACAATTGGTCTGTACTTTATAACATATGGTAAATTTTGAAAACCATACCAAAATCCTCCCTAGTCTACTGAATAATCTGTGCAATGTTAAATGCACAATTAAAATAATGGTTATTAATATAGAGAGCACTTAAAAGTCAGTCCATCAGAAGTTTTAAATATCAGGAAGTAGAGCTTAGCAAGAAGAAAATTATAGCCATTATAATCAGCAGATGAGATTGTGGTACCATATTTATTTTCTCAACAACTTTCAGATCAAATATGCTCAATTTACAAGTGAAAAAAGTTTTCCCCTTCCCTTTTCTGAAAACTCCACCGGGGATCTGAAAATCAAGTTAGATTCTTTGTATCTGTTGGCAATAAAGATTATACTAAGAGAATTTAGCTGACAATTTTGTCCATGATTGTCTAAGGGAGAATAGAAATCAACTTATTTTGCAAAAACTGTATGGGATCTGCACTGCTAACAGAAGAAACAATAGTTGTCGTCATTAAAGACAACAGATATGACTCCAAGACACATCAGTGTAATAAGATACCATTTCTATTTAATTATTTTTCTGAGCATGAACACAGGTCTAGTAAAATAGAATTAAACAAATCATTTTTATACTTAATTTGCTTATGCATGGGTGCATCCTTGGTGAATTAATTTCCCCATAGAATTTATTCAAGTACATTTGGCATTTAATGGAAAGCAGATCTGTTGACTCAGCTGCATCTCCAATTATTTGATTTATCTTATGTCACCCTATATAATACATGCATGCGTGAGTGACACAAACTATTCCTCAAATAGGTGTTTATTAAGGAACAGCTACTCAAAGATTTGGTTTGACTGGTGCACTGTAAATGCAATTTAGCAGATTTACACATGCACTACAAGTTTATTAAAAGGACTGCAATGCACAATACTTAAAATGTGTTTGTTGTTTAATCAGTTTAAAATTAACCAGGTGTTTTTGGAGGTCAGGGGATACAGGTGTTTAAGCCTGGAATAGTTTCAAAATGTGACCCTGATTTAAATGTAGACAATTGGAATGACAAACTTTGGGTCTCCTCAGACTGGATACATTAGTTTTGCTGTGAGGCAGGACACTCTTCTTACTGCCTATCTTAACAGAATGATTTGAATGCTAAATTAGTATGAGAACTGGAGAACTGCTAAGAGAATTTTAAAATATTTGCCAAAAAAAATGCAAAACAGATTCCAAGCAGTAAAGTCAGGAGTTCAGGATCAAGCCCCAACCCAGTTATGTTTCAAAGCTGAGGAGAGGGTGTAGAGGCCTAATATAGAACACAACTCACCTCCTTCCATTTAATTTCATCCTGAAAGTTAACAAGTATTTTAACATGCCTGCCTCCTTCTTTCCGGGCACAGCCATCACCAGGGTCATCTAATAGCATGTCTGTAAATGGCAAACATCAACAGTCTCTTAGTTTTACAATGATAGCAATGAAGAGCATTACATCAATAATTTTGTTACACTGTGACAGAACACAGCTTAGACCTCACGTGCATAGAGGCATAACGTGAGAATATTGTTAGTGACATCCCTCCCAAATCTGCTTACAATTCTCAAAAAGGGAAAGTCACAGAAAATTACCATCAGTTACCTCATATTTTCCTTCCTACAAAATATAATGTGAGCAAATGTACACAATTAAATGGCTCTGAACATGATTCTGTATAGCTGAGGTCATAATTGGAAAGCTAGGTTTTAGGGTGTAACAGAAGTATGACAACATTCTAATAGAAGGGTTTATCCCAGTGGCTGATACGTATCCACACCACAGCCATTAACAAATCTTATTCTTTTGTTTCTCATGGTTAACCGAAGAGAACATTCCAACTACAGGATAAAACTTGCCCTTTGCCTTTCACAGTATGCTCACCAAGGCTGGTAGACTCTGTGAGGTTCAGGCTGTGCTGCGAGAGACCCATGGACTGTCTTGGCGAGGATGAAATGGAAACCTGAGACTGAGCCCTGCTACAGCTGCCATGGTTTTCAGACTTCAACCGGTCATTTTCTGCTTTTAACTTCTCAATCTCACTCTTGAAAAGAAAAGTCAGTAGAAAAGACGTACATGCTACCTCAATTCATTTATGAGTGGCTGCAAGTATACATTTCAAGAAACTAACTAAAGTATCTAAAGAATAAACCCCAGATGTTTAATAAGATGCACTTTTCAAAATCCCTTTGAAAAACCTGCATACTAAGAAGTCTAAGGGGCACAGACTTTGTAGTGACTGTAGGCCAAGTGTATGCACACACCAGGGGCTCCTTGTGTTCCTCCATTCCATCCACAAGCTCCTTGTGTGCCATCCTCCCATCCCTCTATATTTCTGGGATTCTCTGAAATCTCTCTCCCTGCCAGAGGTTGTGTGCGCCTCTCCATTTCCCCTCCTCTCACTCCTGGGTTCCCCATTCTCTCTTTTCAAGGCAGAGGCTCAATGTGTGTCCCAATTCCCCCTTCCACCTATACCATGGTTCTTCAATCATCCCTTCCTGCCAGAGGTCCTTGTATCCCCTTTCACTCTATTGCCATTGTCCCACATGCTGGGGGCTTTGTGTGCATTCACCCCTCTACCATACCAGGATTCCGCAGTCTCCCCCAGACCAGGGATTCTGTGGGTCTCCCATTTTCTATCTCCGATTTCAGGGTGCCCCAATCTCCCCTACACCAGGGGCTGTGTGCCCCCAGTTCTAGGGGTCCTCCCTCCATTTCCAAGGGTCCCACATCCTCCTCACCATGTCAGGGTCTGTGTACATTTTCCCATTTCCCCTTGTACCGACCATTTCTCCCTAGCCCTACCACCCTAGTTGGCCGAGCTTGCAAAGGCCTCACACTCAACTTAGAAATACTGTCCCTCATCTCCTCCTTTTGAATTTTCACTGTTCCCCCAAATCAACAGCATTCTGGCCACTGATGCCTAGATTATTCCCTGAAATGTTTGAATTGATTGGATGCAGCATTCAAACATTATCGTTTTACATTCAGACAGAAAGAAAAATGCCGTTAAGTGTAAGGCTTTTGCAAGTTCGTCCAATGAAAATCCTTTACATTCTGATAAAAGTTTCCCATGGCACACTACAAATCGCTTCCCCACCCCTACTGACATGCAGTCACCTCTGGGTAGAGCATGGCAACTGGCTAAATGACCACTGGTGCTGGATGAAGTGATTTCTTTAAACAAGTAGCTTGTAAGATTGAAAGCACAATGCCAGAGGCGTGGGTTACCATGTCTACATTGGTAAGAAGAGCCATGGGATCTTCAATGGCCATGAGGCGTCAGCGGACCTTGATTTTACAGTAGCATGGTGGACTGCTCAGTCCTTAACAGATAAAAGCAAATTTTAATTTTTTTAGTTTTTTTACATTCCTACCTGCATCCTGTTCATAGCCTCCCGAAGTTGGTCTAGCTGGTGGGCAGAGCTAAGGGCCTCCAGACGAATATCAGTCAGTTTCATCTCTTTGTCTCTTAGCTCGTTGCGTAACTGCATGACTGTTTCAGCTTCACTGTCAGTACATTCAGAAATACTGGGAAAGGTTGTAAAAGAGTCAGTTAACCAGAGAGCTTGGGAGTATTACTTTCAAATGCTGTTTCAGGGTATTTAATTAATAAAGCAAAAACAATTTCCCCGGATTCAGCAAGATGTGCTTGATGGAGAAAAATCAGTTGCTGCTTACAGCACCAATGATGATATAGATAACGTTCTACATAGAAGTTTTTGCCCCACTTTCTCCTCAGTTCTAAAATACTGATATAAATTTTTGCCCCATTGTCACTCTAGTTATCTATGTCTGATCTGTTACCCCGAGATTTTCTCTTCTAATTATCTGATATTAACATTAAAACACCTTTTCTTCCAATTCTTGAATATTGATTGATACAAAATCCTTGCAAATTCTGCCAATTTTCTCTCTAATTATCATTTACGGATATAAAATACATATAAAGAGGTAAAATTTGAGTGTATCAACTATGGCTATAAAATCCCTCAACCTTTTCCACTTTCCTCTAATTTGTGACAATGGATCTCACATTCGTACCCTTTTCTTTTTAATCACTGAACACTGATATCAATTTCAGATCTCACCATTTCTCATGTAATTACCAAGTACTGATTTGAAAAAATCTGCTCAGATTTGGAGGCATTCCCCATATATTTTAAATGTGGCCCCTGCCTCCCCTTTTTTGGAGTGAACCTGTTGTCCTGAGTCATTCTCCATTGGAGGTACCAGGAGGATTAAATTCCCTCCCTTCCCATGATCACACCAGCCATGGGCTCATCCAGCCCAGATTCCATTCACCTTTATGTTGATAAACTGGAGAGGGTTCACAAGAATGATTCAAGGATTAGAAAACATGTCTTATAGTCGTAGACTCAAAAAGCTCAATCTATTTAGCTTAACAAAGAGGTTAAGGGGGATGACTTGATTACAGTTTATAAGTATCTATACAGGAAACAAATATTTAATAATGGACCCTTTGGTCTAGCAGAGAAAGGTATAAACAACCCAGTGGCTGGAAGTGGAAGCTAGACAAATTCAGACTGGAAATATGGCATACATTTTTAGCAGTGAAAGTAATTAACCACTGGAACAATTTACCAAGTGTCATGGTGGATTCTGCATCACCGACAATTTTAAAATCAAGATTTTTAAAAGAGATGTGCTAGGAATTATTTTGGGGAAGTTCTAAGGCCTGTGTTCTACAGGAGGTCAGACTAGATGGTCTAATAGTCCCTTCTGGTCTTGGAATCTATGACTCTATGAACATATGACTCCGAAGCATCAGAAACTGTCTCTACCAGCACAGGGATTATGCTCTGAGGGTAATAAGATTAGCACATGAAACTAAATTCTGGCCATTACCGATCACTGGACAACACTAGTATTTCTTTCAAAGTAGTCAGAATCTTTTAAATGCAAAAAATCCAAATAAATTAAGGAAGTACAGAGAGTAGCAGCAGTCACTTGGAGATTGATGAGTTTATAGAAAGATTTAAAGCTTAACAGGTGTGCACAGCTGGGCTTCCCTGAATGATTCTGGAGGGCTTTGGAACCCTGCACCTATTCAGACATGATAAATTCCTGCTCACTTTAAACCACTCCTGCGTAAAAGTTTATTTTGATGGGGGAGAACAACAAAAATGCCGAGACTCTGGGTGAACAGCCTTTCTGCACATACATTTTCTGGAAGATTGCCATGCTGCCTCTTCACTCTGCTAGCCCTTCTCGTTCACTCTGCCAGAGCCTTTTACTCAATGCAAAGCGATAAAGCAGATTGAAGCTGATGTTCAGGTGCATGAGTTTGTATACAGGAGGATCAGCACCAGGCCTGTAAGCTTTCAGGGAGGTTTCAGTTTAAAATGTCTCTGCCTAAATTTCTAAGTAATGAGCAAAGTTTTCCCTCCCATCAGAAAACAAATAAATCAAAACATGTGCACCTCACTCATACTGATGCCCTCCCCACAGATGAAGTATTTGACCTTTTCTCAATTCATCTCTAGCCCATTGGTTCTCCAGATACTTGTCAAGACTAGCCATACTCACAGCGTATTTTAATTGATGACAGATATAATCAAAAAAGAAATGATGAATTTCAACATTAAAAGCAGGCTTTAAACTTTGACTATTCCTTAGTATTATGGGCTGAGGTTGCTTGAAAGTGATGATGATGCAGTTAAGAGGCAGAAGAACTGTGACCTTTAAATGCAGTGGGGGATTATTTCATGCTAGCAACATTTTATTGCCATTTTTCTCTTGAATCATACCTCCTTACATGGAAACAAATGATGGGAAACTTCAAGTTTGGATACTATTCAAATATATTTGATCTGAAATAAATCTGGAAGTATAATGAGACTGGATCGCTTACAATATTTTCAATGCTTCCTGATTTCAGCTACTTGGCATCTCTATTTCTACTGATCCAAATCAAAGTGAAGAAGTTACTTATAAAACAGCTTTACAAGGTCCTCTCAGCACTTTATACACATTAATTTATCCTCAAAACACCTCTCTGAAGGAGGCACCATTAACCTCATTTTACAAATTGTTAAACTGAAGCATAGAGAGATTATGTGGTTTGCCCAAGGTTCTGTAGCGAGTCAAATGACAGAGTGGAGAATTGGGCTTTTTGCGTAAATGTTTGAAACAATTCTTATCGTTACTTGAAATAGTTCAACCACTTTGAAATTAAACTCTTATCTGAAGCTTATAGCAATGTATGTTGTCTTTACTTAACAGAAAATATGAAATCCCAGATGCCAACCTGTGTTGGAACAGCTGATAGCACGAGAAGTTTCAATTAGTTCTGCAGTCCAAGATCACTTTGGTTGCAATTACTTCCCTTACATGGTGAAAATACTGAATTACTCTATAGAAGAGAGTTGATGTCTTTTAGCTTCATAGAGTATTATGGTTAAGATGCTGGATTGGAACTCAGGATATATATTCCCAGCTCTGCCACAGACTTCCTGTGACTCCCCTGGCAAGTCATCTAATCTCTCTGTATTCCTGCTGTAAAATAGGGATACTACTACTACTACAACTTCATTTCTTCCGCCTTTGGTTTACCGTATCTACTTAGATTGTGAAATCTTCAGGGCAGATATTAGGTGAAATCCTGGCTTCATTGAAGTCAGTGGGAAAACACTGAGTTCAGAATCTCACCCAGAACTGTGTGAATGTATGTGTGTATATGTATGGCAAAATGGGGCTCCAATCTCATCTTGGAGTAATATCACTAAATAATACATGGCACTCCTCATTCCATTAGTTCATCCAGTCCTATTTCTCTGTCTGCTCCTTACAGTACATTTCCTACTGTTGCATTTCCAAACCACTTATTTTAAGAGATTTTAAAAAATAAAAATGACACTTACAGAGAATTGGAATGAGAAGCTCTGAGCAATGGGGTAGAAACAGTTGAGCCATTGTGTGGCAGCTTTGGTGATGAAGGTAATGACGAATCAGTCATCTCCTCAATATCTGAATGAGAAGATGCTGACTTGGGGGATTTCTTTTTACCAAATGCTTGCTTGAAGGAGCTGCGTAACTGAAACAACAAAATCATAACAGTAGAGACATCATAAAGAATGCATCTAAGCAATAAATTAAGTCACAAAGTAAAAACTCTAGCATGCAAATCTTTCCAACAAAATGGTAACAAATACTTCATATTAACTTTAGCCATTTTATAAGATTAATAGAGGAATCTAGAATAAGCTCTTGAAAGGGCCAGCTGTTGATATCTCCTGTTTTTAGAGTGTCTCCCTTACAACAAATACTGAATTCCATTCAGCACAAGAAACTTTGTAACAATGTTATTGCAACTTGCAGTTATAAAGCAACACCGCTCAGACAAGGTTACTGATGCTGATGGGGTTAGTCATGTAAATGGATGGGTTAGCTTTGTATTTTATAGTTTAAAGTAGGTCTTCCTTACCTCATTGACCTGCCAGAGGAAGAGCAAGCAAAAGGGAAGGGGGAAGGAAAAAAGACAAGTTTTAACAGAGAAAGCCAGTGACGGGGAAAGCTCTGGATCTCAGACAAACATGACCGATAAACAACAAACACACCAGAAATAATTTTAAACAGAAATCAGAGTACATGGAGCTATATTCTCTAAAAATGGGACCTTCAAACACATGGTCATTTCACATCACATGGGGGATGGCACGCAGATCTGAATCTCAATACTGCCTAAATCTTATTTTCAACTTGGCTAGTAATCTCTTAACTGAGTTGCTGAGGCACCGGTACATTGTGTCTTCCTTCATGGGATAAATATTTCATCAGATTAAAATATTCAGCATCTCTACCTATCCGCAACTAGTAAATCCTTTGAATGGGAATCTGACTTACTTGATTTTTCAGTTGTTTTGTATGATTATGGCTAAACTGGTGGGTCCCTGAGATCTCAGTTCATTACAAAAGTATAACTCACATGTTTTATAGGTGAATAAGATCTTTTTAAATTGCAATAAGTTTACAGTGGCAACATGTCTCTGAAGTACCTTTATTTTAGCCTGAAGGTAATGTTTCACTATGTAATTAGACATTCTGAGTTTAGACAAGACCTCACAAATATTTGTGAAATAAGCATTCTACAGTCACTGGGTGCAACTTATGTCCAGTTTATAAAGAAAGAATTAATTTTATATCCATTCTTCATTCTGCTATAATGTGCTCCTTTGATGAAATCAAGATACTATTCCTCTGTTTACCCCAACTTCACTAAGACCCTATATATTCATCTTTTTCACAATAAATAAATGTCTCCTAACCCACACTAAGAGTAGTTGAATGACAAATGAGATATGTAGCCTGGTGCTAGGATGAAATCTTCTAGACCACGGAAACATAAAATAACTAATAGAGTAGGACTGAAAAGATATGATGAGATATTGATCATGACTGAGGGATTACTGATCATATAGCGGATGTGGCAAAGACTCATTAACTGTTTACAAGCAGGAGAGAAAATAAAGTCAACCTTGCCAGCAGAGTGCCCCATCAAGTAACACACAAGACACCCTGTGAGGATTTGGAGAAGCCACTGTTTTCATTGAAACCAAGGTTTTGGACAATGCGGGGAGGGGAGAGAAAGTGTTATGATTAAAATATGGAAGTGAAACCATTGGGATAGAAAAGATACTTTAAAATGAGATTCTGTTCAAGTAAAATGTTGCAGTCTCATGGTACAAAGGGAGTTTCATACATAACCATAACAGGATCACTGATAATTTCAGAATAAATGTTCACAAGAGCAAACTATAACATTTTGTAGCAGCATATTTATAATTTCAGTGTGCTAAAGATCCAGGAACATTTACGCTGAGTGGGAAGGAAGGTGTGGACTGCTGTATTGACTACATTACAAGAACTAAGTATTTTAGTCCAAACAAAAACAAAGCTAATGTTACTACAGCAGCAAGGGTTTAATTAAAAATGGAGTTTAATACTGTGTACCTTTCCTCCAGTGCATGGTACCTTGTATAGGACACATGATGAGCAAAGAAAGAGAAGTGGAAAGTGTAATATGATTATTCTGAAACCTTTTGGAAGAAACTTCTATCACAAGAGAACTTCAAAAACTGATTCATTTGATTTAAAAATTTCATGGTAGCATTCAGAACACAGCCCAAGTTAAAATGGAATGAACGCATTCAGAAGAGGAAAGTAATATGAGCTAAGAGGCTTAATCTTCCTTCACTGTGAATTTGTTTAATTTAATATATGTACTTGGAGTTTTCTCTAATGTTTTATACTATTAGACTAGATTATGTATGTCTCTTAGCCAGGATTAGTCTTTGAGAGATACTACAACTACAGGTTTTAAGACTGGCTTTTTGGCTAGTGAGGGTAAAATTCTTTTCCATGCCGAGGGCCAGCACGAGCATAGGCATCACTTAAGATTCACTTATGTCTTCAAAATAGGGCTTAGAGATGAGGTAAGTGGTGCATATTCCTCGTGCTGACCTGATAAACATGGGTGAATTTCAACCTGGATGTTCATACGACAATTTTATATTAATTTCATGCAATCTCCTGAAGTATACTCACCCAGTTCTTTCTCTTCTTTTTCTTTGAATCACTCTCTATGTTGCTTCCCACACTGGAGTGACTAGTAGCACTGTTAATACTAGAGACACTATCTGAAGAGTGTTGCCTTCTGATTCGCAGGTCAGCAGGCTGAGCAGTCCCAGTACCTGAATATTAACAGCAACATAGTCAAATTTACTGGAGACATTTCAATATCTCCACTAGTCACTCATCTTGACAAAAATGTTTTGGGAATTAAGAGCATTTAGAATTACTTGCACAAAATGATGCATTGCATAGTTCACAGCAATATTTCTTGTTTCTCGTGGTGCAATTAATATTTCACATATGAGCCTGCGCAAAGCTTTCCTCATGCAAATAGTCTCAATTTAAGTCAGTGAGACAAGTAATGTGAGAGAGACTTTGCAGGATCAGGCCCTTGTTTTGCACTGGAAATTAAAACAAATATTAAAAAAAGAATCAGGTAATTACTTAGAGATTTCACAGTATCTGCAACTCTCAGAAGGGGGATTCTGTTCCTTTATTGTGCTGCTGTGCAGAGATGAGAATTATGAAATACTTACAGTGAATTTTAGCAATATAGCAACTGCAGATAGCAAAGTTTTGTTAAACTGTTTATTAGACAGCACAGGAGGGTCTGATAACAGTTTATTTAAACAGAAGGGACCAATGAAAAATCATAGGGCTCTACTGAGATACAAATGTATACATCTCCATGTTACATCAAAGCAGGAGCAAATACAGTTGATCTATACAAAGCCAGTCTCTGGCAAGGTAAATTGCATCAGATATTACCAAGAGGACTAATGTCTCAGGAGTGCCACACTGCTGTTAAAAGTAGAGTTTGCCTCTTTACCTTTGCAGGTGAGCTCAGGTGTGTTAATTACTCCATTAATGGCAGCTTGGGCAGCAGCATTCTGCTTTTTCAGGAGTTCAATTGTTCTCCTTAACTCATTCAGTTCTGAATCCTGAAATGAAAAAGAAACCAATGAGATGTCTATACATTTAGATTCTATGTAAGTATTCCCAGGCAGCCTCCTTTCAATCTTGGTTTAGGTGCTTGGTGAATGGTCTGGGGTGCATAAGAAATGTGCTAAGCCTTGGTGTATACTGTATGACTGACTGGACCTTGAAAGCATTACTTTCCAGGGGTTCAGTTATTGTCATTCCACAATGTGGAGAAAATTATTGTACATTAAAGTAGCACTAAAAATTGGTGTTTGTACAAAGCACAATAATTTTTAACAGTGTTTTTACTGGATATATGCATGTATGTGTTGGGAAGAAGACAAACTGTAATAAAAAGCAATAATTAGCGCTTGTTTTGTTCCAAGCAACTTACAGTCATTATCTAATTAGTCCTCACAACATCCCATGAGGTAAGTAAGCAATTTTACAGGTGTGGAAACCGAGGCAGAAAGATTATGTGATTTGCCCAAGGCTACAAAGGAAGCCACAGTGTCAGAGATGGAAATAGAACTTAGGAAAGATCCAGGTTTCCATTCTTGTGCTGTGTCCCACCAGCCACATGCACATTTTTATTTTAAAATACAAATGAAAGGATTATTCTCTTTCATAAGACCATAAGAATGGCCACACTGGGTTAGACCAATGTCCATCTAGCCCAGTATCCTGTCTTTGGACAATGGCCAGTTCCAGCTGCTTCCATGGGAACGAACAGAACAGGGCAACTTACCAAATTTGTACGACAGATTTGATAAAAACACTGCTACTGTGAATTAATTTTTTAAAAATCACTTGGTCCTCCTCCTCATTGGGGTGTGTGCATCTACACATACACATATTGAACAAATGTTTCTCAAACTTGCCTTTTGTTCTGCTGTCATAGTCAAACTCTGTAGTCTGATAGTCATGTTTCCAAGGCTCTGCTCAAACGCTGCCACAAGGTGAGCCTGAAAATTAAATGACAATGTAGAATGAATACTGTTCTCTCCACCAAATAAAAGTGTGTGCTTATTTAAGTATTTAAGAAATGTTATATGGCATCTTCCAGTGTTTGCTAACTAGATACGACATAGAGAAGTAGAGAGGTTAGAGTAGGCTTGGCAAAATAGGAACAACTCTTGGCAAAAACATTTAAAAACAAAACTTCTAGCAGTGACTTATATGTGCCAGAAGGTAACAATTTTGAAAATCCTCGAGCTTTGGGGCATAAACCAACCTCTGATTACTGGAGGTTAGCAGGAACCCTTCCTAGGGTGCAGATTATCCCACAATTGCCAACTGCAGTGTTTCTTCCTCTGGAGCAGTTGATAATGGTCATTGCTGGAGACAGGATACTAAACTAGAAGGATCATTAGTCCGATCTGGCATGGCAATACTTGGGTTTCCTAAAGACATTCTGCATATAGTAGAGATATTCTTTACAGTCCTCCCTGATTAATATTCTACATCAATTTTTCACTATGAGATCAGTGGATGGAACAGGAATGTCACAAATGTACAGATATATCAACAAATAATTGCAATCTGTTCTGGACTGGAGCTTTTATTTATTCTGAAAAGAAAATACAATTCTGCATATAGAGGATAACAGAGTGAGAACTGTTCTAGAGTAACTGGGAATAAAATGCCTTTGAAAAACACAGTCTCATAATAGGTCCAGTCCATTTTATGTATTTTTCACAGTAGTTTAAAGCTGCTTGGATTTCATTCTAACCAGGAAACTTTTATTCTGCTGCTTTGTTCAGCTGGAAGGAACTATTTGACCCACTGTTGGAAATGTGAGACAACATCATTTAATTTTTTTGTAAAGAACATTTCAGGGACTAAATTTTGTCCTTTGGATATTAAGGAACAATACAAAAGCAGATTGCTACCACCACAATCTCTATATAGACTAAGTTTTCAGTACCTTTGTACTTCCAAAGCACCTCTTACCGAAGAGACTGAAAGCATTTTACAAACAGTAAGCCTCATCTCAGGTAGTTAAGTATTACTACAGCCATTTCTCATATGAGGAAACTGAGGCACAGAGAGGTTAAATGGGTTGTTCCAAGCCACAAAGCAAGTTTGGGACAGAGTGGAGAAGAGAACCCAGAAACTTTGACCCCCACTATCCCATTAGATGACAACATCTTGCTTTATTCATGAATTCTTTTGCAAAAAGACATAAAGGCTCCATGGTGGCCATGATATGATTAATTATTTTTGTTTATGGGTGGAAAAGGGAGAGTGAAAGATTAAAATAGGAGGCATAGGAGGGGTGTGAACACATGTGCAGGGGGAAAGACTCTCCAGGGCTCTGTCAATGACAGGAGGACCCCCTATTATTTAAATAGTAGAATTAAATAATAAAGAAGTGGCTATATAAAAACTGTACATAACTGCAGTGTTGGAACTCTAAAGGGCATATGATAATTCTCTGAAGGTGTACACACCATTGTTGTCTCTATGAAACATCCCAAACTATATGTATTAATTCTGTGTCAGGTAAAATCAGAAACAGTAGTATCTTCCCTTTATTGAATTGCCATTAAAAATCAACTGGGAAATCAGCCAGTAGAATGATTCAAAAATACTGCACAAAACATTTTAAATACTTCAGTTTCAGGATTTTAAAATATGACCAAAATGTGCAGGTTTCACATATAGCAAGTTTGCAAACATGATATAACTTGATTTTAGTATGGCTTTTGACACATGATATTCTTGTAAGCAAACTAGGGAAAGGTGGTTTAGATTAAATTACTATAAAGTAGGTGCAGAACTGGTTGACAAACCATATTCAAAGAGTGGTTATCAATGGTTTACTATCAAATTGAGAGGATATATCTAGTAGGGTCCTGCAGGTATCTGTCCTGGGTCTGGTACAACTCAATATTTTCATTAGTGACTTGGATAATGCAGTGGAGAGTCTGCATATAAAATGTGAAGATGACAGCAAGATGGGAGCGGTTGCTAGCACTTTGGAGCACAGGATTAGAATTCAAAATGACCGTGAAAAATTGGAGAATTGGTCTGAAATAAATGAGATGAAATTCAATAAAGACAAGTTCAAAGTATCACACTTAGGAAGGAAAAATCAAATGCACAACTACAAAATGGGGAATAATTGGCTAAGCGGAGTACTGCAGAAAAGGATCTGAGGGTTACTGTGGAATGTAATGCAGTTGCAAACAGGACAAATACCACTCTGAGGTCTATTAACAGGAGGGTCATATGCAATACACGGGTGTGACAATCTACCCTTTTATTCATCCTTTTTACAAAACTATAATAGATTTTGTATGAAGTATGCATTGCGAGGTATCATTTGAAAACTCAAATCTGCTGAACATTATTGCCCTGGTCAAATACGTGTGGCAACATTGTAGATAGAGTTATAAAATTCTACTGTATAAGACATGTTCCAAGTCTGGGGAAACAACTTCAAACCAGTTCCCCAGAGACAAAAGACAAACTGATGTCTCAGCCAGGTCTCAACACAATCCTATGGACTATCATATAATTATAATCGTTACATATTATTATATTATATATATTATATATAAACTGATGTCTCAGACAGGTCTCACCACAATCAGACTATCATCTGATTAAGCGATCATTCTTTGGTAGGAAGAAAGGTGTGAGCAAGAAATTTGTGTCTTGGCAATGGAACAGCTGGGGGTTCCCTTGTAAACAGACAGGCTGTTGCCTGAACCCCTGCTTGAGATGATTCTCCAAGTGGAGGAAAAAGATATACATATGAGCATACACCTCCCTCCCCTTATCTCTACTCACATCATCAACAACATTTGAAAGGGAATGAACGCATGATTGAACTGGAGGAGGGGTCTTGACAGAGGAAGAATCCAGCCAGACTACTATAAACATATGCTGAGAGAAACCTTTTTGCTTTGAATTCACTTAGCTTGATAGGTTAGATATTAGTTATTTCTTTGTAACCAATTCTGATTTTTATGCCTCATTGCTTGTAATCACTTAAAATCTATCTTTCTGTAGTAGTTAAACTTGTTTTTTGTTTTATCTATGCCAGTGTGTTGGGATTGACGTGTTTAGGAAGCTTCATTTGAGATAACAAGGTTTGTGTATATCATTTTCTATTAATGAAGTGACAGACCTTATATAAGCTCATATTGTCCAGGAAGGTACTGCGCAGTACAAGAAACACGTTTCTAGAGAAAAGTCTGGGACTTGGAATTTGCTGGTGTCACACTGCAATATTATTCAAGAGTGGTTAGCTAAGAGCACTCATATAACTCAGCTAGGAGTCATTTACATGCTGGAGGATGTGTGTGTGTGTGTCAGAGGTTGTGAGAGATTGAGAGAGAGAGAAGGCCAGCAGCGGTTGCTCTCCCAGCAAAGCAGTGTAAAAGGCACCCCAGGCTGGAGAATTGGGGGGACACAGCTGTCCATTAATCCAAATTATAGCTGGGAACGTCCCATTGGGAGGTAATCATTCCATGCTACTCAGCTCTGGTGAGACCTCAGTTAGAGTACTGTTTCCAGTTTTGGGCCCTACACTTTAAGAAAGATGTTGACAAACTGGTATGTGTCCAAAGGAGGGCAACAAAAATAAGATTGAGAAAACATGACATGGGGGAAGGGTTAAAAAAAATTGGATATTTTTAGTCCTGAGAGAAGGCGGCTCAGGGGGAACCTGATAATCTTCAAATATGTTAAATGCTGTTATTAAGAGTAATGGTGAAATAATAAGCTTAAACTGCAGCAAGAGAGATTTACATTAGGTATTAGGAAAAACTTTCTAACTCTAAAACTAGTTAAATACTGGAATAGGCTTCCAAGGAAGGTAGTGGAATCCTCATCAATGGAGGATTTTAAAAACAGGCTAGACAAAGACCTGTCAGTGATGCATTAGGTACACATGATCCTGCCTCTGCACAGGGTAGATGACCTGACAAGGTCCCTTACAGGCCTACATTTCTTTGATTCTATGGCATGTTTCTCATAAGTATTAAGTGCATAGATACAATTGTGACAAGTATATGCTTTTGAAGGGGGAAGGCAATGACTGAGTTTGCTGGCAAAAGCTAGTGACTGCACATATAGTTGCTGCTGGTTTCTGCTTGACCAGCCATTATCTTCAAAAATTGTTAAAATGTAATTAGAGTTTCAATTTCTAGGACAAAACTAAATTCCAAATGCATTTCTCACAGCTGCTTTTAAGTCAAGCTACAAAAGTGCTATCACATATTGATGTGCTAATCTCACCTTAAAAGAAATACTCACCAGAGAGCGAGCGAGCGAGAGAGCTTTTGTCAAATGAATTATTTATTAATCTATTTATAAACTAACAATGTAGGGGTTTAAAAAAACACTTACCCCAGATAGGCTTGTAGACTCTCAGCAAAATAACAGGGCACTGTGGAATTTTACAAACAAATAGTCTATAGCAAAAGTCCATTACCAGGATTTTTCTATTTCTCATCAAGCCTTCATTCTAGCTACGTAGAATATTAAAATCAGAGCTGTACAGAGCTTAAAATTTTAGATCTCTATTAAAATTTTACTAGAAAATCTACAAAGTTAAATAAAAAACAATACACTGCTAAGTAACTAATTAACCAACTCACAGAAATGCTTAGTAACAAATATTAAACTTGAGTTGGATAATTACCCTTTCCTTAGATAGGATAGTCAATAATTCATCTGCAGTATTCATAATATAAGTGTCTTAAGAAAACAAGATTGAACCTCATTAGCCTGCAGCTTGATTTTGGTAACAGAGGCTGAGAATCTTTTCCTACTGCTGACTAGGAAGAATATTGAAAGTCAGTTTAGGTCCAACATGTCTTTTTTGCATAGAAGGATAATGGCTGAGGCCGGGCCAGTGTGAAAGAGTAGCCAATTTACTAGAGAATTTCAGAGCTCACATTTTGCATTCCGCTAGAGTTCTTCAGAAAAGTTTAAGGTTGATGGAGATGCCATCAAAAGGAGGACCAGAAGAGCTATTGATTAAATATCATTCCAGGAATTCCAAATGTTCAGACTAGTTTTTCTTCATGTTTTCCTATTTCCATGGAATGCAACATTATATTAAAAATATAGTTCAGGCTTGAAAATAAAATAACTGATACTAATAGAAAATGATGCAACATCCATCAAATTTTCTCACTTTCAGGTCTTCACACATGGGTCCACATGAAGTTCAACTGTTTTTCCCCTTCATTACTACTGACATCAACTATCACTTCGAAATGCGTATTTTCAGCTTCTAAAAGCAAGCAAGTAGAAATGCAAAATCCTCCACTGTACAAATAAGGAATGAACTTTGAACTGTTTTCCTCAACTTTCTGTTAGAGGTATTCATGTAGCTAAAATCATTTTGCCACTAATGTTTAAAGTTGCTGTAAATTTGCCAAATTGACTTGGAATGGTTGCTGTTCAATTAAATAATAATTCTGTAATATTCTCACTTTCTTGCACATCCAACCAAGAAAACAAAACATTGGAGCTCAGTTTGCCTTGAGATAAGAGAAGTGCTGTGGTCCCTGAACTTAAATGGCTGCAATGCAAATATGTGAATCTCCCCAAGGTTCTATACTGAGAATATAGGGCTTGAGGGTAGAGATAAGCCAGTATGAAGAGGACTGAACAGATACCAACATGTGGGCAACTGGAAGTTCTGTATTTCTGTAGAGTTTCTGCAGTTGTCTAGATGACACTTTTATAGACTCATAAATGCAAGTGCTGTTACAATGTATATAGGCAGAATACTCAGTGCACTATCAACACAGGAAATAATTATCTAGGATATTTTAAATGACTGGTGATCAGTGTGATTACCAACCCGCCTCTAACAGCAAAGGAAATCCTGCTGCTCTAGCGTCATACATAATAATATTTGTCGTTAGTACTCTGCAACATATTATAATGTTGACTGCTACATATTATAATACAATACTATATGCTGTATTGAGACGAACACGTATTTTCTGAAGTTGTACAAGTCTAAACTATAGGGGTTGCAGGGGTGGGGAGGAGAAAAGTGCTAACAGTAAGTCTACAGCTGCCTTAAATGAGGGAAGGCATGAAGGTTATCAGCCATATATCTGCAACTTGCAAATTCAACATTCACTTCCTATCTACCCCAGTTTATTATGAAAGGAGAGTTTTCCTCTCTTTGTCCAGATGATGTCTGGAATTGGCAGCTGTAACCACCGAAGACCTATTCTCTGAGAGATACTTGTCCAGTCTCATTGCTTGAAGCTAAATGAAGAGAAATATTTCTGTTATACTCTATTACCCAGGAGTCTTCACAATGGTATATAATCCACCTCATTATAAATTGCAGGAGTTAGGTCTCACAGGATGGAGTTTCCATCTTAAATCAGTTTTAATTCTAACTTTGAACTGTGTGGGAGGCTTTTTTTTTTTTTTTTTTTTTAAATAAATTGCACTGTTTAGCCCAAGGAAAGCATAATCCTCAAAATCTTAACACTTTGCTCATTGTTCATTTTTCAGGACCCACTTCCCTTAATAACCTGACATTTTCTTTTTAAATCTCTCCTTTCTTGCCATATTCTACCCTACCCTACTTCTATATTACATGTTATTTTCTGAGTTTCTGATTCAAACTTTTCTGAACATTGGTGGTGGTCAGATCTAATTTTTTTATTCAGGTCATTATAATGACAGGGGCCAGAGTAATGAAGTCTGGAATTTTAGACCTGTATCTGAATGGCCACAAAATTCTGATTTGAGCCTTCCTCTGATCCTTTTCTTAAAAAAAAAAACACCAAAATATCAGTGAGCATTAGCAACAGCATACATGAACTATAAGACACTAAATATTCTCACAATCTGCAAAGAAAAAATAATCACATTTAATACACAGAATCTCTGACCAGAAGAGAGAGATTGGAATAGTAAGAATTAACTTGATGCGACAGAAAAATCATTTTCCCAGTGCCATGCCAGAATAAGATGTGAATTTAAAGTGGATTAATTTATATATTCCATATGTGGACATTCTTGCTCTTGAATAAGAGTGCTTTATTCCAAATTATCTTAATTTACTTAGATTAAGCTAATTTGGAATAAGGTACTCTTATTCCAGAATAAGTGTGGTCACACAAAAAGTTAATCCTGAATATATCCCTGTGTAGACAAACCCTTAATATACATAATATTGAATACATACTTGCCTACCCTTTGCCACGAAAATTGATGATAATCAAAATAAACTAATGATATTTTATTCTCAGATCAAAAATAATTACATACACTGAGCAAGTAAAAATTGTATATATATATTTTAAATCTGTCCACTAGAGAAAGGGTCATTCTCTCTTCTATGTATATACAGAATGGTAAAACCTTTCATGTAGCCATTCCAGACTTGTACTTTATCAGCACATAGCTGACTTATCCCAAATAACTGTTCTCACACTCACAATGAAAACAAACATGAATAGTACAATAACATAAGGATATATGTGGTTGTCATGCCCCTCACACCCTATGAAAATAAACAGGGCTGAGACTGTGAGAAAAATGGCTGAAAATAAAACAAGTTAAATACCCACTTTATGTGTTGGAAAACCAAAATGTTTATTTTAAAAACATTGAATGAATAATTTCTTTTGGGGGTGTGGGGGAATGCCATGTTCAGTAACAATGAGGAATATCATTTACAATCTTTGAGAAAGTGAAAAAAATATGGTGAATGGGACTGCATGGATCAAGGGATAAGTAAACGGATACAGAGCCTTTCAATTTTCAGTTGCCCTTTTGAAGCCATTTAAAGTGACCACAAGTTGTTACTATCTAGTAATTGCAGCAAAGAATCCTGTGGCACCTTATAGACTAACAGACGTTTTGAAGCATGAGCTTTCGTGGGTGAATACCCACTTCCTCAGATGCATGTAATGGAAATGGAAAATTACTATCTAGTAATTGTTCAGTGAATAGGGTTGCCAACTCTCCAGGATTGTCCGGGAATCTCCAGGAATTAAATGTTAATCTTTAATTAAAGATTATGTCATGTGATTAAACCTCCAGGAATATGTCCAACCAGAAGTGGTAACCCTATCAGTGGGCTATAGGAAATAGGTTGGTGGGCCTTGGTTCACTTTTCAGTGAAAACAAGCCCTTTCCACAAAATTGTCACCACAACCCATGATGGCAGTCTCAGCAAAGTGGCCGCAGGAAATAGAGTAACCTTTTGCAGAAAGGTGATCCACCCCAGGTTCAGGTCGGGGCACATTGGCAGGACAGTCTGGGGAAGGCTGTACTGCCAGTGATCCAGCTCCACTTGTTTTGTGGATAAATAAGGGACTTCAGTACTCAGGGCTGTCAGTGCCTTAACACATTACAGCAGCGCTAAATTCACTCTGGAAAAAATGAAATGGAAAAAAGAAAGTAGTAAATGTGGCTAATTTTACAAAAAGCAAATGGAGTGTCAACATGGAGGACAATCTGTTCAGACAATGGCACCATAAGTACCAGACAGAAATATTTTGAGACTAGAAGTTTCTGGAAAGAGCAGTTCCTCCTCCTTGAAGGAGGAATAACGGCAGGGATGCTGAATGGCTTCTTAATACAGACAAAGAAGGGAAGTAATTGCTGCCTGAGAGAGAACATTTCTTCTCTACAGTCTGAAGTGGTTACTCTTCCAAATCAGTAGGCAGAGCAGCCCCCCGAGTGCAAAATGGAGCCTAATTTACATGAACAGTTGCGTAATTTGTTGTAAGGAGCAGAAACTGGAATAATTCAAGAATAGTTTGTCAGCAAAAAAAAAAACTTAAGAAAACTCTGTAAAAGACTTGGCCTACATTTAAGAAAGCAAAGCCCACTTTTCTGTAGACACTGCACATTAAGATGAGTTTAAAAAGATATTAGATACAAATGAGGTGGTTTGAATTAAATCATTTGATGTAGTCAGGTATTTTCATCTGCAGGGCAAAGTTAACAACTTTCATTTTGGGGTTTGTTTTGTTCTTTGCTCTTGGAACGTGGCAAAGTACTAAATGTAGCCTTAATTTTCTTTCCTTAACTTATATGTTAACAATTCAGTTGGCTTCCCTTTTCTATGTTTTCAAGTATGCATGGCCAACACACTGATATACATTAGCTCTAGTTCTGATTTCCACTTTGTGAAGGATGGTATTACTTAGGTCAAACTCATTCTTCATGTTGGTGTATTTGCTATTACCACTCATTCAAGAGCTAATGGCCATGATTTCCTCTTTGGTAACTCTGAGTTATCACATCTACCCAGTCCCATAATCCTAGAATACAAATATGAAATGGTTTTTAAATGGTCACTATTCATTTTTGTCTTATTTACATTGGAATCACTTATTTCTCCAGTTAGCTTCTGTGTTTTTTTAACCAGGATTTCAGCCACCTGTGATTACACAGTGTTGACTCCATGGGGACTAAAACCCCAATGTATCCTCGGTTTTCAATCCTTTGTTCCAAACAACACGCAACGGTAGTTATTTCATGCTAGGGTATATTCCTCAAAGCAAACAAGTGAAAACACAGCACACACTGATTTGAATTAGATGCATTATGCTTCTTAGACCATGCCATAAACTGGTTCTCAGGGCCCCTTCTGTGTGTTAGCTTTGCCTACCCTTGCCATCAACCCACAGTGTTGAATGGTTTGTATGCTATGGGAAAAATCAGGTTTCCACATTTCTCATGGGCACCCGCGGTAATTCTCATCTGTCTCTTATGACCCCTTTGACACCTATATGTGAATGTAAGACCCACTTTTATGAAGAGAACTGAGTCTTCAAAGAATCTCTTTCAGCATTAACCAAACCTATGTACTTGCATGCTGTACATAGACAAAAGGAACAGCTAAATCAGTATAACTGTATTTAATGTTTTTTTTTTAAATAATCACTTGAACACTAGGATAGACGGCTTTTTGTTTTCAGAATGACCCAAAATGCATACATGGTAACTCCTCACTTAACGTCGTAGTTATGTTCCTGAAAAATGTGACTTTAAGCGAAATAATGTTAAGCGAATCCAATTTCCCCATAAGAATTAATGTGAAGGGGGGGAGGGTTAGGTTCCTGGGAATTTTTTTTTTGCCAGACAAAAGGCATTATATACATTTTAAATAATTTTAAACAAGTAATTTCATAAAGGTATAAGTTTTAAACAATTTTTAAACAAGCAATTTAATACTACGCTGGGGGGGGAGTAGTGTGCACTACTCCAGTACTGTAGTTGGGAGGTGCCCCTGCCTTATCCTACACAGGCACAGCCCACTGGTACTGGAGATGAGGCAGGCAAGGAGGCTGAAGGTGCTGTAGGCTAGGAGAAGCACATTGCACAGCAGCGGCAACTTCCCCTACTCTGCAAGCACCAGGGGCAGGAGGAAGGGGGGCCTCAACCCTCAACCCACCCACTCCCCCCTTCCCCCAAGCCCCCATCCTTGACCTGCCTCTTCTTCCCCCCGCATCTCTCCCCTTTACTTCCCACGCTGCATCCTCACTCCTCCCCCTCCCTCCCCTCCCTTCTAAATGTGGCGAGCCAGCTAATTGCCCTGGGCAGGAGGCAGAGGAGGGAGGGGGAGCCTGCACATCCGAGTCCTCGCTCCTCCCCTGCCCTCCTGTCTGGGGCAATCAGCCAGCTTGCGTTGTTTAGGGGGAAGGAGCAAAGGACTTGGCGTGCAGGCTCCCCCTCCGTCCCCCCTGCCTCCTGCCCAGGGCAATCAGCTGGCTTGTGGCATTGATGAGGCAGGGGAGGGAGGGGGAGCCTGCACGCCAAGTCCTTGCTCCTCCCCCGGCTGTGCCCCAGAAATGCTGCAAGCCAGCTGATTGCCAAGGTCGGGGGGAGAGAGAGGGAAGGCCCTGATCCGTGGGGTCTGCCGGCAGGCAGGAGGTGTGGGGGGGGTGGGGGCGCGTAGGGAGGCTGCCAGCTGTGGAGAAAGCAGGTAAACAACATAAGAGAGAAGCATTGCAGAACTTTAAGTGAGCATGTTCCCTAATTGATCAGCAACGTAACAACAAAACAACATTAACCGGGATGACTTAAAGTGAGGAGTTACTGTATTTATTTTTTAACACAAATATGTGACCTGAATTGATTATTATAGGCTAGTGATCTTTTTGCTAATTAGGAAAACGGCTTTTTGTTTTCAGAATGACCCAAAATGCATATATGGTAACTCCTCATTTAACATTGTAGTTATGTTCCTTGAGACCAGGGGCTGCTAACAGGGAGTTTTGCAAGGAGTTCTCCAAGTGAAGGAGGAGCAAATACATCATCTGTGGGGTAAGTGACTGTCTGTAGTGTGTGTGTGTTTGGGGGTTACTTGCTGTGTGCTGAGCTTGTGTTTGTCAGTCTGTTTGGTTGTTTGAAGGACCGTGTGCTGTGGCTGGCAGTTGGAGGCCGTGAGCTTCAAAGAAAGGTTTGAAAGCTCAAAGCCTCTGATAATTGGCTGAGCCTTAATCAGTGGGCTGGGCATTAACTCAGGCCAGGGCTTTATAAAGCTGCACACAATCGACCAGGGGCTGCTAACACGGAGTTTTGCAAGGGAGTTTTGGAAAGGGAGTGGGAAGGGAAGTGAGGTCCCTTGTCGGTCCTACCTGTTCCCCGGTAGTCCTCTTGAAACCTATAATCCAAACCATATTCCAAAACCCCTTTCTTTAAACCACCCTTTCATTAACTAGGAGACAATGCAGGCAGAAGCCCAGCAGCAGAGTGGGGGCTATCCAGTTTATTGCACTGAGTGTAGCATGTATGATTACCTGCCTTGTGGGCGGGTGGTGTATGTGTGCAGTCGGTGCAAGGAGCTCCTGGCCCTCAGAGACCATGTATGGACTTTGGAGGCCAGGGTGGTGGAACTGGAGGAGCTAAGAGAGGCAAAGAGGTATGTTGATGAGGCTTTCTGGGACACTGTAGAATTGTCCCACCTCCGCTCAGACAGCCTCAGTGTTGTTGAGGAGGAAGAAAGGCCCAGGGAAGCAGAGCAGTCAATGGGAGCAGAGGGAAACCTTCCCATAGTTGGGACCCTCCTTCCAGATGGTGCTGGGGTTGCCTCTCGCACTGAGGTTACCTCTCCGGGGGAGGGAACTCCAGTTGCTAGGAAAAGGCAGGTGTTAGTAATGGGAGATTCGATCATTAGAAACATAGATAGCTGGGTTTGTGATGACCGGAAGAACCGTATGGTGACTTGCCTGCCTGGTGCGAAGGTTGCGGATCTCTCGAGGAATCTAGACAGAGTTATGTGTAGTGCTGGGGAGGAACCGGTGGTCGTGGTACATGTAGGTACCTATGACATAGGGAAGGGTAGGAGAGATGTCCTGGAAGCCAAATTTAGGCTGCTAGGGAAGAGACTGAAATCCAGGACCTCTATGGTAGCATTTTCTGAAATGTTCCCAGTTCCACATGCAGGGCCAGGTAGGCAGGCAGAGCTTCAGAGTCTCAATGTGTGGATGAGACGATGGTGTAGAGAGGAGGGGTTTACGTTCATTAGGAATTGGGGAAACTTTTGGGATGGGGGGAGCCTATACAGGAGAGATGGGCTCCACCTAAACCAAAGTGGAACCAGACTGCTGGCACTAAACATTAAAAAGGATGTAGAGCAGTTTTTAAACTAGGAGATGGGGGAAAGCCGACTGCTGCAGAGGAGCATGTGGATCGGACACAGACTTCTCTTAGGGGAGAGTCTGATGATAGGGAATCTCCAGGTTATAGTCAGAAACAGAGGACAGAAGAGGATAATGTAAGGGCCGGATCAGATGATAAGCAGTCACATAAAAAAGAATCTGGCACATCAGAAAAGGGCAGACAAATAAACAGGGACAAGTTTTTAAAGTGCTTGTACACAAATGCTAGAAGTCTAAATAATAAGATGGGTGAACTAGAGTGCCTTGTGATAAAGGAGGATATTGATATAATAGGCATCACAGAAACCTGGTGGACTGAGAGCAATCAATGGGACACAGTCATTCCAGGGTACAAAATATATCGGAAGGACAGAACAGGTCGTGCAGGGGGAGGAGTGGCACTATATGTGAAAGAAAATGTAGATTCAAATGAAGTAATCTTAAGCGAATCCACATGTTCCATAGAATCGCTATGGATCAAAATTTCATGCTCTAATAAAAATATAACATTAGAGATCTATTATCGACCACCTGATCAGGACAGTAATAGTGATGATGAAATGCTAAGGGAAATAAGAGATGCTATCAAAATTAAGAACCCAATAATAGTGGGGGATTTCAATTATCCCCATATTGACTGGGAACATTTTACGAAATGCAGAGATAAAATTTCTCGATACTTTAAATGACTGCTTCATGGAGCAGCTGGTACGGGAACCCACAAGGGGAAAGGCAACTCTAGATTTAATCCTGAGTGGAGCGCAGGAGCTGGTTCAAGAGGTAACTATAGCAGGACCGCTTGGAACTAGTGACCATAATACAATAGCATTCAACATCCCTGTGGGGGGAAGAACACCTCAACAGCCCAACGCTGTGGCATTTAATTTCAAAAGAGGGAACTATACAAAAATGAGGGGGGTTAGTTAAACAAAAGTTAAAAAGTACAGTGACTAAAGTGAAATCCCTGCAAGTTGCATGGGCCTTTTTTAAAGACACCATAATAGAGGCCCAACTTCAATGTATACCCCAAATGAAGACACACAGTAAAAGAACTAAAAAAGAGCCACCATGGCTTAACAACCATGTAAAAGAAGTAGTGAGAGATAAAGACTTCCTTTAAAAAGTTGAAGTCAAATTCTAGTGAGGCAAATAGAAAGGAGCACAAACACTGCCAGCTTAAGTGCAAGAGTGTAATAAGAAAAGCCAAAGAGGAGTTTGAAGAACGGCTAGCCAAAAACTCCAAAGGTAATAACAAAATGTTTTTTAAGTACATCAGAAGCAGGAAGCCTGCTAAACAACCGGTGGGGTCCTTTGATGATCGAAATACAAAAGGAGCGCTTAAAGACGATAAAGTCATTGCGGAGAAATTAAATGGATTTTTGCTTCAGTCTTCACGGCTGAGGATGTAGGGAGATTCCCAAACCTGAGCCGGCTTTTGTAGGTGACAAATCTGAGGAACCGTCACAGATTGAAGTGTCACTAGAGGAGGTTTTGGAATTAATTGATAAACTCAACATTAACAAGTCACTGGGATCAGATGACATTCACCCAAGAGTTCTGAAGGAACTCAAATGTGAAGCTGCGGAACTATTAACTAAGGTTTGTAACCTGTCCTTTAAATCGGCTTCGGTACCTAATGACTGGAAGTTAGCTAATGTAAGATCAATATTTAAAAAGGGCTCTAGAGGTGATCCCGGCAATTACAGACTGGTAAGTCTAACATTAGTACTGGGCAAATAAGTCGAAACAATAGTTAAGAATAAAATTGTCAGACACATAGAAAAACAAACTGTTGAGCAATAGTCAACATGGTTTCTGTAAAGGGAAATTGTGTCTTACTAATCTATTAGAGTTCTTTGAAGGGGTCAAGGGGGATCCAGTGGACATAGTGTACTTAGATTTCCAGAAAGGTCCCTCACCAAAGGCTCTTACGTAAATTAAGCTGTCATGGGATAAAAGGGAAGGTCCTTTCATGGACTGAGAACTGGTTAAAAGACAGGGAACAAAGGGTAGGAATTAATGGTAAATTCTCAGAATGGAGAGGGGTAACTAGTGGTGTCCCCCAAGGGTCAGTCCTAGGACCAATCCTATTCAATTTATTCATAAATGATCTGGAGAAAGGGGTAAACTATGAGGTGGTAAAGTTTGCAGATGATACTAAACTACTCAAGATAGTTAAGACCAAAGCAGATTGTGAAGAATTTCAAAAAGATCTCACAAAACTAAGTGATTGGGCTACAAAATGGCAAATGAAATTTAATCTGGATAAATGTAAAGTAATGCACATTGGAAAAAATAACCCCAACTATATATACAATATGATGGGGGCTAATTTAGCTACGAGTCAGGAAAAAGATCTTGGCGTCATCGTGGATAGTTCTCTAAAGATGTCCACGCAGTGTGCAGAGGCGGTCAAAAAAGCAAACAGGATGTTAGGAATCATTAAAAAGGTCATAGAGAATAAGACTGAGAATATATTATTGCACTTATATAAACCCATGGTATCCCCACATCTCGAATACTATGTACAGATGTGGTCTCCTCACCTCAAAAAAGATATTCTAGCGCTAGAAAAGGTTCAGAAAAGGGCAACTAAAATGATTAGGAGTTTGGAGAGGGTCCCATATGAGGAAAGATTAAAGAGGCTAGGCCTCTTCAGCTTGGAAAAGATGAGACTAAGGAGGGATATGATAGAGGTATACAAAATCATGAGTGATGTGGAGAAAGTAGATAAGGAAAAGTTATTTACTTACTCCCATAACACAAGAACTAGGGGTCATCAAATGAAATTAATAGGTAGCAGGTTTAAAACAAATAAAAGGAAGTTCTTCTTCACACAGTGCACAGTCAACTTGTGGAATTCCTTACCTGAGAAGGTTGTGAAGGCTGGGACTATAACAATGTTTAAAAGGGAACTGGACAAATTCATGGTGGCTAAGTCCATAAATGGCTATTAGCCAGGAAGGGTAAAGAATGGCGTCCCTAGCCTCTGTTCATCAGAGGATGGAGATGGATGGCAGGAGAGAGATCACTTGATCATTGCCTGTTAGGTTCACTCTGGGGCACCTGGCATTGGCCACTGTCGGTAGACAGATACTGGGCTAGATGGATCTTTGGTCTGACCCGGTAAGGCCGTTCTTATGTAAGAATGTGACTTTAAGCAAAACAATGTTAAGTGAATCCAATTTCCCCATAAGAATTAATGGGGCGGGGGGGGGGGGGGGCGGTGAGGTTTGCCAAGAAAACTGGTGTGGTGATTTCTGCACTACATAATTTATCTATCAGCCTCCATTTTTCTGAATTGTACTCACATTGGCAGTCAACTGAGTTGTTAGAGCTGACACCTTCTCCTGGGATGCATCCAACTCCCTTCGTAGCTTGCGAATCTAAATATTGTATTTAAAAGATCAGTTTATTGTACCATAATCTACAGAAATAGAGGCATAAGACACTCATGCAAAGTGTCTAGACTGAAAGTTTATCTTTACAAAACTGATATTGCTCCTTACCTCTGACTGGCATTTTTCTTCAGGCTGCAACCAAAAAAATCAGGAAAAACATATGAGGAACTTACAATAGTTCATTACTAGCACAGATCAAATTTTTTTTACAAGTAAAACTCAATATAGGAGTCCTTATTTATTACTTATTGATTCAGCATACATAGGTGTTTGCAGGCAACTTTATTCACATGAATAATTCCACTGGAGTACTGCCATGTTCACCATTAAAAACTTTGACATTCTATCAATCTAAGTCAATAATCTTAGTTCTGTATTTCTGAACATGTTTGGCTCTGTTTAGTTTGAAATTAAATTTACTGGAAGTAATCCTGATACTCTAAAACTTTTAATATCCTAATTTCCCCCAAAGCCTATTATATTCAGTGTTTATAATAATGTACTTTAAATACATCTTACATTTACATGCACCATTCATTGTGACCATAATTACTTTTGGAAGAAAAGGTGGAGGGCTTATTCACATAGTGAGCACTAACTTCTATAGTGTTCTTGCTTTCAATGGGATTAATTATATGAATAAACGTTCACCAATTTGAGTAGGGGCTCTACAATCTAGTCATTTGTGAATTTTAATTTCATGTAATTGGATTACAGTCTAAGGTGATAAGTATCAGAGGGGTAGCCGTGTTAGTCTGGATCTGTAAAAGCAGCAAAGAGTCCTGTGGCACCTTATAGACTAACAGATGTTTTGGAGTATGAGCTTTCGTGGGTGAATACCCACTTCGTCAGATGCATGTATCTGACGAAGTGGGTATTCACCCATAAAAGCTCATGCTCCAAAATGTCTGTTAGTCTATAAGGTGCCACAGGACTCTTTGCTAGTCTAAGGTGATTTTTTTTTAACCAAAGGTAATAGATTTTCTGTTTTAGGGCCTGATCCTCCAACTCTTTCATGCACCTAGTATCGCTGACTTGAGAAGAACTACTTGCCTGAATAAAAATTGCAGGTCCATGCCCTTAAAGATAATGTTATTAAGTATAGGTTTGTTTCAAATATGGATGTATGGTAGTTGTGTGGTTGTATCATACTTTCATACCAATTTGTATGGTCGTCCTCTATTAACACAATGCCCTGATTCCATTGTTGTTCATTGTTTTTAAAAGACCAGAGTGTCAGTTCAGATTTTCAGATATATTTTCCTTTAGTAACCTTTAATGTTACATATTCTGAAGTAAGATGCTTTTATTAAAGTATTAGAAGAAAATATAATACACTTTTAAAAAAAACACCATAATTATATTATTTGTCCCAAAATACCACTAGATCTTCTTTCAATGTCAGATTATTAAGACACTATGCAATCAAGACTTTTAATACAAAAATTCTTGCCAAAATGAGAAGTAACGGCTCCTTTGCAATAATTAAATCCATTGCATTAAGACGTACTTGGATAATTCTTAATTAGCAGATCACTAAACTATCAGACTGAAATGGCTTTATCTATTGAATCAATGTGAGTGGTGTTGGCACAAAAGACCAGGACTATCCATTATGGTCCTTTGTATCAAGACCTCCTTAGAACGGTTGTGGATCGCTGATTCAAGAGACTAACTCCTGCTTCTGTGTCATTAGGGTCTAACATGAGTATTGTGATAAATATCCATCAAAACCTTTTTGGGAACATAAAAAAACCTTACATAGGCAGCATACATTATTTATGTTCACATGCAAAGAGCCAACCTCTTTACATGGCAAAAGCAATTAGCACACTTGATCCAATCAATTAATGTGTTTTACTAAAAAAGTTGTACAACTGCAAAATAGTATTTAATATTATGTTTCTCAGCAGACTCCTACTGAAGGTTTACATTTTACAACACTCACCGTTGAATAAATAGATGATGTACTGGACACCAAAGAGAGAGAGGATCCATGCACTAAAGGAAAGATAAAACAAACAAATTGCATATCTGTTTGCAATATAGTAAGCACATAGTGGAATCATATACAAAGCATTCACTGCAGATTTTACACCCACTGAGAGCAAATTTTCATAAGAATGTAAAAAAATTGCATCATCCATCATAAACTTTTTATTGTAAGAAATCTTTGCAGAAGTATCAAGATGTAAGTTGAAATTGCTACAAGGGCAAGAGTTATATAAAATGCCTTCACACAGGAAAAAATAATTTGACTTCTATAACTCAAATCACTTTTCAGATAAAAACAACAACATTCAATCCATTAGGCCTTCAGACTGAGTGACTTGAAGCCAGTGGGAGATTATCACCTGTATCTGAGGAGAGAATTTGACCCCAGGATGGCCCTACTAAAAAAAGAATTCAATTTCAAACATGTAGCAGTTATTCAGCACCTACAGAGATAACATATTTTAACATGCTGACTTAGAACATATGTGCATTGGCTGTATTTCAATCTTCAGACTAAAGACCTCACAGAAAGCTCAGTTAGGCCCTTTAGAACCCCACGTAACAAACTCAACTTGGTTACATGGTTGTACTGTGGAATAATGAACCAAAGTCAACAGAGTAACCCCAATATAAATCCACAGTAGAATTTGATCCTAAGTAAAACCTACCAACCTACCAGTCTTTATCAACCCTTAAGAGTGAAATCCTGACCCCACTGAAAAAAAACCTCCCACTGACTTCAGTGGAGCCAGAATTTCACCATTAGGAATTGTGTGCATCACCTCAGTGACCTAGTGATGATGTACTCTCCCACAGCAAAGCCTGTAGGCAGAAAGGGCAACCAGCCCAGGAAATAATTTATTTTGCAAAGGTTTTCAGAGGCTGCTTGCTTCAAGAGGGAAGGGCTCTGGGGATGCAGGGATGATAGCGGGCTGATATCAACGGACCTCTGCGTGAACATAAACTCCAAGCTACCATATCCCCACAGTAGCAACATAATGGATCCCGAAAAATGAAATTTAACCATAGAGAATGCCTAAAATTTAATTGTAACCTCTTAAAAAGATTAACATGCTTGCCTTTCAAGAAATTGCAATACTAATAGTAAGCTTTTTTCTTCCAACCTGTCTATTAAGTTCCACCACTTTTGGTCCAATATTAATCTTGTTATGGCAGAATATTTTGCATACATTTTCTCTAATATTCCTAAAAATTTGACACTTCTTATTGCATACTTGTCATAGATCTTCTGTATCGTCATTCTGAATGTTAATATGAAATAATGTAAACATACTAATTAATTGACACTGAAAGGTAGGTTTATGGAAAGGGGAGAAAAAAGAAAATCATATTAGCCTTTTATTTAACTTTTTAAGCTGAATCTCAAAATGCACCCAGAAGAAAAAAATCTTGTTTGCAATTATTCTATTAAAATATGCTATTCTTTTGCCTCCATCAATCTCTTTAGTTAAATTTCAGTCTTACACATAAGCCGGACAATATACCCATGTCTACAGAAATCAGCGAAGTCTTTACTATCTGCTTGTCTTTCTCTTCCATTTTATAAGCCTGATCCAAAACGCAGTGAAATCAATGGAAGTCTTTCCATTAATGGTAATGGACTTTGGATACTGCCTTACATTCCCTTTCTCTTCCATTTTCAAAACAAGTAGAACAAAATAACTTGACACTTAACATTCACTTGGTAGGATTATGGGCCTGATTCTATTCCTGTTTAAATCAATGGGGCTTTTTCCATTGATTTCAGTGTAAATGGTTTCTAGTCCATTAGCAGTGCCTTCACATGCTTGATTTACCTTCTTCAAAGCCATCACGGAACGACCCAGAGCGGCTCATAGTTCTACTCTTCTCATCTAGTGACATTGAGCTATTCCGGAAGCGTGTGTCACTGTAAGGATCATAAGGACCATCTGCATTGGAAAGGCTGTGCGTCCGTAGCATGGTTGGATTTGACAAGCTCATCTGGACTGCAGTAGTAGGGCTTGCTAAAAAGTAAGGAATATATAGTAGAACAGGAAATTCACATATCTATTTCTTGTGCAGCTACCAAAAAAAGATTTGTTTCCTTATAATCATATATAAATTTCTGCCTACATTTCTTCTTGGCTTAATTTCCTTCCTACAATGCAGTGGATTCATACAAGAGCTATATAAACTAAGTTAAAAATAAAAAGATCAGCTTCGGCACAGTCTTTGAGTCTTTATGTTTACATTGGAAGCTCAGTCATGTCAATATCACCTCATAGGCAGGAATTAATTAATTCTAAACTCATTTGGAATAGTTCTCTCTCCAACTGGAGTAAAGAGCCCAAACTAATTTAAATGATCATTTGCAGTGGTTCTCAAACTGTGGGTCGCGACCCCCTTTGAATGGGGTCGCCACGGCTGGCTCAGACTTGCTGAGCCCCAGGGCTGAAGCCTGAACCCTACTGCCCAGGGTTGAAGCCAAAGCCCTAGGGCTTCAACCCTGGGTGGCAGGACTCAGATTGCAGATCCTCTGCCTGGGGCTGAAGCGGTGGGGCTTGGGCCCCCTGACCCAGGACAGTGGGGCTCAGGTGGCCTCAGGCTTTGGTCCCCGCTCCTGGGGTCATGAAATAATTGTTGTCGTCAGAAGGGGGTCACGGTGCAATAAAGTTTGAGAACCCCGATCTTTTGCATAAGCAGCATAATTTGTGAAGTATTTGCTTCAAAGCTCTAAGAAAGACTGACATTTTCATATGGATATAAGAGTAGCTACAAATTCAAAGAACATTAGTTTTATAATAGTACTGCACTTCTCAATTGTTGTTTTCCAGAAAGGGATCTCAATAAGTTATAACTGGGTGATACACATACATACATGCATACAGAACACACAGATCAAGCGTTTTATACAATATTACCCCTGCTCAAATACCCTACGAGGACCAATGTTGTTTGGAATATGTAAATTCTACATCCAGGACCACCTTTTTTTCTGGATTTTGTGTGTGCATGCGCTAAATTATGCAGGTTTTTTATTATTATTCAATCATTTTGTAGAGAAAATTGATAACATCAGCCAAACTTGCCACCCAGCAGTCTGATGGTCCATTAGGTTTGTTACTATTCACTTGTTTCTCTGACTGAGAAACAGTTGGTTAGGAGTCAAGTTGAAGGTTTGACTGCTGAGTCCTATCTCTTCCTAGTCTACTGATTTCATAATTTCATATCTGGTAATATGTTCTCTGGTATTTTGGGCTCATTTGCCATCACAGATATGGTTCCTATTTCTCTTACAAGAGGTCTTTTTTCTTTGAAAATAGATACAATTACACGTGTGTCCAGAAGGGTTTGACCCTGCATGCCAGGACTTGCTACTCAAGTCAATGGAAGTTTATTTCCATTGCAAGGCATCTCTTGAGCCCAAAATGTCTCCAAGGATAAAACCCAAATCAATCACCTTTCTCTTCTATTGAGGATAAAGTTAACTATCACTTTGCTGGCTGAATTGCTGAAAAGCATCTCATAAACCATCACTGGGCTTGCTTTGAAAACAATAACTTGCAGCTTTTATGGCTAGTGCACTAAACTAGGTGTATTCATTTTCACAATGCAGTTCCTGGAACCTTGAAGATTTATTTAAGAAAAAAAATTATTTACAACATCTTAATGAACTTCATTTCTGGTAGCTTTATTACTTACGAAATATGGTCAGATTGTTGATCTTCATGTAAATTCTAAAGTAGCTAAAAGCCCCAACATTTTACTTTCTGAGCCTGCAAAGACTGTCATATGGTTTGGCTTGACTAGTGATATAATTCCATGTTCCTGATGCAGCTTGTTTGCTGCTAACACTTTAGGAAGCTACCTCCTCCTCTCTCTATTTATCTGGAATTTCATTTTAGATGTTGATCTAACAAACTATTTTGGACTGGCTTATAGCTTGCTTGTTTCAGTGCATTCAAATTGTTGCTAGGACATTTTTGCTTCAGCTCAAAATTGCACAGGAAATAAGTGACCACACAAGTTTCTACAAATCACATAGTACACAAACTGTTCCATAAATACTAGGATGCAGATAGCTCACGTGCATAGGTTTAACTTTTTCATATTATTGCTTTATCTTTCTAGCATATAGATTTTTAAAAATTAACACGAAAACTAAAAACTTAAGTATGGCTGATCTGAGATATAACCTTTGTTTAGAGTACATTAAGTATATATATGTCACCTAGTAGGATTTATATTTTTCACATCAAAATAAATTGCAAAGGTAACTAAGGAATATTTTAAATCGATGCAGAAGACAGATGTGTTTGTGGTAACAGGATTTCTACAAACAACTATCCACACAGCACACAGAAAGCTTAACTCACACAATAAATGGATACTTACACAGAAAAATTAATGGTTTTAAATAGTGTCAGAATGCCTACAAAAACCAGTAACTGAGCAACGCTGATGATAAAAACAATAAGGAGTCTGGTGGCACCTTAAAGACTAACAGATTTATTTAGGTATAAGCTTTTGTGGATATTGTTTTTGTGGATACAGACTAACACGGCTACCCCCCGATACTTGGCTGATGATAAAAACTCTCATATATTGTATATATCTCTTTAAAGAATACAATTTTATAAATAATATATGTTTCTTATATAAAATATTTTGAAACCCCTCTGTTTCAACTTGAGTGCCTAAGTACTGATTTATGTATCTAAATTGGGCCCTAAATGAACAGGGAATTACTGTGCAATTGCTTTTAAGATGAAAGCAAGTCTATTACTGGATAGAATTTCAAGACTATGGGAACTTTAAATTACTTTGTTTCATATGCTAGTACATTTAATTAAAGCTCGTGGAATTTTATAGCTTCTTCTAAGCAACTTTAACGTTTCATCCATTTAAAAATGTGTTTATTTTAATCCAAGTTACCAAATGAAGGAATGGTAAACTTTCCAACTTAAAATTCCAGTGGCTTGTCTGTGATTGTGATGGATAAAGCTTTGTCTGGTTTCATTATAAGCTGACAGAAAGTCTATATACAATGATAAAAGATACTCAAATGCTTACATGATCATGTTTTGTTAATATGCTTGGAGTCTAAAGATGAAGTAGATCTAAGCATGTAGGAAAGTTTAGGTGCTTCCAAATTTAGTAGTAGTTTAGGCCCGTGAATAGCTTATGTAGGGCATTTGATTATAAACACAGCACCATTTTGAATAAGGTCAATTCAGATGTACCACTTTTGATCACACCACAGAACAGTGCTGTCTGGTCAGCACCCAAAGGCCTATCTTAGCACTTTCAAGATAAATACCTCCTGAATTGAAGCTAGATGGTAGCATGCTGTACCCAGAGCTAGGTAGGGCATTTGGACCTGTGAGAAGAAAGGTACATTGTTCAATTCACTACTTTCAAAATAGATAACATGTGTAACTGGGGGCACTCAGCTCTTAAGCACCCGCTGCTCCTGCTTCAGTGACTCAGCCCTTCAGCTGGCTCACAGTCAAAATGAAACCCTTCCAGGGTAGCAGAAAGTCCAACAAAACCTGTCTAGCTGCCCTCTTTGGTTTTAGGCAGCACCAGCTCTGGGCCCTTTAAATTCAGTCTTTTACCTGGGGTTTGTCACCTTCTCGGGGTTTACACAACTTTAGTGGTGATCAGTGGGGGAACCCAGACTGGCCCACTATTCCGGGTTCCAACCCAGGAACCTATAAACAGCAGCCATGTACCTGTTATTGCAATGCTGCGCTACTTCCCTGGGCCTCTTCACACCTGGCTCCTTATCTTCACCCCATACCTCTGGGTTAAAGTTTTCAGGTCCTCTCTTTCCCAGTTTAAGCAAATGTAGCAAGAACCACACACTGGTTTCCCTCGAGCTGCTTTGGCCAGAGCTGAGCATCCTTCCATGCCCCTCTGGTCCCAGCCAGGAACTGATCGGCTAAGGCCCCACAGCTCTTTTCATGTGAGTCTGCTGGGCTCTGACTTGCTGCTTCTGTGAGGCTTCTCTAGACAGCTTCACTGCTCTTTTCCTGAGGCAGGGTGAAGTAGGACTGCGGGGCCTCCTGCAGGGAGCTGCAAAGGCCAGGTACACCCTATCACATTATGTTATGCTGATTATCATAACACTTAATTACTCACCAAGCTGGGAGAAATTAAATCTAGTTCCAGAGGGTGATGTTATACTGGAGCCAGATGAAAATGGAGAATTGACAGCAGTGTCCTGAAGGCCTCCTGCCGAATGTGACCGTAGCCATTCTTTTGCATCCTCTTGACTCCGAAGTTGGGATGAAGGGGTATACCTACAAAACCAGACATTATTTCAAAACTTATCTTAAAATGTACTTGAAAAAAATATTACTTGGGAAAACAATTTTCAGATAAAATTTAAGGACTCAGTGATATAAAAGGTATATAATTCTGAATTAAGGCTCTTGTCTCAACCCCAACTCATTCCACTGGAGTTCAAAAAGTGCATATTTTTCCTATGGATTCTGCAATGGGTAAGTACAAGGGAAGGAGCCTTAAGATCTGATTTGGAAAACATATGTATGCTTGCAGTCAAGCACATAAGTCAATGTTTGCAGGATCAGCACCTTACTTTGGAATTTCTTTTCTTCTTTTAGTTTATACCACAATTAAATCAATATTTGAACATCTCAATTCATCTTTGCAGTACCTTAGCATGGCTCTTTGGCATACTATAACCAGATTCAGATCAATGGAGCCATTAAAAGGTAGGCCTTTAAACAAGGTGTATTGCAATGATTCATATTAGAGAGACATTAATACATAGGCCCCTGGAAATATACCACACTTGTTCAAAATTTGTAGTATTACATCATTATGAAGGAGACTGTGTTTAACCTTCTCTTCAGGGCAAGGACCTGGGTTTAATTCTGGCTACACTGAAGTCAATAACAAAACTCTCAATGATATTAATCAGGGCAGGTTTTTCCCCTGTTCTTATACCTGTGTTAGAAGTAACTAGTCCACTGTAAGTGCTATACAACTAATAACAATAAATAATAATAATAATGAGAGATGTGAAATGAGGCAGATGTCAGTTTGAAACACTGTAAGAGAAGTATTTGCTTATATATAAATAGTCATAAAATGCGCCAAAGAGGGAGAGATAACAATTGACAAGATACTTTTAATGTTTTTTTAAAAGCCAAAATGACCAAACCTACATGAGGTCTAATTGCTTGTAAATAATAGCTATATTTGTTTTTACTCAAAGAGTATAACTTTTATCCAAAAATAGCCCTAATGTTATTGGCCCTTTTATCTTAAAAATAGCACCCAATTAAGCTCAATGGAATTTTACTTATGGGTTTCTGTATCTCTGCTAAGATATGTCATCCAGTCTTAGAAAGTAAATATTTATGGGGAATTAATATCTTTATAAAGAGATTTGGCTTCAAATTACAAAAAAATTAGTCAAACATAACCCATATTAATTTGGAGTTCTATTTAACATCTAATTTAGGCATAGAAGTGATCAGATTGCATTAAATGCAGTAAAATATTGTTCGCCCCAGTTAAGAACAACAATGAACATTGTAAAAACTTGGCCAAGAGAGTTTTTTAAAAGTACATTCTTTTCTTATGCCGTAGGCCTCAATCCTACAGCTATAGTCACTGATTTAGGACTACTCGCATCTTTAAAGATATGCGCATGCATATATCTTTGTAGGACTGGGGCCTTTAATAGTCAATTTTAACACCTATTTAAAATAAAAATAATACAAAATTAATACCTACCTCTTCAGCCCTCAAATGTTTCAATCTTAAAAGATAGCATTTATTAACTAGATGCACATTTGACAGCCACAGAAACATTTTACGCAATAATTTCATTCTACGAAATGCTTTTAGCACCCAGCTCAGTGTGATAAAGCCAACACAAAGAACAATGTGTTTACAGTGCAGAATAAAATGCAGCTGCAATTTGAAGCCATCAGTTCAGTGATCCTAAAAGCAGCATAAAGCAAGTCTAAAGTTTAAATGTTTTAAACTGGCTAGATATTTTCTGAGAATTCTGTAACATCGACTTAAAGCATTTAATTTGTAGCTTTAAAATTAATAATGTCACTAAAATTGCTTCCGTTTACTAAGGAAAGAAAAATGTTTCTCAGGTTTTTTTTCTAGATTTCAATACCCCCTACATATCAATGCTGTTTCAGGAACAGACATTTACCAAATGTTAATCAGGTTGTATTTTTTTTTCTATCAGGCCACAGATTGTCTCTCTAGAGAGCCATTAAAAGTGTATTCTGAAGCAAACACAATTTAATTTTTTTCTTCCAATTTCATCCTAAGAAGTTCATTAAGATGTTGTACATCAATTTTTTCTTAAATAAATCTTCAGGGTTCCAGGAACTGCACTGTGAAAATGAATACACCTAGTTTAGCTGCAAATTACTGCTTTCAAATCAAGCCCAATGATGCTTTATGAGATGCTTTTCAGCAATTCAGCCAGCAAAAGCCACAGTTCCTGCTCAAGCAGTGAAGCCACTGGATGAAGAAAAGAAACATGTTGGAAAAGGGCCTTCTTTGAGGACTTCAGAAAGAAAGAAAGAAAGAAAGAAAGAAAGAAAGATTGCTGCCACCCCCTGCAAAAGCAGAGACTACCACGAACAGCCACAACAGAAACACAAAGCAAAGCTCCAAAACCACAACAAAAGCTGTTATACTATGTGGAAACACCAATACCTGAATCCCTTCTTAGGCAAAGTGTTCCTATCAAGATGTGGGTCGCTGTAGAAAAGTTAAAAGAAAAGAACTTCAGAGAAGAACAAAAGGGGAAGATTAAAAATCAGGACGAGGAGAGAAGTATAAACATCTGCATCACATTTTCAGAGGAAAAAGTGATGCACCCTATCTAAGTAAACATGCAACAACAACAACAACAAAAAGCCTCCTAGGCATGTGTGGATTGTGTTATACATGCATTTGGTATCATGCTAATGAATTTCATCTGCTCACAATAGTGGCCTTGCTATTTCCCCTTTCCATACTGAACAAAAATGGCTCTTTAAAAAAATAAAAGAACATACTTCAAATGAATGCTTCAAAATATACATTTAAACAGGCGTGCAGCCACCTACTTGTGAATACTGATAGTATCTCAAAGTCAAAAGATGCCCTCATACCATTTCCTTCTGCTGTCATCACAGAGCAAGTGCAATCATTTACTATCACTTAGGCCACGTCAATACGAACAGCACTGCAGTGGCCCGGCAGTAGTGATACAGCTGCACCACTGCAGCCCGTGTGGTGAAAACATTCTATGCTGACGGGAGAGGGCATAAAAAATCTACCTCTGCAAGCGGCAGAAGCTATGTCAGTGGAAGAAGCTCTTATGCCGACGTAATTTACGCTGCTCAAGGGTGTGGTTTATATGTATTCATGAGCGACATAAGTAATGTCAGCGTAAGTTGTAGTGTAGACACCACCTTAGATGCAAAGTAAATATAGTGGCAGCTTTTTCAAATTGGTCCAGAGTTTTCAGTGTTTTTGTATTTCAACTTAAATTCCATCTTCAGTGTGATATCAATCTATTAGCATTTGCAAAAATCAAATATTTAGAGTTGTGTTTTCACATAATGGACAAATGGACAACTGGCTTTTTATTTTGTGAGGAGGGTTTGTTTTTAACTGAAATAACTATATCATGTTTAAATAAAACAATTTACCGTCAAGCCCTCTAGCTAATATCACTGTCAATTCCTAGACGTAGGAGTAGCAATATCATAGCAGAGTGCAAAAGCAAGCTGGAGCCATTAGCTTCATGTCCACGATCTCCCATCTTCCTGCATTCATTGTTACAAGAACGGACACACACAAAAGCCTGAAAGACACCTACGACCCAAACTGGAGTAAAGGACTTACAACACTGAGTGTACTGAGCAACACTTGAACTTCATGACAAAGGTGAAAAGCCTGAAACGCAGTGAAAAAAGCAGCATGCCATAGGAATGCTGAAATGCTAGTGAGAGTTCATCATGGTAGATACAAATTGCAGGATTTTCAAATTGCCTTTGGCAAAGAAGCAAACCAAACCAACCAAAAAAACCAACAACTAAAAACCCACAAACTACATCTGTCAACTCTACCGTATGCCACCCCCAGATTGAATTAAGTGGACTCTCACTGGCATGTCTGTGTGTCACAATTTACATCTGGACAACAAACACAGCAGAGGTCTCAACTGAGCCTGTCTCTCACAAGACACTTTGCTTTATAAATGTGGGCAACAAAACCCAGAGCCTTTGTGCATTCTGCTGCCTTGAGACAGCATTACCTGTCCTGTCTTCTGGGTAAAGTATTTCTGCAGAATTTGGGACTAGCACCAGGGGAAGAGAGAGGGCTAGAAGAATAAGTCCAATGAGACAGAAAACAAGAGAAGGAATATTAGCGTGAAAAAGGAGAGAAAGGGGAAGGCGTTAAGACAAAAAACTGTTAGAACATTTTTTTTTAGTAGTTGTTTTCTGTTACAAAGATGCAACAAAGTTTTAGTAACAAAGTCATATTATAAGGTAAGGCTAAATTCCAAGGTTTCAAACTACACTGCCTTCTACAGACAGTGCACTCTTATTGTTTGCTCTGAAAGAAATTTTCTGTTCTACTTCCGTTCATATACCAGACTAATCACTACAGTATCCAAGTACTTATTGTCCACATCCTAACTGTGTGAAATATTATTAAAACAAACTCATTCATTTTAACCAGAAATACTTGGCTTCTCAAGACAAGATTAAAATGCTGGTGGAGTGTATTGTGGACCACTACTAGATCAGATAATACAGAAAGATAAGAAGATATATGAAATTCAAATAGGAGGTAGCACTGAGTAATTTAAAATGTTCCACAGCAGTGGCAATTGCAAATGAAAGACTCTTCTGAACCCATCTCCATGCTTAATGTAATTCAGAACTGAATTTCTTGCTTGAAATGGCCATTTTTGTATGTTGTGGTAGTATCCTTCAATATTTACCTTGTAGGAATAGCAATCTGAATTGCAATCATGGAATGTTAGTTACAGTTGTCACATCACTGATTTTTAAGATATGAGCATACAGTATATATTAATGGAGTCTAAATTTAAACCTACTCACCTTTCAGACAAAGTTGTCTTAACACTGTTGGTTCTGACAAAGGGAGTTAAAGAATCATCTTTAGAAGCTGCGATCAAGCCACTGGATGAGTTATGGCTCAGCCCACCTCCGCTGCTGAGAGAGATATCAATGGATTCACAGCTGGTGTGAAGACTGCTGACAGACTGATATCCAATGCCATCCTTGCTAACAGCAGAAGAGCTACTTGCGTTGGTACCCCAAGTTAAACTGTTGGAGGGAGCTGAATGGGCCGAACTGGGACTAGAGGCTAATGGAGACTGGTTCATATCCATGTTTTTACTGTAAAGAGGACTGCTGCCCCCACTGCTCAGTATACCGCTGCCAGAAGGAGAATCAAGGTTACCCGGCTGGCTCAAGGTAGCATGAGGATTGGAGATCACCACTGAATTTTTCATATTGTCAGCTGTTGTGATGGGAACTTGTTTACCTGGTTTTCCACCAAAAAGTCTGTGGAAAAAAGTTCAGAGAATGTAACAAAAACTTCATGAAATGGAATGTAAAATTATTAAGTACAAAAGATATTTTATACATATATTATTTGTCCTTAGACACTTGAAAAAACTATCATTGGAAAATTACATATTATACTGAGACCCCCAGATGTTACTTCTATAGGAAACGATACAAGATAACTATGATAATAGACTGAAAACTGGTGCTTCAGAAAAATATTTTTTTGTTGCTAGCTAAATTGAAAAAAAAAAAAAGAGAACGATAGGCTCTGCCTTAAAGAAATGTCCTGCCTATAAATTGTCTCTCTTAGATTCATATCGACAACCATGAATTGATGGGCTTCCTTTTCCCTTCCTTGCCACTAATAAAACCCAGAGAAAATTATTATGCCAATCAATTTCGGCCACATCTTAACTTTTCCTTCTATGAACCTTCAAATATAACTTTCACTGAACTAAAAATTATTAGCCATTTTATCTTCTGTTTCCTGAGGGAAATGGATTTTTCCTGTGATAATACTGAATTGATGACTTTAAAGCATGGAATATTAGACTGGCTGTTGTTCCGATCTATAAATACAGATCACTCAAATCATATTTTGAAAGATAACACAGATCTCTGAGGAAAAATTTTTGACTTTTGTACTAATCACTAAGCGGTCCATACAAAAGCAAGTATCTGAAGAAATCCCCTACAAAAGTCAATGACAACTAGCAGGGAAAGTCTGATGTTTTTCTGCTAAAAAACACGGCCCTGTCTAAATCATGCAAATAGCCTCTATTACCTTTATAAGAGCTACTGGGAGAAAGTTTCAAAAACACCTAAGTTATTCAAGATAGCCATTTTCAAAGGTCCGTAAGCACTTTGGAACCTAAGTCTCATTGCAAGTCAATGGCACTTAGACTCCTAAGCACTTACATCAATTTTGAAAATTGGACATATGCTTCTAAATCACTTAAGTGCTTTTGAAAATTTCACCCATTAGGAGCAGTGGTTAGGACATTTAAGACAGCTCTCTGCTAGGAACAACATGCCATTTTCTATTATCCCTAAACAATTTCCTTAAGGGAGGCCTATTTTTCTTCTGCTTAGGACCAGATATGATCGCTACATAGTGGTGATTTGACAGTGGAGATCTGTGCAATTTATATAGCAAGCCCTGCTTCTAGAATGTACTATGAGGGTGTTTAGCTTAATCTAATCTTTGGTCTTAATTTGCTGAGCATACTAACAACAAGCATATGCCAGCTGCCATCAGACCAAGAAAGTGAAGAATGTCTTTGATTAATGGAGATTTTTGAGGCCAAACTAATGCTAACTTCTCTCAAAATAAACTAATTATCCCCCAGTGCATACTCAGAGACCAGACTGTAAAAGATTTCAGAGGGAGATAGGGATATTTTCATAGTGCTACCATAGAACAATGACAAATTCTCTCTTTAAAACATTGTCACCACCTAAAATATAGTCAATATGTCTGACTCCCAGCCCCACTGGGATGATCTTGTTGTATGGATAATGTCTCCTGGCATCCTGCTTCTCAAACCTAATTAAATGAGGTAATTAAATAAATAAAGAAGAGTCATGGAGCTGGACATCCAAGGAGGTTGGGGTCTGAAGAATGTACCTTTTGAATGCAGAACCAGCCCAACTCAGCAAGCTGGCAGTGTCGGTATAAAGGTTAATCTTGGAAGGAGACATCCTACAGACAATAAGAATATTTTTGCTCCTCTCCTAGTTTTGACAAGAAACAGGCATAACTGAGCTGATTGTTGGGTTGTGTCCTTAGGGATGCATCAGGAGAAGAGTGAACACTAAGGCTCACAAACAAGTGGCATAAAAACATGCATGGTCTTCTATGTAATATAAATTGTTTTTACATGGCAGAAAGTGCTAGATGAGATATGCTGGAACAATTAAGACAGCAATAGACTTTCATAAAATAATTGTAATTATGGAATTTTACTCTTCACATAAGTGTAGAAAATATATTTGCTTTCAAATTCAAGGTTGGTAGTATTTAACATATAGCAGTAGCAGTCTTTACTGCTGTCTTTTTATTGTTACAGATGCTTATTTGCTGCGTAAAATCAGCATGGAATATTAAACACAAAGAAAGAGTGCAACAAAATTCTCAATATTACACAATGACAGGGCTAGTGCCCCGCAATACACACACTGGGCAAATTCCATTAAAAATGATTTAGCTGTGCCAGGCATACATTTATTTATATAGTCTGGTGACAACTGAAGAATGAAACAGCTGACAAAGAAAGTGAAGGTTTAGATTAAACCTTAACCTCCTCCACAAAGAACTCTCTAAGACACCTGATATTCTCTCAGTGTCTATTCTTAAAAGTTGCATGTAGTTCAAACATTATACCAATAAAGGGTCTAGTAAAATGGTTTTCTGGTCATCAACAGAAATGTATGATTGAGTTTGATTATTCATATATTTGAGCCAAGCAACAGACATTTTTCATTTACGGTGTAATATCAGAACAAGAAACAATCTTTTGGTTTTTTTATTTTAAAATAGCAATTGCTAGAAATTAAATTTTCAGCTAGACATAACTTTTCTAATGATGTCCAGAAATAGAAGAATCACTAAACTACACAGATCATGCTGAATTATACTTGCACAGGCTTTTCAAAGATGGCCATTCATCTAAAAAGAAATGAAGTATTCCTTTTGTGCCTAGCTGGAACCCAAACCACCACTACAGGAGTTACGCTCAAGTTGGCAGCTTGAATGGAATGTGACATCCTCACTTTGTTTGAAGTAGGATGATGTTAGTATAATTGTATGGAAATGAAATTATGATGTCAAGACAACAATGAAATCCAGAACACTGCAACTCAAAAGAGACTATATTACTTACAATGTCAAATTAAAATGGAAAATAATGTTAATGCATATATTTGCTACAGTTGAGACATTGATGCAAATGCTGCAGAAAAGCAAGGAAATTAAGTCCCACTCACCCAAGTACTTGTGTTAAAAATAATGGGGAAGGGAGGGGAATATATACAGTCAGAAAGAGCTAAGAAATAGATCATTACATGTAAGAAGATTTCTGTAAAAAATAAGAAAATTCAATGCAGCTGACATAGTATCTTTAGTTAAGCTGCTCTGTATCTCTATACTTGGGCACCTAAGGTAAAGAGTCTCACCACACAGGACAACGTTACACGCAACAGAGTGAGATAGTGTATTGGGCCAAGTAAGTGAACAAATGTAAATATACTGGGTCAAATTACATTCTCACACTAATGCAAATCTGGAGTAACTCCATTGACTTCAATGTGTAAATCTGGCTGAACTCTGGACAGTCTTCCTTTGTTACTGCACAATGTGTAAGTACAATGGGGTGGAATCAATAGTTCTACAGGAGCCTGTAACCTTGTTGCTGTGGGTTTATATTTCAGCCTTTATAATGTTTTCAAGTACTAACTTTATTCTGAATTAGCCACAACTGCTATCATTTTGGGGATGGTTTAACAATCAATTTCAAAATGTTTAAGTTTGCTGCTGTCTCATAATGCAATAAATATTTACAATATTATTGGCGCACATATATACTAGCTGTGAAATTAAATTTCAGTACAAAGACCTCAACCTAGCACACGCACTAGTAAGAGCCCACAAAACTTAGCTAGTCCCTGACCTAAACAGCCATAATTGTATAACTCCACTTAATGTACTTCCACAATGAATAAACGTTGTGCCTACCTGCGCAAAGTGGGGGAGGCCACGTCAGGGTACTTGGCTCCTTGTTGGTGAGTGCTTTGAGTTCCACTAGAAGCAGTCTGGGATGCAGGGTTCACTTTAACAGAATTACATGAAGCCACACTTTCATTATCAGACGATATCCCTTTCTCTTTATCTGTTTGGTTGACTAGACCTGGCAGAGAGCTTCCAAGGGATACCTTAGCTGGCTCTCTCATTTTAGGGACAGGCAACCCAGCTGACTTGCTGCTTATGTTGGAGTCTATGCTACTGGTACTAGATCTATTACCAGCTCCACTTCTGCTGCTGGATTTACTGGGCCTGGGTAAACTACGATACTGAAGATTAGTGCGGGCACTAAGTGCTAAGTAGCCATCATCCTGGTTTTGTGAGCCATCAACACTAGTTTTCCGACCAGTGGACCGACCCATGAGTCCAGATGATTTGGGGATTTTGCCCAGTGTGGCTGATCTGCTGGTGATAGTCGCGCCACTGGCAGTAATCATAGTCATGCCTCCAGCTGACCCACTCTGTTTCTTAAATCCAAATGTATTTGTATTAGCAGCAGCTGTTCTAGAGTTACTTGTGGGAGGCTTTTTGGATTCATCACCACTGCTCCGTCCTGCATCTGATGGAGAACGTTTAACATGTCCAGCTTTAGGAGAAAGTCTACCTTTTTCTGATACCTTGGCATCATCAGTTTTCCCTAAAAAATAGAAAAAGTAGTCAAATGCTTAAATTGAAAATGCTAAGCAAATGGTAAACATCAAAGCATCATGAAAACAAAAGTATGCTAGCCACAAGAGTGTGGTTAAGAATTATGATCCAGTTTGTAATAAACAATAATGCACTATTGAGGGTTATATATGCAGGCTTGCCAGGAGAGAGTATCTGTTATGTTTATCTTGAGAATACAAAAAACAGTGAACAAACTGTTAAGTAAGAGTGACAGATAAGTAAGAAGTGTTTTTCCTTCATGATTACCATTGGCTGGATCCCTTTTTGTCAATAGTGAAGTGATATGATATGGCAACAATAAATAAGCTTTAGAAAAAATGTGTATTTAACTGGTAGAGGCCACATTTTCAAACCAGACCTTGAAATTTCCATTCACAATAGGGTATACAACCAAGTATGAGTGAAAGTGTAATTCATTTATTTGCATGCACAAATATTATTAATGCTCAAGCACAAATTTGCATGTGCTAAGAGCTCTGATGAAGTCCATCTGAAAATTTGCTTTAATATAAATTAAGATGCAGGTGCTATTTTAGCAGTGAAAAAGCTTCTTTCACACAACTATTCTTAGCCACATAAAATCTAGGTTCTGAGCTACTCTTAATCCCAGACTATGAAAATGGAGTTCCATTAATTACCATTACAAGAAACAAGAATATTGAACTGCAAACACTGTGTCCAACGAATAGTCTAATTTAAGGGACATTCAAAACAGGCAAACGATATTCAAAGCATTTTGGTATAATAAGTATCATTTAAAATTCACATACAGCCATAAAACAGAAACACAGAGATTTAGTATGTTGTATATATACACATCCTAGAGCAAATATAGAACTAGCTGAAGTTCACCTCCTGCCACAGGAAAGCAGTTAAGCAATTTATTTCTCCATTGTAAACTGCTGGCCTGACTGTGTGTTACATTTTTCCTCACCTGTTCCAGGTGTCTTCAGCGAGCCTGAGGTAGTTGAAGGTTTAGTTCTCGGTGTAGTAATGCCAACCTGAGCTGACATGCCCCGTCTCCAGGAACCAGTCTGTGAAATGACAGTGTTCTTCCTACCAGAAGTGCTTTTATCAGATTCATCAGACACATCGGAAGGATTTCGCCTCCATTTACATCCAGACTCCATCTTTATGCCACTATCTGATCCTCCATCAGATTTCTTGACTTCATCACTGGACCACAGGGAATTCCGCTCGACCTGTGAATGCTTTTCTGCATCAGTCTAAGGGAAACAATAAATCATAACAGAATCTCCATTCCAAATTTCTTTATTAAATTCTTCCTTTTTTTAGGGTTCAAAATCTAGAACCACCAAACTGATTTAAAAAAATCAATAATAATTTTTGATTACACTTAGACATTTTATTGTTTGTTTGTTAAGCCTGCTTTCTGCCAGGCAAAAGCCGAGATAAATAAACTCTACTAACTGCATTTGCTTCTGATACACTGGGGAACAATCACTAAAAAGCCAAAACTAAAAACCAACCAACCAACTATCCAACACAAACCAAACATCTGATTAATAAATATTAAGGAAAATACTCAGTTCTTTGCCATTTACCTCCTCCTTGAATTGTATGTGAACCCTTTCATTGCAATGCATAAAGATCATTTCAAACACGTGCAGCTAGGTTTTCTTTGTTCTTGCTGCTTTGCTATCTCTCGTCTGGCAATTTGATCTCAAGAGCACAATGAGCTGTCTTTTTTCATAGACTGAGAGATGGGGAATGCTGTTAGTTTTAATCTAACCCATTAAAAAATGACCCAAGAACTGGAGAGAAATAAAACCCCATTATACCACTTTCAAACACATTAAAATCCGACTTCAATCCACAAAGCAAGTTAGTTCATAATTTGCACTGAAACTCCATCTCTTACTTTTTTATATTTTGCCAATCCTACTGCACATCCCATTTATAAAGTCAGATGCTTTATGGAGAATTCTGCAACAACCATGCTCAAGGATGGAATTTCCCCCTTCACAAACCATAGCCGAACTCCAAACAACCCTATCAATATCCCATTATATTATCCTATATATTCCCAAACCCATTCTCCTTTTCCTTTCCCATTACCAATGATTATTAAGAGATACACTTATTAAAAATTCACTTACTGAATTAGGTTTTCCCTGCCAAACTTATTTTGTGATAAACAATTGGAAGTTTGTAATATCACAACCAACTATAAAATCTGATCACCACCCAAATCTTGGAGAATGTGAACTCCAAGTGATAGCTAAGGTTATTCTCTAATCACAGCACCTTCATGGAAGCAACTGTCAATCCACACTTGCTTGTGTCTCACTTAACTGAGTTGTGCAGAAGGAGGCTAACTAAGGCCTGTTTCTGCAACTTGCTGAAAAGTGCTTTCATCCCACTGGCCTCAGGGGAAGTGAGGGTGGTGAGAACCTTGTATTAGGCTTTCAAGAACTTCCAAAGATGTGGTCTTAACTAGCCACGAGCTTTTTGAAAAAACACCCTCAGATACCTGGGTAATCAGCAAAATGGCAAAAGGAAATACAGAAAAAAAGTGCCTGACAATTTAACATGCTCTCTGCAAGATACTACATTTTATTTTGAAACCTCTCAACTCCCAGAATCTGTCTATAGTTTTATAATTTATTTTCTTTTATCATCACATCACATCCCTAATATTATATGAGTGATGAAGATTTTTTTGGTTTAATTTCTTTTGCCTTTTATTGTGACATTTAAAAGATATCAAGAAAAAATAGCCTAAGTGTTCAGTATATGAAACTCAACACCATAAACTGTAATGGTTTATTTCAGTGTATGAAATAGGTGGGGGCTATTTTATTTTTCTTGTTATTAGCTCATTAAATGATAAAACACAGTCCAGGACTGTGGATTCAGGAATTGTTTTATTGTTGGCACTTTCCACTTGCCATTCAAATGTAGAGCTTCTCTGCCTCTTCATCCAAAAAAAGTGGTCTCAACATAATCCTCCAATTCTGAGAAACACAATATTGCTTTCTTCTTATACCCCTTTCTGATGGATACAAGATTTGAGGATTAATATTTGTGACTGTAAACTTGTGAACAATATCAGCTGTGTCATAAACCAACAGAATTAGGCTACATCTCCCAGGTGTTCTTTGCTACAATGTAGCTTCACTTATCTACTGCCTAAGTTTATCTACCTCTTACAAATAAAAAATAGAACCAGCAAATCCAAGCCTATCAGCATCACTCTTCCTCTGTATGCTACTCCCAGTCTGTTGTCTAATCATTGTCTATTTACCCTAAAAGCCCTCCAGAGTAGGACTTGTTGTCTACTTGTCACCGAAGTGCTTAGCACACTTTTGGGTGCTTACTGACAAATGCTCCTTTACTTTACACTTCCTTGGTCTGCCTTTGGAAAACAAAAGAAAGATAAAATCTCACCACCAGAGAGTGCCTAAGAGCAAGTTCTCTGACAATGTAACAGCTTTGTTCTCTTCAACTTTATTTGATGCAATTATTGTACTAAGCATCACCTTCCCTGGTATTTGAAATTTTGCAAGTTCACTCATGAAACAAGTTGACTATAGATGCTACAGTTTCATGCCAGACAATGAGAAAAGAACAGAAACATGGCTGAGGCCCAGAACCCAAACACAAAGAAACTTGCCATCACAACATTAGCTGAAACTTCACCGAGTTTGAGAGACCATTACATTGGATGAACCTGGAAATCCTGAGACGGGGGTGGAGCTGTCTGCTAAAGGTCAGCAGAAGGCGCACAGGACATAACAGGTGAACAAGGACTGACAACTGGCTGAGCCGAGAGCAACCTTAACCAGAGTCATGAGACTCTTAGGACTTCATGACTACGATAGCAAACCCAGAGATTTGCTTGGTTTAAAAAGTTTTCATTTAAAGGTTCAGTTACCTTCCTTTCCATGTAATGGGGTCTTGATTTTAGATAAGTCTTATTGACTCATCTGATAATTTACTGTTGCTGTTACCTTTGTGAAGGAACTGATTTTTCATGTGAACTATTTTAACATTTAAATCTATTGCCATCAAAACTTCCAAGCTATTTTATCTCATTCTCTCTCCCAATTATTGTTGCAGTCTGAGTCCCTTTCAAATGACTCCTAATTCTTACCTCCCATCAGAAGATGTGTACGATGGAATTTTAGGGTTTTTTGGGTTATTGTGGAAAGGGACAACCTCCATGAATTTTCTACATAGGATTTAAACTTTTACCACATTTATAGTCAGGTTTTCAGAGCTGAATTCAGCTGAATTCTCACAGCTCCCATTGGCTTCAGTTGAAGTTGCAGGTGCTCAGTACATCTAAATATCAGTTCCTTAGGGCTTGTCTACATCAGAAAGTTGCAGCGCTGGTGAGGGAGTTACAGCGCTGCAACTTTGAAGGTGTACACATCTGCAGGGCATCACCAGCGCTGCAACTCCCTGTTTGCAGCGCTGGCCGTACTCCCGTTTTGTCTCGGGTGTAGAGGATCCAGCGCTGGTGATCCAGCGCTGGTAATCCAATGTAGACACTTACCAGCGCTTTTCTTGACCTCCGTGGAAGGAGGAAGCCTCTGGTAATCAAGCTGGTCTCCTTTCCCGGTTTGCTCTCTCGTTCCCGGAACCCCGAGCAAGCAGGTCTCCTTCCCTGCGGCTTGCAGGGTGGTTCGGGGAACGCGAGAGCAAACCGTGGCGAAGCTGGTCTCCTTTCCCGGTTTGCTCTCTCGTTCCCGGAACCCCGAGCAAGCAGGTCTCCTTCCCTGCGGTTTGCTGGGTGGCTCCGGGAACGCGAGAGCAAACCGCGGCGAAGCTGGTCTCCTTTCCCGGTTTGCTCTCTCGTTCCCGGAACCCCGAGCAAACAGGTCTCCTTCCCTGCGGTTTGCTGGGTGGCTCCGGGAACGCGAGAGCAAACCGTGGCGAAGCTGGTCTCCTTTCCCGGTTTGCTCTCGCGTTCCCAGAACCCCCCTTGAAGCCGCCCAACAGCGCTGCAGTGTGGCCACATCTAACACCACTTGCAGCGCTGGTTGCTGTAAGTGTGGCCACTCTGTAGCGCTGGCCCTATACAGCTGTACTAATACAGCTGTAACAACCAGCGCTGCAAAATTTTAGATGTAGACATGGCCTTAGTCTTGTATTTAGCAGAATTAGATTTGTTTCTGTTTTGCCTTTCTTGTTTCTTTTGTTAAGATAATACTGCATATGTGTTACTGATTACATCTACAGAGACTAACATGTGAGGGCCCTCCCCTTTTGATATGTTGAATTGTTGGTCAGGGCTCCCAGTTTCACATGCATGAGCTCCACGATCTCTCTCTCTAATTATCTGAAATCCAAACTCTGCACTCCCTTAAACAGATGTTGTAAGACCACAACTAAAAAGCTATGAACCTGTGACATGGGGACCAAAGCAGTAGGGACCCTTGAGAATGGGTACATGACATCCTTGTGTGCTGTGAAGATCTCTGTGCCAGGTCTTTGTGGCTCACTACATAGAAGAAGGCAAATACCAACAAGCAAAGACCATAATACATGGGTCTAAGCAAAGAATACAAGAGAGGGAGGAGCGTGGTAGCCAATATATAACACTCCACTTTCATAGGCTGTGGCATTACTTCTGAGTCCACTCCCAAACTAAGCAAGATTCCCACAGTCAAAGCCCATTAACTTGCTCTATGTCGGTGAGATTAGGATTTGGCTTTTAAGAGATGAAATAAAGTATTTTGTGAATAATAATTTGCAGTTAACAGCACCTTTCATTTCAGGACAGCAGAACACATCAGAAATTCTTTAGAGAATTTAAATATTTTTGTGAGATGGTCTCATAATTCTCTCACACAGGCATTATAAAATGGGTAAACTGAGCAAGGAGCAGTTAAATTAGGTCACAGCAAGTAAATGGCAGAATTGCAAACATAACCCATGTATCCTGGTGTGACCCAAGAAGCCCTTAATGACAACAGGGAAGTGGGATACAGGAACTCATTCTGTTTCACCAAAGAATGTATGGGAGATATCAAATGAAAGCTGGTGTCAGACTGGTCATCAATATCACCACCAAATGTATGTACATATATACTGAAAATATGTTCTTAAGAGTCTATACCAATGTATAGCCACCATCTCTCTGCTGGGATGTATATTAAGTATTGTAAGCTAACACAGTGGAAGCCCATTTACATACAAAGTCAAATGTTAAGGAAGAGAGATGAAATCACCAGGAAAGGAGCACACAGGAAAAAACGAGCCATGGAAGGTTATCCTGTATAAGAGTAAAGACGATGAACTTTGAGGGTATTTCTAAAAGACCTTGCACCTAGGGAAGTAAACGGATATCACATTTGCATTCATGAAAACAGGCACTTAGCCAACCTTGGTTGAAAACACTAAAGAGAACTTTGGGTGAGATAAACTTCTTTACTCAATAACTTTATCTATTACTTAAGTTTAGCCTCTAGAAAGCATGCAATGAACTTGTTTAGACATAACCATTTCCAATATCTTTATTCACTTTCTCCTGAATCTCTAGTCTTTGATAATACATTTATTCTTGTTTTCATTATAACTATATGTCAATGCTTTAGTATTAAGCAAAAAGCTGGTCCTAAGTTGTATGATATAAGCAGGTGTGTATACTGTTCCTTTGGGAACAGCAGACCTGATATTTCTGTGAGTGTTCAGTGGATAAGGGCCTGGACACTACAGGGAATGCTTGGAGATGGCTTGGGGATTGGTGTGTGCCACTCACTAATCTACAAAGAGGGAGCAGGGCCTGCAGAGATCGAGGCCTTGGCTACACTCACACTTTACAGCGCTGCAACTTGGGTGTGAAAAAACACCCCCCTGAGCGCTGCAAGATACAGCGCTGTAAAGCGTCTGTGTAATCAGGGCAGCAGCGCTGGGAGCGCGGCTCCCAGCACTGCACGCTACACCCGTAAGGGATGTGGTTTACATGCTGCGCTGGGAGAGCTCTCTCCCAGCGCTGCCGCTCTGACTACACTCACACTTCAAAGCGCTGCTGGGGCAGCGCTTTGAAATTCCAAATGTAGCCATATCCCCAGAAGGTAGTACTTATGTTGCCAGAAGTGAGTGGCTTCAGGGAGCTGACTCACAGCAGGCACAGAAAAGGCTGCCTGATGCTTAAGAACTGGTGCTGATGGGTGCCTCACAACCCTGGGCATCCGGGGGGACCATCCCTCCTCCAATCACTAGACTATACTGCCTGTGCAAGTTTGGGGCCCTATTGTTCTACCAAAAGCTTGCATTCCCTTGGATGCTAGAATGGTTGTGGGAGAAAGGGAAGTAAGTTTGATGGTACTATTAGATTGTGATCTCTTAGAAATACTTCTTAGAATCTGACCCACTAAAAGGCATGAGTCAAACTCAGTCACCTATTTCAGACTAATATTTAGTCACTTGTCTTTATTTTCCTCAGTGTATTCTAATGTTCAGACACTTCTAATTTAACAAGTGGGTGGAAAACCCATAGATTACCTGTGTAACTCCTTTTGTAACATGCTTGAAGAAGTGCTTCAATGACCGTAACCCCTTTCTCCAATTAGGTGGAGGACTTGCATTAGCAAACACACATGAAATTACTGACAAAACCAGAGGCTAATGCTACTAATCTTTAATGTAGGCTCAAATGTGCACCTCATGGCCAGGCAACAAAGAGTCACACACTCTTACAACATAGTACTTTAGGCAGTGAAACCCTTCAGAGCAACCACACTTCTACATTAAAACAGCCATTAAAAAAAGATTCAGATCCCAGTCCAACCTGCCCCCTCCCGCCTTAAAAAAAATTGTGACCATATAGGGATCCCTTTGCAATACCACATGTGATATCAAATTAAGACATCCTGTGTCCCATTGTCAATAACAGAGACACCTTGGCTTCATAAACTGTTTTAAAAAGAACAAAAATGGATTTTTCAGTCCTGCACTTTTCATGACAAAATTAGTATCAACAGGAAAAGAAAACAACTTGTGTTATTGCAACGCTTAGTGAGGAACAATCTATTGTATGAAAATGAAATTACTGGACATCATCTGCTGTATTTGTATATGTGGTTCCTGAGCACTAAGAGTTGTATGCATAATACCTTTGGATATGAAATTTGCCATCTTCTGAAATACTGCCAAAAGTAAAAAGCCTGCAACAATGTGGAGCCCAGGAAGCTTAAGATAATACAATTCCTTAGCCAATGTGTGTTTACATTTCTGCTGAAAGTGTTATAATTTTTAAACTCTGGCATTCACTTAATTAAACTCTGTTCTTTAATAAATGTGAAAGAAAAAATCACATCTGTTACTTATAATATTGAATGTACAGTGGGTCTATTAAAAAATCAACACTTAATTGTTAACGCTGTGGTAGCAGAGATGTCACGAATTTCACATACAGAGAAAGACTGTGGTATCTCCCATAGACCAGTGCGGTGACTGGTGGTAAGCACTAATGATGACCATTGTATTGGGATGTGAGCAGAGAGAATAATTACTAACTACCGCAGTGACCTATGGCCTGATTTACAAAGGTGCTGAACTCCTTCCATAGCTTGACCCCAGCTGAACTTGCTTAGGCCACTAGTGTTAATATTTTTCATTAAAATAAAGACTAAAAAGCACTTACACAGCACTTTACCAACGCTAAGCCTGTTCTCAATAGGTACTGAGCATCTACAACCCTCAGTGGGAGTTGTGGTTACTCAGCCTTTCTTAACACCAGCTCCATACGCATACAGCATCACTTTTGGTGTGGAGGGCAGCAGGCAAACTAGCACATAGCACAATTCAGAGCAGATGTGGGAAATAATGTATCTGCCCTCTTTTAAAGCACAAACATATTACAATCATTAAGCAAACTCCTCCTAAAATGACCTTCTTATAAGCAAATATCAGAAATTCTTATTTGATCATTATGTTTACACCAAGTACTCTCCAGAAAACATACTTGTTATGCACATACGGCACAATGTATTTTGACACAAGGGAGTATTAACGGTACTGTTGAAAAGATATAAAGGAGTTAAAGAGAAAAGGAACACTGAAAGATCAGACTTGCCTTCCAAAGTAGCAAATCTGTAAAAAAAAAATAAATAAACTGGAAAGTAAAATAATACTTCAAGAGGTTAAAAAAATGTACAGAAAAAAAGTGATGAATTCTGCCCTCTCAATTTTTCTGAGTAGCAAGTAGCCCCACTGATTTCAGTGGGACCAGCTGTGCAGGTACCACTCAACATTAGTAAAGGGGGCAGAATTGAGCTCTTTAAAGTTGAAAGTGCTGAAAGTAAAATATTAAACATTGATCAAAACAAATTCTGACAGCAGGAGTTTGTTATTTTATGTCTGGTCAGGTTTCCAACAATTTCAGCGTGAGTTGCTGAAAGGCTGTAAAGGAGCCAAATATCAGTCTAGGGTTACTATTATAAGAAATATGCTGATGCATTCCATTCTTCATTTCAAGAAAACATTGAACTGTTGAAAGGATGAAGTAATATACAGGCTCATTCACTTTAAGGGATTGTAGCTATTGCTTAGAGAAAATAACTCCACCAATGCTGCTGTATGTCTCAAAGGAAACAGAAATGTTACCTGTGCATCTATGTTTTTACGGGAGGAGGCAGGTGTGTTGGCATAGGAACTGATAGAGGAGCTGGTGTTAATGTCATCGGTGCTGAGGTTATCTATGGTGTCACTGATTCCACTGCTGACGGAGCTGCTGTCATCCCAGCTGCAGAAAGAAGCACATGCTTTATACCCAAGCAAGACAATACTATAGCTGTTGAGGAATCAAAAGACATACAAGTGATAAAACAAAGTCTCAAGATGAAAAATATTATTGATACAGATATATCCAAAGTGCAACTTTTGACCAGTATGAGGCTATACTTCTTGGTGACCTACTTTCTATTGGATATCATATTCAGTACTATAGATCATCATTTTATGATCACCTACTCTGTATTAGCAATAACATCCTGCCACCAGGATACTGGCTCAGCCCCCAGTTTATATAGCAAAACAACGTTTAAACTAAACATCACTCCCTACCTCCTCAGTCCCCGAGGAGAACTGGTATGTTTAAGAAGATACTTCTTGACAGATGAAGCAGGACTTTATTGACTCATCAGCATGGACGGGAACTTAAGTGGCAAAACTGATTTTTGAGCAAACTTCTGGACTCTGTCTTAGTAACTAAACCTGGATAACAAACTATCATCTTCCAACACCAGCACCACCACTATCAGCGCCTAGTTATATTGTATGGAAGCCGAACAAGACAAAGGGACAGAAATTTATTTAGAAATAGCCAGCTGGTTGTAGTTTTTAAAGCTCTAATCAAAGAATGCAATTGTTGTTTAACTAATGCATAACCCTGCTGACCCTTACATTCATACTCCTGCCAGCTAGGTAAGACAATAGCTTATTATTTAGGACCAGCTTTTCCAGCATGTTAACTGCAGCTTTTTCCATCAAATATGAAAGACACAACTGGAAGTTTAGCTCAAAAAATAACCACATATTTAAAGCAACTGGAAGGTAATAACAGACAAAAGAAAAAAATTTCTAACATCAGGGCAGACACTCCACCCTTAATGTGCACTTAAAGTAAACTGCTCAAGTAAAGATTTACAAATTAGTATACAACTTCTTTTCTAAGGATAATAAAACCCTATTTGAATAACTGTCCTACAGGCAACTCTCCAAAGATGCCTTTGGAGCCCTTGCTGCCTACTGGTAAATACACATTTCAGAAAATGTAAAAACAAATATTTCATAGACAAAGTGTTAGCTGTAAAGAAGCCCATTAGAAGTTACTATTGTTTAGAAGTAAAAGATTTTTCCCCCTAGGGCTAGTTTAATTTGGTTATATTTTGAAGAAGCAGCACTTAGTAATAGAAAAACAAAGATATAAGCTTTTTAAAATTAAATCTAAGAATCCTTGGAATATAACAAAATAAGCAAAAAGACGTCAGAACAACAGTTTTGTTGCAATTGCTGTTTCTAGTATTCCTTTTAATATACCACAGCTCATTATGTATGACCACACAGCATTCTCGTACTCCAGTAGGCTCTGATTCAGCAAGACACTTAAGCATGTACCTAATGTTAAGCACCTGAGTAGCCCTACTTACATCAGCCAGTTCCCTTGACTTCAATTAGCCTGTTTACATGCTTACTGTGAGGCATGTGATTGCTGAAATGGAGACATAATGCCTACGAACAAAGTCAGAAACATGCACGCGACTGCACTAGTTGTTGTGGCTTGAAACAGAGACTGCACAGTGTTTTAGTTTAAATATTTGATCTGCTTTAAATCTGTTATAGTCTGATGGAGAAGGTTAACCATTTAAACTTTATGTATTAAAAAATATTCATTACTGAATTAAAAAAAAACAAAACAGAATTGCAACATATGTGGGGCCCAGAGCTAGAATATCTTGCATTTTGCCTGCTAACAGCTAAACTACACTATTCTTGAAGAATGCTGATGCCACTAGTAAATAATACTGACGCACAAGCAAAGCTGTTTTGATAGGATAAGATGCGACATAAACTAAAATCAGCCAGGTCAATTTCAGCTTTACTCCAAAGCATTCCAGAGTGTGTGTGGGGGGAGAAGGGGTGAGGGAATCAGTCTTTAACAAAAAGGGAGAGAATTAAATGGGCGGGGAAAAAAAACCCTGGACTATTTAAAACAGAGTTTTTAAAAAAGGCAATATAAGCAACTACTTCGCACCGTACTTTCAAGCAAGACAGATCACTGACTTTATTTTAATGTAACTGTTGTACTCTGGACTCTGTAGATCAAATCATCATGGAAGCAGTTTTATCTGTTACTTAGCTAAATCTTTCACAAAATAAAATCTGTACAACATACATCTCAGTATAAACAGAAGGAGGATTAATTTGATAGAATTAAAATACATGCATATTTTAACCTCTTTTACTTCATTTCAATGTATGTAAAGTTATTCATCCAGTATTCTAAAGAAATAATAATATGGTGAGTAGTACACATTACACTATATCCTATCATATACCCAGGGTCATAAAAAACATAGAGCTCTAAAAAATGTATAAATCGAATCACTGTGTACACCGCCCTGCAAAGGCAGGGTATAGTCTCCTCACAGAGGACCTAATCAGTTACCAAATTGATAAATGTCCATTTCACATTGTTTCTTTAAAAGATGCCCCAAAACCACATGAATTAGTTCACATTATTACCTTGCTTCCGTGTCTTGATGGCTAAAGTAAAAAAGGAGGAAGCAGAAAGGGAAATCTAACAGCCCTCACAATTACAACATTCCTGGCTCTCTGAGCCATGATAACTTCTTTGTAATTTAGCTGGTGCAATTAATAATTTCTGATGTCAGCAAAAGTCAACTCAGCCATAACGCAAAGCTGGAGCCTTTGGGCTTTCCTTCATCCACTTGATCAATCAACTGAAACTCTACTTGGGTTACTCAAAATTACATGAATTCTTAGAAGTATATTTATTTCAACCTCTTGCCCCATGTGCATGGAAATAGTACAACAAGTTCTCAAAGGATATCAGCACAACTGAAAACATGTCAGATTGTAAACGGGGTCAAGCTATAGCCTGCTATTTCAGATACTGTAACATCTGAAGAGATAAGAGACATCCAAAGGGTGTAACAAGACCCTAGAGAGGCCTGGAGTTCTCAGTCACAGTGCCATCAAGTTTAAGGGATCACTAGATCATGTAGTCTGACCTCCTGTATATCACAGACCACCAACACCATCCAATATACTTGTATTAATTAAGGAGTAAATGCGCCAAAGATGTTAACATAACACCCATGCACTAAACCTAATAACTGAAAAGCACTACAAACCACAGAAGACTAGATTATTATGTGCCACAGGCAGAGAATAGGAAGGACCGATTTGCAACAGTGCTCAAGGACCCTGTAATAGCAGGAAAATAATTAATAAAATATACCCAGATAATTTTGGCAAGTGATCCACACCCCATGGGCTGCAGAGGAAGGCAAAATATGCCCATGGTCATTGCCAAACTGACCTGGGGGAAAATTCCTTCCCAACCCCACACATGGAGATCAGTTAGACTCTGAATCATTGAATCAATGGGAATTTGGGTTCTAAGTATTGGTCAGGATCAGGCCTACACCATGCACTAAGGAACAGACTCTATTATACTACTAATAATTATTTTTGGCTGATGTTATATTTGAATAGCATCTGTTTCCTGATGCTCTGAATTGAAAATAAAGTTTCACAATGAAAGCCGTTGATACTGAATAGCCTAGTATCAACATATCAACTTGAATATTTTCATGTCTACTTTTGGAGTATGGGGGATGGCTTCTGTCAAGCATCCAGTTGTCGGCCTAACTCTCTCATATCTTACCCTGTTCCACTGTGTGACTCACCACCTCATAAACAACAAGCTGACGATGAATTAACTAAGGGTCCTTGGGTTTTCACCCTCCCACAGTTACTGTTTCTCTGACCCACATACACTTCTCCTATTTGAAAGCTGCCTTCATGCTTTCTGCCAGCACAGGAATACAATCTCTTCCATAGCAGCAATCTCTCCTAAGAGGTGCTTTAGAGCAGTGGTTCTGAACCAGGGGTCCGGAGCCCCCGGAGTCTGTGAGCAGGTTTCAGGGGGTCCGTTAAGCAGGGCCAGCAATAGACTCACTGGGGCCCCCATCAGAAAGACAAAGCTCCACCAAATGAGGCTGAACCCTGGGCCCTGAGGAACTTAGCTTCGCGGGGGCCCCTGTGGCATGGGGTTCCAGGCAATTGCCCTGCTTGCTACCCCCTAACGCTGTTCCTGGTTTTAATACACAGAAAACCAGTTGTGGCACAGGTGGGCTGTGGAGTTTTTATAGCATGGTGGGGCGGGCCTCATAAAGAAAAAAATTGAGAACTCCTGCTTTAGAGCAGCGGTTTTTTAAACTTTTTTTCTGGTGACCCAGTTGAAGAAAATTGTTGATGCCCCCAACCCAGCGGAGCTGGGGATGAAGGGCTTGGGGCGTGGTCTGGCTGAATGCGCCACTCCCAAGGGGCCAGAGCAATTCCCCACCCCGGGACCAGCCCTGGCTGCAGTGGCAGTTCAGCCCAGCAGACACAGTCGCCTCCCAGAAGGGCTGGTGAGTGAGGCCAGGAGGCAGGGTGTGGGGGAGTGGGTCTCTTGAGGGCCTAGGGGAGTGCTGCTGGGCTGTGAGGGGGTGGGGAAGATCTGTGTGTTGGGGAACTAGGGAGTGGGGGTTCTGTGGGGGTGCTGGGCAGTTGTGGTGGGGCTGTGAGCAGGGGGTGCTGGGCAGGGGTGATGTTGTGCAGGGCGCTGTGCATTTGTGGCAGGGTCGGGGGGCGCTGGGCATAGCGGGTCTGGGGGGGGGTGTCTGAGGGGAGTTCCAGTGTTGGGCGGGAGGAGGGGGAGAATGTGTGGCGCAGCATGGATCCACCCTGAGGGGAAGGGGCATGCTGGCAGCACAGGGCTGGGAGGGCCATTGTGTGTCTTGCAACTGCCGATTTGTAAATAGTGCCCTCAGACTGGGCTGGGCAGAGCGGGGCCGCCTCTGCCATGCCATGCCCCTGGCCGGACCCTCACTCCAGGGACCGACCTCCTTGCACCATGCTCCATTGCCCCATGGGGGCCCACACATATGTTTGGTGACAAGCCCACCAAAGGTTAATCCGGTCCTGCTTGTTGCTGCTGTGTGTGTGTGTTTTTTAAAACAATCTATCAGTGTATTCCCATTTAATAATATTCTTGTCAATAGAGTTGTCTGCTTTTGTCTATTTGGAAGGTGCGCAAGTATCACCACACAATCCTCAGGACAACCTATCACTGCAGATGTCATTCATATTAGCATATTCAATGCAAACTATCAATTAAATCATTACTAACTAGTGCCATTGTCAAAGTTTGAATTTTGCCCTTATACTGACGTGTGTATTTTATAACTTCTCTCTGGAGCTTCAAAATCAAAAACAAAATTACAATGAACAGCTTCAAAAGGACTGCTTGTCAAAGAGGGGAAGCAGAGCCTTGGGGCATCTACAATATTTCAACTGGAAACATGGCAATTACCCTTTTCCACCTAAAGCTTTAACTGTTTATTTGCTGATTGAGGAAGAAAAACTTCATAGTACAAAATTAAAAAACAAACAAACAAAAGCTTAAAAACTCATAAAATCTTCCAAGAAGAAAGCCTCACAATAAAGCTATACTTAAATTTCCATTGTTTCCTTTGGGATCCAGGATGATACTGACATGATTGTATCAGGAATTCAAGAAACTATATTGAATCACTTGCATGCTTTCTCCTCCCCCTCAAATGTTATAATACCAGTATGCCAAATAAATGTCTGCAGAAGAGTGGCTGAAGAGAGCATCTATTTTAAAAAGAGTAAATGTGAATGTAATGAAAATATTTCATACGAATATGAATCATCTACAATATTCTTCAGTAAGTCCCCTTTGTCACATTTCTATATGTTTACTTACATTTTCAACTGAAACATTTCAGAGCCAACCAAATTTGGAGTTTACAGGCATCAATGTTACATTTGAACAGCTCTGAAAAGTGAGAATGCCAAAACATTTAGAAAAAGCAAACCATGAAGGATCTGACCATCATGTAGCAAGTTTCCAGCTGTTCTTGTTGAGACAGAATCTAATCCTTTTAACGACATTCCATATCATGCTGCATAGTTAAGACTTTCAGAAATCTTGCCAAAGCTGCTCAGACCATTTTAGTTTTCAGGGACTATTCAGTTTTTATTCAATAAAACATTCCATTTCATTAAATTGTATTTTAACTAAAATATGATTTCAGGAATACTTTTGAAGGCTATATTAGAAAAAGAATAGTAATCAGCAGACGATAAAATTTAGTCCAGCAAAAGACATTTTAAAACTGGAACAAGACCACCACTGATAGACTTTCTGTGCGCACAATCAAGCGCACACCATCTAGGGGATTTTCATCCTATCTGAGCTTGCCCCATGGAATCTACCTTCAGAAACGTTCTGAAGATTCTCAGGAAAAAAAAACAAACCACCCTATAGAAACTAATAATCTCACATTGGAAAAGCAGAAATTTAAAGTGTGAAATCATCATGCTTTACCTGATTGTATTTGGAATCAAAAAATCATCAGCTACTCACTATATATAACCACTAAGCACCGCAGCCAGACTGCTGTATTAAGTTGCAAACATTTGACTGGTGGAACTTGTTTTTTGACCGTTGTTCAACACAATTGTTCCTGTGAAACTACACTGCCTCGAGGGGTTGGAGATAAATCAGCATGAGTTAGTTTGTCTGACCCAAACGTAGGATTAGCACTAACCCACAGCAACGTGAAAGGAATCCTGTAAAAAGTTTTGTCAGATACTAACTCTTGTTTGCACTTCACCATTCATATTTTGTAGATCTTCTTATACAAGTACTTGCATTGTCCCATTTATTGTAGTTTCTGAGCACCTATGAAGTGTATAAGTAAGGGATTAATCCTGAAATTAGTGCACATGAAGGGGACCCTGTGCCTCTGAGTCTGCCTGCATAGTCAATTGCAGGATCAGGGCCTAATTTAGCTACCAGTTGAATGTCTAGGGCTTGACCTGGATCTCACCCCATTTTCTTCCAGCTCCATTGACTCCCCTGGAGTTACTCCTGATTTACACTAGTGGAAGTTGGCATGAGAATCAGAACTCTTGTACCATTGCTGAGATCAAGGTTAAGCTTTACAGTTAGTGATAATAATCTCTATAAAAATGTTGCATCATACTTTTGTTTCAGTAACAGATAAATCCGTTGTTTTCCAAACAGTAAAAGCAACAAATCAAGGCTGCAAATCAATAGTACTTATTTACACCCGAACGCACGCGCACACACACACAAACCAAGGATATAAACTCTGATCCAGTGTACAGTTTGTATAAATGGGTGGTGAAGTGAGGAAGCCCACAGAGCGGAAAGAGCTGGTTTTGAGGGCTTTAGTGGCCCCAGCAATTGTTGCATTCCCTAAGCCACTGCACAAACTCTTTGCATTCTTCCCCTTTACAACTGATCTGCAGTATTTTTTCTGTTTTCAGGCTCTTCCACATCCACAGAGAGAGCGCAGGATTTCCCCCATGGACAGATATGGGAGTTCTGCATGTGGATCACAATTAGGATTTGCCTTTTCTTTTTTCATTAAATGTTCTCCTCCTCTCTCCAACTGGAGGAAATCAGTAGTGTGAACCCTCAGAACTTAACATGCAGAGCACATCTACATTGACTGGAGCAGAGGGGCTGGGCTAAGAAACATGCTCCAGGATGACTGATCAGAGCAATTCCCACAGTGTTGAGAATTACCTTAGCAGAATGTCAGACTATCTGTGACTTTCAGAATCTTTGGGTCTTTCTGTAGTTGCCCCTTGATTTTGCCCCTGCCAAAGATTTTACACTTCTCCTGATCCAAAAGCTGACACCTCAAGAACCACAGTGCCCTCTTACATTGTACTAGGGCATTAGTTCAATAACAGAAGACAGTGCTACCTACTGAAATACCGACAACATTTCCTGACCCAATGCCTTCTGAACTAGATTTTCTCTGGAGGTCTCCCATCTAAGTACTAGCTAGCTCCGGACCTTATTTAGCTTGTGAGATCTTATAGGATCACATCAGAAGGAGATACAGTTATGGAAATTCTGCTTCACAGTTCAAGCAAAGATTGTACATTAGAGATCCACATTTCTGATACAATATAAAAATATTGTTCGTAATGCACAGGCATATGGAGTAAGAGCTAGTGAGCTAGATTCTTATCGTTTTGATGTAAATCAACCATTAAAATGTGGGAGGAAAGGGGTGAACTACAGTAAAGAAACAAAAATATCCTGAAATGCAACAGGTATTCAGGTTCCATGGTGATAAAAACCTAGATGGATAGATAAGCCAGCATTAGCAAGCATAGTGGGAAAAGCTCTGAGCATTATTATCCCACACTGGTGTTTCTGCTCACTTTCAAACAGGACAACCTATATGCACATGTGACTGTCAAGTGCCATGAACTCACTGACAAGGCCATCCCAAAAGATGGACAGACACTCCATACACTCACATAACTGAAACCTACCTGTAAGTGGTATGGTAGAATGTGACCTCTTCTTTCCCTGTCATCCTGTTTTTCCTCTCCTGCCTTTATGCAGTATTGCAATGACAGCATTCATGTTGCACTCCCAGCCAGTACTCGTACTGGGCCAGGGAAGCTAATGATCCAACCAATGGACCAAATTTGGTGATGAATCCTGGTCACATGCCACCTGAGTTAGTTGTGCACATGTTAAGAAGAATGACAGCATTACACAAAAGTTCTCCAATCTCTTCAGATCTGCCCATTGCTATCTGCCTCAACCAGGATTCAGCACAGGAAACTGTCCAGAGAAAGTGCAGAACTCCTGTGTGCCAAGAACTGAAGTAACTGCCAGTCATTGAAGCTCTCCATTATTTATAATGGACCATAAAAGTGCTTTATAAAATAATTAAGGTGCAGCTCCTGCCCCAAACTGCATACAGTCAAACATAGATTTTTCACATTTGGAACATCTCTTACATCTTGTTTCATACAATACTGATGAAAGGCAGCTGAACACACATGGACACAGGGATAATGTATGCACACTTACACTGTGCTCCCACAGTAAAAAGAGGGCAGAGACTAAATTTGGTCTTGCTAAAATATTAGAATTTGCCAACATATGTTCTGAATAAAATCAAACTTGGCAATAAAAGTAGTTAATTTGATCACTGGGAGCAGGATTGTCCCCAAAGAAGCCAAACCACTGAAGAAAGAATGACTTATCATGCCATGATTTAAAGAACACACACACACAATCCATAGAATCCATTTTACTACTTAATTATACAAACACATTGTGCTGAAGATGTCAGTATCAGCTCAGTAAGCAGTTGGTTTTCTGGTGGAATTGCAACATTTTAAGTAGCATCAGTAAGTCTTGGGCTTGTTTCAAAGAAACGGCAAATGTAAAGGATCTTATTCCTTAACTCAGGCAAGTACTTCCATGGAAGCCAATGAAACTTTGCACAAGTAAGAACTACATGCTTGAAAAAAAGACTGCAGATCAAATCCTAAAATGTCAACGAGCAGACCTCACTCACAATGGCGTGACAACAGCCCCAAAAGCTATTGTTACACAATGCAGAGCATGAGAGCGCTCACTCTTGTAAAAGCAGGTTCTTAATTTTGCACAAAAAGCAAACTAACAGTGCAAGAATATTACAAAGCCCCTAACATAGCTTCCTGAGAGGGATGAAAGGTCTGTAACTCTAATGGGAAAGATACTGATTTCTAAACCAAGTTACTTATAATGAAATAAGAATAACTTCATGCTAACAGTCAATAAATATATTTGTAACTGGCTGAAGCATAGATGAAGTCAGCAGAAAAAATATATACTTTCTCTCAATTCTTGCATATTAAATTCCCTGTTATTTTATGAAAACATACTTAAACAATAAAATCCTGATTTAATTTATTATTCTGCACTTAAAATGGAATACAGAGTGAAGTGAGAAAGAAGCTTCCGGTGTAAAAACTGCCTGTATTTAAACAAAGCTCTTGCACAGAGTTCATGCTCTTGAAAGTATAGAAAACTTCCTACCTTGTAATATTCCTAGGCCAAAGCATTTCTCCACTTTGCTTCCCATGAAGAGTTCCAGAGAAAGGGCTTAGATTTATTTTACACGTTGATACCTTCATCAGGCTACCATTAAAAACTCTGCTAAAGAAACCAGCTTTTAATTTAAATAGATGAAGAGATATTTTAAGAAGCAGAGCAAGGTTGTTTTTCAGCAGAACACTCAACACTTAGCAGCTCTGAAAGACACTAAAAGTAAGAGCTAGCTAGAAGGTGATCATCAAACTCCTCTGAAAAGAAATCTGATCCCTCAACTAAATTAACCTCTGAAGTGCTGAAGGAGTGAGAGGTCAAGACTTTCTGCTGGTACTAGGTCATCTGGGAAAAGCTGTAATGTGGTGGCAGTGAAGCGGCCAGCTTATGCAAACCTCTAGATCAGATATCATAAGGTACAGAGTAAAAGCCCAAGTGAGAATACCTGTAACTTTGTATTTTCTACTAGCTTGGCAGCATAGTTTGATCACAGCTGCAACCCTTTAATCTGAAAAACACATTTCCTAATCTATTTTCATTTTAACCATGTTGAAAAATTAGACTAACATTTTTCCTTTTTAACATTTTCACAAAAGACTCGCTGATAACACTGAATAAATACACTTGTTTGTTTACATTCATTGTATTTAAATGAGAATTTAGCAGTGTCAAAAGAGAATAATAGGCATTCCAATTATTTTGCCATAACATATACAGAGACTTAAATGGCTGCAGTCTAGATAAAACATACATCTCATAAATCCATTCCTTAGTGACTCTTTCAATTTTCAATACTGTGGCATGTATGGCATGAGGACTCATTATGGTACTGTGGCAAGGTATATGGATTTTGTCTGAGAAGGGTTTGAATTAACTAATCCACATTCACCACTAGAAAATAAGAAGTATATTACATCACTTCAAGAGAAACAGAAATGGCTAATTATGTACACTGAATAGAGCAAAAATTATGTTACAGTTATTAAGATTAAAAATAATTTTGAAGCCAACATGAAATAAATACAACTTGATAGAATTCTATCCAAAAACTTTGCAATCTCTTATATTAAATCATCTTTGAAATTCTACTATAGGAAATTATGTTGTTATATTTATTATTTGTATTACACTAGATCTCAAAGGCCCCAGTTAAGATTATGTTTGTACAGCATCCAGCACAAACTGAAAGTCTGTGGGGGCAGGAACTCTTATTTTAAAGGCCAGATTCTTGCAGTTGCATCTGTGTGTGTAGAGCCTATGTGAAGTCTCAATGTGGATATAAGGCTCTACTCAGATGGATATAACTGTAGGATCAAGAAAACACCTATTTGTGCATGTAACTCAATACAGAGGAAGGAGAAAGACAAGAATGAGAATAATAGTAACACAAAGTTACATAGAACAGCTAAGGGCTTGATTCAAAGCCCAGTGAAGTAAGTGAAAAGATTCCCTTTGGCTGCATTGAGTGTTGGTTAGATCAGATCATAAGTGTACAATTTGGAGGCTTCCCAGTTTTTGTTATTTTAAATAACTCCCATGGACATATGTTAATAAATGCTAAATGTTCTGGATCCATGCAACATAGCAAGTTATGAGGAATGATTTATTTGGTAATTTTTCTAAGGGTAATCAATGCCTGTATAATTAATGTGGATCAGGCCATACGATAGATAAAATCCATTACGGTACAGCATATTTTCCAAGGAGTTCAAGCTCTAACCAGGAAAGAACACAACACATGTGAAGTGCGTTCAGTTTCTGGGGAGAGAACTTCCCATTTTTCAAAGGGAGTTGAGAGGGGGGGAGGGAATTATTGGTAGGGTTGGTAGCACTGCCTGTTATTAAGGTTGCCTGACACTTCACATTAGAAGTTCCCGTTTTCAGTTGCTTATAACTTTGCCAAACTTTTAACTCCTTGGGCTGAAATTTTCTATGCTATATTCTTCCTTCAGAGTGAATTTTTTTGGAAATTTCAGCAAAATGATGTAGTCATTTCAGAAAACAAGGCTAGGGAAAAAGTCATTCTTTTGCCCATGTTAAAAAAATTCTTGATTCTGTGATGGAGGTGGACATTGGCTGAGACTTGGAGGGAGGAGACTGGAAATGTTTGGGCAAGGAGACTGGGACTGGATTAGTAAGACGACTGGGAAGCTGGGGTGAAGGCAAGCTAGGACTGGGTGGGTGAGGCCACCGGGACTGGTAACTGATGGGGAGGGAAGCCTGGAGGTAGTTGGGCCAGGAGATTGGGGCTGGAGCTGGTGAGGGAAACACAAACAGGCTGGAGTAGGAATCAGTGGGCAGTGATAGGAAAATGGGGGCAGTGAGGCGGGAAAGAGATCTGACAAGGAGCTGATAGGCAGGGGGAGAACTGAGATCTGCTAGGCAAAAAGACTGGGACTATGAGCCAAGGAAGACTGAGATGGGATGAGGAACCTGAGCAGGAGACTGGGACTAGGACCCAGGAGTCAGAGTGAAAAGACAGAATGGATGAGAAATTGGGGTGGAGGGTAGGGTGAAAACTTGGACTGACTGAGCAAGTAGACTTGAGCTGGGGGCCACTAAGACTGTGAAAAAATATTATGTGATTGAGTCATTAAATACTGAATCATAACACATAAAAGGAGTGATAGATATGATAGAGAGTCCTGTAGCACCTTATAGACTAACAGACGTATTGGAGCATAAGCTTTGGTGGGTGAATACCCACTTTGTCATTCATCTCACGAAGTGGGTATTAACCCATGAAAGCTTATGCTCCAATAAGTCTGTCAGTCTATAAGGTGCCACAGGACTCTATTGCTTTTTACAGATCCAGACTAACACGGCTACCCCTCAGATACTTAACCATAATGATGTTCTTTTAATATAGTTTTTGTGTTATATAAAAATGACATTTCCTATAGTTTACACTATTACTGCCCACCTTCTAGGGTGACATGATGTCCCAATAGTTGGGGCTTTTTCTTATATAGGCACCGATTACCCCTCACCCCCTGTCCTGATTTTTCACTTTTGCCATCTGGTCACCCTACCACCTTCAAGCACACTGACTCTCAGCTTTACAGGAACAGACACACTCATTCATTTTTGCAAGACAATTTATTTATCAGGCTAAAAACTAGTGTTAGATTTCTAATCTATCTAGGTTAGATCTCAGTTATTCAGGTTACTGATGAGTGAGTGTGTCATGGAAGCAAGATGGGCAGATTTTCACATGCAGGGGTCCAGGAGAGGCAATACTGTGCTGTAGCCTTAGTTTCATCTCTAGAAAACAACAGTCATTCATTTGAAAGTCAAAGAGAACAGAAGGAAGAACAGAAGTCAGAAAAAGTCTACCATAGTGGACTATTAACCCTTTTGAGACTAGATATTCTACAGCATATAAATATACATCTTTTTTGCATTATGACATCTTTTTGGTTGAAAGAGTTAAAATGCAAGTGTTCCTAAGAGTCTAAAATACATGCTCTAGGAGATAAATTCTCCTGCCAAAACCTCCAAATAAGCGAGTCAAAGCCCAAACTTCCCTTTCTATTCTGGAGCCTATATTTTAGTGGATACCATGTTACTATAGTAACACAGAAGACTGGTTTATAGAGGATGGTGGATTTGACAATTTGCTATTTAGAACAAATACAAATAATCAAAGCAACTTGGAAAAGCATTATTTAACATAAACGTTTGTGTATTAGCAAGAAAAGAGAGGCTGTTAATGTAATTCCTTTCTGCAGCTGGACCATTATCTGTATTAAACTAGATTAGTGATGAATAAAAGATAGGAGCACCACTCTTACGCTTTTTAATGTGTCTCCAACTTGGAGCACAGTCACCCACTCTTTCACTGCACATTTGTATAATGACAAGGCTAGAAACCTCATTAGCTTGTTGAGGATTACGTGGGAGAGATATTAAGGTAGTTACAACATGCACTACTTTAAATAAAATATGCATTATCCATAACCCATAAAAAGAGAGTGAAGACACTGTTGTGCTATTCATGCCCTACTCTGCCTCTGTTGATGCCAATCGTAACAGTCGTTGTGTGTCATCTGTTAGTTTGATCATACAAAAGTTGTTATGTTGGATAACCAAACGGAAATAGCTCATTTTTCTTTTATAAGCTATAATACAATAACCTTCATTTCTAGTTACTTGCCTACACAGGAAAGCCCTATAGGATTTTACAGAAAATTAGAGCATTTCTTTAGGTTTTCAGATCCATCCCATACATTTTTGTATTAAATTGTATCCCTGTTACAGCATTTTACAGGACAGATTTTAAAAAAACCTGTCTATTAAATTCAGTGGGCCTGATTCTCCACTCCACAACACCAGTTTTACACTGACATGTCGTCACTGGAGCCACTCTCTCATAGAACTGGTATAACAGTGCAGAAAGAGTCCTTATACATTTTTTAAATAATTCCTATTGAATTCATATATAACACTTTGAAATTCTTTAGGACTTTTTTATTTAAATCAGAATATTAAAGGAAGGATTAGATTTCATTTTATTTTGAAAACCTATATACCAGGACTGAAATCAAACATGATTTTTCTGATAGTGATCAAAGCACTTAAAATGGGGATTTAGAACGGAAGTCCTGACACAATCTTTATCGGAGTGTTACAACTATATACTATGCTATGATGTATTCTTAGTGTAATTACCACAGGGAACACAATGATCTAAGTCTGCAATTCAATAGCCAGCCCTCATTTTAAAAAGTCTATGCTCAGGGGAAATAATGGGGTTCTGTGTGACATAGTCTAGTCCCTTTCAGCATCAAATCAAATCTGAAACTTCAGCCTCGCAAATAGCAAAAATAACCATAGCATCCAATCTGCTAGTTCTCTAAATTCAAATAAAAACAAGATCATAGTCTTAAGGAATGATGTCGCTCACCATACCCAAAGCTGCAGCCTCAGTCTTTATTTCCTTAAGAATTCCTATTTTGTAACTATGAAGTGAGAGGGATTTTGCAGCATACGCCCATAGTACTGAAGATGCACAGAGGGACATTTCAAGACTGGTTTTACACTTAGTTATAATAATAGTTTAAAGTGTCAGGAAGTTTAAGAGATTAGCGTGTTACTGAAGCAGTTTATGAAGGTGTTTTTGTTAGAATTTTCAAATAGCAATCTCGTGAGATAAGCTATGAGCAGCTTTACATTAAGCTCTGTTACAGTAGTTAAAGTTCAAGAGAGAAGTAAAGAGACCCCAGATATTAATTTACCTAAAGAGCAGCTGCTTAGAAAACACTGCAATGTGTCATACATACCTAGGGTAATAAAATCACGAAATGATAAGCCAAAGAGCAACCAGTTTCGGGGTACATTTTCCTCTTTATGCATGTGTGTAAATTCCATTAACATTAAATTGGAGTTATGTCCATGCATTGAAAGGAGATAAAACACTATGTGACTTAATACATGCATATAAAAAGTAAATCTTTGTTTTATGTCTCTTTTGAAAAGTGCCAGATTCTAAGACCACAATAATATGATCACATTCCATTTGTGGGAGGTTAAAAATGCATAAGCCTATCCCATTTCAAACTCTGCCTTAGACAGCAATGTAATACTTGAAAATTGATTTTTATTTTGTTATATCTCTTCCCTCTACATTTGTCTCCCATTATTCAAGTTGTACCACTTTCAGCAGGTTTTGAGGATTACAGTGGAAGTAAAAATGGCAAGACCCCACACTGCATTTAATAGAGACTGTAAAGACAACATTGTTATGTAGTGTTGCTGTATGCCATTTAGTGTCTGCAGTGTAGTTTTAGCTGTGTCGGTTCCAGGATATTAGAAAGACAAGGTGGGTGAGATAATATCTTTCGTTGGACCGACTCTCTAAGCTCTGTTGGTGAAAGAGACAAGCTTTTGAGCTACACAGAGCTCTTCTTCAGGTCTGGGAAAGGTATTCCAAAAATCACAGCATCCTCTTTTTTGTCCTAGGACAAAAGTTTGTCTCACAAAAGTCAGTTCAATAAAAGATGTTACCTCACCCACCTTGCATCTCTAATTTAGTGTCTGCAGTATTTCATCTCAGAAGAGCTGCATTTCAGAATTTGGCAAAGTGATCCCTTTTAATAATCCACATATCAATTTGTTAAGTTTTAAAAAGGATGTTGACACCCTTTTTAAAGGTGATGAGAGATGCTTTAAATATTTACAGCACACAAAATATTCTGAGGAGACTTGTATATACTCCTATTGCTCTTCTGTTCTTTCCCTCCGTTAATCTGGGAGCATTTAGAAGAAAAATCAATTTTTAGAAGTAAAATAAAACAAATAATTATTAATAATTTTTCAGTGCTATTACTGTGATCGTATTTATTATATTAGAAAAATAAATGTAGCAAGGTTTTTGTACCTATTACAACTATCATTCATCAGATTAAAAATGGTACTTCTGCACTTATCAATAGGAAATAAACTATCAATTTAATTAATGTAATAAGCATATTTTAAATTACTCTTTCCTAACCTCATTTACTATTTTAGACTGTGTGAAACTGAAGCAAATTTCAAGCAAGAAACTGAAATGGAAAATAAGACTGCCTGATCCTCTGCTCTTCACTGAAGTAAAGCAGGAGTCAAATCAGTGGACTCACACCACCATAAAGTGGGTGTAAGTGATAGGAGAATCAGACAAGATATTTCTAATGAAATGCAGAGGTGCAGAGAACCAGCATGGTTCCACTGTACAAGAATGGGGGAGAAGATATCGAGAGAACATTTGCTGTGATCTTGTGGTGGCTTCCATGAGAGCTTCATGCATGTGTTCAGGTAAGGAGCTTGAGAGCCAGGTGGGGTACATCTACGGCCTGGTCTACACTGGAGGGGGGATCGATCCAAGTTATGCAACTTCAGCTATGTTGTTCATATAGCTGAAATTGATGTACTTACATCTACTCACCGCGGTGTCTTCACTGCGGTGAATCGACTGCTGCTGCTCCCCCCGTTGCCTCTGCCTGCACCTCTTGTGCTGGTGGAGTACAGGAGTCGCTGGGAGAGCACTCGGGTTGATTTATCACGTCTAGACTAGACACAATAAATCGACCCTTGCTGGATCGATTGCTGCCTGCCAATCTGGCGGGTAGTATAGACATACCTGTAGAGTTCTCTGGCAACCAATCCATTGATTTAGGCTGAGTACTGGCTTGCTATGTGAATGTAATATAATGAAAGATTAACAAAATAATTTAGGGCTCTGTTCTGAATATTGGTAAACTTTACACATTCAGAAAATAAAAAAGAATCAGAGATATGTTCTAGTACGCTGGTGCACACATGACATGTAGGAACTGGCTAGGCATGCCTTTAGGGAAAGATTTCAGATGTAGCAAGAAAGATACAAAGCCTCCAACAATGTGATCTATTTCACAGTATGTCATGTAAGAACCACTCAAACTCTAAATCCCCATTTTATCAGATTTCCTGGAGATGCTTCCACTTTTGATGCCCTAAAGCAGCAAACATATACCATTGTCAATGGTGCTATCCAATGCTTTCAAGCAAGAAGCAGAGTATCTTCTCATAAAGGCATAATGAAAATCTACTGTAAATACTCGAAGACAGGGTTTTTGGTGCGAAAGGACTCTGAATGTTGGGATTTCTATTGCAAAAGAGTCCTGGAGTGAAACCTTGGTCCTGTTTTAAGTCAAGAGCAAAACTCCCATTGACTTCAAGGGACCAGGATTTCAGACAGACAAATCATGTATGTTTGGAATAAGATCAAGTGCTTTGACAATGCCTTAGGGGGATACTGTAAGAGACACGCAGTCTCTAAATCCCGGGAATTTCCTTTTACTGACCAAACTGTTTGTTCAAGACAACAAATAACTCCAGCAATAGGACATATATACCTGAGGGAGAAGAAAAGCCTGCTTGTGCAGAGTTAGTGGGAGAAATTGTTTAACGTCACTTTATCTTTACTTAAAGATTGACCCTGCAATGCTGCCGAGGTTGGTGTCACCTAAGTGCTGAGTACACATTCAGTGATGCACTTTTCAAATGAACAAGGATGGAAGAATCTGGCCTTATGTGTAAATTGTTATTTTCTGTAAGGAATGAGGAAAGGTGAAGGCAGGAAAGGTCTTATCCAAACTAAAGCAGTTGAGCAAACATGTAATTTTCATTTATTTCTGTAGTTTAACTTAAATAAACCCCAGGTGACCACTGAATCCAATGGAATCAAGGGAGTAGGATTTGTCTTAAAGTCTTAGGCCTCGTCCACACTACGCTGTTAAACCGATTTTAACAGCGTTAAATTGATTTAACGCTGTACCTGTCCACACTACAATGCACTTTAAATCAATTTAAAGGGCTCTTTAAATCGATTTCTGTACTCCTCCCCAACGAGAGGAGTAATGCTAAAATTGATATTAACGTATCGATTTAGGGTTAGTGTGGCTGCAAATCGAAGTTATTTGCCGGATAGTTATAGTGATAGCTACCCACAGTGCAACACTCCGGAAATTGATGCTAGCCTCGGACCATGGACACACACCGCCGAATTAATGTGCCTAGTGTGGACGCGTGCAATTGACTTTATAATATCTGTTTAATAAAACCGGTTTAAGTTAATTCAAAATTATCTGTAGTGTAGACGTACCCTCAAACATCATCAAATATCAAGCACCTTGAGGCAGGGACCTTGTCTGCTTATATCTACACAGCAAGACACTTTGTGTGTGCGCCCACACACACAGGTGTATAACGTGTCTTGCATGTATATGGCATATAAATAAAACATAATATTAAATGTCACCCAAATAAAACAATAAATAATAAGAATTGTGACAGACAAATGGTCACTTAACAAATAGCATCTACATAAAAAGGCCAATGATTTTTATAATCTCCTCAAATGTAAACAATCGATCCAAGAAAGGAGAAAAAGAATTAAATCAGTATCATTCACCTGGGTTTTTTAATAGTTTTCTACTTTCCCTTTTCCAAATCATATAAGTTAATTTGTCTTCCCAAAAGATACTGGTAAAAAAATGAGTGTATCTCATAGCTGTAAAGAATATATCATTGTGAATGATAGATTTCAATTTAAGCTTCCTTGACTAAAGAGAAACATTCCATTCTTCTGGTTTAAGCTGCTGAACAGAAGAACATTATTTTATTTCTCTAATGCTATGACACACCCTTGTCTTCAGCAGCTTTTAAGATTTTAGCTTGATCCCTGAAATACAAAAGGGTTATAAAAACAGTGCAATTTGAAGCGTTATTCTCTTATCAGGAGTCTGAAGAAAGGATTTGGGATGGATATGGTAGCTTATCTGTATATATGATTTGTAAGTTTGTTTTCAGGTTCCAGGACTAGTAATATATATCAATAAATGACAGAAGCTAAAAATATGAATAACGTTATAAAAATTCAGAAGTCTAGTAGTAATGCTTTTCATTGCCAGGGAGGGGAAGATAGATTTGAATCCTAGTCTCTTGCTGCATAAACTGTTAGGAGCTGCCAGACAACATCAAGAAGATGCATTCAGCCAATCTGACATACCTAACCTCTAGGGAATACTTAGGTGCTGCAGCTTTCAATAAATAGCACTATCTGAGTCAGTGCTACACCAATGCCATTTGAAGAGCACCGTGCTTCTGAATATGCCATCTTTCACATGAGATACAAAAGGCCTTAACCATTAGTGGTCATTAAAAATGTCATGGAACTTTTTGTGTGAGCAGAGGTGCTAACTACATCCTGGTCAAATCCTAGTTCAGATACTGTAATAATTATGATCTGTCCACCTAAATTCCCATCTGTCTTTTCAGTCAGACCCTTCTCTGCTTTTTATAGTTGGGTAGCATTGTTGTTAAAAAGCAAATGCATTCCACCACAGACGTAACCTCAGTTAATAAAGTATAAGTATTAAATCAAGCTAACATCAAATTAGACTGATGTTTAATGTTTTGGATTTTAACTGTTTAGCAAAGGGCTCTATATCCTAGTGGAAATCCTCTGTATCAGACAGTCTAGACACCCCAAAACAAAAGATTTTTTCCCCAAAAAATGTGCTATGGTGAAAGAACACACAAACTTTCATCCTTTAACACAACTGATCTCCTTATACAAATCCACAACCACATACATTTCAAAAACACATCTGTGTTCTGCAAATAAAACAAAATGATCCATTTTACCTGCACAGGAGATGAATGAGCTGGAGTGTGCATCTGAGCCAAAAGCAGGTTTCTTGTTCAAATTATCTTGTAAAATTTTTTCATCATGGTTTTCACATCCTTTCCCTTGTGAATTGTTTCTCTCTCACTGTTACCTGCCTGTCAAATCTACTCTCTTTCCATTTCCAAATTCTTGAGCAGAATATTAATGAAACTAAATCAAGATTTCAGATTCCTCTCTTTTTTCACCTATACCATTTTCTTTCATGTCTGGGCAAGAACAGCCCCGAGTTTCCTTTCAATCTACAATTTTCCACAATAAAAGGAATTTATTCAATATCTGATATGTATTATCTGCCTACAAACACTGACTTTAACTGGTGAGTGCATTTAAACAAAAGCCTTTTCTAATTCTGCATTGTAATGTCTAACCTTTAGTAATGAACAAGGAGTCTATGTTCCTGTCCTTTTGGAGTTATAAACTCTTAATGAAGCAATAAGAGAACAAAAGCTCTCCAAATAAAGCTTAGAATTTAAAATAATATTTGAAAAGTATGACTGATCAGACATATGCCATAAATGAAACTCCTTTATTATCCCATAAATGTCTCATGTAAATCGGCACTTCCACATATGAACTCCTGACTGTTACAAAGAGAACTAGTCTCCGTAATAATGCTCCTGGTCAAGGCCTTCAGATCATTTGAGAATATTAATGGCCCTTTCTCATCACAGTACTGCAGTGAAACCTTTTAGGTAGCTAACATATCAGCTTCAAGGAGTTTGATTGGAAGAAACCTCAGCCTGTAGAAGTATAATGATCAAAAGGCTAACATTTTCAACTTTTAATGGTCAGTAAGATGAAAACTTATCTTCCAGCACTTACTCATGACTATCCACATAGGGGGAAAACTCACTCCCTTTCTCTGCAGGTGCAGATGGCCTCCAGGGGCGGAACTGGTTTTGTTTAATTCTGCAAAGGAGTTGGAGTGGGGGAGATTTTGCACTGATGTTGCACACCTCCTTTGCAGCATGGCACTTAGTTCTGTGGTGGCTGCCTGTACAGCAGCACGTGAGTTGGGTTCAAAGATCCACAGATATGTGAGTCTTGCCAACTTCTCTCCCTTCACAGACAATAATTCACTAGGATCTGTGGTGTCTACTGCATCCTACGGATGCAATTGTGACCACCACTTCTTGGCCTGGGGGTGAGGAGTGAAGACACCTTCCCCAGGTTGTGCTACCTAGTACACAGACTGTGCAATGCAGTGGAGGACCTGGCAAATCCTGTTCACTCCTTTCACTCATGAGTGAAGACTACCATAGACACAGTGGACCAGTGTCATTCCACTGCAGGAGGGAACAGGATTTGGGGAGCTAAGGATCAGCAACAGGAACTGCAAAGTCTAACGGTGATGCGATTGAGCTGGCACAACAATGGTTTTCACTTCAGTTCCTACCCATGTATTGCGTGCTCAGCTACCATAGTAATGGGCACAGTTTAAAAACCCATATACAACAAAATTGGGGTCTGTGGGCTGAAGCAAGGATAGAGATTTCGCAGCTATTTGGATCATCCATAAGCTATTCCCTCCAGGCAGTTCAATGAGGAAGACTAGCTCGAGATTGCATTTGTGGCTATAGAGTAGCTTCACTAGTGCTTCATAGTCTCAAAAGGGAGGCTGTCCTCTTTCATTCTTCCTGAGGTTCTCCTCAGTACACATTCTCATTACTCTGGCTGTACACTTCCTCCTTAGCAATGATTAACAATGTGAGCTTTTTTCCCCAGAAGAGAGCACCGTTTTAAAAAATGAAGATACCATCATGAAATCAACATGTTAAACAAACAACTCTTCAGTTATTTTATGGAGAACACATATTGCAAAGGTATGTGTAGACACAAAGGACAGTAATAGCCAAGGTAGCATTTGGCAAGCTATTGTGTTTAACAACCTTATTTTCTCTGGTAACAGAATTACTTTGGGGAGTCTGATTTTTTTTTATAGAATTACTTACCCCAAATCTCTGTGTCCTGGAGGGCTATAAGCGTTACCCGATACCTGAAAAGCTAAGCTGATAATGAGTTGTAAATTATATTATTTCAGTTGTCTGTAAAGTAAATATTTCCATTATATACCTTATGGACTATCTTAAATATTTAGTCTGGAGTGCCAGATGACAAATCTCAGATCTTTCCCCAAGATACTGGGCTTTGTTGTTTTTTTTTTTAAATTTCCTTATAATTATTCTTTCCTCTGCCTAATGAGCTGCAGAACTGAGGCTCAGAAAGCAGCGGTTAGTGGAGACAAAATACCATCAGGATAACCTAAACTGCTAAACGCTGATAAATATTTAGACACCAAAGCTGATGTGAAAGTCACCCACACTATGCTCAAACAGGGAAAGAACACTACAGAGCAGGGGTCTCAAACTCAAATGACCATGAGGGCCACATGAGGACTAGTACATTGGCCCAAGGGCAGCATTACTGACACCTCCTCCCTGCCCTTGGCCCCGCCCCCGCTCCACCCCTTCCATGAGGCCCCACCCCTGCCCCGCCTCTTCCCACCCCTTCCCTGCCCCCATTTCAACTCTTTCCCCGAAATCCCCACCCCAACTCCACCCCCTCTCTGCCCCCATGGGGAGCAGGAGGGGTGTGTGGTGTGGCAGAGGCTCAGGGCAGGGAGTTGGGGTGTTGGGTGTGGCAGGTCAGGGCAGGGGATCAGGGAGCAGGAGGGGTGTGGCAGGGGCTCAGGGCAGTGGGTTGGGGGTGGGGTGCAGGAGGGGTGAGGGGTGCAGCGGTGATCAGGGAGCAGGAGGGGTGTGGCAGGGCGCTCAGGGCAGTGGATTGGGGTGCAGGAGGGGGTTCAGGGCAGGGGCTCGGGTGCAGGGTGCAGCAGGTGGCCCAGGGAAGGGGGTTGGGGTGCAGCAGGGGACTCAGGGCAGGGGGTCAGAGTGCGGCAGGGGGCTCAGGGCAGTGGGTTGAGGTGCAGGAGGGGTGTGGCGGGGGTTGGGATGCAGGGTGCAGCAAGGGGCTCAGGGCAGGGGATTCGACTGCAGGAGGGGTTCAGGGGGCGGGATCTGGCCTGGCGTGCACTGGGGGCAGGGCAAGCTCCCTGCCTGCCTGCCCTGCCCCGGGAAGCAGCTGGAATGTGGGGGAAGAGAGGTGCAGGGGTGTGTGTTGCTGTTGCTTCAGGCATCAGCCCCAGCATCTCCCATTGGCCGGGAACGGGGAACCGCTCCAGGTAAATGCTGGAGGAGGGTGGGAGGGCTCAGAAAATAACCTTGTGGGCTGCACGCAGCCCATGGGCCGTGTGTTTAAGACCCCTGCTGTAGAGATCTGTGTGCATGTTTCTGCTGATAACCTTTTCTTTTAAAATAATCAATTGCTTTCAAACCCCAATGTTGCAGTTGGTTTACAAGTGAGGTTAGGCCTAGTTATCCCAGTTGTCCCAGTATCTGCCCATACAATAGTCACAAAAGGGGGTGCCATTAATCCAGGAAGTTGTGCATCTCCAGAGGTTGTTCATATACTACTTCTCTTCACACTAGCAGAGAAAACGGTGACTAAAGAAGGCAGAAAAGGAGATATGGCCTAAACAGAGGTGGGCAAGGTACATTTATAGCTAGCTCTGAGAAAAACGATACTCAACTTCCAAATGAGACATTCTTTAAATTACCAGTCAAACCTACAAGCTCTACAAGGTGCAGGCAATGGGGACTCAAACCCTTAATGTCTAGTTAAAGTAAATGGAGTATAAGTGCTGTGTTTTGCTTTGATAAGCCCCTAGAGTGAATGTCATCCTTAAGAAGCACAAGCTTAAAACCAAATGGCCATCAGTATCAATGGACAGACTCCATGTAGTCCCTCGTGTGATGTATACTGTATCTCACAATACTTTGATTTCATATCTATATAATTTAATTAATTAATTAATGGAGCACCAAAGCAGTTTTCAGGCACGTAGGAAAACCACGCCAGACACTTTCAAACTATGGGCCAATTCCTAGCTGTTTTACTCAGTGAAGTAAACACTACTGCTTCTGTGAGAAAGATGAGCAGGAATTGGCCTTCAATAAGATACAATAAAATGAGAAATGATGAAAGTCCGTAAGATGCAACAGAAGGCAGCGGGAGATAACAAAACAAGGAGAAAAGGAAGCTGCTCTTGGCAGAGATCTATTACTAGGTATTAGATCAATTTATTCTGTTTCAGATTCAGGCTTTCATGGCTGTTTTAACTACTTTTAGTTTTGTATAATCCTTAAATTGTTTTAGTTTCATTATAATCAGGTGCAACAGTGGAAGCAGTCAGTACCAGAGGTGAGATATGTCATGGTTTTGTTCTGTAAACTTCTGTGATGTACATTTTTTTTTTTAATCATCAATGAGCTCCTGTCTGAGAATGCCAGAATCTATACATTACCTGGGCTTTTACAAACTTAAAAAAAGCAATAATCACTAATATCTGGCATGGTTTTATAAATAAAAATGCTAAAGCAAGAACATTAGTAAGGAGAAAAACTAGCAGCTGTATTATTGGTTATGTGCACAGTCTAATTAATATACCTATAATCTGAAGGCAAACCACGTTACTGAACATACTGGCCATTAACATAACAAGTGCTTATTATTTACTGAGATGCAACTCAATCAGACATCCTGCGGATGTCTAACTATCTTTTATTTCTTTTCCTACTCATTCTTTTCTTGATGATTAACTGCATAGAAACAGGGAGCCTCCCTTCAGTGCCTTTGTTTAAAGTGAGAATCTTGTGTATTTAATTGCCCTCAGGCATCTGATCCTTTCAATGCAGAGTGGAGTCACTCCCATGGTACAATATCCCACAACACCATTGAACTGCAGACTGCTTAAAAGTAACTCGTTTGGATAGTACATGCACGATTGCCTAAATTATATTTCTCTCTTTACAAGCAGTTGCGTTTCTTTTTTCTTTAATAAAATAATAATAATAATAAGAGCTGAGCTATGCAACCCTTTTAAGTCCTGCTACCCTTTTCATCTAAGATTGTACCCTGATAAATTTAATTCCTTCAACACTGAATTACTGCAGATAAATTCATTTATTAACTAGTTTTGAACAAAGCTTTTTTATTGGCTCCGTTTTGTTAGCCATCTGCTTCTACAAATATCCCGTATCACTGATTTCTTGGGTGATGTCTCACCCCTCCACTTCCCATTTTGCAGAAGACTGAGGTCCCGTCTGTTCTGCAAGATGCTTAAAGATTCTGTTACATTTTCGTAAGGGTCGAGGTTTGTTCAGCTGTCTCTTATCCAATATTTCCCTCTCCTGTCTCACCCCTGTTGAGCTTTAGGCATGTTTGTTGTCTGTGGATATGTCTACACCCTCCACTCTAGAGACAGCTAGCTATAATGCAGTAGTGAAGAACTTGTATTACAGGCAAGGCTGGTAGCACTGTTATTAAGATTGACCAACAATACCCATTATAAGACCATGTTGTTAGTTACTTATAAATTCGTCAAACTTTAAACAGTTTAGCCTAAAATTTTCTATCCCAGATGTCTGCCTTAGGCTGAATCATTTTGGAGGGGGAGGGGAAGGGAAAGGAGACCCTAGAGTCTCAAGTTCAACGAACAGAAAACGAGGTACACATAGTTAGTGTCATCCTGTGAAAAGTCTGGGTGAAGTGACTTGCCCAGCATCAAACAGGAACTCTGTGGCAGAGGCAGGGATAGAATCCAATTTTCCAAAGCAGCATTCAACTTTCTTAACCTTGAGACCCTCCTTTCTCTCCCTGCAATCCCCTGCCAAACACTTTCCAACTTCTGCAACAAATGAAGCAGGGGTCCAACAGACAATCTCCTTCAATACAGAACCCTGATTCATCTCTAAAGCAGGTCCATTCTGTGCAATGAATGAGGCAAGGGACCTGTAGAAACGAATACATGATCACATAATTAAAGACTGTATCATAATGCACACGTAACAAGGGAGCCAAATTAAGGCTGTCAGAGGAGCCAAATTAACGTTGACCTTAGTTCTGGCATCTCCTAACTTAGGAGTGCTCGACTTTGCAACCTTAGTGTTCTCTTAATGTAGTTTTCCTTGGGTAATATGTATATAGGACCAACCTCAGCCCTACATGGGTATTTGAGGGGAGGGATAGCTCAGTGGTTTGAGCATTGGCCTGCTAAACTCAGGGTTATGAGCTCAATCCTTGAGGGAGCCACTTAGAAATCTGGGGCAAAAATCAGTACTTGGTCCTGCTAGTGAAGGCAGGGGGCTGGACTAGATGACCTTTCAAGGTCCCTTCCAGTTCTAGGACATAGGATAGGATATTTTTAAGTAGGAGACTGGAAACTTTAGGAGCCTGTTTCCCAGTTACACTACTAGGACAACATAAATAGGGCTTAACGTAATAATTTACCCCCACTTTAAGGTCCTCACACTGTCAAAGCCTTATGTCCTCTCTTGCCCTTCAAAGGGGTTTAGAAATAAACCTCTCAGAACATAGAGGCCTAGGGTTGCCAGGCATTTGTTTTTCAACTGGAAGTCTGACTGTTAAAAGTCCGGTTGGCCGCCGGAAGTGGGGCAGGCAAGGTTAGGGTTGCCTGGTGCCGCATGGCTCCTGGGAAACTGCCAGCATGTCCCTCTCTGGCTCCTAGGCATAGGAGTAGCCACAGGGGCTCTATGCACTGCCCCCACCCTGACCGCCAGCTCTGCAGCTCCCATTGACTGGGAACTGTGGGGCCATGCCTGCAGACATGGCAACACGCGGAGCCATCTGGTCATCCCTCTGCCTAGGAGCCAGAGGGAAATGTCGCCACTTCTGGGAGCTACCTGAGGTGAGCACTGCCCAGAGCCCACACACCCTCAGCCCCCTTCCATTCCCCAAATCCTGAGTCCCCTCACGCAGCCAAACTCCCTCCTCCAGCCTGCACCCCCTCTCACACCCCAATCACCTACACCAACCCTGACCCCCCTCTTGAACTCTGAACCCCTAGCCCCTGCCCAGAGATTCCTCCTGCATCCCCAACCCCTCATCCCCGGCTCCACCCTAAAGCCCACACACCCAGCCGGAGCCCTCACCCTCTCCTGCACCCCAGCTCCCTGCCTCAGCTCAGAGTCCCCTCTCACACTCCAAACCCCTCATCCTTGTCTCCACACCAGAGCCTGCACCCCCCTCTTGCACTCCAACCTCCTGCCCAGGCCGGTGAAAATGAGTGGGTGAGCAATGGAGGGAGGGGGTATGGAATGGGCAGGCCTTAGAGAAGACATGGGACGGGGGTGGAGCAAGGGTGTTCAGTTTTCTGCAAATATTACTGTTAGGTTTTGTCAAGTATATTATACAGCATACTGAGATCATTCCAGACACCAACACATGCGTGCAAGCTCTGATTTCTTGCAGCCTATTTTTAAACATCTTCTACATAAGCTCACTAGACAGATGAATGTGTCAACAGATCTATGTTACTATAGTTGCAACTGATTGATAATATTTTACACTTCAACACTGCCAAGGGATTACACCAAAAATTCTGGCATGAGGTTAACTACAAAAGGACTACAAAATGATGTGCATCGTCTTTGGATGAATCAAAAATAATGGAAGATAGCATCGTATTAAATTATTTCAGGTAGTACCCGTTTGTCTATTCCACTGGGTGGTTTAATGGATAATTATCCACCTTGCATCATACTCAAGAATTGTGCTCAGGACTAGCAAAATACTTTAACCTATCAAATAGCAAAGTAATGTGTTTTAATAATGGCTTCATATTAATATTGAACTCCCTGGGGTTAGATCTGGAAAACATGTCCTAGATCATCCCATCCACCTTCCTGTCAATGTGCAATTCTTCTGTAATGCTTTGCTCAGGTCAGATTTAAAAATTCCAAGGACTAGATCTGCCACCTCTCCCACTTTAAGAAACTATTTCACAGTTCATTACATGTCAAGGACTTTTTCCTTATGTTCAGTGTAAATGTTCCCTGTCTTAATCTGATTCCATTACTCCTATGTGAAACAACACTAAATTATGATGTGCTAGTATCCTTTAAATATCTGTCGACAGCTATGTCCTCCCTCCCACCTTCCCACCCATCCTTGCTTAGCTGAATAAGTTATAAATTATGTTTAGCTCTCTTAATTTTTTCTTCCTCAGCAATCCTTCCTGCCATATGATCATTTCTGAAAATGCATACAATGCCACAAATGTTCTCTACTCTTTATAGCAGCAGGTCAATTTCCAGCATGAAGTGGGTCTCTATCCCAAAGGGCTAAAATCCAATCAGTGACTGATATTACTCCACAAGAGAACAACATATACAAAGTGGGGTATGACCATTAGATTCAAACATCTGTTTAACAGAAAAGGTTTGAATAGTGTCATGAAAGTAGAGGCAGAGGGATCTTAGCAATTGCTAGTGGAGGCTAGTGTTCAAATCAGGCTGCAGAGAAGACAGTGTGAGATGGAACAAAAAAGGGTCAGTGAAGCGGCCAGCTTGGGTAGAATGGAGGAAAAAGCAGGTGACATGGGAGGGGATGAAAGAGTTGTTTTAAGCAACCAGGGCAGGGCCAGGTAGAGAGGATGGATGACACACAGTAAGATTCATGGGAAAGAAAAGTTTAGCAGCCTCCTATTGAACTGACTGTAAGCAATGTAGCATGGTAAAGAACTGAATGGGGCGAGGAGTGGGGGAGAGAGAAAAATCAAGGAACAGTAAGCAGCCACTGCAGAAATTCAGCTAACAGAGCTCTGAGCCACAGAGAAGATATCTGAAACTACGCGGTCTAAATGTTGGGGCTATGGGCAAAACCCAACCCTCCTCCACAATAGTAAAGAATGCTGACTATTACAGTTTGCCACTAATCTCAAGACACCACTATGTAACTAGTGATATTAAAAAACAAAACAGCAAAACTTAAAGCTGGCACATTAGGTGTCATGAGATACCAGGTACAGATAAGCTACAAACCCAGCAATTATATACCTATTGTAGTCAGACAAGGAACAGTAGGATGTTCACTCCTACTCCAACTTGAAGACAGGAGTAGAATCTGAACTTTACCCAGCATGAGGATGTTAAGTATCTATTTGTTTGTGATGCTTGCTCATTTATGATTTTCCTCCTCCTTTTCCTCTCCTTTTTCTATGTTTTCATCTCTGACTATTCTACAAAAAATATACAGTCCTGATCCCTCATTCCTTACACATCCAAAACAGCTTTTCAACTTCAGATGGGTGAGCACATGTAATGTAGTATCGAGCCTGCATTTTGTTATCTCTGAAAATCAAAAAACTTAACAAAAAACAAGTGAAACTCAGAACTGTTTACATGCAAATCAGATAGCACCTACCAAGTATCAATAGTTTCAAACAAATGCAAAGCACAGCCAGGAATGTTACTATGAACATTCCTGGTTGCAAGTTCCATGACAAGAATAAATCACCCATTCCAGAACATGAATTGGGGGGTTCAGGAGGAGATATCTATTTGGAAAATTCAAAGGAATGTCTCATTTCCTCCAAAACCAGACTGATTAATTAGTTGATGCAAATTAAAAGCAACTCAAACTACAGAATAATTAGTGAAGATGCAATTTAAAGTTAAAATTAGATGAAGATAAAAAATTACTTGAGGCAGACGAGAGCACGCAGCAGCACAGTAGTATCAGCTGAATTGAGTCTGTGTCTGTTAAGGAGTGAAAAGTTAAGCAGCTAAAATTCTTTAAACTCAGACCTGGGGCTGTGCTCAGATCCTATTCAAAGGTTAGAGTTCCAGTGTCCAGTGTGACCCTCTGGCTATTTATTGACCATTCATACCCTGATATACTTGAGTGTGGCCTCCCACAATGAGAGAGTTCGCTGAAGCCCTTTGGGGTTTATATCCATTTTACAATAATCTAACTCCATTTACTTCAAAGGAGTTACCCTCAAGTTATACAGCTGTAAGCTAAATCAGAATCAAGTGCTTTATTTTTTCCTGAAAAACTTCATAGAATAAACTACTACTAATAAAAAATAAGTTACACTTACAGTAGCTGTCTTGACAAAGATTTTCCAGTATATTGTGCGTAATTGTCTAATGTATACTTAATATATATATATATCTCAGTGTAATGTATATAAGTGTAATGTATACTTACAAATATCAGTGTAATGTATATATATAAGTGTAATGTATACTTACAAATATCAGGTAGGAATCTCAATGTGGTTGTAAAGAGTACCTAAACCCCCAAGTTGTCTCAGCCTCAGGATCCTAGGGTTCAGGGCGGTAGGCGTAGAGGCAGAGGGGCTACTTGTTCTGTGGACTCTGCACTGTTCTGTGGGCCCTTTACAGCAGCTCAACTGCCAGAAGGGGGCCCCAAAGTTAGCTTAACTAGCCCCCGCAGAATGCTGAGTGGCTGAGGGCAGGATGGGATATCAGAATTGAGAACACTAGTGACCTGGGCTATGGAGCAATCCATTTGCAGCTATGGGCAGCCAACATAAATGCCAGGAGTTGCTCTAACTTAAACCAGGGGATCTCCTGGTTTGTACCCTCCCTTATATGGATCACATCCCTTTGAGATATGGCACAGAATAATGCCCAAGGTGCAGAGCCTTCAAATGAGAAGGGACCTTTATTATATGGCGTCTCCACCCCGAGAGCTCTGCAGTTCCATCTTCCACCTTTTCCTATTGCATAGCCTGCAATGATGTAGCAGCAAGTGCCATTGAGTGAGACATGGTGGTGATGGTGGTGAATCCTTTATGAAAATGCAGATACCAGGGTGAATTTGGTCAGTGGGACTCTTTCCTGATGGCTGCAAGAAGGAACCTTCACTTTGTCAGATCCCATCACCTCCCAGGATGGCAGCACTATTAAGGTGTGTTGAGTCAGGGACACATGTTCTAGACTGTGTGGCCTATTCAGTTTTTCCTGACATTCCTCAGGCAGGAAGAACTCCATTTAGCTCCAAGGAAAACAGGGAAACTCTCTTCTTTAAAGTCATTGTCCAGTAGACTAGCTGCCATATACAACACCTGAGGGAGCTGGTTGTTTATAAAAAATGTTATCTTGTAAATATACAGGGATTGATTTCATTGGTATATAACCCTTATAGTTTCTCTTGGATATTTAGTGTCCTAATCCCAAGGACAATTCTTATTCACTGAACTGAAGCAAGTTTTGGTGCAAGTCTCCTGAAAACAAGTCTGCTGAAGACAACTCAAGATAAGGAGATAAAAGAGCCAAAAGCAGCACAGCAAGGAAGATGAGAGACAAACTTATCATGGGTACGGACTGCCTGATCTTTATATAACTTCCAAAGCAGTAAAATTATTGCAGAAGTAAAGTCATTGTGTAAAATGCTAATCTCCTGGCTATGAAGATTAAATTTGTTTATTAACAAATTACATGGAATACATACAAACTGAAAAGATATCTGTGGTATACAAGCAAATATAATTGTCATCCCACACTAGCGTAATATACAACTGTGGACAATTCCACTGAAAAGCTTAATGCACTGTCCAAGTGAGGTAAATTAGAAATCATAAACGTACATTTTCCAAGTGCTGGATGGGCTTTATGCCTTCACTCCCATTGATTATCAACAGGAGTCACATGGGTCATCATATCACAGTAAGTGAAATGAGTTGGCAGTCTCTATCCATTTTCTAATGGAAAGGTGTCCCCATTGCAAAAAACCCCACCAACTAAATAGCTTTCTTAGTCACCTCAGCAGGGAAGCGAATTATTAAATGGACATGGAAACTACATTACTTTCCCACCCCTAGACATTTTTCTAGGTCAGCAGTGGCACGTATTGGCAGAACAGCATGGGAAAGCTTGCATCACTATCACCCAAGTTATACCTGACAATGGCTAAAGACTTCAGTCTCCTGAGCCTTTCTTGAGCATTGAGTGTTTTTTGTTTTTGTTTTTTTGTTTTTTGTTTTTGTTTTTTAAGTAAAAAGTCCTTTGCACTGTGTATCATCGAACTACCAAAAAACAACACAGGCCATATAAAAAATGAGGCATCTCAGACTGCACATAGAATGAAAAAGAACCTACACTCAGTCCCAATTCTCTTTACAGCCATATCAAAACCTTTAAGCTGGTCAAGTAGTACAAACATGTGAATCTGCTTTTGGAGTTTGAAAACTGTCATTAGTTTTATCTATCCAATCTCCAAATCCTAAACTCAGAGATTACTAGAATAGGTCAAGCTTGATACTATGTCGACATTGTTGCTATTAGACATGAAAAACTAAATAACAGGGTCTGCACTGTGTCAGTGAACATTGTACATTCTTTGGTTTGTCATGCAAAGCACAAAGTCCCTGATGGAGTTTAAAATGGCCTTTGTATCAGCAAAACTTGTTTACTCATGGAATACAAGCTTAATGCCCAAAGCATTTTTAAAAGAAATTGCATGTAACAGAAAAGGCAATGCTAGTTCCAGGCAATTGCACTGAAAATACAAAATATCACTGGCTTCACATAGCCTCTGAATTGCATATTCATCACTTTATTTACATGCACACATATATGCTTACACATAAAGAAAAAACACTTTAGGAAAATTTAGGCCCATGTGTAGGAAAATAAGATTAGTCATACTAGATCAGACTAGTAGTCAACTTGGTTTTATAGTCTGCTTCCATTAGAAGCAATACCCAATACTTTGAAAAAGTCAGAAGTCCCTCCTAACGTACACAGGTAAGATCTGCGGTGTTTTACACCCACTTTGATAGGTTTAAAATGAAAACACCAACTATAAGGCAATGGGGAATCAGGCACCATGGGGGTGGCCTAAACAGACCAGGAGTAAAGATAGGTATAATTCTCTGGGGTCCAGATCCACTCCATGTCTTCCACTCCATCGCTTCTTGGCTCTATGAGCTAAGATTTGAAAAAATTATTTAAGTTATATCTATCTCTGTGATGAAGCCAATTCAGGATGCGAGTTTTAAACTATGGAGACCAATCTAGCCTGGAAAGACTATCTGAGGTGAGCTGCGAGTCCTGGAGAGAGCAGCGGGCAGGAGTGGCTCGTTAAGCTGCTGGGTGGTAGTACTGTAGCTCTGCAGTGCCAGAAGATTCTTGAGAAAGGGGAGGAGTTGTTCTCTAGTAGCTTCTGTGCCCAAGAGTTTCCTGAACCAGATACAGGTGAGGGAAGAAGAAGAACTTGCTAATTATAGACTCATAGACTCATAGACTCTAGGACTGGAAGGGACCTCGAGAGGTCATCGAGTCCAGTCCCCTGCCCTCATGGCAGGACCAAATACTGTCTAGACCATCCCTGATAGACATTTATCTAACCTACTCTTAAATATCTCCAGCGATGGAGATTCCACAACTTCCCTAGGCAATCTATTCCAGTGTTTAACTACCCTGACAGTTAGGAACTTTTTCCTAATGTCCAACCTAAATCTCCCTTGCTGCAGTTTAAGCCCATTGTTTCTTGTTCTATCATTAGAGGCTAAGGTGAACAAGTTTTCTCCCTCCTCCTGATGACACCCTTTTAGATACCTGAAAACTGCTATCAGGTCCCCTCTCAGTCTTCTCTTTTCCAAACTAAACAAACCCAATTCCTTCAGCCTTCCTTCATAGGTCATGTTCTCAAGACCTTTAATCATTCTTGTTGCTCTTCTCTGGACCCTCTCCAATTTCTCCACATCTTTCTTGAAATGCGGTGCCCAGAACTGGACACAATACTCCAGTTGAGGCCTAACCAGCGCAGAGTAAAGCGGAAGAATGACTTCTCGTGTCTTGTTTACAACACACCTGTTTATGCATCCCAGAATCACATTTGCTTTTTTTGCAACAGTATCACACTGTTGACTCATATTAAGCTTGTGGTCCACTATGACCCCTAGATCTCTTTCTGCCATACTTCTTCCTAGACAGTCTCTTCCCATTCTGTATGTGTGAAACTGATTGTTCCTTCCTAAGTGGAGCACTTTGCATTTATCTTTATTGAACTTCATCCTGTTTACCTCAGACCATTTCTCCAACTTGTCCAGATCATTTTGAATTTTGACCCTGTCCTCCAAAGCAGTTGCAATCCCTCCCAGTTTGGTATCATCCGCAAACTTAATAAGCGTACTTTCTATGCCAACATCTAAATCGTTGATGAAGATATTGAACAGAACTGGCCCCAAAACAGACCCCTGCGGAACCCCACTTGTTATACCTTTCCAGCAGGATTGGGAGCCATTAACAACTACTCTCTGAGTACGGTTATCCAGCCAGTTATGCACCCATCTTATAGTAGCCCCATCTAAATTGTACTTTCCTAGCTTATCTATAAGAATATCATGCGAGACCGTATCAAATGCCTTACTAAAGTCTAGGTATATCACATCCACCGCTTCTCCCTTATCCACAAGGCTCGTTATCCTATCAAAGAACGCTATCAGATTGGTTTGACACGATTTGTTCTTTACAAATCCATGCTGGCTATTCCCTATTACCTTACCACCTTCCAAGTGTTTGCAGATGATGCCTTTGATTACCTGCTCCATTATCTTCCCTGGCACAGAAGTTAAACTAACAGGTCTGTAGTTACCTGGGTTGTTTTTATTTCCCTTTTTATAGATGGGCACTATATTTGCCCCCTTCCAGTCTTCTGGAATCTCCCCCGTCTCCCATGATTTCCCAAAGATAATAGCTAGAGGCTCAGATACCTCTTCTATTAACTCCTTGAGTATTCTAGGATGCATTTCATCAGGCCCTGGTGACTTGCAGGCATCTAACTTTTCTAAGTGATTTTTTACTTGCTCTTTCGTTATTTTCTCTTCTAAACCTACCCTCTTCTCGTAAGCATTCACTATACTAGACATTCCTTCAGACTTCTCAGTGAAGACCGAAACAAAGAAGTCATTAAGCATCTCTGCCATTTCCAAGTCTCCCGTTACTGTTCCCCCCTCCTCATTGAGCAGTGGGCCTACCCTGTCCTTAGTCTTCCTCTTGCTTCTAATGTATTGATAAAAAGTCTTCTTGTTTCCCTTTATTCCCATAGCTAGTTTGAGCTCATTTTGTGCCTTTGCTTGTCTAATCTTGCCTCTGCATTCCTGTGTTATTTGCCTATATTCATCCTTCGTGATCTGACCTAGTTTCCATTTTTTATATGACGCCTTTTTATTTTGTAGGTCACGCAAGATCTCAAGGGTAAGCCAAGGTGGTCTTTTGCCACATTTTCTATCTGCTTGTCCTGTTTGGATGAGGTCTATGCTTGTGCCCAGGACTTTAATCAGTATCTATTTTTGTTTGTTTTGTCATAGAATTATAGAATGGGAATCACTGTCCATTTGATCAAGGCACAAGGAAGCTGCCCTGTGTTTATTTTCTCATTTGGACCTATGGCCAAGGGTGCCTGCCCTATGACTATCCTATTTTCTTTGGACTGAGGGAGAATGGCTTTTGTTCTGTCAGGGCCTGTTACCCCAAAGCCCCCAGAACTGGCCTCCACACTTTTGCCTTCTGCTTTTATTTGTTGTTTAATATAGTAATTGTATTATTTAGCCCTAAGAAGCATTTTTGATTACAGGTTGTAATCAAAAGATATTACACAAAATAAAGGTATATTGTATTGTTACTGCTGGAAATTCTAATCAGCTGATCTTTGTTACAAAATCCCAAGGCCAAAAGCTTCAAAGTAACTTGTTTCTTTGTTGCTGTGGTATCTGATTTTTCAAGATAAACATGGTATCTTTCAAAGGCTGAGGGATGATTATCAACATGCACCAAAGTACATCTTTGAAGTGGCGCTTCTTCTTGAGTTTACTGATAAAATCTAAGCAGACTATGCAGCTGAATGGTAGATCTGGTGGGATTGAACATCTGAGTAATCCTTTGATTTCGTTATTAAGCAACTGTACATATATTTATATCATACAGTTTGCATGACTTAGTGCACAGATGTTGCAAGGTGTTAATATATATTTATTCTTTGATGGATTTGAAATCTACCAGATTTATGGCTTTTTCACTATTTTTTGTGAAAATATATTTTACCTACTCTACCTGATACCTGTCTGAAGGTATCCTGCTCTACATTACTGTCCCACAACCACAGGCACTTGCAAATTTTTAAGGCTTTAGGCAGGTGAAGGCTTGGGGGTAGGAAAGTGAAATCCAGGAGGTAAATGACAGCATTTTAATGGCAACAACTGTAGCATCTTAACTCCTATGGCTGCTACTACTAGCTGGAAGAGCAGCTGCACTTCTGCTGTGGGATGAAGGCTCTGGTTAACTCAGATCTCTCCAGTTTGACAAAAATTAGGAAATCTTGATGTAAACTACAGACTTTGGATGCAATTTCACAATTTCAGATAAGAAAGGCACTGAAACAGCCTGTCGCTGAGCATAAGGGATTAACATGTGAGCACATGGAGAAGCCACTGAAGAGGAGAGAGATTGTCACCAGTATTCTAGAGCTAAAAATATACTGAAATCGTTTTCTTACACATTAACCTTGAAAACTGTTCTGTATCTGCTTGTGCACTCAGACTCTAAGCAATCAAGGCGCTGACAACCTAAAGGTTAAAATGTAACAAGTCATGCTTTAACATTTTAGGATAAAGGCTGTCTTAAATTCCAGAGACGTTTTCAATAGGTTTTTTGCACTTCAGTAACAGACAGCAATATAATGCCGCCCTTCTTAAAGTAGCATAATTATATAAAACTGAATCCAAGATGAGAGGAGTATGACTGTTGTGGGGCATACCATTTTTGAGGGGCTTTTTGGTTCACCATTCTTCTGGAAAGGATTCATCATCCTGTTTGCCAGGAGCTACAGAGACACCTTACTGTAACAATAACTGTACTAGTTCAGCTAATTATTGTATGCAGTGTAGTTGTAGCCAGGATATTACAGAGACGAGATGAATGAGGTAATATCTTTTACTGGAACAACTTCTGTTGGTGAAAGAGACAAGCTTTTGAGCCACAAAAGAGCTCTGTGCAGCTAGAAACTAGTCTTCCTCACCAACAGAAGTTGTTCCAGTAAAAGATATTACCTCACCCACCTTGTCTCTCTTATTTCAGCTAAGGAAGATACCACTACATTTTCCACTAAAATGCTACTATTTACAAGTAATTAACATTAGTATGGGACTTGTGGTGGAATTGTGTTGATTGCAAATGGCAACATTTTCATAATGAACATTGTAAAAAGATAAGTCCATTCATCTTTTGATATTATGCCCATTACTGCAGCATCTGTGATAGTATTCTTACCCTGCCAAAAGTGATGGCATTACTTGACAGTATTACTTCCAAACTGATCACATGCTACAACCTTTTTCTAAACTCTTTTGATGTGCACTCCTAGTTCCCATGTCTACCCAGATAATACAACAACCTCTATCCCCCATTGAGCACTAGCACAACTTACTACTAATCTTGTCATTTTAAAGCAACGTAATCTTGTTATACTTCACAAAGTTAACTCACAACTAGTGATCCTATGCATGCTGGAACCTACAGTTTTTACACCATGAAAGTGTAGTCTATTGCTCAGAGTCAAAATATAGGAATGCAACATTTAACTCTACCACTGACTTGCACTATGACCTTAGGTAAGTCCCTTAACCATTCTCTGTACTTCAGCATTAAAACAGGGATAATATTGCCCACCTTTGTGAGCTGTATGAAGGTGTTTGCATGAAAAGTGAAATAAGTCCAATGTGTTACTGTTAATTATAATTGAAAGTCCCCATTTGTTATTACCATTTCTTTTGCACTTAGCATTTGTTCAAGTTACCTGCAAACATGAAATACAGATTTCTTCCCACTACCTAAAAAGTGGTCATTCATCTCAGGTAAATTGCTATAGATGCTGTCATTCTTTTCCAAAGGAATCGATCTTTGCTTTTTTGAAAGCCATTAAAATAAATATTTCATATTACTAATGAGTATTACATTCTTTAAGGAAAAAAACATACAACACAACAGAATATGTATGCGTGATGTAAAAAAGAATCTCTTCCTACATTTGGCCTAGACTCCCAGGCAGAGCATTAATATTTTTGTATTCTGTATAATCCTCTAGTTTTAGGTTTATGGACCAATTTTTTTCTTCTGAAATTTGCTATGGTTGTTTAAAGTCTTTGTACATAAAATGAATACAGACTTTAAAAGCTTTTAATCTGCTCAGAATATTTTAATTAAATTAGATGTAAACTGATATGTGAGAATTGCACAACACTGTCATATGAGGAAAATGAAGGATTTTCCAGTCAAGTCACAGGCTTTTCAATAGTACAGTTTATAGCCAATTTAATAAAGGTCACAACCTACCATCAATTCACATCAGTTCCATGGGATGAATGATGACAGGACATAGTGCCTTAGAGTCTAAACAGTGCGAGGGCTTCAGTAAACTATTTGCTATCTATAACTTGCTGTCAGGGTCAGTGGGCTGACAATTATGTTATTTTCTTCCTCTGCACTCTTCAGTCATAGACATCTATTCCTTGGCTATGGCTGTCTGCTTTTCATTACTTGCCCTGTCCTCTGCCACTGTCTTTTGACATTGTCAAAAGGTGTCTAGTTTTTCATTCTGTTGTGTGCATCCATTAGCTCAGATCTTTATCTTGCAACAATTTTTATTAATTATTTGTGTTACCACAGCACCTAGGAGCCCTAGTTATAGACCAGGGCCCCATTGTGAAAGGCACTGTAAAAATACACAACTAGTGACATCTACAGTTTTAATCACTGATATCTACAGGTGATTGCAAGTTTGAAGTTTCTATTTCAGTTTTTACTATGGAGCTGGAGCAGATGGGGAAAAGTCCCTAGGCTTAATTCCCCTCTTACACTGCTGTAAATTAGGATTAACTCCATGGAAGAAGATAATGTTACACTGGTGTAAGTGAGAGGAATTAAGATGTATTAGTGAAACAAAATTAATGTTGCTGAGTTATACACATTTATGCAAAAGATTCCCTAGTGGTGACTGCATTAAAAACTATTGAGGTTCTCTCCTTTGACTGACTTTCATATTAACATCACTACATTTGTGTTTTGTATTTCCCTGATTTTATTCTGCTCTGGTTCAGTTTCACTCTCAATTCCTGTATCTCACAGTGCATCTCCTCTCTTAGGTCCATACCTATGTCTATAATCATCATAAGATTATCTGAGACTCTTGTCTATGCTGTGAAATGCTATTGAGTTGCAGGAAATAGTCACATCATGGCACACTCCTGTGACACAGTTAAACTCAATCTGCTCCCACAGTACTGCAAAAATGTTGTTTCAATAATTGTGTTCCTGGACTGTGCTATAACCTTGGACATTGCAAAGGTGAACCATGATTCAAAAACATAGTTACAACACAGTTTGATCCTATTTATGCTGGAAGATTGAACCATGTTTTAACTACAGCCCACAACAGAGTAGCTTTCTTTTTTCAAGGGGAGGGGGTGTAATTTAAGTTTAGGTGAAATTTCTCTCCCCAGCAGAGTTGGAAGGATGTATTCAAGAGGACAAAGTGCGAAGAACCTTGGAAGGGTCCAATAATCCTTTTAGCTGTTTTACTTTTCATATTAAAATATTTCTAATTTTTCCAATCTCAAACTAAAGTATAAAAGTGAAATAATCCAACTTAATCATTCTCAAAAGTAGTTTCATAAGCACTCATTCATTAAGGCTTAAAAAAAAGACAGATTTACTGATATTTCCTTATCATATATTTAATAGTAGCTTTGAAGTTATTCTTGATAAAGTCACATTCACTAATATAGTCTTCTGAGCTATTTGGGAAGATACAGTAATTTAGCTAGATGTTAGTCTCAAATTATCTACACAGAAAGAAGCAAGGAATGTTTGTACGTAGATATATTAAACTTTTTTCTCAGCTCGGAGATCCATATTCTACCCCTTTACTATGTGCACTCTAGTAATTGTGAGCTTTGAGCATGAATCTAATGTAGCCTTAGATCAAGCAGCTCTGTCTGACAATGTGAAACAAACTTAAGCAACCAGATGGTAAACACCAAACCATAAACATGGAAGAGATGAAACCATAGGTGGCTAATTTACAAACTTTTTCTAAAAAAATAAACACTCAATAAAAAGGCATAAAAATGCTGTCTGTTCCACACACACACACACACAAATTTTCTTCTAGTGAGTAAATAAACTCAGCTGTGTTGTGTGATGATTCCATTAACCTTGCAATCAAGCATTAAATTAAACCGCCTAATTCAGATTTCCTCTCCTGCTGCAGGGGGAAATGTACCTTGTGAGCGCTATGTTTTATGCTAATAGAGCTAATGTACAAAAGCTCTACTAGCCATCTGCAATTCATGAGATAACACTAGTAAGTAAAACAAGTAAGCAAATTGCCAAAACTCCTTTGGGAATTCTTTAACTAAATAACCATTTAGGTGTGATTTGCTATATTTTCACACTGGGTTTTCTCATGGTATTCAGTTTACAGCTATTTATGGTGAGCTAAATTTAATCTTTATACATATTTTCTAGGTAAACTACTTGAGCAGAACTGAATAATCATTAACCTCTGTTCATAGATGGAGTAGACTCTAACCCTTTGTTATAACATTTTATTACAGTACCCTTCATTAGAGTAAAAGTTCAGGTGAGAAATGAATTAAAATTTAGGATTTGTCTACACAAAACATTACTACCTCACACATCAGGGTGTGACTCTATAGTGCTTTAGTTTGCCTCACAGTAACATCCCATGTGGTCACTGCTACAGCACGCTGAAAGTACAGTAATGTGCTTTCACAAACTCCCATTTCAAACAGCAATATGTCAAAGTGCACTATGGAACTTCCAGTGTGCTGTGCAGTGTCCACATGGGACATTAATGAGCAGCAAGCCAGTGCACTGTCACATCCTGGCTTGCTACGCAGCAAAGACCCACGTGACAAGCCCTTGGTTTTAATCCCAGGTTTTCAATGCTCAATGACTGAATAGGAGCTTTTGTCAAATCACAGACTCAAATTTTTCAAGATATTTAGGCGTTGCTGAGCTCAATGTTGTAACACTTAACTGATTTAGAAACTTTAATCTCATTTTAGAAGGTATTAAGATATGTAGGACCCTAGCTCCCATCAACTGTCCATGGGATTCTGGCACCTAAGTGCCTAAATCCCTTTTGATATTGAGATTTAGGCTCCTGGATACGTTAGGCATTGCAATACTGAGCACAGCAACACCTAAATACCTTTAAACCCTAGGCCTTGGCCTATAGCAGAATGCACCAAACTTCTGTTTCAGACAAATAGACAAATACAACTACTGTATTCTAATTAGAAAGGATTTAACCAAACTATTAATAATAAAGCCACAGTATCTGGGACGAAGTGGAATCTATCTAGTGCTCAGGATCCTGTTTTGCTCCTGAGTCAGCCACATGGATCCAGCCTTCAGTACTTGTATGTTTTCTTCTTCCAACTAAAGTTATAAGATTCATTTTCATAACAACCCTCCTTCTCTCTCCCATTCTCCTTAGTTTCTAATTATGAGGATGATGAAAGCTCTTTCACCAAATGTGTTCTTTGGTTTCTCTGTAACAAGCTGCTACTAGCAAGTAATTGCCTTTTCTTTTGCAATGTGACATGAATCCTCTAACTGGAATTTATTTAAAGCTGAAATAAAAAGCTCTTGTAAGAAATAAGAAAACCACATACAGGCAGGCTGGATTTCAGGCAAGTGACTTAGCACACAGAACTCAGGAAGATTTTCATACCAAATTAAAGTGTGACAAATGCTGTAAACATTACAGGAGGAGGTAATCAACAGCTCCCTGAAAGAGTTTTTAGTATTTTTGAAAATATTATTACTTATTTGTATTGTAGGAGTGCCTAGTAATCCTAGAGTCATGGGCAAAGACTCCATTGTGCTAATAGTCTTAAGCTTTCTTGTCAGTTCCCAGGCCTTATGTCATTCACAAACAACCCTATCTGACCAATTAGAAGTGGTATTAAGTAGAGATGGGGCTAAGCTGCAAAATTCAGCACCAGATATGAACTCCCCAAAATTATAGGCATGTTCTGGTCCTAAAGCAGTGACCGCTTACAGAGAACTAAACTAAATTTCTTCATAGTGTTTAGGTGTTTGAATTCAACCTTTTTGTTCTGCTCTTTTTCTAGTATTAAGGAAGCATCAAAAGAAATCCAGCTCTGATCTCCTCAAAAACTACACCTAGATTCTCCTATACTATTATACCCTTATTAATCTAACTGTCACCAACCAGAAGATCTCAACCACAGCAAATGAAGTCTATTACAATATTTTCCAGGAAAGGTTTACTAGTAGCAGTGAAAAAAAATTTGCTAACTTCAAAATCTGATTAAAAAGTGAAGCTCAAACTCTACTACTTAGGGACACTTTATGGGAACATAGAGGCCATGCATGGGCCCTTCTGCAAATGTTCTCAGTGCAAAGCTAGGTTCAACCAGCAGATCAACTGCTTATGTTAAATTCATCAAGCATGATGGTTGGCAGGGGATAGGAAGTCCTAATCAAATCCTGTTACAAAGCAAAAGTACTCAGCTTTTTCTATTCATCACAACCCTAGCTATGTACATGTCACGTATCTTCTGCAGAAGCTCTCTTTTGGATCAACCTCCCTAGATTCTCTTCTCTCCAGTTAACCATGTTCCTTTTAATAACCTGACAAAACCCCCATACCAGTCTTTGTGCTTGATTCTCCTCATTGAAGTTAATGAAGTTACATCGGTGAAAGTAAAGAGAGAATTGTGCCTTTCTTTTTCAAGTCCAAAGAATTAAAAGTAGAACTTTTTAAATATGCTTTTGTTCATTCCAGCTCACAAAAACCCACTTGAGAAACCCACATTACAATCAGAGGACCATATTTTAAAGGATTTCCGCTGTGTCTGTGCCCTTTTCCTAAGACATTAACTGGCATACAGCGTTAGAGCCCTTACAACCATATAGTCAACTACTGAAATCCTACTACACAGCTATTTACCTGAATTTCAAAAACATACATTAGCAGCTGCAAATTATGACACGTAAAAAGGCACAATCTAAACATGCATTTGCTTGACACAAGCATACCTGTCAGCATCTCCTAGTCCCAGTGAGGTGTTACGCTGCAGTGTCTCCCGCACCGCAGCCATCCCATCTGGTAGCCGATTCAGTCTACGAGTGTACAGGCCCAAACCGCCATCAGTCATGTACCTTTAAAAAACAAAACAAGATATAATGTTCGGTAAAACAGTTTGTAAGCCCTTCCACACTTTTGGTGGTGTTTATATATCCATTTTATACCTGGTACTCAGAGACAAAGCAAGCTTTGCTCTCAGTTACTGCAGGGTCATTTTGCTGAGTTCTAGCCCTGAACTCAGTGCCCCTCACCTTCTCTTTTCCACCCCCAGGCAAAATGAGACAAATATGAAGGAGGAGGAATACAATTTTCATTAAGAACCCACATGCATCATTGCTAAATGACTTGTGATTTCAGCTCTCTTTACTCATTCCCCAGCTATTTTGTGTTGTTTAAAACATTGGGGGTGAAATCCTGGAGACACTGAAGTTATTCACAAAACTCCCACTGATTTCAGTAGGGTCAGGATTCCACCCAAGGTCCTATCTGCTCTACGTTACATTAAAGATCTCACAGCACTCTGTGTGAAAAAGGGGATTTGCACCACTGGCCAAAAATGGCTGCTCTTCAACTTCTTTGCACTGTGCTGTCTGTCTGTAACTACCCTCCTCAACCAGCGAGGTTGCCGCATTTCAGTAATTTATTATTATTAAATATTTATGAAGGACTGTGTGTGCATATGGAGCTTTACAAATGAATAAGACAGGGAGGGATAGTTCAGTGGTTTGAGCATTGGCCTGCTAAAGCCAGGGTTGTGAGCTCAATCCTTGAGGGAGCCATCTAGTAAAGGCAGGGGGCTGGACTCAATGATCTTTCAGGGTCCCTTCCAGTTCTGTGAGATAGGTATATCTCCATATATTATAACATCCTTGTCCTGAAGTGAGTCAAGTCCAATAAAACAAAATAGAGATCTGTCTGAAATGAATTATGTTGGACCATTAAATAACATGAAATAAGTCTGTATTTTGTCAACTTCTGCATGGCCAACAAGGCAAACAGAAATCCTTTTGCATCTAGTTTTGTTATAAGAATGACTATACTGGGTCAGACTGAACGTCCATCTAGCCCAGTATCCTGTCTTCCAACAGTGGCCAATGACAGGTGCCCCAGAGAGAATGAACAGAACACAGAAAGGATTTCAAGTGATCCATTCCCTGTTGCTTATTCCCAGCTTCTAGCAAACAGAGGCTAGGGACACCATCCCTGCTCACACTGGCTAATAGCCATTGATGGACCTATCCTCCATTAATTTACCTAGTTCTTTTTTGAACCCTGTTATAGTCTTGGCCTTCACAACATCCTCTGACAGATTTCCACAGGTTGACTGTGAGCTGTGTGAAGAAATATGTGAAGAAAAATGTGAAGGGGGGGGGGAGGGAAGAGAAGCAATCCAATTCAGTTTTCATTTCCCAATTGTTTTCTAGATCACTGCAGAGACTCTAATGTAGGAAACTAGGAACAGCGTATGTATAGTACAAGTACTAAAAGCATCCCTTCTGCTTTATACTGGAGGTTTATAGGAACAGTCTAGAGATCCCTGATTCAGCCCAGGTATGAAAATACCAGCCTGACTTGTGATTTCATCCTAAAATGATAATCTGCTGTGGAAATGATGGCAGGACGAGAACGAATCTCACCACCTCTTCTTTCAATAATTTAGCTATAGTCTTAATGGGATAGGAGTGTTCTCACTGGGGTTAGCCCAGGACAGTATGAAGTTGAAGTAGGAAAAGAATACCTTCTCTTTTGGAACTCCTGCCCCCTTGAACAGCATTCCTGTTGACAGAACCCCCTAACTAATATGCCTTGTGTAGGTGTATTTTGTACACATACACCCTATACAGTTGCATATATATGCTGGTAAAGGATATGATCATGTAGCAGGACAAATGAACAAAAACATCATATACTCTGTATTTGAATAGCATGAGAATATAAACCTTAAACATATTCACTCAGATTTTTATACACATGATCTCTTTACTTTAATTGTGTTTTTTAACATTCTCAACCATGCTGTAATTGGGCAAAAAAATCATTTGTAAGTTCTTGATCTGCAAAGTTAGTTTCTAGATAAACAATTCAAAGTATCTATATAGTTCTGAGGTGTAAAGAACAACAGGACTTAAAACCTCAGGACATAGATACTCTGAACATTTATCTAGAAACCAGCTTTACAGATCAATAACTTACAGAATGAATTTATTACCTCATTGTAACATAGTTAAAAGACATTTTCTGCCTTAAAAAAGCAGAGCATTTCTTCTTAATAGCTTTAAAAAAGTAAATGAATGGAGTTGCTGACTATAAGTGCAACACATCTTTATATAGGCAGTTTGAGAAATGAGCACCTGAAACATCTCAGATGACACCTCATCCCAAATGTTCCGTTCTTTTAAAAAATATCCTCAATATATTTTTCCTTATTGATATTATGAATCATGATCTGAGACTTTTAAGTCAAATATCATTTTTTAAACTTCTTACTGAATTAAATGAGTGTAACGTTTATGTTTCAAAGCAAGTAAAGTATATACCCAACAGACACAAACATTGTTAAAATATCTTGCATTTATTTAGTGCAAATAAATTGCAAATTGGTAAATTTTAAAAAAAATGCAATAATCTCATACCCAATCCTTAAAAAAAATCCCCAACTATACCAAAACAACACTTTGCATGACACATTAATACAAAGATCGAAGATAATACATAGATCAATTAATTTTCTTCTGTAATAACTCCTCAACTAACTGTGTTATAAATAATGCACATACATCAAACATTTGAACTAGATTTTTAAAACCGATTGGAAAATAACATGCAAAGTAGTTCATAAAGTCTGCAGAAAACAGGTTATTTTTTTTCTTGCTTTATATCTGTACATATTTGCACAACTATTTAACAATGCGATAATCAAATAAATATACGACAGCTATAGTGGTAGAGCTGATATCTTTGGCATGCAGTTCAACATACCTTAGAGACTTGTAAATTGAAATGCCTCTCAAGTCTTTTGTCACTCTTAAGGAAATAGTGATACACCACCAAATTTATATCCAAACCGCTAGGATCTCTTCCTTTGTTTTAAAAGGACCAAAGCCAATTACTGACTTTTCTTACTGGGGCATATTTTTACTCACAAGAAGAAAGAACAGCCAAAACAGCCTTAAATTCATAATATATCCACGGATTAGAGGGAAAAAATCATGATGCAGATAGAACTGGCTCCATCTTTTCTCTTTTGTAACATTTCTGTCACAATGTCTCTGGTAACAAACCTAGCTGACTGTGCAGCCAGACTCAATTACTACAATTACTTGAGACAGGAAGGTTAAAAAAAATGAATAACCCTGCACTAGATGTGATTTAGCTATATAGGTCTGTACTGGGCCTGTTCAAGAACAACAGAAGAGTCCCCGTTGGGAGTTTTACAAAGAGGTTGCTAAGCTAGTAAAACTAGGGACAAGGCTATTCTCAGTTCTCCAGAGTCTTCAGGGACAAGATACAATTCTTTTCTCCAAATTTAATAAACAAGGTGGCTTAAAAGAATTATAACTGTTCCTCCAGAACTGCTAGAGCATAGTTTACATCAGGTCTTCCATTCTGTTTGTCAGAAACTCATAAAATCCTTAAAATGGAAGAGCAAATTTTGTTCACAGAAGAAAAGAGAAAAAAGGATAGAAAAAAGTATACCACTCTAATTATGTAAGACTATATAATTAAATGTGCATACTACAGGCATGTTGCAAAAACTCATACCTGCATATGCAAACTACTTGTTTGCACATGCAATGACCGATTTTCATCTCAAATGCAGAAACATTATTGTGAGTGTACCTGTCACACACTTTGAAAATGTAGCTTTTAGGTCTTCATTTGTCATCATCATCATCATCTGGCATATAACTAATCCTTTTAAATAAAATAAACTAATTTCCAATAATTTTTTTTAAAGTTAAAATAGATGTGATACTATTTTACTAGTTGAAAATTATGATACTGTGCATACACACAACATACATTAACTAATCTTAATATGCAGACTCTGGGTGAAATCCCAGGCAATGGAAAAACTCCTGTTGATTTCAATGAGGCCAGAAGTTCACCCTCTGTATGTATGTGCAGCAATCAGACACATTCAAATAACTCTGTACTTGTGCCAACTGGAACAAATAATAGCTTTTCATGGACAGACTTTCAGAAGCACTGAACATCCATAAACCCAATATAAGTCAATGGAGCTGCAGCTGCTCAACATCTTTGATAATGATGTGTGCAGGTTTTATTACTTTTTTTTTTTTTTTAAGGAAAACTAAAGTGTGACAAAAAGAAAATATGTGAACTCAAATCTTATAACAGCTACAACACCTCGCTCTATAAAAATTGCATAATGGGCTTGTTTTCTTAAATATTAGACAGACAGGGGTTTTATTTAACATTATCAAATAGGTAGCACAGCTTGTTGAATTAAAAGTTTTACAGCTGGAATGCAATTATACATAAATTCTATCTAAGAATGTGGGTGTCCCGCCCCTAGTTAGGGAGAAGTTTGGTCAGACTAAAAGGAGTGATGCCCTAACTCCAAACGGGGGCCAAATGGGGGAGCTGGAGGAGGCCCCATCTCCTATACTGTGCATGGAGGAATGGGGAAGTGGGTTTCTTTGTCTCCTATTGGTTGGCTTCGGGGGAGGGGAAACAGAGGCGCCAACTGGCTATGAGACCCCTTCCCCCCCATGTAAAGACATTAGGGAAATTAAGAAGAAAGGCAGGCCTACAGAAGTGTTCTTATGAAACATAAACACCATTAAGAGCCTAACTGCAAACACTTACACTGGCCATAACTGCTTCCCATCATAATTTTGGGGCCAATCCTACACCTTATTATTAAGTACCTGTCTACCTCTGTTAAGTATCTGTCATGCCATCATTGGTCACTTAAAACAGGTTGGACTGTACCTTGGGCTGTACAGATGAAAGCCTCTGAAACAAATTCATAACACTCTGTCCAAAGAAGTGAAATGCAGGTGCTCTCATACTCTTGCCTTCACAACAGGTTCAGCTGGGCAAGAAGAAATCGAATGCCTATATTACCACTGACATTGATCTAGTCTTCTCCTGATACATCACAATTCACTACCTCTAAGCACCTGGTAATAGCAGCTGGGATTTGTGTCAGCCAGTGTCAAGGGGTTGTATTTAATAACAATATATTGTGATATGTATAGTTAGTGACAAGGAAGACCATTAAGCCTTACCCACTATGTTGACTAAGGGACTCTTAACAGATGTACTCCAATGCAGAAATGCAGGATGCTAGAATAGCCTAAGGAGAGAATTTCTCTCTCACATGTATTTTGGTCTTCATGTTCCCTGCACAACTCCTGATAAGCAAATACATAAACATGTTCCTCTTCGATGCTGTGAAGGTTGATCTACCCTTTAGTTCAGTGCCATGGCTGCTGTCAATATGTCCCCAGTCATCAGCTGTTGGTGTGTGGCAATGGGTTCTTACACCTAAGGTGATGCTCTTTCATCTTCACCCAGCCTCAGACTAACCACAACTTGTCCACAATACTCGCTGGGTCCATCAGCCCAGGGAAAGTTTCCTTATTCTTGTATGATAGTGTCTCTCCTGTATGCTTGCACATAGTGCTTCGACTATTGTTTAATTTCTTTACTTGTCTTTACAAGACAATATATTAATTGCCTTATTAGACTCCTGCATCAGAAGTACCGTGCTAACACATTCAATGTCAAACACTCTTTAAATATCTAGATGAACAAAAGTTTAAAAGACATAGTTCAGGAACTTTTCTGGCATTTCAGTAATAACAACCAGAGGCCCTCAAACACTGACTTTTTATGCAGATGTGTAAATTTTAGTTCCTCAGGAGAATTTAACAGTCAAGCTTGAACAAGGTTAACAACTAGACTCAACTAGGAGAAGACTAATGACTGGACAATGAAGCACTGATAATAAGGAGCTTCTTATCTACCTTCTGTGGATTATCCCTCAGGACTCATCTCAGTATTTTTACTTTTCAGCAACAAGGAAATACAATTAATTTTCCACACTTGTGCCTCCCGACTACACAGGTGTTGTTTACACAGGCATCCTTAATAGTGTATTAAAAGTGCATGGCACAAATTGAATCAAAACAATACATAGTACTTTCTAGGCAAAAGAAAAAAAGTGCCCGCTTTCCTCTGTTTCAACTGTTTTTGAGTTCCCTTGGCAATTTAGATCTTTGAATTGCTCTCTTGTTTTGCCAACTACACCCCTGTAAGTGCCCCTGAAACTTTGTATGGTGTAGCGTATCCTTCCAAGTTCAATATTTTTAAGATGTTTCTGATGCCTAAGTGATTTTTCCCTCTTCCCTAAGTGCACATACAAAAAACAGGATCAAGTTATACCACAGATCAACCGAAGTCTTACTTGGCAGGCCAAGTCACTTGACTTTTGTATGCACTCTGTACTTGCCCATGTATACAGAGCACCAACAGCATGCTTATGGCTACACATCTGACAGCTCTCATACTTATTCAACTTTGCTGCTAAATCTCAAATTGTGAGTACAGTATATACAGCCTAAGGGATATTCTAGGCTTCAACATACAATCTGATATTCCAAGGACTTTTTTGCCTCAGTAATAAAATTAAATTAATCATCTCAAGTAAATCAAAATCTAGACAGGATAGTGAATCCAAAAGATTGGTCATCTCAAGGTTTCCAATCAGGCAATATAAACATTTACTCTTCTAGGCTTCAGTTACAGTGTCATGGGTATTACTAATTGCTAAGTGTCAGTGCTGCAACAACCAGAGAATGTGGTTAGACAGACAAGAACAAAGTACATTAAAGCTTTGATGTGTGTAAACAGCACATCTCTACTACTGCTTGTAAAATATGATAAATGTGATCAAAATATGCCTGTTGATGAAACCAGGAAATCATCTTAAAATATGACTAAGCTAAATATCATTATTACTGCTCAACTGACTGAAGGACCACTGCTAACCAGAAACTTCTCAGTTTAGTATAATTTGGGTTTGCCTTTTTTGTTCTGTATCATAAGCTTGTCTCTCACTTTTTGCCAAATTCCTGTCACCAATCAATCTTGCCTGACCACTATCATCCTGCCACTGCCAACCATCAGCTCAGCATTTTATCTTTCTAGCCAAAGGGTGGAACATGCACCTTGCCCACGAAGCCTGCCTTTAAATTAAAAAATAAAGAAATAAATAACCAGCCAAGCAAAGTCAGCTTGGGTTTTGTCTCTGGTTTTAATTCCAAGTTTTGATTCACGTACATTTCAACAATTCAGTGAAGGCATTCAGCAATGGGTTCAAGTCCTGAGCTTTTTCAGCATGGTCCTGTTGTCACAAGGCCAAAATACTCAAGATACAATCCAAATATTTCCTTTCAGATTCACATCAACTCATACCCAGTGTGCACTTTACTTTACATCTAATTAGATTGCGCAAAACAGATGGACTTTGCGGGGGGTGGGAGACAAGCCCTAGTATGGAACAACTCCTCTGCCCCCAACCATGCCTTGCATTCTCTGGAATAGCAATCATTGTTTGAGGTTGCGAAGAAGGAGATAGCCATCTAAGAGTTAGGTGAGAAAGGCAATTTCTTTTAATAAAATCTCATGAGTGAATTTCACAGCTTAGTTTGAGAAACCAGCTAAATGCAATATACTTATATAATTAGCAGTGGAAGCAGCAGTTCTCCCATGGAGGGCTCATTCTCCATGCCAATTTAATCCTGACCCTTTCCGCTGGGAAAGCCACTAACATGGGGAGGTGGTTTCTGTGAAACACATACTTCTCCAAGATACTTCTCCACTGGGAATAGAACTGGGACACATTTCTCATACACCATTGAACAGCTGTCACATGGTAACAATTTTTGGTCATTTCAGCTGAGGCCTAAGAATATTTCTGCTTGCCTAGTCTCCTGGGTCCACACTTTATTATAAAGTCCACCACTGTGCTAGTGATATTCTACGGTAAAGAGATCTTCCCTTTGCTAGAAGAATGGGTATCAAGCACATCATCTCCTGTAAGAGATTTGGAGCTTACTGTTGTACTAGATTAGATCTCAGATATGAGTGGTATGTTCTATATGCTCTATAGCCACAGTTGCTTATTTAGGGTCCAATCCTGCACAAAGTTAGTGTGACAATTATCAAAACTCCCACTAACAGTAGCACTGGGCCTTTACTAAAATGAGTCCATTTGTTGCTATTTCTGCAGGGCTCTCTTGGGGTCAAAGGATTTAAAAAAAAGTTACAATGCACATGCTTGTCCTGGTTCAAAGTCCTGTTCCCATACTGCATTAGGCAATCATTTCAGACACAGATACAGCCTCCCTTTGCCAATTCTGCTTTAGATTGTAAACTGCGCAGGGAAGGAGTTTTCCCTGTACTATCTTTGAAGCACTAGTAAAACCTAAGCCACTATAATATAAATGACAAGATTAAATACATTGACCCACTATCCAGCTCTCCCTTTTAATGGTATCAGGAAAAGCAGCTACTTTTGAAGAAAAATATATACAAAAAAAAAAAAAATCAAGGCAGTGCTGTTTCTTCAAGAACAGGGAAAAGACAATTAGAAAGAAACAAGTAGTTGCATTTCAAATTGCATTAGTATCCAATCCTTCAATGCAGAAAATCTAAACTGTAAATTATGTGGCGTTGTAATCCTCTGGTTTAGTGTATGCGATTGTATCTCCCTCTAGTGGCTGGTCTTACAGTCTACTCCTTTCTTACAGCTAAACGAGGAGTCCTTTAGCTCAAATGGCAAACCTATATTTTTGGTGCAGAAGGTCCTCAGTTCAATCCCTGCTCTGGTGTCTACATGTGTATGCAGACAGGGTTCTTCACACATTAAAAAAAAGGGAAGAAGAAGGGGGTAGGAAGGTGGAGGGTAATTGCCTTTCATTTTCTTCTTGTACCAAGGAGCAGCCCACAATAGCAAATGGCAATAGCAAATGTTGTCTCAGTTGATGCAAGTGACTCAGAGGACTGCCCCACCACAAATCACAATGGGTCTCTTTTCTGTTCTTTTTGCCCATTCTGTTTTTCCTTCTGGTGTTGCCTCATTCACATTTGCAGCTGATTATCACTTTCCACTTCCCTTCACCTTTTCAAAGCTTAAACACTACAGCTGATAGCCCTCTCAGTCCTTATAGGGTGGAGGGGAAGAAGCCCAGCTGTGGGGGAGCTGCAAGGGGGAGGTGAGCTGGATTTGGGAAGGTGATACAGTACACAGAAGTGTGAGAGGAAGGATTACCCACTGTTTACAATAGAGTGGGATGATCTAAAAATTTAAGAATTGGTGCTGTTATACACAGTCTAGACAAACTATCACAATGAAATCCCAGCAGCATCACCTCTTCCCTTCATTCTTCCAGATAGTGATGTGCCACCAAAATCCATACACAAAAATTCCACCTCAGTTGGCGATAAATGTGACATTCCCTGAGTAAAATACTGTTCTTTATACATTCCACTCTGACCCCAGGAACAAAACAAACAACTGTTCCATTCTCTTTCTCCTCCTTATATAAATCCATCAATACAACTCCTTCATTCGCTGATGAGAGTAATCATGGCATTTGTTGAAGGAGGGGGACTCCAGACTCTTCAACTCCCAACTGTGGCTAAGTAAGCAGGCATTGGCATGGAGAGCAGCTGTTCAGGGCCCCTATTCAGCACAGCAACACATTGGCTCTCTGTCTCTTACGGGTGCTGCTGGAGTAGCCTTCTGAGAATAGGAGCCTGGAAATTAGACGATGTTCTCCCAGAAGTGCTGGTGGGAGACAGGAGAGGCGTTCCCCTGGCAGCCTCATTCAGGCAGCTGCCATGTCCTAGCCACCTATGTCATGACAGATGCCTGAGGCCTGGTCTTCGCTATAATTCTTCTGTCAACCTAGCTACTGCCTCTTGGGGAGGTGAATTACCTAAACTGATAGGAGAAACCCTCCCGTTGGCACAGATAGTGTCTACAGTGAAGCAGTACAGCTGCATTGCTGCAGCGTTTGAAGTGTAGAAATATCCTGAGTAAGTAGCAGCCGGCTCAGTCCCAGCTGTAGAGAAGGCAAAGCAACCTGTGGTACTCTTGGATAGGACTATGAACCAAGTCTCCCCCGCCCTTCCAGAAGTGTAACCCATTCCCATCTGACAAATTTTGTGCAGCTCCATATGTGACTTTTCTCAATGCTGAGAACAAAGTAACTGATTTCCCCCTGCCCCCAGGAACCTGCTGGGCAGGTAGGAAACTATTTCCCAAACAGGTCAGAATCAAATGAGCCTTGGGGAAGGGAGCTTAAGGCCCTGGCTTATGGGCTTGCTGCAACAGCCCAACGTCCTGGCAAAGCCACTGGGTTCCAGAATATTGGAGGAAGTTGGTATGGGTGAGTCTGAAAGAGGAATTGCTGAGGTGGGGGGGTATCGATCTAAGATACGCAACTTCAGCTACGAGAATAGCGTAGCTGAAGTCGACGTATCTTAGATTGACTTATAATCACTTACTTGGCGTCCTCGCGGTGTGGCATCGATGGCCACCACTTATCAACTTTGCTTCTGCCTCTCGCCAAGCTGGAGTTCAGCAATCAATGGAAGAGCGATTGGGGATCAATTTATCATGTCTACACTACACGCGATAAATCGATCCCCAATAGATCGATCACCACCTGCTGATCCGATGAGTAGTGTAGATGTACCCTTCTACACTGCAAAAAACAAAAAAACACCCAAAACATCCCCGCACCGAACCTCACAGCCCAGGTCAATTGACTTGGACTCATGGGCCTTGAGCTGTGGAGCTAATAATGGCAGTGTAGACATCTCGGCTTGGGCTGGAGCCTAGATTCTGAAACCCAGCAAGGAGGTCTCAGACCCCAGTCTGCAGACCTAGCAGGAATATTACACTGTCATTGTTAGCCCCACAGCTCAAGTTCTATGAGACCAACTCAAGTCTGTTTACAATCCGCAAGCCCAAGTCAATTGACCCAGGTTCTAAAACTCATTGATGCAGGTTTTTCTTTGCAGTGTAGTCGTATCTGAAGGATCTACTATTGTTACACACTAGGCCTTCAGGCCTCTCGGATGGAGCCCTAGAGTTGTAGAAAAAGCTCTGTGATATCTAATTGTATTACATGTGAAGGAGTTTGTCATAACTGATTAAAAACTGTGTTGTTATTCACAAGAGAGAGTTAATGTTGTGTGTGAAACATTAACTTTGACATTTGCTGACTTGCAAGCTTAAATGGGTAATATTAACACTCAGAATAGCTTTTTAATGTAATATTTTATTTATTTTCTTTTTAGGCATGGCTCTCAGGGCATGATTTACTTTATATTTAAATATTTCCTTATTTTTGGTCTTTTCATTTTTACAACACAGGGACAGTCACAATTCCCTACATCCAAAGCTGGATATCACAACTGTTCTCTGAGGAGTCAGAAGTCAGAATTTCCTTATGCCATTTCATAAAGGTCACTGACAGCAGGCTGAGTTGTTCTGAGTCTACTTAGAACTCCTTGGGCTAGCATAGGTAAAAATAAAGAAATCAGTTAACTACCTACCCTCACAGTATTTACTGTGCTACAGTATTAAAAGGATCAAAATATAAGAAGCCTGTTCCTACAAGACAGAAGAAAGTTCAGAGAAAGGGAAAATATAACAAATTACATTCTAATGATTATTCGTCATGTTGGAGTATTGCAGCCATATAATGTACCTGTAGTTTTCACCTTCATTCATTATTTGTACTTAGATCAAGTCCTATCGTGCATGCTAAGCCATTTAATCTGCAGTGCCTAATGAAATGACCAAACCAGTGAAATTAATTTGAATCAATCAAGGTACAGAGCATGGATATGAGAAAGGTTACAAAGTTTATCTTGTACTGAATGGGCCATAACATTGCAATTTGGCCCAGGCTTCAAAATTTGGGCCTTGATCTATATTTGTATATTAAACACCCCAAAGATGAGGAGTGTTTGGATGCAGGATTTTGATGGCTTATATGCCATCTTCTTATTATCGTTATTTATTATTTGTTGAGTGGCAGCAGTGGGCTCAGCTCTGTAAAAGATACAAAGAAAGACATGGTCCCATCCTTGAGTGCTTTCATAGTTTGCACAGATATGGCACAAACCAGAACCAAAATGTGCGGTGTGACCCAGAGGAAAATTCCATCTTAGGGCCCCCGAAGTCAGAGGAAAAACTAATATTGATTTCAGGGGCATTTGGACTGGGCCTTTAGAGCACAGGCTTTTGGTTATTAAATTTATTGGAAAAGTGATGGCATTTTTGCAGCTGCCAATTCAACACTGATGGTTTTTTTCAGAAGTGAATTTTAAGACTTAGGGCTTGACATAGCACTGTCTATACCAAGGGCTAGGTCAGTATAACAGTGTCACTCAGGGGTGTGGAAAATAGTAAGTGAGTAGTAACACTGACATAAATTTGTAATGTAGACCAGGGCTTAGTATTCTAATTCAGGGAGTGAGTTTAACCAGCATGTACACATACAGAGATGTAGAAAGCAAAAGGTTCAGAGTTGCAGAATGGATACACAAGAAAAAGTTTGAATGTAGGTCTTCTTAAATCATACAGTGCTGGAACAGGCTTCTCATGCTAAATAGCAACACCTATGTTTCTAGTGCCATCAGAAACTGAGAATTACACAGCTACACAAAACAGTGAAAAATGCTGAGGAGAGAGAGACAACTCAACTTCAAATAATGTGCAAGTCAAACAGGTTCTTGTTTTAATCTTCACCAGCTCACCTCTCCTTACTTCTCATTGGCAGCAATCTGTAGCAGCAATAATTTTTATGGAGAACAGGTAAGAAAGCACCCATTATTAGCAAGAACTTTTTTCTTACTTCTTGTGAAATATATAAGTCCTTCTTTTCCTTCTCCAATAAATGTGCTCACCTTGACTCTAATGAAGGACTGACAAGCCACGTGCAAATGAAAAATAACTTCAGAATTTAAGATACCTTCCAGACAATAACTAGATAGGCAACGAGAGCATATTGCAATGTCAATCAATAGAGGTGTCAGAGTCACATAAAAATCTTGTTCATGTTACTCAACACCTAAGCAAATCCATCCTCTCACTAACTTCTCTACTAAGGCACTCTTATCTGCTGTACTATAGATACGGCATTAAAATTCAGCTTGTGATAAAATTCAGCTTCAGTGATTGTTTTGGCCTATGTAGTTTATGTGGGTACAACTCTTCCAAGGATCTTGCACCAGATAGACAATCTGCCAGCCAAAATGCCATTCCCAATTCCCCATCTGTGGGCCTGTTTAATTCTGATGACAGCAGGCCATGAGAAAGCCTGAATTCCCAAATTGCCCCAACCTGTTCTCCTTTTGAATTTCCCTCCACTTCAGCTCTACATCCTCACTTCACAATCCTTGTAGGAAGATCATTAGAAACCACAAAGCCTCAAATAAGCAAAGAGGGATCACCTCCCAATATGTGTGTACATGTGCACAACCACACAAATAAATTCATACATAAATATATGGAAGGAAAATGAACATCCTAGCAAAAGGGAGATTGGGGTAAATTGCCCTTTCTTGACAATTAAACCAAAATCAAGGGGAGGATGGGGGTGTCACAACCAGGACTTGGGTGGTTAGAGCAGGAGTCAGAGTTAGGCGAAAGCTCAGAGCCAGAATTAAGTCAAGGATCAGGGCCAAAGTGAGAATCAGGAGTCGAGCCAAGGGTCAGAGCTGGAATTGGAGTCAGAAGTCAAGCCAAGGGTCAGAGCTGGAGACCAGAGCAGGGATCAGGAACAAGACAGCAAGGCAAGAAATGGCAACAGACAGGGAATCAGGGACAAGCCACGAACGCAGAGCTCAGGAGTCAAGCAAGAAGGCAGGGTCCTATGTAGCAGCCAGACAGGAATTCACTTAGATGCAGAGACAACTTTCTGTGTCACCTTCTGGTTTAAACAGCGCAGCCGGACCAATTGGTAAGACCAGGCACTTGTACAATCAGGATTCCCCTGGGCAGTGACACATCGCTTATCAGTCACTAGCAAACTGCCAGATGGTGGTTGGGATGTCAAGGCTGCTCGCAGACCTTGGTTCAAGACTTGTGGATCCTCACATCAGGTCACAAGCCCTTTCCAGTTAGCAGCACTCTTCAGATCTGGGGGAGGTTAAAAGTCTCCCTAAAACTACTGCTTTGGTTTTGAAGTAGATAGATTACATGATTTCAAGCCCACCTAGAGGGAATGAATTATTTCACATCAAGGCCTGAAAAGCCTGGAGCTACACAGCCAACAGGAGTTGATAAAACAGGAAGTGTGATACAGGATCTTGTTTGCTCCCCACTCCAGGAAAACTCAAGTTACCCGCTGCTGCTTTGTTTTGTCAACTTTTTGGTTTCCAGGAGAAGTCAATTTCTCCCCTGGATGGGTCAGCCTGCTGCAGATCCAGCACCTGTGATCTTCCTATGTTAGCAAAGGTTTTTCTGCTGGATCAGGCCGCAAGGAATGGCACTCTTTCTAACCTTATGAAATCAATACTAATTTCTGCCAGAACCCTTCTTGAACAGAACTGGAAGGCAGGAAAAATGGAACTTCCCATGACCTGGTGCATTTAAAAGAAAGCGTCAGGAACCAAGGGCTAAAATGATTTATTTTGGCTATAACAAATATTTTGGCTTCCTTTCCTATCAGTTTGCCAATAAAAACACAGACCCAAGGTTTTTCAAACTACAGCATTGCAGCAATTTTGAAAATGACAAAGTGAAATGTATACCAACTAATAAAGGGCTATTCATGCTATAAATGCCTTTTTGTGCTGTTTTCTACATTCTGTAGCATAACTTAGGAAAATATTGGGCTCATTTGTCCTCCAGTTTATATTAAAGAGCCATTGTGCAGCAAACCACATCAATGCTGTCTTTACAAGCAAGCTCTTTCACTTCTAGATCCTATATTACCTTTGTCCCACTGACATACACTGCTATCCCATTTTCTGTTGTTGTGAATAACTCACATCAGGGAAGATGATTCATAACACTGAAGTTACAAACAATCTTTTCTTACTGAAGACAGTAATCCAGCATTATTAGGTGTCAGTAGGGTTCACTGAGGGTAACACCCTCGCCTCCAGGACAGAAGGTTCAAGTCCCCCAGTTGGTAGTGGGATCATATCCGGTGCTGTCATTTCAATGCAGTACTGGAGGATTGCCTCCATTCTGATGAAATCTTCCCATGTGATTATATTCTGAAGAATGTCTCCAAAGTCAGCAATGTGTGGTACTGCATTGTCTCTATGACTGCTCAAACTTCAAATGTGCACACATTTATAAGTAAATATGGTAGGTTTTTGTCCCCCAACTGCTCAAACCTCAAACTCGATAAATTATCTCAAAGTGAAGCTTGTCCTTCTGGCTCTGACATCACCAATAATAAAGATTCTGTCATTGGAACTTAGCTCACTAACGCTACGTGGGCCAGAAAAGAGTCCAGCTCACTCTCGCATACTTACAATGGGTCTGCAGTGCTCACATAAATAAAAACATTTTAGTCAGCGAGAGCAGCAAACATGATTCACTACATTAAGGACACATCTACATTAGAAAGAAAAATGCTATTTATATACAGCCATGCTTCTGATCCTATGCTTGAAACTGAGGTCCTTTCTATCAGTCTTTGGTTGGCTGTCGGAGTAAAAGGCAATGATCCCATAGTACTTTTGAAAAATTGTAGCAGATAAGAGTCCTGTCTCATATTCTGTCTCCCTCAATTAAATAGGCTCTAATATACAATACTACAGGTGAGCTCTTGCTGAGTACATAATGGCTGCTCTACTGGCCTATGCAGTAATGCTACCACTGGTACTTATTATGTTGAGATACCTGAAATGAGAGAAATGCTTGGTAAAACCAAATTTTAATCTATTTTATTATATCATGTGAGCTCCATTCTAGATTGTTAGTCAATATTTTAAGGCTAGTGTTATATTTCTGAACTTCAGCAGGTTCACTGCTATATAGTGCAGGGTGACCAATTAGTACAAAGTAAAAAATGATATGTGGAGATCTATACAATCACTAATGTCTCTGGAAATGTACATCCAGGACCTTAAACCTTTTTTTCCTGTGCCTTTCATAATTACATCCTTGTTTGTAAGATGAACTTCTAGAGCGTGAGGTACTGAAGCTGGCAATATCAGCTTCCGATTCTGTTGAGGACAATTTTCAGTTCAGATAAACAAATTAACTTCCCGAGCAAAACATTAGATGGAGCCACACACAGTAGCCTTATATGCATGGTTCAGAACACATGACAGATCTCTGCAGACAGGCTCATTAATATTGTGAAAAAGGTGTAAACATAAAGAAAACCATAGTTCTACCAAGGTCATACTTTTTCACTGGACAGGCCTAGCCTACTTGTCAGCAGGTATAATCTGAGAGAACAGATGTTTTTTCCTTAAACTTGTTACTGTCCACTCCTATCATAATCCATGACTTGCTATAGACGAGATGTTCAGAGGGCCAGCACTAAACCCATACACCAATTAAATTCTCAAAATAGGGCCCAAGTAGGACTAAGGTGGTACGTCAGTCTTCCCTCTACATGGGGGTATTTTACCATATGAGAACAAACTTCTTTCACTTATATAGCTAAAACTAGCTCTTCCCTTCAAATTACATTCACTATCTAGAACTCACACAGATCTTGCACTAGGTCTTTTATAATAACCACAGCAATAGTTAAAATCATTTTCTCTCTCTTCCAGTCAATTTTACAAATCCAGTTTGGGGTGAAAGTCATTTGTCTTGAGGAAAGAGTGGTAACTTTTAGCATAATAAACATTGCAAAACAAAGGCTTTATTTTGTGTAAACATCGGTGATTTTAGGAATGTGTGTCTTTGTACACTGGCAACTAATAGTTCCTTATATAAAATCGAGAATTTACTACATCTCCTTCAAACAGCTTTCTCACTGGATTCTTTAGTATATGATCCCTAAAGGAAAAAAGAAAATGTAAGCAAAACTTCCAAACTCGCTGGTAGAACAGAGTCAATTGAAGGTTTCCAGGGTCCATTGTGGTTAAATTTGCTGAACCTTGTTTTATAATAATGGTTGCATACTGGCAAACAAACAGCTGGATTCTAGCTTTCTGTTTCAGTAAGAGGCTCTAAACCTTCTGACAAAGCCAATGCTACTATAAACAATACTAAAATGTTAAAGATTAAAAAAAAAAGATGTAATGTTGCCAAAAAAAAAGGAAAAGATTAGTTATAAAAAAATTATCATTTTCAGATCAATGATTTTGAGTTTTGTAACATAAATCAAGTGCTGATGTATTTACATAAAAATGAGTTTCCCAGTCAAAAAAATGCAAAGTTTAAATAATTGTCCATCATTTAGAATTCCTGCATTTTCATCTACAACTTGTTCTTTAAGTTGCATCTTGCATACTAATTTTTTCCCCATTCACTGAAATATAAAAACATGTCCCTTTGGTGATCCGAAAACACATGGACTTTCTACTGCAAGTTCAGAGAAATCACTGGGATACGCAGCAAATGCTTTCAGTTGCAACGTAAAAAATGCCACAATTTCACCATCTTGTGGGGACAGTGAACACTGCAGCAAACATCTAACAACCACTGATCTAAGTCAGGAAAGCATTTAAGCATGCCCACAAGTATGTTCTTTTTCAGGAATACACTAAAACGTGCCTTACTTTAATTGTGATAAAATCCCACTGACTTCAAGAAGAATTAAGCACATGATTAAGTGATTTGCTGTGTACGGATGCTTTCCTGAAAATGGCGCCAGAGAGAAGAACCTATGTTACATACACACTTTTCAACATTTAGTAGAAATATGTGACTAATTCACTTAAAATACAAATCCTTTCTTTTTCCTCACCTGAAATTTTGATTACAACTCAACTAGATTAGATAAAGATTAGTCTAATTTTATATGTTTTTCCAAACTACAATTTTGTTGAAGTTTGAAAAAAGCTGGGATTTTACCCCCCACCATTTTCAAACAAGTCTAACAATTTGAGGTTCCGTTTCCGTCTACATCTAGACCTTAGGTGCCAAAACTCCACGGAAAAGACTCTTCCTATAAGAGAGTTCTAGGTCAGGCTGGTCGATTCAGGAGATTCAGCTAAGCATCCCATCCCTGGGATGCTTATCAGAACTTATCACAGACACTTCTCATTTAAGTGTGAAAGAATGAAAGAGACTACATGAGTAAGACTCTAGCCACCACTCATTCAAGTGTGGCTGGGAGCTTGTGCTCCAAATTCTCATTAACAATGGGCACAATCTCTTTGCTACCTTTAAGGAGTCATTTAAATTAACCCATTTAAAGCAACAGTATAAGACTGAAAAATGCACAGTTCCATTATGTACGAAGAGCCAAATTACTTTTACTTACCCACTCGTAATGTCATCAGTTCTTATATTCTTGCCCAGAACATCGCCATCGCTCATATAGCCAGTGGCGTCCATGCTGATGGTTTCAAGATCTATCTCATCACTACCCTTCTCTGAGATGTCCATGTGACAAACGTTACTACCGCGGGATGCTAGCTGTCTTCTCAAAGGTGCTGAATACATATAACGCCCAGATTCAGCGCTGATGAAGCGGCTGGCATTGGCTCTTGGAGGATACCCATTTCCCATTGATGGAGCATCACCTGCCTGAAGGCGGGGGCTGGACTGCCCAAGTCTCCACGATAAAGGTGTTGGTCTTCCAGTCAAGCTGAGAATACTGCGACCGCTTATTTCAGTAGTGACATTGGTGTCAAACGTGGTCTCCAATGTGCTTAAAAAAAAATTGATTCAGTCTTCACTGACATGGTACAGAACCATTAGATTTCAGGTGATGCCACTGCATACATCATAAAAGAATGTAACTTCCAAATAGTGGCAAAGATATCAACTGCAGGTGACATACTTAACAGCATTTGCTTAAAACAAATCTCTTCATGTATTTTACACACCTTAACAACACTACTTTAAAAATAAAGGGTCTCCCTAGCCAGGCCATAAATGTTGTGTTGGGGAAGGGATTAGAAAGAGAGGAGGTTATTTATTTATGTGTTTATTCATTTTTGGCATGGGTTCTTCCCAGTATCCAAGCACAACTTTTCCTCTTTCAGTCAAACCTAACCCATAATTGATGCTGTCACCATTCCATGTAGGAGCCTTAAGCTGATAAAAAGACCACTTTACTTCCTAGCTGCATTCACAAAATACTCGATTAATTTGGAGATGCTCAAGATAGCCAACAATCCTTCTGCCTCTCTCAATGAAGACTTAAGGGGAAAAAAAAGTTATATAAAGATTAGACTAATTTCAGACGTTTTTCCAAACTTAAGAACTTTGTATCTATTTGCACCAGGGGTTGGCAACCTCTAGCACACGGCTCGCCAGTATAAGCACCCTGGCGGGCCGGGCCAGTTTGTTTACCTGCCATGTCAGCAGGTTCGGCTGATCGCAGCTCCCACTGGCCGCGGTTCGCCGCTCCAGGCCAATGGGGGCAGCGGGAAGCCACGGCCAGCACTTCCCTTGGCCTGCGCTGCTTCCCACAGCCCCCTTTGGTCTGTGACGGCGAACCGTGGCCAGTGGGAGCCGCAATCTGCCTAACCTGCCGACGTGGCAGGTAAACAAACTGGCCCGGCCTGCCAGGGTGCTTACCGTGGCGAGCTGTGTGCCAGAGGTTGCCGACTTCTGATTTACACAATACTTTGATTTTCAATTTCACCTCATGACCACTAAATACATTTTCTAAGGCTCAAATATATACTCTGTTCTTCATGCCTGTTTAGACGAGTATATTGCTTCCCTTCAATGACAAATGCTAGTATAGGCTGTCTATTTTCTTCTCTTCGAGAGCTGCAGCTTCCCTCTCCCAAACCAGACCAACCAACCCTGATTTTCTTGGTTAAAATGGACTAAATGGGCTCAGGCTACTCGCAGCATGATAAATCCCGTGGAACTATGAGCAGGCCTAAGTATCCTGTAGCTATGGTAATTAAATCATAATGAGCTGTCACTTTAATCGAGACTTTAAAAGGAAAACAGATGCACTGGGAGTTCATCTGTGGAGGCACTGGCACAGGCAAACACAAACCTTCATCTGCTGAACTCATTTAGGGCTTCATCCTATGAAGGGTTCAGCATCATTAGTCAACTGAAATTGAGGGAGCTGAGCACCTCACAGAATCAGGCCCTTCATGTGGCCAAACATCATATTCTCCTAAGTCTCTTGTTGAGCATTTAAAACAACAGCTCATAGAATGTTCAAATGTAATCACAGCTTTTGCTTATCTTAAGCATATTTTAAATATTACTGGAGATTTCTAAATACTGCTTTACAAAAAAAATTTTTACATTCGCATCACTAATAATATTATAAAGCTTTGTTTGTCCAAAGACCAGTTAGGAATTCAAGTTATGCACTTTATCAAGTAGGTCAAACACAGTTCACCTGCTTGTTTAAACAGAATATTATAGATCTGGGGAGGGAAATGTATTAAAGTCACTCATAAGTAAACCAAAGTAACATTGTAAATGCTAACCTTTGCACAATTCTATTCAAACACCACGTAATGCACTTAACAAGCATTGCTCTTTCTTTGACTGTGCTTCTATATCCAACCGTTCTGTTCCCTGCATCACCACCGCTTACTCTTCAGAAATCTTTATAAATACTAAACAAGGATCAGTTTCTGTGCTTTCAATAAAAGAAAAAAGCACAATAAATGCTTAGCCAACTTAATTTCCTCCATTGTCAGTGTTAATAATTTTTGCAAGGGCACAACCCAGCCAGAGTCAGGACAGGTAATATAAGAACAGTTATTTCACTGTTCCATAAAGAAGTAATACATGTCACTACCTGTGGGAGACCTGGGTTCCCCGTAAGCTGGACATGGTCTCCTCTAAGTTCTGTCGAAGATCAGCAATGTTCTTGACAGTTCGCAATCGTCGAGTTTCTGGATCCTCCCCTATGAAATAACAGACCTTTAGAAGGAAAGAACTAGCCCACATTAATTAGCAATAGCCAAGACATGCACTATTATCTCTTCACGGCTCTGAGTCAAGCACAAATCCCTGCCTTTACATTATTCAATATCCAATCCCACACTAAATATGATGTAGGATTTCATTCACTGCTGAAAGGAGCTTTCCATTGGCCAGACTGAGGAATAGCACTGCATTGTTAACTTCATTTCATGGGCTTTCTTTGAACCACAAAATAGTCAAATATTTTTGTATTGGATTTTACTCAAATCTCCCTGGTATACTTTTGCTTAATAGCCAGAATGATTAGAGCATATTGCAGTCCAGTCCATCCCCCATACTGGCATGATGAACACGTACTTGATAAAGCCTGTTTTTTGGAAAGTTATATCACAGTAGATATACTTTTCTCATTTTAAATACCTCAAATTGATTATTAGAAAGCTGCTGTTTTGGGAACAAACTAAACCATGTCTATTAATTGCTCCACAGCTGAATGATGTACCAGGTAATCCAGCAAATGCAGTTGCCTGCTATTTCATGCATGGAAATGAGCTTTACGGACCAGGTACGGTCACCAGAATGCATTATGATACAGAGACAGTTTTGTTCTGGTTTTTTGGTAGGAACTCAAATTAATTTCCCTTGCAGGCTGTAACACATTCAGGTCAGCATGATTCATGTTCCAGTAGCAAATTATTGTATAACTGTATAGAAACCTTCCAAATTAAACCAGCAATAGTCAAGAACGCATTGATATGTCACTTAAATCCTCAAGGTCATAACAACTATTTTTTTTTTTTTTTTGCTTTGCATAGGGATTCTTTGCCATTTTTATTTCCCTAAGGAAATTCTTAAGGAATTCCCTAAGATGGTTCATTTGACAACAGCATATTACCTGTTTTTAGACCAGAAAAGGAATCTACTTCCATTTTATAAAACCTCCTAGTGGCCTCTGTGGAATTTATTTTGCTTACTTGTTCTCTGTAATTGATTAAAAACCACTTCAGTGCTAGCTCAGCTATATTTTATCTACTTAAAAGCTCCTAGGTGTTAAAAAGAAGTGACTTATGATTGTTAGTGGTACCAAGGTGCTTGCTGTCAGCATGGAGCATAACTGACTAGAAAATCTTCACACAGGATGTAGAAGGAAAAAAAATCCTGCTAATTAGCTAGGCCCACTTCACAGCAGGGAATGAGCTCACTCAAAAGGTTTACAACAGACAGCTAAATAACAAAATGCTTCATATCCAAAATTTAGCTATTTTTGATAATACTGCAGTCTTGATACTTTTGCATGTTCTTTAAGTGAAGCCTTCTTCCCTAAAAGCTCCCATGAAACTGAGTTGAACTAATCCACAAAATGGTTAGTTCAGATGAGAATCTACACATTAAAATTTCTGATTTAAGTAAAGACTGAAAACAGTCTCCAAACAGTTGCTGCTCTTTAAGAAAGCTTCTCTCAACCCCTGAAGTAAATTTAGTGCTTGTGTAAGGGGCCAAATTGTTAGCCCTGGAGGGTGAAGACCTCCAAGGCATCAGTGCAAATGTCCCATGCTGCCCCACTAACGTGCCTCAGCTCTGACTTGTAGGTAGGGTGACCAGACAACAAATGTGAATAATCGGGACAGGGGGTGGGGAGTAATAGGAACCTATATAAGAAAAATACCCAAAAATTGGGACTGTCCCTATAAAATCGGAACGTCTGGTCACCCTATTTGTAGGTGTCATCTCTAGGGAAAAGAAAGTAGTTTCATTTTCATCCAGTCCTTGGCCTTCCTGAGATAGATAACAAGGGGCCAATTATCATCCATGTTAGTGATGTTTTTCCATGATGTGGACAGCTGCCTCTGGGAACCAGAGTGACACTAATAATGCATTTCACATAGGCCACCTAACCATCAGATAGTTATGGCTTCATCACTACTGACCTGACAAGATTGAAAACAGAATCCCAATAGAGCTCAATTCTCTCAGCCATACAGTCTCTGGATGTAAACATTTTTATACACTTATTAGTCTGCAAATTATTGCAACACTAAAGAACATTTAAAAATAATATTTCTAGGACTATGTCTGATAAAAGTGCTCTTTCCACAGATTATTTCTTTTGTAAATATGAAGGCAAGATCTAGATAAGCTATTAAGAGCACAGATAAGAGGCTTAGCTGAGGTAAAAGCTTTTAAAGTCTTTTGCTTTGAGACTCACCAAACTAAATTGTGGCAATGTTTTTCTAAAGAGAAAGTCATATTCAGACATCAGTTCTAAGCTTGTTAGAAGACAATATATTGACTTTCATTGAAAATATCCAATTAGACTACACTTAAGACATTAATCACCTTCTTTACAAGATTCTTCTCTTCATGGATATTCTGTATATAGTGTCTGTGAACTGTTTACTTCCATTTCTCCATATACACATCTAACTCATTGGCAACGTTTGTTGCATGCATGAATGGACAAAACAAGAGACATTAAAGTCTAATTTATTTCTTAAAAATTTCCTCTCTTTTGGGGCTGAGGAACTGTTTTATTTGTTCTCCATTAATATTCCTTGATTGAATACCACTATCTGTTGACTTTGGCTTTAAACAATTTCCTCTTTGGATCCACATTATATGATATACAGATTGTGCTGTTGTTGTGTACTTTTGGATCTCGAACTAACATGCATAATAAAATAATAATACTTTGAACTTAAATAATATCTTCCATTAAGGGCTCTGAAAACCCTCTGTAAACTAGGTATTATTACCATTTTACAAATGGGTAAAATAATAAATAATAATAATATAATATAATATAATATAAAAGTGAGATATATATTTCATTTTACCCATTTGTAAAATGGAAATAATATATATAGTTTGGGAGAATTGCCTAAGATAACACACTGATTTAGAGGCACTATTGAGAAAACTCAGGAAGCCCAATGCTTGTTCCCCCAATTCTAACCAACAACGCACTGCCTCCTCTATTTATGTATCACTGCAGGAATGTTCACAAGGACTGTATCCCTAATGCCATTTGTTTGTCTGCTTAATATTTCATGTATTTACATATAAATTATAAATGCAGATATGCGCATACGGGCACTCCTGCTGTTCTCCTCTTCACCACTGACTCTTCCTCTTGGTTCTGCAGCCAGCATGCGTACATGCAGGTGTAACCATGGCAAAGGCAGAATATATAATGAAATATGAAATTAATCTAATTGTGAAGCTTACAGCCACATGACTTCCCAAACAGAAGGATCAGTTCCAAAGCTCACGTTAGCCTGGAGAATGTATGAACTAACTAGGTAAAGAACTCTACAGTGATACCCTAACTGTGAGACATGTTAACGACATACTTAGTTTATAAACAAAAACACACAGTTCTCTGAAAACAGAAAGAGGGATGAAGGGTGAGACACACCAAAGACCTACAAGCACAACTCACATTTGTACTGCAATGTTGTTGCTAAAAGTCACTTCGTGAACATGTATTGTTATCAGCTATTCCTGGCAGTGGCAGGAATTTTAGAATACACACAACACATCAAATTACTTTATAATCCAGAGCATCTTAACCCAAATTAATTTCAGCACACTTCTTATTCAATAGATATTGAATTGGTTTTATATTTCTCATTGCAGCAATGGGAGTGTCCCTATTAATTTAGTCATCAAATTGATGAATGCTGTAGAGAGCTACTCTCCTTTCTTGTACAGATGTAATGGCTGATTTTATGATGAATGGACATTTGTCAAAACTCCAAACTTTCAAAACAAGAAATAGCTTGTTAACCTGTCATTTTAAATCTGGGAAATGCAAATATGAGTTGAAGCTAAAGCACACTACTTCTCAAATTATTCAGACAGAATGTGACCATGTTGGGGTTTCCCCAATGTTATAAACTAATGCAAAATGCCAAAGGAACAAGCTTTATCTAATCCACAATCTCTGAAGTCTGAAATATTAAAAAATGGAAAACATATCAGATACATGGTTCCTTTGGGGCGCTTGAGGAACATTTTAGTAAAATCTGGCAAGATGTTGAATGTTTGCTGCAAGGTGCTAAAGCAAGATATTAACTACCCTTAATTCCCAATGATTTCAGTGCTCAGTATCTTGTAGACCTAAGTCCCTGGTGTCCAAAACTCTGATCTTAACCCAGTTTCTGAAGGACCAAATATTAGAACTCATCAAAAATAAGGCACTGGGAATAACCACATAAATTAAATTCCCTCTAAAGAGAGGGGAAACATACTTCATTTAGCTCATTCTCATTTGTTATATACAATGCATACAATTAGTTATCTAGACATCTTCCAGGACCTACCTGAAAGGTCTTCGAGACCAGGCTGTCCAGTTTTAGTGTAAAGAGCAGTATCCATGCTCACCCCTCCTGTGCTGGACTCAGCTGTTACATTCCCTTCATTGTCTGTCTGGGATCTTAAAGGCAACACAAATATAGAGAAATGCAGTCACTCACCACCAAAAATTTATCAAGTGTAACATTGATAAAACTGCACCCGCCATCACCCACTGTGTTCTTTTCTCTAGAATACACTAGCAGACTGACTTTACATAATTCATTAGTCCCATGTTGAGCTATGTCCTAGAAATGGAAACGGGCACTGAACTGTAAAAAAAAAAATGAAATATTCATAGTCAAAATGTAGACTTCACAGACCCCCAGACACTAAGACACTTCAGATTTTCAGCAACACACACTGGGCTGAAAATGTTATCTTCATTAACAATGGAGTTTATATGTGACAGTTCTTCACACCTGTGCAGAATTCCCTTTGTTAACTAGCAATGTCATCAGTTCTTTTTTAAAAAGAAACAACAAGGTAAAACAATTGACTGCAAGAACAACTTTGGACATGGTATTATTCAGTGAAAGGTGTTTTTCTAAGAATCTGCTTTTCAGTTATACATTAGTATAAATCTGTGATCACTTCATTTTACTGGTTACACTATGTTTTGGATCTTGGGACCACAGCAGTTAGCAGTTGGAAGTGCAGTCTCCTTTAAGTGCACGAAAGATTTCCTAGATAGGAGGATACAGAAGGTATTTCACTGATACTACTCTTGATCTCGGCTACAAGACCATGTGGAAAAATACAGCAGGGTATAATATTTTCTCTGTTTGCAGGTTAAAAAAACAAGGCGAAGTATATTTACAACAGATTATCTGCTTCTCAGCATCTTGTGTAGGTGTTGTGGGCAGGGGATGGGGATAGCAAGATTGTTCCTGCTCTCCAGTGATTCCCAGATAGCGAACTGCCCCCTTAGAGTTATTGCCTACTGAGATAGTTTAGAGCAAATCTGAGGCTGCTCTTGTAACATCTCAGTGTAGCAGTCTGTCCTCTTCTAGTGCTGGCTGGGCTCAGGGCCGGCGCTACCATTTAGGCGACCTAGGCAATGGCCTAGGGTGCCAGAATTTGGGGGGGGGGGGCGCTATTTTGCCAGGGGGGGCGACACGCGGGTCCGGTGGACCTACCGCAGACATGCCAGCGGACGGTCAGCTGCTGGAAAGGCTCCGGTGGAACTGCCGCAGTCATTTTGGCGAACGGTCCACTGGTCTAAAGGCTCCGGCGGACCTACTACAGTCATGCCTGTGGCAGGTCCACTGGAGCCTTTAGACCAGCGGACCGCCCACCGGCATCACTGCGGCAGCTCCACCAGACCCTTTCCAGCAGCGGACCGTCCGCCGGCATGTCTGCGGTAGGTCCACTGGACCTGCGGGGGCCAGCGAAATGGCCGTCCGCCTAGGGCGTCAGAAACCCTGGCGCCGCTCCTGGCTGGGCTATAGATACAGGTTGCTGAGCCTAACATAGACTTAGCTAAAAGAGCTGGATCTTTGAATTCAGGCAGTAGAGAACCATGCATTAACACATCCTGATGTGCCAGATTCAAACCCTGCTGCTGACATCTCACCCTGGAAGGCAGGACCCCAAGATCAGGAAGATACACTAGCTCCTTTGGGAGTCCCCTATAGCTGTATCTAGCACATAATGGCTCTTTAGGGCAGAGACTGTCATTTGTTCTGCATCTGTACAGCTCCTAGCACAGTGAGGTCTGGGTCCATGGCTGGGGCTCCTAGGCACTACGGTAATACGAACAAACAACAGTAACAGTAATAGGCAGAGTTTAAAATTTGGAACAAACTTAAAAATGATGCTACAAATTATATTCTTCAGGTCTTCCAAATAGGTACACACTATTAGTGATTGGATCCCTTTTTATTAAGCATGGATTTACTTTTCCTCTTCATTTTTCAAGAAAACAAGATGATACATTTTGACCTTTCACTTTAACTTCTGGCTGGGCAAGTTCATTTGATTTTTTTTTCAAGTCTGCAGCAGTTTTTCTGGCAGAATTGTACAGTTTGTTTTGCATTCTTTTGAAAGGTCAAATAAATATTACCTTGAGACTACCAATATGTTATTAGAGTTATAAAAATAGTATGGTTAGCAGCTCAGCTGCTTTCATGCTTAAGATGATACTAGTATTGAAAACACTGAATGGAGATCAGCTCCAAGTCAGTTATTACACTGGGTTTTATTTTGTCTTTTTCATCAGGACATTATAGTCATAAACAGACAACAATCCAATGCCTAACTCACCCTTGCTTGTTCATGGGGGTAAGAAATGTAACAACTGAGATCTGATCATGAATACTGGGGGAGTATTTGAAAGGTCAACTCAAAATGTTTTTTAATTTTATGTCCATTTTTTCACACATATAGATGAGCACTACTTGGCCTTTTGGCTACTATGCAAATCAGTTTAACATGTCCCATGCTGGGGGACAGGCTCAAACACAGAGGTCTTTTTCAATCTTTATCTACAGCATTATAATGCTAAGAAATGCATTGGCACTCTCCAGCTCCAAACAGAGAGCTGCATCTCTAATGGGTTTGTAAACAAATAGCAGGCTTGGTCCAGCTCGCCATCAGGCAAACGTCAGATGCTGCACTGGTGATGATTTGAAAATCGTGGGTTTCAGAGCAGGGTGAATCCAGAAATGTTAATATGTATTTTAATAGTGGCACCAAGTTCTCTGTATGTATAAATATCTCCTGTCTCTGTGTTCCATTCTATGCATCCGAAGAAGTGAGGGGGCACAAGGATCCCATTTTATGTTCCCATATAGGGGCCGAGCATACTATCAATCCTTTTGCTTCCCTGAGCGCAAGGATCGTTCCATGCACCTTTGTTACAGATCTATGGAGGAGGCAGGGCTATGATCCAGCTCCCCTGAGTCAAAACCTACCAACTGAGCAAAACCCACTCACTGGAGAATGAATGCTTGACCCTAACCAAGGATTGAGCTGCAGCCATGCTCTTCCTTCAATCCTAGGCCTCATCTCCACTAGTGACATTTTCTAAACATATCTCAGCATTGCAAACACTGAGTTAGCTTCACCACTGTTAGCAACATTAGGACCACTGGTGTAGAGGGGCCACCAACTACTGCAACCATATTTAACACTATGACATATAAAAGCCAGTCTGATCAATACAATGTTAAAAATGACCACGGCAGCAGCTGGACTATCTACAATGGGTGTCGAACAGGGCACACACTCCAATGGAGCTGAACTGGTGTCTCCAACAGTTGGAAGTTTTGGACACAGCCTTGCAGACATCATACCTGCCTAAGGCACAACGCCTACAGAAGCTCCCAGTGCTATACTGCAACTCCACTCTATCCACCATAGGCTAAGACTGCTACAACTGAACCATATAAACATTACATCTAAAGCACACATACTGTATACATACTATTAACAAGCCAGTATTATAAAGTCAGCTTTAAGCAAACATAGTATATGAGGCAGCAATAATTTACTTCTTGACTGTTGGGAACAATAACTATCTCAGCTATGACTGTTGTTTTTTAACAGTAACTTGATAAAAGAACTGTCAGCACCAATGCAACCACTGTACAATTTTTCTCCCCCTGCCCCCAAGTAACCATATCATAAATGGATAAAAATTTCAGGTTCAAAACACCCTACCTGTACATGAAAGGAGCTACTGTGGCAGTGTTCGGGTGGTTGTATTGCTGTTGCGGATGAGGTAGTTGAACACTCACAGTATTGCTTCCAGTAGTCTGTGTGGTACTAACTGGCCCATTGACAGCTTGGGTGCTGCCGCTACTGTTAAAAGCAGACACCCCTCCTATCCCTTTTCCTTCTGAGGAGGCTAAACTTGAAGTGGAACTGGAATTCCTGCTGTCTAGTTGGGTCTTCTGATGAGAGAGCCCTGAGCCAGGTTTTCCACTGCGGCTTCTCTCACCTTCCTTTGCAGAAGTTGGGGCACTTGAGGATTTCCCTGTGGTGTTTTTCATTCCTGGTTTTGGTATGCCACTGTGTGAAGGGGCAGAGGCCTCCTTCTTGGCACTATTCAGCTTTCCTCCTTTAGGGATAAAGCTTGCAATCTTGGAGGACTTTTTTGGCATCTCTGTTGTAGCTGGCGCTATCTGTTCTTCTTTTGGCTCCTCTTTAATCTCCTGCTTCTCCGTTACAGATATCCTTTTTGCAATGTCTTTGCTTTTATCCTTTTCCTTCTCTTTCTGTTTCTCTTTCTCACTGCCCTTTGGGGAACTTTTCTTATTAGTCAGTGCCCGGCTAAAAGTTCTTTGTGCAATGCCCTTCAGTGCAATTTTGGGGCTACTGGATGTTGGTCCTGGGTTGTTCGTATTTCGATTTGCAGCATCTATCTCTTCACTTTCCTCAAAGCTCGGAAGTGCCTCTAGTCTTTCACAGCTAGTGTCCCGAGACCCTGAGCACTCAAGGGATGTTCCTCCTGCTTTGGAGCCTCCTTTGCTATTGAAGAGTTTTAATTTCTCAAGCATGGATTTTTGACCATTGGGAGTTGCTTTGACCATTTCTGAAGGTGATTTTGGAGACTCTGGAATTGGCTGCTTTACAGATAACATGGAAGACGTGGCTGTGTGCTTCGCACTAAGGGACTTGCTGCGCCAGGGTTTAATGGCAGAGCTGGGCTGGGGTATAGCTGACGAGTTATTGCAACTAACAGCATTTGTACTGCTGCTGCTTTGAACTGAAGATGGTACATTTTCATTCATTCCTGTGGACTGGGAGGCTGTACTGTCTGCTGGCTCTGGGAAAAACAAACAAACAATAGTACCTGGTATTAAAACAGCTCTGATTAATGCAATTCCTTTCCACCACAAAAGATCTGGTGCTTTAGACTACTACTACTAGGAAAGAAAGTTTTCTCATTATTACAAACTACAGCAGTGTCACTAAACAAAGTAAGACTGCTACTTTATTGAGGGGAGAAAAAAAATCAGAAAACTCTCACTATGACAATTTACATGTATTCACAGTTTTACAAACACACCTAAATGAAGTTAAACATGCAAAAGCCAGATGTGTTTTAGAAAGTCCTGTAGATCTACACTGCATCTTCATTAGAAATTACATGTGCATTATTATCTGATCAAGGCTTTTCCTCTGCTTTAAAAAAAATCCTTACTGCTCAAGTTCATTTCTTAGAAAAACCTCAAGTGTATTTAAAAAGAAAAACTGCACGGAGAAAAAAAAACAACACTGAAGTTAGTTCCAGTTAATGGCAGTTTCAAATTCTGATATCCATTAAAAACAGAGGCAAACCCATTCTGCAAAAATAAAACCAATTGTATCCTTATTCATGGAGTGAACCTAAGTGATACATTTTTATCTAATAACTACATCCAGCTGCAAGAAGAGCTAATGTCAGTAACTGCAAACCCTTCTTCAGTGAGCATGAATCTCTGGTTTGTTTAGGTTTTTTTTAATGTTACTTGCTTTTCTTAAATAATAAATTCAGCACCTAAAGAAAGCTTGAAAATCACACTGGCTTACTCACCTATCAGTGGCCACTTCTCTTCTGAAGTTTCTCTTTGCAAAGTTTCCCTTCTGGAGACGTTACTCTCTCAATTATCACAAATACGTTTTCTGTTAAACGGCTCATGTTTCCAATTAACTTTTGTCATCTCTAACTGTTCGGCCGCCCAGCAGCCTGCTGGGGATTAACGGCTTTTACCTATATTTCCCTGCCCTCTAGCAATAAAGTAAACTGAATATAGAGCTGCTTTTTTTAATTTAAAAATAAACAGCAGTTGAGAACGTACATTTTCAGCAGCCGGAACAGCACTGTGAATTCAGTTCTGTAAATCATGAACTGCTGCAACCACACAGGGGCTGTTTTACTTCACTTTCAGCTGCTCACTGAAGATATAGCTTTGTTAACCTCACTCGTATGATCCAAACCAGACCTCCCAAAGATTTAAAGCACATACATCTTTATGACTTAGTGTAGATCTGTGTTTTTAGGAGTGTTGAAGATCCCTTTATAATACAGTCAGAGTCGTTCCACATTGTTATGTACCAAATGGAACAACAGGAATTAATGGTAATTTTTTAAAAAAGAAGTCACTGCTTATATGGGAAGATTTCCAGTGCTCTGTTATTAACTACCAACTACTAGAGTGGCTTTCTAGCCCTCTCCTCTGGAAAGCTTTTCTCAGGTAGATGGAGAGAGGCAATGGTTACCTCAGTATACAGGGGCACCAAGGGCTTGATTCTGAACTCATTTACCACAGGTTTTACTAGAGCAACTCTACTGACTTCAGTGAAGTTACTCCTGATTTACTCCAGTGTAAGAGCAGAATCAAGTTCCAAGTGTCTCACATCCTCTTCTACCAGGTGGTGCTTGAGTGCCACTCTCTCTGCCTGAGCTCAGCACTTCACACTCAATCACATGGATTAGGGAGTGTGGAGCAAATGCACTGGGTGGTACAGGAGTCACAGGGGGAGGGAAAAGAAGGATCCAGTGCCATCAACTCTGCCCCCAGCTAGGAGGAAGAAGGGGATGAGAAAGACAGGAGCTGCTTGAAGAGCAGTCAGTAATATTGTCCCCTCCCTGTTTTCAAAATGCTGCAGCACCACTGCTTTACACTCCATGTTTCTGGCAGTAATTTGGTTCTCTTTGCTGCCACTTCCACGATCCATAGCAAGGAGGAAGCAGGGTTAAGAATTGTGCCTGAAACACAGTGCCTCTAAGGCTACATCTACACAACATACCACTGGCATACATACATACATAGCATACATTTAGCTACACTCCGCAATGAAAAGCATACCACGTCCACACTGCAGTGCATAGCTACACATGTCAGTGAAAAGCTGTGGGGGGAAAAGCTTTAGCAGCTCCTCGGTGCCAGAGCCTTGCACTGCTGCCAGAGTTGCTCCAGCAGCAGTGAGCTGCCAGAGCCTTCTGTGTAGCGGGTAAAAGCTCCAGTTGCGAGGAGGCAGCAGGACACTACCGTGGTACAAATAGCAGTGTAGACAGGGAGGCAGGACTTGGGCGAGCAGAGAGCCACATAAAGTAATGTATTCAGGTACATACACATACCCTTCATGTGTGTCTGTAATCTACTCACCTAAGCCATGCTTCACCATCTACACTATTTATACCCATACAAGGGCCCAGGGCCAGATTAACCTTTTGTGGGCCCCTCATAGGGGTAATGGAGCATGGCATGGGGTGGGGGGGTCGGTCTCCAGAGCAAGGGGCCTGCCAGGGGCAATGGGACATGGCATGGCAAGGGTGGCCCCACTCTACCCAGCCCAGTGCGAGGGCACTATTTACAAACCAGCAAATGACAGACACACAATGGCCCACCCGGCCCTATGCTGCCAGCATGCACCTTCCGCTAGGGGGTGGTCCCATGCCGTGCACCACAGCCCCCCTGCCCAACACCAGAATAGCCCCCCCCTCCCCTCCGGATTCCCTGTGGCCAGAGCCCGCCCCCCAGACCAGGGGACTGGCAGGGTCTCGGGGCACAGTGCAAGCAGAGCAGGCCAGGGCCCCTTCTGAGCATGGGCCTGACTCCATGGTGCCACTGCCGCCATTGTAAACCCGGCACTGCTAAGGGGACAATATGTGTATGTACACTGCACACTGCCGAAAGATGGGTATGCCTACACTGCAATTAGACACCCATGGCTGGCCTGTCTCAGCTGACCTGGGCTCGGGCTAAGGGGCTGTTTAATTGCAGTGTAGATGTTCAGGCTCAGGCTGCAGCCTGAGCTCTGGGATCCTCTCCCTTTGCAGGATCCTACAGCCTGGCTCCAGCCTGAGCTGGAACCTCTCCACCACAATTAAACAGCCTGCTAGCCCAAGCCAGCAAGCCCAAGTCAACTGGCATAGGCCAGTAATGGTTTTTTAAATGCAGTGTAGACATACCCTAAAGATTACTCTTGGGGTGGCGCAGCTGAACTACACCTTGCTGAGGACTGTCTCTAAAGTAACAATCTAGTCCAATGGGACTAAGAAGTAAGATGCAGCTTAGCATGTGTAAAGAGCCTGGCACTTTGAAAATATTGATGAAGAACATGCCAGCATTTTTTTTCACAACTAAACCTGTGAACATTAGAAATTGTGTGGGGGGCGGGAGATGTCGATTCCAGAAGAGGCAAAACTGCTTTTGTAATGAGCGAGCCACTCTATTATTGGGAGTGAACTACATCCAGCCTAATCCAATTGGCCCTGTCAACACTGGTTCTCCATTTGTGAGGTAAATCCCTTCTCTTCATGTGTCATTATATAATGCCTGCATCTGTACCTTTCACTCCATGCATCTGAAGAAGTGGGCTTTTTACCCACGAAAGCTTGTGCTCACATCAATCCGTTAGTCTTTAAGGTGCTACCAGACTCCTCGTTGTTTTTATAAAGGGAACAGTATCAGAGCTAGGGTTAAAACTCAGGAGTTCCTGGTTCCCAATTCCCCTCTTTCAATCTCTCTCTTTTCCTGCCTACTCAATCCTAACCTCACCCTTTCCCCCATCCCAACCTTCTCTCTCTCCCACTCACACATGCACAGTGGCCACTGGTCCCTCACCACACACACTTAAATGTGGGACCCAATTCTACTCTTATATACATGTAAAACTAGCAAAACTCCAGTAACTTTAGATGAGTTACTCCTGATTTATGCTGGTGTCAATGAGATCAGAATTAGGTCATTGTGAAACATTGGAGTATTGTACTAGATTGGGGGAGTGGAGGGATTGGAATAATCTATGAACCAGTATAATGCAATTATTAGTTTCTGTATCTGATACTTTCCAGGGAAAACCATCTGATGTCCATGAATGTCTGACTTTGCATCTCTGCTTTTATTATAAGATGTGTAAAACCTAATGAAGCCAGATAGCCAAATTAAAACTGTTCTGTGGGGGGAAGAATTGCTTCAATATAAGAAAATTCCAATCATCTAGGATTATCTGTTCCTTTGTTACAACCAGTTTGCCAAATGTTTTTATTCCTACTAAAACCAACCACTTATATTGGTAAAAGAATTGGGTTCTGCTCCAAAAGTGTGTATTATTAAAATGTTCTTTTTCCTACAAAAAGCAGATACCCCAGCATAGAAGATACACTAGTATGAAGGGAAAGATTAACTCAAAAGTTCATAGACCTGATGAAAAGCTGAGTGAGTTTTATGATAAGTTTATTAATTCCCTTGTGATCCTTTGTGGTGGTGATGTTTTCTTTCCTTGGCAGCCTACATTAACTAAATTGACAACAAATGAAATGTGTTCAAAAACAAAAGACAGCCTAGGCTAAATAATCATTTCTCTCCTCATTTCAAAGACAAAATGTTGGCCTGAAGTCCATTTTATTCCCAATGTTTCTGTTAAAAAGATGTTGGTGGTCTAGTACCAATGCCAATATACACTGTAATATGGGTAAATCGGATTTCAGCTGCTCTTGTAAAACCTTAACGGCATCTGCAGACCTATCAATTTGTGATGAGAAAAGAAAATCTAGAGTCTTATGATTTAAATTACCCACTTAAATCTTTGAGAGCACATAGTATAATAAGGGCTAGAGAAAATAGATCCTATTTCCTAAGATTTGTCAAGCTAAGTCTAAACAAGTGCATTCTCATTTGTTTCAACTGAAAACCATCTGAAATGCAGACACTAGAAGCAGCAAAAAGCAGCACTTACACAGATGTTCTCAACGTTCTAAGTAGAAAGTCAAGATCTTTACAGTATCTTTCCATAAAAGCATATAAAGGTCCCTTGATTTCACAGATATGGGGAACAAACAAAATGTTCTCATGAAAAGACAAATTCTTAGTCCAGTGCATAGCTTAAGTAACCAGGCTGCATTCTGTGTAATAGATGCAGAAAAGAGAAATCCACACTTGAAATTCAGGTTAGGAAATGGTAGAAGACCTGTTCTATGGCCATTATTCTAGTCTCACAACGGCAGAAGGCTGTTGTGTTGCTCCATTCCCAGGGTAGAGGAATGACTGGTGTATCTTGATTCCTCCCCCGTCCAGCCACCAAACCATCCTCTTTCCTGGCAGTACTGAGGGAGTACAGCAAAGAAGACTTCATACCAGATAGCCACCTCTGCCTTATTAGTAATTCATTATGCTTGGCAAACAATGCTTAGGGGTTATTGAGGCTTACATATTTCTACCAGGAGTCTACTGTAAAATTGAAATTTTTCCATAAGCTTAAATAATGAGACCACGCACAGAAGAATCTGCTTAATGAGGTAGCTCTGCACGTGGCCTTTGTCAAAATTAGCAAACTTTATGATTAACAAAAAAGGTACCATTTCAGTAGTAATGCTGCTCCCTATGGAGCTGTAGAGAGCATACTGCCTGACCGGGCAGGCGCTCTGGTATGGGAGGATGCACTATCTGTCCTGGAATAGTGACTGAGCCTATGACAGCAGCAGGTGCAACAGCAACCACATGAGGTGCATAATCATTTTTTTTTCTTTAAAAGCAGAGATTCCCAGAAAGAGAAATGCTCTGTGATGCTATAGTGAAGTGTACAACAAACATCTCATTTAACAGAAAAGAAATACACTTCACTGAATTGGATAGAATCACTTGCTTCCACTTTTACTCATAGGATTTCAATCAAGATGTTTCCCCTTTAGCGGGGATTTAATTTTCTGTAATATGAAACAAAAGTCACATTTATTCCTTGAAGTCTGGAGCATTATTTTCCCCCAACTATATGGTAAACTTCAATTGCGGTTTTGCATACTCAGCATTTCTGAAAACCGGGAACAAGATCTGTGGAAATGTCAGTCAGGAAACTTTCACATTTCTGCAAAGTCCTCTTTTGTTCACATTAAGCTGCAGTATTTGAAACAACAATTCAGTTGTTTGTGGGTTTGTTTCATTAAGACTCAGCAGTTTCTGAGAGTGGAGTGGGGGAAAAAAAAGCTGGAGCCCAGACAACACTTTTCTCTCATTGTCTTGACGTAACTGACTAAGACACTTGAATTCCTTGTTGTTTTTGTTTAGTTACAGTAAAACTTAAACGACTCTCCACATGACTGGCTAAGAACAAGGCCAGAGGGACCTCTATCGTCTGGATACAAGTTATGCCATTATGAAATAATGAAACAAGTGGACTGCCTTTTGAAACCAGTGAGTTTTTAATTTAAACCTAAACAAATACCACTCCTGTTCATTGTTCTTAAAGATTTCTCTCATTCGTAAAAATAAATCCTTGACAGCCTGGGGTGACAGAGCCATCAAAAGGCATTAATGGGCTGCAGACTAGGGGCTGTAACTGCACCCCTCACTTGGATGATATACATAAGTTAATATTCAGTGTTCCAGTCTAGGCACACTTTAACTACAGTCAGAACGCTGATATAGAAATGGCAAGCACTAGGAAAAATGTATACCGATAATACTGATCAGGCACTCAGACATCAAACTAGACAATATTTGTTACTGAATGACTTATTCTGTCAATCAGTAAAGTTGTGTAACATGTAACAGTAACAGTAAAGTGATAGTAACATTGATAAGGTTGCCAATTTTGCTTGGACGTATTTCTGGAGATTTCATCACATGCCATAATCTGTAATTAAAGATTAATCTTTAATTCCTGGAGACTCCAGAACAACTCTGGAGGGTTGACAACCCTAAATATTGGTACACCTAGTCTCTGTCTTGTTCTCTGCCTGCGGAACACAACGTATAGTCTCCTGAGGACTAAAATGCTTTAGTTTAACTGCAGTCATTGGGCTCAACACAGGAGTATGTGTGTGAGATGTAACGGTCTGTCACAGGCAGATGATCTGATGGTCTCATGTGGCCTTAAGTTCTCTCTCTAGATATGACATCAACAATTTGAAAAGACTGAATTTACATTTTAAGCGAGAGTCAATCTGAAATCTGTGTCTGTACAAATACTTTGCTAATGTTTGTGTCCGTACCAATGCGCACACACAAACACAAAATCTGTTAATCTTGGTTATCAAAATGGCCAGTGCCCACAGGTGTGGTCTTTTCTGCTGCACCTGCTGTAGTTCTATGAGCAACTCTCTCTTATGGGCCAGGATTTCTTCCATCTCTGCTTTCTGACCAATGAGACTGTCTTTCCCTCTCTGACCTAGTTGGTTTATACAACGTATGGTAGCTGGAGTGGAGAAAAAAGTCTGCAAGCACAGAAGAGTTTCGGCATGGACATCATTATGTACTTTCCAGTACTTCACCACATAAAGGTCCAGACTGTGCCTCAAAGACACAGGGCTTGGCTACACTGGAGAGTTGCAGCGCTGTAAACCCACCACCAGCGCTGCAACTTACTCAACGTCCACACTTGCAAGGCACATACAGCGCTGCATCTCTCTGGCTGCAGCGCTGGTTGTACTCCTGCTCTGCCTCGGGTATAAGGATTGCAGCACTGGTGATGCAGCGCTGCTCTGCAAGTGTGGCCACCAAAAGTGCTGTAATTGGCCTCCGAGGTATTCAGAGGTATCTCAGAATGCCTGTTCAGCCACTCTGCTCATCAGTTCGCACTCTACAGCCCTGGCCTCAGGTGACCCACCCTTTAAATGCCCCGGGAATTTTAAAAATCCCCTTCCTGTTTGCTCAGCCAGGTGTGGAGTGCAATCAGTCAGTGAATCTTTCCAGGTGACCATGCCTCCACGCACCAAACGAGCCCCAGCATGGAGCAATTGCGAGTTGATGGACCTCATCAGTGTTTGGGAGGAGGAAGCTGTGCAGTCACAGCTGTGCTCCAGCCGTAGGAATTACGATACCTATGGGCAGATCTCAAAGGGCCATGACTGGGACGCAGTGCAGTGCAGGGTTAAAGTAAAGGAGCTGTGGAGTGCCTATTGCAAAGCCCGCAAGGGAAACCGCCACTCCGGTGCTGCCCCCACGACCTGCTGTTTTTACAAGGAGCCGGACGCGATACTTGGAGGTGATCCCACTGCCAATCCGACGACCACGATGGACAGTTCAGAGCAGGGAGAGGAGGGGGAGGGGGAGGGGGGGAGGAAACCGAGAGTGAGGGTACTGGGGTGGAGGGAGACACCCCGGAGTCCTAGGAGGCATGCAGCCAGGAGCTCTTCTCAAGCCAGGAGGAAGGTAGCCAGTCACAGCAGCTGGAACTTGTTGGTGAAGAAGAAGCAGAGGAGCGGGTTCCCGGTAAGCAGCTTTTATTTTCAGGATGGAAATGTTTTGGGAGAGGAGAGGGGGTTATGGCTGCATGCATGCATGCCTAGAGGTGGAATAGCCCATTGATGTGGTCTATCACGTCGTGGTAATCGGCCTCAGTAATCTCTTCAAAAGTTTCTGCCAGAGCGTGGGCAATGCGCTTGCGCAAGTTTATAGGGAGAGCCACTGTGGTCCTTGTCCCAGTCAGGCTAACACGTCCGCGCCACTGTGCCGCGAGGGGTGGGGGGACCATTGCTGCACACAGGCAAGCTGCATAGGGGCCAGGGCGGAATCCGCATTGCTGTAGAAGACCCTCCCTTGCTTCCCAGGTGACCCGCAGCAGCGAGATATCTTCCAGAATTAACTCCTGTGGAAAATATTGGGATAGTGTTCAGTGTAGGTTCCCCTGCAGCTGTTTGCTTTCCCCAATGCACAGAAAACCCAGTACAGCCCTGAACCAATCAGTCCCCCTTCCCAGGTGACCCGCAGCAGCGAGATATCTTCCAGGATTCATTAACTCCTGCACCCATTCCCCCTTACTCACCATTTCTTCACTGCTGTGGGTTGTGTGTGCTCTGTTTGGTATGTGGAAAGTATGCTAAAGTGAGACTCTAAACTCCTTCACTGTGATTATACACAATGCTGCCTCTCTGTTAAATGTTTCAATTTTTGTCTTTCTAATAACAGTGTCCTTGAATTCCCGACTGGCTGTATCAGAGACTGCTGAGAGGCTACAAAACCTGAGGAAGAAGCCACAGAAAACCAAAGAAGATATGGTGAAAGCAGTTATGAATCAGTCTGCCAGAGAGAGTAAAAAACTGGAGGGAAAAAATGCAGCAGTGGAGGGAAAGAGAAAGCAGGAGAAAGGCAGTGGCTAAGAAGAAAAGCACGAAGCAGCTGATAAGGATCCTGGTGCGCCAAACGGACTGTATCCAGTCACTCGTAGCCATGCAGGCAGAGCACTACCGTGCCGCCCCCCCCCAGTCCCAAAGCTCTGTCCCTTGCGCCCCAATGTCAGCTCAAAACCCCCTTCTCCAGCATCCAGGTTCTTACCACCACCAGCTGCCCCCAACACCTGTACATACACCTACCAGCCCTGAGAACTACGACCCTTACCCTCTGCACTCAACCCCCATCACCATGCAGCATTTTCATCCTGAAATGCAGCAGTCAATGCACAGCACTCCAGGCAGGACATATTCAAACCTCTGACTGTACAGTTCATCACCCCACCCCCCTGCCCTTTTTGTTATTTTCCTTTCAATAAATGAATTCTTGGCTTTTAAAACAGTTTTTTTTATTGCAGAAAGTGAAGATACCGTAGCCCCGGAAAAAAACAGGCACTGCAAATCATTGTAACCACTGCACTTCACTCCCGTGCAAGGCACCAAACATTACTGTTGGTTTTCAGCCTCAGATTCATCCCTCAAGGCATCCCCAATCCTTGTAGCCCTGTGCTGGGCCTCTCTAGTAGCCTTGCTCTCTGGCTGTGCAAATTCAGCCTCCAGGCGTTGAACCTTGGAGGTCCATTCCTGACTGAATGTTTCACCCTTCCCTTCACAAATATTATGGAGGGTACAGCATGCGGATATAACCGCAGGGATGCTGCTTTCCTCCAAGTGGAGTATTTAACTGGAGTATTGTGTCCAGTTCTGGGCACCGCATTTCAAGAAAGATGTGGAGAAACTGGAGAGGGTCCAGAGAAGAGCAACGAGAATGATTAAAGGTCTTGAGAACATGACCTATGAAGGAAGGCTGAAGGAATTGGGTTTGCTTAGTTTGGAAAAGAGAAGACTGAGAGGGGACATGATAGCAGTTTTCAGGTATCTAAAAGGGTATCATTAGGAGGAGGGAGAAAACTTGTTCACCTTAGCCTCCAATGATAGAACAAGAAGCAATGGGCTTAAACTGCAGCAAGGGAGATTTAGGTTGGACATTAGGAAAAAGTTCCTAACTGTCAGGGTAGTTAAACACTGGAATAGATTGCCTAGAGAAGGTGTGGAATCTCCATCTCTGGAGATATTTAAGAGTAGGTTAGATAAATGTCTATTAGGGATGGTCTAGACAGTATTTGGTCCTGCCATGAGGGCAGGGGACTGGACTCGATGATCTCTCGAGGTCCCTTCCAGCCCTAGAGTCTATGAGTCTAAGTCTAGCTTCCAATAAAGAGATCTCCAGCATCCTTTTAAATGGCCAAAAGCACACTCCACAGTCATTCGACACCGGCTCAGCCTGTAGTTGAACCGCTCCTTGCTCCTGTCAAGCTTCCCTGTATACAGTTTCATGAGCCAAGGCATTAACGGATAAGCGGGGTCTCCAAGGATCACAATGGGCATTTCGACGTCCCCTACTGTGATCTTGAGGTCTGGGAAAAAAGTCCCGGCCTGCAGCTTCCTGAACAGGCCACTGTTCCGAAAGATGTGTGCATCATGCACCTTTCCAGGCCAGCCTGTGTAAATGTCAATGAAACGCCCACGGTGATCCACAAGCGCCTAGAGAACCATAGAGAAATACCCCTTCCGATTAATGTACTCGGATGTTAGGTGGGGTGGTGCCAGAATAGGAATATGCGTCCCATCTTTCACCCCTCCACAGTTAGGGAAACCCATTTGTGCAAAGCCATCCACAACGTCCTGCACATTCCCCAGAGTCACGGTTCTTCTTAGCAGGACGCGATTAATGGCCCTCCAAACTTGCATCAACACTATTCCAACGGTCAACTTTCCCACTCCAAACTGGTTCGCGACTGATCGGTAGCTGTCTGGAGTTGCTAGCTTCCAGATTGCAATAGTCACCCGCTTCTCCACCAGCAGGGCAGCTCTCAATCTCGTGTCCTTGCACTGCAGGGTGGGGGCGAGCTCCTCACACAGTCCCATGAAAGAGTCTTTTCTCATCCGAAAGTTCTGCAGCCACTGCTCGTCATCCCAGACTTCCATGACGATGTGATCCCACCACTCAGTGCTTGTTTCCCGAGCCCAAAAGTGGTGTTCCACGGTGCTGAGCATTTCCGTGAATGCCACAAGCAATTTAGTGTCATGTGTCAGGTGACTCGATATCATCGTCGGACTCCTCACTGTCACTTTTTAGCTGAAAGAACAGCTCCACTGCCAAATGTGATGTGCTGGCAACACTCATCAGCAAAGTCCTCAGCAGCTCGGGCTCCATTTCCCACAGAAATCGCGCTGCACAGAAACCGTTGGGAGAGTCATAATGGTGCCAAACGTGGACGGGAAAAACAGTGACTGCTGGGATGTGAAGCGATGCACCACGGGGCATTGGGACAGGAAGCAGAATGACCCGCACCCTTCCGTCCCCTTCCCACAACCCACGGTGCCAAAATGGGACGAGGTGCTCTGTGGGATAGCTGCCCACAATGCACCACTCCCAACAGTGCTGCAAATGTGGCCACTCTGCAGCGCTTTCCCTACGCAGCTGAAGACAGCTGTAAATCCCAGCGCTGCACACCTGCAAGTGTAGCCAAGCCCACAGCCTGCATTGGAGGGTAGGATGGAGCATACTATAAGAAACAGCCCTGAGGAGGAATTGTATTGAGTCAGCCAGATTTCCTGTTGAGGTGCGAATACAACAGTGGCAAATCTGCCACTCCAGGAGAGGTGCAGCATGCACTCTGCTCTACCCCTGCAACTTTATAAACTGATGTGAAGAAAGGGTGGGGCCGTGGCTTCATTCTCATCCTGCCCCTCCTGGGGAGGTTATGACACCAAGTATGCATTTTGCAATTACACTATAGTTGGCTCCTACAAAGGAACTGAATGTGGGAGAAGACAGTTATGCAGGCTCAGCAAAGAGGCCGAAGACCAAATGGACCACGCAGACTGAACTACCCTCTTGCCTTAGAGATTTCCCTTCCAGGTGAGGATAGAAAAACACTGGCATTTGTGCAGCAGTGTTGGAAGCTAGCATTACTGTTGTGTCTGTCCTGTGGTTGAGTAGTGGACTTCAGTTTTTGTGGCTGCCCATCTGAATCAATTCACTCAGCAATAAATACATGCAAATTTATATTAAAAAAATTAAAAACTGGAAATGTGTAAAAACTGGAAATGTGTAATAAGTGTTGTAGCATTGATCAAACAACCAGGAAATTCTGGGCCAGATCCTCAGCTGGTATAAATTACTGTAGTTCCACTGTCATCAAAGTTCTCAAGATTCGGTTTAAGCTTCACTATTGGGTTTTGATTTTTTTTTCCTGCTGTACTGTACAAATTAAGGACACCAATTAAGATTCCTGGCTTTTGCCAGCTGTTTCAAAACATTATTTAAATATAGTTTTATTTTGTTTTTAATATTCCTAAAGTTTATACCAACTATGGCAAAGTTTCTCAGTCTTGTATAAGTCTATTTCAGTTGTTATTGAAACTTCAGACTCTTTCTGTTTAGGTAAAAAGATCTGGGCATATTTTGAAATGTCAAATTTGGCCAGTTAAACAATTGCAAGATTAAACACAGACATGATTTATTGCATACTTGTATCTTGTCCTGTAACTGTATTGTACTGCTGGATTTACCCTGCAATGTCTTTAAGCTACCCCATGAGTATATATACAATGTAAACATATGATCAAGATTAACTGAGATGGGCCAATTGTCCTCTAAAAATATGTGTAATGAATGAAAAATAAATAGTAGGACAGTGGCTAGTAAAAACTGTGCAACGTGGATTTATTGAAGTGCAACAAAAATCATAACACAAAATTAAAATTATACCAATAAATAAAAAGAACAGGGCTACCTGTGGCACCTTAAAGACTAACAACTTTATTTGAGCATAAGTGTTCGTGGGCTTATGCTGAAATAAATTTGTTAGTCTCTAAGGTGCCACAAGTACTCATTTTCTTTTTGCAAATACAGATTAACACGGCTGCTACTGTGAAACCAACAAATAAATAATTAAAAGGATTCACAATGAAATGTTGTAGAGTAAGATTCTAGGCTAACCAAGAAATTTGAAGCTTAACTGAGTATTAGAACTGTATATACACTGTAGGCAAAACTCCTTTCCAGGCTCCTGTGGCGAACTGGGAATGTTCTTAATGTTTTCTCTGAATACTGTGTTGGTGCCTCAGTGTCTCCTGTGCAGTTCTTAAGAATCTAGGTGGTGGAATAAGGGTGTGTGATTGCTACAGAGCAAAGGGCCAGTGCACCAAAATGCTTGGCACTCTGTCCCCTAGCAACTGATGGCCTGGGCCCCTCCTCTGCAAAGGTGTCAACTGAAGGTGTTGGAGACAAAGAGATCAGGTGACCTCCTGGCCCGGGAAAGGGACTGAACAGAGAGGAGGGGCTGGAGGGGGTTTTGGAGTCTGGAGCAGGCTGGGGACAAAGGGTGAAGTGCAGGTGTGGGGGTCTGGCTCACTGCCCCCCTAGAATGGACCCGGCCAACGGGTCCGGTTCGCTGTATCTACAATCTGTTTTAGACCCTGTCCCTGTCATCAAATAAACCTCTATTTTACTGGCTGGCTGAGAGTCAATGTCTGACTGCAAAGTGGGGGTGCAGGACCCTGTGGCGTCCCCAGGACCCCGCTGGGGCAGGTTCACTGCGGGAAGCGCACGGAGGGGCAGAGGATGCTGAATGCTCCAAGGAGAGACCCAGGAGGTGAAGACGTGTGAGCTTCTTGGCCTGAACAAGTCTGCTCCAAGGGAGAGGAGGCTCCCCAAAGTCTTGACTGGCTTTGTGGGGAGCAGTTCCAGAGCATCGCCCGGTGACTCCGTGACAGCTCCTTAAGATGCATTTTAATGCTTCACCACTATTACATTAGATTTGCTCTAATCAGAAGCCTGAATATAAGAATTAGAATATAGGGATTTCCTAGTACACCAAGTAAGATTTAACAGACAGAATTGAGGGTATGGCTACACTTGAAACTTCAAAGCACTGCCGCGAGTGTGGTTGCAGCGCTGTGGCACTGTTTCACTGAGGCTGTCATGGTATAATTCCCCACTCTGAACCTTAGCATCCAAAAGATGGGGTACCAGCATGACTTCCTCTAAGCTCAATTACCAGCTTAGTACTTGTAGCGCTGCCACCAACCAGGAATTCCAGTGCCTGGTACACTCTGGTCCTCCCAAAACCTTGCCCGGGGACCCCCAAGACCCAGTCCCTCTGGATCTTAACACAAGGAAAGTAAACCCTTTCCCTCACCATTGCCTCTCCCAGGCTTCCCCTCCCTGGGTTACCCTGGAAGATCACTGTGATTCAAACTCCTTGAATCTTAAAACAGAGAGGAAAATTCACCTTCCTCCCTTCCTTCTCTTTCCCCCTCCCAGACTCTCCGAGAGAGAAAGTAATCCTAACACAGAGAGAAATTAACCTCTCTCTCCTCCTTCCCTCCTTTCTTCCCACCAATTCCCTGGTGAATCCAGACCCAGTCCCCTGGGGTCTCACCAGAATTAAAAAAAAAAAAATCAGGTTCTTAAACAAGAAAAACTTTTAATTAAAGAAAGAAAAAACAGTAAAAATTATCTTTGTAAATTTAAGATGGAATATGTTACACGGTCTTTCAACTATAGACACTGGGAATACCCTCCCAGCCTAAGTATACAAGTACAAATTAAAATCCTTTTCAGCAAAATACAAATTTGAACTCCTTCCAGCCAAATACACATTTGAACTCCTTCCAACCAAATACACATTTGCAAATAACGAAAACAACCATAAGCCTAACTTGCCTTATCTACCTAGTACTCACTATTCTGAAACTTATAAGAGCCTGTATCGGAGAGACTGGAGAGAAACCTGGTTGCACATCTGGTCCCTCTGAGCCCCCAGAGTGAACAACCACCAAAATCTAACAGCACACACACAAACTTCCCTCCCTCAAGATTTGAAAGTATCCTATCCCCTGATTGGTCCTCTGGTCAGGTAACAGCCAGGCTCACTGTTCTTGTTAACCCTTTCAGGCAAAAGAGATATGAAGCACTTTTGTTCTATTAACTCTTACTTATCTGTTTATGACAGAGGCTTTGCAGTGCTGTATCTTGCAGCGCTCAGGGGAGTGTTTTTTTCACACCCCTGAGAGCCAAAGTTGCAGCGCTGTAAAGCACCAGTGTAGCCATGGCCTCAGAATGGTATGAGGTGCTTTTTCATTGCAAAAATACTGCTGCTTTGGCCATTTCTCCTGCTGCACCCAAAAGACAGAGAAGCTCAGGCGAAGTTGCCACCAGCTTGTCACCTTCAGATCACTACTTAACATTGTAAAGGCCCTTGTCAATTTCTATGTTACTTCTAACTGCTGGAACTGAGCAGAGCAGCAAAACCTCTGGCACCTGGATGAAACTGCTTGCTGTCAAACTACTTTCCAAAGTTTGGCAGAAGAATGCCAGGGACTAAATCAGGGCTTTTTAATAGATGAGGGGATGCAATCTCTCAGGACTGTATCTATCAATGCCATTACTATAGCACTAGTATAGGAATTTGCTGAGGTAACTAATCAGCCTTGGGAGATAACCTTATGAGGATTCTGCCTAGTAGCTGTGTCAGTCTGTATCAGCAAAAAGAACTAGGAGTACTTGTGGTATCTTAGAGACCAGAAGTACTCCTCGTTCTTATGACAGGAGTCAGTGAGCTCTCCTCACCGTTTTTGATCTGGGAATATATGCTGCAAAGTTGTGGTGATTTTATCAAAATCTTGCAAAAAAGTTCTTACCATTTTCCAAGGAGAAATTTTACTCTTTGTGCAGACCAAAATGGCAGTACCATGTGTGTCCTAGCCTGGTAGCAGATACAGAAGTGTACAGCAATTTGCTACATTTTGGGGGATCCATTATTGCTGAGAGACTCTTAAGTACATAAAGCTATTTCTAAACAACTGTCAAGCACTACTGAGTCAACTTTTACTAACCCAATCCAATCTATTCTGTTCCTTTTTGTAAAGGGAACGCAGGCTTATAAACAGAGACACAAGAATGTGAGCCACTGCTGCTATTAAAGATGCTGTGCACATGGAAGGGTGATCCCATAGGCACTAAGGAGTATGTTTCCCAAGAGAAGCCTTGATACTTCAGCTGTTTGACTGTAATTAAAACCAATGGAAATCAAATAACTAAATCTACACTGACTATCCATGAAAAATACTATGAAATTTGCCCCTAAAATCACAGGAGTAAATTGTATTTAAAAACAAACTCCTATAACATTCATTAGTTACTGTTTGTAACACACAAACCCATATGAGCCAAATCCTGTGGACCTTGTTATGCAGCCCTCACTCAGGCAAATTCTTACTAAAGTCAATGAGAGTTTTGCCTGAGGAATGACAAAGTAAAAACAGAGCTAGCTCATGACCATTCTCCATACAGGGGAATAATGGCTTTCCTTGCAACTCAGCTGCATAAGACCAACCTGGATCTTGGGTCAGGATACAGGGCGAAGAAGGGCGGGGACTGTGGGAGTAGGCTGGGGGGAGATGAACGGCAGATGAAGCCACACCCCCACTCCCATGCATTGGCTAGTGCAGCTGGCTGGAAGAAAGATGGAGATAAAGTTGCAACTGGTAAAAGACTAACACAGCATGCTCCCTCTCCTCTGTGGAAAGGAGGAAATCTAGAGAAATTTTGATACAGATGGGTGTTTCTGGGGCATAATTCCTTTCAATCTAGTTTTGGGTAATGGTCACAGAATATGGCCTATACCTTTAAACAAATGCCAATAACTGCATGAACCCAAACAAATTCTATGATATAAATGCAAAGGATCAACAAGCAACACCAGGAATAAATACGTTCTGAAGATTTTACACCTCTTTTAGTTAAATTTAAAAAAATGACAGGCTTCCCAGAAAAAATCTCCAGCATCAGACAAACAGATCATTCAAACTAGAACACATACATACACAAACAAGTTTTCGGTCAAGACATGTCAGTCATATTGTACTGAGGATCAAATTGGACAAAACGAACATTTATCAAATGCTTTCAACATAAATTATAATACAGAAAACAGGTTAGGATTATTCACCACTTCTGGTTTCTGTTAACACACATAGCACAACTGAAGAAAAATGCCAGTAATTTTACATCTGTACCACTGAAATTATGGATTTGTCAAGACCAGTCACTTAAACTGCTTTGATCAGCAATTTGATTTGGACAGGTAGGTCATCAGTCAGAAGTAACTTTCAAATCAAGTGTGAAAGAGTTACAGACAGTTATTCTAAAATAGTTTGTTGGGGGTTTTGTTTAAGAAAGAAGGTAAAATTTTGTGTTTTCTCTATGTGCAATATATTGTTTATTTTAAAAAGCATTTTTGTATTAAACAGTATACCTGTGGCCTGAGATTTTTTGCATTAGAGCATTTTTTACATTTTTAAACAATAATATCAGTTTCCAGTATAAATGTAACCTACACAGTTTAACGTGGGACACAACTTCTTTGCTGAGTTATTAACTACACTGAATTAAGCAGCACACATTTGTGGATTGTGAACACATGTGCTTTTGGCTGTTCTCAGTCTAATATGTAAAAATAACATAAATTGTTAATTAGCACCTGCCCTACATGCAACACCTCAAAAAAAAATTTTAACACAGTGAAACTGCTAAAATTTGTCAAGTTCCAAGCATGGAGATATTCCCATTTTATTGAAGCTAAACATTTTCATTACAAAGCGAACTCAAAAGTATAGCCAATTTATAACTTAATTTTTAACCTCATGTACATATGCTTTCCTTTTAAAATCTCTACCCACTATTGCAGTTGTTAGCATTAATTAGCACGTGCAAAAGGGTGCTCCTTCAACCTCTGAACATAAACATTAGATTCATATGAATCTTACAAAGAAAGAAAAAGCTCAAAACCTTGTCAAAAATGTAAACAGCAAAGACTAATAAACATGGATGTTGGATTTGAGAAAAAAATACTTTAACTTACTGCTATTTGTTGCACGAACCAAATGTTTCATCCTATAAAAGTTCTTTCCAGTTTTCTTCTTGCTCATGTTGTGTTGATTGATAATGAGGATGATCTTTTCTTCACCTCAAGATCCTCTATTTAATTTTCAGTCTCTAATGAACTGTTAATCTTTCTGATGTTCTCTAGGATAGAGAGACTTTCCCACTCCACCTCTCCCTCCACCCTCACTCCATTCCTCACAGAGTTGGACTGGATGCTACTGAATTTGGCACAGTTAAAAATCAATTTCAGTGATGATATGGCAGTTTGTTAAAAAAGGGTCACTGACTTTTCAGGATCAATTAAAGTATATCAGAGTTCTCATTTAGAAATCACAGTAACATACTATGTAAGGGTCATTGGTTGAGATATCAGGCTTTTCAAATTCACATTTCTATATGAATTTAATAACATACCTATTTAAAATAGTAAGTTACGCTCACTGACTTAACAGAAGATTTTTTTGGGGATAGTGAATTGCAACAAATGTAAGTTAACTTGAACTACTTGTACAAACTAACTCTCCTGAAAGTCTTCGACTATTTAGTATAGATGAGCCAAACAAGTTCAACATGTTGGTAAATGTAATGATCTCAAAATGCACACATCTGTTTAAGACCTATAAAATCAACCAACATTGGAATGATTTTTGTGACACAGAATAGGAAGGACATAGAATTTTAAGGGTGATTATTTATTTATTTAAAAGCAGCAGCTACATCCTGGTGCTCTAAATAGCTTCCCTTTGTTACACTAATCAGGAGATCAGAGTAACTGACAAACGATCCTGATGAGCCTCTAAAAATTTTGGTTTACTCAGGACAAAGGTAATGATAGTTTAAAGTAATGCAGAAAATAGTCTAACAAAACAAAAAGTCTAAAAATGTATATTCTGTACAGCATGCCACACTTAGGGTACGTCTACACTATGGGATAATTCCGATTTTACCTAAACCGGTTTTATAAAACAGACTGTATAAAGTCAAATGCACGCGCCCACACTAAGCACATTAATTCGGTGGTGCGCGTCCATGGTCCGAGGCTAGAATCCATTTCTGGAGTGTTACACTGTGGGTAGCTATTCCGTAGCTATCCCATAGTTCCCGCAGTCTCCCCTGCCCCTTAGAATTCTGGGTTGAGAGCCGAGTGGCTGATGGGGCAAAAATCATTGTTGCGGGTGGTTCTGGGTAAATGTTGTCAGTCATTCCTTCCTCTGGGAAAGCAACTGCAGACAATCATTTCACGCCTTTTTTCCCTGGATTGCCCTGGCAGATGTCATAGCATGGCAACCATGGAGCCTGTTCAGTTTTTTTTTTTTTTTTTTTTTTTTTTTTACAGTCACTGTATGTGTACTGGATGCCGCGGACAGAGGCGATATTCTAACGCTACACAGCAGCATTCATTTGCTTTTGCATGATAGCAGAGATGCTTACCAGTCGCTCTGTACCGTCTGCTGCCAGTGTAATTGGCAATGAGATGACGGTTATCTGTCCTTCTGTGCTGTCTGCTGCTATCATGGGTGCCCCTGGCTGAGATCGGCCGGGGGCGCAAAAGCAAAACTGGGAATGACTCCCCGAGTCAATCCCTCCTTTATGGTTTCTAAAAATAGAGTCAGTCCTGCCTAGAATATGGGGCAAGTGTACTAGAGAACCAGTGTATCAGATAGCACAGCTCCTCCGTGTCAGATCCTGCAGAAATGATGAGCTACATGCCATTCACGAGGGGTGCTCCTGCAACAACCCCACCCGTTGCTTCCCTCCTCCCCCAACCTTCCTGGGCTACTGTGGCAGTGTCCCCCCCATTTGTGTCATGAAGTTATAAAGAATGCAGGAACAACAAACACTGACTTGTTAGTGAGATAAAATGAGGGGGAGGCAGCCTCCCGGTGCTATGACAGTCCAGGCAGGACATTAAGCGGTGCGGAGGAGAGGAGCACAGCATGCTGCTGCTATGATAGTCCAGGCAGTACAGAATCTTTTCTTCACACAGGAAAGGGAGGGGGCTGATGGAGCTCATCCCCCAGTTGCTATGATGAGGACAGTTACCAGCCGTTCTGTCCCATTTACTGGGAATGACGAGGAATCATTCCTATTTTTACCCAGGCGCCCCTGAGGCTAGCCAGGGGTATTCAGCAGTTATCAAGCACGGGCTGATGGTGACGATGGATATCAGTCATACTGTACCGTCTGCCACCGGGGAGGGGAGAAGAGCGGATACTGCTCTTCACTGCTGCAGCATCATGTCTACCACCAGCATTCAGTAGACATAGGGTGACACTGAAAAAAGTCAAGAAACGATTTCTTTCCCTTTTCTTTCACGTGGGGGGAGGGAGTAAATTGACGAGCTATACCCTGAACCACGCTGGACAATGTGTTTGAACCTACAGGCATTGGGAGCTCAACCAAGAATGCAAATACTTTTCGGAGACTGCTGGGGACTGTGGGATAGCTGGAGTCCTCAGTACCCCCTCCCTCCGCGTCCATTTGAGTCTCTGGCTTCCCATTACGCTTGTCACGCAGCACTGTGTATCCTGCAGATTTTTTTTTCAAATGCTTTGGCATTTCGTCTTCTGTAACGGAGCTTTGATAGAACAGATGTGTTTCCCCATACAGCGATTAGATCCAATATCTCCCATATGGTCCATGCTGGAGCTCTTTTTGGATTTGGGACTGCATCGCCACCCGTGCTGATCACAGCTCCACGCTGGGCAAACAGGAAATGAAAATCAAAATTTCGCAGGGCTTTTCCTGTTTACCTGGCCACTGCATCCGAGTTGAGATTGCTGTCCAGAGCGGTCACAGTGATGCACTGTGGGATACCGCCCAGAGGCCAATACCGTTGATTTGCGGCCACACTAACCCTAATCCGATATGGTAATACTGATTTTAGTGCTACTCCTCTCGTCGGGGAGGAGTACAGAAACCGATTTAAAGAGCCCTTTATATCGATATAAAGGGCCTCGTAGTGTGGACGAGTACAGCGTTAAATCGGTTTAACGCTGCTAAAATCGGTTTAAACGCATAGTGTAGACCAGGCCTTAAAGGCAGGGCCGGGGGCAGTCCGTGTGCAGTGGCAGCAATTCAGCAGCAGCTTCTATGTTCAGCTGTCCGTGGCAGTGCAGCTTCTGTCTTCTGGCTGAAGACAGAAGCTAACGCTGAATTGCTGCCGCCACAGAAACGCGCGTGCCACCCTAACAGCACAGGGACTGCCCCCGCCATCCGCAGCGGCAATTCGGAGCGCTGCTTAGGGTGGCGAAAACAGTAGAGCCGGACCTGCTTAAAGGACCAAATCCAGAGGTCCTGCTTTGATTTTAACTTTGTCCAAACTCAGCCACACTACTAGGGTGACCAGACAGCAAGTGTGAAAAATCAGGACAGGGGTAGGGGGTAATAGGAGCCTATATAAGACAAAACCCCAAATATCAGGATTGTCCCTATAAAATCAGGACATCTGGTCACCCTACACGCTACCACTATCAACTGCCTGGGAAATTACCAGAATTAGCAAAAACAGTGAGCAGGACTTCCAGATAAGGCCTAAAGAGATAATTTAGCAATATCTGCTTGTGATACATATTTTTTTTCTCTTCCTGTTTTTATGCTTGTTTCTTTAATATGAAACAGCCATCAGCAACATGGCAAGGTGATATTAAGAAAGATAAACTACATTTATTTAAACCCTTTTAAGCAGGAAAATAATAATCAATATATACAATTTCTGGAAATGCTCTGAAAGCTGGGTACATACCATACTGGTATATTCACCACAGTGAAACGACAGCCTATAACCTGTATTTCATCTGATAAAAAAGACACAGGTGGGTTTGATTTTTTTTAAAGTCTGTCATATTACTTACAGTTTAATAGAGCTATATTCATTGATATAATGTAACCTCAACTATAAAGTTTAAAAGAAAACATTTTGGGGGGCAAGGGGCTGAATCCTTGAATAGGCTGACCATAATCCTATCTTCAGTAGCTCTGTCTTACTTTTTAGCCAGCCAGTCTACTTGTTTTTTGCCCTGAGTCAAGTTGGCCAAATGTCACAAGATTTGAATCTGCCTCCTTAACTCTCTTATGCTGGGAAGTTATGAGTGCTGCTACCCAGGCAGAAGGAAGAATCCTTCAGTGTCACAATCATAATCCTGAACAGAACACTAATATATATGGGGAGAATAAATATGAGGATACACTTTTCACAACAGATATTATTGCAATTACTTGACTTACATGGTAAAGTCACATATACCACTTGGGGAAATAGATATCTTGCTTTTTGGTTCTATTTTTTATTATTATGAGTTTGCTGATTATGGAAAAAGTGCTTGAGACAGTACAGAACATGAAGTAGATAAGGTCCTCTCCCCCATGAGCTTGCAATCTTAGAAGACAAAATATCTGGTGATTCTGCACTTGCTGGTAAGGAGACCTTTGTGAATCCAAGTGTTACTGTAAGTATTTAACAAATATTTTATATTTATGATATGTGCAGCTATGGAACAGGGCTTAGTCCTACATTTCCACAGCTTTTAAGGTCAGAAGAGACTATTATGATTATCTAATCTGATCTCCTGCATAATACAAACCATAAAACCTTACCCAGTAATTTTTACATCAAGCATCATTTGAACTATAGCATATCTTCTAGAAAGATACCCAGTCTTGATTCAGAGACCTGAATGAAGACCTCACTGTTAAAAATTTGCACCTTATTTCTATCTAAATTTGTCTAGTTTCAGCTTCCAAAACATTAGATATTGTTATGCCTTTTCTGATAGTTTAAATAGCCCTCTACTATCAAAAATCCCTTTACCACATAGGTGCTTTTAGATTGTGTTCAAACCTTTTAACCTTCTCTTGGACAAACTACATAGTCTGAACTTCTTAAATCTCTCGCAATAAAGGCACCTTTTCCAGACCATTAATCATTCTTGTAGCTTTTTTTCTGAATCCTTTCCTAATTTGTCAATCTCTCTCTTATTTATTTATTTTTTTTAATTAGTATGGCTTCAAATTTAGAAATTTTTGTTGCTGAGACTACAGGGCATTTGGGTAAAAAAACAACAACCCAGATTTGCCGTGCAAATTCTGCCTCCTCCCCCGGCCTTTTGTCCCTACATCATTATAATTTGGGGGCTACCTGATAACTAAATTGTGGAAAACAAGAACCTTTGGTGCTTTGCCTGTTGCCAATGTCTAATTCAATTAAGCAGAATTATACAAACACACTATACAGTCATTCACTGGATTTATGGATTTCATGCCCCTTGTATTCTGTGTCACGCATTCTCTTGTTCTTAATAATAGAAGTATAAATAAAGATGTGTGTTTTCCATTTTGGAAGACCTTAGATATCAAAGCAAGAATGCATTTAGCCTCTGAAATTTGTCTCAATGGCAATACATCTCTGACCATTTACCTGTACCTGCTAATAATTAGGTATGTGCAAATAAAGTGCTTGGCAAACAAACATACTATGGGAACTATCTGATTAGCAGACTGAAGGTCACCTTTCCTTAGTGTGCTTTTGCTAGATGACTATCAGTCCATTTTATAAAACACAGACAAGGTTGATGCAATAGAGCAAAGAAAGTGGCATTTCTAAAGACCTGAACATTGTAAAATGTCTTTTAAAATGTTCTATTATTTTCTTCATACTTTATCTTTTGTTTTCTTTTTTTTTTAAGGGAGACACTGTTTAGAGATTTTTAAAGTGTGATAATTTCACATCTCTTAAAACCTAAAGTTAAAAAAATAAAGAGGATCAGGAATTTGCCTATCACAAAAGCAAAGGAGAATCTAGTCCCTTACTGCTGCAAAATCTCACTCCACAGAATTCTGATCTATCCTGAACACTCCTAGATATGAAATCTGTCTGTCTGTCTCTCTGTGCATCATCTGCAGAGCAGCCAGGTTTAGTCTGTTTCCCAAAAACTACTTTAGTTTATATAAATATATAGTAAATATGTGCCAAGAAACTGAGCATCTTTTTAAAACAATGTTTTTTCCCCAAATGATATATGCTGAATGGAAGCTTTGGAGAGGAAACTACTCTCTCCATAGAAGAGATACAACACAAGCAGTAAGAGCAACAGCTTTCCCCACAGATATGCCTTACCACTACCGGATTTACCACAGCGCCACTGGCGCCAGGCCCACGCTCCAAAGGGGCCCAGCCCTGGCTTGCTCTTCTCCACTCCCCCCCCCTCTTCCACCACTATCTCCTGCAGGGGAAGCGGGCAGAAGCTTTGTTCTATTGGCTCCTGCGGCAGCAGGGAAGGCTCCGCCAGCAGCCATGCTCCCTCCTCCCCCACCTCTTCCACCCTAATGTGCTGTGTTCCTGCCCCTTCCCCTCCCAGCATTTTCCCCACCACGGAACAGCTGTTCGCCCACACCAGGGAGGGGGAGGAGCAGAGCTGCAGCGCGCTCACCTATCGGGGGAAGGAGGTGGAGAAGAGGCAGAGGTGGGGCCGGCGGAAGGGAGTGGAATCAGGGTATACCCCCTCCAACCCTCTGCCATGAGTCGCTCAGGGCAGGGGGCTGGAAGCAAACCCCATGATCCCAGTCCACACCCCCAGCCCTCTGCCCTGACTCCTGCACCCCCCTCACACTCCTTCAGCCCCCTGCCCTGACTTCTGCATCCCCCACTCACACCCAGCCACTCCCACATCCCATGCCCTGACTCCTGCACCCCCCCCCACATCCCCACCCTGAGCACCAAACGGGAGCTCCTGCACACACACACCCCACATTCCCACCTGCACCTTGAGCACCAAATGGGAGCTGCCCCAAGTAAGTGTTCCACACCTCAACCTCCTGCCCCAACCCTGAGCCCCCTAGCTCCTAGTCAGACCCTGCACCCCCAGCCCTGTGCTCAGTGTACCTCCACCCTCAGCTCAGTGCAGAGAGAGATGAAGAGAATGAGCTAGAACCAGGGAGACTGTAGGTACCTGCTCTATGTGGTCAGGGGGGATCCTGTTTACCGCCTCCCCAGCCCTGCTGCGCTTGCAGTTTACCCCGCCTCTTCCTTGCTCCAGGGACCAACTCTAGCTCCCGCCCCACTGTGCTGTGCTTTTGCCCCCGGCACCTGCCATGCTCCAGTCAGCAGGTACTAATCCCCCACCCCCATGCCCTACTGTGTTCTTGCCCCCCGACCCCTGCCTTGCTCCAGCTGGGGACCAATCCTTCCCCCAAACCATGCCCTGCTGTCAGGGTGGATAAAAATCAATGACTTAACAAAAAAGATTTTTTTTTAATTTAAATCGGATTTTTGAGGGAAAGACCTACCTAAAAGATAGTTTTAATTAAGATACATTATATTTAATCATGGAACAGGGATTATAAATTCTAATTCTATAGTATGAGAATATATTCATGTAATGTTTAAGAAAAGTTTTGTAAATGAGTTCTAATAGTTCCTGGATTAGGGACCCACTCTTATGGAGTTCCACAGGCTTCTGTATAGATTATTTAGGTTAATCTTTCTATCTACCCAATGAGACTTAGTGCTCAGTCTAGAAGGTACCATCAGAAATACTTAGTTTTACAGTTCTCAGACTTTTGGATTTGTGTCTCCAGAGGTAACATGCTTGTTAACAGCAAAAAGAGCTTTTAAATAAATAAATAAATAAATAATATATAGAGATGAGAAATAACAGACCTCAACTCTATTGTCCCTCTGCAAATTTGTGTACACAGAGTCAATCCCTTACCCCTCTTTAAAAGTGAAAAGTTTCAAAAAGTTCAATGAATAGAAGATTGTTGGGGCAGAATAGATCTGGACAAAGAGAAGTGAAGTGGAGATAAACGTGAGAAGTGAAGGACATATGCTTTTTTGTTAAAATATTATGTTTGCTGTTGAAGAAAAAAATCCAGGATACTTAATGTTGTTGTTTTAGTTAAATAAAACAATTTAAGTGTCTGTCTGGTGATGTTCTCCTCCTAATACAGCCTGGCAAGAAAATCCTCCAAATATTAATGATTAACCTGTTGAACTGAAGATAGTTCACCTCCCAATGACTTCATAAATATCTGCTTCAATTATCTTTAGTAAATGAAATAACCAAACAATTATTCATTTTCTGATATAGCTGTAAAACTCATCTGAAAAGCTTTCAAAATAAATCACTGTTTCAAAATGTATAGCATGTACCTTCTAAAAATGAAATCTACATCTATCTCTGAATTGTGAAGAATATGTATTAAGGTTATAACCAACAAGAACGCACTTTTATGTTGATTTAATCATGGTTTTCTAGTCTTCCTGATTAGTGATTTAAATCAAACCCACCTTGCCCAGAGTGCTCTTGCCCCTGGAATCTTCATTCCTCAAGGGGGCCCACAAAAATCCGACCCTATTGCCTTAGTTGCACCTGGGATAACTCCCACTTATGGAGCTGAAATGGTAGTTTAGTCAATGTAGTAATTCTGTCTTTGGGCCTCTTCCATGAGATTCCTAACGGGTGCTAAGATTAAGTGTGACAGTGTTTGCAATTAAATGATGAATTCATTATGCTTTTAGACTATTTTGAAGATATGAAATAATAATTATCATCATCATCTGATCTGCACACCTGTCCACTAGGAACCAAACAGTATTTGAGTTTCCTTCTTTATTTATATATATATAAATGTAAATCTTTTTTGGCCTTGAGAATACAGAATAAACTTCCTAGATTTTTCTTTAACAGCATTTGCTTTTTACTATAATTTTACCTCACATTTATACTGAAAGAAAATCTAGAGTACAGTTTTTTTCCCATAGACTTCTACTGCCCTCTGCAGGATTATTTTTTAAAAAAAGCATATTTGTAAAGAAAGCTGGAATGACCTACTGGGTTCAAGCAATCAGGTACTGGGTCCAAGCAATTTTTTTACATTCATAAATGATGCAGCAAGCCCAGAGATGCCAGGGCTATGAAATGCCAAGCCTAGAGGCTCAGTCCTGGCAAGCACTGGCACAAATTAAGCGTTGGGGTTAGACCACTTACAGTATTACCTAGGAAGCCATGGAAAATAGCTGGAACACAAAGACATCAGTGTTTACTACATCTTTACATTATGTTTAGTGCAATTTTCAGTTGTGGGGGACAGGGGAACAGAGCAGTCACATACAGGATTGCCATCATATGCTTTGAGGGCCTGATCCTGCAAGATTCAAAGCCCTCTTCTGAAGTGCTCAGTGTCCTTGAAACGCAATGAAGAAAGTGGGAGAATGAGAGCACTCAGCACCTAGTAAAAGTGCCCAGCATCTTGCAGGACTGAGCACCTGATGCATTGCTTTCAACATTCCAATGCTGAATGGCTTTGTGAACCCCTATGCTGTATGAAGGAGAGAACCTGACATAACAGGCCCATTACTCAATTCATAAGTATTTGTGAATTTCAATAGCATTTCTGCCCAGGGGCTAATTTCTGCTCCTCCAGTACAAAGGAGAAAGAAAATGTTTCTCCATTGAATATTGCATATGCAAATTAGATTTCAGATTAAGGTAATTGTTTATTTGTTTAGAGATCATGTGTGTGAAACAGCCACAGGGGATAGGACTCTGAGGGATCTCCAAGATATCCACTCCCCAATGATTCACAGAGCAGGCATATGAATGTAAGACTCCTACATTTGTTTGGACTACTTAGAAGTGTTTTGGATAATTAAGATGAGTTCAGCAGTGACATTGTTCAGTGACAGTTGTTATTTATGCTGTAGTTTAGTCTTACTTGTAAAAGGACATAAAAGTAAACCAGACAGGAGTATGTTTATATATACATGGACTAAATGACAATTGACAATTCAGATGTGAGTTACAAAGCTTTAATTACATGAGGGGCTCTGGTGACATCAGAAATCACAAGTTTGAATAGTTCATTTCTTCACAACCTCAAGCTGTAATTAGAGGCCTGTTCCTTTCTTTATTATTATTAAAAGAGCCTTTAACAACCCAAAAGAGTAATAATTTACATCAAATTGCACTGCCCAGAATGCTATTGCTATTATAAATGCCTAATCATCATGAAAATGAATGAAACATCTTAGCACAGAAGGTCATATTATCAGTGTTGCGGGGAAAATTTGTGCATTGAATTCCCATTAATATGAATGGAGTTCTGGACATAAATCTCCACATACAGACTGCAGAATTGATGCCCCCCCCACACACTCCCTTCCAAGGCTTTTGATATGTATAATATGTACATACAGGGATAGGGGTAATAGGTGGGGAAGCTACAGTAAAGTTTTATTGCTGTACATTTTCAGACTGTTCTAATAAAAACTTTGAAGGCCTGAACACCAGCCATCACACATTTTCTTATATCACAGATACTAAGGCCTATAATTTGCTTTTTTCTGTTCCCTTCTTGTTTTCCTAGTCTCCTCTTGATTTTTCCCCATCTTTTACTTTAGTACATAAAGTTACTATGAAAAGAATGGATTGGTGTGGCTTAGTGACAGAGCTACAGTACAGAGTCAACTAATACAATAAAAACAGTGAGGAGTCAGTGGCACCTTAAAGATGCATGGATCTGAAGAAGTGGGTTTTATACACATGAAAGCGTATGCCCAAATAAATCTGTTGGTCTTTAAGGTGCCACCGGACTCCTCATTGTTTTTGTGGACACAGACTAACACGGCTACCCTCCTGATAACTAATACAATGTACTGAAATGTGTACCGTGGTTTGTGAAGTATGGGAGATTATAGGCCTGATGATAGGAAGTTCTGATTCTACAATTCAGTAGGCGGTTAATAAAAGTTTCAGGTGCTCAGCATGCTTGAAGTGATGCCTTTTATGACTCTGGCCAAATTTTCATTAGTAAGCACTCATTTTGGTTCTCTCCATTTTTGGATGTCCTACCTAAGACACGTTACGTCCGATTTTCAAAAGTGCTGCACATCCAAAAGTCCTAGCTGAAGTCAATAGGAGCCACAAGTGTTCAGCACCTCTGAACATTCAGGTCATCTGTATCTCAAATTGAGCATTCAAAACTTGGAGCACCCAAGCTCAGTGGCCACATTTGAAAACTTGGCTGCATAGCTATTTTACACTTTTGGGGAAAAGGATACATATTATATACAAATAAAAGAAAATGTAAAAAAAAAAATCAAACAGAACAATGAATTATGAACAAAACCCCTAATGAAGTCTGCATTATTTTAATTTTCTTTAAAAATGTAGGATTACTGTTTGCAAATATTAAATTGAATATTGTGGCTGCTGAACAGGTTATACGGCGGGTCTGTCACTAGGGAAAAAATGAGTGCACCTCTTTTCTTTCTCATTTTTACTTGTGTTTAACATGTTACGCCAAATTGGCCAATCTTTGTATTGAACTGATCTATAAACTTCAGGAAGAGTCTGGCTTCACTTTTATATACTGTGAAGTACTGCCAAAGACTTAGCTTTCTTCTTGTTACAGCAGTGGTATTTGAAAAAGAAGATTAAAAACATAACAGTTGTATACTTGTTTCACACCGTATGGGACAGCTGGGTTGCGAGCTGGCCTGGTGCAACCACTAGGTGAACTAGGCGGCCGCCTAGGGCGCCAAGTGGTTGGGGGCGCCTAAAAGCACAGTCAGGGGAGTTGGTGGAGTGGAGGTGAGCTGGTGCATGGAGGGCTGCCCACAGCAAGTAACGGCGGGGAGGCATGCAGGGGAACCGCTCCCCGCCCCAGCTCACCTCCACTCTGCCTTCTCCCCTGAGCATGCCACCCCCGCTCTAATTCTTCTCCCCTCCCAGGCTTGCCGCACCAAACAGCTGATTGGCACCGCAAGCCTGGGAGGCAGGAGAAGTGGAGCAGCACCAGCCTGCTCAGGGGAAGTGAGCTGGGGTGGGGAGCTGCTGCGGGGGGGGCTCCCCAGGCGGAGGGGGGTGGGGAGCTGTCGTGGGGGAGGTGCTGTAGGGCTGGGAGTTGCCACGGGGGGGCTCCCCGGCTCTTCCCCTGTTCTGCCCCAACCCCGCTTCTTCCCGCCCCTGCTCCGCCTCAGCCCCACCCCCACTCCCCTGAAGACTGCAGCCAGGCCTGACCCTGCACTCACCGCATGGTAAGTGGATCGACCAGGCCCCAACCTGCTCTGCTCCCCTGGCTCCCAGCCATGCCACTGGCGAGTGCAGGGGGTGGTGGTGGTGGTTCCTCCCCCTCCAAGCCTGGGAGCCAGGGGAGCAGAGCAGGCTGGGGCCGGGTCTCTCCACTTCCCACAGGAAGTGGCCAGCCCCCCTCACAGAGGTCTTGGGCACGGCCGTCCTTCACCATAGGCAGAACAGGCAGCCGCCTAGGGCACCACTAGGCCTGGGGGCACCGCTCTGCCAGGAGCCCGGACAGATGGGAAGCAGTGGCGCATGTAAGAGCAGGGCTGCTGGGTCCTAGAGAGAGCTTAATGCAGCACAGTCTGAGAGAGGGGATTGGCTGCTGGGGTCTCTGGGCAGGGGTGGGGGAAGGAACTCACCCGTGAATGTGACTCTTTCCCCCCAGTGTGAGGTGAGGCAGGCTCGGTGGCTCTGGCAGTATCCTTTGTTGTCCCCCATAACATCCATTCTTCTCCCCCTTACCCCATGGAGCACCCCACATTTCTCCATCCCCCCACGGAGCACCCCTATCTCCCCTCTCCGCTCCCTGGCTGCCTACTGAGGAATGAAAGTGAAAGTAACTCACTTTCTTGACAGGCAGCCAGGATTTGAACGGTCGCACAGGGCTCGGCTGGGGATAGCCAAATAGCATGTGCAAAAAATCAGGACAGGGGGTTGGGGGAGGGTGAGCAGATGTCCCACTTTTATAGGGACAGTCCCAATTTTGGGGTCTTTTTCTTATATAGACTCCTGTTGCATATATAAGACAAAGCCCCAAATATCGGGACTGGTCCTATAAAATCAGAACATCTGGATCTGATCACCCTAGCTGGGAAGCGCTTCTCTCCTCTGGGCGGAGCTGCACAGGGGAAGATGAACTGCTGTGGCTCCATGGGTGCCCCGTCCCTGAGATCAGATGGTGTGCTAACTTTACCATGGCCCGTTGGGTTGGCGAAGGTGCCTACTGGCGTGTGATTGGACCTGAGGGTTTGCTGCTGCTGTTGCCACTCTACACCCCAAGAGGTGGATTTTGGGGTCCTGCAGTTTTCCACCTATCTCCTCCTCTACTGCAGCTGTTGGACCAGCAGGCTGGGGGTGAGCCAAGCATGAAAGCAGTACTGTGCTGCCATTTAGATTGTCATTTAACAAATTTGTTTGCCAAAAATGCTTGCTAACAATCCTGAATTCAATTTCAATTTAAAAAAAAAATCAATATCTTAGCAAAAAAACAAAATATTACGTTGTTGACAATTATTTGTGACAAGTTTGGTATGGGGAAGGGAGTGGGCCAGTTTTCATCAGAGAAACAAAAAATGTTGACTGACTTTCCTATAGCCCTGTTACTGCTAAATAGAGCCCTCCAACAACTGTAATATGCTCATCTCCTTACTAGTGTATAGAGCAGGGTTCCCAAACTTTAACATCCCGCAAACCCCTTTCACTAAATTGTGAAATGTCATGAACCCCCTCCTAAAAATGAATATTTTCAGGGATTTAAGTTTAAATTTCCTCAGTGTAATGGGTGCCCCAACTGCCCGCCCCGCTCTTCCTGGGGCTCAGGCTGAGGTTCGGGCTGCTGGCTCCCCTGCTGACGGAGGCAGGGCTCAGGCTGCCAGCCTCAACTGCCCAGCCCCACTCTTCCTGTTACTCCGACTGCCAGCCCCGGTCAGAGCACTGGGGTTCAGGCTGCCAGCACCCTTGCTGACCACCGGAACTCGGGTTGCCAGCCCAAATTGCCCGGCCCCTCTCTCCCTGGGGCTCGGGGTGTCTGCCCTGCAACCGGGTCCCACCTGCTGTCGCCAATGCCTGGGGTCCTCTGGTCGCCATAGGTGAAATTTTTCTGGCGAACCCCTTGTAATGTTCTGCGAACTCCCAGGGATTCGCGAATCCTAGTTTGGGAACCACTGGTATAGAGCAGGGGTCGGCAACCTACCGCACACGTGCCAAAGGTGACATGCTAGCTGATTTTTGATGCTCTGGGGTTCCAGCTGCTGCCCCATTGCCAGCTGGAGTCCTGGCCACTGGCCCCACTCAGCATCCGCTGCTGGCCTGGGACCCCCAAGGAACCCCAGACTGGCAGCGGGCTAAGGAGGCCAGCAGCTGAGACCCCGGCTAAGCCACTCAACCCACTGTCCGCCTGGGGTTCCATTCACTCAGCTGGCAGCAGGCTGAGTGGGACTAAATTCAACGAAATAGGAAAAAAAGAGCAACTAATGACAAAGTGCAAGAACCTAGAGAGCCTCCTGAAGCACGGTGATAGTTTTGATTTAAATGGACTTGAACTTTACAAAGAATTGAGTACACTGTCATCAATGCTGCCACATGCAAAATCAATGATGGACATTGTACAGTTTATTCATACCAGCAAACTTGTTGAATATATATATATATATATATATATCCTAATGAGTACATTGCCACTCGTATTCTACTGACAATTCCTGTAACAGTAGCATCAGGAGAATGGAGTGTCTCAAAACTAAAGCTCATTAAAAACTATCTCCGCTCTACAATGAGTCAGGAACACTTGACTGGTCTTGCTATTCTTGCAGTCGAACAAGACATCACTTTGTCTTTGTCATACGATGGCATTACTGATTTTGCAGCCAAAAAAGCCAGAAATATTGCTTTTAATTAAAAACAAATCATTGGTTCAATACCTCTTCATATACATTTCCAGTAAAATGTTGACAAATTAAAAAAAAATTATATTATTTGCATCATTCTGTCAAATCAGAATTTTTTCTATAGTGCTACTTCTTTAGTGCTAGTCCATCAGCATGACAGTGTGCTTCATTAAGTTAAATTGGCTTTAATAACATGCATGTGGCAAGTTTTCCAATACTGTAAGCTTATGTTTGTGTTGTTCAGAGCAAGTCAGGCATGGGGGCACCAGTTTAATAATCCCGCCTAGGGCACCATAAATCCTAAAGACGGCCCTGGTCTTGGGTCACCCCCACCTCCTGCAGAGGCCTGGGGGCAGCTCCCGCCCCGTGGAGGCCTGGGTCCCCACACAGCCTCCCTGTGTGGGGGGCTGTATAGGGAACCAAAACAGCTAGGGACGGCCCTGCATCCCTAGGCCCGAGGGGTGGGGGCGAAAGGTGGAAGTTTTGCCTAGGGCTCGAAATATCCTTGCAACGGCCCTGGTCACGAGGGATAACACCTATATTTAACTCCTTATCACCGCCTTTGTTTCTTTTCTTGCAAGCTGTTCAGACTTTAAATGAAAGGAGACTTTCCCTAAGTCTTTAAAAAAACCATCTGTATAATTTTATTGATTAATGGGAACTCTCCTCAAAATTTAGAGTTATTTATTTTTCCTGTAGCCAGCTACTCCTCTATGCTCCATTTACTGTCCTTTTCATTTCAGATGTATTCTGCTTCAGTTAATTCATTTTCATTGCCACAAGACACAGACAATTGACTAACAAGACTATTTACATCTGGGAGAAAACCACCATAGATTACTAAAAGGCACAATTTACAAACATACTTAATAATAAACAATCTAAATGTATTACCCTGAGGCCTGTTTATACCATAAAATCATCATGTGTCCCAAAAGTCCCTCCAAGCCTGGGACCTCTTAAAGCAGACTTCCCTTTCTCCCTTCCCCATTCCACAAACACGCAATGAAGTAGGGGGCATACTGTAAAATATTAGCAAGCCCTAATCTCCCATCCCTTGTGTCCAAGAGATATGTACCTGTTGTCGTCTTGAACTTGCTCAGTTTATTCATTATTTCAACAAAGGACAGTAGATAGAATAGCAGATGTAGTTCAAGGGTTAAAACTTTATAAATATTAGCTGAACTATAATTGTTACATGACAAAAGTGAATTGTTAGTCTAAAACTGAAAACCAAGAGTTCTTGCACTGCTGTCCAAAACATTACTTGTTACTATGACATATACAGAAGTAATAAAATTTATCTATCATACACCTTTATTATCAGTCACTTTTAGGTGGAGGATACTAGGAACACTTACTCCTCTTAACTTTCCTACGCCTTAAACAGATAATCTATCTAGTACAGTGGGATCTGCTTGGCATGAGATATTACAATGGATTGGAAGATAACTGACATTATTTCAGAACGACAGGTAAATCCTGTTTTCCAACCCCTATATAGTTTATTAAATACTCAAATTCTTATCAAAACCAAAATTCTGTCATGAACCCCTCATTTTATTAAGACTTCAAATGTCTCCAGAACCACACTTGAGTTCAGTTTTACTATACTCTCCAATTGAGTCCACATGTGGAAAATATGAAACTATGAAACCAACTGGCTCCACCAAATTCTTGGATTAATTGCAAATAGTTATAAGATTACCAGCCACATTTCACTGTTATGACATTAAAACAATTAAAACATCCTGATCCATACACTGTATATAAAATTTTCTAGATAGAAAATAGCCATATGTTTGTAACTCAGATCCAGGGCCGGCTCCAGGTTTTTTGCCGCCCGAAGCAGGAAAAAAAAGAAGCTGGAGTGCTGCCGCTGAAGCAAAAAAACACAAAAAAGCCAATGGAGTGCCACCCCTTGAAAAGAGCTGCCCCCAAAGGGCCGGAATGCCGCCCCTTGAGAAGTGCCGCCAAAAACTACATGCTTGGAATGCTGGTGTCTAGAGCCGGCCCTGCTCAGATTGTCAGGGTTAATGTCACCTACAGAAAAGATAGCTAAATCATAAGTAAAGAATAATTTGCCCTCTAAAATACCTGAAAATTGATTTACCAAGATAAATTACTGTATACTTTTTGACATATAAGCATTTTCTCTGTTAAATGCAGTCTTTTCTCATCTAGCTCCTGATGTGAAGGTTCTGAGTGCCTCCTATACAGTGCTAAGCATACTCCCTTGATGCCATTGAGAGTTGAGATTTGGGCCCTACTATAACTGCATTTGGGATAATATTGTTAAGATTAGTGAAGCTCAGTCAAACGATTTGATGGTGGGTGGGAGTGAGGAAAAATACTATTTAATGAAAAGAAACAAGTCAGCATGAAGAATCACAGGTATGTTGGACCAGTGCTCTAGTCACCTCCTACTCAAAATTATCACTAATGTCAATGGAAGTTATGCACACATAACCAAGAGGAGACTAGAACCCATGGGGAGCAGGACTGCCATCTCAACTGCAAGAGGGTAGAAATGTTTTGATATTAAAATCATTGAACTATAATTCAGTTTGAAGTGTATTGGTGCAGTGACTTTATTAGGGATGCCAGTTTAGCTGTCCCACTGATCCACAGGCTTGATTGCATCAGACTAGAGTGACCTTGCAAATAAATCGCTCAATCCTCACAGGCTACATATGTCTTTAAAACGCCATAGATGCAAATTCCATTATAGAGCTCTGAGACGCAAACTCAAGCTAATGAATATTGTTAAATTACTAACTCAGCGAGGGGACACAATTTCAGTAAATGTCATTCAACTGAGCATTATCTGAGAGAGAGCATTGAGCTTGGCATTTCTGAGGAGCCACCACACATATAAGCAGTCTTTGCACCATCCATAAAGCTATCGTCTGTTCCATCTTAAAAAGCTACACTAAATGATCCTTGAAATTAAATTTAAATCATGCACATTTGGCACCTTAGTTATAAAAGGCGTGAGGAAGCCAAATGGAAATATTTATCACATGAACACAGTAAGGAAGCCTCCAATGGCCATTTTCCATTCCTGTTATAGTATTCATCAAGAATACCTTACTTGCTGATTCATTTTCTATTCCCTCTTGTCTGGGACTGATGCAGCCTTCCAAACAACAAAATGAAAAGGCATGTTTCATAAGTGCCAGGGAAACAGTATTTATTCAACCTACTTTTTATGTGTGTGCTCGAGATGGCAGGTCACAAAACTACCTTTATTACAAGGGGATTTGCTTCCATTACATTGAAGCAGGAGTATACCTTTCTTAGCTAAAGCCAGCTATTTTTCAAATAGTGAATGTCATGTATTTATAACATTCAAGGTTTTAATTTATCTTCCCCTTGAAAGGCTCCTTCATGATGCAGAGTGGGTCTTTCAGAGCCAGCAACACCAATGCCACTTAGAGCTGAATGCATGGTGAAAGCTCCTGCCCTAGAACTCAACTGCCACCCTCACCTGAATGGTATTAGGGAATATCAGCATAGTGAACAACTAAGGAGTTAAAAACAAAATTAAAGCTCTGTTTATAACGTACATGTTTTATTAACCTTTATATTTTGAATGTGGTTCGAATTTAACAGTTATGACATCGTATTCCATGCCAGTGCTACACTACTAATACTTTAGCAAGGGACTCTTACACAAATGTACCTCAACCTTGATAGCTTGAGAAGGGTATGCATGTGTGTGCATAGTTACAAAGAAGAACGGCAACTTGTTTTCTCAAAGAATGCTATCTCATAACCATAATCAAAAGAGAAGGTGAAGTCACTTGAGGTTTTATTCTCATTTCCCCATGACCCCTTTACACACTCAGAGCAGTGTAAAGAGGCCATAAAGTGGTGGTAAATTACATTTCCATTAACTTTAAGGCACTTTACAAGGCTAGAGCGGCATATAGGGGCCTCAGTTAGGGTGACCAAATGTCCTGGTTTTATAGGGACAATCCCGATTTTGGGGTCTTTTTCTTCTATAGGCTCTTATTACCCCCCACCCCGTCCCAATTTTTGACACTTGCAGTCTGGTCAGCCTAGCCTCAGTATAAATTGGAATCAGGCCCTTGAAAAGAAAACCAGTGGGGCAGATTCTGTGCAGTATCTCCTGAGAAAGACAGAACTGAAGGTGTGGGCCTGGTGGAGGGTAGGCAAAGGCAGCTTTATGCCATCTTTGTGTAGTCCATATGCTGCCTGCATTGGGACTGGAGCAGAGCCTAAAACATAATAAGAACAAGTCTTTCTTGTTTACCTGGGCTGCTATAGGTTGCTGTATAGGTAGAATACAATACTATGAGCTTGCTCCCATCGCCATCTTCTCTGGAATGCCCATTGTAACGGAGGGAGGGAGGAGGAGGGAGCAGAACTGGGACCCTTATGTTGGCTCTATTCTTTTCCTGCAATGGGGAAATTCTCATCAACCCATATAGTCTCCCCATTTATGTTGCCAAAGCGAAGTATATATTCAGAGTCGGGGGCCAGTATATGAAGTGAGTGTGAACGGAAGGTTAATACTTCATTCCTTGTAACTATACTGAATATTCCTTGTAGGGAACCCAGGGTGTTATCCTGGGACACCATAAAATATATTGTTCTTGGTCCAATTTGGTTAATTCCAAAGGTAAAAAATTGTTCTTCAGAATTTATGAGTCCTAGGGAACCAGGGATATGTAATCTCTGGCAGAGCTGATTTAACAATATCCAAAGAGAGAATGGCTCAGTGAGGAAAGGGTATCATCCAAATCTTCCCTTCAAAACCAAGAATGCGATCTCCAGCACTCACGTCTCTGGGCTAGAAAAGGCAGACATCTAGACCTGACCTTTGTTCATCCATCTGTTTTGTTAGCTCCTTAGGTGTCTCTTTCTTTTTATATTTATACACAAGGCCGAGCACAATGGGGCCCAAATTTGATTGTGGCTTCTTGTGCCTTTTGCATTACAAATAAATTATGATAACAACAATAGCTAACTTGTCAGCTAATGAAAAAGCTATGCAGAATAAGCTCACATATGGAGGACTCATTTGGAATAGTTCAACATTTTCCTTCTTCCACTATCAGAATTTTATGAATTATATGTCTACAATGCCTTGTAGCTAAGGATTTCAACATCTATTAAGCAGTCTCTACCCTAAACAGCTTACGAACTAAATAGACAAGACAGACACAGAGTAGGGAAAGGAGAAGAACACATAAGAAGCATGAACAGTGTGGTGGTGGCAAATATGTTAGCTCCATATTCTTTATTTTATTTTGTTTTGGTGGGCTTAGTTAGGAGGGGATAAGCTAAATGGGAAGAAAAGTGAACAGAGGGGACAGTGAAGGGAAGAGGCCAAGGGGACAATGAAGGGGAGAAAAGGGCAAGAGTGTATGTGTGAAAGAAAGCTGAACGGAAGAAACTGTGAGGGAGGGAATGCATCCCCGTGAGGTAGTGAAGTATTATCATTCCCATTTTATGAATAGGGAAACTAAAACATAGGAAGATTAGAGAGGTAATAGCTTTTATTGGACCAACCTCTGAGGCTACCCTACATACAACACAGAAAGGTTAATGGCCATATTCTGAAAAGCGGCCCCTGAGTTTTGGATGCCCAACTTGAAATGCTGTGCAGAGTTGGCTCTAGGCTGTCTAAGGTAAAAAAAAGTCCAACTCAGGCTATTACATAAAATTGTTTATAAAAATCAGCAGAAGCTGAAGACAAATGGACTGGTACAAACTGGATTGTTTAAAAAAAAAATCTAGTAAAGTCCGGGTTGTCATGACAAGAAGATTAAAAAAACCTTTAGAAATGTGAGAAATGTTTATAGCTGAAAGCACCAAAATGTGTTTTGATTGGTTAATTTTAATGTGATGAGGTTGCTACCACTTCTTGGACACTGCTTATCTATGAGTCACCAATGAGAGCAGAGGGACACATGAAATGGAGGGAGCAAACTTTACAGGTATGGTTACCATCTCCTCCTTCTGCTGGTACCTTTGTTGTCCTCATCCTGAAAGACACCTTAACCAGACTGAGCCAGAAAGTGGAAACCAAATGGCATTACCACCTCCACCAGCTGAGGCTAAATAATGAACGGAACCTGAAAGTTGGGCTCCCTGCCTCATGTATTATTCTCATTCCTCACCTTATTTCTTCTCCATCCTATCTTTCTCTTGCTGCCTTCTGTATAATAAAAGTCTGATTAAGTCAGCCAAGACAACTCCACCTTAGTAAAACTGCTGTGAGCCACAACCAGAAAGGCAACTAAAAGTATCATCATAAACATCCTAATGCCAGGACTCAGAGCGTCTGATAAGTCCATGTGCTTGGCCTGTGTTTTTCCAGCAGCAAAGCTGTAAATGAAAATCAGCACCAAAGATCAGGAGCTGCATTTACTATCTGTCTTTTCTCTAACCTTTTGTGTGCATTTGTCTTGTTTTGTCTTAAAGTAAGCAGGATTGGACTTCAAGAAGAGCAGTAGCTCCAAACCATCTCAACTAAACTTTGTTTTTCCTACTCAAGAGGATATTTAATACCATCTATAAGACTGTCAAACAGATTTCCCTATAAAAGAATTTTTACAGCTAAAGAGAATAAGGAATACTGTTAAAATGAAAGCCTCACTTAATACTTTACACTTCAAATGCTTTAACTGTTTGCTTTTCTTCTTCTGTGTCTTTAAGAAAAGGTTATAAACATTTTTATTGGTGGTTGGTTCAATGGGAGTAAGCCAGTGATAAATTGATATGAAACTCGGGACCACATTTAACTGTTTAATGTTGTAACAGCAAACAAGAATTTTATTCCCTTCTTGGGCCTGAGACATCCCCTTATCATGACAAAGGCACCCCAAAATTGAGGCACCCAAAACAGTTACCATTTAGAAAGTGTCTCTTCTAATGACCAGCCCAAGGGCACAGAGAATCACTGGAACAGCTACAGATCAAAACCATGGCCCCAATTCTGCCCTGTCTGATTAATGGGATCTAATTCCTATTTAACGGTATGTCTACACTATAGCAGCATAGCTATGGAGCTTCAGCTATGCCACTGTATTGTAGATGCTTCTTACATAGATGGAAGGGGTTTTTCTGTTAATTTAATATTCCACCTATCGGAGAGGTAGTAGCTAGGTTGACAGAATTCTTCCATCAACCTGGCTGCATCTACAGTGGGAGTTAAGTCAACCAAACTACGTTGCACAGCTCTGAGCAATATGGTTAGGTTGACCTAAGTTTTAAGTAGCAAAGAGTCCTGTGGCACCTTATAGACTGACAGACGTTTTAGAGCATGAGCTTTCATGGGTGAATACCCACTTCGTCGGATGCATGCCAAAGTGGGTATTCACCCACGAAAGCTCATGCTCCAAAACGTCTGTTAGTCTATAAGGTGCCACAGGACTCTCTGCTGCTTTTACAGATCCAGACTAACACGGCTACCCCTCTGATACCTAAGTTTTAGGTGTAGACCAGGCCTAAGTAAGGTCAGAATTGTTGCCCATGAGTCCTTAGTCCCAAAGCTGTTAACTGCTGTCTGCTCTTATTAGATGGACCTGAGCAAGTAGGATCTTGGATGGCACAATTAGTAGCAGTAAGATGATGTCTTGATAGTACTGATATTGCAGTGGTCTATAAGGAATTAGTTACAAAGTAGGAAATTGAGTGTTTTGTGACTGAACAAACAATTGATAATTTATTTCAGTGAATGCAAAGAAAACAGTAAATCTAAAAATATTGTAACTTCCCTCTCCCCAAGTTTATAAACATTCTAAATCAGTGAAGCTCATTCAGCTCCTTCTATAGGGAAAGAGGTCACAGGAGGAAGCAGAGCTGTAGATTGTATCAACATGAACCTCTGATCTCCCTCTTGTAAAAGGCTGCCGAGATCGAGATGAAAATTAAACTGACACAGTGGGAAGATACACAGCAGGAAGACTAGTGAAGAACCAAAAAGGAGAGGTGGAATTGCAGCAGCAGGAGAGGAAAAAGAATCAGTACTTTAAAGAACAAGAAGGAATATTTTTCTTTTCTACCTAAAACTAGTATTGACCTATTAAGCAAGAGCTGTATCATACAGTCGTTAAATAAAAGGCACACTTATTTACAGTTCCTCAGTACGAGGAATATATTTAAATTCATGCTGAAACGTAATGCCTGGTATGAATCACTACAGTCATATTTAGTACTAAACTGTTTCATTATCAAGTTTAAGTTTAACACCACTGAGAGAGCCTCCTCGCATTATGCTTTTTCTCTGTTATGTATACAGCAAGCTCAGAAGGTAATACAATGGGATATCAAGCATGAGTGCTTGTTACATGTTGTGATAGCTTAGAGATGCCTGTTAACAAGAAAAATAAAGGACTGGTGGCTGGAATTATTTTGAAAGATAATTTATCCAGAAACAAAGATGACAAAGCACTGTAGTAGGCTAGGAACAATGAAAATGTACAGTAAAGTCAAAACAAACTGCTAATAGAAATCCTCATCTATGCAGCATGCACTGACGAATGCCTGATCCAGAGCTCACTGAAGTCAATATAAAGATTCCCATTGACTTCAATCAGTTTTATCTCAGGCCTCAAGACAAGTCTGCAAGCATGGAACCATAGAGGGCCATAGGAAAAAGAGAGGCACATCTCTAGCAGTGGGACTGTTTTAAAAGGAAAACAAATTTTGGGGAGGTCTCAAATGCAGGTACCTACTCTGACTCTTACTAAGCTTTTCTCCAGTCTTGTTTTAAAAATGCCTGTGCATACATGAGATTGCCACTTACTCATTCAAGTGTATTTCCTTCTGGCACATTTTTTTGGTCACCTATTTTTGTTAAATACCTATCAGCCACACCCCCAGTGACTTTATCTATTTCCACTGAAATTGACAGCAAACAACCCTACCAATTTTAGTGGGAAAAGGATCTCAGACACAGTTTTTATTAAGTCCTTCTAGAGGGAGTGCTGTTGGTTTAAGTGGAAGTGTGCTACAGAAGGATTGAGTGAAAGCTATGCAAGGGCCCTAGGATCTGACCCTGTACTTGCAACAGACTACATATCAGAGAGATGTTTCCATCTGTTCTGGAGCTCCAGTTGTACTCCATTTCCACTGAACAAAACCAAAGCAAAGCAAATCTGAGGAAGTACAAAAGGTTCATGGCACCTACCTTTTTCATTGCTATTTGATGGAGGTGGTTGTGGATTAACAGGTTTAGATTTGTCGTAGTTGTTAAAGCTCTGGCTGCGCCGGTTGTTGGCACTGATAGACCCACGAGTTTTGGTTTCGCTGCCTGCAGCAGATACCCTCGTGGTGGGACCTGGAAGTCTGTTAAGAAAAATAAGAAAACAGGATAACGTACTCATAAGAAAAACCACCAATTTGGAACAGGAAAAGACAAATGAAAACCATGTGTAATCCGAGAATAAATGGAGCAAGGCAAGAGAATTTTGTGGGTTTTTAAAGGAATTTAACCAAGCCACCACAAAAATATCCTGGATAAAAATATACATAACAGTGACTACAGTAGTAGTTTGAATTGCTTTACATCAGGAAAACCTCTTGAACTGGATATTGTACTATTCCAAGATGTGATTTTCGGATTTAAAACATTCAGAACCCAGTTCTGACACCCTTATCTAAGTTGATTAGCACAGTACTTGGCAAGTAGTCTGGTTGGTTTCAATGGGACTACTAGAAGTACTACTCAATCTAAGGTGGCAGAATCAGGTCTCAATCATTCTTTTTCAGTGCTATAGCCCTTGGTCTTAATCTTGTCTCCCTTATGCCAGTGTAAACAAGAAGCAACCCCAGTGAATTCAATGGATTTATGCTGCTGTAAAACTGGTGTAAAAAAATTTGGCCTTATGTTCCTAAATTAGACTGCTGAAATGCGTTCTACATAGGACTACATCCAATTCAGAAACAGACAATGGGGCAAAAATGTGGCTGTTGCTTAGCAACTGGCATTTCTCTATAGGGAACACATTACATTTGTGCTCTGGGAACTGAACTGGCTACCAACTGATTTTCAATGGAAGGTTAATATTGTTTATTTTTGGATCTACAAAACCTTCTAAGGTTTGAATTCTGGCTGCCTCGGAGACCACTACTCTCCCCATGTAGTAGCACAGCAGTGGGATCAGCTGAGGAGCTTGAGGAGCTGAACAGCCCCCTGGGTTAAACTGCAGGATGCTTATAGTCATGTTTTGTCAACAAAGGGTCCTCACTGGAATGCATTTCCTTTTTGATCCAGCCTTTATCTGCTTTATCAGGCTTTTTCTGGGGAGAGGAAATCTGGGTTTTAGAATAGGATGATGGGAATGATTTCTTCTATTATGTGATTTTTTAGGGGTAGCTGGTATTTTTAAAAAAAGCCCAATGGAGTTAGATGACCAACTCTCAGTGAATTTGAATAAGATATGGGCTTCTCATGCCTTCAGATGAGGCACTCTTGAAAATCATAGTCTTCATGTATGTACAGCACATTTTTATGAATCTAAATAAATGAAATACAGGAAAAACAAAATATGAAATAATGCCCTCAAAGTACATACCTGTAGAGAATTGTTGAGACTTTCAAGTACCTTCGAAAGTAGTGTGACATCTTCATTTTTGAGGCTAAAAACCAGAATCTGCTCACATCATGTATGGTGGCAACATTGAAAGACATGAGCTATTCTCAACCTTCATTGTTTTCAGTGTAAGTAAAAAAAAAAATTGTCTATAAAATCACTGTGACCTAAATGAAGTGTACCACCAATGAGCCTAATCCAGAAACCCTTATTATCATAGTGTAGTAAAACTTTACTCATGGAATACTGCCATGGGAGATTCAATGTGCAAAATCTTTGTTACATCTATACCACCATTAGCACTGGAAAGTTGGGAGGGGGGCTTTAACACTGCTTTCATAATCAACTAACTCTTCAGAGATTAGTGAAGGGGAAATGAAAAAATAAAAAAAGGGAAAAGCATAAATGTTAACACATGCATGCACATGCTTCCAAAGCTCAGAGGAGGACAAAATATATGGGCACCACTAAAAACAAAAATATTGTATTTATAAATTCACATTACCACAGCCTCTGGCACATAACATTATGGGTTTTGAGGTTTACTTTGTTGTATCCCAGACAACCGCCTTAAGTTCTCAACTGTTCATGAAGAACCTCAGCCAGTTTCAACACTAGGGGATGCTAGAAAATTATATATGGCATCGATCAAAGACAAATTAAACTTAGAACAACCTGAAATACTTTATCTATTGAAAAGAAGGCTACAAATGAAGAGGCAGACGGTGGTGAGGAGAAAAGATGGGAAACATGAACACTTAGGGCTCTCGGTCCCATTTTTGATGTTTTCCTTGAAGTTGGCAGGGCAAGAGAGTTCATGCAGAGCCTATACTATTTAATAGATGTTGAATTCAGTCTTTTGCAGGCAGGAAGAGCCTTCAGGCTACATCACTTGACAGTTTGTTCTAAAGAAACACTCCACATTGTTACTACTATGTTCTAACCCCCACAATAGAGCTACTGGACTATTTTACAATTCGTTCCCTACTTTTTTTTTTTTTCTGGTAGGATTAGTGGATGAGAAAAGAGTTATTCTTCCTAAACGGTCCTCAGTAGTGCTGTAAAGAATTGGAACAAAATGGTTTGCTCAGAAAAGTGAAGGGGACAGCACAAACACATTGACCAGCAGAGAGCACAGGTTGTCAATTCAGTCATTATTGTAATTGCTAGTTATATAAATATGTATAAAATAGAGAATACATGTAAGAATAAACACTTAGGAAGCAGATATATTGTCAAAGCACTTATCCTTCCATCAGATTCCTGATGTGTGTTTATCTGATTAATTTTGTTTTAAGCACATATCTTTTTACTTGCCCAGGACACTTTGGAAGTGAATATAGCTACTTTGACTATGGCAACACTACAGCTGTAAGCTCTGTAGCCATAGCCTTTGTAGGGAAAAATCTAGTTTCAGAATGGACCTGCTGGCTTTTTGTTAGCAGAGATCAGGTACAAAGTTAAGAGAACACTCTCAGTTACTGCTCTTCAGCACCTTTAGCTAGCTAATATGTGAACTAACTCTGGGTATGGCTACATTTGGAATTTCAAAGCAAGTGTGAGTGTAGTCAGAGCGGCAGCGCTGGGAGAGAGCTCTCCCAGCGCTGCATGTAAACCACATCCCTTACGGGTGTAGCATGCAGCGCTGGGAGCCGCGCTCCCAGCGCAGCTGCCCTGATTACACTGACGCTTTACAGCGCTGTATCTTGCAGCGCTCAGGGGGGTGTTTTTTCACACCCCAGTTGCAGCGCTGTAAAGTGTGAGTGTAGCCAAGGCCTCAGACTGTAACCATGCCTGAGGGTGAACCTGATGCATCTCAGGTGTCAAGTTAGTGTTACGGTTTGGCTACACTTGCAGCTGTACAGCGCTGCCGCGGGAGTGCTCCCGCGGAAGCGCTTTGAAGTGCGAGTGTGGTCGCGGCGCCAGCGCTGGGAAAGAGCTCTCCCAGTGCTGCAGGTACTCCACCTCCCTGTGGGGATTAGCTTACAGTGCTGGGAGCCGCGCTCCCAGCGCTGGGGCACTGTTTACACTGAGGCCATGTCTACATCTAAAATTTTGCAGCGCTGGTTGTTACAGCTGTATTAGTACAGCTGTATAGGGCCAGCGCTGCAGAGTGGCCACACTTACAGCAACCAGCGCTGCAAGTGGTGTTAGATGTGGCCACACTGCAGCGCTGTTGGGCGGCTTCAAGGGGGGTTCCGGGAACGCGAGAGCAAACCGGGAAAGGAGACCAGCTTCGCCGCGGTTTGCTCTCGCGTTCCCGGAGCCACCCAGCAAACCGCAGGGAAGGAGACCTGCTTGCTCGGGGTTCCGGGAACGCGAGAGCAAACCGGGAAAGGAGACCAGCTTCGCCGCGGTTTGCTCTCGCGTTCCCGGAGCCACCCAGCAAACCGCAGGGAAGGAGACCTGCTTGCTCGGGGTTCCGGGAACGAGAGAGCAAACCGGGAAAGGAGACCCGCTTCGCCGCGGTTTGCTCTCGTGTTCCCGGAGCCACCCAGCAAACCGCAGGGAAGGAGACCTGCTTGCTCGGGGTTCCGGGAACGAGAGAGCAAACCGGGAAAGGAGACCAGCTTGATTACCAGACGCTTCCTCCTTCCACGGAGGTCAAGAAAAGCGCTGGTAAGTGTCTACATTGGATTACCAGCGCTGGATCACCAGCGCTGGATCCTCTACACCCGAGACAAAACGGGAGTACGGCCAGCGCTGCAAACAGGGAGTTGCAGCGCTGGTGATGCCCTGCAGATGTGTACACCTTCAAAGTTGCAGCGCTGTAACTCCCTCACCAGCGCTGCAACTTTCTGATGTAGACAAGCCCTGAGGCTTTACAGAGCTGTAATTTGCTGTGCTCAGGGAGGTGTTTTTTCACACCCCTGAGGGTATGGCTACATTTGGAATTTCAAAGCGCTGCCCCAGCAGTGCTGCGGGAGCGCTGCCGCAGCAGCGCTTTGAAGTGTGAGTGTAGTCAGAGCGGCAGCGCTGGGAGACAGCTCTCCCAGCGCTGCATGTAAACCACATCCCTTACGGGTGTAGCGTGCAGCGCTGGGAGCCGCTCTCCCAGCGCTGCTGCCCTGATTACACTGACGCTTTACAGCGCTGTATCTTGCAGCGCTCGGGGGGGGTGTTTTTTCACACCCCAGTTGCAGCGCTGTAAAGTGTGAGTGTAGCCAAGGCCTGAGCGAGAAAGTTGCAGCGCTGTAAAGCACCAGTGTAGCCAAGGCCTTAGGCAGGAAACAGAGTAGGGAGACTCAATAAGACTTAAAAGGTGGTTCAGAATATGGGTTCTAGCACAAAACATCTTTCTGATGCCGAGACCTTCCCTTCACCAAATAAAATACAAAATGTGGGGGACGTGAATCCAAATTTTAGGACAGGAGTAATGCGGTTACATTTCCACATTACAGAAAGGGATACAATTTGCTGGTTAGTGGACAAGATGAGTAAAAATGTCAAATAAACTACAATAGTTAATGCAGAACTACAGTGGAATTCCTAATTAAGCACATGACAGCATACTACACCTCTATCCCGATATAACGCTGTCCTCAGGAGCCAAAAAATCTTACTGCGTTATAGGCAAAACCGAGTTTTATCAAACTTGCTTTGATCTGCCGGAGTGCGCAGCCCTGCCCACCCCCCACAGCACTGCTTTACCGCATTATATCCGAATTCATGTTATATCAGGTCGCGTTATATCGGGGTAGAGGTGTAATATCAAGAGTAATACTAATCACAAGAAAGTCTATGATTAATACCAAAGGTATTAGTAATAATTAGAGCAGCCCTTTTAAGTGCTGCTGTGAGGGGTTGCTCATAGTGGTTAGCATTCAAGTCAAGCTGTGATTAAGGACAAAATGGACAGAAACACCTATTACTCATTTTCAGTGAGATTAGCTGTTCTCTGCTACAGGGCGACAGGGAGTCCAGTACCAGTGATGAAATATTTGTTTTGTCTCATCTGACACACTTGACTAAGTTCCATTTTTTATTACCCAAGAGAAAACTAGTCCTGACATTAGTAATTTCAACAGTGTAGAAATGAAAAGAATTGTGTAAATCTTCACTTTTCAAACCTTCCCTTTTCAAAATGAAAAGCTCACAAGAATGACCAAGATCCATTATTTTCTTGCCAACATAGAATCATAAGATTTGAAGGGACCTGGAGAGGTCATCTAGTCTGGTCCCCTGCACTTATGGCAGGACTAAGTATTATCTAGGCCATTCCTGACAGGTGTTTGTCTAACCTGTTCTTAAAAATCTCCAATGATGGAGATTCCACAGCCTCCGTAGGCAATCTATTCCAGAGCTCAACTACTCTGACAGTTAGGAAGTTTTTCCTCGTGTTTCAACCTAAACCTCCCTTACTGCAGTTTAAGCTCGTTGCTTCTTGTTCTATCCTCAGAGGTTAAGAAAACAATTTTTTCCTTTCTCCTTGTAACAACCTTTTATGTACTTGAAAACTGTTATGTCCCCTCTCTGTCTTCTCTTTTCCAGACTAAACAAACCAATTTCTTTTAATCTTCCCTCATAGATCATGTTTTCTAGACCTTTAATCATTTTTGTTCCTCTTCTCTGGACTCTCTCCAATTTGTCCACATCCTTCCTGAAATGTGGCACCCAGCACTGGACACAATACTCCAGCTGAGGCCTAATCAGCATGGAGTAGAGAGGAAGAATTACTTCTCACGTCTTGCTTACAAGACTCCTGCTAATACATCCCAGAATTATGTTCGCTCTTTTTGCAACAGCATTGCACTATTGCACTCCTTTCTAGGCAGTAATTTTCCATTTTGTACGTGTGTAACTGACTGTTCCTTCCTAAGCGGAGTACTTTGAATTGTTCTTATTGAATTTCACCTTATTTACTTCAGATCATTTCTGCAGTTTGTCCAGATCATTTTGAATTTTAATCCTGTCCTCCAAATCATTTACAAGCCCTCCCAGCTTGGTATCGTTCGCAAACTTATAAGTATACTCTGTATGCCATTATCTAAATCATTGATGAAGATATTGAATAGAACGGGACACAGAACTGATCCCTGTGGGCTCCCTCTCGTTATGTCCTTCCAGTATGATTGTGAACCTGAGTGACTCTACCCTCTCTCCTAATTAACAAAAGAAAAGTTGACCAAATATACGCAGTATTAGAGAGAACACAAGGGGATGCTCTCTAATACTGCGTATATTTTAGCTATTCTAAATGCTTGGCTACAAACCATCAGACAAATAATTTAAAGATGAACCCTAAACATGCAGTTGGAAATCTTGAAAGGAGGGTTATCCATGCTTCACAGAAGAGGAAGAAGTGCTAACCTAGAAGTCTTTTTCTGACCGAGAGTGAATCGGATGATTTTGCTTTGAGATGAGTCCCTGGGTGATGCACTGTACGACCGGAAAGAAAAAGTGGAAGAAAAAGAGTGAGCAAAGAAGAAACATTCACAAAACGCTACTGAGCTGAGCCAATGATTTTAGAAAAGGGAATTTTTCCCATACGTTTCACATGACAAAGAGCTTCTCCCCCAGCATAACTCCTCAGACTTGATTCATTTTCTATAATGTGTGTTAGGTTCAGAACTGAGGTGCAGCACTAGCCTGAACTGACCAGGTTTGTATGTTACTGCAAAGTCAAGTTTTATTATTCATTTCTTTCTAACTTGTTATTATATACAATGGTCTGAAGAAACTGAACGAATTGGTAACGTTAATGCATGCTACAGTCAATTCACAACTCTCCCAATACACAAATCCTCAGGTTAGATGTTTGGTTTTGACTGATTTTTTTTAAATTACTTCGATTTTAATTCAATTCATAAACTACTTTGCAGGCACCAGACCAATGTTCAAGTGTTGAGAAAGGATCACAGAAACAAGTTCTTGTTGCTCAGCTTTATTTTACAGTAATTATTCTGCACTGAAGCTTATGACGATTTCATATGACTGTTACGAAAAATGGCTATGTTCAATTACAGAAAAAAAAATCCCTGTTTTGTTGAATAAAAAGAAAGCCCAGTTTATGCTGAAAGACCAAAAATGGAACAAGCTTTGACAACTGTCCCACTTGGCCAGACTCATCTTCAGGATTTATACTTCTGGTGCGGTTTTTGGTATTTGGAAACTAGCCATGCTGTAGCACTCAATTTAAAATTACAAACTGATTTGCAGTGTTATACTGAAAACAAATCAGTGCCCATATATTTAGAACAGGAGATAAAAGAGGTGTACAAGCATGTCTTTAGTGTGCTAAATCCTGCTCACTTTACTCCCATTGCCCTCACAGGGGTATGCAGTCCAATAGATGGAAGTACACAGAATCGGTACAGCATGGGCACTGTCTCCACTTTTGTGCATGAAATCTAACTTGGAAGGACCATCTTTGAGTATCAGAGGATAGCTTAATTCTCACAGTACATTCAATGCCTGGTCTCTTTTTGAGGATTGCCAACAAGGTGCCAGTTGGAATGTGGACATTTGTCTAATGACAACCAGAGTGAGACCATCAAACTCATTTCTTATAAGCCATGAAAAAGCTATCAGATTGGTAATGACTTTTCGATAACAAACTTAGGCTGGATTTGAACCAACAGTAAAGGTGAAGGTATTTCTCAATGGAGATTTCTTTTGTTTTTATCAAAACGCTTCAGCAAGGATCTTAAAATAAAAAAAAATATAAGACACAAATCACCATGCTTAGTGGAATCCCTGTAAAGATATATTTAATATAAAAGTCCAGACTTAATCTTGTTAGTGTCCTCTAGGCCACCATCCCTGGTTTTGTGTAAATGACTGTGCTGTTGCCTGACAAGTACACCTAATTAAATGCTTTGCCAGCATAAAGCAAAAGAAATAAAGCCACCACACTTTAATAATAATTAAAAAAAACCAACTAAATCCTGCTTACTCATGTAGCAGGCATTTTAAACCTGTATAAATGAACATTGCTGTCACAGACAGAACTTCATTATTACTTCTAGTTTGACTTCAAGGGGTGTGAAATCGATTGCTGTGCAACTTTCACCTTCTGATAAGATGAGACACTAAATACCTTCTGTTCTAAGGAGAAACTACTATAGAGGCTGTTTTTGTTTCTGAAATGCCTTAAAACAGAAAAAAAAAATAGAAAACATCCCACCTTGACTGCATTTCTGGTTGTGCTTTTAATTGATGATGTGCAGTTTGCTGGGGCTGTTGGCACTGAGTTTGGAGTGAAGCCGGCATCTGTTGCTGTTGCACCCCAACTGGACACTGGGATGGAGGCCCTGGTTGCTGGAATACTGTTGGAGGTTGCTGAGATGGATGGTGCTGTGGATGTTGTTTCTGTGGCTGCTGCTGCTGCTGCTTATACCGAGACAAGCTGAAGAAAAGTCCTAGAATGGCCTTTAGATTCCCATTCCTGATTTCTGTAAGGCAATTTTTTAAAAGTCACTTGTCAACTACCAGTTTAGTTTTTTCTTACAGTACAATGGCTTATTTCAGCATTCAAGCTGTTCATAATATTTCCTGAATTTAATTCCTTTAGGATACGACAGACTTCCTGCAAAACTAATTGGTATCACAGTTGATTAACATTGGGCATCAACCACAAAGTAAATTAGTTATTTCTCCCCTACAGTGATTGCAGTGGATGTATTAGAAATGAAAAACATGTTGTGAACTGGTGCATTTTAATAAAGAATTCCTTTAAGCCAAAATTAAGATGCAAAAAATCAAATGCAATGTAGCAACATCATGCTGCAAATGATTTGCTGTAAGTTCTAGTCTTCAATGTGCATGATGGGGAGGAACCACACAGTCACACAGAATTGCATTGTTTTCATTATGTCAGTCTAATTTATTTCAAATATGAAAATCTAATATACTTGAATTAAGAAACAGAATTAGTACATATATTAGTGGCTATACTTAAACTAGATAATTACTAGTCTGGTCTTTTCACAAGGCAATAAGGGCCTGGTGTCCACAACACATCTGAAGAAATTAGCAGTGAATTTGTAAACATTTAAGTTTCTGATTGTCACATGTTCTATCTTGCATATTCTCTCTCTCTCTCTCTCTCTCTCACACACACACACACACACACACACACGAACAAGGGTCCTGTGGTGAAAAAACAGTATGTGGTTATGCACCATAATGCATATGCCCAAGGGGCTACATTAAGGTTGCACAGACAACTTTAAAACTGTTATTTCCTAACTTTTGAGTGTTCCACTTTGCTGTCTTTTATGTGTTTTTAAATGAGGAGTTCAGAGTGCAGAACGGGCTCTGGGCTAGGGCAGGGGGATGGGGTGCAGTGGGGTGAGGGCTCTGGCTGGGGGTGCAGGCTCTGGGGTGGGGCTGGGATGAGGGGTTTAGGGGCAGGAGGGGGCTCCAGGCTGGGGGTGAGGCCAAGGGGTTCAGAATGTGGGAGGGGGTTCCAGGCTGAGGCAGGGGGTTGGGGTGTGGGACAGGGTGTGGGCTCTGGGATGGGTTCGGAAATGGGGGGTTCAGAGTGCAGGAGGGGGCTCTGTGGGCACAGGCGCCACACCTCACCCAATCTGCAATTGCAGGGAAGTCCTTCTTAGCCCAAGTGTAGACAGAATCTTGTGGAAATATAGCTGCGAAAATCTAAGAAGCCTCTACTGAGCATGTGCAAACAGCAATTTTTAAAGGCTTATGACTTGACCAAATTTGGGCTGGTTTTCACAGGAACAGAAGACGACATACCTTACCAAATATCAAGTTCCTGCTTCACGCCATAGGGGCTCTGAAAGTTGCCAGAATTTTTTTTTAAACATTGATTCAACATTCCCCTCCCCCCCACCTTGTTCTCAGATATAGCTGAACTGTTTTGGCAAAATATTTCAAAATAATTCATCCTGAGGCAGACAGACACTCAGGAAGGAAAAATTCAGCTCAAATGATAAGTGATAAGCAGCTCAAATGATAGCAAGTGATAAGCAACTGAAAACAGGACCTTATAATAGGAGATGTCAGGCAACCTCAATAATAAGTGGTGCTCCCAGCCCTGCCTTTAAATGTATAATTTGATATATGTGAGTGCATGCTCATCTGCTGTGTTTATCAGAAGAGAAACCTGGTTTTAACATTGTCTTAGAAACACAGAAAATAAGAACCCACACAAAAATATACCCTTAAAACAATGAAAAGGAAAACAAGGAACAAAGAAAACCTCTTCTATACCTTGACAATATTTTCACATTGTCTATAATTTGTCTAAGCAAAATGTATCTTCTAAACAGGATACAAGAAAAATTATACCCACAGACTTTGGACTCAATGGTGTTTCCACTGAAGTAAAAGAAAAACTTCCATTAACTGCATAGGGAGCATAAGAATAAGCAAAATATTTCAAACAGGCCTTTCTGGTTCTCTTATCTTGAAAGATGGACTGAGGTAATTCATCTGGCAGTTTGTCATTGGACTTTGCACACAGAGAGTACTTCAGCCTCACTGTGTTTTGCCAGTGAGTACCATCTGAATTACTTCCATTTCAAATTCCCCTTCTCTGTTTTGCGTCAGTATAAACACACCTACTGGGTTATGAGAGCATGAGCATGTAACCCAATCACTTTCATTTTGGCCACACAGAAAAAAGAAGGGCTCTTTATTTATATTTTAAGTTTTAAAAAAATATTGCCAGATGTTCTGGTTTCAGAGAAATGCAGGGTTTAAAAAAGAAACCCCACCCACCCACCCCCCAATCCGTAGATTGGACATCTCCATGCAGTGACATCTGCTGTTCTTTGTTGCTCCTACTGCTTTGACTTCCAATTTTGAAAAGCTGCCCAATAAACTTTCTTTCTTGACACAAAAGTATGCAAGACTCAGTGGCAAGGCAACAGGAAAATCCACAGAAAACAAGGAAGTAAATCAACAGGATAGGGATAATGTTAGTGTCTGGGACAATTAGAATGAAATCTCAGGACTATACTGCAGCTGTTAAGAGTTAAAAAGTTGCTGCATGTGGAAGGAGAAAAAATACTGAGTAAAGTTTTCTTTCCAGTGCCCTAATGCATCTAGCACTATGAGAATAAAATGAACAGATTTACAATGAGTAGAATAGGCTAGCCAAGTGGTTTAGTAGGAGCACTTTGTAGCACTACACAATGGACCAGAATTCAGGTGCACAGATTAGTTCTGAATGCAAGGGCTGACAGAGAGTAGGCCTCTTGCAGAGGCAACACATGCAGCTCCTTGGCATGGGAGAACGAAGCTCACATCACTTTTAGGAAACTTTCTCTGCCCAACACCAAAAGTTTTTGAAGGCAACTACATCCCTTCTCAGCCAGAACAACAAGTGAGGCTGAGATAGGCTATTAAAGAAAACAAAAGGGGACACTATCAAAAAAAAGGCTCACTATAACTGCATATAATATAGGTCTGAGGGACCAAAAATTTCATGGGTGGACACTCCTGAGAGCCTATCCAGAAAGCCAGCTGCTACCACTTTCCTTTTAGTGGTGCTGTGTGTGTTCTAGAAAAAATTAATCCCACCCAGGGAACAACATTAGAAAGTAGCCAAGAGTGATGTGATATTCCTATATGCAGAAAGTCCTTTCGGATTAGGAGATTTAGCCATAGGGAAAGAAGGAAAATTGTTTAATTTACCAAGAAGAGGTGGGACTGACAGATTTCCAATAAATTCAAACCAACTCAGCAGAAATACAGACTCTGCTTAGGACTCTTGTCAATCAAAGAGAAAGAAAAAATTGCTTGCAAAGTACAAGCTGCAGTTGAGCTGAAAGTAATTTAGCTACACAAGCATGAATTTCAGTACAAAGGCAAAAAAATATAGACATAGCCGAAATTAGATAGTGGTTGTTCTGAAGACTAGTAAAATGTTTCCTTTTATCACTTTATGGCTTCACAATTTGCTCAGTTGATCTCTATCCAGCTAATCTATTAATTCACAGGTGGTGCAACTGCTGTCTACAAAGAAAGTATTAGTTCCTACTGCACATACACAGCATCTGTAATCTGCAAAGCCTTAGCAATTAGAAACACTATTTGGAAAGTGGTGAGAATAAGTAGAGAGCTGGAATTCCAACAGGCCAGAAACTGGGCCTGCATCAGTCCAGAGAACAGCATAGGCATGCATACAAAGCTCAAACTGATGAGTAACTAGAGGAAAAATGGCAGTGGAGAGAGAAGCCAAGAGCTCTTCCACATCTCCACAGAAACTTGCCCTTGTTAACATGTACTAGCTGAGGTCTTAGTTTGTAAGCTCTTTGGTGCAGGGACTGTCTCTTTGTCCTATGTTTCTACGTTCCTTCCACAACAGGGTCCTGGTCCATGGCTAGGGCTCCTAAGGTAATAGAAATAATAAGAGTGTGCCTACATTGGAGCCCACTTAAATAAGTGTAGCTTTACTTTACTGAGGAGTACAAATTACACTTCCAGTCATAGTGAACCTCCTTCTTATAGTAAAGGTGTAGAAAAAAATGGATGCACTCTAGAGCAATCCAGAGGAGGCTTCAGTTTATATTTCCATTCTGAACTGATTATAAACTCCTACTTCCTCCTGGCTGAACATTTGCAAAGGGAGTAAATACAATTATTTGCATTTGACCCATGGGATCTTAGCAACCTGTGCCCAACACTTTACTGGCTTGTTTGGTTATGTCATTGTTTAACTGGGTTCAATGTTTTTATTTGTTTTTTATGAGATGACTGCTTCCCGTCACGGTTAACATGCATCTCCCAGAGTAAGGTTTAAATTAAATGTTGCTTTCAAGTCCAAAAATGTCAATCTTCAATCTTTTTAGTAGTATATTTAGTCCCTTACATTGAAGAGTAAGACAGGTAATTCATTTCGCTACTATTGTGGTAGCCACTAGTGGCATCCCCCTGGCTGCCATCAAGTTTGCGCTGTTGTATCCTTTGGAGACTGACTTATGTCACTGTGAAAGGTACCATATATAAATACTGAATTAGTAGATGTCATGAGAATGGGCTCTGCTGAGAGTGGTTTGTGATCTGGTGGGAGAGCCTATGGACCTCTAAGGTTAGCTGAGTAAAGAATTTTACTCAAGACAGTTTTCTCATCACCTCAGCTGGTTTGTCTGGGATTTTGTAACATATTGACAAAGTTACACAAGGTGAAACATCCATGGAAATGTCTCTCTTATTCGGGTTGAAAACGGGAGTTTATTGTGCAGAAGCAGCCTGGTTTGCCTTTTCTGTTTTATCATCATATACGGACATACAGGGCTTCCACTTTTAGAGGCTTTAGGCTGAATCCCACTCACTTCACTCAATTGAGTAGCCCTTGATTATAAGGGGACTATTTGGGTGAAAATGGGAGACATGATTTGGCCCATTATCTTAAAGCTTCTCCTAGGAGGGGAAGATGACTTCTGTTCCCTATGTCTGAATCCAATTTAGGGCACTCAGTAGGAAAGGATTGTTTACATTGAGCCAACTGTTCTCATATTGTCAGAATTCTACTGCATGTATTAATGGTCTGCTGCCCTGCTTTCTGCACATTATCATTATCAAGATGAATAAACTTATTATTTTTTTAAACCCACACCATTTTTAAAGTGGAAGTTAAATCCTCATGTATTGCAATGAGGGAGAGCCCCAGACAGTAAGTCCTGGGTGCAAATGAAATGAAGGTGACTGAGAGGGAGAAAGGGGGCCTTTAAGATCTTTTCTGAATCTCAAAAGAGCATCTTTAGTTTGAAACAGGAATTGCACTAGCTCTCTCCACCCTACGATATGGCATATTTGAATATGCTGTAGTAGGGCAAGGTGCATTTGGTGGACATTGCAAATGTTGCTGGCCACTTATGCCTAGAAACTGGGTGATGCTATATCTTTATTAAATTACTTGAATGTACTTTACAGTCAGAAAACCTATGTACTCAACAGTTTCCCCATATATTTCATCCCCTGTGGATTATCTGGGGTATATTTTAACAACATCACTTATTTTCAATAGGAGATGGTTTGTTTCATTTTAGACTTGAAGCTACAGGGGTTACCATCCAACCATGTCAAAAAAGAGTCTTAAGTTCACAGCCAGAGTCTAATAAGATGTAAAGTGCTGTGAAAAGAAACTTCAGTGGAAAACCCTGAAACTGAAACAAATGGACGTTAAATATGACTTTATGCTTAGAGGAAGCAATTATTTCAGGTAATTTATCACTCCACTGAAAATCCACTTTCGGGGGGAACAAATGTGGAACTAGTAGTTTGTGAGTACCAAACTCACCATAAAAATGCTTCTAGTTAAACCACATTCATGTTAAGGATCTTCCTTCTAAACAACACTGGCTGTCCTCTTACACCCTTAGGCTGCAGGAAGGCATCTGTGTTTTGCAGATGATAATCTACTTCTCCTAAAGGGGAATTCCTTCTCACACACATTTATTTCAAAGTATGTGTCTCATATTATCAATGTATGTAACAACACAGTATAACCCCAAAAGGGAGGAATGTCAACGTCCCAATTGTTTAGAAATTAAAAGAAATGCATCTTGTTTCTAAACTTTCTGACTCGGGTTCTGTTGGTAGCAGGAAGCCGGGAATTTTGTAGTCACTGCTCATCCACTGAGTATATTTATGCTTGAAGTACAGTAATCAATTAGTCTTTCATTAAGAGTGTGAGACAGCTAGAAACTGAATATAATTATCCTTTTGGCATGAAGAGTTGGGAATCACCCAGCGCTATGCACACTAATGTTTACAGCCGATTTTGGTTGTTGGCAACCAGGCAGTCAAGCCAAGAGAGAAAAGCTTTTCTATTCCAGCTGAGAGGGCCGGCAGCCCTTCTCTTTAAGAATTGTCAATCACATGATCAGACAGGCTATCAAATTCACCTTGCTTTTTAGGCAGCAACATGAGCAGAGAGGGAGAAATCACAGCTTTAAGTACATAGGTAACTAAGTTACGCATACACATGCAAAAACTTTGCAAAAGTAACCAGCTCCCCAACCTCAAGCTTGCAAGCAAACTTATTTGAGAAGTTAAACCCATAAAGTCATCTCACCTGAACTTGCAAATCCGATTATTTGTTCTGGGAAATACTGAGGTAGGTGTAACCTAAAATGTTCAGAGTCCAACTTAACTGTTGCTTACTCTGGTTGTTGGCACCTGCTTGCATTTTCAAACATACTTAAGTGAAAGTAAGGTGAAACCTGATGTATGACATGCTGGTAGGTGGTTATTAATGTAATGTGGTTGGGGACAAATGGTTTCAATGGGTGGACTGATTAACTGGGGGAGTAGCATCTAATTTTTTTATTTTTGTTTCATTTTGTAACATTTGAATTCATTTCATTGTTACATGCACTTACAGAGGCAAATGTAAAAATTTACATACTACAGAAAAATAAATAGAACAGCAAAACAGAAGTTTCTTTTTAAAAAATGTAACTTGACAACTTTCAATAGACATCCAACAAAAAACAACAAAAAATTTTGTTTCAGGACATAACTACTAAAACATTTGTTTAAGAAAACTGGGTAAAACATTTCTAGTTTCATAAAGTGTCAAGTCATGACTGTTAATGGTCCAGTTTTCACATTAAAATTAAAACTCTGATTCTTTAGCAATGATGCAATTAATCATTAATGTGGTAAAAAATATAGGCCCCAATCCTACACGCATTTACACACATGCATAACTTTATTTTTCAATCACAACGGGACTACTGCACTTGTAAAATTATGCATGTGAGCAAATGTTTGCATCACAGGACTACAGATGTATTTTTCTGTAGTTATTTAATTCTATACTTTTTTCACATGCTGCTATTTCAGATACAGTTTGCTTTTGTCACAACCATAAATACAGAGGCTTTGGTTTTTCAGTGAGTCATTCCTAGAACTCTAGAAATAGAGCTGCAAGGTTAGTTTGTTTGGTGTGTGTGTATGTTTTGTTTTTAAAAAGTGAATGAATTTAATTCCCTCCCATGGTTAACAGCACTGAGTCCAGCATGTATTTTACTTACCTTTCATACAGTGGATGAGGAGAAGAGAGGAAAACACAACAGCACAAGTCCTATTAAATCTCCAGTTATCCTGGATGTATATATTTTTTAAATGGAGGAAAAAAAACCCTAAATATAATGTCCCTCATTACAAGATAAATTTTGGAATGACAGATTGACTCACCCTCTGCTGATAGACCCTGTATGTTTATTCCTTTGGCAGCCAAGAAACTCAGACATGCATCTATGTTTTCAATCTAAACAAGAAACAAGGAGACAAAAGAATAGGCGTTGTAGTAAATGTTTACCTTAATCTACAGTCACATTTTATTGCCTACAACCTTTGTATCACAGAAAAAGCCTCTTTGTTCATTGCAGTGGAGAAAAGGTTCTTAATATTGGAACCATAACAACATGAAAACTCCTAAGTTATTAGACAACCAACACTGTGTTGGTCAGGGCTCCTCTTAGGCCACGTCCACACTACAGAGTAAAATCGAAATTAATAAAATCGATTTTATAAAACAGGTTTTATAAAATCGATTTTACGCGTCCACACTAGGGCACATTACTTCTGTGGTGTGCGTCCATGGTTCCAAGCTACCATAGATTTCCAGAGCAGTGCACTCTGGGTAGCTCAGTAAAAGAATGGGACCAATAACTTCGATTTCCATCCACACTAACCCTAAATCGATATAGTAATATCGATTTTAGGGTTACTCCTTTCGTTTAGCTGGAGTACAGAAATCGATTTTAAGACCCCTTAAAATCGATTTTAAGTGCCTTGTAGTGTGGATGGGTACAGCGTTAAATCGATTTAACGCTGTTTAAATCGATTTAACACTGTAGTGTGGACCTGGCCTTAGTTTGTATTAGTATGGAGCAAGTTACTTAATACTCTACCCACGCAGGTCCAAGAAAGATGATCGTAGCATCTCAGTAGACGGCCAAATATAACATGCAAGGATTTTTGTCCTATGATAACAAACATGATACTGAAAATAAACATGGTGCCAAATTTGCCTGAGGAGAAGAGAGATTACCACTTGCTCTTAAGCAGACAGCTGTCAGAAATTTCCAGTCATGGAGGCAGTAAAATGTAAAGAATGGTAAATAGAAACCTCAGCTGGAATCCAGAAAATGTTTACTCACAAAATTCCCTGGATGTTAGAAATTACATATGGAAACAGGCTGCAGTTACTCACAATGGACCAAATTTTGCCTCTTCAGGGGGTGCAGGGAGCTGGTACAATTGTGCTGAGTTGGAGGGGGCAGGATTTCAGTTGGCCTGAGAGGGTATGCACATCCAGCTCTCTAGGGATCCCCGGCAAGTTGTTTGGGAGCCATGATTATTTGCTAGGGTTACCAATTTGGTTGGACCTGTTCCTGGAGGTTTCATCACATGACATAATCTATAATTAAAGATTAACCTTTGATTCGTGGAGACTCGACAACCCTATTTTGCCTGTATTCACTACCCCACATTGGAGTGCTACAGCTGCAAAAATTACTTCACTAGACTGAAGTAGCCTCAGTGAAGCAGCCCCATATCCATCCCGTGGCCTGAAGGAACATGATTCATCCTTCCCTTCCTTCCACGAAAATCATCACCTTCCAGTCGTATTACTAAAGCGGTGCACCAGGGAGAAAGTGTGCATCAGAACATTTGCAGAGTTGATATATGGTGGGATTTTCAAAGGTGCTGAGTTGTCCTGACTCCGCTCTTATTACTCAAGGATGAAATTTACATTTACTACAGTGGGAACAGAGTTATGCCAATGACCAGTGCTTTTGAAAATCTCACTGTGTGAGTATGTCTACACAGTGGCTGAGAAGCCACTGTTAGTCAATTTTCAGAAGGATCTCTTACTCCCCAGGAATAAGGATCAACAGAATCCTTCTCAAAGCCCTGGAGGAGCCCTCATTTTTTCTACTTTTGTCGTTCCTCTTTTTTATTTTATTTTTTATTTTTTTTTGGAAGCCCCAAGCTGCAATGATGCATCCTCTCTTCATAAGGTGAGGCCTGATGTGGTTTGCCTGGGAGCTGAAACATTGTTCTTTGTGTTACTAAAAGTAGAGAGACACATGTAACGTGCTTCCCTTCCTGGAAGCCCTGTGCAACATACCCTATCCATATGCAAAAGGTCAAGCATGAGTAACCAAATTCTAATCCATCAGGGCTCCTTGCAGACCTCTGTATGAACAACCAAAGAAGTCACTGGATATTCCATGTGCAGATCCATTGCAGGATCAAACTCCCAAATATGTTTCCAGACCATAAAATCCCTCTATTACTATTATGATTATTATTAGGAGTACGGTAGCATGTGTGGGCCCAATTAAAGTGCTGTACAAGCAGTAATAAGACAGTCCCTGCCCTAGAAAGCTCACGACATAGGTTTACGATAAGATGCAAAAGGTAGATGAAATGGACAAATAGGGGTGGCAAGACAAATCAGTAATAAATGAGAATGTTTCCTGTTTAGCAACTGACAGGAATTACAGCAAAGATAAGTCATACAGAGGGATCTGTATAACCCTTTTACACACCGAAGACCCTGGAATAGAATACTGGGCTTTTTTCTTTTTTTGCATTTGGCATGCTGTGGTAAATCCTTAACAGAGATGGAACTGGACTCCTTCAATTTGGAGCCAGTACAAGAAATCAAGAGGCAATCAATAACCCAGTAAGCAATAAAACAGTTAATAATATGGAGCATATCTAAGGCTATCCATGCTCAAAGCAAATTGCAAACATTAATTACTTAATCCTTACAATACCCCAGGGATTATTATTACCTCCACCTTAAAGGCAAGCAAACTAAGCCAGAGGTCTCTCTCTCTGCAGTATTAACTACCCTTCCATGCCTGATACCACACAGTTATCCCTTCTTGCTCCTTCAGGAGCTGTGCAGGCAAGGATGGGTCAGAAAACAACATGGAGGTCCTGTTCTCTGGTACCTTCAGATTCTGGCTGCCTGGGAAATTGCAGAAATGACGCTCATAGATCCTAGGTACTCTGGGGGATTCTAAGACCTCACTCCCTCAATCTGGCCTACATATCTGTCCTTTCAGGTAACAAGGAAGACTACACTGTGAAGTTAGTGTCACAGAATTTCCAGTGCAGGGTTCCCCCAACTGTAATTTTTTCCAATGACTTCTTTTAAAATGATTTCCCTTAATCAGGATAACCACATAAGGTCCACTGAACGCTTTACTAATTATCATCATTGTGATGTATGCCACAACTCCTACTAATCTTACTGTGTGTTAATGGAAGAACAGATGCTCCATAACTCTCCAACCTTAATGCCTGTAGTAGGGTATGTCTTCACTACCTGCCATATCGGTGGGTAGCAATCAATTGCTCAAGGATCGATATATCGCATCTCATCTAGACGCGATATATTGATCCCCGAACGCTTATATCGATTCCGTAACTCCACCAATCCGAACAGAGTTGCGGAATTGACAGGGGGAGCGCGGACATCGATCCTGCGCCGTGAGGACGGTGAGTAATTCGATCTTAGATACTTCGACTTCAGCTATGTTATTCACGTAGCTGAAGTTGCGTATCTAAGATTGATTTTCCCCCGTAGTGTAGACCAGCCCGTAGAGTGCAATCCCAGAGCAGGCCCCTGGTGGCATGGTGTGGCACTGCACCTGCCTCTTGGTCGCTCCTGGGTTTTCAATGACTCTCTTGGACTCCAATACAGTTCATTTGCTGAAGTGAGTTGAATTGAGTTGACTTTCCAGCCTCAAAAGTCCACCCTTTCTGGGGTAATCAAAATCAAAAGGAAACGACTAATCTGCCATACCTGACCTGTGCCAGGCACGCAACAATATCTGACCTCTCTTTTTCCAGCTCCGGAGCTCTGATGAGTTCTTTGTTCCTCCCGTTAATAGCAGGGGTCATTGCATCTTTTGCCTCGGTGGTAGCACAGCAGAAAACACATGTGCCCCTCTACCACGGGTTCCCAGCCCTGTCAACCCTAAATAATGGTATTATCTGCGCCCCCTCCCCTGTAGCCACAAGATGCCCTGCTTCTCCTTTCCAGAGACTGATTCTATACTTGCTGACTTTCTTCTGGGCTCAAATGTCTTCTCTTTTCAGACAAAGTGATCACAGCCCTCCTTCCTGGGACTGTGTTTTACTACGATAGGCTTCACCCGACCCCCAGCTTCTCCTTGAAACTTAGTATCCATTGCACTCTTTTCTGGGGCTCCACTGTAATCCTCTTCTTCCTCTGGGACAGCCCTCCTTCTTCTGGCTAGGCTAGAGTCCTCACTGACCTCCCCAGATCACCCTCACCAGGGTTCTGGTACTTCTCCAGGGAGCCTCCTTCCAAGTCTCTCAAGACTCCAGGCTTCCCACCCCCCCCCCCGTGACTGAACTCCACAAAGTGCTTTTACCTGGTGAGCATTTTATGCACTTGACAAACACCTGGCCCCTATTCCCAGTTTAACTCCTGATCCTCCCTTGGAACATTTATCTTATGGGCCCATGCCTTGCAACAGGGTGAGCTGGCCAGGGCCCACCGACACTACTTTAAAGAGGGCAGACTGCCTTGTTACCATTTTATTCTTGCTCCGGAGTCTGTAAAAAGAGCTTAACATGACGTAAGCAAACTCCCAATCTTGTAAAAGGAATGAATGGGAAATAATCCATACAGATGTTGCCATTCTCAGCACAATTCTAGTATGAAGAGAAAATGAGGTAAATAATTATAATTATATAGGATACAGATGAATGGGGTATATTACATGAACTGCACAATAAGATGGAACACAATGAGATGGATTAGAGTCAAGAAAGAGTAAGAAACTAAATACTTTAAGACAGGGAAATAGCCGAGTTTGACAGAGAAGGAAGATGTTAAGATATGAAAGGCTGATTACAGAAGATAGCAGAAGCAAGCCTTTATGTCAGGAAATAAAATACGATAATAAGACTCTATACAAGTGGAAGGGAAGGAGTTGGAAAATACAACAGAGGAAAGCCCGAGTGCTGGCTAGGGGAAGAACTGACACCCCAGGACAAACAACAGGATGACATCCCATCCCAGCGAGGAGGCAGGTTTGTTTGGCTCTATAGGACTATTTCCCTTTTTGAGTGGGGAAGGAGCACCCCTTAGGCTTACCCTCAGGCCTGCCCTCAAGATACAGCGAAGGGAGCACCGAAGGGGGAAGCCAAACCCTACCTGAGTGGGACTGATTGCCCCAGGCCCACCATCGCCAGAGGGGAGAAACGCTAAGGCTGGCAAGAGGAAAGAGGTGCCTTGACACACAGTATAAACATTTCATGAATTTTGGCTATAAAAAGTATTAAAGACAAGACTCTGAAAATCCTAACAAACTACTATTAACACATTGTAAAAACTAATTATTAAATGTTTATGTATCACTTTTTCCCCATAAAATAGTTTGGGTTCACAATATTTTGAGCATAGCATCAAAACACTGTAATAATGACAAAAGTACTGGATATTAACGAAGATTTGTTCTGTATCTAAGGCTATGTCTACACTAGAGAGCTTACAGAGGGATAACTGTACCAATGCAGCTGCGCTGCTGTAAGATCTCTCGTGTATCCATCCAATGCCAATGGGAGAGAATTCTCCTGTCGACATAATTAATCCACCCCCAATGAGCAGTGGTAGCTTTGTTCGGTGGGAGAAGCTCCGCTACCGACATAGCGCTGCACACACTAGTGCTTATGACGGACTGGGGTGTGGAATATTCACATCCCTGAGCAACATAAGTTTTGCGAACTCAAGTGGTAGAGTAGACATAGCCATAGAGGAAGTGCAAATACAGTCTTTTGTGGCAATTGTCATGGGATTTTTCTAGGAATACTAATATTGCTAGGACTATGAACTCCATGCAAACTATCTATGCAAAACAGTTGTTGCTTCATGCAGACATATAGTTTTGCACCTGCAGTAATGGACACACAAAGGATTCTGAAGTGGCATGGTAACAAGATCACATAGGTATAAAATGTCATGGGTGGAACTAAATTTCCTGAGTAAATCACAACTGAGCACCAGCTTATACAGATAGAAATCTAACGACATTACATTGCACTGACACTCAGCATAGCACACTTGGCTGTCCCCTCAAAATTATACTGTTTCAATGACTGCTTATTGTTGAACTCCGAGGGACCCTTCTGGGCAAAGCCCATATATTATTTAAGCCCTCAAAGCTGACATGAAGTTGTTGATTTGCCGAAAGGGAGTGTGTATTTTCTTTTTTGCTGTGAGCCATCACTGGCTTTTGGCAGGCAGCTCTGATTTCTCAGTTGCTCTGCCTCCCGCCACAGGCAACATCTAACACAGCAGAGGAAAAGGAGAAATTGGATGTTTCTGAAGCTGGATAGGCATAGAGCGGAGGGACTGGTGCTAAATGGGAGTACAGTCATACACTGCAATGATCAACATGTGATTTGAATTACTTGCTATTTGAAAAGAACAGTTACAATCAGATCAAATGTCCAAAGAAAAGAAAAGTAACCCCCCCCAAAGAAGCCATAAGTGTTGCTCTTTAGAACACTATACACAAATCCATTTTTACAAATAGATGTAGCATATTAAAGTGTCCATGGCATGGTCAGCTGTACAATACCAGTTCCACAACATGCAGGATACTTATTTGTTCTGACATTTTGTAAAACTAAACACAAATTAAAGGACAGCTGATTCTAACCCTGAAAGATCCTGCTCCTATATGGGAAGTCTAGATTCCAAAACTCCACTGGTAACAGGCAGCGTAATAAAGAAACTCAACAGTCATCAGATAATACATTGTCATAAAGAGTTATAAATAGGAACTTGGGAAAATGCAGGGAGCTCAGGCAAATTATACAGGGTTGGGGGCAGGGGGAATAGGATGGAGAGCTGGGTTGGCAGTTCTACTTCCCCAAATTTAATTAAAGTTTTTCTTTATAAAAACTGATTAATCCTTGTTGCTTAGTTGTTCCAATTGCTGCACATGGTAATTTACTTAACACGTGAACTCCTTTTTGCATGAAGTATTTTTACTTTAACTGCTCTAGTGATCATCTTTTCCCAAATTCAAGCTAAGCTTCTTCTGTCACTTGAGAGGGAAAATAAATATTCTTTGTCACGATCTCCCCTTTCTTCTAAATTAAGTGAGGAGAGAAATCTCTCTTTATTGCCAATAATGTAAAAGTCAGAGATTCTGTTCAGAATAACTTCGGAGAATAACCCTGAACCACACATTCTGTTATTTGCACTGCAAAGCAGTTGGAAAGCCGGTTTAATCAGCTCCCTGAGTACACCCTGTACCTAAGGGACTCTCTAGGTGATGTAGGGGGCATGACTGCATGAGACGGGGAAAAGGTCGGAGAATCTTGTAGCCTAATGATTGGTAGCTACCAGAATGGACCCACAGGGCAATGGACAGCCAGGAGCAACTTAGATCAGCCATTCAGCTGCTTTAGGCACTGGACAGGTGCCAAGCTCGGGTGGAGGGAGGGATGCAAAACTGACACAAAAGTTATCTTTGCACCACATACCGCTCTGATATGACCCAGGATGGACTGTGGCCTTGTATGTTTGGCACTACCCTAATTTTGCATTTACATACAATTTGTATTGTAAATATTTTTCCCGTCACAGTGGGAGCTAATTCACATATCACTCATTTTTGGGTCAAATTTGTAGAATTTCTTTTTCAGGGCCCTTATCCTCTGTACCATTTATCCTCCTAGTCTTAGGTGTCAATTCTAAATTGAAATCTTAATTTGTGAAGCCTGCTCTCTCAAAGAGGAACAAGCTGCGGAGTTGAGGGGCTACCATTAGTCTCTCCTCCACAATATTAATAAATATTACTATACAAATGTATTGCTCTTTTCATCCACTGATCTTACAGTGCTTTACAAATGTAGGCAAGCATCATCCTTCCCCCCTCCTTCCACCTCCTGCTTTTTACAGAGACAGTAACTGAGGTATGGAGGACTTCCCTGAATTTCTGTATAAGGGATAGGAATAATAAGGCTTTCTCATTCCCATTTGTGCTCATACCACTACTGCTTTCCCAGGTATATGGCTCAGGACTATTCTTGTATGCCGACTGGTACTTTAGAATAGGCTCTGCACTTCTAACAAGTATGAACACAATTAGCCACAGAAGATTTTGTGCTTGTAACGTAATGGAAATCTCAATTTCTATACTGGTCTGTGTTAGAAGAAAAAAGCTGCCTCGTCGGTACAGGCAGAACAAGGCAAATGACACTAAAAATACCCCAGTAAACATGTAAATAAAGACCCATCTATGGGCACAGATATATGCTGAACATGGACTACATTTGACAGAAGCTTAGACATGGAAACTCCAGCCAGAGCCAGAGTATACATACAGATTTGCCCAGTAAGAAGCAACAGGGTAATTTGTAAATTGTGCTGCCCTTGTGACATGCTGAGATATAGCACTTTTTCCCTAAATAAAGGTCAGTCTCAAGCTCTTACTATAGGTTTTCTCCCTCAGAAACTCTAGAAAATGTTTATATATCATGACGTAAGCCTCAATTTTGTACAGCACTAGGAATTTGGTTTTTATGGAATGCCTCTCCACAAGAATTATTCTTTATTTCAAACTAAGTTATATTGCCTTCAATCTCAGTATTTGGGACAGTAAAAAGTTTTCAATCTTGACTGTAAAACTTTCAACAGAAGAAAAATGAAGGTTAATTTCTGAAGCATTTTTAAAAAGCTCAGTGCCCTCTCCTGGTACACAATGACAGAACACAGAATGCAGACCCTAATCTGCACGCTGAACTATATCTGCAAACCTGTTTGTTCTGGTAAAAAACACTTCAAGACTATGGTGTTATGCATAACAGTTTACTTCATTACATTAAAAAGCAATTAAAAGACAAAATAAACAAAAAAGTTTCATTACACGGGCAGTTCTTAAAATCTTGTCGGTTTTGTTTCAGACAAAGTTACCTCCATATTTGCATTATTCCTCAAAAACTTTCCTATACATCGTATAGGAAATGGCAAGGAAAAACGGAAAATACGGCTTGCTCTCAAAGGATATAAATCAGGGTGCTGTGTCGGGTCTTCATTTATTCACTCTAATTTAAGGTTTTGCATGCCAGTAATACATTTTAACCTTTTTAGGTCTGTTTCTATAAGTCTATAATATGTAACTAAACTGTTGTTGTATGTAAAGTAAATAAGGTTTTTAAAATGCTTAAGAAGCTTCATTTAAAATTAAATTAAAATGCAGAGCCCCCCAGACTGGTGGCCTGGACCCAGGCAGTGTGAGTGCCACTGAAAATCAGCTTGCGTGCCGCCTTCGGCACACATGCCATAGGTTGCCTACCCTGATATAAATATTACCTTGCTCAAAATGCTCCTCTTATCTGTATAAATACGAATATATGTTCATTTTTGCAACCTAATGTAAGGTTGCTATCAGTCCAAATTTAGACAGGCCAATGAATATTTTGATGGGGATGTCCCAAAAACCTAAGTTTACAGGATGTTAACAGCAAAAGAGCTTGGTGCTGATAGAACATTTTCACAGTGTAAAAGCAGGATGACTGATGCCGGGTCTGTATTTAGAATGTACAGAGCCTGAAGACACAAATTGCGTGCTGCTCACGTGGTTCTTAAGTAAACCACAAATCCCCATCAATATTTGATTTTTTTTCTTTCCACAAACATATCGGCAGCTGTCAAATAGCACTAGAAATGTATTCACTAAGCACCACGGAGAAAGTTCTGATTCATGATGTCTAAGTTTCCATTCCCTTCGAAGGGCATTCTTGTATTCAGAATGGTTTGGGGCAACCGAAACCAGGATGTCTTTTCTGTTTAAAACGGCTAAAATATGATTGGGGGCGGAGGGGCAGATCCTTCTCTTTCATCTCTACATTCAGCTCTCAAAGGTCTCCAGCCCAAGCCTGAACAACTAGACTGGAATTAAACAGCCTTTCAACCCAAGCCCTGCAAGCCTGATTAAACAGACACGGTCCAGCTGTGGGAGTTTAATAGTAGTGTATACATACGCTAAAGGCCTAATCCTGCAACAAGAAGATGATGAGTATCCTCAACATTGAGTATGTCTGATCATGAGAAACACTACATACTCACAGCTTCAATGTCTGAGAGGTCATAATAGTACACCAGGTTATTACACTTATCCTTTGAACTCTTTACTCTGATAAAATGATTAGGATGATTCGTTAAACACAAAGGGCTCAACAAAGTTCCTGCCCAGAGCTGCTCTCAACCTAGTGCATAGTGGATGTTTGCTCATAACACAAACTTTGCACAAATGGCAGAGTCTCTCTGCTTAGGCATGACTCGGGACAGGAACAGCAAGCTGGAGGTCAGTACTGAGATGCCATAACAAAGCTGCATGGCTCTAGCTAGTCCTATCAAAGTCTCATTTTTGAGCGTTAAATATTCAACCTGAAAATAGGAGAAATGTCTCAGGAAATACCGAAAGCATGAGAATCATCTGCTCTCAATCTCCATCAGACATTGCAGCAAAGTATGATTTCTAGCCAATCAGATGAAAGTGGCCCTTTCTTAAACAAAGAATGGCTACTTCTCTCCAGTAACTGTGGTTCTTTGAGATGTGTAGTCCACATGGATTCCGCTTCTGGTGAGTATGTATCCTGTGCAAATGAGATCAGATATTTTGGCTAGTGATGTCCATTGGATCCTCGCACCTTCCCACGCAAGGGCATAAAGGGCAGAGTGGACCCAACCATCCCTCAGTTCCTTTGCCAGTACTGAATCCTGTATCTATAGGACTTTGTGGAAGCAGAAAAAGAATGGATTTTGGAATCCACATGGACAACACATCTTGAAGAACCATGGTTACTGTCGGATAAGTAACCATTCTTTCTTCGTCAAGTGATTGGCCTCATGGATCCCAGTTCTGGTGACTAGCAAGCAGTGACCTCATAGGTAGAAAGAAGATGATAGGAGCCCTATGTAAACAAGGACCGTAGGACAGCTGTAACAAAATGGGGGCATCTGATCCTGATCCTGCCACGGTTAAGTAGTAGTACTGGGTGACAATGTAGACTGATCCCTGTGAAGGTTTCCAGCAAATTTCTGAAAAAGACATACTTCTTAGAAAAGCCACAGAAACTGCCTGAACCATGACAGGATGGTTACTAACCGGCATAGCTAGATCTAATCTGGCTATCTCATAACAGGATCTAATACAGTTAGATACCCACTCAGACAACATCTGGGTGGAAGTAGCTTGAGCTTTAATCCTGTCTGCGAAGGCTACAAACAGTCTAGAGGAGCTCCTGAGGGGTCTTGACCTGTCCAGCTAGTATGAAATAGCCCTGCTCACGTTAAAGGACTGCAATTTGGCTTTCGCCTGGTTTGAGTGGTTTGAGGAAGAAACTGGGAGGTAAACCAAAAAATTTAAATACAAATCAGAAACAATCAGACAGGAACTTGAGGTGCAGCCTAAGAGTCGCATTATCTCTATGGAACTATGCGTAAGGGGAACCAGCTATAAGGGCCTGAATTCCCCAAACTGATATCATGGCTACTAAAAAGCTAGTCTTCATAGGTAAAAAGAGCAGGTTGCTAGGTGCTCAAAGGAAAGTTCCATTAAGCCAGATAACACTGTGGAGGTCCCAGGAAGGGAGTGGATCCTAGAATAAGGAAATATGTATGAGAACTTTTAGGAATCTAGAAACTGTAGGATGGGAAAATATGATACAGCCCTGAATAGGAGAAAGATGTGCTGCTACTGCTGTTAAATGTATTCTTAGGGAGTTGATGGATAGTCCTTAATATTTTGGGTAGCAGATCGTTCAGAATAGCAGAAACAGGTGCTTCAAAGGGACAGAGGAGACGCTGTACTTCCCAAATAGAAAATCTCTTGCATTTTGCTGCATAGCCACACAAGACAGTCTAGCAGATGCTTTTCCACTATGCAGCAAGATGTCTGGACACCAGCTGAACAACTTCTTTTGTGGCAGCTATCTAGCCTGCATCCAGACTGTGAGATGTAATGATACTGGGATCCAGGTGTATTTTCGAACATCCATTTTACTAAACGATATACAATAGAGCAGGTAGTGTGAGCAGAGTTTGTGAGGAGGCAGGTTCACCTGATCTGAGTACCAGAACTCTCTGGGGCTGCCTTGATCACTGCAACTAAATCTTGTCTGAGTTTCCTCAAGATTCTCAATATTAACAGGATTGGTGGGTAGGCCTACGTGAGCCACGGTGCCCATGAGATGAGAAAGGCATGTAACAGCAAGCCTGGAATCAACTCCCCAGCCTTTGAGTGCTCCAGCAGAAAGACCCTGAAGTAGGCCTTCCTAACTTTGTGTCTTTTTGGAGAAGGAACAACAATGGAACACATCAGGAATGTGCCCCTTTACCTAGACTAAAGAGGCACTTAAAGTTCTCATCATTCATCTGATAGTAGCCTTCAAGAGGGGCAAATTTTAAATCCTGGGGACTGTTATGACAACTGGTCTATAAATTTTTCCTGCTTGGAAATTAACCATGAAAATAGGTCAAGCTATTTTAAAAAAAGAATGTTATAAACAGGTGCAAGAAAACCAGACAGAGGCTGAATTAGTCCAAACAAAAAGGCCTACTGACGGGTCAAGGACTAAGTGGAGATTGGACTTAACGTCACCTATACCAAGTTTGGCCTTACAGAAATGGATTTAATTGAATGAAACAACAAGGGGATGAACTATGCCACCCATTCCCCTCTCCTGCCTTTTTGGGTCCTTAAAAGGAGATTTTGAAAAAAGCAGCATGGCTTTCCAGCTCACCTTATCGCATCTCATCTCAACGTCCTTGATCCCAAGCAGAAACAGCAGACCAGACTGCAGGGTTTTTTTCCCGAGAGAAAGGTCAGCAGGCCTTGCTCTTGTTTAAGGAACTTGATTTTAACCTGAGAGTCCTGAAACTTATCATATCCTCATGACATCCAGTCCTCAAGCCCATAAGTGGTGACACTCAACTGTCAGCACTGCAGAGGCACATAAGATCCTGTTCTGTCACTCTCCCCCCTTGTGTTACTTTTAGCTCCACTATTTTTCTTCTTCCTAATCCCTCTCCCACTCAGCTTTTCAACAGATTCTGCAATCAACTGCACTACACATATTACCACATCCAGCCCTGCCTTGTCTGAGGAGAAAAGACCCAAATCAGATGATGTCCTTGACTGTAATGTGAGCCTGAGTCCAAGCAACAGGTACCATGGCCAACTTGCCAGCCTAAAGTATCCATTCATTACTGACCAGCCACCCAGTGTTCCAGGAACATCAACAAAAGTCATATTTCCCCCACCAGCTCTATCATGTATTTCCTTCACCTTGTGCCTATCTGTTAAAAACAAGAGATGTGAATGTACTTCAGACAGCAAGCCAGAGTGAAATTAACCCTTTCCTTTTCACCAAAGAAAAGTATGTTAATGAAAAAAAAGAGACTGATAGTTTGCCTCCAAAAGAAGAGAGATTTTAATAGACTTTTACTAAGTTTGTTTTGTATAACTACTCAGTTTTAGTTTCAATATAAATGCCTGTTTTGATTTCTTGTTCTTTCTTGTGTTTGAGCAATGAATGAATGCTTTTGGATGTATTCCAAGCAGCCATATAAACCACGGTCTCTGTAGAAAAAAAACCTCAAACTTTTCTATCATGGTTTTCATGTTGAACAATGCAAGTGTTTATAATATCTTTCACTCTTTTGACCCTTCAAAACAATACAGCAGGACTCAGCCATAGCAGCTTGGGTCACAGTATCAGGGATATCTTCAAGTCTGTTAGAAGTTTTGCCTTTTTTTTTTTGCGCTAGTGGGCATGAGACAAACAACTAAAATGATACTAACTACACTAACTATAGAAACCATGAGTTAGCGACCACTAACTAGCCTAACAAGAGATTGCACAGTGCACCGAGTAAGGGGACACTACAGAGGTTCCATCATGCTGCCATGGATGGTAAGAAGGAACTGAGGCTCCATTGGGCCAGCTCTGCCCTTTATGTAGTTGGGTGGTGGTGAAGGAGGCGCCAGGTGTGGCCAAAAAGAATCTGTTCTATGGTGCATGTGCATCAGAAAAAAGAATCCATAAGAACAATCACTATAAGAACCACCAACCTTTAAGTTACATATTAAAAAAAAACATTCAAACTGGAATTAAGAGCTTAGACACCTGCAGAAGGCATGAAAATACGTGGTACTGGTTACTGTACACTGTGTTTTTCATCCCCATCCAGGAACTCCAGTACTGAAGGATTCAATATATCAATCTGTAACCTGAATGGGTAAAATTAATTCTGAAATCAAACCCTGAAACAAAGAACTATAATAATCACATGAAACATTTAGAATATGGCTTTACAATTCTTTCCTCTAAATAAAACATTTTCTGTCTGTATGTTGCTTTGGGCCACTTTCTTTATATAAATAAATGTTTCATTTTCAAAATTAAAATAGCACGTATGGATTAATTTCAAACAAGGAAAGAACATAACGGACCAAATGAGGTAAACCGGATGAAGTTCAATAAAGACAAATGCAAAGTGCTCCACTTAGGAAGGAACAATCAGTTTCACACATACAGAATGGAAAGAGACTGTCTAGGAAGGAGTATGGCAGAAAGAGATCTAGGGGTCATAGAAGACCACAAGCTAAATATGAGTCAACAGTGTGATACTGTAGCAAAAAAAGCAAATGTGATTCTGGGATGCATTAACAGGTGTGTTGTGAACAAGACACGAGAAGTCATTCTTCCGCTCTACTCTGCGCTGGTTAGGCCTCAACTGGAGTATTGTGTCCAATTCTGGGCACTGCAGGTCTTGAGAACATGACCTATGAAGGAAGGCTGAAAGAACTGGGTTTATTTAGTTTGGAAAAGAGAAGTCTGAGAGGCGACATGATAGCAGTTTTCAGGTATCTAAAAGGGTGTCATCAGGAGGAGGGAGAAAACTTGTTCATCTTAGCCTCTAATGATAGAACAAGAAGCAATGGGCTTAAACTGCAGCAAAGGGATTTAGGTTGGACATTAGGAAAAAGTTCCTAATTGTCAGGGTAGTTAAACACTGGAATAAATTGCCTAGGGAGGCTGTGGAATCTCCATCTCTGGAGATATTTAAGAGTAGGTTAGATAAATGTCTATCAGGGATGGTCTAGACAGTATTTGGTCCTGCCATGAAGGCAGGGGACTGGACTCGATGACCTCTCAAGGTCCCTTCCAGTCCTAGAGTCTATGAATCTATCTATGAAAAATCCTTAACTGGGGTTAAATGATGTAGCTCCATCCATCTGCTGATCTAGCACCATGTTCTTTAATATTAATGGGCTAGATCAAGTATTTAGGCTCAAGCTAGTGTAGGTGGCAGTTCATAGCTACCCACTCCAGCAATAGCTCTGGTAAGAATACACCTCTCTGAAGAACACAGCTCCTCTCTTCCATAGTGGCAAGAGAGAAGGAGTGACAGCTCCTGTGACAGCCCATTACCAGACACAGCATAGCCTCACCATCATGGCTGGCCAACATGCGTGTTTGTGGGTGGTAAGGAGGGTGGAGTCCATGGCTCCACCTACTCTGTGCCCACTTACTTGCTGGGGTGGCAGAAGAGCAAACGTTTTGGGTGTACAGTCCCTGCTTTCCTTCCTGTGCCTGGAGCCAGCAACCAGGTCCTACACAGTCTCACTGGGGAGTGTTTCAGAGTGGTAGCTGTGTTAGTCTGTATCAGCAAAAACAATGAGGAGTCCTTGTAGCACCTTAGAAAGTAACAAATTTATTTGGGCATAAGCTTCCGTGGACTAGTACCCACTTCATCAGATGCATGAAGTGAAAAATACAGGAGCAGGTATAAATACATGAAAGGATGGGGGTTGCTTTACCAAGTGTGAGGTAAGTCTAACAAGATAAATTAATTAACAGCAAGATACCAAGAGAGGAAAAAAAACTTTTGAAGTGGCAAGAGAGTGACCCATTACAGACAGTTGACAAGAAGGTGTAAGTAACAGTAGGGAGAAATGAGTATTGGGGAATTTAAGATCTTACTCCTCCTCCTCACTCTTCACTATAGCTGCATAAGACAGGACAAAGGCACAGTTTAGCCCAAAATAAGCAAGTTAGATTAGTGATTTATAAAAATAAATCCAGCCAAAAACCAGAGAATAAACTGTCCTGGACATACATCACAGCAGCTTTAGAGTAAGACTATTTAATTACTTAAAATAACTAAATTAAACATATTTACACAGAGACAGTGCAACAGTAGAAGCCTGAAATCAAAAATCTACAGACACTCTAACAGAGGTGAAAGCTAATTTCTCTGGACTGGATAATCCTTTGTCAAAAGTATGACCCGCTTTGGATATTTGAGTGTGAAGAGCTTAGTACTAGGTATTCTATAAATAGAGACATATTCAAATAGACACACAAGCCTAGGTGGCAAAAGAAACAGTTGTATAAACAGCTTCAACTACTAAATCACGAACAGGACACAGAATCTTTGTCACATTCTGGTTTAGTATGAAGAGTTTCACGACATATCTCACTGTATTTTTTTTTCTTATGGCTAGAGAAAATAGGGTTTCTGTTCAGAAGATAAAGCCACTATGTGGAATTCAGAAAGCAGGAGCTGAACTATGTAAACATGAGCCGGTATCTCTTGCTGTCAACATATGCTTTAAACTTACATTACTCAGATCCATCCCATTTCGAAAAGCTAGAAAGACTTCCCCATAGCTGGAGCTCAGAAAGGGAATGAATTAATTAAACCTATAAGGGGAGATAAACTTATAGCTACAATTTATTTCCTGTCTGATTGATTCCCTAGCCCCTTGCTTTTAATCTTTTTTCCCTGCAAGGAAGCTTAAAAAAAAGGCCTTTATCATAAAGTCAAGTGAAAATAATGCTGAGGACCAAAGACAAGTACTGTATCGTTAAGGATCTGTCCTTAATTCACTCTGCACATTTTAGCCTGAGCACAATTTCTGCTCTTGAGACCAAATTCAACCTTGGTGCAAGCAAGTGAAACCACACTGAACTTAATAGTGCCTCTTGTTCCTACAAGGGTCTCAGTAATAGGCAATTTTACATAATAGATGTGCTATAATATGGAGGCACAATAAGATGAGTTAAGGACGGTCTCATCTCAGATGTCCTTTCTGGTTTATGTCAAAATCCTAGTATGATGTTAAACCTTGAATTGTTATAATAAATTAATTTTCTCTTTTTTACTTTTCCGGTTGCATTAAGTAATCAATTTTTAAAATAAACTAAGCAGCCACAGAATAAAATCATAGCCATCAAAATGTGAATCACTTTTACTGGGGAAAAAAAAACCTCATCTACTGCACATCAAAGCTATCACTCACTAACATGAGTGTGACACATGTTAAGCACATATTTGCTTATTCCTGGGTGGAAGACCATTCCAAAAAGTCCCCTTTCAATATATAGCAAGACGCAGAAGCTGATGCACACTGCAGCTATGCTTTCTTTTTTTTTTCTTTTTTTAAAGGGCAAAAGGCAAGAGAAAGCACCCTGAGACTGAGGCTTCCTTAAAAAAAATGCAGTGTTAGATATTCCCATACTCAATATTTAGCCAAGTGTCTCAGCATGCAGTCGAAGGAGTTAAGCTAGTGGCTGCCATAGTAAGTCTGGCATTGATCCAGGTAATGCTTTTCCCTTCAGACTAACATACAGCTGTGCTGATAAATACCAGGCTAAAGCCAAAAGATGTCCATTTGTTACTATAGGAACACCAAGCAGATGTAACATTTAAACACAAACTTACTGAGTTACAAAGTCAAGGTAATAATAATGCCTAACAAAAACCAAGACACAAAAGTTCCCTGCATCAGATTTCTCAGGATAACCCCAGAGAAGAATTATTTGAAAATACACATCTTTATTTAACCATTGAACTCTGATTCCAAGAAATCTTGTGCCTGGAAGTTATGGAGAAAAAAAATGTTTGTCGTGCTTTTGATCTCTTCTGCACTGCTATCTCTCTGAATTAACAGCACGTTTCTAGGCAGCAGAACTCTGCATTGGGAAGGAGGTGCTCTAATGACAAGACCCCCCCAAAGTGAGAGGTTCTTGGGAGGGGCACCCTAAGAAGATTTATTGCGACCAGTCACACTCATCTAGACAACAATGGCATAAAAGTGTTTGGAGGATCAGGCTCCAGTGACTACTGATGATCCAAAAATAAAGACAATGTGAGGTACAACTAGGCATCTTGGTGGAATTTCTCTGTAGGGTGTTAGAGCTTGAGTGCAATTTCCACTCCTGAAACCAGATTCAACCTTGGTGCAACCAAGTGCAACTACTCTGAAGACAATGGAGTTACACCAGGGCTGAATTTGGCTTTGAGTAACATGGAGCAGTATCCTCAGCATCAGATAGGAAATGCCAAACAGCATTTAAAAGTGATCCCTGAAGTTAACTGACAAATTCCAAGCTGAGTCCTCTGTAGGGTGACTGGATGTCTCGATAAAATCAGGACTGTGCCGATTTTTAGGCATTTGTCCCGCGTCCCGATCGATGTTCGGTTGGGACGCAATTTGTCCTGATATTTCGCACTCCTGTTTTGTTTTGTCCTGCTGGTGGGACTCCGCCTTCCCCTCTCCCCCCTCTGCTGGCAGGACTCCAGGACTCCTTTTTTGTTTTCCTCTCTCTCTCTGCCTGTGGGACTCCAGGACGCCACGCTTTTTTTTTTCTCTGCCAGCAGGACTCTCCCCCCTGGCCCCATGTGTCCCGATATTTTCTTCATCCCATCTGGTCACCTTAGTTCTCTGCAATCTCGATATGCTGGGTGGATAGTAACTGTAGTGTCAACAGTGAGAAACTGCAGAGGTGAAATTTTCAAGTCTCTAACTGTAACAAAAATGACTTTTAAGAGACAAACTGGAAGGCATGGCCCTAACGTCTCTGTTTTTGATATCTATAAAGCTACAATCAAATATCTGGGGGTTAGTGCAGAAGGCAGCTGCCCACTTAGTGAAGTTACACACGTAAAGTCAGATCCTCATCTGATGTAAATGGCTGCAGATCCAACTATTTCAATAATGTACATTTATATTCACCATACATACATCTGACATATGAATCATATTACACCTCTTCCAAGATTCCATTGGATTCCAATTTGTTTTGGAGTGCAAATGAAGATCAATTCTTTTAATTGTTAAATCTCTTTATGGTTTGTGTCCTGGTGGCAACCCCCATTTTCTTATTGATTCTGGCAGCTGAGGACCATTGACTCCTGAATTTACTTTCTCCCTTAACTTTACTGACCCTCAGGGCACTTTGTAACATGTCCTTATTTTATTTTTTAGGGGAGAGGAGGCTTTCCCTTGTGACAAGGCATCCCTGTCTGGGGCACCCACATGCAACAGGCCGCATCATGACAGGTATGTCTGCCTCCATTTCTCCTTTCTTCCTCCCATAAAAGGAACACAGTCTTTCTCAATGTCCAGTTCAAAAGTCTGCCGGGAGAAAATGTATTTATTCTTGTACATGTCCAACAGCCCACACAACCCTCATGACAAAACCAGTCTCCCAAAATATAACAAGTTCACAACAGTTTTCATGCCCATTCCTGGGATATCATTTTCAGTTCACCCACTGGAGAGTCATTAACTGTCTGCCCCCTTACACTTTCTCCCCTTGTTCCAGGGCCCCAGTATCCAGGCCAGCCACCTGAGAGCTCCCAGTTTCACTTTCTTCCCCCATGACTCATCTCCAAGAGCCCCAAGTCAGCTCTCCCGAGAGAGAATCCCTGCAGTGTTCCACTCAGCCAAGCCTCCCTGTCTGAGGCCTGGTCTACACTACAAAGTTAGGTCGACATATGCCACATTAGGTCGAGTTAATAATGTAGGTGTCTACACTACTGAGTCCCTTCCGCCAACCTAAAGGGTTTGTAAAATCGACTTCTGTAATTAATATTTATGTTTCACCTCTATATTCTAAATATACCAGATATCTTTTATCTTTGGCCACATCTTCCTCTTCCCTTTGCTGAAGTAGGTTTTCCTTGCACGTTAAAGTCAACATATTGCTAATATGGGCATGATCGTTACTCAATGAATCCTAACAATGATGTTAATAAGAAGTGTTTCAGGCTCTGGCCCACACTGGACTAAATATAGACTAACTCTGCACAATCTATAGCCAAATGAACAGTAACAGAAATACTGAACTCCCTCCTTTTACTCATGCAACATGATAGGATATCTGCATCACAGATGATATTTCAGAGCGTTACGGGCCAAACGCTGTGACAGGTGTTGTTGTGATCTCTTTTTCATAGACAGATACACAAGAGTGGTCACCATTAAAACGATGAATTGACACATGACCACAGAAACCTCATGGTTACCACAGCTATTTCCTATTCTAAGTATATGGGGAAATTGTGGTATCTCTGCCCAGGCTACATTGCTTCCTGTGTCTCCAATATCTCCACTGGAATATCCCTCCGTCTCCTCAGACTTAGCATGGATAAAGCAAACCCTCTCATCGTTCTCTTTACAGATTCCCCCTTCCTAGCTATTAACAGCTCCTCTTTTCTCCCACTCCTTCAAACTCATATGACACTGGTTGTCTTTGGTTATCCATGCTCTTGCCAAATATTGTCACTATACTACTCCCTCTAACATTTCTAACATCTGTTCCTTCCTGTCCATCCGCACTGCCAAAATCTTGGCTCATATGCCAGTTCTCTCTGATCTCAGCCTCTGTAAACACCCTTTCTCTTGGTCTCTTACCTTGTGCCTCTTTATTTTACCTGCTGGATAAATGATCTTCCTTTCCCACTTCTCTGACCATTTCAGCCTCCTTCTTAAATCCCTTTACGGCTCCTCATCTCTTTAAAACTCCTCATCCTGATGTTGAAGGCACAGCACTGCTCTGCCCCAGCCTAAATATCAACAACTTCTTTCTACCTACTTCCTACCCTGATGCTCCACTTATCTCCTCCTACTTGCACCTTTAGGCTTTTTATCATCTGCTGCCTATGCCTGCAACATCCTTATTCTCCCACTACACCAAACATCCTCTCCCATCTACCTTCAAATCCCCATTTGAAAAATCTCTCTTCCTTTACATAGCTCTCCACCACTAACCTCTACTCCTGTGCTATTGTGCTTCTTTTCTTTTCTCCGGCTTATTCTCCAGTTTAATACTCATCTTTCAAGCTTCTGACAAAATATACAATTTGCATGATCTTTATGTCTTGTAACCATCATCTCTATCTTCACTCTTTCTTATGTGTTGTCATAATTTCCTATATTTATGTAACAGAAGACCCCATCCACCAATCTGATCAGGGTGGTGGATGCCTGTGCCCACATGGAGCCCCACAAGCCCTACACACGGACTTCACTGAGGTTTAGGACTAGTGTTAGCATCCACAGGAATCAGATGGCAAGATCAAGGCCTCAGCTATTCAGAGTAAGGAGCTTTATCTCTGTTTTCGCTTTAGTGCCATGGAGATGGAAGGCCCTAGATAAATATGAAACAGAAGAAGATAATTTCAGATATCGCTGTGTACTGAAGTTCGCAAATGCTGATTTTTTAAAAAAAATGTAGACCACTGTACATGAGATATGCTCACATATATAGAGTAGAATCTGTATAATGACATCACTGTGTCACAGAAGAACTTCATTCTATCAGCAGTCATTAAAACCAGAACTGCTATTTATACATCACAATTTACTGAAATATCCTGTGCCTTTCATTCTACTTTACTCCAAAGGAAGTTTCACTATGTCTATATCACAAGATGGTAAGCATCACTGAATACTCAGCATCTGTTCTCTAAGGAACCAGCATTAACTACAGTAACTTCCTATAAGTACAACAGATGGTACTACGGTATTGCAAACTCTGCAGAGTGGCAGATATTGAGTCTTTAATGTCAGCTGCTGGACAGTGAAAAAATGGATCAATGTAAGATAAGAAAACGGTTGCCAAGCTTCTGTAATGCAATAATATTAAGAGAAAGGCATCCCTTGATGTGCTTCATTGGCCCATGTTTGTTTGCAGTAGTTTTTTCTACAACATGCACACAAACAGGAAATGGATTTTTTTCTTTCATTCTTCAAGAACGAAGCTATTTTTTGACATGTCTCATTCTATGCAGAAAAACTACAATTGTAGGGATGGTCTCTGAATTTTTTTGGACCACTCTATACCGCTATATGCTTAGTTTGCCATACATTGTCTTCATGTCATCTGGAACTAATCACTGTCAATTATAGGCCTTTGTTGTTCTATTTAAACAAATATACATTACATAAATACATATGACCCAGGAAAATGAGTTCTTACATAGTGGACAGTTATGAAAAGCATTTAATAGTACGTATAAAGTAGTATAGTTTCATAATAAGCTGTGCTGTATTTCTATTTGAGAGGCAAAGATGTCATCTGCCTTTTCCACCTATTGAACTTTAACATCCAATTGTTAGAAGCTGTAATGTAGTTATACACAGCTGTGACTGAACAGTTAGGTAAAAAACTAGGGTGAGACTGTGTGTCCTGGTGTGAGTGAGAGGGCTGGAAGGACACAAGGAACTTTCTCCACCGTGATGCCACCTGCACAAGGGCCAGATACAATAATCCCTGTGCTTTGGGGAAGGCAGGAACTGTTCCCTTTTAGTGTCATCAGAGGTGGAAATTACCCAAATGGCACGAGTTGAGATGAAGCCATGGCCTCCCCTGATCAAGTGCATCAAGGGATGTAGACTGCACCATCCAAATTAACAGTGTCGATCTCAGAGAAAAGTTGTGCCCACTGACCTAATGCAAATGATTGCAAACATCACCCCCTCTGGTTTACAATGTATTATATTCTTAGAGCACAAACACTAATAAACACTGGCCTTTAGTGTTCAGTCATGGATAACCATGTGGATATGCACATCAATGCAAGGAACAGCCATGATGATCTTGCGTTTCCATTAGTAAAGAACCGGAGTGTCCAGCACTGACTACAGTGCTAAGCATCCTAAACTGAGTGGGACAGGTTAGACAGCCTTGCCCCAAGCCATCCTTCTGCACACACCAGGAGCGCAGGGTCAGTACCTTGGAGCAGGAAGTGAAGGGAGAATACCCCCTTTTAGTATGTTACACAGCTGCTGCTCTAGCACGCATGCTGACAGCCATTATGCCCAAACCTGGCTTCCGCAACAACCCTTGGTGTCGGCTTTGGCTGCAAACACCAGAAGAGGTACTTTAGTTCTTGGAGAAAAAGTGAGTTAATCTAACTTTCAGTTACAATGTAATGTTTTGGGTTTTTTAATGTATTTTGGTATTGCTTGTAGCTCATGAATGAAATTCAGTTCTTACAATACACTTGTGAAACATTAAATTACAGTGATCTTGAAAGTTTCCTCAATTATTTATAATCTAGACAGCTGCTGTGGCTACAGTAAGAATAGCAGCCAATCTCTACCAAGGAGTAAAAGTAGCAAAGATAAATCTGTAAAGATGTTTTTCTTTTTAAGGAGTGGTTGCTCTGTGGATATAAAGAGGATAACCTCAAAGATGGGGGGAAATGGAATAGTAAAACACAAAACAGTTTCAGGCTCTGGGATGGAAAACTGCTGCCAAACTTTTAACCCTTCAACTGATTCCATCATCAGACATATACAAATTGAACACACAGTGAAAAAATTTAAGGACTAAAACCACACATAAAATATGGTAGAGAAGTTATACTAAAATAATCCTAAATTCAGTATCCAGCTGTAATTTGTACATATTTAGATTTAATGTCATCACATGGATTCTGTAAAAAAATACAGAAGAACAAAGGCCCCTGTTTAAAATATATTAAATAATTTCCTCCGTACAGTACATTTTAAATCATCTTATTACCGCTAATATTCTCAAATATCTTGTCTAGAATATTAACTGCACTAATAGCAAACATATTCTTCATGTACTGTATACTTTGAGTTCTGCTACTGTATCTTTTGGTGCTTGGTTTCAAAGATTAAATACAAATCAGATAAGTAAGAACATTTTACAGATAAAAACCCACCACTGAATCAAAAAAGACAATGCACATTTAAAATTTTTCATTTGCAAATTCCTTTCTATTTTGGCATAACCACCGTTAATATATGAAAAAATTCTGTCTTGTGGGAAGGACCTAAAACATCAAGATGATCTTAATAGAGTCTAAGAGATTGTAGTCCGTTAGCCTTAAAATTCTTCATTTTATTTGGAGCAACCTTGACAAAAAAAACAGTTGCACATCTATTTTCCTGCTTCTCCAAAAACTGTTATGAAATAAAAGCACAGTATATTCTTATTTAAAGTAAATACAAAAACAGAGTGTCACAAAAACATTAAAATATCACAGAAAGAAAAGTTATGTACCGTGTGCTAAAAGATTCAGACCCAATCCTTCTTCTTTTGACTTCAGTAGGATGAGAAATGGATCATTAGTTCTAACAGTCCAGATTTCCCCTTTTACTACATTGGTGCAAGCATTTCACAATACTCAGTTAAATTGACTGTCACACCTTATTAGGAATCGAGTAACACGCATATGCACGGCTGCTTTGCCACTTACCATTTGAGATCTATTCTTTGGACAGCCATTGATGTCTTCAATCTTTTCATTTGCTGAAAAACAAATATAAAAAGTAATGCAAAAAGTGCAGTGAGGACACTTGTACCAGTTATTTCCAGAGCATTTGTTGCTAGCTAAATCAAGTGGCCTAAGATTGTAGTTGTCCAATCAAAGCAAATGTGTGAAACATTGAGACCCGTGCAGTGGCTGGATTTTTCTCATGGGTCATTCCTCCAGAGACAGCTGGAGCAAGGTCATCATCATTTCAAAAGGAGACAACTGGGCTGACATTTCTTAAAGTGAGAGGTAACTCCTTATACAACCAAATGCTTAAAAACTGGGCACTGCACTGCATCACTGGTGCACGTGTGGGTGCACACACACCACATGTGTAGATGGATGTCCACACGGATCATTAATTTCATAAAGTATGTGTATATCATAGATTTGATGATCAGAAGGGACCACTGTGCTCATCTAATCTGATGTAATGACATCTACCTAATAAAGCAACAGTTAATTCAGGGAAGTCTGTAAGTCCAACAGCTGTGGCTGAATTAGAGTATATATTTTAGAAAAACATTCAATAGTGATTTTAAATGTCCATTAATGGGGAATCCATCACAACACCTGGTATGTTGTTCCAGTGGTTAATTACCTTCACTGTTAAAAAATTACACCTTACTTCTAGTTTGAAGTTGTCAAGCTTCATGTTCTAGCCATTGGATCTTGTTATACCTTTGCCTGCTAGACTGAAGAGCCCTCTATCATCAAAATTCTATTCTCCACCTAGGTGCTGACTGTGATCAAGTCAGCCCTTTACCTTCTCGTTGATAAACTAATAGACTGAGCTCCTGGCATCTACCACTATAAGGCACATTCTCCAATCCTTTAATCATTCTCATGGCACTTTTCTGACCTTCTCCAATTTAGGAATAACCTTTTTGAAGTGTGGACACCAGAAATGGACACAGTATTCCTGTAACAGTTGCACCAATGCCAAATACAAAGATAATATATATCTCCTTTGTTCCTATTCCATATTCTTCTATTTATACATCAAGGAGCACATTAGCTCTTTAGGCCTTTGTCATCCTGCAAGCTCATGTTCAGCTAATTATCCACCATGACCCACCCGCACAAGTCTTTTTCAAAATCACTGCTTCCCAGGATATAATCCCCCATCCTGTAAGTTTTGCTGCATTCTTTTCTCCTAGATTTACATCTTTACCATATTGAAATGCAAGTTATTTCCTTGTGCCCAGTTTACTCAGTGATTCAGATCACTGTGTATCAGGGACCTGTCCTCTTTATTGACCACTTCCTCACTCCTTTGGTCATCTGAAAATTTTGTCAGTGATGATTTTGTTTCTTCCAAGACAAGTGTTAAGCAGCATAGGGCCAAGAATCAATCTGTGCCAAAATCCCACTAGAACCATATCCACTTGATGATGATTCCCCGTTTACAATTATATTTTGAGACTTGCCAGTTTTTAATCCATTTAATGTGTGCCATGTGAATTTTGTATCATTCTAGTTTCTTAATCAAAATGTTATGTGGTACCAAGTCAAATGCCTTACCAAAGTCTATTGTATCAACATTATTACCTTTATCAACCAAATTTATGTCATAAAAATGATATCGAGTTAGTTCAATGAGATCTGTTTTCCATAAACCCATGTTATTAACATTAATGATATTACCCTTTTAAAATTATTTAACGATAGAGTCCAGTATCAGCTATTCCATTATTCTGTTTGGTGTTGACATCTGGCTGACAGGCCTATAATTACCCAGGTAATCCTCTTTATATTTTTGCAAATTTTGTACATTAGCTTTCTCACAGTCTTCTGGAACTTCCCCAGTGTTCCAAGATTTATTGAAAAAGTAATGTAAGCAGTACTCAGCCAGCTCTTTTAAAACTCTTGGATGCAAATTATTCAGATCCACGGATTTGATGATGTCTAACTTTAGAATCTACCGTTAATATCCTCCTGAATTACTGTTGGAATGGAAAGTATTTCATCATCATCATCTATCCATATATCAACTGTAGAGTTTTTGGTTTTTTGTTTCCTCCAAACACAGAATGGAAATATTTACTGATGACTGTAGTAGGAAGAAAGCCTGAGACATAAGCCCTGCAGAAATACACATTCCTGAAGAAGTGCTAAGCACAGAGTACTCAAGCAAACACATTTTGATATCAAGCGGTACCAGAACATCCCGATATCAAGGATGGTACAAAAACATTCCCCCAGGATAACAAAAACACACTGACCCCTCCTAAAAGATAAGGTCAAAATGACAGTATGTAACTTGCTTATATCAGGGTATAAAAATGTATCTCAGAGGGAGTATCTTTGGCCAACCTAGGGGGCAGTGGAAAGTCCCACCATTGACTGAGCTGCATCCATTGTCACGGGCATACATGTCTTAATAGCTCGTGGAGTCTGCCAGGTGCTATTACTGTGCTTCTTCAACAATAAACCTGGCTGGATGCCTTCGTACCTTAACGGATCTTGTGGTCATTGGGCAGTTCGCTCAAGGTCTGCTCTGCCAACTGTCTGTGTAGAGCTGGGACAGCACACAGGGAAAACATACATACGCAGCCAAACATCTGACCACAGTGACTTCAGCATTTTTGCCTTATTATTGACAATTCTACCATTTAGATCAATATCATTGCTAGAACTCCTTTCGTTCCCAATATTCTTAAAATACTCCTCCTTATTGTCCTTTACTCTGCTGGCCAACGACGTCGCCTAGTGTTCTTTTGCTTCCCTTATCAATTTTCTATAATTTCTAGTTTCTAATTTATATTCATTGCTATCAATGTCTCCTTTTTCCAATTTGTTATAGATTGTTGTGTTTTTAAAAATATTTTTATAGCTTCAGTCACTTATCCTCTAAACCAGGCAGGTTTTTTAACCAGTGTAGCTTTCTCCCAATTGTGACCCTGTGCTTTCTTTGGGCATCTAAGAAAATGTTATTAAATAGTTCTTAATTTGATTCACATTTTTCTGTTTACATTTTCTCTTAGCTCATTTGTCTCACAATTCTCTTCTGCTTTGTGAATTTGGCACCTTTAAAGCACGGGGGTATATATTGTTGATTTGGTATCATGGGACAGGTACCAATACATTATAAACTAGAAGAAAGAATTGGTGTTGGTGGTCACATATCTTCTGTGAGGAAGTCTTTGGGCTACAGAAAAAAAAACTGATTCGACTCAGGGCTTTCCCATAAACAGGGTCCTGTGTACTCTGTAGCAGAATGGGACCATATGCCCTACCAACAACCCCTACACTAGGTGGCAGCTACTTTTATAATCCACAACAACATTAATATATTCCATTCCTCTCTATCCACAAGCGCACACAACTATAGATCATAGCTGAAAATACTCACTGCCCCAAAATTTGTCAATGGATATTTTCAAGAATAGTTCTTCCACCACCACCATTCTCTCCTGCTCCACTCCCTGGCCTCCACTCCCATAGTATGGTCCACACTACCCAGTGGCTCCAGGTGGCTAGGGATAGCAGATGGAAGAAATGTGAGAGGGGCATACTGGCAGCTTGCTCAGCAGTACTTGCAGTGGCCTTTGGTTGCAGCCTGGCTGAACTTCAACCCCTTTCTTTCTGCTTGCCTAGAAACCAGTTGAATATGGCTCTCTCCAGACTCATGCAGATGACACTGCATCTCTTACACAATTCACAATGTTGAGTTTCTCTCTGCAACCATAAGAGCTTGAAACAATTTCAGATTCTGGAGCACAGTTCTCAGCAGGAAGTAAACCCCATTGCAATTCTGCAACCTCAGAATCCAGACTACATTGGTCTTTCCTGTTAACCCTTATTTACTGCAACCCCATCAAGCTTTGATTATCTTCCTAGGCTCTTCCCTGCACAGAATGGGTCTCTGTATCATTAGCCTGGCCTAAAATGATTCTAAAACTAACATTGTACACTATGGGCTTATAGCAGTACAGCTCCAAGGCTGGAGAGATATTTCCCCGTTTTCCCCACGGCACTTTACCCATGCAAAGTCAGATTACTCTGGTTTTATGAGAGTGAAATGAATTTCAGCCTGAGATTTTTAAATGTTTCCAACTTCTGCCACTTGATGCACACACTGAGGATGTTTGATGACTTCTCTCTTGCCCTTTATTAAGTTAGACATAGGAAAAGCAGCTTAACTCACTGATAAAAGTAGTATGAAGAGAAATAGTCACTTTTTCATAGATAGAATCTGAATCAAAGGAGAGAAAAGGAAACCTAAAGGAATGTTTGGTTTTATTTCTTCTGTGGCACATGCATTATAATACTGTGAAACAGGTTATTAGAGTCAAAAGTATATGGAAACATGAAGGGGAAAGAGAGTCTCTTCCACAATGTGTTGTAAAATGTTCTTTAAATCTGCTGGTCAGGCAGCTGCTGGTATCCCAGATATAGATATGCATTCCCCACAAAAATAAAAATCCTCAACAAATGGCACTCGATACACTACATGAAAAGTTATGACAGGAATGATTCTAAACTGCCTTGGATAAGGACCATGCAGAGCAGAACATGGGTGGATATATAGAACCTTTTATACAAAAAGTAACTCAACACACTATACAATGAGTTAAGTTCTTTGTTACAAACAGCTTTGTTACAAAGCTATTAAGCAGTAATTAATGCCTCAGCCACATCTTTGGACCTTACAATAATTTTTCCTGAGTAAAAAGGAAGTTGGCCAATACAATTCATAAAGTGCTAAAATGTTTATTTGGACAGCTATCCAGACCCAAGCAGAAGAAATCTTTGCCTAATGTCTCATCCACAGGATAAATTGTGATCCTGGCATGTCCTGACTGTATATGAGTGCAGAAGCAGATTTGGAACATAAACCCACAACCTTCTGGCCCAAAGGTGAGAGTAATAAAGGCTTTTCTACACATGAAAGTTATTCTGGAATAAAAGAGGTTGTATATTTAAAGCGGACAACCATTCCAGATTAACGCTTTGTTTGGACACTCTTATTCTGGAACAAGAGTGTTTTTTTCTAGTTTAATTTGACATACTTCCAGGTGAAAATTCCTGAATAGTCATTTCTAATCCCAGGAACAGACAAGCCCTTAGTAAGCAACAGTGTTAACTGAGAAATCAGTATTGTGACGGAGGCAGCGGTTTGGCAAAATAGGACATTACTGTCCATTATTTATGAAGATTACCATGCCTGGAAAATAGTACTGCAATTGCTGTCAGTCAAGAAAACTAAGATACTAGGAACTCTGTGCTATTAAATAAATGGCTTTCTAAAAGTAGACTGAGTGTCTGATGCTGCTCCTATTAAAGTCAATGACAACAATGACAATTGACTTCAATGGGAGCAGACCCTGAATACTTCGATCTCTATAGAAGATGGAGAGAGTGTACTACAAAACGTACAAAGTGGAAGTATATTATAGGAAATGCTGATGCCAAGCCAACAAGGGTAAGTGGTAAGTGTAGCGCTTACTTTTGCCAACTGAAGTGCTCCACTTAGTGAGTATGGTAATAGAAATCTGTCATCTTAACACAGACTTTCAATAATGGAAACAAAAGAGATATTTGTAAGCAGTGCAGGACAGTGCGAGGATATAACACAGAATCTTTCAAGGTAGCTATGGTTTAGCAAACAACTTAACCCTTTCCAGTACCCAAATTAAAAGGACTTTATTTCTGTTCTATCAATCCCTACATTTGTAACTTCTGAAATATCATTAGATTCTTCTTAAAAATGCTGGATTTGATAAACAGAAGAAATTGGCAGTTCCCATAAATACAGCCTCAGATGAAAATCCACAGGAAAACTCTTTTCCCCTTGGAGCTTTTCCCAGGTGTGTAGTGTAGTGTTAAGAGTCTCTTGAAGCTCCTCCCCTATCACAGGTAAATCATAATTACCCTGTAACACCTAAATTGATCCATTTTTAAATAGTTCAATGGTGGTTGTATCTAATTTTTAAAAAATGGTTGGCCAAGAGTTGAGGAGGAGAAAGCTCATTTTGGTTATGTTGGCAGCTCCACTGATCTCTCAGTAAAAACTTCAGTCAAAACAAAAGCCAAAAGTTTGATTGACAGTTCAGTTTTTTAAGTTCAGTGACTCAGGTGTGATTCTTTGCCATTTAGACTTGATATCACTTTGTATTTGTGTGTGTATAGACATGCATTCAGTGTGTTGGTTTATTCACAATGTCAAAATCATCTGTGCCAATGTGCATCTTAACTCTGTGCTCCCATACCAGTATTAACACTACAGTATATATTCCACCTTTCAGATTACCAGTACCATTAGTTTGCCAAGTGAAGAAAGGCCTAGCACTCTATGCGGTGGCATTTCACTGTTTGTAAGTCCTGCCCCCTTAAGACACATTCTCTGACCCAAAAAGTTTACAATCTGACATCCAGGTTCTGCAAACAGTAACACATTGGAGCAGTCCCATTGACTGCAGAGGGATTATGTATATACATGAAGTTGCACAGATGTGCAAGCTTTGAACCAAAATAACCTAGCATTTTGTCAATAAAGTTCCCAGTTGACTTGAGAATATTATGACAAACTGTCACTGTGCAACACACAAAATAATTTCAGGAGAGTATTGCTAGTTGTTAAATCTGAAGATTATATCTCTATGCTCTCAGGTGTCAAATTTATCCCTACCAGGTTTCAAATACTTTTAGAATTGTCCATTGTTTCAAAATATGGATGCCAAGTTATAATAAAAAGTGAATGAAAGTTACCAAGTTATAAATTCCTAAATCAGATTTCTTTTCTTTCCAGAAATATACATCTGGTTTTGAGTGACAGGAATGTACACAGAACGAGGGAGTGTTGGACCCTGTAAACCTCTATAATAATTCACTCTGATGGCCCTGATGTGTGGTGACAGTTAACTGTCTCCAGGGTGTTCACCATGCAAAAAGATAATCTCACTAATAGGATGTTTCTTGGAATGTAGTGGGGACAAATTCTTGTTTCAGATGGTGGAGGAAGTAACTGTGGGGCAGATATTTTAGTCTTGATTCTGACTAATGGGGGAAGACAGGGAGAATTGGTAGTGAATCTGAAGGTTGAAGGCTATTTGGATGAAAGTGATCATGAAATGATAGATTTCACAACTCTAAGGAAAGGAAGGAGTGAGAGGAGCAGAAAAAGGATAGTAGACTTCAAAAAAGAAGACTTTAACCAACTCAGAGAATTGTAGGAAAAGGTGCCACAGGAAGAGAATCTAACCTGTTAAGGAGAGCTGGTAGTTTAGCAAACTCTCTCAACAAGAAGAATACACAGTTCAGATTTTATAAGGTCTTAAAAGGCACTTCTGCACTTTTCGCTTCCTTATGAAGTTTAACAAAGGCTTCAAATTTTTTTTAGGATTTGTTCTGCTTGTTCTTCCTTCGAAATATCAGACATGTCAAGCTTGTTTTTTCTCTAGTTTTGCTGGAGGATTCATTGCAGATCATGAGCTTTCTAAGCCCTTACCCAAAAGGGCAGAGGTGTAATATCCTTAACAATGACAGCTTCTCTCAGCTGTCCTATTTAGGTATTTGAGCTAAACTGATGTTAACAAAAAACAAAGAGTTTGAAGCAGAATAAAAATTACATCCCTTCTTAATTAATCAGGTTTAACTGCATGACATCTCTGATGGCATAATCCTACCAGTTCTCTAATCATCTACAGGATCTCCTAGGGGAAAAAAGGAAAGACAAGACCTGCATTTCTAATGTTTAAAACAAAAAGGCAGAAAAGAGAATCCAGAAGAGAACAGAAAACCTTTCAAAAGCTCTTCTTCATTCTTCATAAAAAGGCACAAATATATTTCCCTTTGAAGATCACCATTAGCACTGAAGTCTTGAATACAAAACTCATGCAGTGACCAAAAGGAATGTTCATAATCAACAAATTCACTTGAAAAGGTTTAGTTAACCTGGGATAATCTCTAAATACACTACCAATGCCCACAAAAGAACAGAGATGTTTCTGTGGTACTGCTGCTTTGTCATACCCCCCACCCGCACCCCACACACACAACAGAGAGCACTGCATGCAGAAGGGAAAAAGAAATTACCATTCAGAAGCTTTCATAGTACAAATAATTATTTATGAGGACAGGTCATGGTTTTATAGCTGCAGCTGAAGCTGTTTGCATGTGTGGAAGTTACCACTTCTAATGTGACAATGAGATGCAGCTTGCCTAGGGCCAGTGCATAAGGGATGCAAATGAATATTTTCCTTTCAGTGCCAATTTGGGGGATTAAAGTGGAATTTGTGTGTTTAAACATGGATTTTCTTTTGTTTGGAAAAAATTATGAAAAAGAAAATCCTTCACCTTAGGTATTAACCTTTCACAGCTGTGTCTTAAAATGCTAAATCCAAACACTAAAACAGCAATGAGAAAAAGCAGAAAAAATGCAAAGATGAATTAAATCAAACATTTTAGTAAACAATAAATCTTCTGAATATTTTTCACAGGACATATTTTGAAACATATGGGAGCATTCACAAGTAGGTACACACAGAAATATGCATACAAGTATTTGATATAGGTAGGTACACTGTTTTTGGTAGTGTTCTTATATGCATGTTTCTACTCAAGGATTTTGTGCAGCATTGTTACATATATGTAACTGTATGTACGTAGGGACAGATTTAAAAAAAAAAGCACAAAAGGCAGCTAGATGCCCAACTCCCACTGAAAGTCAATTGGAGAAGGGTACCTTCCTCCACCTTATGCCTCTGAAAATCTCCCCATTACAATATTTGTGTTGGTATACACAGTTACATAGATATTGGATGGAGTTTTGTTATACACAGGTACACAAGTAATTCATGTGAAATTTTTATACATATGTAGTTACATGGATAGTTTTCAGAGGGCTATACCCAGACAGCAATGAATACGTTGTTTGTTCAGTATTACGGGCCGGATCTTCATCTGGTAAAAATAAATTTAGCTCAGCAGGAGTCACTAAAAACTATGGCAATTTATGTTAGCTGAATATCTGACCCATACATTCATAAACTTAACTCAGGGCTCTAATTCTTTTGCACAGCATTTGTAACAGAAATAACTATACCAGCTTTGGTGTCTCGTTACTTCACTCCTGTCTTCACTTGCATCTTGTCTGTCAGTCTTGTTGTCAGTAAAAGTCATTCTAACTCTTATTAATGGGCTTCCTGATGCTGTCATTCTCCATAGCTCCATCCATGTGTTTTGTGATGGCCTAAATACCAGATGGATGAGTCTCTAAAGGAACTAATGAAGAACCTGGAACAGGGAGAATGTGGCGCCCTGCACAGGGCCCAACCTGAACCTTCAACTCCCACTGGCATCTTTAGCGCCTGGGGCCATCCTGACAACAAATGAGCTTCCTTATTTCAAAACAGATTGTTATGGGTTTCTTTTCTTCCCTATACTAATCACGTCCTTCCCTAATCCTAAATGCACACTGGGATTTTTCAGATGCAACCAGAAGTGGCAGATTTAATATAACACATCATTGTCTTGGTGAATTATTTCCAGACCAGTCTAAAAAAGGTAACAGGAACAAAGATAACAAAAAGATAACAAGCAAGGTCACAAGTCACCCAACAGAAAAAAATCTCATCAGCTGCTTTTTCCCTTCAGCTGTCCTGGGTGATAATGCTGTGTCAGGAGAGCTTATCAAGATCATAAAATATTTTTCCACAATCCCTTAACATAAAGCTTTATCAAATTAATTATCAAAGCCTTTGAGGCAGAATTATCATCTTAATTCCATATGGTTTCTATTTCTTTTCCCCATATTTATGTGAAAAAACAAGCTGTGGCTCTGACAAAATAGGCGTGTACGTGGCACAAAAGGAGAAATTGACTTACCTACAACCTGGATGATTTCAGCCAGTAAGACTCCATCAGTCACATCTTGCTGTAGGTCCTTGATCAATCGTTTGTGACCAGATTTTGCGAGATAATGATTAGCCCAATCCGTGTAAATCTATTAGGAGAAAAAGAAATACATAAAAACTAAATTTTAGGTATTTGATCAAACTTAAATATGAGAATCCCATCTTAGTTCATGCACAACCACCTCTCACATTTTCAGACCTTGGACAGAAGATCCCTGCTTGTGAATTGTTTGAAAAAATTTAGCACCATTACAGTTCAAGGTATTTGCAGATCAAGTATACCGCAGGCTATGGGGTATGGCTTTTTCCTATTGAGAAATCTGACATCAGAGCTCAGGAAAAAACTATAGCAGTGGTTCTCAAGCTTTTGTACTGGTGACCCCTTTTACATAGCAAGCTTCTGAGTGTGACCCCCCGCTTATAAATTTTTAAAAAAAAAGATTTAATACCATTATAAATGCTGGAGGCAAAGCAGAGTTTTGAGTGGAAGCTGACGGCTTGTGACCCCTTAGTTTGAGAACCCCTGAACTATAATATAACATGCTATGGCATCAATGGAGTATCAGACGTGGAACTACATGTTTTGCAGCACTGACAAGGTTAGGGAATTGGTTTCTATTTTCAAACTCCGCATTTTGTGTTTTCCCGCTGCCATTCCTTTTCTGTTATTGAGAAACCTTAAAGACTCATTTCTAAGGAAAATTTCTATGGTGTGATTTTCAGGATGAAGTTCCTTTTAAATGTTAACTAATAAGCTCTGATGCATGAGATCTAACTGCTCTAATAAGTCCTAGTGTATGGGATTTACTAGGTTCGTTAAATTGATTTTAAATTCCCTTACAGGTTTGTAATTAGTTACGTCCTTTAAAATAAATCTCTATCTGAAATCCAAGCTAATATTAATCAAGCAATTAAACAACAAGACTTTAAATATATTTTTATTTATGGGCCAAGTTTTGCTCATCATAGACTATATCACTTTTAACAATAGTAAATACAGCATTCAGGATATATAACTTATTTGTCAAACACATACCCTTTTCAGACTGCATTATCAAAAAGAAGAAAAATCTATTAAGGAACTTCCATTGATGAGACCAATATTGTTCCCTGTTTCCATATAGGACAAAATTAAAGAGAAAAGCACCATCTATGATCTATCTCAACTCAAAACGAATAAAGCCAAAAAATTTAGACAGCTGAACTTTGTCCTTTGTTGCTGTTTTTTTCCCCCCTTTTACAAGTCAACCTTAAATTCCAGCTTTACTCTCCAGGGTATCCAGCCTATTAAAAGACACAATCATCCTATTTCAGTGAATGTGTATAGTATCAAAAACGAAAGAGCTCCAAAACCCGCTAGTTTAACACATCTGTGCCATACATATATTCTGTGAGAGATTTTATCTCCTGCTTTATCTCCTCAGCAGTAGTCAAAGAATTTAGCCAATGCCTAGAGTTTTGTAAAGGAGGCCCATGATTCTTTCATAGTTCTTTGGAGCATGAGGAGTCCAGTCAACTTGTCGAACCAACTCCTGTACCAGATGAGAAGTAGCCGTCACCACATTTCTCTTTTGAACCTGTTGGTTTTGAAGTCCCTGAAAATGCTACGATGAAAAGTTGATATCTCAAAATGAACCCTGAGGACTCCTGGGTAAAGTAAATGAATTTATGAACTCACAAAAGACTACAGTCAGGTAACATCTGAAAAAGTAAACTAGGGCATGTGCCTGACCACCAAAACCAAATGACTCTCAGGGCATATCTACACTACCATATGTCACAAAAATTTAGGTTGCTCAGGGGTTTTGAAAAAACACACCCGCGTGACCTAAGTTTCACAGGCTGTGTGCACAATGCTATGTCGGCTGGAGAGCTTCTCCTTCTGACAGCAGACAGCAAGTGTGAAAAATCGGGATGGCGTTGGGGGGGGTAATAGGAGCCTATTAAGAAAAAGACCTAAAAATCAGGACTGTCCCCATAAAATCGGGACATCTGGTCACCTCAAAAACATGGCCTAAATGACAGTAATGCTAAACAAAGGCAGAGCTTTTAGAGATTTGTGTGGAGCCAGAATCTACTCACTTATGCCAGTTTTACACAAATAAAAGTGAGAATCAGAATTATTATTTCTATATTTGGAGATTGGCAGGGCAGAAATGCTGATTTCTACCTGCTTTTAAAACAAAGACGGTCTTTCATGTAAATTTAAGGATGATCAAAGACACAACAAACAGATAATATCAAGCTTGCATTATATCGAACTTGCTCTGATCCACCAGAGTGCGCAGCCCTGCCCCCCCCCGAGCATTGCTTTACTGCGTTACATCCGACTTTGTGTTATATCGGGTCAGATTATATTAGGGTACAGATGTACATAGCTGCTAGAGTCACGGCCAGGTAATCTGAGACATCTGTATTAATGTTGTACAATTGGGTATCTCTTTATAGTAGAATTCAATTTAATTTCAGAATCTTCATAAACAAACCACAGTTTACAATGTTCATCCCCACTATTAATTTGGTTCCTTCTTCCTGAAACACTGTACTAATGATTGGCATTGGTAGCTCAGGAAGTATTCATTCACGGAGAGAGAACCGTACCAGCTGTTACTATACTACATTAAAACAGGGTCAAAAGGGAACCAGACCTCTGAAAAGTCTGTTTGTTCTCATTCCAAACAAGGAAACACGAGAGACTTTTTTTTTCTTCTTCTCTTTTTTTTTTCTTTTTAAAGGAGTCGTGTTAAAAAATAACTATAAAGACCCCATTTCTATTTTAAGATCGTTCTTTCTTTAGAATAACAGTATTCAAACACTTTTTGGGACACATTCTGGTCCTTACATGCTAATGCCAGTGGTGTATGGGTTTGGGCCCTGTGAGAATCACAAGTTCACTGAGTGCAAAGAAATCAGGAAAATATCCCCAATTCATGATTTTTTTCAAATTTCTTATAAAAAAGTAAAATGTGTATAGTAAAATATTTCATACAAAATAATCACCTTAGCAAACTGTACAGTTCAGCTGCTTCATACCTGTATGTGCTATCCTTCTGCACGTGCAGCATAAGAGTGCTGTGTGCATGCAGAAAAAGAGTGTTGTGTGAATGTGCAGCACAGGGTGCTGTTGATCCCTAAACACAATCTATCTTGGAAACAAACTGCAATAAGGTTGCCAACTTTCTGCTCGCACAAAACCGAACGCCCTCACCCTGACCTTTCCCCTCCTCTGAGGCTCCGCCCCCGCTCCCTCCATCCTCACCCCCTGTTGCTCGCTCATTTTCACCAGGCTGACTCAGGTGGTTGGGGTATGGCAGGGGGTGAGGGCTCCAGCTTGGGGTGTGGGCTCCGGGATGGGGCCAGAAATGAAGAGTTCAGGGTGTGGGAGGGGGCTCCAGGCTGAGGCAGTGGGTTGGGATGCAGGAGGGAGTGAAGGCTCCAGCTGGAGGTGCAGACTCTCAGCAGTTTGGGGTGCAAGTGGCAGCTCCGGACTGAGGGGGTGGAGTTGAGGGGTTTGGAGTATAGAACGGGACTCAGGGTTGAGGCAGGGAGGTGGTGTGCGGGGTGTGTGTGAAGGCTCTGGTGGGGGGTGTGGGCTCTGGGGTTAGTCTGGGGATGAGGGGTTTGGGGTGTAGGAGGGAGCTCCGGGCTGGGACCGAGGGGTTCGGTGGGCAGTAGGAAGATCAGAGCTGTTGGGGCGTGGTGGGAATAAGGGCTCTGGGGTGCAGGAGAGGGCTCTGGGGTGAGAACGAGGGGTTCAGGGCTGGGGCAGGTAGTTGAGGTGTGGGGGCAGGGGTGCAGGCTCTAGGCAGCACTTAAGAGGCTCCCGGAAGCAGTGGCATTTCCCTTCTCCAGCTCCTTTGCAGAGGTGTGGCCAGGCGGCTCTGCGCGCTGCTCCGTCTGCAGGCTCTGCCACCGCAGCTCCCATTGCCCAGGAGCCGAACTTGCTGACCACTTTCAGGGTGCAGCACAGAGCCAGGACAGACAGGCAGCCTGCCTTAGCCCCACAGACCGAGAGCTGCCAGAGGTAATCCCACATCCAAACCCCAGCCCTGAGCCCCATCCCCCAAACTGGAATCCCCTCCTGCACCCCAAACCCATCATCCCTGGCCCCAGCCCAGAGCCTGTACCCCCTCCTGCAACCCAATCACAAGCCCTGAGCCCTCCCAAACCCGGAGCCCCCTCTGGCACCCCAGAGCCTACACCTCCAGCCCAGAGCCCTAACTCCCCCTACACTCCAACCATTGCCCCAGCCCATACCCCCTCCCACACCCTGAACCCCCTGCCTCACCCTCACCTCCCCCCACACTCTGAACTCCTCATTTCTGGTCCCACGCTGGAGCCCTCACCCCCTCCCCACCCCTATACCCCAGCCCAGTGAAAGTGAGTGAGGGTAGAGGAGAGTGAGTCACCAAAGGAGAGGGAATTTAGTGAGCGGGGGAGGATGTCTCGGGAAAGGGGCGGGGTTAGGGTGTTCAGTTTTGTGCAATTAGAAAGTTGGCAACCCTAAATCAGCTGAAACGTGAACAATTACCTAAAGCTGCCACCTGGAGAAGCAGATTATGTAATTGGTGAAGCAGTCAGGTTACCTCCTTGGTCACTGACAAATTGACTGATGCCAAGATCAGTATGTTTAACAGATTTTATTTGTTTAGAAAGACCTAAATGGTGACAATGCATCCGACTTGGAAATGAAAGCTGTCCTCCCTGATACAATTTTCTTATAGGCTGATAATTACAACACTACTGCACACGGCACTATTGTAAAGTATTTGAATACCTTTGGGTGGATATTGACAACATCAGTGCATTTATTTTTTAACTCAAAAGCTTACAACCAAGTGTTTAAGAGATTACTGGCTAACAGTTCAGTTCACCTGCAGTTCTCACATAGTTTTGCTATTGACGTCTGGAGGACCAATTGGTGAGGCAAACCCACAGCCAAACCAGGGGCTGCTCACTCAATAGATGCTCCTCCAACAGAGCTGTGCAGAGGCACCAATAAGCCACCAACTTACTCTTCTCACAGAGCCTGCAGTGACTCAGCCTTCAAGCATGCGGCAGCCCCCTATCCAGGAGCAGAGGTTAGGTCAGATGACCCTCCAGCTCAGGTATTTCCCCAACCCTGCAGGGCCACAGATCAGTCTATGCAACAGCACTATCCATCCTGGAACCTTTCTGCTGCCTCACAGTATCAAATTCTTGAAACTCCCAGCCTGCTCTTGATCCTGTTCCTGCCCCAGCCTTGCCAGAGACTGTTCCCATCTTGTCCTTGCCTTACCCTGTTACTGACCCGCTCCATGTTGCCTCTACTTCCTGACCCTCTCTGGACCCTTGGACTCTGACCACATGGCTTTGACCCCTGCTGAAACCACTATGCTTGAATACCAGGCGGCAACACCTGACAATTTCCCAGACATTGACAAGCTAACAGCAACAGTCAAAAAGTTTTTTAAACATTGTGCAAGCAGAAAATAGCATTTTAAAGAGTATCTGCAAATCATAGTCCAGGCTGTGGGATCAAATCTTTATGTGAAATTGCCCTCTTAGGTGAGATGGGGAAGCTGGTATGCTGCTCTTGAATACCATGCATACTACATTACTTTTTACTCATGTTTTGCGGAGGAGGAAATGAAAAATTACACCAAACACAGGAGTTGAAACATCTGTTGGACAATTCAGAAATTTTACAGCTCAACTTAATATCGAGGTATGTCAAAGAGTTTGTTAATTTAATCAAATTGTTTGAAAGACATGAGATTTGTGTTCATCAAGCTTAAAATAAAAAACAAATAAAGTTGACTTAATTAACATTTATCAAGCATATAAATGTGAGTAACATAGCAGGGATTCAAAATCAATCTATTAAAACTTTTATTGAAATTGCAGATAAGTTTTCAAACTATTATCTCCCTGATACGAATGAAAGAAAACCCAGTTTCACTAAGCCAGCACTCTGGTTCCTTGAAGCGGTACGGTGTTTGATCCCATTCAAGCATGTACATTAAACTTGGATGCCTTCCCACTGGATTCCAAACCTCATTTCAATGGGAGCTGGAAAACTGAATTAGAAGGCTACTGGTTTTATGCAAAGGAATGCAGCAGTGACCTTTCACTAACTGCTTTACGAAAGTTTTCAGAACCACGCTTCCCCAACATTGCAAAACTAGCCAAGTGATATCTGTCTGTTGTCCCTGACTCTACGGATGCCAAGCATCGTGTTTTGGCATATGGGGCGATCCTTACTGTGCAAACACAACCCAGGAAAGAGGAACTAGTAAACCAACTAATGATACTTCAACTTCAATTAAAAACTATAAACAGAAATAGCTGAACATTTGGTGAACTACATATGTTTGTGTTTACTACCGATTTTAGTTGTAAAATTGATTAAATTTAATTGTGAAATTAATTCTGTGCATATTCCTTGAAAATGATTTAGTTCTAAAATTAATTTCATGCATAGTCTTTGAAACTGAATACTTTCTTTACCCTGTTGTGAATTTTCTTTTTAAAAAATTGTGATTTACACAGGGCCCTATGTATGAGCCCAGGGGAAAATTCCTATGTGCAGGAGGAACTGCATAGGTCCAGTATATACAGCCCTACACTGCCCTCCCTCACAGCCTCTGGTGTAAGGGGGTGCCGGGGGGAGGAGGGGTGACCACCATATTGTTCATGTCTATGATTATGGGCTATGGAGCATCCCATTGACAGCAACAGGGAAGCTGCTGTAAGTTAGAGCTAGTATAACAGGATTCTGCCAGGCCCCAGTGTAGGCAAAACATGGTCATGTGCAAATGGGGTTCATAGCCACCTTTACTTCCCCTCCTGCTGGGTAATGGCTCTCAGGAGGTGAAGGGTAGAATATACATATAGTGGATTGGATTCTCATCTTTTATCAATGTAAATTACTGAAGTTACTAGAATTCTACTGGTATAAAACCAGTGTAAAGCGAGAGCAGAATCAGGCCTACTAACTTCAGAAGTACCTTCAGAATCAAACAGCAGGTACAAGGCTTATGTCTTCCTTCTCCATGAGAATCCAAAATCAACCCCCAAGCCTAACACTAAATGTTCCTTCTTCCCTGCCTGATGAATCCTGAAAAGAGAGTAAGGACAACCAAGACTCCCTGTTGCAGTTGCCAATGTGATGTCAATGCAGAAGGGTAAGGTGCAGGTATTTTTATTAGAACTGGCACTGCCTGAAGAGTAACTACCAGTCTCATTAAAAATATTTACACTTCTTACTATTTTTCTCATGGAATAAAACAACACTTGCTTATTTTTATTTTCAGGTGTCAAGTTTCTGCAAAACAATGTTGATTGTGTTGACCACAACACTCATGAACTGAAATATATTTCATGGCTTTCCCTCATTTGTCCTCCACTTCCACCTTTACAAGTTACATTAAATGAGATGTGCATTTCCTATTAGGCCAGCGTTATTGTGAACTTTGAAAGAAAAAACAGGTTGAAACATCTCAGTGAAAAACATCTGAGTTAAATAAATTCTGCCTACTGACTATATGAGTGACTTTGCTGTTGGAAAAAAAAAAACAAAAACCAAAAAACCAAAAACAACCAACCAGAAACTGCATTTCCTAGATGCCTACAGAGGAAAACATTTTAACAGTGTGATGGGGTGTGCATTCCACACAGATCCTGAGCAGGGTAATATGAGTCAGAAGGTGCCAATTCACCTTATCCATCTGGAGGGGAACCAAGGTTGGATAAGACCTAATGGCAGATGAAGCCCAACTGGGGAAGGAGCTGGGATAAGATTTTACTCCTTCTCATAACACAAGAACTAGGGGCCACCAAATGAAATTAATAGGCAGCAGGTTTAAAACAAACTAAAGGAAGTATTTTTTCACACAACGCACAGTCAACCTGTCAAACTCCTTGCTAGAGGATGTTGTGAAGGCCAAGACTATAACAGGGTTCAAAAAAGAAATAGATAAATTCATGGAGGATAGGTCCACCAATGGTTATTAGCCAGGATAGACAGGGATGGCATCCCTAGCCTCTGTTTGCCAGAAACTGGGAATGGGTGACAGGGGATGGATCACTTGATGATTACCTGTTCTGTTCATTCCCTCTGGGGGACCTGGCACTGGCCACTTCCAGAAGACAGGATACTGGGCTAGATGGATCTTTGGTCTGACCCAGTATGGCTGTTTTATGTTCTTATAAACCAGGAAGTGAGAGCTGGAAAAGGCTGCAGGAAGGAGGTCTGCAGTTACTCCTCAGAGGGAAAGGGAGTTGACTAGGGACAAGGAGAGGATCCTGGGCAAAATCTGGCAGGGAGCCTGGGAGGTGAGATGACAGGAAGCCAGGCATTTTTCTATCCAAAGTTCATCAAAATGGCCAAGTTCCTGCAGAACACTGAGATTTCTATGGATCAGCATTTTCTGACCAGCTCTAATTCTGTGGTCTATTCTCCCCTGGATGTCTGCCGGGAGGGAGTGGGGAGCATTGAAATGTGAGTGACAAGCGAATAGTATCTTTACCTGCTACTTCATGCTATGCACAAATCAGGAATGGAGCATACAGAGGAAACTCATTAGCTTATGCTTACTGCATCCCATGTTTTCATTGAACTTAGTGGGCCTGATTCACCATGCCAGTGAGAGAGAAAATCAGGAAACAAAGAAAATGGAGGAGGAGCAGGTTCTGTTAGTACCGTTTTCACATAGTTTCCACTTGCTGCTACAACACACTGGCTAGTACAAATGCACAGCTGTGTCAAACACCACATGATACTTTATCATCTCTGAAGACAGTTCATTAAACAGTCACCTGTAAAATCACATCATCATATGCAATTAGGATCCCACATGTTCAATATTCCCTTCCAGGGATGGGCAAAAGAGGGAAACACACCGAACACCATATGCATCAGTCAATAGAGCACTTTTCCTTAACCGGCCTTTCTACTTTCTTGTAATCTACATACTTGATTCATTTTACTGTATGTTAAGCTAACCCATTCAGCAAGAGTATTCCAGAGGAAAAAAGATGACAAGATATACAAGAGAGCAGGGGGAAACACTGCAGGTTAGAAAGGATAAAACATTGTCTGAAAAGAATGGATATAAACACTCTTGCTTTGAGTTATAAACCAACCACCAAGTGATAGAGGTTGTTATTAAGATGGAGTTGGATGAAACCTCACTGATAGCCTCCTTCCTTCAGGATAAATTTAAAAAAGCTGAACCAACAAGACCCATCACTCAAAACACAGACCATTTGCAAGGCCAGTCAGAAGCTGAGGTATGTGGGTGAATTGGTTTCACTAGGGGGTTGAATACCCCTACTAGGTATTGTTTGCTGGAAGTGGGCGGTGTTTGTGGGCAGAAGTAGCCAGACAGAGCAAGAAGCAGCCAGAAACATAAAAGAGAAGACAGCAGGAAAGCCAAGGAGATGGAAGAGAAGTACTGCCAATGTGGCCCCGAGGAAAGTGCTAGCCCACTGGGGGCCCTAAGCAGAAATATTTTGGTTCTTCCCCTCCCCAATACTAAAACAGGCAAGTTCTGATAATCAAAAGAAAAGGGTGAGCAACCTGAACTGCTCTGTGACCTAAGCAATTGCTTAGGTTGCTATACCTAGCACCGGTGCTGGTTGGAAAGGCAAGCTGGGAACTCTGAAATATGGAAACTGCTTCCTGTTTGATTCCTCCTGTGTTCATGGAAACATTTTGTGTACATTCTTTGTAAATGGAATCGCATCAAAGAAGTACCTGACTCCATCATTAACACTTCTTCCTAACATATATAACCTGCAAGACCCCAAATATGGTTTAGCTGCTGAGGTCAAAATGGAAAATGTGATACCTATCCCTTATGGGCAGGTTATTCCCTAACTGTCCACTGAGAAGTTTCTTGTACCGTTATCATAAGTATCTGATTTAATATGAATATTCCTATATAATCCCCTCCATCTATTCCTTACCCTCATATCTTTAAAAAATCCTTAAAGACTTGCTCTGATAAACTTATTTTCCCTCTCACACTTAGTATGCCAATAAATCTTCACTTCTACTCTGCTCGCTCCAAAAGAATCTCTGATAGCTAAACCTCTTTACAAAACAACACTGTACAACAAAGCTGAATAACTATACAGCAAACAAAGCAAAGCAAACAGATTAAACAAAGCAATTCATGCAGATACACAATGTGAATGCATACCTGAGTAGGTGAATAATCAGGAGATTAAAATAGGCACAGTATGGAGAATTCACATGCATAACTGAATGAGAACAGAGATACGCAACACAATGGAACCTGATTGTTAACATTCCCACTGTCTGGCATACACAGAATATTCTTTTCTGTTTTATTATTAAAAATGGAAAAATAATAGTACAAAATCAAACCTATAGTGTTCTTGGACCATCATTTGAGATTCAGCAAAAACTAGACTGGACAAAGCATTAAATAATACTCAAACAGTAATAATCCTATATCAATAAATGGTTTAACAGGTCATTTTCATCTTTCCCCACTATGATTTTCATATCTTTAATTGCACCCCACAATAAGATATACAAAACTGGCCTCCTGTCATGTCATGTTTACATCTCTCTGGGGCTCTCATTTTTTCATGCCTGGGAAAGAAGCATATTATGCAAAAGAAGTAAACAACTGCTCTTCTGTATACTGAAATCCATTTTTATGATTGCTGGTAGAATTACAAACAATGCTGCTTTACCTTTTATTTAAAATTTAATTTCAAAGAAAAACAAACCATCAATAATGCATGCCAGTGGGGCAAGAATGCTTGGAAGAGACATTTAAATGAGAGGAGTATTGTTTTAGTCAACCAGCTGAACTAATAAAACTTCTTGTGAAAAATACAGATCTACTTATAAAAAAAAAAAAATCTAACTGAACCACCCATTTGCCACAACAAAAGGTATTCCATTATACGCAGACCTTCTGCAATTGTTTTTGTTTTTTTTATTTTTAACTGGAGGGAGTATAGAGTTCTGTGCTTTTTAGGACTCTTGTGAATGCAACATTACCAAGGTCATTGATCATTTATAACAAATCCTCACCCTACATTCACTGCTTGCTCATAACATACATTAGGCTCATTGAGTAAACCTCCCAGAGTACATTTAAAAGTTGCTTGTTGCCAGTCTTTGTACCCTATTATGCAAACATGATTCCTAATGCTTCTTTTCCTTTTCCCATAAACAAGCAGAAAACCTGTACAATGGTTGCTAATTTCGAGATGCATGAAAAATATTTTAAACCACACAATGGTTTCAAATGTTCAAAAATAGTCAAATAACTGGGAAAAACAGCAATAAAAGAGCTAGGAATACACTGCTAAGAAAACTTCCATAAACATATGATCAAATTTGTAAGTGAATTAATTGTTCATATACATTTGTTAATTCAGTTCTGTTATAAATGTTTGCAGAAAGCAAATCTGATGTGTGGATATTTGCAGTGGAACTACTTTCACACTCATCCAATTAGAAAACAGAAATGCCATATGACTCATCCGTCCAGTTACAACTAATGAACAAAGCATAAAAGGCAAATATTAAATACCAACAGAGATCTAGTCAGGAAAACTATATAGAGGGGTTTTTTTTAATTGCAAACTAATTACCTTACTACTTCAAAACCAAATACATCTCAGAAAACCACAATCTGACCAGGGCTATTCATCAAGGAATTAAAATAATAAACAGGTTAAATTCATCAGATAAGTGATTTGTTGTGAATTGTACATTCAATTCTAGGCAGGCAATTCGTTTCCCTTCAGCCCCCACAATAAATCAAAAAGTTACTGGATAATGACGCACTGCTTTTTTATATAAATCAGTATGTTCTTGTAGTGTGCATACTATAAATAACATTGTGGACAGTTTCCTTATTTTATTAAAAAACATATAGCAGTGAGCAAGCACGGCATCCCAGGCATGCCTTTGTGCCTGCGATCAGTCAGGTACAGCATCCTGCTTTTGCTGGGGGATGGATTCAGAGGCATAGTAGTTCCCGCCACCCCATCATCTCTTACTTCTACGGTCCTAGGATTCCACTTATATGGAAACAAAGCAAAGACCATTGTGAATGGCATCTTTTCTTTTCTTTCAGCCCACTGGGTTTGAATTAGGCGTGTGTCAGATAAACATTGACTTTCGAAATATTCAACCTGTTGCGGTTCATAGCCAAAATACCATGCGTAAGATGAACAAGGTTTTGAGAAATAACCTTCAAAAGTCAACAAATACATGACATTGTCTGTCAAGAGATAGGATCAAAGAATTAATAAGTAATTGTACTTTTTAAAATTGGAAGTTCTTCTTTTCTTTAATTAATTGTGTGGAAAATATGCCAGCAACTTCTAGGCTTCACAATCCTTTCCAAAATGACCATTCTTGTGAAACTCCTTGACTGTCATACCCGTAAACATTAGTTTACCTCCTTTTGGCAACCCTGTAATAATGAATTGACTGTTTGACTGAACGTATCCTTTGCTGTCTACACAATATGGGGAAGATTATGTAAACTGAAAGTTCCCCAGCACCGTAACACACTTATCCCCATCATTTCATGATTTTCTCTCTCGTGTTTTATCAGCCTAAGATAAACACATTCATAAGAACTTGCTCTAGCATTAAACAAGCTGCAGAGAATCTCTATGGATAAAAAAGGAATCCTCAAAGAACAAGAAATCTTTATGTCCAGCTAGGAGACCTATTGGGCTGTTCCGTTTCATGAGGTCAGAAGATAACTTCATACATGTAGATCCAAATGACACCTCTTCCTACCCTTGAAGAATGTGGGTATCACTTCTGAGGCGTTACTCAAAACACTTACACCATGTCCACATGTTGAATCCTGTCACAAGCAGGCTGGTCATTTCAAGCAGCGTTGAGGCCAGGGATCAGGTGATAGTCTGAAGGTGACCTGGTCCTCAGAAAAATGGCCAACAAGCACCTTGGTTAGAAAGAGACCTACAGGCAGGTTTACCTTACTCTCGGTCAGGGGAAAAACCTGGTTTATCTGTTTGCTTTGTGATGGATTGTTGTGACTTTGATAAATGAACCCATCCCTGAAGAATAGGACTGAAACTCTGCTGCTACTGAGAGCTTTCTTTGGTGAACTGGCCAGTGAGTCAGACACTGGTTGACAGTTCCACTCCACTGGACTAACTAGTAAAAATACATGTTTGTTTATAAGCCTTATCCTGGTAAAGACCTGAGAGAGAGAATTTCAAAAAACAAACAGAGTATATTTTGAAAATAGCAGGATGGGCCTTCTCTATATTGCCATCACATTGATGCCATATATAACTGCAGCATGTCATTCCTAGCCCGGCAAGAATCAAATGCTTTGGAAGCTATAAAATCAACACTTGGGGAAAAGAGTCACATTGCTCTCAGCTGATTCCTTCTGGATGCTACTTAGAACAGCAAAGTTAAGCTCCATAAAGAGATGTGTTTCACTTTTCTTGGAGCCAGAAGGAGGGCAGCAATGATGAATTGCTAGAGCAGTTGCACACATGTGGCATGGAGAGGAGCAAATGGGTCAGAAAATGGGTATATCCTGGAAGATGCAGTCTGACTCCTTTTAATGATGGAAGAACCAACAGCAAGAGCTTGGTTTGGAATGTTTTGCTTAGATTTTCCACTTGAGATCAGATACATTTGACGTGACCGTTCTTAGTTAGCTTTAAAACCACTTAATTTGAATACAATAGTCCAAAGCCAGTGTCCCAGTTTCACTTTGTTAGTGTGCCATTTGAGAAGCTGTCACCTGTAACTCTACACCGATATCAGAATTCTCCATTGTGCCAAAGGGCAGGGGCTGTTTGCACTGCCAGTGGAAATGTTCCAATAAAGCAATCTGGAAGGTTACACTTTTCCAACACCACAAGCAGTCAAAGTTGCTTTGCCAAAGAGTCTTTGGGACATGTATTCCATTTCATCAAACGGATCAGGAGTTAGGTAGGCAGGAAATAGTAAATGGGGGGAGAATTTCTATCCATGTGTCTCCTCCTAGACCTTAGTACCACAGCATAACATTTACAACAGATGTCTCCCTTAATTGAGACAGTAGCCCAGAATAGGAAGATGGAGTTTTATTAACTAGCTACAGGTTCATAGCTGCTTGTAGGTATTTTTAAAATGCGTGAATAATTAGGGCAATGGGATTTACATTTGTTCTCAGACTTATTTATTGTAGAAGAAAAGGCTTTCCTCCTCAGATCATTTTAATTTTCACTAACAATTTCTAGTTAAAATAAATGTTCTATTTCCTATTTGAACTTCTCCCACCCAGTCCTTTTCAGTTACTAACTAATCAGACATTAGCTGCCTCCGAATGTTTCCGTTGGAGAGATTACTATGAATCAGGCTCTCGTGAGTATGACTCAAGGAGACAACACAGTAACAGCTGAACACTTTTTTTTTTTAATACAGCAAATACCATAATTAGAATTGAGCAACGGGTTTTTCATTATTGGCTGACAGGGTTAGTCACACCAAACATCCCCACAAAACACATGCATTACAATGCCATGCCTATCTCACTGCTAAACAACCCATAAAGGGCTATTGAGATTCACAATATTCCTAAAATTAGACACAGTGCATTGAGTTGATCCTCATGGGAATATTTTCATTTATTGTGTGTTATGTGTGAAGCAAAATCCCATCAAATGCTCATTGAATATGCTACATACACACAGGCACACATAGCCATAGATATGTATTTCTGACTCGGAGAACATTAACAGCAGTCTCCCACCAAATCTCACTACCATTCAGTAAAATTATCAAATCTTATGTTCAAAGAATTTTAAAATTAAAAAGTCTACGAATAAACATGTTAACTCCAAATGTTTAGCCAAAAGAACCACCCCAAGAAAATGTCATCCAGTTTCAAAGCACTTTAAAGACAAAGGCCAAAGTTATCAAGCGCTGGTGCCGTTTCAATGTAGCACAGGGCTAGATCCACGAAGAGGATTAACAGAATATGGGGTGCACATTCCTGCCTATTAAAGAAATAGCCCTATCTGGACCTTTATTGTGAAAGACATGTGGAAGGTAGGGTTTTAAGTGGAAATAAAATAAGGCATCACTGAGGTTTAGTACAAGTCCAGTATCTAATCCTGCTGACAGAGGCAGGAAACAGGGGCAGATGGTGAGTGATTAAATCAGCACAGAACCAGGGAGCCCCAAATGGCTGCTTTTGCCTAAGGCTAGATCTATCTTGCTATTGTTCAAGAGAAGTTGGAAACCCCATGAACTGAAGATCTCAGTCTCTTCGAGGACAGACCATCCTTACAGATGGTCGACTAGGAAAAGGGAAGGAATCAGTAGTCTGAGGGTACGTCTACACTATGGGGTAATTCCGATTTTACATAAACCGGTTTTATAAAACAGATTGTATAAAGTCGAGTGCACGCGGCCACACTAAGCACATTAATTCGGCAGTGTGCGTCCATGGTCCGAGGCTAGCATCAATTTCCGGAGCGTTGCACTGTGGGTAGCTATTCCATAGCTATCTCATAGTTCCTGCAGTCTCCCTCACCCCTTCGAATTCTGGGTTGAGAGCTCAGTGGCTGATGGGGCAAAAATCATTGTCGCGGGTGGTTCTGGGTAAATGTCGTCAGTCATTCCTTCCTCCGGGAAAGCAACGGCAGACAATCATTTCGAGCCCTTTTTCCCTGGATTGCCCTGGCAGACGCCATAGCACGGTAACCATGAAGTCCGTTCAGCTTTTTTTTTTTTTTTTTTTTTTTTTTTTACAGTCATCGTATGTGTACTGGATGCCGGAGACAGAGGCGATAAGCCAGCGCTACACAGCAGCATTCATTTGCTTTTGCATGATAGCAGAGATGGTTACCAGTCGTTCTGTACCGTCTGCTGCCAGTGTAATTGGCAATGAGATGACGGTTATCTGTCCTTCTGTGCTGTCTGCTGCTATCATGGGTGCCCCTGGCTGAGATCGGCTGGGGGCGCAAAAGCAAAACTGGGAATGACTCCCCGAGTCAATCCCTCCTTTATGGTTTTTAAAAATAGAGTCAGTCCTGCCTAGAATATGGGCTCCCTGTCAGATCCCACAGAAATGATGAGCTACATGCCATTCACGAGGGGTGCTCCTGCAACAACCCCACCCGTTGCTTCCCTACTCCCATAACCTTCCTGGGCTACCGTGGCAGTATCTCCCCCATTTGTGTCATGAAGTTATAAAGAATGCAGGAATAAGAAACAATGACTTGTTAGTGAGATAAAATGAGGGGGAGGCAGCCTCCCGGTGCTATGACAGTCCAGGCAGGACATTAAGCCATGCGGAGGAGAGGAGCCCAGCATGCCGCTGCTATGATAGTCCAGGCAGTACAGAATTTTTTCTTTACACAGGAAAGGTAGGGGGCTGATGGAGCTCAGCCCCCAGTTGCTATGAGGAGGACGGTTACCAGCCATTCTGTCCCATCTACTGGGAATGACCAGGAATCATTCCTATTTTTACCCAGGCGTCCCTGAGGCCAGCCAGGGGTATTCAGCAGTTATCAAGCATGTTGTACCGTCTGCCACCGGGGACGGTTACCAGCCGTTCTGTACCATCTACTGGGAATGACTAGGAATCATTCCTATTTTCACCCAGGCGCCCCCGGCCAGCCTCACCTGAAGCCAGCCAGGAGCACTCACGGGTTGATAAGAAGGACGGTTACCAGTCCTACTGCATCGTCTGCCACCGGGGAGGGGAGAGGAGTGGATACTGCTCTTCACTGCTGCAGCATCGTGTCTACCACCAGCATTCAGTAGACATAGGGTGACATTGAAAGAAGTAAAGAAACTATTTCTTTCCCTTTTCTTTCACGTGGGGGGGGGTAAATTGACGAGCCATTCCCTGAACCACGCCGAACAATGTGTTTGAACCTACAGGCATTGGGAGCTCAGCCAAGAATGCAAATACTTTTTGGAGACTGCTGGGGACTGTGGGATAGCTGGAGTCCTCAGTACCCCCTCCCTCCGCGTCCACTTGAGTCTCTGGCTTCCCGTTACGCTTGTCACGCAGCACTATGTAGCCTAGAGATTTTTTTTTCAAACGCTTTGGCATTTCGTCTTCTGTAACGGAGCTTTGATAGAACAGATTTGTTTTCCCATACAGCGATCAGATTCATTATCTCCCATATGGTCCATGCTGGAGCTCTTTTTGGATTTGGGACTGCATCGCCACCCGTGCTGATCACAGCTCCACACTGGGCAAACAGGAAATGAAAATCAAAATTTCGCGGGGCTTTTCCTATTTACCTGGCCACTGCATCCGAGTTGAGATTGCTGTCCAGAGCAGTCACAGTGGTGCACTGTGGGATACCGCCCGGAGGCCAACACTGTCGATTTGCAGCCACACTAACCCTAATCTGATATGGTAATACCGATTTTAGAGCTACTCCTCTCGTCGGGGAGGAGTACAGAAACCAATTTAAAGAGCCTTTTATATAGATATAAAGGGCCTCGTAGCGTGGATGGGTACAGCGTTAAATCGGTTTAACGCTGCTAAAACTGGTTTAAACGTGTAGTGTAGACCAGGACTAGCATGAGAAAAATAGCTGGAGACTCAAAGAAGAGTAGATGACGAGTCCAACTCAGTGAGAGAGGTGACACCCCTTTTGCATATGGGAGGGATGGAAGAACATGAATGCGAGTTTTGGAAAGGAAAATGTATTTCTACAATCCACTGAAAATATTGGTGTAATAGGTGCTGAAACAGCAAATAAAATGCAAAATTTAACTTTTCAAAAATTCATGACTTTCCAAACATCATCATGTACTGGGGTTAGCACTGTAGCAGACTAAGGGCCTGATCCTACATGCTCACATGTACAGAAGTAATTTTACCTATTGAAATTAAGTTACACTAACTCATGTGATTTAACTTATTCATATGTGGTTTATCAGGTCCCAGATAATTAAAAATTAGGTCAGCTATTCCAATGGGTGTTACATTCTATTAGGCATTCATGTGTGTCACACACATGCAGCATTCTTTGAGAGACAGATGTACACTGGGTAATTTAAACAAACACTACCACAGCTATTTATTTTTATCCCTTTTTACTCTCAACTGTCATGCATGTGAGTCGTATTTGAACTCCGTGGGATGACACACAGGGCATACAAGTGAAGCATGTGTGTAAAATTTAGCATGTTTACAAGCCTTTCCAGGATTGGAGCATTAGGCTGTCAACACTTCAGGGGAGGGACTGTTTTTATCTTTGTGTTTTGCACAGGCTCCCCTATTCATTAGTGACTGCTTCCATAGTGATGAATATTTTACTATATACAATATAATAAAGAGGTACAGGGAGGAAGAGACATTTTTTACTTCTATCCCGTATCACTAGCTTTCTGAATTCCTGTTATTGATAGAAACTGGCTATATACAACAGCCTACATGTTACATCTACAAAGTGACATTGTCCGACAGCAGCCCACTTATTATGTAAAATGACACTAACAATTGCATTGGTATTTGCAAAACTCTGTTCTCAATACCTCCACTTTATTCATATTTTCCACTTACAAATCCTTTTCAAGCTGTAGCCACATGTCACATCAAGGCAAGCAGGTGGCCCCTTTTCCTTATGCTCACTCTTATACAACATTGCTAATCATGAATTGAAGTGAGATAGTATTAAAGCCTGCAGGAATTCCCTTCTGCATTCGAAAGTAAAAGGGAACAGATTTAGATAGCTGAATTGATCAAAGTAACTTCTCCCTTGAAATCTTAGGATCTTCCTTGGCCACAAAAGAAGAAACTGATCTGATGAACTTTCGATCCACAAAACATAATTGTCCTTAGAACAAGAACAGCAACAAGTTTAGTGAAGACCTTTTTAGCTGTCTCTAACAAACCACCAATAACATTATACCACGTTTTCTAATGCCACAACTTTCATATAGATATAAATGGGGCTTCAATCCCTAAAAGCATATATGTTCAGCAAATAGATAAAGGGCCTATATAAAATGTTTAAAATTCTTACTAAAAAACCCCAACAACCAATCATCACAGAAAACCTTAGGAAATCTCTAACAACAGAACAGAAGGAGAAAAGATTTCTGAAGCCCTTTACAGCACCATTGTCATTGACAAGGAGCCAAGATCTGCTTACTGTTTTATAATGATCACAGGAAAATTTACTTCTCCCACGAGCAGGGACACGAAAGTTCATATTGGTGTATTTCACATGAATGCAGAAATGCCACAATCCAACTTGTTCTTCCTTCTCGGGGGGTCTAATGTTAAATGATGACATCCACTGGCATGTGAAGACTGGATGGTTAATTTTAGCTGAAGTCATGCACACACTGTGGTCAGATTTTCTTACACAGTTAACGTCTTACTGTGTTAGCAATTCCTGCCCCTGCTGCAGCTCTTCCACTCCCACTCCTCCCCAAATCCCAACAAATTTGCTTCTCTTTGTCACTTCCTCTTCCTGTTCAATGTATCTCATCCTAAAGTTCAAACAGTGCAGATATATTTGTGTTTACACTGGACACCTTCTTTAACGATCTCACATCTACAGCTTAACTTAAGCTATTCGCAACCAAAGAGAAGACGTTTGGTTACTGAAAAATTTCTCTTTTGAGTTCAACCAAGCAGGCACAAAGAAAAGATTATTAGAAAAGGCATATGGAGATGCATAACCATTACATAATTACAGAAAACTTTTACTAATGATAGATCCTAACCAAAATCCCTGATCTAAATCCCTCCCCCCCACTCTTTGTGGATATTCAACAGTCTGAATGCAGATCCAGATTCAAACTTTGCAAATGGTTTATAATAGGCCAAGTAAAAATCCAGATCTATCCACCCCAAAGTGGCGCATTCACATTCTAGATCTGAATCTGAGAGTCCATCTCCAGTGCAAGATAAATATTTAGGGTCAGACTGTTCTTGGCCCTTGTGCAGATTGCCTGAGGACTCTTTCGCTCTCCTTTCACACCAACTACCAGGTATATACAGCAGGAACTGCTCCCTCATAAGTACCCCTAAAGGAGCCAGGTCTACCCTAATGGGGATGGGTGGTAGCAATATTTGCCCCAACCCATGGTCAGCACTTGTCAGATGCACAGAGAACATACATAGGGTGACCAGATAACAAGAGTAAAAAATTGGGACAGGGGATGGGAGGTAATAGGTGCCTATATAAGGAAAAGCCCCCAAAATCTGGACTGTCCCTATAAAATCGGGACATCTAGTCATCCTAAACATGCAATACCCTATGAAAGGATGTTTCAGTCTGTCAGCTTTCCCTTTGTGCAAGACTGTTGCTGGAGACATCTGAGAGAGAGGCCTCCTTGAGCTCTGAACTGGGGTGGAGTAGTTTTGCAGTGTCCATATCAAAGGCCTTCAATTTAAAGGTGCAATCCATCCTTTAACATGCCTGTGCCTTCTGCTACTGACTTCAGATCACATTATTTTATATTTGTATTGCAATAACTAGGAGGTCTGGGGATTAGAGTCCAATTCTGCTAGGCACTGTGCACACCACAAAAAAGAGTCTCCGTCCCTACAGTCTTAGCTGGAATAGCTCCCTGCCAGCTTTACCTGTCATGAGTAGTACAATATTTAGATCATCTTTCAACAGATTCAATTAATCATTTAACACTTTTAATTAAGATTAACAACTGGGCACTAATTTTTGCTCTGGCTGAAATGCAGATCAGAGAAGTCCTATGATCCTCAGACTGGCTCTCATTTTCCATTAATGCCCTGATTGGGCCACATCTCGAGTATATATTTTTAATTGCCCACTTGTAAACTGTTTTGCTTGAATTTTGTATTTTAAATAATGCTGCAGCAGTTGACGGGGTGAGAAGCAGGAACAGTTTCACCTCTGCTTCCCTTGCCAAGCCTAAGGACAGCAGCCCGACAGTTTAACTGTTGATTTTTCAAAAGAACACTTTTTCCAGTATGAAATCTCAATGTTTCTTTTAATTGCTTCATGAAACAAAAATAACTTTGTAGCAACAGTGTCTCCAAAGCAACTCCCCCTTCCAGTAAGGCCCACTCATAGCTAACGGTTTTCAAGGGAATAGAGATTTCTTGCACTTTGAAGAGGACCTAATGTACTGCAACTGTCAAAGAAATGAATTAGCTGCCTTACTCACATAGTGCTAGGTTCCATGCCTCTGCGGTGACTGGAGAACAACTTGACTAAGCAATGAGCAATAGTTCCAGTATTCCACTGATACACATCAGGATATGTGAGAGAGAGGGTGGAGGGGGTTTAGTGAGAGTTTTTGAAAAATAACCCTTTAAAGAAGACAGAGGAAAGATCAGCTTTTGAAGTTAAAGTCAACTACAGGTGTTTTTGAAATGTCTGGGGTCAAAATACTTGAGTTGGCAAGAAGTCAAAACGCAATGAAAATTGTCATGGTCTGGTCACTGTCAGCACTTAAATCTCCTGACCATTTCTAAATCTGATGGCCTTCTGCTTCTTGATTCAGAAACTCAATAAGGAAAGCACCAGTGAATGTTACAGGCAGCTGGCACAATCATTTAATTGATCTTTCCCACCTATGGCACCTCATGCTTACAGGTCCACATGATTTCAATGTTACTGTCATTGGGGGGACACAGGATCATATAGACAAACAGGAGATGAGTGAGATCCTTCCCACGTGATACTGCTTCATTCTCTCCTTGAACCATAAAGACGCATCTAGATTTTTAATAGGCAACATTACCCACTGGACTCAGGTTTTATTTCAGCTCTGCCACTAGCCTGTTGGGTGACCTTAGCCACGTCACTTCACCTCTCTGTGCCTTAGTTTCCCAATATGTAAAATGGTGATAATGATACTTATCTCTTTTGAGATCTCCTGATGAAGAGCTAGTGATATAAATAATAATATCTATGTTAAGAGGTGCTCTACTTGTAAAACTAGGAGATATGCTCCCCATTACCATAGCATCCATTTGCCCAATGTCCCTGTGAGACAAGTATTATTCCCATTTTACACATGGAAAACTGAGGCACAGATTAAATGACTTGAGCACACAGTCACATGGGAAGTCTAAGGCAGGGCTGGGAACCAAACCTAGATTTCCTGAGTTGCAATGCTGGGCTTTAAGCACAAAGCCATTCTTCCTAACCCCTTCCCTTTGTACTGCTGGTTTAAGTTCTTAAAGGATTGTTCCAATAAGAATTTTACAACATAAAGGAACAAAGGAAAAACTGTAACTCAAAATGCCGATTAATGTGTCCATGTCTCAGAGGTAAATTATCTCATTCCACTTCACCTCCCAGTGGTGCATAGAATGAGGGCAGCTAACTAAGCTCATCCAAAATGTGATGACAGAACCAGTACAAAAGCCTTTCATAATCACTAGCATGAGGAATAGTGCAGGGGGGAAAAGGAAAATACTGTACATTGACTATTTTCGGTCATTTCCTTCAGGAGGAGGAAGAATCTCTATAAATCCCCTCTCCAATACGTTCCCTGCTTTTATATCCACCATTTTGGAGACCTAATCCACATGCCTCTTCTGCCAAGAATGATAGGCTAGGAGCCCCTTCCGAGTCCAGAAATGATGCTCTCTAAACCAGAGGAGTGACAACGGCAGACCTGTGTTTGTATTCACAATTCCAAACAGCCAGCCTGACAGCCTTCTTCAATTCCCTATCAACAAGATGTCTGATTCTTAAGCCAAGAGACAATGAACATTGCCTCATCTCCCTCACTCTGTACACTGCATTTTGCTCAGCCTTTGTATGGGAGGCCATCACCAGTGACCACAGAGATGGGCAGAAAGGTCTCCACAGCTTGAAGAGGCATCAGACAGAATGCAGCCAAAAGGGCACTGTCATGGATAAAAAGCAAGTGGGGACTATAGTCAGCTAACCTTCAATCTGGGCTTGGCCATAGTCTCTCTCCAGGTCTGATCACAGGTCGCTAGCTGGGAGAAGTTCTCCAGGGCCCCTGACTCGTATCAGGCTTGTAGTTAGTTAATTAGAGGATTGGGCCAAAAGAAATCTGATGAAGTTCAACAAGGACAAGTGCAGAGTCCTGCACTTAGGATGAAAGAATCCCATTCACTGTTTCAGACTAGGGACCGAATGGCTAGGAAGCAGTTCTGCAGAAAAGGACCTAGGGGTTACAGAGGACAAGAAACTGGATACGAGTCTACAGTGTGCTCTTGTTGCCAAGAAGGCTAATGGCATTTTGGGCTGTATAAGTAGGGGCACTGCCAGCAGATTGAGGGACGTGATCATTCCCCTCTATCTGGCATTGGGGAGGCCTCATCTAGAGTACTGTGTCCAGTTTTGGGCCCCACAGAAAACAGGGGAAGGAAATCCACTGTCTCAGGCTGGGCTACCCTGGTTACTGGAGCTCATTAGCAGCCTCTTCTCCTGGGCAAACTTCCCCACGCACCTCACATCTAGGGTGACCAGACAGCAAGTGTGAAAAATCAGGATGGGGGTGCGGGGTAATAGGAGCCTATATAAGAAAAAGACCCAAATATCGGGACTGTCCCTATAAAATTGGGACATCTGGTCACCCTACTTGCATCTCACCACTGAGTTTCACCTTTTTAAACTCTTCTCCAGGGAGCGAATGATCTGCAGCTGTGTCTAATTGGCACTGCCTGAGTGCAGGAATGCCTGATAGCCAATCAGTGGGAGGCAGGCATATCCCATCACACACACACTCCCGCCTCTCAAAACCAGAAAGGTTTCTTGCTCAAGCCTTTCCCCAATCCCAGTGTCTGGGGTGGAGAAGGAGGATCTGCATTTGCTCTTTCCCTGCTCAGCTTTGCGCCTGGAAACAACAGGGCTGGAGTGTTATATAGCAGCACATAATCTGCTGGCTTTGAGTCCTTCACAGAATGTAGCCACTGCAAGGGTGCATGGTCTGTGACTAGGGAAAAGGGACTACAGTAGAACCTCAGAGTTACAAACACCTTGGGAATGGAGGTTGTTCATAACTCTCAAATGTTCGCAACTCTGAATAAAACGCTATGGCTCTTTCAAACATTTACAACTGAATATTGACTTAATACAGCTTTGAAACTTTACTATGCAGAAAAAAAGTCTGCTTTCCCTTTATTTTTTAGTAGTTGACGTTTAACACAGTACTGTATTGTATTTACTTTTTTTGCTTTTTTTTTTTTGGTCTCTGCTGCTACTTGATTGCGTACTTCTGGTTCCAAATGAGGTGTGTGGTTGACTGGTCAGTTCATAACTCTGAGGTTCTACTGTATCCAGCAGGTTATACATGAGGGAGTCCACAACCCACTGGATAGGCAGAGCTTCCTTCTCAATAATAGAATGCGTCCTCTCCCTGGGGAACAACTTTCTGCTAAAATATAGAATTGGGTGCTTTTTGACCTCAAAATCCTGGGACAGCTCCACTCTCAGGCCAACGTCAGAAGCGCCTATATAGAGAATGAACTGAGAGAAGTCCAGGTGGGTTAAGACAGGCACCTGGCCCAGCTGCACCTTTAGGGTATTAAAAGCTTCACTGCACTGGTTGTCCCATGAGACGTTTTTGGTGTCTGCCTTTTAGTAGATCCGTCTGGGAAGCTTAGATCGATGTGAAGTTGGGGATGGAACCAGAGATAATAGTCTGCCAGACCTAAGAGCATCACATCTGTCTTGTGGGGCAGGATCAAGGATTTTGATTAGGAACTATCATTAGTAAAAGCATCGGTTTCACAAGGCCTGCCCCTACCTGATACCCTAAACAAGTCATTTCTGTCATGCTCAACTTACACTTGGCAGGATTAGCTGTGAGGCCAGCCTCCTGTAGGGATATCAGTATCACTCTTAAGCAATGTAAGTGGTCTTCCCACACATGGTTATAGACTATAACGTCAAGGTGAGCCACATCATATTGCTAGTGATATCAGACGATTCAATTAATAAGACATTAGAAAGCTGCTGTTGCCCCTCGCAGGCTGAAAGGCATTGTTTTAAAATGGAAATGCTCAAAGGGGGTCAAAATGCGGTCTTCTGCTGGAGGATGGAGATGGAGGCAGTGGGAAATCTGCCAATAGTCTTTAGTAAGGTCAAATGTGCTGAGATGTCACACCAGGCCCAATCACTCTAACAACTTGTCTGCCCTCAGCACTGAGTAAGTGTCAGATTTTGTGATGGAACTATCATTAGTAAAAAGAACAGGAGTACTTGTGGCACCTTAGAGACTAACAAATTTATCTGAGCATAAGCTTTCGTGGGCTGCAGCATGTGCATCCAATGAAGTGGGCTGTAGCCCACGAAAGCTTATGCTCAAACAAATTTGTTAGTCTCTAAGATGCCACAAGTACTCCTGTTCTTTTTGCGGATACAGACTAACATGGCTGCTACTCTGAAACCTATCATTAGTAAAAGCACCCTGTAGGCAGACGATGTATTGGGTCATACCCTCGAGCATGTTTACATCTTACTCCTCCCAACCTTCTCACAACACATCCAAGATTCCCCTGGGCTGGCATCTATAGAGCAGTTCAAAGGGTGAGAACCCTGGGGAGGCTTGGAGTACCTCTCACACGGGAAACAGCAGCAGGAGTTGGTGTCAGTGCCCAGCCTCAGTCTCAACTAACCACTTCACCATCTCTTTCAATGGCTTGTTAAATCTTTCCACATGGTCGTCTGTTTGCGGATGGTACACCGATGGGCTCAGGACCTTGATTTTGAGGACAGAGCATAGCACCACCCAAGAGGAGAAGTTGGCTTGGATGTTTTTCTAAAACATATACACTAGGAATTTAGGGGGGAAATTCTATGGCCTGTGTTATACAGGAGGTCTGACCAGATGATCATAATGGTCCCTTCTGGCTTTAGAATCTATAAATCTGATCCGAAATGTTTTGGTAATAAGATCTTTCTTACATGAAGTCCTGAAGACTGAAAATGCTATCAGCTATGTATCAAAAGGTGGCAGCATTTCTATTCTATAATGCCATTTACTACATCATGGTATGAACTAGAAATTAGGCTGCAGCTAGATACTTTCTGTATATCTAATGTTCCCTGGGATTTGCCACATTTTACATTAAAGAACAAGGTTGTCGCCGTAAATCACTTCTGTTAGACAGTTAACAAAATCATATAGGTTTAAAAAAAATGAAATTAATTTCCACAAACATAATAAACCTAATCTAATCAGCTTGTGGTTGGCCATCTGTTTCACAGATGTAAATCGAACTGAATCGTCTATTGACAGATAACTTTCTAAATTAAATTGTCTATTGTGACATTGCTTTTAACAGTTTTTCTTCCTTTCACTTAAAGTTTTTGAAAATGTCTGGATAATGATGTACTTGCTAAATATATTATGTGGTTAGGATACAATCAGTAAGTGTTAACACTGTACTCTTGGCATGAGATCAATAGAAAATGTACACAGAGGACACTGAAGATGATTAGAAGCACAGTGGAACATAGAAAATGGAAGAACTTGGATCATTACAAGGACTTTGAAATTATGAAGGGCATAGTGAAACTGATCAATCTTCCTTTCCATCATGGTCTATATAGTGCAAAAACAGAGAGTCAATTAGGTTAAATGTATTTGTAAATTTAGGACAAATTAAACGAAATACCACTTCACACATGGCACAGTTAGCCTCCATAAATAACCAGGGGCTGGATTTGTAAAGAGATGGATAATTTATATCCTTAACTTATATTTGTTGATACAAAAGCTAAAATCTAGGTCAGGGATCGGCAACCTGTCAGAAGTGGTGTGCCAAATCTTCATTTATTCAATTTATTTTAAGATCTTGCTTGCCAGTAATACATTTTAATGTTTTTAGAAGGTCTCTTTCTATAAGTCTATAATATATAACTAAACTATTTTTTAGTAAATAACTACCACAAAGTAAATAAAGTTTCAAAATGTTTAAGAAGCTTCATTTAAAATTAAATGAAAATGCAGCGCCCCCCGGACCGGAGGCCAGGACCCAGGCAGTGTGAGTGCCACTGAAAATCAGCTCGCTGGCTGCCTTCGGCACCTGTGCCATAGGTTGCTTACTCCTGATCTAGGTTATCAACTCACAGTCTTCAGCATAAAGAATGAGCCTCTACTGGGTATAAGGAAAAATTCTGCCCTCTATTCTGTAATCAGTATAGTGCCTTATTGAAGAGGGGGTTTACTCTCCTCAGAAGCATCAGACTCTTGGCACTGTTGGAGGCAGAATATTAGACTCAGTGGTCCATTGGTCTAATCTAGTATGGCAAATCGTATATATACGCTTTGCCATACTAGATTAGACCAATGAGTCTAATATTCTTCTTAATTAGAAAGGGTCGCTAGAGCAACACTAGACTACGCTTTCATTGATCTAGTGATTAAAATTGATGATACTGGGATTTAGCTCAAAAATCTGACACAGACCATCTAGTGGCCTAAAAAAGAAAAGAAAATCCATCCAAATAAAATTTTCTGGAAGTCACAGATTTGCAGAAACAATATCAAAATGCTGATAAAGAGAATAAGTACAGCTAAAATCCCCAGAAGTGCTGGGGGCCCAAGAATGGCACATTGGACCCACGAGAGCTGCCACTGATGGTACTATGTAAGGGCCTTCTGCAAGCCTTTTGGACTTGAATGAAATTGACCCTAAGTGAGCAAGACTATTTTTTCATTCACCGTTGGCTTGCTATTACGATTTCATTCATAAATATATATGACATGGTCTGGAACAAAGGTCATGAGGAAAATCAGTTCTATTTTTTCTCAGCACACAAAATTATACAAGTCTTCAGCTAACAGTGTATTTTATTCCACAGGAAACTAGCACATGTAATCTACAGAAAATGAGTCCCTTTAACTCCAGATCAAATGAGGCTCTTTAACGAGGAGATCCTATCATTAGTAAATCAGGATAGCATGCATTTGCAACAATTCTGTCTTACAGTTTGTTCTTCTCCATATAGGACTTATGCAAGCACTACACAATTCTCCACAGGGACACTCATTTAGATACCAAATGGTAATATGCTGTTCAATCATGTGCTTAATTATGCACACATGGTGTAGGTGAAAGCACATGTGGACATGAAACTGAATGTGTACATGGGGAAACACGGAATTGGGAGCACTGTCTTACTTGCAGAAACAATCAGAGCAATTTACCAGTAATCACTCAAAATGGCAAAGAGGAAGGACTGATCTGTGCATGTTGACGCAATGCTAAAGGACATCAGCTATTGTTTGAGCCTGGAGCAGGGATTGGAGGAGAGAGGGAAAGGTAGACCAAAGGAGATATTTTTAAGAAATCCCCTGTAAAGGAAACACAAAGTTCCACTTAAAATTTAAAAGAATATACTGAGAGCAGTCATATAGAGAATCAAATTATTCCCTGCTTGTACCATGCAACTCCATTGGTTTCAATGGGATATAAGAAATTTGGCCCGACCGACATAATTTTGCTCTAATTTTTCTTCAGAAATTAGCTACAAAACTGCAGAACTTAGAGGTGAAAAAGCTATCAGATCATCTATCGTATTTCCCTACCATTGTAGGACTGTACCATATCACATTATTTTCTCTAATGGTTTGTCCCGTGCAATCTTACCTGCTCAATTTAAAAGCTTTGGAAATAGGCTAACAAGGAAAAGTTACTATAGACACTCTAGTAGTATTATCAAGGCTCTAGATTGATAGAGATTTTGAAGGAAAAGGAATAGGGGTGGGGGAAATGGCTGGTTTAGGGGTCAGTTTTTCAGCTGGGAGCTAAGAGTGATATTGGGAACCTTAGTGGAATTGTATCAAAAAGATTCAATCAGAGGCAAATGGTAATAGAAGAGGACATCTCATTTCTGTAAATGGTTGGGAAATTCTATCGTAGAACACACAGTTTTGCAGAGCTGTGTTTGAGCACTGAACACCAGTAGCTGGGAAGACCTCTCAGGGATTTGTTCCAATAAAGGTTTAATCTTTGCAGTCTCTTAATACACCTCTACCCTGATATGTCCTCGGTAGCCAAAAAATCTTACTGCATTACAGGTGAAACTGCGTTATATCAAACTTGCTTTGATCCACCAGATTGCGCAGCCCCGCCCTCCCGGAGCACTGCTTTACCACGTTATATCCATATTCATGTTATATTGGTTCGCGTTATATCAGGGTAGAGGTGTACCCTGAAAATTGACTGATGTTCCATTCTTAATTCAAGAAACAATCTCCCCTGCCAAGGCAATGTGCTTCCTGCCTGGGAGTTGTAGTTGTTGGATCCTGAAGAAGAGGAATACTATTGTAGTAGGATAATTGTATATATACACAAGCATTATACTTTCAATAATGTGAAAAAGCGTGAGTTCCTACACTCCATTAAAAACAACAAATACATTTGAATGTGTATAAGCAGGCATATGTGCTGTGGGGAACCACAGGGGAGGTTCAGGGAATCAGTAATCAGACTAAACTGTTGACTTCTGATGGTCAGTTCAAGTCTAGCTCAGGTCAGCTAAGTCCAAAAACCTTGACTAACTATACCTTCTAATCAGCAGCCTATATGGAATGAGTTGGGGGCCTTGCTTCCATCCCAATGATGTGTCCAATTCACATTCGTCACCATGACAACCACCACCACCACAACTGACACCACTGTTAGTTATTTCAGTAGAAAAGCAAAACAACTAGTCAGTCATGGGACCTGTACTACTCCTTTTTTCTTCAGTAGTCGTTTCTCCAGCATTCCACTGAGATTCCTTGGGCATAAAAGGGGTTTGGCAAGCTGGCCAAACACAGAGGGATTGCAGAGGGTGCTGGAGCAGAGAGGGAAAACAAATTAAAACACCTGGTATGTGGTCCAAAAAGTATTGTATCAATCTCCTTCCCAGCTTTCCTAAACATGCTTCCATGATAACTATCTGAAAGTACCCCCATCCCATTCTGCCAGTGCTGTACTTGTTATTTACTTAAACTGAGGACTTCAGTTTCCAGCACTCAGATACCTCAGTGGGCACAATAAGAGGACCTATAATGCATAGCACAATGTGTTCTTGATCCATGACTGGGGTTTCAAGGCCTGACAGTAATACAAATAAATAATAATAGCAGCAACTAGTGTTCCCAATCAAGCAACTTTCATCTGTATTAAATATAACATAGGAACTTCAGATTTAAGCTCAGAGTCCATCCTTCACCATCCCTGATGTGATTAATAATTGCAAGGTGTCTTTAAACAGAGGATAACTTCATACTCAGGCCCACCCAATTTACCATGACACTTCTAGAAATTATGGAGATCATCTTGGCCATTTCAGATTAATGGGAGTTACATGCATGCATTAAGGACAGCATATACCCCATTAGTGTTGCTGTAACACCTTGGCCAATGAAAATCAAGACAAAGAAAAAGCATCTCTCAATGAACTGCATTATAGGATAAATTTGTATGTAGAGTGTGAGCTGTGGAAAAAAAAATATTAATGGAAATTAGTTTCAGATCATCAGCTGTAGCCACAGTATCGGGTAAGAAACTGAATGGATCTTTTCAAAGAGGGACTGGAAGTAACCACAGCACAACGCCAATCACTTTCAAATTTTAGTATTTAAAGTAAGGAGCTGGGTAGGGTAGGATGGAAGCATCTGAACTCAATAACCTATATTTATTGATTTTCTTTCATATAACATTTCAAAAAAGACTGCTGAGGGTTTTATTTTACAAATTACAACACAAACCCTTGTGTGCCAGACTTTAGCCCATGGAAACTCTTATGACCATGAAAAAAACAACAACCAGGCTTAATAATGGAAATGCTGCCACAACCCAAAGTCTTCAGAGCTCTGCCTCTATCATCTCTGCTTGAAACCCAAAGCAGCAAAAGTGGCTTATGTAGTTTCCGCCCTACACGTGTTGAAACGATTTAGAAAAGAACCTGCTTTTGCAATTAAATACAGCAACTCTGGAAGCTACTGAAGTGTAACATGTTATTAGTCATAAATGAAGATGAAAGAGTGACCTCCTCCTCACCTGGGGAAACTTTCCTATCCCCAAGAAGAAATGGGGAACGGCCTTGACATGATTTTCTTTCTGACCCTGAATTACAATGCACATAATGTAACTCCAGCTTGTAACCGTGACAAACTGTGCCATGCAAAACATATCACCTGGAGGGCTCCTATTGTGTCAAACGTGAGAATAAGCACATACATGCCTAAAAAAATAACCTTGGCAGCACATGGGAACAATCATAGTTCTGAAGAGGTTGTCACAAATGCTTTTAAGTGCGGGGGGGGGGGGGGGAATAGTTTGTACAAGTGCCACACTACGCTTTTTGTAGGGGAATCCTGCTCCCTATGTTTGTAAAAGGAACTGTTCTTTTTACTATAGCACTATGGCTGAGAACAACCAAAGTACTGCTGCCCAAAAATCTTCAAATACAATGCACTGGTCATTTTCTTGGGTTTGGCTAAAGGAACCTTAAATGACACTCATGTTCTAAATGAAATTAATACATAAATAAATAGAGTTGTATATGATATGGCTATTTCAAGGTGTCTCCGAAGTAACACTATTTCAAACTCTTACATATGTGCCAGCTAGTACCAGTTTAGTTACACTCCATTACAGTGTCCATACCTGTCTGGGGAAGGATATATCTGAGCTCATCATCCAGTGGAAGACTCTATTATACTAAGGGTCTTAAGTGCAAGCAAATGCAATATCTAGATGTGATGGAGTAACCTAAGGGCACTTATGCCCAGCAAAACATGTCATGTTTTGATTTCATTACCAGAGAGTGCCTTGAACAATTTGCTTGTCTAGAAAGAGAGTTAATCATTTTACATGATGCAAGGCACAATCAAATATAGTTGGGGCACTATTGTATTAGAACACAATACCTAATACAAACACACTAATTTTGGTTTTGTAAAGGAGTGCTTAAATGGTTGTTGTATTGCAGCCAATTTAACTGAGTTTTGCTGCTATGAAACAAACTCTAAAGTCTCCTGTTCTCCTAAAATCTGCAGTTGCTAATAGGAATTATAAAGCCTTAAGAGCAGAAACAGTTGTGTCATAAAAATAAGAGCATGTAGGACCCTGTGTTACTTTAACATAGGTATTTGTATGTCAGTATAGATTATACAGAATTGCAGCTGTGCTCATACATGAATCTGGAAGAACTGTCAAGGTCAGCTACTTAAACGATCCAATGCATGCTATTTCATAAGACTTCTGGAAATGCTGAAATAAGTATTAGTTTAATAACTGTTCTATTCTTTATTGAGTGGAGTAAATGCACTTGGAGAGGTAATAAAATTGAGGATCAAGTGGATCTTTTCCATTTCTAACTACTATGACCTCATTATCTGCAACTTTACAAACGAAAACATGAAATCACATTTTAAGACAGATAAGACCTACTGTGATGGGGTATTCACCCCACTCTAGCCTATAAGGGGTTAATGAGGTTGAGGAAAGGCCAATTAACCCATAGGCCACAGCTGAGGGGAATTAGCTGGCCTAAATAACCCCTGAACAATGATAGAACCCAGCTGGGAAGGAACTGGGGGGGGCTATGAGAAAGCCAGGAAACTGGCAGTAGAACGGAGTTGCAGTAAGGGAGTGTGTAGCCACACTCTGGACAATAGAAAAAGAAAGAAGGGAAACTTGGTGGAGAGAGTATAGGAAAACACTCAGGGGAAAAGACAGCAAGGTTTAAGATGATGCAGACCTTGGCTGCTGCTAAGAGGTCCCTAAGCTGAAACCTGGAGTAGAGAGCAGGCCCAGGTGTCCCTACCGCCCTTGTGGAAGTGGCACAGTTTGGGCCTGGAAGGAGCTAATGCCCAGAGCAGCTAGGAGGAGGCGCCCTAGTGGTGAGTGGACTCAGACACACATTTAGATATTTGGTCATGTAAAATGCCCCAAATTGGTCACCTAAATGGATCAAACCCAGTACTCCCACTTTTAAAAGTAGGAGACTCTACTGTTGGAGTTATAAAAGGACATGGTCTCTTAGCTTGAAGGCAGGAGCAGACACAAACCCCTTCATGTGGACTAGCCATTAGAAGGAGACAGCCACACTACTGGTTTGAGTTACACAATCCCCCTGGGCAAAGCAAAATTACAGTAATATGAGCACCTTAGTTCTGTTCGTATTAGATCAGTCTCATTGCAGTATTAATCAGTACTGGAGAGGCACAAAATGAGAAAGAATAATACTATTGCAAAACTGGCTAGCCTGAGGTATAATTAGTAAAACTGAGTTGTCTTAGCTGACATATCACTGATCAAAGATGGAATTATTTCAAAACCAGCCTGTCTTCAATGTTAAAATTATGATCAGAGAAAACAACATTGTGCAAAAACGGTCAGAGAATAAAGTTTATCTTAGCATGCACTAAAGCTTTCATCTCTAATGTCATCAGATGGCTGGGTTACCCCTTTTAATTGCAATTATTCGGAATTCTGTTTCAAACAAGTTATTAATCATAGCAACCACAACTAGAGAAAAATACAAAGGGAAGCCGCTAATTTCTGCTCTTTGGGTCTAACTGAGGTGCAATCCTCAGGTGCAATCCTACAAGCTACACTATGGCCAATTTCATTCAGTATTGGACCCAAAACAAAATCCAGAATCTAGATCCAGTTCAGATAAAAGCCTGCTACTCAGAATAGATGGGACAAACCCAAACATCCTGACATTTGAGAAAGTTCAGATTTTGATTCCTACTAACGAAAACAGGAAGGAGCATAAACTTGGAAAGTCATAAGTGTAAAAGTATAATTAGGCAGGCCAAAATTTTTTTTTTTCAGGAGCAACTAGTCAAAGACTCAAAAATACACAACAATTTTTTTTTAAGTGTATTAGAAGCAGGAAGCTTGTCAAACAATCAGTGACGTCACTGGACTATTGAGGTGGTAAAGGACCACTTGAGGAAGATATGGCCATTACGGAGAAGATAAATTAATTCTTTGCATCAGTCTTCACTGCAGAGGATATAAGGGAGAATCCCACACCGGAGCCATTCTTTTTAGATGACAAATCTGAGGAACTCCTCCAGAGTGAGGTGTCAATAGGGGAGATTTTGGAACAAAGTGATAAATTAAACAGTAATAAGTCCCCAGGACCAATGGTATTCACCCAAGAGTTCTGAAGGAACTTAAATATGAAACTGCAGAACTACTAAGTGTGGTATGCAACCTATCATATAAATCAGTTTCTGTACCAGATGATTGGAGGATAGGTAACCTGATAATTTTTTTAAAAAGGCTCTAGAGGCAATTACAGGCTGCTAAGTATAACTTCGGTACGAAGCAAATTGGTTGAAACTACAGTAATGGAACAGAATTATCCGACAAATAGATGAACGTGATATTTGTTGGAGAAGAGTGGACATGGCTTTTGTAAAGAAAATCATGCTTCATTTGAACTCTTTGAGGAAGTCAACAAACGTGGACAAGGGTGATCCAGCAGATATAGCATACTTTAACTTTCTGAAAGCCTTTGACAAGGTCCCTCACCAAAGGCTCTTAAGCAAAGTAGGCAGTCAAGGGATATAAAGGATGATCCTCTCATGGATCACTAATTGTTAAAAGACAGAAAACAGAGGGTAGGAATAAATGGACAGTTTTCCGAATAGAGAGAGGTATATAGTGGTGTCCACCAGGGATCTATACTGGGACCAGTGCTGTTCAACATATTCAAAAATGATCTGGAAAAAGGGGTCAACGTTTACAGGTGATACAAAATTATTCAAGATAATAGTCATCTTTGGACTTAACTAAGAGTTGCAAAGGAGTCTCACAAAACTGTGAGAGACTGGGCAGACAAAATTCATTGTTGATAAATGCAAAGTAATGCCCACTGGAAAACAATCCCAACTATACATACAAAGTGATGGGGTCTAAATTAGCTTTTGCCACTCAGGAGAGAGACCTTGGAGTCATCGTGGCTAGTTCTCTGAAAACATCTGCTCAGTGTGCAACAGCTGTCAAAAAAGCTAACAGAATGTTAGGTACCATTAGGAAAGGGATCGATAAGACAGTAAATATCATAATGCAACCATATAAATCCATGGTACACCCATACCTTGAATACTGTGTGCAGTTCTGGTCATCCCATCTCAAACAAGAGAAATTAGAATCGGAAAAAGTACAGAGGAGGTCAACAAAAATGATTAAGGGTCTGGAACAACTTTCCATATGAGGAAAGATTAAAAAGACTGGGACTTTTCAGCTTGGAAGAGAGATGACAAAGAGGAGAATATAAAATTGTGACTGGTATGGAGAAAATGAATAAGGAAGTGTGATTTACTCCTTCCTTCTGGCCTTCACAACATCCACTGGCAACGAGGGGTGACCCAATGAAATTAATAGGAAGCAGGTTTAAAACAAACAAAAAGAAGTACTTCTTCACACAACACACAGTCAACCTGTGGAACTCATTGCGAGGGGATGTTGTAAAGGCCAAAGGATAACAGGGTTCAAAAGAGAACTAGATAAGTTCATGGAGGATAGGTCAATCAATGGCTATTAGTCATGATGCTCAGGGATGCAACCGCATGCTATGGCTGTCCTAAACCTCTGACTGTCAGAAGTTGGGAGTGGACCACAGAGGATGGATCACTCAATAATTGCCTACTCAGCTCATTTCCTCTGAAGCACGTGGCATTGGCCATTGTCAGAAGACAGGATATGGAGCTAGATGGACCATTGGTCTGACCCTTTATGGCCATTCTTATGTTGATTTTGCAGTCTCAAATTCAGGAGAGTTTGGATCACCTCATATAAAGTGATAAGTAGTTTAGGTATTGATCCAGGATTTTGGATCTGGCCTGACTGACCATATTTAGTAATAATAAAAACAGTGGTTTAAAGGAGACTTTTATGAAGATGACAAAGGTTCCAATGGAAAGCCCCCAATTCTGCAATGCTTTTTCAATTTGATTAGTATTCAGTGGGCCTACTTGCATGAATCAGGACCATCTATGTGACTTAGAGATAAGTGATTTGGAGATAGAAATCCCCTTGGCTCTATTCCTCGTTCTCCTACTGACTCGCTGTGTAACTTTGAGCAAGTCACTGGAACCAAGACCTGCAGTGTGCTGAGAGCTCTCTGGAAAATTCTCGACATCCTTACCAGGAATTAAGCAGACTTAGTGCCTTCCAGGGCCACTCAGAACATTTGGAATTAAGCCTTCAACCACTGCAGGCCAAACCACGATCAGTGGTATGTGCCTGCACAAGGCAGCAAAGAGGTATAAAGTCTTCTTTTGCAGGTCCCAGTGCACAGGGAGGCTGTTATACTCACTCTCATGCATGTGGGCAAGGAGAGGGCTGAGCCTGGACTCCACCCTACCAATGCACACATAGGTGAGCTAGAAATAAGCTTTGACAGGTAAAGGTCAGGTAAATCTTATTGCCACTTTGGAACAAGGGAAATCCATGAACCAGTCTGTAATTCTCTGAGTCATAATCTAGTCCCTGTTCTACTTTTGGGGCAACAAAACTATGCAGTGCCTCTCGCTCATAGCTTGTGGTAAACTCCACAATTCAACCTTCTGTGTCTCATTTTACCCATGTATAAAGTGGGTATAACCAGTGCTTGCCTGCCTCACAAGGAGTCTATGAAGCTTAATACATTTATGTTTGTAAAATGCTTTGCAAACCTCTGATGGAAGATGCAAGATTATTATGAGTAATTTTCAGAATGAAACAGATTTTTACAAGGTGATATTTTATTCAGCACACGTGCTCTGCTTCTGTTTTGTTATATTGTTGAATTCTCTTACTTCAATATAATTACTAGTTAGAAAATAATCAAGTAAAGTACTCTGAACATTTTTAAACAGACAAATGATCTTTTCTGTGTGGGATTTTTAACACTTGAATCTACGTACACCAAGCAGGTACCTTTAAATTTTATCTTTATAACACGGATGTGATAATGCTAAAATAAAGAAAGAGGCTTGGGAATGCTCCAGGGACACCTGCTTCTGTCTTTGTCAGCTGACGTTTTATTTTCCCAACTCTTTGCAGATGCTTGTCTCACAAAGCAAACAAATGGAGGCTCAGATTATCAGAATCTGATATTGCTGCGAGCCCAGACAGGACTGACAGACCTCATAAAAAGTGCTTATTGGCAAAAGGACCTCCTCCTTATGATAGGATTAAGCAAAATTAGCATCAGTTGTGTCGAAGTCAATAACACTGCTATCTTGAAAACAGCAACCCTGTAATTTTTACATTCATGAAAAATAATCCTCTTCTTCCTCTATTTAGCAAACAATCCCTGAGCTCCCAAAATGTATTGCTCATTGCTTCTTGCTCATCTTGAGACTCACTTGCTTTTCTATCAGTCAATTCACTGGAGATCACTTGCCAGCAAAAAAAAAAAAAAAGCTTGTCGAGCAAATGTCAGCAAACATCAAATTAACCAGTTTAAAATCAGCAGTGGACAGCTGGCACTCAACAGAACCCCACACATGGCCTCATTCACATCGTTGCTAAACGGAAGTAGTCAATCCCCACTAGCTCCACCTCCAAAATGAACCAATTTATTCTCTAAAGAAGCTTAAACTGATGGCAAGGAAATATCTGCTGCTACTATTTAGTTTTAATGATATCAAAAGATTAGCTTCAAGAAGTGAAAGTCAGCTTAGTATTTAAGACTATTTTAAGGGCTACTTCAGAACGTCTTTTTTTTTTTTGCAATAGCAATTTAAGGTGCTATTTCTACTGTTCATTTTGCAGGAGATTTATGTTAAGTTATTTTCCCTTCTACTTAAACTGACAGTAAATACATTTCCAGTACACACGCATCTATATTGTGTGTGTACCTGTGTACTAGAAATATATTCATTCTCTCTCTCTCACACACACGAATACTCAGGGCCCCCTCCAGCTCTCACACATTTCAGTGGGATTGGATGAGGCCCTGTGAGGAAATAAGTGTATCTTACAGCCCAGGCTCATGTCACAGTGTATTAGCCTCCATTATCCTCATTCTCAATCTCTCTGCAGTAGTTTGTTCACAGCATGAAAGAAAACGAATACAGAGAGACACCTAAAACAGATCGCTGGTATATCCAGGGTAGCAACGAATGCCTTGCCTACTCATGCTGTCATTAAGCCAATAGGAGCATTGCAAGGGACTTCAACAGAAACAGGACTGGGTCCTGCACGTGGGGATTCCAAGGCATGAAAAGACTGTAGTGCAGCAGATGCTTTTGAGAATGTTAAAAGCTCGGTGTCGGCGTTTCTCTACAGCTCAACACAGGCACTTCAGTGCAGTAGCTGTTAAGCAGTTGACTGCGGGTTACCTGGGGATGATGGAGGCAGAGGTGTGGGGCCAGGGCTCCGGGATACACACTCACTCTCTCCCAACAAAAGAAAAAGAAAAGCAGGCAATGTCTTGATGAATCTTACAAAACAGGGTGTTGATGTGGCACTTTTAGAGAAAGCTGCATCTAAATAAGAGAGCACCATAAGCTACGAAGAGTGGCAGATGTATCTGCTCTTCAAGAAGGTCTATTTTGAGAACAGCAGCTACTTTCAGCATCAAAACAGAATATACATGCTTAGGCATTGCACAGTGTATGGGTCAAAGAAGTTAGTCATTGTGAACATGTGAAGGCTTTTACTGGGCCAGTTTCATTATACAACTCTATTGACTTTTCCTGAATTATTCTTAATTTGCACTGGTAAGAGAGGCCAATGAGGGCCAATGTATTTCTACTAGGATCTGTTCATCAATGTTATCCATCCAACCAATAACATGCATCAGATCTTCCATGACAGCTTTTTTTTTTCTCTCTCTCTTCACATTTTGGATTAAACCCTCCATTTGTGCTTCTATAGTTAAGTATCAGGGACCATAACTCACCACAACAGCTTCAGCTGGAGCAATCATATTTCCATTAGAGGATTTTTATTAAAAACACAGGCCAACATTTTGAGAGGCAGCACGGTCAAGTGTAGCGAGAACTGGCCTTGGCGTATGGAGATCTGAGGTCTATTCCCATCTCTGCCACTTATCTACTAGGCTTAGGTAAAACACTTCACTCCTCTGGGCCTCTTTGGGATAGAGGTTGCCATGCACTACATGTTTGTACAACAGCAAGCACAACAGGACTATGATCTCAGCCAGGCCATTAGATGATAGATATTGTAATATAAATAACAATAAATTTCAAACGTTGGCGACTAAAGTTGGACTCCAAAATTCATACATAGGCACCTAATGAAAAAGTACCCTAATGGCCTCTAGAGGTCCCACTGTGCATTTAGAAACCTAAATTTAGGTACTGAGGTTTGAAAATTTTGACCATCAGCCTTCTCCAGCATTGACTCCAGTGAAAGTCCTCTCTTTAGCCTAGATTGTTTCTGAACGTTTTGGTCTATAGATAAAAATTTATTTTTCAAGATCCTGAAAAGAAAACAAAATGAAGTAATGGTGCCTATCAAATGCCAATGATTCAAAATGTGAAATGCAGGGGATGTAATTAACTCACCCCTTTATGACTATGTACTATATGGCAAATCAGGGATTCTGCATACTACAACGTGTGCAGCATGACAGGGTGCAGGAAGGATGGGGAAACCCATTGGTCAGTTTAAACTAGATCCTTTGTATTATTTTAACAGCTTTCTACAGTTGAAAAATATTACTGTAAATATGTACGTGATATGTACAGCAGCTGCTTAGTTAGAAGTCTTTCTTTATTCTGGTAGGACATGCACTTCCTCTATCAAAACCAGGTCAAGTTTTCTCACCTTTGTACTAATTACTCTGAATGATTATTTACAAAAAGTTATTTACAGTCATTACCCTTTGGTAATAAAACGAGGATCGTTCAAATAAAGCCTAAAAATAGTATAGATGGAGTTGTAGGTCTACAGTACATTTGTCATGTATTCTGAGTAAAAGAGTGTAGCATTACAGAAACAAAAGACACATTACAGAAATGAACATGCCAGTATCCTCGTCAGACAGGAGCTCTCAGCACTCCAAATATAACTGAAGCATAGGGGAAAATCTTAATGGGTAGACTTTCATATTAATAATCATAACTCCCACCAAGGGAATATATCCGTAAATCTTTAGTATCTATATCTGCTGCCATTCAAACAGATTGAGAGCGATTACTGATACATTAAATGCCCAGCAGCAATAGCTATGTCAATGCTCTCCACAATGTAGAATTCTTAACACACACACAGTGACAAGTCTGATCAGGCAATTTACAAGAAACAATTTATGTAATTCCTTCCCACAGCCTCATCCTCCTAGGAAAACTTCTAGTTTGATTTCTTTCTTCACCACCTCTCTCTGTACATTTACTTCCAATTGTACTTCCAAAAAGCACCTCCACAGATGCACATCTCATCATGTAAGTGATATTTTTCTTGGTAAGTAACTTTCTTCAATTCCCTTTCAAGCCTCAATTCATCACCACACCCTATTTACAAAGTAGAATTAACTGAAGCTCATATATTGCATACTTAAATCTCAAATGATGACAGATTACAGATTAGCCTGAGATTTTCAAAGGAAAATAAGAGAATTAGGTATCCAACTCCAATCAAAATTCACTGGGATCTGCGGAAATATCATAGACCCCTTTGAAAATCCAACTTTTAAGAATTCCCATTCCATGTGACATTTACACTGAAAAATGGACAGATTCCTGTAATATCTTTGGTGCCTTTTATATCAAGATGGGCTTCTCTTGTTCAAATTGCATCTTCCAGATGTTCTCTCTAATTTATGGGTTTCAGAGTAGCAGCCGTGTTAGTCTGTATCTGCAAAAAGAACAGGAGGACTTGTGGCACCTTAGAGACTAACAAATTTATTTCAGCACAAGCTTTCGTGGGCTACAGCCCACTTCTTCGGATGCACAGAATGGAACACACAGACAAATATCTCCTGTCTGTGTGTTCCATTCTATGCATCTGATGAAGTGGGCTGTAGTCCACGAAAGCTTATGCTGAAATAAATTTGTTAGTCTCTAAGGTGCCACAAGTACTCTTGTTCTTTTCTCTAATTTGTGTACGTCATGGCATCAAACCCTGGATCAAAAAAACATGAACCATGGCCAAATACATACAAACATAGCAGTCATCAGCTGTTCAGCCTCAGGCTGGAGCTCAGGGCTCTGAAGCCCACTTCCCTTTCCCAGGATTCAGAACCTGAGCTCCAGCCTGAACCCATACGTCAGCTGCTTTTAGCACTGTAGACCTGGGCTCTGAGACTTGCTGTTAAAACACAGTGTAGATGTACCCAGTGAACTCTGAACCCTGGGACTCAAGCACAGAAATCACAGGCCTCTGAGTCAAAAGGAGAACTCACTTTACCTATGAGTAAGGGAAGGCTGTTATAATTGTTGAGGCCAGTCAATACATGATCACATGCACTAACAAGTATATTACACAAACATCCCTGAGCTTCAGACAAGCAGGGGACTGCATTGCTACTGAAACTTATCTCTGTAGAGGGCTAGAACCAAAGCCATACATAAATTCTCTCCAGGTTGGGCTTAGAATCCAAATTTTGCAGCTTGGGAACAGCTCTAACACTTCAGTTATGGTCCAATTTCAATGTTGAGTAAATTATTAATTTTTGATATTAGGATATGATCCAAAAAATTCTTATATGCCACTAATATAGAAGGGAAAAAGCTTTAGCAACAACAAAATTACTTTACCTTTCCTTAATAAAAAGTAATAGCTAAGTCAGTTGGCAAAAATAGATCTATCAAGCCATAACTCTCCAAACTGCATAACCCCTTATCCTCCGAGTCAATTCTTCTGTTGCAATTTTAGAGTTAAGCACTTAAAATCTCTTCCAGTACTAAATGTTACTTCCAAATAAGCATATTTTTTTTGCAGTATGCTCCACATTAGCCCAGAAGGCACACTGAGATAAGAGAATTAAAGGGAAATATTTTAATAGAAGGGCAAGTCTTGTGTAAACCAGAACAGATATCCTATATATAGTGATAAACCTTCTGACACTGTCTTCACAGGGAGAATTCTTAATTACCTCACAATTTCACATGAACACAACACAATTTTAAAAACCAATATTCCATCCAACTTTACAGCTAGTGAAATTCTGCAGAACTGAGACTCCAGGCTAGGTTGTGTAACTTATGTCTTGTCTACACAAACACTCATTCATAGCATTCTGAGGTGTAAATCTACTCTGCTGTAGCATGCTGCAAATTCCCTAGTGCACTTAGATCTACCTCCTACCCCCGAAATGGCAGTAGATTAAAGTGCACTAGGGAATTTTAGTGCACAACATCAACCTCCACACAAACATTTAGCTCACAGTAGGCTACTGTGGAGCAGATTTACACTTGAGCTTTACGCATTTGTATAGACAGACACAATCTGGCTCGTATTGGGGGCGGTGCAGGAGGCGCCTCTCCACCAACCAGCAGGAAGGAATGTCCCTTTGGCTGATGCAGCATTCTCCCCTCAAAAAGCCTGTCTAGCTCCACTGTCAACATGGAGGTGAGACAAAGGCAGGGTCCAGCTCCTCTCTGTACCTCCTGACCCTGGGAGGCGACTTGGACTCTCAGGGGCACTAGGAAGGTGCAAGTCTTGCACCCCTTTCAGTTCAGGGTCTTTTACTGCACAAGGTCCTTGCACGGGGTGAGCAAGGCCAGAAAAAAAGGTTCCTTCACTCTTCCTCCCCCTACAGACCCATGCAGAGCCACACACAAACAGGCATGTCTTTGATTTTCATTGTTCTCCCAATCAGTATCCTTAAAGTAAAGGCCAGAGTCTGATCTCATTTTCACTAGTGTAAATCCAGATTAATTAGACTGAAGTCAATAGAATTACTCTGCATTTACACTGGTGCTACTGAAATTACAGCCTGGCCTTAGGTCTTTGACTAATAAACTGCATCTCTTTCTATATCGAAATAAACTTTAAGCAAGGGCAAATACACTTCTGCATCATTCGCACAATGGGTTGCTAAGCATATTACCTACAATGCAAGAGGATTATGAGGAGAAAAAAATTCCATGCCCTGAACAAGAAGCACCTAGACAATTCCTGGGGTCACAGGATAACGGTACAGAGAACAGAGGTGAACAAAGCTAAATCCCATCCCTTCAATTCTGCCTAGCCACACAAGTGTCTCGCGTAACCTTACCCAATTTGAGGGGAGCACTAAGAAGGAGGTACTCCTCACTTAGCTACAAGTAAAGTACTTCACTCAAAATAAACTATTTAAAGAGAAGTATGAGCAGGGTGCAACTGTTTACATCTGATTGCTGTTATCAAAAGAAAAGTAAAATGCCATTGTCTGTAATGCTTTTGTCAAGAATCGCTGCTGCCACTAAAATACCTCTTCAAATGAATTCACACTACTCTTTGGTAAATATCAAACTTTTAACAAGGGTCAGATCCAGGCTCTTTAGCTACTTACTTGCTGAAACATAGCCACTTTCCTTACTTCATCAATTGCTTGCAGACTCAAACAGATTAGACAACCAAAGCAGGAAAGGTTATCTGATGCTGGTTATATCCAATTACATTTGTCATCACTCTTTTACTGATGTAATGGTAAAGATTAACCTATAAAGAAGCAGGATCCTTCTCAGGTTTCACAGTTGTATGCATACGCTACAAGGCTGGTCACTGCTCCAAAAACAGGATCATTAAACCTTGTATCAAGAGAAAGGATCACGTGTTATTTACAACAATCTTTAACAATCGGCATAAAAACAATACGTCATCTCTTGCTAATACACAAAGCACACAGCGGTGAAGGGGACAGAGCCTTGTTTTGGTCACGTTAAAAAGGAAGAGTTGGCAAGAGGCATGTAGTCTGCTAATTTTTTCATCTAAAAATTCTGAAGTAACAGGTTTTAGATTATATGTCAATTTTATTTTCCTATGTTGATTACAATACAGTAACAAAATCAGTATGATTTGAATGGTTCTTTCAGTGTTTAGTGGCTCAAGAACTAGGGAATCACCATTCTTTAACTAAGGTGGGCTGTAATACACAGCTAGGGATCAGCCCAGTGGTCTGGCATCTGCACAAATGGGCTACCATACTGAGTGAGAAACTCAAATTCAATCTTTTCTCTTGGACTGGCAGTACTCCAGAGAGTGAGCACATAGTCCGCCAGGTAGAAAGATACTCTCTAGCTGCTCCTCTGGTTGTTTCAAGAATAGCACAGATGTGCTCTAGAAGGACTGGCATGCATCCTCCCATGGTCAGTTAGAGGATTGTTACCATGGCACAATGACCTTAATGGCAGGACCGACTTGCCAAAAATGGCAACATTTCTGAGAACACAGTTAAGATTTAGCAATTTGCCTAGCAACAAAAGCAAATCCTCGAGTCATGTAGGAAATCCTAGGGTTCAGGATGACAAGTAGATTTGAATAGATACTCTTCTCCAGTTCATTGTCCCCTTTCTCTCAGCATACCACCGTTTTTGTTGGCCACATCAGATGATTTCTTTAAAAAGTAAAACTAGAAATTTTTAAGATGCCCGGAAAGAAGTTTGGAACATCTAAGAAAACAATGTGCCTCTGCCTCATGCTTCTATAAGGTGGGAACCAATCCAAAAAAAGCAAAAAAGCATTGAATCCATTTTAAAAAAATCAAGATATTCAAAGTGAGTCTGGAGAACTGTGTGTCTGATCTCCATAAACACCTCCAAGTCTTTGTTCCCCTTACTTGTTTAACATTACCAAATAATTTATTTGCTTTGTGTGCTTGCCTTTCTGTGAAAGGCATCTGCTTGGATTCTTGTGTTAAATGAATAAACATGGTGCCTAAAATTAAACCTTGGCTATCAAAAAAGATATGATTCAAACATGGCACTATGTGTGGTTTGTGTTATCTTCAACTCAATAATTATCTGTTGTCATATAGCATAGGTTTTTGAAAGTTCCAGAAACAACTGGACACTTGAAACACTCTAGTTCCTCAACAGATCAAAATAGATCAAAACATAAGGTTTTAGAAAAAAGTTAAAATTGCTCAAAAAAAAAAGCTGTATAGTATTGATTGAACACAAAGTTTCAGCAATTTATAATATACTGTAGAATATTGTATTCCAGGAATACACTGGTTAGGAATCATACTGTATCCTGCGGAAGGTGGAAAGTGCTAATCTGAGCATAACATGTTGCACTATCTCAAATAGAGTATTCTACTCAAGCTACTGGGGGATTTAAAGACATTTTCCTGTTACAGAAAGAAAGGAGGACATAGCATGAAATCGAGACTATCTCCTCTTAGGGTATGTCTTCACTAGCAGCGTTAAAGCGCTGCCATGTGAGTGCTTTAACGTGGCTGTGTAGTCGCCGCTCCAGCACTGGAAGAGAGCTCTCCCAGCACTTTGAAAAACCCACCCCCATGATGGGAGTAGCTCCCAGCAGCGGTGCATTGTCTACATTGCCATTTTACAGCACTGAAACTTGCAGCGCTCGGGGGGGGGGGAGGGGGTCAGAGAAAGTTGCAGCACTGTAAAGTGGCAGTGTAGACAAGGCCTTACTAAATAAAGGTCTCTTTTGAAGGCCTTGGGACAGATCCTGGAGCTATATCAAATTACATCAGCAGAGTTACATCACATATGTCATTTCTCTCATGTGCTGTGAGGTTTTTGGCAGAGCTGGTTGAAATATTCCAAACAAAAATCTTTTCATTGAAAATTGGTCTTTTTTAGGAAAACAAATTTTTTTCACAAAAAAACTACATTTTTGTTAAAATTTTTAATTTTCAGGACTTTTAAAAATCAAAATGTTAATGAAAACATTACTGAAGTAGTCTGTTTATCAACAACCTGGTTTCAGTAAACAATTTTTAATAACTATTTTGATAAAGACTTTACAGTTTTTTAATATAAAAATGGGCTTGTTTCATAATTTTGATTTTTTTGTGTGCAATTCCCTCTCCCCCCCTTTTTTTCCAACTAGCTCCAGTCATTAGAAGGAGAAGTGGCTGATTGATGGAGGATTACCAAGAAAACATCTTTTTTTTAATTCATCCCCATTTTAAAATCCTATTTCTAACACATCTTTGATATATTCCTAGCTGGTTTGCATTTGTCTTTGTAACGTTGTTGGGCAAACTCTGCACTGACTTACATGTATGTGTTATAATAAGGTCCTTAATTACCCCACAGAAAAACAAAGCTGGAAAATAAAATATTATGTCAGTAGCATGACAATGTCTCTTTGTAGCTGTCTAGAGCGTATTTTGCAGAACTTGTGTATACTCTCCTCTGTCTCTCTTTGTTTTTCTGTAATGAAAACTTTAAGAATCCTTTTCTACTCCCAAAGAAATAGCAAGACAAATATTTAAATAAGCTAATCAGAGATGCACCTTTATAAGCCTTACCAGCCCCCTTAAAACATCATAAAATTCTCTTTAAACCAAGTTATCTTTACCTGAGTAAGTAACTGACATAGACTCTGTGACATATTTCCTTTTGTTTTTGACAAAAATAATAAGGGATTACACACAAAGTAATCTTAAGCGGGTTGGTTATGTATTCTATAGCTGTATAAAACAGGTCTTATACTACTACTAATAAAAATGTTTCGGGGAGATTTTCAAAAGCACAGAGAGAAGTCAAGAACTCAATTACCACGGACTTTCAATGGGAGTTAGGTGCTTAATTGCCCTTTGAGCTCCTACAGCAATTTTCATCCAACGAGCTATACAAACAATAATTGAATGAGCCTCACATCATCTTCTATTATTATTACCCTTTTATGTGTGGGGACACTAATAGACACCTCAAGTGGATTTGCCCAATGTCGCACAGGAAGTCTGTGGCAGAACTGGGAATAGAATCCAGACCTCCTGATTCTCAAATCTTTGCTTTCAGCTTCAAAATAATCCTTCTTCTCGTGCTTGTATATGCTTTGGCTATTTTACATTGGACCTTAGTATCTGAACGACCACTGTAATCCTGTGCCACTTATTTTGAATACTAGGAAAGACAACACATTATTTCCCAAACATATTTTGATAATTATTTATTCTCTATACTACTATAGAAGTGCAACAAAACAAAATGTAAGGAAATCTGCCACCAGGACAATTACCAGCACTGGATATCTAATAGCTGAAAAGAAGGAGATTTGAAACAATATTTTTGTACTAGCAGCAGCTTAAGGGAAGCCACCTGTCCAATCCTTTTGGTCTTGTCTCCCAACCCCCAAACAGTAGACCTATAGAAGTCTATGTTTCATGGCAGTGTTGGATAAGGGGATTCTAGCCGTGAAGTGGGAAGCTTGGTATGTTCATTTGCATGTCAATACCAAGAGCGCATTTCCAGTTCACAGCTAGCTGAGAGCCCTGGGAACAAACAGAAAGGTTTGGTCATGCTTGTGTGGGCACTGAGTTCTACACTAGAAGTGCAGTTTGCATGGGAAAATGGTGGCTGGACTGCCTTATTTCTGCCATATCTTTATCTATATGACACACTATTAATAATCCCTCCATGCATATTCATGATCAATTGAAGCAGTAATTCCATTTCATACGAAAACACACACACACAATGCTGGTTATTATTGAGATGGAAGACTAGACCCCCCCCCCTTTTTTTTTTTTAAACAAGGCATGGAAAGAAATTTAGTCTTTGTGCCTTTTTAAGTCTAGAATTTCACCTAAACGTTTTTTCCTAAAAGGATTATAGTATCTGCATATATGTAAGCTGATAGCTGATGATTACATGTTCTTACGGCATTTCCAAAGAAACATGGCTTTTCTAGGCAAGAATTAAATTAATACTAGTTACTGCTTCAGACATTTACTATCAGAATGTTCTTGAAATAATACAGTTTATTTTAATTACAAATTACAGTTAATTATTCATGTGCAAGTAAACCTCGGAAAGACACTGCTGATGATAGTACCATGCAGCACAACACAATCATTCCTCATACACTAAGTAGGCTTCAGATAATCAAGTATTGGCTCCAACCGAGAGGAAAAGAGAAAAAAGAACCACACCCCTGAACAATCTTTCCAACAGAAAGAAAATAAATTCAGCAAAGAGAAATTATGTGTGGGCTGATTTAAATCACAGCTGTTAAAATCACTGATTTTAATAATGATTTAAAACAGCAAGCAGAAAATCTTGATTTAAATAATTAATTTAAATCATCTTTTGCTTTTTCACTTTTTAGTTATTTTCTTAAAGAAAAGTTGATTCTCATTGGTTGGTAACCAGTAAAATAATGTTGATTTCCAACTAAATTTAATTACTACACCAAATTTGGCACTTCTTTTGCTAACTAGACAGATAAATAAATGTGTATAGAATAAAAGTACAAGTCATCATGTAGCTAATTTATATTTATTTAGATTCTTAATTTTTACACTTTATTTATGATACATTTTTTACTTATGACATATTTTACTTGTGATTTGTGTCAAGCTCTACTTGTATGGAAACAAACTGAATTACTGCACAAAAGAACATTTTTATTTATTTATTATTAATTAAATAAAGCTACCTTAAATTTGCTGGATATAGAAGGAAAAAAATTTATCAAAACATGTTTTATTAAATGAAGGAGGTATTATCTCTAATTAGTTAATTCAGTTTCTGGTCACCATGTCCTTCAAGGTTTTAGAATTAGTAGATCTGATCCACTTACATCTAGTTTTTATTCATAGACTGGAAGAGGAAAACCTGCTTTCCTGCCTCCCCCTCCAAACTCCCATTTCGTTTCTTAACTATGAATGAACAAGTTATTAAACTGAACTAGCTGAATAAACTGAACAAAAGAAAATATTCTCTATGCAACTGCAGAAGAGCCTACTGCGGTCAAAACACGGTTTAGCACTTCAACAAATTGGTTCCAGATGCTTAACCATTGACTTCCACACTTCAGTGGTTTGAGTTTCTTTATAACTTAGCAACAAACATTTGCTGCTTAATAATTTTTAAATTAATGTAAATGATTTTAATGTATTATAGTAAGCTTAGGCCTTAACATAGATTGTCGTAATTTCCATTTTGTAAAAAATAAACCAGTATTTAATTTAAATGAAAAACATATTTAAATAAAAAAAGGATTTAATTTTTTTAAATCCATTGTTAATTATTTGGATCCATCTCTGTTGTGTCCTTTTCATTTTTTTATGATGTATAAAAGAAGTTTTTCGAAAAATATTTATGTCTCGGTTAGGTTTGTCAGTTGTCCAATTTGTCACCGGAACACCCAGTCAAAAAGGGACCCTGGTGGCTCCAGTCAGCACTGTTGACCAGGCTGTTAAAAGTCTGTTGGTGGTGCAGCAATGCTGAGGCAGGCTCCCTGCCTGCCCTGGCTCTGCGCAGCTCCCAAAAGTGACCAGCATGTCCCTGCAGCTCTGACCTAGGCACAGGTACGATCAAGGAAGCGCCATGCACTGCCCCACACCCCGAACACTGCCTCTGCAGCTCACATTGACCAGGAACCGGATATGACGGCCTCTTCCAGAGCAGGTAGGGAGCCTGTGTATGCCCCACTGAGCCACCTGCAGTGAGTGCCGCCTGGCCAGAGCCTGAACCTCAACCCTCTGCTCCAGGTCACAATCGTCTCTTACACCCAAATTCCCTCCCAGAGCCCACACCCCATCCCACACTCCAACCCCCCTGCCCCAGATCAGAACCTCCTCCTGCACCCAAACATCCTCCCAGAGCCTGCACCCTGAACCCCCTCCCGGAACCCACACCCTGTACCCCAACTCCCTAGCCCAGCCTGGAGCCCCCTTCCATATGGTGAACCTCTCATTTCTGACCCCGTCCTGGAGCCCACACCCCCAACTGGAGTCCTCACTCCCTCCTGCATTCCAATCATCTGCCCCAGCCCAGTGAAAGTGTGAGGGTGGGGGAGAGTGAACAATGGAGGAAGGGTGCTGGAGTGCGTGGGGGAGCAGGGTCTCAGAGAAGGGGCAGGGTCTCGGGGAAGGGGGCAGGGCAAGGCTGTTCGATTTTATGCAATTAGAAATTGGCAACCCTAGTCCTGGTAATCTGTATATTAGCAATTCAGGTCTTATCTATCCTGTCTTTCCTGGAAGACTATATGGACAACTGGAAAATTAGTATAATTATGACATCACATAAGGCAAGGAAGTGAAACATGGTAGAGAAAGTGATTGTTATTCACACTGTTTAAAACTCATTGGGCCTATTCTTCACTGACTTGCACCTTGTGAAGTAGTCCTCTCTCGTTGTGCATCACAGGACCACTTCTCAGTTATGATACAACTTCTCTGCACCACTCAAAGGCACAAAGGAGTCAGAAAGCCAATGAATCTAGCCATCTGGAAGCAGCTCCTGCAAAGACAGAACCCGTGGGTGGCAAAGAACTTTTTAATGGCTTCTTCATCACCCCTTGCGGTCCTTGGGGTAAGACAATAATCAAGAAAAACAGAGGAAGTTGTAATGCCACTGTCCTCCAGCTGTTCCTAGTTCCCTCCTGGAGCTGTGGTAGATGAGCGTAAGAGCAGCCCCCAAATTGCTCTCATTTATGCTAGGTACTGAAGGGGGCCCCATGTTCAGGCCCCAAATCAAGCTGACACAACAGCAATGTTTTGGTCCCTCCCTCATAGTCAATGAGTTCATGGTGGCAGTGTAGAATGATGTTATGATAGCAAAGCAATAGAGAATGAATCTTGATGTTCCTTATATTTCCAAGGTTGAAAGGGAAAAAAAAAAGAACCATCCTCTCCTCACTTAACACCACCAAACCAAAGTACCATCAGGCCTTATTTATACATCACAAATATGTTTCTTAAAAAGGACATAATGCCATTCATTTCTTTGCAGGCCACCTTCAACTTGAGAGACATAGAGATGAATTACGCCAAAAATGTGGAATGCAAAAATTACATGCTGTACAAACACCTGCACTTAAACTACTTAAAATAACTAGAGAACAGTGGTACACCATTACAAGAACAATGAGTTTTTTCCCCATGTCCCCATCAGTACCATTTCACTAGCCAATAAACCTACAACAAAATCAGTACTGAGTAAACTCACTGAGGATTCCTGCCAAGGACAAATAAATTATAAAATACTAAGCCACACAGTAAATCATCCAACTGCAAAACCTGCATATACACCAGGTACAAATCAATGGAGGGTCCATTTCCATACACTTCCAGTTCTGTGCTCTGCCTAATACATTGTAAGAAAAGTGGTAACAGCATATGGAACCCTGACAAAGGGGGGGAGGGGTAGGAAACAAGAAAGAATCCCCACAGTCCCAATAAAAACATGATAAACACAAGCAGTTGGGAACAGCTGTCATAAAAGCTGCAGTTTTACATGGAAATTTTAAAGCCACTCAGCATCACATGAACAAAACAAGATCCGTGAGCCAATCCATGAAAATGGGAGGACTAACCTTGCCAGGGTGATGCTGCTGGCAGCCAGATGACTGATAATTAGAAAGTGAGACTATTTGCATCCTCCACCCATGCTTCAGTTGGAGGGAGCCAAACCTGGGGCTCAGTTCTGTGAGGTGCTGAACACCCTCAGCTCTCAGTGAAGTCAAGGAGGGTGGGTGGATTGGTGAACAGCTGAAATGTATATGCCAATCAACGTGACTGAGGAAAGAACAAACACTCTCTGCCATGCGGCACTCTTACTGTAACTAGCCTTTGAAAAGATTTGAGTAAAAAGAACCACTTTTTTGATATAATGTAATAGCTAAGCTACTATTCATTTGAGAAAGTGCTACACTATTGATTGGTTTTCAGCGTTACTTCTTTCCTGTACCTGGTGCTCTATTTCGGGCTCTGCACTTATCAGCTGTCCAACCTTAGGCAAGTCACTTCACCTCTCTTTCCTGCTTTGTCTGACTGATCCATTTGGGACTTCATCTGGCATCACTGAAATCGTGGGACCTTTGCCAGTGGCTTCAGTGGGGTCAGGCCCTTCGTTTGCGAGCTCACCTAGCTCAACAGGACTCTGATTTCAGTCAAGACCTCTAGCCACTACTGTGATACAAATAATAAACAATGACAAATGATCATTTAGTGCTATTGGTTTCAAAGATATATTAAAATGTAATTATTATTAAGTAGGTTGTATAAAAAATGAACTTCATTATTGAAGTCCCATTACTGACTACATATTTGCTTATTTTCAGTAGAATAATCAGAATTAGCTCATCCTGAAGAGTGCTCACCCTCTTTTTACACAATCCTCACTGAGATAAACAAAAAGCAAAGTGAAAATAGTAACAGTCATATTATACAGGGTTTTCCTAGGTGCACCCTCTGCCACTGATAATGACAATAAAGATTTTAAAATATTCTGTCTATGGTTTCAACTACCATAGACAGAATATTTTAAGGGGCTTGGCTACACTCGAAACTTCAAAGCGCTGCCGCGGGAGCACTGTTGCAGCAGTGCTTTGAAGTGTGAGTGTGGTCGCCGCGCCAGCGCTGGGAGAGAGCTCTCCCAGCGCTGCACGTACTCCACCTCCTCACGGGGATTAGCTTGCAGTGCTGGGAGCTGTGCTCCCAGCGCTGCGGCACTGTTTACACTGGCGCTTTACAGCGCTGTATCTTGCAGCGCTCAGGTGTGTGTTTTTTTCCACACCCCTGAGCGAGAAAGTTGCAGCACTGTGAAGCACCAGTGTAGCCAAGGCCTAGGTATATTGCTGTGGGCTGTCAGATGTTGCTCCAGTCTACCCCAGCACTGCCTGCATTCCAGTAGCAGATTAAGGAATCACTGTGTCTTTTTCATCTACACAGAAGCAGTAAGGCTTAATTAATGCTTGTAAAGTGCTCTGAGATCCTTGGATGAAAGATGCACAAGAATCACAGAATACTGCAACAAATCTGTATCAAACTATGAATGTTATAGATGTCACTGTGCTACTCTTCACGGCCCTAGAATGAACAGAAAAAGAACAGCTCCTACCACTTGAGCAAAGGGAGAATCTCCATTAGTGGATAGCACTATACAGCCTATGGCATGCCCCTAAGCCATTCTCACTTGGTCCAGTAACAGGCACGTTACACATGCACACTTATTACAATATTATTTCCTATTACATACGGTTGTAAGTTTTCATTCTGTTCTGTCACTTTATATTTTAACATTCTTCCCTATGAAAGCAATTCTTTGTATTTTAAGTTTATTGTTCTGTTTGAATTGGGTGTTCTTTTGACACTCTACACATGTATTTGTTTGGGTCTGGTTTTTGTTTACAAATCTGCCTTTTGATCCAGTTTATCACTAAAGACCAGGCTGGGTCTATTAGGCTCAGTGGAGCCACACAAAGCCCAAAGGTTGCTCAGGAACAATCTCTTCCAGACCCTAAGGCACAATCCCTCCCAGAATCCCTGGCAACTGGGGGAATAATGTGACCACTGCACTATCTGACCCTGCCTCCTTCCAACCATCTCCCAGGTTTGCATCACCCACCCACTCACCTTTCCCTCCCCACCACACTAGAAAGGAACAATCCCTGCATTGCCCTGAGCACAGGGGGTGCAACTGTGCCTGGTGTATGTGCACGGCAGGAGAAACATAACATTATAACACCATCTAAAGTAGCACAGGTCAAATCGATATTTTTTCAGACTGTTGTTCAACCTTATCTTATTTTTCATGATCTGTTTGAGATGGTTTGTCATGAAAGTGGAGAGCTTGCTTTCATAACACTTCTCCAGTTAACATGTTCCTATTTTCCCTTCTCAGTTTCAGTCTGATTTTCCCTAGTTGATTTAAACTGCTCCATTCTCCCCAGAGTGAGATATGTAGGTACTGACCAAAACTCATTTTATTTGTCAAGCCCATTCAAAAAGTGGCTTAGAAGTCTCTGTGTGCAAAGAATGGCCTTTTATATACCTGTGTATATAATTCACTCTACTTCCTGAAGACAGCTTTCTCTGTCCCACGGAGTTCAGCAAAGGTTTTCCATGTATAAAGAGTAAAGGATCGGGCCCATCACAAATCCTTGGTACTGATTAGAAACTTCTAAGGAAAAATTTTTAAAATAATATCTGCATAGAACTGTAATTTCATTGTTTAAAGTAATAAGCTAGTAGACTGGGCTCACACTAGCCTCTCTTCTGAGCATACCTAGCAGCAGTTTGAGCCAGGCTTGGGCAACCCCCACATTGAAGCTTCACATTTTCCTCAAAAATTCAATATTCTAGGAGGTACTCATGCATGCAGCATCTGACACTATCTGATCCCATGAACACAGCTGCTTCTCAATCAAGAACAATCTTCCTTAGTGACATCTCTTCATCAAACAGGAAAGCATTTTAGACAAGAGAGTTTTAAACTACAGCTACATACATTATACATTTCTGTCAACATTAGGCCAGATGCTGAGCACCCTCAGTCCCACTGAGTTCAGCAAACATTTTCCATGTATAAAGACTAAAGCATTAGTCCCATCATAAATCCTTGATACTGATTATAAACTTCTAAGGAAAAATCTTTAAAATAAAATCTGCATAGAACTGTAATTTTTGTTGCTTAAAGTAATAAGCTAGTAAAACAGAGAACAGCATTTTAAACTATCTCACGGTGTCACTGCCTCAATATTCTATTAACAAATAGCTTTAAAAATGTGCTAATGTGCAATAACACTAAGTTTTGACCACAGTTTAAGTTGTGGCATGGACAGGAATTTGAAAAGACAGGCAGATGCGTGGGTTTCCTGATCTTATTTATGCTGCAGGAAGGATGAATCTACACGCTTTCTGGTTACAAGGAACTGTGGTTTATTTTACTGTTCTGGGAAGAATAATGGGGAGATAAGAACAAACTGATCAACAAACCCAGAACTCAAAATTGCTCCTCTCTGGAAAAGACTGAAAGAGAAAGAAAATTCTCCCACTCACAACCTTCCCCCCCACCACACACACACACAAAAGGAAGAGAAAAGGACCATATACTCAGTCTACGTTTCTATTTTTACTTTTAAATAAACTTAATTAAACATACACAGCAAGCTACAGCAGTACAAAAAGATGAACTGATAAGTAACAGATCCACCCAGAACTGGTCCCTCCAGCAATACACCAGACTATGTGGAAGAAGCCTCACTTCAGCATCAGCTGTTGTAAAACAATCTATTTCACCTTACTAAGATTGCTATGCCACTATGACCAAAACGCCTGTTCACCTCCAGTGATCAACACACAGGAAATAATACCATTCAAATATGTTACAGAACAACTCTTCACACAAACTGAAATTTTACGTCTTAATCAATCCACGTTTGTGCGCTCTGAAATTCTTGCATGTGAAATTCTTACCAGCTTCATGGTCATGTTATTCTGTTCCCAGCGCCACAGCATCACACTCATTTTCCTTACAGAGAACCAACCAAGCACCTGCCAGAGGAGCCTCAACCAGGGAATGCTACAAATCCATCTCATGCATGTCTCCAGTTCCTTATAATCCAGGTGTTACAGTAAGCTTTTCTCCCCTCTTGCTTAAGGCAAGACATTTTCATGTTGTTGTTCTAAAGAGTTAGATTTCTTGTGGATAGAAGAAAACCAGAAACATTATGCACAGGCTACTCTCTCTGCCTTTCCCCCCACCCCCATCTCAGCCAAATCAAACAACTCCTGAAAGGAGCTCTGAGAAGGCAGCTGGAGCTGCAGGAGTGAAAGCAGGACAAGGAAGTCTCCCCTCCCCCGGCAACCACAAGCACTTCACAGATTGGGCATTCCTGATTCAATGGGCCGTTCATCACTTCAGAAAAGAATTGCATTTAACCCTTTCAGGGATGGGTTTTGTTTTGGCCCTGCAAACTAGCTGAGGCATTCAAATTAGGTGATTTAAAAGAAGAGGGGCAGGGAGATAAATATGGACCATTTCTTTCCCCTTTGATTAACTTTAATAACTCCTTAAAGAAACATTTTTGGAACAAAAGCAGTTCCAGGTGATATGCATTAGAAAACATAAAAAGGAATGGAGCAATCTATGGAGAAATCTACTCTCTTTATTAGGTCCTGAGGAACTGAGTTACAAAGTGCTTCTGATTCCTGAAGCTGGTTCATTTTATTTCTAGTTAGTGCAACTAGATAATCTTATACAGCTTCTACTTGGATTTTCTTTTTTCCCAGTCTACTAGATTAACATGGGGCCAGATTGTCCCCTCCCTCAGTAAAAGACACAGAAAGTAGGCTTTTTTGGTAATAACATGTGATTAAACTGTGGAACTCATTGACTCAGGAGTCATTGAGGCTAAGAACCTGATATTCATACGAATATTAAGAATATCCAGAGTTGTTATAATCAACAATAATAATTTTGGAAGCAAAATTAAACCCCATGCTCAGGTCCTTAAGCCAATCTCTATTAGATATCAGGAGAAACCTATGTGGGAGACAGATTATCCCATCTGGCTACTATGAGGTTTCTACACCCTCCTCTGAAGCATCTCTATGAGCTAGTGTCAGAGACAGGATATTGGACTAGATGGACCCTGAGTCTGATCCAATATAATTCCTGTGAAATCTCTTCAAGGACTTCCCTCTCACTTCCTCCCCTCCCCTCCCCACCTCCCACCCCTGCCATCTCAACTGGGCAGCTGACCTTGCCCCCTAAATGGAAGAGTGTGTTCCCTGCACCCAAATATGGAGGATCCCAATGGATCTATAGAAGATGAGGGCAACTCAAGCAAAGACCATACACCAACTGTAACCTCAAGTGCATCCTCACCTGCCTCCTTGGCATTATGGCTCTTTTGCTCTTGGCAGCCCCCAGGAACACTGCAGGGTGTACAAAGAAAAGCTGACAGCATGCAAATGCCTTACCTTTACATGAAACTGGAGGGTGAACAATAGATACCTCCAAGGCCCTGCCCCGAGCCATCCAGTTCCCTCCCTCTCTCTCTCAATACAGGCCTTGCTCATGTAATAGGGATTCTGCAGAGTCGTGGTGGAAGAAACAGGTTACAAAAGACAGCTGAAACAATTTTCATATGGATAAGGGGGGTACAAACAAGTCCATGTTTCCCATGTCCTATTATATACCTTGGACCAGGAACTTTCCTTAGCATTATAAGTAACTTCCCAGGAAAAAGGTATAATCTTTAGATAGGAAGTATGCTTTCTAAGGCCATGTCTACATCTAAAATTTTGCAGCGCTGGTTGTTACAGCTGTATTAGTACAGCTGTATAGGGCCAGCGCTGCAGAGTGGCCACACTTACAGCAACCAGCGCTGCAAGTGGTGTTAGATGTGGCCACACTGCAGCGCTGTTGGGCGGCTTCAAGGGGGGTTCCGGGAACGCGAGAGCAAACCGGGAAAGGAGACCAGCTTCGCCGCGGTTTGCTCTCGCGTTCCCGGAGCCACCCAGCAAACCGCAGGGAAGGAGACCTGCTTGCTCGGGGTTCCGGGAACGAGAGAGCAAACCGGGAAAGGAGACCAGCTTCGCGCGGTTTGCTCTCGCGTTCCCGGAGCCACCCAGCAAACCGCAGGGAAGGAGACCTGCTTGCTCGGGGTTCCGGGAACGAGAGAGCAAACCGGGAAAGGAGACCAGCTTCGCCGCGGTTTGCTCTCGCGTTCCCGGAGCCACCCAGCAAACCGCAGGGAAGGAGACCTGCTTGCTCGGGGTTCCGGGAACGAGAGAGCAAACCGGGAAAGGAGACCAGCTTCGCCGCGGTTTGCTCTCGCGTTCCCGGAGCCACCCAGCAAACCGCAGGGAAGGAGACCTGCTTGCTCGGGGTTCCGGGAACGAGAGAGCAAACCGGGAAAGGAGACCAGCTTCGCCGCGGTTTGCTCTCGCGTTCCCGGAGCCACCCAGCAAACCGCAGGGAAGGAGACCTGCTTGCTCGGGGTTCCGGGAACGAGAGAGCAAACCGGGAAAGGAGACCAGCTTGATTACCAGAGGCTTCCTCCTTCCACGGAGGTCAAGAAAAGCGCTGGTAAGTGTCTACATTGGATTACCAGCGCTGGATCACCAGCGCTGGATCCTCTACACCCGAGACAAAACGGGAGTACGGCCAGCGCTGCAAACAGGGAGTTGCAGCGCTGGTGGTGCCCTGCAGATGTGTACACCTTCAAAGTTGCAGCGCTGTAACTCCCTCACCAGCGCTGCAACTTTCTGATGTAGACAAGCCCTAAAGCTCAAGAACTGCCCACTTTAGCATTAAACAGAGTAGGGTATCATTTCAGCAAGAGGAAGTCCTGCCTCTTTTTCAGAACACAATTTACACCCACAAAACTCATGTCTCTCTGTTTGCTCCTGCAAAACTCAACTGCAGGCACAAATAGGACTTTTTGTGCCTCTATCAGCCAAAGCTGGTGCTTAGTCCCAGTGGCCAAAGGAGTACATGCTGTGCCCTCTATTCAACTGCATAAATAGAAATAGGGGCGCAAATTTTACCCACCCAAGTGAGGCTGCTTAGTTGAAAACCATCTTGTAACTTTACTGTTTTCCTCAAATTTTGCATGCAACCATCAACAGGATGCTGCTACTGCTAAAATATTTTCAAAATCAATAAAGGAACATCTGCAATATAATTTTGTATGTGCACCTACATTTTTGATAGGAAAAGAGTAATTTCTCACCTAACTGACCAAGTCTTCTCTCCAGTGACTATGCCTCCACGTTTCTCTGCCTTTACCATCATTCTTTAACTCTGTACTGTATTATTTTACTCCAAAAAACATTTTTGATGACTGTGTATGAAAACTATGCAAAAAAAAAGGCTCAATCATTTCTCATCACTTAAACAAAAAAAGTTTACCTGTACTTTTTTTTTTGGCAGACTTAATACCTACACAGAGAAAGAGATGCACAGATGTACAGAGCCTTCAATTCTTTCAGTAAGTTATATTTGAACATTAGAAGTAAAATTTTAGTCCTGTCTTGAGAATAAAGGCCTTTTTCCTTTGCTTTGTTACAACATGGACCAAAGCAGTTGCAGCACAGGCAAATCTTCCCAGGCACATAAGTGAAAATGCAGCTGAAAGGTCACTCATACAACAGTCAAAATCAGAGGGGGTCACAGCCTACTGGAGGGTTTGAAAATAAGATGCATGGTTTTAAGGAGGGTCAAGGGCAGATACAATAACCTGCTGACAAGCCCATGAATGAATGAATGCTCTCCTAGAAAGAAGCTTGGATGTGAAGCCAAAGGGACTTATGAAAGAATTATGTAAGAGCATCTCACCAGTTCTCACATGAACAGCCAGTGCCTTTCGTTCATTCTCTTAACGGAGAATAATTTGTCCCTTCCATGCTGCTGATACAAGGAAAACACCAAAAGGTCTTCCTGTCAGAATACTAGCTACTGGCAAGATCTCATGGCTGGAGATTCTATATTGTGCTTCCAGGAAGCACAAAAGGTCCAACACAGGAAAAGCGAGGGGGCAAAAAAGTGAGTTTAAGACACCTTTGTGCTCTCAGGATTCTGGGCTATTTTGAGGGCCAAATCAAACCACAGTGTAGATTAGAGCTGCCCAGAGATCAGGGCCGGCTCCAGCTTTTTTGCTGCCCCAAGCGGCAAAGGGGGAAACAAACAAACAAACAAACACACACACACACCATTGAGCTGCTGCCGAAATGCTGCCAAAGATGAAGAGAGGGATTGAAGGACCCACCTCCGATTTGCCTCCAAAGACCCGGACATGCCGCCCCAATAATGGACGGAGTGCTGCCCCTTTCTATTGGCCGCCCCAGGCACCTGCTTCCTTTGCTGGTGCCTGGAGCCAGCCCTGCCAGAGGTATTCTCATTCAGAGCATCCTTCCAAGAGCTACCCTGCATTTGGAACAGCTCACAATCTCTCTAACACTTCCAACTTGCCCCCTGTGCCAGAGATTGGGGAAGTGGGAGGGAAGCAATGCAGACCTCACTAAGAGGCTCTACACTGGGCCTTCACTGGAGAATTTTTCCCTCAGCCCCTGGCAGCACAGTTGTAGCCCCATATATATGCTGCAGCAGTGAATACGAGCCAGGAAGGGGCCAGAATCTGTCCTATCTTCAGAGGATGGATGGATAGGAATTTAAGTGACAGACTTTCAGCACAATGATGTGTGTAACTACAAGATGTATGTAACAGTCAACTATGCTGAATAAGGGCTGGGGAAGTTCCCAGTTTGTCTGTCTGAAATGTTATTCAGATGATGTGACGCTCCCAAGACTGGAGTGCAAATTCTATCTGTACCATCCCCATTCACTTTTAATAAACAACAAGTGAATCGAATATCATTTAACAAACTGGTGTGAACAAACCATGATTTGGGATGAAGATTTCTTACCCACAGGATCCTGATAGGGTTGCCAGGTATAACAAGTATTTATTTGTTCTATCAAAAAGTATGACTAGGGAGCTACCTTTCATCCTCCTGCCTCTCCATCAGGTTCTCCTGACAAACTGAAAGAGATTCATTTTGAGCTGAAGTTGGTAAAATCCCTGGGGGAGCACTGGCAGCACTTACCTCAAAACGGCCTTTTACATACATGTCTCAGTTTAAAAGGGAAAGAAGACAGGATACACGCTTGCATCTAATTTCTCTAAAAAATAATGCACAAGAGGGTTTCCAAAAGCTTTATTATGAACTTTGACTGTTTGCAAATGATGATGCAGCAAAATATTGGCTCCTTCCACTCCCCACAATGCAATCTTCCTACAAAGACATTGTTTACACCTCTAATGAGCCTCTAAACATCCTTATTAATGTGCTAAACAATACTGTTGTTATTCGTTTGTGGGTCTTCAGTGACATGAAGTATGTATGACTCCAGCATACAAAGCACCCTAATGAGATATAATTCTAGCTTCCACTGCTCTTTGAATAAAATTGTAGGGAAAACAGGAGGAAACAGATGTTGGAAACATTATGAATGAATTCAGCACATACAATCATTGCCAGTACAGGAGTTACTACAAGGAAAGCTCAGGGAAATCCGTTAACTAATAATCCATTCTTTGGCTAAGGAAAAATATGTATGATAACTGATTGTTCTTTGACCACTGCATATAATTCTCCAGTACTGAATGTGTCATAATTACTTTTGCTTTTTATCACATATCACTATCTCATTTATGATTACTGGTTGACAAATAGAACATTTAGTTACTGCTCTTTGTTGCCATCCTTTATGTACATTTTAGAGCTGGTCAATTTTTTTTTTTTAATTAAAAGGGAGTCTGGGTCCAAAAAAAATTCCCCCCCCCCCCCCCCGAAACTGGGGGAGGAGAAGAGAGCAAAATATTGTCAACATTATCAAAAAAATCCATTGCTGTTGCAGAAAACGTTGTGGCTTTTTCAAATTTTATTTAAATATTTTGTCAAAATTTGTATCAACATTACTGAAAACACCAGAGTGATGATCAAAATTTTTCACTTCAACTGGGGATCAGGGTGGTAAATGAAAGTTGTCAATAACTATTTAGATAACTTTTTGATAAAAATCTCCCTGACCAAAAAATCCAATGTTTTAAGAAGTGGTTCTGATTTGAATAATGTGAAATGAAATCAGTTCATTTTTTTTTGGGGGGGGGGTGGTTTACAAAAATCCTGGCATATAACCCTTCAAAGATGCTGTACTCAGTTTGCTATCTGACTGTATACTAAGAAAATAAATCCAGTTCAGATTTTAGAATGAAACTCCATTAGTTAACTATGGGCTTGTCTACACTACCGCTTAAGTCAAACCAACTTACACTGCTCGTGAGTGTGAAAAAGCCACCCCCCGAGCGACGCAAGTTACATCGATCTAAGTGCTGTCCTCACCACCACCAAGTCAGTGGGAGAAGCTCTCCCGCCGACCTAGCTTCCGCCTCTCATTGAGACGAAGTAATTCTGTCAATGGAAGAGCGCTCTCCCGTCGCCACGGCACGTCTTAACCAGACACACTACGGCAGCGCAGTTGTGCCACGGTAGTGCTGTAGTGTAGATTAGCTCTATGGAACTGTTCCTTGCAAACCCCTGCACATGTTCATAGCTCCATCAATTTCAGAAAGGTGAAAGGGCCTGAAAGATTTCCTCAGGCTAATAAAAGAAGTGCAGAAGCAAGCCCTGTATAGCTCACCCACTGTACAATGAGGCCCCATAGTTAAACCTGAGTTTCTTGCTTTTGCAAGATGACAGGAGACTATAATGTTCCTTGTACAAGTGGTTTTAACTAGGAGAATAGGTATACGTGCAATCAGAATCACTTGAAGCTTAAAGCAGATAAGCATTTCTAAAATTGTGGCTCTACCAGAGACAGGAGGTTTGGGGAGAGTAGCTGTGCTTTACCCTAATATAACAGCAAAAAAAGGCATCACTGATGTAATTACCTTTTGGTCTTAGCCTAAAGGTGCTAGGACTGTTAGGGCTAGATCCTTGATCCTTGTCAGGGCTGGGAGGGAATGAGGTCAGAGTGCACTATCTGCCAGCACAAGGTAGAGCAGCCTTACGGCTGCAAAAGTGTCTAAGGTTTCTCTAATACTGCCAGGAGCCAATTTGACTGCCTGCAGTCCCCAACATTGGCGAGGATGTAAATGTAGCGTAAAGCCATCTATGCTCCCAACCCCAAATGCTAGCCCTGAATGTCCCCATCAATACATCAGCATGTTAATAAGCAAGCATTTCTTTACATTTCCAGTGACATTGTGAACTACATCAATCAAGTAATGTCACTCAAAGACAAAATAAATGAAACACTGCATATCCATTTATTAGCTACAGCTGCCATATTTAACAGAGATTACCCATCTTGGAAAGTGGAGAACTTCTGTGAACCCCAAGTGAGCATTGTGGGGAGCTTGGCAGTAGGAAGGAACATTTGCAAATGTTCTTGCCCTTCAGCACCCCTTCCTTCCCAACTCCATTCCACTCTCTTCAGTGTACCACCCAAGGCCATTGATGAAGACAAGGTCTGAGACAGTATTTGTCTGACCTCCAGGATTTTCCCATCAGGATTTTTCACATAGGGTATATGAACCATCTTATCTACTGAATTACGCATGAGAGACTCTTTTTGTCTGTGCAATCACTAATGTAAATAAGCTTCAGTAGTGATCCGGATGCCAGACACCACAAGTGGCAAGATAGATGTGCAATTCCATTTTTTCCCCACACTGCTTATATATTTTAATACTGAAGGGAAAGCTGAATCCTCAGACACAAAGATGCACCATGTTCCTAAGCAGACACAATTGAAAGAAATTGTCCAAGTCATTCCTGAATTACAGTAATATGTTATTCCTTAGAGTCAAGCCACGTTCTACTACAGCCAAAAGAAAACTGGAAGAAATGTAAAACTGTGTAATGTTTTTAGTCAGTTTCAGACAGGTTACACCATAACATGACACAGCTATAGAAACTTCTATTCAGTGCAAATATTAACAACAATGCAATCTACTCTAATAATAAAGTAGAAATGATGTTAAAGTTGCACTGAATTAAATGACAGCCAAAGAATCTGACTTGTGGAGAGAATGTTCTGGAGCTCTGCTGCCAAATTGCTATATATAGGAATGAACGGTATCTAGTAGATAGAAAGCAGAGGATCTTTGAGTCAGGACTCTTGGGTTCTGTTCCCAGCCCTGCCACTGCCATGCTGTGTGATCTGGAGTAAGTCACTTAAATACTCCGTTCCTTGGTTTTCCAACCTTTAAAACAGATATAATAAATACTTGCCTCACAGGGATTTGGTGAGCCTTAATGAATTTCTGTTAGCTGTAAATCACTTTCTGCACTGAAGTGGTGGGAAGCTGAGGAGCTGTGAACTGCAAAGGCATTGTGCCTGACGAGTGCACAACCCTTCTGTGAGAGATGCAATAGTCTGTGCTCGATAGCCCTTCCAAATCAGTTTCCAGCTGCAATATGCACACTCCATTGTCACACACGAGCCCTGCCTCAGTGGCCAGTGTGAAAAAAAGGACAAGATCATGGTTCATTTCTCCCCCTTTGGGGATTCCAGTTCCAAGTCAGCACTCAACTCCCTAATCCCTGTGTGCCAGAGACCTGATCCTGAAAGGTCCTGAGCACCCTCAGCTCTCACAAAGTTCAACAAGACTTGGAGGCATGCAGCACATTGCAGAATCCAGTCCCAAAAGGAACCAATGGTTTGTCCCTGGGACCTCTGCTGAATCAGGCTCAATCTTGGCCTTTAGTAATTCCATTTGGACAAAAGGGGCTTTAATCACAGAACTGTGTTTACTGAGAAAATATGAAAACAACTATATAGTTCTGTACTCAACTTGCGTTTAGTGGAAAGGAAAGGGAACCTATTAATGGGGAATCTAACTGCTATTAAAGCACGACTTGCTTCATTTTTTCTGTCATGGATGCAGAAAACAGAAGCCAGTCGTTTAGTGACTGTAATGAAATCTCTGCTTTCCCTGCCAGATCAATAGGGCCAGAGGCACAGATTAAGGAGCAATCCTTGAGCATATTGACAGCATTTATAGAGAGGACCCTTGCCCAGACACACAGAGACCTACCATCTGTTTTACCCATTTCATAATGTGGAACTCTATATATCGTAAACTATAAAGTGCTGTGGTGCACAAAAGGTTACTCAGTAATTGATACCTTCCTTTCAGCCTTATGTTTTCTCCAAAAGATAAACACAGTGATATCACGCTGAGGCAAATTTTACTTTCCAAAAATTAGAAACTATGCTTGGCATTGGGACATTCTGTACTGATGAAGCACACATTCAAAGAAAATGGACAAATACTTTTACTACATTTGAAACCAAGCTATGGATTCAAAAGATTTTAACAGCTCCCAGGCAGTACTGTCTATGTGCTATGTCACCCAGAACTATGAGCACTTAACAAAAAATAAGAAACAATTTAAAAAGAACTGATCAACACTCCTTAAGGATGTGCACAACATTTCTGAAAAGTAAATAAACCACAAACCATCAACACAACTGCTCCATGGTAACAAAGGAGTCCCTCAGCTATGTCTTCAGAATCCCACTCAGACCAACTCCCTGTCCCAGAAAAGCTTGGAACAAAACATGAACCTTGCAATACATGTAGAAACTAGCATTGGTTGAAAACCAGAATATTTAAAAAAAAAATTTTTTTTTTGAAACTTTGACAAAATATATAATTGAAAATTTTGACCAGCTCTACATGGAGCTCTTCATACCGGGTCTCTGCCAGAGCAGAGAGAGGGTACTACATACTCAAAAGATCCTCTCTGCATGGCCCTATAATTTAAACCTGGGAGCTCCTAAATTAAGCACACTCTTCAATTGCAACCACTGTGAAGTCACTGGAAGTGACAGGCAGGTAGGGGCCAAACCATCTTCTAGAACTTTAAATTCTGATTTTTTTAATATGATAAAATAATCGGTCTATAAATATATACAGAAGGGCCAAATTCTGACCTGACTTACATCCCCTCGTTAACTATAGGGCAGCAGTGGGAGTTAAGTCCAGGCAGAAATATTTTAGTCAATTTAGTAGAGGTTTAGGGTGGCAAAATTACAGCTGTGAAGCCCTCTGTTTGGGCCTGATCCTATCCCCAGTGAAGTTAATGGAAATATTCACATTAATTGCAATGGAGCTGGATCAGTTTATGCACAGAATATGCACTTTAAGTGTCCGGGTACCATCAATCTCTCCTGAGGCTGGAACTCTGATATTAAACAGGAAAAGATTTTCACAATGTCCTATCCCTGCTTGCTCCTTGGCTTGATAATGACCAAAGCAGTATCTGTTGCTTTAATGGATTTACAGGCATATCCATTTATTTTTGGTTGTTTATGAGCGCATTATCTTTGAAAGATTTCAGTGTTCCCTTGCCCTCCTCATTATGCGGCACTGAGTCATCAGCTTTACTCATGCTTATCTCTCAATGATCCCTGGGATGACATCAGCAGCCTGAGAGTTGGACAGTTCCATGCACTTCAAAGACCTGTTTTGCTGCCTACTCCTCCCATGTTCAAATATAGATCAGTCAGAGCTGCTGATAATCTGACAGCATTGCATTGTATTCATGGTTTCCCCAGCCTGTAAAGCACAGATGAGATCTCTGCAGAGATGCATCGTCTCCATTTCAGACATCAGTCACAATCAGATCACATATGGGACTAATTGCTCAGAGTTAAGCAGACAGTCAATATCTGACTGTAATTCATTTAATGAAAACAAACACACTTTGCTGCTTACTCTAGATATTCTTCTCTCTTATTTGTGTCCTTTAAAAGGATATAGATTATGTAGCATACCCAAAAATATTTGAAAATAAAATGTACATAGGCATTCTGTACCTAAGTGAGGTTTTCATCTGATTTGAAGAAACCAGACTACAGTCAGAAACTGGGAAGGATTCCTTCCAGAGTATTATTTTTATTGTAACTTGAAACAAGACAGTAAGTGAGAGAGAAAGCCTAAACTTAGAAATTATTTGGTATGCTCAGATAAAATAGAAATGAAAGCCTATAATGTGCATATATTGGTACATTGAAAGATGAATGCACTAATTCTCTATCTTTATATTCATCTTCATATATAAAACAACACTCTGTTATGAATTGTTAACAGCATGAAATGAAGTGAGTCCAATATTAGCTTCAAGGAATGCTGTGTATATCTCAACTTGCCACATTTTTCCATAGAGCAAACACACCTGCAATCAGAAGCACCTTTTATTTTACATTAAAAGAACAAGGAAGAAGAAAAGCAGAGTCTTTTTGAGAGAGCACAGTGCATGTGTCTCTCTTTTGATGGTCTGCCATGACCTGAGAACAAAATGGCTGCTGACGTCTGAAAACAGTGAGAATGCTTTGAAATTTAAAGATACAGCACACAGAAAGAAAAGGTCCTATTGTTCCACTGTTGCATACAAAATACAGTGCATTTTTACAGGACAGTTCTGCTAGATGCTACTTTCAATCATGTGTTTGAAACTGGTGTGATATAGGATCCATTCTCAGTGACAGGTTATTCCAAATTCCCATCACCTGCCTTGGCAAGGAAAATCCAGGCAAAACGTCAGTACTGCTAACGCAAAGCATCCAAAAATCATTAGTCAGGACCCCAGAATCAGGATATTTAAGAAAAAGATATCTGTGTTTTGTGGTTTTTTTCCTTCTAGTTCTTAACTTCTATGTGTCATGATCTCAATTTTTATCTCTACAACCATGAGAGCTAAGAACATACTTTTATTTACAATAAAAGTTGGAGTTCTCATTTATTCACATGAATCCAGGATCAGGGGCAAAGAAAACAACCAAATATTGTAAAACTCATGATAAAATTGACAGTTGGCAAGACTAAAACTTTTGGGGAGCCAGGAAGTCAGTCAGCATCATTGCAACACCTTAAACAGAATGATCAAAAGAACTACATTGACATTAAACAGAAGGGTTACTTGGAGTATAATAAAACAAATTCAAGATGCCTAACAAAGGAGCTCCCACTCCATCAATAACAAACTATTCACAACTGCCCCTCCAACCTTGACCCTTCACCTCAGATTTAGGCATCTTCTTACCTTTGGGCAGTGACCAGTTCTTGCATTCAGTGCAGTCCAAGCCCCCAGTAGCTGCATACACATACTACACGCTGGCCCGGTCTCCCAGCCTAAGACTTCAGGCTCTGGGCTGTCCATATCCCTGCATCCACAGCACGTCTCCACCATATTGTCTCTTCTAGAGCAGCATTCCCATCCTCCAATAGAAGGAAAGCTGGAAGTAGGAATTGGATTTCCTGCCTGCTCTCTAGCTGACAAGGGCTCTGGTGAGGTGGATAAGCTAGCTCCTCCTCTTATTCAGCCCTTAATCATCAGTACTCCAGGGCTGGGACTGATTTTCATAGTGTTGCTAATGACCCATGGAAAACTACACTGGCTTCAGTTGTATGCAACACTTTGCATCTCTCAGATAAACCCAAACACAAAGATTTTCAGTGCTTACTACTGGCAAACTTCGATTTCTAGAGCACCTTCTGTGATGATTTGGGGAATATGTAACATTTATGAATCCAGGTTAATGCTATGAAATTGTTCTTATGAAACTGCTGTATTTTATTGATTTAAGCAGAGTCAGGATGAGCTCTACTCTGACATCTGGTGGTGAATTGTGGCGAGTTGTGGAAAAGAACTTCAGAGGCTTGTTTGCATAGGCACACCCACTCCATCTAGCATGAGTCCACAGCAGCCCAAATGGTCACTTTGGCTGCTGTAGGACCCCTAATTTCTCTGTTATTGGGGCAGGAAGAATAAAGTGTTGTTACCTTGATTATATGAATCAAGGACAATGAAACTATTTTATGACAGAGGGACTCACCATCAACTAAGTAGCACTCACTAGACAAGGGACATGGGTTTCAAAACCCAGTGAACTGAGAGAGGTGGGGGACAGTCTTTGTACCTGATGCTATGGGCCTCCTTTCAGGGCCTGAAATACCAATTACACCTCCTCCTCTCTGCTGTGGAATATCAGAGCTAATTTTAATTCCATTAGGAGTCTAGTTACATGCTGCTGAGCTGAATTCCCTTTTGGCCAATGGTGCACCAGCACTGAGGCTCCCCTACTACAAGCTGAAATCACTAAAGAGCTGAAATCACTGAGTGCTGTGGGGGGCCTGAAAATATGTTGCTGAGCAGCTGGCAGAGTAGAGAAGTTTGTGGGATGACTGGAGCGGCTTGTGGGACATCTGGTGGAGCGGAGCGGCTAGCGGAGCAGTTCGCAGAACGCCTGGAGCAGCTCCCAGGATGGGTGGTGGAGCAGAGCGGCTGGTGGAGCGGCTCACGGTGAAGGCTGCAGCAGAACCCCATGGAGAGGTGCGGCAGTTGGCCTTGGACCACGTAAGGTGCCCCTTAACACTGCTGTGCCCTGCCCCCACCCTGGCCTGGGAGGTAAAACTCTGCAGATAAACTTTTGAACTCTGGGGCTGCACTGACCAAGGACAGAGACTTTTGGGCGATTTTGAGGTTGCTCCTTGCTGGACTTAAGACCCTGAGGGGAAAAGGATACTGACAAACTTACTTGGGGGGAAGGGGGGTCTTTTGCTCATGGTTTGTGTTATGAACCCTGTTTGTGGTGTTTTCTCAACATAATGCTGCATTGTTTCCCTCCTTTATTAAAAGGATTTTGCTACACTCAGACTCTGTGCTTGAGAGGGAGGAAGTATTGCCTCTTAGAGGCACCCGGGGGGTGGTATGTAATTGTCCCAAGTCACTGGGTGGGGGGCTCGAGCTGGTTTTGCATTGTGTCATTGAAACAGAACCCCTGATACTGAACCCGGCCCTTGCAGATGGGCAGAAGGGTTACATTACCTCTACTTGTATGTCAATCGCACCCTTGCTGACAACAGCTGTGTCACCTCCCTCCCAGACTGGGTACAATTGGGGGGGGGGGGAGTTGTTAGAACTCAGCAACCAACTATTCAGATGGAAGCACCCTGAGACAATGAGTTAACTGAAGTCTCTACACTGGGCTGACAAAGGAGAGAGAATGGAAAATTCCCAAATACAGAACAAAGACTCCAAGTTGTTGACGCTAAAAAGACAGTCTGGGTGAGATGGGGAAGCCTCTCAGAGAAATACAAGTAGTCTTGGGCAGGAGAGGAGATGAGAAGGGATGTTTTCATAGCAGGGGAGGCCTGGGAACCAGGGGCTTGCTGTATGGAGTGATGAGCAGTCATTTTCAGCACCATCTTCAGGGAAGATTCTGCACACAAAATGCCACATTCTTCAGGAATCTCTCTATAACCACACAAGAGCTGTTTATTATTTCCTTGGACGGACATATTCAAAGCCTGAAGGAGGATGGAAGTGGATCAACAATGAGAAGACAAGAAATGCACTGTAGAAGGATGCCAGTTGTCCCCTAAAGACTCTGAGGCCATGTCTACATCTAAAATTTTGCAGCGCTGGTTGTTACAGCTGTATTAGTACAGCTGTATAGGGCCAGCGCTGCAGAGTGGCCACACTTACAGCAACCAGCGCTGCAAGTGGTGTTAGATGTGGCCACACTGCAGCGCTGTTGGGCGGCTTCAAGGGGGGTTCGGGGAACGCGAGAGCAAACCGGGAAAGGAGACCAGCTTCGCCGCGGTTTGCTCTCGCGTTCCCCGAACCACCCTGCAAACCGCAAAGGAGACCGGCTTGCTCGGGGGTTCGGGGAACGCGAGAGCAAACCGCAGGGAAGGAGACCTGCTTGCTCGGGGGTTCGGGGAACGAGAGAGCAAACCGGGAAAGGAGACCAGCTTCGCCGCGGTTTGCTCTCGCGTTCCCCGAACCACCCTGCAAACCATAGGGAAGGAGACCTGCTTGCTCGGGGGTTCGGGGAACGAGAGAGCAAACCGGGAAAGGAGACCAGCTTCGCCGCGGTTTGCTCTCGCGTTCCCCGAACCACTCTGCAAACCGCAGGGAAGGAGACCTGCTTGTTCGGGGAACGCGAGAGCAAACCAGGGAAGGAGACCAGCTTCGCCGCGGTTTGCTCTCGCGTTCCCCGAACCACTCTGCAAACCGCAGGGAAGGAGACCTGCTTGCTCGGGGTTCGGGGAACGCGAGAGCAAGCCGGGGAAGGAGACCAGCTTGATTACCAGAGGCTTCCTCAGGTATGCTGGGATACCTGCTTATTCCACGGAGGTCAAGAAAAGCGCTGGTAAGTGTCTATACTTGATTACCAGCGCTGGATCACCAGCGCTGGATCCTCTACACCCGAGACAAAACGGGAGTACGGCCAGCGCTGCAAACAGGGAGTTGCAGCGCTGGTGGTGCCCTGCAGATGTGTACACCTCCTAAGTTGCAGCGCTGTAACTCCCTCACCAGCGCTGCAACTTTCTGATGTAGACAAGCCCTGACTCTAGCCCCCAAAATGCTCTGGCATGGTGAGGAAAACAGAGGCAGTGAAATGTGTGTAGGGCTCATTACTTTTGCATAGAACTTTGTATTTCTCATGTGACTAAGTATAGAGCAATGGTGTGGTTTAGAATTCTATGCAAAGTGTGTGTTATGTGTTACACCTACCACGTGTCCTTGAAGAATTAATCTGTCACCCCAGAGTACCCTCACAGTTGGAGTTCTGGGAGGGGTATGTTTAAGCTACTGGAGAGTGTGAAGGGTCAACTCTAGTCACTAGGGCTAAGGTAGCTGGTTAAGGATAGAGGATTTGCACCTTCAGAGTGTGCAGAGTCTCGAAACCAGAGACTCTGTTCAGATTCAAGAGGCTTAAAGTACATGGGATCCAGCAGTTGATTCCCTCACAGCAGCATGGTGAGCACCCAAGAAATGGGGTGAGGAGGAGCTCAACAAGATCTGTGCCACCTTCTGTGTAAGATTCTGAATTTCTTACAGGTAAAGAGAATACAAGCCCTGGATAAGTTAAAACAATTTGAACACAAACTTTCAACAACCATAATGAATAATATTCCAGACAGCTTGCAAATGCAATGTACATTGTCAAAAGATACCATGGTAAGAGAAGTAGCCTGAGGAGGTCTCTCCTCGCAGAGCACAGATTGCTAGATAATGCATACACTTTATAAAACAACTCAACAAAATGCCAGTAATAAAAATGAGGAAACACAATGGAACAAAATTAAGATGAATGGTTTTCAAAATGTATGTGTCGCAGCATGTGCAGCAGTATTGCTTAAATCTCAGAGAAGATGGGGAGCCTAGAATAATTTTTTTCCTACTAGCACCGGAGAGACAGGGAGTGAGATTATGTTTCAGATAGCTTGGAGGAGATTGACTAATGCATGATATAGGAAGAATGTCCCGGATGATTGTAAAGCGATTCTGAAGCTCTTGTTTTTGTTCCTGTTAATAAATCTGACCACAAAATAAAGTTAACTCAATTCAGCCTATTTCCATTCAGTGTCTCCATGTTCTGCTAAACATGATTGTTATTTTTTCCATTTCCTCCTTACTCTTTTCCCCTCATTACTGCCTGTATTATTTTCCCCTTTCCCTTTTTTCCTTCCAGCCCTTTTCTCTCACGAGCTGACAGTTTCACTTTTCTTCATTGCATTTTTACAACCAAAATATGAGAGAGAGAGAGAGAAGTGGGGGACCCGGGATTGGTACACGCTACATGTTTTTCGTCAGTACCCTAAAGCCATCAACTAGGATTCTTTTCTTCAGGTGCAGCTCAGCTGGGGTGGGTTTTTTGTTTGTTTTGTTTTGGTTTTTTTTACCACCACAGTGTGCGTTTCATCTGGACTCTAAACAAAATGGAACTAAATTCATTTACTTTGGTGTTTACGCACGGAATCTCTCTCTTTCCTTGCTGCCTTCCACATCTTTCTCTCTCAGGAGTATTGAGAGTCATTCCATGCCCTCTGCTTTCAGCTGTTGTCTCTAATCTTGCCCTGCGTACACACTGCTGTACCCTCAATCACACCAAATAAAACACAATGTGATAGCTGAAGTCTTAAGCAGAGTTTTAGCAGATTAGGCTCAACCAAAGATACTCTCTGACTGTTCCCTCTTTGAGGTGGTGGAGCGTGTGTATGTGGAGAGTTGGGGTGGAGAGATGGAAGTGGATCAGCTACCACTACTGGCAAACACAGAAATGAGGGTGATCAAATTCATCACCAAAGTGTGTTTGGAATTCATTGAGTACAAAAAGTGCTATATAAATCCAAATTCTGTTTATGACGCAGGATATGCATATCTGCATCCCAATATAATAATATTGCTCTAAAGGGGTGAGTGAATAATTAGCTGCCACAGTAGGGAGCCCCAGAAGGCCCGTTGTTAGAACAGAGCTGAGTCACTAGAAAAGAAACACATTCCCGGTAGAAATTCTATTTTACCAGATTATCTGCTTGGTTTGTTTGTTAGAGACATTTCTCTCTCTCTCTCTCTCCACACACACACACATACAGAGAGACAGCACTCTTTTTAAAGGAATACAGTCAAGACAGATCAAAAAAAAATTAATCTAATTTGCCATTTCTTCCGTACAGAAAATCTTTACTTTAAGGATTCCATGCAGGGCTTGCTTGCTTTCTGTACCGATTTTTGCTGTTAAAGGGAAACAAGGTGCAGAGGCTATAGCATGTCCCACCATAAACAAACAACAGGATGCATGCTTTCCCCTATCAATATTGCACCACTGAGTGGAACATCTGACCACTGATAAATAAACAAACTTCAAATCTCATCTGAAGGAGTTTGCCTGCATTATCTGGTTGCAAACAAAGGGTTAGATTATGGTTTTAAGCCATTGCCCTCATTGACTGTGTTTAGATTAAAGTTTGTGGTCCTAGTGTAACTTGAGTTAACTAACTGCAATTTTACTTGAGCTATCCAATACATTTGTAAATGCTAATCTAGACACCCCACAAATGTTTCCTCCAACACTGAAACATTTGTTGTTTGCCCTGGGGCTTAGCCTGGTCACATATAACTTACTCTTCTTCCTGCTCTCATCTGCTAAATCACATTAAGAGATGGCAAAATATACATTAAACACTTCCTTAATGTTAGATTTTGTAGTATGCAGTTGCAGCAGTTGCTACAGTGATGTTTTGAGATTGCCAAGTGGAGAAGAAGTGGGTGTCACCATCATGAATGGGAGGGGAGGTAGTTCATGTGATTGCAAATGGCAGGGGAAATGTCCAGGAAACAATCTATTGAGTTCTAGTCAGTACTAGGTTTCAGAGTAGCAGTTGTGTTAGTCTGTATCCGCAAAAAGAACAAAAGTACTTGTGGACCTTCGAGACTAACAAATTTATTTCAGCATGAGCTCACGAAAGAAGAAAGCTCTCTAAGGTGCCACAAGTCAGTACTAGGTAATAGTTTGAAAATTCCCTGATCCACATCGATAATAGTTTGACAAAACAAGAGACAAACAGAAATTCAGGTTTAAATTTGGATGCTATGCACGTGTATAACATTTTTCATTAATTACTACAATTATATATAACCAGGAGTTTACTCCCTGGGTAATTTCAAGGACTCCCCAAAGGGAGTACCTAGAGTGAATGATGCTTTGGGTTTGGTTTAATTTTGAATTCACTTAAATCACCAAGCTGACTCTCAGGTAAATAGTGCTAGCAATATTTTTCCTAATTGTGCCCTTCATGTTTCTTGGTTAAGTATTGCTAATGTCTTCTTCGCCTAATTACCTATTTACTCAGGATATCATAAAGGGTCCCAATCTCCCCAGCTCTTACCTTAAAATAAGCATTAAAAATAACAGATGACAAAGAAATATACTTAAAACATGTTAGTCTAACCCTCCCTTGCCTTGCACTTTCTACAAAGTGAGTGCAAAATGTATACACCATTTGGATTGGATAGATATATTTACACCTACTTTTCACAGTTAATGACACCAAAGGTGCAAGACAGCAGAGAATCAGATCCGTATAATAGTATAAATTTAAGGCTTTGACAAAAATGTCCATTCACTATTATGTGCAGATGCACTGATGCCACACTAGTGAGCATGGTATAAGAATCAGATAGATAAGAACAGAATAGATACTGCAGCAGTTATATAGATCTTGGATATGAAAGAAGTTCCAGTCCTTCCTCTAAGAAACAAGCCCTAGTAATACTCACATACAGCGCAGCAGGTCTAAGGAGTGTTAAACCATGCTTTGAGTGTCCTGCACTGTATTCCTCTGTAACTGTAGAATTTTATATTTTTGTATGTCAAAAGTTAGATAAATAAGAAAACCTCGGAATTTTGTCTAAAACAAGTCTTGTGTGTTACTAAGATATTCATGTGAAAACAACAGAAAAGACAAATCTCTGAAAGTTTATACAGGCCAACTCTGTCTATGCACAACATGCTCCCTTTTGGGTCAATCAAGGGTTAGGCAAAGCAAAAAAGGCAAAGCCCATGGCTCCAACCGCCAAAGATGACCTATGGTTTTAATGTTCTTCAGAACAGAGATGTCTGTCCGACTGATGGACTGATGCAATACATTGAATTTTTTTTCAGTGTTTTCCAGCTGGCAAGGATTCATTTGCCTTATGATTGGAATCTTTTGCCTTTACAAAAGAGTAAACACAGATGCATGAAATCCCTATGGAAACCACAACAAGATAAACTGATGGTTCCCTACTTCTCAAGGTGCCTGGTTTTTCTGCTTGAGGTAAAATTGTATGCAATGAGCCCAGTAAGAGGAACTTACAGGAAAAAAAAAAAACCCTTACATAATCAGTATTTTAAATTCACATCAGGAGCTGGATTTGTTGTGATTAATAGGTCAATCTTTCAATAGTTTAGCTCACCATATTAATCAGGTAAAAGGAAAATAAAATTAAATCCATAGCTCTGAAACTGAAAATATCACTAACACAATTCTTTGATAGGGGTTCTCACCCATTTTTAGACCTGCAATCCTAAATTTTTTTCTCCTCTGACCCCCATATCCCAGTATGCCTTGTGTGGCATATATGAGAATCTTACAAGTGGTTTTAACACACTAACTAAAATTTTAAAATACTGTAATACATAGAGCAAAATCCTGCTTGTCTTACTCACGAGTTGTCCCTCTGAAGTTAGTGACCTAATTCTGATTTCACTAATATCAGTTTTACATCAGTGTAACTCCATTGATTTTAGGGGAGTTACTAATCATATACCCTTCTTTAGACAAGATCAGAACAACAGTATTGTCAACCCCAAATGTTCAAAAATCATGAGTCAAGCTCACAAAAATCATGAGATTGACTAAAATTATGAGATTATGTAAAAATAATAGATTTGTTCTAGGACTATCAATTGCAATTAACTCATGCAATTAACTAAAAAAATTAATCACAATTGATTGCAGTTTTAATCATACAGTTAAACAATAGACTAACAACTGAAATTTATTAAATATGTGTGGATGTTCTTCTACATTTTCAAATATATTTATTTCAATTACAACCCAGAATATAAAGTGTACAGTGATCACTTTATATTATTTTTATTACAACTATTTGCACTGTAAAAGTGATAAAAATAGTATTTTTCAATTCACCTCATACAAGTACCATAATGCAATCTCTTTATTGTGAAAGTGCAATTTATAAATGTAGATTTTTTTTTTGTTACATAACTGCACTCAAAAACAGAAAACAAACAATATTAAACTTTAGAGCCTACAAGTCCACTCAGATCTACTTCTTGTTCAGCCAATTGCTAAGAAAAACAAGTTTGTTTACATTTACGGGAGATACCACTTATTTACCATGTCACCAGATAATGAGACCAGGCATTCGCGTGGGACTTTTGTAGCTGGCGTTGCAAGGTGTCTACATTCCAGATATGCTAAACATTCATATGCCCCTTTATGCTTCAGCCACCATTCCGGAGGACATGCTTCCATGCAGATGACGCTCGTTAAAAATATAATACATTATTACATTTTTGACTGAACCCCTTGGGGGAGAATACTATTTCTCCTGCTCTGTTTTACCCACATTCGGCCATATATTTTATGTTATAGCAGTCTCAGATGATGACCCAGCACATGTTGTTTGTCTAACACTTTCACTGCAGATTTGACAAAAAGCAAAGAAGATACCAATGTGAGATTTCTAAAGATAGCTACAGCACTCGACCCAAGATTTTAGAATCTGAAGTGTCTTCCAAAGTCTGAGAGGAACAAGATGTGGAGCATTCTTTCAGAAGTCTTAAAAAAGCAACACTCCAATGTGGAAACTACAGAACCCGAACTCCCAAAAAAGAAAATCAACCTTCTGTTGGTGCCATCTGACTCAGATGATGAAAGTGAACATGTGCCTGTCTGCACTGCTTTGGAACCTTATCGAGCAGAACCCCTTATCAGCATGGACGCATGTCCTCTGGAATGGTGGTTGAAGCATGAAGGGACATCATGAAGTATGACATGCATCCAACAGAGTGGGTATTCACCCACGAAAGCTCATGCTCCAATACGTCTGTTAGTCTATAAGGTGCCACAGGACCCTTTGCTGCTTCTACAGATCCAGATTAACACGGCTACCCCTCTTATATTATGAATTTTTAGCGCATCTTGCAATGCTGGCTACAAGAGTGCCATGTTCTCACTTTCAGGTGACATTGTAAACAAGAAGCGGGCAGCATTAGCTCCTAAAAATGTAAACAAACTTGTTTTACTGAGTGACTGGCTGAACAAGAAGTAGGACTGAGTGAACTTGTAGGCTCTAAAATTTTACATTGTTTTGGTTTTGAACGCAGTTATTTTTTTGTACATAATTCTACATTTGTAAGTTCAACTTTCATGATAAAGAGATTGCACTACAATACTTATATGAGGTGAACTGAAAATTACTATTTCTTTTGTTTTTTACAGCACAAATATTTGTAATAAAAAATAAAGTGAGCACTGTACATTTTGTGTTCGGTATTGTAATTGAAATCAATATACTTGAAAATGTAGAAAACATCCAAAAATATTTAAATAAATATTTTTAGTTATTATTAACAGTGCGATTAATTGCAATTAATTTTTTTAATCACCTGACAGCCCAAATTTGTTCTTTTAATTTACCTTCTGCTTTTTGAGCATTTCAGATGCACTGGGGGTCACATTTTGAAGCTTTCTCCACTGCCACAAGGGCTAGAAAAAGACGGTTACTCACCTTTGTAACTGTTGTTCTTCGAGATGTGTTGCTCATATCCATTCCAATTAGGTGTGCACGCACCGCGTGCACGTTCGTCGGAGACTTTTTACCCTAGCAACACTCGGTGGGCCAGCAGGTCACCCCCTGGAGTGGCGCTGGTATGGCACCTGAAATATACCCCTGCTGGCCCGCCCGCTCCTCAGTTACTTCTTGCCGGCTACTCCGACAGTGGGGAAGGAGGGTGGGTGTGGAATGGATATGAGCAACACATCTCGAAGAACAACAGTTACAAAGGTGAGTAACCGTCTTTTCTTCTTCGAGTGCTTGCTCATATCCATTCCAATTAGGTGATTCCCAAGCCTTACCTAGGCGGTGGGGTCGGAGTGAGACGTTGCGGACTGTAAAACCGCTGCGCCAAAAGCAGCATCGTCTCTAGCTTGCTGTACCAGCGCATAGTGCGATGCGAAGGTGTGTACAGAAGATCATGTGGCTGCACGGCAGATTTCTTGTATGGGGACATGAGCCAAAAACGCGGCCGAGGAAGCCTGAGCCCTGGTAGAACGGGCGGTAAGGGGTCCCGTTGGCACACTGGCCAAGTTGTAACATGTCCTGATGCAGGACGTGACCCAGGATGCGATACGCTGGGAGGAGATTGCCATGCCTCTCATGCGTTCCGCTACTGCCACAAACAATTGTGGTGAACGCCGGAAGGGTTTAGTTCTCTCAATGTAGAATGTGAGGGCCCTTCGGACATCCAAGGAGTGGAGCTGTTGCTCTCTTCGGGATGAATGCGGCTTTGGGTAAAAGACTGGCAGGAAGACATCTTGGTTAATATGGAAGGCGGCGACGACCTTAGGGAGGAACGCCGGGTACGGTCACAGCTGTACCTTGTCCTTATGGAACACTGTATACGGAGGGTCCACGGTCAGAGCCTGAAGCTGCAAGACTCGCCGGGCCGACGTAATAGCGATTAGGAAGGCCACCTTCCAGGATAGGTACAGCAGCGAGCATGTGGCTAAGGGTTCGAAGGGGGGCGCCATGAGCCTTGTTAGAACCAGGTTCAGGTCCCAAGTAGGGGTAGGCCGTTTGACCTGAGGGTAGAGTCGCTCCAGACCCTTGATAAATCTTGACACCATTGGGTGAGAAAATACGGACTTGCCAGCCTCGCCTGGGTGGAAGGTGGATATAGCCGCGAGGTGGACGCGTAGAGAGGAGATCGCCAAGCCCTGCTGCTTGAGAGACCACACGTAGTCCAAGATGGTGGGGACTAGCACAGCGAGTGGGTCATGGCCGTGCTGACTGCACCAGCAGCAGAAGCATCTCCATTTCGCTAGGTAGGTTGAACGCGTGGAAGGCTTCCTGCTGCCCAACAACACTTGTTGTACTGCATCGGAACAGCGCAACTCGGACTGGCTTAACCAGCCAGGAGCCATGCAGACAGATGGAGGGACTATAGATCCGGATGGCGCATCCTGCCGAAGTCCTGCGTGATCAGGTCCGGCCAAAGAGGTAGGGCAATCGGATTCGCCAGGGACAGATCGAGCAGCATGGTGTACCAAGGCTGCTGCGGCCACGCCGGAGCGATCAGGATGAGGCGGGCCTTGTCTCTCCAGACCTTGATCAGGACTCGATGGACGAGAGAGAAGGGTGGAAAGGCGTAGCAAAGACGACCCGTCCACGGTATGAGGAACGCGTCCGACAGGGAGCCCGGGGAGCGACCTTGTAGGGAGCAGAACACCTGGCATTTCCTGTTCGATCTGGAGGCGAACAGGTCTATCTGGGGAAACCCCCACCTCTGGAAAATGACATAGAGGACGTCCGGACGGATGGACCATTCGTGGGACAGAAAGGATCTGCTCAGGTGATCCGCAAGGGTGTTCTGCACTCCCGGGAGAAAGGAGGCCACTAGATGAATAGAGTGGGCTATGCAAAAGTCCCACAGACGTATTGCTTCCTGACACAGCGGGGGAGGACCGGGTCCTGCCCTGCTTGTTGATGTAATACATGGCCATTGTGTTGTCCGTGAATACCGCAACACAACGGCCGTGCAAATGGCGTTGGAATGTCTGGCATGCTAGGCGAACGGCCCGTAGCTCCCGCACATTGATGTGAAGAGTCAACTCTCTCTGCGACCACAGACCCTGTGTACGCAGGGTCCCCAGGTGCGCATCCCAGCCCAGCGATGATGCGTCCGTTGTCAGGGACACTGAGGGCTGTGGGGCGTGAAATGGTAGGCCCGCACACACTTGGGAGGGCGTTGTCCACCAGCCTAGGGAGCCTAGAACATTCGGTGGAATCGTTACGATTGTGTCTATGGCATCCCTGCCTGGTCGATAGACCGACGTGAGCCAGGTCTGCAACGGGCGCATGCGGAGTCTTGCATGTCTGGTGACGAAGGTGCATGCGGCCATGTGCCCCAGGAGAGCGAGGCATGTTCGAGCAGATGTGGTCGGGAAGGCCCGCAGGCTTGTGACCATGGACACTATGGCTTGGAATCAGTGCCGGGGGAGGCTGGCCATCGCGAGGTTGGAGTCCAGCACTGCCCCTATGAATTTTATGCTCCGCGTAGGCACCAGAGTGGACTTGTCCAGATTGATGGTCAGACCTAGGCTCGTAAACAGCTCTGTGATGATGGTGATGTGCCCGGTCACCTGCGCTTCCGACGTGCCTCGAACGAGCCAGTCGTCGAGGTAAGGGAAGACATGGATACGACGACGTCGCAGGGCAGCCGCGACGACCGCCATACACTTGGTGAATACCCGGGGGTCCGAGGAGAGCCCAAAGGGGAGGACCGTGAACTGGTGGTGGTCCTGATTCACCACAAAGCAGAGATACCATCTGTGTGGGGGAAAGATCGCAATGTGAAAGCACAAATCCTTCATGTCGAGAGCGGCGTACCAATCTCCGGGATCCAGGGAAGGGATGATGGTTCCTAAGGTTACCATGCGGAACTTGAACTTTCTGATGAATTTGTTCAGGCCTCGCAGGTCCAGGATGGGTCGTAGGCCCCCTTTTGGCTTGGGGATTAAGAAGTACCGGGAATAAAACCCTTTGCCCCTTAGCTCCCTTGGCACCTCCTCTATAGCCCCAACGGACAGGAGCTTGCGAACCTCCTGGACGATAAGTTGCTCGTGAGAGGGGTCCCTGAAGAGGGACGAGGAGGGAGGATGGGAGGGGGGTGGAGAAACAAACTGAAGATGGTAACCAAACTGCACCGTGCTCAGGACCCAACGATCCGAAGTCAGCTGGGACCATGACGGTAGGAAGTGGCGGAGGCGGTTGAGGAAATGAAGTGGATCCAGAGGGGGGATTGGTAAGCTGCTCTCGGGTGCACCTTCAAAAGTTCGCCTTGGGTCCCTGTGGTGGCTTTTCAGACCCAGAAGTGTTACCCCTTTGAGGACCTGACTGCCATCTACGGTTTGGCCGGCCTCGCCTCCGGTTGAAATCTTGTCTGGGGCGAGGCGGGGGGTAAGTGCGCTGATGGTAGGGGCGGAATGGCCTTCTCTGAGTCTGGGGCGTGTGCATTCCCAGTGAACGCATGATGACCCGGTTATCCTTCAGGCTCTGTAGCCTGGGATCCGCCTTTTCAGAGAAGAGGTCCTGCTCGTCAAATGGCAGGTCCTGGATCATGTATTGTAGCTCCGACGGTAGTCCGGAAGACTGCAGCCACGATATACGGTGCATGGCTACGCCCGACGCCAGAGTCCTCGCCGCTGAATCTGCGGCATCTAAGGACGCCTGTAGCGAGGTCCTGGCGACCCTCCTGCCCTCTTCCAGGAGAGATGAAAATTTCTGGCGTGAGTCCTGGGGGAGCAGCTCTGTAAATTTGCCGACAGCCTCCCAGGTGTTGTGGCTGTAACGGCTCAGGAGGGCCTGCTGGTTCGCCACACGGAGCTGAAGGCCTCCAGCAGAATAAATTTTATGGCCCAGCAAGTCCATGCATCTGGCTTCCCTGGATTTTGGTGCAGGAGCCTGTTGGCCGTGGCGTTCCCGCTCGTTGACTGATTGTACCATCAAGGAGCAGGGAGCGGGGTGTACATAGAGGTACTCATACCCCTTGGATGGTACCATATACTTCCTTTCCACGCCGTGGGCAGTGGATGGAATGGAGGCCGGAGACTGCCAGATGGTGTCCGCCTTCGCCTGGATCGACTTAATGAAGGGAGGGCTACCCTGGTCGGTGCCTCCGCTGAGAGGATGCTTACTACCGGGTCCTCTACTTCCGGGACTTCCTCTACAGGAAGGTTTACGTTCTGGGCAACTCGCCTCAGCAGGTCCTGATGCGCCTGGAGATCAATCGGCGGGGGCCCTGATGAAGATGTGCCCGCTACCGCCTCATCTGAGGATGAGGACGAAGACACCCCAGGGAGGAGTGGTTCTTGCACGGAAGCCTTGTCCAGAGGGGCCTCCGTTTCCCGGGCATCCTGCTGCACCAGGGGATCCGTGGGGTCTTCCTCCATACCTGAGGGGGGGGGCGACTGACTGTGGCCTCTGGTGCACAACGCTCCGATGGATTGGAGCGAGTTTGTCCCGAAGGTTCGCCCTGGGCTTAGTGGTACGCCCAGGGCGTCCAAAAGGACCATTGAGGTGGACCCTGGTCCATGCGGGCGTGAACATCCGAACCCCCGTAAGAGGCGCTGTCCATATGGGAAGAAGCAGATGAGTGCCTCGAAGGCCATGGAGGAGCCGTCGATGACTGGGGCAGGCCCCTGCGCATCCCGACGTCGCTGTGCGGTGCCGGTGAACGGTACCGGGAGTCATGGCGGTACCGCGATCTAGACCAGGACCTGCTACCAGCTCGGTGCCGGGAGGTCGATTGGTGCCGTCCACTGCCGTGCCGGGACCGGCTGCGGTAGGAACGTCGGTGCCGTGATCTAGACTGGTGCCGAGAGTAGTATGACGGCGACCGGGATCTTGAACGGTGCCGCGAGTACGACCGGTGCCGCAGGCAGCGGTCCCGGGACTGCGAGCAGCGTCTAGATCTCGAGCGGTGATGCTGGGAGTGGACCCTCGATTTGGAACGGGACCGATGCCCGGTAGTACCCGGCGAATGCGGCCGTACCATGGCGGGCTTGCCCATCGATTGGATAACTCGCACTGGCGGTGCCGGGAGTTGGGGCAGCTCGGGCTCTGTCAGTGCGATAAGGTCGCGTGCCGCTGAGAAGGCCTCTGGTGTGGAGGGCGCGACAAGCTCGACCCCTGTCCTCACTGGGGAGCTTGAAAGGCACCGGACTCAACGGTCTCTGAGGGGCCGGAGTCGACGGTGCGACGACGCTCGGTGCCGCAGCAGATGACGGTGCCGGGCGGTCAGGTTTTGAGGTACACTCTGACTGTGGTGCAGTTGCAGGCACCGCAGGAGCCCTGTGCTTTTTGCTCCTCGGGGAGAGGGAGCGGTGCCGGCTAGGGTGCCGGGCCGGTGCCGAGCAGGAAGTTGGAGCCTTCACCGGCACCGGGCGGTCCGGAGCGGAGGCGACACTTGGTCCCAGTGCCGGAGTCGGTGCCGACGGTGGGGGAGTCGGCGCTGCCTCCATCAGGATCTGCTTCAGGCGACTGTCCCGCTCCTTCTTCGTTTGGGGCTTGAACACCTTGCAGATCCGACACTTGTCCACAAGGTGGGACTCGCCTAGGCACCTCAGGCAGGAGTCGTGCGGATCTCCTGTTGGCATTGGCCGATGACAGGCCGCACAAGGCTTAAAGCCGGGTGAACCGGGCATGGGCCCCGGCACCGCGGGGAGGAAAAAGGGGCGAACCCCCGATCCTCAGTATAACTATTTACAACTACACTAAATTAACTTTATAACTACAACTATTGCTATAATAACTGAACTATATACAATAAACTGCACAAGAGTGAAATGCTAGGGAGGTGGAGAACGGCTAGCCGTGCTCCACAGTTCCAACGACCGACACGGGCGGTAAGAAGGAACTGAGGAGCGGGCGGGCCAGCAGGGGTATATATCAGGCGCCATACCGGCGCCACTCCAGGGGGCGACCTGCTGGCCCACCGAGTGTTGCTAGGGTAAAAAGTCTCCGACGAACGTGCACGCGGCGCGCGCACACCTAATTGGAATGGATATGAGCAAACACTCGAAGAAGAACTTACCTTTTCTTTAAGAACAAAGCTGAAATCATCACATATCCACTTGACTCAAGCAGCTGGGGCTTTAAGGAAAACAATAATTATCATGAGACTCATGACAAAATCACGAGAGTTGGCAACACTGGAATAAGCCCTGATATGCTCCAGGGCCCAATTCTGCTCCTAGTCTACTCAGTGGCAAAATACCCACGAATTTGGATGTGCAAAAGATGAAATCAGAAGAATAGGAGGATTTGGTCCATAATTCATTTTGAGGTTTTTTGTACGTTCTCTGGGCTACATCTATTGTCCAAGTCAGCCTTTATGTTCCGTGACAATGATTTAAAAATGCCATCTTTAGAAACTTATTAAAACAAATAATGTACACAATCTTCTGGGAAAGGTCCTGATTTCTACATTCCCCATTCAAGAAAAATAATGACCGTAGCTGTTTATCTTTCCAACCAGAAGGACTGGAACGGTATTTTCCTTTCAATGAAAAGTTTATTTCAATGGGGAATGTCATGGCATCCAGAATACAGCTTTATGCTGTACTGTGGGTTTGTGATGCTGAGGCTGCTTTATGGTGATGACAGTAACAACTGCTCTCTCTCTCTCACACACATATGGCAGTAAGAACTGCTAATAAGGGTTCATTTTTATGAACTTAAGAGTCAGACTGGAGTTCTGTAAGAAAGGGCCCTGGACCAAAGGGCAAAAGGTTAGGAGAAAAGTCCCTGACCCCAACAGCAGCCATTCAGTTTTCTAGGATTTCTTCTTCTGTTTCCTTTAACTTATCCACTAATTTTATACTGGAGAAAAGGTCCTGAAACACATACATGGCTGCAGTGTAATTAAGGGGCAAATCCTTCCTGTTCCACTGTAATATTGAGGTCCTTACATACAGCAAAACTGATGGAGTTCTGTTGCATGGGAGGCTGTGCAGGGGGTGCAAGCTATGAATCTGACTTCACTAAAACATGCTGTTTGACCATATGCAAGGAATTGGGGCAGGGTGACAGTGTTGGAGCTATGTACACGCCCTGGCCTTCACCCCCAAAGAGCAGGAAAGCAGATAGTGGCGACGTAGGATAGCAGCGTCATCTGTCTATAGCAGCCACAGCTGCTGAAGATGCTCAGCAGCCTAAAGGAAAGATTTCTTCTTCACTGTCAGCTGTATGTGCAGCCCACTAGAATACTGACCAACATTTTCAAATTAATTTCAGGGAGATTTGGGGTGGAAGGCCCTGCATGCCTACATTCACCCCTCAGTGGCAACTCCTGTTCTGTGGGGTTAGCCTGGCTCCCCACTCCACTTGCTCTTAGCACTACATGCACTACTGAAAAACAGGCCACTGCAGGCTTTTTTACCAACCATATGAATCTTCAGAAACTTTACTGCCAATGTACAAGGTGGGATCTTTAATCTGAATATGGCTGTAATAGCAAATCTGTACTTTGTAAAAATAATTATACCCTAGATGCAATTCTTCCCACCCATACAGAACTAAAGTTTTAACAAATGAAATGTATATATTTTGATTTTTTTAATCCTTCACTATTACACTAATTCTACTTTTACAAACGTAAGGTGGAAAGCGCTGTCTATATTAATTTTCATTGCAAAGTGCACAGCTTTTGGGGTGTGGACGAGGAGGACTACAAAAACTGGCTCTTTTCTAAGGCCAGGTCCAGACTAGAGCTTTAAATCGATTTTAAAAGCTTTAAATCGATTTAAAGCTGTAACCGTCCACACTACAGAGTGCATAAAATCAATTTTAAGGGTCCCTAAAATCGATTTTGGAACTCCATCAAAACGAGAGGAGTAACCCCAAAATCGATTTTTTAAAATCGATTTTATGATAGTGTGGACGGCCATCGAAGTTAATGGCCTCCGGGACGTATCCCACAGTGCTCTAGTGGCCGCTCTACACAGGTAAAGGTACTCTTCTGCTGGCCAGGTAAACAGGAAAAGCCCCAGGAACTTTGAAATTCCATTTCCTGCTTGCACAGCGTGGAGCTCTCAGCAGCAGAGAGAAGAATGCAGTCTCCTGAAAATAGGAAAAGAGCTCCAGCATGGAGCACACAGGAGTTACAGGATCTGATAGCTGTATGGGGAGAAGAGTCGGTGCTTTCAGAACTGCGCTCGAGCAGACGAAATGAGAAAACCTTTGAAAAAATTTCTAATGCCATGCGGGAGAGGGGACATACCAGGGACTCGTTACAGTGCCAAGTGAAAGTGAAAGAGCTCAGACAGGCGTATCAGAAGACCAAAGCAGCAAAGGGCAGGTCAGGCTCTGCCCCCAAAACATGCCGGTTCTACGACGAGCTTAACGCAATATTGGGGAACAGCGCAACGACGAACCCCCCCTTGTCTGTTGATTCAGAGGTGGGCGTCGTGATTCCTGCAACTACGGAAGATTTATTTGATGGCGATGATCAGTATGATGAGGACCAAGAGGAGGAGGCTCCAGCAGAGAGCACAGAGCATTTTATCCCCCCAAACAGCCAGGATCTTTTCCTCACCCTTACTGAGGTTCCCTGCCAGCCATCTCAAGGCAGTACTCCAGAAAATGAAGCTGAGGGACCGTCCTCTGGTGAGTGTAATTTTTTTTACTAAAAGCTTTGGTTTAATGTAAGCCTTTTTTACTGGGTGCTTCAAATCACTACCTGTACTTAGAGTCACTGACCAAGTAGATTAAAAACCTTTCCTAAAACAGTGACCCATGAGGTGGTTTTTAGAAAAGTCTCCATCCTGCTTGTTGGGGGAACGCGAGAGCAAACCGGGGAAGGAGAGTAGCTTCGCCGCGGTTTGCTCTCCCGTTCCCCGAACCACCCAGCAAACCGCAGGCAAGGAGACCTGCTTGTTCGGGGAACGCGAGAGCAAAGCAGGGAAGGACAGTAGCTTGATTACCAGTACAATCTACTACAGGGATTACTAGCCATTATTAACTTCCCATTTTCTCCGGACAAGGTCTGTGTGCTTCCCTGACCTGCGTCTGAGCAGAACTCTCTGTCCTCAGCCACAAGCAATAAGTATTAAAGGAATCCTAAGGTGACCTTGTGGTAAAGTAAAATGTTCAAGGTTCGGTAACAGGCACAGGTCAGTGAGGAGAAAGACTGTATGAATGGTTGTGTGAAATGTGTCTCATGATTCTTTTATCACTCTTTCCAAACCCCACCCCCCCACACACAGCTGCACATTTCTCCAGCCTCCCTCTCGCTTCTCATCTACGTGGGGGGGGTATCATAAGAAGACTGAGGAAAACGAGGACGCGTGAGGACATGTTCACCGAAATTATGGCAGTAACCCGTACAGAGAGAGCTCAGCAGGGAGACTGGAAGCAATTGGTCACAAAGTACAGGGAGGCTGCCAGTCAACGCGAAGACAGGAGGGACCAACGCGAAAACAGGAGGGACGCCAAAAATGATGTCAGGTGGCAGGAAGATCAGCGCTGGCGAGCAGCAACTCTGGATCTTCTTCGTGATCAGACTGACATCCTCCGTGATATGCTGCAAGAGCTCCGTGGTTTCAGAATGCCCCTACAGCCCGTGTATAACCTCCCTCAGTACTCACCCTGTCCCACACCTTCCAGAACCAGGCGTGTAAGAACGCGTGGGGGAAGGCTCTCTGCACCAGCCCCCTCCACTGCTGCGGACACTCCAACCAGAAGGCTTTCATTAGATTGAAAAGCCCTTTGTGTCCTGTTTTTTCCCTCCTCTAATGATCCAAACTTCTCCCATGGCACCTTTGCCTATTTTTACTCTCAGGTCATGCTATTAAGGCAGTGTGACTGTAGTTTGGTAATGAACTAAAGCAAGCAGCTTTGGAAAGCTGTACGGAAGCTAGTTATCAGCATCAGGATTTGACAATTGGGGATATGGGTAATAAAGGGAAAACAAAGAAAGCAGCCATACCGTAACCTGGTCCATGAGAATTCTTGTTCTGTCTTCTCTGATGCACTTTCTTCTTTCAAACCTCCCTCCCCCTTCCTCCAAACCTCCCTCGCTCCGTCCCCCATAGAACGCTGAGTTATGAAATTTCATGCACAGTATTGTAACAACAAGCATGATGCTTGATTGATGAAAGGATCTGATTTTAAATAAAGAACACAATTCTTGTAACACATAGTAGTAACTTTATTTTCAATAAAAAAGCAGTTAAGGAAGGTTGCAGGTCCTGTGCCTAGCAGCAGACGGAAGCAGCTAATGGTGGAGGTAGGTAATAATTGGGAAATACAGAATTATATGTTTTCCAATGGACAGCTATCGCAAGTAACCTAAGCAAGCAATTGAGGAATGCTGCAGGCAAAGTATCTTGCAGCAGCAACACCGCATAGACGGGGAGGGCAGCAATCAATTGAAAGGAAAATCAGCATTCAAACTGTACCCTGGCCCATGAGGAAGCTACTTTTCAGTGCTTCTCTGATGCGCACAGCATCCTGGTGAGATCTTCTAATTGCCCTGGTGTCCGGCTGCGCATAATCAGCGGCCAGGTGGTTTACCTCAGTCTCCCACCCCGCTATAAAGGCCTCCCCCTTGCTCTCACAGAGATTGTGGAGCACACAGCAAGCAGCAATGACAAAGGGGATATTGGTTTGGCTAAGATCTGAGCGAGTAAGAAGCGTTCGCCATCTCGCCTTAAGCCTGCCAAATGCACATTCTACCACCATTCTGCACTTGCTCAGCCTGTAATTAAACAACTCCTGAGCACTGTCAAGGCTGCCTGTGTATGGCTTCATTAGCCAGGGCATCAAGGGGTAGGCTGGGTCCCCAAGGATAACTATAGGCATTTGGACATCTCCAACTGTTATTCTCTGATCAGGGAAGTAGGTCCCTTGCTGCAGCTGTTTAAACAGTGTAGTGCTCCTGAAGACACGTGCGTCGTGAACCCTTCCTGGCCATCCCACGTGGATGTTGGTGAAACATCCCTTGTGATCCACCAGGGCTTGCAGAACCATCGAAAAGTACCCCTTGCGGTTAATGTACTGGGCACCCTGGTGTTCCGGTGCCAAAATAGGGATGTGGGTTCCATCTATGGCCCCCCCACAGTTAGGGAATCCCATTGCAGCAAAGCCATCCACAATGGCCTGCACGTTTCCCAGAGTCACAACCTTTCAAAGCAGCAGCTTAATGATTGCTTTGGATACTTCCAGCACAGCAGCCCCCACAGTAGATTTGCCCACTCCAAATTGATTCCCGACTGACCGGTAGCTGTCTGGCGTTGCAAGCTTCCATATGGCTATTGCCACTCGCTTTTCCACTGTGAGGGCTGGTCTCATCCTGGTATTATGCCGCTTCAGGACAGGAGAAAGCGAGTCACAAAGTTCAAAGAAAGTGCTCTTACGCATGCAAAAGTTCCGCAGCCACTGCGAATCGTCCCACACCTGCAGGACTATGCGGTCCCACCAGTTAGTGCTTGTTTCCCGTGCCCAAAAGCGGCGCGGAACGGGTAGAACCTCACCCATAACCGTCAGGAGCTCCAACGTGCAGGGGCCCGGGGTGTCAGAAAACTCGTTCTCCAGTTCGTCATCGCTGTCGTCCCTGCATTCAAGCATTCTCTCTTGCATTTCTGCATCATGGGTCAGCAGTGATAGAACGAGAATGCGTGAATTATTTACAGCATTCGCGATCAAGGACAAGAGCAGACCTGGATCCATGCTTGCTGCAAAATGGCGTTTCCCTCACCGCAGCCAGTAAAAACAGCGCGAACTGACTGTGTGCCGTTTACAGGAAGGGGGGGGGGGCTGTACCCAGAACCACCCAGGACGGGGACTTTGATCCCATCATGCACTGGGCTAGTAACCCATAATTCCAAAGGGCAGGGACCCGTGCAGGAACTGTGGGATAGGTACCCAGAGTGCAACGCTCAGGGAAAAGATGGACGCCAGGGAACATGGACGCTCAACATCGATGTAAGTAGCCCTAGTGTGGACGCGCAAAATCGATTTTATAAAGCCTGCTTTATAAAATCGATTTTAATAAAATCGATTTTACCCTGTAGTGTGGACGTGGGCTAAGTGTGTCACAGCAGTGTTGGAAAGCTTAGAGGGGGAAGTTCAAGCAGGGGGAAATCCCCCTAACCTGTTATAACAACTGTGGCATACAATAGCCTAGTCTCCTGTGGGATGCAATACTTTGGTCTAATTTCAGCTGATGGGTTTAGTATGTGGTTGCAGGACGGTGTTGACAACTTGTGATGAGTAGACGATCTGGTGGTCCCTTCTAGTCAAAGTCTAACTCTGATGCTATAAGGGTCAGTATAAATCTCTGGAATCTACTGGAGAGAGGCTTTTCACAGGATTCTGCTATATTCCATGGACTCTATGAGAGAAGAGGCTGTCTTCCTGTCACTCAATCCTTTCCACAAGGAAGGCAGTTTTACTGAGGCCATGTCTACATCTAAAATTTTGCAGCGCTGGTTGTTACAGCTGTATTAGTACAGCTGTATAGGGCCAGCGCTGCAGAGTGGCCACACTTACAGCAACCAGCGCTGCAAGTGGTGTTAGATGTGGCCACACTGCAGCGCTGTTGGGCGGCTTCAAGGGGGATTCCGGGACCGAGAGAGCAAACCGGGAAAGGAAACCAGCTTCGCCGCGGTTTGCTCTCTCGGTCCCGGAGCCAGCCAGCAAACCGCAGGGAAGGAGACCTGCTTGCTCGGGGTTCCGGGACCGAGAGAGCAAACCGGGAACGCCGCGGTTTGCTCTCTCGGTCCCGGAGCCAGCCAGCAAACCGCGGGGAAGGAGACCTGCTTGCTCGGGGTTCCGGGACCGAGAGAGCAAACCGGGAACGCCGCGGTTTGCTCTCTCGGTCCCGGAGCCAGCCAGCAAACCGCGGGGAAGGAGACCTGCTTGCTCGGGGTTCCGGGACCGAGAGAGCAAACCGGGAACGCCGCGGTTTGCTCTCTCGGTCCCGGAGCCAGCCAGCAAACCGCGGGGAAGGAGACCTGCTTGCTCGGGGTTCCGGGACCGAGAGAGCAAACCGCGGCGAAGCTGGTTTCCTTTCCCGGTTTGCTCTCTCGGTCCCGGAACCTCGAGCAAGCAGGTCTCCTTCCCCGCGGTTTGCTGGCTGGCTCCGGGACCGAGAGAGCAAACCGCGGCGTTCCCGGTTTGCTCTCTCGGTCCCGGAACCCCGAGCAAGCAGGTCTCCTTCCCCGCGGTTTGCTGGCTGGCTCCGGGACCGAGAGAGCAAACCGCGGCGTTCCCGGTTTGCTCTCTCGGTCCCGGAACCCCGAGCAAGCAGGTCTCCTTCCCTGCGGTTTGCTGGCTGGCTCCGGGACCGAGAGAGCAAACCGGGAAAGGAAACCAGCTTGATTACCAGAGGCTTCCTCCTTCCACGGAGGTCAAGAAAAGCGCTGGTGAGTGTCTACATTGCATTACCAGCGCTGGATCACCAGCGCTGGATCCTCTACACCCGAGACAAAACGGGAGTACGGCCAGCGCTGCAAACAGGGAGTTGCAGCGCTGGTGATGCCCTGCAGATGTGGACACTCTCAAAGTTGCAGCGCTGTAACTCCCTCACCAGCGCTGCAACTTTCTGATGTAGACAAGCCCTCAGTTTGGCAGGAAAGCTTTGTCAAAGGGCAAACACAACAGTAATCATCTAAGTGTTAACTACCAAAATCCCCATCTTCAAAATAGCCACACAGTCTGAAGTGGTCATTAACTTCAAAGTGTGCCTGTTCAAATGCTAAGTCTATAGACAAAGGAAGTATTAAGCTTAATTCTCAAACCTTGAAGGAGGAACTGAAATACACCCAATTCACTCTAAAACTTCAAGGACGGGCTATTTTATATTTTATAACAGATTCTCTGTTCAATCTCCTTTGATTTCTCCATTTGCTTTGTAAATACAGAGTACTAAAGGTGCTACCACTTTAGGCTAAGTTTTGTGCACTAGAACTCTGCTAAATATTAGAGATGGAGAGACTTATAAATTATTATTTGGACCTTTCCAAAGTATAGAATTATTGGGACATTGAAGATGATAGGCAGGTGAAGAGCTAAAAGGACATTAAAAATGAATATGGGAAATATGCATTGTTCTCTAAAAACAAGATTCTGCAAAACCTGCAGAAGTTCTCCACAGAGGATTCAGTCAAATAAAAAAAGTTATTTCCAAACCCGACTAAATGCAACACCTTTGCAATTTTCAAGTGGTCTGTGGAAAAATATATTAGACTCAAGAACAATCAAGATATCTCACTTTATTTTCATTTACTTGCTATTACTTATAGGAGGATCAACCAAAAAAGAATGAAAAATGGGCAGGGTGAGATAAGAGAGAATATTCTTTTTCTTGGCTGGGTCCCAAGAAGGGCCTCCCAAAATGAAGCTGAGCACAGCTGGGGGGGGGGGTGTGTGTCACTAACTCTAAATCCACCACTGGCTGTCACCTGGGCTGCGGATACTGTGTCAGCTGATCCCTCCAGTATCCAACCCACTTGGGCAGTACAGCAGAAATGGCCCCGCCCATTATCTCCTCTCCACTCTCTAGGCCACCCACCACTTGCTGTCCCCCTACCCCCTGCTTAAAAATGATTGCTTGCCCCTCCCACCCTCAGGCTTTTCTAGAATCGGTGACAAACTTAGATGAATAATTCTAAACTAGACAGAGGCAACTTCAGTCCAGCTCAAATGAGAAAAAGGTTTTAGCCACACACATGGAAGGCAGAATTGTAACTCACTTATCTGCATTGCAGAGATTCCACTCCTCACTTCCAGCAGGTGAAGAAATAACTAGTTTCCAAAATTATCCAGCTTGTGAGAAGTGAGTTAAAACCACTATGGACTGGATTGACATGGGAAGGATACAGAATCATCACTATTATTGCGCTTCAGTAAAGAATTAGTAAAAACTGAACACTATAAATGTGTACATAAGATTATCCCATTAATATCTGTCCTTTGAGGCAGTCTAGCATTGTTTTATTTATCCTATAAATCACAGATGCCAATTTTTCCCCCCCCCGGATGCTCAGCCCTGATTCTGCCCCTCGCCACTCCACCTCTTCCTGCCCTACTCCGCCCCCTCCCCAAGGCTCCACCTTGCTCTACCTCTTCCCACTCCGTCCCTTCCCCAAAGGCCCTCAGCCCATCTGCTGCTCTCCACCCTCCCCCAAGTACCTCTTGCCAGCTGCCTAACAGCTGATCAGTGGTCCCACCAAACAGTTGTGGCTGGTAGGTGCTGAGCACACCCTATTTTTTTTTTCTGTGGGTACTTGAGCCCTACAGCACCCACAGAGTTGCTGCCTATGCTATGAATATCTAATCCAGGAGCAGGAGTTTTCCATAAACTCTTATTCCCATATCTGATCCACCAACACAGAGAAAAATTCTGACAGGACATAGCATGATTCCCTTAAACCCACAGATACGTGAAAAACATTCTTCAACATTACACTTGAAAGGTTTTTGTGAACCTTGTGTTTCGATTCATAAAAGTCACAGAGGTGGGGGTGTGAGGGAGGAGGGCTAGGAAAAGAATAACACATCTGCCTAAAGACTGCTTCCAAAAATTATATTCCAGGCAATACTTTGGAAGTGCACCACCACACTTTTCTTACAGATGCAGGGTTTTCCTGTACAATACAAAGTTAAGGCTCTCTTTGGTTAAGTTGAAACATGCAGATAAGATTACATGAACTGAGGATCGAAGCTTTGCCATCATGCTAACCGCAGTCTACATCTGAAACATTTAGGTCAGATATTGTTTCCTTAAGAAGATTACATTGGGTAGTTTGAAACTTAAGACGCAAGTACAATAAAAAGGATGATTACATAAGTTTATTCCAATTTACTTTTACTTATGACTGACAGCTCAGTTAAATACCTCATCCCAGGCTTTCGGTATTCGTGATGCACAGAATAAGATCATCAGGACAGTTCTTATTTGGTTTCATCCATGCCCCTATTCCACTGCCTGCCATTTAGCTTTAATAATAGTCCATCTGAGAAGCCACATCCTCTCATACAGCCTATAATAGGAAGCTACAAACGCACATTGCATTGCTAGCTCTACCGGATATATCCATTCCCTCACCTTTTGACTGTTATAGCCAGAGGGAGCAGAACACATGGACTGAATGAGAGAACAGAGTATGTGAGCAGAGCTTGGATTTAATAATACCGTTTGTTGAGGCTCCTGGATAATAGAACAAAAGCGGTTGTTACTGCAAGCATTTCACAGAGCTTGTATAGTCTTTGGGCCACAATCCTGCAAACATTTTATTCACATAAATAGCTTCTAGTCATGAGAATAGCCATTTGCAGGATCAGATCCCTTGTCTTCTGGAACATTTGTTTGGCTAGAGAAAGTTTACACAGCTTGTGCTGAGAATTATTCCATGGGAAATAAAACCTGTTCAGCCCCTTCCACTCACTTGCCAACTCTCTCCATTGCTCTTACCTCACTTCCCTCAGGTGCACTAGCAATGTCCCATAAAAGACCAGAAAGTGTTCAATACAAGCAACATTTCTGCTGAGAGAGAATTTTGTATCAAATTTAACATGTTTGCTTTGGTCCACTATAATTGCATGTTACAATCTGGGCCCACTGCAGGCAACGTGTTGTATTACCATTACCCAATTAATTTTCAAGTACTGCAAGGAACAGGTAAACCTGGACTGGAAGAAGAGACCATAGATGATGTCAAGGTTTTTTCCCCACTTTGAACTTTAGGTACAAAAAGTGGGGACCTGCATGAACACTTTTAAGCTTAATTATTAGCTTAAATCTGGTACGCTGCCACCAGCCAGAATTTAGTGTCTGGCACGCTTTCTGTTCCCCCAAAACCTTCCTTGGGGAACCTAGACCCAAACCCCTTGGGTCTTAAAACAAGGAGACATTAACCATCCCCCTCCTCTTCCCCCCAGACTTTCCCCTCCCTGGGTTGCCTTGAGAGGCTTCACACCGATCCAAACTCCTTGGATTTAAAACAAGCAGGAATTAACCATCTCCCCTCCTTTCCCCCCACCAATCCCTGGTGAGTTCAGACTCAATCCCTTGGATTTTAAAACAAGGAAAAATCAATCAGGTTCTTAAAAAGAAAGCTTTTAATTAAAGAAAAAAATAAAAGTTCTCTCTGTAAAATCAGGATGGAAAATGCTTTACAGGGCACTCAGATTCATATAGACTAGAGGGGACACCCCCCCCCAGCCTTAGATTCAAAGTTACAGCAAACAGAGATAAAAATCCTTCCAACAAAAAGACACATTTACAAGTTAAGAAAAAAAACATAAGACTAATCCGCCTTGCCTGGCTATTACGTACAATTTTGAAACATGGAAGACTGATTCAGAAAGATTGGGAAAACTTGGGTGTACGTCTGGTCCCTCTCAGCCCCAAGAGCAAACAACGAACAAAAAAAACCAAACAAACACCACCAAAGACTTCCCTCCACCAAGATTTGAAAGTATCTTGTCCCCCTATTGGTCCTCTGGTCAGGTGTCAGCCAGGTTTACTGAGCTTCTTAACCCTTTAAAGATAAAAGAGACATTAACCCTTAACCATCTGTTTATGACATGCCCCCCAAATCTCAGACAGTGTGGAACCACACTGGCGGTGATTTCTTCCTAGAACTTTAGAACAAACAGATTAATAAAACACATGCACCTTTACATATACTACTAATTATGTAAACTACAAGACTTTTCACATTTTAAGGACAATTTTTAACCAGTTGATTTTGGGAAACTTTCACGGGAAAGTGCATTAGCTACTTTGTTAAAAGTTCCTGAAATGTGTTGAATTTCAAAATCAAAATCTTGGAGAGCTAAATTCCATCAAAGCAGTTTTTTGTTGTTTCCCTTGGCAGTATGAAGCCACTTTAGCGCAGCATGGTTGGTTTGGAGCTGGAAACGCCGTCCCCAAATGTATGGGCATAGCTTTTCCAGGGCATACACAATAGCGTAGCATTCTTTTTCACTGATTGACCAGTGACTTTCCCTCTCAGACAGTTTCTTGCTGAGAAACACAGGATGGAAGTTTTGATCCGGTCCTTCCTGCACTAAAACTACTCCTATACCACGCTCAGATGCATCTGTGGTTACTAGGAATGGTTTGTCAAAGTCTGGGGCCCTTAGCACAGAGTCAGACATGAGTGTCGCCTTAAGCTGGGTAAAGGCCTTCTGACACTCATTAGTCCACTTAACTGCATTTGGCTGGGTCTTTTTGGTCAGGTTTGTTAGTGGGGCAGCGATTTGGCTGTAGTGTGGTACAAATCACCTGTAATACCCGGCCAAGCCTAAGAAGGATTGGACCTGTTTCTTTGACTTTGGGACAGGCCACTTTTGGATAGGATCCACCTTGGCCTGTAGAGGTGTCATAAACAGATAGTTAAGGGTTAATGCCTCTTTTACCTGTAAAGGGTTAAAAGCAGTGAACCTGGAACACCTGACCAGAGGACCAATCAGGAGACAAGATACTTTCAAATCTCAGTGGAGGGAATTTGTGCTGGGGGGAGGCTTCTCTCTAGTGTCTATAAGCTGAAAGACCCTGTAACAGTTTCCAACTGATTTTACAGAGACAATTTTTACTTTTTCTTTCTTTTATTGAAAGCTTTTCTTGTTTAAAAGACCTAATTGATTTCTTCCCTTGTTAAGGCTCAAGGGAATTGAGTCTGTACTCACCATGGAATTGGTGGGAGAGAGGAGGGAAGGGAGGGGGGAAGGTGGAATTCCTCTGTGTTTTAGATTCATGGAGCTTGAATCTGTATTGCCTCTTGGTGAGGGGAAAAGAGGAGGGGGGAAGGTGACATTCCTCTCTGTTTTAAGATTCAAGGAGTTTGAATCACAGTAATCTCCTAGTGTACCCAGGGACGGGAGGATCTGGGAGGAAGAAAGGAGGGAAGGGAAATGGTTTATTTCCCTTTGTTGTGAGACTCGAGGGGTTTGGGTCTTGGGGGTCCCCTGGGAAGGTTTTGGGGGCACCAGAGTGTACCAGGCACAGGAAGTCCTAGTTGGTGGCAGCCTATCAGATCTAAGCTGGTAATTAAGCTTAGAGGAATTCATGCTGGTACCCCATCTTTTGGACGCAAAGGTTCAGAGTAGGGGGGTCATACCATGACAAGGAGGTTTATTGTTCCTTGACCCACCTGGTGTCCAAGGTAAGTCACTCTGTTTTGGCCTATTTGACACTTTTTAGCCTTAACAGTTAGTCCTGCCTCCCTGATGCGCTCAAAGACTTTTTCCAGGTGTTCCAGGTGTTCTGCCCATGAATCAGAAAAAATGGCCACATCATCAAGGTAGGCAACTGCATATTCTCCCAATCCTGCTAGGAGACCATCTACAAGTCTTTGGAAGGTGGCGGGTGCATTTCGCAGCCCGAAAGGAAGCACATTAAATTCATGCACCCCTGCATGGGTGATGAAGGCTGACCTTTCTTTGGCGGGTTCATCTAGCGGTACTTGCCAGTAACCCTTGGTTAAATCTATTGTAGAGATGAACTGGGCATGTCCCAGTTTCTCCAATAGCTCATCAGTGCGTGGCACTGGATAGTTGTTGGGACGAGTTACAGCATTTAGCTTACGGTAGTTCACGCAAAAGTGTATTTCCCCATCTGGTTTGGGTACTAGAACCACTGGAGATGCCCATGCACTGGTAGAGGGGTGGATTATATCCATCTGTAGCATGTTTTGGATCTCCCATTCTATAGCAGCTTGGGCATGAGGAGACACCCGGTAGGGTGGGGTTCTAATTGGGTGAGCATTACCTGCGTCAATGGAGTGGTATGCCCGTTCAGTCCATCCTGGGGTGGCTGAGAACAATGGGGTGAAGCTAGTGCACAGCTTCTTGATCTGTTGCCGCTGCAGACATTCCAAGGTGGTGGTGAGGTTCACCTCTTCCACGCCACCATCACTTTTTCCTTCATAGTAGACACCTTCAGGCCACTCAGCGTCATCTTCTCCCTGGGCTGTAAACTGACAAACCTTTACGTCTCTGGAACAAAAGGGCTTGAGAGAATTAACATGGTACACTTTAGGCTTCAGGGTTGAGGTGGGAAATACTATGAGATAGTTAACAGCTCCTAGGCGCTCTTGGACCATGAATGGCCCTTCCCATGACACTTGCATCTTATGGGCCTTTTGCGCCTTCAAGACCATAACCTGGTCTCCTACTTTGAAGGAATGCTCTCTGGTATGTTTATCATACCAGGTCTTTTGCTCTTCCTGAGCATCCTTTAGGTTTTCTTTAGCAAGGGCTAAAGAGTGTCGGAGGGTGCTTTGTAGGTTGCTTACAAAGTCTAGAATGTTTATGGAAGGCATAAACCTCTTCCATTGCTGCTTCACCAACTGTAATGGCCCCTTAACCTCGTGGCCATACACAAGTTCGAATTGTGAAAACCCCAAACTGGGATGTGGTACAGCCCTGTAGGCAAAAAGCAATTGCTGGAACACTAGGTCCCAATCATTGGAATGTTCATTGACGAATTTACGTATCATGGCCCGCAAAGTTCCATTAAACCTCTCCACCAGGCCATTGGTTTGATGGTGGTAAGGAGTGGTAACCAAGTGATTCACCCCATGAGCTTCCCACAGATTTTTCATAGTCCCTGCCAGGAAATTAGTTCCCAAATCTGTAAGGATGTCGGAGGGCCAACCTACCCTGGCAAAAATGTCTGTTACGGCCTGGCACACAGTTTTAGCCCTGGTGTTGCTTAGAGCTACTGCTTCTGCCCATCGGGTAGCAAAGTCCACAAAAGTCAGTATGTACTGCTTTCCTCTGGGGGTCTTTTTGGGAAAGGACCCAGAATATCCACAGCTACTTGCTGAAATGGGACCTCTATTATGGGGAGTGGTTGGAGAGGGGCTTTGACCTGGTCTTGGGGCTTTCCCACTCTTTGCCACACCTCACAAGACCGACATAATTAGCAACGTCCTTGCCCATCCCCTCCCAATGGAAGGACTTCCCCGACCTGTCTTTGGTTCTGTTCACCCCAGAATGGCCACTGGGATGATCATGGGCTAAGCCTAAGAGCTTTACCCTGTACTTAGTTGGAACTACCAACTGTTTTTGAGGATGCTAGTTTTCCTGGTGTCCACCAGAAAGAGTTTCTTTGTATAAAAGTCCTTGTTCTACAACAAACCGGGATAATTTAGAAGAGCTGAGAGGCGGTGGGGTGCTCTGTGCCGCCGCCCAAGCTTTCTGAAGGCTGTCATCTGCTTCCTGCTCAGTCTGGAACTGTACCTTTGAAGCTGGAGACACCAGTTCCTCCTTAGACTGTGGACTTGGGCTTGGTCCCTCGGGAAGCAATGTAGGTGACAGAGTTGTTTTCGTTGATGGTGAACCACTTTCCGCTGGTGCACTATGCGATATTTCAGGCTTTGGCTGAGCCTCTTGGTTAGGGTTGTCTGCTGCTTCTGCCAGTTCAGGCCCGCTGGTGCCCTCTGGCGTTGGGTTTGGAGATGGGTTTGCAAGCACTGGCGTCAGTGAGGGCAACAGTTCTGGTGCTGGTTGTTTTTCCAGTTCTGGTTCTGGGACTGGATGCACTGTGGCTGTTGCAGTCATTGGCAAGGGATCCGGGTCCACCACCTCTGTCTGGGTCTCTGGTAATACAGACGAGGCCCTTGTGGACGGCTCAGGAACAGGGATGGGTCTGGAAGCTTGCCTGGCTTGGCTGCGTGTAATCATTCCCACCCTCTTGGCCCGCTTCACCTGGTTGGCCAAGTCTTCCCACAGTAGCATGGGGATGGGATAATTGTCATAGACTGCAAAAGTCCACATTCCTGACCAGCCCTTGTACTGGACAGGCAGTTAAGCTGTAGGTAAGTTTACAGATTTTGACATGAATGGGTAAATTGTCACTTGGGCCTCTGGATTGATGAATTTGGGGTCCATTAAGGATTGGTGGATAGTTGACACTTGTGCCCCCATGTCTCTCCACGCGATAACCTTCTTTCCGCCCACTCTCAAGGTTTCCCTTTGCTCCAAGGGTATTTGAGAGGCATCTGGGTCTGGGGATCTTTGGTGTGATGGTGGTGTAATGAACTGCACTCGGTTGGTGTTCTTGGGGCAGTTGGCCTTTATATGTCCCAGTTCATTACATTTAAAACATCGCCCAGCTGACTGGTCACTGGGTCGAAGTGGGTTGCTGGAGACTGGTGAGGTGGGACAATAGGGCGTCTGGGGCTTTCCTTGGCTTGTAGGTGGGGTCTTGGGTTGTCCTCAGTGATAGGGTTTATTTTCGGTTTGCCCCCTGTGATATTCGCTCCCCTTGCTAATAGCTTTTTTCTTTTCTGCCACTTCCACCCATCTGGCTCCAATCTCCCCCACCTTGGTTACAGTTTTGGGTTTCCCATCTAGGATGTACCTTTCTGTTTCCTCAGGAACACCCTCTAAGAACTGCTTCATTTGCATTAGGAGGGACAGCTTGCCAGAGAGTTAATATTTGCTCCTGATATCCAGGCATTCCAATTCTTTCCAATGTTGTAGGCATGTCGGGTAAATGACACATCTGGTTTCCACCTGAGGGCTCTGAACCGCCGACGGGCATGCTCAGGTGTTAGCCCCGTTCTGATTCTGGCCTTGGTTTGAAAAAGTTCATAATCGTTCATGTGTTCCTTAGGCATTTCAGCCGCCACCTCTGCTAACGGTCCACTGAGCTGTGGCCTCAGCTCTATCATGTACTGGTCTGTAGAGATGTTGTATCCATGGTAGGTCCTTTCAAAATTTTCTAAGGCGGCCTCAGTATCACCACCTGCCTTGTAGGTGGGGAATTTCCTCGGATGGGAAACGGTACCTGGAGAAGGGTTGTTAGGGTTGGCTGTTCCATCCTGCTTAGCCTTTTCTAATTCCAGGGCCTCCCTCTGGAGCTCCAAAGCCCTCTGGTGGTCAGCCTCTTTGGCTTTTTCTTCTCTTTCTTTCATCTCTATAGCTCTCCTGTGGGTCGCTTCTTCCCTGGCTATTTCTGCCTTAATTAGTTCCATCTGTCTCTTATGTTCATTGTCTTTCTTTGTTGCTTTCAGTCTAGCCATTTTTAGTTTGTTAGTTGCTCCACTGGTACTGATTTTTCTGCTCTCTTGTGCTGGCCATACTACCTCTGCAGCTTACTGACTGGGATGCTTCAACTCAGGGCTGCGTGGTTAACGGAGATTTTCTAACTAACTATACCCGAGAGGTAGAAAGAAAGAAAACAATTCCACTTGTAAATGCCTTTTGCTGGCTGTCTGCTGGCTCACAGCTCGAAGCCTTCTCTTAACAAAGACCCTTGTTAAAAAACTTAACACCTCTGCCCTCAGGCTGCTTTCCAAGCAGCTAGAAAGGAGAGAAAAAAAATCCTGCTGGCTTTTGGTTCCTAAGAATCCCAAACGCTGCTCACCATGTCAAGGTTTTTCCCCCACTTTGAACTTTAGGTTACAAAAAGTAGGGACCTGCATGAACACTTTTAAGCTTAATTATTAGCTTAAATCTGGTACGCAGCCACCAGCCAGAATTTAGTGTCTGGCACACTTTCTTTTCCCTTAAAACCTTCCCTGAGAAACCCAGACCCAAACACCTGGGGCCTTAAAACAAGGAGACATTAACCATCCCCCTCCTCTTTCCCCCAGACTTTCCACTCCCTGGGTTGCCTTGAGAGGCTTCACACCGATCCAAACTCCTTGGATCTTAAAACAAGCAGGAATTAACCATCTCCCCTCCCTTCCCCCCACCAATCCCTGGTGAGTTCAGACTCAATCCCTTGGATTTTAAAACAAGGAAAAATCAATCATGTTCTTAAAAGAAAACTTTTAATTAAAGAAAGAAAAAAAGTAAAAGTTATCTCTGTAAAATCAGGATGGAAAATGATTTACAGGGTACTCAGATTCATATAGACTAGAGGGACCCGCCTCCCCAGCCTTAGATTCAAAGTTACAGCAAACAGTGGTAAAAATCCTTCCAGCAAAAAGACATATTTACAAGTTAAGAAAACAAACATAAGACTAATCCGCCTTGCCTGGCTATTATGTACAATTATGAAACATGAAAGACTGATTCAGAAAGACTGGGAAAACCTGGGTGTACGTCTGGTCCCTCTTAGCCCCAAGAGTGAACAACGAACAAAAAAAAAACCAAAAACCACCAAAGACTTCCCTCCACCAAGATTTGAAAATATCTTGTCCCCCAGGTGTCAGCCGGGTTTACTGAGCATCTTACAGGTAAAAGAGACATTAACCCTTAACCATCTGTTTATGACAGATAAGAATTACTGTTGGCTTCCATTACAGGAAATGTTACTAATTCAAGTAGTACGTACATACACCTGGACAGAGTGGCTGCTCTGTTTCCTGATGCTGTGACTGTTTTTTGGCACAACTGTGATTACTGCTTAACTACAAAGGGCAGAAAGTTAAGGAGTAACTATGCCGTCTAGTCAAGACAGCCTCTTACACTGAATAATATATTGTGGACCTTGTTCAGAACAACAGAACAAAAACAACATTTAACATTTGTGAAGGAAGTGAATTCTAATGTGAAATATTGTATGCAGAAACATTTCAGGTCCTACAAAATCCAGTGTTTATCCAGTGTTAAGGAACAAGGAAGGGGGGAAATGGAGAAATAACAACTAACAAAAATAAGGAAGAAGTTTAATCAAAGGAAGATGACTGCCATAAGTGGTCCCAAGCAATTGTCTCAGGGTAGTCATATGCTGACTCCCACTATGCATCTCTGCTCTTCTGTTGACTCAGATTTTGCTCAGCCACTAGAAAACAGTGTCCTGCTCAGGTGCCAAAAATATCTCAAACTGTTGTGCTTGTTCCCCCATCTTCAAGGCATCATAGGCTCTGTCACCTCCGGGCCACCTTTGAGGAAGATCAATTTAGATGGACTGAATGTGGGTAATGGTATAGCAATAAAGGCAATATTATTTTCCATTAAAATGGGGCCCTTCATTCTCAAGCATCAAAAAATGCTGTACAAACTCTGAGCTAAATTCCTGGAAAAACCCCATTGACTTCAATGGAATTACTATACCAACATACACTTGACCATATATACCTCACTACTGAATCAGAAGGTGCACTAGAGAGGGGCGGCTAACTAGACCACAGTGCAACAGAAGGAAGGGGAAATTTTCATCAGACTCCTACAAAAATTGCACAGGGAACTTTAATGTCAATACAGAACAAAGAGCATCTTAGTATTTAAGGTGCTGTCTAGAAGCCACACACACAGTAACTTACATTGTACTGAAAAAGTTATACCAGAACATGCATGCAGTTTATAGGACCTGACATCCTGTAGGTTAGACTGCAGAGTAGATTTTTATAACTTTACAGTTTATCTAGATTCTTCTACTAAATCTACTGCAATATTTTTTGGTCTAAATTAAAAGGATTATTAAGACACAATTATTCATAAGTACAAAAATTCATAATTTGATATATCATCCACTAACTTAATTAAGATCAGACACTAATCACTTATGAAAATCAAATTTGCTTTGCTAATGGTACTGAACCACACAACTCTGAAGTGAGTCAGGAGATATACGTTAACTTTGCTTCCATATGCCACCAAAATATGGTTTGTTGTCAGCTTCCAAGGCTGGCTGACAAGTTATAATACTTTACATCATGTTGCAGTTCTTTCATGCATTACATTAGAAAGTGCACCTTTTGATCTCAGACATAAGGTATTTATTTTTCTGTTTTCAAACAAAACAGCAAGTACTTGTGGTCTAATGGTATTTCACAATTAGAAGTAGTAGTATTTGATGAAGCAAATAATTACCAGTATTATAGCAGATAAAACAATATCAGTTAGCAGAATTTTCAAAAGCACTCAATGTTGTCCTCACTTTGCTCCAACTGACTTCAAGGGAAACTGAGCACTTTTGAAACTCCCATTCTCAATGTAAACAAGCAGACAACTCCAGCCTGTGCTCATTGTATAGCAATGTCTGAAGTTATGGGACAGCAATGAGTTCTACCTCAGAGTTCACATGCTATGTAACTGAGTCCTCTGGGGATATTTTTTCCACTTTACATTTGCAATTATAATATCGACAGCTGTGAAATAATTGATTGGAATGAGTGCAGGTTATTTTCTCAAGCTAGGAATCACGGAGTCCATCACCTCCAATTTCAGGAGGAAACCTCCCTCCAGTTTCATACAGGAACAAGAGCACTCCCACTTCACACAAGGGTACTGGATCATATGCAGAAAAAGAAAAGAGTATCTGATATTTAGATCGCCTGCTGTGAAACTTTTGAGAAACAATGCTTAATATGCAAAATTTTCCCAAAAAAGTCTTTTTGAGCAACATCCAAAAGGTAAAGCGGCAATCCACAAATGCATTTTCCAAACACTAACTGACGGGTGATAGAAGGTCACACGTGTTGTACTGGATTCTAAAGGGCAAAAAGTAACAGCTGGGCAGCCCTGCTCAGTTCTTTATCTGGAACTGTACAAATGTACCTGAGGTACATCATAAGAACATAGAAGTTGCCATACTATACACCAATGGTCCATCTAGACTCATGTCCCGTCTCCAGCAGTGACCAGCACCAGTTTCTCCACAGGAACCACCATAATGGGAAATTTTGCAATAGTAAACACCAACAGGTTTTCCCCCCCTGTACCTCAGAGTGGTGTGGATATGTCCTAGAGCAACCATTGATATAGATGCATCTTTAGTGCAAACTATATGCAGTCTTAACCGAGAACTGAAATTCAGCTGCCAAAATCTTCATTCAGTCTCGCTGCCCATTATAAGAGGACTCCTTGAATTACCAGGATTGACTGGCATAATTCCAACACTAGTTACCCTGTGTGAGGTGCTTCTCCCAAATTCACACTGACAAAGCGATCAGAATGGTCTACTCCCCATTCAGCCTGGTAAAAATCTCATTCATCTTCAAAGGACATTAGTAATTTAAGCCTGCGGTGGAGGGGGGAAACAGAGGCCCTTGGAGGGTTCACTAATTCTTGGAGATTGCCAGTGCTGTTCCCACAAGGCAGGAGGCCCAGTCAGATCATTATGTATCAACTTTCCAGCCACAATAATGAAGTGACAAGGATCTCTTGGCTTAAACTTTGTAATTAGAATTTAGTAACTAGACAGGTCAGAAATGGGTATAGCACCGAGGATCTTTTTCTTTCATGTACAGTTCCTTTCTTGTGCAAAAGAGTTACAACAGCTGCAGTTGCCAAAGAGGGAAATGGCCAGGATCAAACGGGGGAAAGAGCAGATCTCTGCCAAGAAAACTGTTAAAACAGGGAGAAATGTTATTTTGCTGATAGACAGTATCTAGAACTAAGGACATTGCCCTTGGGTAGAGACGAAGTTTACTTCTACTGAAAAAAAATATTAAACCAGCCTGTTTGTCCAGGTATGTGCCAGATCTCTGTCAAGTTCATGCTACTTCCTTTCAATACTTTAAAAGACTAAAAACCAGCTGATTACACATTAACACATGTGAGTCAGTTCTTCCACATCCCAGCCAGTTTTCCCAGACTTGCTGTTCCTTTGAATCTGAAACTACTGTTAAAAAGATTGACAGGCGTGACTGTAGATATTATCAACACCCAGTTTAAACCACAGGATTAAATATAATGGAAGTGTTTGCCTATTAAAGGAATACATTTATATACCCCCAAACTGATGCTTGTAATTGGTGTCAAGTATCTATTCACTCTGGTGCAACTAAATTGTGAACATTAAAGTAAAACTAATCAATCATAATGGCTCATGTGGTTTTCCTTAAAGCCACCAGGTGGCAATAGCAGCCCAGTTAACCAGTGCAGGCGCTGTGAACTCTAGAAAGTATTTATTCTTATCCCATACCCTTCTAAAATAAGGCTCAGTTCAATTTGCTACCAGTTAAACTCTAAGTCAGAGTAATTAAGTAAAAAAAAAAGAAACCATATGACCACACTTATTGTCCTTGAGATTCCAAAGATCTGACCACTCCTGGGCAATAATGAGAATCTTTGAATATAAAGTCGAATTTGGCCAATATCACCGTATCCTGGACTATGTTCAGAATGCCTCTCTGAGCTCTCTAATGTACAGCAATAGTGTGCACATTGCACTAGCCCATTATCAGATGCAGCTCACTCCTCTTCCGAGCAGATCCTTTTGTCTGGGCACCAGTGCAGCGGTGGGGGAACATGGCCCTGCATCATCCCACTCTCTTTTGGGGCACCAGCTGACCCTCTGATGGTAACAGCTCTGCATATCATCATCATCAAACTTGCCAATTTATAGACAATACCATAACATTTTATATGCCCATAGATGGTGTTCTATGAGCTCACTATACACCCCTCTTGTATATAGTGTTCTGATAACACCTGGGAAGGTAGAAAGGGAACAGTTCAAGAGCTATCAATCTGTGGTCCTCACATGGGCTGTGCAAGGGTTATTAAAAAGGCAAATCTGAATGCTTTTAAAAGGTATCAGATTACAATAACAATGAATCTTACCAGCACAGGGACCAACAATGCATACTCTATCTTGGCCTGGTTGAGTCAACTCATCATGTTAGTCCAGACGCATTCAGTTGAATTCCAAGATGGATGCCAGTTAGTGCTAGTTGTGATGGTGTTTCTTTAATAAGATATGGACTGAGACCACCATAACATTTCACATATGCCATCGAACAGATGGCGCAAATCACACAGGCCACCGCCAGAGCAGAAAGTTTCTAATCCCCACTGATCTGAAATAGGAACAGTGATGTAATGACTTGTCATTTCACATTTTACTTTAATTTTTTTCTAAAAGGTTTAAAAAACTCAAAAATTGAATATTTCATTTTGGGTCAAACAATACACTTTGTTTGACTCCAATTTCTTTGTTCAATTTTTTGATACAACTAGTGAATCAAAAAATTCAGTGATTTGCAGAGCTCTGACCACCAGGACTAGGCAGCTCTCTGCAGCATGGGGTGGCCTCTAGAGGCACTATGCCGGAAGGAAAAGAGGAGCTAGGGCTAAGTACAGGGCAGAACAAGTCTCCACCTGCCTGGAACCTCCCTCCTTCCTCCATCACATATCCCTGCTATGCCCTGAAAACTAGCTGCTGCTGAGTCCCACTGGGAAGCATCAGGGGGCAAATAGCTTCCAAATATTAGACAGTTATTGAGGCTGATCAGAACCACAGAGACACAAAAAATGGCTTAATGCTGAAGAACTAGCTGGGAAGAAGAGGGGAGGAAATAAGGCAGATGCAGAGCAGGAGACTTTGGGAGCAATTTTGATGCTTTTGAGAAGGTAGCATTGCAATGGAGGGGAGGCAGAAAAGGATGCATTACTGCAGGCAGAAAAAAGTAAGGGGGTAGTGCAGGAGGAGGAGATGGAGATGTGAACCAAGTTTTCTTGGCTCCCATCCCTCATCAGAATCCCAAAGACTAAGTACATTCATCCTTGGAAGTCTACACTACAGCTTATATGGGTACAACTTATGTCATTCAGGGATATGCATAAGCCATCCCCCTGAGCAAGAGTTACACTGGATGATTTAGTTGGGGGTTGGTCCTGCTTTGAGCAGGGGGTTTGACTAGATGACCTCCTGAGGTCCCTTCCAACCCTGATATTCTATGATTAAGCACCAGTGTGGACAGCGCTGCTCACTGGAGCTGGACTAATTAAGTCAATGGAAGAGCTCTCTCCCAATAGCTTAGAGCAGGGGTCAGCAACCTTTCAGAAGTGGTGTGCTGAGTCTTCATTTATTCACTCTAATTTAAGGTTTCATGGGCCAGTAAATCATTTTAACGTTTTTAGAAGGTCTCTTTTTATGTCTATAATATATAACTAAACTATTGTTGTATATAAAGTAAATAAAGTTTTTTAAATGTTTAAGAAGCTTCATTTAAAATTAAATTAAAATGCTGAGGCCCCTGGACTGGTGGTCAGGACCCGGGCAGTGCGAGTGCCACTGAAAATCAGCTTGCATGCCGCCTTCGGCATGCGTGCCGCCTTCGGCATGCGTGCCATAGGTTGCCTACCCCTGGCTTAGAACATCTGTACTAGCCACATTGCAGCTGCACTGCTGTAAGCTCTGTAGTGCAGCCATAATCCCTGGTGCTAAGGGTGGCAGGGAAAACCCATCATGATCTTTTGTTGAAGGAACAGCTCAGTGGTTGAAAGTTACATACCATGACATTTGACCCAACTTGGTTGGGTTTTTAAATACCAATTCCAGCATTGTGTGTATTTTTGTTTATAAAGCTACATTGTGAGCTAGACTGCAAGATGCATGTCAACTGAGGTTTCCTATTTGCTATAAAAATATTTACTTCACAATCAGCTATGTGGCTGCATAATTAATACATTGTCCTTGTTAAACCCACTGGCATAAGAGGAGGAGTAATATCTTCAAAGCCTTGCTTGAATCTGTAGCTGGGTAGGTTTGAGCTCCAAACTTGTACCCACTTGCCTATGACCTCAAAGGACAATTCTAACAGCTGTGGATTGCTGGAACATAGTGGTGCTCCAGCCATAATCCCTCTGCCAGGGGCCATTGAACAACTGCACAGTCTATAAACAAGGGTAACTGCTTACACAAAGGAAATCTTCAAGTAGATCAGCGCTAACCAACCAAAATACAGAGGAGACACAGCACCCTAAGCACATTCTATCTACCTATAGCCTTCTTCTATCTATAACAATCCATTTTTTGCCTTTTACATTTTTCAGTTCAGGAAAGTGAAGAACAAAATGGTTACTAATCTTTCATAACTGTTATTCTTTAAGATGTGTTGCTCATGTCCATTCCATGGTAGGTATGTGCATGCCACAGGCACCATTGTTGGAGATTTTCCCCTCAGAGGTATCTGTTGGGCCAGGAGCCCTTTGGAACCACGCGCTTATGCACCGGTATAAGGGGCCCTACTGACCCTGCAATGCACCCTCTCAAGTCCTCCTTACCAGTTAACTCTGACATATGGGGAGGTGGGTGGGTCACAGAATGGACATGAGCAACGTATCTCAGAAAAAAAAAACAGTTACGAAAGTTTAGTAACTTATTTGTTCAAGTGATTGCTTATGTCCATTTCATGTTAGGTGACTCACAAGCAGTACCCCAGGAGGTGGGCTCTGAGTTCATGGACACGCTGATTGCAACACTGCTCTTCTGGTGTCATCTAGGGCCTATTGGGTAATGGTGTAGTGGGAAGCAAAGGTACGCACCAATGCCTAGATTGCAGCTCTGCGTGAAAAATGATGCTGATGAAGCCTGGGTTCTTGTGGACTGAGTGTTTAAGATGACCAGAGGCAGGACATTCACCTGACACAGAAAACCCTCTGATCCTTTCCACTATTGCTACGAAGTGTTGTGTGGACTTGCAGAAGGGTTTAGTCCCTCTCAATATAAGAAGGAAGGGCGCAACTAATGTCCAAGGAGTGAAGCCACCATTCCCCAGAGTGCCTGTGAGGTTTCAGGAAGAAGACTGGTAAGAAAATGGCTTGGTTGTTATGAAATTGTGACACCACCTTTAGAAGGAAAGTCAGATGGAGGTCGCAGTTGGACCTTGTCCTTAAAGAACACCGTGTAAGGTGGTTCTGACACAAGGGTCTTGATTTCTGAGACCCTTTTGCCAGAGGTGATCACCACCAGAAAGGTGATGTTCCAAGACAGAAGTAGCAGAACGCATGATGGTGACAGCTCAAAAGGGGGGACCCAGGAGACTTGACAGAACCAGGTTTAAGTCTCATGGGGGTGGGGGGACGCAGTTGGCTCACAGACCTGAGGATAGAGCCTATCCATCCCCTTGAAAAATCATACTATCATCTTGCGGGAGAACACTTGTTCTGACGTTCACTGGAGGGCGGAAGGCTGAGATGTCAATTAAAATGCACTTAGTAGCCAAGACAACCAGGCCCTACTGCTTAAAGTGGAGCAAATAGTCCAAGATAGAATGAAGGGAAGATGGAGATAGAAATGTTCAGAAGCCCTAAAAGATAAATGTTTCTACTTGGCCAAGTCGGCAGCCCTGTGGAAGGCTTTCTACTGCCTAGCATGATCTGCTGAACCTGTTCCAAGCAAGCCTGTTCTTCAGGGTTCAGCCATGCAGTATCCATGCAGTTAGGTACAGGGAGGCAAGATTCAGGTGAAGCAACTGGCCACGGGTCTTGTGAAATCAGATCCAGACAGAGTGGGAGTGAGAGTGGGGTTGTCACAGATATCCAGGAGCATGCCAAACCAATGCTGGCATGGCCTCTCCAGAGCTATCAGAATAACTTTCACCTTTTCCCATTTGATTTTTAGGAGGCCCCTGTAAACCAAGGGGATCGGAGGAAAGGTATAAAGAAGGAGGTCCATCCATGGGAGCAGGAAAGCTGATGGCATTTCCTATTCTGCCTCATAATGAACAGGTCCACTTGACGAGGCCCCCACCTTTGGAAAATGAATTTGGTGACCTCTGGATGAAGGGACCACTCCCAGTGAGAGAAAAAGGATTTGTTGAGGTGATCCTCCAGTACGTTCCAAGCTCATGGGAGATGTGATGCCCCAAGATAAATGGAATGCTTCGCACAGAAGTCCCACAGATGGATGGCCTCCTAACACAAGCTCAAAGATCGAGCTCCTCCCTGCTTATTCATGTAAAATATGGATGCAGCATTGTCTGTCAGGATGTGCACCATTTCACCTGAAATCTGGGGAAGGAACACTTGACATGGTAAGCATACCACTCTGAGCTCCCTGATGTTTATATGCAGGGAGAGTTCTTTCTGAGGCCAGAGATCCTGAGTCCTGAGGTTGTTGAGATGGACTCCCCTACCTAGATTTGACATGTCTGAGACTAAGGCTACTGACAGTCAAGATATAACAAAGGGAACCTCCATCATTAACAATCTTGGGTCTTTCCACCAGTCCAGGGAGGCAAGGACCAGCAGAAGGACTATGAGCACTAAGTCCAAGTGGTGTCTGCTCAGAGATTAAACTGATGCTCGCCATATCTGGAGGGGCCTGAGGCGCAGCCTTATGTGCTGACTGAACCACATCAGTAGATGCTGCCACGTGCCCCAGTATCTCGAGGCAAACCTGAGCTGTTGTGATTGGTTGAGCCATGATCTTGGATATCAGATCTGACATGATCTGGAACTGGGCTTCTGGCAAGAAGGTCCTGGCTTTGGTTGAGTTGAGCATTGCCCCAATAAATTCTATTCTCTGTACTGGGACAAGAGTTGATTTCTGCTCATTTATCAGCAAGCCCAGCACTGTGCTGATAATATTCTGTACTAGGGTCTGTGACTGACCTTTGATCAGCCAGTCCTCAAGGTACAGGTAAACTTGCACACCTTGCCATCTGAGGAAGTCTGTTATGACTGCCATACTTTTAACAAAAACTGAAGGGGCTGCAATAGACCAAAGGGAAGCATGGTGAACTGGTAAATGCATTGATCCACTATAAACCTGAGAAATCTTCTGTGGCCATGGAAGATAGAAATGCGAAAGTATGCATCCTTTAAGTCCAGGGCAGCATACCAGTCTCCTGGATCCAGGGAGGGAATGATGGAGGCCAGGGAGACCATGCAGAACCTCAGCTTTTTGAGATATCCGTCGATGTGATGCAGATCCAAATTGGACTGGAGGACTCCCTTTGGTCTCTGGGATTAAGAAATACTGGAAGTAAAACCCCTTCCATCCCAAGTCTCGAGGAACTTCCTCCACAGCCCCCATATGTTCGAGGGATTGCATCTCTGAGATGCCGACTGGGAAGCTGAGGTGGACAGGAGTGGTTGGCGTCGTTTATAACCTCTCCCTTTCTTTTTGTAGGGCTTAAGCACATGGCTCCAGAGGGTGCTAGAGACAGCCCAATGGATATCACTGAGGGAAAAATATACGGCAACGGTGCATACTGCGCACACACCTAACATGGAATGGTCATGAGCAAGCTCTGGAAGAACGACAACAGGATTAGCTACTGCTAGACATTTTATAGGCAGACCTTGTACAAGTCTATCGCAGAATGCTGAAAATGGTCTTCAGCCATGATCTATAATGCTGGAATACTTGATAAATGGACTAGTTCACCATCACTACTGCCAGTCCTGGCCCTTTTCTGAAAAGAGCCCGTCCCTTGTGTCTGTGTGGGTTTTTGTAAGCAACTAGACTACATTCTAATATTTACTAATAAAGCAGTAATATTTCACATTTACTGTACAGAGCATTCTTCATTCATAAGGTTCCCTAAGTAAGTCTCCTGGAATGCACCTCTCTTTGATATAGAGGGCATCAGCCAACTGGCATACACAAGGCTGCAGAAGAGTGGGACGAAAATAACGTTTCACCAAATATGATCAGCCAAACTCCTACTCTTACCAAAAGTGCCACGGTTCTTAGTATGCATAGCAAGTAGACAGGACCCTACTTTTTGAGCTGTATTTTGAAAAACCCACGTGCAGCAGATGGCACAAGAATTCAACACATCTCTTTAGGTGGATGAAGGATTGAACATGTGGTAACCTAGAATCTAAGCTACTCTAACCTGTTCATGACAAGAATCATCATTTTAATGGAACTCACCGCATCCAGTCAGGATGTATTATTTCCATATGTTATCTGATTAGTTAATATTTATTTAGACTTTAGTATTACCAATTGAGAAGGTAAACAGCCGACTAATGACTGGTCACATGATTGCTTTTAGCCAATCACAAACCATGATCATCATCTTGTACCTATTTTGAAACACCAACTACCTACCTCACCAAGTGGTGCCTTGTTTTCATTAATGAAACTTTGTGACGCACCTGGAGATCATCAAATGCAAGGTGCCAAAGAAATGTATAGCATTATTAAAGGACTACTAGGATGATTCTACTAAAATACTTCATTTTTACTATGCTGCACAGTTATATTTTTTGTAACCATTCAACATATGTTTCTGACAGTCCTTCATTTATCATAATCACTGTGCTTCCCACATAAGTTTATTAGAATAACGCTTTCACCCACTGACTCCAATTGAGATACATATGTTATTCAACTTAAGATTTACATCCATAAACACTGGAAATTCAGCTTAGGTCTGACAGATAAACTGAAAATTGATTTTAATCACAAGACTTATTTATTTTATTTTAATTATTTTATTATTTATTTAATCACAAGACTATTATTTTTTCTCTCCTTGTTCCCTACCTCCATAAATGCAGAAAATGACTGCGAACTGTAGGAGAACACAAGTCAAATACCCACCCCCCGAGGGTATATACTCCAGAGAATTATGCATTCAAGTGGTGGGTGTCAAGTTCTGCAAAACTAAACCTGACCCGAAGAAACCTGATTGATTTTTTTTTTAAACTTCAACAATTTCTCTGGTATTCAGCCTCAAGCACAGCATTGCAAACTACTCACAGCAGCCACTAATTTGTTTGTATTCTTACTCAACCGTCAGCCTTTTCAATGGAAATCATACACGGCAGAATACCTCTTGGACCCACACACAAAAAGCTCATATAATCAAGGTTTCATTCAGTGTTCAATCAGTTAAAATTGGCAAAAGCTAAACACAAAGTTAACCTGCAGCATACAGACAGATATACAGTAGCACCAGTTTTCTAGAAATGAAGCTATTTTTAAACCACTGTAGCAGTGGGAGCTGCATAAATTAACATAATTTCAGCCTTCACAAACAGTTTCCAGTATTCGCTGTTACTTGGTATAAATTAATCGTCTACTTATACAATGTTTCCCTTAATGTGATCAACTAAAGAATTCATGTGGCAATTTTTGAGCCTTCCCAACCCCCTCCACAGGGCTCCTCATCTTCCAAAATTTCAAAGATCTGCTTTTTTCCATCCCAGCTCTTCTCTCCGTTTCAGAGTGATATTATCAAAGGTTTGGATTTCATTATCAATCTCAGAAGGTCTTCATGTGTAACTGGTGGTTTTGTGGGTTGATAACGGTAGGACATCCTGCTATTTTCCCCTAGGGTGATATTCTCCTTGTGGGCAGATGGCATCAAAGTGGAGTGCAGATGGTAACCCCCAGCCAACAAGCTTCTCATTACTGTTTGAAATTGCATGTCCAGGTCCTTTGATTCTTATCTTTTCTTCAAATTATTTTTAGCATTAAAAGATGCATTGTTGTTCTCAGGAGATAAGGCCAAAAATAATAGTATCTGTTCTGTTTAAAGCTGGGCACCTTTTCCCCCATACAGCAGAGAAGTGATTATATACTTTGTATCTCCATGCACTTTATTAAAAATCCATGAATTGTTGGAGGAACAGGATTTTAAAAGAAAACCCCTTTGTTTTGATTGAAATATTACCTTAAGGCTGAACTGATGCTATGGAGACAGCATACCACACTGGGGAATGAAGCCTTGAGAGACATGCAGCCATCCATCATACTTATATAGCTGCCATTACTATAGTATCTGAGCACCTCACAAGCTATAATCTATTTACCTCAACACCCCTGTGAGGTAGGGAAGTTACAGGTGGGGAACAGTGGCACTGAGAGATCCAGTGATTTGCCCAAGGTCACACGGGATATCCGTGGTGGAGCAGGGGATTCAACCAGGGTCTCCTGAGTCTCAGGCTAGTGCCCTAACCCATTGGATCATCCCTTCTCTCTAAACGTCAGGAATCTAAAGTTCGTAAAAACACAAGATGAGTGTGTCATCAGAAAGACTCTTAGTACACTCACTGTGAAGGAGCTTGGATGGCGGGCATGGTCGGATTGGTTTGTCTGACCTCCCAGACAGAAAACAGAAGCCAAAGTGTAATTTGTTCCCAAAAATGGTGAGTTAAAAATTTCTGGTGGGCAATAGAAATAAAAAGCTAAGAACTGGAGATCAAAAAGCAAAGACTGGATCCCGGAAATTTTAGATGTATGAGGAAAGGGTCTTTCACAAAATAAAATTAAACTTTTTTCCTCAACATAAAAGAATGTTATTGACAGAACATAAGCATCCCAGTGGCAGGGTGAGTTAATGCACTTACTAGCCTGTCACATCTCTCAGACTGTATAGCTGGATAGGACCTATGAAGTCTATCTCCTTTCTAGAAACCTAGGGTCAAATCTGACACAGGACAAAAGTGTAATGAGTTTTCAGTGGTCTCCCGGTGCCTAACATAGATTTATCCAAATAATAAAACCACCAAACAATTCCACCTGATCTACAGAATCACTAAATAGTTTTTATCTGTTTAAAGGACAGGTAAACTCTGCTTACATGTGCTTACTGTCTCTGGCAATAACTTAGTGATTTCCTTTCTAAATCTCAAAAATCTTTTGTTTTCTACATCAGAAAATTTGCAAGGTTTTAAGTGAGCTGCATTGGAAATGCATTGCCCGTGACACTAAATAATCTGACAGTACAGAAAATGGACATAATTTCATTAAATACAGCCTCACATCTTCCACAGCATGCATGCACATTAATGACCATCAGGTAATTTACTCAGACATGCACAAGGTAAGACTAAATGACAGACCGTCTCGACCACAAAGGGCAATTTATCTTGTCTTCATTCATGAAGGAAGATCATAGCAAGTCATCTTCCTAGACGTTTCATTCTCAGGACAAAAAACTAACAATAATCAGTCTTCATGTGGGAGAATTCTCCTTTCTGTTGCTGAGACACATCTTTCATAATGATGCACTAAAATCAGCATTGACATAATTATGCAGGTCTTCTAACACAAAGGTTTAAGTGGGTAATAAAAATGCCTACAGTTCATATCCAGTATAGGAAGGCTTGCTTACTTAAAAACAACACAAAGAATGCTGTTTCTTCCCTAGCTTTAATGAAGTTTATTTGGATTTAATGAGGCTCTTTTAACTGAAAACTTAAAATCTTGTTCCATGAAGAAACTCAGCTGCATGCCTCATTCATTGTGCAACATAATAAAAGACTTCACTAGGAAGAGAAAGCTTCACTGTAGCTGCCTTGGCTAAAGGTCAATCTTCATTGCAGAAAAATCTTAAGAAGATGTGTTCAAGGGACATCCCGAATTCTGTGGCACACACGTGGGCCAACTGCTGAAAGAAAGATGAGAGAATTCTGAAATAAAATGTAACTAATTCTAAGGGGCTTAACAAATCATGAAACTGTTTGTCCCAGTCATCTCCTCCCAAGCAGAATCTGTCTGTGACAAAATCTGTTTCAAAGAGGGTGGTTATTAAAAGATTATATTGCCAGCATACTCTCATTGAGTTTTTGTTAATTATTCAGGGCAGAGCAGAAATTCCTTCAGCTCTTCATGCCATCATAATGTTCCATTATTGTCTGCAGAATGCCAAGAGCCATGGAATTACTCACCATCAGCCATGAAATTTAACTGTTGGGTCCAGAGTATATACAGTAATCCATGTAATCCAGGACTGTACACCTGTCCTCTCTCCCACTAATCTGACCATCCTTCATTATTTAGGGTATGAACCTGCAAGGCCAGTAGGAATTGAATGATGCTCAGATGCTCAGGTGATATTCACCATTTTGCAGTATCAACCCTTTAGACTAAGATTTTTGAAGCAGGGACACTGTTGTAAAGCACAATGCACAACTGTGGCATGGTATAAATAGTAATCTCTTCAAATTCTCTAGGCAACTGTGGAAAGAGCAGACAAATAGTTTAAAAAAAATGCAGAGTGCCACTCCAGGGAATACAATCTTGTTGAGTATTGTGAAGTCTTTCCCTGAAGGAGTTAAGTGCACACTTGCAGCTCTAAATTAAACAGATGAGTTAGCCTAGTTACCATCCATTTCAGGCTAGTATTTAACAGCACTCTTACAATGATGTGAGGCACTGACCAAACCACATCTGCCACCTCAGCCACTGTTGAAAAAGAAGGCAGGAGGACAACTGCGGTTGGGGAGAAGTATTGAAACAACATTTACAACTCCAATTTAAAGGGCACTTCCTTCATGCCCCCCACTACTGCTCTTTTGGCTGAAATATGGCAGAAGGGGGACATTGGGGAGAGGGAGTTGCTTTTGAAAATACATTTATATAGGTTGCTAAGAACCAGGGCAAAATTATTTAAAATCAAATTATAACTCACGGGAAAACTGAACTTTCAAACTTGCCCCTCCTTAACGCTTTGGAATAAATATAAATTGGATCGGTCACTCAGCCAGCTCTTAAACGATGACACAGCAACACTGAGCTGGCAGAAGTTGGTGTTGGCACAATTATGTTGCCGAATACCAACGAGTATTTCTCTGCAGCCTTTTGTGTTTCATCTGAAAATCACAGTGATTTTTCCCCTTTCATTCCACAGTTCAGTGTAAATTCTTCCTCCATGAAATCTCACAGAACCCAGAAGGCAGAAGTGAGAGTTAAATCTTATATCTTGTGGCCAATAGATTAAGCTTCATCCCAAACTTCAAACTATATAATAGAGTGGGTGATTTGCCAAGATATATTTTGGGCCTTTGTAGATTTGCTTTTTCCCCCCCCAGATTCTTTTTAACCTGGTTTAAGAGTCTATGGCAGCCGCAAACTTGCTTCACAAGGTCAATTTGAGAACACTTATGTTAAAAACAAAAAACAGCTGATCTAGCTAACTTGGCTGATTGAAAAACCAAGCCACAGGCACCACAAACGGGGGCTCTCAGAGGTCATGTATATGGGTAGAATAACATTCACTGATAGTTATAGTAAGTACAATGCAACCTTCCGCTGATGAACTAGGGGGAAAGGAACTCTCTTGGTGCTTACATACTCCATCACTTTAGAATCTGAGAGTCTGATGGACATTAATGATTTAACCTCAAACACTCCTGTGAGATAATTCTTCCCTATTATCTGCATTTTCCAGATGTGGAAACAGACATAAAGTAGGTGACTTCTCCAAGATCACATGGGAAGTCTGTGTGAGAGCAGGGAAATGAACCCAGATCTCCATTGCCCCAGTCCAATGTCAACCACAGGAACACCTGGTCTCCTAAGAGAACACAGTAAATCTAACCATTCAAAATAGAATCATTAACAGGAAATGGGCAGTGAGGAAGAAACAGAATGGAGAGCTTCTTGGGAGAGACACTGGGGTTGAACTACTGAAAATCTGTAGACAGGCCAGCAGATGGTGCTGACAAGTAATACAGCTGGCCATTCTTCCCCTGCGCACCTCCCCTGGAATGACTAAGCACACGACAATGTGCCAAGTTCTCCTGGTCACAGATCAGAAAGAATTCAAGCTGCTGCAGCAGCGGCAATGATCTGTGGCTATTGCCTTAGTGCAGCTTAACGCACTGTCTATAGCAAGTATTCTTGCATTGACGGACAATCTGTCTAGACTCAGTGCGAAGGGATGTGCTCAAAGGTGCACTTCCACAAAACAGAATGTCTGTCTTTTTACACAAAGATACTGTAGGCATGGGTCAAACTAATGAGCTTGTTCCCATTTCCTTTCAATTTTGCATTTCCTTCCCATCACTGAGCTATTCTGAAAAGTCACAGGGAGAGTCTGTCTCTTCTCCTGAGTGCAAGAAAGGTTCCTATCTGCAGGAAGACTGCAAAAAGGTCTGCTCTATGGCAATCAAAAGCAGAGTCTCTCAGTCCTACTTGTCTCATTGGATTTGGGGTCAAATGGTTGAATCCCCAAAGACCATATGCCACAAGGTTAAAAGCCATACAGTCGAAGGGCCAAAAAGCTAACACCTCCTAGAAAGCCAACAAAACAAAGTCTGCCCTGTTTTAGAGAAGAGAGAGGAGAGTTTGTATCGATTGCTTGGAAATGAAATCCTAGGCAACAGCTCCTTTTCCCTCTTAAAAAAGCAAAAAATGGTTTGATTTTGTAAATTAAACCAAGTTCATTAGAATTCCCCTGCTAGCCCGTTGCTTAGCAATAGGATGCTAACTCTCCACTCTGTTCTCTGAACTAGAGGAAATATACCTTTTTGCCAGATTTTTAACAGTCAGTTTTTGTCAGGGTTTGTTTTTTCAGACTGGACAGTATGTCCAAGACCCTGGAGCTTGTATTCCAAAGCAGTTCGGAGAGGTGTAAAGTGGCAAAGCTGAAAATATGAAGATAAATACATCTTCACTTTTGTTCAAAGTAATCAATCACAACAAAGTCACAGAAAAGACGAGTATGTGTAAACTCATCCTGAAAGCCTGACTAATCCTTGATTAGTCCTCGAGCAAAACAAACAAACCCACCACTAAAATATTCCCTCAACTGGCCTCAAATGGTGAAGTGGTTGTTTGATTTAAAACTAGTTTTGAAATCAGACTAAGATGTTTATATGATCTTCTTGAGTAAGGCGGACTTTATGCCTTGATCAAATTTGTCTCAATGGACTGCTCCACTGACAATTAAGTTAGCCAGCTGCAATCAAAACTGTGCGCTGATCTTTTCAAATTGTAAATGTGTTCCCTGAGCCTGTTCTGAACTTCTTCACTGTGGGGACACACATTTAGAGCACCATTTGTAATGAAGTTTCTGTAAGAAAATGTAACTTTGCATCTCATTACAGCTCGAATAGTAATTTCTAGTAATACACATGGCTATGAAGTCTTGATACCAATGAACAGGCCATCAATTTCCAAATGTCCTTTGCTTTGTGGGTACACAAGGGAAATTTGGCTTAGAAGTCTACTTTTGCCATTATATGCTATTAATCAGCCTAGCTCAGCGGTTCTCAAACTTTGGGTCAAGGCCCCAAAGTGGGTTGCGACCCCGTTTTAATGGAGCTGGTGTTAGATTTGCTGGGGCCTGGGCCAAAGCCTGAGCTGCACCACTCTGGACGATGGGGCTCACGCTACAGGCCCCCTGCCCAGAGCTGAAGCCCTTGGGCTTTGGCTTTGGCTCCCCACCCAGGGTGGCAGGGCTCAGGTGGGCTCAGGTTTTGGTCCCCCTTCCTGGGGTCATGTAGTAATTTTTGTTGCAATGAAGTCTGAGAACCCCTGATCTAGTTCAACAACACAGATCCCAAAGTTAATCAGTGCTGTTTTACCAACGAGTTCCATATAATCAATGGGAACTAGTAGATGGTGTATAGAATAAAACACAGGGCAATTTCTGACCACTACTTTATCTAAGTGGAAAACTAGATGTCTCCATTGAAGACTCTCCTCTTCTCTTGTAGAGTAAAGAAGTATTTTCAGTTGAGATACCACTGTCATCCTTTTCACGGCCCACAAATACCTCTCAGTCTGAGGAAAAGTACATAAAGAAGAAGAATCAAAGACATGCAGATTATATGCTACATGGATTCTGAAGAAACTGAACTCACAAACTTATCTTCTCCAACTTCCTCTTGTCCCCAAAACAGGGAAATTATGTCCTCAGCTGTGCATGATAGGAGATTTCCTTCTTACCCAATTCTGAAAATGTAATTACTGCCAAGTTACAACACTAGGCCATCTATGAGGAGGAAAAAAAGATGGATATGGGAAGACCAAGAGGGTTCCCCTTGTACCTTTCCCTCTCCCAAACACAATGTAACCCACAAAGTCCAAGCAAAGTGAACAACTGCTTCCAAAGCCAGGCAGCAGTTTTAGGTACCCCCTTGACTGTTTATACCCACTACCATGGATATACTTTCTGTCTGAATATGCCTGGTCAGACTCCCGTAGTGAAGAAAAGCGAGCCACCCTGTTCTGGACTTGACTGTGTTGATTGCCATTGGATCTACACTTTAAGGGCCCAATTCTTTTGAGCCTCCAAGGTACTCCTCACTGTCAAAAATGCATCTGCAGTATCACTATCCAGCGTGTGGGTTGTGGGTGTCAAGTGAAACATCTAACACCATCCCCTCCTTGTTTCCGAAGGAAGGACTAATTGGATTGAATAGTCTTGGGACTGGAAGGACTACTGATTCCAAATTAAGGACTGAGGGATTTATGAACCCATTGCACTAAGTCTCATAATTCACAGCACTGGCTATATTTCCTCCTAAGCATTATTACCAAATTAAGACTCGCTAGGTTCTTAATAATGCTGAAATGCAGACCCCAATATTAGTCTTTTTAATCTGAGAGTTATCCTGCCTATTTGAATATTAAAGTAAACTCAAAAGCCAACCAACTCCTGGGAAGGAATCAATGAGTTCTTTTTCTAGCTGATAGCTTATCCATGTGCCTTCTGCCATGCCTAGACTCTATCCACTGCCAAACTGATGTTCAGTACGTATACAGTACCACATGTGTTTATGGCACTTGTCAAAACACATAACCAAACAAAGTCCCTGATGTATGCTGCCTAAAGTATAAAAGGATGGATGTGATACAAAGTACAAGATAGGGAGATAGGAGCAGACAGAATCATAGCAGTGGATGCCTAACGAAAAGAAGGATACATAAGGACAGATTTGAAGAGAGAGAGAAAGGTTGCTTGACACTCAGGAATAAGTGTCTAGCCATTGTGGAGGAGGGGAGAAAAAAGACAGGAGAATGGGAGAAGGGGTCAAAGGATCATTCAAGACAAGGGACTGGACACCGTGTAGGATATAAGAGAAGGTCTAGGAGAAAATGAAGACTTCTGAGATCACAATCCAAAATAGTACCGACACAGAGACAAAACTAGTAAAGGCAGTTTAATAAAGTATCAATATTTTTGAGATCTGAAAACTAGATATTTTTCCTCTCATTTATTGTTTTCCCACATGCTGCTTCCAGTTCTAAAATAAGCCAAGTATAGGATGAAAAATAATCCATGGTCAACACCTAAAAATACTTCCAAGGGGAAAAAATAAGATGGTGTAACCATTGCAAGAACTGGGATCTGAGGCTGATTTAAATATAAAGCAACTTTTTTTATCAATTTGTTTTAATGTTTTATTTATTATGTTTTAGCAATTATTTCCATGCCCATTCTTTGCATAACTATAGAAACTTCAAATGTTTCTACAAACTATTTCACAAAGAACAATTTTCAGATAAAATTAGAGGCTTGCAAATAAGTGACAAGTGTTTGACTGAATGCCAGTACTTGGTGAATGGAAAACCAGCAGCTCCCTGTTACAAAATGTACCAACAGTTCATGACTAATAATACACATGGAGCCTGGCAAGTTATATGCTTCAAATATAAAATTTTCTAAAAATAATATTCTACCAGTGTATTTTTAACCAGGTAGAAATCTCTTGGAAACAAATCCAAGTCACACTGTGTTTCTGCAGTTCGCCCCAACAAAAGAGATTCAATTTAAAGACTAAATTCTACTCTCACTTACCAGAGTATAAATCCAGAGTACCTCCACTAAAGTCACTGATATAAATGAGCAAGGCCTTCAGGACATTGACTTCAGTGGAGTGTCCCCTGATTTACACCACAGTTATAGTCCAGAATTTGGCCCAACATCTGGAATAGGCAGAAACTGAAATGATGAATGGAAAAAGTCATGTATCATTCAAGGCCCATCAGTCAGACTGTTCAAAACTGCATTTTCTTAAGGTTTCTCAAAGTACTGATTCTGTATTACAAGTTCAGGAAAATTAATAAGAAATTAATTATTGATATAAAAAATAATGTCTCCTTTGATAGAAAAAGGTGAAAGATCTATAGGCAAAGACCATTAAAAAATCTATAGTGACAAAAATGAGACATTATCTCACCTCTGAATTAACAATCATGAAACCAAGATTATTGCGTGGACAATGATTCTCAAAGCACTGATCACTGGAAAGCAGATATCAGTAAAAGCAACCCCCGTTTTACAAAACATCCTCACTCAGGATTCGGTTTTCCAAAGCAAAAAACAGGTATGGTTTGGATTTGGGTTTCACTTAACTATCCCTCTTCACCCCCTCAACAAAACTGAGGGGAGGTAATAAATGTTTGTACTTTTGTCCCTCTGTACACAGAGATCACCAAAAATGGAGTGGTTGGGGTTTTGCAAACTTCTATTGGAAAGAATGTTTTGGGGCTCACTCCATCTCTTTTAGCTGCCTGTTACCTTGGTGCCTGGGGCAAATAGACAAAGGTCCAGGCCCTATTTATCCAACACACACACAAGCCCAATTTGATGACAGTAAGGTTTCAGGTAAATAGTTCCAATTTTCCAGAAAATGCATCTGGAGGCAATAGTCTTTAATATTTGCAGGTGCAGTCTCAGAGGTTTCTGAGAGTGGAAATGAAGAGAAATCCGGCTATCCCTTCTTCTCCTACAGCCTCCTTTCCCCTCCCTGCATCTACAGCAGCTGTGGGAAAACATTTTGGCCTGAGGGCCACATCTGGGTATGGAAATTGTATGGTGGGCCATGAATGCTCACGAAATTGGGGGTTGGGGTGTGGGAGCGGGTGATGGCTCTGGCTGGGGGTGTGGGCTCTGGGGTTAGGGTGCAGGAGGGTGCTCTGGGCTGGGACCAAGGGGTTCAGAGGGTGGGAGGAGGATCAGGGCTCAGGCAGAAGGTTGGGGTATGGGAGAGGGTGAGTGGTGCAGGTTTTGGGTGGCACTTACCTCAAGCAGCTCCCAGAAGCAGCAGCAAGTCCCCCCCTCTGGCTCCTACGCAGAGGCGCGACCAGGTGGCGCTGCACACTGCTCCGTCTGCAGATGCTGCCCCCGCTGCTCCCATTGGCCATAGTTCCCACAGAGCCATGGTAGATGCAGGGGCAGCACTTGGGAGGGGCACCGTGCAGAGCCCCGTCTGCCCCTTCACATAGGAGCCAGAGGGGAGACATGCTGCTGCTTCTGGGAGCCGCGCGGAACCATGGCACCTGGGGAGCGAGGCAAGCCCTCGACGCCGCTCCCCGGCTGGAGCGGAGCAAGCCCCAGACTCCGCTCCATGGTGAGAGCTTGAGGGCTGGATTAAAACATCTGAAGGGCCGGATGCAGCCCCTGCGCCATAGTTTGCCCACCCCGATGTACAGTGTCCACCATTGCGATATCTTTTACATTTCATATTATTAATTTTTTGCACAACAGCATTTTGACTCAGGGCAGAGAAAATTTACTTTATGACAGTCTCCATCATCTGGGAGACTGTCATAAAGTCTCCCAGATGATTTGCTAAGAATACTCATGGAAGGTGAAGCGCTAGTCAGGCCAATCTTCTGGCACACGCAGAATGCTCATTCTCTCTCAATTTCACCACCTCTGCACTCTCACTCTGTATATACATATATACATCTCTCTGAGTACTACCAGACTATATGTGGAATCTCTCTCAGAGTACAACCAGCTAATAGTGGAATGGAATTAACCCCATAAAAAGTCAGAAGAGTTAGAAAGGTTTGAGGCACATGTGGAGAAATAGCTGATGTTTTTCAGTGCACGTGAGCCTAAATCAGAAAGTCTGGAGTCTAAAAGAATTAAAGAAAACAAAGAACATACATAAGAAGGGAGATGTTCTGTATAAGACAGAATGAGCAAAAAATGCAGGCGTGCTAGAAAGGAAATCCCTAAAGCTGTCAGAGAAATATCGCACTGCAGCTTGAAAGGAAAACAGAACACTAAGATGTAAAAACTAGGATGACCAGACAGCAAGTGTGAAAAATCGGGACAGAGGGTAGAGGGGTAAGGGCTTCTATATATGAAAATGCCTCAAATATTGGGACTGGCCCTATAAAATCAGTTCACCCTAGTAAAAACAGGGGACCAGAGTAACAAGAAGGAAGAAATTATTCGCCAAAATGAACTCATTACTGGTTAGAGCACAGCTGGACAGTGGTGTCCAGTTTGGGCACTGTTATACAGAAAGAACAACAAGAGGGTTAAAGTGGTGAGCCATAACAATTATTTAAAAAATTAGAGGCAACAAAAGTGGGGCTGTACTCACTGGAGAAATTTTGATTCATGAGAAAAGAAGTTTCAAGGGCTGAAGCCTGAAGGGCATAGTCAGAATACACAGGGAGAATATGATAAGCAAATACCAGAAAGGAAAACAACAGTCCAGTCGTCAGGGTGCTACACAGAGACTCTGAAGGGCTGGATTCAATTATCTGGTCTGCCACAGCCTTCCTCTGTGACCTTCAGCGAGTCATTTGGTCTCTCTTTGCCTCATTTCCCCACCTGTACAATGGGAATAATAGTACTACACTACCTCACAGGACTATTGTGAGGATAAGTACATTAAAGATTGCTCAGATATTACCGTAATGGAGAACACAGAAGTACCACACACAGCTAGAAAATGGAAACAGGAAGGGTATTTAGCTTAAAGGAAGGATTTTCAAAAACAGTCAGTGTAGGCCTAACTCTTCTCTCAGTACAGTCAAGCATAAAATTCCCCTTGACTTCAATGGGAGCAGAGTCAGGCCAACATCGAGGACTTCTGAAAAGCCTACCCTAGATGTTTTCGCATGGAGGACAGTGAACGTCTGAAAGACTGTATTTATGGTGACCAGGTGCTAATTTACTGGCATTCTGAAGGAGTGCCCCAATTGTCCTGTAATCAGAAGGACAGTCATGATGAGTGGCTGCTTGTTCACCATCTAACCTATAATGGACTAGACAGAGAACTAACAGTGAGTGAAAACTGAGAACAAGTGGTGCTTCATGGTCTTTAAAACAAAAAAGCCCCAAAAGAACCCCATGAGTTTTCACTGTAAATCTTTCATCTTCAGTACAAATGCTTGAGGAACATGACAGCCCTTTATATTCTCTGTAACGATCACTATAAAACAAATTATGAATGCTTTTGTTGTTGTTGTTGTTTCTATGTGGTAACAATTCCTGAGGAATCACATTGTAATTTGGCACTCATTAATATGCAGCTATTAAAGTGCTATCAAAACTGTTATCAAACACAACTTTAGGGCACAGTTTGGCTAGGGCATAGCTGATGACTTCTGTTTGCATTTCCTCATGACAGGTGTTAGTGGGAATCCCTCAAAAAGAAAGTTACAATTGTAATGTTGACAGGTACAGGTATTGTCTATGATTCAGGGAAGTACTTAAGCACACGCTTAATTTTAATCATACGAGGAGTCTGTTGTCTCAAGCAGGCAAGGTACTAACAAGCTTCAACAGGACTTTATTTTTACAGTGGAAACCCCTTTACCAAGCTGCTGCTGCACCCTCTGTAACTCTCACTCAGTCTCCTCAACTCCTCTCCCCTCCTTCCTGTTTCCTGTCCTTTCAGACTCCCAACAGCCAGTGTTCCCAGTTCTAATAATTACAGCAGCATCTAAACACCACAGAGTCCCACCAAAATCTATGCTCCTTCAAGTTAAGCATGGTCTTAAGTCTTTGGATGGATTGGGGCCACTCTTATTTCTTGGGGTTTTTTCCTCCACCCATAGTTGCGACTTCTCTAATAAAAGTTTGAAAATATTATTTCTTTCCTACCATTTTTTCTCCATTTTATACATGATAAAACATTTCTTACTTTTGCTTCTTACAAATCAAAAGCCATTATAAGATTGCCTCCTTTATGTCTGTGTTACCAGTATTAGTGGTTGTAATTCTCATCATAGCTCTGGCGATATCCGAGGCCCAATTCTACCACCAGGTACCCTCACGCAACTTTAGCTGGTGTCAGTGGGACCAGTATGTGCATATCTGAGGTCACAATCAGGACTAGGCTCTGCTTAACTTCTCCCCTTCCTACAAGAGGGCTCTGCAATCAGTGCCACACTGAAAACAGGCCAATGTTAATCCGAACTAGGTATCATTTAGCTTGTGCTCCCAGGGACTACACACAGCCGTTACAGTGCAGCCCGCCAGTGCACACTATAGTTTACACTCCCACAGTCCAGGTGTAGTGTAGATATGCTCTGTATTTCCACTGTGCCATTACATCTCTCCCCCATCAAGTTTTAAAATCAGTGAGAAAGTGATTTGGAGCTATAAAGTGTCTGATAAAATTAATAAAAACATAATAATAAACAATGTCTGAACTATGAATGTTCTCAGATGCTAGCAGATAACCACTCTCCATGTTCTCCCCACAGAGTTAAGAGCAAGAAGCTAGAGACGATTTCACAATAGTAAAAAAAAATGCACTAATTAAATCCATAAGTGTCTTTTCTGGTTAAGGCAACATTTATAATTTTAACATAATATAGCAAGGTTGCAACTGGCTGTATTCTTGAGGCAATATTATCTTCTTGATGGTTTAATTATTGAACCCCTAAAACACTCTCCTCCCCGGAAGAATTGTAGTCAACAGTGATTTTTGTCTTAAGAAATGAGTGCAAATTTAATAATTCCTCAAAATACAAATGACTTTTTACAAAATAAACTAGTGAATCCCATTTAGTAAAGGACAGATCCCTATCTTGTTATCTGTTAGATGGAAGTTTCTGTGGAAACAAAGTTAAATATTTCCAAAACTGCTCTATAAATATGGGTATAATTTATTGGTAGGTATTTACAAAATAGACAATGTAAGTATTACTTCACAAAGAGATAGATAGCCATTGTTAACCATACAGGGAATTAAACACAAAAGAATGAACAGGAGTACTTGTGGTACCTTAGAGACTAACAAAATTATTTGAGCATAAGCTTTCGTGGGCTACAGCCCACTTCATCAAATAGATAGAATGGAACATATAGTAAGGAGATATATATACACATATATACACAAATACAGAGAACATGAAAAGGTGGGAGTTGCCCTACAAACTCTAAGAGGCTAAATAATCAAGATGAGCAAATAGCAGCAGGAGAAAAAACACTTTTGTAGTGATAATCAAAATGACTCATTTCAGACAGTTTGACAAGAAGGTGTGAGGATACTTAACATGGGAAAATAGATTCAGTGTGTGTAATGACTGTAGCCCACAAAAGCTTATGCTCAAATAAACGTTAGTCTCTAAGGTGCCACAAGTACTCCTGTTCTTTTTGCAGATACAGACTAACACAGCTGCTACTCTGAAAAGAATGAATGGAATGCACAAATGAGTGAAAATACAACAGCAATGACATTATAGTGATATTATAGTGATTCATCAATTTAAGGTTTCAGTCTAGCACTGGAACTTGAAGCTAAGAGTTTTGGATCTTTCTTTAGAAAGTGCCTCTAAAATGCACTAAAATTGCTTTTATAAAAATTACACAGATTTTAACTACTACATTTCACTTATATGGTGCTAATTAAGGCATAAAATGTGCCTGGAATATAGCCATTATCCCCATTTTACAGATTAGAGAGAAAGAAAAAGTCAAAATAATCAGAAGTGGCCATTGATTTTCAGTGTTCCCATCTTGATGACAACTTGGGATTGATTTTCAGAATTTTTGTGACCCCCAAACTCCACTTAATGTCAGCGGGAGCAATGACTGCACAAGTCCTCTGAAAATCAAGTTCAAAATATCCAAGGTTACACACTCAAAAATAGAGGCACTCAATATTATTAATGTGCAAGTGACTTGACACACACAGAAACCAGCCTAGACTAGAACCCAGTTGTTCTGACTCCTAATTTCCTGCTCTAAACAACAAACAGGGCTCCTTTCCCACAATAAATCACAGAGCCAAGTGCAGGGAAAGAGGCATAACCATCCTCCAAATAGGAGCTCAGATACTATGAAAAAGGCATAAATTCCTAGACAGAGAGTAACTGGAGAAAATGTATGCATCGAAAGCCGCATTAATGTGCATCTGTTTCCTTACTGTAGGAAGGCTGGGAATAGCAGCCATTAATATATGTACCTCACTCCAGACCCCTTGACCACATCCCAAGATGCCCTGTGCTGGCTCCTCCAGTGCAGCACCTGTAGAGCAACAACTGTGTTTCAAAGGTGCCGGAAGTGGGGTACTCAGACTCCTCCCAATGCTTCCTCTGCCTGCTGGGAGTTTGTTAAGTGCATGACTTTTTACAAAGTAAACTACACAGGCAGCCAAAATTCTGCCCAATGAAAATAGCAACAACACAGTAAAAATATTTACAAAACAGGACATGATGAAAGACCCAGCAGACAGGGTCAACCAGCTCACCTTTCTGCCATGTTTGAGACAAGACCTAAGAATACTCTCATGGCTGCCACTCTGGGCTACTTCACATTACAGGTTGCCACAAGGTGACAATGAGAAGAGTCTGATTTTTTGCAGCCCTTCAGAGCTACCTTCTGGCCGGACTGAAGAGCAAGCTTGGTTAGGAGGAGAGGGAAGCTGCCCATCCCAGACCACAAGAAAGGTGTCATCATGCCAGTCAAGGAGGGTAGCAAATTGTAGGGTGAACAGGAAGACACATGGCACCCAGGCCTAGGGCTTGTGACTGCCGAAACTATCATCAAATTAAAAACAACGAGTATTTCAGCTAGGCCAGAGGCTCACCAGTCATGTTCCAAAGTACCATACAGGACCTAAGATGTCAAGGTAGAGGAGCCCAATGCTAAAACAGCCATGGACAATGGCTTGGGATTGAGGTGCACTAGCAAAGCCCCTGAATAGAGGTCGCTGACCAAATTTGCTAGAAAAGATTGCCAGCCTAGAACCCCAGACCTGGGTTCAATTCCCTGTTCTGCCATATACTACCCCTGGGACCTTGGGCACATCACTCAGTGTCTCTCTCGGTCTTAGATCCCCATCTGTAACACTTCCCTACCTCACAGGTATGTTGTGAGGAGAACTACATCAAAGATGATAAGGTGCTCAGATACTCTGGTAGTGGGGGCTATACGAGTACCTAAGATAGAAATATTGCTGTGGATATGCCTATTCACTCCTCAGAAGCAGGCTCTGGGACCCTTCTAGAGATATTTAGTACTGGGTGAACTGTTCCAGAATCAATCTGTGTGGGACTATCAGGCTCGGCATCCTCTACGGTACTTAGTCCTGCCATGAGTGCAGGGGACTGGACTAGATGACCTCTCGAGGTCCCTTCCAGTCCTATGTTTCCTCTACCTGGATGCAGCTGCATGCTTTTTAGGAGGAAAATACCATTGCCATCTGACAGGAGAAACCCTCATAGTGGGGGAGGGAGGAAGAGAACACTAGCTCTGATATAATTGGTCTGGAAGAAACTCATTAAGTGTAGATCAATGTCCCAAGTCAGTATCTTGGGTGGGAACAGCTGTGCATAATACCCACATGGGCATGGAGGTAATTAGGGTGGGAACAATAAACAGAGCATAAAAGAAATGTGATTACCAGAGTTTTAACCCAGTTAACATAACACCAAAAATACGTAATCATATATGGTCTGGACCAATCCTAAGAGGTGCTAGTCACCTGCTGAGATCTGGACCCAAATAAGTCAATGGGCATTGTTAATAAATTAGGATTTCTCCCACAGGTTGTGGCAAGAAATTACCCCAAACTCAATAAGAAACTCCTACATTTTTTTTGCCAAATTCTTGCCTTGCTAAAACACACAATTCAGTATAATATACAAACATGTGCTTCATATCTATATACGGGTTAAAATACATCCTCCCAAAACTCCACAACTCTAATAGTCTCTTTATGCCTAAATTATTATTTAAAATGAGACAATACCAATGAATAATAAACATTTATGCAGCAATTAAAACTTAATACAGAACCAAGGCATGTCTCAGCGAGATAGCAAGCAATGTATGCAGAGATTTTGCTGACATTTCAGAATTAGAAGGGAAAACTCAAGGATTAGAAGGAATAGCATTTGTTCCTCTCTTAAGAGCATGATGTGATGCAAAGGTCAATCTGTCTGCTGCCACCTTTCTGACACCACTAGCACGTCTCCTTTTTTTGCTTTCAATCTCTCAGGAACTGGTACAGTCACATTAGTCTGGCCTGACTAGCCTGATACGTCACCCTGTCTGCCAGAAAAATGCAGCATATCCTAAAATGCAGAGCAGGAGGCCAAATGCACTAAATCAGCAGTCATGCTATTGCTAAGAGAAGAGGTTATGAGGCCACAGTGTGCAATCCCTAGACGGCACAGATGACCCAGTATTCTGGGGGAAAGAGGGAACAGCTAGGATTCATTAAAAAAGACTCCATTTCTAGTGCATCACCCGCCTTCTCCCAGTTTCAAATGCCTGCAGAGGAGGTTCATGATATGTAGGGCTATTTTCAAAATACACCACACGCCTACACAGCAACCTCTATATAATGTTAATCAGTTCAGTTTGCTGCTGCAGCGGACCATCCGCTTTGCTCACACCATAGTACTCTAACATACTATCTGCTTACACTGCTGTCAAGCACATTGAGGCATCGGCAGTAGAGAGGCAATCTGATCCATGCTGAAAACGTTAGTACACTAGCAAAAATAAAACAAGTGAAGGAACGTACATTTCTTCTCTCACAGTGGAAAGCAACATATTTAAAGAACCACACAGATGCACATTCAAGTGAAACCTAAATACTGCATATTATAAATGAAGTGCTGCTTCTGATGACATGTATTTGCAGTCTAAAGATGGAAAATTCCATTTAGCGTGAATTTCCTAAGTAGCCAGTTGCATTGAAGAGTACAATCTGACTGATAATATATTCTCTATACACTGCAGTTGAATATAGAACATGTCAACCTGCCCATCATCACATACAATCACAAACCATCCCCCCATACAAAATACACCCACCACAACTAGCAGCCCTTCCACCATCAGAGACCAGCACAAATGCAGAACACACCCACCCAGTCAACACCCCTATAAATACAAATCACATACCCCAAATACACAGCACACCTGACAACCAACACCCTGCCATCAAACCAAGTAAAAAACCAAGATCACCTCCTGCCACCACCAAAAATAGCGACACCTCCACCAAACACCACCTCCCTACACACACACACACCCCTCTCAAAAGACCACACTTTTCTAACCTGTGTGTCAAATCCATTTTCTAGAGAGTTACTCTTCCTGAGGGGAAAGCCATCCCCTGCATTCTCATGTCCATGAGGTGATTTGAGGGGGATCTGGCTGGAATATGATGGCTTGGTCACCTCCACCTTGTTCCCAAACTTCAGGTAACAGGGTTGCGGGATGGTCCTGGCCGTCGGGACATGCAGGATGGGAGCAGCGCTGTGTATGGGTTTAGGTAGTCCCGATTTCATTTTGGAGGCCACCAGGATGGCTGGCATTTTCTCTTTCTGCTTTCCTAACACGTTTCTGTCAGCAGCAGCAACAGTAGTAGCAGCAGCAGCCAGAGAGAGTGAAAAGGCAGGTTTGGGAAGCCGGGTGGTAAAACAGCACTGCTTAGGAATCTCCAAAAACTGCTTAGAAAATAATAGAATGAATGAAACTGACCCTTAAGCCTAAATTATCTCAGTGTCTTGTGAGCCTTCCACCTGTTTCCTCTAATTTTATTTTAATTCTCAACCACTGTCCTCCTTCCACTCCTCTTCTGTTGCTACTGCTATTTAACTTGTTCTTCCCTTTCAGTTGCTGACTCCTATAATTTTCTTTCTTGGAAATGGGAGACTTTTACTTCATTATCTTGTCACTGCATCTCCAAAGTGAGGCAGCCTTTTGGAATAAAAAGAATCTGCTGCAGCATATGCAGTGCTTGTGAGAGAGAGAGAGAGAGAGAGCGGCGAGCAAGCAGGATTTCCAGCTTAAGATGTCTTTCTTCAGTCTTAGCCAAGAAGCAGATGTAGCTCAGTGTGTTAATGACTGATTCCCTTGGATACAAGCCTTAGAGAATCAAGCTTCTTAGTCTTAATATCTGTGCACAGGACAATGATGCTAGAGCAGAAGGAGAAACGCCCACTGATGACATTTAAATTTTAAAAAATGCCAGTGGCAACAAAATTTCCCAGCTCTTCCAGTGATGATCGTGAAACAGGGAGTAAAAATTCAGCTGTCAAATAGGACGGACAGCAGCCACCACCTCATTTTAAACATCGGCACTGACACAGACTTCAGCACTACTGCTAATATATTGTGTGTGTTAGAGGCAGCCTGCTGTGCCTACACCAAAGAAGGCTACAGAGATTAGCTGGAGTAGGGAAAGGTTGCAATCTGACAGCACAGTGAAACAGTGCAGCCCTCTGATTGGTCCTCTCAACTCAAATCAGAAACAAAATATCTCTGCAAAAGAGGAGTGGCTTCAACTCCTGTGACTGGCAGGGAACTGTGTGACTGTGCTCAAGTAGAAAGCAGGATCTGTAACAGCTCTGCAGCAGCACTCACAGCTGAGCTGTGCTAATGTTAAGGATGCACTAGAGTTTCCTAGCCATATTTTTTTTAAAAAGCATTTTCAAATAAAAACACATGGGACTGAATCATCACTCAATTTTTACTCACTCCTCATTCAGGAAAACTCCCCCTGAAAAGTGTAAAGGAGTTTCTGTGAATAAGGGTTTACTAATTTAACCTGTTAGCAGTACTTTGCACATGTATAGCACCTTGCATTTAAGGATCTCCAAGTGTAATGCTCTACCCTGATACATAGAGGACATGAGCTAGCTCAAGTTGTATCATCTTATGCTTTATCTTTGGAGGTCTCCAGTTCAATTCCTAGCAAGTTAGGCTAAGATGGTGGCCATCATGCCAACAGTTGACAAAGATTGTAAGGGATAATTAGTCCCATTTTACAGCAAGATACTGGAAGAGCTAAGTGACTTGCTCCAGGTCACATAATGGGTAACTGGACACTTAAAAATAAAACCCACCTCCTGTTCTAACCACTATCCACAACACTTCCCACCTAACATTTGCATGTAAAACAATCCCTACAGACTGCCTCTTTGAACAGATAGCCTAAGCTCAGATCATATTAAACTGTGGAGTATTTTTGCAAGAGGGTTCATATCTAGTACCCAGTAGGTTATTTATAGACAAATACAAAGCCTGGACATGCTATCATTGCAAACTCCTGTCTCTCCTGCTTAGCACTTGCTACTGACTCCATAATTAAAGTGGGTTATGTGATGCTTCTGTAATTTTACACAAAGTCAACATGTTAAATATTTATTTTGATTTTGACACCCCGACCCTAAAATACACTGGCTCCATGGGATGCTTTGCATTAACTCTAAGTGGGTAATTTTTATTTATTTTTGTTACCAGTAAATGTATTTTCCCTCTAGTCTCTTTATCCACTAATCTCAGATTACAAACTGCTCATCTCTATTCTTCCATCTCACTGAGATAGGCCTTCCAATGTTTTCTCTCCTGTCACAGCATGAAGCACAGCTTCTGGCTAGAAATTATTGTGAAGAAAAATTCAAAGCATAAAACTTGACAACCAATGTCAGATTTACCACATTAAAGATCTGGTAGTTGTAGGAGCTAAAACTTATTTAATGCTACTAATTTTAGTTTTGTTGCAATATTAATAAACTATTGAAGAAGCAGAAAAGGTAACATATCTTTATTTTTTGTCTTTTGCTTATAAGTTTGATTAGATTCAGTGCATCTTCCCCCAATTTCATAAGATACTGCCAGTTTTCGGGGATCTGTCTGCATCCTGAAAAGCTAACTACCTAGCTTGCAGACACAAGAAATATACAAAATTAATTTGTGTAAAAAAAAATAAATACTTTTAGTGCTACTTTTTTAATGACTATTGAATGTCATTTTTGTCGAAGATGGTAGATAGAATTCCCTAGTGAAGGAATCTCATATTTATTCCCTTGAATGGCCATGCTCATGGACAAGAACAAGTCAAGTTTCCACAGAATAATCCCTACTGGCTCTATCTTTACCTACTGGAATAACTCTAGAATCCAATCCAGGCCTTCTGCTGAATGCCAGTTGTTTTGGTGGTTTAATGATGTGGACACCTACCCACCAGGATCTAACCTGAATTCCACATAGGCAACTGAACAGCCAACAAACGAAATAACTTACAGTCTCTGCTTCCATTATGGGTCACATACAGACTAGGGACCTAAAAGCAGAAATTTCTATTATTAATCCCTTGCAATCTAGGCACCCTTTGTGCGTGTGTATTCTATTGTGACTATTTTATCAGATCCAAATGATGTAACTCAATGTCACTGAGATACAGTGTCCTGCTGGCAAGACACAATATCATCACGTCACAAAATGATGTCATAACATTTTAACATGTCACATTACAGGCTACATTTGCAAAGGTGGAGAACCTGAAGTTTTATCCCTCTGCCTTGACCCATCTTTGAAGATTATTAGTTATTTTCAGTTGTTCCTTAAGGCTTGGATTTTCAAATGTGCCTATTTACAACAGAAATTCAATGGGAGTTGGGCATCTAGCTCACTTAGCCTCCTTAGAAAAACAATTTAGGCTGGGATTTTCAATCACCCAATTTCAATACCTTGGTTAATTTCCAATACTAAAGAAAGAATAAACTATGATTAAAAGGCGATATTTCAAATTAAAAAACCACTAACCTTATCTTCCCTTCACTAACTTTATCTGCCACATGTGTCACACTGGCCCCTACCTATGCACACAAAGGGAAAAGGTGAAAGTGCAAAAAACCTTTTAACTCAATTCTCTTGTGCAGGAGCCATTCCAGCGTCCATTCCATCTTTGTCTAGCCCCTCCTTCCCCTGCGCAACACCCTTCTTCGTCCCCTCTTTCATTCCTACGTCCTACTCAGGCAGTGATCATGGTCCTCACCTGTTTATGAAGATCCTTTGGGTAAATCTCTTACATGAACTGAAAAACTAGGCCGTAAAGTCAAAGGGCAGCTTCTCAAGGAGGGGAGCTAGGGAATGGAATGTCTGCCATTAACAGAGAATCATGGATGCCCACTTGGCTGCTGTGTGGTGTACTGAAGCAGTCTTCTAGGCAACACTAACCAAGAAGGGGATGATCAGGGCTTCTGGGAGCCCAAGAAGGTCTGCCACAAACTTAAATACCTTCCCTTCATAGCAGGAAGCCTCAGAGAGGGTGACAGGTAGAGTTAACACTTTCCTGTGCTAGCTTCAGAGAATCTGTTCCTAAACACATGTAGTGTTTGTTTAATCTCTCTCGTCCTATTAAGGTATGTACTGAATTTGGAGAAGCACCTAGACTCTGAGGCCAGACTTTATAAACTTTGGTGGTTTTGGACAAACCTACAGTATACTCGTAATAGCTTCCCTTTTTTTGCCTCTCTATTTGGAATTTGGGAAGAGCATGGTTTGGTGTCCAAAATCTCTGTGGGAACTACATCAGTTCCTGTACTTTGTGTCTGCCTCCTGTGTGCTTTCCTTTTATAGAATATGAGACGATTACATTCCTTTTAAAAAGCAACTAGCACAGCAATTCTCCTGTAGTTTAAGCTTTAATAATTAACTTCACCTCCAATGATAACAATGGTGCCAGGATGACCTTAAAATAAGTTACAGTAATTAATTGTATGACCAAGCTGCCTCTTCTGTGTATTTAAGGTGCAGAAGTGTTTTCTGTAGTAAGGAAAAATGGGTTATAGTGGTTAAAATCTAACTCCCATATCACGAAGGGTCACACTATGCAGATCCTCCACCACCTGAGGGTTTGAGGACTATGTTTTACCATATGACTCATGACAATAACAAAAATAATCTGTGGGGGGACTCTGTATGAGGCCATAAATTAGACTGAAGATGGGCTATGGGTCAAACAATGCTGCTTTTCCAGTATAAATGTATGCTTCCTGTGTCAAAACTAATTGTTCTGACTTTGGCTTTTATTCATGCATTTCTAACGTTATGAAAAATGTTCTTAATTAAAGCTGGCTGAGAAATTAGGGGGGTTATTTTCAGAAGAAATTCAAATATTGAAAATATTTGGCTGAAAAATGAAATATTTTAATTGGTAAATGCTGTCACGATGCTTGATGGGAGTTGTCATTTGGGTGCATCATGCTCTCATTGTTCTCTATAGGCTAAGTTCTCTGATTGGACTACATCTCCCATGATGCATGATGGTCTTCTCTCTTGCAGAGAGTAGCTGTCCTTGGCTATGGTATCTCCACAGAGGAGAATGAGGACACAAGGCAACTGAGCTACAAATCCCATGAGGCACCGCAGCTGCATTTCCAAATCAAAATAGTGTAGCTTTTGGCTGAAGTATTTTGCTTTTCAGGCATCTGATTATTTTACATAAATAAATACATTTTCTGTGGGGAAAAAAAGACATTTTTAGTGAAAAATTTCACATATCTGAAAACCCAATCTTCCAGTGGAGAACAGTTGAGATGAAAATATTTTGACTAGCCCAACTCTTAACATACAATATGTTGGCAAAAATAAATCAGTGAACAGGAAAAAAAATATAAAGTTTCCCACAGTGGATCCAACTGGACCGTAAGAAACCGAAAGAAATGTTATTTCTGTCAGACCTATGTAAAATTAATGTTTTGGGGCTCCCTCTGCTGCTGGTGCAGCATAGATTAACCAAGAAAGCACCGCCCTCAGACTTGAGTGGAAAGAAAATGCTAATGCTGGTGCACCAGGATATTTCAGGCATAACAAGAAGGTTTATGATATGCAGTTGTTAAACACAAACAACTGTGTTGATTTTAGCTCCATCCAAAACACAGGGGTGGGTGTGGGAATGACAATCAAAATCTGACACATAAATGGACACAATGTGCAGAGATTTTATGTTTCTTTTCATAAACAGTGGGTCTGATTCTTGTCTCACTAGTGAAAATCATCTTCAATGAAGGCAACAGAGTTGCACCAGTGTAAGTGAAAGGGGAATCAGAAAAAGTAAAAATAAATTATTATTATTAATACTACCTTGGCTAAGTGTGCTGATAATTCAGCAATGATGATTGAGCTTAACTCATTCACCAGGTTAAAGATACCACTATCAATATTTTCTTTTTCCCTGAAGCATTTAAGGAACTCTCTCAAATCTCAGCCTAATCACTTAAGTCTGTGTAAAACTACCTAAAATGTCATCTACCACCAATATTGTTCCCACAAAAACTCTCTTTTCAAGATTTACAGTTGCCAGAAGACTAGTTTTCTATGGACTGTAGGCAAAGTCATCCCTGGCATAATTCCATTAACGTCAGTGGAGTTCTGCCAAGGACTATTCTTGGCATTGCAGGTGTTTTTAATAGTTAAATCAATCTTTTGTCATATTATTTAAAAACCAAGGGCCTAATACGAAAAGTCATACTCATGAAAGGAGTCCCTTTGAAGTCCAGACTCACGTGAATAAGAATTGCTTCTATGAATAAGGGTTGCAGGATCAAGCCCCAATTTTTTGCTATGATACTAAGGGATGGAGCATGGCCCAGTGGTTAGAAAACAGGCATATACATGAATTATCTGATCTGGCATCCCTATGGCTTACACCAGGGAAATCAGTCTTTGCATTGGAGATCTCTGTATGGTACTCGGGGGAAATCAGAAGACCATGGATCTATTCCCAGTTTTGCCATTGAAGCTTGGCCTACACTACAGAATTTTGATCCTGCCATCACTTTTGCAAACTCTTGGAATATTTTTGACACCTACCAGGCTGATTCTCCACCGTCTTGTACTTTGTGCAGTCATGCACACCTGTGCAAAATGACTGCCAAGGGGATATGAACAAATAAATCATAATGGTGGCATTTTACATCATCTTTGCACAAGTGTAAATCGCTACACAAGGTGCAAAGCAGGCCTATCATGTCTGCACACAAAACATCTTGCAACAGTACAAGCAGCACTGTAAAGATATTGGCACTACCATTGCTCCGAGCAATAGTCCTGACCATTGGATCCTATATCAGGCCATTCTGCACCTGGTAGTGCCAGTGAGGACAATAACAGCAGGTATTGAAGTTGCATCCAAGCAACTGGTCTACCCAACACCATTCAACAATACCCTGAAATTTCCCTAAGCGATTTGTCTGATCATTTCTTGATCTCTGTAGTCAGTGGAAATCCTGGAAATACTTTACTTGTACATGATGAGCGGCACAAACATTAGCTACCATGCCAAGCACCTTTTGCCCAACAGCCACTTCTCTGATTTCACTGTCTTCCAGTCATTTTTGGACCCATGATCATGTCTTCTCAGAAGATATCCCACATTCATGTTCCTAGCAGGCTCCAGACAGACACCCAGGCACTCAACCAGACTCCGTGTTTGACTTAAGGAAGTCAATTTCCCTATATGGATGTAAGCAGAGTCAGGATGAGCTCTACCCTGACATCTGGTTGTGAATTATGGGAAGTGTGGAAAGAATTTCAAAAAGTGTGACTTCTCAGATATTTGCATGGGCAAGCCCAGCATAGCCCAATGCAGCCTGGGATGGTTATTTTGACAGCTCTGGGATCCCCAATTTCTTTGTTATTGCAGCAGGATAAATAAAGTGTTGCCACCTGATTATGTGAATGAGGAACTACGAGACTGCTTTATGACAGAGATGTCTCAATATAACTTAAGTGACACTTGCTAAACAAGGGACATGGGTTCCAATACCCAGTGAATTGAGAGAGGTTGGAGACTGGTGTGTACACCAGATGGTATGGGCCCCCTTTTGAGGGTCTAGAACACCAATTGCACAGCCTCCTCTCTCCACTGTTAAAGAGTAGAGCTAATTTTAATTCCATTAGGAGTCCATCTAGAGACTTCTGAGCTGAGTTCATGTTGGGCCAGTGGTGCACCAGGGCTCCCCTATAAGAGCTGAAATCACTGAAAGAGCTGAGCTGAGATCACTGAGTGCTGTGTTAACTAGTGGGGGAGCGTGAAGACCTATCGTTAAGCGGCTGGCAGAGTGGAGAAGTTTGCAGCATGTTGGAGCAGCCCACAGAACAATGAGTGGAGTGGAGTGGTTTGCAGGGATGGCTGGAGGAGCGGCACAGCTGGTGTAGTGGAGCTGGTTGTGGTGAAGGCTGCAGCAGAACTCCATGGAGAGGCAGAGCAGTTGGCCCTGGCCCACGTAAGGTGCCCCTTAACACCTTGTGTGGACTCCTGCCCCATTTCCACCCAGGCTGGGGGGGCGAAAACTCTGCAGATAAACTTTTGAATTCTGGGGTGGCGCTGACCAGAGACTTTCGGGTTGTTGGACTTTGGGGTAATTGGGCTTAAGACCCTAAGGGGGAAAGGACATTGCCAAATGTACTTGGAGGTGGGTTTTTGCTTATGGTTTGTGTTATAATCCTGTTTGTGGTGTTTCTCCAATGGGATGCCACATTGTTTCCTTCCTTTATTAAAAGGATTTTGCTATACTCAGACTCCATGCTTGCGAGAGGGGAAGTATTGCCTCCTTGAGGCGCCCAAGGGGGTGTGGAATGTAAGTGTTGCAGGTCACTGGGAGGGGGCTCGAGCCGGTTATGCATTGTGTTATTGAAACGGAACCCCTGGATACTGAACCCGGCCCTTGTTGCTGCCAACTCAGAGGGGCAGAGAAGGGTTACATGTAAAATAAGGTAATAGCACTTACCTCACAGGGGAGCTGTGAAGCTTTGTTCATTATTGCTTATACAGTGCTTTGTGATTTGCAATGTCACAGGGATGTGAAGCATTGTTATAGCGACTCCATATTCTAACAGTATCCGAAATGACTATTTCAGTACACCACTTTAGAATGATCCTTGCAAATCTCATCTTCCCAAAAGATACAGATCTGGGTATTCTTGTCCTAGGCACAGATGTGCCCTCCTTTCCCCTCCATTCACAGCACTAGTTTAAATGTTATTTTATATCTGACATGACTTTGCCTCTAGCCTCCTCTGCTTGGGAAAGCTAAGAAAACATTGGTGACTAGGCTCATACTAACACACACATCACAGAAAGAGAGTGACAATGAGCCAAATATTGAACTACTTTAACCCTAAGAAACCTCAGGATCAAGTCAAATCTGAGACAGGAACTGAAAAACTTGGATGCTCTCTCTTATCCTCCCTGTACTCCCTTTGTTGTTGTTCTTACCTCCACAGATCTCCCTGAGAAATGTTGGAACAGAACCCCATCCTCACGGGTTGATAGTCTCGTTGTCAAACTGTTTCCCTGACCGTTTCTCTCAAACCTTGCCTTCTTCTGTTTATGTGCACCAAATCCAGCTGCTTTGTTGCTTGAGAGAGCAATCAGGGCTTAGTGCTGGGAACATCTGGAAGACAGGCTAGGAAAAGGAGATCAACCTGGCAGAGAGAGGCAGCACTCATTTATACCAATCTAGCCCTAGAGCCCAAAACCCTCCCAACATTAGCAACCCTAGAAGTTTCAAATAAATCCCATCAAAATGGTCAGTCCTTAAAGTATAAGAATGCAGATATACCCCGTTTCCTAAAGATCAAAGCACCACTTACACCATACAAGGAAAAAGAATAAAGAGAGAAATTCTCAGCTGGCATAAATCAGCGGAGCTCCACTGATGCCAACCTGATAAATTATAACATTTTTAGGGCCAGATTCTCTAAATCCCATTAAACTCTCAAGTACTGATTCTCTATTTCCTTTCCCAGAACTGCTGATTATCAAGGAATTTTTGTTAAATAGAAGCTCTCTTGTCCATTCAGACAGTTCCTGCCCAATTCATTTAATGATGCACAGCCCACTGCCTGAGCCATCACAAATGCTTCCTGTTGTACTTGCCAACTGGCGGCCAGATACTCAAGCACAATTAGCAGAGTCCCCCACATCCTGGACTTGCCAAGTGTACATCCTTCATGTTCCATAGCCAAGACTCAAACCCTGGACCTTCTTGATCAGTAGATAATAGCGCTTCCGTAAGAGCCCCAAAAAAGGAAAGCCTCCCCTAGCACAGCCACTAGGAGTTATGCTCAGCTGGAAGTTGCTTGCTGCACGTCATACTGTTCCATGGTGATGAACTGTGATTTTACAAACATTGGATCGGTGAATGCTGAATGAAGCAGGAAAGTGGAGCAGGCTATTTAGAGAGAAATGTGTAGAAAGACTCTCAAATACCTGGATAATCAACAATGATGGAAAAGGAAACAGAGAGCTTTATATTGTTAAGACATTTGCCTGAGTGTCTCCAGAGCTCCTTTAAATACACTGGATGATGCTGTAACTTTTACAGAAAATGAAAATGCAACTTCAAAAGACACCGACCATGTAATTCCTGGACCCACTGAAGTAAATGAGAGTTTTGCCATTGATTTCAATGGGGCCAGGATTTACTCTGAATTTACATGCATGACATGAGCCTCTAGCTCACTGTCTCGGATGAATGCGATGGCATAGCTGGCCTGTAAAACAATTTTTGCCACCCTCTCCCCAAATGTAACCAACTCTATCCATCATAATTATACTACTGTGCCTGGTAGGGATTTCAGAGAAGGTCAAAGAAATAGGGTTACACCCTAATGTATCTGACTCATTTTACCTGAAAATGCTTTGCTTGTACCTTTCAACAAATCAGTTTACATTGGTTTAAGTTTTCAAGATCTCCTTGCAAAGAAAAGGGTCAGAAATTGTTTTTCAGTGAAAGCTGGGTTGTATTCTTTTCTTTCTTTTTTCTGCCCCCCAGCTCCACTTCCCCCAAATCTGTGGGCACTGCAGGGCACAATGGTCGGTTGCTTTCTGGATCTGAAGAATTGCTTTTTGTGATTACTTATCTTTTACCTTTCCTGTTTCCCACTTGTGAATTGACAACTGATACCTCCACCCACACCCATTAAATAATGAAATTAAAAATGTGAAAACTAAGCACTCACAACCAAAGGCCACATTACTGAGTAATGTCTGTACAAATATTTTGCTGCATCTCAAACCAAAGGATGACATGATGATGGTTGACTGGTTTCCTCAACAGCTATGTTTTTTAAACATTTAATCAGAGTTTTGAATGAGGGTGGCATATTATTCTACTCTGAGCCTTTTTGTAAATTTACATTTTGCCCATGATGCTGTGCTGAATTCATGGTACTCAACATTTGGCTGCACAGACCTAATGGATTACATTTGATCCTATGCATCCCATCACATGACTTAATGGCAAAATGCAAACCGGAGCATTTAGAATCATAAAACCAACTCCTGTGACATGTCTGAGATGGAATATCCACAAGAGCTATCAATGCCAAAACAGCCCACAAGTTTTGTATATTGTAATTTCCCCAAAGCAGATCTGACTAAAACATAATGCATGTAAACAAACAGTGAAATGACACAAAGCACTGAAAGGTCCAATTTTCTGTATTTACATTTCCTCCTGCAGTATTTGTAGGCGAACATTAGTTGTAGAAGATATACTTACACTCGCACTGGACACCAACTCCTCTTACCCAGAAAAGAGGGATCCTAATTTGATGGGGGGAGAGGGGGCACAGGAGTCCTGCATCCTAGTGGCAAAAGCCCCAGCATTTTTTAGATTGATTTGGAGTTAGAAAAAGTTTTTTTCAGTCCATTCTATTAATTAAGCTGCCTTCATGAGGGTCCACAATGAAAAGTGCATTACTGACTAAAATGGAATACTAAATCAATCATTCTGAAATAAATGTGAAACGTGCGCAAGAAGGCTTGTTAGAGGTCAAGACTAATTGTAGACTCTGCTCCACTCACGTCCATGTTAGTACGCTGTGTTGGAATACACCCATGTCCACACCCTACACACAATTGTAATAAACTTTGTACAAGGTATACCTTGTGAGGTATCATTTGAAAACTCATAACTTGCTGGTCAGCAATATGGTGAAGTGCATATACCAACATTATAGATCAAGTTATGAAACTAAAATCATGACTGAAGTATGTTTTCCAGATAAGTCTGGAAGTGGTTAAACCAGTTTCTCAAAGACTAAGGGCAAGCTGATGCTCCAGCCAGCTGTTAACCAAGCTAATGGGCCATTACCTATCAAGTGGCCAGTCTCTGGCAACGAAGGTGGGTACGGACAAGGAGACCTGCATCTCAGGAAAGCAGCAGCATGGCATTTCCTGCTTCCAGCAGACTGCATGTCTCCTGTTTCTCAGCTGGAAATGCTTTTCAAAGAGTGACTAAAAACTATAGAAAGGAAAGGCAAACGCCCCAAGACACCTCCCCTTTTCCCTGCCCATCTCATTCTCGGCACCTGAAAAGACAAAGGAAACAGGTATTGGACTCTGGGGGTGGAGTCCTGACCTGAAACTTTGGTCAATAATGCTGCTGGAAGCATGTGGTGAGAAACTTTGCTTGAATCTAATACAGTTTGGTAAGTTAGGCACCAGAAAACATTCTATCTTTATTTTTCTTGTAACCATTTTTGACTTATGCCTTACTGCTTGTACTGACTTAGAATCTGTCTCTTTGGAGCTTAATACATTTGTTTCATTGTTTTATCTGATCCAGGGTATTTAAGTTAAAGTGTCTGAGTAATTCTAAGATAATAAGCTGTTGTGTATATCCTTAATGGACTAATAGATGACTGTCCAGGAGAGGGATGGGCAGTACAGGACATACATTTCTGGGGGGAAATCCAGGAATGGGAGTATATTTGGGTCACCCTGCTGTATAATCAAGGCTGGTGAGAGCCAAGGTGTGACTAGCAAGCTGCAGTTGCACAAACAGATCTGGAAAGGACCTGTGCGTTGGAGGTTGTTTCTGAGAAGTCCAGGTTGGAGGCAGGCTACAGGAACAAGACATTGCAAGGAACCCCAGGTTACAGGACACAGGTGACACAGCCCACCCCCCACTAGTCTGGATTGTAGCCCAATATGTCACTTAAAAAAGGACATACTATTGATGCTACAAGAGCTGAATTTCAAAATTTCTTCTATCTGCTAAGAATTACTTTGAAGTAGATTCCTCTCCTCTCGAAAACAGATGGGTATTTAACTCAGTCTGAAATCTAATTGGCAAAACACAAAACCTATTGTTAACAATGTTCCACAATGATGTTTCTATCTATCTAGCAATCATATCAAATTCATCACTCAAGTATCTTTGCTGTCTGATTGGATCACTAATACTGCTTTGAATCCCTTGCTTCCAGAGGAGCTTGATCCACACCAGAACCATCCATGTATCTCTTTTTTTAGCAATAGAAAAGGGTTACGTAGTTGGAATCCACTGAAAAAGCAGTCAGTGAGAAACACATTAATAACCAGATGGAAGGGTACAAGAGACGCTCTGTGAGAATGCACCAGTGTTATGGGTCTAAAATATGCTATTCCATGGCATCAATAAATTAAGGTCTGAAATATATATAGGGCATTTAAAAATTAATCTTTAAAGATATGTTATCTTGCATCAGTAATAGCACTTCTATAGGATTTGGACCAGAGACTAAATTCTCCTCTTAGTATGTGACTTGGGAGATATTAATGGAAATTTCCCTCACTGTAACAAAAACAAGAGTTGGTCCTAGTAATTTTTTTGTGCTAACGGCAATTACAGCCATACCTTACATGGCCACACATAGAGAAGCAAAGCCAGGATAAGAGAAGAATGGAAGATGTGTTGTGATCAGCACAATCTATATGAGGGCTGAAGGACCAATCGATCAAGATGGTGAACTGCAATTACAAAATGTTTATGTGAACAGGCATGATCTAGTGGTCTGAGCACAGGGCAGGAAGACAGAAACTCCTGACTTCGAATCCTAGCTCTGAAATGGACTCCAGCAATCACCTCGCTCAAGTTACTCAACCTTTCTCTGCCTGAGTTTCCCCATCTGTAGACCTGGTATACATGGCACACTAACCTAGCTCATGGGCTTGTTGTAAGGATTAATGTTTGTACAGCAATTTAAAGATGAAGTATTAAGAAGTATTATTATTAAAACTGAAATAATAATATTTACTGGGGAGTAGCAGAGTTTTCTACCTTACATGCAACATTCCCCACAGACTGGCTTGCCAACCATTTGCCTTAGGATTCCCAACCAGAACAGAAACACTGTACATTGGAGTGTCATCATGCATAAATCCTTTCAATATTTAGGCTTTAGATTTTCCTGCAGATCCAATGTCCAGCTCAATCCAATTCAGTTGTGTTTGCTTAAAAAAAATAAAATTGGGAATTAAATACTTAACAGTCTACATTTCTGTTTGGTGCTTTCTTTTCATCTTCAGATAGCTGCATCCACTTCCAAATTTTCCCTCCCAATGCCAATACTGTGTTATGAAAAAACCCACCTCTTTTGGACAGCATCCTTCCTGGCACAATGAGAAAATAAGTATGGTGGAGCATATGTGCGTGCTGTAAACTTAATAAAAATGTGATTGATGTTCAATTAGGCCTAAGAAAACTAGACCAGGATTTCTATATAAACTGGAAAAGGTTGGAGGCTATTCACAACACAGCATCACAATGTCATTTCCGATTTCTTTTACATTGCGCTGAACAAGCATTTTGAATTCAAAAGAGTAATTAGCATACTGCATAAAAATTAGAGCATGGCAAATACCCAAACTTTAACCTTGCATTAGAAAAATCAATGAGAATTCAGCACTATAAGCTCACTAGCACTGGCTACCCAAACATGGGAGTTCAAGGAGGCTATGTGGTGTGGTGTCTATATCACTGAAGTGTTACTGATAGGAAACTTGCAGCCCAGCTGGTAATATTTAGTTAAAGGAGTTCCAGGTTACTATTAGCGTAGTGCTGGTAGAACTACCCAATGCTTCCCATTATAAGACCCATTACAAAGCTGGCCAACACTTCCCATTATAAGACCCTGTCTTCAGCAGCTTATAACTCTGACAAACTTTAATGTTGTTTTGCCATTTAAAAAAAAATGTGGTTACCTCTTTCTTGCAAAGTTCTAACATCTCTCATATTTGGGAGCAGGGAAGTGAAACTTGACAGGTCAGTGGCCTTTGTGGAACGGATGTGCTTTTCGCCATTCCTGTGAATATCTACCCAAATTTGGCCAAGTTATAAGCCTTTGAAAAAATCTCATTTCACACACACACAGTAAAGGCTTCTTAGAGTCTAGCAGCCAAAATCGTCAAAGATTCCATCCTCACTAAGCATGCTCCACCCCTCACGGCTCCTATACATGAGCCAACCTCACAGAGCTAAGCATGTTCCAGGCCAGTGCTACAGAGGAGAAGCTGGACTTTCCCTGCAATTGCTCCTCCTCATGGCTCTGGGCTGGGCTGGGGGGCTGGACACTGGAGCTGAGAGCAGGGAGTTTGTCTCTTGTGTGCTCTCAATGACTTCCCCAGCCGGTCGCCTGACTCAAATTCAAAAAGGAAAAGACCCAGACCAGGGAGAGAGGAAAGAAGTAGATGGGACAAAGAATCAGGAGAGAGTGGGAATGGAGGTGGGAGTGAGAAAAGAGAACCTGTGACTGGGACTTGGTGGCTATGGACTGTACTGCAAGCCGGGAGAGGGACATTAGGACTGGTTGGGCAAAGAGATTGTGAGTGGGATATGAAGCCTGAGTAGTGGAGACTGAGAGCGGGCAGACAATGGGAAATAACATTGGGACAAGACCCAGATATGTGAAGAGTCTGGATTGTGATAGGAATAGGCTGGAGGGGATAGGCTAGAAGAGATCAAGCTTTGGGGAAACAGATAGAAGAGTTTGTGCTCCCTAGATCAGACTTCCTTCTAGAACCTAAGATTTCTAGTCTCACCACTTCTCTGCTGTTAGCAAATATCTGTGAAAACCACTGGCAAAGTGTGTGTCTCATCCCTCTCTAGTGCAGGTCCACAGAGGATGACAATCTACTACTGTTATCAATTAGCTTACAGGCAGAGCACTGTGTACTCTACAGGTTCCAATCCTGATGATGAATTGGGTAAGTGTAACTATGATGCCACATCATGGAATTTTGGTTTTTCATTAAAAAAACTAGGCAACTACACACACACAAATATATGTACCGGTATATGTGTTCAAATAACGTTAAGATTCCAAAGTCAAGTATTCAAAAGTTAGGAAATGCCAGTATTAATTCAGCTCCCTTGACTGTATGATACAGTTTTTAATTACATGAACACATGCTGTTTTTCATGGGACCAGTGCCTCATTCAGTGTCCAGAATGGACGATGCTCAGTTAATAAATAGCTACTCAATATTTTGTTTTATTCTCATCATTCAGTGTGTATCCCAATGCCCTATTTTACTTCATGTTATTCAAACTCTGCTCTGAATACAGAAGTCACAATCATTCATTAATTTTCCTTCACAACTCTGTGAAGTATTATCCCCATTTTACAGATAATAAACTGAGGCAGAGAGAGATTAATCGAAAAGGTATTCATTAATTTTGAGCATCCTATTTGAGACACCAAGGACCTGATTTTTCAGAGTACTTAGCTCTATATGGACTTCATATATTCAAAACACAGCTCCCATTGACTTTACTTGAAGCTGTGAGAAGCCAGCATTTCTGCAAATCAGACCTCAGGGTCTCAAACTGAGAACCAAGAAACTGAGGTTCTCTCTATTAGTGAACACCTGCAAAAAGTCTGGTTTAAGTGACTTGCCCAGCATCATGTAGGAACCCTGTGGCAGAAGGAGGGATAAACTCGTTCTCCAGGGAAGCACTGACTTGCTTTAACCATAAGACCCTCCTTCTCTTCCTGTATTCCTCACCTGTCTCATTAACCAAACACCTTTCAACATTTGCAATAAATGAGGCAGGGATCAAACAGACGACAGCTTCCTTTGATTCACAATCCTGACTCATCTTCAGAGCAGGTCCATCCTGTGCTCTTAATCAGGCAAGCGTCCTGTGGAAAAATTAGTATGTGATTGTATAATTAAAGACTGCATCATAATGCATACTCACAAGGGAGCTGAATAAAAGTAGCACTGGCAACCTTAATTCTGGCATTGCTTAACTTTTGAGTGTTGAGTTCGCAACCTTAATGTTCTGCTAATCTAGCTTTGGTATATAATTTAATATGGTGCTCCAAAGCATGCTAGGTGCCTCGCTGTACAGAGAAAGACAGGCCTTGCCCCAAAGTAGGGCCAGATGCTCAGTTTTCATTGAAATCAATGGAAGTACACTGATTTACAGCAGCTGAGGATCTCGGCCATCCCATTTATACAGACACAACCAGAGAACAAGAAAACAACGGGGAGGGAGACAGATGTAGAAAGATAAGATCTCATGCACTTTTTGAAAGTTTTGCTGGGTGCATGACAATCTATTATACACAAACACATGGCTGCCCTTTAGACTTGTCTTCTGTCTAAAAATGCCAGTAAGTAGCTGGAGTTCCCAACCTGCTCTAAAGAAAGTACACACATGCTATGTAGAGTAGCTATATTTCTACTTCCTGGGGCTGGGATTTATTATTAACTTCAGTAACAAAATCAAAATACAAAACTTAGTTTAAGTTGTCTCCACAAGCTTGGCTGTACTTAGGGTTTTCTCTGCAGAACCTGTTTGTCTCAGGGTTTTTCCTCCTCCTACCTGAAGCCAAGAGAGGGGGTGGGCTTCAGAGCCCAAATGTCTACACAGCTATTTTTAGCATGGTAGCAGGAGCTCCACAAGACGCCAGCTCTGAGACTCACTGCTGTGGGCTGCTGCTTGCAGTGTAGATGTACCATATACGTTATGATAGCGTGGGGAAGCTGTGCTGCTATTGATTCTGTTCAGTGCTTAATTAAGAGGCCTTATTCTCTGGGGTTAGTCAATCTGGCAATTTTCAACAGCCTAAATTCACTGCAGTAAAAAAGAATGTTTTAAAAAAATCACCTCTCCATTAGCAAGATTTTTTTTAAACAGCTACTATTTTTAATGTGGTTCCCAAAAAATAGTGTATTAGTAACTTCCTGATCTATATAGCAGACATTGACCCTCCAGGCTGGTCCATAAACAAAGGTGTTTTGACATACCAGGGAGAACTATGCAAACTGATGATACAGTAGCTAAACAAAACAACCATGTTAATTTAATCTCTGTACAAAGCACAGCAGGGGAGAGGCTGGAAGTGGGGCAGGGAATTAAAGTTTGCCAAGTGGAAAAAGACAAAATCATTAGGGAAAAAATATTGTCAGGCTTCTGGGAGGGAATTGTAGCCATTGAAGAACAAAAACAAAAATATAAAGCTATAAAAACAAATGTTAACAGCTGTCTCTTTTCATGTGGAAATCTGCGTTGATTGGCTGAGTTCTGTTTAAAGCACAACTGAGTCACAGACAAATAAGATGAAAATTAGGGAGGATCAAGGAGGTAACTCTGATGAGGGTAGGAAAAAACATGACAATTTATGGTTTATTTTTCTTTTAACCCTTGGTGTATTGAGTTCCTGCCCCAAATTTAGGACAGTGGAAAAATTCAAGTTTCAAACGTCACTAGATAACCCTCCCAGCTGCCTGATCTGAAACAGCATAATACATATATCCTATTCCCCTTAGACATTTCAACAGGTATAAATCAAGAGCAAAAAGAGCAACGGTTTCAAATAAAGTCTGAAGCTGTGAACGTGCTAGGAGCTGTGCTAGAAGCAGATAACTGATGCAAAGAAAATTAATCTCTATATATAATGATGTCGAAGCAAATCCAGTAGCTAAGGACATTGGTTGATTGGTGAAAACAGCCCTGAGAAACAAGGCGAGGATATTAAAACAATCTTTAAACCCCATACAAAATAACTAATGGAGTCACATACAGAAAGAATCACCATAAAGCAAGGTTGGAAACTGTTCCAGAAGTCTTACATTTCAGCTCCATCACTGTTCAGGGTTCATGATACCCAAGGGTCTAATTATAGCACCGAGCAATTTTATTAGAATATAATCAAGACAATTAGAGCTCTCAGGTCCAACCTGAAAACTCACTCAATGAAATCTAGTAAAGAAGCAGTAACAGCCCCTGTACTAAGGCTGATAAGACTATTGCTCCATAATATGTCAATATGAAAGGATCCCTTTGTGCCAAGAGGCCAACAAGAGAGCCCACTTGACGACAAACATTACCTTACACACACTAAATACCTAAAATAAGATTAGAGACAACTGTTGTGACAGCAGTTAGCTTTCCCTGTCAATACTGCCCTAGCACCATGGCTAGATTATTAGCACAGTACAGACTAAGGAGGAAGAATGACAACTACTAAACTTCTTCTACTAATAGGTTTTCCTTGCACATCTCACATCCAAGTATTTCCCTCACCTTGACCTGGTTTCGTTTTTGAAATCTGAGGCGAAGTAACGTATTTCTGTCTACCCAAGCTGTTTGTGAGTTGATGCAGAACAGTGCAATTCGGATATCATTTAATACATATTCTTGAAACTTAAATAATAATAAATCATAAAATGTGTCATCAGTGGTAACATTAATCAAAGCAATATTTCCAAAGTCTCTGCTCTAGTAATGGTGACTGGTCCATGCATTTGAGCAACTCTTTCCTGTAGCAAATACTACTCGTCCTTTACTTTTCTCCAAATACTAAGCATTTCATAGCAGAGTTATATATCTGCCTTTACCACTCCCATTTATTTTAATGGGAGCTACACACACTGTAGGAGGGGAAAACTGACCCCTTTACATTTCATGGAGGATTTTACACTATTATTCTTACCTTGATATGTCCAATTGTAATTTTTCTTTTCATTTTATACAACAACCTCTTATCTCAGTCATGAGTGGAGGTGGAAGACTTCTGTCAGCTAAATAGTAATGGTCATATCGTATGGGAGCTGCGCTCTGATCACAAAACAACATACAAGCAAAAGGTCCAGTTACTTCAGTGATAGTGAAGAGTACCAGAAAATCAGTTTGTTGAACAGCCTAAAATACACTTGTGTGCACCTTTGAGTCAGGGAAAAAGTCATAAAGGGAAATAAGGAGCAAATATTCCCATCAGAATGAGTCAACAGACTATACCAGCTTCCGAAGTCACAGATGAGCTCAGCTAAGTAGAATTGTTTTTTAAAAGAGTGGGAGAAGCAGGGAAAGAGAGCAGTATGAATGGCCCCCAGATTAATAGCATGGGATCTACAGAAAACCTGTTGTACAGTTTTGCATTGCCAGTAGGAAATTGGAAACAGAATCCAGGATTCCTGCCTTCCAGTCACCTTCTCTAACTGCCAAATTCCACTCCTGATAATATATTTTACTGGACCAAATGCAGCTAGGGGAAAGGACGAGCTTTCAAGCTCAACAGAGCTCTTCTTCAAGTCTGGAGAAGGAAACTAGAGTGTCTAAGCTAAATACAAGACAGGACACATTGTTAAGCATAAGGGGTTCACACAGGATGCAGGAGACCACACGATGTGGATGAGTTAGGCAATGAGTTGGAGGGGATTTTTTAGTGTTGTCCTTTGTCTTGTAGATATTTCAGGGAGGCCATTGTCTACAAGATGATAAACAATGCTCAGAAATCCACCCCAAATGCATCGCCAAACTCAGCCATAACAACTTTACATTTAACACACTTTTCTCAAATTGTGTTAACAGCCATGGCTACATGGATGGCTCCCCAATATGCCAGTCTCTTCATGGGCCACTAGAGGAAGAATTTCTTGAAAAATATACCACAAAATCAGTGATGCTTGAGATACACTGACAGTATTTTCATCCTCTGGAGAGAACCTAAACTCCTTCAGATTTCCACCACAACGTCAACCACTATCACTCATGCAAGCTCTCTAGTATACTCCCACACCAGTGTTAGTTCCACAATGAGCTTCAACAATGGAACCCTAAATACAACTACATACAAGAAACTCACCCAATCACCACATTTACCTCCACAGATCCAGTAACCACTCCAGACATAAAAACTTCTATTCTTTATAGCCAGATACCACAGAATGTGCTTCAAACAGAAAGTCTAGGACAGGGGTCAGCAACCATTCAGAAGTGGTGTGCCGAGTCTTCATTTCTTCACTCTGATTTAAGGTTTCGCGTGCCAGTAATACATTTTAACATTTTTAGAAGGTCTCTTTCTATAAGTCTATAATATATAACTAAACTATTGTTGTATGTAAAGTAAATAACGTTTTTAAAATGTTTAAGAAGCTTCATTAAAATTAAATTAAAATGCAGAGCCCCCCAGACTGGTGGCCAGGACCCGGGCAGTGTGAGTGCCACTGGAAATCAGCTCGCGTGCCGCCTTCAGCATACATGCCATAGGTTGCCTACCCCTGGTCTAGGATATGAACCTTAACACAATTAACCAAAAAGGACACACTTCACCAAAAAAAAGTACACTACACCAAAGAAACAGATCACATCATGGAACGGGACACTCAAATACTCCAGGAGAACCTGCTTCAGCGCAGAAAAAAGAAAAATTGCCACTGTCCGCAAACATCTACTTCTCATGTACTACCCCACATGGGGTATCACCAAACATTACAACTCATACTTGATAGGGGCCACATCCTGAGACAAATCTTTCCTGAACCCACTCTTCTGGACTCACCAAGCTTATCATCAGAAGCAAGCTCCCTGTAGACCAGGACACACCAACTTAAAAGTGACACCAAACCCTGCCAGATCAACAGATGCAAAACCTGCAAACATATCTCCACGGCTACGATGGGCAATACTCGCCCCAACACAAATTTCAAGTTCCATGGATATGACACATGCCTATCACAACATGTTCATCAAATGCCCCATCATCATCTGCATGGGTGAAAACAGACAGTTACTACACTCTCATGAACTCACACAGAAAAATGATAAAAGACAAAAAAACACCACCTCACTTTTGGGTGGACACTTTTCAAAAAGCGATCATCTAGATCTGACCTCTCAGTTTTCATCCTCAAAGGAAACCTCCACAACACTTTTAAAAGACTGGCTTAATTACTGCTTCCTGGAGCAGCTAATCCTAGTACCCACAGGAGGAGAGGCAATTTTTGATTTAGTCCTAGGTGAAGCACAGGATCGGGTCCAAGAGGTGAGTATAGCTGAACTGCTCTGTAACAGCGACCCTAATATATTTAAATTTAACATTCTTGGGGTGGGGTGGGGGAAAGATACCAAAGAAACCCATCACAGTAGCATTTAACTTCAAAAAAGGAAACTACAACAAAAGGAGGAAGCTAGCTAATGAAAATTAAAAGGAATGGTTACAAGAGCAAAATGCCTGCAAGCTGCATGGAAATTATTTTAAAATACTATCATAAAGGTCAAACCAAATGTATACTCCCAAATTAAAAAAACAGTAATCAGACTACAAAACAAAATATCCCTTCATGGTTAAACAGCAAAGAGACAGTTAGAAGCAAACAGGCATCCTTTAAAAAATGGAAGTTAAATCCTACTGAGGAAAATAGAAAGGAACATTAACTCTGGCAAATCAAGTGTAAAAGTATAATTAGGCAGGCCAAAAAAGAATTTCAGGAGCAACTAGCAAAAGCCAAAAACTAACAACGATTTTTTTAAGAGCATTAGAAGCAGGAAGCCTGCCAAACAATCACTAGATGATCAAGGTGCTAAAAGGAGCACTCAAAGTTGATGAGCTGTGGCACAAAAGGTAAATGAATTCTTTGCTTCAGTCTTCACTGCAGAGGATGTGAGAGAAATTCCCTCACCTGAGGCCTTGGCTACACTGGCGCTTTACAGCGCTGCAACCTTCTCTCTCAGGGGTGTGAAAAAAAACACCCCCCTGAGCGCTGCAAGATACAGCGCTGTAAAGCGCCAGTAAACAGTGCAGCAGCGCTGGGAGCACAGCTCCCAGTGCTGCGAGCTAATCCCCGTGAGGATGTGGAGTATGTGCAGCGCTGGGAGAGCTCTCTCCCAGTGCTGGCGCTGCGACCACACTCGCTCTTCAAAGCACTGCAGCGCTTTGAAGTTTCAAGTGTAGCCATACCCTCAGCCATTCGTTTTAGTGACAAATCTGAGGAACTATCCTAGATTGAAGCATCAATAAAGGAGGTTTTGGAACAAATAAATAAAAACAAACACCCAAGAGTTCTAAGGAAACTCTAATATTAAACTATACAACTGTTAACTGTGGTATGTAACCTATCACTTACATCACTCTCTGTACCAGATAACTGGAGAATAGCTAATGTGGCACTGAAGAAAGCCTCCAGAGGCAATCCTGGCAATTACAGGAAAGTAAGTCTAATGTCAGTAACAGGCAAATTGGTCAAAACTATAGTAAAGAACAAAATTATCAGAACCCTAGATGAACACAATACGTTGGGGGAAGAATCAACGGCATTTGTAAAGGGAAATCTTACCTCGTCGCTCTATTAGACTTCTTTGAGGGTATCAACAATCATCTAGACAAGGGGGATCTCATTGATATAATGCACTTGGACTTTCAGAAAGCCTTTGACAAGGCCCCTCTCCAAAGGTTCTTAAACAAAGCAGGTAGTGAGGGGGTAAGAGGGAAGGTCTTCTTGTGGATCAGTAACTGGTTAAAAGATAACAAAGGATAGAAATAAATGTTCACGTTTCACAGCAGAGAGAGAAATAGCAGGATCTGTCCTGGGACCTGTGCTGTTCTGCATATTCATAAAATGAGCTGGAAACGGGTAAACAGTGAAGTGGCGAAGTTTGCAGAGGACACAAAATTACTCAAGATAGTTAAGTCCAAAACTGACTCAAGAGTTAGTAACAAAGGGATCTTACTAAATTGGGAGACTGGACAACAAAATAACAGATGAAATGCAATGTTGATAAGTGCAAAGTAATGCATATTGGAAAAGATAATCCCAACTACATGTACAAAATGATGAGGTCCAAATTAGCTGCTGTTACGACTAAAGAAAGAGATTTTAGAGTCATGAATAGTTTTCTGAGAACATCTGCTCAACGTGCAACAGCAGTCAAAAAAGCTAACCATGTTAGAAACCATTATTAAAGAGAACAGATAAAAAGGACAGAAAATATCATAATTACACCATAAAAATCCATATGCCCACACCTCGAACACTGTGTGCAGTTCTGGTCACTCCTTTTCAAAAAAAAGATATACAGTATTAGAATTTAAACAAGTAGAGAGAAGGGCAAAAAAAAAATATGGAACAGCTTCCATAAGAGGAGAGATTAAAAAGACTGGGAGTGTTCAGCTTAGAAAAGAGATAAGTAAGGAGGGATATGATAGAAGTCTATAAAATCATGAGTGGCATGGAGAAAGTGAATAAGGAAGTGTTATTTACTGCTTCATGTAACACAGGAACCAGGAGTCATCAGATGAAATGAATAGGCAATAGGTTTAAAATTAACAAAAGGAAGTACTTCTTCACACAACATGCAGTCCACCTATGGAACTTGTTGCCAGGGATATTATGAAGGCCAAAAGTACAACTGGGTTAAAAAATAAAATAGACATGTTAATGGAGAATAGATCCATCAATGGCTATTAGCCAAGATGGTCACGGATACAACCCCATGCTCTGGGTGTCCCTAAACCTTTGACTGCCAGAAACTGGGACTGGATGACAGGGGAATGGATCACTCAATAAATGCCCTGTTCCATTCACTGCCTCTGAAGCATCTGGCTCTGGCCATTGTCAGAAGACATTATACTGGACTAGTTGGACCATTGGTCTGACCCATTATGGCCATTCTTATGTTCTTATGACTGGAAACTAACAACTCTGCTGAACGCTAAAAAATATGAACTTAACAGACACACTGGTTATGGCCTTTTACAATAACTAGTAATACACCTTGCTGCCTACTACTACCCACCTCCATTATCCTGTGGATGCAGATTACCCACTTCATTTTAAGTGGTCTCCTACAACATGTGTGAACTGCTTATATTTAACAAACTGTCCCATCTTGTCTTTAGCTTGGACACTAGTTTTCTTCTCCACACTTGAAGAAGAGCTCTGTGAAGCTCAAAAGCTTGTCCCTTCCATCAACAGAGGTTGGTTCAATAAAAGGTATTACCTCACCCAAGAGTGTGCAGAGACCTTGTCTCTCTCATATCCTGAGACCAATATAGCTAGAACAACACTGCAAACAAGATTACACTCCTGTCCCCCATTACTAAAACACAAAAACAAAGCAAACAAATTAAAAAACAAAATCTGTGTGCACCTCCGAAAAAGACTGCAAAACTGAGAAAAATTCCCATTCTTGAACTGGGACACCTGACCATGTCAAAAATGTCGACCCTCAGTTTGTTCTGACAGCTGTGTATTTCACATGGTGCTTTTCCTCGCTCCTTTGAGCTTGGCAGGGAGCTGAAACAGAAATGGAAACAATCCATGAATTGCAATTGCCTGCCTGCTCACATGAACGAAGAGGGCAAGGAGAGGGGCATGATAGAGCCATGGAAAAGCACAGGCAACAATCACAGGCAAACCAGTACTCAGAGTTTGCTGCTGGCAGGTCATCCAGTTCCAATGCTGGGATTTTCACAAAGTTATTGCCCACAATTTCAGGAGTCTCTTTGAAGTTCCAGTAATTCAGGGCAGGGAAGATGACAGCGGACTAATTGTAAACCAAATTAATTTTGATACCTATTAAATTTTTGGACCTATCAACCATGAGAGTTTCTTAGCATGAAACTAGTTTCAAGGTACAACATCAAGACCAACCCCCAAGTTATGTGAGACCTATTTTGGGGTTTTCTACCCCGGTTCTGCTGCAGGGGGGAAGTATGTGGGGTCTCACTCACTCTCTCTGGCAGCACAAAATTCCCTTCCTTTCTGCTCGTGCTGAGGGAGGAAAACAGATAAGGAGACTGAAGAAGCGCACAGAGCTGATCTGTGAGCTGCAGTGTTTGTGCTATAGACAGTGCCCAGAACAGTGGGGCTTTAAATAGTTGCTTGATTCGGAAGCCTGCACTAAATGCCTATAATGACTGTACTGGTGGCTGAACAGCAGCTCAGTAAGCTCCAAGCAGCAGCTGGGTGTCACAGACATGAAAGCACAGTGCTGTTTATTCAGTTGCAAGTGCTGTAGGTGAAAGGAAGGAAACAAAAAGACACCAACACAGCCATTTCCCAGCTATCATTGGGCTGGGAGGTGAGCAGAACATTTTTGAAGAATAAATCAACATATTTAGCAACTACATAGAATTTTCCTTTCAAAGCCCTAAGCAAAAGCTAGCCTCATCACTCCCTGAGAGACATACTAGGTCAGTGCTATTATCCCCATTTTACAAGGGAAACAGAGACAGAGAGGTTTAAGTGACTTCTCCAAGGTCAGAGAATGTGTCCATATTAGAGCTGGGATTAGAGACTAGTTATTGCTGAATCCAGCCCTGTGCTCAGAACGTGACTTTCTTATACACACCTATAGCTCAGGCTTCTTCTGTTTACTATGAGTGAGTGATAGGTTCAATGGCCTCAGTATTTCAGAGTTATAAGTATTACTTTGTTATGGAAAGGTAATGTTTTCCCATAACAAACTGAAAATAACAAACCTTCTGAAAGTTCTTCCAACTAACCCTTTTAGGGACTACTGGAAAGATGTTCCCCATCTGTCTCTGAAGGGCCCCAGCATTCTCCTCACTGTTACTTCCCACTCAAAGTTCTACCTATCTAAGGGCTTCCATTCAGAGTCCATCAGCATCATTCCTACTTCAGTTAGATGATATATGTAACTCTCTCCCCTCGTACTGGGGAATGCTCCCTTAAGAGCACTTCCAAGCCCTGCCTGTGTACCAAGGGACCCCATTTTGGACCAAAATCCCAGTCTCATGTGGTTACACAGACCATTGACCATAGGGTTAACCAGGCTGGACCCAATATAAAATCTTTATACATCTCATTAATGTCTCTTTGAATTTGTTTTCCCCATAGAGCTATACTGAACAAGCTAGAAGAAGATAGTTATTTATTGGTAGGGGAGAACCAGGTACAAAATGTTGGAAAAGATTGGATTCGGACACACATTTTGCAGCTCAGGCCCCTCTTAAGACCTGAAGAAAACTGAGCTGTAGTTTTATGGAGCTCTCAGCTCACTGAGATGGGTCATTCAAATAGCTCAATCACTACCTAAATTACCAGAACGCTTGGTAGAGTCACTGTCCCAGGAGCCTGAAAAAGTCCTCATCTCCAAGATGCTTCATTTTCAGTGGCAAGGCTATTCTTGTGCAGAGCTAGCATTAAAGCTTTTGGCACCCAAGAGAGACTAGATTATAGGTTGTGTGCACTCCGAGAGTTTTGAGAGTTCTGTGGGTGGAGAGGATCATCAAACAAAATAATAGGTTTAATCAGACATCAAAGAGGAGAGATCAATGGAAACCCACCCTTTTTCTTCCTTATGGTAACTGTAAGCATTAAAAATTAGGGGCTTGGATATCTGTCATTACATAGTTAAAAGCAGAGGCAGTGTTAATAGTTGTATTAAATTTGAAAGTAGCAAGGCCTGACTTTGGGAAAGGGCAAGGGTAGAGGAGCAAATCTTCAACACATACTCCTCATTCCCTTTGGTACCTTATATTTTGACCCTGTGCTCATGCTTATCTGATGCTGCAGCTAGGTATCAGTCACAGAGTCAGGGATTGAATTATTTTTGCTATGTATCTTATTTGTGCATGGCATTCCTAACAATCTGTTGTATTCTTAAAAGGCACAGGCCCCATGGCTACAAAACCACAGGAGCTGCAATTCTAGATGATTACCTTGTCTCCAAAAAAGAAATGGTCAGCTCCACTGGTCAAATCTCTCCAACTGAATGCAGTGTTGCCAGCTAGCCATTTGATCACAAGTCCCTCAGCTTTTCTCATTTAATCCTCCACTAAATCTCTCATCCTGTTCTCATACTATCACTGTAGGTTCTCACCTGATGCATATTTTTTACTTTAATATTGAAGTAGGGAGTGGCTGTAACTCTTTTTTAAAACTATATGATCACTAGGAAATAGACTTAAGAATACAGGCCAATATTTGTCACCAAAACCATGATAGTCTTAAAAAGATCGGCAAAAGGCATCAGACACACTGAACGAGGCAGAGTTGCTATGGCACCCCTGGCTGCACAGTCAGCCTCATCTTTCCTTTACTTTGTTTCTCGCTAGTAACAAAATAGGATGATGTTAGGTCAGAAATCCTATTTTAAAAATTTCATAAGAATACAAATGACACCTATTTAAAATCTATCACCTTTTATGCAGTTTGTTTACTTTATGCATTTCACCCAGCTTGGCCCAAAGGAAACAGACTCGTAAGTTTCACTTCCTGGTTCTTGTGCAGTAGTAAAGCGATTCATTTAGGTTGCAAACGCTGCAAGGAAGTGTCTAAATACAAAATGTTTGCACTGAAGTTTACAAAAACTAAAAAAAAAAAAATTTGTTACTGGGTTTTGAAGACAAGAAAAATGTTTGTTTATTTTTACTTGACCTCTATATTTTGGTCCCAAATAAACAAAAACTGTTTTCTGCATTGTAATCCAGCTTGTACTAAGGACTGAGTTGATTTTATGTCTTATTAAGGCAGCTGCTATCCCATTAGGATACTCTGATCCCTAATGCATCCCCTGGCTGAATTATTGTGATCAATTTTTTGCAGGACTCCCCAACCCTGCAATGCAGGCATCAGTGTGTCACCAGAGTACTTGCCAGAATAGAGAGCTCATAGAACATTATTCCAGTGCTAAGAGAAACTCTCTGGCTTCCAGCAGAGCAGCAAAGGTTTGTTTTTAAACAAAATGAAGGGAGTTACTATACCACCATAAAAGGCCATGTTTGAGGCTCTGTCTGGATTCCCGAGTCCAGTTTTGTACAAGTTCTGGAGAAAGATCCATAAAGAAGCTACAGAACTAACCAAAGTATAGAGGGTCTTAGCTATGATGACTGGATGAAGAGCTTAAGCGTATACAGTTCGAAGATGAGAAGGCTACAGGGGGGATCTTCTTGTACTATATAAGTACCTTAAGGGGGATCACAAGGATTTGGGGGATGGATAAATTTGAACTAAGCAGCAACACAAAACACATGGACGCTTCTAGAAATTAAAGTACTTTGTTTTAATCTAAACATAGGAGCTACTTTCCCCTGAGAAGCTAATCAATGTACCACATGGAATTCTCGGCCTAAGGAAACAGTGGCAGAATCCAAATGACCAAGATTCAAGAAAATAAAAATGGATGCTTACTTGTATACCAGTGATATCTCATGAAATAAATTGAATTAGATCAGGGGTCAGCAACCTTTCAGAAGTGGTGTGCCGAGTCTTCGTCTAGTCACTTTAATTTAAGGTTTTGCATGCCAATAATATATTTTAAACCTTTTTAGAAGGTCTCTTTCTGTAAGTCTATAATATATAACTAAACTATTGTATGTAATGTAAATAAGGTTTCTGAATGCTTAAGAACCTTCATTTAAAATTAAATTAAAATGCAGAGCCCCCTGGACTGGTGGCCAGGACCTGGGCAGTGTGGGTGCCACTGAAAATTAGCTTGCGTGCCACCTTTGGCACCCGTGCCATAGGTTGCCTACCCCTGGATTAGATGTTTAACCATGGTGATTCTTGCTTGTATGTACAGAGTTGAACTGATCGCTACATTTAAAGAATCAGGAAGGAATTTCTTCCCTCCCAACATATTATAGGGATTGGAGGTAGGGGAAAGGTGGAGAATGAAGCAGTTGCATCCCGCCTGATCCATTAATCCAGATTCCTGTCTTGTGTTTCTGATGCCATGTCTTCACTATGAACTTTGATCGATGCCAGTTATGCCAGCACAAAGTCACCGCAGGTAGTATAATACTTGTGCGCATGTATACATAGCTCCTTGTGTTGGTGCTGTGCATACTCACCAGGAGGGCTTGTGTCGATGCACAACGCAGGGAATCATGAGTAGATATCCCACTGTGCAACCCATCACCATCCAGAGCACTGTCTTTTGGGAAGTTTTGGCAATACATGGGGTAGAAAAGTAGAAAAGTCATATAGGGGTGAGTGGAAGCAAGGGGCAACTTCCCAGCATGCAACTGTCTCCACCCATAATTTTTATGCCTTTAATAAAATTTCCACAAACCCACATGGATTTCCTTGTTGTCTGCCATCTGACAGAAGCATGGCACCTGTGCCGCTCTGCACTATTGTCATAAGCATTGCAAGCACAGAACACATGATCCTCCAGTATTTGCAGATTAAGAACCAATGAATCATTGGGAAACATGACAATTTCTCAGAGGACAGATTGCTATGAGACATAGTGAGAACCAATTCAAGATTGCTGGTGGCAATCATGGTGCAGCTGTAGATGGTGAAGTGCTGCTTTTGAGCCTCAAAAATGAGCACTGACTGGTGAGACTGCACTGCAATGAAAGGTTGAGATGATGAGCAGTGGGTGCAGACCTTTCGGATGTACAAGGCCACATTACTGGATTTGTGTGCTGAGCTCGCCCAAGCTCAGAATGAGAGCTGCACTGGCAGTGGAGAAGCAAGTGGCGATTGTGCTGTGAAAACTTGCAACGCCAGATTGCTACTGGCCAGTGGGAAATCCCTTTGGAGTTGGAAAATCCCTTGTGGGGGTCACTGTCGTGCAAGTGTGCAGGACCATGAATCATATCCTTCTAAGGAGGACTGAACCTCCTGGAAATGTGCAGGACACAGTGGATAGATTTGCAGCAATGGGGTTCCCAAACTGTGGTGGAGCAAAAGACAGCAGGCATATCCCTATTTTGGCACCAAAATACCTTGGTACAGAGTACATCAACAGAGTACATCTACTTTTCTATGGTTAGCAAGAATTGGTGGCTCCTCAGGGAGGCTTCACCAAGATCAAAGTTGGCTAGTCAGGGAAGACATATGATGCTCGCATCTTTAAAAACACAGGTCTGCTCAGAAAGCTACAAGCAGGGACTCTCTTTCCCAACAGACGGACTACCATTTAAATGTCAATAGTGATCCTAGCAGACCCAGCATACCTCTTGCTCCCAAGGCTCATGTAGCCATACATCAGCCACCTCGACAGCACCAAGGAAAGATTCAGCTATTGGCTCAGCAGGTGTAGAATGACAGCTGAATGGGCTTTTTGTAGACTGAAAGGACGCTGGAGTTATTTAAGATTGGAGCACAGTGAAAAAACATTCCAATGGTTGTAGCTGCCTGCTGTGTCCTGCATAATATCTGTGAGGCAAAGGGGGAAAGCTTGCTGTTGGGTGTGAGGTCGAGCATCTGTCCATTGAGTTTGAACAGCCAGACACAAGGGGTGTTAGAAGAACTCAATGCAGAGCTATGTAGATCAGGGAGATGTTGAAAGAGTCTTCAATAGTGATCCACAGTAATGTGTTGGGGTGTACTGTGCTCTACCTGGCCCTGATGTTCTGGGGACTGTTGGTAATATAACACTGTCAATTCTTCACCTATTAATTTTGCGCCGCTTGCTGTACATTTATAATTATTACATTGTGTTTATCACTGATCCTATGACTTGCGTCACACTGTACAGTAACAAGTAAGTGGGTGCGTTCAGCGGTGCTAGCCATTCTGCAGCATATGTTGTGAACTAATAAAGATGAATTGTTTTCCAAATAATATAATTTTTCTTAGTAACAATATCAGTGCAAAGAAAACTATTCAGTTTAAAAGTAAATACATTACAAACTTAATAAATTAACTTAACAAGGGGAAAGAACATTTATGTCCATTTCACCTACACATACAATAACTGTAGCTTCAATAGATCAGTGTATGCAAAGTTGTGGTTGTTCTTAATGTTCCCTGGGGTGGAATGGTAGGAAGAGGGATGCAATCCTCTTCTTTCTCCTGCTTATCTCGCTCAAGCATTCCATGAGTATAGAGGGAGACACTCCTCCCCCAGGCTGCAACAGGAGCAGCTGCAGATAAACATAGAGGTACCGTTGTCAGTAAGGTCACAACGGAAAGTGGAACTTAAGATTCAACACTACTTTCCCCAGTTCCCCTAAAGTTTTAAACAAGACATGCTTACTAGGGTTGCCAACTTTGGTTGGACATATTCCTGGAGGTTTCATCAGATGACAATCTTTAATTGAAAATTAATCATTAATTTGTGGAGACGCCAGGACAATCCTGGAGGGTTGGCAACAAGAATGCTTATTGACACTTCTGCTTTGGAGGGCTTATGCAAGGCTATGGCCCAGCAGGTGTGAGGGAAATGAGGAAGGAATTGCTCAGTTGCCTAAAACCATGAATACAAGGCAATGGCATTGAATAATGGCTCCATTTTCCAAAGGCAGTGGTGAGTTTAGTTGATATCTCAATCCTGAGGGTAAGAGAGGCAGAGAGAGCACAGCTGCTGCAGGCATTCCAAAGCAATCCAGTCCTGCATGCTGCTAGCCTGTCTACTGCAGTGGTGCCTGCTGAAGTTATGGCTGAGTGGTGTGGGAAAGTGTCCTACTGCCGAGGAAGAAATAAGGCTGCCATCCCCAGAAACCTTTGGAAAAGGATTGCAGAGTAGCTCCATGAAAGTTTCATCAAGATCTCTCAGGAGAATTCAAGGGACACCCCTGTGTACATAAACTGCTCTGCATGACCCCCTCCCACCTAACTTTACAGGGGAATAAAAAGCAGATAACACTACCTGTCTTTGCATCTGACATGCATCTGACGAAGTGGGTATTCACCCACAAAAGCTCATGCTCCAAAATGTCTGTTAGTCTATAAGGTGCCACAGGATTCTTTGCTGCTTTTACAGATCCAGACTAACATGGCTACCCCCTGTCTTTGTTGTACTCCTACCTCTTTGGATATGAGTAAATGAATGAAAAGCCAATTGCTTTGTCCTGTTAAGTTGCGGGCACCATCAATGTAATTGTAATGAGAAATACAATTATACACTTACCTGAGGTTCCGTCCCCTGCATCAGGCTCACCAGTGCTCAACTGCCAGGACTGACTAAATTGCGGTCGAATCTCAAACTGGTCCTGGCTTGCAGCATAGCTGGACCTCCTGGTCATGTCTCTCATCCTCATCCACCTCCTCCTTGTCCTTTCTGTTCATGCCAGGGACCTCTGGCGTGGGCTCCTCAGTGGTGTATGTATGGGGTGGGAGGGTCTCTGCCAAATATGGCATACAGCATTTTGTAAAAGCTGCAGATTTGTGGCTCAGCATCCGCTTGACTGGTCGCCTCCCTGGCCTTCTAATATGCCTGCTGTAGAGTTCCTTCCCTTTCATATGGCACTGCTGCTGGTCCCTGTCATACCTCTTTCTCCTGCATCCCGTGAGCAATCTGCTCATAGATGTTGACATCTCTGTGCTTGGTTCAGAGCTGTGCCTGCACAGCCTCTTCTCTCCACAGGTCAAGGAGATCCAATATCTCCTGTCTATACTAAGCCAGAGCGAGTCTGGAGTGTGTAGCCAGCCTGGTCAGCTGGGCATTTGAACACAACAATGGAGAGCAGATAGAGATGTGCTCACCAAGCTGGACAATCAAGAAAAGGCATTTCAAAAATTCATAGGGCTTTAAAGGTGGGGGCGGGGGCACCTTCATGTCTCCATGACTCCTGGGCAGTGGAGTTCGCAATTGTGACCAAAGCAATCAGTGTCAGGCATAGCGAGACAGCTGCTGGAAGACTGTTAGCATTAACATAAATAACAGTGTTTACACTCATTCTGCATTGACCTCAATACATTGACCATGGCTCAACATCGGTCGGGAAAGTGGTGTACTGGGGTGCTTAAATCGGTGAGAGACAAATTGAAGTGTAGACACTTGCACAACTAGGTTTCTGCAAGGCAGCTTACATCAACCTAACTTTCTAGTGTAGAATGTGCTTCAGGCAAAGATCATGGCTCCAATGACCAAAGGAATTTTTTGAGGGGAGGGGGAGAGTGGGGAAGACAAGAGACAGAGAGAGAACAGAATTTGTTTTAAACATACCTTTCACACTATGGTTATTTCAAACATTTTCCAAAGCAACAAGCTAAGCAGTGGTTAGGCTGCAGACTGTGCAGGCAAAGGGGGCTGCCTCCATAGAAAAATTGTTAATATATGAGGGACATGATACATTAGAGCTTGGCCCACTCTGAAAAGTTATATTAGCATACCAGACTAATAGTTCACTGCCCTGAAAAATTACAGTCTAAATGCACACAGCAGACAAAGCATGCCGGGAAGGAAAAGGAGAGAACATTACACTGCTGAATGATCAACAATTTTTATGCTCCAAACTGATGGGTTTGTCTTCAACTCACTGCCCTAGTATTTTTCTCATTTGATCCATTTATGTAGCAATCAGCTAATGTACATGATACCATGATCTCATACCCCAGACTCATTAGGCTGCTACAATGTTTGTAAAGTGCTCTGAGCACTAAAAATGCCATATGAATGCCAAATACAAATATTGGTATCAGATAGCAGTGAAAACCGTTTTTTTAAATTCAAAAAGGGAGAAAAAGTACCACAGCGATGCAATTATGGTCCTTCCATTGGGATAATCCAACTCTCTCTAAGTGTCCCTGCTATGCACATGAATCTTTCATCTTTGCCAAACACCAAAAAACACATGTTGCCTAAAAGAATGTTATTATGAAGAGAGTCTGGAACGATTTAGAAAACACCTCTAAAAACCTGCAAAGAAACATTCTTGATTAGCCAGGAGATCCCAGAGCGTGTCTGCTGATATGCAACAATATAAAGTGATGATAAGTGCTATGCAAATGACTCCGTTTTGACAGAACTTCCCTTTTGTAAATGTGAAGATTTTGCACTGGCATTCATGTGCACACACAATTATCATAATCACATGTGCAAAAAGTCAATTGGACGCCATTTCCTATTTTGACTGCACAAGAGCTGTAACTGCTTAAACCAATGGGTGCAACCACAGATGTGAGGTCCTTTAAAACATTGTCCAGAAAGTCATGACAAAAATTAACCTTTAACTCTGTAGTCACTATTCAATCCTTACCAGCTTATTGCAAATCTGCACACATTTTTCAGATCCCATTGAAATGTAGAATTCTGTACCCTTAAGATAAAAGGGCAATATGAAAATGAACCTTCTGTTCCAGCTTCTCTTTAGAATTGCAAAAAAAATCAAAATCACAACACAGATAATATAAGAATGGCATATAAATGAAAAGATTAGGGAGCAAAGAAGAAATCTGTAAACTGCTAACCTAAGAAGAAAACTTTCTGCCTTTTATTTTTTAATACAGCTCCCTGAATATGCACAGCTACAGATGCTGCAAAGCATCCTACACTAAAAGTACCATTACTTTTCACATTAGGGCATCCAGCTGGAAGCTGTATATAAAACCTTTTAAAATGAGGCTGGAAATTCAAATTCAGAGAGGTCAACATCAATGAGAGTTGGGCGCCTAACTGCCCTGTGTGCCTCTGAAAACCTCCCACTCAGCTTACTGCTCCTTTTGAATGGTTCTATTAATTGCCTTGGTGTTTGCTACTGGTGAACTCAAACAACAAGCAATTTCTATTAATGTACCAAGGAAGATAGAAGTACACAAAAAGATTGTGTTTGTGAAGGGACATTTTTTAAAAGTATGTACAGATTTATTTGAAAATTAGGATGCAAACCCTAATGGCAAGCTCCAGCTGAAAGTTTCTTCTATGTATAATCCACATATCACTACGGTAAAGCAACACGCAAGGTGGCACTCCATAAGCTCATGCCAACATGCCCTTGAAGTAACCTTCTCTTACTGTTTACATCTTTCCTGGAGGTCCCTCTCAAGTCCTTTTGCTCTTTCTGCTTTGAACTACGTTGTCTGGGACATGGAACAGCGGTTCTCTGTAATGAATTGGTAAGGCCCCCGTGCTTTAAGTTTTACCAATTTTTACTAAAAAATTCTCGGATTTTACAAACACAATCATTCATTTTTTGGTGCGTGTTTTTTTATACCAATTTTCACCTAAATTTTGGAAGTTGGGGGGAAGGGATAGCTCAGTGGTTTGAACATTGGCCTGCTAAACCCAGGTTGTGAGTTCAATCCTTGAGAGGGACACAATCAGTACTTGGTCCTGCGAGTGAAGGCAGGGGGCTGGAATCAATGACCCTTTGGGGTCCCTTCCAGTTCTAGGAGATGGGTATATCTCCATTATATAAAAAAAAAAGTTCCAGAACTCCCCAGACCGATCTCACCACTCTGGAAGGAGAGAGGCCCAGGTTACCAAGCTGCCACACCATCCCCCATATTTATCCTGAAAACTGTTCAGTTCATTTTTTGTACCAATTTTTATCCATTTTTAATTTTTTTTGGTACTAAACATGGATAAATTCCTGGGAAATTTTAAACAAAACCAAACCTGAAAACAAAGAGCCTTGCATATTGGCTGAGATCAGTGACTGCCAGTACATTACACCTTGTACTCAATTCTGATGATGTGCTATGCTGGTAATTGAATGGCTATGATAAATACAGGGTCAAGCATTATTTAGGGAACACCCTGCACTGGTGTGGTGCAGAACAGCACTGCCTCAGAGAGTTCCAGGAGGGATTCTGCCACTCAGAGCCCCTGGAACAAACAAACGCATCCTTTAGCCTTGACGCTGTCACCTCCTCCACTCCCTTTGAGGCGGCTTGCACCCTTGAGGGCACTAGGAAGGGCCAAACTATGTGCGTCCCCTGAGCACAAGGACTCTGACTGTATTTAATGCTTGTGGAGGTGAGAGTCACAAAGGAATGGAGAGGCCGTATCTTGTACAATCTATTCCTTATTGTGGTGCTCTTGTCTTATCTTACTGCATGGGATCAGTGCCTGAAAGCCACTGCTGTATAAAAGCTTGGCTTGAACGGATGTCCCTTGGGTGAGCAACAAGGAGATTGTTGTCACAAAGTCAGGGTGCTCCTGTTTTAGTAAGCCCATCACCCTTGTACTGCGGTGAGTCTAGTTTGGCCTGATAAGTTGCTATATTGTAACATGGGGGTCAGGATTTTCCACAGGACATCAAAAATGGTAAAAAGGAAGCATAAGGGGATAAAAGAAAGCCCCTGAACAACAGTGATCCAAGGGAAAGACCCTGTGCCAAGTCTACCTGAATTTCAAGCTACCCCTAGAGACTAGACCTGCTATTCCAAAAGTTTATTTAGTAATGACCTTCAGGATCTCTGTTTAATTGGCAGCCCTGTAAATATTCTTAATGCAGATTTTTTGAACACTAATGCTCCAGCCTGCATTGCTAAATTCGAACCAATAATTTTTCCTTCCACAAACTCTAATAGGCTTGAAATATTGCACAACATCTAAAGGAAAAACCTACTGGATATCTTCCTAAAGAGAAACTTTTGCCAGTGGCCAGAAAGTCTGCTTCTGATATTGATTTTGATTCAGCGCTTTCCACCAGCTTCCTCCATCCTTTGATATCAATGTTCTTCCCAGAACCAGCCCAGCTCAACTGTAGGGATTTAGGAGCCCATTACCATAAGTGCAACCACATAAAAAAAAGGTGCAGAGGTGGAGCAGTGGAAAAGCATAAAACCTCCAGTCATCCCTAAGAGTCCTCAATAAAATAAATTAATGTAAATATCTCCATTCATCCCCTTTCATGGTTACGGGAATAGCATAGAATCATAGGACTACAAGGGACCTTGAGAGGTCATCTAGTCCAATCCCCTGAACTCCTGGTAGGACTAAGTATTATCTAGACCAGGGATGGCCAATCTGTGGCTCCAGAGCCACATGCGGCTCTTCAGAAATTAATATGCGGCTCCTTGTATAGGCACTGATTCAGGGGATGGAGCTACAGGCACCAACTTTCCAATGTGCTGGGGAGCACTCACTGCTCAATCCCTGGCTCTTCCCTCACTCCACCCCTTTCCACCCCCTCCCCTGAGTCTATGCCATGCCCTCGCTCCTCCTCCTCCCCTCCAGAGCCTCCTGCACACAATGAAACAGCTGATCGGGAGATGCAGTGAAGAAGTGGGAGGTGCTGATCGGCAGAACTGCTGGTGGGCAGGAGGCACTGGGAGTGGAGGGGAGCTGATGGGAGGGGCTGCTGACATATTACTGTGGCTCTTTAGCAATGTACATTGGTAAATTCTGGCTCCTTCTCAAGGTCAGGTTGGCCACCCCAATCTAGACCATCTCTGACAGGTGTTTGTCCAACCTGCTCTTCATCTCCAATGATGGAGATTCTACAACCTCCCTAGGCAATTTAGTCCAGTGCTTAACCACCCTGACAGTTAGGAAGCTTTTCCTTACGTCCAACCTAAACCTCCCTTACTGCAATCTAAGCCCATTGCTTCTTTTCCTATCCTCACAAGTTAAGAGGAACAATTTTTCTTCCTCCTCCTTGTAACAACATTTTACATACTTGAAAACTTATGTCCCCTCTCAGTCTTCTCTCTTCCAGACTAAACAAACCCAATTTTTTCAATCTTCCCTCATAGGTCATGTTTTCTAGACCTTTAATCATTTTTGTTGCTCTTCTCTGGACTTTCTCCAGTTTATCCACATCCTTCCTGAAATGTGGCGCCCAGAACTGGACACAATACTTCAGTTGAGGCCTAATCAGTGTGGAGTAGAGCAGAAGAATTACTTCTTGTGTCTTGCTTACAACATTCCTGCTAATACATCCCGGAAGGATGTTCACTGTTTTTGCAAGAAAATAACACTGTTGACTCATATTTAGCTTGTGGCCCACTATGACTCCCAGATCCCTTTCTGCAGTACTCCTTCGTAGGCAGTCATTTCCCATTTGGTATGTGTGCAACTGATTGTTCCTTCTTAAGTGGAGTACTTTGCATTTGTCCTTATTTAATTTCCTCCTATTTACTTCAGACCATTTCTCCAGTTTGTCCAGATCATTTTGAATTTTAATCCTATTCTCCAAAGCGCTTGCAACCCCTCCCAGCTTGGTATCGTCCACAAGCGTTATAAGTGTACTCTCCATGCCCTTATCTAAATCACTGATGAAGATATTGAACAGAACCGAACCCAGAACTGATCCCTGTGGGACCCCACTTGTTATGTACTTCCAGGATGACTGTGAACCACTGAAAACTACTCTCTGGGAATGGTTTTCCAACCAGTTTTGCAACCACCTTATAGTAGCTCCATCTAGGTTGCATTTCCCTAGTTTGTTTATGAGACGATCATGTGAGGCAGTATCAAAAGCTTTACTAAAGTTTGCCTGTGACCTTGTGAGATCCCGAACCCCTAGTATGGTTTAATCTCTGGTTTCTAAAGACTCTCAGAGGATGGAAGCTTTTTCTCAACACTGTTACTTAGAAGCACCAACCTAACTTGCTTATATGGTCACATGATGCAGATTGTTCGCCTTATTCATTGTCAAAATATCCACAGTTACTAAACTAGGGTTTTATTCTAAGCTGTTATATTAATCCAATAGCATGGTTGTGTTGTTTTTGAAAGGAAGGGAGGGAGGAAAAACAGAAGCCCAGAAAAGTGAAGTGACTTCTCCAATGTCAGTGGCAGAGCCAGGAATAGAAACCAAGTCTTTGAGTCCCACTCCAGTGTATTCAGTAGAGTACACTGATTCTCCAACAGCGTACATATTTTCTGAGGTGGGTAGGGCTTTTGAAAATGCATAGCATTTGTCTAACTCTGCTCCCAATGAAACTACAGGGAGCTTTTCCCTTGATTTGAATGAGAGCAGAGTTAGACCAATACTAAGTGCTTTTGAAAATCGCATCCATAATGTGTAAGAATCAAGGTCAGTATACACAAATAAGCTGCTAAGGGCCAAAATCCTGATGTCCTCACTGAAACAAAACTACCATTGACTTCAGAGGATTTCCACTCCTGAGTAGCTGCCAGGCACGCAGGGAGATCAGGCTTCACTGTGTTAAATAATGTACAGTCTCCTGTTCATGTCAGGTCTTTCAGTAGGTGAGGTACAATCTCTTCCTGCACTCCCCTGGGACAGAGCAGCTCCACCTCTCCTTACCTGAGCCAACCGCTAAATAGAAAAATATGAATCCTTATTCAGCTTCAGGATTTGGCCCAAAGGACTTACTCCCTTGGTCATTTAGTGACTTCAGTGAACATTAGGGCTGAGTTATTTGATCATCCACAACTAAATCAAGACTTCCCTTTCCAGTAACTCAGTCTTCTCTGGGACACTTTATCAGATTTATATCATCAGGGAAATTACACAGGGCTGTCTTTTCACTGTATCCATCATAAAAAGAGAGATAATAATGTCTGCTGTGTTTGAAGGAATTCCAGGGAAGGTCTTTTAGAACAAAACCTTTGTTTATAGATTTCCAGATGATGAAGAATGGCAGAGAAAGGCAAGTTCAGTGGTTCTCAACCAGTTGTCAACCTGGCTATGAAGAGGACAGATCAAAATACAAGGGGGAGTTCAAAATGAAATATTTAAACAAATGCTTTCTCATGTGACTTGGTGCAAATAAAACTTTTCTTTATCATCCTTAGCCCCATTTTATGATATTTCCAATAGATGATTAAAGCTAAGACAAATATTTATTTGTTCTAAATCCATGTGCCTCTTTGCTGGGCACAGTTGATAGCCTGCAGTCACACAACTTCTAGCTGCAACATTATCAGCTCTCAAAAAGTAAGAAGCATAGGGCTAAATCAGAACTTTGATGGGAAACTTACAATTAAACCTGAATGCTGCGGAAGAAATGATTTAGAATAAGTAGTACATAAGGAGGTCCTGAGGAGATGGTTGAGGTGGTAAAAGTCCTACTACAGGTAGGAATTTATCAGGACTGGGACAGAAAAGGACCAGGCAAAAAAAAATCCCAATAATTCAATAGAATATGTGTTTTTTACGTAGGACCTATTTTCATTCCATATTGTGCATGTAATATTACTGCATATTAGAGTGATTCCATTGTTTTTCTTATACTGTTTTGTACCTGTAAAGCCAGAAGGGTAGAAAATAGGAATTTACAAAATTTGTGGGCCACCCTCAATCAAGAGAGCAAGGCTCTAAGATGTTTGAAGGGGATGTCAGCTCTCCCACTAGTTCTAATGCCTGAGAGGGAGACAAGGCCACCCTGCAAATTTTAGAGCTTGCATGAGATGTACAGCCCACAAAGAAGCAGCATTTCACATGTCTGCTTGCTTTGGCTGTGTTTAAGGTCAACCTTGACCACATATCATGGACACAGTTTCTGGTCAAGAAGCTCTCCATGGAATCACAGTGAAGACCATTATACTCTATAGGAACTGGCTGGTGAGCAATATGAGGCACTTTCTCCTTGCTGAGGGAGAGCACTGGACTCAAGTCTGGTGGCAATATCACTAGCCTCCAGTCCACCTATGTATTCACAGGTTTTCTTGGTTACATTGTTAGTATATACAGTGCAATATCCCATATCTGAGATGTCAGATGGCTTGGGACTGGTAATGGGAAACTTTCACAATCAGGTCACCATTTCAATCCCAGTCTAGACTGGTAGTGAAAGCAAGTCATCACCTAATAACGGTTACTGAGTGGCCCCTATGAAATGACTTAGTGGATCATAGAGCCCAGTTCCTAGTGGACAAGTGTCCCATCTCACAAAGCTACCACCATGAATGGCACTACTTGTTGCTAGAATGGTCAAGAGTTGAATGGCTCCGGAGCCTGAACTATCCTCTGGGTCCCCTCTGAGTTACAGATGAGGTCTATTAGCAAGGTACTGTTGCTATCCAGGCTATATACAAGACTCCAGTTCCCAGGGCTTTCAAGTCTGGTAATTTTCATAAGTATTAAATTTGGTAATTAAATACAAAGAATAATAAGAAAACTTCACAGATCTGACTGCAAAATGTAATTATACTCCATATGCATCCAACAAGTCTACCACCTTCAATTACTTTTTTGGATACTGCAGTATACTCCTGACATTCTAGAATTCAAATAAAAACAGTTATTCAGGAAGGCTGCTCAGACTATAATGTACTGAAAACATCTGAGAAAACAGACACTCTATTAGTCACTTCAACTGTAAATCCTCTGACTCATCTGAGGAGTAACCACACCACTGGGCACAGCGCCCTTTAATTTTTATAAAATGCAAAGAACTTGTAATGCTGCATTATGGAAAAGCATCTGGCATTTGACCATCAAAGGCATTAGTGTTTAAACGACTAACAGCCAGCACCGAGTCTTCCGACAAGTAAGTAATAAAAAAAGACATCATGTCGGGCTCTGTAATACTCAGTGGGCTTCTGGGATCTCACAAAGTCTCAGCTCTGAGCAGTACCTTTCCCCTTTTAAGGATCTGTCTCAACTTAAGCAGTTTGCTTTCAGTTTCTTTTCATTTAGGACCTGATTCTACTCCTGAAGGTCAACACATTAAAGACTGCGAATGCTCAGACACTATGGTAATGGTTACCATATATTAAGTGCCATAGGCAGGCTGATGATAAGATTAGGCCACAAGAAAGCATGTGGCAAATCCCGGTCCCTCCTTTGCATTCCCATAGGACTTCCATCTGCAACAGAATCAGTGCAGTTCCACTGTGTTGGGGCAGTCAGGATTCAAGAAGCCTACACAGAGTCCACGCTCCTAATTAGGAGTCCACCTCCCTAGGGGCTCTGTGTGTGTGTGCTCAGCCAGGTTGTGGAGGTGGGGCAGAGGTATATTAACAGATATGTGATTCCACCAGACTTTTCCCCCTTTTGAACAAGGGCTACAGAGCTACAAGCTTCTTTCACTCCCATGTGGGATTCCTCTGTGCCAAATCCAGCTACTCAGGACCAACGCAGAATAGCAGGGAGAATTTTGCCAGTAGCCACTAGTATCTCTATGTTGTAGTGATTTCTACATATTTCTTTTTTATAAGTCAAAGCCTTTTCTGTGAAACTGCATTGTAAGTAGAGATGGTTTCAGAGTGAGAGGGGACTGAGGTGACATATTCTAAAACATGGACCAACCATGGCCTAAGAGACACGCATTATTAGTGAAAATGCAAAAAAGTATTGGACAATGCCCAATAATTAGTGGTGAATCAGTGCTCTGGACATGTGCATTTTTACTATAACTAATCTCCCATTTTAAATGATTGATATAGTTCTCTGAGAACTAAGGTTGGACAGTGATTCAGCACTGTTTGGTAGCACTAGGCTGGCTGCTGCTACTAGCCATACTGGAAATCAATGCGATGAGCAGCAACTTTGCAGGACTAATCATGTCAGGCAGACAGGGGCAGGCTCTTCTTTCAAACATCTGAGAATGGATGACAAAAATCAGGAGTTTTACTGGAGACCCTGCAACCCAAATAATACTAGTCTGCTTTACTCAAAGCAGATGATCTAGGACACAGTAGTGCAGGAGCTTAACTGTCTCCAAGTGGAGAAAATACAATTTCCCAGCTTTTGTCTGGGGAGCTGTCAGGATTTGGGTAGCCAGTGCAGATGTCCCTTCCCTAGACCCTTTGATTCCTGTATATCACCTTCATTTTCATTCCGAAAAAGGGATGGGGGGTGGGGAGAGACAGAGCTAGGAACAGTCACACAAATTCGGATTGCCGGTTCTTTGTTCTAATCACACGACCACACTGGAAGGATCTGAGTTAGAATTTTCACCATCATAGTTTCAAGCTGTTTTCCATTCCCATTGGTTAGCCCAAACCAATCCCTACCACCTTACCACTAGCAGTATTTACTATTTGTACTGGGATCGCACCTAGGGACCCCTATTCTGGATAAGGGCCCCACTATGCTAGGCAGTTTACTAACAGAACAAAAAATACCATCCTGGCCCCACAGAGATTACAATCTAAGCACAAGACAAGAGACCATAGGTAGAAACAGACAGGCAGTGGGTCAATACTGGTCAGTACAACCACTTGCTCACACTTGAAGCAGGAAAACAACTAGTATGTTCTTTTCATGGGATGGATAACTCCCACTGTAGGCACAAACATTGTCTAATAATTTGGGTTTATCAAACAGCTCTCAATTAACCAGAGATGAGCACGAGTAACTTCAACACAACTCCAGGGCAACAGAGAGAATAAAGCAAAAAGTATCATTACCACTTAAATTTAAAACCAGACTCCACTGGTCCCTACTTTACAAACATCTCTGTGCTGGGTTCATATAAAGTACAACTATTGACTATATTAATTGGCACACAGCTGCTCTAATCACTATTAGTAATAAGGAAAGAATGGCATGTGAACTGTGCATCTGATGATGGATTGCAATGAACATTAACTGAAAGGGAAGGAAAGAAATGCTTATGCATTCCTTCCCCACAAAAGGACTCTGTAAGCATCTTTTTATGTAAAATGAATGGCATAGATAGGTGTTTAAAACAGCAAAACCATACACATGATTCTGGAGGCAAATCTATTCCTTGCTGAAAGTAGCCCATTTAAAAATGGCCCTATACTGTATTTGCCTGATTAGCTCTGTATGCATAAAAGGATGGATGAAGCTATCTCTGGAGAACCGATGACATGAAAAAAAATCAATAAAATAGAACATTAAAATTATTGCCATGAACTCTCAGTCTTTGCTATATATTTTTACAATGGTGTTTGTCTATGTCTGACCCCAATACATCACTTAAAAAGCACCATTGTCCAGGGATGAAACTACCTCCTTTCACCAATCATAAGTCAATATGTAAGTTATTCCTCCACTCATCACTCATTTTCAGGAATATAATGTTAAACAAAGAACTTGATCTACAACCTTGCAAGTATATGCAAGGAACATTTTTATTTTAGTTTTATTTATTTGTTTAGTACTTACCCTACGGAAACACTTGTCTGTCCTCAGACACACACCTAAAATTATCTCAGTCTGTATTTCCATAAACTATCACTTAGTTTCAAAGAAGCTGGCATGCTAACTTCAAGCACTAATTGACCCCTTCAGGCACCAGCAAAGGAAGCAGGTGCCTGGGGCGGCCAATAGAAAAGAGCAGCACGTCCGGGTCTTCGGCGGCACTTCAGCGGCAGCTCAAGTGCTCCGTTTTAGTCGTCGGAAATTCGGCGGCAGTTCCTTCCCCATCTCTTCCTGTTCGGCAGCAGCTCAATTGGCTTTTTCTGTTTTTTTAATTTTCCCCCCCTCTTTGCCTCTTCGGGCGGCAAAAAAGCTGGAGCCGGCCCTGCTTCCATGTTTCTGTCATGGGTTTGAAGCCAGACTCTGCTGGGTATAGCTAGAGATCAGATGATGATGTGCTGAGTTTTTTGTTCTCAGTGGAGGGCAGCAGAAATTGCCTTGAGTCTAGGCACAAATCATCTTATACCACTTTGTCTCACCACTTAAAATGAAATCACTAAATTGCTTTGGAATCAATCAACTTCATTTTTTTCCAGAGGGAGTTATACTGGTGCAAGGTCCACATGGATGCTTCACCTTTCTGATAATACTACCCCACGACTCATGTAGTCCTCCCACTACTACCCCACACTACATCAGTTCACAACTGAAGTGGTCTTCTCTCAGGTTTCCTGTGTGCATCCTACTGCTATGAAATTCTGAAGTCATCTGGACCAAGTGGCCCCGCTCTCTTTAAATTTTGCTGTCACACACCCACAAGCACCTATTTGTGACCAGAGCTCATTATAAGTACAAATTATGAAAGCTAAAATGTTCCTGAAAATCACCCAGAATGCACAGACGCTTGTCACCGTACTTGGCACCCCGGGATAGCCCACCCAGAATATAATGCACCTATACCAAAACAGTGCTGTGCAGACACAGTGCTTCAGATGAGGTATCTTAAAGAAGTGCATGCACTGCAGTGTGGACTCACACTATCAGTTTTGTTATTGATGTTATTCAAATACTGTAAAATTTTAAAGCTGACCGGTTTCACTGCTCAAGGGGACTAGTTCACTGTTAACTCCTTTTGCAAACTACATATGTAAAACAGACATTTCTGAAGTGAATTCAGTAGCTGTGTAACAGTTTTCAGCAACAATATCCTGCACTACTGAACACTAAGGGAAGAGAAATGCCATAACCAGTGGAAACTGCAGAAGATTTTTAGGTAAGCAAAATGTAATAATCCACACTGAAATCTAGCCAGGATAGCATTAGTTCCCTGTTTTTATATAAAAAGTGCCATAATCTTTAATGATCATGAACCATCACCAGTTTCATTTTATCTAACAGGTGGCACCTCTACCAACAGGGACCTTTACTACTACATTGGGGTACTGGTTCCACACCCATTCAAGGGAAAAGGGGTATTTGTTAAAATCACCTACATCACTAGCTGTAGCAGCTGGATATTCCTTGGTGGTCTCCATCCATATACAAAGCAGTTCTGAGTCTGTGCAGCTTGCTAAATCTGACAAGATCAAAGCCCAGAGTGGCACGGCTTCAGGCATCATTTGAAGTTGGGCTATTAAAAATTGAAACCACTTTCTCTGTTTATTCACAGTGGCACATTTCAACTTTAAAATGGATACACTGTTCTGAGTGTGCTGTGTTATTCCATGAAATCCTTACTGACTTAGGTTGAGAACCATGTGCTTTTTGTTTTATAAAGTAGTGGGTTTGTACGGTGATAGCTGACTCTACATAATGATCATCCTAACATTCAGCTGAGATATCCTTGGAAGATATACAATAGGTGAAAATCACAGGCTTTACTGAATTTTTCCTCACACATACTAAAGTGGAATGGATGAATACATAATGAGAACTGAATCGGAGATTTTTTTTTGTTGTATGTGTTCTACCAGAAAGTATATTCATTATCCAAGGAGTAAAAGTAAGAGGATAAGAACTGCAATCAAGCTTCACTCATTATCCTTGCTCTGCATGATGGGCTGACAGCAGAGTGAATCTTAGGCTGTGGCTGCACTGCCACTTTCAGCGCTAAAACTTTAGTTGTTCAGGGGTGTGAAAAAACACCTCGAGTGACAAAAGTTTTAGTGCTGAAAAGCACCAGTATAGATAGAGCTGTATCGCCGGGACTGTGCGGGGTGGGGAGTGTTATCACTGGGAGAGCTCTCCCCCAGCGATAAAGCATGATTGCACTGCCCACATCACGCGCTGCTGCGGCCGTGTGGTAACATGGGCAGTGTAGACATACCCTTAGAATCCTGATATCTGAAGCACAGTGGAGAGATCTTGTACAAAAGTTTCTCTTTTCTGTAAGCTCACTACTACTGTGCAATGAAAAAATAATTTGCTAGTGTATTTATAGTCTCCCACAATTAACTACTTCAAGGAGTAAGGTAGATCACCTAAGTAGCTGAGTATGCATGCATACACATAAAAACAGTTAAATATTATAGGTACGAGAGAGAGAGAGCTAGAATGTGTGTGTCTTGTTTAAAGTATCAGCCTTGCTAATAACAGATTGCTCTGACTACAGGTTTTTGTCCCTTAGTTCAGTCTCCAAAATGTCACCTAGCACACTCCAATGACTATGAGAGATTGGTCCTGGTATTTAGGAGCTAATAGGATATCTGTATCCAAATAATGCCAATCAGCCATTTTAAAGTTAAGAGAGGTTAACTCAGATGGGCAAGAAATTATGGGGAGCAGAGGAGAAAAGGGAACAGAGGGCCTTCCTCAATTTATTTTTACTAGGCCTGTCACACAGGCCACATAATTCAAGCACCAACTGGCCGGAATGTGCTTGTGAAACTTGGAAATCTCACTAACTAATAACCTTGTGAACACTTAACCCACATCTTTTCTATATCTATCTATTTCATACCCAATCTGGCACCTAAGTTCCTCAATATACAGGTGTCAAATATTTTCTGACTACTCTTAAGAAACAGTTGAATTCCTGAAGAAGGTTAATATTCAGGCCAATCAGGACATTTCTTTTACTTGGCTCACACACCTCTTATTACTATATGCAGAAGTAGCCACTTTGACCAGCATATCAATTTAAGAATGGTTAAATGAGATGCAGAAAGATTCAGTAAAATTGCAGCAGATTTAGATCTCTAACCCACACACAGTGGAGTAGGAATGCTTTGAAAAGCATGTTAAGAAATATATGTACATTTCTCACTCCAACTTCCACTTAAAGTGGATGACAAGTTTAGCAAATGAGTAAAAGGATAATACCCTTCAAAAGAGTTGCTGATTCCAGAGGCAAGGACATTTGCTCATTTTACCAGTGGCATTATTCTCCACTTGGTTTATTCCCTGCTGGGACCTTACAATAAGGGTTACACTTCTGATGCTCATGATGTTGGAGTATTTTTCTTAATAATGATGAGAAAGAAGATTTTCTGAAACTACTTCAGCAAAGGGGAAAAGTAAAGTAGATTAATTCATTTCACTATGGAATCAGTCTCACTGGTGTAGGCAAAAACTGACTGACACCTGATATACAGTAGCTTGAATATATTTAACATTCAGGAATCATTCCCTAATTTCAAAAAGGAATCTCCAAACATTCTGTACTATAAAGAGAGATCTTTAGCGTGTAAAGAAAGAAAAGTCTGAGGTCTGGTATCCTCCTATTGTCTCTGTTTTTCAGTCTGTACACTGCAAACAACATTCCATTTTCTGAAAGTCCAGTGGCAATTCAGGGGTACATTATACATCCAGTGGTAAAAGCATAGCATCCTCCCTTATGCCTTTTGCTTCTGAGCCACTGTACCACACAGAGATACAGCAACGTGCTGACCTGCTACCATTTCAAAGGTGAATCTACACTGGTAGCAGAAGGTTTTAAACACACGGTGCTTGCGCATGGACAACTGGTATAAAGTCAGCTGCAGCACCCTGACAGATATGGTCAATCATCTGCTTTACAATCCTGCAGTGAGATTACAGTATGGGAAGCCCCAGCTTTAAGAAGAGGTTAACAGATTTTATTTTTCAAGGAACTTGTTAGGATTGACATGTTTGACTGTATTGTTTAAAGTTCAATTATACCTTGATCACTGAGCCATGAAAGATATATTTTAAATGTGACCTGCCAAAACCTTCTCCGAAACAAATAATCAACTACATCATCACTGGCTGCCCAAGAAATGAGAAACCTGATTTGTTTAACAAGTCAAGAAACAAAGACTGATTTTGTTAATTTAACAAATTTAAATTAAAAACTCTAATGGTACATAAGAATACATTATTTTACCTTGTTATTTATATTAATATTTTATTATCCTATATTAGCTTCCGTAACCAGCATATTCTTGTTTCAGCTAAAACAATTGTAAGCTAATAATTTCTGCTGTATAATCAATATGTTCTATGCAATATTGCATTTTCCAATATAGTTAATGCATGTCTACAGCATGACTGTACTATTAAGTAGGAAAAGCACGCAAGACAAAAAATAGAATTTTGCCTTCAAGTTTTCACAGAAACCCAGCAACATATTGTTTTCAGCATTAAAGTATTTAGCTGCATTACAGAAACTCTAGAAAACAGACAGCAGTAGCAGTTAGTCTCTAGATAGTTGGGCCTAGATTTTTAGGCACCTAAAATGCAGACATGTGCCTAAAGGGATTTTCAAAAGATGACTAATTCCAACTGATTTCACCAAAATATTTTTTGAAAATCTTACTTGATGCCTATCTGCATCTTTAGGCATCTAAATATGTTTTAAAATCTGGTCCTTAATGCCCAAGTGGAGGCAAGAACTGTGGCTTAAGCACCAACCTTTAGCAACAATCATGGCTAATTTTGAAGTGCATGATGTACAAACCAGATGTGTTTAATAGTTAGCATTTCAGTTTACTCACTATAACTGGAAATACAATCAATACAGCACGGTCATCCCTAATTGTTACAGAAGGGGTGCATCCTGTCCAATAGGAATTTACAGTAATTGCTGTATAAACAGAACTTTCCACTGTAGCACATTAGGTAGCATATCCTGTATCACAGAGGATTCTGGCTCCCTACTGACTTTCACTGCACAGTCAGGCGACATTTCACAGGACAGAAAGTAGCCAGGAGGTGAGGGAAGGAGAACTTCCTCCAACAGCTCTGAGCCCTTTGCTCCCTTTCCTTCCAAGGCGCAGAGAGAGGCCTGTGAGGAGGGGACAATAGTCGATTTTCAATAGGAAGGGAGCAGGCAGGGCTCACACATTTTTCACAGGACAAAAGGGGGAAGAAAGGCCCAACAGATGAGGCCTGCTTTTCCTCCTGCTTCTGTTATAGTCCTCCTCCTCCCCTCCTGTCCTGTGAAAATAGTATGGACCCAGCTGCACTGTCTCTCTCTCGTAAATGGCTTCCTCTTTTCTTGTGCATCACATTCAAGTGTCTCATTCTCAAAGTGATGAACACGGAGCTGCTCTGTAATAATATGTTAATACTGAGTGTTGGCCTGCTGTTCTCTGAATGAACATTTTGGTTGAAATGCTTCTAGATGAGGGTCTGTCTTATGGGGTAGGCAGAAAAGAGGAGGAGATGGATCAAGCTGCTCACCTTATCATATTCCACTTAAGAGATATTAAGAGCCAATGCCACAAATATATATTCTGACAATTCTGGCTCAGTCGCCTGCAAGCCTGTCAAACTGGTTTTTTTTTTTTTACCAGGAAAGGCATAAAATCCACCAATGCAGTAATAAGTATTGTCTCAGAAACAAAGAAAACTTGTAGCATTTAGAAGCACGCTTTCTTGGAGGTGTAAGGAAAGAACCAGAATGAAAGAAACTCAGCCACATGAACCTATGGGGTGACTGAAGAAGATAGTCCCATTATGGGACGTTAGGCACATATGTGGAATGCTTATCTTAAAATTCTTTTTTCTTGAATGCTTTGTTCCAATTGCTAATAAACATACTTGGGCTTGAAGAAGGCTGCTGGTCATTGTATCAGTGGTCACAGGCTCCCAAAGGGAAGAAAAACAGATGCTGAGACCACATAGGGCCTTCAGGATGATAGTGGTTGGTATAAGAAGGGTAGAGCTACCAGGGTCGTCATTTAAGAATCTCAAGATTCCACCCAGAGACAGTTAATGGGAAGAGGCCAAAGACATGACATAGGTGCACTCCGAGAAACCAGAAATGGGACAGAGTTGCTGCCAGCCCTGTATCTATAACATTCATCATCAGGTTTCTCCATAACTCCTTCACTGCCTCTGCTATCATGTCTCTCCTCAGCCTCTTTCATCTTCCTCCAGTCCACACATTTCAAAACACCCTCCTGAAGAACTTTGCGGTTGGGGGTGGTCAGAAAACAACTTCCATTCTGCAGGAATTCCAGCATTTTGAAATTTGTTTGTCCTGAATTGGAAAAGTTGAAATTTTTAAATTTATCATAGAATGGAAATTTCAAAGTATCTGATTTATAAATATAGAAATGTTTCATTTCACTAATATTGAAACATTATATTATAAAGGCTATAAAATATTAAGTATTTGAACTGATATTTCAATACAATATAAAACTTGGGAAAAATAAATGGAATGATATAATCAAAATAGAAGTTTTCAGCATTATTGAAACAATGTTCTGACACTGAATCTGTTTTGAGCCCGACCAAAGCAACAGTAACAAAAGTGGCAAAGGACACTGAAAAATATCTATTTGAAAACCCGAATTTTACATCTAAAAACAGTTTTGACCAGCCCTTTCATTAGTATTACTTTAGCACCTAAAGGCCCCAACGGAGATCGGAGCCCCATTTTGCTAGTTGTTGTACATAGAGTAAGAGACATTCCCTGCCTCAAAGATCTTACAGTCTAAACAGACAGATAAAGGATAGGAAAAAGGAAGTATCCTCTCCATTTCACCAATGGAGAACTGAAGCATAGACAGATTAAGAGATTCACTCAAGGTCTCTGGCAGAGCCATTTGTAGAGTTCAGCATCTGCAAACATTCTTGTGAGCAAAAGCCACTCGTACCAGTGTTTGCAGAAAACAAATTAACCCCCACTCCCACCTCTCCTCAAATACCATCAAAGAGAATTTGTAGTTTTATTTGGCCAGTAACTTTTAGACATATTCACAGACTCTTCTTCAGGGTCCATCTACACTGCAATCAGAGGTATGACTGCAGCTTGGACAGGTATACCCATGTTAGCTGTAATCTAGCTAGCGTGGGTGAAAACAGCAGCGAACATGCAGTGGAACAGGTTTTAGCATTGGCTGTACAAGTCTGCCCAGAACCCCGGTACCTAGTTGTGTTGCTTGTCCACACCAGGCTCTGCAATGCCACATCTTCCTGCTATTTTTAGCTGTGCAAGCTAAAGTTAGCGCAGGTACGCCTACCTGACCTTCAATCACACTTGCAACTGCAGTGTCAAGACTAACTTCACTGTTAGTGAGACCATACTTAGAGAGACTCCCCTATTTCAATGGTTGGCACCAACCCACATTGCATGCTGAGACAAAGCTTTCCTATACAAAGCACATTTTCAAACAGTCATGAACACCCAGACTGATTTAAAGTGAGCCCCCTGGCTTTCAGACACACTGATCTTTAATAAAGGAATATAGAAATATACTATGAATGATAAACTAAAGCTGACAGTCAGTTAGGCTCCTCCTGTACTCAGCCGCATAAGCTTTCAGATTCAATATTAGTTCCAGTGCACAAATTTATCTACAGGGCTCATCACTCTGTTTGAAAATAAAGCTGTGGCATTGTGCTCTTTGTTTTGAGGTTTGCTTTGTATTGTTTGTTACAGTGGGACTCTCAACCTTAGTAAAAAGAACGAGGAGTACTTGTGGCACCTTAGAGACTAACATTTATTTGGGCATAAGCTTTCATGGGCTAAAACCCACTTCATTGCATTCATGCATGCATCCTCGTTCTTTTTGCTGATACAGACTAACACGGCTAACACTCTGAAACCTTAGTAAAGTATTCCTGAAATCTATTAAAGATACTACAGCACCAACTGGACAAGTGGGCTAGTAGCAGTAAAACACACCACCATTCCAGGGATTGGAGATCTCATTTCCTTGGTTCTGTAGGAACAACACTATGGAGGCAGCATATTCCACCCCTGGTAGGAATGCTTCATTTTGTTCAAGTCCCACCACCCTACCACCGTCCTTATGCCCCACTGCCAGCTTATGCACTCTGCAATGAGTTGTGCCCTGTCTTGGAAAGCTTCAATCCACATAAGAAGTCTGCCTGAGGACGTTCAAGGTAGCATATGAACAATGGCTGCTACCTGTAAGTTCTGAGTCATGCATGGACATGTGACTTGCCCATGTGACTCCAAAACTACATCTTGTAGCTGGGATTCTATATAGGGGGTGGGGGCACCCACCCACAAGAGAAAGTCTATTTAAACCCTTGGGAGACCCCTCCATTTTGGTCTTCAGCTGGCTCAAGAGGTAGCCTCTCCACCCCCAAAGGATGCCTGAAGGACACTGGAACAAAGACAGTAACTACAGGGGGTGTGAGTGATTGCTGGACCGAGACTAGGAGGAGACTAATGTGTAAAAGGAAACTTACTGGAACCTTGTGGAGGGTAAGGTTTTATCTGTATTCAGTCTTCTTAGTGTAATAGGCATAGGCTTGCTTGTTTTGTTTTATATTTCATTTTATTTTGCTTGGTAATTGACTTTGTTCTGTCTGTTATCACTTGAAACCACTTAATCCTACTTTTTGTATTTAATACAATCACTTTTTACTTATTAATTCAGAGTATGTATTAATACTTGGGGGAGCAAACAGCTGTGCATCTCTATCAGTGTTACAGAGGGCGAACAATTTATGGGTTTACCCTGTGTAAGCTTTATACAGGGTAAAACGGATTTATTTGGGGTTTGGACCCCACCGGGAGTTGGGCATCTGAGTGTTAAAGACAGGAACACTTCTTAAGCAGCTTTCAGTTAAGCTTGCAGTTTGTGGGACGTGGTTCAGACCTGGGTCTGTGTTTGTGGCCGGCAAACGTGTCTGGCACAACCAGGCAGGGTTCTGGAGTTCCAAGCTGGCAGAGGCAGTCTTAGCACATCAGTTGGCAGCCCCAAGTGGGTTTCTGTGATCCAGTCCGTCACAGTTCAACTGATCAGCATTTATGCTGTTAATGGCAGCTATGGCATGTATCAAGACAAAGCATCCATGTCATTCTGGTTTCCTTACTTGCTGTAGAAACACTCAGTTATTCTGAAGAATTTTCAGACAAAAGAAATCCATAAACATCTAAGAGGTTTAATACAAACAATGTAATGACTCCTTGAATAAGCCACCCTGCTGAGATGCCAATGACATAAATCCAGCTGCTACGAAACAAGTTATACTTGCCATTCATTTAAACAGAAGAAACAGGAGGCAGAAACACACACTTCAAATACAGCCTCACAGTGGGACTCAGAAGTAACCATATGATAATTGTTAATTATCCCTTTCACAGAGAACAATTATTTATTTTTAAATATAAAAATGTATGATTTTTCTAACATTAAGTGACACAAAGCAGCAATCTCCAGCTCAAGGTCCTTTGTCCATAGGCCTTCTCCTGGAATCTAGCCCTAACAACATCATCAGCAATAATATTTAATGTAGCCTATGTCGGCTTGTTGTACTGTTCTGTGTAAAGAAAACAGGTTCCATTTTCCTGTACTGCAGTAGAGATTATATATAAAGTGTACTCTTTCCATTATTTGCTCATCTCTACATATGTCAGCGATTTGGTACTTAATTGTTTTCAACCTGAAGGCTGAATCTTTAACAACCTTTCATCATTGGTTATCTTATATTTCCCTTCCACTAACATATTCTGTGAAAGAAGCTTATAATAATACCATTATAACAATTTTACTTGGAATTTGCAAGATTGTGAGAAAATAAGTCGTCATCAAATTATACCTATTTACTGGGCTATGAAGCACCTTTAAGAGCTTCATCAGATTCTATCAATACGTACACGGACGTAGTTGTTCTATAAATGTAACTGGACCAATTAATGCCAACTTCTCTTATTAAACTATTTGAATTCTATTCTGTTTAAGAAATTTCTGCATACAGCAGACTCTGAAATGTGTTAATCAATACATAGAAGCTTAAAGCAGACATCGCCATAAATTATACAAAGCCATTTATTTATATAATTTTATACTGTGTAGATAATGCAAGTAACTATAATAAATTTAGTGGATATTTGTATTTTTAGATCTCTTCTTAGTATAGCTGGGTTGATACATTTTAATTCTTCATTCTAGTGGTTGGCAAACTGCAATTAGTTTTAGAGACTGACAATTCATCTTTGTTAAAGGCAAATTTGGCTTATGTGGATTTGTCTTCCATGTCAATTAACAGCATAAATACCGTATGAATCTGCAAACCTACATCTTGCTGGTTGACCATCTTTAGTTGCTAATCTAATGCTTTCATACATGCAAGCTGCAGGCTGACCTACTGTGAAAATCAGCATGGGTCTATTTAGCATACTTTGAAAGAGAAACCTACTCACACAGCAAAACTGCTGGCTTGAAATATACAGATGGGCAGCTGGACACATGCTAAACCAACATTTCCCATGTGATAAGGATATGTTAACATTTGCAGATGTAAAGCCAAACAAAGACATCATTTGTTAAGGTGCTAGCAGAAATTAAAACGGGAGTGGGAGGGAGGTGGGGAAGAGATGAACAACCCATATCTAAAGAACTGAACAGCAACAAACATTACAATGTTACAAAAACACTAGGGTAGAAGACAGATTCCGTAGATAGGAGCCTAAGAAACACAAAGAAAATAAAGTTATCTGAAAAAAATATTAGTTTTGTGTTTCAAAGTCACTGCTCTGAGCACTTTGCTCTAGCACCATATCTCACAAGCGGCATAAGGAGTTAGTGCTTCTCAGCACTCATCTTACCTCCCAAAGCATAACACAAAACACTTACTCTGGGCACACAGCACGTGCAGGAGAGTTGCAATATGGCAAGGCCAATATGCAGTATATAAAGCTTTGCAAAGACAAGACATCAAATATACCCACATTCCTCTCTCTGCTCTACCACCTGAGCTTCCCACTTGATCACTCTCCCTTACAAAGAGCCAAATTCCTCTGCTACTTCTTTATATTGCTCCAAATGCTCCACTCTCAAGGATGCCCGCACATTTAAAAACAACAGAGTGTAACTATCTTGAATCTCTAACACATTTACAAAAATGTTGGTGCTATAAACCTGGAGTAAAATCTTAGCTCCATTGAAGACATTGCTACAGACAGGTAGTGATGAGCTGCCTTACAACCCAGGGTACCATTATGGAGTGTCACTGCATTGCACCCTGGTTAATTTATCTTTTTGTTCACCACGAACTCATGGCCAGCTCTACGGTTCACTAATTAAACAGCAACTTCTCATGCAAACCATACCATGTCAGGCTATGATTCTGTCAGATTTTAAAGGAAGCAGTGCCCAGCTGAAATATTACTTGGGTGGAAGAGCTCTGTGGGATGCCTATGTGCTGCAGGAAGTGATGGTGGTGGCTTAGTGAGTGAGCTGGCACTAATCCACTGTCTTCACATATAGCTGACCTTTGAAGAGGATGCAAAAGTGATATCCTGACCATTAGGCACTTCTCATTTGCCATTTTCTGTGAAAGCATGAGAAGACTCCAAGTCACGCAATGTACCTATGCCAAAATACTGGGGGCAGTTTGAATTTGTTCTTCACATCCTCTCACATGATGTAGTATTGCTTTATGCCTTGAAGACAGCTGCTAGATTCTACCACAGAGGTGGCTGTATTTCAGCACTTTTCACAACATCCACTGTGAGGTAGGTAAGACTTTCTTTTGGTGCTGTAGAAGCACAGTATATTATTATTTGCATCACGATTAAACTGATTCATGGCATTACAGCCTCAGCCTGCCTGCAGTTTTACAGAGTGACTGGCAAGGCAAGGTAGGACATATGGGGAAACACTTTATTTTATGTGCTTGGGATGACATCAGTTCTTACACAGAAAATGCACGTGACTCATACTAGAAGTAAGTGTGTCTATTCTCCTCTAGTGGCTGGCCCACGTAAGATGCAAATAATTCTGCTACACCTGCCAACTAGGTGCTTTGGAAAACTCCATCTTTCGTTCCTTTATTCAAGTAGAATCTCATGCTTTTAGCTCTCTAGGTTCCATGTTCAAACCTGGATGACAGCTAAAATGTGGTCAGACAGCCACAGACATGTAAGTTTTCAAATATTAGCTCTAAAATGTCATTATCTATAACTTTTCAAGCTGGATATAAGGTATATTATATTCTGTAGGGGATGGAGTGGTTTAAGAGTTATAGCAGAATGTGACAAATAACAAATACTCAGATTTGCTACAGATTTCCTGTATTTCCTTGGACAAGTCACTTAACATTTCTCTGCCTCGGTTTCCCCATCTGTAAATTGAACAGAATAATAATTTATTATTTGTATCATCATAGCATCTGGGAGCCCCAATCAGAGACCAGGACCCAATTTTACTAGGTGCAGCACAAACACAGAACGAAAATATAGTCCCTTCTCCAAAGAGCTTCCAATCTAAGCATGCTTACCTCCCTCACAGGGGAGTAGTGAGGATTCATATTCCAGGAGTACTTCACCCACACTACCCCCAATCTGTTCTGTAAAGTGGAAGTAGTAACTATGACAAAAGACAAGATGCTATGGAAAGGATATGAGAAGATGATCCTCAACTGGGGCATACATCACACTGGTCATGATAAAACATGAGTAGTTCAGGCCTCCAAAGGTCTCTGTGAAAATGGTACAACTTCTAAATGCATCTCCCTCATTAGCAATCCCTGCTCCACGTAAGTTATGGACTAATCTCAGCACATTTAGCAAATAAGACATCTGGGGCAAAAACCTGATCCCAATGAAGTCAATATAAGGTTTTCCAGTGACTTCAATGAGGCCAAGATTTCACCTATGAACCTCTGCAAAACTTTACTGGGTTGCGTATGTGATGTGTATCAGAGGCTATGTTTTGTCTAAGACAGGATTTACCTACCACTGACATTCTGCCAACTAACACTTATGAAGTAGTTGTATCTCTGGAAGTGTTGAAGGAAATGTTAGATAAACTGCGGGAGTAAGGAGTGTAGGGTCCTTCCTGATAGATTCAGGGGACTGGATTCAACAATCCAAGATGTGCATTCCACATGACTAATACAAGCACAGCCACTTTAATTAAGGAGCTAGAACGCTGTATCTTAGAAGACCATAAAACACCAAAGGTCATATCCTGGCTGTCACAATTATTCAAGAGGTGGGCTAGAAATTACTGGGTATCTTTCCTCCTCTTTGGTGCATTTGTTTATTGGGAACCAAGCTCCCTGTGCCTGCTCCTTGAGTGCAAGACCTGGGGGAGAAATAAAAAAGTGCTACACATCTTTGAAGAACAGCCAAGGCATGGCTAAAGCCTTTCCCTCCTGTGCATCAGTGGGCATTTGAGGGAAGTGCATACTGAGGGTATGGCTACACTTACAGCTGTACAGCGCTGGGAGTTACAGCTGTCTTCGTACAGCTGTGTAGGGAAAGTGCTGCAGTGTGGCCACATTTGCAGCATTTGCAGCGCTGTTGGGAGTGGTGCATCGTGGGCAGCTATCCCAGCATTCAAGTGGCTGCAACGTGCTTTTCAAAACAGGGGGGTGGGGTGGAGTGTGACAGGGAGCGTAAGGGAGACATAGAGAGTGGATTTTTGGGGCTGACACTGTTCTCAGCTCCCTGCTTTGCAAGTTCTAAGGACTGGAAGATACACAGCACCTACCTTAAATCATTTTTAAAGTTTTGACCCCACCCTTCTCTTATACACTAAATGCAAATTATGCACTCCTAAATAGCCTTCAGACCACATAAGCAGCGGCTCAACACGGACTCCGCTCTCTCCTCAAGCAAACAGCTGTGAACATTCCAAAGCAATTCCCCTGCCTCCGCTCACTCGCTGGAGCAAAGAGCAGCTGTGTTTGTTTTTTAGATAAGTAGCTCCGGGGAGCTCAGGAGCTCGGAGTTCAGCCATTCTTCCGGTTTGTTGTGGACAGGAATTCTGGGATACCTCCTAATACCCTGGAGGCCAATAACAGCGCTTTTGGTGGCCACACTTGACAAGCAGCGCTGCGTCACCAGCACTGCAATCCTCACACCCCAAGCAGACCAGATGTACAGCCAGCGCTGCAGCCAGGGAGTTGCAGCGCTGGATGTGCCTTGCAGGTGTGGACAGTTACTAAGTTGCAGCGCTGTAAACCCACCACCAGCGCTGCAACTCTCCAGTGTAGCCAGCCCTGAATCTCCAGACAGGACCTGTAAGAGTCTCTTACGCAGGGTCCCTAGAATTGTCTGCCTGGAGCAGTCCACAAGTCAAATGCAGCTGTCAATCAGGTCCGGCATCTCTCGGCAACACTTTGCTTACTTTAAAAGCCACAGCAGAGTCCTAAGCAATACTAAAATGATACCACTGATTTAGTATAGTTATGATAGCTAGCAACCCATGCTATACCCTTACCAGATCTCAGTGTTTAAGGCATCTGTGTAACCCAAAACCACTATAGGCCATTTAGCACTACTTATCATGAACTAGGATTAGTCAATCATTCTCAGCTATGTGGAAGATATAAAGGTGAATTTTCAAAGTGGTGCACAGTGATTTAGCCATGTGAATATAGATAACAGCTATATAAGCTGGGCAACTCAAATTCTCTTCATGATTTGTGTGGTCAAAACTGAAGATATTCTGGAATTCACAACTGAGTCCCCAGACTGAGTCACTGCTCTTCAGCTCTCTCACTCAAAAAATTATACAGCAACATGGAACAAAGAGCCATACTATTATATAGATTTTTCAATTTTAAAGAAAGTACAAAATTAAAACAGACTTCTAAAATTCCTCAGTCCCTGTTTACTTGGGATCAAGAAGGCCATTTGTTAAGCATTAACATTGCTGCGTAAATCAATATTCTCTGGAGTTTATAATGTGTATTTTCTTTAAATACCACAGTTCCACTGACACAGTATGCTGGTTAAACAAACAAAAATACCATGCAAGAGGAAAGCATGTGGCCCACTTCGGAACATTTTCTTTCTAAATACTTTTTGTTTACATTAAAAGAAGTCAATCATATAAACTAAACATAGCTAAGAACCACCATAAATATACAAGGGACTGGGTAGAAATAAAGCACATAACATGTCCACCCAACAGCTCTGAGGTAAGGAATATTTTGATTTTAGACTCATAAGATTGCCACGTTCATAAAAGTTACCATGTAGGACTTATAGTTCAATAACTACAGGGACATGGAGAATTTGAATTAAGCCTATGGAAACTTCCCTCAGAATGAGAGGGAAGCAGACTCAGCAGGGCTGAACAGGGGAGAGGCTGTGCAGTACAAAGAAGTATTGGAGATGGAGAATACTCTCATTTTCCAGTAGCAAGAAATCTTTTGAAGCTCTTCACAGGTTTTGGACACAAAGCAGCTCACAGTGAAACCTCAAGAAAGAGAAATAAAAGTTAAAAGTAATCTGGAGAATTTGGAACAGCATTCAACTCCCAATGAAGCAGTTGTATAGGCTTAATGTTCCTCCTAATTTGTTGAGTCAAGTGATTAGAATCTAAGTACAGTGAAATATTAGATCAAACCTCATGCTATGAGAATTGTTAAAGGAATCTATGACTTAAAACACAGGGTGAAGGTGACTATATACATGTAGAGCAGATGCTATTTGTTAATCAGTAAGGCAATGAACATTTGGGTAGACATTTTGATACCTAAGACTTATAGCATGCCAACTAGAACTGCTGTGCTTTACAAAGTACAGTAAAGACATCAGCTGGTATGCTAGTGCACCCATAAGGCATTTAGTCATAAGGCATAATAGCAGAAAACCAAAACATTCAAAACATACATAAAACATTCAAAACATACATAAAAGAAAGTGTTTCCCACAAGGGGAAAGGAGATAGTCCATGGGAAAAATTAATTTTCAGACAGACATTGTGAATTAAAAGCAAATGAAACAAATGCTTGTAACTAGAAAAATGTAATACTCCCATAACTAACACAAATGATCAACCTTTGGGAATGCCTTATTGAGGGGATTGTATTATTACTAATAACTTGAACTACAGACTTCTCTTTAGAAGCACAAAAGTATCACTGAATGAGACCCTAATTTGGGAATGCACTTCAGCACATGCTTGCTGCCCATTGACTTCAAGTGACCTAAGTTAAGTATGTACTTGCCTGAATAGGGATGCTTTGCAGACCAGGATGTAAATGAGTAGGCTCAAGCAGTTTGATACACATACTTCAGTGTCACTTTTGGTGTACTTCTCCTAATGCCCTGGAACCCACCTTAAAACGTTAACAAAACCAGAGTGTCTAACATTATCACAATGAAAAAGAAGCTCTCAATGGATGTGCTTCCCTTTCTCTGTCAGGAGTGGCACCAGGCACAGTCTTGAGATGTGAAACTTGATAAACTGTGGGTGCAAAATGTACCACTCCTGACAAGAGACACAGAAATGCATCCATTTAAAATTATACTATGGGATTTATATTGATAGGGAGAGAACATTCTCTCACTGTTACAGAAAAGACTGGAATTCTAGACTCCTAGGTTCTACACATATCTCTGCCATTGATCTGCTGTGCTATATAACAAAAGTCTACGTACACAGCTCTACAGCACCACCCAGGCAATGAGCTCAAAACATTAATTAAGCATTACAACACCCTTGTGCTATTGGGTAGGGCTCACTTCACCCACCACTAGGGTGACTATACTTCCAAAAGTGGAAACGAGACGCCATGCGGGGCTGGCCCAAGGAATTGCCCTTCCCAGCCCTCCTGACCCTCCCCCGAGCAGGTCTGGCCTGAGGGTCACCCCATCCACTCTCCCCCCCCGAGTGGGGCTGGCCCAAGGGATCCCCACCATGGCACCACTGCTCACCCAAGCCACCCCCTGCACAAATGTTCCTCCACACACCCCTAAGGGGGCAGGCCCAACTTTTTTTTTTTTGGCGCAAAACTGGGCATTTGTCCCATTTGTTCTTGCTAACTGATGATTAACGACCAGTTTTGCTCCCCAAAAAGGAGGACTGTCGTGGCCAAAATGGGACATATGGTCACCCTACCCACCACACAAATATAGCCACCTCTAAGGTGAAGCTCTGAGTGGTTATTTAACAACACACAGTAACACAATGCAACAGTTGAGGACAGAATATGCCAGGGGAACTGGAACCTCAAGCCAAACTGGATTTTGCTCAGACTCTCAAAAGTGCAACGAGACATGTATCGACAACAAATGGTCAAGACCAAGATTTTTACTTCCCATCCAAAAGATGGCAACTGCAGCAGTACTGTGTCCCATTTACCACCACTCAAGGAATACTACTTATTGTACCATCCACAGTAATAAGGTGCTCCTTGAAGGTCTCCCATTTAAAAACTGATGTTACTTAGTATGTGAGGTTTGATATGATCATAGCAAAAGGCACTGTAGCTACAGGACGCTTAACTGCACCTCAATTAACTCTCACAGGGTAATATTTGCTCACAGATTCCAATGCCAGAAGGGACCACTGTGATCACCTAGTCTGACTCGTATAACACAGGCCAGAGAACTTCCCAAAAATAATTTTTAAAGCATATCTTTTAGAATAACATACAATCTTAATTTAAAAATTGCTAGCAATGGAGAATCCACCATGACCCTGAATACATTGTTCCAACAAGCTTGTCATCAATATTGATACTTTCCATAATAACTCAAGGAGATTCACTTGTCTGAGGCCACGAAGAGAAAAACAATAGCTTTTGAAAAGCATCTACAAGCAGATGACACCACAACCTCTCATGTAGATCTATATTGTCATTTGTTCATGCAACATCAGCAGCATGATTGTAAAAACAAGCCAAGTGAAAATCTACAATGAACTATGTGGACTTGCTAGAAATCGCTGGTCTGCTGTGATTACTGCTGTTATTGCTAGGAAGATGGGGCAAACCTAGGGCAAAACACTATACACATAGCTTTGCATATCTTCATTTGCCTGGTAGAGAAGATCTGAATAGGAGAGAACTTGCTGGATTCACAACTCCAACCTGCATCTTCCCAACTATCATCCCAAACTAGACATGTCTTACAGTTTCTGCAATTGAAAATGAAAATATTTTGGACCAAATGTTCCATGCAACTTACTTTCTTGGTTCACTTGGAGATGCTTTTTACCTTCAAGGATGAACATCAAAGTCTTCTTTTCTTCTACACCTCTTTTTACCCACATGCATGCTTATTCACATACACTGAATGGCTGCTTTGAGACTTTTTGGGGTAGCATTCTGTAAGTGTGTGACTGACTTTATCCAGCAGCATATTGGTATGCAAAGGATACAGCTGTGGCACTTACAGTAGAAATGAATAAGAGCTCAAGTCTCTTAAAATATATCTTCACAATACCCTTGACAAATTAAACCTCTCTTCTATAGGATTCATTGCAGAGAGGACATCTCCTTCCAGTAATGACCCATCCCTCTTTTTCATATAAACACAGATTAAAGTACAGACTGGTGATCATATTTAAATAACCAATTTATTGCAAAGCAAATTAATTTCAGGAGAAGTTTAAATGATGCCCATAAAATACCATACCTGCTTAGATGAAACAGATAATTGTAGTACTAGCCATCTGGATCAGACAGTAGGGGTTTTTTTTTGTTTTTTTTGGTTGTTGTTTTTAAATGTCTACTACAGGACAAGAATTGATTAAACGAGAGGTTATAGCAGAGTAGTACTTACTAAGAATTATACCATCCACACAGCTTTCATCATATTGCGTTTGAAAGCAGTCCAAAGGAGACCACCACCGTGACAAATTATTAACAATCCACAATTCCCAGAAGCCTTAATGGACAACCCTTTGTTAGCTGTGAGACCCAACTTGGCATTATGATTCTCCAGGATATTCCTGGCAAGGAAATGCCCTTTGAGACACTAACAAGTATTTACCAGATACCAAAAGAAGACAAAGGCCTTGATCCTGCAATGAATTCTACACGGGCACAGCCCCATTGACTTCAGAGTGCATTGGTGTAAACCACTACTGTGAGCGTTCTGACATCTTAAGCCTTTTCTGTGTGCTTTGGCATTAACAAACTGAAAAAGAAAATCTTTGTCTTTGATCCTCTTGTTCTTAGAATGGAGCATGATTTGCAGCCTGGGCACGGGAGCACAGTCGTTATTGGAGGATTGGAATCTTAGATATTTTAAAATAACGCATTATCTGTGGGAAGGAACTAACTTGAAAAATTATAGAACCAGGTCCCAGACTAATGGTAATGGAGGGGAAAAATCCCTATCTACAGGGCAGACAGGTATAACCCCCACCCCCACCCAGTAGTTGTTGTACCTAATGATAAGAGAGGAGTCTCCATGCCCATTTTTGACCCTCTGCAGAGACTGTTTAGTGTTAATGTCATTGCTGTGTGTGCAGTGTCAACACTCTGCCACTAGAAACCAGGCAGAAACTGCTAACTCATTTTACAGAGGCCACTGAAGAGCCATTACACTATAAAAAAACAGAAAAACCTTTTAATCACTACTGACCCAGACTGGGCTTGAACCAGTGACCTAGAAGTATAAAGCTCCAGATCCTATTACCAATTCCCTGATCCATTCAGCTCCACCCAGCACCTGCCTTTTGCAGCTTTTCTCTTGAGTGTTTAGAATGTACATGTATGGGTACCACATACATGTCCTAATAGAAACATTTGCTCTACTTATGCCACATTCAAACTTAAAAGTTGTATTGTCACAAACTGCTTTGAGGCATGTTAGACCCTGAACCAATCAGTTTATCTTTAGTTTCTCCACTCTTTTTCCATGCTTAAGACAAAACAAGATTTTCTGAGCATACATTTGTTTAAACAAATGAAGCTAGAACCTAGCACACACCAGGAGATCAACTTCTCTCATCTTTCTCTACAGCTCACGAAAACACAGAAGTTCTGTAGCTACAGATAATTGAAAATCAAACCATGTTCTTATAAAATATCATTTAAAGACACAGAGTGTGCATTTACTGGTATGTGTAACTAGCAGGTGATCACAGTAACAAACACACATAGATCACTTTCAGAGATCATAGCACACACACAAAATGAGGAGCCTTTGCTGTGACCTTTAGATAATTCTAGTGTTCTAATAGAAGTAGATGATGCACAGAAATGCCAGTGCTATGGGGAATCCTCAAGTTACGTTAAGCAGCAAATACATTTTTCAGGTAGGAGCCAATTCTGCAGCCTCCATCAGGCACAAGATCAAGTTCTCATCATAGTAAGTGTTGGCTACCTTACAAAACACTCACTAAGGCTGTTGGAAGTAGAACACATGTTCTGTAGTAATTGTGATAGAAGTAAGGATTAAAAATAAGACAATTCTTAGACTGATTTATGACTCATTTTGTACATCATTTTACAGCACTGAAAAGCTTCAGTCATCATTCCTTACCAAGGAATTTGAGATTTGATGCATAAATGAATATTCACATATTGAAAGTCCTCCAAGTGAACAAATGCATCTTAGCGAAGCACAAGGCTTCAAATCATGAATCAGAGGGTCAAAAATAAAGACTTATTTTTCAGTTTGTTAATGCCGAAGCTCACGGAAAAGGCTAAAGATGACAACACCCACACAAGTAGTTTACAGCAATACAAAAATAATGAGCTACAGTTCAAAATGACGTTGCATTCAGTTTGAGTCTCTTGCCCACAGATAATAGAGCTAACCACACCCCCACCCACCTCCTTCAGGATTTCTTAATGAAAAGAAGCAAAGGAATTAAAATTTAAACATGGATGGTTTGATTTTTTTTTTATTTAACGTTCTACAGTGACCCAACAAAACTACCTTTGCATTTTCCCTTGCTGTTATCTCACAGTAGGCAGCAAACATTAATAACTAGTTTATGTGCACTGATAGTGCTCAAAATGATTACAGTGCTCTCTCTTGGACCAGTATTTCCAAATCCATCTGCATGCAGCTGTCTTTTCTCTTCAATACCTCATGTAAATACTTTGCAATTCATTGTGACACTTGGATGCACATAACTGTTTTATTTTTAAATAAGGGGCTGAATAAAGACAATGAAATTCTGCACAGATATGCAGTTAAGAACAATACTCGCATTTGGAACCTGGGAAGACAAACATACAGTGCAGGTAACAAGGAAAAGCAGAAAGTGATCATTTATTAATAAGCCCAAGACAAAGTGATTCTAGCTGCTTTTTCTTTTGTCAAATTGCACTGGTTTAAGCGTTTTAAAGTAACATGGACCTTGTTGGTGCAATTATGTTTCTATTGCACAACGTTTACAATATACAAAGGACTTGGCCATGACAGCTCCATTTATCAGAACCCTTGAGTGGATTCAGTTAAACAAACCTTGAGAAATCATCATTTTGAGTCAATCACCTTATGCCTGTCTTTTGTTCTCAGGGATCCCAGAGCACTTTACAAACTGATATACAAACTACATGCAGGAATCACTTCATTCCACAATGAAATGCAATAACAAATGTGGGGTGAATGTGTAGTATCATGCAGTTTAAGATGTATCAATTTTAGTGACACGTGATTTTGAGTGCTTCAATTTTGTGGAGGCCCAACCTGAAACATCTTAAAGGAGCCTGATTTTCAGAAGGTGAGTGCCCAGCACTAGTCACTATCAGAAATTTGACTCAAGTGTACATGTGCAATTATTTTGTAAATACTTGAAATGTATTGTCAAGGGATTGTGTGTTAGATGCATTCAGAAGCCAAAAATTAAATGGGGGATGAGGTGTGGTTTAAAATAAGCATTTTAAATCGAAGCTGGAATTTGCCCAGGACAACCAGGCCTGTTATGCACAGTCTTGCAGAAAGTGCCCTGGGTATCTTTAACAGTTACAAGTGATCAAGAAATTGGTATTGGGTAAAATTTTCAAAATCATCCAAGTAATTTGCAAGCCTAAAATTCCATTTTCAAAAGCTACTTAGGTGCCTAAGACCTACTGGATTTCATTGAGATGTAGGTTCCTAAGTTTCTTTTGAAAATTGGACTCAGACTTCTAAGTCACTTAGGGTATGTCCACATGGCAATAGAAAGTTAATTTATTTTTAATCTATCTAGTTCAGGTACCCATAGCAGTGAAGCTGTGGCAACACAAGCAAGCAGCCTGAGTACGTACCCAGGGTCCCAGGCAGGCTTGCACAGCCTACACTGAAGCCCACGCTGCAGCAGTTTCACTGTTACTGGCACCCATGCTAGTCAGATTAGAGTCAGTTCAAGTCTGACATTTGAAAACTTTACATCCTTTGTGCCTTACCACCAGAGCAGCACACCCTCCAGCAGAGCACCAACCACAAACATCAATGGAATAATTTTGACTTGGACGGAGGGACACGATCTAGTAAATTGCCAGCACAATTTTCTGCAGCATCTAGTCCTCCCGCTCAAAGTCTAAACTGGCCCAACCCTGATCTGCATGAGATCTGACAGAAGAGTAACACAATGTGATGGCACATAAAATTACACCAATTAGTCTTTCTGTGTAAGTTACTCCATGAGGGAAGGGGAAAAGGCAAGTGGGACAGAAATGCAGATGAGATATTGAAGCTTGGCAAGGAATATTTCATCAGTATTATTACCTTGCTTTTAGTACTTCAAGGTTATCTGAAGACTGAGATAAATAGCCCCACAACAGCATATTTAATGAACTATGTATCTAAAATGCATAAACCTACTCATTTCCCCTACAGAAAAAAGAAATACTTTCTTCTATGCCAATTAAAGAGCTAACTAAACCCATTTCAGACAAATGGATTTTTTTTAAAGTGGATTCTAGTTTAACCTTAACAAATACACCACTACCTAAATATAACGCGACCCGATATAACACAAATTTGGATAAAACGCAGTAAAGCAGTGCTCTAGAGGGGTGATCCACTCCAGTGGATCAAAGCAAGTTCAATATAACGCGGTTTCATCTATAAGGCGGTAAGACTTTTTGGCTCCCAAGGACAGCGTTATATCAAGGTAGAGGTGTAAATACCCTTTAGTAAGGATAATTTGCAAGACAAGTTTTAAACACTGTTAAAGGTCACATCTGGCAGCCAAACCGAAGACCAGTCTGCTGGCCAATCTTTTCACAAAGTCCCAAATCATTAAAGGCAAAATACCATGGCTGCATCTATGACATCAAAACATTCTGAACATTCCAGCCCTTACACTCTGCTACACAAATCTGCCTATCTATCCAAGGTATTTTTATGGCGCCTATCACCTTAGTACCTATGGTCCAAACAACTGTCTAAAATTTTCTAGATTATTGCAGGTCAAAGTAAGTTAACCCTTTTTTCCCCCTTTTCTTTCCCTCCTTTCCCCCTGCTTGCTTGATCTTTTCATCTGCTGGGCCATTAAGCTCCAGCATCCTTAGCTCAAAGAGACAAGTGTGCTCAGAGAGAAGCAGGGACCTTTCTATGTATATTTGAATGGAAGATAAATTTCCCCTCGTTCATTGAAGGTCACAGTCTGCACGTTTGTTATCCTAGGCAACCATTGAACCACTGGATCATACGTGTAAGAGGTCTAGTCACATGCCCAATGAATCAGCTTACGGCTGACAAGCCCAATTTGAGAGCGACACAGCTAGTTACAAATTTCACAGATTCATATGTTGTCTGAGTTGGAATCCAAGATTACAGCATGCTGTTTCTTCTTTCTCACTTTGCTTCCATACTCTGGATCAAAGCCACTTCATGTTGAGCTGCACCCAGTGCCAAATATTTCCTCCAGATTGGATGGGATTCTGCACATTCCTCCCAGCTTTCTACATTGATGTTGAACGACTTCATATCATTTTTACACACATCATGGTACCGACCTAAAGAGTGACCCCACTTTCTATAGCCATCACAAATCTCACTGTACAAAATATTCTTGGCAATATGGTCTCCTCCCATTCTTCTGACATTACCAAGCCATTGCAACCTCCTTCTCTGAATAGTGGTTTTTACATGTGCAAGTCCTGCACACCCCAGCACCTCTGTATTTGGTTTTTCTACTTTATTTTCAGGATCTTGCACAGGCATTTCACATGGAAGTTTTTCAGTCTTCTGACATGCCTAGCATATGCAGTCCACATTTCAGAACCCTGACGAAAGCACACAAGTCTTGTAGATTTGCATCTTCGCCTTAGTCAATAGTGTGCTGTTAGTCCATGCACATTTCTGTAAAAGCCCAAAATTCTGTTAGTCAGTTCAAGCTGAAGGTCAAGATTCCTGCTGATCATAAAACCCCAAACAGCAAAAGCTGTCAATGACGCTAAGCAATTTACCCTCCAGAATGTCAGGCATTGGTTCTTCCACCCCCAAGAACATGATCACAGTCTTCTGGAAACCAATTGTCAACACAAAGCTCCTGCATGACGCAGAAAAACTACCCAAGAGATTTTGCAGAAGAGATTCACTGTGGCCAACCAAGACCACATCATTTGCAATCTGGAAATGTCTCAGAACTAGCCTTCACCTTGCTTTTCACTTGCAACTTTGCAATATTACATAAGCCTCCATCTAGTCTGGTTCGGGATAAATGCCATCACTGCTGTCCATAAATGTATGAAGAAGCAGGAATGAAAAGTAGATGTTAAAAAGCACGGGGGCTATGACATTCCCTCTTTCACCCTAGTGTTGATATCAGAGGCATCTGATTCTTTGTTTTCAGACACTACAGTTGCCTTCATACCTTGATGTAATAGCCAATGACATTCATTTAGAATTTAATCATATTCTTGCTGTTTTTAAAGTAAGGAATACTGTAGTCCATGACAACTTTTATCTTCAGTATGTTATGCTGAAAAACTATCTATATCCAAGCGGTTTTAATGACAAATCATATTGTAATGTTCTGATGAATTTTCAGACCAACCATCTGGGTAGTTAGGAAAAAAGTGCCACCTAGTGGTTAGAATAGGGATCCAGGATTCCTGGGTGCCATGACGGCTCACTTGCTGTACATTGATAAAATCATTTTTCCTTTCTGTGTCTCAGTTTCCCTTCTATATAATGGGGATAACAATATTTACATATCTCACAGGAATACTGAATGGCTTAATCCATTAACATATGTGAAGTGCTGCACTGTTATAGAACTGCAGGCAGCTCAGAAACAAAATGCTATAGAAATGCAAATATTACAGTGTGTCCGCTGGGCAGGCTGGAGTTACTTTTTAAAAGGAAGGGGAAGCTCCAGGATCTGGTAAAATGTCTCTTCCTCTTGCATTCTTCAGTCAAATGCTACCTTTGCTAGAGAGGATGTGCAAACGTCCATTTCATAGCAGAGTAACTGAGGAACACAGTTTAAATGGTTTGCCAATGGTTAAACTTGTGCCTGAGATGAGCACAGAACCTGCTTATCATTGTTTATCTACAATGCCCCTTATACAAGCTGGCTCAAAACTCTGTGCTTAGGACACTTGTAATATGGGGATAATACTGCTAACCTATCTTGGTAAAGTGCCCAGCCAGAAAGCTACCAGGCAAGTGCAAAAGTATTAGCTACATACTTTTAGATGGGCTAACTAAGGCACAAAAAAATTGAGTGCCATGGAAATGAGGTACAGTAACCTAATGGCTTCAATATTGGCTATAGAATGAAGTAAGTTGTGTTCTGAAGTTAAGTCTAACACTTACCTGCCATATTTTGTAAGGTGTGTATTAACTGAAGAGGGCCCCAGAGGAGCCTTTACTAGCCTTTCTTTATAGGAGATAAGAATATTTCATTTATCATGTTGGCAAAATAGAACTTATATTGTCCTTATCTACTGCTTTTCTGACCTTTAAGTGCTTTGGTTTTGTAAATGATGTGCTAAGGAATTATATTGTCGTCACTTAGCAACTGAACTCAGTTGTTTTTTTTAAACAATGTTTTTATTTTTGGCTTTATCATCATCCTTATCAATCACAGCTCCAGGGAAAGGGAAGAAGATGGCCTTCCCATCTGCAGATCAGTTTAGATTCCTCTCTGAATCCTGAAGTGAAGCGAATACTTTGCAAAGGTTGGTAGTGAACAGTCCCCATAATACTTGTATTACACAAATCCTGGGTTCAGGCCACAGACCACCTCCTTTCTCTGACTTGGAAAACATAACCCATCATCCCAGAGAATTAGCCCCCCGAATTATTCAGGCCACCCGTCACTGCAAAAATAAGGATATAGTTTAAAGACTTGGGACTATGTTTCAAGTCCGAAAAATGGGATGCCAACTCTTTTGGCTTTGCTGGCTTTGTTTGTGGAAACTGCATCTTCCCAACACCAAAAAAGCTCCTACCCTATTTGTTAGTTGCTGCTTAAAAGCTATTATGACCTGTTAGAAATCTTCAAAACCTATCCCTACAACTAGGCGGCAGCAAAGAGCACTGTACCTATGCTCAGTTCGAATGAAGAATCTATTTGAACCAGAAACTATTAACAGGGGCAACAGGTTTCTTTTGAATAGATGAGCCTAAGGACCATGTGGATTAGCAGAAAGAGTTCAATTTCTGTTTTTATTTTATTAGGCATATTTTTGTTTGCAATTAAATGGGCATATCTTCAGTTATCTGTCACTGACTGATACGATGAATGTGTTATACTGTCTTGGCCTCAAATGAGATCTCATTTCTTGTGTTGCTGACTATATTTAAAATTCAATAAATTATTGTCAATTAAAAGAAAAACTAAGTTTTGGAAAGAGCAGCATCACCCCATTTGACCTACATAGCATCTCACTATAAACAAACAAGGAAATGTATGAGGTGCTAAGCTGTCCTGCCTAGCCTGGAAGGCATGGCTGTATTACTGGAATTGTCATGGAAGGAGAAGACAGCACAAGTAATCCAATAGGTTCCTGGCCAGCTAACTAATCACTGTCACTGATTTTAAAGTCAAGCCACTTTGTTTCCCTATTACTTATCCTGAAGGGCAACAGCAATTGATCGGCTGGCTGACTCAGAGACAGATTCTGTACATGAGTAGAGCTGCCAAACACCAAGCCATTTTCCTTTATCGCACCTTTAAGCAAGCTTTGCCTACCCTAGAGTGGAGTAGTGTTGGTTAGAAATACGGAAGTTCATTTATTCATGTCTCAATACTGGTGTCATCACAGCAGAATATTCTGAAGCCTTCTTGATCCATCCTTACCATTAGGCACTCAGCAGATGACCTCTCAACTGATCTGTCATATGCCATGTATCCATTTCCTTGCTGATCACACCATACTACAATGACCTGACCCCTATTCCTTACGTGATAACTTTGTCAAGGTTATTTCCACCTCTATGCCGATGTGCCCAAAGTACATAAATTTGCACTTGTTGATTTCCAAAAGCAGTCCGCTTGTCTCCTATAATTTTTCTAATAGGAGTGTTTATCTTCTTTAACACCAAGGAGATATATGAGAATCTTCATCAGCACCACATCTGACAGTCTTCAGTTTTCCTCATCAGGAGAATTAGTTTCCCAGGATTCATATCCACAAGTTGCTTTGGAAATGGACAAAATTAAGCTTTCCACAAGTCAAACTTTTGTACATTTCAAGATGCTATGTTTTTTCTATATTTTCGTAAGGTAGGTCATGGCTGATCAAGCCATTCCTAGTCATCCTCTGATTTCTCTGGAGCAGCCTCCTTGATTGGGTTGCATGATTCCCTAATAATTAAATGCATCAACTACCTCTACACCTTGACCATTATTCATGATGTTGGATTGTATCCTGTTGTGACAGGGTGTACCAACCCCACACAGGGCCAACAGGGACGGACCAATCACTGTGGGCCCAGGAGGCCACACCCCCTTTCCCCTGCTATGCATACTCCAGATGTAAGAGACAGATAACAATAAGCAGCCCAGCTCAGTTGGGGCTAGCTGAGGAGGAGGAAGGGGTGGGGGGGACATGTACTGTAGGCTTCTGCAGAGGTGCTGGAGACACTCCAGGCAGTAGAGCCTGTGGACCCAGACTCTCCAGCTGTGGAGACAGATGGGGATGTCAACCTGCCAAAAGCCAAGCAAATGCCTGGGATGCAACTTGTGGAAGGAAGTGATCCAGGGAATGTAGTAGAAGCCGATGCCTAAACCTTTAATGGGGAAGTCCCTGACTTCATAGGGCCCTGGATCAGACCCCAGTGGAGTGAGTGGGACTGGATTACCCTACCACACCCCACAGGTCACTAAGTCTGGCTGCTGCTTGCTCTCGGCCCCAGCCTGGAGGCTCAGGGGCCATAGACTGTTCGCCCTGCCTAGAGGGCCAGAACCCCAATTGCTACTGCCTGCCCCAGCCCAGAAGCTTAGGGGCTGGCCATAGACTGTTTTCTTAGTCAGCCCCACCCAGGGGGTCTGGAGTCCACCTTGCTGCAACTACCTGATCTAACAGGGAGTCCCAACACCTGCATGAGAGAGTATACCAACTTCACGTTGTGCCAACAGAGGCGGCCCGGTTCGACAAACAGTGCTCCCCATCACACCTGTTAGTATTGATCATGTCAACATACATCCATTTTGTTTTCACCACACTTAGGTATAGTCCATATTCCTCATTAACTGTTTTTACAGATGCCAATATTCATTGTATGGCAACAACGGTCGCAGCAAAAAGAATCAGATCAACATATCTCAGATCCTTTAGGAGGTGCCCATCAATGGAAATTCCAGCTCCTTCCACTTCATTAAAACCTTCTCGAGCTTGTCTCACCATAAATTGTGTTCATGTTGAAAAGAACTGGGGACATAATGCGCCCTTGACTCACACCCTGCCCCATGGAAAAAAGCACTCACTGGCACCCCTGTTATTTGTACCGTGATCTGTTGTTGACAGCAGAGCCTTGTTACAAGTTCAGTGAGATGTGTTGGAATCCCCACACATGCCAGTATAAATGTGGTCATGTAGGATGTTTTGGAGAAATCAACGGAACACCTAATCTATATGTACAGTATGTTTGTATTATTTACCATGTTTGCACTATATTATTGTGTCACATTATATTTAATTTATTATTTGTTGTAGTAAACGACATCAGGAATGCAAATTCACATCAGGAATGCAAATTCACTGTGTGGGTTCTACCTGTTGGTATGAAACTTTTTTGCAACTTGTGTTATTTGGAAAAAGTCAGGTAGCCATGCAGGAGAGTTAAATTATTGAAATTGGAGAGGTGCTTCCCAACCTGATGCTGGATCTCAAACCAAAAGGGTTTGAAAAAATCTCCAGTTAACTTAGTAGCTACTCCAATACCTTCCACAAGAGTACACAATTATCTAGTTTAAATGGCCAGATTCAGGGAGGGTAAGAGCCAAATAGTCCTGGGACCATCAGGTTTCTGCAACTGTGACACTCCATTGCCATAAGATCTACTGGCTTTTGTTTATTTTGTAACTCGATCTGTTTCTATAAATTTGGAGCCTGTTCATTATTTCCTTCTAATTGTATCCTGTGTGTAGGCCTGAGATTTAACTCACCTCATACTAAACCAGCCTGGGGTGAAACTCAAGGATTTCAACATTAAAATTAAGGGGCGGGAGGGGGAGAGCAGGGAGAAATGCTCCACTACTGCTAAGGTGCCCCCACCTCAGGAATGTCCCTACCCAGAGTTATAACACCCAGGTTTGTAAAGCAGAGATACTCAGATGCTGGGAAGTTTAGGGAGGAAACAGAAAGACTCCAAGATTTGGTAAAATAGATCAGAGAAGCTCTGATCAGTGAATTTATGCTGACCATCTGCACAAAGGAGGACATAAATAAGTTACAATTTAGGCATGAGAGATAAAATGTAAAAAGAGTTGAGCAGGAAGGAGAAAACATAGGTGTCAGTGTGTGATTGGTTAAATTTTACCAATTTACCTAGGAGTACTGAATAATGTGATAGGTTTAGAGAAGTTAAAGGCGGTAGCTAGTTTTACCTATATAATGTAACCAAAAAACCCCCAAAACATGCTCTTTCGGAACCATCTCTGGACTGGAATTTAACATCAAGCTGCTAGAACTTTGACCCCGCTGTACAACCGTGACGTGCAGAGGCATCACCAGAACCCCCAAGGAGAAGATCCTGACTGGCCATTGGGTGAATTTTGTCTGCATACTGGGAGTGGTGAGCATAAGAGATCTGCTTGATATATGTATTCTGTGTCTGTTGCTAATAAATAGATGTTTAGCGCACTGCTGTGTGAGGCTCTCTCACTGGGAAAAGGTTCCACAGACCCATAAAGCCCTGAGCCCTGAGGGAAAGGGCAAGTATTTATATTGATCAGGTTTCTTCTTAAGCCCCATGGGTAAGGATAGGTGCCTTACATCCTGAGCCCTCAGAAAGGAAAGGGTGATGGGGCCTAAATTGATTTGGTCACACCTTGAGTCTTTGGTAGGGTATAGGCGGGGTGCCCTAGATTTTTTTTGTGGAGGGGGTGGGTAATGTCTTCCCTTACATATACTTGTAGTAGAAGATCATAGGCAACATTTGAAATTAGTAAAACAATAAGCCAAAGGCAAGATTGCTGTGCAGCTTACTTGCAGATGGATACAGCATAAATAATGTAAACATTTTTCAACATTGTGTATTGAGAAAATTCTGGTTCATTAGATGTCTTGCAGCACATATGGGCTTCTATGTTTGGGTGAGCCCACTGTAACATGTATTCTAAAACTTAGGCACAACCAGAAAATAAAAAATGCAATGGCTGTCTTATTCAAATGTGTTTTGCTACCAGTCTAAATATTTGACATATGGGGACTATTTTTCTTCAGGTTTAACTGTGTACATGAGTGCCAAAATTGGTAATTACTTGTACTTTGTGAATTCCATCTGGACTGCCTGCAAAATTTGGAGGCCAACTGAAAATTGGAACCTACATATTTTTTTCTTTATAAGAAAGTCTTTCAAGATTCACCCTCTCTCCCAGCCAAGAGAGCTGCATATTACTCATGATGGAGTTAGTCAAATAAATGCTTTGATGATCAGATGGCATTCCTAACAGCAAAACCACTATTTCCCCCTCCTACAACAAGCCTGGGGCCATGATTCAACAAACCACTTAAGCATGTGCTTATCTTTAAACAGGTTCATAAATCAGATTGAAATCAATGGGACTTAAAGCCCACGTTAAGTGCTGTGGTGAAGCAAGACCCAAGCATGCTGACTTCATATCATTCGCAGATGCTGCTGACCTGGAAATCAGAGGACTCGGCTTGGCTATGCCTTGCTTTTCCATTACACCATTAGGTCAATATTTCAGCAGTAGCATGCAATATTGTCTTAAACTGGATCAGAATAGTCCGAATAGAAATGTAACACAGAGTACTTGTCAACTACTGTAAGATGCCACCACTGGTGTAAATCATTCTAAAGAACAATATATTCCAGGGTGGTTACGACCTGCAAATGGCTTATTAGGAACCTTAGTCATGGACCAGGACCACATTATACTAGGTACCATACAAACATAAAATAAAAAGATGGCCCCTGCTCCAAAGAGCTTATTATTAAGGGCTCTCTGAGTCCGACTCTAGGTGGTTAATCTTCCTTATTTCAAGATTCCCTAAAAGTTTTCTGTATGCAGAAGTGGGCAACAGGCCATTAGTTGCCAGCATAAAAACATAAATCTTACAACATGCCTGGAATTCAGCCTCCAAAATAACAGCAACCCTTGTGAATTTAAAAATATATATTATTGCAACTATTCCAAGCTTTCCCAATATTATTTCCCATTCTTATGAAGCTTCCCTTATTTTGCATTTATTTTGGAATTAAATCACAGCCTTCCTGGTAAAGCTACAAAGAAGCAAGCTGACTTGGGTTATTGCAATATGACAATGAAGAAGGATGTATTTACATGCTGCTAAATTTATTGCTTTACCTCTGATGGATTCAAATGAGCTTGGGGGCAATCTTGTGTCAAAAAAATTGGCTTAGCATCTCCACTTCTGTATTCATTGCCATTTAACATATGGGATCTTGAACAACTGCCAGTTATAGTTCTCAAAAAAGGAACACACTGTTCATTGGCACCTGACTAGATGAGTAAAATCCCAGGGGTTCTTGAAAAGGTACTCCAGGTACAGAACAGTTTCCCACACTAAATCCCAGAGAAAGGCTCAAACCAGAACATTTAGCTCAGGATCTGGACGTCTAAATTCAAGCAGTTTTGGATACAGGTTGTTGGGTTCAGTCCATTACAAAAATAAGCCCAGCTGCAAAAGTCAGATCCGAATCTGGAATGGAACTTCTGCAAAATTTTTGCTTTTCCAGATATGCAGTTTTGATTTAAACCTATCTCTGATGATCTTTTTAAAGAGAATCTGATAATCTACCACAAAACCAAAGGGATTCTGTCTAATTTGAGCCAATACCTTAATTGCAAGTTTTTTAATATTCCACGTAACACACCCAATAAAATCAAATTTCAAACTATTAAAATTACTCTGACCTCAGAAAACCCAAACAGTGTCATTTTCCCCTTGTGGAGGGTAGAGTGTTACTTTTTTAGTAATTACATCCATTCCCCATGCTGGCACAAGGCCTCCAGTCTCTCCTGCTCCGAAGAGTCTAAAAGTACAAGCGCTTTTAATGTAGCAAATATCGAACTTCAGGAAAGTCTTGTCTCTTCAGCAAAAGTTTTGATTCACCGAAGCAATAGAAAACAATCTCATTAAGAGATTGAATAGGCTGAGTGCCCAGTCAGCACCTTAAACCTGGAGCAGCCAATCACTTTAACAGATTATTATATAGCAAGGACAATCCAGCAACGCAGGACCAGGTCACACTGCAAATTCTCTCCTTGTCAACATACAGCAATCTGGTGCTTAAGGATTCTAGTATCACTTTGAGAGACACCAAGTTTTGAAGTAGTCATTTCATTTCCCAGAGGAACCTGCTGTCACTTGGCCTGCAGAAAGAAAAGTTCCTCAATGGGCACATGAAAAGAAACTCTTAACAAGTTAACAAATAGAAATCCTAAAGAACAGCTCTGAACATCTACAATTGAGTATATACACACAGCGTATGTGTGTCTTGGAACTGATTTGGAAATGTTTCCACTGTGTATTGCTTGTAAAATTCATAGCCTGGAAAGGTGCCCTGGATGCCACGTCATTGTGTGTGCTGCCAGAGAAAGAAGGGGGTTAATAAAACAAACATTAGCAGGGGAACATGATGTGAGAGGCAAGGTTTGAGCAAGGAGCCCATTTTCAGATTAGGAGAGGAATAGGGGGGAGTTATATTCTTAAATGTCATGCTCAAAAGAAAAAAAGATAGAGAGAGGCAGGCAGCTCTCCAAACCATTTAATGCATTCACCGGAACTCTGAAATCACCTTATGACTGTCATTGAGGGAAAGCCAACAATGAAAGACACTGGCAGCACCACACTAATTCAAATGCTGAAAGCACAGCTTGTGTTTCAGTGAAATGCCCCAGCCTGCACTCAAAGAACATGCTCACAATGCAAGTAGGATCTATTTTTTAAAGTTATAAGTCCATTTAATTTAAATAATTAACATAAAAGTACTGAAGCCCCCACGGTTCTGAAATCACAGAGTAAAGCTAACTCTGCTAATTACGCTATCACAAATCACTATTTTTTTTTCCATTCCTGTCCTTTTAAGCGTTTTGAAAATTTATTGAGAATGCCGACAGTACAGCATGTGCCTGTTGGGAGAGGTAGTTCATTGTAATTTATCTTCATTCTGGAGAGGCTAACAACTCAAAGGAGGCTAGGGGACATCTCATTAGACTCATTAGTTGGGGGACCTCCAAAATCACAATGGAGGACATGGGAGTGGCATGGTTTCCTCTTTAGATAATTCTGGCTGTGCATTTTGCACAGTTTCTCCAGAAAAAAGGGGAGGGACACTCACAGAGGAAATAAAGCCACATTTTCCACTGGACACAAATCTGACAAAACACATCTTTTCCCCCTCAGTTCAGCTATTCACGACAATTTTGGCAAACAGCTCCATTATGCCTACTGTTATACCTATGGATCAAGTAGTTACTAATGTAAGGGAGGATTATTTCAAATGGATTGGAGGTACAGGAACAGCACTGTTCCCTAAACTATCGACGTATTCCTGTCTATTACAATGCACAGCAAGTTTGTCCATCCTGTCTCCCCCACTGACTCATAGAACCCTTCTGTTAAAAGTCTATTTTTGTGCTCTGTTAGATACTGATACTTTTACAACTTATAAATCTGTTCATGGACAATAAACACAGTTACACAAGTTCATCTTGTGATAACCATACTGGGCCAAATCCCTTCAACTCAGTGGAGTTACACTAGGAACCAATGTGGCCCCTTGTACTCAGTCCTATCAAAACATCTCTCCCTATTTAAACCCATTCATGTGCTGTACATCTATGACTTATCTCTAATGCTTTTTATTGCACTGAGGGAGTCTCAGCTTCAGAGCTAACCTTGTACCTTTGCTCTATCAGGCTCTTTAGCTAGCTTATGTGTGTTCTTATCGTTAGAGGTAGCATATTTCACCCCACTTTTGTCTTGCATTGAATGCAAACAGAGAATTACACATAAATAAATACAAACAGAGACACGTCACAACCAGTTGTAAAAACAAATTTCTTTAAGACAGTGAATTGTCATAATGTTTACAGCCCAATGTGTACCCAGTAGACCAGCTCATTCTAAGGTCAGCAGTGGGCTTTGGGGCTATTTGATACAGGGACGCCCGGGGGGGGAGAGGGGGGCAAGAGGGGCAATTTGCCCCAGGCCCGGGCTCCGCAGGGGCCTCCACGAGAGTTTTTCGGGGGGACCCTGGAGCGGGGTCCTTCACTCGCTCGGGGGCCTCAGAAAACTCTTGCGGGGCCGGGCCCTGGAGCTTCTTCCGCTCCCAGTCTTCGCTGGCGGGGGAGTCCTTCTGCTCCGGGGCGGAAGGACCCCCCGCCAGCGAATTACTGCCGAAGAGGTACCTGCCGCCGAAGTGCAACCCGGTCTTCGGTGGTAATTCGGCGGTGGGGGGGCCTTCTGCTCAGGGACCCGCTGCCGAAGTGCCCCGTAGACCCGCGGCGGGGGCCCCCTGCCACCGAATTACCGCCGAAGAGCAGGCTGCACTTCGGCGGCGGGTCCCGCTTCGGCAGTAATTCGCCAGCGGGGGCCCCCGCTGCGGGTCTTCGGGGCACTTCAGCGGCAGGTCCCAGAACGGAAGGGCCCCTGCCACCAAACAGGGCCGGCTCTAGACATTTCGCCGCGTGGGGAGCCCCCTGTCGCTTGCTGGTCCCACGGCTCCGGTGGACCTCCCGCAGGTGTGCCTGCAGATGCTCCACCGGAGCCACAGGACCAGCGGACCCTCCGCAGGCACGCCTGCAGGAGGTCCACCAGACCCGCCTGCCGCCGATGGCCCCAGGCCCCCGGAATCCTCTGGGCGGCCCTGATTTGATACCATGGGAATTTACAGCATTTAGAGTAAAGTCATTGAGAACTGATGCTTCAAATACATTAAGAACACCACCTTCTCAATGACCTTCCAATGCAGCAGCTTAGGCTGTTATTACAAAACATAAAAGGAGAGGCAGTGGCTCATTCAAGACCTGCTCCCTTAACCTGTAGAGGGCTACATTCTCCTCTCAGTTAAGCTGATGTAACATTGTAACTACAAGGAGAACTTAATATTGTGAGTTTTGTTCTTTAAGGTGTGTTTCTTTTCTTGCGTATTATTGTTCTGGACAGAGGATCTAAACACCAGGTTTAAAAAGCGGAGATTCTCTCTCTTCAGTCAAAGTTGGTAGGGTTCACTCTACCCACATCACTCGATCATGTTACATACAATTTCTGTAGTGGGGTGTCTTTCAGAGAAGCCCTTAAAAACCAAGGGCCTACGCACTCCACATGAACAGCACAGATCCCACAGCTCCTTTTACAACTGCACACGTTTCCCCAAATGGTCTTGTCTGCCTCATCTTCCCACTGTTACAGGGTGTGATGCACACTCACTCACGCTCAGCCAGAGAAAATTCCCATATGCATTCAGAGCAAAAGCCTAAGATTCTCACTCAGTCCTTATTCAGGGAAACAGCAACTGACAGAGGGAGTTTGCCTGAGTAAGGACCAAATAAGATTCAGATCTCTAGATCAAGCCCATAATTTGCACTGTGCTTTTGACAACTTTTACAGCGAAAGGCCTTAAATACATGCCAGACTATTTTTAAGCATGGGAGGAGGGCTCAGTAGTTTCAATCTGCCAACATGATATTTAGGCTTATCGCAGAAATGTAGGTAAGTGAACAATGGGTATTTTGAGAGCTCTTAGTCCAACATATGCTGGATCCAAGGAGCATTTTTGCATTTACCTTCATTCATGCCACTTTTGTGCTTGTAACTGAAAAGTCATGCAAACAGACAAACATGCTCCCAAGCCACAAAGGACTATAGTGTGGAAAAATAAGCGTGGGGCCAAATACTATGAGTTGGCATGCCATGGGAGGATAGCTTGGTTCCCACAAAATGGTAATCAGCCTTGTGGAGGGCCAGGTAGAATGGGGCCTGCCAAGCACACACTTTCAAGTTGGATTATTTATCAGTTCTTGTTCCCCTTTCGTGTAAGCAGCCTGTATCTACCCCTAAAATGAGGTACCTCCCTCATGAGAAAACAATTCTTACAGCTCTCTTAAGGGACACAATGTTTTGCTTTAAAGCTCCACAAAGTCATTTTTTAAGAAAACGTGTCTGTTCAAATAAAGCTTCACTCAGCTTTCTGACACTTATGTCCCCCACACAGAGATGTATATAAGAACCAGCCCTTCTGGCATTGCAGGCACAGTGACCTAAGCTTGTTGCGATCTGACTAGATGCCATCAAAGAAGGGTATGTTTGCAGAATGCCGTAGCACTGAATGTAAACACTGGCCTTTGTGCTGCAGTAAGAAACAAAGCATCACATTTTATAAATGTTTTCTAGGCTTTTCAGAGGAAGATGCCAATGGCAGAGAGGCAAGGCCATGTTCTATTCACAGTTACTATCTAAGTGACACCACTGAAAGTGGAATCCCTCTCAATTTCCATGAAATGAATAAGAGCAGAATTTATATAGTCTAATTCCTGCTTTTACTGATGTTGTCAGCGTGAAGGTTTTAAGTTCTTAGAGGCTGAAGTTCAGTGTGGAAAACTGACATTTATTATCGTGTGCCTTCAAAATTCCCCCTGCCAACCTACCCCTTTCCAGAATAACATTTCTCCTGGGATTTTGGAAGGGACAGCCCTTTGGGGCTGTATGTTGCTAGAGAAGAGGCAGGCCCCAGTTGTGAATATGAGGGCCTGGAAGGCTGGGGGAGAAAAGCTAGTACATTAGATAATAGGGATGTGGGAAAAAAGCAGCAAGTGACAACCTATGTACACCTATCTGTACAGTGGTTCATGAGGGGTTCAGCAACCAGCCTGAGAGGGTGGGCAAAAGCGGAAGTAGGAAATTGGTCTCTCTAGGATATTTATATCCCCCCACCCATACTTGCTTACCTGAACACCATACAATCTTTAAAGCATTTATCCCCAACAACCCTGTGAGGTAGGGAAGTTGTCTTCATTTTAGAGATGGAGAACTGAGAAAGAGAGAGATAAATGACTGAAGCAGAGAGTCCACATTAAACCTAGGTCTCGCAAGTCCCAGGCTAAAATCCTAACCAACAGACAATCTTTCCTATCTTCCATGACCACTGTTCCCCTAACCTAGTCCTTCCCTGCTCTCCACCCATGGCCTCCTCAGACCCTATCTCACAGAGAAGCCAGACTTCTCACCTCAGTGCTGTGCAAGGTTTTCATGCTGGCCTGGTCCAAAGCCCAGGGCAGCTAATGGGTTTTTCTATGGACTTCAATGGGTTTTGGATCAGGCCCGGAATTTGCAACGTAAGTGGATATGCCTGCAACTTGGAAGATCAGACAGTGACTGCAGTATGCTGTGTTTTGGTTGGGATAGGAGAAATGGTATTTCTTCAGTCTTTCATAAGGTAATTACAGATTCCATGTTCTTGCTTTCATTTTTAAGCACCTTTGTCCTCCAAACTATGTTTTGCTAAAATATTGATTTATCCAAACAAAATTTCAGGAATTTGACATGGTTGGTTGAATAAAAAAATTATTTATTTATTATTCCCCCCTCCCTTTCAATTATATAGGTAAATTTGCAAAATAAAACTTGAACATTGGTAGTACTCTAAGTGCCTAGGTACAATAGTGATTTGCACCTTACAAACCAATAGAAACTTTGCATATTTGATGCAAGGTGCAAAGGGCTTTGCTCCATAAATTTTATGTACAGTTATTACACTGGCTGAAGCAGGTACCTGGTTGCAGAGATGGGAGCTAAGAATATCAGAGTCATGGAGTGTAAGGCCAGAAGAGACCACCATATCATCTAGTCTGATCTCCTATATAGCACAGGCCACCAGCACCACTCAGCACCCACACACTAAACCCAAGAAACTCAAGTAGACCATAGTACTACAGCCCATAGGTGACTAGAGTTACATATGAAGGATGACAGACAGAGAACAGGAGGGACTGAGGTGCACCAGTGCCAGAGGCACCTGCAATGGCAGAGAAATGTTAAGTGAGATGTACCCAGATAAGTCTGATAAGTGATGTGCACCCACACATTGCAAAGGAAGGCAAAGAAGAAACCCAAGATCACTGTCAATCTGATTTAGGGAAAATTCTTTCCCAGCGCCACAGACGGTAATCAATCAGATGCTAGGCATGTTAGCAAGAACCAGCTAGCCAGGCACCTGCAAGAGAGAATGCTTGGTACCATCTCAGAGTCCAGGCCCCACCTATCCAATGTCCAATCTCCAGCTATGCCCATCCTGAATGCTTCAGAGGAAGGAATTTTTTTTTAAAAATCCTTCCAGAATACATGGAGAAGGGGAGGAAGAAATCCCTTCCTAACCCCTGCCAGTGTCCAGCTGAAGCCCTGAAGCATGAGCTTTTAGGAACATAAGACAAACTAGAAGTGAGCCCGAGGGCTGCTGAGCCCTGCTGCATACCATCACAAGCAACCCCATCAAACAATCACACTCATAAATGTGTCCAACTCACTCTTAAAACTAATTAACTTGCTTGTCCCTTTTGATTTTGTGTTAAAAGTGATCTGCAAATTTTAAATATAAAGGGAGGAGGGCTGTGCAATTTTTATTTTATTTCTTTGTGATGTATAAAGAAAAAGGCCTGAAATGGTTTTTGGTCAGTTGGTTGGCTGGTTTTTAAAAGATGTGGGTCCTCCTCGCCATTTCTTGTTTACTTTATAAATATGAGGAGTGTCGAGTCTAATATGGTTTTTTTTCTAGGGCACGTGCTGGAGAACTTAGATGTAGATTATGAGTGAGCCTCCTCAGTATCCCATTGAAAAGCCAGGACAGGGTTGAATGTTTAGCAAAGAGATTTTCCCCCAACTGCTGATGCTGCCATTTGTGTTAAAAGATAGTTAGCAAAAACAGCCAAAGACCCAAAAATGTTAGAGAGAGACAAGGGAAGATGGGGTAATATCTTTTATTGGACCAATTTCGGTTGGTGAGAGAGACCTGGAACTGACATGGCTACAACGCTACTGCATACAAAAGTGTTTGAAACAGTCTGATTTAAAAAAAATCACAACTCCTCTCAAGTCATCAAATTTCAGTCACTTTTTGCTATAAACCGGGGACTTAACACACACCTCACATATACTCGGTATGCTGTACCACGAAATCAGTCAACATTACAATGGTATTTTAGAAGAAGCGGCTGTGTAATTAATGTAAAATGACACCTGTCTTCATGATTCATATCAGAGCACATCACACGGTGTAAAACGCCACAGTGAAAAATACAGCTTTTGACAACACTTAGCAGATTTGGCTGTTAGTCTGATATCCTATTTCTTTGAATAAAAGATTTAATGTCATGAGTCTAACCCGAATATTCAGCTATTGGCAAACACAGGATCCTGCTAAACCAACATTTGAATGATGACTAGGCTGAGTCCCAGTAATTTAAGGAGCCCAGCTTTCCCCCTAAACACCCTGCCTGTGCTAAGATCAGGCTCAGTGAAAATGGCCCATTCCAGCTGCTGAATTCTAATACTGAAAAATGTACCATTTCTAAAAGATAGTTGGAAAAAAATGTACTCAGTAGTTTCAATGCTTAATTTGTAATCAAAGAGGTGCTGGAGCTCAAACAATTATGTGCCAGAGCTCAGCAATTTTTTTACTTTGATGCGGCAAGCCCAGAGGTGTCGGGGCTATGAACTGCCAAGCCCACAGGTACCAGGGCTCAGCCCTGGCAACTCCTGGCACAAATTACGTACTGAGTAGTTTTCAATGGTTTGTTATCAAAACGAGAGAACATATCTCATCAAGTCTGATGGGGTGTGTCCTGGGTTTGGTATTATTCAATATTTGCATAATAACTTGGATATTGGGGTGGAAAGTATGCTTCTAAAATTTGTGAATACCAGCAAGCTGGGAGGGGTTGCTATCAGTTTGGAGGACAGGATTAGAATTTGAAAGAACCATGACAAATTGGAGAATTAGTCTGAAATCAACAAGATGAAATTCAGCAAAGTATACAATACTGTCCTTAGAAAAAATCAAATGCACATCTACAAATGGGGAATAACAGACTAGATAATACTGCAGAATAGTATCTGGGAATTAGTGTGGATCAAAACTGAATATGAGCCAACAATATAATTCAATTGCTATAAAGGTGAACGGCATTCTGGGATATATTAACAGGAATGTGGTATGAAGATACAGAAGATAATTGTCCTGCTCTACACAGCACTAGCAAGGCCTCAACTGGGGTACTGAGTCCAGTTTTGGGTCCCACACTTCAGGAAAGATGTAGACAAATTAGAGAGAGTCCAAAGGAGAGCAACAAAAATGATAATTGTATAGAAAACCTGACTAGTCAGGAAAGTTTAAAAAAATACCTAGGTGTTTAGTCAAGAAGCAGAAAACTGAGGAGGGACCTGATAACAGTCTTCAGCTATAATAAGGGCTGTTCTAAATAGGACAGTGATCAATTGTTCTCCATGTCCACTGTAGGTAAGACAAGAACTAATGAGCTTAATCTGCAGCAAGGAAGATTTAGGTTACATATTAGGAAAAACTTTCTAACTGTAAGGATAGTTAAGCTCTGGAATAGGCTTCCAAGGGAGGCTGTGAGATCCCTGCCATTGGAGGTTTTTATGAACAGGTTGGACAAACACCTGTCAGGGATGGCCTAAGTATACTTGATTCTACCTCAGCACAGGATGATGGACTAGAGGACCTCTTGAGGTCCCTTCCAGCCCTACATGTGTGATTTCTATGACTGTAGTCACTGGAATAAGGATATGTTTAAATTACTTATTATATGAAAAGCACACACTTGCCAAGATCTGTAAGATGTACAACTGGGATATGTACCCACTCGGCATCCTGTATCTCATCATCAGCTCCATTAGGGAGAGAGTGAATAGAAGTCTGTCAACCTGTTAGTAAAACTGCAATTTTTTAAGGAGGGAATGCGAACAATCAGGTAAGAGACTGAAGCGCCACAAGAGAAGGAGGAGTCTCACACCTGGATCTGGAAGAATAGTAAAAATCAGCCCAATTTGCCCTGATTGAACAGATTTACTAGGAACATTATACTGGATGAAAGTTTTCTTATCCAAAAAAATAAATTCCCCTGCCAAGAAAGCCGTATAAAAGGTTTAGGTAATTGTTGGTCAATCTGTGGCCTAAGAACCACTTCCAGACCTCTACATTGTCACCTCTGAAAGGTGACTATGTTAAGAAAAACTGATTTTGATTCATTGAAAACGTGTTCCCTGCTCCACCTTGAATCAGCCCCATTTTTACGGAGAGGAGCTAGGAGCTACCGAGCAGCTGCAACTGAGAAGGTAGCACAGTGTAGAAACCTCAAAGAGAAGAGGACAGAAGCTCAAGAGGATCTGCCTAAGCCTAGGGTAATATTTGGAAAAGAATACCACCTTCTCTCTTACATAGTCCACTCGGTTTGGAGGCCCTCTTGAAAAGGGGACTCAGGGCAAACTTTTGCCACCCAATCCTCAGCCTTGAATGAAGGAAATGTTCTGTTTTAACTGGAACAGGAGTTTTTGGAAGTAAAAGCAAATCAGTGCCAGAAAATCTTCCTCACCCTGAGCTTGAACTGTTCCCACTGAAGTCAAAGACATGATGAATAGAAGCAGGATCAGATACCAGAATCCTGATCAAACAGCTGGGTGGAAATGGTGAATCATGTTTGTTGTAGTTTGAGTGGATATTTGTTTTCTTTTTCTAAAATGATGTAGTGATTTAAATTATGCTCAAGACTAAGCTTTTCCAGATAGAGAAAAAAAATCCCAGGTTTTTTCATTTACTTCTTTCTTCTCTTTTATATATAAAAATAAATACACAAATAAAATGTACTGCAGATTTCTTTTTACTGTCTTGTTTTTAGATTTTGGAGTGATGCAAAACGAAACCTGCTGCTGTGAAAACCTATGATTACGAAAGCTGTAATCATTTTTCACTATCTGGTTTCTTTTCAAAGTCTACTTCATTCTTTTGTTCCCCAGGCACTGTATTCACAGTGGAGCAACCACCCTCATTCCATAAATTAATTACTGATTCCCAGAATGGAACTAGGGGTGGGAGAGCACAACAAAAGTGAGGAGAGCAAAGAAATCAACAATATACCAGCCCATTCTGCATCTTAATGTGATATTTGAAAAAGCAGCTTACAAATATCTGCCGCATAGAGTGCAGGTCAAAGTATTTACCAGGTCCTTTAAAGGACCAAACCTTGTAAAGAACTGCTCAGTTTGAGGTAAGTATTGACATCAAAATCTATTTTTAGTTAAGCATAAGTGGGAGGAAAATTACAGCAGAGAGAAAACTATAGCAACTGGTTATCAAGGATGTATTGGAAAATATCCCAGAAAGGCATATATTATTTAGTTAAATGTATCACTGCAGTGGACCAAGGGTCCAGCACAAGGCCTCTTCATGAATTAAGTTCTGTTTAGGTCCTAAGGTGCCAAGGAAGGCCATGAGGCATCGAACTTCCTAAGTGTGCTCAAATAGTAGGTAGGTAGATATGTACCACCAACATTTGAGCCTGTGATTGTGACCATAGTTATTTGTGGGTTGAAAATGGGAGGCTGGCTTTAAAGTCAAATTCAATATCTCAACTATAAATGTAACCTAATAAAATTACATTTGGCAAGGTCTCTTTTGATATCTCAGCTAGGTAACTGACTATCTATTACCCACATGGATTTTACATTATAGTCTGTTTGTCTGAACACTCATGTCCATATCCCAACCCCACTGCATGGTGGGGAGGGGTCCATCTGAAGGGAGAAAAGATTATAAGCAAGATGCTCCGTCTCTGTGAGTAGTGGGTGCCACCTCACCCCACGGTGTGGACCTGGCATGGAAGGTGGTGTCACAGAGGTACATTACGTTCCCTTCAGCCCCTAGCTGAGGCTAGTCATAGAAAGACTCATGTAGCATTAATGCTGCCTGTACAAAATAGGCTTATCAGGCCAGAATCGTACAATGAGACTTGCAAAGCACCCACAAACTATACATCAAACACTCCCTTATATGGTAATTTATTGACTGAGGACAAAGGTGGGTGTCTGATTTGGTATAAAACAAAAGCCCATAATAAAGAATTGTACCACTCTCGTTGTTTTTGTATACTAGTCCAGACAGAGTCAAGATAAAGTGGGTGAAGTAATATCTTCTACTGGAACAACTTCCGTTAGTGAGAGAGTGAAGCTTTCAAGCCACACACAGCTCTTCTTAAGGTCTGGATCTCCCAGTATCACCGCAAACTGCAAGGTGGAACAGCTGGTTAAGCATAGGTAGTTAGCACATATTGTAAGGAACCATTCAAGGTAGACTGGCAGTCATAGGACAAAAAGAGAGGGTTAGTGGGACACGGCAACTCACCAGACCTGCCAGAACACACATCTCTGCTGCTACAACACCCCCCCACAACACACCTTTCAAGATGCATGGATCCTACACATTCCATATCACAACATGTGGCGTACCTCATCCAGTGCACTAACTGTCCCAATAACAACTGTGTGGGTGAAACCAGGCAATCGCTACACACTCAAATGAGCTCACACAGGGAAATGATAAAAGACAAAAGCATCCTATCTCCTGTGGGTGAACACTTCACAAAGCGATCACTCTATACATGACCTATCAGTCCCCTCCTCGAAGGAAACATGCATAACATTTTCAAAAGGCAAATCCTGAGAACTTAAATTCGTTATTGTACTAGACACTAAAAACAACGGACTGAACAGACACACTGGGTTTGGGGCTTATTACAACAATCCATTACTCACTCCTGCTCCCCTTTTTGTCCTATGACTCCAGAGTTGTTACCGGGCCACTCTTCCTTGAACAGTCCCTTATAATATGTGCTAACTACTTTTGCTTAACAATGTGTTCCACCTTGCATTTTGCTATGACACTGGCAGTTCCTTTCCCAGACCTGAAGAAAAGCTCTGTGTGACTCAAAAGCTTGTCTCTCTTGCCAACCAGAATTGGTCCAATAAAAGATAACACTTTACCTACCCTGTTTCTTTAGTATCCTGGGACTGCACAACCACACTATATATAACATAGTTCAGACATTTGGCATGTCCCAAAATAGTACAGAATTATCTGAGGAAAAATTGTGCAACTTTCCTACCAAAGGCTGCATCAGACAGAGCTCCCATGCCCAACACATAGCTTTTGTCAAACGTGTCTAGATGTCCTAATGATTTTCATGTAGATGTTTAGCAGTGAAAATCTGAGAACTCTTACCTAGAAAAAGGCTAGACTTCTAGATAAATGTGTGAAGGGACACGATATTCTCAATGAAAGTTCTTTGACTCTGGAACTTACTCTCCAGTGTAGTACAAAGGAGCCTTAATTTGTTGGCCTTCAGCACATAGTGCAAACCCTGTGTTAAAGGGGAAGAGCTTGGGAGAGCCTCAGATTTTGGGGACTGAGTGTTTCAGTGCACACATTGTGTCAACTTTGTCTTCTCTGCCCATGTGCCTGTATACATATATGCTGAGGAGTTGATGACAGTTGTGTAGTAATAAGAAACAAATATTGGTGACAGAAGAAACTAGGGACTCTGAACTATGAAGACAAAATTGCACAGGAAAATTATGTCCTTTGCCATGTCTTCATTTGCTGGAAAGAATCAGCTATATTCAAACATCAGGATTAGAATAGAAATATGCACATTTAATATTATAAAAGCAGCAAAGAATCCTGTGGCCCCTTATAGACTAACAGATGTTTTGGAGCATGAGCTTTCGTGGGTGAATACCCACTTCCTCAGGCATGCATCTGAGGAAGTGGGTATTCACCCACAAAAGCTCATGCTCCAAAACATCTGTTAGTCTATAAGGGGCCACAGGATTCTTTGCTGCTTTTACAGATCCAGATTAACACGGCTACCCCTCTGATATTTAATATTGTATGTATATAATGACTGAGAATGTGGTCCTGTGTGTAGCGTATATGTAGAATACCCATACACAGACCAAATTCTCAGACAAGGTACACACACACGCACGGACAGGACAGATGGTCTTTGTCTCATAATAACTTAATTGGGGATAAACATGTGCTGTTAAGTAATTCTTGAAACTGGAACTTGCTCAGAATCATGAGTTTCAGCCATGAATATTTTACAACAGTAAAACGTGAGGACAAACAATCAGTGTCTATTGTTCAAGTCACTAGTAATGTCTTTGTAGTTTGTTTTAAGTGTCAACATTACTACATGTCCTAGGTTACTGTAATGCAGGGGTTGGCAACCTTTCAGAAGTGGTGTGCAGTGTCTTGATTTATTCACTCTAATTTAAGGTTTTGCGTGCCAGTAATACTTTTTAACGTTTTTAGAAGGTCTCTTTCTATACATCTATAATATATAACTAAACTATTGTAGTATGTAAAGTAAATAAGGTCTCAAAATGTTTAAGAAGCTTCATTTAAAATTAAATTAAAATGCAGAGCTCTCGGACCGGTGGCCAGGACCTGGGCACTGTGAGTGCCACTGACAAACAGCTCACGTGCCGCTTTCGGCACATGTGCCATAGGTTGCCTACATCTGCTGTAATGCCTCAGAGCAATTCCTCTGACAGGAAAGGTTACATGAGCTGAATATGACAATGAGCCAATGGACAGGCTTCTTACTGATCTGCGAGAGTCTTCATGGAATTGCCAAGCATGCCATGCAAAGTCCTCAGTTTCTCCATCATTAAATCCAATAATTTATGCAAGTAACCCTTGTGACACTGCACCCCATATTCTTCACAGTGAAAAAGTGATTTGCTAAATATGATTATCCTATTTGTATGCATGTATCATTTTTGCACAGGCAGTTATAAATACTGACTTTGTATCTGTACTTGAAATGTAGTTACACCTGGGTAACACCCACTAGAGAAGATGCTTTCAGTCTAGATAGCGGTTGGGAAGGGCGTATTTAGGGCAATGACACATTAGAAAGAACAATAGGCCTTAGGAGAAGCTTATCTCTCACCTGGTGAGTCTTCCTGAGAACGCTCTAAATAGCCTGCAAGTAATGACTGCTATGACTCTACAAGGACATGTGACCAGGCCACATGATGCTGGTCTCCAATTTGAGATGTAGTATTTTCCACAGACTGGTCTGGAAACCAAGCTTTGGAACAAAGGGTTCCTGCCATATGCAAAAACTAAATAAGGCAGGGCATGACATCATCTGGCTTCTTCACTCCACTCCCAGGAAGACTCCTGGAAACACCTGAGGAACAAAGACTGAATGGGGGGAAGTGCTGGACCCAGGCTAAAGGGATTTCGAGCCTGTGAATGAAACACCTGGGGATTCCAAGCTATAAATGCTTGCCCCTTAAGAATCTGCTAATTCATTTCCAGTCAATTTAGTATATTAAGCTTAGTTGCATTTTTTGTTTATTTAATAAACTTGTTTTTGCTTTATCTAAACTAGTGTGTTGGAGTGAAGTGTTTGGGCATCATAGCTCAAGGGGCATATTCCTCTCCACATTGAGGGAGGGGACAAACTTTATGAGCTTAAATTGTGCAGTTTATGGTGCAGCGCAAGGCGGTATAATTTTGGGTTTATACTCCAGAGGGCGTGCGTGCCTGGGAAGCTAGCAGTTGTCGTAACTGTAGCCTTCCTATGCTGAGGCTGGTCAGAGAGCCTGCGTGTAACTGTAGCTGGGTGTCCTCCTACCTCTATTAATGGTGGTGAGAGTGCAGGCTGGAGGGCTTTGCAGATTGTCACAGCAGTATAGTGTAAGAGGGAGCCTAGGCTGGTGGATCGAGAGCTCAGCAGTACCCCAGTTCCAGGTGGCACCCCACAGGAAACCCATCACAAACCTAATGTAACAAAACTTACATCGGAAGGAGTGGGCTGTAGCCCACAAAAGCTTATGCTCAAATAAATCTGTTAGTCTCTAATGTACCACAAGTACTCCTGTTCTTAAAGCTTATAAGAGAATGGATTGTAAATTAATGCGTCAAATCACAGGGGTGAAGGAGAGGATGTTATGGAGGGGAAGTTGCACTCTGATGCTTCAGTACTTTTCAAATTTATTTGTAAAAAATACAGCATAAAATGAAGCTTTAACAAGCTGATGTACTACTGTGACATGACGTATCAAGGAGACAGACATGTTTCTAAAATTCAATTCAACATACAATTAATGCAAACATAAATAGTAAAAACAGTATGCCACTAACTGCTCTCATCTATTGTGCTGTTCTGAAAGCGCTAACTGTAAAATACAAAAACTGCACAAGGATGCTAAACACACAGACTGATAAAAGTGTTGTTTTTTTAATTGGCTCCCTTTTAACAGCAGGTTTCAACTAATCTAGTTATTTTCTGCCAGATTTCCATTACACATCAAGCAGCTGACACAAACTTAATTAAACAATTGTGGTGTGAATGAAAATGCTATTATGCTGTGCTTGTAGATAGCTTATAAGTAACAGGTCTAAGTGAAGGAAAAGACAGCTTCCTTGGAGACAATCACTCAGGATTGGTGGCTTATTCACACCCCTATGTCGATATAACTTATGTCGCTTAAGTGATAGCGTAGACATAGCCATAGTCACATTCAGATGTTCACAAGATTCACTTTAGGTCCCCACTACCTCTGATAATAAACCTTTCCCTTTCATCTGTCAGCAGCACCCAGCCAACTGGTGGGCATTATGACTCTGTGGAAGATGTAGGAGCAGATGCAGGGAGTCTTAATTTGCTGATTGGAATGCTTAGTCATTCTGGCAGACAGAAGTGATGGCATACAGCATAAAACTGTTTTCAGAACCTGCATGGTTACTAGTGTTGTGAAACATTTGCTATTCACACTGTAAAAACTAACTTATTCAGAGTCTTAATCACCAAGCCTGTGACAGAACGAAGAAGCCAGAAAAAGAACAACCAGCCTCCTTCAGGCTAGAGAGCAGTCTGAACCTGCTCTTGTCATAAACAGATGGTTAAGGGTTAATGTCTCTTTTACCTGTAAAGGGTTAAGAAGCTCAGTAAACCTAGCTGACACCTGATCAGAGGACCAATAGGGGGACAAGATACTTTCAAATCTTGGTGGAGGGAAGTCTTTGTTTGTGCTTTTTGTTTTGGTTCATTGTTCGCTCTCGGGACTGAAAGGGACAGGACATCATTCCAGGCTTTCCCAATCTTTCTGAATCAGTCTCTCATGTTTCAAAATTGTAAGTAGTAGCCAGGCAAGGCAGATTAGTCTTATGTTTGTTTTCTTAAATTGTAAATGTGTCTTTTTGCTGGAAGGATTTTTATACCTCTGTTTGCTGTAACTTTGAATCTAAGGCTGAGGGGGTGGGGGGTCCCTCTAGTCTATATGAATCTGAGTACCCTGTAAAGCATTTTCCTTCCTGATTTTACAGAAATAACTTTTATTTTTTTCTTTAATTAAAAGCTTTCTTTTTAAGAACCTGATTGATTTTTCCTTGTTTTAAAATCCAAGGGATTGAGTCTGAACTCATCAGGGATTGGTGGGGGGGGAAGGAGGAGGGATGGTTAATTTCTCCTTGTTTTAAGACCCAAGGGGTTTGGGTCTGGGTTCCCCAGGGAAGGTTTTGGGGGAACAGAAAGTGTGCCAGACACTAAATTCTGGTTGGTGGCAGCGTACCAGATTAAAGCTAGTAATTAAGCTTTAAAGTGTTCATGCAGGTCCCCACTTTTTGTACCCTAAAGTTCAAAGTGGGGGAAAAAACCTTGACATGGTGGTAGCTGTGGGATTTTTAGGAACCAAAAGCCAGTAGGATTTTTTTTCTCTCTCCTTTCTAGCTGCTTGGAAAGCAGCCTGAGGGCAGAGGTGTTAAGTTTTTAACAAGGGTCTTTGTTAAGGGGAGGCTTCAAGCTGAGAGCCAGCAGATAGCCAGCAAAAGGCATTTACAAGTTGAATTGTTTTCTTTCTTTCTACCTCTCAGGTATAGCTAGTTAGAAAATCTCTGTTAAACAAGCAACCTGAGCTGAAGCATCCAGTCAGTAAGCTGCGGGGGGGTGCAGCCAGCACAGGAAAGCAGAAAATGAGTGCCAAGGAAGCAACTAAACAGGAGCTGGGTAGGCTGGAAGCAGGAGAGAAAGCCAAAGAGGCAGACCACAGGAGAGCTATAGAGATAAAAGAAAAAGAGATGGAAGAGAGGGGAAGAGAGAGAAAGCATGAACTGGACTTAGCTCGGGCTAAGCAGGATGGACCAGCCAACCCTAACAACCCTTCTCCAGGTACCGTTTCCCATCCGAGGAAATTCTTCACCTACAAGGCAGGTGATGACATTGAGGCCTCCTTAGAAAATTTTGAAAGGACCTACCATGGGTACAACATCTCTACAGACCAGTACATGATAGAGCTGAGGCCACAGCTCAGTGGACCCTTAGCAGAGGTAGCGGCTGAAATGCCTAAGGAACACATGAACGATTATGAACTTTTTCAAACCAAGGCCAGAATCAGAATGGGGCTAATACCTGAGCATGCCCGTCGGCGGTTCAGAGCCCTCAGGTGGAAACCAGATGTGTCACTTACCCGACACGCCTACCACATTGGAAAGAATTGGAATGCCTGGATATCAGGAGCAAATGTTAAGTCTCTGGAAGAGCTGTCCCTCCTAATGCAAATGGAACAGCTCTTAGAGGATGTTTCTGAGGAAATAGAAAGGTACATCCTAGATGGGAAGCCCAAAACTGTAACCGAGGTGGGGGAGATTGGAGCCAGATGGGTGGAAGTGGCAGAAAAGAAAAAAGCTACTAGCAAGGGAAGCGAATATCACAGGGGGCAAACCAAAAATAAACCCTATCACCGAGGGCAACCCAAGGAAAGCCCCAGACACCCTATTGTCCCACCTCACCAGTCTCCAGCAACCCACCTTGGCCCAGTGACCAGTCAGCTGGGCGATGTTTTAAATTTAATGAACTGGGACATATAAAGGCCAACTGCCCCAAGAACCCCAACCGAGTGAAGTTCATTACACCACCATCACACCAAAGATCCCCAGGCCTAGATGCCTCTCAAATACCCTTGGAGCAAAGGGAAACCTTGAGAGTGGGCGGAAAGAAGATTATCGCGTGGAGAGACATGGGGGCACAAGTGTCAGCTATCCACCAATCCTTAGTGGACCCCAAATTCATCAACCCAGAGGCCCAAGTGACAATTTACCCATTCATGTCAAAATCTGTAAACTTGTCTACAGCTGAACTGCCTGTCCAGTACAAAGGCTGGTCAGGAAGGTGGACTTTTGCAGTCTATGATAATTATCCCATCCCCATGCTACTGGGGGAAGACTTGGCCAACCAGATGAAGCGGGCCAGGAGGGTGGGAATGGTTACACGCAGCCAAGCCAGGCAAGCTTCCAGACCCATCCCTGTTCCTGAGCTGTGCACAAGGGCCCCATCTGTGTTACCAGAGACCCAGACAGAGGTGGTGAACCCGGATCCCCTGCCAATGACTGCAACAGCCATAGTGCATCCAGTCCCAGAACCGGAACTGGAAAAGCAACCAGCACCAGAACCGTTGCCAGCACTGACACCAGCACTTGCAAACCCATCTACCACTCCAACACCAGAGGGCCCAGCGGGCCTGAACTGGCAAAAGCAGCGGACAACCTTACCCAAGAGGCTCAGCCAGAGCCTGAAATATCGCATAGTGCACCAGCAGAAAGCGGTTCACCATCAACGAAAACAACCCCATCACCTACATCACTTCCAGAGGGACCAAGCCCAAGTCCATAGTCTAAAGAGGAACTGATATCTCCAGCCTCAAGGGAACAGTTCCAGACTGAGCAGGAAGCAGATGACAGCCTTCAGAAAGCTTGGGCGGCAGCACAGAGCACCCCACCGCCTCTCAGCTCTTCTAACTGATCCCGGTTTGTTGTAGAACAAGGACTTTTATATAAGAAGACTCTTTCTGGTGTACACCAGGAAGACTGGCATCCTCAAAAACAGTTGGTAGTTCCAACTAAGTACCGGGGAAAGCTCTTAAACTTAACCCATAATCATCCCAGTGGGCATTCTGGGGTGAACAGAACCAAAGACCGATTGGGAAAGTCCTTCCACGGGGAGGGGATGGGCAAGGACGATGCTAATTATGTTGGTCTTGTGAGGTGTGCCAAAGAGTGGGAAAGCTCCAAGACCAGGTCAGAGCCCCTCTCCAGCCACTCCCCATAATTGAGGTCCCATTTCAGTGAGTAGCTGTGGATATTCTAGGTCCCCGCCCAAAAGAGACCCCCAGAGGAAAGCAGTACATACTGACTTTCGTGGACTTTGCTACCCGATGGCCAGAAGCAGTAGCTCTAAGTAACACCAGGGCTAAGACTGTGTGCCAGGCCTTAGCAGACATTTTTGCCAGGGTAGGTTGGCCCTCAGACATCCTTACAGATTCAGAAACTAATTTCCTGGCAGGGACCATGAAAAATCTGTGGGAAGCTCATGGGGTGAATCACTTGGTTGCCACCCCTTACCACCATCAAACCAATGGCCTGGTTGAGAGATTTAATGGAACTTTGGGGGCCATGATAAGTAAATTTGTAAATGAACACTCCAGTGACTGGGACCTAGTGTTGCAGCAGTTGCTTTTTGCCTACAGGGCTGTACCACATCCCACTTTGGGGTTTTCACCATTCGAACTTGTGTATGGCCACGATGTTAAGGGGCCATTACAGTTGGGGAAGCAGCAATGGGAGGGGTTTATGCCTTCTCCAGGAACTAACACTCTAGACTTTGTAAGCAACCTACAAAGCACCCTCTGACACTCTTTAGCCCTTGCTAAAGAAAACCTAAAGAATACTCAGGAAGAGCAAAAGGCCTGGTATGATAAACATACCAGAGAGCATTCCTTCAAAGTAGGAGACCAGGTTATGGTCTTGAAGGCGCAAAAGGCCCATAAGATGCAAGTGTCATGGGAAGGGCCATTCACGGTCCAAGAGCGCCTGGGAGCTGTGAACTATTTCATAGCATTCCCCACCTCCACCCTAAAGCCTAAAGTGTACCATGTTATTCTCTCAAGCCCTTTTATTCCAGAGACTTATAGGTTTGTCAGTTTACAGCCCAGGGAGAAGATGACGCTGAGTGGCCTGAAGGTTTCTACTACGAAGGAAAAAGTGATGGTGGTGTGGAAGAGGTGAACCTCTCCACCACCTTGGAACGTCTCCAGCGGCAACAGATCAAGAAGATGTGCACTAGCTTCACCCCATTGTTCTCAGCCACCCCAGGATGGACTGAACGGGCATACCACTCCATTGACACAGGTAATGCTCACCCAATTAGAACCCCACCCTACCAGGTGTCTCCTCATGCCCAAGCTGCTATAAAATGGGAGATCCAAAACATTGTACAGATGGGTATAATCCGCCCCCTAACAGTGAATGGGCATCTCCAGTGGTTCTAGTTCCCAAACCAGATGGGGAAATACGCTTTTGCGTGGACTACCGTAAGCTAAATGCTGTAACTCGTCCCGACAACTATCCAATGCCACACACCGATGAGTTATTGGAGAAACTGGGACGTGCCCAGTTCATCTCTACAATAGACTTAACCAAGGGGTACTGGCAAGTACCGCTAGATGAACCCGCCAAAGAAAGGTCAGCCTTCATCACCCATGCAGGGGTGTATGAATTTAATGTGCTTCCTTTCGGGCTACAAAATGCACCCGCCACCTTCCAAAGACTTGTAGATGGTCTCCTAGCAGGATTGGGAGAATATGCAGTTGCCTACCTCAATGATGTGGCCATTTTTTCTGATTCATGGGCAGAACACCTAGAACACCTGGAAAAAGTCTTTGAGCGCATCAAGGAGGCAGGACTAACTATTAAGGCTAAAAAATGTCAAATAGGCCAAAACGGAGTGACTTACCTTGGACACCAGGTGGGTCAAGGAACAATAAACCCCCTACAGGCCAAGATGGATGCTATCCAAAAGTGGCCTGTCCCAAAGTCAAAGAAACAGGTCCAGTCCTTCTTAGGCTTGGCCGGGTATTACAGGTGATTTGTACCACACTACAGCCAAATCGCTGCCCCAGTAACAGACCTGACCAAAAAGACCCAGCCAAATGCAGTTAAGTGGACTAATAAGTGTCAGAAGGCCTTTACCCAGCTTAAGGCGACACTCATGTCTGACTCTGTGCTAAGGGCCCCAGATTTTGACAAACTATTCCTAGTAACCATAGATGCATCTGAGCGTGGTGTGGGAGCACTTTTAATGCAGGAGGGACCAGATCAAAACTTCCATCTTGTCGTGTTTCTCAGCAAGAAACTGTCTGAGAAGGAAAGCCACTGGTCAATCAGTGAAATAGAATGCTACGCCATTGTGTATGCCCTGGAAAAGCTATGCCCATACGTTTAGGGACGGCGTTTCCAGCTACAAATCAACCATGCTGCGCTAAAGTGGCTTCATACTGCCAGGGGAAAGAACAAAAAACTGCTTCGATGGAGTTTAGCTCTCCAAGATTTTGATTTTGAAATTCAACACATTTCAGGAGCGTCTAACAAAGTAGCTGATGCATTCTCCTGTGAAAGTTTCCCAAAATCAACTGGTTAAAAATTGTCCTTAAAATGTGAAAAGTCTTGTAGTTTACATAGTATCAGAGCTGTAGCCGTGTTAATCTGGATCTGTAAAAGCAGCAAAGAGTCCTGTGGCACCTTATAGACTAACAGACGTTTTGGAGCATGAGCAGTTTACATAATTAGTAGTATATGTAAAGATGCATGTGTTTTATTAATCTGTTTGTTCTAAAGTTCTAGGAAGAAATCACCGCCAGTGTGGTTCCACACTGTCTGAGATTTGGGGGGCATGTCATGAACAGATGGTTAAGGGTTAATGTCTCTTTTACCTGTAAAGGGTTAAGAAGCTCAGTAAACCTAGCTGACACCTGATCAGAGGACCAATAGGGGGACAAGATACTTTCAAATCTTGGTGGAGGGAAGTCTTTGTTTGTGCTTTTTGTTTTGATTCGTTGTTTGCTCTCAGGACTGAAAGGGACGGGACATCATTCCAGGCTTTCCCAATTTTTCTGAACCAGTCTCTCATGTTTCAAAATTTTAAGTAGTAGCCAGGCAAGGCAGATTAGTCTTATGTTTGTTTTCTTAACTTGTAAATGTGTCTTTTTGCTGGAAGGATTTTTTTACCTCTGTTTGCCGTAACTTTGAATCTAAGGCTGGGGGGTGCGGGGGGTCCTTCTAGTCTATATGAATCTGAGTACCCTGTAAAGCATTTTCCATCCTGATTTTACAGAAATAACTTTTATTTTTTTCTTTAATTAAAAGCTTTCTTTTTAAGAACCTGATTGTTTTAAAATCCAAGGGATTGAGTCTGAACTCACCGGGGATTGGTGGGGGGAAAGGAGGAGGGATGGTTAATTCCTCCTTGTTTTAAGATCCAAGAAGTTTGGATCAGTGTGAAGCCTCTCAAGGCAACCCAGGGAGGGGAAAGTCTGGGGGCAAAAGGAGGGGGATTGTTAATTTCTCCTTGTTTTAAGACCCAAGAGGTTTGGGTCTGGGTTCCCCAGGGAAGGTTTTGGGGGAACAGAGTGTGCCAGACACTAAATTCTGGCTGGTGGCAGCGTACCAGATTTAAGCTAGCAATTAAGCTTAAAAATGTTCATGCAGGTCCCCACTTTTTGTACCCTAAAGTTCAAAGTGAGGGAAAAAACCTTGACAGCTCTCCTGTCAGATTTTAGTCCCATGAGTAAAAACTGCATCTCCATTTCTTGTAACAGTTGCTGTTATTACTGGAACTGATCATCATAAACATGGAAATTACTCTGACTCTCCTCTATCCTGCCACTAGACTAAGGCTTCAGACTAAAAATACTGACAGAAAAGGATGAACAGGTCTAAACAAGGTGTGAAAAGGATTATCATGGAAGAACACCCTTTTCTTTTGAGGTGACACTTACTTGAGGTGCTCACATATTATGGTGACAAATACAGTATAAAAAACTAGAGACAGCTAACTGGTATATGAACAGTATTAAGCAGTGTACATTTGTTTGTTCTTTTTTCTTCTCTTTCATTATATGCTGGGTTCTTCTTGTACATGATGTTATAGTTTAATGCAATACTTTATCATATTTTAACAATGTGCTTTAGTTAAAAAGCAAAACATAAATCAGTAATTGTAGGATGTTGTTGCTTTGTGTGTTTGTTTCCTTGCTGTAATAAGTTGAGGCCTGAGATTGTTCCTTCAGGAGACTGGAAATCCTTAACAAGGCTAATAAACAAATAGCAAAAGAATCCTTCTCTGGGCCAGTACAAACAAGAAAGCAGGAATGAGAGCTTCCTCAAAAAGCTCTGTCAGCAGTATATAATATCTTGATAGTGCTACTCTAGTCAACATTTCCTAGTGTAGTATTTGGAAAGAGAAATATATCACAGCTATTTTTAACTGCACCTGGCCAAAATACTTAGAGAGAGAGAGAGAAGTTGCTCCCATTGCTAAGTGGCCATTTAATTATTTCCATGAGAATTTAATTTGCTCATCAGCCCTCATCAGCACAAACCCTCTATAAGAGATTTCAAACCTTTATCAGCACAGCCACCCCTTGACCACAGAGAAATTGAATCAAAGGGATGTGAATGCATTATGTGTGGGTGCTGCATCAGTGCATCAGGAAAACAAATTTTTCCATTAGGTGAGTCAGCATGATGATTTAACAAGAGGTCTACAATTGGAAGCAGCATCCAACCCATTAGGTTACTGAAAACAATAAAACCTCCAAGTCAGAACATTTCCCTGGTTTGCGTGTATGTGCTTTTGGTTTTTAATAATTGAAGGTTGCCATAATGAAAATTCAAACTATGGTTTATAGCTTGGAAAAATCATACTGTTAAATTGAATGTTATACCCCAAGGTCAGTTTCTTCATTATTTTTTACATTTTTTTTTTAAAGAATCAGTTGAATATTGTTTATGGCTTGCAAAAATTCACATCCTGAGATAATATTTTCTCTGCATGTAACATGTATATGCCTGATATGCTGGGGCTCCAATCCCTTTTTAAGGCTTGTAGGCACTGCCATAATACTAATATTTAATAATTAAACTAAAGATAAAAAAAACTTCCACTGAGATCAGCCATTTGTTACGTAGTTCTCAGAATTAGGTCTCCAAACCCACAATTATTTTATGCATTCTCCTATTAACTGCTCAGTTCTCTAATTAGAAAGCAGAAATGGACTGTTTTTAATATGACAACTGTATTTAACAGGTGCAGTGAAGCTTGAAGTACTTTGGGATCACAAAAATTCAACATTTCTGTTCCTCCAGTGTTACAGTATAGTATTTGGAAATAACTAAATGAAATTAAGATGTCCTTCACAGATGGTTTAAACATTACTATTCTTTTGCAGTGATTCCTGTATTATTTTATCATTCCATGAAGCTGTAATCCATAAAATATATGCAATGCTCCTATGCTCTCACGCAACAAATTGCATTAAAAAAAAAACAGAAGGGAGAAGAGAAACTATACTACAAATTTGAGCATGAGCTGTTTTCACAACCAGTGCTACATCTATCAAATTAGATGGTAAGATTTCAAAAAGTGTATTTTTTTTGCAGTAATCAGGAAAAAAGAGGTAATGAAATTTTGATGGCAGTTTCCATTGTTTTCTACACTAGTGCAAACTCTCAATTCTTCTCCTTCCCATGCTGTCTCTCTCTCTCTCTCTTTCCTCTTCTTCTCTGTTTAGTGGCATAAAAGGAAGGATATTTCCCTTATAAATTCTAGAGCATCACATGGAACATTGCCAGGTTTATGGAAGCTGAGGAAACAACATACTTCCAAAATTGAACAAAACTAGAGGAAAAAGGGAAGAACTAATCCAAAGATGTGACTAACATTTGTAACAAGGGCCCTTGGTGGCAGGTGCTCTGAGGAGGCACCAGACATTCTCTCTCTCCCTCAGGGGCTTGCCTGGCTCATTCTTCCACACATGCTTAGAATGTGATTGCCATATATGGGTCAGGAAGGAATTTTCCTCAAGATCAGATTGGAAGCAACCTTGGGGGTTTCTGCCTTCTGCTGCAGAGTGTGGGTGCCAGGCTTAGCTGGGTATATCTCACTTAGTAATTTTCCTGCTATTGCAGGGGTCTCAGGCACTGGTGCACCTCAGTCCCTCCTATTCTCTGCCTGTGACACAACAGTCTAGTCCCTTGTGGGCAGGGCCGGAGCTTCCACTAGGCGACCCTAGGTGGCCGCCTAGGACGGCAGGATTTGGGGGGCGGCATTTTGTCACCCTTGGCAGAAATTCAGTGGCGGGGGGTCCTTCTGCTCTGGGTCTTCGGCGGAAATTCAGTGGCAGGTCCTTCACTCACTCTGGGACCCACCGCCGAAGTGCCCCAAAGACGCGCAGCGGAAGGACCCCTGCCGCCGAATGCTCAGAGGAGTAGCACTGCTGCCTGGGGTGGCAAAAACCCTGGCGCCACTCCTTCTTGTGGGCTATAATATTATGGTCTAATTTTTGTTGTTAGAATGTGGGAACTGGGGGGTGTTGGTGGCCCATGATATACAGGAGGTCAGATTAGATTATCTGGTGGCCCCTTCGGGCCTTACACTCTATAACAGTAACCTTTTTCCTAGTATGAACCGCATCTTAATACAGAGATGGTTTCATGGTGACTCTTCCGCTTCTGATTGTGACACTTCCTTGTGGCAAATCCATATAGGGAATATAGGCCATCAGCGTGACTACTCATGTGCTTAAATACTTTGCTGGATCAGGGCCAGACTGTTCAACACCTTACAGAATGAAACCCAGCATAACCAGTCAGATCTCCAGTAACCACCACTAAGTGTTCGCTGGGCCACCTGTGGTCCATGGTCCACAACTTGTAATCACTAGTTTATCCTGTTCTCTAAGATTTCTTAAATCACAGAATGAAACTGGTATATGATACAGGTCTCACTGCTTTTGCACACTGGAGGACACCCTGCACACATGAACTGTACTTGAACAATGGATTAAATGTACGCTTTTAAAAAACAGCAACAGACACCTGTAATACATTTGGCCAATTATGCAATGCTATACTGTGGGTGTCAGTGAAAGCAAAGAGGGATATCTTTTCTTATTCCATCTGGAAGGCAAGGTATAAGCCAAGGTTCAGCCAGAAAGATTAAACATTTATCCTGATGGAAATCATTACTTCCCTGCACATGAAGAAGCAGGTAAATCATCAGTATGGAATATCACTGATGAAAGGTAACATGAACAGTTTTAATGATGTTACTTGGTCTATATATAAATATTCACTGGAGCAGGGATTGGACCCTGGGTCTCCCAGATGAGGGTCGTAAGAATATGGTTTAGTGTATAAAATGCCCAGGAGAGCCCACAAAATATCCTAGCAATTTCAGTAACACTTTTAAGTCAAAAGTGTAATGGAGATTTAGGTCTATGGAAGACTGTGATTTGGAGATGCTCTCTCATAAGAGAGTTGTGAGTGTCGGAATTTGATGTGCCCTAGAGTGGAGGAGGAGGGGAATAAGGGGGACACCGCATGGCTGTGTGCAGCAGTTCACCACAATAGCTTTTCAGTTTGTTTTATTGAAGATTTATTCCTCTCTCGTTCACTGTTTTGTTATTTAAATGAACCCCAAGAGCCGTACAGGTAAAGCTAGACAGAAAGCAGATTTTCCATTTAGAGGAAAATTCTGTGAGTTTGAAGTTCTTTTCTATTCCAAAATGGACCAAAACAAAAAAAAAAAATCAAAATTTCCCATAGAATGAATTGAAAAAAAAATTAATGTTGATAAAAGTGAAACACATTGTTCCAACTGACATTTTAAACTTTTAAAATATAAAGTGACTTTTCATTTTCAAATTTATTTTGAAATGAAAAATCAAAACATTATGTTCCAAAAATTTCAGAACAGATTAAAACAAGTCATCTCAATTTTTTTGTAGATTGAATTTTCATTGAAATTGACACATTTCTGCAAAATCTTTCACTTTTGACAAATCAGCATTTTCCAACAGAAATATGTTCCATCAGAAAATCGGTAACCAGCTCTACAAAAGAGCAGCACCTGTAATTTTTTCTGAACCAAAAAGAAACAAATTGGGAGTTATCAGAAACCTCTACTGCAGGGAGTAACTAAAGGATAGCTGGCACCACTGCCAACTTCAGCCTGCAATCAGTGATTGCTCGTATGTTCCATTCTAAGATTTTGCTTTCTGAGATTATACAGGGCTTCTTTATAGTTCCTTCAACAGATATTTATCATGCTTGAGATTCCGTTTAAGTCACTCATGCATAATTCAAGACAGTGTAGAACTAAAACTATAGAAGGGAGACAATGCACTAGTGTTTCCTTACTATAAAAAATGACTCAAAATTCAGATGCTATTTCAACTTAGCATGAGTTAATATGATCTTCACAGGAAATTCCTCTCTATCCTGAGTGCAGAGTTATTAAGTTACACAACTAAGGAAAGACTCTGCAATTCACCTGGTCAACTGAATTAATTCATAAAATTCCACTTTAGAAAGAAATAATAAGTTAATAAAATTATGCCCAATGTCATCTTTATTATTTTTACTGGAAAACAAATCGTTTCAAAAAATAAGTTTGCTGTAAGTCATCTACTAGAAAATGATAAAAAAATCAAAAGATGTGCTCCAATCCTTTACATTTCTTTCCAAAGACAAAATATGGTATATTGAAAAGAAGTTGCTCAAATTCAGAAAAACATTTAGTAGACATGGAATTCATTTTCTGGGAATACACTAGTTTTAAATTTAAAAACAGCAACAAAAATCTCAGCCTCAGAAAAAAGTCCTTCACCTCCAAGTTTATTATATTATAAAAAAATTCCATCAAAAAGTGAAACACTTGCAGCTACCAACAAAACTATATAGATTTTCCTGGATGCCATGATAACCACTGCAAAAATAAAGCACCACTGTTTGAATATTGATTCCTTTTTCATTTGCCTGCTTACAATTATAGCTTCATCAACTCATAATTAACTATGGGTTTGAGTCAGCTTTGGTGTAGAAGGTACAGCTCCACTGACTCTGCTGGAAAATTGAATACATAACATGTATTTGTACATATACACACACACTGATATTTTCTAAGAAATTTCAATTCATGAATCCTGACTAAAGAAACTGTGCCATGATGGGCCAAACTCACAGGTGAATCCCTGGGCATCTACAGTAACAATGCAACTTGCTCCTTCTTCAGACCCTAAGCATGTAAGGGACATCAAATTAAACACCCTTAGACTTACACTCACTTGCTAATATGTAACTTTTTGCTTTTTACATATAAAATCTGAAATTGGCTCACTGAGTCAAACTGAATCTGAGGGAGGCTAAACTGATGCATTATGCACACAGACAGACTGCAAAGAGAAGAGTATGGCAAGATAACAACTAATAAGGTGCATATACGAACAAGCAAAGTCAACTCCTTCTTACTGACTTGAATCTCCTATCACCTACATCAGTGTGCTAGCTCTATTGAAGTCAATGGAGTTATGCCAGGGTAAAGCTGGTGTGAGTGACAAGAATCAAGCCATTCCTCTAGCACGCTGACACTTAAATCACACCAACTTATACTCTCTTACCCTCCATTAGATGCCCTCACTCTCATATACTAATGTCATTTATATCTTCTTGCAAATCACTCCTAAATGTGACCATGTATGTCATTGTATGCTCTTGGCCACATCTGTCTCAGGCCTGCTATTTTCTGCCTGGCACACTGCACAATGCCAGGCCATGTACTGACTGTACACACACTTCCCCATACCTTTAATTTTTATCTTACCTTTTTTTTTTCGTTTCTTTTTTGGCAAAACAAATTTTAACTCATTACTATTTCTTTTTGTTGAACACCTGCTACTGAACAAAGCAAAGCAGAAGTTCACAACTTGTACAACATCTGTGCCACAATGTAGCTGCCAAAGAGTCTGCAGCCAATGTCAGTGTCTACTGCAGCGCTGAACACTGCCAGAGTGTGCTGGGGTCATATGTGACCATGCTTGATGCTCATCATATGCTCCTTGAATTCATTAATGGAGATGGATTTCTAAGCTAAAGACAGAGCAAGTGAGTTAAAGCCTCCTTAGCTTTTTCCTCTATAGTGATTAGTGATCACAGTGAATTCCACTTGACCTCAGAGGATCATTTATGGGCATTTCATTGGGTTATGTGGCTAAGTGTTTTGGGTCCTCCTAGAGAAGGTACACAAAGAATAAAAGCATAGTACTACTACCACCCACTAATGCAGCCCTCTCCTTATCTGAAGGTGCGGAAAGTCTTATGCTTTGGAGGTGAAGGTCTCTGGTTCTATCCCCCAAACAATATAAATTGTTATATATTACCAAATATCTCAGAACACCTTCCAGTGGAATATTCTGGAAATGTGCCTATATATGGTACAGCTGGTGACTACATGGATGTGCTCTGTACAAATGGAGGCCTTTTTAAAAACAAACTTGCACTGCAGGTCAAGAAAGGAAGGAAAAGTGTGTATTATACTACTTTTAAAATAAGACATTCTTTCCCTCCTCAATGTAATTTTCACTGATTCTTTTAAAGCTTGTTCTGTTTCCATTTCCTGGTATGCACAGCACAGCACTGACAGTGACACTCCACTCACCAGCAGCTCTAAATCTGTCAGTCTTTCCCAAAGCTCAGCCATCTCAAAGGGCTGTGAAAAATGTCTAGGGTACAGACAAGCACACGAAGCATCCCGCTTTACTCCTTCAGTTCTCATATCCTGCATGCTGTCATTACACATACAGCTTCATCCTCCTCTCTATGCACGCACATTACTTCCATTAATGGTCAAAGCATATTTTATTAAGTGTTGATTGATTAACTTTAAAGAGAGTAACTTGTACTCATCACGGGAAGGACAGAACCCAAAGTTTTTAAAAACTAGAGCAAGGTCTTCTCAGGCATTGTAAAGAGACTCTGCTAGATCTAGAGAGATTTAGGCACCTAATTGCTACTTTAAGTGCCTAGGTCCAAACTTTACATACTCAACCCACTTCCCTCCTCCTCCCCCCCAACCCCCCCGTTCAGCTGCTGCCTAACCCTGTAGGTGCCTACATTTCTGCCAGTGGGCATGTGCAAAACCACCTACGTCCTGACTGCATTGAGCAGTACAGCCCTGTGTGGATGCACAATTTATATTCCGGGATGCGGATATCCACCAATATAAAGCAGATATCTGCAGGTTTGCAGAGCTCTAGTGACAACAAGTGTGACCAGCAGGGACATGGCCAGCGACTGGGCCATAAACAGTAGCAGCAGCAGCATGTCAGACAGACACTCGCAGGAGCTAGCATCCAGTCCGGGCAGCTCTTCCAGCATGTCTGTACTGCCCCTAGCCCTGCCCACTGGGGCAGGCACCAGGGTCACCAGCAGTTGCCCTGATCATGCTAGTATGTGCAAGCAGCTTGCATGCTCCCAGACAGGACACATACACTGCCTGATTTGGAGCAGTGATCACAGTCTCCCAGCTCCCACGTGAGTGGCATGACCAATGGGCTATAGCAGTGGTTCTCAACCTATTTACCATTGTGGGCTGCATATGCAGCTCTCTCTGTGTTATGTGGGCCACATCCACACAAAATATATACTACCTGTCTGGCCCTGAGGATGTCACATGGGCCATAGCTGTGTGCCGATTGGGCTGCAAGTGGCCCATGGGCCACAAGTTGAGAACCACCGGGCCATAAGGTATTCTAGGGTGAGTCTCTCAATATTGTCTGCTGAAGCTGTTCCACTTCATATGAAATACTTAAATATTCATTGGGTCAGAAAGAGTGTGAGTAACTCTATAAGCTAGTGATTAGTACCTTCACATGGGTGACTCAGGTTCTAGTCCCTGCTCCAATTAATGTTTAAATATTTTATACAAAGTGCAGAAACTTCAGCAGAAGACACACCTACCCCGTAGCCTGGTGGTTATGGCCAACCTGGGAGATGGGAGACCCGGATTCAGGCAGAATGGGAATTTGAAACTGGCTTTCCCACATCCTCAGATCACTTACTATTGGGGTTAAAGAGGGGGGGCAGCATCACAACCTCTTTTTTGTTCTTTGTGAGAAAGGGCTGTCCTGGCTTAGCTGCCCAGCTCCTGGAGTCTGGAGAGGATACGTAGTGGTGAATCCCAAGTGGAGCTAGGAGTCTCCCTCCAACCTAGCATTACACTGGTAGTCAGAAGCAAACAAAGAAGCAGAACTGAGAACTGAAAGCCCAATCTGTTCAACTGTGAAATCTTATTGGTGACATTTCCTGACATTTGAGAGATTAACCTTGTTATTACCTTAATGCTCCCTTAATTTAGCATTTTGTACGACTTAAAAAAAAAGTGTCAGGATTTTTTAAAAACCATTCAATCACAGCCAGAGCAACCTGAATTTGTTTTATCTTCTGCCAGACCACTTAAGTCCTAAGGAGTTAAACAGTTCACTTTTAAAACAGAATCAAAATTATTATGAGTTTGGCTTTTCATTACACCCTGCTTCATTACACTGCACTGAGGCAAAAGATACCCAAAGAAAGTATCACAGCTTAAGAACTACATGAATCAATTTACAACCAATAGAATTTAAAGATAGCAGGGTGTGAAAGTTGATAGCTTGTAACAGACAAAATGACTTTGGTTTTTAGATATCTTTGGTTATTACTAATGTTAAATAGCATACATAAGCTTTGATAGTGGCATAAACCACTTCCTCTGTGGTGGCATTTCTTTGAGTTTCTCTTACAAGAAGAGGTCTTGAGCCACAAAAATGTTTCAAGAGCATCCACTTCCCCACTGATAATGGGATTTCATGTTATTTACAAATGAACTGAAGAGTTCTGTTAAAACCTCAGCCTTTGAGTGGAAGTTGAGAGATCAGTCCTGCCACCATTAGTCATGCCAGTAGTCCCATTAAAACCCATTGGCACCCTTCACGTGAGTAATGATTGCAAGTCTACCTGCTAGAACTAATGACTATATTGTACAAAGCTGTTCTTTGTTGACAGAGCTATTCTTACACATTGTGAATTCAGAGATGTCACAAACATTCAGAATAATTTTTAGACATGAAATTATATAAAGTTGATGTTTTAACCAATTGCTGTTCTTTCACATTTTGGGATAACACTCAGCAAATGTCTGATGATGAGAAAAAAAGGAATTGTACATAGCAGCACTGGAAAAGACCAGCTAGATCACCTCTGTATTTTTACCCTATCACTTCGCTGAAAGAGTAATCAAACAGTAGCTATGAAGAGTTCCCTGTCAAACTGTCAGGATGTGGCTAAGGGGGTCTTGGAGGATCAGTCCTAGATTCAATATTTTCACTAATGACTCGGATAATGGAATTGAGAATATGCTTATAAAATCTGTGGATGACACCAAGCTGGGAGGGGTTGGAATTCAAAGTGACCTTGACAAATTGGAAGATTGGTCTGAAATCAACAAGATGAAATTCTGTAAAGACAAGTGTAAAGTACTACACCTAGGCAGGCAAAAATTAAATGCACAACTACAAAATGGGGAATAACTGGCTGGATAGTAGTTTTGCTGAAAAGGGTCTGACAGCTACGGTGGATCACAAATTGAATACGAGCTGCTAAAAATGTTGATATCATTCTGGGGTGTAACAGGAGCACCAAATGTAAGATATAGGAGATAACTGTCCTTTTGGGGGGGTGGGAATCCAGAAGTGGGAGGGTGTTGGGGTCACCCTGCCAGTAGTAACCAAGACTTCTTGAAGTGCTGACAGGCTGCTGGGATCAGCTGCTGAATCATCGCTGTGGCTATACACAGACTCTCAGGGTATGACCTGCCCGCTGTTTGTGAGGAGCACAGGTTGGGAGCTATAGCAGCAAAGCATTGTGAGGCACTCCAGGGAGCAGGGCAGGGAGGACAGCCCTTCACTGGTCTGGATTGCACCCCAAAATGTCATAATGGTAGAATACCCTCCCCGCCCCGACACAGCCTAACTCTTTACCAGTAATCTTACATCTAATAATGAAGTGAATGACCACACTGAATATTTCTGGTGCTAATGTGTTTCAAGAACATCTAGAGGTAATGGGTCAAACTCAGAAATGCAAGTGCAAATGGGTGCAGCTCAAATTTAGACACTGTCAAGGGTGAACATCAATATTAGGATTCAGTGAGGCAAAATAAGCTCTTGATCCTGCATAAATTAGGGCCTAAAAGAGGTGTTCATGGAAGTGGAACTGGAATTTGACTACAACCTAGGGATGCTTTACAATGCAGCTTGCACAGCTAAACATGAAAACAGTTTGCTGATATAGCCGATGGCAATTCTGACAGGCTGGAAGCTGAGCCCAAAAGAGACAAGGAAAAGCAACATTTGCAGCTGTTCAGGCCACCACACAAAGAAAGGTAACATGAAGAGACTAGCTTAGTGCCCTGCTGAAAGCCTCCTGTTAGTCAGAGTGTGCTGCCAGAAGCAGTGAGGATGTCATTGTCTGCAGTGTTTTGGGTGTGAATTAAAGTAACCATGTAGCTGCTTTGGCAACAATACTTACGTAGTCACTGTCAGCAGCTAATTGCCAGTGGAACTTTGGCCTCTGAAATACCCTCTTTCTGACTGACCACGCTTCCTATTCCAGTAAGACTCATACTTTCCAGCCATTGGATAACTAAGGCTAAGTCTACACTATGGCCTATGGCAGCATAAAACTTATGCCAGTCAAGAATTTGACTTCACTGGAAGTTGGAGTGGGCCTTAGTGAAGATAGACCCCTTTTGCACAGTAGATCAGCTCCAAATTGGTGCACCTTGAGTGCACTGTAGAAGTACCGTCACAGGGAGAAAATACTGGGTACTAAAAGGCTCTTTCATCTAGCAGAGAAGAACTTCAGTGGCTGGAAGTTAAAGCCAGACAAATTCAAATGAGAAATAAGGCACATTTTTTAATAATGAGGGTGATTAACCTTTGGAACAAACTACCAAGGGAAATGGTGGATTCTCCAACTTTTGAAATCTTGAAGACTGGATGCCATTCTGCAAGATGTGTTATAGTCAAACACAAGTTATTGGGCTCAATACAAGAGTAATGGATTTAAATCAAGTGGCCTGTATTATACAGGAGGTCAGACTAGATGATCCAGTGGTCACTTCTGGCCACAAAATCTATTACTGTGACACTTTTAAAAAAGAAACTTACATCCCAATATGTAACTTCCAATCAAATAAATTTATCTCAGAACATGTAAGATCACCAAACTGTGGCAAAATGAAAAAACTGGTATATTACAGCTAGAGAAGATGTCAAAGGTTTTACTGTACAATCTCACTGATGAATATAATTTTAAAATATCATTTGAAACAATGTGATCACAATTCTTTATGATACAACTACTATCAACTTCCTTTTGAATAAGTGTCATTTTCATATCATAGCACAGAGAAGAGAGCTGTGATAGCGCACAATAAGAAAGTCTGTAATTGTTCGGCCCCACAAGCTACAACCATTTGAGCAATTAGAGCTAAAAGTGGGATTAATGATGAAACTAAAATGAAAGAAACAAGTATGCAGATTCACTGCAGTTTTGCTAATTAATTAGACTCTTACAGCACTTTAGCTTGAAGTCTTTCATCATGTGGAAATGAGTGGCCATACTTGAAGCAGAATGCATTTCTGGTTGGAGTTTTACAGAAGTAACAACTCAGTATAGTAACATTTAATGCCCAATCTCAGATACAAAAATTGTGTGTGTTGTACAGAATATGCACCAGCCTACATCACAAAATACCTAGATATTTGAGATTATAAACAGATTCTTTGGGAGAGAGAGAGAGAGACTGTGAATACTGCTATCAGTCACCTGAAATAAATCCCACTGAGATCTGAGATTGGAAAAATTAAAGATTATGGGGCAGTTCTGCAGATGTGGCTGAGGAGCACTCAGTGCATGTGGGTGGGGGGGAGGATTAAAGGTCCACACAAAGGTGGCTCAAAACCACCTGTGTGTTCCCCCAATCTTGGGGATGTTCAAGTCCCAGTCTAATCTACAGGCTCTGTGATATCCATGGAGGCCCCTACGGAGGGAAAATCATTAAATGGCCAGTTCAACTGGGTTTAAAGCTGCTTTGCACTGCTGAAGAGGTGTAAAAGGCACTAAGATATCAATCAGAATACCAGGCCCAAGAGTCTTTCCCCATTTTTAGCTCTGAAATACCTACTACCTTTCCGTAACATCACCTCTTATCAGACTGATTCACCTACTTACCCAGACTTTTAAAACAGTCATTTTATCCCCTTCTAAAGCAATCTCTATGATTGCAGCACCTTATCTTTTGGTCAGGAGGTCTCTGCAGCAAAATGCCAAGTACTATCTAGCAGGTACTGCTTTATTTGATTTCAGCCTTTCCGCTACTAAAGATTCATTTTCACAACATGGTTGATGATTGTTTCTGGACTCAGTAATTATCATAGCAATAGAGTATCATTAAATGCTAAGAAAAGCTCATTAAAAATGAGACCTTATAGATGGTTCTATGGGTTAATAATTATTATCTATATGGCTCTAGTTTTTAAATTAGGATCAGATAGAAGCAGATTAGCAAATTGGGAAGTAAGCAAGAGTTATAATGTTCAATCTGAATTTACCGGCTTAAATCAAGCCCATGCTTCATACTATGAAGGGATCCTTTGGAAAGCAGAAGTAGTTCAAGGACCACACAATTTATGAAAATTTTATCAAAACTAAATTCACCACAATCACCACAATTGCTTGAACTTGTAGTTACTTTCAGACATGAAATGAAACGGATTGCAATTCCATCAACAACAAACATCTGTAGGCTTGCAGCATTCTCTTCCTCAAGAGACTTCAAGCAAAGGTCATGGTGCACCACATTTCAGAGCTCCATAGGTTGCATTTGGCCTTCAAATTGAGTTTTGGGCAGTTTATTCTGCTGAAAATCCACAAGAAAAAGACAATCCAGCTAATCCCAAGTATTTGAGTAGACCAGATCATCAAAATGGTCCCTTCTTACCTTGAAACTTACTGGTCTATTTGGCACTCTTAAATATATCACTTTTTTCAGAGCTTCACTCATCTCTCAAGTCAGTTCCTCACACCCATTCTTAGACATCATCCATTGTATCATTGTACAAAACCAGCATGTTTGGCAATTTCAAATATTTTAGCAACAGTTTAATGGAAGTAACAAAGACTAAGCCTTACTATCTAGGCCACAGATTGATCTTCTGATCCTCCGCACTTTACAAGCACTAATATAATCAAATTCAGGTAGTATTTTTCTTTTGGGACAGTGAAATGGATTGAGTAAATTTCTTTGTTTCTTTTAGTCCTCCAGCATGAGAATAAGGGATTTGAATTACAAGAAGTAGTTACAAGTATATTAATTTCCCTGCTGTTTGGATGAGTTAGAGGAGGACATCTGAATGTAAAAATTGCTCAAACTGTTTGACGTTGAATTCAGTTGTATGCTCATGTGATATGGTATCTAGGATGCTTTGGTGTCTTCTTTATAGTGACCCATCATGAAACAAGATCTTCAGACTCCCTGTTATACTGAAGATTCTCATGTGCTCCCACGGACATTCATGCGACCTGCTTGAAGTCTAAAGAGGATCCCTGAACCCTTTGCTTCTTTTCTTTGGGGGAAGGAAATGAATCTGTTGAGGCTAGCTTCTCAGTTTCTCTTGCCCAGGAGGTATAACTTTGCATGCCTAATCCCTTACACCTTTCTCTGAAAATCTGGTATTGGCTACTGCCAGAGACAAAATACTGGACTAGAAGGGCTATCAGCTTGATATATTAGTCTATTCTGATCCTAGAATGGATTTTCTTTAAAATCTTTTATTTGCCCTTTGCTGTAACATTTATTTAAGACTAGATTCTGACACTCTTACTCACCATGACCAATACTTATACTTTTAAATCAATTGAACTATTGAAGAAATATGGTACTACTGATAGTGAGAGATGGTGGCAAAATTTGGTCCACAATCCACATAACAAAATTCAATAATGCAGAGCATCGCTGTTCCACAACATTAAAAGCTCACTGAAACACAGCAAAAAGCTACAACCATACATTGAGAGGAAAGGTCCTCAATTTGGATTTTAAAATGATTATTGAGTCTGGCAGGCAGATCTCTTTGGGAAGAGAATTCTATTAGAGGGCAGCTAAATATGCCAACGTTCTCTAATTTAAATTTGCAAATGAAAGGGATGCTGCTTAGGGGTAGTCAGGCATATTTAAAGGACAGTTTCCAAAATACTTTTGCAAAGTTTTCAAAACACCACTGGATCTGCAATATCTGTGGCAAAACAACGTATTTCGTTAGATTAGTTTAATTATCATTATATCTAACTCTAGTGTTTTTGAAAAAGGGTGTACTCCACTAGGGCACTGCATGAAAACAAGAACAACGTGTTGTGTTGCCTGAGTTTTCCAAAGCTGCTGCTGGAGTTTTTTGTTTTATTTTTAAAGAACATGTTCCGCCCTCCACCCTGCAGACACCACACAGAGCCAAACTCTCATTGGCCTCATTGTATACAGATATCAATGGAAGCTTTGTCTCCATCACAACTGCAAGTTCAAGCTCGCTGTTTCATCTGGAAAGATGAGCCCAAGTCATGAAGTTCAGATGCAGAATCGGATCTGAATCAGAACTTTGCCAAAGACCCAGGAGGTTCAGGTCCAGAGAGCTCAGGATAGTGCCATTATACAGAGAGGCCCAAGCTTTGGTGTTCAGCTCTCCCTCTGAGGGCAAACTTCAGCTAAGTTCTCTAGACTTCAGAGCCAATGTTCCATCCCATCCCCAATTCAGCCCCTCTCTCTCCTTTCATACAAAGCTCAGGAATCAAAATTCCAAACAGATTCCTATGTGCTGGTGATATTTGTGGGTATTAAAAATTGATATTTTGCAAAAGACTAATCGTTTTTCCATTAACAGGCCAATTGTTTTCAATATCAATGATATCAACAGCACATCTATAAATGGTGTTAATCTTAAGAATTGTATTTTTGTTTGGGGATTTCTTTGTGCACTTTTGGGTCCATTTATTTCATGAGAATTCAAAGGAGTTTGAATATCAGTTATGGCCCATGTCAAATCCTAATGGCATCATGCACTTCTTCATAGATTTATAATACTCTGCACATGTGATTAATAAACTATAGTGAGTTGCTATTGGAGCTAGAATCTATATTTTAAGTTCCAAAAGCAGGAGCCACGAGAGGGAAACTAAAGCTGAAGGGGCAACTTCACTAACACAAGCCAGCTGAATCTTTGTTTTACTTAAGCAGTACTTGCTTACATAAGAGAAAGATCAATAGAAAAGGACAGGGACTTGACCCTAGCCCACCTGCTAAGATTTTCTGAATAGCACATGATGGGATAAAATGTCCCCCCCTCCACCTCCCTGAGTACCTGCACTCACAATTATCTGTTAGAAACTGCCAATTATAATAGAGCAGTATTTTGCAAAACATGATCCGTCAAAGCCGCTACTGTGTTGTAAATGAAAATGTCAGGACAATATTAAGGTTTGTATATTTAACATATTAATGCATTGCAAGCAGTGGAATTCTAAAAACTAAAGAGAAAGGTAATGAGGCAAATGGCAGTAAAGCTGGATTCCAGACAGTTCCATTGAAGTATCATCATCCTCTTTTTTAAAACCAGGATTAGTAACACATGCATTTACACTCAGAGGATTTTAACACATAGTTTCAACACCAAAAAACAAATTTAAAAATCAAGCAGAGGTAAAATGAAGAAACAATAGTATGGGCCCCAGAATCTGATCTGATCAGACAAAAATGAGATGTTAAGCCTTAACTTTTTATGCCAGGAGAGAGACAACGCAATAAGGCATGAATAGGGAGGAAGCATAAAACTCGTGCATAACAAGGATGAGGTACGTTAGCAGAGCATTAGAGGGGAAGCTGACAGAGCCACCGCTCTTACATACCTATTGTGTGGACAGATCTTCAGTCCCTAGTGCTACAAATCTGGCATTATTCATCAGCACTGAATTCAACTTACATTAAAAAAAAGACTTACCAGCTCATTAACTAGCACCGATTTGGGATCTAAAATGAAATCCTTGCTCACCCTCTGGGCCAGAAATCATTGATTTTTATTTATTTGTTTGTTTGTTAAAAGAGTCAACACTAATTTTGTATTTTAAGATCAGCTGCATAAAATTTGTTGAGGCGCAGTAGTGGCTGGCAGAACGGACTATAGTACTAAGTAAACAGTGATTATATCAACATCCTGAGTCAGAAAGTCACATCAATTAAGGTAAATTTTAAGAATATTTATTCTAATAACCTAAGTAAGCTTTGAAGTGATCAATTTAGAACCTGCTCCTACACCCTCCTCCCCCCACAAATGAGTGTTATATATACACTATACATTCATTAAATCAATATTTGCTCTGTTAAAAATTAATTTATTAAGCTAGTATATAGCCCAGGACAAAGGTCACACATTTTATAGAACAGTCTTGCTAAACAAGACTAGGGGGATCAATAATTCCAGTGATGTGAGAGAGTTATTGAGGTAACTCTCGCCCCACAAACTCCCATTAAAGGTAATGGGAGTTGTGCTCATAAATCCGTTATGTCTAAGTGAGAAAGCAGAACTGTTTCTTCCCTGAACTCCCTGGAATAATCTCAACAAGGGGATGTTAAAATTACTATTTTTTCTCTACACCATCCCATGCATGAGAACACTGATCTGGTTCCACTGGAAAGACCAGGGCCGCCCAGAGGGGGGGGCAAGAGGGGCAATTTGCCCCAGGCCCCGCGCTCTGCAGGGGCCCCCACGAGTTTTTCGGGGCCCCTGGAGCAGGGTCCTTCACTCGCTCCAGGGGGCCCGTGTCATGAACAGATAGCTAAGGGTTAATGTCTCTTTCACCTATAAAGTATCAGAGGGGTAGCCGTGTTAGTCTGGATCTGTAAAAGCAGCAAAGAATCCTGTGGCACCTTATAGACTAACAGACGTTTTGGAGCATGAGCTTTCGTTGGTGAATACCCACTTCCTCAGATGCATGTAGTGGAAATTTCCAGGGGCAGGTATATATATGCTAGCAAGCAAGCTAGAGATAACGAGGTCAGTTCAATCAGGGAGGATGAGGCCCTGTTCTAGCAGTTGAGGTGTGAAAACCAAGAGAGGAGAAACTGGTTCTGTAGTTGGCAAGCCATTTACAGTCTTTGTTCAATCCTGAGCTGATGGTGTCAAATTTGCAGATGAACTGAAGCTCAGCAGTTTCTCTTTGAAGTCTGGTCCTGAAGTTTTTTTGCTGCAGGATGGCCACCTTAAGGTCTGCTATAGTGTGGCCAGGGAGGTTGAAGTGCTCTCCTACCGGTTTTTGTATATTGCCATTCCTAATGTCTGATTTGTGTCCATTTATCCTTTTCCGTAGAGACTGTCCAGTTTGGCCGATGTACATAGCAGAGGGAAATTGCTGGCATATGATGGCGTATATTACATTGGTGGATGTGCAGGTGAATGAACCAATGATGGTGTGGCTGATCTGGTTAGGTCCTGTGATGGTGTCGCTGGTGTAGATATGTGGGCAGAGTTGGCATTGAGGTTTGTTGCATGGATTGGTTCCTGAGCTACAGTTATTATGGTGCGGTGTGCAGTTACTGGTGAGAATATGTTTCAGGTTGGCAGGTTGTCTGTGGGCAAGGACTGGCCTGCCACCCCAGGCCTGTGAAAGTGTGGGATCATTGTCCAGGATGGGTTGTAGATCCTTGATGATGCATTGGAGGGGTTTTAGCTGGGGGCTGTATGTGATGGCCAGTGGAGTCCTGTTGGTTTCTTTCTTGGGTTTGTCTTGCAGTAGGAGGCTTCTGAGTACACGTCTGGCTCTGTTGATCTGTTTCCTTATTTCCTCGTGCGGGTATTGTAGTTTTGAGAATGCTTGGTGGAGATTTTGTAGGTGTTGGTCTCTGTCTGAGGGGTTAGAGCAGATGCGGTGGTACCTCAGTGCTTGGCTGTAGACAATGGATCGTGTGATGTGTCCGGGATGGAAGCTGGAGGCATGAAGGTAGGCATAGCGGTCGGTTGGGTTTTGGGTTTGTTCTCTCTGGGTCCTGGACGGGACTAGAGGTGCAACCAGGTTTCTGCCAATCTCCCTGCTACAGTCTCTTATCTATTCAGAATTGTAAGTAAGAAAAGGCGGTCATAGTCTTTTACTTTTTTTTTTTTCCATTTGCATGTGTGTACTTGCTGGAAGTAGCTTAAATTGTGTTTCTGCTGGAGAAAGTTTCTTTCTATTGTTTATAGTTGAAAGACCCTGTAACTTTTTACCATCTAAAGTGCAGAGATAAACCTTTTACTTTTTCTTTCTTTTTTTATTAAAAGTTTTGCTTGTAAGACCTGTTGATTTTTTTCTCCTAGTTAAAGTTCAAGGGAATTGGTGGGGAGAAGGGAAGGATAAATTTTCTCTTTGTGTTAGATTCACGCAGCTTGAATCTGTCCGGCCTCTGGGTGAGGGGGAAGGTAACACTCCTCTCGGTGTGGTGATTCATGAAGCTGAATCAGGCGATCTCCTAGTGTACCCAGGGTAGAAAGGAGCTGGGAGGAAGAAGGGAGGGGGAAGGGAATGGTTTATTTCCCTTTGTTGTGAGACTCAAGGAATTTGGGTCTTGGGACTCCCAGGAAAGGTTTTTGGGGGGAGACCAGAGTCTATCAGGCGCTTTACACTAAGTCCTGATTGGTGGCAGCACTACAGGATCTAAGCTGGTAATTAAGCTTAGGGGAATTCATGCTAGTACCCATATTTTGGACGCTAAGGTCCAGAATCGGGAATTATACTTGACAGCCCGGAAAACTCTTGCAGGGCCGGGCCCTGGAGCTTCTTCCACTCCCAGTCTTTGCCGGCAGGGGGGTCCTTCCGCTCCAGGGCGGAAGGACCCCCCACCAGTGAATTACCGCTGAAGCGGGACCTGCCGCTGAAGTGCAACCCAGTCTTCAGTGGTAATTCGGCAGCGGGAGGCCCTTCCATTCCGGGACCCACTGCCTAAGGCCCCCCGCCACCAAACAGGGCCAGCTCTAGACATTTCGCCGCGCAGGGGGCGCCCTACTGCTTGCCGGTCCCGCGGCTCCGGTAGACCTCCCGCAGGCACGCCTGCGGATGCTCCACCGGAGCTGCGGGACCAGCGGACCCTCTGCAGGCATGCCTGCGGGAGGTCCACCGGAGCCGCCTGCCGCCGACAGCCCCAGGCCCCCGGAATCCTCTGGGCGGCCCTGGGAAAGACTAAAATTAAACTGTACATTTAATATAACAAATAGTGCATGGTTAAACTGGCATATAAAGTCCCGCTTGCTGCAGGAGTGCAAGATTTATAGCCACTATAGTTTCCATATTCATTCTCCATTTTCTTTCTCCACTTTTTTGTGACTGGACCCCCCATATTGGTTTTATTTGTTAAATCATCATATTTACAGACTTGATATTTTAATCATGGTTCCATATTGTGTAGTCCCCACTACCAAGTGATTAGGAGCGGGACACTTTCCATGAAAGAAGCCCCTGAAAAATAAAACACAGGATGATTTCAAAGCTATTTTGGCACCCTGGAATGATTGCCTTTGTCACCTTTGACTTTATAAATATCTTTTGCTTTCTTAAAGGTTGTAATTTTAAAATTAAAATTAGCATCATCATGCAGATGTGGGAGCTGTTCTATACAAAGCAGCCAAAAAGAAATGCACTGTTGCTGCTCTGGCTAACACCTCCCACACACGTAGCACCTATTGTACCCTAATGTGCATTCCAGCTCCCAGCGGTACGCTCCAGCAGCAATGCCAGGAAACTATTTACTGAAGGAAATAACTATGATAACAGGATAAAAATAGTCTGAAATGATGGAAAGCATTTTGTTCGTAGATATGTTGAAAAGAAAGGAAATGAAGCTGTTAAAAAGACAGAACATGGAGCAACACATAGAGGAGGGAAAATATTCATTTGGTTACAGCAGGAAATCTGGCAAAGAAAATGCATTTTTTCTTTCTGTGCTACACAGGCATTGCCATATACATTCAAGGCTGGTAGAGCTCCAAAGGAAGCTGATCTCCACTTGGCAGTGGGCCCATTGCTATGAGCTGCCCTTAAGTAGTTTGCCTATTTGCTTCTCTTCCAGTGCCAGTAAGGTCAAAATAAACAAGGACATGCAGCTTTCTTTGAGATGCACAGTAAACAAACCCATTCACACACCAGGGTCTCTCCCCACTACTCATGAGCTTTTATTTCCTTACTAAATCTAATGCATTGAATAAGTCAACAGTTTAACAACAAGAATATTAAGAGCCTGCAGGTTATTTTTGTTAGAACCCTATTGTGATGCTGGCAGACCAGGTGCCGCTCATGTCCCTGGCCACACTGAATACTTAAAGATACACAGCCGGAAACCAGTCTTGCTTACCTGTGTGTTTGCATTATCAAAATAGATATTAGATGTTAAGTTGGTAAGAATGTGTTTAGACTTTATAAAATGCTAGTAGGATGCTACATGAATTCATCTCACTTATAACCTCTATAACCCATGGTATAAAGTTATGTTGAGTATTTGCACTGTAATTGTGTAACTCAACAAACAGGAAAAAAACATTGATAAGGTCAAGTTCTCACACTGCATACAAGAATGGCCCATTGGAGGTAACTGAGGTATTGCGTAGCATCAAAGGAAAGAGGCCCTGTTAACTGCATTTCTAACTCACTCCAGGAATGAGAAACTTATGCATGAGTTCATCCAATCAATTTTGGACTCTGAGGTGGAAGGGATAAAAATCCCTGATGCAGAAACTGGGGCTCTTTTATCCTGTCTGGATTCCAAGGGAAAGGATTCCTAAATGTAAGCGTAGAGATCCCCATACTGCTTGGTATGGGTTAGCCCTGAAAAGACATTCAATGCTGACAGATTACATTTGTCACCTGTTGAAACCAGAGACTGAACTCACTTGTGTGTATTTGCTGCCTGCTTTAACCCATAAATAACTCATTTATTTTTCCTAATAAATAAACCTTTAGTTTATTACAGGACTGGCTACCAGCATTCTTTCTGGCGTGAGATCTAAAGTAAAAAATAATCTGGGATAAGCGACTGGTCTCTTGAGGATGGAAGCAAACTAAATATTTTGTCATCTTTCGTGTCAGTGACCATTTATCAATAAGTACAGCTGGCCTGAGCATCCAGATGTCTAAGGGGACTGTCTGTGACTCCATTATAAGACTAATGTATCATTCTGGGAGTTCCCCTTTGTTACTGGGTTAGTACAATTTCATTATAGAACCTACCACCAGTTTGAGGTTGGCACTCTTGGTCATGAACCACTCCAGATAGTGTGATACCTACATTTACATCATCCCTCCTTAAAAGAAAGCAAGAGGAGCAACAGACGTTCAACCACTTTGAAAACCAAGCCACTTATTTTGGTGATTAAACAAGGATTTAGGTAGTTGGTCTAAGTACCTGCACAGATCATCTGCCATCTGAAAATCTCATATGTAATCTGAATTTTCTATCATCCTTCCTGACAAGGGCCTGATCTTTCTAGGTGAACAGGAGTTGAGCATGTTTAGTATCCTCCATGAACAGGCCAAGTCCCAAGGCAGGAGAGAAAGATCTGTGGCCAGTGGAGTACTTGCAATTTAGCACTGTTTAACAGCATGGTGGCTTTCATGCTTGCCTAGTTGTAATGATTTAAAACTCAAGAATATTGGAAGACAAGCTAGTCCTGTTGAGATCACTCCTTTGTTTGCCAAATACTGTACATTTATAGATGTAATATAGAGTGTCTTTCAAACAGGACAACAACTAATTTGTTGCTGCAGCTGAACTTGGAAATGGGAGTTGCACAAAAAAAAAGTAGTGCAAACTGGAATACTTATATTGTGTACTCTCCATTTTCCACCTACTGGGTTGTTTGGCATCTTTCTGCCATTGTTCTGGATTGAACATGATAAGCAACAACCACCTATTGTTTTCCATCTGACTTCAAAAATGGTTAGTAGTTTATCAGTGTCAAATCTAATCTTCAACAAACAACAATGTGCATTTATACTAAGATCTGCAAAGGAGTCCTTTTTTGGCACTGCTGCAAGCAGGAACAGAGAGGCAATTAACCTCCACCACTTACAGAGAATTACATAGAAAAATAACACTAAAACAAGATGACTAATCTGAAAAATGAAAGGAAATACATATTAAAGGATGCAACTCTGTCCATCACTCAGCCCTTTATCTTTAGCTCCTGGGGGAATCTCCCACAATTAGGTGTTCTTCTGTACTAAAGGTGCAGCAGTCGAGAGGAAGGATTGAACAGGAAGTCCCACCTTGAATTAGAGTTTTCTTGGTTGTACCCACTTAAGTTAGCATTCAAATAATTTTAAGGTCTGTGTTTCATATTTAATAATTCCCAAAGTTCTAATGACATTGGTATTAAGACACCTGCCGATGAATGCATTACAACTGTACAAAAGTGCTTCCATATGGGTGGGCAGGAAGGGAAAACTGAGTCCCCTTCCTGTGAAACTTCACCACCACCACTCTTTTCTGGAGTGATAAGGATCTAAGAGGCTACCATGAAGCATGACCAGCGTTGCTCATTAAAGTAATACAATTTGGCCCCAATTTTCACCTTCTTTCTGTCAATGTCTCATTTTTCCCGTTGGCTTCCCTCCTGTCACCCTGTAAGTCAGAAAACCTCTCTCTGTTATATGGTCACAATTTCATCTACAGCATGTTAATTGGGCTTTTAGCATTAAAACTTCTTGTACTGAATTGGCCAATCAGGAACCATTCTGGAGATTTGCATCGAATCCCTTAACTGGGCTTCCTGGAATTCATGAACATTCAACATTTTTTCCCCTCACTTCATTCCAAGCTGACACTGCCTCCATCAATGAAGTAGTGAGAAATATTGTAAATTTTATCCTTTGTGTGTGGCCAAACCTAGAAAGTCACCCGAGTAGACTTTGCAATGGGCCCATTTAGGCTGGATGTTCCAACTGAAACTTTTTATCTGTGGAGAGGGGCCCACTGAGAATGGAGTGGATAATAATTACAAGTTGCAAATGTTTCCAGCATGCAGGTACACAGATGTACTGTGACCCCCTTGGTGCCAACTGGCAGATGGCATAAACTACATAGTGGTTTACAGGAATCCCCAGGATCTGATGTCTACGTAAGAGCATGCCGAAGAGTGGCAGCCAGTATCACACTGGTTATCCAAATCATTGCAAGATCTATGTACAGATAATATTTAAGGAGTTATGAATCCATACTGAAAACTACATTCTTAAAATATGGGAGTTAAAACAGGTTGCCAGAAAGTGATAAACAGGTTTTGTTCAGGAAGGGGGTACTAGACACACATCTCTGGCTGGTCATTTTATATTTCAAGACACACAAAACACCTATTTGCATTCCTGAGCCTGATGCTAATAAAGAAATTGTGAATTCATAAGAAAAGATCTGTAGTTAAAAAAACAAAATAAAACAAAAAAGCCAGCAAGGGACCATCTTATTTATGAGTAAAGAATGGATTTGGAGGGTATATCTGGTGGTCCTGGAGTACCCCCAGGATCGTTCTCTGAGAAGATTAAGCATGATCTGTCTTATAAAAGGAGGGTCACAGACAACCTGGCTGGAAAACGTTGAAAAAAATTTAGGTGAGCTAAATTCATTAGAAGACAGCATCTTGTTAATTAAGTCTAGGATCTAGAAGGTGTGTCAGGATTTTATTTTTATGTAATTATTTGTTTCCAATACTTCAGATTGCTAATTCTTGATTCTCTATACTTTGTTAAATAAACTTTTACTTGTTTTCACTAAAATATAGTTAAGTACTGCATGTTAAGCAGAGCACTGATCTGAAAAAAAACTCACAGGTGCATACTGTTCCTTTGGAAGCAGTGAATCTGAATTCTGTGAGTGTCTCCTGGACCAAGAGCTGATCATTCCAGGGACATGCTCAAAGGGCTCAATGGTTTGAATGTATGCATCACTAACCTGTAGAAAGAACAGGGCCTGCACAGGCCTGGAGGGCAGTGCATATGTTGCCAATAGCCAGTAGAGTTGGTGAGTTGACCCATCAGGTATAGACAAGGTTTCCTCATGCTAACGACCGGTAGTAGCAAGGTGCCTTGCAACCATAGGTACCCCAAGGAAGCATAATGTACATCAAGTGTCTTCCCAGGGCTTATTTCTGTATCTGCATACATACCAGCTACAGAACCTGAGAAGTCAAAAAGTTAACAAGCCAACCTGAGTACATCAGTGTAATGTAGGGTTATTTTGATTTTCCAGTCTGCAACGAATGTGCTGATGCCTTTATATGTACCACAATAGTGGAATCTGATAAATAGGCTTGTGATTGAAGCCCTTCAACTTTAAATGCCCATTTGTACATATTCACTTAGTGAGCTAAGACTCTATGTTTGTCCAAAATGTTTCCTGGGCAGATTTAAATGTGTAAAAATGTATCATCTACTGACTGCATTTTATCCGCCAAGGAACTCTAAGATCAGCACCACTATGATCACTCAAGCTATGTAACATAGATTCACTGGTCACGTGGATGGTCATTTAGGTCTGATTCAAGAAAGTATCCCTATTCAGGAAAGCACTTACACATGTCTAAGTTGTGTTATTGAAGTCAAACACATGCTGAAGTGCTTTCCTGAATCTGGGCCATCAGGGCTGGTCAAGGTGACATTAAAGTCAAAGGTAAGTTTCCTATTGATTTTAATGGGAGGTGCATAAAGCCTTTAAAGCACACATAATATGCCTAGACTGCAAAGCAGCACCCCTAGCTGGCCTGCATTAACTGACTTGGGGGCTATAAATTACAATGTAAACATTTGGGTTTGGGTGGGCGCCCAGGCTCTGGTATCCTACCCCCTCACAGGGTCCCAAAGCCCAGGTTTCAGCCCAAACCAGAACATCTACATGGCAATTTTATAGCCCAGCGGGCAGAGTCAGCTGCCACGGCCCAGCTGAGGGAGTTCTATTGCAGTCTAGACATACCCATAGACTCTACGGTGACCTAAGTCTTTCAAAAATACCATAGATGGCTGTTCCATAGCATGCAATATTGGTAGGCAGATTTTTTACTTATTATTATTGGAGGAGAATACTGAATTTTCATGATAAGACAACAGGATTTAAGGGCATGTAATACTTTGCAAGACAGACCTCATAGTTGTTTGTGCCATCAACAAGAAAGGCTTCACAAGCCCATCAGGGAAGTCCATGCTTAATTGCACAGATCACACACCCTGAACCTATGCTTAAGCATACATACCATGTCCCGAGTCCTAAGCCCTGCACTACAATGCAACAGAGAACAGCTTTGACGAGTCTACCCTGCAAGTTTTGAGGAAGCCAGAAGGGCACAAATAATTTTTCTTTGTGATTCCCAACCTAGCTTTTGATTTTCACACGAATGCAGAATGACCACATCTTTGACTTTTAGATGTAATACCAAAAGCATTTGACATAAAAAGGTAGCAGAAAATGAACCATCCCAGATACCCTTAAGCCTCCAGCTCAAGTAGGTGAGAGCCTCCTGAGGATACACAGCATTGACTTGGAACAACATGCAACAGGAATAGAGAAGAGTCCACAGTCAGATACTGTGTTTGGAGGGAGTGATATTTTCATTTTTATTTTAAAGTATGAATATGCTGAGAAGGAAATACTGAAATATAATCTAGACAGAAATATTTATACAGCAATTATAAATATTACAGAAACAGCATTCCATTGTGCTGTCTTCAGCCTCTCCTTCAAACCAAAAGCACTTGAAGTTTGTATAGATTGAGTGATCACAACTCTGTAAGCACAGATAGCAGTACTATTTATAATAATTTTTTTTTAAATCCTTGAAAAAACTATTAAGCTAATTTTAAGAAACAAATTGCTGCCGCTACATGAAGGCTCCATGGAATTTTATACAACGGATTAGCATCACCTTCGGGATGCCTTTATTAGTGTTATTATTTTAATTTAAATAATGACTTAAGATACTATCACCAGTGATTTCCTGATACCTTCTGCTGCAGCTGACAAGACCAATAACTCCTAATTATAAATGGCAAGAAACAAATGGATTGTTCCACTATAACCTGTAAACTGTATTTACCACCCATTGTTTGTCCATTTGGCAAGAATGAGATACAGTGCATTTATAAGTAGGAGTTAAACACTGCAGTTGGTGCTAAGTGTGCGATAATATCTCCTGTAGCAGGAGGGAAATGAAGCTGTGTTCCATTTATCTACTGCCGCCACCACTAAAACATTTTGTCTATTGTCTGGTATGATGTACTGTATAGAGAGAGACTATCCAGATGAAAAAGAGCTGCTTTACTAAGCAAACATTTATGTTGTATAAACATTTCCATATAAAGAAAATTTTATGTTATATAATTTTGAATGTCTTATTCTAAATGAAGATTATCCTTAACCACTAAGAATGTCACTATAATGACACAGCTCAGTTCAGCACAAAACAATATGACCACAGTAAAGAAATCGGATAACGCAAACAACTTGTTTGCTAAACAGCCATTAAAAAAAAATCAGAAAATTCAAGCTTATATATTTGGGATTATTTGTAGGCTATTAATGACAGTTTTGATACTTAACATAAAAGGAACCTGCTCCTGAAAATGCTTATTTGGGGATATAGTCTTTCCTCATGTGAGTAAAGAGGCCTTGGGGTCAATAAAAGCATCAAGCCAGTACTGCCTTATGAGCCCTGGGCTGATGGATTGTTTTAGAAAAGAATAAAATAAAATGCAAATGAAGATTTGCCTTTCCCAACAGTAATGTGGGATCTACTTAGATAAATGTGAAGATATTCTTAAAATCATTACAGCTTTCCCTCCTTTGTCCCCCCCACCCCAATTATGGCTTAGATTTTAAAAATATAAAACAGTGATACTTGGAAGATTGTCGGTGATATTTTTATGCTTTTCTTTATGTTCAGTAGGGGCTGGGGATCATTTCTTCTTTAGTATCAGAATCCAGATTAGATCAAGGCTCGTGGAGGTAATAATGGAAGCAACAGATTCCCTTCCTACTCCTTTCATGGTTAAGTAAAGTTTGTTCCTTTTTTTATTTTCTAAGTATGGTTCGGCGCCTCAAGCATGCTTGTTAGGATGGAAAAAGCGTGCAAATCCCAGACCTAGGACCCTGCCAAAAGTCTCCTTAGACAGTTAAGGCAGCCAAAAGTATGCTGAGAGCTTGCCAGAGCCATATTGGGTGACTAAAATTAAATAAACAGTTAATAAAAAGATTGAGTCAACTAGAATGAATACAAACTTATTGACTAACTGCTTTATCTGCCTTATAAAAGCCTATCTGAGATAGGAATTGAGGCCCTGCAATGATTAGAGCACCACAAGTTATACTGAACATAGGAGATGTATACAGAAAAGTATTTGCTATTATCTCTCTCAATGAGAGGAGGCTTTCATTTGAATAGATCACTGACTCATCTCTGACAGTCAGCTTCCTCCTTTAAAAGGTAAACTTGTTCTGCCCTCTGTTGTCAGCAAATTACAAATTATACCCTGCCGCAACAGGCAAACGGCAGGATCAGAGTAACTGAAATATCAATATATATTTATAACAAAGAGGTCGCACAGAGGTGTTTCAGGAGGTTTATTTACATGTTAAAGAATGTTCCTGCAGGGAGAGAGAGATGCTGAAACAGTTTGTTTTCCCTACTCAGTATCTATGATTCCATGAAAATAGAAAGGATATGACATCATATTTATATATTCATATACAACAGGTTTAAAAGTTCTCAGTGATGTAGGTATTAAAATCAATTGCTGAAGAAAACCAACACATCAGCTATGAGCATGAATAAAAGGAAAATCTATTAAAAGTTCAGGAGTTTCTGAATTTATAAACTCAACTGGGTAACAGGGAAGGTTAGCAGCACAGCGTGTTCACCCATTAGCCTCCTACCTACGAGTCAGAGTTTCAATGCCAGTTTTGTTCAGTTGCAAGTGACATGAGCATAACAATCTCAGCCTGGTTTGTGGTAGGTTTTTGTCCATCACACAAAATCATCCAATACATTTGGCACAGCTAGCCTCTGATGAGGAGATGAGAACAGATCAGGACTGAGAAGCTGATATACCTCTTGGCAGAAATATTTCTCTTCCTTTGGAGGATACAGATGAAATCCTGGCCTTATTGAAGTCAATGGGAGTTTTGCCATTGGCTTTAATGGAGTAAGAATTTCATCTATAGACTCTTAAAGCTGCAAAAACAGAAGTATTCCCCTCACCTTACAGTGGAAAGATGAGAAGAGCCCTCACAGGGAGCCACACCACATCCATAAGTAAAGTTCTGTAGCAGTTCCTTTGCATCACAGGAGTGGGAGGAAGTAGCAGTGAAGCCAACAAAGGCCTCACATTAAAGGTGGCAGGAGGCACGGCATAGCAGTCACCTAGCCTGGGCCTTAGTGGTGGTCACAGAGTGAGAAGCAGGGATTTTTTGGGAAGTAGAGAGGTCTTCAGAAGGAAACCCCACTTCTGTATATCTCCAATGGTTGCCATGTGGGGAGCATCATTCTTATACCTTAGGAGGTTCTGGGTGGGGAGATGGAAGCTAGCACAGCAGTATGGCATTTCTCTGTCTGCACAAAACCCAGCACATGAAAACTATTTCTCTTGCTCACCCCAGCTGCTTCCACTTGCTGACAAAGTCCAAGGCAATAAAAATAATCTACTTCCTCAAGCCACCTTCCTCTATTCTGTAGACTGGTTCCAGAGCTGCAGGTGAATTGGCTTACCAGACCTGACATGCCTTTCTGGAGAACCTATTTAAAATCATGCTTAGTCCCTTAACTGATGTGGTGTTTAGATGTTGCTTGTAATTATTATAACTGGGAGCATTGGCTGTTGAGAGTCTGAAAGGACAGGAAACAGGAAGGAGGAGGGAGGAGTTGAGGAGACAGAGTGTGCCCCCCCCCCAAATGAAAATAGCCACTCAACAAAAAAATTGTTTAAAAAAATGTTTTGCTCCCCCCTTCTCTCCCCATTTCTCCTTTTTAGTTCATCTTCTTGTTTCAAAAGAGAGGGGGAGGAGGATAAAATAGGGGGCAGATTGTATTAAATTAAAATAAACAGTTTCTGGAAACTTCTGAAAAAAATTCAAAGCTATTAACATTTTTCAACCAGGTGTAATTAGGAGACTTTTTGGGCTCTGGTGGAGATGAGTATTTTTAGTGTTTTCTAATTCACTTGAATTTTAGTAGAAAAAAATAAATCAACCTAAGCCCCAAGCTATCTTCAATGTGGAAAGTTGATATTCCTTAAAGGGAGCCAAACATCAGAGTTCTCATGGAAACTCAGTTGCAATATAATTATAGAGTAGTAGTCTCTGCTCTATAACAGTAACATGACTATTGTTATTTTACATTGATACTGAACAATTATGTAACTGGAGGGCCTCACTGTTGTCCCACAAACAACTTCAACAGAAGCTAATTCAGACTTTTCATTATAGGTTGCATTGTAATCCTAAATCTAAACAATTTATTGTTTCTTTCTGAATTCAAACGGTCTATCTATCAGCTTGAATCCTTCAAATTTGCTAGCAGCCTACCGTTTGAAATAAGCCCTGCCAGAGAATAGTCACAGTTCTGGTTTGTTATACACACGTTTAAATTTAACAGATGTGGCTCCGTAACTGCCCTTACATCTCCATTACAATTTCTAACAGGAGAACAGAACTGTTTAAGGGCATCTACCCAGACATCTGTTTAACTGACAGCTGCTTATGCTAGGCTGTGTTATCATTCTGAAATAATTAGTGGCAATTATTGTTAATCTCTACAATTAAAAGAAGTTCACATTTAAAAAGTGACTATGACAAATTACTACATTTTAGTTTCCAAAATGATGCAGTGAGGAAAGAAGCCTTACTCTATACAGCAATGAAACTTGACCCGATAACTGCTCTGTCAGATCCTGTATTTTTGGAGAAGGTTGCAAGGGTAAGATCCATGGAACATCTAGTTTGGTGACATAATGGATTAACACATCTATGTATTCATTTGGCTTGTGGCCTAACTAAGTTTATGAAGTTCCCCGCTTGCCCTACGTGCACTGGAATCATTTTTTTTTATAAAAAGCAAAACCTACAAATCAAGTTAATTGGCAATATCTATCGAAACAAGGCCCAAGGCTGCATGAGGAATGAGAGCGAAATAGCATTTTAGCTAAACACAGCAATCAAAAGCAGCTTAAACCAATGGATAATTAGAGAGTCACAGTTTGGAGAGTCACCAAATTCAAATCTGATGGAGATCAAATTTAATAGAAAGGGAACCTGACATTCATTAGTGAAAATAGCGTACAGTACGCAGAAGGGTTGATTGATATACAATGCTGTATTTTAATAGTCCAACAGGATTCTAAGTTCTTAGGTTAAAATGGCAAATTTCTGGAAATCCCATGGACTAATAAAATAAGTTTATAAATAGACAGAAACAGTCATACTTAGCAAATTACATAGTGCTTTATTTTAGGTTCAAAGTGCTGTACATTAACAAATATTTCTCTGTATATTTCTTTGCTATCAGGCACAAATAGCAATTTCACAGGTCACCACGTCTACTCACAACAATAGCATTGCAAATACCAAACAGAAATCTAAATGGTTTTTCAGGAAGGAGAGGCTGTTGGTGGACTGGGGAGAAAGGCTAAAGGAGGCAGTTGGAACTCAGCTTTTCTGAAAATCAGTTCACATATTAAGGTGCCTAAAATATAGACATGGGTCTCTAACTTTAGGCACTCAAGTTTGAAAATTTACCCTAAATGCCTCTCCCAAGTGTCCAAGATGAGAATTGACACAACCCAGGAATCCTATCTTCCTGTTGCCTTCTCCAAATACTAAGTGACACTACATCACCAACATGGTTTATTTTAGCTCCTGTTTCTGTGGAAGAATGGCCAAGAGACACTCATATAAATGTGGTCTCTCCTTACCCATTCTCATACTCCTCTTACCTGTAGCCAATTTCCATGAGGGTGTGAAAATCCATTCCCTCATGGGCCATCATTTAATGCCAGTTTGTTTAGCCATCCACTGATGTACAGGTAGGGTAAAATCCTGGCCCCACTAAAGTCAATGGCAAAACTCCCATGAACTTTAATGGAGTGAGGATTTCACCCATAACAGGCAAAATTCTACTCTTGGATTTATTCCCAGTATCGATCTCTTCCAGATAGCCTGCACTTGACTGTAACACAAAACTCAGTGACGTCAGGGACACTAGTATGCAATACCAAACTGCTCTGCAGATGCAGCCAAAAGCTCAAAGCTGTCCTCACACTTCATGTTAGAGGCTTCATTTATTCTGCAGTCAAAAGGGCAAACAGTTTCTTCAAGAATGCAAAGCTACTAATGCAAGTCAGAATCCATGGCAGGCACTGGAGGAGCTTCTCCATAATGATACAAGCGACCCCTTTCCTGAAGAAACCAAGAGCTCTACCTTCTCTCCACATCTCATATTGCTGCATCCCTCTCCTCTCCCCAAAGTCCTGACCTTATCTTTGGCCTGGTCTACACTGGGGTAGGGGGGAGAAAATCAATCTAAGATACACAACTTCAGCTACGAGAACAGCGTAGCTGAAGTCGATGTATCTTGGATTGACTTACTTAGCATCCTTGGGGCGCAAGATTGATGGCCACCGCTCCCCCATTGACTCCGCTTCCGCCTCTCGCCCTGGTGGAGTTCTGGAGTTGACGGGGAGTGCGTTCGGGGATTGATGCATCGCATCTAGATGAGAGGCGATGCATTGATCCCCAATAGATTGATCACTACCCACCCAGCAGGTATAGTAGATATATCCTTCGACATGAGTGTCCCACAATTCACTTCCATCCAAGCCACCAGGGCTGCAGATATGCTCAGTTTAGAGCCAGTGAAGCCATCACAGAGATAACAATGATATCGAAGTATGATTTTCCTAAGAGCTTAGTAAAAATCTCAGCCTTCTGTAAAGCCTGTTTAAAGAATTAACACAAATAGGGCTAATGAACCCAAATCATCCCTTCCAAAGTATTATACAGAAGCTGCAGTAATGGCTAAGCTTTATGGATAATGAAACATGCATGGGGATATACAAAAAAAATCATCTTCTAGCATCTGTAATACTTTAATTCATGAACACTAACGGGGTCTCTGATCTCCTCAATACACACAACCCGCATTTGCAACGGTGGAAGATTTGTACACATATAGAAGGGAGACTATGCATCCAAGGGTAATATAGAGTAGAAAGGCAAAAATTATGAAGAATCATTGAAAAACTTGTGTCGTTTTTTCCCATTGCTTTGGAAATACTCAGCAAAATGGTCACCTGAGTTTTGTGCATCTTTGGGGAAAGTACACTGTAGCATCACAAATTAATTCAGAAACAAATAGATCTAAACTATAGTTATACTTCAAGTGTAAGGCAGGATTCTCTCTAAGCACCCGTCCCCCAACCTCTTGAGAATGCAATGGCTTACCAAATATATTCGCTTGCTCAGTGATGAAAATAAGTGATTCTTATATACCATGTACAATAATAAAACATTTACACTAGCACATCCTTCCAGGGATAAGATTGTTTAGCCAGAATGGAGGGCTTAGTCGTGAGTCATCTAGAATAAAATACTTCTTGGATCTACAGGTTTAAATCTCAGCATGGTCAACTTGCTCTTCATCTTTCCAACTCAGATAAACTGAACTCCACAAGCAGTTTATTATGTGTGTGGGGTTGGGGGAAGTGGGATCTTTCAGAAGGGACCCTTAGAAAAGGGAGTCTTGCCTGCTTTCTTTGGACATTAAATGTAAACATTATTATTCATAGGAGTAGGGGGTTGCCTTGCTGCCCTGGCCATGGATTCATTTCTTCCCTTGGCTGCCACTCTTTTATCCCAGAGGTGATTGTATATCAGTGTTCTCTGTGTGCACTATGGCTCCAGTCCTGAAAATGCTTAAGCATGTGCATAACTATGCAGACATGCGATGTATCATGAAATGCAACAGGATTACTTATACTTAAGTTTTTGCAGGATGTTGTATACATTTACATACATGGGCCTTCCATTAGGGGAAGAGATTCATGCATTAGCTGTGGCCTGTGTCAAGCTGTATGCTCAGAATGTTTTTTCTTTGCTAGAATCTGTAAGACAAGAAATAATGACAGTTGCCTTCTGATGACAAGACTACAGATAACAAGGAAAGATAAAAGAAAAATATGACCACATCAGGGAAATTCTTAATTCTCTTCCTCTGTTCATCCTCTCCCCTCCACCAAACTGATGGGTTTTTTAAAAATGGGGGCCTGATCCAGTATTTGGATGTATTCAGTTCTCTTGTGTGTACTGATTTTTTGCTGCTGTAATCTGAAGTTGAGTGAGCACATACCTTGTTTATGTCTATTGCGTTAGCAAAAAACATCTGTACAAAATGAAAAATACACACATAAAAAATGCTTTTCTAACCCCCACCAAATTTCCTTCAGGAGAGGAAACTGACAACGTATGAATATAATTCAGTAGTGTTTGATGTTGCGTTCCATTAATTCTCCTCCCAGTAAACCAACACCAGAGGGCTGATATCCCTTAGTTCATTTGCCAGTAAAACAGGATATAGAAAGGATGAGTGGAAATTCTGGTCATAACTTTAGTCTACTATTTGCATCAGAAAAGTTAAAGTTTTTTTCATCCATACTTTTTTTTTTAAATATGCTGTAATTTTTTCAATGCCGATTCATATAAAAAATTTAAGCCTCCAATAGTTCTTTCCCTTGCTGTCTTGTACAGTTGACTCTTCCCAGATAAAATGAAAAGTTAGCCAACTGTGGCTGAGACCCTTAATATACATTAGTATTCCCTTATAAATTGGTTTTAAGGAGCCTCTTCAGAGCATCACGGGAGAGAGGGAGGTGTTAAGAAGGAGGGGGATTTAGAGGATATACCAGATTACATGCAATCCTTACCTTTACTTGCAAAGCATTTAAATTGCCATCAAGTCTGCATTATGAATTGGCTCCCTGGGAATGGCATCTGGCAGTAAAACATGCATAAAAGTCCCTGCTTGGATTATCTCTTTCAGACATATGGATACAGGATGTAAATGAGAACACACAAAGAAGACCAGAAAGTGAGACAGCACGTTTTGCTGCTGTTATTACTGAATCCCATTAGGTGGCAACATGCCTTCATACATAGATGGTAGGGAGAGGGAGTTTAGAGGAAAAAGCAGGTTTTTTGATTATTTAAATGTTTGTCATAACATATACTAGCCCTATGATTGGTTGAATATATTATATATATTATATATCACACACATCCCAAATACTAGTACTCTTGAGACTTGCATTAACATGTTGTTACAACTACTACTGGAACAAAAAGAAATGTAGTTTCAAAGCTAAGGGGTCTGTACATGAGTTTATTCCAAACAGCCATTTTGGTTTCCCTCCTCTTACATGGAACTGGTCCTTTAGGACTCGATCCTCTTAATGCTTAGGTACATGCTTAACTGCCATGAGTAGGTTTCACTGATTTCAATGAGACTCATAGTAGTAAAGTTAAGCAGGTGCATAAGTGTTTACAGGATTAGGGCCATAAAGCATGGAAGAGGATCTAAGCAGCAGGCTCTGGCTTCAATCTAGACTAGCTTCTTGCACATGGCCTCAGGTTTAATTGGGAAACGCTGTTCCAGCTGAGCTGTGATTGAATGAAACTGTAGGCTGTTTAGCTAAGAGTCTAAGAACTAGAGCAGCTTAACATATTTTGAACCAAGATTTTCTGCAACAAAAAATGGCATTCTTCTTAATTGAAATGTGCACAAGAGAACTTGACTGTTTTGAAATTTGTTAGTTTTCCGAAATTTTAGCAACATATTTCATCAAAATATGTATCAAATCTTTGGTCAAAAACATTAGAAGCAAAAACATTACTGAAACCCAGCATTTTGGTATAGGAAATTTTTTATAATTTTGGTAGCATTTTCAAAAGCAGTTTAAAAAGGCAGGAGATGCAGCAAGGAGTAAAATGTATGTCAGAAAAATATTCTCATTAGTTTAGATCAGCAATCACACAAACAAATGTGTGTAAGGAAACAAGGAAGTAATCAAAGGATGGCTAAGAGCTCTCCCATACAGGCAATCAGAAGCCAGGAGTGAGGTAAGGCAGCATGGTCACTAAAGGAAGAGTGCCTGATGACAGTTCTCTAGCAACCCTTCAGGTCAACGAGTGTCAATTGCAGTGAACTGTTTCAATAACTTGGTCAGGAGGCCACAGAAGAAAATGCTGCTGACATCCACACAGGTTTCCAAAGGAGCAAAGATACCCTGCTATCCCCTATAGCAGGGCAGTCACTCCACTCCGACCCTGAAGGGGTTAAAACAGCCCTGGGAAAGGGCTGCCTCGGGGAGCCAATCATGGGTAGGCTTGAGGCAGCCAATCAAGGCCCAGCTGGGCCAGTATAAGAAGGGCTCCTGGGAAGAAGAGAGCCAGATACACTCTCTGGAGAGAGAAGGACCTAGCTGCCTGAAGGAGTCTCACTCTAGCCCTGGAGTGAAAAGGGCTAGCTGCTGAGGGGAAGGTACCTGAACTGGAGCAGTGCTGGGGAATAGGGCAAGGGAGCCAGGGAGCTCCAGGCTGGTAAAACGTCATGCTGCAGGCCTTGTCAAAGGCCAATAGAGGTACTGGGGCTGCACAGATACAGCCTGGGAATAGGCAAAGGTAGCAGATCCTAAGCCCTTGCCATTGATGAAAGGCCATTACAGACTGCAGTCTGCCCCAGTGAGCAAGGGCTAGATGATGACTGGTAGTAGCCACTGAGGCAAGGTGGGTTTAGATGGTTGGGAATTCCCTAGGGAGGGGAGACCCAGAGCGGGGGGTATTGCTGGGGCACCAGGGTTCAGGAGGGACACAGGAGCCCTAACGCAGGCGAGACACTGGCCTGCAGAGGGCGCTCTGGGCTGGACAAGAGCTAATTTCCAAGATGACTAGCAAGAGACGCCATGCCAGTGAGTCTTCACTTCACTACACGCCCTGTATGGCAATGGAACCCTGACTGGGTAGAAAGTCTTCTGTGGGATCATGGGTGAGGGATAGATTGTGTCATGGCACTAATCCTCCTTCCCTTCCATGCCCTCCTTTACCTTTCAACCAGTGGCATGAAATCCTGGCTGCACTGAAGTCAAAGCAGCGTTACCACTGAATTCAATGGAGCTACTATTTTACTCTTAGTACTTGTCTAGAACCCTACTGCTATTGCAAGCATCAGGTAGAATGGCTTGACAGTTCCAGGAGATGTGCGCATTCACCTACTTCTTCTCAAACCTTATAAAGTTCAAAAAAACAAAAATCAAATATACCTGGAAATAATTACTCTAACCTCATGGTTCTTATTCCTGTTAAGTCAGGAACAGACTCGTACAGCCACTGTCAGCTTAAATGTTCCTCTCTTTTTAAAGGAACCCAAAATCTGAAATCTTGCCTTAAAAACAGAGGCGTTGATCCAAGATGTCAGGATTCAGATGAAAAGACTGCCAGGACAGTGTCAAATTTCAAGTGACAAGCTCGGTTAACTATAGGAAGGAGCAATAAACAGGATAGACCATGCTCTCTGATGGAGCTTTTAAACACGGTGATGCAACTCCCAATTCACAGATCATCTGAGATCACCTAGAAAGACCAATCTGAGAAAAGCTTTTGAAACAGCAGCTTGAAATCCAAAAAGCTGGCAGGTACCCTTTGGAAGCCTCTCATTTTGTGCACAGTTCTAAAACATCTCAAGCTGTCTTGATCAAGGTGCAAATAAACTGAAAAATGATGAGAAAACTCTGTCCATCCAGGCTTCTTACTGCTGGGTGGAAAGGACTGGGAGTGTATCTTGCACTTGTGAGTCACAGTAATTGTTCTTGTTGACCTGTGACCACTGACCTAATTCTGGAACAGTTGCTAGGCTAGCTTAATTCATATACTGTGTGCAATTTTTTTTAGTAGTTATGAGTAAAGCCAATACAACTGAAATACATACATAAAAGTATATTAACATTAAGATAGGCCTTTGTTTATTGCCGAGCCTAATAAAACCTGTCTTGTAGCTATAAATTGTTAGTATAAGTATTTGCCCTATTGTAATAAGATTTAGCTATAAGTTCTTTGTACTAGACAAGTTAAATGCAAAAGAATACACCTAATGGAATTTTGGGAGTGGGGGACTGAATACATGTTCCATTGAGGTGTTGGAAATATTGACAAATATCAATGCAAATAGCTATCTCAACAATATGAACCCCAATTATGAAAGCCACATATGGACAGGGGGCTAAAACCTAATGAAATACAGACATGGATATATAGGTGTATGAAAAGAAGGGGTATAGAAACTGATGCATGAATATTCATGAGTGGGATCATAGAAATGATGGTGGCAGCTCAAATGTCATTTCCATTTCTGATGGTCTCCACTGACTGTTTACTTCTGTCATTGTTTTATCAACCTTCATAATGTTGCATGTCAATTCTGGGGATTGCTTTATTCTTTGCATCATTTACTGTGCACTATTGTTTGCATTTGGATTGGCTTAGCTCTTAAGTAAACGTTTCAGATCTCTATGCGTGTGTATGTCTCCAATCACAAACAATAATGTTTCTTACATAGTCGCTTGAGTAAAAAACTTGTGTGATTTGCACTCTAATTTGATCAAAAGCTACATTCTCACTACAAAATAAAATCACTACCTGTAGCAGCCAAATTTGGGAAGCACAGAGCAATGGCCTCTTCAATGCTTGGCAGAATGCAAGATATGAATTCAAATCTCATTATTCTTTGCAGTACAAAGAACTAGTCTAATTCCAAGTAATCAGCACTAGGAAAGTACCTAGTTAAGGCTTAAGGGAAAATAGTGAAGGTGACAGTTCTATCTACAGGAATACAAGGCTCTAGGCATCCTAACACAATCAGTACAGCCCCCCGCCAGCAGCATTAATAAAACCATTCCAAAAGGAACTTTGCCAGGCCACCTACAAAAAGGCTCCTTTTCCAGCCTTTCATTGCCCTGGGAAGCACACCCAAAAACCCTATCAAAATGGGGTCTGAAGGAAATATATTGTAAATCCAAGGACTCAGGGTTCTGCCTGCAATTTCATTGTTCTCTACATTGTAATATACACTGGAAAAATATAAAGAAGCATTTGAAACTGCTGAAAAGGCCCGTGGTGATGATCCTCTAAAGTGACACTATAAACTTAGGTGCTCGAAAATTAACTAGCAAAGACAGAATCTTTATCTTTAAAAAAACTAGCCCCAACCCAGCTAAGTCCTCATCTGAAACCTCTCTTTTACACAATGTACTAGTACTCTCCTGCCCACTGTCCCTAATTTGACCTCATTAAAAGAGACCAAACAGGACTGTATTTTCTCTCTTTTCTTAGGGCTTGTCTACATCACAAAGTTGCAGCGCTGGTGAGGGGGTTACAGCGCTGCAACTTAGGAGGTGTACACATCTGCAGGGCATCACCAGCGCTGCAACTCCCTGTTTGCAGCGCTGGCCGTACTCCCGTTTTGTCTCGGGTGTAGAGGATCCAGCGCTGGTGATCCAGCGCTGGTAATCAAGTGTAGACACTTACCAGCGCTTTTCTTGACCTCCGTGGAATAAGCAGGTATCCCAGCATACCTGAGGAAGCCTCTGGTAATCAAGCAGGTCTCCTTCCCTGCGGTTTGCAGGGGGGATTGGGGAACGCGAGAGCAAACCGCGGCGAAGCTGGTCTCCTTCCCCGGTTTGCTCTCGCGTTCCCCAAACCCCCGTGCAAGCAGGTCTCCTTCCCTGCGGTTTGCAGGGGGGTTCGGGGAACGCGAGAGCAAACCGCAGCGAAGCTGGTCTCCTTCCCCGGTTTGCTCTCGCCTTCCCCGAACCCCCCTTGAAGCCGCCCAACAGCGCTGCAGTGTGGCCACATCTAACACCACTTGCAGCGCTGGTTGCTGTAAGTGTGGCCACTCTGCAACGCTGGCCCTATACAGCTGTACTAATACAGCTGTAACAACCAGCGCTGCAAAATTTTAGATGTAGACATACCCTTAGTGGTATACCCATGCAGGCCTAGCACAGCAGGAAATCATCTCCAAATTTAAGGCCTTGTCTGAGACATTTAAGCCGGTTGTTCCCTAGATCAGTGGTTCTCAAAGCCAGCCCGCCTCTTGTTCAGGGAAAGCCCCTGGCGGGCGGGCCGGTTTGTTTACCTGCTGCAAGAAGTGAAAGTAAGCCAACACGCCCCAGTACGGTGTACCGGGGCTGCCCAGATTCTCCAGGAGGCAATTTAAACAGTCTGGGGCTCCCAACAGCAGCTGGAGCCCCAGGCCCTTTAAATTGCCACCAGAGCCCCGCTGCTGGAGCCCTGGAGTAGCGGCACGAGGGCTCTGCGGTTATTTAAAGGCTGGTGCTCCCACTGCCTCTACTGCCCTGGGCCCTTTAAACCACTGCTGGAGCCCCACTGCCGCTAACCCAGGGCTCCAGGGTCTATTTAAAGGGCTGGGGTGGTAGAAGCAGGGGAGTCCTGGGCCCTTTAAATAGCCCCCGGAACCCTGGAGTAGTGGTGGTGGGGCTCTGGCAGCCGTTTAAAGGGCCCAGGGGGGTAGTGGTGGCCGATCCCTTTAAACAGGCCCTTTAAACAGCTGCTGGAGCCCCTGGCTGCTACCCCAGCACGGGAGGACACTTACCAGTACAGGGCAGGCCAGAGCTGGCTCTGATCCCGCCCATCCCAGCCTGTTCCACCTGAGGCACCGCCCCTTCCAGGGGCTAGAGCCAGAGCCAGCCCCAACCCAGCCCCTATTTCTACCTTCACCTCTGCCTGCTGCATCCGCAGGTTCAGCCGATCGCGGCTCTCACTGGCCGCAGTTTGCCGCTCCAGGCCAATGGGGGCTGCAGGAAGCAGCGCGGGCCAAGGGATGTTTCCCTGAACAAGCAGTGGATTGACTTTGAGAACCACTGCTCTAGACTGCTATTGTGACTTGGTTCATTGCCAGTAAACCTCAAACTAGGAATAGGAAAGTGGAGCACGTTATTGTTGCTGTGATGGTGATAGTAACTAAGAGCCTAACTGTGGCTACTTTGTGTCACACCCAAGGAGAGGCTGATTTATGTCCTGAACAGCAGATGCAGGTAGATCCCACAACAGTAGCACAAACAGCTGCACCTGATTAGCAATATACATGGGTCAAGAGATTTCCCCCTCCCTTCTTTGAATTTTCTGCCACAGTACAGGCCCAAACTTTGCATTCTCCCACAGTCAGAAAAAAACAGACAGCTGTACCTCCATTCAGATATAGGGCGACCAGACAGCAAATGTGAAAAATTGGGACGGGAGTGGAGGGTAATAGGAGCCTATATAAGAAAAAGACCCAAACATCAGGACTGTCCCTATAAAATCTGGTCATCGTATTCAGATATGCGAGAGAGATGTAACAAGGAACTAACACAGAACTGTGCTTGATTAAACAACTTCAGAAGAACAGGGCAAATGTAACCCTTCTGTTGAGTGTACTGGATGGGGTCCTGATCATGGCTGGAATTACTGCAGGGTTGATAATTCAAGAAGGAGCCCCCCACTACAACTCATCACAGAGGTCACACTCAATGAAAGCAGGGCCTCCTTTTGTCCTGGACGCTGGCATCCAATTAATTCTAATGCTGGCATCCAATTAATGTTGGTATGAAGGCTGAGATTCTAGAAATAAATCTTAGTGGGGAAAAGTAGCACTTACTACACAATAGTAACATGCACTTCTGTAGTGAGCAGAGAAAGCACAGGAAATATCCTTTTGGTAATCTCAGTTTTGCAGTGTGTTCTCCACTGCCATCTCCTGGTTCCATAAGGCTTACCTTTATTGACTGGACAGGTAAAAGAAAGTACACTAGAATATGGAGACGTATCTTCTACTAAAGTAAAAATATAAAATAATTACTATGTAACTATAGTGTGTTTGCTTGGCAGGGTCCTTCAGTCTTGTCTCTACCTCTGAAACAAACTATAATTAGAGTAAATTGAAGGAAAAGTGACATACATCTTTGTCTGTTGAGGCCTGGACACTGATATTTTCCACTGTGTCCACCAGAGAAGAAGACAAAGAATAACAATGTGTTGGGGGAAGAAGGGTGGTGAAGGGTTCTACTGCCCCCCCCTCTTTTTTTTTTTTAATAAAGACAGTAAAAAAAATTCTTCCCTCCACACCCACTTTTCTGGTCTAAAGCACCTGTCAGTTTTAACCCTGTAGATTGGGCTTGTACAGGATTCCAGACAGACAGCTGCACTTCTGACATGTTCCACTAAGACTTTGCCATGTAAAAGCACGATACACAGCCAGTTCAAATTTTTCCTCAGAGTAGCAGCACAGAACTGGTGGAAGGAACCCCTGGGCTCACTAATGCATTCTCTTTTTCTCTTTAAAAGGTACACACAGGAAAAGCTTGCATTGCCACTGCCCAATATTGTATTTATTCTGTGGAGCTTCTAGCTATAAGGTCCCAATCTTACAACTTAATGGGGATGTCTTTATATACGCAAAGGGATTCAACTTTGCAGATGCAAGTGCAGAGTCAGGATCTGTATTTGCATATAAAGCGTGCGTACACTTTTTCCTAAATGGAAGGTGGAGTGTGGCAGGAATCACTAGTTTTAAAAAGTTACAAGAAGATTTCTTCTCAAGAATGCTCAAACCGGAGCATTAAATACTAGAGAATACTATTCAGAAAGGATATAAGAGAAAGTGATTATCCATGAAGTAAAGCTCTTATTTCTGCTTGTCTTTGGTCAGTCTTATATACAGTAACATAAATCATAAGAACTTAAGAACTGTGACAAAGTTCCTCCTCTACCTTGGTGGGTCCTGCGCTTATTGGCAGATTTGCTCACTTCAGTGATCTTCCCCACAGTCTGGATCAGCTCCTCCTGTGTCTGATCAGGAGTTGGGAGGTTTGGGGGGAACCCAGGCCCACCCTCTACTCCAGGTTCCAGCCCAGGGCCCTGTGGATTGCAGCTATCTATAGTGCCTCCTGTAACAGCTGCATGACAGCTCCGCTTCCCTGGGCTACTTCCCCATGGCCTCCTCCAAACATCTTTTTCCTCACCACAGGACCTTCCTCCTGGTGTCTGATAATGCTTGTACTCCTTAGTCCTCCAGCAGCACACCCTCTCACTCTCAGCTCCTCACACACACTTCCTCTCCTCTGACTCCCCGCCACCTGACTGAAGTGAGCTCCTTTTTAAACCCAGGTGCCCTGATTAGCCTGCCTTGATTGGCTGCAGGTGATCTAATTAGCCTGTCTGCCTTAATTGGTTCTAGCAGGTTCCTGATTACTCTAGTGCAGCCCCTGCTCTGGTCACTCAGGGAACAGAAAACTACTCATCCAGTGACCAGTATATTTGCCCTCTACCAGACTCCTGTACCCCACTGGTCTGGGTCTGTCACAGAACATAAGAACGGCCATATTGGTTCAGAACAATGGTTCATCTAGCCCAGAATCCTGTCTCTGACAGTGGCTAGTGAAAGATGCTTCAGAGGGATTGAATAGAACATGGCTATCTGGTAGTTGGAGGTTTAGTGACACCCAGGGCACAGGGTTGTGCCCCGACTGTTGTTAGATGCTATCGGTGTGGTGCTCTGCTCTGTTCAACGTTGATATCACTTGACTGCGTGCATGTGTTCCCTCTGTGTGCTGTCCCAGCTCTTTGAAGATAGCTGACACAGCAGACCCAAAGAGAACCCTCAATGACTACAGAGTCTAGTAAGGTACGAAGGCACTTCGGCCAGGTTTATTGCCGTATTGGACACAATAATAGCTCCCTGTAGATTTCTTAGTCTAATTCAGGGCATACTACAAGTATGTGCCCCCGGTCAAAGGACTCGGCTCAGTCAATGGTGGGACTTTCCACTGCCCCCTCAGCCGGACAAAGACACCGCCCCAGGGATGCATTCTTATAAACAGGTACAAACAAGTTACACATCGCTCCTGATGTATTGAGGTGCAACCCCTCTACGTAGCAAGGTACAACCCCTCTACATAGTAAGGTGCTGCCTCTCACCTTGTACATGTTGGTTTGAACAAAACAACGCTATCCATCATATTACCCTTTTGCCCCTGTCATTGGGATGGGTCAGTCTGTTCCTTGTTATCTGCGTGGAATGTGCAAGTATGTGAATGTTCTGATATTCAGTGTTCAGTACCTTTTAGGTATGTATCTTCTTGCAGCATCAGCCCTTTCCTTGCCAGCTTCTGTGAGCAGGGCCTGACTCTGGCTCACAGCTTAACTTTGCTTTACGTTAGCAAAAAGTCTTGACCATTAGTTTAGTTCAGGCCTCAGGCCTCATACCGGGCCTCTGATACCAAGGTTTATATCTTAGGGCCTCCTCTTACTACACTGACCATTTGGCTAATAGTCGCTAATGGATCTATCCTCCATGAACTTATGTAATTTTTTTTTTAATCAAGTGATACTTCTGGCCCTCATAACATCCCCTGGCAATGAATTCAACAGGTTGATTGTGCAAAATAGTACTACCTAGGTTTGTTTTCAACCTACTGCCTATTATTTTCATCAGGTAAGCCTTAGGTCTTGTGTTATGAGAAGAGGTAAATAACATTTCTTTATGCACTTTCCCCATGCCATTCATGATTTAATAGATCTCTGTCATAGTCTCACCTTAGCTGTCTCTTTTCTAAGTCAACTCAGTCTTTTTAATCTCACCTCATACAGAAGCTGTTATTTACCCTTAACCATTTTTGTTGCCCTTCTTTTTACTTTTTCCAATCCTAATATATCTTCTGTGAAAGGAGGTGACCAAAACTGCATGGTATATTCAAGCTGTGGGTGTACCATTTATATTGTGGCATTAAAATATTTTCTGTATTATCATCTATCCTTTTCCTAATGGTTCCTGAGAAGAGGTTATTCAGCTTGTGCAGTAACTGCAGTTATTTGATATGTGTCCATCCCTCTATAGGTGCTCCAGTTCAGGTGTGCATGTGCCTCAAGTCCTTGATCTGAGATTTTTCTGCTAACAGTGCCTGTATGGCCCGCGCATATGCCCTGTGCTTCCTCATGCCAGACACCAAGGCTATAGAGGGATGTGCACGCAAACCGCTCTCCATTCCTTCTCTACCCAAACGCCTCTACAGAGAGCAGTCTGAAGCAAAGGGAAAAGGAAGGATGGGCAGTGGAGCACCAATAAGGGGACACATCTTGAAGAACTGCAATTAGCGCACAAGGTGAGTAACCTCTTCTTCAAGTGGCATCTCTATGGGTGCTCCACTTCAGCTGACTTCCAAGCAGTTTCCACAGAGGGAGGAGGGAGCTTCAGAACTGAAGATAACACTGCAGTACCCAGAGCTGCATCGTATCTGACAGCATAGATTAAAGCATAGTGCTTCAAATAATTTATCTACTGAAGCCCACATAGCAGTCATACATCTCTGAAACCAGTGCATTCCTAAGCAATGCTGTGGATGTTGCTTGTGCCCTGGTATGATGTGCTATCACACTTTGAGGAAGATGAATGCCTGCAATCTCACAAGTGACAATACCCCCAGATATCTTTCTCCATAGTTTGAACAGAAATTATGGCTCCCTTGGATTTACCCATGAAGGAGATGAATAGCCTGCGTGACCTTCAATATTGCTTGGTCTCATCCAAGTAGAAGGCCAGAGCCTTTCTAACATCCAAAATAGGAAAACAGGACTCCTCCAGAGAGTTATATGGCTTCAGGAAAAATAATGGTAGATGAATGGAATGGTTAAGATGGAACTCTGAGAGAACCTTAGATAAGAATTTAGGATTAGGGCATAAAGAAATCTTATCCTTGAAGAATACCATAATGGGTGGTTCTGCCATCAAGGCACCAATCCCCCAACTCTATGGGCTGATGTGATGACAACTAAAAAGGCTGCCTTCACAGATAAATGGAGTAGAGAACAGGTTGCCATAGGTTTAAATGGATGTTTCATTAGGTAATTGAGTACTAGGTTCAGGTCCCAAATCAGAGCTGGATCTCTACTCTGGGAACAGGAATTCTCCAATAGACAATACAGGATGAGAAAATATGAAAAAACCCTCTGTTGTCAGATGAAAGGCTGATACTGTGGCCAAATGGATCTTAATTGAGCTAAATTATAATCCTGATTTCTTCAGATCCATCAGATAAACAAGAGTGATTGAAAGAGGCACAGATCCAGGCAAGAAGTGGCAACGACAGCACCAATGGGAGAATTTCTTCCATTTCTGCAGGTAACTAGTATGGGTTGACTCTTTCTACTACCCAGTAACACCTGTTAGACTCTTCCTGCTCTGAGGAAGTGCAACACTGAGACTCATTAAGGAATCACACCCAAAGGTAGAAAAACCCCTAGACTTGGGTAAAGCATGCAACTTGCATCTTATGAAAGGAGATAAGGAGTAGTCAGGAGCTTGAGTGGTAGATGGATGTATAAATACAGCAAATAAGGGTACACAGCAAGGGAGATCTTGTCCTCCATGTTTGACACACAACATGCAAGACATGTTGTCCACGACTGATTGATTTGCTCCAATGAAATGCAGGCAATGGAAGCAGGCATTCCTGACAGCCCTGAGCTCCAACAGATTGTAAGGAAATCCCTGTAAAGAAAATACAGTTTATAAGGGCTTCTTTTGGACTCATCAACAGCCAGAGCCTAATTTCCCTTAGACAGGTTCGTAACCGCCAATACCAGAGGAGGAATCCTTTGACTCAAAAGTACCATGTTGAGAGGTCAAGGCTTTGGAGATTGTAAGGGACTTGGGCTTTCTCGGAACAGTCTCCTTCAGATTAAAGTCCATACTCCCCTTTTTGAGAGCCCTCTCAAAAGACCTCCTCTTCTTACAGGAAGCCTGAGTCAAGGTGGAAGGATCTGTCCAGAGACAGATGTATAGGAGGGGTCTCCTGACCACACTCAAATGTTGGTCAAAATGAGCACTCCATCATTAACAGTCCGAGTTTATACCCCTGTTCTTCCTTATCCTCAGTTTGAGGGAAAGGCAGAAATTGCATTTCTGACAGACGTGGGACTCCCCCAAACAACAGAAACAAAGAGTGGCTGGCTCACAGATAGAGCCTCTCATCAGGAGCAGCAGTGTTTGAAGCCTAGTGAGCTAGGCAAGCCCTAGAAGAAAAGGCTGCCAAACAAAAAAAGAGGAATAAAAAAACCCCTATTCACTCATTAACATTTACTAACTATAGCTACTAACAACTAATTATACTAACAAAACCTAAACAACTAGAAGACCACAGAAGAGCCGAGGCACACACAAGGAGGCACACTAGGGCGCCATCTCAGGCTGAAGGAAATGAGAGCCGTTCACCTGCACATCCCTATATAGCCTTGGGTCTGGCACGAGACAACACAGCATGTGTGCATGGGCCAAACAGGTACTGCTAGCAGAAAAAAAAAAGTCTGATCGAGGGCTCAAGAAGCACATGTGCACTTCAAGTGGAGCATCCCTAGGGACACTACTGGAAGAACGATATTAGCTTTTTTGATGGATGCTGCACATTAGGCAGATGTTTTCAGAGAACTATCGACAATAGTTGGGATTTCCCCCTCACCTCAAATCAGACAGCTGGCCATGGATACAAGTCAGAGGCAATATTTTTGACTTTTGTTTTTAGTTCCAAAAGAGCAATATGAGACAGCAAAAGATCTATTGCAACTCATTTTTGTGAGATATACTGTAGGCTGTAAGATGCAACCAAACAACATCACCACAGATGGAGACCTGTTATATACTGACTTCAATGAGAAGCAAGTGGCTACTGCTCATGAACCTTCAATCACTCAAAACCTGCTGGGATTCCTATACAGCTCACAATTAGGGTTCCATTCTGCAAGACACTGAGGCACTTCGGTCCCAACTTACCAAAGCATTTAAGCACATGCTTAACTTTCAACATGTGAGTAGTACCATGTTTTGCTGGACAGGGGCCAGAGTAGTCAGCAGCTTGCAGGGTTGAGCCCCAGGTTAATTTCTGGGATTTATATTATTTTACAGGTTTAGATTGTTTATCAATGTTAAATTAACACCAAAAAGTTGAGGAGTACAATAAATGGATGTGGACGTTTTTAATTATTTCGTTGTAAAGTTAAATGGGGCAGGCATTAGTAAACAATTCCTAAGTTTGTCCCTGCTGCCACAGAGGCTAACATGGAAGACACTTAGCCTCTGTTTTGAGCAATTGTACTTGACTGAGAATATATGGATTATGCTATCATAAATGGGACAGGTTTCATTGAACTTATTTATTCTTCTGTTGCTAGGCCACATTTTAAGATCATAGGTTAAAGCAGGCATAGTCCTACTTCACATTGGTACAAATGGTTCTGGACACAATATTGATTAGCACTCCCACTAGCAGCCCCAGCTTCTCTCTTTAGACTAGGAGTGATCATCCCCTTCCTAAAAAGAGACAAAGAGTCCTGTAAAAGGAACAGGAGTACTTGTGGCACCTTAGAGACTAACAAATTTATTTGAGCATAAGCTTTCGTGGGCTACAGCCCACTTCATCAGACTCACAGAACAGAACATACAGTGAGGAGATATATATACATATAGAGAACACGAAAAGGTGGGAGTTCCCCAACCAACTCTAAGAGGCTAATTAATTAAGATGAACTGCTGTCAGCAGGAGAAAAAAACCTTTTGTAGTGATAATCAAGATAGCCCATTTAAGACAGCTTGACAAGAAACTGTGAGGATACTTAAAATGGGGGAAATAGATACAATGTGTGTAATGGCTCAGCCATTCCCAGTCTCTATTTAAGCCTAAATTGATAGTATCTAGTTTGGGACCTTATAGACTGAAAGTAGTATTGGAGCATAAGCTTTCGTGGGTGAATACCCACTTTGTCCTTCTGACGAAGCGGGTATTCACCCATGAAAGCTTATGCTCCAATACTTCTGTTAGTCTATAAGGTGGCACAGAACTCTGTTGCGTTTTTCAAATCCAGACTAACACGGCTACCCTTCTGATACTTGACATCCCCTTCCTAGATTTTCAAATCATTTAATTTTAAATCATCATTTCTGGTTATATTTGTCTGTCTTATCCTAAAGGAAAGTAGTCAATTTCCCTATCACAGGACTGTCCTGCTGCTGAATCCAAAGATAATTAATTGGTTTATGATTCCACAATGGAGATCGTGTGTTTAGCTGCATGAATCATCTACTGAGCTATTTCTTGGTTCTGACATTAAAAGCTGGCTTCTAGATGCTGGTTCATAATGAACTCTGATAAGTGGCACAGATCAGCCAGAAAATGAAAGATATACCTATTTTCAGAAGCCCCGAGGTACCATCAACTGCCACCACACATGCAGGTAGTCCACAAACACTATCACTGATATGGGTGTTATAGATTACAATATCTATAGGAAAGGGGAAGTCTAAAAGCACAGTGCTGTAACCTACATGTAGTTCTTTTTCTGAAAATGAATCTTTTCTGCCCAAATCTTGGACCAGGCTTCTTCTTTTAGTTACTTCCTAAATTTCTCTATTTAGATGCAATGGCGCTAGCCAGATCCACAAGCTGCAGACAGAATTGAACACAAACGACTTCCCAAGCAAACAGCTCTTTGAGAACAAAAGGTCTGAGTAGTGGCTACCCATTCTTTGAGGCTAAAAGGAGAAATAGTGTTATTTAATGTTTTTGGACTGTATACATTTGTGTAGATTTCACTATTTTCAATGTATAATCATCATCTACAACCTTTCATTTTAAAGAATTCCAGAGCACTTTACAAACTCACCACCCAATGCTGCTTTCACTGACATTTTCAACTCATGTACGATGACGATTTAACCCATATTTTTGAGGAGAGAATCAATAACAGAAGAAATATAAAAAGATGGACAATGAAAAACAACATGGAGGCACTGCAGAAGAAAGAATTATTAGGCTACTGACAGGACAAGATGATGCAGATTCGGCATTAGAACCTTTGTAACAAAGCAATATAATGGTGAGGTGGGGCTTAAACACTTGAGATAATATTAAATAATAGAAAAAAGAAATCAATTATTTTGGATCCTTAATTTGTCTTGCCCTAAAATCCTGTACTCAAAAATGAAACAATCTGAAGCCATTTGAATGGGTTTCAAACAACTTTGCAAAATTCTGATTGACCCCTGCCCAGAGTGAATAGTTTTGTTTGCTTGTTTTAGAGGAGTCTGTAAAATAGAAGTTTTTAACTGTAATCATCATGGTAAAGCACAGAAGAGCAGACTTGAGCCTACGCTGGTAAATTTTCAGGGTAGCTTTGCAACATTGGTTTAAAGTTGGGTATGCAATTCACTAGCAAGTCATTATCTGTGAGCTTTCCCGTTAGCAATTTCCTAACACCTGTGGGCCTTTCCTGCAAAGCCCAGTAGAGGGCAGTTTATGCTTTTCTAAGCCATTCATGAGCAAATGAGTGAGAGGAACAACTAGCCTCCTTTTAACAGTACTGTTCTCTGTGCGATTCACATAGAAAATGCCCCTGCCAAACAGATAACTGGAATACAAACCTAGACATTTCTAAGCTATAATCAATTTCTCTACCCAGAGTTTTGTTGCTTTGGAACTAAGCTAATGATTGTACCTTCCTTTCTATGGCCAAATACCCATTTAGTAATACATTTTAGTTAGTTGTACATGGTAAATTGGCGGTACTCATGAGCTCATCATATGGCCTGAGATTAACCAGAAGGGTTACACCTGCTGTTACGCACCTGATTTAGCACACATTTCTTCACTTGGATAAGCAAACAAAATGTATACAAAGGTCATCAAGTCCTTCTTTGAAGTAAGATTAGGAGGAGGAAAAAGACCGACCCAAAACAAAACCATCACAATCCCCTAAAAATCACCATAATGAAGGCCCACCAAGGCTTGGCATTAATACCAAAATGTCATTTTTCTGGTCGCAGAACCAGTCCTTTTTATAAAAAATGAGATATCCCATGAAAAGACTCCTTCAACAAATGGCAGTTGTGATTGCATGTTTTATTGGGAAAGACATATTCCAGTTAGAGACATGAAGAAAGCACATAGAGTAGGAGAGATGAGAATCAAAACTGAAAAAAGAGTGAGATGTGTTGAGTTAAACATGCCTGTCCAAGGAGGCATCCACAGACCTCTACAATTCATGCTGAGAAAACCAAACGCTCCAGTCCCTGAACAATATGGGCCTCTTCATCCAATGTATTAGGTTTGGCTGAACTATATTTTTCTCTCTGTTCTGGATGGTACCCTCTCCAAGCTAGTGAGCATTGACCCCACTGTGTTTACACAGCCCTAAACATGCTGACAACAATAACCATCATTGAAATAATTGTCAATGAGTATACAACAGAGAACATGATAGAGTTTTGTTAATCAATTTGTTCTTCAAAGATCTTTTCGTTTGAGATTCCATTCCGGATCTCCTTCAGGAGCCATTTTCCCAGAAGGACAGATAATGCTACAGGGAGACAACCCCTTCTTTGAATTAGTACTTCCTTGGGGTTTGTAGGGTGAATCCAATCTCTACTCTGACCTCCTCCCCCAGAAAGAAGCATCTGTATAAAACTCCACGAGATTCAGCTCACAGAATTCCCAGTCTCCTTCTTATGGGTTTTACTAGAAAATGGGTAAAATGGAGCCCTAAATGTGGCACCACTGAAATGCAGCCACTGCTGGGGTAGAGAGAGGCTCTCAGCCCAACAGACATGGATCTGGAAAAAATTTTCTAATGTTCCCAGAGTATACTCTTGTTCTTGCAAAACATGCCAGGAGATCTTTAGTATCCATGGAGATGTTAAAAATAAGGTTCTATTTGTTCATCGAGAACCCCTTCGAATAATCTGCTGTAAGGATCTATGGTACTCAAATATATCTTGTAAGGCTGAAGGGCTAAGTCAACCCTCCTGGCATTTGAAGCTGCTGTTTCAGGGAGTATAAATAATTCAAACCTGAGGTTTAAACCTCTCAGCCACAACTTACCCCTGGCTATTTTGCTCCTTCTCATGCAGTGTAGCCAAATAAGCACGAGACTAGTGATTCTATGTTATCTCTTACAAGAATGGTTAGAAAGGAAATTCCTCCATTTATATTATTGTTGCCCCAGGGAATCGCACATTGAACCATGTTGCTTTGGGACTGACAATCCCTTAACATTCTGACAGTTTATGCACTTGAGTTGCTACAGCTCACCAAAAAGAAAAAATATATATAATCTCGTAAAATCTGTAACACTGAATAATTCAGTAAGTATATTCATCCATACTCTCAAAAAAATCTGGAGAGTGAGTGGTAGTTTGTTGCAGCTGCATTTGATGCATATACAGGATTTCTCAAGGGTTTTGTAGCAAGTGAGGAAGCTGAGAATTTTGCCAATGGTTGTGTATATGTCTTTTGGGTGGAAAGAGATCCATCTCCGGATTACCTCACCAGTACTCATGAATCCTGCATATGATGTTATATACCAACAACATAAATTACACAGCCAGTTGAACAGTATACAAAACATAATTAAGTGTGCTGTGCATTTTCCTACTCCCTTCCAATTTGCTAACCCAGTAAACAGACATTCCAAATAATACCTTGATCAATTTTCTGGAAACTGAATCAGAGAAGGTAAAAGAAAAACCCTGAATTTTCAATCACTATCAACTGTGAACTCTCAGTGCCACACACTCCTCTCCTACGTTCAATCCATTCTATTTCTTGTTTTGCTGGTGGAAAGCACCCTTTCATCCTGCCCTCAGGCAAAAAATCAACCTAGGCAAATCTTGAGATCACTTAGCTGTGCATCCCTACCATCTGTACTCTTTGCATCAACTGCCTAAGGCTACCCAACTTCCCCTGTGTGCATCATCCTCTAAAGCTAACTCCACTCACCCAGTCTGACCATGTGGGTTCCATTTAGCAGCTTCATTAATAATTTACCAGATGAATACAAGAGACAAACCCTCTCCCAACTTGCTTTTTCAGACAAAGAAAAGGGTCTAATAATACTACATTGAGTCTAACCAGATTTTGCTGGGGTTGTGAGATGAGAAAAACATGGAGATTTTCAATGCAGGGAAGCTGCAGTGTGAATCTAAGTAGCAAAGCGTATGAATAATCAAATACAAAATTAGTGGAAGATAGAACTTGGTACTAAACATCACGGGAATCAAGACTAGCAATCAAATATGGATCAGGCATACATTTAGGAGGATAGCTTGTCAGCGTAAACTAAATTTAAAATATATATTTTGGTAAAGCAGATTACTGTAATATAATTTACTGCTCTGAATGCCGTAATGCTTGGAATTTGAAATGTGAAGGATTCTCACACAGCCTATTGCTTTTGTGGTTGCTATTTTAACAAGATGTCCGCTTTTTTTTTTTTTTTAACCAATGGGTGTTCATGAATTCCTATTTTTACTGATTTCTAATTTTTGGAAAATAAACAAAGAAGAATAAATGGACTGAACTACACATCTACACAGGAAATCAGCAATTATTTTTATTTTATTAGGCTAGTTAGGAAACAGTACTGTTATAGTTCACTGTCAGAGTTGATAGACCAAAGGGAGAGGGAAAAAGAGACCTATCTCAGTCCCCATCAGAAATTAAACAGACAATATGAATGTTGTAGTTCTTAATAACATGGTTTGAGGCTTGCTACTGACTATGACCTGAAGTTCTTATCAGATCTAGGAGTAGGTTAGGTCAATATTTGGCTGTGACCTGGAAAGACCTGAAGGTATTGTTTCCGATAAAGCAGATGGAATACTTCTCACTAAGCCAGTAGCAAACTAATATCCTAGAATAGTGATAGAAAGCACTGTGTTACTGGAGGTCCCATCTTTTGTAAAACATGCAATTGATAATTATACATCCATTTTAAGCCACTCTTTGCCATAGTATCTGGCTTGGTGGGATGGCAGGAGGAGGCGGTCTTTCAGGTCCTTGACTACTTAGGGCTGTAAAGAGATTAATCAAAAATAGAGCTGATACAGATAAGAAGCTAGCTTGTGTGGAATCAGAATGTTGTGCTCCTGACAATGTGCTCCAATTAGTGGAACAACCACTGTACGTTGAACTAGTTTCCACATGGCCTTCAAGGTCAGCCTGAGGAAGAGTGTGTTGGAATAATCCAGACTCAGTGTGACCAAAGCATGGAATTTGGTCTCAATCAGTTGAGGTCACTGCCATGTAACTATTTTTCCACTTTTTGTTAACTCTGCCATCTTGTCTAATCCAGATAATTTGGGTAATTGCATATAACCTACATTAATCCATATTTCAGTTTCAATTGATATGCCTGTTCACTTCCTGTCATAAAAGAGAGTTGTACAGCACTGTGTGTATTGCTAAACAGCTGATGTGTAGCACCAGAAGGGCAAACAGTAACCAGACAGACCTCTGTAAATTAGACAGTGGCTGTTATTCCATAACTGTTACTCTCAGAATATGCAGTATTGTTGTAACCACGTCAGTCCCAGGATATCAGACACACAAGATGGGTGAGACTAAAAAAATCACAGTCTTAATAAAGTCACTGAATTTATGGCTTATTACTATCTGTAACTCACTAACCCCCCTTTTTGTCCTATGGCCACACAGGGATGTTAATGGGCCACTTCACCTTGAATGGTTCCTTACAATATGTGCTAACCACTTATGCTAAACTATCTGTTCAATCTTGTTTTTCGCTGGGACATTCAGTACTTTTCCCAGCCCCGAAGAAGTGTTCTGTGTTGTTCAAAAGTCTGACTCTCCCACCCATAAGTTGGTCCAATAAAAGATATTACCTCACCCACTTTGTCTCTAATTCCTAGAATATGTTGATTTTGTACTGAAGTACCTCAGGAAACCTAAAACTGGATGGGAATTGTACAGGGAACAAACTGGCATGTTTGTAAAATGTAAAAAAAAAAAAAAAAAAAGTTATATGGGTTTTCAAATCCCATTATCTCCAAATGAATTAAATAACCTTGGGTCGTGGCTCCCACTGGCCATGGTTTGCTGCTCCAGGCCAATAGGGGCGGCGGGAAGCCGCAGCCAGCACATCCCTCATCCTCCGCGACTTCCTACAGCCCCCATTGGCCTGGGACAGTGAACCACGGCCAGTGGAGCCGCAATCAGCCGAACCTGCTGACGCGGCCGGTAAACTAACCAGCCCGGCCCACCAGGGTGCTTACCCTGGTGGGCCATGTGCCAAAAGTTGCCAATTCCTGATGTAAATTATTAGGTATGCACTTCTCCACACGGGAAAATGTCGAGACCCTCTTAATATAAGTATTTCTTCACGTCTAACAAGAGTTTCTTCCAAAGTTGTTGTCCAAGCCAGATTTCATGCCATAGAAAACAATGTAAATGAAATAAAATTATTATGAAAGTACAACTGTGAATATTGCCTTTTTAAATTATTTGCTCTTATTTCCTGATATTAATATATGAGAAGCAAGGTTGAGGCAAGAGTCTGTAAGTAAAATAATTCTCTTAACTGTCAGAGGGTTCATGCTGTCTATTCTCACCTCCATCTTTTATGTCCTCCTTTATTAAAGTGTTGCCATTATAAATGAAACTACGGTCATGCCGCAAGCGCTAAAAGGCAGTCAAATACTATATTAGTCTCATTTCTAAAAATGCATTTCACAGTCAAATCCTATCTTTATTAATTTTTGTTGAGCTATATTTTAAACAGGCATTTAGCTTAGCATAATAAAGCTGGTGAATTGTCATCGGTGGCTCTATAATTACACAATTGTAAGGAGCCTGGGTAGTTTCCTATGTAGCAACCCTCTGTTTCTGCCTATGAATCTTTAAAATCAAGCTTTTCATTGATAAACATTTTCTAAAATATGTAATATGGTTTAATATGATGTCTCATTTAATATTTATCTCAGCCAACAGAAACCAATGTCTCTGTATAAAACAGATTTGATCTTTATGTTCAGCATTTCTGAACTGTCATATTGTCATTTGTTTAGGAAGCTTGGCACTAATATAGAGCATCCAATAGCAAACAAGGATGCAATATTGCCATTTTGGATACCGCTAATTTAAATGTACACAACACATGAATGATAAAATTACCACCAATTTCTTTGTAAACACCTACTTACTGCATTCTTTTGAGTACTGGACTTTTGTAAACTTGGCCTCTTTCAGACTATGTACTACATGGAAACTAATAAATAGTCCTTCTTCCAGGGCATGATAATAGATCCAGGAAGGTTGTTCTTTTATGTATTTAAGAAAGATCTTTTAGAACAGTAGAAGCAAGGCAATTTTATTCCTGGGAATCCGGTTCTTATTTATTTCACTACATTAAATCTTTCCATGTCTGTCCTTGTAGCCCAAGCAGAATGCACTCTATATGTATTAAAATAATAAATTACCTTGGGCCAGATCACTCCTTCCCATAGACAAACACAGGCCAGAGAGAACTGAAAATTCCATGATGTTTGCCTTGCTGTGGTTTCAGCACAATATATAAGGGTTTGAGGTGAGCAGGCAGGTTGAGTAGCAGTGGAAGGAGCATTCCAACACTACCTATCCAGTAGCTGATCAAGTAAGAGATTAATCAGCTCTGCAGAAGCAGGAGTCATCTGAGTGAGCTCTTTTGTGCTACTGCTCTGACTCTTTTCTGATTCACAGAAATGTAGGGCTGGAAGGGACCTCGGGAGACATCTAGTCCAACCCCCTGCACTGACTCAGGACCAAGGTTAGGTTACTTTTACCCTCCAGATTCATATAATTTCTCTCTCTCACACACTTTTTTTTAAGACATTATCAAGAAGATCGTAGCTCATATCCCTTTATGGAATTAGGCTCTAAGAAAATAAAACCATGAATGAGAGACCCACTTGGATGGATGAGCACCTTGCTACTGTGATAGTCATCTTTGTCATCACAAGATTTAATTAAGGTAGTGTGCTCCACGAGAGGCTGCAGCACTTCTCTCAACATGCAATACTACATCAGTTGTGATCAGTGAAGGTGCTCAAATTAGATTCACCTCAGTTTGAAAGAGAGGGGACTACTCACTGGGCACTCTCCAGAAGGCCTCTAGAACTTTCCTTCTATCCTAGTCTGAAAATGAACCTGCAGGGTACGCTGAAAAGTCCATCTATTTGCTAAGCCAATAGACAGTACAGATGGCACAGGGGTCTTTAGGCAGCTGCCTGTACTTTTAATTTTGAATTATTGGATGGCTGATTCCTTTGACATGGGAGGTTTTCATAAGTCACTGAGCAGTTATTCTTCCAAATGGATTGTCATTTTAAATAACTGGCAGAGTGCCTAATTCTAGCTATAGCTGTCTGGTTTTGTATTTAACAAAAAATAAATTAAGTAATAAACAGACTGTAGGTCTTAAATACAAAGAAAATCCAGTAATTATGACATTTTCCTCGTACTTATTATTTCACTTTTGTCGGTTTCCCACAAAAGTGTGGTTATTAAAGGGATGTAGAATAATAAGCTAAGACCATAAGAAAGCTTTCCAGCCAACCGGCACTGTGCTGTAATAATTTAATCCAATGTGTATTTAGGCAAATTGACCAGAACTTTAGAAGACTGATGATCCCCAATGTGAGATTAAACTGACTAAATCCTTTGTTAAAAAAAGGAAAACAGGAGTCAGTACAGGTACTGAAGTTAGTCACAAAAGCATCACTGAGAATAAATGGAAATTAAGAAAATAGGGCCAAATCCAAAACAAGAAGGTTTAAATGGGATTAAAATCTTCATTCTTAAAGGGTTTAAATAAATCTCCAATTATTAGGATTTAGGGGCAAGAGGCAGGTCAGCCCAAATCTGCCTAGTGAGGAATTTTTTGCACCCTCCTCTGAAGTAGCTAGTGTTGGCCAGCGTTGGGGATAGGATTCTTGTCTAAATAGACAATGGGTCTGATTCAGTAGGACAATTCCTATCCCATTGATGTCAATGGGTGTTGAATCAGGCCCATAATCTTCGGGGACTCACTGGGGGAAATAAAGAAAGATAAGAGGCTGGATGTAGGTACAAAAATTAAATGGATTACTTCACGTAGATTCTACCTTAATTAAAATGAGTGAATTGTTTGTTGCGGGGGAGGGGGGGTTACATTCCTTAAAACTGATTGCTTCTCAAAGAAAAAAGACAAATCCGTGTACAGCCTGCTTTCCCCGGTATAATTTCACAAGATCTTTCTCAAGACTCTATCCTGCAAGTCCTTCCATGGGTGTATAGGATTTGGGGTGGGAGGGGGTTGCAGAATTGACCCAGTAGCCCTGTCAGTCCAAAGGACGTTCTGAGGAGGAGTCTCCCTCACTGAGGGAGAGAGGGGAGGTAAGGAGCCAAAGAGGGGATGATAAAAGGAAAGAATTAAATAGTTACCAGAAATGGCTGAAGAATCCAACCTACCCCAGATTCATGATAAATGAGGACAGCTCAATTCATCACAACAATTCAAGTGGAAACAAGCTTGGAATTAAGAAACTGCATCTTGATCAGAACAATGGGGACAGAGTCAATGTGCACCATAAATGTCTGTGTTCTGAATGTCTTAGTTGTCTCCCCACATAGTCCTCAACAGGTCAGTTACAAAGCAGCAGTATTTATAGCAACAATAGCAGCATCCTTATATAGCTAGAGCTCCTTTAACGCCTTCCACATTCACAATCCTTACTCACAGTTGGGTGGCTTTTACTTACGCATAGTCCCACTGATTTTGGGACTACTTATGTGAGTAAGTATTACTCAACATGAGTAAGGATAGCAGCATCTGCCCCTTAATGAACTTAATCAAGTATGATAATTGCAATTTTTCATGTGTCAGAAACACCTAATTTATTTTTAAAATCTAATAGCAGTCACACATTCCAGATACAAAGTATTAAGCCACACAATTACCATTGGAATTTAACTGAATGTGATCCAATGGTTAAGGCACTAGCTCAGGAATTAGGAGACCCACTTTAATTTCCCTACTTTGCCACACACTTCCTCCATGATCTTGAGCAAATCACTTAGCCTCGCTGTGCCTCACTTCTCGATCTCTAAAATGGGAATAATACTTCCCTGCCTCCAAAGGTGTTGTGAGGATAGATACATTAAAGATTGGTAGATCTCAAAGTGCTTCACAGTGAAAAGTGCTATATAAAAATAGGTATTATTGTTATTATCCTACGTACTTTATATAGCCCTGTGGGAAGTAAATCCAGACATGGAAAAACAGAAATGATCCAACACTATTTTGGAAGAGCTCTAATAACTGGCTTCATGCACTAGTTTATGAGCTACTTACCAATCCTACCAACAGCATTAGGGTTTTGAAATTACACTTGTATTGCAGCTTTAAAGAGACTCACCATCACATACGTAAGTTTGATCCCTCTCTTTATAAAAAGTGATATACTGGCAAAGCATTCTCTCAAAGGGTCCCTTGCCTTTGGAATACTTACCTTACTTAATCCCAACAAGATCCGAAATAGCCCAAATGAGCTGACCTCCTAGGGAGCCTTTAAAGCACAAGTGTTTGAGGCTGTGGCAGTTGAGAGTGGAATTTCTGTGTGATGGGGTTTTGAACAGCACAGATCACATGACTGATGATTAAGCATATGTGGTGAGATGTGAGGAAGGAGAAATACTGCTGCTTTAAACTATTTATATTCTGTAACCCCTTTGCTGTTGTGTTTCTGCATATAAATCAAGGATACCTGGAGATTTAGATGTACGCTCTTTGGTATGAAGTTTCTTTTAGATTTAAATCTAAATAAATACAAAAATGTGATTATTTAAATTTATTATCCTTGAGGAACAACATATTACTCCCGGGGGAATTCTGCACCACTGCGCATGCACATAATTTATGTCCCCCACAGATTTCTTTGCTTCCCACAGAAAAATGATTTTCTGAGGGGGAAGCAAAGGGAAACCATAAAAGTGAACATACGACCCTCTCCAGCAGTGTTTTGGGTGCCCAGCGACGGAAATCACTGTCGGGCAGGGCGCAGGACTAAGACTCAGCTGGTGGCTCTTATCCTGTGCTGGGCTGAGCTGCTAGTCCTGGCTGGGGAGGAGGGAACTTCCTCTTCCCCTGCACGGCGCTTCCTGCACCCATCGCTCCTCAGCTGCAGGGAGATGGATCACTGTATAGGGAGCTACTCCAATTCGCCCCACCCCTATGCATTCAGACCCCCTCATATGCAGACCCTCCCGCCAAGCCTCATCCCCACACAGAACCCCCCCCCCAACAAGTCCCTTTCCCCCTGCACCTGGACTCCCACAATGAGCCACCCGCACCTGTATCACTAGGGAGCCCCAACCAGTTGCAGCTGGATCCCCACTCCAGTGAGCTCCATTCCCCCAGCATCGGGACCCCACACACACCTAGACACTCCCTCACCCCACCCCCCCGCCGAGCTCTATCTCCCACCACACCCAGACACCTTGGTGAGCCCCAACCACCTTCACCTGGATCTCCCTGTAGAGTCCTATTACCACTGCACCCAGAACTCCCCAACAGGCCCCTGTGCATCCAGATCCCCCACCCCAGACACCCGGATCCCCCACTGAGCCACCCGCACCCAGACTGCCCCACACAGAACCCTCTTACCCCACATCTGGATCCCTCCACACTAAGCCCCTCCACACCTGGATCCTTTCTTGCTGAGCCTGCCTGCCTACCCACAGCTGGTGTCCCGGCATGAAGGGGCAGGGCCCTGGAGTATTTCTGGGGAAGGCCTGGTCCTTGCACTGTGTCAGAGTTGGGTGCAGCCTCATCGCTGAGTCTGTGTGCCGGGGGGGGGGGGGTGCGGGGAGGGGAGAAGACTGCACAGTGATCTCCCACCTCTGTGTTGTCAGTGGTCTGTGCTCTCCAATGCCATGCTGGAGCCTCCACATTTGACAAACAACATTTGCAGAATTTTGAAGAATTTTAAAATACTGTGTGCACAATTTTAATTTTTTTGGCACAGAATGCCCTTAGGAGTAATATATTAAACCTAGAACGCCTTGAAATCTCTCTTATATATCTCTATTTCTACTTGCTTTCTAGCCAGCCCATGAGATCTAAAGTATGCTTTTTTGTGAGTTAATCCATACCAGAATTAACCAGTCCTTCCTGTCTGGAATTTGAGATTGACCTCTCTTGTAAAAAGAACCATATAGGGGCCATAGTCACTAAAGCTCAAGTGAACTTATTAGTTTTCTGCTTCATCTGAAATATGGCACCTTCAGAAGCACATCATCATCTAGCTCCAAGCTGTGTCATTGCTTCAGTGCTAATTCACAGGAAAATACACCACCTATACTACTTTCTACAATACCTTCAGAAGGTTTTTGTTGGTGGCCTCTCATCTAATTATTGGTTTTACACCTCTTTAAATGAATGATTTCACAGATAGGTGGGATAGTGCTTTGAGCACAGGATGGCAGTCAGGAACTCCTGAATGCTAATCCCAAACCTGATATTCTCTGTTGATTTAGACAAGCCATCTAACATTTTATCCTCTCGTCCCTGCCTGTCTGTGGCCATACATCTCACAGAAGTGTTGAGAACTAATTAATTAATGCTTAGAAAGTATTTTTGAAGATAAAAACACCATATAAAAATGCTAGGTAGAGAATGAACCATAAAATTTTGATCTAGATTCAAACTTCTGTCGAGTTTACGTGCAGGATTTTCATTTGGGCCTGCCTTCAATGCCAACTATCATTACACTATATAGTCTTAGTGTTGCTGAATCAAAATTGTAAGATGAAATGTAATTCATTTTATTTAGGTACAAAATATGTTCCATCTAACCATTGCCTGAACACTAAAAGGACTAATCATATTTCTGAACTAAAACACGGTACCTTTCTTAGCAGGGAGCTGAATCTGCACACTTTTACATGAGTAGTGCTCACTCAAATAAGACTTCTCAAACAAGTAAGGTTTTGTGGAATCAGGCCATAGTACAAGACACCAGGTGGCATGCAGTTCAGATCAATAACATCTAACTGAAACAAAATAAAATGACCCACTAAGGAAATAGTTCCTGTGGGCCCAACAAATCCCAGGGACATATATCTTTTCTTCTGGCATGTTCTGCATTCTAAGTCCTTCTGACTGTTAACACAGCTACAGGCCTGTCATCTTATTCCTGAATTAGAACAAATTATAATTTTCTGCTCTAAGTACCTACTGTTTCATGTGTAAGGACATGCTGCATATACTACATGCTCCCTCTTTTCTATCTTTGGTAGCTTACTAGCCAGATTACATGATCAATAGGTTATTTTTTTTTATTATTATTGGAACATGTCTGCTTTACAATTCCATGTACAGAAGTGAAAGAAGCCCCTCCCCCCCAAAAAACCCCACTCCATTCTATTATCTTCTGTTCTAGGGGGAGATTCTTAAAGACACAAAGGGCATTTAGGTACTTAATTCCCTTTGAAATGCCATTGTGCTTTTAAGAATCTCTACCATACTGTACTCCAGGAAAGACTGAATTAAATCAATGATATGCCATATGAAAATAATGGTTCTCTCCTGCTCCCCATTGTAAAGAAGCTTATCATTACTTCACTATAGGAATATCTGATATTGAATAGTACAGTGTTATGCATACTAGTTTCAACAGGAATACTGGGAGCGTGTCCCAGCAATCACTGAATATTGTGTAGAAAATTCATCTTTAACTTCAAGTTGCAGAGTGAGACAGGAGATTCTATGCATATACAGTGCACATGTCCAGTCAGAGTGTATCGAGATGCAGTTTGTAACCAAATATTACAAACTGTTGGCTATTAATTATCAGATGATCCTTTGGTAATCCTCTTGGGGCTTCCTAGGGGAAATGGTCACCCAAAAGGAAATGAAGAATTAATCTCATTTGCTAATAGCTGCTCAGCTTCTCATAGCACAGGTCTAGAGGAATGGCTCCAAAATAATGGGAGGTGGTTGTTATGGGAAAAATTAACCAAACCAATTACCTGCCCAGCAAAATAGACAGAGGACAAATAGATACTTAGCTATTTAGTTACCATTTATTCAATACTCAGTCAAAGTACACATCTGAAAAAAAAAACAGTGCACCTGCCCAGTTTTTAATATTAATATTTGATAGACATGTCTGGCTTGTTAAATGTGTGAAATGAGAGATTTCACTCAACTTGATATAAATCAGCAGAAACAGCACATCATGGATAGAGTAAAGATGCTCACTCTAATATGGAAAAACACCCTGTTCAATAAAGAGCTGATGATTGTATTACTGTATAATGTTTCTCTAAACAAAAGCTCAGTTGTCATGATTACTGTTTTACCTCTGATATTTACATGGCCAAGATTTGCAAACCTGTTAAAGCTTCCTAAATATATAAATAGTTAGCAGTTCTCACGGACTTTAAAGGAAGGTGCACAGATCAAATTGTATCCACCAACTTGAAAATTAAGCAAGAAACGTCGATTTAAGGAAAGTCTAGATCTGGTGCAACTGTATTTCGGTGTCGTTTGGAAATAAACGTATCATTCAAATAGTTAATGTTTCCCCTAATAATGTCCAACTAACATTCTAGTATTCAAAGGTGATACCTGTTTTGAGGATCAAGCTATGAAACACCATAGGCACCTCTTGATCTCTGTACCATCTAAGTTCAGATCTGATGCAGGATTAGTTGTGCTAGGACACTACCATTGGGGTAATTGGGCTCAACACAATGGCTCAATTCTTCTCTCTGATACATGTACATAAATGACCATTGACACTAATGGGATTATTCTCCCAAGGAAATATAGACCTAGGATGTGAATTAAAGTGGGGAAGGAAAACAGTTCCCCTTTCCCGTGTTAAATGTTTTAATAAAGAAATTAAATAAATCCAGTAAAGGGACAGAAAGACAGGGGAGCTCCCCTAGCTGCATGACTAGGTCACAGGGCATCACTGAGATACTGAAACCTGCTTCAATTGTCTCATCAAGTAACACACGTTAGGACACTTTCTTGCTGCAAGACAGATTGTGTCATTCTTAATCACATTGAGTACCACCTTACTCCAACAGTAGTCCTACTGAATTCCCATTGAAGTGCATCTGAACCTATTACTATAAAAATCATCACACAGAGATGATGTATATTGGTGAATTCTTCCTTAATTTTATATTCCAAAATCAAAACATACCACAGAAATTTGTTTCACTGTTTGAAAAGAACATTCCAATTACATGCAACGTTCTCAATGCACACAGTTAAACAAGCTTCCTTGACTTCTGGGACAGAATATTTCTTACTATATTTTCTGGAAATAGCCACCAAGAATTCAATGACAGTTCTACGAACACGTGTATATTTCAAAAGTGCTGCACCTCCCACAGGGGAATGTGTTTAAGGGCAAGAATGAATTGATCATTCATCATTCCAGTTACTTAAATTTAAGGTTTGTGTTGCTCTGCTATTGCTCGTTTTGGCTTTGACATACAGTATGAAGCTGTTCAAACCCATTTAAAAAGTAGGCAAAACTGAAGCAACTAGATCAGAGGTTCTCAAACTGTGGTCTGCGGACCACCAGTGGTCCGTGAGCTCCACTCAGGTGGTCCATGGATGGTTCCCTCTATGAGTGCGCATTTGGGTGATCACACACAAGAGAATGAAAGGCCACTCACCAAATTAGTGGAGCCGCACAGGCATGGCTCCACTAATTGGGTGCCTGGACCCTGGAAAAGACGTACATGTAAAGTGAGGTGGTGGCCTTGGGAGGACTAGGGGTAGATGGGAGAGGGCAGTGGGGGAAGAAGAGGAGGTGGGGGGAAATTTGGGACACGCAGGGCTATGGGAGCCAGAGAAAGCGGAGACCTTCCCCAGCTCCAGGGCTGTGGCTGCTGGGGAGAGACTACCCTCCTGCCCAGCCTCAGCTCTCTGGGGGAGAGAGGGCACATCCATCGCATTAGAAAGGTAAGACTACTGATATTAAAATACAAGTTGTGTGCTTTTATTTGTAGAACAAAAAACTTAACTAGGGTTTTTTACATAGATAAGATAGATAAGAGTACTTTTATCCAAGGCACTTTCCAATAGTTAGCTAATCAGTAGAAACAACATTTGGAAAGATCATTAAGAGGTCTGCTGAGACCCTCAGCAATATTCAAGTGATCCGTGAAAAAAAAAAGTTTGAGAACCACTGAACTTAATTAAACTAAGCTGTGATATTTCTTTTCTTCCTACTCACCTATGAAAAAGAGAAAGTCATTTGCATTTGCACGTACGCAACACCTGTCATCCAATGATCTCAAGATATGTAAACATTTCAGCTAGTGAAGCCTCACAATTCCTTTATGGGAGGTATTATGATAATCATTTTACAAGTGGGCAAACTGAAGACCAGGAAAGGTTATCTGACTCACCCCAAGATCACTCAGTGGCAGAACCAAGAAGAGATCCCTGGAGTGTCATCTCCTAAGTCTTTTGCTTCAATCACTTGACAGCACTTTCTTCCAGTTATATGCCACATTATATATGAACAAAACCTAACAGGAAAATTTGAAAACATTGAAATGCTGCCTTTGCATGCGGGAAACATTTTTATTCTGAGCTTTTCAGGCCATTGGATAACATTAAGGTTTGGGTAATTGCGGGAGACAACTTTTGCATGAATCATTAAAAAGGAGCTATTGTGCACACACTTGCTCCATAGTTGTCTCAAGCTATTGTTGAGCAAAAATGTAATCTTTCAATAAAATGCATACTGCTGGCCTCTCTTTCTACTACTGAGCAATGATGAGCTTACATACTTTTGCTCTGTCTTATTTCAATTCAGTGCATTTATCAGAATGTTTAACATATGAATTAAGATTTTATTTTATTTTTTTTTTACACATCAAGGTCTTCACCTTCATGCATTCAATGCAGTAGTAAATGAACAACAAGCAGAGCTTTATACTTCTGTCATACTATGAGTTCCATGGATGGAAAGTATATTGCAAATATTCATGAATTTAATGTCACAGCACTCCTGAGAGCTAGGCACAATAACAGTTTGGGTTTTTTTTTTTTAACGACCAAGGAAGAGAGAGATTAAGCAATATTCCCAAGAGCATACAGCAAGTCAGTGACGTAGTTGGGAATAGGACACGGCATCCCTGAACCTTTACCTTGTGCTATGGAGCCATGATAACATGTGTGTCTTAACCAGAAAAGCATGCTCATTACCTACCAAGTATGGAATATATTCTAGTAAGTGAAAGAGCAAGATCCTCTAAAGTACTTCCAAGCCTTATCTACTATAAGCAACAGTGGGTTGGTATAAATATCTCAAATAGAGATGCTATTTCTTGATCCCAAGGTGGGGGGAGGAGGGAATCAATCTATACCTGCTAGCAGCAGACCCTTCACTGAAAATACTCATTGGTGCTCACTAGTTCTGCTGAGGCAGCAGCATGCTTCAGCCAGGACCATTGGCATCTCTGTCAGGAAACGGACAGGACTGAAGCCTTGAGCATAGTCATCTGGGGGCAGCTCTTCAGCTGCTGTAAACTGTCATAGCTCCAATAAAGTCAACTGACTCCAGCCAAGGATCTGGCCCCATGTAATGGGGGGATAAGAAGTACCTCATTAGCACCCAGAACCTCATTAGTATTAAGGTAAGCAGACAGGCCCAAGCCAGCTGTATTAGCTCAATGGTTTGAACATTGGCCTGTTAAACCCAGGGTTGCAAATTCAATCCTTGAGGGGGCCATTTAGGGATTTGGGGCAAAAATCTGCCTGGGGATTGGTCCTGCCTTGAGCATGGGGTTGGACTAGATGACCTCCTGATGTCCCTTCCAACCCTGAAATTCTATTACTCTAATTCACATGCTGAATCTACCTACAAGAGACAAACCAAGGAAGAGTAAGTGTTCAGCGCAGTTCAAAGTATTTAACAGTGATCAAAAGCTTCTTTCTAAGAGTGTTTGGGCTCTTAAAAGTTTGGTTGTATATTATCTGTTTTCCTCTTCACCCTTCTTTTCCTCATTAGGGGACTGTTGGTCAATATTTAGTTTGCCAGAAGCAAATAACTGAAGTGTTTGTTTCTCTTCCTTGGTTATGTCTCTTTTCTTTAGTTTAAAATCAATGGGTAACAGAAGCTATAGCAGTTATATCCATTCTCAAAGGTTCATCTTGAGGTCAGGTCACAAGAGAGTTATGAGGAAAGGCCCACACCTAACACTGTGCAGGGATGAAGATCTGCATGTGAGCAAGAGAGAGCAATACATAGCTATGTTACAATACATAGCAATACATAGCTATATTACAATAAGCAGAATTACTAATTCTTCAAACTGTAGTGAACATGCTTGTCTGCATCGCTGCATTTTAAATGTCAGTGGGGAATGAAACTCTGTTTGTAAATTATCAAGACACCGTGATCAAAGGAGATGGCTGAAACTGCTGAAATATGGTTTATTATTAAGAGATAAAGAGAATGCAAATAAACTAATTATAAACCCGGGTTTGCAAGAAGGAAATTCCCAAAGTAAAATTTTAAGCGATGTTCAAATGATTATAATTATTAAGAACATATATCCAAATAAAGATGACATGATAACTAACCTCAATATAGCTAACATGTGAAGTACAGAACCACCCATATCTTTGATTTACCTGCACCCAAGTGTTAAAGCTAAGAATGTTGGTGTGGATGGGTATAGTTTACTCAGGAAGGGTAGACAGGGGAAAAAGGGAGGAGGTGTTGCCTTATATATTAAAAATGTACACATTTGGACTGAGGTAGAGATGGACATAGGAGATGGAAGTGTTGAGAGTCTCTGGGCTAGGGTAAAAGGGGTAAAAAACAAGGGTGATGTCGTGCTAGGAGTCTACTATAGGCCACCTAACCAGGTGGAAGAGGCGGATGAGGCTTTTTTTAAACAACTAACAATCATCCAAAGCCCAAGATTTGGTGGTGATGGGGGACTTCAACTATCCAGATATATGTTGGGAAAATAACACCGCGGGGCACAGACTATCCAATAAGTTCCTGGACTGCATTGAAGACAACTTTTTATTTCAGAAGGTTGAAAAAGCTACTAGGGGGGAAGCTGTTCTACACTTGATTTTAACGAATAGGGAGGAACTCGTTGAGAATTTGAAAGTAGAAGTAAGCTTGGGTGAAAGTGATTATGAAGTCACAGAGTTTGCAATTCTAAGGAAGGGTAGAAGGGCGTACAGCAAAATAGAGACAATGGATTTCAGGAAGGCAGATTTTGGTAAGCTCAGAGAGCTGATAGGTAAGGTCTCATGGGAATCAAGACTGAGGGGAAAAACAACTGAGAAGAGTTGGCAGTTTTTCAAAGGGACACTATTAAGGGCCCAAAAGCAAGCTATTCCGATGGGTAGGAAAGATAGAAAATGTGGCAAAAGACCACCTTGGCTTAACCACAAGATCTTGCATGACCTACAAAATAAAAAGGAGTCATATAAAAAATGGAAACTAGGTCAATTACAAAGGATGAATATAGGCAAATAACACAGGAATGCAGGGGCAAGATTAGAAAGGCAAAGGCACAAAATGAGCTCAAACCAGCTATGGGAATAAAGGGAAACAAGACGACTTTTTATCAATACATTAGAAGCAAGAGGAAGACCAAGGACAGGGTAGGCCCACTGCTCAGTGAGGAGGAAGAAACAGCAACAGGAAACTTGGAAATGGCAGAGATGCTTAATGACTTCTTTGTTTCGGTCTTCACTGAGAAGTCTGAAGGAATGTCTAACATAGTGAATGCTTATGGGAAGGGGGTAGGTATAGAAGATAAAATAAAAAAAGAGCAAGTTAAAAATTGCTTAGAAAAGTTAGATGCCTGCAAGTCACCAGGGCCTGATGAAATGCATCCTAGAATACTCAAGGAGTTAATAGAGGAGGTATCTGAGCCTCTAGCTATTATCTTTGGAAAGTCATGGGAGACGGGAGAGATTCCAGAAGACTGGAAAAGGGCAAATATAGTGCCCATCTATAAAAAGGGAAATAAAAACAACCCAGGAAACTACAGACCAGTTAGTTTAACTTCTGTGCCAGGGAAGATAATGGAGCAAGTAATTAAAGAAATCATCTGCAAACACTTGGAAGGTGGTAAGGTGATAGGGAATAGCCAGCATGGATTTGTAAACAACAAATCATGTCAAACCAATCTGATAGCTTTCTTTGATAGGATAACAAGTCTTGTGGATAAGGGAGAAGCGGTGGATGTGGTATACCTAGACTTTAGTAAGGCATTTGATACGGTCTCGCATGATATCCTTATCGATAAACTAGGCAAATACAATTTAGATGGGGCTACTATAAGGTGGGTGCATAACTGGCTGGATAACCGTACTCAGAGAGTAGTTATTAATGGCTCCCAATCCTGCTGGAAAGGTATAACAGGTGGGGTTCCGCAGGGGTCTGTTTTGAGACTGGCTCTGTTCAATATCTTCATCAACGATTTAGATGTTGGCATAGAAAGTACGCTTATTACGTTTGCGGACGATACCAAACTGGGAGGGATTGCAACTGCTTTGGAGGACAGGGTCAAAATTCAAAATGATCTGGACAAATTGGAGAAATGGTCTGAGGTAAACAGGATGAAGTTCAATAAAGACAAATGCAAAATGCTCCACTTAGGAAGGAACAATCAGTTTCACACATACAGAATGGGAAGAGACTGTCTAGGAAGGAGTATGGCAGAAAGAGATCTAGGGGTCATAGTGGACCACAAGCTAAATATGAGTCAACAGTGTGATACTGTTGCAAAAAAAGCAAACGTGATTCTGGGATGCATTAACAGGTGTGTTGTAAACAAGACACGAGAACTCATTCTTCCACTCTACTCTGCACTGGTTAGGCCTCAACTGGAGTATTGTGTCCAGTTCTGGGCACCGCATTTCAAGAAAGATGTGGAGAAATTGGAGAGGGTCCAGAGAAGAGGAACAAGAACGATTAAAGGTCTTGAGAACATGACCTATGAAGGAAGGCTGAAAGAACTGGGTTTATTTAGTTTGGAAAGAGAAGACTGAGAGGGGACATGATAGCAGTTTTCAGGTATCTAAAAGGGTGTCATCAGGAGGAGGGAGAAAACTTGTTCACCTTAGCCTCTAATGCTAGAACAAGAAGCAATGGGCTTAAACTGCAGCAAGGGAGATTTAGGTTGGACATTAGGAAAAAGTTCCTAACTGTCAGGGTAGTTAAACACTGGAAGAAATTGCCTAGGGAGGTTGTGGAATCTCCATCTCTGGAGATATTTAAGAGTAGGTTAGATAAATGTCTATCCGGGATGGTCTGGACAGTATTTGGTCCTGCCATGAGGGCAGGGGACTGGACTCGATGACCTCTCGAGGTCCCTTCCAGTCCTAGAGTCTATGAATCTATGAATACAGCAATAACTATGGCTGATTAGACATTTCTGAAGATTGAGGTTCAATGCACAAAGAATACTAATTGAACCTTATTTTGACACAGTTAATCTGATCAGATTCCATTCTACAAAAGCCCCCCTAACCTGAATGGATTATTCAGAGATTCTTTAAGTCCTAGTGAGAAAGTGCTGTATCTTTTCTCTTTGCATCAAGCCCATAACTTTTCAGTGTAAGAGCTAGTGGGTTACTCCACATACACAGATTTTTTCTGTTTATACGTATGCTGTGCACAATTCACCAGATAAAACACCTAATCTTCTGAGGTACTCAGTATCCACCCCCAACTCTAACTTATATAGAGAGTAGTCAGTACTACACAGGATCAGGTCAAAGCCTGAGAAGCTGGAAGAGAGAGTTATATTCTGCTCTTAAAAATAGAAGCTGAAAAAGAGTATTTCTAGTTAATTTAAAAAATCCTTCCCTTTTTGGATTGTGATTCCTTCAATAAAAACCTGAAGTCTTAGTAAGCCAGGTTCTCAACAATTTGTGAAGATATACATCTGTGTCAAAGTTCAGCCTGTGTGCACAGCCACATGGAACTGATGTTACCTATCATATCCATGTATGGTCACACATCTTGCAATTTTTTTTTAAGAAAGTAACAATGTTTCGCTCTAACAATGGCAAAGCATGAGAGATTTATCTTAGACAGCAGGTGCTATAAAAAACTAAGTGGTAAAATATTCTCTACAGACAGAACCAGATCCTCAGCTGGTGTAAATCAGCATAGCTCCATTTAAGTCTTTTTGTACCTCTGCAGTGGCTTGAGCCCCTATTCAACAAGGTTCTTACGCATGTACTTAACTTTAAAAAGCTGAGTAGTCCCACTGGCTTGAATGAGACTTCTCAAGTATTAAAATTAGAGCTACATCAATTTACAGCAACGGACGATGTGGTTCAATGAATGTTCCAAAAGATGACATGGAACTACAGAGCTTCCTTTTTAGCCTAGTACACACCAGATGTGCTCATCCTAAGATCCTTTAAAGCACTTCCAGATATGCCTAAGGTTAGCTTAAATAAGGTATTTTACCCGCACACTGGTTGAACGGTATGAGAGTTTAGCATTTTATTTCCGTTATTACAGCATAATATTTTATTTGAAGAAAGCAAACTTTAAAAAAATGTGCTACTGTGTATGCAGCTCATCTATTTATTTATTTTTAAAAAATCTGTTCAGCAAATAAGATCTCAATTCAGCAAGGTACAAAGGCACATGCCTAATTTGAAACACTTGAGTAGTTTCACTGAAATCCATGGGATTACTCATGTGCTTAAAGCCTATGAAACTTACTGAATTGGAACCTAAACCACAGAAAGATAGGTAGCGAGTATTTCTATCACACAGCAGTTTCACATTTCTTTCATTAAGAGGTGCTACCATGGAGGCAATAGACTGTCTCTGCACTCAACAGGAAGAGAAAGTTAAAAAAAAAAAAACCACCACCAAGTAATTCAAATAGGTCTCAAATATAATCAGCCCAAGAGCTTTTGCAAAAAAAATACATGGTAAAAGAACTGAAATGCCTGCAATCACCATAACACTTTCATTAAGTTGCATCCCCAACAATGCATCAAAGTTGTCCAAAACTGACAAGTACTCAAAGCCATTCTTGTCCAAGTCAGAATCCCATTGAGAAAGATTACAAATACATCTAACAGAAAATGGCAGTAAATCAACTTTCCTACAGTAAATCAAGCCTTACTGCCCTCTGAACTTATGCAGGCGTTAAATACAATGTGCATTATCTCTGGGGCAATGAATTCAAGCACATTGCTGTTTAGGTTACTGTTCATTTATTATGGAAATAATAAATTAAAAACAATGTCCCATGCATGTTACAAGAAACCTGGCCCAACTGTATTCAATGAAAGTTTGCCACTGACTTCAAAGGGGCCAGGATTTCACCCAGTGAGGGCAAGTCTAAACTACCAATGCAGCTGTGCTGCTGTAGCATGTCTAGTGAAGACGGGAGAGCGCTCTCCCATCAACATAATTACTCCACCTCAAGAAGAGGCGGAAGCTATGTCAGAGTACAGTGCCTCCCGCTGACGTAAAGCAGTGTGGACATTGCTTTAAGTCAATGTAACTTACATCGCTTGGGGCGGGGTCTTTTTCACACCCAGGAACAAGGTAAGTTACATCGACATAAGTGGTAGTGTAGGCAAGCCCTAAGTCTTCTAAACATTATCAGTAGTCTTGTACTGTAGTGAAGATCTGGAAATATTCTTAAGATTTTTGTTTCTTCAAGGTCTATTGACCTAGATATATCTGTTGCCAGATTTATTTTGCTATGTCCCTTCCATTGCTGGTATATGAGGGAGACAAGGGTTTCAAGTCAGCCAGAAAACAACTCATTACAGATGGAACTCATAAGAACATAAGAATGGCCATAGTGGGTCAGACCAAAAGGTTCCTCTAGTTCAGTATCCTGTCTTCCAACAGTGGCTAATGCCAGGTGCCTCAGAGGCAATGAACAGAACAGGTAATCATCCAATGATCCATCCCTTGTCACCGATTCCCAGCTTCTGGCAAATAGAAGCTAGGGACACCATCCCTGCCCATCCTGGCTAATAGCCATTGATGGACCTATCCTCCATAAATTTATCTAGTTCTTTTTTGAACCCTGTTATAGTCTTGGCCTTCACAACATCCTCTGGCAAGTGAAGTGAAAAAATACTTCCTTTTCTTTGTTTTAAATCTGCTGCCTATTAATTTAATTTGGTGACCCGTAGTTCTTCTGTATGAAGAGTAAATAACACTTCCTTATTCACATTCTCCACACCACTCATGATTTTATAGACCACTGTTATATTCCCCCCTTAGCCGTCTCTTTTCCAAGCTGAAAAGTCCCAGTCTTATTAATCACTCCCCATACAGAAGCCATTCCATACCCCTAAATTTTTGTTGCCCTTTTCTGAAACTTTTCCAATTTCAATAGATCTTTTCTGAGATGGGGTGACCACATCTGCATGCAGTATTCAAGATGTGGGATACCAGGGATTTACATAGAGGCAATATGATTTCCTGTCTTAATATCGATCCTTTTCTTGATGATTCCCAACATTCAGTTTGCTTTTTTGACTGCCACTGGACATTGAATGGATGTTTTCAGAGAACTATCCATAAGGACTCCAAAACCTCTTTCTTGAGTAAGTAACAGCAAATTTAGATCCCAACATTTTATATGTATAGTTGGGATTATGCTTTCCAATGTGCCTTACTTTGTATTTATCAACATTGAATTTCATCTGCCATTTTGTTGACCAGTCACCCAATTCTGTGAGATTCTTTCGTAGCTCTTTGCAGTCTGCCTAGGACTTAATTGTCTGGAGTAGTTTTGAACCATCTGCAAATTTTGCCATCTCAGTGTTTACCCCTTTTTCCAGATCATATTTATAAATATGTTGAATAGGACCGGTCCCAGTAGAGACCTCTGGGGGACACCACTATTTACCTCTCTCTATTCTGAAAACTGACCGTTTATTCCTATCCTTTGTTTCCTATCCTTTAACCAGTTATGAATCCATGAGAGGACCTTCCCTCTTATCCCATGATGGCTTACTTTATTTAAGAGCTTTGGTGAGGGATCTTGTCAAAGGCTTTCTGAAAATCTAAATACACTATATCCCCCTTGTCCACATGCTTGTTGACCCTATGACATCATAATCTATATATTTTTTATAAAAATATGTAATGCATGAATATAATGTAACTGAAACATGCTTCATGCAAAAGGTCTCTTGTAAGGTATCATTACAAAGCTTACAATCTACTGAGTGTGATCATCCTATTTGTATAAATGTACAACTCATATCTGAAACTAGAAATATGAAATATAACTCTGAGGGCCTATTGTCATTATGCAAAGTGTGAGCCATTAATGATGGTTTGGAATCTTGATGACTCGCATTAACTGGGACAATTGTCTGCAGATGGCTGTTTTACCTGTAGTCTTCCTGTATACTTGTGTGCTGGCAAGTGAGCATTGAAGTCTTGCAGTGACATGTGATCATGTCACCTGAACTGAAATCCATCTTTAATCTGGTGTCTTTCCATTGAGAAGGAGGGAGTGGGAACCCAGAGATGGACCAAAGAAGTCCCACCTTATGCAAAAGATATAAAGAGGGGCAGAACAGAACAAAGTGAAGGAGCCATCCTGAAGAATCCCCTAGCTACCACCTGAGCTGGAACAAGAGCTGTACCAGGGGAAAAAATTGTGCCCAGGTCTGAAAGGTGTCCAGTCTGAGGAAAAAACTTACCGAAGCATTTATGAGGGTGAGATTATCTGTATTCAGTTTGATTAGACATAGATTTGCGCATTTTATTTTATTTTGCTTGGTGACTTTGTTCTGTCTGTTACTACTTGGAACCACTTAAATCCTACTTTCTGTATTTAATAAAGTAAAAAGTGATTTTATTAAATAATTCAGAGTATTATTAATACCTGGGGGAACAAACAACTGTGCATCTCTCTATCTGTGTTATAGAGGGCAAACAATTTATAAGTTTCCCTGTATAAGATTTATACAGAGTAAAACAGATTTATTTGGGTTTAGACCTCATTGAGAGTTGGGCATCTGAGTGTTAAAGACAGGAACACTTCTGTTAGCAGCTTTCACGTAAACCTGCAGTTTTGGGGCAAGTAATTCAGACCCTGGCTCTGTGTTAGAGCAGACAGGAGTGTCTGGCTCAGCAAGACAGGGTGCTGGAGTCCTGAGCAGGCAGGGAAAGCAGGGGCAGAAGTAGTCTTGGCACATCAGGTGGCAGCTCCCAGGAGGGTTTCTGTGATCCAACCAGTTAGACCCCCTCAAAGAATTCTAGTACATTGGTGAGGCGTGATTTCCCTTTACACAAAACATGTTGACTCTTCAACAAATTATGTTCATCTATGTGTCTGACAATTTTGCTCTTTACTATAGTTTCAACAAAGTTTGCCCAGTACTGAAGTTATACTTACTAGACTTTAATTGCCAGTATCACTTCTAGAGGCCTTTTTAAAAATTGGCATCACATTAGCTATCCTCCAATCATTTGGTACAGAAGCTGATTTAAATGATAGGTTAGTAGTTCTGCAATTTCACATTTGAGTTCCTTCAGAACTCATGGGTGAATATCATCTGGTCCTGGTGACTTATTACTGTTTAATTTATCAATTTGTTCCAAAACCTCTCTAATGACCTCAATCTGTGACATTTCCTCAGATTTGACCCCTTTAAAAAAATAAATAAATAAAGGCTCAGGTTTGGAAATTTCCTTCACATCCTCAGCCATGAAGACCAACACAAAGAATTCATTTAGTTTCTCCGCAATGGCCTTATCATCCTTGAGTGCTCCTTTAGCATCTCAATCGTTCAGTAGCCCCACAGGCTGTTTAGCAGGCTTCCTGCGTCTGATGTACTTTTAAAAAATTGCTATTACTTTTTAGTCTTTGGCTAACTGTTCTTCCAATTCTTTTTTGGCCTCTCTAATTATATTTTTACACTTCATTTGCCAGAGTTTATGTTTTTTTCTATTTCCTCATTAGGATTTAACTATGTTTTTTTTAATTAGAGGTATACATTTAAGTTGAGCCTCTATTATGGTGTTTTTAAAAAGTTTCCATGCAGCTTGCAGGGATTTCACTTTTGGCACTGTACCTTTTAATTTGTTTAACTTCCTCATTTTTGTGTAGTCCCTCTTTCTGAAATTAAATGCTACAGTGTTGGGCTGTTGTGGTGTTTTCCCTGCCACAGGAGCGTTAAATTTAATTATATTATGGTCACTATCACCAAGCGGTCCAGCTATATTCACCTCTTGGACCATATCCTGTGCTCCACTCAGGACTAAATCAAGAATTGCCTCTCCTCTAATCTCCCTAAGCATTTCACAGTCACTATCAGCATCCTGGTCAGGTGGTTGGTAATATATCCCTACTGCTATATTCTTATTAACAGAGCATGGAATTACTATCCATAGAGATTCAATGGTACAGTTTAGTTCATTTAAGATTTTACTTCACTTGATTCTATGCTTTCTTTCACTTATAGTTCAACTCCCGCATCAGTACAACCTGTTCTGTCCTTCCAATATATTTAGTAGCCTGGTATTACTGTGTCCCATTGATTATCCTCATTCCACCAAGTTTCTGTGATGTTTATTACATCAATAGCCTCATTTAATACAAGGGACTCTAGTTCACCCATCTTATTATTTAGACTTCTAGCACTTTACAAACTTGTCACTTTTTAGCTGTCTGCCATTACATAACAATTGAATGGGCTCTTTCATTTGACTGTTCCTCATCAGATCCTACCCATATTTTATCCTCTTCCATCCTCTCTCTTTTACTAGGGCATAGAGAATCTCCATTAATAGATCCTCCCCTAAGGGATGCCTCTGTCCAAATCATGTGCTCCTCCATACCTGTTGTCTTTCTCCCAGCCTTTAGTTAAAATTAAAAGGTCGTAGAGCAGTTTTTAAAGTGCAAGCAATCTGGTTCCATTTTGGTTTACGCAGAGCCCATCCTTCCTGTTTAGGCTCCTTCTTTACCAAAAGTTTCCCCAGTTCCTAATAAATCTAAACCTCTCCTCCCTACACCATTGTCTCATCCATGCATTGAGACCCTGGAGTTCTGCCTGTCTAACTGGCCCTGCACGTGGAATTGGAAGCATTTCAGAAAATGCTACCATGGAGGTCCTGGACTTCAATCTCTTACCTAGCAGCCTGAATTTGCTTCCAGGACCTCTCTCTTATCCTCCCCTATGTCAATGGTACCTACATGTACCACAACCACCAGCTCCTCCCCAGCACTACACATAAGTCTATCTAGATGTCTCAAGACATCCGCAACCTTTGCACCAGGTAGGCAAGTCACCATGCACTTCCAATGGTCATTTCAAACAAAGCTATCTATGTTTCTAATGATCAAATCCTCCATAACTATTACCTGTCTCTTCCTAATAACTGGCGTTCCCTCCCCTGAAGATGCATCCTTACTGTGAGAGGACACCACATCATCATCTGGAAGGAGGGTTTCAACTATGGAATCATTTCCCTCTGCTCCAGTTGGATGTTCTCCTTCTCTGAGACTTTCATCCTCCTCCGGCTGTTAGATGGGGATAGGACTGGTCTACTGTGTCCCGGAAGTCTCATCTATGTCTCCCTTAGCTCCTCCAGTTCAGTCACTCTGGTCTCCAAAGCCTGTACACTGTCTCTGAGGACCAGGAGCTACTTGCACTGAATGCATACATAGGTCACCTGCCCATAGGGGAGGTAATCATACATGCTGCACTGGGCACAATAAACTGGATAGTCCCCACTCTGTTGCTGGACTTCTGCCTGCATTCTCTTTTCACTCCTGCAGCTCATTCCTCTGTTGATGTTTTGTTTTTACCAGAGGGTATTTTCAGCTTTAAGTTTAAAGAACGTTATGTGTATCTAGCCTGCCCACACAACTCACCCGTTAGCCACTCCTGTTCACTAGCTCATCTGGTCATTTAGGAGTGGGCTTTTTAAAGCCCTGGTCTTCCTGAGCAGCCCTGCCTCCTGGTTAAGGATTGATGGTTGCTAAAGGGCTTAGGGATCAAAGGCTCGTTAAGAAGCTCTCAGCCTTGCCTAGCAGCAGGAGCGGCTCCAGGCACCGGTCCCACAGCTTCAACGGCAGGTACACTGAAGGTATGGGACCAGCAGATCATCCGCAGAAATGCCACCAAATCCATGTGACTGGCAGACCTCCCGCAGAAACACTGCCGAAGGTTCCCTGACTGCCGTGCTTGGGGCGGCAAACAGAGCCGCCCCTGCCTAGCAGGCTGGACTTGTGTGTCTCCAGACTTGTCTGTTCCCTCAGCAAAGTGCTGGCTTCCTCCAACATCATAAAGCATGTTTTATTAAATCAGAGGATGAAAAGTTAACAATTGGATTTGCCACTACTGTATTTCTTTTTATTGCACTGAAATCACCTCAGTTTCTATAGCAGATGCTCTGTTAATCAGAAGGCATTGGATCATTTGCCAAACTGTCTGGAAACGTGAGTCCAATCTCAAAAGGATACACTTAAATCTTTAACTTGAACATGTCATGGTTTAGTGGGAACAACAGTTGCTTTTATTTTAATTTTTTTAATTGAATTCTTATTTAAAAAAAATGCAATAGATGTTACTATAAAATTGCTGGCCTTGAAGTTAACAAGATGACACGAGTTTGAGTGCTACTGAAGTTATGCAGGATTAGATCAGGATTCAAACATGCAATTATCTTACTGCTCAGTAAAAAGGAAAGAAGAAAAAACTCTGAACTATAGAGAATTAATTCTATATTAAAAAGAAGCCTATAATGTTACAAACCTATTTCACACAGGCGACATATTGAACCAGTCCAGTTACTGAGATTATTTCTGAAGTTTAATTTCAAAGAAAGAACTTTATGACTTATTTCAATTTTATTCATGTGGAAACAACTGCAGTACAGCACACTTAGAATGCTCCTGCTCAGATGTATGGACAAGGAAGAGAAGGATAGAACTAACAGACCTATTAGGACAGTCCAGAGTTACCATCCTTGTTCCACATCCCTTATTAGTAAAACAAAGAATAAAAAATCCGGATTTGGATTTTTGGGTGAGAGTGAGAAACACATTGTTACTGAAATGTATGCAGGAGCCCTTTAGTTTCAAAGAGTACAGCAGAGGGACTACAGCTGGGACTACAGCTGGAAAGAGAGAGAATTGACCATGCAATTGTAGCTCACAATTGGGGGGGAAAACTGCATTACAACCAAAACTAATCAGTCGCATCTAGTGTCAATACAAAATCCAGAAGTAAGAGGGCTCAAGAAATATTTTCCAAATAGAGGGAGAAAGCAGAGAATGAAACTGAAGTGGCTAACTAGTTCTAACAACTGCAACAATAATGACAGGTGTAGGATTGTCTGTGTCTAGAGGATTTTCCTCACAGAAAAAAAATGATGTTAAAATAAAACAAGCTCAGTGAAGCTCTAGCATATGCACTGAAAATTATCAGACTGATTTTCTAAAGGGTTAGGCTCCCATTGACTTCAGCTGAAGTTGCAGGCGCTGTGCACTTCTGAAAATGAGAACCATAAAATAAGGGGCTTGCAAGAATATGCCTCCTTAACCTAATTTTAACTAAAGTTTTGCAAAAGAAGGAAACTAATTGAATGGTCAGAGAAATGGACTTAAAGGTGCTATGAAACCTTGGCATATTCAAGGAACTGATGAATTCTCATTTCATATGTATGAGCATCACATCCCATGCTTCCATATTTATTTCCTTTACTTGAATGTTCTTGGATCAAGTTTGGTATAGAGACAGACCAGAACCAAACCTTCATCTCCGAACTCCATGAATAGTTGTGGGTGGGAGGTGAAGAATCCAAATCCAAAATTTTTAAAATTCTGGTTTATATCTATAATGTGCTGAATAACATGCCCAAATCTGAATAAGCCTCAAATCTGTGGGAAATTCACAGTTACATTTGGATTGTTGGGCTTTAGGCCCATATCTAGCGTGGGTACAGAGGCACTCTTCTTGTTCGAGTGAGTGATCTACCTGAGTAAGAAAGAAGTGATGCTATAAGGATGGGGGAGGCAGCCAGAGAAAACAACAAGAATTATATCTCCTCTTCAGATGAGTCTGTCATATGTTATTAGAGTTCTCAACCTCTTATATTCCCATATTCTATGAAACAGTCATACAGCAACAGTGATCAACATGGACTTTTTCCATCTATACCTGCTCAGAGGAATGCAATGGTTTCTTTAAGGTTCAGGCTTTGCTACTATGATCCAAACCTTTGTCATCTCAAAAATCAGACTCCTGCAACATGCAAGTGTGAGGCTACACCTTAAGTCAACTCAGAAACTGAAGATGGTGTAGAATGTGGAGGTAGAGGGCACTGCCATGATCACAGAACACCAGTTCTCCATGATCTTTACTGGCTAATTATTGGCTTCCAGATACAGTTTAAGATGTTGGACCTATAAAGCCATAAATGACTTGGGAGATTGAAAGATTGGCATTCAACCCAGGCTATACTGCTGTAATGGTGGGCAGTAAAAGCACTGAAGTTGGAACTGCCTTGCATTAAAAGGGAGGGTGCTGGCCAGTTACTGTCCACTAGAATACTGAATAATGGAATTAACTCCTGTCTTGGTCCAAAGAAGCCTAAATCTTCAGGGCTGCCTGCTTTACCCAGGCTGGAAAAGAAAGGTGAGTTGAGGATTAGGATTCATGCACTGAAGGCTAGGAGGCATAACAGAAGAGAGGCAATTTTGTGTTGCGGGGGGGGGGGGGGATGACACTACTGGTTTTGAAGAGTTTGCTGCATTGACTTTTGTCATATTAATTTGACTACATTTTGAATACAGAACAAGGGTCCTTAAGACCCTGGATCAGCACAGATTACATTTTGTGCAACTAAGTAAAATAAACAAACACACACATCACTGAAGAGCATGGTGCATTGTACGGTCACCAAGCTAGAACAAAGAGAAATCATCTCAAGTTGCAGTGGGGGAGGTTTAGGTTGGACATTAGGAAAAACTCTCTCACTAGGAAGGTGGTGAAGCACTGGAATGGGTTACCTGGGGAGTGGTGGAATCTCCTTCCTTAGAGGTTTTTAAGGTCAGGCGTGACAAAGCCCTGGCTGGGATGATTTAGTTGGGAATTGGTCCTGCTGTGAGCAAGGGATTGGACTGCATGTTCTCCTGAGGTCCCTTCCAACCCTGATATTCTATCTAAGCATCCTTTCTGCATTGTGCAATATAAACTCTGCTCTTTCATAATTTAATTAACAGAAGCCAACTTTATTTATCCAAGTTACATAGACATATAATAAATGTATACTTGCTTGTAAAATGCATAAATACCCTTATAGATGTAGGTGTCACTACACCGGGTATTGTAATTACATAATTTACAGAGTTATCAGCAGTATCTCCCATCCTGCAGTAGAAGGGCGTAACAGGTGTTGTACACATCTATTTCTTAATGGCACAACATATAAAAATAGTAAAGAATAGCAACATTCAGTCTCTCTATCCATGCAGGCAGTGTTTGTAATCCTACTGGTTCCAGTGAAAAATATGGACCAAGACCTTCTTCTTAAATTAGAATACAGAAGCTTTTGGCCCGAAAGCTTGTATATTGGAACTTCTCTGTTTATTAGACCCAAACATCATTTTATCCATCTTGTCCATTTTTAGTTATGTGCACAAATATATCAGGTATATAATAAAACGTCAATTCCAGCATATACACATATGTATACGTATATATATACGTATAACACAAAATAGCAAAGCATAGTTTCCAAAGCCTAACTAAATGTTCAGCCTTAGGAGTCACGGCAGTGTGAAAAAGCATAAACTTGTAACTTGCACAAGCATAACATGGATGATGTACAAGAACACCAAGCGACTTTTCAGCTTGAACTACTTGTAATTTTCAGAACTAGATAATAATACAAGGATAAAATATAACTAATGGGAAGGCATCTGTGAATATATAATTAGCATGAATTCCTGCTAACCACTTTAAAATAACTACACTTACCTTCTAAAAGCAACACGACCATAAAGAAATCCTAGTGCCGCTGAAGTGCTGAGAATGGAATGCTAATCCAGAGAGCACAGTGTCTGCATATGAATGAGACTCTCTTTAGGTCTCTAACATTTAACAATCTTTTGTAAATGTGATGAGAGAGAGGATTTTAACCACATTTCAGCAATGACTCCAACTTTTGGGATGTTTCAGGTGGTGCCTATAAAATTCCCTTTGTAACAACTCAGTTTTACTATTGTCCTTCATTAAAGGTTTGAAAACATATTATGGACTAATGGCTGGGCCTTCTTAAAATACTTTCCTTACTCAAAAATCCATTAATTTTGCAGTTCTCACTGTCACTAATTTGTAGGAGAACGGTCTTGGATTTTCCTGTCAGGTAGTGAAGTGACATTAATCGCAGTTACAGTGGTGCAGTCACTGTGTGTTTTAGAACAACCAAAATACACAGCCACATCCCTCACTACATTCTACTGAGATAAATTCTATGTTACCATCTATACCTCTTGTATCAAGTAATCAGTTCCTTAAAACTGTAATTGCACAGTGGGAAACTCAAACAGTTTATCTGATCTGAAAGCCTCTGGTAAGTGCCTGAATGTAACAGATCTTGTTGTGTAGAGATACAAGATGGTGTCAAACATGTGCTATCATTAGCCATTGCAATAACAGATTCATTCATTTTATTTACCGCTAGAGGTGACGGGATGGGGTGTGTTAGGCTTTTCTCCATTTAAAAATCAGAAAATTGTTATGCAATTTGTTCCCTGAGTTGGGTCACTCCTGAGGCCTTGCTGGCATCTCCATGCTTTGGGAGGAAAAGATACATACAGATGGTTCTCTACTTCCCTTCCAGCAGTCAAAGCTCACAGAGTGCTATTAATATCACTCAAGTTGGTATTTGCCCTTTATGCTACAGGCTGTAAAGCAGCTAACTGCAGAAAGGAGCAGGAGAAAGGGGTGGAGTAGTTTAGTATGCTGAGTGGGCAAGTGCCCTCCTGGCAAAAATGCCCTGAGGTGAAATGGTTGGCAAAGCATAAACTAAGCCCTGATACTGAAAGGACACACGTACACATACACATGGACACACACACACACACACCCTTCCTGCAAACAACTAGGTCTTCTTAGCAAATGGGTGAAGATCCAGTGAAGAAAACAGAAATTTCAGACGTACCTGAGTAAGAAGACAATCAACATTGCTCACACACATACACACAATGCATTTTGTCATTGTAAAAAGCCCATGCAGGAATTGTTTAATATTTCATCTGTCTTATTTTGGAAGATCAAAACTGCAGAAAATACACGGGCAGATCAGTAAGGGAGGACATAATATCACTACCACCAAGCTAATCTTAACCGGCTTCTGAATAATTCAGTCTCATTAGACTTCCAAGCTGTCAACCTAAAGGTTACATGAAACATGCATCAATCTGTCAAAAAGGTGGCAAATATCTCCTCATTGTCTACCCACACATCAGGTATTAGTACCAAGACAAAATGTATTTCAAGGTTTTTAGCTAAATCATAACAAAATTGTGATCCTGAAAGCATTTAATTAATCAGGAACAGAAAAAAGATTCTTAAGAAAACACATGACACCAAAAAAAGAACTAAGGGTATGTCTACATCTACAATTTTGCAGCGCTGGTTGTTACAGCTGTAGGGCCAGCGCTGCAGAGTGGCCACACTTACAGCAACCAGCGCTGCAAGTGGTGTTAGATGTGGCCACACTGCAGCGCTGTTGGGCGGCTTCAAGGGGGGTTCGGGGAACGCGAGAGCAAACCGGGGAAGGAGACCAGCTTCGCCGCGGTTTGCTCTCGCGTTCCCCGAACCCCCCTGCAAACCGCAGGGAAGGAGACCTGCTTGCACGGGGGTTTGGGGAACGCGAGAGCAAACCGCAGGGAAGGAGACCTGCTTGCTCGGGGGTTCGGGGAACGTGAGAGCAAACCGGGGAAGGAGACCTGCTTGATTACCAGAGGCTTCCTCAGGTATGCTGGGATACCTGCTTATTCCACGGAGGTCAAGAAAAGCGCTGGTAAGTGTCTACACTTGATTACCAGCGCTGGATCCTCTACACCCGAGACAAAACGGGAGTACGGCCAGCGCTGCAAACAGGGAGTTGCAGCGCTGGTGATGCCCTGCAGATGTGTACACCTCCTAAGTTGCAGCGCTGTAACCCCCTCACCAGTGCTGCAACTTTGTGATGTAGACAAGCCCTAAGTGTCATTTTGTACTATGCTGCAAATGCTAACGTTTAAAAGTTTATTATAAAACCAAGGTGAAACAAAACTGTAAGCCACCAAGGGACCACTAAAAGATAACGCTGGCCAAAGAGTATTTGATTTATGGCATAACTGAGTACATACCTTTTTGGCTTTTTTTTTGTTTTTGTTTTTTTTTTTAAACAACTTGGATTTACTTTGAGGTTTTTTTAAATTTATTTTAAGGCTGTACTATTTTTTCCACATGATCTTACCTATGTTAGCAAAGTTACTGCACAAAAAGCATGGATCATTTGTATTTTTTGAGCAGATGGTTCCTCAACCTGATGGTTGCAACACATAGGGTGTCACAAGCAGATCAGGTGGAGAGAGTAAACAAACTATTGTCCCTTTTTTATTAAACATTTAGATGGGTATGGAGTCCCAAAATGAAGGGAAAGGAGTCCTGAAACTTTTTTCTATTATAACATGAGCTCATGGTATAAAACAGGTTGCGCATGGAGCTGAGCATTTTCACTTCTGGAAATTTCATTTTGCAAGGAGGAGAGGGAGTGGAAGAGTGCAAAGAATGATAAAGGGTTTAGAAATCCTGGCCTCTGAGGAAAGATTAAAAACTGGGTATGTTTAGTCCTGGGAACAGAAGCCTGACAGGGGAGCTGATAACAGTCTTCAAATACATCAATAGCTGGTTTAAAGAGGACAGTGATCTGGTCGGATAAGTAATAATGAGCTTAATCTGCAGCAAGGGAGATTTAGGTGAGATACTAGAGGGAAAACACCTAACCTTTAAGGATAGTTAAGTATTGGAACAGGTTATCTAGGGAAGCTAGAGAGTTTTAAAAGACAGGTTAGACACGGTCAGGGATGGCCTAGGTATATTTAGCCCTGCCTCAGCGCTGGGGCTGGACTATGTGACCTCTTGAGGTCCCTTCCAGCCCTACATTTCTATGATTCTATATTTCTCACACTATAGCCTAGTGTCTAGGGTACTGGTCTGGGGATGTGAGATATCAAGGTTCAAGTCTCTGCTCTGCCTGATTCAGAGTGATCAGATATGAAACACTCTGCTCTGAAATCAGACAGTGCACAGACTTGAACCCTGATGCCCTGAAACCCAGGCCGGTTCCCCTAACCAGGCTACACCCACCCCTTCCCCAATGGAAAAGATTAGAATTTGAACTAAAAACAGACATTTCAACACAATTCCATTTTCCTGAAGATATTCAAAAAAAGATTTGTTCTCATTCATACAAATTTCAAAACAATCTAAGTTGCTGTGAAGCACAATCATCATCCTCTGGTTAGCTCTAGTTGTAAACAACTGCTTTAGTAAAAAATACTATTTAACCCTGTGGTCCCAGCAGGTGAAGAAATCATCCATTGCCTAAGACGTTTTCTACTTTCACAACTCATTGACACACCTTACTGCCCTGATTAGGCTAAATATTCCTGCAAGAATAGAACTGAATATATTAAAGAGGAAATGAACGAAAAGGGACATGATAAAGACATACAAAATAATGAAAGGGGTACAGAAGGTAAATTGGGCACTACTATTCACTCTCTCTCATATTACAAGAATTGTATGACATTGACAGATAGCGAATTTAAAACAGCTACATTTGCATGAAATGCATGTTAGCCTCTGGAACTCATTGTCACAAGATACCACTTAGTCAAGAGCTTAGCAAGATTCAAAGTGGATCTTTAGATGGATCATAATATGCAGTTACAATACTGAAAATTAGGGGGGAAAGTTTGGGGAGGTATAAAACCTACATGTTTCAGAGCATAAGCCAACATGCAGCTAATGGGAGGAAGGGAAGAGGTAGAAAGAAATTTCCCCTAAAGTAGGTTATCCCATAACTTATTCATTTCTCTCAGCCAGATGGTATACTGGACCAGATGGACTACCGGTCTGATCCAGTATGGTAATTCTTATGTTCCCACATTAATGCTTTAAGTCACAATTGAATATTGGTTAACAGAAAAAAAAAGATTGTTGTCTCCACAGAGCTAGAGATTAATATAAAATGTTCATTTTACTCTCATCTAAGACTTCAAGATCACTTATATTAACTGGAAGAACTGCAATAATTTCAATTATTTGCCTTTCTGGAGAGCAGAGACTCATACAAGGGAAATGATCCATGAATCAGTTCAAACCAGTAGGACTAATGTGGTGACAAAATGTGGTGACAAAACTCCTCAAACTGTTTGGCAGACGATCATCTTATTAAAAATGATGTTATGTTTGTCAAGTTTCTTGGGCTGTAAAGTTCTGATAACAGAGCAACAGGGATAGAACCTCAGAGTTATGAGCACCTTGTGAATGGAGGTTGTTCGTACACCTCTACCCCGATATAACACGAATTCGGATATAACACGGTAAGCAGTGCTCGGGGGGGGGGGAAAGAGAAGCAGGGCTGCGTGCTCTGGTGGATCAAAGCAAGTTTGATATAATGGAGTTTCACCTATAACACGGAAAGATTTTTTGGAGGACAGTGTTATATCGAGGTAGAGGTGTAACTCTGAAATGTTCATAATTCTGAACAAAACGTTATGGTTGTTCTCTGAAAAGTTTACAACTGAACACTGACTAAATACAACTTTGAAATTTTACTATGCAGAAGAAAAATGAGAAAAACGCTGCTTTTAACCATTTTAATTTAAATTAAGGTACAGAATAAGTTCTCTTACCATTCAAATCTCCCCCCCCCTTTTTTTTTTTAAAAGTAATTTACATTTATCACAGTACTGTACTTGTTTTTTGGGGGGTCTCTGCTGCTGCTGCCTGGTTGCATACTTCCAGTTCCAAATGAGGTGTGTGGTTTACTGGTCAGTTCATAACTCTGAGATTCTACTGTAAGCAACTGAACCGTGGAGCGAGGGGAGGAGGTTGCAGTCCTATTATATAGTGAACTGGAGGCCCAGACAGCAGAATTTTTGTAGGTAGTGGCCAACTTTGATTAACGCAGAGTGTCTCCAACCAAAATGTGAGGTGGGTCTGCCATTGTGAGGCACTCTTATTATATTTCATATAGAAAATCAATTAAATTTGAAGCAATTTCATTGGAGCCACAGAAGAAGTAGAAACAATTGAAGGAAGAGGTTCCTTGTAGTCAATGACTGAATTTCATCTAGTCACAATCTGAGGTTCCAAAGGCAAATGGATGAACTACTTGTAAGATCATCACCATTCTTGGTTACTTAAAGAAAACAGAAGCTGTAAAACCATCCCTGAGGGAGGGAAAACGGCCAGTAATGTTTAACAAATGTCACCAGCTACTGACCAGCTTCTAACCTCTCTTTTCTGGCAACGGTCATTCAGAAAGTGTTCATGTGACAACTTTATGGAAGTTGTGAAGAGGAACAGGCTACAGTGTCATCAACATGTCATCATTCAGCTCTTAATCTCCTTTCCTACAGCTCCTGACCGAAACGTATTCCTGCTCATCCAGTGCTTAACAGAGGAAAGGACCTGCACAAGAGCCATTTGGTTCAGATTCAATCCATATAAGATAGCAGTGATTCTAGTCAGAAGAAGAAAGTACTTTGAAGAACTGTCAAAAACAACTGCTCCCTCAGCTGAGGGCATATGCCCACCAATTGTCAAAGTGGTTCACATTCTCCAGTTGTTATTGGATGCCTCATTGCACTCCTGGATGGTCACGCAGCAGAAAGGTTTAGAAATGCCTTCTTTTATCTCCAGCTGGCCAAAAGATTATGACTATTCCTCCAAGATGCACACCTCACCATCAAAGGCCACCGGGCAGCTGCAGCAGCCTGCTCTTTTGGTAGGATAGCATACATATGAGCCACAAACTCTCTACCACCCACCAATTCACTTCTGGATGAAATTCAAGGGTTGTTCATGATCCAGGAATCCCCTTAATTGCCTGTAACTCACCAATCTAACAGACTGCCTCTATGTTTCATAACACAAATGGGTTCAGAAGGGATGTTTTGGCTCGATACAGAAAGGATGCTTCGACTATTATACAGATCAAGGGTGCTACATATAGAGCATTTACAGTGGCAGGCCCTTGCTTTTGGAAATAAATCTCCCCTTCAGAGAAACTTATTGATTGGCTACAGAGAGTTGCAGAGTATGTGCTCCCATTTTTTTTTAGCTGGGGTAAATTGGTCTAGACATATCATAGTAATGGGCACTTTATAATGTAAGTATTTATAAAGAATGAAGTCACTAACACCAATAAGAGTACTAGTATGCACACACTTTAGAATGTGCTACTGTACAGTCTCTGATAATCCTGACCTTCATTAAACACACACAATCATTTGTGTAGGCTTACTTTTCTTAGCATGTACAGTACATGACAACGTGCCCATTAAGATAATTATACAACCCATCGTGCAGTCTTCAGATGTGACTTTAACTTGTTAATTCTATTTCTCACTCTCAAACCTCCGAATATTCTGCTGGGCACAGCCATACCTCGCTGAAGTCAACTGATCAGGGACAGGACTATGACCACAGCACTGAACTTGTTCGACCCTATAAACCTTCCTTTCAAAATCCTCAACAGATGCTTTTTCATCCAAGGAGTATCTTCCTATCCCTTTATTAGTTAATCCCTTTATAATCCAATCAACCTCTGTAGTATCATGTCAGCTCTCTGTCAACACTATAACCCTGTAATATTTCATTCTAGTAAAAGAGCACCACTACTTTCCACTTCCAGAGAAGCAGTAATTCCTACCCTTGACCCAGCTTTGTTCAGGATTCATCTTCAGTTGGCATAACCACCTGAGAAAGACAGATCCCATTTTCTACACATCTTTATTTCACTGAGGTTCAGAAGAAAAATTAAATGGGTTTAATTACATTATATTAGGGCTTAAAATGCAATGTATATACAGTATATTTTACTTTTAGCATACAGATTTCAGTACCCACTAAACCAAAACCCAAACCCACGTTGAGTAAAATTACCAGTGGCGTCAACTGTAAAGATCCTTTACTAAAAGTCAAATTTATGTAATAAGGTTTCTTTTTGTAGTGGATTAAGCTCTTTCAACTACTATTTTCATAAACTACAGAAATAAAATACTATATGCCAATGGCTCTCTACCTTTAAAAACTACTGTACTGCTTTCAGGAGTCTGATTTATCGTGTATATCCCAAAGTTACACCTCACTTAAAAACTATTGCTTACAAAATTAGACATAAAAATACAAAAAAAAGTGTCACAGCATACTATTACTGAAAAACTGCTTACTGTCTCATTTTTACCATGTAATTATAAAATAAAATCAATTGGAATATAAATAATGTACTTACATAACAGTATAGAGCAGTATTAACAAGTCATTGTCTGTATGAAATTTCAGTTTGTACTGACTTTGCTAGTGCTTTTTAATGTAGCCTGCTGTAAAACCAGGCAACTATCTAGATGAGTTGATGTACCCCCGGAAGACCTCTGCGTACCCCTGATAGAGAACTACCACTATATGCAACAATCACGACCCAAAGATTCTAGTGCAGAGGTCGGCAACCTTTCAGAAGTGGTGTGCCAAGTCTTCATTTATTCACTCTAATTAAGGTTTCACGTGCCAATAATACATTTTAATGTTTTTAGAAGGTCTCTTTCTACAAGTCTATAACATATAACTAAACTATTGTTGTATGTAAAGTAAATAAGGTTTTTAAAATGTTTAAGAAGCTTTATTTAAAATTAAATTAAAATGCAGAGCCCCCCGAACCGGTGGCAAGGACCCGAGCAGTGTGAGTGCCATTGAAAATCAGCTTGCATGCCACCTTCGGCACACGTGTCATAGGTTGCCTACCCCTGTTTTAGTGGTTGCCCTCTTGCTGAGCAATTAAGTTGACTGCAATAAATATTTATATTTTTATGATATTGGCAGTGTTTAGGGACTCATTTTGAATGGTTTCCTCTAATGTGGGGAAACAATAGAATGGCTTGAATACGGTATTTTATGGCCATTTGCTGAGAACGCATCCTCTCTGCACATTTCTAATGATGTATCTCCTCAATCCTGTCCTGAAAAACACACTGCTAACTACAACCCTTCTGAGCACTGACTGCACTGTGGTTTTTGGATTACAGATCCAAATCCTCTCAAACTTGCCTCTACCATACTAAAATTTTCATAGGCTAATCAATATAGTGGAATCTTCCAAATTATCTTTACACAGACCCTTCCAAGGTCAAGTATGTTTGTATGTAAAACTAATGCGTTAAGAGGTCCAGATCCTCAGCTGCTGTAAATCAACAATGCTCCACTCTGATGTTAATGAAGCTACACTGATTTAAACCAGCTGAGGACCTGAGGCATAGTATGCAAATATCTAACATTAGCCCAGTCGTTATTTCAAGCCAAATGGAAAGGAATATATTCAAGCAGTGACCTCTACAGTCTGCAACAACATGGTTGCATTAATTGCAAGTCTAATGAATAAGATTTGAATTTCAGGCATGAAAATGTACTGTAATATTTTATGCAGCAGTAATTAGTAGAATCATACATTAGTATAAGACGCATTCAGTCACTGAACACAAGCCGAACATCCCTTACAACTGCACACTTTCTGTTACCATTATACTTGATAAAGTCATTAATTAGACTGTAACCAATGCATTAGTGTTTGGAGGGTTACAGTATGAACAACTGAAATAGGAGTGAAATTAAAGTAGGAGTTACACACAGAATATTTTCAGATTAATTTTGATTGAATTTTTCTTTATTTTTTTGGTGATATTTTTTCATTTCAGGTGCAAAAACAACAATCACAAAATAGTATTTCAGAGCGTCTATTAATTCAGAATGGGAAACTTTTCATTTCTAATCTAATTACCTAAAATGTGACATTTTGGAAAAGGACACATTAGCTTTTTATATTTACTTGCAATTTTTTCTAGTCATTAACATTTATTAAAACAAACTCATTATACTATAATTGAGTAACAAAAGTGTTATAAATATTCTCCTTAGAAAGGCAATAAACTAGACAGGTTTCTTCAGCACACGAAAATGTTCATGTTTTTGTAAGCATTTGAGGTGTCGTACAGGACTATCTTATCTATTTATCACCAGTATTACAGTCCATGAGAGGACACAATACTGTAACCATAGAAACATTTTCTGCGGACATTTTCTCTTTATTAAAAAAGAATTAGGCATTGTTCCCACTCCTCACAATATGTATCTCAAATGCTGTTTGAAAATAACTCCCTGTTATTTTAAAACCAATCCCATAACCTGCAACCCCCCATTACTTCTCTTTGTATTAGAGCAACATAATCCAGCCCAGTTCTGTTCAGCATTCCAGCCTATTTTTTGTGCCATTTGCCACCTGCCTGGTCAAAGAGCACACAACAATTGCTGATCGTGGAGCAAGGTGCTGAAAACCACTAACAGAATTTAGGACTCATTTAAACCAAACAGGGAAAGAACTTCTTTTACCAAACTTGAATTGCACCTACTTCTCTGCTCAAAATAGGAGGAATTAAAAATCAGCACCTTCCATTTTTCCTCCAAGTGTAGGCATTACATAGAATGAGCACTGTGGGATCTATAAAATTGCTATTTGCCACAATTAGCAGATGAGTAATGAAACACCAGTGCCACTCTGCTGTCAGCTCCACTCTAGAGCAAGTCAACACTCTTGGTTACCAGCTTTATATGGATCATTAATTAATTCATTCGCTCCATCCTCATCCTTTGTCCATTTCCTAGTCTGTTGGGAGATTTCTTTTAAAAAATGGGGGAAGGGCACAAAAAACAAAAGACCTAACAACGTTAGAGACTGATCCCGCAATCATTGACTATCAGGTGTAGAAGCTTCTACTACACTCCCTAATAAGCCATTGCAAGATCAGATCTTTTGTTATTAAATATATTTACTAGAAATTACAGCTTTTGCGAGCAATATATTTTAGTGCTGTATCTATAGCACAGCATGAAGAGGGTCAAAAAGATTTAGGCTGGACTCTTCAGGCATTACTAAGGGAGGCAGGCACTAAACTCCTATTGAAAGTGAAGGAGTATTAGGCATCTTATTATTACAGCCAGTCAGTGTAATCCCAACCAACACACTTACTCATTTTCTGAAAGCAACAAAAACACCCTTTACAACTGTACAGTACCCTTAGGGCCCTTTGAAATCCTAGTCACAATTCTCTGAGCAGGTGGTGAAGCATTCAGTTCCAAACAGAGCTCTTATCACATATCAGTAAATGGGGTAGGAATCCAAGTTTATTTTCTCCCAGCAATGGATTTTTAATAATTTAAAAACCAATAGAATATAATCAACAAAATTCACCCTTTAGTACATAGACTTTAACCAGCACATTTTAAAATAGATATAGACACACACACCCCACTACCTACCTATGCACGTATAGCAACTGATATATTAAAAAAATACTCATTTAATAATAAGGATATGAAATTAGGCACACAAAAGAGAAGACATGGAAATACAAGTTTCTGCAGCAACTGTAACTCAACCATGTTGCACATACTTTGTATTCCATGCTATACATTCAAAAGGAAAACAGGAATAGAAAGCACCACACGGTGTATGTGCAACATTGCCAAGTTAATGTTGGTGCTGGAATCTTAACTTTCAGATTTCCTCTCATTTATACATTTTTTTATCTAATTTCCCTATTTGTTATTCTTTAAAAATAAGTACACAATCATTTAACACTGAAGAGGTTCCTTAATCTAAAATGATTCAATGTGAGCCAGAATTTTAAAGTTCTGCAATTAAGGTGCCTTAAAGAAAACTGATTTCTTTTTCCATATATACACTCAAGCCTGTAATATTCAATCATTCGTAACTTTAAAAACACAGTGCTGTTTGTCTTCACATATGGCTTGATTTCCCCTCTTCAATGAAGAAAATGGTCATGTCAAGTTCATAGCTTAGATGTTTTAGAGTTATAGGAATAGAAAAATATTAAGAATTTTTTTCTATACTCCTGCATATTTCTAAAATAGCAGATTTAATTTAAGTCAAAGTTTCCACATACACCTCAAAAAAGAAAAAAAAGAACAAATAAATCACTCTTTTGGCTGAGAACTACTGTGGAAAGTTTCTGCTCAAAAGGATTTTTCTCTCATCAAGGAAGATATGAGCACCTGAAACTTTTCAAGCTTAACAGGGGCGACACTGGTGATTTCATACACATGTCTATGTTAAAGTTAAAACTACAAACTGGATCAACCTCAAAGAGCCATAAGGTTTAACTATGCAGCTCCCACTCAGAGGTGAAAGTAAGCCGGTACGGTAGGGTCCGATGCACCAGTAAGAAAGTGGCCACCGGTACACAGCTGACCGTACCGGCAGGGCAAAAGAGGCAGCTGCCCTGGGGCTGGGTGATTTAAAATGGCTCAGAGCTCCCAGCAGCAGCCGGAGTCCTGGGCCCTTTAAATCGCTGCCAGGCCAAGGCTCCCCCACCCCCACCTTGCCCAGGACTCGGGCCTCCTTGCATACTGGCAAGTCCTTTAAGTTACTTTCATCCCTGCCCCCACTTATGTAATATGATTTATATGGCTATGTACCACTTTGCAAATACGCAAGTAAAAAAGATTCTAATTTCAGTCCAAATACAGCAGCCCACAAAAACAGAAACCCATTGACATTAGATCACCTACTCCATCCCGCTGCCAATGTGAGATTAAAGATAAAAATCAGGATTTCAACTCTCCATCTCTGAAATAAAGCATGTTCCTTTTGACCAGATTCACTCATGCTAAGGCAAGGAAATGTGACTGATACCTCATTGTGTCATCCTGCCACCACTGCACTTCAGCAGAGATTCAGATCTTGGGAAGGCAGGCACTATTTCTACAAAATATCCTTCAGTTTCTCTTGGGGAGAGACTGCTTTAACTTCTGCCAAGGGTTCCCAAGGAGTGCAGCCCTCTGAGACTGCCAAGAGGCCATGATGAATCAGTCTATCAAACCCAGGCATCTATACCATGCTCAACACAACAAATCAACACATCACTCAACTGAGTTGCTTTACAAAACTGCAACTGGCTACTTTTTGGCTGTCCTGTGGGCTCCCCACTTCCCTTCACAGAAAGCTGCTTCCTGCCAACGTAATCCCTCTACCTTCTGAATGGATTTCTAATTTAAGAATCATGTGCCTAGATTTCCATTGAATTGGGCCATTTATCCACTGAATGGCGCTGTCTCTGGTACCTTAAATTATCAGCACGTGAAACAGATTACAAGTATTTTTTAGGGAAAATAATACAAGAGTTTTAAAGAGGATACTGGTATGTAGTTAATTTACAACATTTAGGTTCACATCTCCCCTATCACCCTCTAATTTGGAAGCAAAACATTGAACGTCCAGCATGGGGAGAGCTTTCACTGCCACAGCTCATGCTGAACATCTTCTGGAGATTGGAACAGGCCCTAAGCCCATTGAAGTGCACTGAAAGACTCCCATTATTTTCAGTGAGCTTTGGATCAGGCCCTAATAGTCGTAGAGCAGTGTTTTTCAAACCGTGGGTCACGACCCAGTACTGGGTCGCAGCATGTAAGGCACTGGGTCGCCTTGCTCTGGTCAGCACCACCAACCAGGATGTTAAAAGTCCCATCAGAGGTGCTGCCTGGCTAAGGCAGACTAGTGCCTATCTTTTCCGGCACCATGCTGGGCCCCAGAAGCGGCCAGCAGCGGTTCTGGCTTCTAGGCAGGAGGGCCACAGGGCTCTGCACACTACCCCTGCTCCGAGCACCGGCTCCATACTCCCATTGGCCAGAAACCTTGCCTAGGAGCCAGACATGTTGCTGTCTGCTTCCAGGATGCAGCACAGTCTACAGTGCCAGGATAGGCGGGAAGACTGCCTCTGTACCCCAGCTGCACTGCTGACTGGGAGCCACTAGAGGTAAGTCCAACCCCAACTCTGCACCACAATCCCAAGTCCTGAGCCCCCCCCAAACCCCTCATTCTCAGCCCCAACCCAGAGCCTGCACCCCCATCCCATATCTCTGATCCCCCTCCCCAGTCCAACTCCCTGCCCCAGCCCTGAGCCCTCCCAAAACCTGGACTCCTCCTGCATCCCAAAACCCTCGTCCCCAGCTCCATTGGGTTGCGGACTCAACAATTTTCTTCAACTGGGTCCCCAGAAAAAAAGTTTGAAAAATCACTGCCCTAGAGGTCTAAACTCAGTTGGCCAACTATGACAAACACTGAAGAAACACATACTAGGATTGTGAGCGGAGCTCCAATACGGCAGGGTTAATCCAGGAACTTTTACCGCGTATCATCTATAATAAGAACTTCAAAACAGAGGTTTACTAGCAAATAAAACTTGGGTAGACAAACATCCATAATGACACCAACAGTTAACTGCTATAAAATGCACCAGATCCATGAATCAAAAATGACATCTGTTCCTGATATTACCTGTACATCTACCTTCCCCAAAAGAGGTATAGGAAGACACTGCATTGCTACCCTTCTCTAAAATAATGTTTCAAATATTAATCCAAAATACTTTTAAACAATTATTAAAAAAAATCATCCATCTCACATAAACAAATATACTTTAAAGAGCAGAAAACAGCCTTAATTAACAAGGCTCAGGATATGGCTAAATTATCAAAAGCACATCACCAAGTGCAAGCAGTTGCATCCCACAAGGGGTAAGAACTCCCCTTCACATTTTGGCATAAACATATATAGCATAATTATTTTGCTTATTCTCATATATTTAATTATAGTCTTCCTTAGCAGGCAATTTACCCAAGTATTTCTCATCCCACTTACAAGCAAATATACAGACTACTTTTTTGTGTGTGTGTGTGTTGTCAAACCAGTGGCTTAATGTGAACAGTTCACTGACCATTCAATGGCATTCTTGCTCCTCAGGTTCCAGAGTGCTAAGATCATCATATAAAGAAGTTCTGCTCAATCTCTCAGGAACAAGAGAAGACAGGAATGGTCCTGGCAAGGTCGTGTTTCTGACAAACAAGGGTAGCTGAAAGAAAGGGATACTGGAAAAAAATGTCTATCCAGAATAGAGGAGTGAGCAAAGTCCCAAAGTCCCTGTTCAGACTAAACAATGGTGAGATTCCAGCTCTAGCAGGTCATTGCCCCTTTAGAATATAATGCTTAATATCAGTGTGATGGGCACAGTATTAATACGTTAATAGAATTTAAGGCAAGAGGTGACCATTAGATCATGTAGGCTGACCTCCTATATCTCAAGTCATAGGTGCCAACTTTCCAATATGCCGGGGGGTGCTCACTGCTCAACCCCTGGCTCTGCCTCCACTCCACCCCTTCCCACCTCTTCCCCTCAGCCTGCCATGCCCTTGCTCCTTCCCCTCCCCTCCCAGAGGGGCCCACATGCCATGAAACAGCTGATCAGGAGGTGTGGAGAGGGAGGAGGAGGCACTGATTGGCAGGACTGCTGGTGGGCAGGAGGCACTGGGGGGGGCTGATGATGTATTTCTGTGGCTCTTTGGCAAATTCTGGATCCATATCAGGCTCAGGTTGGCCACCCCTGACCGAGACTATCCCTGACAAGCGTTTGTCCAACCTGTTGGTAAAAACCTCCAATGACAGGGATTCCACAACTTCCCTTGGAAGCCTATTCCAGAGCTTCACTGTCCTTATTAGTTAGAAAATTTTTCCAATATATAACCTAAATCTCACTTGCTGTAGATCAAGCCTATTACTTCTTGTTCTGCCTTTAGTGGACATTGAGAACGACTGATCACTCTCCTCTTTATAACAACTTTTGACATATTTGAAATCTATCAGGTCGCCCCTCCCTCAGACTTCTTTTCTAAAAATTAAGAACACAATCTTTTCTCCTAGATCACATTTTCTAAACCTTTCATCATTTTTGTTGTTCTCGTCTGGACTCTCTCCAATTTGTCCACTTCTTTCCCAAAGGTTGGCACCCAAAATTGGACACAATACTCCTGCTGAGGCCTCACTAGTGATGGGCAGAGTGAAACAATTACCTCATGTATCTTAGATACAACACTTGTTAGTACACACCAGAATGATGGTCTCTTTTTGCAACTGCATCATGTGGTTGACTCATTCAATTTGTGAGCCACTATAACCCTCAGGTCCTTTTATGCAGGACTACTGCCTAGCCAGTTATTCCCCCTTTTGTACCTGTGCATTCCTAAGTGCAGTACTTTGCACTCATCTTGATTGAATTTCATTGTTTATTTTGTTCCAAATCTCCAATTTATTAGGTATTTTGAATTCTAATCCTCTCCTCCAAAGTGTCCGCAACCCCTCCCAGCTTGTCATCTGCAATTTTTATAAGCATGCTCTCCATCCCATTATCCAAGTCTTTAATGAAAATATTAAATAATAATGGACAGACCCCTGCAGGTCACCAACAGATGAGTCCTCCCAGAGTTTGACAACAGACCATTGATAATTACTCCGAGTATGATCTTTCAACCAGCTGTGCACCCACTTTATAGTAATTTCCTCTATACCATATTTCCCTAGTTTGCTTATGAGATTGTCACATGGGACCATCACAGACTGTACTAAAATCAAAATAAATCATTGGCCTGCTTTACCCTTATCCATTAGGCCAGTAACCCTGACAAAGAAGGAAATTAGATTGGTTTGGCATGATTTTAGTTCTTGATAAATCCATGCTGGCTAATTCCTTAAGTAACCTAGGGTAAATCTTGTCAGTCTTTGCCAATCCGAATACATCTAACTTATCTAAATGTTCTTCCACCTGTTCTTTCCCTATTCCAACTTCTGTTTCTTGCCCTATGTCATCAATACTGCGTAAAGCATCTGGTCACAAACTTCTTAATGAAGACTGAAGCAAAATAAGCCTTAAAACACCTCACTTTCTTGGTGTTGTCCATTATTAGCTTTCCTTCTCCACTAAGTACTGGGCCTATACTTTCCCTAGTCATGGTATTGTTCCTAACATATTTATATATTATTCTTACTGCCTTTTAGGTCTCTTGCTATAGATGTAACTCATTTTGTACCCTAACCTTTACAAGTTTGTCCCTATGTTTTTGCTATTCTTCTGTTTCCTCATTAGCAATTTGTCCATGTTTCTACTTTTTATAGAATTCCTTTTTGATTTTCAGATCATTAAAGAGCTCCTGATGCAGCCAAATTGGCCACAGGCTCTCTTTTCTTCACACTGGATGGCTTGCTGTTGTGCCTTAAATATCATGTCTCTGAGAAAATGACACTTCTGCTGAACTCCTTTTTCCCTTAGATTTTTCTACTACACAGAAAATTGGATTTGGCATACCAATTCCTGTTCAGATTTAAATCTCTAATCCTGCTTTCTACATCATAAAGTCCCTGGAAGCCATCATGAAACTCATTATGGGTGGTGTGGTTTTGATCAAATAAACCTTCACTCATCCCTTGAGCTGAACTAAAACTAAATCTTGAGGTTCAAAGAGAGCTCAGTACATTATTTATTTTAATTTCAACTTCCACCAACCTTTCTGGTTCCAATTAGCACAGGAAGCACAATATTAAAATACAAGGGTTAAGATTATCACCCCCCTTCCATCCCATTTACACCATGTTAAAGGGTAGCAGGGGGATAAAGGGGCTCAGATTCCCTGAGCAGAGTTGGGATCTTCATTCTCCTGGAGCAGGTACAGAGGACGACAGCCATAGGACTGTCTTGAGGACTCCACTTTCAAACCTAGGAACAGGGGCAAGCAAGGAGCAGAGTTGGAGTCTCTGCAGCCTATAGAGCAGCCTGAGGAGGCTGCTATAATTTACCTCCCTAGTGCTAGCTAAATTACACCAGGGATCACTCCAGTCCCCAAAGCAGCCCAGGATAAGGATTGTGCAGAGGTGGCTTAGAGCCACCTTAACCCCTCCTCCCTCTGAGATAAAAGTTCCGTGCTGTGCCTTTTAGGGGCTCAGTGCACAATCTCACCCAAGGAGTATAGACAATTCTCAGAGAGCCAGACTGTGAACCCCTTACTCAGATGTGTGAGCAGCTGCTCACACACGGAATCTCAGAAGAGATCCCATTACCCACCCCTACTTCCAACAACCACATCATCAACTAAGAAAAAACAAACTTTTATTGTGTTAATCTTTTAGCTGTATTGTATTGTGATTGTTTTTGCAGGACCCTAGGAGATTTTGCAGGGGAGCATGAGCTTTATAAAAAAACCTGATTTTAAATGTTAAAAACAGAATGGACATCAACACTGAACTATTCCTCTCACTCATGAAGGATCTCATGTGGTCAGGGCTAAAGAACATCGACAGGATGGGGTAAGGAACTTGCACTATCACATCTTGGACTTTAGGGACCAGGACTTCAGCTGATGTAAATCACTGTAGTTCCATTGAAATAACTTGATTTACATATGCTGATTTACACCAACTGAGATTCTAGCCCCAGAACGTCAGACAAAGCTATCCATTGTACACGATTCATCTGCAATAAGTATACAAGTTTTAATTCTCAAAAGACCTAAGTTTTAATGGCAAATTTCACTTCTAATAACCAAAGAACAGCAGCTGCCACTTCAACATCAGTTTTGGTTTATAGCTGATAAGAAACCATGCCTCCTTTACAGGATAATATCATGTCTGAACAGAGATACCATTTGAGAGAGGCATCACAAAGCAGACAAAATGCTTCAATTGTCTAAACATTATGAATAATAAGAATTGTAACAGCTTTTAGCTGATCTGTGAAATCCCTGAACAAAATCACAAAGAAGTTAACAAATGGCTCATAGATTCTGTTCCATTTACCATAATCTAATAATGCCCCTTTCTCCTAAGGGCCAGCACTTTCTTAGGCATAAACTACAGCTGCAACAAAGTGGAGAACCCTAAGAAAGCCAGAAGCTGTATGTTGGCAGTCACAGCAAAAAATGTATTTTAATTTTTTGGGATCTTCTATAATTGATCTAAAAAATTCTCGCAACAGTAATAGGAAAAAAAACATGCTTTGACAGCAACTTAAGACCAATGGTTCATTATTTAACTACCTAGACTTTAATTTGGTGTATCATTCTGTGTTTAGAATATTAGTTTAATTGTTGCCAAGGCGAAGCTTTATCCCTCCAGTGCTATCCTCAATGATCACATCCTTTGATTATTTTTACCTATGATTATTGTTCAGTTTGCACCTACTTACAGCAATTCCCTCTTGGTTTCAAATGATTCCCCAGAGCTCTTGGTTATATGCTTTCAACAGATAATTAAATCATAGCCACATTTGCTTGTCAGCTTTTTAAATGAGAGAATTCACAGTGCAAGTTTCAGTTACATCTAATGAAAAATGATGTTCTCTACTGCAGCAAAATGAAAAAGGTACAAATGGCCCAGAGACTGGAAAGCTTGAAGATCTAAACAAAGGAAAATAGAGACAAACCCACAGAACAGTTACCTGAGATTTCATATCAGATGATCAGAAAGACAAGTAAATTAGGGAAACCATTACAGTAAACTAGATCAATCACAAATGTAAAGGAGATGTAGTGAAGTGATTAAAACAAGGGATTAGGAGAGAGGACTCCAGAACTCGATTCCCAAAACTCTCACTGTTCAGCTGTGTGACCTTAGGCAAGTGACTTAACATCCCTATTACTCAATTAACTCTTCTATAGGAATCAAAGTCTCAGAGAGGAAAAAAGGACACATCGAACTTTTATATCACCTTGCAGTCTTTGAAGGCAAAGGCCTAACAAATTAAGCAAGCCCCACAACAGCCCGGTAAGAGACAGCTGAAAGAGACTGCACACACAAGCGTGCAGATGACAGACACATACAGTAACTGAGGTTAGCCATTATCGTTCCTTCACCGTCGACTATCAATTTGACTGAACAAGTTAAAGGATCAGTATTATGGTCTTGATCCTTCAAAAATGTACACACAAGTATCTTTACTCATAGTAGTCACACAAGTCAATGCAGCAAGCATTTGCAGGAGCAGGTCCCCTATTTGCAATTTGAAGATTTAAATCTTAAAATCTACTTACCAACCTAGATTTAATATTGTAATTAAGTTGGCTTGCTTATTACTAAGTATTCCTCTCTCCCCCCTAGAATGATCTGGATGGAAATAGAGAGCACTGTGTTACCCATTTCAGTAGATAGCCAGTAACGGGCTCCATTTTGCCTAATGGAAAAGGAAGTGGCATGCTGAAGGCAGAAGGGATACATCTAACTCGAAGAGAGCTGGAGGACAAGGGTGGAAGAGAAGGCTGGAAGCAGCCACCTGGGATCTGGCGTGAGAGATTAGGCCTACACAGGGCAGGAGCTAATCTGGGAAGCAACCTTGGACTGCCTGGGGTCCAGAAGTAGCAGCAGGACAGAAGGAAGATAGCCTGCAAGTAAGCAGAAAGCCTGGGGGTGACTACCGTCTGGAGAACCAGAGGGGCCCCCAAAGAGACCACTGAATGTGGAACTGAGCTCTGAATGAGGGAACTTACAGACCAACAATTAAGTGCTCCTTTCAGAGAATGAACGACAAGAAGGGGAACTCAAGCACTAGTTACGAGGAGTCCAAATAGGAGTCGTTACTTTTGGACAATCTCCAGGGGCTGAATTAACTATTTTATTTTTGTTTTATTGGTTCAAGTCATTGTGCCTACAGTATCTGCAGACTGTATTATCTGCTAGCCTTACTAAAAGAATCCAGTTACTGATTCAAAGCGCAGGAGTGTTTAATAGGAACCAACTAAATACGAGATTCACTGAAGCCTAGTACTTGGAATGCCAGCAGACCTTGGAATTCATGGTAGACAGAGCGCACAACCAGATACCTAAAAGCCACTGTTGTCAGATCTTCCGATTTTATTGCAAGTCTTGTGATATTTCTTGCTTTCTTTAATCCCCAGCTGCTGGAATCAAGAGATTGTGTTAGAAACTCAGCTTTTGTTTTTGTTGCTAAGTTTCGAGCCCTCCTGTTTTGAAGAAAAGCTTGAACACACAAGTGTACCTTAAAGGTTCAGAAAAGAGAAGACAATTGTATTAAAAACCATAATTTTGGAGGGCCTGACTGGATTTTTAAATGCTTATGGTTGGCAATACCAAGAAGGTACTGGTATACAGTAACTCCTCACATAAAGTCATCCCGGTTAACTCTTTCATTGTTACGTTGCTGATCAATTAGAGAACATGCTCGTTTAAAAAGTTTCACAATGCTCCTTTATAACGTTGTTTGGCAGCTGCCTGCTTTGTCCACTGCTTGCAGAAAGAGCAGCTCATTCCAGCTAGCTGGTGGGAGCTTAGAACCAGGGTGGACTAGCAGCCTCCCTAAGTTCCCTGTGCAGCAGCCGCCCAGCAGTCTTATCAATCACTGGCAGTTCAGCAGTCCCTCCCCCCACTGCTGTGTGCTGCTCCTGCCCTCTGCACTGTGCAGGGGGTGGGGAGAAGTGAGGGGCTAATGTCAAAGTGTCCCCTGTCCCCCGGCAATCCCTATCTCCATAGAGTGGGGGGGGGGACACGACAGGGCTCAAGACGGAGGGAGCTTGCTAGCTGCAGCTGTCGTCTCAACTTGTTGATCTACTTTAAAAGGCAATGTACTTAGAGTGGCATCAGTGGACTTAAAGGGGCAATGCGCATCTCTCTCACACACACACAAGGTGTGTGTGTCTGTCTGCCATGCTGTCTCCCCTCCCTCTATTTGTGCTGCCTTGTAGAGTGTGAGGCTACATTAACGTGTTAACCCTTGAGGGCTCAGCTGAGTGCTAGTTCATCATTTAGCTGTAAGGCATTCCCTGGGAAATATCCCACCCTCTTCCACCCTCTGACTTCACCACCACAACCAAGCTTCACAATCATTGCTGTGTACAGTATTAAATTGTTTAAAACTTAAACTGTGTGTCAAATTTAATTAATGTATTTTTTTAACGAGCATCATCAGCATGGAAGCATATCCTCTGGAATGATTACCAACGCATGAAGGGGCATATGAATGTTTAGCACTGGCATGTAAATACCTTACAATGGTGAAAAAAAATTCCCTGAAACCTAACCCCGCCTGTTTACATTAATGGGGAAATTGGATTAACTTAAAGTCGCATTTTTCAGGAACATAACTACAGTGTTATGCGAGGAGTTACTGTACTACAACGTTTTCGGTGACACCCCTCACCACTGCATAAGGGCTGGGTACTCCAGATTAATCAGAGAATTAGCACAGTGAAATTTAAAGGTTTTGCATTTTAATTATAACAAATATAATAATTGAAACCCACTGTGTACAAGGATACATTTTCATACAAAATTGGCTATTTCCTATTAAAATTCTATAAGATCTGGTGAATTACTGCTAATCAGAATGGACTTCTACATACTACCTGTTCATCTATTTGCAGGTTTTTAATACCAGCCCATCCCTCAAGGGGAATGACCATCATTACCACATAGTCCCTCTGGGGAACACAAGACAACAGCTGTCATTTTCAGTCACCATAGCAACAGTACTGTAAGTACACTGTATCCAGTCAACAAAATATATGTGCGTGTGCGCACACACACAGAGGTGTTGATAACATCGCTTGTAACACAGTTTAAGGAATTTTTATTCCAATTATAGTATGCCTCCTCCCCTCTCCTACTTTTGCCAGACTAACTCTAGTGTATCTAGGCATTGTGGTGAATGGTGTTGATATGGGGGGGGGGAAATCAAATCATCCCCCCTGTATTCTAGACCACTGTGCAATTTGCACTACATTGGCAAAAAGTAAAGGTCTGAATGGCGTAGTAATCCTAGATTCTCTCTCATGGTCTCAGATATTGCAGGGTTTTTCCCCCCATTCCTCTTCCTCCTCTAGATTCGTCAAAGTTGCCTCAAGGCACTACCAGTCAGATAATGCCATCACTGCTCACTGTGCACTATAATCATGATTCCAGTCCAGCTATTAATCCAATAAGGACCAAAAATGCCAGTTTTATTTGTATCTGCTTTCTCGTATGCCCCCAAACTAGAAACCCCTCAAGGGGTAATGCAGTCATTGTTCGGTACATCAATGTGCACAGACTGTGAAATACCATAGGCATTTGTAGCTAACAATAAATGGCAGGAACACCATCATGTCACAGACTAGTGCCAAGGGATCTAGCCTTATGCTGTAGCCTCACATTGATTCAGAGAGGAATTTACCCATGTAAGTCCCATTAACGCTAATGGGAGCTACATTCGGAACACCATGGTGTCTGAATGGGAGAATAATCCCCTAGAAATAAGCCTATCAAAGGCATAAAGTTTTCCAAGCAAAAACTGGAGTTTTGCCATTGACAAACGTGGCAGGATAGGACCCAGAGTCAGTTAAAACAATTTACCTTTTTTTTTTTTTTAATAAAGTAAAATGATCAGAAAGGAAATTTTTGGAAGCTGAATATTTTGGCACATAGGTCTTCATTTCTCATCAGGATGCCAGCAAAGGCCTTTCCATGTTATCTGGGGATCTGAACAGAACATTTGCCTTCTGTACACAATATACACAATTTGCTTTTACAGAGCACCTTTCATCTCAATATATTAGAGTAATTCAAACATTTATTCATTCATCCTCACAACACCTCTTTGAGGAGGTATTGGAGCACAATTGTTACTCACTATACTGCACCCCATGGGCATGTGGCTCTTCATGACAAAAGCATGGATAGACCTCAGATCCTTCTCTCTTGAAGCACAGCCCGCTACTAGTTGTGTGAAAAGAGAATCTCCATTAGTAGTATAGGAGGATGGCACATATTTTCATTCTGGTTTATGATGTACACTATTTCTGATTCAATCCAACAGAGGTATGTGAATACACTAGTTATTTCATTTAAAATATCACTCATATCATGGTAACATGATATATCTGAAGATTAGATATGTTGGACGGCCATCTATAATTGTAATAAATACACAGATAAATATGCTAATTTTCATAGATGGGTAAACTGAGCCACAGAAGTTAAATGACTTGTGCAAATTCTATAGCAGAACCAAGAACAGAAACCACAAGTCCTGACTCCCACTTGCCCACTCTTAACAGTAGACACACTCCCTCCAATGACACTACAAGCACCAGCTGTTGTAATACTGTGTATTCCATATTGTCTTAAATTCTTTGCTGCTGCTAGGCCCGGTAATCCTAAACATTTTGACTGTGATTCTTTGCAAGTAATACTGACTTCATTTTAAACATACACTCAAAATGAAATTGAAACATTTCCCCTTTTCACTCATCACCCCATTTAAGCTAGGGGAAAGTTTTATATTTATGCATGATGTTCCTGACAAAGAAGTACTTGTGTTGCCGTGAATAGTGCAATTAATTTAAAAAAGTGCATGATACTGCCTATGGGAAGTTAAAGCTTCTGCTTATTTCTTATTCATGAAGTCACATTTTCTGGTTTCATTTGCATTAAGTAATTTTTTCTACTTCTTTCCGAGCTGTCAAATAAATCTATTTCTCCTGCAATATTCTGTTCTTAAAGAGAGAGATGAGTGAGCAATTTGTATATATGTAATGCCCTGAACTCATTTGTTGCAGCCAGTTTTAATCATGAAATTCATACACTCAGTGTACCTATTCTGTTCTAATTTGGGATGCCATAGTGGGAAATCCATCCATTCTTGCTGCCTTTCTCTGAACCCCCTCTAGGTCAGCAATATCCTTTTTGAAATGAGGTGATTGTGAAAGGGACTTCTTTCAGAGGGCACAGAGAGTACATAGAATTTTACAGCGATCCTCAGAGTCAGATATATCCATAATAATTCACCAAAAGGTGATGTGATGTCTTGAACTATAGCCAGTTGCCCCACTAGTCGTCATAATCATTGCAAAATGTATGTATTAATTATATTTAAGGAGTTATGTGTTTATACTGAAAATTATAGTCTTAAGGCAGGTAACCAGGAGGTGACATGTCTCAGGTTCCTTTTGGGCAGGGGATAACAGACGCTTATCTCATTGTGTATTGTTCACTCCACAGTGATGGTCTATTTGCATATTGATGCTAATCAAAAGATTGCAAAATCAACAAGAGAGGAAAGCCACAGCAAAAAACAATCAGCAGAGGGTGTCTTGGTTATGAAAAAGAACAGAGACCTATCCTGATGAATCTAATGGTACCAAGAGACAACTGGCATCTTTCACCAAGGAGGCAAGCTGACTGTGGCTTGCCTCATGACTGGAAGATCACAGTCAAGCCTGACAAACTCTGGAAGGACTTTTGTGTCTTAGAAGAATGCTCACTCAAAGATCTAGTTAAGTAAGCCTAGGTTCTAGAACAGGGGTGGGCAAACTCTTTGGCCCAAAGGCCACATCAGGGTTGCGCAAATGTATGGAAGGCCGGGTAGGGAAGGCTGTGCCTCTCCAAACAGCCTGGCCCCCACCCCTTCTCTCTTCCCGCCCCCTGACTGCCCCTCTCAGAACTCCCAACCCATCCAACCCCCCTGCTCCCTGTCCCCTATCCACACCCCCACCCCATGACAGCCCCCCCCGGGACTCCCATCCCCTATCCAACAATCCTCTGCTCCTCGTCCCCTGACCAACTCTCCCAAGACCGCACCCCCAACTTCCCCCTGGAATCCCACCCTTTTATCCAACTCCCCCTGCTCCCTGTCCTGACTGCCCTCTCAACCTCTATCCACATCCCTGCCCCTGACAGGTCCTCCGGGACTCCCACTCCCAACCCTCCCTGTTCCTCATCCCCTGACCGCCTCCCTAGAACCTCCACCCCCTCCTCCCTGACTGCCCCTCAGGAACCCCTGCTCCCTTGCCCAACCCCCTCACCCTTTACCAGCAGCAGGAGCTCACAGCCGCAACACCCAGCCAGAGCCAGCTGCACTCCCCACGCTGCCCAGCGAGAGCAGCAGGCCAAAGTGCAGCCCGCACAAGGGTGTGGCTGCGGGGGCGGAGGGACAGCAAGGGAGGGACCAGGGACTAGGCTCCCCGGCCAGGAGCTCAGGGGCCAGGCAGGATGGTCCCATGGGCTGGATATGGCCCGCGGGCCATAGTTTGCCCACATCTGTTCCAGAATGTGTGTTATGATTTTGTTTTATGCATAACCATTTGTTTCCAATACTTCTACTTGCTATCCCTTGAATTTCTATACTTTGTTAAATAAACTTCTACTTCTTTTCCAGAAATCACCACTGGGTGTCAAGTGGTTTGGTGATTTGAGGTGTGACTGGTAAGATGGGGTGTACCGCTTGTTTCGAAGCTGCACATCTGTGAATGCTGCTAGTGTCCACAGAACAGGGGCCAAACACACCAGGGAGACTCTCAGAGGGCTTGAGGGTTAAAGTGTCCCTATCACTAACTTATAGAGAGAGTGGGGCCAACATAGGCCTAGAGGAGAGTGCTTGTGTTAACCATGGCCGGAGGAGTTGGGGAGCAGTCTATGCTTACCATGAGTTAAGATTTTCTGACTCTAACAGCAGATAGAAGAGAGGTGTCAACACTGGCTATCTTCAGGAAGCATCACAGTGATCAATAATGCACATTGTTTTTCAGATAAGGCCACTGCACCACTGATTTATATAAAGCTATTATATTCACCATATTACAGTATTAGTCACCATGCCACTCCTTATGCATCCTAACATCTCATTTATGGTTTTCACACAGCTGCTCATTGAGCAGAGGACTTCATGGAGCTGTCTACAATGATGCCTAGGTCCCTTTCCTGAGTTGGTATTCTGCTGTAATATCACACTGCTGTAGAAATGGTTTTAAATTGTTTGGGCAAAATAGCTAGTACCAGCATTTGATTTTTTTTCCCCTCAGATCAGATGCATTAACGAACTGACTCAGAACCACAGCTAGGTAACTTAACATCAAATTTCAAGGCAATCTGAGTAACCATGTGGATTTTAGAACACTTAAGATTCCAGCTTTAAACAGAAAGGTAATCTATACCTCAAATATAGCAGACCTGGCTGCCCATTGTAATACAAATAAATTGCAGTGGCTTACAGAACATCTAGGACCTTATACTATCAGGCTATTTTACACCATTATCGTTCATGGTTACAAACAGACTTCTAACAAACCTTGAGGAGACGTAATTAATCATAATTAACATAACCTCAGATACATTTCAAGCTTTTGGTCCTCAGCTCTTTATTTATGGGCCTTTCAAAGTTGTTCCAGTACATTAATTTTTCAATTTTAGAGCAAAATTACAACCAGAGCCTAGCAATTACTAAAAGAATCTACATTTCCCAGTTTATAAATACAAGCGAGGCTAAAGCATGATGTTAGTTTTCTAGACTTTTTAAAAAATATATATTCAAGCCAGATCTTCAAAAGTGACTAGTTATAAACCAACATATACAAAATAGATAACCCCACTTGACATGCCGTAAAAGGAGCCTCATTTGTAGGAAGTGCAGAGCCCACAAAATGAGACTCAGAATCAGTCACTTTTGAAAACCTGTGTTTCACTCTTAGTTATTATTAGTGGTATTGTAAAACAGGTGCTACAGATCTACATTTACTCTGGACCTGCTTCAACTGAAGCATTTATTTTTACATCGTTTGTGGTAGAAAATAACTAAAGCACAGTAAAAATTGGGAAGTACGCTTACAAAAATTAAAAACTGGTACAGAAATATATGAAGGAACACAGGGGCATTTCATGTCCAAGTGAGAGTGCCAGGATGCTAATGGCACGGGGATTTGATATCAGGTATGGGGACCTTTCATATCTGGCTTGTCAGTATGAAACTATACTGAGGTCTAAAAGTTGGAACCATGGAATGGCTATTTGGGAGTTTACCTGAACTGATCTCAATAGATTTCTAAATGAACAGATGTTTTCACACAAAAGCCACCATCTCAACTGACAGTTCAGCCACTTAGAAATTTAAACAAAAAATACTCCAGCTAGTAGAAACAACCATAGCAGGGACTGTTTTGCTGGGGAGAAAGGTAAAATAGAGCGCCACCAGTGCCACTCCTCTCCTCCAGCACCCTGGAGACCCAAAACTGTCTAGGGGAGACCCCCCTGACATAGGGGCAGCAGAACCTAGAAGCACATCTCTTTCCACCTATCCCATGACTTTGGGGGAAAACTACAGGGAGAAGGAGCCAGACTGACGCCAAACATGGGAGCAAACACAGAAGCTGCCAAATCAGGGATCTTTCGACACTGGTGGCATCCGAGAGCTTTCTAGTGTTTAGACTGGACTGTCTCTGCCTTGCCTTGATTGACGGTTTGCCTCAATCTCTTCACCTCAGCTTCACTCGACACATGCCTCTTACCCTCCTCCTGCTCTAACAGATCCCCCTAGCCACTTCCCTTCAGCATCCCCTCTTTTCTCTGTTCATTTTGTTTAGTTAATCTCCCTCTAACTAAACTCCCTCACATTTTCCTCCAAAAGAGAAAAAAGTGTGGAACGAACATGATGATTGTCACCATTCTGTTGTTCACTCTGCTTCCCTCACCCTGTGTCTGACTAGTCTATTTAGATTGCCTGAAGATCTTACAAAGACTACCTATACCTTGGGTTTGTGAATAGCCCAAGGGGGTCCAATTCTCAGTCAGCCCCTGGGAACTACCATGTAAAATATGATTAAATGAAAAAATTGAGTGAAAATTTTCAAAAAATTTCCTGTATCAGAGGGGTAGCCGTGTTAGTCTGGATCTGTAAAAGCAGCGAAGAGTTCTGTAGCACCTTATAGACCAACAAATGTATTGGAGCATGAGCTTTCGTGAGTGAATACCACTTCATCGGATGCATGATAAAAATTTTACTGTTTACCAACCAATGCTAACTGGCATCCATGTTAGCAATGTCAGCAGAGAGGCGAGGGATTGGAATGGTACAATTCCTGACTTTTAATTTGGTTTTGCCAGCATCCTCGTAACCTTGACAACCTTCCTCACCAGTCTCAGGAATCATAATCCATACCCAAATTAGTTTTTAACCCTTGCATTTGGGGCTGTTTAGTGTCCAAATCACCCATATTCCCACAAAAGAAAAGCAAAACTTCCAGCTAGGGCTTTCTGCTTAGCCACAACTCTCAGGACTTCCCACATGGAGACTTCCTTCTTCAGAGATACTGTACAGTAGACTGTCCCATCCAGCAGCATCTCTTTACAGTTCCAGTCCTCCTTGGCCTCCTTCTTGCAGCTCTTTATAGGGAAGACCTGTTGCCTTCTCAGCTGGATCAGATTAGTTAATAGTGATGGCTGGGTCGTAGGCCCTTCAATGGATAGGCCACCTAGAGTGTTGCAGTCCTTCTCTAGCAGCCCTGACATCCTCTCTTCCAGCTGGTAGAACGGAGTACTGTGACTGTCTATTACGAGGAGTTTGCTGGCTATCACTCTTGGGTTTGTTATTTAACAAGTCACAGTATATTAAAAATACATGGTAATGGTGAACATTGCAGATTCTTTATGATTAATTTCAGGACCCAAGAGCATTTTATAGGCAACTCGCAGTACAAACAGTACATGGTCCATGCGCCAAAGACCTTACAATATAATGGCCAGATTCTGTCTAGCCCTTCACAGTACAGTGTGGGTTATAAGCCTCCCCCACACCTCACTTCCTCGTATAGACTATGTAATAATCACACAGTTCTACCCATGCACAGCATCACAAAGTGAGCACTGGGTGGTGGAGCTGGCTAACTGTTCAGAAACACCACGTGAAATGCTGTAGCAGCAGTAGCATCTCCCACCAAAGACTGTCAGTCAGTGGGACAGAGAGGCTCTTTGCCATCACTTACACTGGGATTTGCCTCAATAGCACAGTCTAGTCCCAAATGGCACCCAGCAATGGTGCGCAATGCAATGTTTAAATTTACATTTAATATAAAGCTGGAAGGTTGTATCAGCTGCTAAGGAAGGTCATAGAGAAAACAAATTGGCAGCTAGGAAATGATCCTCTCCCCACATTCTCATGCACCAGCCCAGATAAAAAGAACTTCCACAACAGTCCAACCCAGCTACTAGTTTGGGCGCTATCTGAACAGGGCAGCTTAAATCACCCAATTTCCAAATGCATGTTCAAAGGATGAAGCTACACTCTACTGGTAATTTCAGGCCAAGTCTCAATGGAAGTTAGATTTCTACCCTGCGTAACTCTAATGGAGATTTCTCTTCTTTCTCTAGCCAAAAAGGTGTGTCATTGATCATATGAATGAGCCTTCAATCCAAACAGAGCTCCCCAGCCCCCTCAAATATGATTGTGTATCCACTACAGACAAGTGCAACACCCTTATTAAGTAAAAGCAAATAAAAAGTCACTCTCCAGTCACTGAAGCCCATCCTTAGATTAAATCCATAAATTCTGAACCTCCTCTTTGCCTGTAAGTGTAAATTTTTTTTTTTCCTTTTAGAGTCTGGCCACAAAATCAGTAGAAAACGTGTGATCAATATGAAGGTGAAGAGTAACCACTGGCCAAAAATGCAGGGCAGTTAATCATAACCTTATCTTTGTGGAACAGTGAGTAGAGGTCTTGACCCAGCAGGGCCTCTAATACTGCCTCTCCAAGGAGCCAAACAAATGCCATTAGAGACAGAGTTGATAGGAATTGATAAATCATGCAGTACAGTTCAGCACAGAATAAAAAATAGAATTAAGCTAACTCCTTGTTTTACCAAGACTACAAAGCATAGTACTGTCCTGGAAAACAGAAACCCTTAATATACTCTCTAAAACAGATAGTCAGTGGAATTGTAGATTATCTGGTGTGGAAGCTACATAATCCTACTTTCTGCTATTTTTCTTTCAAGTAGACTAATTTTCTTGAGTGTGAAGGTTAATTTCAATTCTTAGGTATCTCTTTGAGGGTCATGTAAGGAGATGGTATTTCCAGCCCTAACTTACTAAACTATGTTGCAGAATTCTTTCCAAACTCAATTGCTTCTTACTGGCCACAGAGACAAAGACATTATAGACCATTAATGCAGTAGTTAGTCCAGCCTTGTGACAAGAGGAGAAAGTTATGAATTATTATTGCTACCAAAAAACCCAAAAACAGGAGAAACTTGGAGAAAATACAAACATCAATGGCCAAATTCAGCCCATGCTGATAAAATTTAATTGGAAGTTCTACACATCCATCTACATATGGAATGGTCAGGATGCTTGTGATCCTGGCATTATGGGGGGAGCCCAATGCAACAGTAAAACAGACTACAATTTTCAAATGTAGGTGCCTAAAGTTCAACACACAAATCTATATTTAGACACCTAAACAAAAGTGGCCTGATTGTCAGAGATCCTGAGCATCCACAACTCCCACTGACTTCAGTAAAAACGTCAGGTGTTCATCTCTGAAAATTGCACCTATTTGGTGTCTAACCAAGTTTGGCCAATGAGCCCAACCTTGCAAAGCACCATTTGTTTTCACTTAATTCAGCTGCAAAGATCAAAGTCAAGAGATGTGGAAGGAAAAATACATAAGAGAGTTTGGAGGAATCCAGGTTTTAGTTTATTTCACCGGAAGGCAGAACTGGCTCTATGCTATTAAAGTAGAACACTCTACCACATTCCTGATCACATTTCCACCAAAGAAAAGGGAAAGTTTCTTTGGGCAGCTGGGTGAGATTCTGAATAAGAAAATACAAAGGAAAACTGAAATTTTAAAATATTACCTGCCATTTAATTTCACCTGCTGAATTATTGACAGAATATCATCGTGTATCCAATTCTTGCATTATTTAACCTGTTTAGTGGGATCAAGCAGCATATAAGTTTATCTATATCACTGCTCACCTAGCTAACTTCTCACACTCACTTGTGCTTGTCCCTAAGGCATGTGGGTACAAATGCTGAAGAAGTATCAGACTATAATAAAGAAAGTTATATTTTCTTTTATCTGGTACAAATTTCAGCACGCAGGCTTATTAGTTTTCTAATATGACAAATTTTGCCTGCATCAGAGACATGTTGCCAACCTGCCACGATCATGAGAGTTGTGCTTGATCAGCATGAAAGAGCAAATTGCAATAGTCCTCATCTTGAATAGGGAGGTGTGCCCTGCAAGAATTTTACATAAAAGCTGGGGAGTGTTTTGTAGATAAATTAGATATTTTGAAGTTTGGTTTTGTATCAAATTTGGAATGAAAACCAAAGTTTGAAATTCTCTTTGAAAGGGAATCAAGCCCTTGCTGCACGGCAGTCTACCTGGCACGCTGCCCCAAGGTCATGGATTCTGATCTCCTGGGCTGGCAAGGAGCATGAGCCTGGGAGCTGGGACTTCCAAGCCTCCTGGCTTCCTACCAACCTACCAGGCAGGCTGCCGAGAATCCAAGAGCCTGGAAGCCACAGGAGCCCAGGCTGCCAAGGACCAGCAAGTGAGGCATCCAGGCTCTTGGCTCCTTGCCAGCCCACCAGACAGACTGCAGAGGAGCCTAGCAGGTAACTTGGCATGTTTTGTTGCAACTTCCTCTCTGCAAAACATGTAGACTGATGAATCAGCAAATTCTGACCAAATTGTTTAGTCACAATCTTTTTCTAATTACGTTCTGGTTTCCAGCACTCCATCTTTATCTGACTGGTCCATGCTTGGTATAAGAGGAAGCACTACATACTGGAAAAGGTAGTCTGCAATCAGCATCTCCATATTTAAGGACTGGGGGTCATTGCAATTTGGCACTTGAAAAGCCACATTTTGGGCATTCCTACTATAGAGGTTAGTAAAATAGCAATAGGAAGTACTGAATTCATTCAGTGTTAGCAGCCCAGCACACACTGGAGACATAAGCGTAAGCGGGATACAGCCCCCGCTAAACTGAAATAAAACCAGTTAAATGTTTCTAGATAATTTGATTCTTGATAGTGATGATCCTTTGGGCACTTAAATGAGACTACTGTTAGGATATTTACCAACAACATTTTACTCCTCAAAACTTTAATATTCCTACAGAACATTATTCCCTATTCATGACTTTGTATTTTACTTTTTTTTTTTTTAATATATAAACACAGGTCGGGTCAGATATTATTAATTTAAGATATTAGTGAGCGACCACAATGCTGATAACCACTGCATTTCTTTTTTCCTTTTTTGAACTGAATAAAATATGAGCTTGTCAGAGAACCACATAGACACTATACATGTGGAAATTAGTTGTTAACTGCCCAATTTTGACTACTACTTTCGTCTGTGCAACCCATTTTCTAACTCCCTGCTGTGGTAATTTAAAGAGAGACTAGATTCCCCAACTCTGCTAACCAAAAGGCTTCATTTCAATACAATTCCTGTATCAAGCACACCGCTTTTCACTTCATTATTCAATGTGATCTTTGAAAAGCCAAAATTACCTAGGAGGCAATTTTCAAATTTCATTTAAAAAAAAAAAGAAAGAAAAGAGGAGACTGAGACCAACACCAGGAATGAAGAAAACTGTGTCAATATATTTGATGAGCAAACGAAGGATGCTCTGATTAGCAGATATAAGTTTTGTATCACTCGGACTTGAAATGTAGTCCAAATTAGAGTCGTAGTAAAATGTGGGTAGTTGATTCACCACCATTAAGCTCATATCACAAGAATGGCACACATGTTTCTGGGCATATTTTGCCAAATGCCCTGGCAGAAAAGCTGTTCACAGATCATCAACAGACAATTAGCCTGTTCTCTTGGCTGTACTTCGAAAAGTACAAAGGATAGCATGTGGATGAGTGCACAGAAGAGTGCATGGAAGAGTGTATACCTTGAGCCTGATTCTACATGTTCCCTGTAATAGTGAAGTCAATATGCATTCAGATTCACAAGAGTACACGGCTAGATCCCTTTGAGTGCAGATCTTAAGGAGGCAGTAATGCCTGAGCCTCATGAACACCACACATCAATGACAACGGCAGCGTAGTGTCATATTCCACTCCCAGCTACATTTTCTTCTTCGTTTGGTTTCAAAACAGAAACCATATACAGTATTTGGAAAATCGCCCAAAGTACAGTTTTCAAATGAAGGGAAATAAACAAAAGGATTTTTTATTAGAAGTGATTCAGAGGAATAAAAAAAGGATATACATCTCTGAAGGGTGATGAATACTGGAACACAGCTACAACTTGTGATAACATTTAACCCCCTGCCCTCAATTTAGAGCCTGTAAGACAGTAAATGAATACCAATATGTCAATAAACGAGGACAAACACAAGCCCAGATATAATGACAAAAACCTTTCCCCCCTAACAATACTGCTCTTTGTGTCTCAGATTGCAGAAGTGCATGGAATTGAAATTCTTTCATCTGCAGGCTTAAGTAGCCTGTAAAGAGTTAAATCAGCAAGAACACTCCAGCACCTGCGGCACTCTGCTCATCTGCTCTCCCAACATAGTGGCCCTGCAGGTCATTGCTCTTTAAAATCTGTCTGCTAGCGCCAAGCCAATATCTGTCATCACTGCAGCTGTATTACATAGCAGCTGGCACAGATAAAATAATTCTCTGTTAAGAGGATTTATAAAATACGCAGAACATAAACTAAATATATGCAGCTATTGGTTTTAGTTCATTTTATTTATTTATTTAGCAAGACGCTATTGCTCTATAAAAAGCAGGGCCCTGGTAAACAGGTTTTCCTTCATTTGGTCAATCAAGGTTTAAGTGGAACAAGTGCAGATCAGGCAAAATAATCAAAGCACAAATACAGAATTAGAAGTTTTAATAGTCCTTTCCTGACTTCTCAGTTTTCAAACATAAAAAGCTCACTGATGGGAGCTGAGGGTGCTCAGCACTGGGCAGAGAATATGGAAATTCAAACTAATTATTATTCATCAAATTAACCATTACTCCAGTGCTCTTCCCTGCCCACTAAAATAAAATTAGCAGCTATTCCAGAATCCATTATCATTTTGCCTGTAAATCAGTGGAAGCTCTCTAATAAAGGGAAATTATTGAGTCTCGTGGTCCAAATAGTAAACCTACCAGCTGCATGGACCACTTTTCACACCACTGCATGGTTCTCCAATTAAAGCTGCCACTTCCCAGGTTCCCTTCCCTAGCATCACCTCCCTCTGGCTCTAGTCTATGAACAGACCACTTTTCCCTGATGCCCCCCACAGATGTAGGTGCATTTATATCCATCTTTTGTTCACTCTGCAATATTGTAATGGTCACGGGTCTTCTTGGCATTCCTCTTTGGCACCAGTATCTGCAGTTTTCACTTGGCATGAGTGGCTTAAGCAGCAGGGGAGCTTTTGGGAGCCCTGTGGTAGCCACAGCATTTCAGAGGAAAGAAAAGCCAGTCTAGAATGAACTCTAGTGGAAGTACCAGCAAAACCTTCTCCAGAGAGAAAGTCTTATTTATGTGTGGTTAAGGTACATTTAATATATATTAGGGAAAATACCCTCCCAATTTTTAATGCTCTGCATTATATTAGATATATAAATAAAAATTGGGAGGGTATTTCCCCTTTCAGTTTGCCTTTGATATCTGCAGTAAGACATAACAGAGCATGGAGCAAGGCTGATGAACACTAGCATGTGCTTTTCTATGCACCTGTGATGGCATCAGTCATCACAGATTCTTCGTGCCTCTGCTTAATTAGCAGGAGCAATTTGCTTCTGATCACTCCTAATGCTATGTGTTTAAGCAGACTTGGCCTTCCAGTCAGGGGCTAAGTTTCATTTTCAGCTCAAATTAGAGGATGCTGACATCCATCACCATCATCATCTCACCTCTCTGCACAAGGAGTCAGCTCTTCTCTCTCAATGGGGTAAAATGAAAATGGGCTTGGTTGCCTAGAAACCTGAGTGATCATCTTTTAGGGCAAAGCAACTTCTGGCCTGTTGATTCAATGAGAGAGTGAGCTGAGAGTAGGCTACCAGGATATCACCAGCCACTCCACCTCTGTCACCAGCCCTGGGCCATAGGGGTGTTTGCTTGCCCCCAGGAGATTGCCACTTAGGGCAGAAACAATGTAATTTAAAGCCAAAATGTGAAAATGCTTAGAGCACATTTCTAACATTAAGTAAAGTGACTACATATGCTGCTGTAGAACACTGAGTTAGGAAAGGACTTTTTCCTACTGTGTCACAAGAGTTAATCTGAACACTCCAAGCACCTGATCCTGCTAAGATTTACTCACTCATTTGACCTTACACACTATGAATGTTCCCATTGATTTCAATGGCACTACTCACACCATGCAAAGTTAAGCACAGTTGTCAATCTTTGCAGAATTGGGGCCCAAGAACACAATATTTACTGCCCAACTTCAAGATCCATGAGACAGTTTCACCAAGATCATTTTAATATTGCAATTACATTATTACTATTACTACTTCTAAGAACACTGGATGCAGCTGCGCAACTAAGGTTTGCACTGAAACCAGGGATATAATCTCTTTGTTATGCATAATAAATATACAGTAGAACCTCAGACCTACACACATCAGAGTTACAAACTGACCAGTCAAACACACACCTCATTTAGAACCAGAAACACACAATCAGGCAGCAGCAGAGATGAGGGGGGAAAAAGGCAAATACAGGACAGGACTGTGTTAAATGTCAGCTACAAAAAATAAGGCAACGTTTAAAAAAAGATTTGACAAGGTAAGGAACCTGTTTCTGTGCGTATTTCGTTTACATTAAGATGATTAAACGCAGCATTTTTCTTCTGCATAGTAAAATTTCGAAGCTGTATCAAGCCAATGTTCAGCTGTAAATTTTTGAAAGAACCACCATAACGTCTTGTTCAGAGTTACAAACATCCTCCGTTCCTGAGGTGTTCATAACTGAGGTTCTGCTGTACTCTTTCCTTCCCAAAATTATAGCATTTATTCTGAGTACAACATTAATTTTCTAATGATTACAAGAAAATCCATAATTAAGCTTATGAGTTAAAGTTTATTTAAAAAAAAAGTCAATCATTTTATAAATTTAGCATCAGGCGTCAGACTTTCCTCCTCTCTCTTTCTCATAAAAGAGCTCAGTAATGTAATAAAATGGAAGCCTTCAAGATTCCCATATAGCTAAAATTCACTGAAATTATGTGTCTTGGCTACATTTGTAGTGACCTCATCATGGGAAAAATACGAAAAAAATCTAAATGTCTTTATGGTACAGCATAACAAACAAGCAGAGTTATGATTGTCTGAGTGCCCTAACTATGTATGCCCATACATTAACAAATTTAACTTTAAAGAAATCCAAACAAAAGTCTGAAATTCCTGGGTTTAACAACACTTGGTGTGGAGATAATTACAAGATTCCTGTAAAGTGTCTCCCCCTGCACCTCCAAATTACCAATATGTTCTGAATCTTAACTTCAACTCAACATACCGGTAGTTTTCTCTGGGAATTGATTCAGAACCCAGTGTACTAGCGTAGAAGAAGGGCTGCCCTGTACTACGTACAGTCAATTATATTTGTGCAAAGCAGGGGTAAACGGCTACCAAATAGAACAGTAGCCTTCTACCTTCACTTTGCACATGAGAATTAAGCCAAAGGAGCCTGATTCTCCAAAAGGTATAAATTTGATAGTGAGGGTAATTAACCACTTGAACGATTTACCAAAAGCAATTCTTATGTCAAAATAGAAAAACATCCAAACAGATGTGCTCTACGAATTATTTTGGGTAAGTTCTAGGGCCTGTGTTATACAGGAGGTCAGACTAGATGATCAGTGGGTTCCTTCTGGCATTGGAATCTATAAACCCATTGTCTTATACCTTGCTTTATCATTTATTCATCTGCAAAGTGGAGTACAAATGCTGCCAAGTCAGGTGGATAGTATTTTTGAATAACTTTACTCTCACATTTTACAGTGGCAAATCGTTACACAACATGCAACAGAGTGGAGAATTAAGCCCTAGATCCATTCCCACAACAGCTTGCAATTTAAGGGCCTGATCCTGTCATTTGTATTTTCACAAAGAGTCCAGTTGTGTTCAATGTAAGTTTTTTGGATCAGATCCTTCAGACCTATGAAAGCTGATTTGAGCCACTCTGGTGTTCCCAAGTGGCTTCACAAACCAACTCAGCAGGCAGGTGGGAGATTCAGGGATATAGCCAAGCAAAAGCAATGTGGTCAGGATGACAGATCTGTTTGATCCCTAACTGCTGCATTCAGCATACATGTTCTGCACATAAAGAGCTCCTTGGATGGGTGGTCCATTGGTTGGGAGATTGCCAGAGACTCAGAAGAAGTAGGTTCAATTACCTGCTCCACCACAAAACTTCCTGTGTGATCTTGAGCAAGTCACTTAATCTGTGTCTTCACTGGCAAAAAAAATGTTTGTAGAGCAAGAGAGCTACTCCAACCCCAACCCCATCTTACTGTAAAATCCTAGTGTACACAAGACACAAATAGTTTTTATGTCAGTGTAGCCAGTCAAGATCAACACTATACCCTCCATGTGGGGTTGTTCTTGACTTCACTGAGGTAAAAACTATCTGTGCCTTGTCTTTGCTAAGACTTTACACCATGATGAATGTGCCTTTTACAGCAAAAGGATTTACTGCAAAATTCTATTTTTGGCAATAAAGACCGTCTCAGTTCCTCATCTCTCAAATGGGGATAAGAGCACTCCCCTGCCACACAGGGGTATTGTGAGGATAAATACATTCAAAATTGTTCAGACACTCCAGTAGTGGGAACCGTAAGTACCTAAGATGCACAAATGGAAGAAGGCACAGAAGGGAGTGTGGGAAAAAGACAGGACTGGGTAGCATGAAGGAGTGAGGTAGGAAGAGAAGGGTAGATAGGTGGGAAGGTACTAAGTAGCGCTAGCCTTTACAAGCCAAGGAAAAGGAGCTAGAATTTGTAATCAGCTACCATATTCAATATAACAGGGCAGGATATTTCAGCAAAGTTAAATTTAAATCTCTCTGGGCATTCTCAATGAAAGACTGAGGTAAGAAGAAAAGGCATTTTGTTTTACTCTCAATTTTTTCCTCTTTCTCAAAATATTTTATTCCTCTGCTTCTGCACATTTAGCAGCTCCATAACAAGAATCTTGCAGGGGAAACGTGACTGGTTCTCCCATCCCTGCCCTGAAACTAAATCACACAGTATGGGTCAGAAGAAGGACACTAAGTAACTGATCCTCTTTCTTCAGAGGGAGCAACATCAGTCTGGTGAACTGAGGTTACTGTAGGAAACCCGGTATGTGTAAAGAGTAGCAATTGGACCGAGGTTCCACTTACCAGCTATCCTACACAAACAACTGTTGTGTTCAGAATCATATGCCCATATTACTGCCAATAGATTTCTGAGGAAAATATTCTGAATAGCAAGTGCTCTGATTGCTTCAGCGACAGACCATGCCCTGCTGCTCAGCACTCCGCTAGCTCTGCTTTGGTCTGAGCTGCTGCTAGGCTCTCTCACTCCTCTAGAATAATGGAGGTCAAAGAAGAATCTCCACCCAGCCCCTAGTCTCCCTCTTTGGACAGGGAGAGAAAATAAACCCCATGGCCTGCCCTCCTCCTGCATATCTTATGTGCTCCATTAAAATGCAAACAAAGAACTGCTTCTAAATTCACCCTCATGCTCCACAAACTTGTAGGGATCATTGGCAAGAGCTACCAAGAGAAAACACTTCTCATGTAGCGTATCCTGATGTACTAACGGCACATAAATATCCACACAGCCAGACACGCTCACTCACACTCTCTGCCTCCGGCCACAGCTGCACAAACGATTCCCAACAGCTTCCTGCCCCCTAGTCTCTAGAGACAGTATTATCAGCACATTACCAGCCAAGAAGGTGAAAACAAGGGAATGGAACTAGTAAGTGGTGGTGGGGGGAATAAAATGAAAAGATACACAGCAGCTGCTTAGTAAGACTTGATTTTCAGCTCTAATCTCAGCTTGTGCAGTAGTCTATGAGGGAGAAATGCCACAATTTGCATGACAAGAGCCAAGTGAACTGAATGGTGGCAAATCAATTCTGCAAAAGGAGATAAGGCAGAATATACCTAATGTATTAGCGGAAAGGTAGACATTCAATTCCCATAATGTCAGATGATATTGATTAAAAAAACTGACACTTAGGCCTCAGAAACAACAAAGCCTTATAAAGACAGGTTTGTCTTACACCAATGTAAATATACTTCAGTGTTAAAGAAGATGATGTAAACTCCACCTCCATTAAAAGTGCAGTCCTAGGAACTTGGAAAGGCTGAACTGTCTAGTGCGTTATAAAGAAGCAAGGCTACTGAGCTCACTAGTGAGTTCAGTGACTAACTTATATCTGTCAATGAAGGGACTGCAAAAAAAATAGAGCTGCAAAGATGTCCTGGAATTTAATGAATGTGATCACAAATGTTTGGAATTTTTTAATCTTTGAACAACTTGGACAAATAAAGTTCCCTTATCTTCTCTTTGTAATAACCACACAATCCTCCTTTGGCTCACTGAGTAGCCAGGGGATGGGGGCACAAGAATTGCCTAGAAAGTATTTTTTAAACACACTGATTATTACAGAGCTTTTTTACCTTCAGTTAAACAAAAGCCCCTCTCTCTCTTTTCCCCGTTCACACATGGTTCCCCAAACTTGGACATGCTTGGACTTTATCTTTAATATTGCTGTTGAATTTAATAACCTTCACTGTAGCTGCTGAATTTAATAAACCAGGAGATATTCTAAAAATGTGCACCTGTCTTCTGTAATTAAAAGCAATTCTCTTCATCTCTAGCAAGCACCCCAATTTAATTATCTCATTGAACAGTCTAATTTTTAAAGCAGACATAAAATCTGTATCTGATTTATTGATCTGACAAGGTAAGTGTATTGCAGAAGAAAAAAGTCAGTGTGCGATCAGTTTATAAGGAAAAGGTGTTGGGGTAAATGGAGACAGGAGAGATAGGAAATTCATGAAGAATACTTGAAAAAAATCTATAGCAGTTTTAATAAAAATCAATCCCATCTGTTTTATATTGCAATATTTCTTTGACAAAGAAGTGTAATTATTAAGCTTAATCATTATTTACACTGTTATATGACACTAAAGATATATTATGAATAATGACCCATCCAAAGATCAGAGACAGGACTTGGGCGGTTTTACTTCTATGTAGGGTTATACAACATGCTAATAAAAAGAGACCTAGCCCTGTCTGAACTATAGTTTCCACCCTTGCAACCTCCAGTGGAGAATTCCAGGTCTCACTTTTGCCTGCACAGGTGTAGCCAAGGAGCATTTTTCCTCCCCAAACGCATCCAGGCAAGAAGCAGCCAAAATACAGCTAGTGCCTCCTTGAGCACCAAGCTGTTTAGCTGGATAACATGCCTGTTGGTGTTCTTGGACTCCAACCCCATGCCCCAACCCTCTTCATGTTCTGGCTAGAGTGACATGGCAGGTAGTGGAGGCTCACTGGCTCCTTTTAAAGGGCCTACTCCTGAGAGCATCCACAACAGCCACTGAAGTTTGAGAGTGCTCAGCTCCTCTCAGGATCCCTCTGGCTGTAAAGGAGTAGCAGACCCTGTCTTATCCCAAGTAGTACTGGGAAGTGTGAGTATCAAGCTGCCCCCAACACCCACAGAGGCATTCTGCATGCGTCTGACCTGCAGAGGCAGAATGCCTCAGCATGTCACTGCTTAAGCACTACATTAAGCACAACCCTAGCCATGCTAGGCTGAAAGCACCCAACTGATTCTTAATAATAGTACTCCTCTCACAAAGGTAGTCAGGCTGATCTGATTTTGTAACTAACCTGAGCACAGGCAGAGTGCCATTCAGTCCCCTAAAGTAAAAACATTATGAGACATTACACTTTGCCATGCAGTCTTTGCAGTGGTTCAGCTGTCAATCTCTTTCACTCTAGCATGAAAGGAAACAAATCTTTTGGGTTTAAACAGCAAGGAGATAAGAAATCCAAGGACAAAGTGTCACAGAGATGGGAACTGAGCAATTTATATATGTAGCACCGAACAAAAAGAAGGTTTTGCTTTACCAGTTTGTTCTGGACAGTTCCCTAGAAAAACAAGTCTTTTCAAAAATCCTCCACAAATAATAGTTTTCTTAACAAATATTGCAAGGTTTGAGCTAATGTGACTTCTGAATGGGCTGTGAATGTAGACAAAAATATACTACTGCTGAGTGATTACTCTTCAGTAGACAAAATACTCAGCCTTTTGCTTCCAAATTTTAAGCTTTATATGTACAGAACATGTTAATTTATTGTAGCAGCCTAGCCTTTAACTAGATTCAAAAGCATCTCAGGTTTTATATTTCAGATTTCAAAATCTTTCTGATCTGCTGATGTAAAGAGTTTTTTACCTAAAGAATGTGGTGTTGGAGTGTTTTAAAGATAATCCTTAACATACTGTAGAACAGGAGTCGGCAACCTTTCAGAAGCGGTGTGCCAAGCTCACTGTAATTTAAGGTTTCGCGTGCCAGTAATACATGTTTGAAGAAGGTCTCTATGTCTATATTGTATAAATAAAGTATTGTTGTATGTAAAGTAAATGAGGTTTTAAAAATATTTAAGAAGCTTCATTTAAAATAAAATTAAAACGCAGATCTTATCAATTTAGCGTGATCCTTGCCTCGGATCCTTGTCTGGGGTTCTAGCCACCAGCCCCACTCAGCCGGCTGCCAGTCTGGGGTCCAGCCGCTGGCCCTGCTCAGCTGCTGGTGGTCTGGGGTTCCATTTACTCAGCCGGCAGTGGACTGGTGGCAGTCTGCTGCCAGTTTGGGATGCTGGCTGCCGGCCCCTTGCCAGTCAGGGTCGCAGCCACCAGCCCCGCTCAGCTTTCTGCCAGCCTGGATGAGCAGAACCCCAGTCTGGTAGCAGGCTGAGGGGGGCCAGTGGTAGGGATCCTGGCTGGCAAGAGCTGGTGGATGGAACCCCAGGCTAGCAGCGGGCTGAGCCGCTCAGCCCGCTGCCCGTCTGAGGTCCCAGCCGCTGGCCCCGCTCAGCCTGCTGCCAGCTGAGTGAATGGAACCCCAGACTAGCTGCGGGCTGAGCGGCGCTGGAACCCCAGACAAGGATCCCAGGCCCTGCTCAGCCCACTGCTTCTCTGGGCTGAGTGGGGCTGGTGGCCGGGACCCCAGTCCGGCAGCGGGCTGAGCCGCTCAGCCTGCTGCCAGCCTGGGGTTCCGTCCACTGGCCTGCTCAGCCTGCTGCCAGCCTGGGGTTCCCCAGGCCAGCAGCAAGTGCTCAGTGGGGCCGGCAGCCAGGGGTAGCACCCGGAACCCCAGAGCGGCGGTGGGCTGAGCTGCTCAGCCCACTGCTGAATACCATCAAAAATCAGCTTGCGTGCCACCTTTGGTTGCCAATCCCTGGTCTAGAAGCTCAAAATGTTGGGCTTGATAGCACAGGAAAAGCAACATCCCACCATGATGATCAATATCTTGACAAAACCTTCGTAAGTCTTTAGAGGGGAAATATGCAACTGTACCACTTCTGGCAAGTACCAGATTAGCATGAGAGACAAGGAACAACTCTAGAAAATGAAAAAATATACAGTCCAAAATTCATTACCGGATGCTGAGTAAACAAGTATGAACAAAGGAAATTACAGGCTAGGATGTTTTCTAACAAGAACTGGTTGAATAATTTGTGATAAATATTTACGACAAATTTCTCCTCTTTTTTCTATTAATAAATTGCTGAGAGCAGGCAATGCTTTATTCACAGTTATTAGCCAGAACACCACTGTGGGTAATGTTTGGTCTGTAGATTGTTTATGAGCAGCTCTTTTGGAGCATTGGAAATACAGCAGCATTTGTTAGTTTTGTTTGGACATACATTGCATGATATTTTTCTTCTTCCTGATTGTTTGAATGTAACTCTTGGCATCAAGTTTCTAGTATGATGCTCATATACATATTCATTTCATTTTCTGCTGCTAGTCCCTCAAGGGATCATCTTTTTGTTCTGTGTTTGTACAGTGGAGTCCTGATCAATGACTGGGCCTCCTAGGCACTACTACAATAATAATATTTTTGATTAAATTTCATTCTTTCTGTAAACATTCCTGACAGTGAGCTCCTTTGCTAGATTAGAAGTCCAGGCCTTTCACAGCATAAATATGTTTGTGGACTTGTGGGGACAATTAAGCATGGGTGCAAACATTTGCGAGACCCTTAACAAAACAACAAGCAGATAAACAAAACACAAAAAGGAGCATATGAAAAAAGCAAATTCATTCAAAAAAATCCATAAGGACATTCATGCATTCCCCTTCTGTAACGTGCTTGGATGCTTTGCAAGAATGAGGCCCACACACACTGTGAGTTATTTGGCTTTAATGAAGGTAAAGTGACACATTTGCAACGGGGACCCTGGGCGTTGCTGTCACTTTGGCGAGGAACCAGCACCAAAGCTCAGCTCACCCTGGGTCGGAGTCCAAAGGCGGGACCGGGAGCATACAGCTATATATACACAATGCAAAAGCAACTTATACATATGCAAAAAGGGACTTTCCACAAGCTATGCCCGCCCTTTAGCCTAAGGCCATACAAACTGGTTTTAACCAGTTAAAAGCAAGTTATAACTGGCATGCCGTGTCCTACAATGACCGGCCACTTAGCAAGCAGGGGCTTTCCACAAGGCAGCCGAGAAAGCGGAGATACCCTAGCTAGGCCATGACACAGTCTTCCGCAGTCCCCTACACCTTCTTTACTAATGACATTTGCACTGAAATATCAGCTTTCACACTGTAAATCATAGAATCCTAGGACTGAAAGGGACCTCAAGACAGGGCCCTTCCTTGGCACACACAGCATATGCAGCTGCGTAAGGCACCATGCAATTTGGGGCACTAAACTGCCCCAACTTTCCTGGTGCCCTAGGCAGCTGTGTGTTGCCTACGCAGCAGCACCAGCTTTGGCAACCAGCCCTATCCCTCGGCTGGTCCTGCCGTGCACTGCACCCACTACAAGGGGCAAGGCCATCCCTAAAGGGGTATGGGGCCCCAGACAAGTCCCTCTGCCCTGCTTCCTACCCTTCCCCCTACTCCGCCCCAGCCTACCCCCATTCCACCCTTTTCCCCCAGCCACCCCGCACTCACCAGCAGCAGCAGGAAGCAGAGCAACCCAGCCCCAGCCTGCTCTACTCCGCCAGCGCCCAGCTGTGGCACTCCACTTTCCACCATCGGTGAGTGCAGGGAGAGGATCACACCTGGCACTCACCAGCGGCAGGAAGTAGAGCAACGCAACCCCAGCCTGCTCTGCTTCCCTTGTCTCTCAGGTTGAGGAAAGGACCGCCCCTGCTTCTCACCAGTGGCAGGAAGCAAAGCACAACGGCTGGGAGCTGGCGGAGTAGAGCAGACTGGGGCCAGACTGCTCCACTTCCAGCCGCCGCTGGCGAGTGGGTGATCCCTCCCCCAAGCCCTCTCCCCCAAGCGACACGGCTGAGGGCAGGGCAAGGGAAGGAGAGTGGGCTGCTCCCAGTCCCCTGCTAATCCCAAAAGTGACCACCCACAGCTCCTGCCTCCCAGACCCGGGGGGGGGGGGGAAGAGGCCTGGGGCTGCCAAATGGCTAGGATGGCCCTGCCTCAAGAGGTTATCTAATGCAGTCCGCAGCACTCATACCAGGACTAAGTATTATCTAGATCATCCCTGATGAGCGTTCGTCTAACCTGCTCTTAATCTCCAATGATGGAGATTCCACAACCTCACTAGGCAATTTATTCCAGTATTTAACCATCCTGACAGTTAGGAAGTTTTTCCTGATGTCCAACTTAAACTGTCCTTGCTGTAATTTAAGCCCATTGCTTCTTGTCCTAGCCTCAGATGCTAAGGAGAACAATTCCCATTCCTCCAACCCCTTCTCCTTGCAGCAACTTTTTATGTATTCGAAAACTGATCATGATTCCCTCAAGTCTTCTCTTCTCCAGACTAAACAAACCCATTTTTTCTTCAATCTTCCCTCATAGGTCATGTCTTCTAGACCTTTAATCATTTTTGTTGCTCTTCTCTGTACTCCTTCCTAGGCAGTCATTTCTCATTTTGTATGTGTACTACTGATTCTTCCTTCCTAAGTGGAGTACTTTGCATTTGTCCTTACTCAATTTCATCCTATTTACTTCAGACCATTTCTCCAGATCATTTTGAATTTCAGTCCTATCCTCCAAAGCACTTGTAACCCCTCCCAGTTTGGTATCATCCACAAACTTTATAAGTGTACTCTCTATGCCATTATCTTAATCACTGATAAAGATATTGAACAGAACAAGATCCAGAACTGATCCCTGTGGGACTCCACTCGATATACGCTTACAGCTTCACAGTGAACCAATGATAATTTTTTGGAAAAAACTGTTCCCAGAGAGTAAGTATGCACACACCCTATAGTAGCTCCATCAAGGCTGGATTTCCCTACTTATTGTATGAGAAGGTCATGTGAGATAGTATCAAAAGCCTTTCTAAAGTCAAGATAGACCATATCTGCTGTTTCTCCCTATCCACCACACTTGTTACCCTGTCAAAGAAAGGTATTAGGTTCATTTGGCACGATTTGTTCTTAAATCCATGCAGACTGTACTTATCACTTTATTATCTTCTAGGTGTTTGCAAATTGATTGCTTAATTATTTGCTCCATTATCTTTTTGGGTACTGAAGTTAAGCTGACCCGTCTGTAATTCCCCGGGTTGTCCTTGTTCCTCTTTTTATAGGCTGGCACTATATTTGCCCTTTTCCAGTCCTCTGGAATCTTTCCCATCTTCCACGACTTTTCAAAGATAATTGCTAATGGCTCACATATCTCCTCAGCCAACTTCTTAAGTATTCTAGGATGTATTTCATCAGGCCCTGGTGACTTTATTTAGACAAGTTAGAGGTCTTCATTTTTAACCTGGTCTCTCCCTATTTTAGTCTCTGATCTCAATTCATTTTCAGTGGCATTCACTATGGTACACATCCAATCATTACTAACCTTTTTGGTGAATACAAACTAAAGAGTCATTTAGCACTTCTGACATGTCCACATTTTCTGTTATTGTTTTTCCTCCTCCATTGAGTAACGGTTTTGTAAGATGTGCCCTGGAATGATACGACTTCTACCCATCCTCCTGGAATTATCAGGTTTATTAGCTCACAGTAAGTTAAATCACTTGAGTCCTGGGTATACAATACACTAACAGAGAAACTGCAATACAAACCATAATGCCTGCAGGACATTTAGCCTTCATGATTCTCAGTTTATTGCTCATCCATTATAATGGAGTTGTGCTCCTCCAAGGAACTGTGTTCTTCTAAAAACTGCAAACTGATTTCTTGTATTACTACTGCATACAGCTTTACAAACCACATTCAACAGTGTCGAGTTTCTTTATTTGGCATAGTCAACTCTAATACTAACCGCAAGAATCCTAGAAGAGAAAAATATGATTTTCCCCCTTTTTGCAATTCCTTCTTTTAAAATGTTTTAAAATAAAGATAAGATGGCATCTAGTTTAAAAATATTTGAGTAAAAATTTACACATAACTAGAGCTCAACAGAAAGCAGTAGAACTTTGTGCAAAAATTTTGTCCGGCAATAGTAACCTCTTTGATAAAAATTCCAATCCCCTCTACATATGGGCCTTACAATTAACAATAACAGTTTTCTAAAACTATTGAAGAAATGTTGTGTGTATTATAATTAGTGCCTGACCAAATTCACAGCCATGAAAAAACGTGTCATGGACCATGAAATTTGGTCTCTCCCTGTGAAATCTGGTCTTTTGTGTGCTTTTAACCCTATACTATATAAATTTTATAGGAGAGACCACCGTTTCTCAAATTGGGGGTCCTGACCCAAAAGGGAGTTGCGGGGGGGGTCACAAGATTATTTTAAGGAGAGCCATGGTCGGATGCTCAGCTCTGAAGGCAGCACCCTGCCAGCAGCTGTGCAGAAGAGTGGCAATACCATACCAGACCACCCTTACTTCCGTGCAGGGCCAGATTAACTTTTTGTGGGCCCAGCACCAAACATATTTGTGGCCCACCACTGGGGAAAAAAGGACATGTGATGGGGGGTAGTTCACACAGCAAAGGGCCAGTTGGGGACAAGGAGGCACAGCACAGTGGGAGTGGCCCCACTCAGCCCAGCACAAGGGCACTGTTTATAAACTCACAACTTCTAGACGCACACTGGCCTGCCCAGCCCTGCACTGCCAGTATGCCCCTTCCACAACGCCCCCCTGCCCAATGCCCTGTCTTTATGCCCAGCGCCCCCTCGCCCGGAGACTTCCTCCACAGTTCCCTATGCCCAGTGTCACAACCCAATGGCCCCCTCCCTCAGGGAGTCCCCTGGGGAGGCAGATCAGCATTGTATGTTGCTAACGCTGTTGCAAGCATTGCAAGGCATTTCAGGAAGGGTTAAAAGGTATCAATGCAGAACGAAAGGTTTCTTTAGATGCAGCGAAAGGCCGGAGAGGAAGGAAAGGAGAAAAGAACCAGTTAACTTGATGTTCCAGCTAAACCCGAAGATAAGGAGCTGACTCCAGCCCAAGGACATTGCCCACACACTGCCACCTGCCAAGAAAGGAGTGGGGGGAGGGGGAAGAGTCGTCTCCCCGCATGACCAGCCATGTGACAGCTGCACAGGAGCCAGCCAACAGAGCTGTAAACAGGGGAGTTTCAGTGGGAGTTCTGCTGGAGGAGCAGGTTTTTGTAGTTTGTAGATTGTATTGTGTAGTGTGTAGTTTGTAGTTTGTGGATTGTAGTGTGTGTGTGTGTGTGTGTGTGTGTGGAGGCTGCTAGGGGAAGTGTGCTGGGAGAGCAGTGGAGCCCTGATTAGGGGGCGGGGCTTACCTGATTAGGGGTCCTATATAAGTAGCCAGCCAGTCAGGCAGCAGCACAGATAGCTGCAGCAGCACAGGAGCCAGCCAACAGAGCTGTAAACAGGGGAGTTCAGTGGGAGTTCTGTTGCAGAAGCAGGTTTTTGTAGTTTGTAGATTGTATTGTGTAGTGTGTAGTTTGTGGATTGTAGTGTGTGGTGTGTGTGTGTGGAGGCTGCTGGGGAAGTGTGCTGGGAGAGCAGCGGAGCCCTGATTAGGGGGCAGGGCTTACCTGATTAGGGGTCCTATATAAGTGGCCAGCCAGTCAGGCAGCAGCACAGACAGCTGCAGCGGCACAGGAGCCAGCCAACAGAGCTGTAAACAGGGGAGTTTCAGTGGGAGTTCTGTTGGAGGAGGTTGCAGGGGAGACTAAGACAGAGGAACCGACAAGCAAGTCAAGGGATAGGGTGGTGGTCTGGTGCCTGCTGGGGGCTTCTGTTGGGTTGACTACCGGGCATCAGGTGTGAAGGCCATGACTGATACAGAGGCAGCAGTGAAAGACACAATGAGGATGACTGGATGTGGAAGCTGCGGCATGTACATGATCCTGGAGGGGGCGCCTGAAAAGAGCTTTGTCTGCATGAAGTGCCGCCTGATAGAGCTGATGGAAGAGAAGATCCGAGGACTGGAGATGCAGGTGGAAACTCTGGTTGAGTTCAGAAGGGGGTTTGAGCAGACGATGGAGCACAGACATGAGGGGGCTGAAGGGATAAGCTCAGATGTGCAGATGGAAGCAGGACCAAAGAATTCTGAGGAGGGACTGCTGGGGGAGGAAAGTGGATGGTGGAAGCATGTGACAAAGAGAACCAGGCAGAGGAAAAGACGGGCCAGTGAAGGAGAAATAGAACTCAGGAATAGGTTTGCAGAGTTGGAAAATGAAGAAGGGGCACAGCAGGTGGTCGCTGAAGGAGAGAGGGCAAGGAAAAAGAGAAGAGCTAATAGTCCTGCAAGAGGAGGGGAGGAGTCAATGGAGGCAACACCAAATATGAGCCCCAGGAGGATTGCAAGGGGGAATAGGAATCGAGAGGACTTGCAGCCGGTGGGTGTGGGAGATAGACCGGAGAAGCGCACTGTCACCAGGAAAAGGCAGGTCTACGTGATTGGAGACTCCTTACTGAGAAGAATAGACAGGCTTGTGACTAGAGCTGATCGGGAGAAGAGAAGGATGTGCTGTATGCCGGGTGCTAAGATACAGGATGTGGACCTGAGGCTGAAAAGGATACTAGCGGGAGCGGGGAAGAATCCGTTGATTGTTCTTCATGTGCGAACGAATGATACGGCTAGATACTCTCTGGAATGTATCAAGGGAGACTATGCCAGACTGGGGAAGACGCTTAAGGAAATCGAGGCTCAGGTGATCTTCAGTGGGATTCTGCTGGTTCCTCGAGAAGGGCGACAAAGGTGTGACAAGATTATGGCGATCAACAGATAGCTCAGGCAATGGTGCTATAAGGAGGGCTTTGCAATGTACGGCCATTGGGAAGCATTTACAGACAGAAGACTGTTCTCTCGGGATGGACTTCACCTGAGCAAGGAGGGAAATAGACTTCTAGGATGGAGACTCGCTGACCTGATTAAGAGAGCTTTAAACTAGAAATTTGGGGGAGATGGTTGGGAGATCTCCACGCCAGAATTTAACCTTGAGAGGGAAGTAAACAAAGTAAGAGGGGATACAGCCGTGGACAAAAGAATTGGCATAAGGAGGAAGGGTAGTGTAGATAACAGACTAACAGGTGATGGTGGTGGTAGAATGTCTGTGCCTAACAGGGTACAGAATGTGAGTGAAGCCAAACGGCAAAAATTAAGATGTCTGTACACTAATGCGAGGAGCCTAGGAAACAAAATGGAGGAACTAGAGCTACTGGTGCAGGAAGTGAAACCGGATATTATAGGGATAACAGAAACATGGTGGAATAGTAGTCATGACTGGAGTACAGGTATTGAAGGCTATGTGCTGTTTAGGAAAAATAGAAATAAAGGCAAAGGTGGTGGAGTAGCATTGTACATCAATGAGGAGGTTAACTATAAAGAAATAAGAAGTGATGGAATGGACAAGACAGAGTCTGTCTGGGCAAAAATCACACTGGGAAAGAGCCTCCCCTGAGATAGTGCTTGCGGTGTGCTACAGACCACCGGGATCTGATTGGATATGGATAGAGACCTCTTTAATGTTTTTAAGGAAGTAAACACTAATGGGAAATGTGTGATCATGGGAGACTTTAACTTCCCAGATATAGACTGGAGTACAAATGCTAGCAAGAATAGTAGAGATCAGATTTTTCTGGATGTGATAGCTGATGGATTCCTTCACCAAGTAGTTGAAGAACTGACAAGAGGGGATGCCATTTTAGATTTGGTTTTGGTGAGCAGTGAGGACCTCATAGAAGAAATGGTTGTAGGGGACAACCTTGGTTCGAGTGATCATGAGCTAATTCAGTTCAAACTAGATGGAAGGATAAACAAAAATAGATCTGGGACTAAGGTCTTTGACTTCTCAAGGGCTAACTTTAAAGAATTAAGGAAATTAGTTAGAGAAGTGGATTGGACTGAAGAACTTGTGGATCTAAGTGCAGAAGAGGCCTGGAATTACTTTAAGTCGCAGCTGCAGAAACTATCCGAAGCCTGCATCCCAAGAAAGGGGAAAAAAACCATAGACAGGAGTTGTAGACCAAGCTGGATGAGCAAGCATCTCAGAGAGGTGATTAAGAAAAAGCAGAAAGCCTACAAGGAGTGGAAGAAGGGTGGGATTAGCAAGGAAAGCTATCTTAGTGAGGTCAGAACATGTAGGGATAAAGTGAGAAAGGCTAAAAGCCAAGTAGAGTTGAACCTTGCAAAGGGAATTAAAACCAATAGTAAAAGGTTCTATAGCCATATAAATAAGAAGAAAACGAAGAAAGAAGAAGTGGCACCGCTACACACTGAGGATGGAAAGGAGGTTAAGGATAACCTAGGCATGGCCCAATATCTAAATAAGTACTTTGCCTCAGTCTTTAATAAGGCTAATGGGGAGCTTAGGGATAATGGAAGGATGAGAAACAGGAATGAGGATATGGAGGTGGATATTACTACATCTGAGGTAGAAGCCATACTTGAACAGCTTAATGGGACAAAATCGGAGGGCCCGGACAATCTTCATCCGAGAATATTAAAGAAACTGGCGCATGAAATTGCAAGCCCGTTAGCGAGAATTTTTAATGAATCGGTAAACTCAGGGGTTGTACCGTACGACTGGAGAATTGCTAACGTAGTTCCTATCTTTAAGAAAGGGAGAAAGAGTGATCCGAGTAACTATAGGCCTGTTAGTTTGATATCTGTGGTATGTAAGGTCTTGGAAAAAATTTTGAAGGAGAAAGTAGTTAAGGACATTGAGGTCAATGGTAATTGGGACAAAGTACAACATGGTTTTACTAAAGGTAGATCGTGCCAAACCAACCTGATCTCCTTCTTTGAGAAGGTGACAGACTATTTAGACAAAGGAAATGCGGTAGACCTAATTTACCTCGATTTCAGTAAGACATTTGACACGGTTCCACATGCGGAATTATTAATTAAATTGGAAAAGATGGGGATCAATATGAGAACTGAAAGGTGGATAAGGAACTGGTTAAAGGGGAGACTACAACAGGTTGTACTGAAGGGTGAACTGTCAGGCTGGAAGGAGGTTACTAGTGGAGTTCCTCAAGGATCGGTTCTGGGACCAATCTTATTTAACTTTTTTATTACTGACCTTGGCACAAAAAGCAGAAATGTGCTAATAAAGTTCGCGGATAACACAAAGCTGGGGGGTATTGCTAACACGGAGAAGGACCGGGATATCATACAGGAAGATCTGGACGACCTTGTAAACTAGAGTAATAGTAATAGGATTAAATTTAGTAGTGAAAAGTGCAAGGTCATGCACTTAGGGATTAATAATAAGAACTTTAGATATAGATTGGGGACGCATCAGTTGGAAGCAACAGAGGAGGAGAAGGACCTTGGGGTATTGGCAGATCGCAGGATGACTATGAGCCACGATGTGATATGGCTGTTAAAAAAGCTAATGCGGTTTTAGGATGCATCAGGCAAGATATTTCCAGCAAAGATAAGGAGGTGTTAGTACCATTATATAAGGCGCTGGTGAGACCCCACCTGGAATACTGTGTGCAGTTCTGGTCTCCCATGTTTAAGAAGGATGAATTCAAACTGGAACAGGTTCAGAGACGGGCTACTAGGATGATCCGAGGAATGGAAAACCTGTCATATGAAAGGACACTCAAAGAGCTTGGCTTGTTTAGTCTAGCCAAAAGAAGGCTGAGGGGGGATATGCTTGCTCTTTATAAATATATCAGAGGGATTAATATTAGGGAGGGAGAGGAATTATTTAAGCTTAGTACCAATGTAGATACAAGAATGAATGGGTATAAACTGGACACTAGGAAGTTTAGACTTGAAATTAGACGAAGGTTTCTAACCATTAGAGGAGTGAAGTTCTGGAACAGCCTTCCAAGGGGAGTAGTGGGGGCAAAAGACATATCTGGCTTTAAGATTAAGCTTGATAAGTTTATGGAAGGGATGGTATGAAGGGAGAGCCTAATTTTGGCAACTGATCTTTGATTATCGCCAGATAGGCATGCCCAGTGGTTGGTGATGGGATGTTGGATGGGATGGGATCTGAGTTACTGCAGAGAATTCTTTTCTGAGTGCTGGCTGGTGAGTCTTGCCCACATGCTCAGGGTTTAGCTGATCGCCATATTTGGGGTCGGGAGGGAATTTACCTCCAGGGCAGATTGGCAGAGGCCCTGGAGGTTTTTCGCTTTCCCCTGCAGCATGGGGCATGGGTCACTTGCTGCTGGATTCTCTGCAGCTTGAGGTCTTCAAAACCACAATTTGAAGACTTCAATAACTCAGGCATAGGTTAGGGGTTTGTTATAGAAGTGGATGGGTAGGGTTCTGTGGCCTGCTTTGTGCAGGGGGTCGGACTAGATGATCACATTGGTCCCTTCTGACCCTAGAATCTATGAATCTATGTGAAAGGAGAGTTGCTGAACAAAATTGCAGGGGCCACGAAAAGGAGTGAGATAACAAAGTCAACGAGGGAAGAATAACCACCTCACAGCCCTGAAGCCAGTGTGTTTTGGGGAAGCCATGGAAGCCCCTTTGAACTGGTACACAGAGTATGGGGAACAAAAGTCCCTGAAAGAGACACCCCCAAGAGACCACAGGACTTAACCTCCTCTCCCGCCAGGAGCTGAGGCAAATTGGAGATCAAAGCGGACCCTGGGTGACCCGTGCACGGGACAAGAACTCCCATCCACACTTCCCTCTCTCCTTCTTACATTACACCCAGGCATGGCCATCCTTGGGTAGCGCAGGTATGAATATGAAAGTGGGTTAGGGCTTGGGGCACTAACACCTTCTTCCTTCCTCTGAGTGACGTGGGAAACTCCCAGCGCTCTCCACTGTTATTTTATTTTACCAATAAAGCTTTAAAACTCAGTTACTTGGTGTGCTCCATCATCTCCTCCCCTAACAGTCCTTCAGCCTGATCACCTGACGCCTCAGGCAGATTTTTTTTTTACCAATCTGTTACAACAGCACCCCCTCGCCCAGAGACTTCCTCCACAGATCCCAATGCCCCAAGGCCCGCTATGCCCAGCACCCTCTGCCCAGAGACCCCTCCCCACTGACCTCCCACTACAACTATACAGCACCCTGCACACCATATACCCTGCCCAGCTCCCCCACCCACAGATCCCCTACTGTCCAGCCCCCCTTCACAGTCTCACCACCACAGTGCCCCATATTCCTGAGGGAATTGTGTATCAAATTCTGTGCAAAATATTTTTAAATTCTGCATTTTTTTTAACAAATAAATGTGGAAGCTCCACCATGGCAGTGGGAGCACAGGCCACTGGCTACATGGAGGTGGGAGAATACCCTGCAACCTCCCCCACCCCCTGGGACAGGGACTTGGCAGTGAGGCTGACCCTGACCCTGACACAGCACAAGGGCCATGCCTGCCATAGAAACACACTGGTGCCAGGCACACTAGATGTGGGCAAGGAGGCTCAGCCTGCCAGCAGGATCCAAGTGCAGAGGGACTTAGTGTGGGGGGATCCAGATGGGGACAAGACGGTTTGTGTGAGGCAGCCTGGGTGCAGGCAGCTCATTGGGGGATCTGGATGCACAGGGAGGTTCCAGGTGCAGGGGCAATGGGAGTCTGCAGGGGGGCCTAGTGAAAGTGGTTAGAGCTCAGCAGGGGATGGGGTCTGGGTATAGGGGAGGTGGGGTTCATTTGAGTGGGGGTCTAGGTGCAGGTGGTTGGGGCTCAGTGGGGAGAGTGTCTGGGGGGACTCATTGGGGTGGTACAGATGCAGGGGAGGTGGGGCTTATCAGGGTGAGGGTTTGATAGGTCTACTTAACAGGTGAGCCCCAGCTACTGCAAGGGGATCCACATGCTGGGCCCCTGCTTCCTCTATCCCCTTACCATGCCCATTCCCCGCTGCTCTATCTCCTCTCCATCCCACCCCCTTCCTTCCCCATTGCCTCTTTCCCCGTGCCCTGCCCTACCATGGGCACTCATTGTTGTGCAAAATGAAGGATAGCTCTCAGCACACTGAAGGGAGCTCAACCAGCACTAGGGCCCATAAGGTGGTGTCCAGCTGCAAAGTCCAGGAAGCTAAGCTGCGTCTTCTTTTTTCAGACGAGCTGGACAGCTCTGCATTCACAGAAATGGGGAGGGAGGCAGTGGTATGTGACCTTGCACCCCATGTGACCCCCATCCCTCACCTCTATTTGCAGGGCAAGGCCTTCAAACTATGCCATGAACATTCCCAATCACACACCCCTGTTCCTCCTTTACTTTCTGCAGGGGGACCTGGGCTGTTTTCATTCCACCTGAGGCCCAGCAGTACTCCCCCAAAAGCCCCCACTTTTATCCCCAGAGACACACTCTCCCTGCCCTGCCTGCCCCCCAGCCACACTCACCGGCCCACTGGGCAGGGGCTATTTGCCTTGCCTGGGTTGAGCCAGCATTGCAGCTGGGGCCAGTTGAGGATCAGAGTGGGAGGGGCCAGGGTCCCTCAGAACCCCCTTGCCTGGGGCCCAGACAAGCCCCATCCCTCGTCCATGCTGGCTGAGAATGACCCAGCCCCTGGACTGGTCCCAGGCGGCTCAGCCCCAGGAGACAGCAGGCAGAGCAAGAACGCCCGGAACCGGAGCCGTGCTGGGGAGCAGGGCAGACAGACTCCTGTGGGATGTGACCCCTGAGGGCCCCTCAGCCCAGTCAGTGGAGGAGCAAGTGGGTGGAGGAGACGGGGCGGGGATACCCGGGCTGGCCAGATAGCTGAGAGAAGCACCAGGGAGGGGATGGAGAGGAGAAGAGAGGAGCCAGCCTGCGGTGGCCCTTTGGCTGGCAGCACAAATAAAGTGCAGTGCCCAGCCAGCTGACAGGTCCCTGTTGAGCACAGGCCTGGCACCACTGTAAACCCAGTACTGCTTCCGTGCTACTGCCTTCAGAGCTGGGCTGCCAGAGAGTGCCTGCTGACTGAGGGCCCAGCTCTGCACGCAGCAGCACAGAAGTAAGGGTGGAAATACTATATCATGCCATCTTTACTTCTGTGCTGCTGCTGGCGGTAGCTGTGTCTTCAGAGCTGGGCTCCTGGCCAGCAGCATCCACCCTGCGGCTGCCCAGCTCTGATGGCAGCACCACCAGCAGCAGCAGAGAATAAGGGTAGCATTACCGCCAACACCGCCCATACAATAACGTTGAGACCACTCTCCTCTTCCTCCCCCTCAACCTCCTTTTGGTGTCAGGACCCCTATATTACAAACACCCAGTGGAACATTTCAGATTTAATAGCTGAATCATGATAAATTTACATTTTAAAGCGCTATGGACCATGAAATTGACCAGAATGGACCGTGAATTTGGTAGGACCCCAATCATAATCATATATGTTATATTAATGTAATTTGAAAAGTCTTGGGGTGAATTATATATAGATCTATATAACCCAAAACTTAGGACCCCCATGAGTGGAGAAAAGAGAAACAAAGGTACAGCCTTGCCAACCCATAACAGTATTTGGGCCTGATTCTTCTCACACTCTAGTGAGAATCAGAGGTAACTCCACTGAAGCTGATTAAACAGGTGTAAATTTAAGAGCAGAATCAGGCTCATCGCCGGTAGCTCAAGATATCAGATGATTTCTGATATTTTATATAGAACTTGTATTACTCTCAACAGCTGAGCAAATACCCATCCTGTATCTAATGTACTGGAAAATTGAGAGGAGTGGGTTGGCAAGAGGATCTCTTTCTTACAAAAGCAGCCCCAAGAAAGAAAAAGCTAGAGAACCACTGATCGAATGGAGCACTGCTGATCATGTGGGATTGAACAGTGATATTGCTGGATGTAAATGATATCAAGTTTCAACTTGCCTTTCCATGCTTTGTTATGATTTTAAGAAAATAATTTCAGAAAATAGAAATGGGAAAGAAAAGTGATCCTATTAGTTCTTGTTATGCTGGTGCGATGACATCTTGCTAGCTCATACTGGCCTATCCATTGGGTGTGGAAGTCAGTTATTGCAGCTCAAACTCACAATTTTCTTTGATCATTAAAAGAATATGATTTGGATGCAGGAATAGCACAAATTGGGAACAACAGCTGTTTCATTCACTTTTATGCCACCCTTCCTTTGCCTCCTCTTATCCCTGCTAAGGAGAATAATGCAGAGCTGTTCAATAGCAGGCGTTAATCTGATCAGTGGTGCAATCAAATTAAAAGAGAAGTGAAGGGCAGCGTTAATAAAATAATGAAAGACGTAAAATTACATAACCCCCTTTCTCCACTGTCCATGTGACCTCACCATAACACTAAGTGCCTTGCTTCGGAATTACATCATGATTCTTGCCCTTTAGGCCAGTGGAAGTTCAATCTGTTCTGGAGGAATTATTCCTTCTGGCTGAGAATGACCCTGTTTATAGGCTCTGTTACACCTCGAGCAGCTAACAAAAGGAGCCTATTAGCTTTGAGAGAGAGATAGGGAAGTTGCGCTGTCACCAGCTGCAGGGTGAGTGCTGCATATGTAGCTGTTCACAGAGAAGGGAATACTGAGAGCAAAAAGTGGCAGGTCAGAGGGATGGAAGGAAGAAAAATACTTGAAAAGGCTGCCCCTTAGCTCTGGACTACTGCCAATCTCATTTGTATGATGCCTTGAGCTCTGAACTTCTAAAATAATAAGTTCACTTTATGCATTTAAAAAGAAATCGATTGTCAAAAATAACTTCTCAACTGCACATGGAGATCTCTCTCTCTCTCTGAAAATTGTGCGTGGTGCATAAAATCAAATACACAGCGTGCTTGTATCAATGCAGTTTTATAATGGGTCATATAGAAATATAAAATAATGCACACGGAGTAAATGATCCTCCAGTCTGTAGATTTAAGAAATTGAAATATCAGTTATACAGTAACTGATCCTACTTACAGTAGTATCAAAGAAATCCATTATATTGTGGGCTTAGAGCAGACATTCTTAAATTGTTGTCCTTATCCAAAAATCACATTCTCATGTGTAATCCCCTAATGGAAAATTTAATGTACTCTGCTACCAACAATCAGAACATCTTGAATCTTTCCCCCCATCCCTTCCCCCACCACACACACACTTTAGATGCACTGTAATGGTTTCACTTGTCAATGATAAATATCTTTCCAGCTTTGACTGAACATGTATTATTCTACTGAAGGTTTCTTGAGCAGCACCAAGTACAGTAATTAAAAAAAAAAGCTAGACATAAAAGAAAAATCAAAGCACTAAAAAGTCAGAGTGGTCACAGTGAATCTGCAATTTTCTGGTGCATCATTCTGCATCAGATGAGTAATCCGTCGATTGGGACCATCTCCAAGAAAGGGCCATCTGCTCTCAACACGACTCTGTTCGTGGCACCTGCACAGAAATTTACCTTTGCTGTAAGACGTTAGGGAAAAACAAATGAAAGGTCTCTAAAAATGGCAAAGCCAGTAAATAGCATAAACTGCTAAACTTGGAATGACTGCTAAAATAAACCATTTGCACTGCTTACGAATGTTTAACTTGCATTAACTGCCTTCTGACATGCATGATAGTCAAAACATGAAAAATATTACACGCACACACAAAACTTTGTTATCCAAAACAGTGATAGGGTACAAACACTGTCCACTCACTTATTTAGCTATAAAGATTTAATTTAAAAAAACAAATACATCATTCACTCATGGAAACAAGGGACTATATTCTCTTCTTACCTAAAGTGGTTTTATACCAATGCAGCTCCACTGATTTCAATGTCATTATTCCTTATTTACACCATAGTTAATACAAAACAAAGCAGGCCCAAGGAATTCAGCTCTGCAAATTCCACTCAAATCACATCTGCATGTTCTGGCAATATCCAGAGTGCTATATCCCCCAAAGCCCTATCCATTTGAAAAGTAATGCAATTTAATCTATGCGAAAAGTTTCCCATTTATTTTTTTAAAAAATCTATTCAATTTATTATCCTTTGCCCCATCTCCAAAGGCATATTATGATATCATCTTACTACTCACAATAATAGTGGCTTCATGAAACAAGTTTAGCAGAAACTGAGCGTTCACTCTGCTTCTACAGGGTAGAATTCAGGACTTCATCCAAAAAAGCCGTAAGAACCATTTTCTGGCCCCATGATTCCCAGAAAGCTCCTCACACCTTTAACTTAGTGGAAAGAACAAACACTAAAAAAACTTCAGCAAAAATTGCTCCCATGTGAAATTTCTCCATTAATTTCAGCAGTGTTACATCTGGGAGGAACTTTATTGATCAGCACTTTGTGGCCAAGATTTTCAAGTGATTAGTAATTTTGGGGTGCTATTTTTAAGATATCTTACAGGAGCCTACTCTTCAGAACATGCTGACATCCATGGATCCCCCGCCCCAATGCCAACTGGCAGAGAGCGCACAATACATAAGTCACATGAGGCCTGATACTCTCACTGCCCCAACAAAATGTTGTCAATCTACATCTAAAAAATTTCATGTAAGGTATTGTATGCCAACTGGTAACATGCTGGTCATTAATATTATTGTGTCTTGTATGTACGGGAGGTGCATGAAGAATTACGGATGTGTGCTGGAAACATGGCCTTAAAGCATGCATAACCCTAGTCCGCCCTAAACAAAGGAATGCTGTTTTGCCTGCTTGTCTGAGTCTCCAGTTTAAATTGAGCAAGGTGAGGGCAGAAACAATGGAAATATATTTACATATACAAAGCCATCAAACTAGCAAATAGGAGAGAGGACTAATGATCACAATGGGGGACAGAGGCTGTACTCCCAAGAATCCTTCCTGGCTCTTGAAACAGACAATGGACTTTGGGAAATACTAGCAGAAACTGAAAGCCATTTTGGCATCCATCAGCTAAGGGACACAAAAGGCCAGAGCTCTTGAAATCTGGAAAGGTGGGTCCTTCATCCAAGGGAGTTGAAGTCTCTGGGAACTGACTATAGGGGAGAAATCATCTTAGACAAAGATTGCAACTTGCTGAGCGTTAAGTTTTAGGCATTATGAAGCATGTTTCGTTTGTATCCTTTCATATCTTCAACATTTACCGGAAATCACATAAGTTATGTTCTTTGGTAATACACTTTTTTTTTTTTTTTTTAAATTACAAAAACATCTCAGTGCTATTATATTGAAGTGAAGTGTGGGTCTTCAGCCAGCCTACTAGGCTGATATGTGCTTTGTCTCTTTGGAGGCAGCTAACTTCAGTGAGTGTCCAGTGAGAGGGGACTAGATGCTGCAGAGACGTCTCAGGGGAACTCAGGAATTAGGGTTCACTGGCTGTTACCTGCAAGGCAAGGTTTGGACTGGCAGAGTCCTGTAGAGCTTGGTGGGAAGACAGACAGGCTTGTGTGTCTGGGAGAAGACACATTGCTTAGCAGCAGCAAAGCTCTCACTCTTGGTAAGGTAGAAGGGTAACAGTGGCACTCAGTCCCAGGTATCCCACACAAGAGATAAAAAGTGCTTAAAAAAAAAAAAAAAGCTTCTTTAAGGTACTGTAGCTCCAAGTAGGAAACCAAAAATAGTGGCCCCCCAAATCATTTGATTCTTCTCCAGGCCTATCTTGTTAAAGATAATGAGATCATTGCATGACTCACCTCACTCCCTTCCCTAAAGTCTTTTGGGAAATCCTATTTCAGAAAATCTAGGAACACCCCACTTCATAACTGAATCCTATATCAGACATCCCATCCTATCTCAGTGCCACAACATGCTTCAGTTCAGCACTGAATGTGGGCTCAGCCTTGCCATTCCTGGCTCTAGACTCAGCACTAGACCAGATGAAAACCAGAGATCTTCTCTTCATTAAGAAGCTATTTCATACACCTTAATTTACTCCACACTTGGGGTTCGAGTCTACCACATTTTCTCATATTAGTACCTTATCCACCTGAGCTCTTACTTAGGAACACCCCACTCTGCAAGTAAGAATGGCAAAACCTTGTCCTCACAGAGCATTTTCACCTCCAGCCAGTAGGACTGGAGTTGAACAACTTAAAACCTTACATTCTAAAAACCTGCAGTATAACAAAGATAACAGTAGCAATGGGGATAGCTCAGTGGTTGGAGCATTTACCTGCTAAACCCAGGGTTGTGAGTTCAATCCTTGAGGAGGCCACTCAGGGATCTGGGGATAGGTCTTGTTTGAGCAGGGGGTTGGACTAGATGATCTCCTGAGGTCCCTGACATTCTATGATTCTAATGTATGGCTTTTCCTTGACAATAATCTGGCCTTATAATTTATCCTGAGGGATCTGGATTACTGCCTTGTAAAAACAGCACAAGGTTAGCATCATCTCTTAAATCTTCACAATGGCTCCAAGGTATCAAAGATTAAATATCACTGGTGAGGATTTTTGTTAGGGCATGGTAGGGTGACAATAACTTGTAATCAGGAGAAATTTTCTAGAAATGCACACTATTTCCTGTTTTGAAAGTATGCAACTTGTTTAGTCAAAGGCTTTGCTAAATAACTATAGCAAGTTCTAGTGCTAACGATCCCACTGCTACATCCTCAGTGTGATGCTACAGATTGCTCACCTTGACTTACAATAATAAAAATCAAGGGGAAAATGGCCTTCCAAATGCACTTAACTTTCTAAAATTATCCCAATATGTTATGTTTGAAACATCCCTATGGTGCAATATTAGCATATGGCAAAGTGGAATATCAAGACTGAAAAGCAGAAAAAAGATACACAAGCTTACTATAAGACCAACAGTAAACACAATGTGCAGTATGCTAAGAGAGACTTTGCGGTACACGTCTGACTCAAGATCACGGAATTAAAATGGAGTTTTCCCACTAATTTCAATGAGAAAAGATTAGTCTACCAGAGAATGGGGGTGTCGCCAAAAGCACCACATATTCACACCCTACTCACTTTTGTATTGTGTGTGTGAAAAATGCATGTTGGAAGGGATCACTTAAAAACTACCACATTACACACAAATATTGATGATCAGTGTACATAGAAAATGTGTATTAAGAGTTATGAATGCAAGCCAAATTATGGACTAGAATGTGTTTACCAGACAAGTCTGGGGAGGGGGTAAACCAGTTTCTCAAAAACAAAAGGACAAGCTGATGTCTCTAGCCAAGTGTCCAAGTTGATGGCAATCACCTGTCAAGCGGCCATTCTATGGCAACAAGGGGGGCAGGAACAGATGGATCTGCATTTTAGCAAACATGAAACCTCTTTCACTATGAGACTCCATGTCTCTGTCCACACAACTAGAATGAACTTTATTTAGTGGTAACCATCAGGAAAATAAATTTCAAAGGGTGACTGGATGTGACATGGTGGACTAGATCCAAAGGCTTCCTGATGAAGGCCTCATGGCCCTGCCTCACCCTTCCCTAGAAAAGAACAGAGAAGTCATCCAGGCAGCCTAGAGTGACTGCAACGAAGCAACCAGAGCCACTGCTGGAGCAGCCAATCAGGGGCCAGAAAGGCCCTATAAAAAGGAGCAGCAGAGGCAGAGCAGTCAGTTGGTTCCTGGAGCTTGAAGAGGAAGTAACAGGTGCCTGACTGGCTGGACTAGCAGCAGGACCACAGACAGCTCACTGTAGGCAGGACTGAACCCATAGAACACCGCTAAAGATTCACTGCCTGGAACAGCACAAGGACCACTGGCAGGCTGAGCCCAGAACCTAGCCAGAGTGGGCAAGGGTATCATAATGGGTCCTGCTGGTCTGGTTGAAGACTGAGCCCAGATGAGGGCTGCAGAAAGGACATTAACTGAGAGTACCAAGATAGGCCCCTGTTGGGCTGTGCTTGACTGGACAGAGGGCTGAATCACTGAAGATCTGTCGAAAGAACCATCAGCTGGGAGGGGGCACTCGGGAGAGGCAGGTGCCACCCCATTATAAGAACTGAAAGAAAAGCAGGCTCACACCCAGCCAGAAAGGAGGCGCCTGCAAGAGGTGAGTGTCAACCCATTCAAAACTGAGTCACTGCAGGCACGTATTGGCACTCATGAGAGGCGGGTGCCAACACTGGACTATAAAAGAGCTCTCTCTCCTTCAGCTATGACAAAGAACCAGCCCTTTGACTTTGGGGAGAGATCTTGACCTGAGATTTTGGTCAGTCATGTCGCTGGGATCCTGTGGTAGAGATTTTACCGGGAACCAAGCCTTGCTTGTTAAATTTTAGCTACTAAAAGCTTTATATCTTTATTCTTCTTGTAACCATTTCTGACTTTAATACCTTATACTTATGCTCACTTAAAAGCTCTCTATATAGTTAAATAAACTTGTTTTATTAATATAAATTAATCCAGTGTTGTGTTTAAACTGAACTGTTTGGTAACTCCAGTTGAAACAGCAAACCGTGGAATATTGAACCTTTACAGGGGCAACAGACCTTTACTATCTGAACTGTCCAGGAGAGGGCAGGACAGTGCAGAGCATGCATTCTGGAGGAAAAATTGGGAATAGGAGTGTTTTTGGGGTCACCCTGAAAGTAGTAACGCGTGCTGGTTTCCACCAACCTTAAACAGGAGTGTTGATGACATGCTGCTGGAGTTAGAATTGCTGGACCAGGACTGCAGCGATACACAGGCACTCAGGGTGCGACCCGCATGCTGTTTCTGAGCGGCTCTGGGTGGGAGCTACAATAGCAAAGTATTGTGAGGCACCCAAAGTTGCAAGGCAGGCGATGACACAAACTCCACTGGTCTAGATTGCACCCGAGACTGTGACAGGAGCAATGTATGAATCATACTGGGTTCTATTTTTTTTTAAGTCACTAAACATTAATAATCAAGTTTTGGTAAATATTAAAAGGATTGTCCCCTAAAGATGCATGCTGACTGATAGGATTGTTCTCAAAAAACATTTTGTTTTTTTTTAAAAAGCTCTCTAGCACCTTGAGTGTCATTTTAAAGCTCCAATCATTTTATTAATCAAAATATCCACTATAGACAATGGGAAAAAAAACCTATTATAAACAAACTTGCTTTCCCTTTCAGGTTAATTTTCCTCTCTCAGTACCAAATATCATAAGTAATTCCCCCCCGCACTCCCCCACACACAAAGCATTTCACAAACTGCAGTTTTTAAACCAATAATGGAAGGTAAAAGGACAGATGTAATGAATGTGCAGAAATATGTTAACAGTTAAGAGCAGCATTAACTTTACTTGTTCTTGTTTTCATTACAACAAATTTTCCCAGTATGTTAATAATTCACATAGATCCTTTATGTTCCTTTATATTGTCTGTCTTCATTGATGGTTCCAATAAATATTTGTTTAGCAGCTTCACCTTTTAACCTTAACGGAAAACATCTCTATCACAAGAGAAAATGTTCCAATTTTATTATGGAATATTTTAATTATTAACCTCAGGCTAGAAAGCCTTTGGATTGCTGGAGGACCCAGGCCTATTTCATTCATATAACTATTATCTACTGGCAGTGAGCAACCCTCTCCCCTCCAAGGCAGCCCTTATAAAATAAAAAATGACAATAAGCAACAATAATGGTTAACAATGATACATCACCCTCGTTGTGCTGTTGTGGAGCATAACTTTGGAATACTATAGGATTTTTAAGGAGCAAATATTTCCCTTTTTTCTTTATACATGGGGCATTACAAAGCAATACAATCAATTTTAGCTGCATGACATCCAATGACCCCTTCAGTCATCAGACAAGGATTTTTCCCCTATATGAATTTTAAATTTTAGTATTTAGAATGCTATTTCCCAATGTTTAATGACTGATATTTTGGGGTCTGAGGAAGAGGGGGTTAAGGGAGGTGGGGGGCACAGAATGTGAAGGGTTTTATTTCCCTTTGAGATCTTGGAGGGAGCAAATTCATATGAATGATTATTAACAATACTGTCAGCCTGTCTATTGTGATTCTTACAGGAATGGCACAATGTGCCTTACAAACATAAATCTCTCAACTCACCAGTCTCCTTCCCCACCCTGCTGCAGAGGCAGAGAGACGTTAAAGCCAGAGTAGGGTCTTTAAACCCGGACTTGCACTTGAGAGGGTGCAGTGCAATGCGACTTCTACCACCTTTTTAAAAGGATGCAGCATCCACAGCCCTTCCCCCATCGGGTAACCTGGTGCTAGAACAAGGAAGTAGTCTTTGCAATCTCTAATGGTACTGAACCCACTCACCTGAACAGGATGAAGAAGAATAAAGTCCTGATTCACTTGCTCAAGAGTATGGAATGAATTAGTGGCAGAGGAAGGACTAGAACTCAGATTTCCTGCCATCAAGTCCTGTGCTCTACCCACTTCAGAACACTTCTTCAATTAATACTTAATGCATTGGAAGAAATTCTTCTGTTATACTGGTTCAATTCTATTGAGTTCTATGGTGTTGCCAACAGTGTCACCTGAAAGGAAAATTTGGCTTACCTACTTGGATTGTTTGTTTCTTTTGCAACTAATACTTGAAATTAGACAAAGGTTTCTAACCATCAAAGGAGCGAAGTTCTGGAACAGCCTTCTAAGGGGAGTAGTAGGGAAAAAAGACATCTGGTTTCAAGACTAAGTTTGATAAGTTTATAGAGGGGATGGTATAATGGGATAGCCTAATTTTGGCAATGAATTCATCTTTGACTACTAGCAGTAAATATGCCCAATGGCTTGTGATGGGACGTTAGATGGGGTGGGGTCTGAGTTACTACAGAGAATTCTTTCCTGGGTGTCTGGCTGGTGAGTCTTGCCCACACGCTCAGGGGTTTAGCTTATTGCCATATTTAGGGTCGGGAAGGAATTTTCCTCCAGGGCAGATTAGCAGAAGCCCTCGAGGTTTTTCACCTTCCTCTGCAGTGTGGGGCATGGGTCACTTGCTGGAAGATTCTCTGCACCTTCAAGTATTTAAACCATGATTTGAGGACTGCAATGGCTCAGACACAGGTTTTATACAGGAGTGGGTGAGTGAGATCCTGTTGCCCGCACTGTGCAGGATGTCAGACTAGATGCTCATACTGACCCCTTCTGACCTTAAAGTCTATGATAATACTAATATGCCTGTATGAATAAGGATTCAAATATATCCATTCTACGTCAGAATATTCCTTCCCTTACACCTGAAGATCAGCATATGGTATATATAGATACTGATGCCCTGCTTCCAATTTCTCCCCCAACTATTCCAGCCTCTGCAGCTGCCCTCAACTGGTAAACTAAACTCTGCCAGCCACACTGCTGCTGCTCTGTTGGCACTATTCCTCAAGACCATAGGGAAAATATGTTCCTGCTCCATGTGTTCCCATCTAATGACGCCAATCTTTGGACACCAGCCCTGGGCAGCAAGCCAGCTGAATAACTTTTTACTCCCCTGCTGTATGTACTTGACTAATCAGAGAGAGACAGAGATAGTGTGTGAAAGTCTCTGTAGTGTAAAAGATCAGTGTTGTGCCAGACTGAAGAAATAAGCATCAGACAGAAGTGAACCAGGCTTGCATTAGCGATCTATTAGGGGTTCAGGGAAAGAAGAATATGAGATCCATCAAAGGGAAACTGAAGACTCTGCAAACTTGATGAATTTATAAAACCCACAAACCTGGCGCCTGATACCAATGCTTGGGATTTATGAAGAGGAACGTGTCATCATACCTGCTCAGGGACCGTAATGGTTACTGGTGTGTCACATTTGCTGAGAAGAATAACTAGGCTGACTACTTTGCAGTTCAGCATTTGTGCTAGTATGTGGAGTGTTCCTATTCAAGACTTCAGATAAACCTGGGCCAATTGCATAGTCAATGAATCCAAACGTGGTCCATATAAGAAGGTTGATTTTTTCTGAACAGAAAAACATTCCCCTCTTCCTTCTGCCACCCCAGTATATTTATATGTATACTATGTTTTGTTATATGTATACTATGTTTCGTTCCAAATTCAAGCTGTTTCCCTGGGTCTATTTCAACTGTCAAATGAAGGGCTACTGTTTGCTGCTTGGCTTTGGGAATATTAACTTAAGGCAAAACAAAGAATTCAAGTTGTATTAATTACGCTTCATAGGGTAGTGAGGCATAGAAAAAACAAACAAAACAAAGGGAACAGTAACCTTTTTGGACAAGTAACAGATCACCCGTCATGCAGCCTGCTAAACCTCTAATATTATCTGCATGCAAATAAAACAGTCTGTGCTTGTCTGGCACTTTGATCAAGAGAAATCTGGCATGTGTTTTATTGTGAATAATTAGGACAAACACTCAAAGCTGTGTTATTTCAAGGTAGCTTTCTATTAGGGCTGAATTGCTCTAGATCTTTAAAATTAGAATGAGTGGACAAAGCACTGAAGCAGTATATAATAAATAATAATAATCCAGTAGACACAGCAGCTGAATTAGGTGATCTAATAGGATTTAGACACAGTTTCCAGACAAGCAAAGATACAGGATACTAAACTGTACTTTAGAAATCCAGACCTATATGAAATGGCAGTCCCATGTGATGGATTTTCCCCTCCTTCACTGTACAGTGATTTAAAATGTAAAGCCTTTTAATTACCATCATAATGGACCACATGCTTTTGTATGTGTGTGTGTAAGCATAAGCATGCACATGTGCACTCACATTTTGAGATGGGGATTTGTCCCAACAATAGGTTTGCGATTATGGGCAGAAGAAATGTGAGTTGGAGATGAGCAAGAAGGCCCAAAGAAAATCCTGTGAACGCGTTTTGTTCCTATCAGAAGGACTGAAGCAAATGGCAGCTGTCATAAACAGATAGCTACGGGTTAATGTCTCTTTCACCTGTAAAAGGGTTAACAAACAGTGACCTGCAAAATTTGACCAGAGGACCAATCAGGAGATAAGATACTTTCAAATCTCGGTGGAGGGAAGCCTTTGTGTGTGTTTTTGGGTTTGGCTTTGTTCTCTCTGGGCTCTGAGAGTGACCACACGTACCTACAGGCTCTCTTATCTTCTATTCCAATTTTGTGAGTACAAATGTAGAAAGGCGGTATAGTCTTTTTGTTTTCCTTTACTTGCAATTGTGTAGTTTGCTGGAAGTATTTTAAATTGTATTTCTATTGGAGGAGACTGTTTCTCCAATTTCTTAAGCTGACAAACCCTGTAACTTTTTACCATCTAAATTGCAGAGATAGACCTTTTACTTTTTTCTTTTTTATTAAAAGTTTTGCTTTTAAGACCTGTCTGATTTTTTCCCCTTGTTGAGGCTCAAGGGAATTGAGTCTGTACTTAACAGGGAGGGAGGGGAAAAGGGTGGAATCCCTTTGTTTTAGATTCACAGATCTTGAATCTGGATTGCCTCTGGGGGAAGGTATCATTCCTCTCTGTGTGGTGATTCAAGGGCCTGGTCCACACTACGCAGTTAAACCGATTTTAACAGCGTTAAATCAATTTAACGCTGTACCTGTCCACACTACAATGCACTTTATATCGATTTAAAGGGTTCTTTAAATCGATTTCTATACTCCTCCCCAATGAGAGGAGTAACGCTAAAATCGATATTAACATATCGGTTTGGGGTTAGTGTGGCCAGAAATTGAAGTTTTTGGCCTCCGGGCGGTATCGCACAGTGCACCACTGACCGCTCTGGACAGGAATCTGAACTCTAATGCACTGGACAGGTATACAGGAAAAGCCTCGCAAACTTTTGAATTGCATTTCCTGTTTGGCCAGTGTGGAGCTCTCATCAGCACAGGTGACCACGCAGAGCTCATCAGCACACATAACAATGCAGTCTCCTGAGAATAGGAAAAAGAGCTCCAGCATGGACTGCATGAGAGGTACTGGATCTTATTGCTATATGGGGATAGGATTTAGTGCTAACAGAACTGCGTTCCAAAGGCTATGATGGGAAAAGGCCACACCAGGGACTCAGTGCAGTGCAGAGTGAAAGCGAAGAAGCTCAGACAAGCCTACCAGAAAACCAAAGCAGCAAAGGGAAGATCAGGGTCAGGGCCAAAAACATGGCACTTCTACGCTGAGCTGCATGCAATTTTAGGGGGCTGCGCCACCACTACCCCCCCCCCCTTGTCCGTGGATTCCAAGGTGGGGTTATAATCTCAATCATAGATGAGGATTCAGTGGAGGGGGAAGATGAGGAGGAGGAAGAGGAGGATGAGCTCGCAGAGAGCACACAGCACTCCATTCTCCCCAACAGCCAGGAGCTTTTTGTGACCCAGACAGAATTATCCTCCCAGCCCTCCCAAGCCACTAGCCCAGACAGTGAAGCCATGGAAGCGACCTCTGGTGAGTGTACCTTTGTAAATATAAAACATGGTTTAAAAGAAGCGTTTTTTAAGGATTGATTTGCCATGAGGGCTTTGGATGCATTTGCAGCCAGTAAAGTTACTGGAAAAGTTTGTTAACATGTTTGGGGATGGAGCGGAAATCCTCCAGGGACATCTCCATGAAGCTCTCCTGGAGGGACTCCAAAAGCCTTTGCAGAAGGTTTCTGGGCAAGGCAGCCTTGTTCCATCCACCATGGTAGGACACTTTACCACGCCATGCATATAGCAAGTAATCAGGTATCATTGCATGACAAAGCCTAGCTGCGTATGGTCCCGGTGATTGCTGGCATTCAAGAAACATCCGTTCTTTATCTCGCTCTGTTATCCTTAGCAGAGTGATATCGTTCATGGTAACCTGGTTGAAATTAAGGAATTTAAGTAAGGAGACAGAAAGATGGGGGAGGTGAGGAAGAATAGCGCTGAGCTTTTTAGCGTTTGGCCAGCAGGAATCTTCCCAGCTACCAGCCACGTGGTGCGGGGGCGGGGGGGAGGGGGAGAAAAGGGGGTGATTAGCAGTGATCTTCCAAGATACCAGCCATGCGGTGGGGGGAGGGGTAAAGCAATTCTAGAGAATTGGACTGGGGAGGGGAGGGGTTGGCATCTGCTGCTCCTTGTTAAATAGGAAAGAAGCAGCAAAGGGAACTGTGTTTACGAAGGCTGGAAAAGCTGTGCCTTATCATGACCGCATGCAAGCTGAATTGTGATGCCCGGGCCTGCGTCTGTGAGATCTGTCACACCAGAGCCGCAGGCACTCAATATTAAAAGTTTCCAAATGCGACCTTGTAGTGAAATCACATGTAAGATGAATAGTGTTGTTCACTGTGAAAGAGTATAACCATTGTTCTGTAAAATGTATCTTTTTAAATCCTTCTCTCCCTATTTTCCTCCCCTCATGCAGCTGCATATTTTTCAAGCCTCCCTACTCCATCCCGAAAGCTATCTCAGATAAGGCGAAGGAAGAAGAGGACGTGAGATGAAATGTTCTCAGAAATCATGGAAGTGACCCACAATGAAAGAGCTCATCTGAGGGAGTGGAAGGACGTGGTAGCAAAGTACAGGAAAGATGCCAGTGAACGTGAGGACAGGAGGGACCAATGTGAGGATAGGAGGGAAGCTCGAGATGAGAGGTGTAGGCAGGAAGATCAGCGGTGGCAGGATGCAACGCTGGAGCTGCTGCGTGATCAAACTGACATCCTCTGACGTCTGGTGGATCTTCAGGAGGAGCAGCGGGGTCACAGAGCACCGCTCCAGCCCATGTTTAACCACCCTCAGTACTCACCATGTTCCATATCTTCCTCACCCAGACGTGTAAGAACGCGTGGGGGAAGGCTTTGTGCACCTGCCCACTCCACCCCCGTGGACAGTCCAACCAAAAGGCTGTCATTACACTGAAATGTGCTTAATGGCCTTTTCCTTCCCTCCTGTCCTCCTCCCAAACCACTCCCGGGATACCTTGTTAATTAACTTCCTCTTTTTATAATTACATGCTTTTTAAACGAAGTGGGAGGGTGGATTGCTTACAGGGAATGACTTCTAATAAAGAATACATGCTTTTTAAATGATAGTGACTTTATTTCCTTAAGCAAGCTGTAATCGAAGGGGGAGGGTGGGTTGCTTACAGGAGTCGTCAATAAAGGGGGGGGAGGTTCATGAAGGGGAAACAAACACAGCAGTCACACCGTACCCTGGCCCGTGATGAAACTCAATTTCAAGGCTTCTCTGATACGCACCGCTTCCTGGTGAGCTCTTCTAATCGCCCTGGTGTCTGGCTGCGCGTAATCAGCGGCCAGGTGATTTGCCTCAGCCTCCCGCCCCGCCATAAAGGTCTCTCTCTTACTCTCACAGAGATTGTGGAGCACACAGCAAGCAGCAATAATAAAGGGGACATTGGTTTGGCTGAGGTCTGAGTGAGTGAGTAATGTGCACCAGCGGGCTTTTAAACGGCCAAATGCACATTCTACCACCATTCTGCACTTGCTCAGCCTGTAGTTGAACAGCTCCTGACCACTGTCCAGGCTGCCTGTGTATGGCTTCATGAGCCACGGCATCAAGGGGTAGGCTGGGTCACCCAGGATAACGACAGGCATTTCAACATCCCCAACTGTTATTTTCTGGTCCGGGAAGTAAGTCTCTTGCTGCAGCCGTTTAAACAGAACAGTGCTTCTGAAGACGCGAGCATCATGAACCCTTCTTGGCCATCCCACGTGGATGTTGGTGAAACGTCCCTTGTGATCCACCAGTGCTTGCAGCACCATTGAAAAGTACCCCTTGCGGTTTATGTACTGGGTGCCCTGGTGCTCCGGTGCCAAGATAGGGATATGGGTTCCATCTATTGCCCCCCCCCCAGTTAGGGAATCCTATTGCAGTAAAGCCATCCACTATGACCTGGACGTTTCCCAGAGTCACCACCTTTCGTAGCAGCAGCTTAATGATTGCTTTGGCTACTTGCAACACAGCAGCCCCCACAGTAGGTTTTCCCACTCCAAATTGATTCCCGACTGACCGGTAGCTGTCTGGCGTTGCAAGCTTCCAGAGGGCTATTGCCACTCGCTTCTCCACTGTGAGGGCTGCTCTCATTTTGGTATTATGGCGTTTCAGGGCAGGGGAAAGCAAGTCACAAAGTTCAAAGAAAGTGCTTACGCATGCAAAAGTTTCGCAGCCACTGCGAATCGTCCCACACCTGCAAAACTATGCGGTCCCACCAGTTTGTGCTTGTTTCCCGGGCCCAAAATCGGCGTTCAATGGGTAGAACCTCCCCCATTACCAGCAGGAGCTCCAAAGCACAGGGGCCCGCGGTTAGGGAGAAATCAGTGTCCATGTCCTCATCACTCTCATCGCCGCGCTGCCGTAGCTGCCTCCTCCTCGCCTGCCTTTGCAGTTCATGGTTCACCACAGACTACACGAGAATGCGCGAGGTGTTTACAATGTCCACGATTGCGCTATTGATCTGAGCAGGGTCCATGCTTGCTGTGCTATGGTGTTTGCTTTCAGTTCACCCAGGAAAAAAGGCGCGAAATGGCTGTCTGCTGCTTTCAGGAAGGGAGGGGTGAGGCTGTACCCAGAACCACCCGCGACAATGATTTTTGCCCCCTCAAGCACTGGGATCTCAACCCAGAATTCCAAGGGGCAGGGGAGACGGCAGGAACTATGGGATAGCTATGGAATAGCTACCCACAGTGCAATGCTCCGGAAATTGATGCTAGCCTTGGATCATGGACGCACACCGCCAAAGTAATGTGCCTAGTGTGGCCGCATGCAATCGACTTTATAATATCTGTTTTATAAAACCAGTTTATGTTAATTCGAAATTACCGTGTAGTGTAGACGTACCCAAGGAGTTGAATCACAGTGATCTCCTAGTGTACCCAGGGAGGAAGAAAGGAGGGGGAAGGGAAATGGTTTATTCCCCTTTGTTGTGAGACTCAAGGAATTTGGGTCTTGGGGTCCCCAGGGAAGGTTTTGGGGGAGACCAGAGTCTATCAGGCGCTCTACTCTAAGTCGTGATTGGTGACAGCATTACAGGATCTAAGTTGGTAATTAAGTTTAGGGGAATTCATGCTAGTACCCATATTTTGGACGCTAAGGTTCAGATCTGGGAATTATACTATGAAAGCAGCACTGTCAACTTTCATGCTTTTATCATGAGTCTTGAAATATCTGGTGGTTTAATAAAATCCCAGCCTTGGGAGTCCTGTGAATACATGGGAATCTTTTAAAAAGGAGGGAAAGCAGTAAGTTGGTGGGGGGGTTGTTTTTATTTTGCAAAAACAAGGCCATGAAAGTCACCAGACTGCACTTTAGAGGTTTAAAAGGCAAAAGGCAAATAAAAAAAACCCAACTTTTTAAAAATAAAATCTTATTTTGAAGCTAGTTGAATGATTTCAGGGGCCTGACTCATGCTTTTTGAATGCTTGGGGTTGACAATACTGCTGCTTTAGGGAAGACCCACAAAGGATTCAAATCCACAGGAAAACTACAGAAGCAAGGAAACAAGGGAGAGCCCATGTTTGAGAAATCAGGGCCCAGTTTTCAAAAGGGGCCTCAGCTTGGCCTCCACTTGCACAATCTTAAAGTTGTGTGTGAGACCATGCTTCTGTCAATGAGCTGGGGCACACAAATCCCATTTTTCCAAATGGGTTCTGCAGCATCACGAGCAGGAGACGGTGCTCAAGAACACATGCACAAATGGAAGCCATGTTTGAAAACTGGATCATCAAAGCCACCTTGCTGTCAGAGATGGATCCACTGAATGGCTTTTGAGACAACTCAAATTGGAAGCTTTTTGGTGTTATTTACCTCCCTGTTAACTGATTTCCCTCTGATCATAACAAGGATTGTACTTCTATTTAGGAGAGATGATCACCCACAAAGATGACTGCAACTATTTGGGAGAAAGCTTAGTCAGGTCATTAACTTCATGGTGAAATATCGTCAGACAATTGGGCAGAAGGGGAATTGAAAATACTGATGCAAAAAAACCAAACACACTTTTGCTCAGATTTTTATTTTATCAAAAATATCCAACTAGCTATAGTTTTGAGTAGTGATGTAATGCTTGAATTTAGAGATCACAGCACAGGAATTGGGAGGTACATTTACTACCTTGTTCCAGACTACTATGATGGGAATGATGGGTCAAATGAGTCAGGCTTGGTGTCTGATCAGCATAATTCATTTAATCCTGTGGTTATCCTGAGGGGGAAGCATTCCTTCACACAGGTGAAATATGATGAATGAATCACTGATTAACAAAGGTGATTATTTTGCATTGCAAGTTAGTTTGCTGGAAGACTTGAGTTACAGTGCAAAGCAGGAGTCTAAAAAGGAAATGTGTGGGTTGCTTGGTGACAAGATGCAGACTGAAGGACTATTGGGGTAACCCTTTACTTCTTATAAATACCCCACCCCCATAATATAGACAATTGCTACTAATGATATATTAGTCAAAGCCACTAGGCTAAGATTTGGTGCCACAGGGGTGCTTAGCGTAGAGCTTTACAACTCAACATGCCTCAATCTTATATAGATAAATACTGTGACTAGTGACAGTGAAGGCTGTTACAATAAATCAGCAATTCTAGTGGTTTACGCTGTATTTCAAGCCCCTTGCTTTTACTGCAATCCCAATCTCTACTTCTGTTTTATACTAACATCTGTGTGAAAGGCTGCCTCCCAAAATGACCCACTGCAGTTACCTTACAAAGCCTAAGGTGGTAACATTTTCTAATCCCTTGTGATGTAGTCTCTTAATATCAAAAGGTTACATAGGCTGTCTGATCCTTTCAAGTCATAAAATATGGCTATAGTTTTCTAGACATTAGATGAAAAGCTTACCTTAGTGACAAGGCTCCTTTCAGGAAAGCAAGAAACTGATGGGTGGAGAAATTAGATGATGTTGCACAACTGACAGCTGAGTGTTCTTCAGTGCTGACTGTGAGTGATTCTGCTATGTAAGCTAATCATTGTGGCACAGTAGACGAAGTCTAGTGGTCCTTGGAAATAATCTGTTACCACATACATGGATTTTGCAGCCTGCCTCTACACTTCAGCTGTATGACGACAATAACTGTTGGGTGAGAAAGGGTTTATTTCCTCTAGGTCTGATCCAAAGCCTATTGAAGCAAATGGAAAGATTTCACTGAACTCTGGATCAGACTCTGCCTAGTTACAAAGTTAGTATAGTATAACCAATATCTGATTTGGGCTATGTACATTTAGACAGCTAAAATATAGTAGGTTTTTTACACTGGTCCCAAAAAGGCAGATACAAATTATGAAATTCTTAGATCAATTTACCACAAAAATGCATTACTAAAAAGATTCACTCAAGATAAGAATATGCATGTTACTCCTATAAATCATAGCCTACATTTTTGTAAAATATTAATCTAAGATCCTGTTTACCAAACATCTAAAGGCTTATCTTTGCAGAAGAAAAAGATTCCCTCAACTCACAGCAGAGCTGAAGTGAGGAAGGAACAGAACTATGAAACAGCTATGGAGACAGAGGACAAAATCTGCTCTCGGTGCACTGGTGTGAATCGAGAACAGCTACAATAGATTCAGAGTGGCAAGTAACTTCAGTGAAGCTATTCTCGATGTACAGTGGCTATTAACAAAAAAATCATAGCTATTTCAGAGACATCCCTCCTCAGTACCCCTGTGATTGGTTTTATTGACAATCATTAAGTCAATTAAGTCAATAAATCATTTGCAACAGGCAAGTTGGATTTGGTGGTTGCTAACAGTGTAGAATGAGATAGCTCAAAGGACAACTGAACTGAGATAAAAAGCCTTTTACTTAGACTAAACATTCAATTCTGGCCAGTGACCAAGAGTCATACTACCAAAAAGCCCTTCAGTGAACTATGTGAAATGAATCAATGCTCAGTCCAATTGCTCCCGGACAGGTATAATTTGTCAGCTTCATGTTTGTCACTTCTTGGCATTCTTGCCTGGAGCCTCATTGTAGTGAGCAGGACTAAACAACCCTGGAGAACTTATTGCTTTCTACCCCTTTGAGGTGGAGCTCTCACCAGGTTGTGACGGAGGCATAGCAGTATGGATGTATAGAGAAGCTTGTGTTGCCACTCCCCATGCTGTGCTGATGTAACAAAATGAGGATTTTCCCTTGTTATGTTGTATGTGAGTCTTATTGTTGAGCCTATGAGAGTTTTACTGTTTTGCATGAATACTGTGTGTGCCTCAGTTTCCGTTTGCTGCACCAATACTGTGGTGGTGGGAATAAGGCTGTGTGACACCTCTGGGGCAGATGAGGCTGCTCCAGCTGCCTGCATATATGGCATGACCTGTGCCCTTGATAACCCGAGACCCAGGAGGGGGATGAAACCAAGTGACAACCAGGTGACTCTTTGCCCAGGAAGCGAGACAAAGACCAGGAGCAATCGATGTGTCTGAGGTTAGGTTGCTGGAAGCTGGCAGTCTGCTTGGGGGAGACTGGAAGAGGCTTCTGGCCTGGGAATCCCCAAGATGGACTTGGCTGAAAGTCACTGATTTCTGTGCTAACAAGTTCTGTTCTATGCTGTTACTATTGAATAATAAACCTTCTGTTTTACTGGCTGGCTGAGAGTCACGTCTGACTGCAGAGTTGGGGTGCAGGGCCCTCTGGCTTCCCTCAGAGCCCCACCCAGGTGGACTCACTGCAGGAAGCACATGGTGTGGAAGGGGATGCTGAATGCTCGGAGGTCAGATCCAGTAAGGTTGAAGCTGTGTAAGCTTCTTGCCCTGGTGACAGCATGCTCAGAGAGAGGAGGCGGCATGCTCCCCCAGAGTCCTGACAGGCTTCATATGGAGAAGTTCCAGAGCATCACCCAGCGACTCCATGACAGCTGACTCTCTGGAAAAAGAGAAGGCCTAGTCTCTTGAGTGTTATTACAGGTGTCTCTCTTCAAGCTGGTATTAGCTGTGACCTAGGCAGCATACTAAAAACAGAGCGTAGCCGTACCAGCTTAAGTGGCAGGAGGGGCTAGCTGCCCACAGCACAATCCCCTCAAATGTCAGGTATGTACTCTGGCAGCTAACTCCTCCTCCTGCTGCTCACCCTGCCAGGGTGACCCTCTACTTTTAGCACACTAGCACTGATTGAGCTAGCACACATATGTCTTCTCAAGATGGGAATTACACTCATCTCAAAGTGAAGTCAAATACACTTTGTCAATACAACACTGTTCTCACAGCCCTGGATTACATTCAATTTTTGAACTAGAAATAACTACAAGATAGAGATGTACATTTGGGAAAGTACTTTCATATACCTACTATTGTCAGATAAAAATCATAAGCTTTATTAGGATGTCTTCTAGAACAAGTGTTTCCTAGATCCTGGGAAAAAACATCTCAATTGCAAACATCAACTGAAGGTACTTTACTGAGGGACAGTACACAGAAAACAATTACAATGGCGTTCCAATAAAGACTGCTCCACTGCACAGTAATGTATATAAACTAAGCACATTCTTCACAGAAGGATGTTTAGAACCCATCTCTGTTTTAAGAGGGTTTATAAATAGATGATTTTCAGCAGAGATCCTTTTAAAGAAACGTGGCTGATTATCTACAAATGCAACTACCAGAATACTGGATTGTGATTCTCTCAGAATGCCCATAGCACAGACCACCACCTACTCCAACAAACTAGCCTGAGCCAGAGCCAGGCTTACATTCCACTCTTTGGAGACTTGTTAAACAAGTAATTCAGGATTTAATAAATAAAAATGCTATTATTAGGGACAGATTGTGACTAGCCATGCACAGGTGCTAAAAGAATGCAGGGAAGGGCAGAGACAAGCACCTACCGAGTATTTCGGCTGCCACCTGTGCCAGACAACCTGAAGGGCACATGGCAAGGCAAAGCCAAGGTCCCACCCCCAGTTTGCACCAGATTCTGGCAGATTCTGAAGGGACAGGGAAAAAAGACACATGCTGCTCCTCCAGAAGGTGATGCAAAAGTCATCCTAAGCATACTCCTCCAGCTGCCTGGACATCCGACTGTATTCCATACAAGTAGAAGGAGATTCTGGTGCAGTGCCTTCCCCAAACTCCCTGAATGTTGCAGTAACTCTCAAGGCCACAAGCAAATCCTTCTTTATAGACAGATTTTTTTCCCCACTCCAATCTCAATTTTTGTACAAAATGCAAATACTTCTGGCTTCTAGAAATTCTCCTCTTATTGCGTTCATGAAATATCAAAAAGAGTAGAGAAGAATACAAACACACACGCATGCCCCTTCATATGTTGGAAACCCTCTATTCCAGATCCAAAATCAGTGGTTATGGCCACACACACACACACACACACACACACACACACACACACACCAGAACTTAATATTGGGGAGACAAACTCAGAGTACAAATCTCTTCCTCTGGATTTCAGCATCATGCGTCTCTCTACCCCCAGAGAGGGTGGGGGCAAGGACAGAGAGGAAATACTTAAACCTCTAAACCAATCTCCTCTGCCAGTATCAGGGGATGTTGGCTACAGTGGATAATATAAGCACTCTGCTAATTATACCCCACTATTGAGAGATTTGGGCTTCAAGGAGGATTGACATACACACACACACAAAATAGCTACTGATTAGCCAGAATCTTGAAACAAAAATATCAGAGGCCTACACTGAGAATGGTAGCAGAACTCTAGCACCCAGATTGTGTGAAGTAGCTTTGCAAAAAGGTGGTTATTACATCTTGAAGCCAGATTACCAGTCCAAAAAAAAGAGAGGGGAGGCACCAACAGTTTTTACAGAGGACAAAAATTTGGCAGTGGTAAATCGAGCAGACCTTTGTTGGACTTCAGATAATCATTTAAATAAATTTGCAGCTTCAACTAGGAGGAGGGAAAAGTGGATCCTAGCCAAGAGCTCTGTCCAGCCAACCTCAACTGTTGAATAACTGATGGGGGGGTGGGGTGGAAGCCAGACTGACAGCCTCAGTTCACTTAACGTTCTTGCAGAATAAAGACCCTGATTACTGTAGCACAAGGCACAAATCAAGCCCAACTTGGCTTCTTTTCCTTTGGTACAATTACCAAATTAAAAAAAAAAAATCAGTTGATGAAGGGAGAGAAGCTGATGTCATATATCTGAATTTAGTAAAGCATCTAATGCCATGTCATATGGAGGCCAGAAAATTAATTCAAATGGCTTGGATGTGAACACTTGCACTTTGATTGCAAACTGGCTGATGGGCTACAAACAACGAGTAATCACGGTAACATAGCAGTTCATGAACAGCAATCTGTGGTTGCCAGAAGAACAGGGGTTAGGTCTTGTCATATCTAACATCTGTATTAATTATGTGGACTAAACTTTTTGAGGAAGGGCCCCAGGTTCAACCCCCTGGGCCAGCTGAGTTCCACTCACCACAGAACCAGAGAGTCTTCAACTTGTGGTGACAAACAACAAATGAAAAGAAGTTCTAAAAATAGGAGGAAGAGAGAATCTCATACAAAAAATCTTGCAGATTTACAACATACACATTAGCTATTGGGATTGATTTTTATACAAGGAAAAAAACGTCTGTGTAATTATTAAGGTAAGACAAAATATGCCTGTTAGGTGATTTTTCCTAAAGATTTCTTATAAATGTCACAGTGGTACATAACCACAGGAATATCAGCACCATATTGATCTAGTCTGCATAACATTTGTGTTGTAATTTATGCCATTCATCTTCTGGGCAATAGCTAATAAACTATTCTGTCAGCATGGTCCAGCTTTGTAGCAGGTATTACCTGTAAGAAGATTGAACTAGTTTCTGTGACTGTAAGGGTAGATGGGCTGGTTCTTTAAACTTAAACTTAATTTACTGTATTAACAACATAAGAGAAAAAATTGAAAATTATTTCCTCATACTTACGTGCAACCATGTGTCATGACTGGGAGGCCAGGATACCTAGGTTCTATTCCAGGTTGTCACTGATTCACTTCATGATTTTTGGATAAGTCATACAGCCGCTTTGTTGCCTTTGTCCATCTCTAAAATGAGTGCAGTAATACCTACCCACCTCACAGGAGTCTTGTGAGGCATAACTAACTGATGTTTGCAAAATTCTGTTGTATCATTAAAAGACAAAACAAAGTATTATTACACCCATTAATGCTTCTTACCTTCCTAATGGGATCATACTGAGACTAAATTAACTGAGCCACTCAGTATTGGATGAAAAGTACAAAGGAAATACAAAATGGCAAATGAAGTGGTAGTTTTTAAAAATGTATTGTCAGTGCTGCCTCCAATTGTGGACATCCCACTGAAATGAATGGTATGCAAAGATGTATCTGGAATGTTACATAGCCTAACTGGTGTGCTATGTCTGGACTAACAGAGCAGATGCATAACATTTCTTGGTAATCAAGTGAATAAAAGACTAGTAGACTTTACTTGTATGAAACAGGTCATGGCTAACATGGGAAGGAATCAGAGAAGTTCAGTTGTAAACACGAAAAAAGTTGCTAAAGGCTCCGTCTTGCAAAGTGCTGAGCACTCTGATATGATCAAACAAAGCACGTGCTTGAACTTTAAGCATGTGAGTAATGTCATTAAAGTAAATGGAACATAAGGCATCTTTAGTTCCAGGATTAGTGCACACGGACTGTACACATGTAGCTACCACATGGATAACATGCACTGTTACCCAGAGTTCAGTGCTTTCCGGTTTATGAAAAACATGTGAATTATGTAGTACATCTTTTAATCTTAACTACTTGCTTCTAAAACAATTACCACCTTTGAAAAGTGAACAGAATGACATGCACAAAAAAAACTTCCAAAATATTCACTTGCCTTCAAGTCACTAGCCTAAGCTTGATACAGCTATTTAAAAGTTAAGGCAACTTTTTTGCCATATGCCTTCAAATTGCAATATTTACAAGTTTGTAGATAATTATTCTTCAGAAACATGTAGATCCTTTTAAAAATCTGATTAAGAAACTCAAGCAATGTAGCCGTTTGATATTAAAATATCCCAGCTCATATTTGCATTGGGAAAATGTCATTGGTTCAGCCATTCAACTGGTTTCTCTAACTTCTACTAGATTTGAAGACACTCTCACTCACACACGGTTTTAGGTAGAATACTCCCCTTATTATTTAATCCCCTGAAACTATAACTGTTAATATTACCTTGCATGCCTGAAGCAGTTTGTTAAGACAGAATTTTCTCATGTGTCAAAAGTTTTCAATCCCTGGAGATATTCCAGTTAATTCATGGAACAATTTAATTATTAAAGCAAAATTGCATCTTGCAAAACTATCATGTCTTGCGAGATAGATTTAGCTTTAAAACCCCACTATATTGCTAACAGGTGAATAAAATCACGAGGGGGAGAGTAACGGGAGGCAATAGGAAGCCAGACAGAGGCATGACCCTTCTCAGTGTACCACAATGTGTGTAGACCTTCACAGGCCATACTTATTTACAATACAGCTTATTTTCTCATATGCATCCAAATGAAAAACGACAGCTCACACAGCCTCCTCTATTGCCCCTTAGGGTGTACAAGGGGGCCATTCCTACACTTCCCAGAGCTCCTGCAAATGTCTTTATTGAATACATGAGTTAGATGTGAAAGGAGAAAGTTCCTTTTCTCCCACTCTAACCTCTGTACACCACACAAGAGCCAGCCTCAGCCTGGCTCTAATGAGGATTATACACACAATGCAAAGCTGCCTTCCACTATTTCAGAAATTCTGCAGGCTTCCCTGATTACACAACAAGAGGGAACACTTTGTATTCTGAGGGAGTTAACTTTCACTATGGTAGCAGCCACATATTGCCTAGTAGGATATTGCATAGCCATCTAAACTCTCTTAAATCAAGAGACTATTGGCCTGCATGGAACTGGGCTTCTTCAACTAACCTGGTCAGTGAAATGGGACATCTTTCCTTGGATAGGCTTAACTGGCACAAAGCCACCAGGCACCTGCCTGGAACCAGACATTTTCTTGTAGATTGGGCCATAGAATTCCAATACACAATCCTTCTGGGAAAGAAAAAGAACAAAGATGTCATAGCATGATTTTTATTACTGAAACAATAAAAACTGCAAATGCATGCACACAAAAAAAACCTGTTAAACCCTACTTCCGTAGAAATTGGTAAGAGTCCAACGTGCCATGTAAAAAACATTATGAAACCCACACGCTGCCTGTTTCTTTTTAAAATCCACAGAAGAACTAGATGCACCAAGACTACATCAAGAGTACAGTGAGAACAGGTTCAGATTGGTAGTTCACAGAAAGGAAGTGACATAAGAAAAATTTCTCCAGCTACCACACTTGGCTCACGCAGAGCTCCAGGTCAGAAGGACCTGAAAGCGCTGCCTTAGTCAAAGGAATTATGGCTGCTGCAAGACCTTCCTATTGAAAATGACACACACTTAACTACCTGTCAACAGATTAACAATGTGGGAACATGAATGCAACAAAAGTAATCAGATAACTGACTGGTGAGAATGCACAGGGGAGCCCAATATAATGTTAAAGAACCATTACTTAATTTACTGCAACTGGTTCTGAGACATTGTCCACAGATTCCACTTTTGGGTCACCAGGGGCTCACACGCAATAAGAGTGAAATCTGTGCGGACAATCACTTGAAGATCACCATATTGATTGTACTTCAGAACTCTTCACAAACATAATCAGAGTAACTAGTCAGTCTGCATTAGAGACTTTCTATCCCATCCAGAATGCACAAAGTAACATGTAGCGAGAGTTAAGGGTGATATCACTTAGCACTGTTTATCAGGGGCCCTTCTGCCAACTACTAAGCTATTACTGCTATGCCAAAGACACAGGCTCAAGAACAACTCTGAGCATGGCATGCTTTCAGCTAGTGAGAGCTAGGAGCACCACAGCTAGAGCTGGTCAACGTTTCTCTAGTTTAAAAATTTCAACAAAATTACAGGTTTTGAAATTTCAAAAAATTGAGACATTAGAAGTCATTTCAGTGATTCATTCCTTTTAAATAGCTAACTACAGAGCTACCAGAAATATTTCAAATTTAAAACAAAAATGGGGGGGGGAGGATTTTCACCATCTTCCTCCACGAAAGGTTCCTCTTTTTTCGACCATCTCGAATCATAGCCTTGAGAGAGTGGAGGGCTCTGCACCAGCCCTAAGCAGCTAGGTTAAGAACATCCTTAGGGACTTGAAAGAAATTGCCTGTCCACTCAGCTTCAGCAGGGCTAGTAATGTGATCAAGGCTACAGCTGAGGCATTGGAAGAGGTCAGGTGGAAAAGGCAGGCAGGCAGGCAATGAGTCCTCCTTTTCTTTACCATTGAACTGAGGAGGCAGGGCTTTGTTAGCATATAAAAACACCATGAGTGAAATCAACAGGGAAAAAAGGGATGGGGAGAGAAAAATTACAGGTTTAAATGTTTGTGGCTCCTCGAAAAGGACTTTGGTGAGTCTCCAACTATGGTCTGTCCTGATGCTGTAACTGAAAGGTTTGAACCATTCCTGCTTGGAGAGTTTTAAAGAATTAAAATAGCCAAGCCAACATTTTGTAGAGAAAATTCTCTTCCATCTGCCAAGTCATTTGGAGCATATTAAGGTTATCAAGACTATTTCTATCAAACGGTGTGCTGATATAACACAGACTGGAGAATGGAATTCATTTAACCCAGGTCATTTAATAATACATGAGGTAAGAACACAATTCAGTGGTGTTTTATTTTATTTTTACTGCATTTGAGATAAATAAAAGGAGTAACAGCTACATGCAACTCAGAGTATCTAAATACTGAATCTGATTACAAAAATATAAGGAAAACAATTACATTGCAAGGTACATTGGTTTTATTTCTTTTGTTTTACTAATTAACATATTAAGCATCCTAAACAATAAGCTATCTGTCATACCCACCTTCTCCTCCCAGTAAATCTAAATATCAAATATTACTATAATGTCTTGCAACAAATCAATTGAATGTAGTTTGGGCAGAGTTTAAAATGGGAGTCAAATGATTATATGTTAAATTGAGTCCCAGAATACTTACATCTACACCTCATAGTTTCTAGAAAGTGTTGTCTGAATGTGGTGTTTTCAGTAAGTACATATGCTAGGTTCGACTTCATATTGCCACATGTATAACAAGGTCTCTACTGGTATAGTCAGAGTAAGGATAACAGACATGGTCTCTGGCATTGACTTAGAATACAATGCACAACGCTGTAGACTCCCCATCCCCGCAAGGGAACCAAAGATTTTTTGGGTTCCCAACCTGAGACATTGTAAAGGGACTCGATTTGCAGAGGGTGAGTGCAGTGCATAATCATTAGTTACTTTTTAAAATTAGACCTAGTTTCTACTCTAACTTTCATTGCCACAGAGTTGGTTCCTGAAACTTGTAATAAAGGGTTAAAAACCACTGAATCTTGTCTACACTAGAAAAAACTACCCTTTGCTGACAAATTGTGTCAACAGGTACAGCTGAATCAGTGCAGAACCTAATTTAGCCACGGACAAATCATGTTTAGGAAACCATGGTTAAAACTTGCTCAGATCCTTCTGATTCAAACATACAGGCTTTTAAGAAAACTATTGCTGTAATAGTATTACAGATTATCATACAGTTGAAAGTCCCAGTCCCATACAGTAGAGGGCAGTATTACATATGCACTTGCTAGTGCTTTACAAAGCCCTATTGATGAACAACACTTCTATGGTTTGGAGAATAACCTTGGTTTCTTTCGGGAGGAGACTTTTTTACCCATTAAAAAAAAATTGAGTCTACCACCTCACTCTAGCCACATGAACCCCAAGACACTGAAGTCAACATGACTAGTTGTATGAATAGGGCAAGAAGAATTTAACCTCCAGGGAAAAGTAACTTGCAGAACATACTCGTGTCCCTACATTCAAACTCTCATGTTTGCCAGCCTGCTATGAAGAACGCTTTCACATTTTAGGTCTTCAATCATAATAAAAAAACAGCATTTACAAAATAAAAAATAGCGATCCCAGCTGTCAACTCCCTAACATACAATTCAGGAACATCGCTATAATCTATAACCGAGTTCAAGGAGTCACTTTTTCCTGCGATAATCTTCCTTAAAATACAGAAAATAAAATCAAATGCATGTTTTACGTTAATTCAGATGTACAGTGTGCTGAAGAGAACTGCCAGTAAAGTGCAATGTTTAAATAAAAAAATTATTCAGAACTGTAGGTTTCTTTTATTATATGAAGTATTGTAGCTGTGTTGGTCCCAGGATCTGAGACAAACAAGGTGGATGAAGTCACATCTTATAATGGACCAACTTCTGTTAGTGAGAGACCTCACTCACCTTCTCTCTCCATCTCCTTTATTATAAGGTGTGAAGAGAGATATAATGTTTTACCATCCTTTGGGTCACATGTACAAAGGAATAAAGTACAACAGTTAACATCTGCACCATATGCAATGCTATTTCAGTCTGATAAAACCCATTATTAATATTATAAAATATTTCCTAAATGCTGTTACCCAGTGCCAAGATGTACACAATTATGGAATCACAGAAAGGACTGACAGAAGAGACATGAGGTCTCCTTTCTTTCACTGGTGTTTTCTCCAGTCCAGTTGTAAACATTCTAAGTCTCTCTCTCTCAACTCCTCCAGTAGGAGATTAAGAGTCAATTAGACTTGAGAGTCTAAATAAATTGTTCTGTTTGCATGTTCTTATAAATACTGAGCTTTAAATTTATTTATTTCATCTCATTACTTATTACCTGCCCCTTGAAACTGGTCCTTTTCTCTTTGATTTTACACTTTTCCAATATCTGAAAGTAGAGCTGTGTGAATCATTGATTTCAGTTCACTGGGCAAGTCCAAAAAAATTTTTTTTTTTAATTTTCTGAAAAAGGAGAAAAAATGGTTTTATGGTTGAGCATATTTTGCTGACTCAACCTACAAATTTAGTTTAATTTTCTTAAATTGTTTAATAAAATCTGAAACAAGTTGTTCCAAACTCAAAAATGGAAACATTGTTTTGAAAGTAATGAAACAAAATGGAGTTTTTCAAACCTAAAACTGGTACAACCAAAACTAATTTGTGAAGTATTTTAGTGCTTCACATCTGCATTTTGTGCCTGAAAAATTTTTGGCCAAAAATTTCACCCAGGCTGCTATCGTATTCCCTCCCTACCCCACCTAGTCATCACATACCCAAACTACATATTCAGCACAACTGAGCACACTTGCAAGGAAAAAAGAAGAAAATTTATATTAAAAAAGATTTGTCTATGAAAAACCTGAATCTCAATTTGGAAATCAAAAAAGAAAATATGCAGTGGGTATATAGATATATAAAGTTAAATGTTGTGTTGCATGTTCCTCCCATAAGCACAAACTGTTGATCTGAAGTTAAAAATCCTGAATGCACTGACTGACTGATGGAACTAACCTGAGGTTGAAAATTAAAACAGATCTTTAACCTCAGAATTCTTGTGAAGAGCATCGAGTTCTAGTTGCACCCCATACTGCACTGTAGGGAGAACAGAGACGTTACATCCACAAACATTTATGAAGCACATCTGGCTGAGCAGAGTCTGAGAAAAAATTTAATGAAGAGGTAGAAGGATTAAATCTCTCTCATCAGGATGATTCAGGACCGGCGCTAGAGTTTTTCGCGCCCTAGGTGCACGGCCATTTCGCCGCTCCTGCAGCTCCAATGGAGCTGCCACAGCCGTGCCTGTGGGAGGTCCCCCGGAGCCGCGCGGGACCAGTGGACCATCCGCAAGAATGCCTGCAGCAGCTCCACCGGAGCCATGGACCAATGGACCCTCCGCAGGCACGACTGCGGCAGGTCCACCAGAGCCGCCTGCCGTCCCCTCCCGGCAAAATGCCGCCGCCCCCCGAAAATCCTGGCGCCCTAGGCGATTGCCTAGTTCGCCTCAATGGAAGCGCCAGCCCTGGGGTGATCCATAGCATTCACAAGGAAGGCAAGGCAAGAGGCCAGTTACATTTTTGGCCTCAGGTTGGACTTGCTCAGTTAATGCAAACAGGATTTTCAAGTTTGGGTCATCAGTTTTTGGGGCAAAACAATGATTACGTTTGGATTATCATGGGCTGCCAGACATTAGGATAGCTTCTAGCCTTTTCTTTGAGGGAGAACAATGCAGGTTTAACTATGCCAAGGTAACACCATGTTAAACACAATGGTCCCAGTTTACACAGAGAAATCCTGGTTCCACTGAAGAGAATGAAAAAACTCTATGGTGTTTTAACATAAACTTAGAAATACTATAGTAACTAACAATAATAAACTGGAGTTTTGCCATTGATTGTGTTAGTTAACACTGTCTCTATGTCATATTCAGACACAATGGGTGAAATCCTGGCGCCACTAAAGTCTATGAGAGTTTTGCCACGGTCTTCAAAGGAACCAGGACCACGCTTAATATCATTATCCAGTGTAGACAAGCCCTCGAAGGCAAAATGTAAGCAGTTAACCATATCTGCTCCCAGCACTTCTACCAGGTGTGTCAACCAGCTACAAACTCAAAGCCAGGTGAGCTGCTGAAGGCTGGTGCAGTCAGTCTATTAACACAGAAAATCAAGATGGAATGTACAGTCTTTGAAACCAAAACTGTTTGACCCCCAAGTGGGGCCCCAGGGCCAGACTACGGGTGCTCCGGCCTCCACCCCCCAACGGATTTTTCCCCCAGCCCTCAGAACTGTCATATAGCTGCTCTGAAAGCAGAACTTGCAACAGGAAAAGCAGCCTTGTGGTTAGCCAGCCTGAAGAGACACAGTTCCCCTCGCGACGGTTGCTTCCTGAGTAAAGATGTTAAAGCCCCGTCTGCCTCCCTTGTATGGGCATATGTCACTCGCAACCCCTCAATTGGCTTATCACAAACTATGACGACAAATTACTATATATTGCCGGTCCCTCCCGGGGACGGGCAGAGAGCCCCCGAATTCCTGTCGAAACCGTATCCAGGCCTGATCACCTTGGACGCTCTCTCGGCTCACGCGTTTCCTGAAGCCTAACCGGTTGCGGCCGTAATGAAACTTTCGTGGTTTGTATGTGTAAGTATAATTAGCTGTTAAGTATTCTGTACTGATAGATAAGAGGCAAAGACTGATTCTAGCCGCCCTGAGACTCCTGCTAGGGGAAACCCGTTGACCAGGAAATCTCAAAAGCAAGGGGGATCAGTTGAGCCTCACAATTTGTTTAGGGAAATTAGTTGCTGCACTTATGATTACTAATAGCACCAATATTACTCCTACTAACCCCTGGAATGATTTAGATAACTATTGGGATTTAGAAAAATACCAGGGCCAGCTTTATTTGTAATTGCAGTATTTGTATTATTTGCTTTGGTAGTGTGTTGTAAGCCCCAGATGTAACTGATCGTGTTTTCCCTTATCATTATCTGTGATTCATTTAATAAACCCTTATACATCTTAAACACTAAGAGTGATTGCTTGCGTGCTCTCCGTCGCTACCCGTGGGGACTTGACACCCCCCCCAGGGCATCCGTGATCGAACCTCCGCCCTACCCCAACGCTCATTACCCGGTAGATAACGGGCACCTGGTGGCCATATGGTGGAGCAAGGGGCGAGAGTAATCAGTAATCAACATGGCGTCACGAACAGGATGCCTTCGGGAGGGTCAGTGCCCGTGGTGTAGTGGGGACCGTGAACAATCTGAGCTCGAGCAATTTCAACACTTACAATTTCACCAAGTGGCCAGCAGACAGTCTGCGAGGCCCACCCTAGATTGGGTTTGTACTATAGAGTCAGGGTCAGGGTCGAAAAGCTATACTACCTCATTAACCCTGCCTGCCGTAGGATGCCTCCTCCACTGCCATCCCACCTTTAAGTGTCAGCCGGCCGATGGTTCCCTGCAACCCCAGTGCACGGGGGTTGCGGAAACTAGTCGGACTGAGACACCATCAGGCATCTGGAAGGAGTGTAGCCGTATCATCAAAAAATCCGGGGCCACCATTTCTAAACTCATACCCCCGCCCCGGGTACAGCCAGGTGATCCTGCCCACGGGTTGCTAGCCCAGTTACTGCAGGAATTAGAGCAGACCAGGCGGACAAAGAAACTTAGACCAGACGAGTTTAAGTCGGAGGACGTGTCCACGGTCTTGTTCAGTGCACTTAACAAAGCGCTGGACCTCTGTGCGGTCCTTCATGGAAGCACTATGTTTGCTGCTAAACAAGCCGCTGCGAGCGGTACCGACAGTGCAGAAAGTGAGATAAGTGCAAGGAGCAGGAGGACGGGAGTCAGGCTGGTTAAAAGCCCACCCCCCTATGAAGCTCCCCCTTCGATCTACCCTGCTCTCCCCCCTGCTCTTCCCTCAGCCCCCACCTGCGCCTGAGCAGGAGAGGCAGATGGAGGCAATGCCCGTTGCTATCACTAAAAGTAGGTGGATTATGAGACAGGTCAGACAGTTACGACTACCGAGTATCGACCTCGCACCAAGGCAGAGATGAAGGAATTTTTGGCAGACACGAAGCGCAGGGAGGGCGAGGCACCCCTAGTGTGGGGGTCGTCTGGCCCTGGATCACGGCGGCAAGGAAGGTAGACAGGGAGGAAGCCGCTGTTCTGGCAAAAACGTCCAATGGGCGTCGGGGTTCTCGGGTCATCATCTCTTGGGAAATCAGGTATGGCCGATTACCACCCCGGCCGCGGCCGTCTTGGCCATGAAAGGCAGTTTAGAGGACTGTAGTGCCTCCCGGCAAGCGTAAATACACCCCATGGAGATCATCTGGGCTATTGCCGGGGCATCCATCGTAGTGTGGAATCCACGACTGGTACCGTTAAATTTGAAGAGGAACAAGGTTCGTCAGGTGTCCCCTTATTTATGTCACAGACCCCAGTCAATTCTGGTCCACGGGACGCAGTGGACTTGGCCGTGGAGGGCGCCCCCCCGATTGACACAGGGGGACTCCTGCTGTTGCATGGTTGGTGGGGGAAACCCCTTATACCTTTATCGAGCTGTGTCCCGGCTCGAATGCCACCGACCCCGAAGACTCCCCATTTCAGCCCTTCCAGCTGGGAACCCTGTTAATAAGGGTCAGCCTAAACACCCTGAACGAACCAAGGCTGAAGGGCGCTTTTGGGTTACTATTACATAAGGGGATCCCCAAGGAAGCATTGCGGAAGATGTCTGATACCCACAGCAAGATTTGGGAAACAGTTAGGATGGACGGATTGGGATGACTATTGAGGACAAAAAACGAGTAGAGGCCGGGTGCGCCCCGGCTCCACAGAGACTTGGGTATGACCGACCATACCACACCCTATTAGTAGCTGGTCCCAAACCCCCTTACACCCCTGTATCCTTTCTGTTGGACACCGGAGCTCAAATCTCCGTTATAAAATCCGATGTGCCCCACGTACCCACAAGTTCTACTATGTTTGTTCAGGGTCTCACAGTATTGAAGAAAAGCCTGTAGTCAGCTTTACTTTAATTCATAAGGGGTACAAGCGAAAGGTAAAGGCTTTGTTGGGAGGAACAAATTTGTTGTGGGGTTGGGATATAAAACGACTGCGATTACAAAAACAGGTCTGTTCAGGCCCTGCCTGTCGCCCTGTCGCCCGATGCCCCCCCCCCCTTATAGCCCCGAGCTTGTTAATAACAGTTCATGGAAATTTTCCCCTATTCCCACGAAGCCTGAAGGCATCCCCCTCATTAAGCAGCTGCTCGACCAGTTGTTAAAGGAGGGACGGATAGCACAGGCGGACCGCGTCCAACTATCTATCTCCCGGCTGGGTATCCCCAAGCCCGGCAACCCCTCTGAATTTTCGATTGGTAATTGATTATAGGCAGGCAAATAGCCGAGTCCGACACCTCCCGTTTGCAGGCCCAGCCACCATTCCAGAATACGGCAGCAGCTAAGTGATGCCGGTGGGAGGTGGGCCTGCACCCTGGATTTAAAGGATATGTTCTATCAAATTCCTTTGGAGGACAAACCCCAAATCTTAAATTTCGCTTTCCAGGGCGCACAGTACCAGTGGAAGGTGTGCCCTCAGGGGTTCTGTAATTCCCCAGCCTTGGCAACGGCCGCTCTTGCGAAAACCTTAAAAGGGGTAGAAGCCACTGGGGGCACCACCATTTTGGCCTATGTGGATGACATAATTGTAATTGGGCCCAACGAACACATAGTCCAGCAAGTAACTAATGCCGTGGTAGCCGAACTAAAGGCCAATGGGTGGCGAATTAATGAGGCAAAAAGCCACCTTGTGCCCTCTCAAAGCTTTTCCTTCTTAGGCCAACATTATGACCCCTACAATTGTGGCCAACCCACCTCGGGGATTCTAGATCCTTGGGTAACAGACCCGCCCGAGAATAAAAAGCAACTACAGAGACTTTTAGGCCTAATTAATTATCACCGACACTTCATCCCAGATAAACACCTCGTGGACCTGGAAACGATCCAGGAACCCCTCTCGTCCAAACGGAGACGGGAAATATGGAGTCCTGAAGCTCAAAAAAGCCTGGAACGAATAGCCACTTGGTTTGCCTCTAACCCACGGCTGGCCCGATATAAAAGGGACTCACCTTTCACCATCACCCTTTTCTTTACACAACATCATTATGGGTACTCGGTAACACAAGACGGGCAACCGGTCTATAACTGGGCCCGACGGCTCAAGGGTCCCCAGTATCGATATGGACCCATAGGACTTATGTTACTAGCCGCAAGCGAGGCACGGATTTGGGCCCCACTTTCTTGTAAAGGGACCCTGATTGGCCCCGAGGTACACCTCATTCCATGGCTCACGCGGTTGCCCCCTCCCAGTTTTCACGGAACCAGCCTGACGTGGCAACAGCTGTGTTATGTGGGGGAGATCACGTGGCGGGAATGGACGCTTAAATCGCTGCCAAACGATGTCCGATTCCCAGTAGCCTCGGAGCCCCTGTGTATAGAAACAAAATATGACCCCTGGATTGTATCTGATGGGGGCACTTCCCCGACCCCCCGGGCAGGTGTCCTCTGTGCTAAATGCGACCACTTCCAGGTTGACCTCCTTCCCCCGGGTTCATCGGCCCAGCATAGCGAAGTTCATGGGGTCCTTCTCGCTGCCCAGCACGTTACCCAGGCCCATTCCATTTCTGCTCAGGTCGTGTTGGGTATAGACTCACAATTTTGTCTCAGCATCCTCACGGGAGAGGCTAACCCCACAGCATTTACGCCCCTGTGGGAGACTATTTTTGACCTCGTACGTAAGTTCCCACGGCCCTGGTTTGTAACCCATTGCCCGTCACATCGTCCTGACTCTAACCCCCTCCACTCCGAATTGGATCACAGAATGAGGGAAATTCAGGCACCACCCCAAGTGTGCCTGGGGCAGCAGCCCCAGCTTAACACCGACCCATTCCTCCAATGGCTTCATGAGGATTGGGGGCATTTGCCTAGCGGCCGCCTATACAATCAGTTGGCCCTAGGTGCTCAGGGAAAGCCTGAGGTACGGCGGCAGGACTGCGAAAGAGTCGTGCAGGCCTGCCTTAAGTGTGCACAAATCAAGTCCCAAAACCGCCCGCGCTACGAGCGGTGGGCGTACGCTGCAGAGTACTTCCCTCCTGGCGCGGTGTGGCAAATAGATTTAATGGGACCCCTACCCGGAGCCCGTCGCCACCCTAAGGCCCTGGTAGTGGTAGATTTGGGCTCCCGTCAAACTCACTGCATTCCCCTGAATACCACCACGGCTGCGGCCGTGGCTGGGGCGCTGCAACAGGTAGCTGCAGCATGGGGTGTACCCTCCGAGGTTCAAGCAGATGGAGGACCCCCGTTTACCAGCAAACGTTTCGAAGCATTAGTGCTGGGATGGGGGGCTTCCCTCCATATTCACTTGAAGTATCACCCCGAAAGTAACGGTGTTGTAGAGCGGAAAATCGGGGTTCTGAAAACCATGATACGTTCAGTTAATCCCAACGATGACTATAAGGGTTGGAGTGCGCTCTTACCCCAGGTTCTTATCTCCCTCAATGCAAACTATTCTCGTTGGCCGGAGATCAGCCCCAGACCTAGAGGTCCCTGGACTCCCGTATATCACCCTGATCAACTAGTCTGGGTGGCTGAGCCACAGGCCTCAGGTCGCCGGGAGCCCTACGCCGCACAAATTGTAAGTGCAGGTAAATATCCCAATACCTATACGGTTGTGGATGCCCAGGGCACCCACACCTTGGTCCACCACAACTGGATAAGCAAACGTTCTGAGTCAGGAGCGAACTAACGGGGGCCAATAAGGCCGCCTTCTGTTCTGTCTTACAGTTTGCCATAGCGGCAGGGAGCCAGAACGACGATCGGAGGGGCCCACCTCTGCTGAACCTGAGACGGTATCCTGTGGGCGAAAATGCCCATCAGCTTCTGTTTGCAGCCTATTGGATCCAGGAAGCCCTGGGAGGAAACATCGACTTATCTTCGCTGACCTCTGATAATTGCCTTGCATGTTCTAACAAGCTGTCTGTAAATAGGCCTTTGTTTGATTTATTACCGTTAGTGTTTAACTTTAGTAGTATTAATGGTCCCCTTAATTGCTCTTCCCCCTCAGCTCAGTGGCTCCCTACCGCGCAGTGGACAGGTTGCACGAATGACCTTTTTAACCCCATTTCCCCTCTTGTTTTCTCTATTTTTAATAGAACTAGAGCACGCTGCAGGGACCCACTCCCCTTGTCACCTGCACAGAGACCCATGGCGTCCCACTGTTGGGCATTTTATGGCAGGGAGGAACATAAAAACCGGTCAGACTCACCTCATTGGGTCGGCACGTATCCGAATTGTTCCCAAACCCTTGTCTATGGCAACGTGTCTCACGGTGACGTTGTTATGGATCGGGACACCCCCTTGCCAATAGTCAATGAAACTGTCGTGGAAATAGATGTCTGGGACCCACCCTTTAGCACCTTTTTTAACCCTCTTAAGCACACCTATTTTTATTCTAATTGGGTTTTAAATAGATTACGACCCGGTCATTTCTGGCTATGTGGCGAGGTTGCCTTTGCGGCACTTCCCCCCAATCCCAAAGGCATATGTACCATTGGCTCTATCCTGATAAAAGGGGGCGGTGTTTATGTTAAAACCTGGCAGCCCAGTTCAGCCGGGAGGGTTCGACGTTCTTGGGGATGGTGGGAGAGGGCGAAGGGGGCGTTGTCCTCTATGGTTTCTTCAGCAGTCTCGTTTAACCCCGTGGGGTACATGTTATTGCGTGAGCAAGTATTATTCCAATCACTGGCTATTGAAACGCTAGCTAATACTACTGCAAAAGGCTTTAGTTTAGTTAATCAGCGGCTAGGTGAATTAGCAGATTATTCTTTTCAGAATCGCTTAATGATACAATTTTTGTTACAATCACGGGATTTTTGTGAAACCCTGGTATCTATGTATCCCCAGTTTAAAGATAAGTGTTGTATCTCTCTTTCTTCTATTTCTGGAAACTTAACTGAAGTAATTGATGATCTTAAGGCCTTAGGAACCGCTGTGCGTGAGTCCAGAGAGACCTTCCGCTTCTGGTCATGGCTGGAGTGGTTGGGGCTTGGAGCCTATAAGGCTTATTTTCAATCCCTTTTTGTGTCGCTTGTGGTGGGCCTCTGCCTCCTCTGCCTTGGGTGTGCTTTTGTTAAGGCCTGTGTTCGGCGGATGGTGGGAAGTGCCCTTATTGCCTCGGCTACTGAGAAACGTCCGCTCGTAGGGGCGGATGCTGACTCAGACACTGAGGTTTAGGTACGTGGGGAGTTGTCGGCCGGAGCATGGGGGCATGTTTGACCCCCAAGTGGGGCCCCAGGGCCAGACTACGGGTGCTCCGGCCTCCACCCCCCAACGGATTTTTCCCCCAGCCCTCAGAACTGTCATATAGCTGCTCTGAAAGCAGAACTTGCAACAGGAAAAGCAGCCTTGTGGTTAGCCAGCCTGAAGAGACACAGTTCCCCTCGCGACGGTTGCTTCCTGAGTAAAGATGTTAAAGCCCGTCTGCCTCCCTTGTATGGGCATATGTCACTCGCAACCCCTCAATTGGCTTATCACAAACTATGACGACAAATTTACTATATATTGCCGGTCCCCTCCCGGGGACGGGCAGAGAGCCCCCGAATTCCTGTCGAAACCGTATCCAGGCCTGATCACCTTGGACGCTCTCTCGGCTCACGCGTTTCCTGAAGCCTAACCGGTTGCCGGCCGTAATGAAACTTTCGTGGTTTGTATGTGTAAGTATAATTAGCTGTTAAGTATTCTGTACTGATAGATAAGAGGCAAAGACTGATTCTAGCCGCCCTGAGACTCCTGCTAGGGGAAACCCGTTGACCAGGAAATCTCAAAAGCAAGGGGGATCAGTTGAGCCTCACAATTTGTTTAGGGAAATTAGTTGCTGCACTTATGATTACTAATAGCACCAATATTACTCCTACTAACCCCTGGAATGATTTAGATAACTATTGGGATTTAGAAAAATACCAGGGCCAGCTTTTATTTGTAATTGCAGTATTTGTATTATTTGCTTTGGTAGTGTGTTGTAAGCCCCAGATGTAACTGATCGTGTTTTCCCTTATCATTATCTGTGATTCATTTAATAAACCCTTATACTCTTAAACACTAAGAGTGATTGCTTGCGTGCTCTCCGTCGCTACCCGTGGGGACTTGACACCCCCCCCAGGGCATCCAGTGATCGAACCTCCGCCCTACCCCAACGCTCATTACCCGGTAGATAACGGGCACCTGGTGGCCATATTGGTGGAGCAAGGGGCGAGAGTAATCAGTAATCAACAAAAACGACTGTTTTTCTGCAAAGAGGCTACTCTCTCCCACTGCCTGTTGTACCAAACTGAAGTAGGGGATGGCTAAAATCTTTAGTACACTTAGCCTCTCTGCTGCTATTGCAAATATAAAAAAGATAGAGGTTTGAAAAAATATTGCCAGCCCCAATTTCAGTAAATGATGCCCCACCTCATTGGATGGCATTACAGATTACTATTAAGAGTCACTCACCACACGGAAAAGGCATTATCCACCTATCAGATGTATGTTATTGAACCCTGAAGAACAGATCAACATGCTACTTTACACAATCTACACATTATGAGTTACAATTTTAGTGGCTGAAGCCCCAAGAAACACCACATTAGCAGTCTTAAAAGATCCTGATTGCTTAAGAGATCCAAGCGATGGTTTCTGAATGGTAGAATCATAGAATATAGGGTTGGAAGGGACCTTGGGAGGTCATCTAGTCCAAGTGCCTGCTCAAAGCAGGACCAATCCTCAAATGGCCCCCTTGAGGATTGAGCTCAGAACCCTGGGTTAGAAGGCCAATGCTCAAACCACTGAACTATCCCTCCCCCCAATTTTTAAGAACCTTAAAAATTAAAAGGAAAAAACAGTTCTGTTTTATAAATACAAAGTAATGCACATTTTAAAACATAATCCCAACTATACATACAAAATGATGGGGTCTAAATGAGCTGTTACCACTTAAAGAAAACTTGGATCATCATGGATAGTTCCCTGAAAACATCTACTCAATCTGAAGTGGCTGTTTAAAAAGCCAACAGAATGTTAGGAACCATTAGGAAAGGGATAGATAATAAAATGGAAGATCTTATAATGCCACTATATAAATCCACAGTATGCCTAAACAGCGAATAGTACATGCAGTTCTGTAAGGTCACCCCATCTCGAAATATATTACAATTGGAAAAGCTACAGAGAAGGGCAACAAAAATCATGAATAGTACGAAAGCTATTCCATATGAGGACAGATTAAAAAGACCAGAACTGTTCATTTAAAAAAAAAGATGACAAGGGGGATATGACAGAGGTCTATAAAAAAAAATCAAGAATGTTGTAGAGAAACTGAATAAGGAAGTGTTATTTACCTCTTCACGTAACACAAACCAGGAGTCACCCAATAAAATGAATAGGTAGCAGTTTAAAAGAAACATAAGGCAGCCAACCTGTGGAACGCATTGCCAGGGGATACTGTGAAGGTTAAAAGTATAACTGGGTTCAAAAAAGATTTAGATAAGATCATGGAGGACAGGTCCATCAACGGCTATTAGCCAAGATCAGGAATGTAACCCCATGCTCTGGATGTCCCTAAACCTCTGACTGCCAGAAGCTGGACAACAGGGGATAAATCACTTGATAAATTTCTCCGTTCTGTTCATTCCCTCTGAAGCACCTGGCACTGTCCGAAGACAGGACAATGGATTACATGGACCACTGGTCTGACACAATATGGCCACTCTTCTGTTCACATGGCTGCTGTATGTAAATGCCACTAGTAACTCACTGGAAAAAAAATTAGGGACAATCCTGGGGCATACTGAACACCTTGCTTATATTACAGTACTGGCTAGAGGCCTCAACTGAGATTGGTGCTGCATTGTGTTAGGCACTGCATACTACAGAGTAAGAGATAGGCCCCTACCCCAAAGATCTTGCAATCTAAATAGACAAGACAGACAAAGGGTGAGGGAAAGCAAGTATTATCCCCATTTTACATATGGAAAACTGAAGCACTGGAGCAATTAAGTGATTTTTCCAAAGTCACACAAGAAATCTGTAATAGAAATGGGAACTGAACTCTAATCTTCTCAGTCCATTGACTTAATGGCAAAACAAAAGGGCATTTGTAGATGTCCTTAGAGCCAACTGGCTGCTTATATTTAACTGGAAACCAGGGCCATAAAATCTGGAAAAGAAACTGCTAATTTTTAATTGAGAGAGAAATTTCTTTCTAATTCAGATATCCCTTTCTGGCAGTAGAAGTGGTAGCTACTGAATGAAGTGAAGAGTTCAAATGCTTAATAAAACTACTCAGCTTTTATAATGAGTCTGTACAATAAATACTTTTATTTTTAGGTAGTCTCATCAAGACAGCTGTCAAATGCATGTTCTGACATCAGGCAGTGTTCTTAAGACAAGCATAAAATAATTGTGTACTTAAGCCCAATACTGTAACAAAAGATGCAGTAACAAACCTATGGCCACCTATCACTTCACTATTCTGCACACCAGGACCACCTGGAAATTCAAAGCAAAACAGGACAGAACTCAAATCATCCTACTACAAAATTCAGAGAGTTCCTAATTTTCAGCTAAAGGAGCTAGGCTCTGTAAACATTCTGATTCCACCTGGTGAGGTATGAGGATAAGGGAAATGGACGGCGGACAGACAGACACACATGCGCGCACCCCAGTTCATTATAAATTAAGACCTAGAGATTTCTTGCCAATTTAAATCCTAGAGGATCCTAAAACTATACCACATTCTGCTCTCATTACAGTGATGTCATACTGGAGTAATTCCAAGAAATCCATTGAATTACTCCTATTTGCTACGAAATAACCAAGGTTGGCATCTGGCACTGATTTTGGAGGTCTGAGCAGGCCTTTGGTACATGGAAGCCAGATGGAGCCGAATACTCGAAGGCAATTCTTGAGTTTTTTCTTCACACAGCAAGAGCAAGATCAATCTTTTCCTTTCCCAGACACAGTAAATGGAACCAGCAAATTCAGATGTGAGAGAAAAACTAACAACTACACCTCGCATTGCCATAGTGCTTTCAGTCTCTAAAGCTCTTTAACATTCATTCATCCATATAACAACCTGGGAAGCATCTCCACTTTAGAAATAGAGAAAGTGAGGAGTCGGACCCCACATAGAGGTTAGGACCCAGTTCTGTAAGGTTCCGAGAACCTTCTTCTCCCACTTGATTTTCATGATAATTGAGGCTACTCAGCACCGCACAGGATCAACCTTACCCAAGGCAGCAGATGGAATTAGTGTTCAAACCAGGATCAAATCTCCAAACCACACGGCCTAAAATCAGTAGCCAATGCCCCTCCCTCTAGATAGCATAATTGTTCTAGCATAATCCCAAATAGTTAAATCATGTCAAACAAGAGGACAAAGAAACAGTTGTCATCTTGAGAGATGATTCCACACTCTTCTAGACTTTGTTAGGATATTAATTACAGGCCTAGTTTTTCCTATATTTGTATTACATACATTTACCATAAAATGTCTCCTTCTGCACTTTAATATTTCTATCCTTTAAAATAGTTGTGGATAATTACATCTCCCTTAGTCTTTGTGAAAGTAGAATGAATTATAATGTAAAAATAAGAACAGATTAAAGAAATGTTGTATGTACCTTTAAGCAGAAATAAGAGATGTTGAAATACAGGTGCCACTTCGAAGTGTGAGTGTGGTCCCAGCGCTGCACGTACTCCACCTTCTCATGGGGATTAGCTTGCGGCACTTTACAGCGCTGTATCTTGCAACGCTCAGGGGGGTGTTTTTTTCACATCTCTGAGCGAGGAAATTGCAGTGCTGTAAAGAGCCAGTGTAGCCAAGGCCTAAGATAGTTTGTGTCTTGCATGGTGCTCACATTATCTGGGTGTTATTAGCAGAGCGTTGTGCTAATAAAACAGAGTGGTCTGACCAACTGTGAGCCCTGAGTCTAACTTTGACATCTTCATTCAGACAAGCTACACATAAGTTAATAAAGGCTGTAATAATATGCCCAGCACTTATTCCTGGACATAGCCTACTTCTAACTCGTTACTGGGTGTTACAATGTTTCCGATACCAATCTATAACTAGCATTTCCTGGGTTCTAACCAGGCAGGCTAGCTCCAAGCAGTCTATCTTTGGCTGCTGCAGAACATAAAAATCCCTCTTATAAGGACCAAAAAGTCTTAAAAAACAAAAATAAATAGCAATCTAATCATTCTATACTGTATATGTATTTTAGAGGCTATTCCAGTTGAGTCTGACAGCTCATCTACAATCCACCCCTGAACACAGACATTACACTGTCCAAGATATAGGTGAGATACAGAATTATACTCATATCATGCCCTGTTGAACAGCAGAGCTGAACAATGGGTTCTAATTCGCGGTTTATTAATTGAGAGACTAAACTGATTGCTGATCCTCAGGAAAGGTAGAGGATACAAAAATTACACCTTGTGCAAGAGTTTTGTTTTGCCCAAGCTGATTTATGCCTTAGCAATATTCCTCTATCTAGAGCAGGGGTCGGCAACCTTTCAGATGTGCTATGCCAAGTCTTCATTTATTCACTCTTAATGTAAGGTTTTGCGTGCCAGGAATACGTTTTAATGTTTTTAGAAAACCTCTTTCTATAAATCTATAATATATAATTCAACTACTGATATATGTAAAGTAAATAAGGTTTTTAAAATGTTTAAGAAACTTCATTTAAAATTCAATTAAAATGCAGAGAGCCCCCCCAGACTGGTGGCCAGGACCCGGGCAGTGTGAGTACCACTGAAAAATCAACTCACATGCTGCCTTATTTTAATCCAAATATATCAAGGCACTTCACAAAACATGGATTAAGCAGATGTCATTACACCTAATATACAGATGGGAAAAAAAGGCGCACAGAAATTAAGCAGCCAAGGGCATGCTATGAATTAGTAACACATCCAGGAACAGACCCCAGGATTCATGTCTCCCTACCCCTGCTCAAGTCAGGAGACAACACTTCCTCCACAGCAAAGAAATGATTATGCTGATAACTGGGAAGTTTCAAATAATAGCTCAAGGTTAAAAACATATTAGCGCAGACCTTTCTATTTTGAAAACTATCCCTGGGTATTTGGATGAAACATGCTTTTAAATGGTAGATGCCGAAACAATCCTTTTTTAGTATGCTGCTGAGTATTTTACTGTGGATCACACCATCTGTCCAAGCTGGAGAATGAAAATTAATCCATCAATTTTTAAAATATATAGTCTTAAAAATATTCATGTAATATTTATTTTTTAAAGAAAACACCTTCGTTGCTATATTACAGTTTGATATCTGCTGGGAAAATGTAATTTCTGTCCTACATGCAAGCTCCCAGTTACTAGAAAATACTATTTAAAGCCCCACTGGTCTTTGTATAAAAACAATGCTTGTGGCTTTTTCATCTGAATATTACAGACACAGTACAAAGTATTTTGTTGATATTAATGTGCTTACAGCTTATTACACAAAGTTAATTAAAATTTGAATAAGGCAAAATCTGAAAATTCTGCATGTCTAATTTGTCTACCAAAGCAGCTTGTATAATGAATAGCTTTATAAGAGCATTATGTTATCACAATGCAGCATATGACTCCATTCCAGATCTATTAATTTCAAAGAGAAATAAGGAAAGCTGTGGCTTTGTGGACAAACCATTAGCTTGTCATCTCTAGGGAAATGGTTCAAATCTGGCTGAAGTAAAAATGACTTGATGATTTCAGCCCGTTCTTTGCTGAACAGTATCTCGTGATGTAACAAAACCACATCTGGCATGTCACACATGGGACTGTTCAAGACCTGAAGCCTCCCATAGTAAGTGGACTTCTGAGGCCAAACCTATTAGCAGTTTACTAGTACATAGACCTATCCCTGGGCTAGATAAACAACGGAATTCAGCTCCTACGATCACCAGCTTGAGCTTTAGAAAGTGTTCAAGTTATTCTAAACCTTTTCAAAAACATTAAAGGCTACATTGTCCCTTTAAGGCACAGCTCCACAGTAGGGAAGCACAGATGGACACCATCCAGACACAAGCCCCAGGAAAACACATGCAATACCCTTTAACAGCATGCAGAACATGGTCTGCTCCCCACATCTCACTAAAAAAAAAAAAAAAAAAAAGCTCTTTGTACCCTTCCCCTTCTCTATTTCTATTAGGGTTGCCAATTCTGGTTGGACATATTCCTGGACGTTTCATCACATGACATAAATATTGAATTAAAGATTAATTTTTAATTCCAGGAGACTCTAGGACAAACCTGGAGGGTTGGCAACCCTAGTTTCTATCCTTGCATGGTTGTGCACTCTGCCCAAATGTTTAACACAATATTATGTACCCACACATTTAAAAATGACCCAGATTCTATTCTGCATCTCTTCTACCTATGGGGGCAGATCTTTAGCTGGTGTGGCCTGTAATCACGCCATGTCTTCAGAGGAGCAATGGCAATTTACATTAGCTGAGGATCCATTCCCTGGGATTCCGAACCAGCATAAGGTAGAACTGCTCTAAATTATGGCAGTTATACAGAGCCACCAAGAGGCTGTTCTGTGTGTTATGGCTACTCTTACTCCTCGTCCTGACACATCCCCCAGCAACAAAGGGGCTGCAGTAAAGCCTGGAATTGTACCCACTACCAATACTATACGAGTAACTTAAAAACAAAGGGCCAAATAAGAATCAAAATTACCTTCACTTTTATGCATATGGCCAGTGGCCCCAGAAAGTCTTCACAAAACCCCACACAGTCTTCTATGGTGCTTCCAAATTTTATGATTTTACTGGAAGTCTTGTGATATTTGAGGTTTTTCTTAAAGTCTCAGCTCCTGGAATTCTGCAATTATGAGACATCAGCTTTCACTTTTTTAAAAACCAGCTTTTTAGCAATCATGGTAGCAGTGAAAAGCTTGAAAATGCACTTGCTAAACGCTTAAAGACCAGAATGCAAATATAAAGAAGCCAACATGTACTAGTGGAGGAAGGTGCAGAGTGGCTGTGGGTAAATCAGGGGTCTATGTACTAAAACACGCAAAATATACGGACCCCCTAAATTCTGCTCCACAACGTTCCTCCTCAGTCTATAGTCCAGAATACCCACAGTGCTCACATGCTTGGGTTTTGGAGGAAGCCAGAATCAGAAAGTAATAGTGACAGCCTGCAATTGCATACATACTTACACCTGGGGGGTGAGGGGATGGGGGAGGAGTGTGGGTAGCCTGAAGACAGGATATGGTCTAATGCAACAGTTCATTAATTTTTTTATATCAAAAATAGATTTTAAAACTAGATCTGACCTCCATGCAGCCTGTCGACCACCACTTTATGTCAAGGCAGACTTCAGCAGTGAGCAGTTGAGGACCCCCACCCCCAATTAAATGCCAACACTCAATGAAGACTAGTGAAGAATTCCAGTTGACTGTATCCCCAAATTAGAATGAGCAGCCACAAAAGCAACCAAAAAAGAGGCAGCTCATTCAGCATCTTGTTTCTGAACTTTTATAGTTCTATCATTAGTGAACTCAACAGTACAAAACATCCAAGTTGCAAAGAGCTATTTCATTTCTGTACAGACTATTTGTTTTGCCATTTGCTTTTAACATATTCCACTAAACTGAAAAAGCGATTGATTTTGCCAAAACACACACATGTACACACACACACACACACGCATGAGCAACACTGGCTTCTAGTCAATTTGCATATCATGTTGATGCAGAACTTTAGATTTCACTCCTTAATAAAGCTGCCTTTGGGTTTTTAAAATACCAGCCAGCTCATGGCCTCAAACCCCATTCTGGGGTGGATGATATATATTCTGTTTAGGTTTCCATTACATTTCACCTCTTAGTAGATCTAAGACCACTAAGTTTCATCTTTCCTTAAAATCCTTTACTTTAAAGCCAAGCAAATTAGTATAATTAAACATACAATATACAGACATTCGTTAGAAATTAATTTTAAAACAATAAGTTCAAGGTTGGTACAAAAAACATTTAAAAGAATCCAATCAAAAAAATTAAGTGATGTCCACCAATAAGTGCTCAACATCATTATAACAATTTTTATTGAGAGAGCACAGCAGGTGAGCGAGTTTGGCTGAACGACTAATGGAGATCTTAGTAGTGGGTCTGTAGTCATTTGACTGGCAAAAATATTAGAGTAGGAACAGAATTGTCTTGGTTAGCTTAAGGTGGTATAAATATAGCAGGAGTATCATCATCTCAATGATGAACACAGTAAAATGTAGGCCAGTTATCTGCGAAAATATCCTGATAATGTCCAGGAGTGTATGGAATCATATCTCAAGGAAGCAGCTACATCACTTGATTCCCTTTCAACCAATACTAGACAAAAAAATTGAATACACTATAGGTTATATTCCTGTGCCAGGAGGAGGATGACCAGAATCACCTAATTGGGTCCTTTCCACTCCAATGTCTAGGATTCATTATCCATATATGAGCCACAGTGAAAAATATCCACAGACTTTTCAAATAAACCAAATACAGATAGAAACATAGGAATGATTTGTTCATTCCCAATTTGTTCCCAGAGCAGCTCAGCTGCCTGAGCGTGCATGTAAGATTTCAGCTGTTGTGCAAGGTGTTAAGAACTCTTAACATGCTGATAATCTGTCCATAACTCTGTTCTTTACCAGAGAAAATGGGAGCCTGTCCAAATAGAAATAACAAGAGATTGATACAGTGAGGTGCCAAGGTCTTTGGGAGGGGGGCTCTGATAGCCTTCCACTCCCACTGCTAACAACTGGAATTGAGGGATTCAGAAGCTTTCAGATACAGACCCAAAAAAAAGTAACTTCGGGATTCTAAGATTACTTTCTATTTCAATTGATCATTGAAAGCTAAGTGATAATTTTCTCAGAAGACTATTACTGGCAGTTCAGGTCATTCCAGTTCCTTGTCCCAAGATTTTGGCAAGTAAATCTTAGTAAAGGGCTCTTCTCTCTACAGGAGATCCATTCCTTTCAGCATGCACCAACTTAAATTCATCAGCAGTATGTTTGATCTAATTTCTCACACAATATCACTAATATTTTCCACTCTTTTATCCATCATCTCTTAGCATAGTCACGTCCTCAGAAACAGAGGCTTGAAGTGCTGTGGAAGTAAATGCCTCACCTTACTCAATAGCTACCTCTCTGGCCAGTTAAGGACTGGAGCTGATGAGCTTACAGGGACCATAAGATAAGGCTTAGAGAGTGGGAGTGTGAAAGCAAGTGAAACAGACGCTATTGACTATAACTGGGTGAAAATAGGTTTGGTTTTGTTCAGTTTGCATCCAAAAAGTTTGACCAAAACTTAAAATCAAATTTCTGCAGAAGAAACTTCTCACAAAAATTTCATTTAGCTAATAACCAATGTTTCCACTAAAAACAGCTTTTATGGAAAATTGTCAACCAGCCTTGGTATGGAGACTGCCTCCCCTGTCGATACCTTCACACAGGATGCAAACTGAAAGATTAGGGTATTCAGCTGGAGTTTTATGTTCTCATTATCCACAACACAAAGAATTAGTTAAATGCACTATAAATTCTGTATGACCCTGAGCACATCCCGGCTGAAAGGAAGGATATGTGAAGAAGAATCTCAGCTGAGTAACTGGTGAATAAAGGATCTCTGGCCTCTACTCCTGAAAGAAAAACAAACAAATTTAAGATGCTGTTTTCAGTTTGCAAGGTCAGTCTGGTTTGCTGCGCTCAGAATCAGTCTATTACATCTCCCACTGCTAGCAAATCTACTGCACCTATAAAGTAAATGACTGAGGATAACTTGTTAACATTCAAGAGAGAATTATATGCACACCCATCAGAGGGACTGGTCATTTCAGACTTTTGTTATCGAAGATCTACAATTCAGCAGTTAGAACATATAACCAAAAGAAGTTAGAGATGCTCTAGCTTTTTAACTCATCCAGACTCAGTTTTTACCATTATCCTCATTCTCTGATCATTCTAGTTCCTGCGCCCCACCATAAACCCTGTATGATGCTATAAATCTAACAAGCCATGCAAAGGAAACAGAAACGGTCCAGAGAAAGGAACTAAGTGGAGAGAGGGAGGGAATCACTGAATGGAGATGTTAACTGCTGTTTCCAATGCACAGATTCTCTCTCACTTTCTTTCTAGGAATCTTGAATTTTTATGTTATTTTGCTGGTGAAATTCAGACTAACCAGTTCATCTGAAAATGGGGATAAGTTATAGGCTAGTGGGCAAGCCTGGAAAGATTTTCATGCCCTCTCAGGGGATTACCCAGCTGTGTTATGGAAACTGCATTTGAGAAAGGTAATGGAATTCTCAGCACAAAAAAACACAACACTGCAATCTCTGTCCTAGGGAGGACGATCAATGACAACATGGAGCTCAAACTGAGTGGCATGAGTAATTTAGTTTAAAATTAGATTAATATTGTACATTTTTGTTAGCTTGCTGGCATGTGTGGTTTAGCACAATAGGGCTCTATCCACCTCCACTGGTGCAGAAAGGCAAATCTCTCTCTCTCACACACACACACACACACACACACACACACACACACACACACACACACACACACGGAGATTCGCCCATACGGTCTACCAGGAGAATGTCACTTAGATGTATGTCAAGGGCTCCACAGGACCTGGTAGAAGCTGCCCAAGGGACATGGAGAATCAAAGCATCTCCTGGAGTCATATCCCAATCCTGCTACAGTTGCTCATTTTGGAGGACTGTGATGGCCAATTGCAGCCTACCCATCACAGCAGCTGTGGAGGATGTCTCATGCTCCATGTGGATTTGCAACTGCCCCAGACTCCAGTTCGCACTCACTGAATGCAGTGAAACCAAGAACTGACTGAAGACTCCATTTTCCATGTGGTCTTTGAGGGAAAAATGAGGATCTGATGGTTAAATAACAATAATAGGATTCTAGAGTATTGGCTCTATTTTCATTTCTAGAACAACATGTGCAAACCATTCTACTACTCATCTTCCCATCTATCCAATTTCAGGCACCACACTTAAAGACGGATGAGTTGGAAAGAGTCCAGAAGTGACCAACAAAAATTCTGAGAGTTTTATACAAAGAAAGGTGGGGAAAATTGGGCATGTTGAATCTAGAGAAGAGAAGGCTGAGGAAGGGCACGATAGCAGTCTTCAAATATGTAAAAGGTTGTTATAAAGAGGATGGTGATCAATTGCGCTCTCCTCAGTGGACATGGAGACTCAAGTCATAATTGGCCTAGTTTGCAGCAAGGGAGATTCAGTTTAGATATTAGCAAAAGAAATCTTTCCAACTGTAAGGGTAGTTAGGCATGAGAACCGGTTACCTAGGGAAGTTGAGGAATCCTCACCCTTGGATGGTTTTAAGAACAGGTTAAATAGACACCTGCCTTAACACAGGGGCAGATGGACTACATGATCTCTTGAGGTCCCTTCCTGCCCTACGTTTCATGGGTCCATTTATGCTGCATCTAGCGGTGCAATTTCCAGTTCAGGCTGACCTACACATGCTAGCTTTGACTGACCCAGAACAATAAAAATAGCAATGTAGCTGCAACAGCGCAGGCTAGCTGCCCAAGCACTTATCCAGGGTCTTGGATGAGATTGTACTCCAGTGGCTAGCTTGAGCCACTGCCCATGCCGTGCCCCCGCCCCCTGGCTACACTGTAGCTCAGGTCAAGGCTAGTGCACATATGTCTATTGAAACTGGAAATTACACCTCCAGCTGCAGTAGACATACCCTATGATTCTATCTACAGAACAAGCATAGTAAAAATTATCTACCTCACAGAAGTGTGGTGAGGCTTAGCTCATTAATGTTTTGGATGGAAAGCACTGCAGAAACACAGTATACATGTTTTCCTACTTGAATTGTGGCTGTTCCTAATTTTAACCTCTCCAATTGACTTCTGATATTTAAGAACATTATTTCTCGTCTATCAAATAATTCCAAAGAATAAATTCAGATAATGAAGAGTCATGAAAACATGCAAGTATGAACTAAAATGCACAAACCTAGCTTTTTTAAAATTTGATTTCCACTAATGTATGTAAGCAGAGTCAGGATGAGCACTACCCTGACATCTGGTGGCAAATTGTAGAGAGTGTGGAAAGAATTTCAAGAATTGCACTGACATCCACCCCTCACTTAGCCTAACCCCAAAGCAGCTTGGGATGGTGATTTTAACAGCTCTGGGATCCCCAATTTCTTTGTTATTGAGGCAGGAAAAAAAAAAGTTTGTCACCTTGATTTTGTGAATGGGGAGCTGTGGGACTGCTTTGTGACAGAAATTACTCAACCTCAGTTGGGTGGTACTTGTTAAACATGGGACATGGGTTCCAAAACCCCATGAAGGAAGAGAGGTTGGGGACTGGTGTGTGTACCTGATTGTATGGGCCCCTTCTGAGTGCCTGGAACACCAATTGCACATGCTTCTCTCTCCAATGTTAAAGAGTAGAGCTAATTTTTGATTCTATTAGGAGTCCATCTAGAGACTGCTGAGCTGAATTCATGTTGGGCCAATAGTGCACCAGCACCAGGGCTCCCCTACTAAGAGCTGAAATCACTGAAAGAGTTGAATTGAGATCATGGAGTGCTGTGTTAACTAGTGGGGGAGCCTGAAGACCTATTGTTAAGCAGCTGGCAGAGCAGAGCAGTTTGCAGCATGTTGGAGCAGCCCATGGAACAGTGAGCAGAGTGAAGCGGTTTGCAGGGACAGCTGGAGGAGTGGCACAGCTGGTGTGGTGGCGCTGATTGTGGTGAAGGCTGCAGCAGAACTCCATGGAGAGGCAGAGCAGTTGGCCCTGGCCCACGTAAGGTGCCCCTTAACACCATGGGTGGACTTCCCTCCCCTTTCCCACCTGGGCTGGGGGGGATAACACTCTGCAGATAAACTCTCGAATTCTGGGGTGGCACTGACCAGAGACTTTTGGGTTGTTGGACTTTGGGGTGATTGGACTTAAGACCCTAAGGGGAAAAGGACATTGCCAAACATACCTGGGGTTGGGGTTTTTTTGTTTATGGTATGTGTTATAATCCTGTTTGTGGTGTTTCTCCAGTAGGATGCTGCATTGTTTCCCTCCTTTATTAAAAAGATTTTGCTACACTCAGACTCCGTGCTTGCGAGAGGGGAAGAATTGTCTCCTAGAGGCACCTAGGGGGGGTGTGGTATGTAAGTGTCCCAGGTCACTGGGTGGGGGCTCGAGCCGGTTATGCATGGTGTTATTGAAACGGAACCCCTGGATACTGAACCCGGCCCTTGTTGCTGCCAATTCAGAGGGGCAGAAGGGTTACATGTAGATGATTTATACCCTTAATATATTGTAGGGTAATTTGACAAATATGATTTTAACTTTAGCATACTTCTTTCTGGTGGCTTGATGCTCAAATTGTATCTATGGCACTAATGTTTTCCTATATTAATTCAAACTAAACTGAGGAAAGAACTGACTCTGACAGGGTGAAAACACTAAGGATTACTGACAGCCAGGTTGAAAGAAATTGAAGGTTTGTATCACTTTATGCAAAATAAAATGCCCCAACCCCACAACCTTGTTTTTCATTAGTTTACTATAACATGATTTACATCAGGCCTTATTTAGAAAAGCTGATCTTGATCCTAAAAGGGAGACTCCATAGTCTCTCTGGCTGATCAGAAATACCGGACAGCAACTAAACCAGCTATGTCTGTATCTAACAAGGGGGAAAAAGCTGAAAAATGTGGAATATACATATGCTGTTGTAGAGAAGAGCATGTGAATAGAAGGTTTAAACAGTAATAGGACACTATTAGAACAAGGCAGAATTCTTCAAGCTAAATATGGGGCATTGTGAAACACCTTGGTTAATGAACTTTCACTTGAAAGGGAAGGAACCTAGCCCTTTTATGCTGAAGCTTTTCCTCTGTACAAAGAGCTGGGAGGTCATAAGCTCCCATGAAACAGCTAGTAAAACCTCTCTCTACACAATTAAAGATGAGTCAACTCAGCTATGCTAAGCAGCAGCAAGAGTAAATAAAAAAATGGGACAAAAAAAAGAGCTTCGATAAAAGAGAAATTATTCAACAAAACAAGACTAGACACTAAAGGGAAATTTTTAAAACTGATTTATGCTGAAGTATTGCTCTTTACGCCAAATATATTTAGAATGTTTACTATCTGATGAAGTGGGTTTTAGCCCACAAAAGCTTATGCCGAAATAAATGTTAGTCTCTAAGATGCCACAAGGACTCCTCATCGTTTATGCCCCTAAAATGATATTTTCTTAGCGTGACAATTACAGAGAAAGAGCTGATACCCAAGAAGAGTAACTTGTGATTATATGATTTAATATCCTTATTATAGGTTTAATTGGAGTCACTGCCTCTGACCCATGTATAGGCAAGGATTATTCCCTTTTATTTAATTAACAAGGCAGACTTTAATTTAAAAGTAAGCAGAATAAAGAAAGCTAAACATTAAGCAGATAAGTGAGAGATTCCCTTAATCTCTGTCCTCCTCGACATTCCATGGTTCATAGTTTACAGCCATAATAGGATTCCAAATTTCCAAAAGCACTAGTATCTCGCCTGAAGTAGTATTAATGCCTTGATAACGGTATTGCAAGCTGGAGGAAGATAAATAGAATCTTGGTGTTTATAACACCAAGAATAATGGAAGAAACATTAAATTTTCTGCAACAAACTTGGAGACTAATTGCTTTTTTACCTTAATGAGGGGTGAAGCAGATTAAACTAAATTGAACAGTCCCATTAAATATTTTTATGAATTGTTTAAAAACTGACTGCATATTATTACTGGTGCTTAATCAAGCACTGATATTCAATATGTTGATAGAGTGGATAGGACATTCTGTCATCATCCCACCCCACATGATTGGAACCCAGATTATAAATAATTAATGCTATCCAATTAGCAAAGACAAAAAATAAAAAAATTAAGGAATCTATTGATTTTAGTGCAAATCTACCATTAGGAAAAAAAAATCATTTATCTTGTATGAAGGTGTCCACATGCATAATGACATTTATGATATGGAAACTCAGTAGGTATCCAAATTAGTTAAAAGCACTCTTCATTAAAATGCCATTATGGCAGATGTTGACTGATGGTGCTATGCTGTTTTTAATAGTTCAGTCTGAAGATTCTCCTAGGTCATCAATGTAATAAATGCGTTTTCATATATTTTGCTCCAAGCATGCATCCAGTATATTCCTAAGGTCAAGATATATCTGGTGCAAGCCACACAAAAATTTTCTTTATCAGTTTCACCCAGATAATAGATACATATTTAAACAATGAAAAAAGAATTACAGTAATTTTAATTTACTGTACATAGCATGGAGATTGAAAACCCATTAAACAAAAACTGCTCATTTGACCAAAATAGCTGTTATAGTAATTAGAAAATTTTTTTACTGCCAAGATCAATAGCCATTTTCCCTTGAACATTCTTAGAAAACAATTTATAGATGCTTTATTATCTACATTAGAGATAAAAATGATTTTAAAGATTGCTCTGTAACAGTACGATGAAGAGTCTTAGTTTTGGGGTGACAGAAGGAGTTTGATAACATTTGTTTTCATAACAGCATGGTCTTCTAATAAGTCCAATTCCTTAGGCCTCAGGCCTGCAAAGGCCTTAACACGTTTCATGTTGTGCACTGTGGATCAGGCTCATAGGCTCCTACCTGATCTAAATTAAGAGCATATCTTCATGGAACTGAAGCTAAGAGAATCCTACAAAGTTATAAAATATACTGCTCCAATACACGTCTGTATCTTTGAGATTCTTTGTTCGAGTGGATTTTTGCCCATTCAGAAACTAATTATGATTACCTACTTAGTGGATTTATGTATTGAAAAGAAGTTTCAACAATACATCAGGCTCTGATCCTTCAAGATAGCCAATGGGAGAAGGGGCGGGGAGAGAGGGGGAAGCATTCATTTCCACATCATGACCCACTGAAGTCATCTGAGCTCCACACAGAATAAGGGGTCAACCACAATGAATACATTTCAGATTTGGGTCAAATGTGTCATCTCAGACCTTTTTTTGTATAAAAATGTATAGATCTTAACTAAAAGTAGGAAGTCTTCCAAATAGCTGCAGGACATCATGCCAAACCACATACAAAAAACAAACCATTCCCAAATATGTATTTGGAACCACCCATCAAAACAAATGCCATCCCACAAAATGGCAAGAGCCTCTTCCTTGATTTATCTAGAACAAAAACATGAGTTAGAATCACAGAAAGTCTAGGTTCTTAATAGTATGTCCTTTTAAATTTTAAAAATAAATCTTCAAAGGAGATTTGTAGCAAAGAAATATTTAAAAATTTCTGATTAAAAACCATACCTAAATCCTGCTAGCGATTTTTCCTTTAAGCTCAATTAACTTCTCTGGAAAGGAGGATCAGTGACAGGATTTGACCTTAGATAATTAAGTCAAAAGTACAATGTTAATTATTTTAGACTAATGCTTATCATCCCTTAGTTTCTCACTGTATTCTCTAATTATATATAATTGATCTTTGCTTTTGAAAGATGAAGTCTTCCTCAAATGTGCATTTTCTTTAACAAACCTAATAGCCTCCCTATACATACCCCAGTTTAGTTCTTGTTTATGATTTCCTAGGTTTTGAAAGTCTCTCAGACAGGCAATTTACAGGAATGAAAGCACTGAGTCTGTCTGCACTGTGAACTTGTCTATCACCTTATTCTGTTTTTAGTTGCAAATTTACATATGTGGCAAAGATTTATATGTAGCAAATAAAAACCAATGCCTAAGCCCCTTTAGTGTTAGGTCAAAAGCAGTCCAAATTAAACTCAGGTTGAAAGAATAAGACTCTTCCAGCCAGAATTAGAGAAAAACAAAAGGGATACTGCACAATATACTGAAACAGCAAATTCAGCAAAATGTGGGAAATAATATGAAAAACTGCAACAGCAGAACATTGGGACCTTGATTCTTATCTTTCAGTTTAGGTTTAAAATTGGAAGTGAACACTTTCCACTAATGAACAAGGGCAATAATTCAGAACTGTTAACAGATTTTAAAATGATTCAAGTCTATCCCTTTTTAAACAAAATTTAAAATAGAAACTGCACCACTCCCTTACTGTACCATCTGCATCACAAATATAATGGAGGTAGGGGACCTCGTTACAACAGTCATCCGATGACCAGATTACAACATGAACATATTCAGGGGAGTAGTCAGAAAATGGTAAAAACAGAGCTAAGTCCTGTCCATGATGAAGTTTTCACTCCAACTCAGGATTAAGCAGCTACTAAAAAGTTAGACATTTTAAAATCAGCAGGTTCAAACAAGTTGCAACCCAGAGTTTTAAAAGACTTGGCTAAGGTGCTCTCTGGACCATTAATAGCGATTTTTAATACGTTTCAAAGAACTGTGAGAAAACTAATGTTGTGCCAATATTTAAAAAGGGTAAAATACGATTACCCAAGTAATTATAGGCCTGTCACAGCCAGATACCACTCACAGGGCAAAATATTGGAATAGCTGATAGAGGACTAGATTAATGAAGAACTAAATAGAGGGTAATATAATTAATGTTCATACACATGGGTTTATGGAAAACGGATCTTGCCAACGATATTTATTGATAAGATTACAAGTTTCGTTGGTAAAGGTAAGTGTAGATTTAATATACTTACACTTCTGTAAGGCATTTGACTTGGTACTGCATGACATTTTGATTAATAAACTGAGTACAAAAATAAACATAGCATACATTAAATGGATTCAAACAGAATGTGTTTCAAAATGCAAATGGGCAATCAGTGAGTACGTGCATTTCTAATGGGGTCCTAATGGGGACTAGTTATTGTCCCTTTGCTATTTAATGTTTTTATCAGTGACCTGGAAGAAAATATAAAGTTAACACTGATAAAGATTGGGAGAAATGATGAATGATGATTAGGACCAATCATTGATACAGAGCAATCTGGCTTGCTTGCACCAAACTTGCCAAGCAAACAAACAATGTGCATTTCAATATAGCCAAGTATAAGATTATACAATTAGGAACAAAGCATGTAGGCCATACATACAAGATGGGGGATTCTATGCTGAGAAGCAGTGACTCTGAAAAGACTTGGGGATCATGGTGGATAATCAGTTGGACATGAGCTGGCCAGTTGGTATCACTGCTACTAGAATATCATGTCCAGTTCTCCTGCCCAGAACTCAAGAAAGATGTTGAAAAAATGAAGCCACAAGACTGATGGAAGGATTAAAAGACAGGCCTTTATAATAATAAATTAAATATATTGAGCTCCTGGAGTCTAACAAAGAAAAAAGGTTAAGGTGTGACTTGATCACAATACAGCAGTACCTATGCAGGGAACAGAAATTTGATAATAGATAGCTCTTCAATCTAGCAGACAAAGATATAACAAGATCCAATTACTGGAAGTTGAAATTAGACAAATTCAGACTAGACATAAGGTACACAGAGTGAGGATAATTAGTTATTGGAGTAACTTCGAAAGTATTGTGGTGGGATTCTCCACCAGGGGAAAATTTTAAATCAAGATCCCACATGCTCTTGTTCAATCAGCGCTATTGGACTTGAAACAAAAATTAATTCAAGGACATCCTGTGCCCTGTATTATATATGCATAATCACAATGGTCCCTTCTGGTTTAAAAAACAAAAACAAACAAAATCTATGAATCCACAGTGCCAATTATAGTAATGTTGAAACCAGGTCTGTTGACTTGGGTAGTTGGACCAGGAGACCCCTGCACCATGCATAGTCCCACTTTCTCTCACCGATACTGAGGCCAGAATTCTCCAAGGTATCCTACTTGCAGATCTGGGACCTAAACGTGTATTCCATTGGAGAAGGATGAAGATGAACAATGGACTCAGGCAGGTGACAGTATAAGAACCCCTAACTGCCCCACCACCTTCATGTGGGCACACAAAGTACATTCTACTGTATGTAAAACAGCACCAGCTGCTCTGACCCTGAGCACTGATTTCAGAAGTCAGTTCTGCCACAGATGCCCTCAAATTCTCTTTTCAATATGGAGAAATTTATTGAGAAAAGTAACATTCTGTTCCAGTGATGTGAAAAAATGGTTACTGGAAATGGATTAGATGAGTATACACTGGGTACTGTATAATAAATATTTAACTTAATCTAGTTTTATTGTATTGTGGAATGATACTAGTAATGGCATCTTTTTAATGTAATTCTTCTTCTAATCATCATCCATGATGAATGCGAAACAAATACAAATACTGCTCTTGAGAGAGGAACACTTTTATGGTGTTCTTTAACAAAGATTGAAAATGTTGATCAAGGGCCTAAAGCTCGGACCCTAAATCAATGGCTTGATTTTCTGTGGTGCAGAGTCCCTGTGCTTACTTGTGTGCCGTTACATCAGTACAACTGAGAACAGAATTCACCCCAAAGCAGATAGCACTGAAAACTCTTTTGAAACAAAAAAAAAAAAAAGGCTTTAAAATGAGAAGATTTTAACTGAAGGGATAAAAAAAAAATTGATAAAAAAATCTGACAACTGAATTGGGAATTCTTAAATGTAATTGAAAGAAAATCTACCATAACAGAAACAGCAGTATTTTTAGATTCTCTCTGCTCTGTTACAAGCAAGAGTTGTTGAATCGACATCAGGATTGCTATAGTTTAATTTACACCCTCTAGCACCAAAATCACCATGGACTCATTGATTATATACAACATCCTGCCCCCGCTCCAGCTCTCTGGTGAGTAAGGTTGCCAAACCTCGAGAATTGTCCTGGAGTCTCCAGAAATTAAAGAATAATCTTTAAAGATGTTATGTGATGAAACCTCCAGGAATATGGCCAACCAAAATTGGCAACCCTATTGGTGAGACCTGATGCACTTTCAAAACTTCCCTTTAAATTTCCATTTCTGTGGTACAATAAGGTATGAAATCTAAGCAGCTACATGACACTGGAAGTGCATCCAACTCTTCAAATCCCTCTACAGGTCACAATCTTCCTTCTAACTAGTTTGTGATGCCTTGAACAACTGCCCAGCTACCAACAAAACCCTGTGCATTACTGTGCCTTTTAACTAAAATAAAACTTAGCTGTACAGAGATTATTCCATAAACATGTCCAGTAAATGGAGCAATGAAACATTTTATTAGGTGAGGAGTGTTAAACAATGGTCATAAGTACACAGCTACAAGAAAAAGGGCTTTCTTCTTTACTTGTATGTTCTAGTCTTCTAGAAAAATATCAGCATAAAGGTTAATGGGTAAAGTTATCTCTCAGGCAACTTCACTTACTTCCATGGAATATAGGAGAATTTGTACCAATGAATTTATTTACATCAATATACAAAAGTAAAATAAAGACCATCCCATATTTGTTGCAAGCATCTTGAGTCATTTAATATGATGAGAACCTTTCAATAATGCACTAACAATATGAAATACATTCTTAAAAGCCAGAGTATTAATATTTTATGTGTTATGCTCTACAAGAGTCTTTACGACTATTGATTACTTCCTAAATCCATTACGTGCTATTTTGAGCAAAAATAGCTGGAGACAGTCTTCAAGGAAATCCAGGCAAAGTGGTATTAGTTATTTTGGTAGCAAAATTTTAGATTACAAAATTTCTGTAATAGAAAATAACATTTCTGAAATAACTTATTAGTACAAAGTGACTATACTGGTCTCTGAGGAATGAAAAGACTGACCTGGAATTGGGTGCCTGTTCTGATTTGACATGAATTAATTCATCCTCCCTTCAATTCCTGTCAGAAAAATGGGTTAATTGAAGATTAAAACATTTCCAAGGGTTCTCACATTGGAGACTGGCAATACCTGAAATCAACTATGAAAAAGGTGACATGTAAAGATTGGAAATGAGCTCATTTCCAGCAGCAAGTACATCTATTGTAACTGACTCAAATGAGTAGAGTGTGCTGCACCTGCTTATTCCAATTTTCTCTTCCATGTAACCATTCCCAGAAATTCATCATCATTAACAAAACTTGTGACCCCTCAACAAAGAATTAAGTACTATAAGCAGGTTCTCTTTTAAGCTATAGAGCTCTGTAACTTAAGTGAAGGTACATCTGTGATCTAACTCTTCATTCCACGATCAGCCAGAAATCTCAGAGAGTACGGTCAGTGTTCTAGAAAGTCAGTATATAGTCCTTAAAACTGCATTACCAGTTTCACTAAATAAAGTAGCCTCTTTCTTTCTGCCCGAACATAAGCCCTAGTTTAAATGAGGGCAAGACACTGCAACAGAGTTGCAGGTACACCTCTACCCTGATATAACGCTGTCTTGGGAGCCAAAAAATCTTACCGTGTTATATTCAACTTGCTTTGATCCGCCAGTGCGCGCAGCCCGCCCCTCCCAGAGTGCTGCTTTACCGCGTTATATCCCAATTAGTGTTCTACTGGGTTACGTTATATTGGGGTAGAGATGTATCTATGCTAGGAATTAATTTAGTACAAAGGGTTCACTCCCTTAAATAATGATTTTTGTATTCCCATATTAACCGAGTCAGAAAACAATAAGCTTTTAGATTTTCATAAGCGCATCCACATACACAGAGTATAGATCCAGTTCCCACTGACTTTAATGGGAACTGGATCAAACTCCAGATGTGCAATTCCCATTGACTTCCAATGAGTTGGGCACGTCACTGCCTTTTGTGCATATAAAAAGTCTCCTTACTCAGCACATCAAAATTAATCAACTTCTCCGAGATGCTAGAGCATATTAGGTGGGAGAAAGTTCTTGATTTAAACTAAATTTTCTTCAAGAGTCAAGGCACTATTCTAAGGACAATGATTACATTAGATAATGTGATGTCCTGAGTTGCTCTTAACTCTAGAGATAGTGCTTTGCATATCTATTACAGGATACCTGAGTTGATCCCTGTTCATTAACAAAACTTCAATCTCATGGAATCTTTTGGCAAGGAGATAAAGAATAAGCAATCAGGAGTGTGTTAAATCATTAACTGAAGAGAGGAGTAATGATTTAAGCAAGATCAGGAGAACTGTGGTCTGAAAAGTTCTCATATATGGTTAGTCCATTTGGCTGGTTGAAAGGGAGGGAGCAAAAGAACATGTCTAAAATCACAGAACACAGCCAAAGAATGTAACATCTCTCCAAATTATGTTGGAGGTATGGACAGAACTTAATGACAACTAAAAAATGGAGTGAGAAAGTGGTATGAAGATGCATGAATTCCCTCGCTCAAAACTATTTACAAAAACTAATGTTATGTAACAGTGAATTAGGATAATGAACACAGTGCATCCTGATGAAAACAGGAGGCACAGAGCTCTAACAAAAGATCAGTAACACGATCCTGAACTCATAATAATTACATAAGAGATAGAGATAGGTAGGATGCTGCAAGTTCTTGTAGCCATATAAACATATGGAGAGAAATGTATATGAATATTTGGACTTCTTCAAACTGAATAGTTATTCTATCCACTCCCTCACCAATTCCACAAGACAGAAACCAGGTTACAGAAGTGCCTTGATCTTCTGTCCCTCTAGAACAGTATCATTTACCACAGCACAATACATATGCCAAACATGTTTGGATAGTGATTGATTATATGAACTTCAAAACCTTATATCCAGAAAGAGGATGGAATGTTTACTATCCAACAAGACTACAGGATTAACAATGGCCTCTAAATTATCACAGAGCTAACTCCAGAACAAGGAGTACCCAATTTTTTTTTAAATGAACTATCCAGCTCAAAAGTGGCTTGCGGTCAGATCTCATCTGGGAGCACCCTCACACTAAATTTGTCACAGCTGATGTATTCCATTTTTGCTCTTAATTTACCCTCCTAAAACAGCCAATTGAACATGCTCAGAGCCTCTTAATATCAAGATCATGTTTCACTGGTGACCTTCAAAGTCTCTTTTTGCAATATTACAACATTTTAACTGGCTGGAGGAACTTCCTCTAGTGCTGATCCATTACAAACTACAGCTATCAAAATGTAAGCCAAGAAATACTGAAATCCTGGAGAGAAAAAAAAAATCAGTTTGCAGAATACAAGTTAAAATGAGAAAACAAAAAACTTTAGTTCTCAACAAAACCTTCTCCCAACATGTTTAAGATGACAGAAAACTACTAGCTGACATCAAATTGTATTAATATAGATTGTAAACTTGCAATCTAGCACCTTCTGAAAGATATTGTCTGTCACATCTTAACTGCCACCATTTAATGAAGAATAATATTTTTACATAATACTTTTCACAGATATATTGCTGACACTAAATAATATCAACCCAATTTACACAGTAATTTTAATGATGGACAAAGTACAGGAGCTTGGAGTTCTAACAAGCTAAGATTAAATGTAAGTGCTTTATATCAAGCACAAGACTTATAGTGCCTTTGCAAGTAAACATAGTTGCTGTAAGACTTTGGGAGGCATGTCTAGAACTTTTACTTGTAATCAGTAGATCTCAACTCTCAAGTCTTGGCTTCTGCAACTCCTACCTTAAGATAAACAGGACAAAATGCTCTCTGCCACCAGTAACTGGCAACTTTAGCTTCCCATAAAGTGCTGACACAATCTCTTGATTCTCTAAATAAAGTATCTATAGATGACTGGACAGCTCACGGAACAGAAATATGAAGCCTTTTCCATCTAACACACTGGCTTGAATGTACCCCAAGTCTTCCATCACCAAAAGATGTTAACATCTCACACCACAGGTGCTGGAATTAGGGCTGCAGGGGGTGAGACAGCACCCCCTGACTTGAAGTGATTTCCATCACATACAGGATTTACAGTTTGGTTCAATGGCTCTCAGCACTCCCACTACACAGAAGTTATTCCAGCACCCGTCTGGTGGTCTATGAGAAATGAGTTTAGTCTTAGTTCACTTCATAACTACCAAATGCCATCATCATACTGCAACTGAGCGCTTGGCTACACTGGAGAGTTGCAGCGCTGGTGGTGGGTTTACAGGGCTGCAACTTACTCACTGTCCACACTTGAAAGGCACATACAGCACTGCATCTCCCTGGCTGCAGCGCTGACTGTACTCCTGCTCTGCCTGGGGTATAACGATTGCAGCGCTGGGGATGCAGCACTGCTCCACCAGCGTGGCCACCAAAAGCGCTGTAATTGGCTAGTCAGCCGCTCCCAACAGCGCTGCAAATGCTGCAAATGTGGCTACACTGCAGCACTGGTAGCTGTCAGTGTGGCCGCTGCAGCGCTTTCCCTACACAGCTGTATGAAGACCACTGTAACTCCCAGCGCTGTACAGCTGCAAGTGTAGCCATACCCTGAGTGGCACCCTTGTTGGATTGTCTCAGCATAGAACAAGGAGCGAAGGGTAGTGAAGAATCAACTAGCAGCTTGCCTCTAGAGTAGGCTCTTAAAAGGCAACAAAGATGAGTTTATACTGTCGCTGGCTGTGCTCTGTCCATTAACAAAAAAAACCAGATTGCGCTGTGTCTGTTAGAGGACTTCAGTCTACAGACCTGTCAATCTAGAGCTTTAATGAGCATTACACTCATTTCTTAGTTTATTTTTCTAAGTCTATGTAAAAATGCACTGAAGTAGTCTGTACTGAGAAATGAGAGAGAAACCACCATATAGCAGTAACATTGTTCTTTCTCTTTCATTGACTATTCATTTAACATTGCTGAGATGCAACATCCTGGGGGAACCAGAGTTGTGCACAATACAGACAAAGACAAAGCTGTCTTAACTGCTGATGAGATGCTATACTTTGTTTTCGCATTCCCTGCTCCACAAAGCTTCACATGATTTCCAGGTGGCTGCCTCATGGTTGAATTTGCTGGGAAAAGAGTGAGAGAAATACTAATAATGGAAGATACTACACCTAATTTACTAAAACACAGAAATGAGGGCTCAGTGTGTAACCAAATTCCAAGCCTCTGTCTAAACATGTCCTCTTGAACCTTACTGTTCATAGGTCCTGATTCAGGAAAGCATTCCTATTTTGAAAGGGCACTTAAACATCTGCTTAAAGTTCAACATAGGCTTAAGTCCCACTGAAGTTAAATTAAGCACATAATTAAGTGCCCTTCCTGAATTGACACCATAAATTACTCCTGAATCTTTTAGTGGTCTAGGGGAAATCAGATGTAGGGATGACTAGAATAGACTTAACTACTGTTATAGTTACAGTTTAGGTATCTGTTAGAGGGGAAGGCTAGATACATTTCAGTTGATCGTGATTCATGGTCCCAGGAACCAGTGACCATTTGCCCAGACTTTTCTGCTGTCTTTATTTGCAATTCCCTTGTATCATCAGTCTCTCTCTATTTTTCAAGATACCACACTGGCTATCTGTTAAGTAGGTCAGTACCATTATTCCCATTTTACAGAGGAGGAAACGAAGGCACAGGCTAAGCAACTTACTCAGCTTCCCACAAAGGAAACTATAAACTGAATACAGTTCTTCTGCTTCCCCATCCTGTACCTTGACTGCAAAACCAGCTGTCCTGTGCCATCAGTCTGAGGCTTTTTTCTTAATTATGACATCACAGGACTTATTTGTCTTGAGCTTTAGAACTTCTTCTAACATGGTGCCATTTCTACAGATACGGCATATAGTATTTTTTCTCTACAGATTCTTTGCTGCTTTTACAGATCCAGACTAACACGGCTACCCTTCTGATACTCTCTACAGATAGTGATTATTTCCCATGAAGCAAGGCAGAGATCCAGCCATAACAGCCAGACTAGTACTGGACTATGGTTTTAACAGTGCGAGGGGTTGCCATGTCTAGCAACCTTCGCAATTCAAAATGAGAGGTTTCTATTTGGCCTCCTGAGAAGCATATTCAGTTATTCAATCTGGCAGTACAATGCAGATGGGAGAATAAATGGGAGTCTGCTGCTCCAAAACCACTGTGGGGCTGCTCCAATGGGACTTGTTCCCTAGGAGAGGAAGAATAGTGTGACAGAGCAGAGATTGCATGCAATGCAGGGAAAGTCAGATATGGAATGTTCTGCATCTGATAGAAGGCTACATAGGCTGCAGGCAGCCTCTCTTTTCAGCAGAATAGAAATCCTCAAAAAGTAGCACCTGAAAAAGGAAAAACAAGAAGGGTTTTTGAAAGCTTAAGAAAAAAAGTTGTTCCCAAATTAATTTTTATTATCTCATACTTAGTATACCGGTAAACTGAGAATTAGCAAACCAAAAACAAACAACTGGAGCAATTTTAACCCTGATGAAACTCCACGAGAGTTAGTACCATTACATTCACGATATATTTGACCTGCTCTCTAATTTTTATCTTCATTCAAGGGGACAAAACTTGGTTTTGTTTTTGCAATGTACACAGCTAGGGAATACTCAGAAGCTCTGAGCGTCCAAAGTACTTAGCACTCCCATCAGCTCTAGGTAAAAAACTCTAAGGATTGCAGTTTCGTAAGATCTGCTAATTCAGAGAGCTTCCAACTCTGAAAAACAACAGATGAAACACTGGGAAAGACGTGTTCTAAAGAAGAGAAGGGAAAGTATGCAGGCCACTAATCAGCTGGCATCTGAGGAGAAATAAAAAAAGATTAGGGGAGCACATGTACTACATCAGATAAGTAACAAATAGCAAAGAGCTGAGCTTAGCTGTTTTATCTGACTCACAGGAGGTGGTACCGGAAGGGACGCTTAAGGAGTCAATGAGAGAATGAGATTCCCGAGAAGCCAGACAGACTTGCTCTTTTTTCCAGTTCTAGCAACATAATGGATGTAAATTTGAGACATTAAGTGAATCATTCTAATTTTTAAAGCGTGAGGAGAGAGGAGCCTACTGCTCAGAGCAGGAGTGTTTCCCCAGAACTCCTGCCAAGCTGTTAAAGAGCAGCCAATTTAAGTGCTTTATAAGCATTTCTGTGGGACTGTAAATATCATGTTCAGTGGGGAGCACTGCTGTTGGAATACAGAACCAAAATCAGCAATAAGCAGGGCAAACAGCTACTTTTGTCCACATGCCTCTACTTCTCAAATTCTAAAATAGGTTCCCTACTCCAACATGCCGCGGAATTATCCACACGCACTCTTGTCCAACTCAGTGGATTTTCTAGTGGTAATGGAATTGCTTCAGCAAAATACAGGCTACTCTGACCTCCATGGAAGGAAAAGGTTACACTCTTCTCAAAGATGGATATGTCTGATGGCTGTGTGATAGAAAAGCTATCTGGAAAGGGACACAAAAATGTCAGAACTGTGGTGAATGACTAGCCTAAACAAAACCTGTCCCTAAAGAAATCCTCAACAGCTGTGATGCCATGGAAAGAAAAATCAGATAGGGGATTGTAAAATTGTGGATTGCCAATAAGCTACCATATGTACAAGTGAGGAATATGAAGGAAGTAGCCAAACACACAGCAGCAGAACAGAAGAGCCAAATAAAGACAGCTGGACTCCAACTTCCTGTGGCTCCAGTGACTCCCGCAGCCCTATAGAGCTGCTAAAAAGTCTCCATACAGCCTCAGCTCAGAATGCCTACAAAACTTTTCCTGGGTCTGACCAACACTAACTTAGTTCTGAATTTTCCTGTATTTTTGGGTGCTCTCTCTTTATGATTACAACATTCCAGCAAAGTTCTTACCCTTAAGCTACTGTTACGCACCTTCAACATAATCTCCAGCTTAAAAAAAAAATTCCTGGGAATTTTATATTTCTAATATGACATTGTATTTAAGCAAACACAAAAGTCATTGCTCCAGTAAAAGATATTGCAAATGAAATTATATGGGCCTCTAAAAATTGTGTCATACTTAAAACTATTGCTTCACAGTTACATCTGGGAAAAGTTAAATATAATTATATTACTTTTATTCACAGTCTTTCACCTGCAAAAGCCACTAACTCCTGGAATGGGAAATTATTATTTAAACCTGACAAATTGCAAAAATTTAAGTGAGCTTGTTTCTGAAGTTTATAAATTTGATGCACAAAGCTATGCCAAAACAGAAATAAAAATTATAAACAGCCATAATAGACAAAAGGTACAGCTCCTTTAAATTGCTGAAGTGAGGATTGATTCATGATTTTGCATTACCAAAATGGGCTCACAAGAAAACAGTCATTCCGGCTTTTAATGCAAGATTCATTCTTGGGGAGGGAAGTATGACTTAGTGGATAAAACACACAGGTCTTCCACCTTTGCTCAAGGCCATCCCAATGTCCTGAGTAAAATTAGATTGATGACCTCGATTTATCAATATAGAGTGGCAGATTCAGCTAAGGAGAGATCCAGGGAGCAACATACAGACACAGAATATTTTCCCTAGAAGCAGCAAAACCTTTATGAAAGGGACAAGAGAGAGGAGTGATCATATTGCAGTCTAGATATTTAATCACTTGACAAGATATGAGATAAGTAAGATGAATTTTTGTTTCTGGGTTTTTCATTTAAAAAAAAAAAAAAAGCCAGCCATAGAATTAGGACAATGGGCCCAGGGGGGTGGGAGTGGGGGGTTTGAAGATCACAATCTGAAAGAAAAAACACAACTCTTTTTTCTTTAGCAATAAAAAGTTACAATGTGGTAAGGCAGCCTAGCCAGTAACAATGTGTATCTGCATTAGTACATGTTCTAATATAGACACATAGGATGTGACATACAGATCCTTAATTCAGGAAAAATACTGGCAATATAGAATAGTTTTGTACAGGAAAGGAATAATTAATTATAATTGGAGATACATTTCCATTGTTTTCAAGAGAAAACCTCTTTACCATTAATAGAGAAGGATGGCTTTGTCATTAAGGCCCTGCACTGGTACTCAAAGTCTGGGTTAAATTCCTGGCTCTGCTACAGGTCTCCACAGGTAAATCACACTCTCTCTCTGTCTTGGTTCCCCATTTGTAAAATGAGGGGTAATGCAACTTCTTTTCCCGGTCACCTTTACCTGTCTTGTCAACTAAACTCTAAACTCCTTAGGACATAGACTGTCTCTTACTATGTGTATGTAAAGTGCCTAGCACAAATGGGATCTCTGAGTCCTCTAAATACTATCATAATACATAAATAGTAACAAAAATCCAGCCACTCTATGTGTCCCTTAGTAATTAAATGTCCCAAATTACACAATGTAATATTTCAACATTATAATACAAAGGAATCCATGTAAAACACAGGCAAACAGACAAAGTTTTCTTTCTACACTGATTTTGTTGTTCAAATTGCCCAGTGAATTCCCCTCCCCCGACTCTTCAAATGCACAACCACATCTCTTTCTAACCATGTAAAGAGCATTTACTACACATCAATGAAACTTTGTCAAACTGTATCAAGAATTACACAGGCAGGACACTGGCACATGTACATTATGCAGTTTATGTTCCTGCTCTCTGCTGTGATACTGTGTGCAAATGTGACATTAAATGAACAATCCAAGAGTAAGGGAACAACAGGTTTTGATATTATTAGTTTGCTATTGTTTTCCTTTGCAACCCCCCACAGTATAACATGAAAACACTGGATGTATTTAACATGTGCTAATATTCCTATTTTTTCCCTACAGATATTGGATAATGAGCTTTTGAAATTTTTAAATAAAAACCTGGGAATAATATGCATCACAAAATCCACCATTATAATTAGCATCTGAGTTAGCAGAGAGACTAAAAGCTGAAGGAATATGCATGAACTATATTCTCTGCTCCACAGATGGTACCATTGAGTCAAATTCAAGAGCAGCATGGAGTTTGTACTGTTTGATGTACTGGTTCTGTACAATTCAGTCTCTAGGGCTCCAGTACTTACAAGTATTTATGAACATGCTTAATTTACGCATGTGTTTAAAGTCAACTGCATGTTTACGTGTTTGTAGGAAGAGGGCCTTTAGCAGAGCTGTCAGTCTGGCATTGCTTTCAGTTTAGAACAGGGCAAGGGAAATCGATCCTGCCAGGCACCAAACAGAGCAAGCTTCTCAGAGCACAGAATAATCCTGCATTGTTATACCTTTGTTAGTGTACCCAGCCAGAAGTTCCAAAACAGTAACACCCCCCCAAAAAAAAAAATTGGTAAAGAGCACTTCTGAAAACACCAGAATGCCTCAGAACAAGCGCCAAACCACTCAGACAGAGCAGCATCAGCAGGACCAGGGGACCGCTTGAAAGAAAACAAATAACTGAAACAACATTCTGTCTTCAACTGTGTATATTGAGAATTTCCAGTTTCACACAATTCCCTAAGAGAGATTGTTAACCTACATTTTTTAAAGCATGGCCAATTTAAACATAATTCTTTTGACAAGCCTACATGATCCATCATACAAACCTTTATGTATAAGGCAGGAACTACTCACACAAGTAAGGAGTGCTCACAAGAGGTTGCAGGATCAGGCTCTTAACCCCTTAAAACCTCTCAACCACTCACTGGGACTAAGCTTAGATAGAGTGGAATGTAGTATTACCTTTGTTACCATGTTTAATTTTATAATGGTTGTATGTACTGTTTTAGGGCTAATCCCACCATTTGAAATCAGTGGCAAAAACTCTAATCAATTATCCTACAAGGTGCTTAGTACTCAACTCCTGTTGAAGTTGAGGAAAATTCAGGGAATATCTGCAATGTAAGCTCTGGGTTAGAAGAACTCAAGTTGGCAGTCCCTGAACTTGGTAACCTAGGGCTCAAGCATCTACTCTCATTTGTAACTCTAAGTCAGGAACCACTGAACCCTTGGTCTCACTGGTGCTCCAGTGTCTCCACTGCATTACGTGGAACTGAGTCCAACCACCCATATCCCAGACTACCTAGCACCCTCCCAAAATGAGTCCACTCTAGCTCTTTGCCTCTGATGCAGTGTGGCAAAACCTCAATGTCTATTAAGTTTGACTGTCCAGAGGATAAATCAGCTCATGGGATACTTCTGGCACACTCTCAGAGCATAAGTCCAGTGGGGCTGTGTGTACATTGCTAGACAACAGGGTTTGAACCCTGGGTCCCGGCTTGACTCAGGCTCAGACCTCCTCCCTGTGGGATCCTGGGACCCTGCCAATGCAATGTGTGTGTAGATGGAAGGGGAGGAGGTTAGGTTTGAGCCTGAGTTCAAACCCCAAACTTTCAAATATCTAGGGTGTAGTGTGAGTCTGCAAATCCTCATTTCTCTATTGCATGTGGTTTTTAAGGGACTCAGCAGTAGACACTAAAGAATTTTTAGGGAGAGAGAGGTAATTGGGGGTGTTTAAGGTTGGGTTTTCTCATTTAAAATGTAAGAAAATTCAGTCCTTCTGCTTACATTTATGTGGGGTTTACATGACTGGAAAGAATATTAGCTTATTTCACAAGAAACCAAAGACATTTTTGGACTGAGTAGATATTGTATTGAAACAAGTATTTCATTCTCTTCACAATTACAACCTTTAAAATAAGTAGGCAACTAACTAGACAGGAAATATTCAGATCCTTCAGAGACACTTGCACAGGAAAGTAGCAAGCTGTAGTTCTTAGATTTAAAGCTCATGGATTCCCCCATATTGGGAACAGCTGGTAAAAATAATCATTTGGCAAGGTCTGCCAAGGGCTAGAAACGTATTTGCTATGGTAGATTACATGCTTTAAACCAAATTGATACATGAAACAGACAAATATTCAGATGAGTAGGTTTTATAAAAGATTAGGAAGTATATCAATAAATACTAACACACACTTCTACCTTTTCAAGGAAACAATTTACACTTCATTTTTTCATCTTTTCCTCACAGATTTACCTACTTGCAGGAAGCATAGGTATTCCAGTTTGTAATTATCAAGCAGAATGCATCATCAGCATGTATGCATGCCCTCTGAAATGGTGGTTGAAGCATGAAGGGACATAAGAATCTTTAGTGCATCTGGCATGTAAATACCTTACAATACTGGCTACAACCATGCCATGTGAAAACCTGTTCTCACTTTCAGGTGACGTAAATAAAAAGCAGGCAGCAGTATCTCCCGTAAATGTAAACAAACTTGTTTCTCTTAGCAATTGCCTGAACAAGAAGTAGGACTGAGTGGACTTGTAGGCTCTAAAGTGTTACATTACATTAAAAAATAAATCTTTTTTGTACATAATTCTATATTTATCTTGAAAGTTTAACTTACAAAGCGATTGCATTACAGTACTTCTATTAGGTGAATTGAAAAAGAATCTTGTTTTTTACAGTACAAATATTTGTAATAAAAAATAAAGTGACCACTATACACTTTGTATTCTGTGTTGTAATTGAAATCTATGAAGATGTAGAAAACATCCAAAAATATTTAAATAAATGGTATTCTATTACTAAAAGTGATTGAGATTATATATTAGGGCTGTCAAGCAATTTTAAGACATTATCAAATAGACAACATGCACTTTTGCAGTGCCTTATGGTGCAGCTGAAGGCCACAAATGACAATACAAAAACTTTCTTACTTCTAAAAGCAGAGACAAGCATTTCCAGGGTTAGTTACTGGTCACACAAAGAAAACACTCACTTCAGAAACTCTCAATTTTTCCTCTTAGAGTCATAGAATATCAGGGTTGGAAGGGACCTCAAGAGATCATCTAGTCCAACCCCCTGCTCAAAGCAGAACTAATCCCCTCTTATTCATTCAATTTGTGTATTACAAGACTGCAATTACCTAACTGTCTTAATGAATCATTTTAGTCTTTTTTACTATAGTTTGGTAGAAAAAGATAAGCTCATGTTTGAAAGTATTTTGGTCTAGAGCTGATTGAAAGCCATTATTAAAGTTTTCACAAATATATGTGGCATTATAATTTTTCATTGTATAGGTTTTGAAACAATTTTTTATTCAAAACAAATTGAGGGATTTTCCCCCCCTCAAGTTGGAGGTTTTGGTTATTCCTCCCACCCTCGCATTCCCTCCCCCCCCCCACTTAAAAAAGTGGAAAGGAAAAAAGTGGGAAGAAAATGAGGAAAACCCCCAAGAATGAAAAAGGAAAGAAAATTTTTGTTTATATTTTTGTAGAAAAACCCAAGTTTTCAGAAAATTGAGGGATGGGGGAAAAAGGCAAATTTTCCAAAAAAGGTTTAAAAAATTGGCCTGCCCTAATTTGCTCACATTTTTAAAGCAACACACACTCAAAGTTATCAAAGCTCCTATCTCCTACAAGAAAAAAACCACACGTGTCTCATATCAAGACCTTGTCAGATGGAGACCTAAGTCCTTAAAATGACACTAATTTTAAACACCCAGGACTCCAGCTCTGTCTCCTTCACATTTCTACCTTAACAGTTCAGGCAGGGATTCCACATATCTTTTTCTGGGTTTATTTTTTGTCATCAGGATGTTTAAGTTAAAACCAAAAATCAGAATCCTTACCATTATACCACTTGTTTCCTAAAGATATACAGGCATCTTTTAGTATCTAACCCTTGATAAAACATTGCAGCCTAACTTATAAAAAAATGCACTATGTCCAGTTATGAGTACATCGAACCCTTATGTATGTGTAATTGCAGCAGGTGTCTGACAAACTCACATTCAATAGCTACAATCAATTCCAAATTGTAAGTTGTATAGGGGCTAACCAGGGCTGGATTAAGCAAAACTACAGCCTGAGGCACACCATGATGTGGGAGATTCCAGATAGGGGCTGGACCGTGGGATGGCAGATACCCATTAAGATGCCTGGGTCAGTTCACTCTGGTCAGAACTTGTTTCAGGCTGTCTGAAAACTCAGGCAGACATTACTACAATCGTTACACTCAGGTCACATTTTCTAGCTTCTCTCTACCACCAGGGCTAGAGACTTAGCTGCATTAAAAAAAATTTTAAAAAAAAGTCAAACTTTGATGTAATCACATGACTCCAAGAGAGGAGAGACATAGTGCCTCTGCTTTAATCTGACCCTCAGTCCTACCATTTGGTTCTTCACAAAAGCCTAGTCCAAGGTGTTACTGTTTGAATATAGGAAAATATTTACTAATATAGAACCTTGAAAGACAATATAGAATATTTAAATCCATGCTCAGACACTAAAGATTATTGGACTCATACAAGAACGTAAGTTAGATGGATACTCATTTAACAAAAGTTTTTCAGAGCCTTATGTTAAGTAACATGAAGTGCCCATACTCTCCATGACTGCCCACAACCCCAGCTCTTGTCTGGCTCTAAGGGTCAGAACTAAACATTGCTACTCCACCAAAATAGTAGAAGAGGCCCATGCACGGTGTAAGGGAGGGTGCATCAGAGGTACAAGAAGTAATTTGACTGGGGGTCCACTGTGAAAGTGGAACTCCTCCAAGGTATGGGGGCAGGGGCAGTCACCCATGTTATGTGAGTTTAGGACTAGCATTTTAGCTAATTAAGAGCACCCACCAGGCAGGCATGAAATCTGTAACTGAAAATTGTTCCCTATTATAAACTGGCATGATGCATTTCACAGTACTCTCACTAATGTATATTTAAAATTAAACACAGTACTGTGCAGGTTGCTCAAAAGGAATCCTCTAAGGGCTTGTCAAGTGGCAATCTATGCATCGGCGGTCAGTTTAGCGGGTCACCCTTTATCAACAGTTATCATTACAATGGTATCACAGCAAACAGCAGTGCTGAAATTTCTATTAACTTTCTACACATATTTTGCTTGCAATGCGCATCAAATGTGTCACCCGCTAAACTGACCACAGATTGTTCTCCCATCGACTCCTGTACTCCACTGGATTGAGAAGAGTAAGAGGAGTCGATGGGAGAGTATCTCCCATCAACATCACATAGCATGGACCCCACGGTAAGTAGATCTAAGCTACACTAATTTGAGTTACGTAATTAGCGTAACACAAATCACACAGCTTAGATCAAATTTCCCCTGTAGTGTAGACGAGTCCTAAGAGGATAATGCAAAAGAAGTTTCCCCTACTAATATGAACTCTCTCTGCTGAACAGTAACCTGAATTCTCAAAGTAGTATTAAACAGCAGTCTGTGGATAGTCCTTTCCCTGCCACAATATCAGCATCCCTTATCTAATCCTCTCTCTTTCCAAGAAATCTAAAATGACTGAAATACTTATTGTAACCCATTTCTCTAATGGGAGACCCCCACTCCCACATTAGTAGCTCTTTCAAATTAGCTATCTTTACAGTGTATTAGGATTTCAAATTGCATTAATATTCATTTGAATGGCACTAAGGATGTGTTAGCCACCTAAGTGTTATATTCAAAGCAATGCAAAACATTGTCGCAAAGCGCTTGTATAATATAATATTCAGGGCAGTTCTGGTTTCCAGCTCACTTTCAGCTCTGCTTCTGTGCCTAACAGCATTCATTTCTAAGCAATGTAATGACTATCTGAACACATTTCTTATGGAAATGTGTGCATTGTCATCTCATGACTGATAATCATAGAGTTTTCATGTTACTTTGCACTTGGATCCTTGCCCCTCTACGCTCCAATTGCACAACAGTGTACAGTCATTTGCAAAATAGTCTTCGAAATGCAACAAAGGGAAATACTTTCTGACTAATGCTGGGTTTTTTTTTCCAATTATCTGCATACAAGCTTGTTTTCAGCAAGCAGGGTTGGGCCAATAAAAACATGCTCAGGAAGGTGAAGTCAGGTTACTGGAGATCAGCATCAAAAATGGGTGTTAATATGTTTAGAAAACCTCAAATTGATAGGATCCTTCCAATGTAACTTGGAGGGGCTGAGGAGAAATACTGCAGTGCTCAAAAAAATCCCAAACCCTTTATCAAGAGTTATCATTACAATGGTATCACAGCAAACAGCAGTGCTGAAATTTCTATTAACTTTCTACACATATTTTGCTTGCAATGCGCATCAAAGATTCATGGTTTTCATACCTTGTCATCATGTGTCTGTGACTGAACTGATAAGACATATACAGCCATATTCTGAGAAGCAAGAAAACAGGAGAAAAACAAGGCAGTTGTTCTCTGGAGTAATGCATTGCATGGGAAATAAAAGATTTTAGGGCAGAAACAAAAAAAAAAGACAGACATTCTAATTGCACCAAAAGCTGTCTTGTGTGCATACATTAACAGACCCCCAAAATAACGGTTTAGCATAGGGTAGTTTCCAAGTGCATTATCTAAAATGCATTAACCACTACTATAGGACAAATGTCAGTACAAGGAGAAACAGATTGTGACAGTACAGGCCGAAAATGTGTGATGTATGCAACACTTCATTGTGCCATGAACTATTTTAAATAAGAAAATAAATACATGATGGAATATACGGGAGTTAAAAGTGTCCAGCGAGGGTTGGAACACGATCTTGTGATTAAAGCCTTGGACTGGCATTTAGAGTTCACAGAAGAAGTCCGCTGCCATGGACTTCTTGTGTGAACTCAGGCAAGTCACTTAATCTTTCTGTGCCATGGGGAAGATGGCAATAACATTTCCCTTCCTCACAGAGGATAAATTTATAAATGTTTGTGAGGCACTCAGATATTACAAAGATGGGGGCTGTAAGTTCCAATAAAACATTTGTTTCTCTGCCTTGGATTCTGTATATATGTACAGAAAATTTTAGAAATGCGAGAAGATTTAAGGCAGCATTTCTCAAACTTTTGTACTGGTGACCCCTTTCACATAGCAAGCCTCTGAATGCAACCCCTCCCTTATCAATTAAAACACTTTTTAATGTATTTAACACCATTATAAATGCTGGAGGCAAAGCAGGGTTTGGGGTGGAGGCTGCTTGCGACCCCCATATAATAACCTCATGACCTCCTGAGGGGTCCCAACCCCCAGTTTGAGAACACCTGGTTTAAGAGATGACTAGTATTCTTTACAATATCCCTCTGCTTATAAAACCAAGCTACTTTATAAGGAGCCTAACTGTACAAGCTTCAGGAGAAGCAAAATATTTTTTTCATTTTGACAGACCTACTTCAGACCAAGATGTTTTGTTTTGTTTCATTTTAATTGAACAGAAACTTGCATATATTGGATGATGGGTCAAGAAGCAAATATTTCTCAATTTGTTTTATAATTGGCTGCTGTTTGAATTGTATCAAATTAGCAATGTTCAAATAAGCCCTTGAAGAGAGAGATTAGAGAGTGAAGTGCAACAGCCCAAGGCGCATGATAGTTGATATATAGTTATCACTACCTTATAGGTGACATACATTTCTACATACTTACTGCTATTATACATATTATATTACATACTGTGTCATATACACATGATGTTAAGCCAATACACTTCATATTAAATATAGCACCTTTGATCTGCAAAGAGATTTACCAAGATGGAGCAATGTATGCTGAATCCTGTAATCTCCAGAAGCTGTAGATCTCTAGAGAGACATAAGGAGCCAAAATATACTCCACTTTATGCAAATTAAATGTGCCCAATGGAATCCCAGAAAGCTGCTGATGCAGAAATTATTTGGGCAAAGTTTGGGCCTCCAACGTTAAGGGACAGAAACATATAGAAAATGCACAATTGAAAAGCTTCCCATCCCTGAAAATGTAAAACTTTCTCAAACTTGTTCTCTCCGCCTGTCATCACCTATCCCCAACTACTAATCTCTATTCCAAATTCCTCAGTTCTGCTCCCCACACTGTCAGTGGGAGTATTGCAACTGACATAAATACAAGTGCAATCAGGCACACAGAATGGACACTGAAGTGGGATATTTCATGGAAGAAATATTTCAGAATTGACCTTACTATGCTAATGCAGTAAGTGAAGTTTGTAGTTGGGGGATGAGGGCGAGAAAGGGTTGATCAATAACTCCTAAAAATAGTTTTCCTTGTGTAGAAGATACAGTTTTGGTAGGTAGAAATGGAGGTGTAACCCATGGATGAGTGTGTATTACAGGACCTCTTCTATAGCTGACCTGCAGAGGATACAAGTCTGGTACTGCCCCAGCTAGAGAGCTGTAGATCAAGCTGTAGCAGTTCACAGTTTTAGCTCTGGAAATCATTAATTCAATCCCCAGTATGTTGACCAAGTAGGGTTGTCAACTTTCTAATTGCACAAAACAGAACACTGCAGCTCCACACTCTGCCCCAAGGCCCTGCTCCATCAACCCACTAGCTCCATCCCCAACTCCCTCCGTAGCTCACTCTCCTCCACCCTCACTCACTTTCACCAGGCTGGGGTAGGGGATTGGGGTGCAAGAGGAGGGCAGATAAGAGCTCTGGCTGGGGGCATGGATTCTGGGGTGGGGCTGGGGATGAGAGGTTTCGGGTGCAGGAGGGGGCTCTGTGCTAGGACCAGGGGTGGGATGTGCGTGGTGGGGGGGGAGGGGGTTCAGGCGCCAGGAAGGAGTTTGGGTGCAGGAAAGAACTCCAGGCTGGGGCAGGAGGTTAACATGCAGGGAGCGTGAGGGCTTCAGCTGGGGGTGTGGGGTCTGGGTTAGGATCAGAGATGAAGGGTTTGGGGTCCAGGAGGGGCCTCAGGGCTGGGTGGGATACAGGCTCTAGGAAGGAGTTTGAGCACTGGAGGGGATGCTGGGCTGGGGCAGAGGGTTGGGGTGTGGGAGGAGGTTCAGGGTCCTGGAGGCGCTTGCCATGGTTTCCAGGAAACGGACACCATGTCCCTGTGGCCTCTTGTCATAAACAGATAGCTAAGGGTTAATGTTCTTTTACCTGTAAAGGGTTAACACAGGGAACCAAACACCTGACCAGAGGACCAATCAGGAAACAAGACTTCTTCAAATCTGGGTGGAGGGAAGTTTTGGGTGTGAGTTCTTTGTCTTGGGTCTGACTCTCTTGGCTCTGAGAGTGATTTTTCTATCTCCAGGCTTTCTAATCTTCTAATTACAAGTTGTAAGTACAAGGATAGTAAGACAATAAGTTTATATTGTTTTTCTTTTGTATTTACATGTGTGTAGTTGCTGGAATGTTTTAAATTGTATTCTTTTTGGATAAGGCTGTTTATTCCTTTTTTCCTTTAAGCAATTGACCCTGTATATTGTCACCTTAATACAGAGATATTTTATGTCCTTTTTCTTTCTTTTTATATAAAGCTTTCTTTTTAAGACCTGTTGGAGTTTTTCTTTAGTGGGGACTCCAGGGAATTGAGTCTGCAGCTCACCAGGGAATTGGTGGGAGGAAGAAGTCAGGGGGAAAATCTCTTTGTGTTAGATTTACTAAGCCTGACTTTGCATACCCTCAGGGTGAGGGGGAAGAGAGATTAACTCTCTCGGTACTTGTGTTTCCAGGACTGGAAGCAGGGAATCTCCTAGGTTCGTCCAGGGAGGAGAGCCTGGGAGGAAGTAACAAGGGAACAAGGGGAGGGGGTTATTTCCCTTTGTTGTAAGACTCAAGGCATCTGAGTCTGGGGGTCCCCCAGGGAAGGTTTTGGGGAGACCACAGTGAGCTAGGCACTGTATAATTCCTGGCTGGTGGCAGCAATTACCAGGTCCAAGCTGGTAACTAAGCTTGGAGGTTTTCATGCTAACACCCATATTTTGGATGCTAAGGTCCAGATCTGGGAAGAAATGTTATGATACCTCTAGGCGCATGGGCAGACAGGGAGGCTCCGCGTGCTGCCCTTGCACCCACAGGCGCCATCCCTGCAGCTCCCACTGACTACGGTTACTAGTCAATGGGAGCTGTGGAGCTGGCGCTCCAGGTGGGGACAGCATGCAGAGCCTCTCTGGCCACCTATGCGCCTAGGGGCTTCAGGGACTTAGCATCCGCTTCTGGGAGCCACACAGAGCCAGGTCAGCAAGGGAGCCTGCCTTCGTCCCAAACTCCTGCTGCGCCGTCAACCAGATTTTTCAATGGCCCTGGCAGCGGTGCCAACTGGATCCACCATGGTCGATTTTTGACCGAGCGTTCTGGCTGAAAACCAGATGCCTGGCAATTCCATGACCAAGATGGAGGCTGTCAGGTAGACCCAAAGCTCTCTATCTAAGGCTGTAAAAAATAATAATGTTCGGCAGAGCAGATACAGAGATGGATCTGGAATACATGCTCAGCAGTGGGTTACAAAGACATGCAGGAAGCAGAACCAATTTCTGGAGGAAGCAACAAAGCTGAACAGTGAACAACACAAGTGCTTCTAACTCTTCAGTAGCTCATTGTGCCAGACAAAAACAGCAGCTCTAGTGCTAAGAGCATTAACACAATATGCACAGACAATAATGAATGTAAATATTATTCCAATATGCCTGAGAAGCTGACAGATATTTGCAATAACCAATTTAATGGAAAGAGGCAAGGGAACTGTAAATTCAGATAGATGTGGAGTGTGGGGAAGGTTAGACACACAATACTATTAAAGGGAGAGACATCCCCTTCTCAGTGAACTGGAAAGCTGTAGGAGAGCCTTCTGCTAGAACAGGAGTGTAAATATGCTAATTAAACTAACTCCTATTTTCTAGCACAATAAGGTTTAAAGCACACTGGTTCTTCATTCTATTTTACAGTTTCTCTGAGAAAACTAGAATGAAAGAGGACACAAGACAGATTCATCATACGTAGTAAAGGTCCCAAGCAGAAATTTCTAAACACTGAGGTCTAGAGCCTCCAAAGAAATTTAAGCACTGGAACGTCCACCAATTTCAATCTAACATTTAAATACCTTTGAAAATCTGGGCTGAGTGAGTTTCATGCTTGTGCAACACTTATTCTCATTTCTATCCTACAGCCAGATTTACAGCACAATAAACTAGAATCATGGGTGCCCAACACCACTTAAAATTAAGCCTTAGCCTCGCCTCGGTGGTGCACAGGCCTTGTGTTGGGTCTCTGGATAAGGGTGAACTTCACCCAAAGTGAACATATCCCTAATAAGAGAATGCTTCATGCTAGCAAACCTTAGGAAATACCCTCCTGGGGTTTCCCTCAACAATAAATACTTAGAACTCGCCTTGCTCTTTTCATTTGTGGATCCCTGCAGGCTTTGAGAGATTCTTATGGATCGCACTGAATAATAAGAGTTGATCAAAAATATTTTAAACTGGCAAATTTCAATGCAATTCCTCAATTTCTGATGAGAAAAGGGCTCATCATTTTCAAACATTACCTCATTTTTCAACCAGTCACAGAGTTGCTTGGAAAAATTCAATATTCAACAATAGAAGTAAGTGAACTTCTTGGGGAAATCGTACCATTTTCCAACCAGCTCCACTGACAAAGCCAGGAACAAATTAAGAGCACTCTCTTATGCCAAGCCTCAAACGAGGACACCCATCTTTTTTTGCAATATATTAACATACAAGGGTTTGCTTTTGTTAGCCTGCAAATGCCTTGATTTATCATCAGTGTAGTAATGACCCACTAAGAAGGAGTAGGATTTAGAAACAGTGTGACAGGGAAAGAAGCAAGTTCTGGCTAGTATGGTGTTTATTTCCATCATTGGCAACATGTAAAATCCAGATGGGGGTGGGTATGAAGAACAGGGAACTGCAGTCCAGTTTGATTAATATCATCCCACTGGATTTGTACCTGAATCCCCAGGACCTAGGACGGCACAGATGCAATGCAGTGTAGTACAACTGATTTACTACATCCATCATCTTTCCATCTCACCTTTTTACTGGAAATCCTAAGCAAGCATCCTACAGCCTGGAGTGAAGAGAATTTGCCCCAGCCATAAAAATGTGTTAAAAATTAATATTTCAACTTGAGTTGAGGGCTCAAAGGCTCAGGAAAAGAGGAAGCAATGAGGTTACTTCCCCCACCAATTTACTCATCTGTTGTCCAGTTCACCTCATTCACACTTAAAATTCAGTACTTTTAAATAGAGTATTTTTTCACTGAAAAAATGCCAATTAATCAAAGCCACAACTGGTGACAAAATACCCAATTAAATATTTCAGTAAATAAAGGGTTCAGATTGTCAAAATATTAAACATTTTGAACATTAAAAAACAACTTCTGGTTCAAACAAACAACTTTCTGGTTATAAATTTTAGCGAATTTTAAACTAAAAGGGTTAAAAAAGGAAAAGAGTTAAAAAGAATCGAAGCAAGAATGTTTCACTGGCCCCCCAAAAAATTCAGATTTTTGATTCACAAAGATTTCAAGATTGACCTTCTCATTCCATTTGAGACGAGAGAAATTTTCAAAGAGACAGAAAAAACAATTTCCCACCCAGTCTTTTAAACCCCTTTCCATTCCACCTTTACAGTTTACAAACAAAATTCTGTTGTTTTCTTTTTTGCCCTGCTAAGGTAAGAACATAACTAACTATGCACATGCCGTGACACCCATTAGTGTACCTTAGGTATTCACACACATAATTTAGGTGCAAGTAAATATATGTGCACTACTATCTTCGAAATTCTGACCCTGTGTTTTAATTCAAAAATGATTTGAATAAAAAAAGGCACCACAGGACAAATCCATATCCTCCTGAAATCAATTAATTTGGATCCAGGCCTGTATTAGTAGTTATTTTACATTGTCACTTGAATTTTATACCCAATGACAAGAAGGACACGTACTGTCAGTACTGCGTCGGAATACAAAACTCCTTAATTTCAATGGGCAGAGTGGGCCCTTGCATATATTTGTAACAGCTCAATATAGTTGATAAAAGGTACCATCCTATAAACCAGAATAAAAAAATCTCACCAGTTAAAGATGTAGGACATTATGTGCATAAACAAACGGCTAGTATACAAAAACAGCTGTTATCTAAAATCACAAAACAACTGCAGACTCGGCATTAGTAAACGGCACAGATGTATCACACTAAAAAACCTTTGGATCCTAGAGGGCAGAGAGATTTAAAGGGAAGTTATTGTGCAAAGCTGCATATGAGCAAATGTTGGATTTTCATATCCTCACGCTACTGAACTCTATCACATATGGGGGTTCACCCACAACTTGATGGTCGAAGATTCTCTTGCATTCCGATATCAAATCTCAGAACAATAAGTACAATCCGCTCAAATTAACTAGCCTCCTCCATTACTCAAAGAACGAAGTTTGCTTTGTTTGGAAAGACTAAAGATTTGGGGCCAGACTCTGCTCAATGTTACGTTGGTGTTATTGAGATCAATCAATCAACTGAAGTAAATGGAATTGCATTGAATTTTCACTAATGTAACAGTAGAATCTGGCTGTTAAATCAACATCTGGTTCTGCAATCAGCTGTCTAGATAGAGTCTGGAAGGAAAAAAAAGCAGCACTCACAACTGTGTACTTATGTATGTGTTTGGGAGGGGGAGCTACACTAGTAATTATGGACAATTTTGCACACAGTGGTCATATTTTTCTGCACAATACCCATTTTTCTTTTTGAAAGCATACTGCTAGTTTTGTGGTTCCTGAATAAGAAAAAAGGTGCACTGGATATCCATTGTACAAAGAGAGGAACCATTACCATTTTCTCCCATGCAGTAAACATCTTTTGTTTAGAAAAGGATTTAAATGGTTTATCGGACAGATCCTCAGCTGGTTACTAGTTATTGTCCCATTGACTTCTTCAGCTGGTGCAAATTGCCATAGTTCCATGGATCTGCCCCTTTAAACTATTTAGAATGCTATTATACAAGGTTATTCACAATATTGCTTTTGCATAGGCCAATCTGCAGACTAATCTGAACAGAATTAATTTATGTCCCAAATTAGACATTTTTCTCCATAACCTTGAAATTGGTATTTGATGCAGTATGAGAATGTGCATAATAAATTATCATAATCAACAATGTGAAAGGTTGTAAAGACAGCTACTCACCATTACAGAAACTGGGCAGTTGGCCAGCAAGAGAAAACAAAAAATCAATAGGTATTAAATTATCACCAAAAGTTATGAATAGTTGGCAGTACTAAAGGTCAGTGACCAAACATCTGACACACTACATAATTCTGCCATATAAACCTTTCTGAAATCAAGGGATTTCGTAACTGCACTTGGTTCTCAATTACTGTGACATTTATTGTGAGGTGCCATTGACCTTGTGCTGATACTGTAGCCACATAATAGTTAAGACATTAGAGTCTTAGAAAGTTATACAAATGTGATTCTATCCCTATGTATTTAAGATTTATCCCCCAGGCAGCAAGGGATGACTAACCCGCTGAGCCCAATCACTAAGGTATTTGCATGTAATCTGCGGAACAGAAATACCTACACTTGGTGCAAGAAAGTTAAAAACTGGTCTTCATCCAGTCATTAAATAGCCACAAGTAATTCTGTATTGATCTCGGAGATAAGTATGGTCAGTGATCTACATTTAGGCTTTGGAATCAAACTAATTTCTACTCCTAACAAAATTTCAGAGCTATCTGTGGCCTTGCCCATGTTATTTTACATCAGTCCCTTGGTTTTCCAGTTGTAAAATGGGGATAAAAAAAAAAACTTTCTACATTACGAGGCATTGTGAGGGCTTCAATACTAAGCCGTTTGCAAGCTTTTAAGAACATAAAATGGCCATACTAAGTCAGATCTAGCCAGCATCCTGCCTTCTAACAATGGCTAGTACCAGGTGCTTCAGGAGAATGAACAGAACAGGTAACCATCAAATGATCTATCAGCTGTCATCCACTCCCTGCTTCTGGCAATCAGCGGCTAGGGACACTCAGAGCATGGGGTTGAATCCCTGACCATCTTGATTAATAGCCATTGATGGACCTGTCCTCCATTAACTCATCTATTTTTTTCTAATTTGAGCCCTGGTTACAGTTGTTGGCCTTCACGACGACACCTGGCAACGATTCCACAATTGACAGTGCGAAGAAATACTCTCTTTTGTTTCACTGGGTGACCCCTGGTTCTTATGTTATGTGCAGGAGTAAACACTTACTTATTCACTTTCTCCACATCATTCACAATTTTATAAACCATCATATCTCCTGTTAGTAGTCTCTTTTCAAGGCTGAAAAGTCCCAGTCTTTTTAATTTCTCCTTATATGGAAGCTGTTCCATGGCCCTAATCATTTCTATTGCCCTTCTCTGTAGCTCTTCCAATTCTAATGCATCTTTTTTGAGATGGGGTAACCAGCACTGCATGCAGTATTCCAGATGTGGGTGTACCATGGATTTATAGTGGCACTGTGGTATTTACTATCTTATCTATCCTTTTCCTAATGGTTCCTAATTTTTTTTTGACTGCTGCCACACCTTGAATAGATATTTTCAGAAAACTGCCCACAATGACTCCAAGGGCTCTTTCTTGAATGGTAACAACTAATTTAGACCCCATTATTTTGTATAAATAGTTGGGGATCATGTTTTCCAATTTGCATTAATCAACAATGAATTTCAATTGCCATTTTGTTGCCCCGTCACAAAGAGAACTCACAAAACCAGATAACTCTTCAGTCTGCTTTGGACTTATTTGGAATAATTTTGCATTGTCAGCAAAATTTTGCCATCTCACTGTTGACCCCTTTTCCCAGATCATTTATGAATATGTTGAACAACACCGGTCCCAGTACAGATCCCTGGGGCACACTGCTATTTACTTTTGTCCATTCTGAGAACTGACCATTTCTTCTTACCTTTTTTGTCTTCAATCATTTACTGATCCATGAGAGGACCTTCCCTCTTATTCCATCACAACTTACTTTGCTTAAGAACTTTTGGTGAGGGACCTTGTGAAAGGCTTTCTGAAAGTCCAAGTACACTATATCCACTGGATTACTTCCGTCCACATGCTTGTTGACACCCTCCAAGAATTCTAATAGATTGGTGAGGAATGATTTTCCTTTACAAAAGCTGTATTGACTCTTCCCCAATAAATCCTGTTCACCTGAGTGTCTGATAATTCTAATCTTCTTTATATAGTTTCAACCAGTTTGCCTGGTACACCTCTACCCCGATATAACGCGATCTGATACAACACGAATTCCGATATAACGCGGTAAAGCAATGCTCAGGAGGGGAGGGCGGGGCGGGCTGCACACTCCGGCGGATCAAAGCAAGTTCGATATAACGCAGTAAGATTTTTTGGCTCCTGAGGACAGAGTTATATCGAGGTGTACTGAAGTTAGGCTTACTGGCTTGTAATTGCCAGGATTGCCTCTGGATCCTTAAAACAAAAATCATTTTAGCTATCCTCCAGTCATCTGACACAGAAGCTGATTTAAATGATGGTTACATACCTCAGTTAATAATTGTACAATTTCATATCGGAGATCCTTCAGAACTCTTTGGTGAATATCATCTGGTCCTTACTTATTACTGTTTGATGTATCAATTTATTCCAAAACCTCTTCTTATTGATGCATCAATCTGGGAGCGTTCTTCAGATTTGTCACCTAAACAGAATGGCTTCCATATTGGAATCTCCTCGAAATCCTCTGCAGTTGAGACTGACACAAAGCATTCATTTTGCTTCTCTGCAATAGCCTTGTCTTTCTTGAATGCTCCTTTAGCACCTCGATAATCCACTGGCCCTACTGATTCCTTGGCAGGCTTCCTGCTTCTGATGTACTTAATTCTTTTGCTATTAGTTTGAGTCTTTAGCTAGTTGCTCTTCACACACTTTTTTTGGAGGGAGGGGGAAAGGGGCGCTAATTATATGATTCCACTTGACTTGCCAGGGTTTACACTCTTATCTGTTTTCCTCAGTATGATTTAAATTCCAGTTTATAACTGATGCCTTTCTGCCTCTAACCACTTCTTTATTTCATTTGTTTAGTCATGACAGCACTTCTATGGTCCTCTTACTACGTTTTGTGTTTTTTATTTGGGCTATATACTTAATTTGAGCCTCTATTATGGTCTTTTTAAAGGTTTAAAAATAAACTTTTTGGACAAAGAAAGACAGTACTCTTAAACATGGCTTTTTTAATTATTATATTATTATTAGGTGTACCTCATCCATAATGAATTCAATGAAAGCAACCCAAACTATGACGGACTGTTGATAGTGCATGTCTAGGTATTTTTCCCCCAGTTTGAACTTTAGCATACAAAAGTGGGGACCTGCATGTACCCTTCTAAGCTTAATTCCTAGCTTAGACCTGATAGCGCCGCCACCAGCCAAAATATAGCGTTTGGCACACTTTGTTCCCCCAAAACCTTCCCTGGGGAACCCAAGATCCAGACCCTTTGGGTCTTAAAACAAGGAGAAATAAACCATCCCCCCTCCTTTCTCCCTCCCCGACTTTCCCCTCCCTGGGCTACCCAGAGAGACTACACAGATCCCATTGGGTCTTAAACAAAAAAAAAAATCAATCAGGTTCTTAAAAAAGAAAGCTTTTAATAGAAGAAGAAAAAGTAAAAATTATTTCTGTAAACTCAGGATGGAAAATGTTTACAGAGTATTCAGCTCATATAGACTAGAGGGACTTAGCCTGAGATTAAAAGTTACAGCAAACAGAGGTAAAAACTCCTTCCAGCAAAATACACATTCACAAGTTAAGAAAACAAACATAAGACTAATCCACCTTTTCTAGCTAGTACTTACTATTTTGAACATGAGAGACTGTTTCAGAAAGATTGGGGAAACCTGGGGTGCATGCATGTCTGGTCCCTCTTAGCCCCAAGAGCAAACAACGAACAAAACAAACAACATGAACAAAGACTTCCCTCTACCGAGATTTGAAAGTATCTCGTCCCCCGATTGGTCCTCTGGTCAGGTGTCAGCCAGTTTACTGAGCTTCTTAACCCTTTACAGGTAAAAGAGACATTAACCCTTAACTATCTGTTTATGATGGTGCAGAAGGAGAAAATGTTAAGCAACAATGCAAAAATATTGTAACAGATCTTCACCTAATGTCATATAATGCAAGTCAGCATAGTTTTATTGACTTCAGTAGACCAAAACAAATTTATACAACATAGGATCTGACCCACATATAAATGCTTTGTTAAACAAGCAACACTACTGGGTAACCCAACATAAGATTAACTACAATTAACACAAGGCATCCCAAATTGGAACACATATATATCCTTTTTTACTAAAAGCGTAAAATGACCAGAAATTGTGATAATGTAAAAAGCATTTCTAGATTACCAATCTTAACTGTCGACAAAAGGTTTCATTAAATTGTACTGCAGGAATTGATTTGCAATGGGTAATTTTAATGTACACTAATTGTACAGAAGAAAAATTAGTCATCCCAGACTCCCAAAAGAATATAGACACGACATCCGGGCATATGTTAAGTTTGCTAAAATACATATGCAAGCTTTTTTAAAGAACATAATTACATCCTGTTGTAATCTCCAAGGACCACACTACAGCCTTTGTATTACCTCATTTAAATAGGCATATCCATGGCCAACTACAGTATAGTTGTAGTACATTGAGATGTACTTTTTACAGCATGGAGTTGTCCTTAGAATATATACAATGAGTTACAAAAAGGAAAACAAGTGATTTCCCCAAATCAGGCAACTCTCCTCTGTGTAGAAGAATAGTCATATTTTCTTTGCACTTCAGCTCAGAAAATTGTTAACTCTAAGATCAAGTTTCCCAGGATTCCACAGATGCACTATGACCCCGATTAATTACTATAGCAGGCTTTCATAGTTTAGCCCCAGAGATAAATGAAGTCAGGTTAACATTATTATACTTCATGGTATTTGCAAGGTTTTGAGACAAAAGGTTATGTCTATTTTTAACCAGCCTAACAGCCCAGAATCCCCCCACCTAAACAGGGTCAGCTGAAACATCATAAATACAGAGGCAAATCCTTTTATGTCTTAGCTATCTGAAATAAAAAAAAAGTCTTCTATGAATGAACTTTTACCACAATGTCTCATCCTACTCCCAACCAAAGTCCATGGCAGGACTTCCACTGAATTCCATGGAAGTGAGATTGTAACCAAAAGGTCTACAGAAATTGTTCCACTATGAAAGTGTTAATTAAAATATTATATATATAAAAATAAATGAAAGAACAGTTGATGTTTTGAAGTTACCTGTTAAAATGTGCACTCTTCTAATTGGTGTCAGTAACAGTTAAAATACCTAGGACCAGATATTGAGTACTGAGCACCCATTTATACTTCACAGCTAGAGAATTTCTTTTTGTAAAGCAAACCTAACTAGCCACTGTACATCCCCTCAGTACACAGGAAAGGGGGGCATGGGCAAGATAGCTCTGAGGGGATGGAATGGCAATGGAAAGGGCTGTTAACAACTGGTGCAAGATTAGAGCAATCCTCAAACTCTCTTAACTTACACCAAAAGACTGGCCCTCCCCACAGCTCTAGGACACCATGGGAACGCAAAGGTGAGCACTACCCCACTTCAGCACACGCTGCAGACTTACACTGTGCTGCCCCTCAGATTTTCACATTTGATATTTTTAACACTTAAGTTTTGGAACAATGATTTGAAATATTTGCCAAGAAGAAACTGTTATTCGGATAAAAGATATGTAAAGTTATAGCTACAAGTTCAGTACATGTGCCTTCCCATTGATGTACCCGAAGAGCCAAAAGGATTATTTACTAAAGTCTCAGAGTGGCAGAAAGCTGATTTTTATTTCATTTTCAGCTGGTTATTTTCTGGTTTGATGATGGCTCCTGGTTTGTTCCAATATATGTCAAAAGGTGCTTAGAGCAACCACACACTGCTATCACTTTTCCCTGCTGTTGGTATGGTGGGAGCAAGATCTTGGAGATGCTACAATAGGAGTACTCCCATGAGAAACTATTTACTGATTAGGCCACAAGGGCTGTGTTAAGAGCACTGTGTTCCACCTGCAACAGCTGCTGGCAGCAGACACACACCTTAAACAGGGGAGGGAGTATAGGGAAATGCTCCTGGCATTCTTTAACACGTTTCTAATGCCACCAATCCATTTGTGGTGTTCACCTGGTACTCTTGGCAGGAGGAACTGACTTCCAAGTATTTGCAAAGCTCCTCCAGTCCAGTCAAGCTGTATTTGGTGCAATAGTGGGGGGACAGGAGAGTGGAGGGAAGGAACAAAGATGGCTTTGTCACCTTCTTATTCACCCGGAGTCTGGGCTCTCTGCCTTGCTTTACATTATGGCCTTAGCAGCCAGGCACAAGGAATTCTGCCAACAACCTGGGATCATGGTAACACAGGAATGTCCCAAGAGTATTATGCTAGAAACTGGTACACTGGCTTTAAGTCACTTGTGGACTCCCGCCTATACAGGAAAAATTCCCAAGTGGTTGTGTAAACTGGCATTTGTGCTACTGGAATGGCCCAGAGGGTTGTAGTGGGGATGAAGTTATGTCCCAGTATTGTTTAGAACTGGAACTTTAAATAGAGGTTTTTTGTTTTTACATTTAACAAAGCTCTGAAGTTCACATTTATTATCAGAACATGTACACGTCAGGTCAGCTGCCAGAAACCGACAGACATACACACACATTTTAGAAATTCAGCACTGCCACTGGATGAGGAGGGAGTTGTGCAGAAGATTAAACAAAACACATCACATACTGTTCCAGAGTTTAATGGTTATGTGTTTCCTTTTAGTATTTCTGATCACTGAGACCTGATACTGTCAATTTTAACGAAACATGTTCATATGGACAGAAAAGTCTGGTAGCTGTACAACCATTTACTGTGATAATTCTAATCTTCATAAGCTATATAGAGTCAAGTGAATCCAAAATTGGATACGAGACTACCAACAAGCAAGTGGGTACTGCAAGAATCAACATTCCATCCTATGAGTCTGTGCTATTGCAGTGACTTAGTGAGGCTTTTGAGGGCCCTGTGTTTCCACAGGTGCCATCTCTGGCAAACATATAAACCAGAGATACTGAACACTTTGCTAACAATATCTAGTTCTTATATAGCACTCTCTCATCAGATCTCAAATTGCCTTACAAAGGAGGTCAGTATTACTCCCCCTTTTTACAGATGGAGAAACTGATGTGTGGAGGTGAAGTGACTTATCCAAGGTCACCCAGCAGACCAGAGCCATTGTCAGTAATGAAGCCCAGGTCTCAAGTCCCAGTTCACTAAGCCCCATCGCCTCTAGCATTTAGCATACTGTACTGCATTCAAAATTCATCTCATTGGCATTGAGAAGTGTGAAAATACATGATCTATGAAGCTAAATCTCCATCCCTTACTAGCTGATATACTCATGACATATTTGAGCTTAAAATGAGAAGACATGTGTGCTTATTTTTTCCAGTCGATAAATATTTATGAAGAGGCTTTATTCCAATACATATAAACTACAGCTAATCTTCCTTTTCTTTACTCAAGCATCTTTAAAAAAATAATTTTGAGAACAGAATACTGCTGCTACTGAGTTTCAGCTCTAGAAATCAGCACACTATTTGAAATGATGCTTATTAGGTTTTGGAAGGCTTAGACTCAAATTCCTTCAAATATGAGTTTTAATCCAACCAACCAGAAACCACAGGCTTGCAAATGCCTCAGCCACGTTACAGAGAAGTCTAATGGGACACATGTGACATACAGTACATGTGATATTAATGCAGGTGCTGCAATAAGGGAACTCACGACAATGAACGTTCAGAACCTGAAAAATGTGATTTTTTAAATTGAACACCAGTAGAGGTATTTATGATACATTTTGCATTTATTGGCACATAAGCAGGCAACCAAATTCACATTAAGCACCATTTCGCGTAATTAACAGATGATTTACACAAGTCATTCCTTTCTAATGTTTCTCTTTAATGGCTCTTGTACCAGGTTGGTAACACCAGCGGATGGATAAGGACCAAATAGCGACAGTGTACAAAACAGAATCTTGTTTTTTCCACCCTTCATGCAGGTAGACGACAAGTGTGCATGTGCATATGGTCACGCACGCACACCCCTTCCTAGGGACTCCAGTTGTGACTTAACTTTCCTTATTTAAAAGGTTACTTTTTAGTCTCTTATCCAATGTGTCCACAGGATTCATATGGGGGCAGGGGGGAAGAAAGAGAAAAGACACTGCTACTCGGACCACTTGTTGAGCTTTTTAACAAATGCAGATAATTTTTCCAGCTAACACTGTGTCCAGTTTTGTAGACTGCAAGCTACAGGGCAGGGACTGTCTTAGTATTTGAGTCCTGTCCAATGCTGACTACTACTTTTTTAGCACTAAAAATGTGAAGAGTTTAATTCAACCCCCAGAAAAAGTGGTACTGAGCCAATGATTAACACAATGCAAGAGCCTGCTCTAAAGACTATTGAAGTCAATGGGAGTCTAACATCAAGCATATGCACACTCCCATTGATTTCAGTGGGACTACTTAAAGTACTCCGCTGAATTAGTCCCCAAATTCCTATATAGATTAGAACAGCAGTTCTCAGACTGTGGATAAGGACCCCAAAGTGGGTCGCAATGCCATTTTAAAGGGATCATCAGGGCTGGCTTAGACTTTCTGGGGTCCAGGACTGAAGCTGAAGCCCAAGCCCCACTGCCTGAGGCTGAAGGCCTTGAGCTTTAGCCCTGGGTGGCAGGGCTCAGGTTACAGGCCTCTGGCTAGGGGCTGAAGCCCTTGGGCTTTGTCCCCGTCCCCACCCCCACCGCCCAACCTGGCAAAGTTGGGGCAGGCTCAGGCCTCAGTCCCCTCTCCTGGTGTTGTATAGTAATTTTTATTATCAGAAAAGTGCAATGAAGTTTGAGAATCCCGGATTAAAATGAACTCAGACCATTTTTGCATTAATATGTTTGATTGGTTTATTGTTCCTTTAGCATTAGTTGATTCTGCAGCCAAAATGTTCTTTCATCTAGTCAAACCTTTCCTAGCAAAACACTTTCACTTTTTTTTTCTCTCCTGTGTTAAAAGTTCATCTGAATGCAGAATCAGATGCTCTAGAGTTACTTGCAAATTTAGCATTTAGATGTTTTCCCCCAAAAGAACATTCAGAAGTAGAATCTTCCTAATCCATAAGGAAGAGGATTATCACAATACTGTAACTGATGTAGTGTTCACAAATGTGGTAGCGTCAAATATATACTGGTGTTTGAGGGGGGGATGCAGTGTAGAAACAGGAGACATTCGCATGGCAGATTAAGATGTAGATACATCAAGATAACAGAGGCAACTCAAGCCATCTGTTTTAAGTCTTCAAAAGGTACATTGTTTACCCCAAACTTACCCTCCATCTTAGTGAAAAGCTGAGAGTCCTTGCTGTCATCACAGTAAAGACTTGTGAAACCTTTAAAAGCAGAGTTATTTAAATAATTAAGCCTAGAGCTAGCTGAATGTTTACAACGCTTTGATTTCTACCCATGTCTACCTGTCAGTGACACACAAAATAAATACTTTGCTAAAACCCATCATGGATTCAGGCAACTTAGTACAGTGTGATATTCTGGAAGCACTTTTTCCTTAATGGAATTCCTCTTTTAGTGGTAAGGTCTGGAAAAAAAAAGCTGCCCCACCAAAGTATGCTATTATAAGCATCAATATACAATAGCATCAAGAGATATCTAAGCATTGTATCCTGTCAGCAATCCACAGGAGTTATAACCTCAGTATTATGCCATTTTCTTAGTGCCACAAGCACAGGGCCAATTTCATCTCTTCCCTCAGAAATAACGGTAAAAGGGATCTCTGAAGGAAATTTAAGTGAAGTGAAGATTCCCCTTACTGAGTTCCCTCATCATTGGAGAGTAGGGGCTTCCCTTATGGAAAATATATTGTAAGCCCCACCCATACAAACCTGATTCCCAGAGACCTGAGAAGCTCTGGGAGGAAAAAAAAGTCACAAAAGGTCCCAGGTCTCTATGGTGGCTTGGCGCTGGTGGTTCTCTCATCAGGTTCATTGGCTCTCAGCAGAGAGAGACTACCTGTGACCTACTTAGGGAGACCTGGCTTGAGGGAAAAGTGCTGCAGAAAAAAAGGTAATACAGCCCTAGGTTGCATTACTCTTCTTGATCAAATTCTGCAAGGGCCAGGGAGAGGATGGTAGAGATGGTGCTGCTTTGCATAAAAAAAATCTTTGGGGGGGGGGGAAGAGGAGGAGGGCAGGGGGAGAAGAAGGGATAAGGCAGGCCTCTGTTTTCCCTTACTCCAGTGTAAATCTGCAGCCTCTCCAGGGAGTTACTTCAAAATTAAACTAGTGAAACCTTGAGCAGCCTTTGGTGGATAAAAGAAGTACAACATATATGTAATAACCTTGGTTTAAAATCACAGATTTCTGCAACATCCCATACACCCCTTCTAGCGATTATGACAGAAGCTAGAATTTAAATTATATTTATACCTCCCGATTGTATATATAGTTTCTCTTCTCACAGCCCTTGCTGCATATTTTCATCTGCATGCAGCAACCTACTCTGTTTTACAGTGTAACAAGATGCATGTTACAAGAAGGATGTTTATAAATACCAAAGACACAGAGTCTCATTACTGTAAAACCAGTAATAAAGGTTTAATGTACAACTGTAGTTTGTTTTAATTTATAGGCTACATTAGGAAGCGCCGATTCAGTACTCCTAGTGACTTGAGCATAGGATAAAAATGCAATCAGAATAAACCCAGCCTCCCCCAACTAGAAGACAGCCTGCCAAAGAGAAAAAAGTTAGCCACCCAGGCCCTAAAAATAACCCCCCACAATGTTCCCATTGTGCCCCTTCCTTCCCAAAAAGGCCTTGAAAATGGGCTGTGCAGCATGCCCTGGAAATAATCATCTCCTCAGAGGCTATTTCTCCCCTTCCTAGGAATATCAAACCACACGAGGGACATAAGGGATATCAAACAGATTTCAAGGCAGAGACGCAGACAGTTAGTGTCTAGCTGCCCAATATGAATTGCACTATCTAAATCTTGAGGAATTTAATATTAGGGTCTATATGTTATAGTATAGGACTATTCGCTTGCAGTCAGAGGCTATCCATTTACATGATAACGGCAGTACTCTTCAAAGAGGTGCAAAGGAAATCAATGCAGTAATGGAGTTATGTGTAACATCTGAGAGTCACAATTAGACAGTAGAAAGAAAAATCTTTTTGACAAATGCAAAAAATAATCTCCCTTTAGGTCAACAGTAGAAAAGGAAACAAGAAACTGGCAGACAATAGGAAACAATATTAGGGCTCAGTTCTGTAATCCTTACTTACACAGGGAGTCTCACTGACTGAAGTTGGACTGCTTACATGAGTAAGGGCTGCAGGACAGGATCAGGCTCTTGCATTGTGAATCAGAGAGCATGTTTTTTTAAAATGGCACAGCAAACATTTTCCTGCAGACCAAACAAGGGGGCACTGAACTGGGAAAATATTTTGTATTTCACTTCAAAAGGTGGCTATAATCAACACAAGCTTCACTGACATGAGAGGAAGGATGGGAGAGATGTTTCATTACTGGGAAATGACATGCTCACATGACACACACATGCATCCAGTAATATGTTGCAAACTGATAAGTGGAGGAAAGCCTTTATGGCTTTTAGGCCAAGAACAAATAATTTGTTAGGTGGGTAATATTCCATACTTTATAACACAAGGCTTTGTACGCAACTAGCCGTGCTTTCTCTACCACTGGATGTGTTTATATACATAATTCTTATTTTGTAGTTTTTCTTTTTTTCCTAGCCTATGCTTTTGTTCCCAATACCTGGAAGTGGCAGGTTGCTAGGGCCTGATCCAGTAAGCCCTTTATTTACACAAGTGACTAACCACAGGATGTGCCAGATTAGACCCTTAATGGGGGACAATCATGGTCAGTACCTCAGAAAGAAGTGAAGTGAACCAAACTCTAACCTTACAGCAGTATGAAGCAGGAGTGAGGTAGTAAGTTTAAACACTCAGACAAAGAGAGAGTACAATCCTCTGCAGCGAGGAAACTGTCTGCAGGGGCACAATGCAAGATGAATCTGAGGGGTGCCAGGATGGATTACACACAGCATCTTCTTGTTCATGGAGCGGGGGGAGTGGAGGGGGGCGCAAAGAGAGAGAGAAATCAAGCTATAGAGGCCTAAAAACACACACCCCCACATAAAATACACACACACACACACACACACACTCCCTCCCTCTGGAGAAACAATGTTATGTCTCAGTTCTGATTAAAAATCAGAAACAGCTGCACCTCTGATTCCAATTATAGACTTTTCACTTCACTATTTCGCCTTAGTCTACCTAAAATTTAGATCACTCAGGAGTGTGAATTTTTCATACCCATGAGTGATGTTGTTAAATCAACCTAGCCTCCCAGGGGAATTCTGTGCCACTGCACATGTGCAGAGTTCATGCTCCTCCCCTGGCAGGTTTTTTTTTTCCTTCCAGAGAAAATACATTCTGCTGGGGAGACACTGCACTTACACTCACCAGGGGCTGCTGAGGTACCAAAACAGAGGGCAAGCAGGGTAGGATAGGAGCAGGAAGCTGAGGAGAGGGGAAAGGGAGGAGGAGCGGGTGCGTTCTTCACAGCATGCTGCCTGCGGGGCCAGGTGAGGAGCCACAGGATGGGGGGGTGGGGGAGATGGACAGAGCAGGGCTCAGGGGGATGCTGGGGGGTTACAGACAAGGATTCAGAAGGGCTAGTGGGGTGATAGATTTACGGGCAGGATGGAGATTTGCTTGATTGAATGGGAAACTAGGGGTCAGCCAAAGTCTGCATAGGAGAGACTCCTCAACTCCCTAACAATCCATCCCCATTCCAAAATAACCTGTGCCATACTTCTCCCACCCCACCCAACAACCCTCCAGGTTCTTTCCCAGCAATTACTTCCCTCAGCTCCTCCATCAGCCCATTACCCTTGACTCCCCCAAAGCTTTGCACTGAAGGGTGCAGGAAATCCCTTTCTGTATTGTAGTTTAAATGAATTACTCAAAGTTCTGTATTAATATGCCTAGTAAAGAATTGATTTGTCCAGAAACAAACTTCACACCATTTCCTGAATCTTTTTTTATTGTCCATATTGTTACACACATACTGGCTGGCAGATATTTTGAAATAAATTCAAAACAATTGAAGTAATTTTGTTAGTTTGCCAAATAAAATATGCAGAATTTAAAATATTGTGCACAGAATTTAACTTTTTTGGCACAGAATTTCCCCAGGAGTATCCAGTACGGAAAAGGCTAAGTCAATGGAAGAATTCCGCTATCAAACACTTGCACAGGTGGCTTACCTACAGTGATGTAAAAGCCCCTTCTCTCTTGATATAGGAAGCTACATCGGTTCTGCTATAGTACCCATAGCATATACATGCCCTGAAAACCTCACTTTTAATGTGGCAAAGGAAATGGGGTATTTTACAGAGTATTGCTTGCCACAGGCTGACTCTCACAGAATCAGATAGCCTGGCTGGATTTTGAGATGGGATAGATACTTTTGTGACTATTAATATTCTGCAAGATAAAATAAGAATATTCTTCCAACACAACTGGCTGGGCACATTATGTTGTTGGTTGATTTTTCTGCCCCACCCCCAAATCCACCCTCCTCTGAAGTATCAGATATTGATCACAGCCACAGGCAGTATACCAGACCAGAGGACCATCAGTCAGATCTACTATGGCAAATCCTACAATACATTCTTAATCTTCCATAAAGGAAATCCAGCTGCCTACACATTATACAGACAAACATTCATGAGCAGAAGAGCTCTTACAGACAACCTCATGGTAGAAACTGATTTAGAGGCTCATCGCATGAGATGCTTAACAACCTTAGTTCCATGACTTCATAGTGCTGAGCATCCTCAGGACCAGTACATTCATGCCTAAATTATTTCTTTTTTGTTTTGTACAGTTTCATTTAAAGCTGCATTTGTATCTCTGCACTGTGTCAGTTTCTTCCCAAGAGATAAATTTCCAGTGGCATGCTAAGGTTTTTGGACTCAAACCACTGGGAGAATTCCCACCCTACTCCCCTCCCCACCCGTTCTTCTGATTAAAATCAGTCTAGCCTGAGTGCATATCACAATTTCTCCCCTGTGCCCTGGACTTCAGTAAAGATAAAGATCCACAACTGGACAGTCTGCTAAAATTGTGCATTAAGCCATATTAAATAAAAGATACTACAGATGCTTACATGAAGCTATTTAGAGTACTACACCATGTAATGTCATGTTTTGTGCTTGTTTTATTATTTCTTTAGTACTTAACTACAGTTAACTCCCTCTCTTTCTCTGCAAAAAACTCTTCAGTGTCTTCTGATGTAGGCTTTGAACCATCAGCGTATGCTGATTACTGTTGACCTGGCTATTAAGCCTATCCTTATTCTTTAGACTTTTCAAACAGCACCTAAGTGATTTAGGAGCACACATCTCATTGTAATCAGTGGGAAGTCACTCAGATGCTTTTGAAAATCCTAACCTAAAACTAACTAGATCATCTCCTTGGTAAGGGAAAGAATTTCTGGATATTGAACCCCTTTTCTGATATCCTGAGAGGTAGAAGTATGCTGCTCATAAAGTTTGAATATCAAGCTTTCACTTTGATGCACGAGCATTAGAGACACTGTTATACATGCCTTATTCACTTAAAAGCAACAGAATGTACAAGTAACAATCAAGCTGACCAAATCTGAATCTAAGAAGAAGAAAGCAGACCACAAAAAGCTCCTTTTACTTTACAGATAATTATTGGAAGAAAAAAAATATTGAACTGAGAGCATTCCATTCTGACTTCAGCGTAAACAAGATTGAACAATGTACTTCTCAAGCACATCAAATCCTACTTTAACTATTTTTAAACATGCAAGGCCTGATCCTCTATTGGTATAAACTGGCATAGTCCATTGTATCCCATTAAAGATATGAGATTATACACCAGGTGAGAATCCAGCCTATTTTCCAAAGCAAAAAACACAAATGTTGAAACAGGTCAACTGCTATAAACAGAAACATGGCATCTTATCATTAAGACATACAATGTTATATTTGCAAATATAACATTGTATGAGAGATTTAAACATGGATTTTGTCCATCCAGGAAAAATTATACAAGGTTAAAGCCTAACCCTAACTCATCTGAGTTGTCTTCTCTCACACAATGTAAGGTTGCTTGACTGGATCCTTAATAAAACAGAAACCCTGTTTTACAGGCTATGTGAGATTACAAATCTGTTATGGCAATTTTGGAAAGTAAACATCCAATTCTGCACCACTGAGTTAATGTGTTTTGCTACTTATTTTACTAGGACAGAAAAACAGGCCAAAACAGAGGATAAAGGTGCACATCTTGATTAAACAGCCTCTAGAACCCAGGTTGTGTGTGCGTGCGCTAATGTTATTAGAAAGCCAACCTATATCTTGCTGGATGGATTTCTGTCTGGTCCCTTTTCCAGTAGAACCACAATAAGACAGGCTGGTTGCACTACACCACACAACAGCTTTCTGCTTTTGCATAAAAGCAACTCTTGCTGCACTTGAGAAGTGGTTACACTTTCAGTGCTTGCACACTGGCTCCACTTTGCAGTATTTGCAAAGTAATTTAAGATTTCAGCATAAAAGAAAAAATCATTGTATAAATCTGACATTCATCCATCCACCCAAGAGATCTAACCACACCTTAAAGCATTACAGCTATAAATTAATACCCATTTATGAAACTAGCTTTAATTGATGGTAAGGTAGTGGTAATGTACCACAGGTTTGCTTGACAATACAGATGTAACAACCCACAGTGTGAAAAAAAAATGCATAAAACCCTCATACCATATGAAACCAGCCATGCATATCATGAAGAATGCATAAGAAGAAGAAGAACTGGGAGGAAAGCTATGCATTAAATCTATCACATTATAATAAAATATTTCAAGCCTGCTTTTAAATGTAGACTTAAACTGACTAAGGGCTTGTTTACCCCTGCAGTTGTTACATATTCAATCAAAAGTAAGGATGAGAAGGAAAATTTTCTTGTAAGTAAAATAACTAAACAAGTCTGGGTTTTTATTAGACATAATGTGCTTTACCAAAGTAAGCAGCTGATTTCTGAGTCAAATTGGAGCACACATACAAGTAGGGGAAAATATTCAATTTATTTTTCAAGTCTGAATTAAATTGATGATTGGCAATAAAGTTAAATCAGTTTTAATCATTGAATCAAGGTCCATTTATTCACAGATAGGAGAAAAGTAAAAGTTTCAGAGAAACCACTCCTTTGTCACCATTGCCAGGTATACTGAAAACCCACGCTTGTTTACAATATGCCATATTTGTCAGAACAAAAAGCTACTAAATCTGAATGAGAACTCGGGAGAGAAAGAAATCAATCCAGGAGACATTCCCCTTCACTAATCAATAGTTTTGTCACAGAAAATTTACCCTTTCCATCTGTACTGGTTAAATGGGTTATTATTGAACTAAACAATATTCACCTAACTAGATTAAAAATTACTGAGGGGGTACTTGCTCTACAGTGATTTCTACACAGCATCTTCTTCAGAAAAGATCAACTCTCAATTTACTAATGATGGATAAATGGGCATCTGTAACTGGTATCAAACCAATAACCTGAAAACAAACTTAAAAACAGGGCTGTACCACTGTTATTCCCAGTGTAAAATGTTTGTTTTGGTCATAAAGAGGACCAAATCCTGCTCACAAAAATAGTTCCACTGGCACATGAGTAAAGATAGGTTTTTAAAGCTGATTCACTTTTATCCTTAATTTAAGAGTTACATGGGATTTAGCTATCTAATTCTCATTCAAGCCAATGAAAGTGTTGTAGCTAAATCCAGTGTGACTCTGAACATTATTAGTGTCAATCCCATTGTAATTTTGTCTGGGAAGCTAATAAATTGACAATTGAAAAGAACCTGCTCCCATCAAACTGAATGGGGACTGCGACAGCACCCAGATTTTTATGACTTTTGTTTTGGATTAATCTTCCAAAACAGAAAACAGCAAACTGAGAATTGGGCTAAGCACTCTAATAAAATTAGATGCCCAGTAATTTGGCTACCAAAAAAAAATAAAATAAAAAAATAAAAAAGCAGAAAGGAAATAAAAACAAATTCAAGCCTAGTCTTCAGTGTTTCTTATTTTACTTGGGCAATGCATGTCATCCAAAAGAATTTATACACACATACACATTGATAGGTTTCCCATTGTTATCTGAAGAATGCTAAAAAGGAAGTTCTCTTTTAGTGCTGATAAAAATTCAGAGTTTCAAAGACAGGAGAGTATATGATTTTCCTGATTTAAAATGAATTTGGCTTTATTTTTTCCTATTCCTGCCTGATTTTAATGATCAAATCTGTACTGTACAAGTCTAATTTTCAATGCTCCTTGATCAGATGCACAATATTCTAAGCCACATGTTCAAGGATTCTGGATTTACCATACATGAGAAATTGCATGGGAGAATATTTTTGTTCAGATCCACAACAAAGATTCCAGATTCTCTCTCAGTAAACATAAATGTGAGCAAAGTTTTTGCAAGTAACCTTTCCCTAGAATATTCAATAGGAAATGAAATTTAACACTCTATTAAGACTTGTTTTGCAAACAGGAGAGAGAGATCACCCAAGCATGAAGAGTCATTAAAATGGATCTTACATATATCATCATAAATTTAATAATCTCCATGACGGCTACAGTTCAAGTTAAAATGAATGTCAGCTAAGCATGACCAATTGATGTTATCCCAGCTGCCACTGAGCCTCACTTGGGGTTATATTATATTTTCAGAAGCCCCGTATTACATGTGCACCAAACACCGAGCACAGATGGGAGATGTAGGCTTCTATTCCTATCAGCGAAGACAATCATAACTGCTTATTAATTTTGGTGTAACAGAACAATTAGAATATACCTTTGTGTCATAGCTCCCAAATGTTTCCCCATTAGGGCTTGTATACAGCACTGATGTACATTTTAAAAGATATTAACACGCCACCTAGAAATGAAGTCAAGAGAGGGATTTTCTTTCAACCCTTATTGATTTATCTCAGTCCCAGAATGCTTCCTTGAAAATAGGAGAGGGAAGATCTTGTCAGCTTTACAGTTAATAGATCCAACTGAGTGCATTAAAATCTATTCAGGGCTTCTTCTGGGTTCCTTAAAATGTTTTTATTTCTGGCTAACAAAAGGAGATGCATTTTTATCTAGTTTCTGAATGCTCCGTGGCCTGGCTTGATTTCTAAAAAAAACAAACCAATCACTTTTATTCTTTGACAGACCCAGTAAAAGAATATACCGGCTCCTCCCCAAATCAGCTGGCCTTGTTGAAATGGCAAAATAGTTGGTCAGTTTTCAGCTCTCATATTTCAGCACAAATTTAAAAAAAAAAAAAGTCATGTTAAAGCAATGCTGAAAGAGCTCCCCACAGAAATCAGAATACACAATATTTTCTTTCACCAACCAAATCCTCATCAGAAAATATAAAGTGATTTATACAGCAGATTTGTCAAGTTTAACAAACTTGTCTTGTTTAACTTCTTGTCTTGACACAACAACTTGAAACCCCCAGTTGCTCCCAGAGATGGTGTTTTTGTTTAGGTGCATTTAATATGCAGTAGCTATTCAAATTATTAAATAATGCAATGCTGCCTTAACTCACATATTTCAAGAAACACACCAGTATGAGCTAGAGAACTGCTGGTCAACATTAGTTACATATTGTGGTGGTGTTTTTCATCAAAATGATGTCAGTTGACTGAAATCTATTGTACATTATAAAAATCATGTTGGTCTCATAATGACAGGCAGAAAACAGTATACTAATCTTCAGAATCTTTCAGTTCAGTGGCCAAAATCACAAGAAAGCCTGAAGAGTTATACAAATTTACCTTTAAATGGCTAAAAGTAAAAAAAAAACAAAACAAAAAAAAAAACCAATACAATAAATCAGCCTGACTTTATAAAGCAGGTGTCACCATATCTCATTTATACTATCAACCGCCCCAGGATAGCAGTCTCTTAATAAAAAGCTTTCCCCCCGCTCCTTTATGCGTGAATAAAAGAAGATGGGACACAATGAATGAAATAAAGACCTGAGGATCTTTTTCAGCCCTTTACTCCCCATGCAGCAACAAGTCCAGAAAAGCCAGAACGTTTATACTCGAGCTTGCCCACAGCTGGCTAAACAATGGAAAACAGTAACAATGGATACAAAAATTATAAATTTCACTTGAGCTCCCAGCAATCCCAGCAGAATCATGCCCAACAATTTAAGCATAAAATGCCACTGGTGAAGTATTGTCACCTACCCTTTTTTGATCTTCCAGTCCATGCGTCACAGGCTCTCTTTTCTTATGTTGACTAGATTCAGATCCAGGTTCCATTTCCCAGTTAGAAATATTCCTTAAGTCTCCTTAAGCGTTCCCTCAAAATTCAATTATGACAAATACTAATGAAAAAACAAGAGAATTCCTTTAAATCTCTTCCCCGTTTCTCATCCTTTCAAAAATGTTTGCCATCACTGCTCATTATCATAACAAGCAGGCATTCTGAGAACCTAAATATCCTATTCTAGCTCAGATGTAGAATTCCATTTATGTGCCTTATAGAGGGATGGCAGAGCTGACTCCATATCCAGCAGTTTGTACCACATTATTGTTCCATCAGCACCCTTTTCATTGCATTTTTAGCATAGATAATTCATATGTCAATAAAGGTATAAATGTACATTTAATCCACTGTGTTGATATCATCAGCATCCCTCTCTTGGACCACCTTCCTCCCATAAATCACTGTAAATGCTTCAAATGGTAACTGCCTTTTTCAAATCTTGCAGGTGTTAATTACATCAAATCATCCATGCACAGTTGTCATCTTCTTCCACATATTCAAACAAATGCCTAAAAGAAGAAATCATATTTTACCCATGTGATAAACATAGCTACTGATGTTCTTCAGTTACACCAGGAGCAGCAAAGTCAAAATTGAGGTGTAATCATAGTATTTTGTACATACATAACCACTTCATCTGAGCATCTCAAAGTTCTTTACTAACATGAATGCCTATTTAATGCCTTTGGGGCTTGTTGTATTAAGAATCACTAGTATTCCTAAGGTGCCTGTCATAGTATCTAGGTACTTGACCTACTGATAACTAGAAAAAACTAACTCTAGGCCAAATCCTTCATACTCTTACTACTGGACCTAAAGCCAGATTCATTAGTGGCCTATGGTTCTTTGCACAGAGAGCCTCTTCATCAGGTTCAACAATTTTGTGCCATCCCCACAGAAGCCTATGGGTAAGGATGGGGGGGGCACGGGAGGAGAGGGCAGGTCAGAGGAAGAAACAGGTGGATCACAAGTAGAAAGGAGTGTGGCAGGGGTGATCCTGTGGGAATGGGGAAGGATGAAGGCACAAGACCATGACAGTAGGGTAGTGCAAGTTACAGGAGACTGAACCCTCACCTCTGAAGATAGAAAGCATTATTTCTGTCCCTGTACCATTAGGATCAGTGCATGCATGCATGCATGCATGAAGTGCCCAGCTAAATCAGTAGGCCACTCATGTCAGGGAGAGCTAGATCTGGTAATAAGTGTTTGTAGACTCATGCCCTATCTCACAAAAATATATCTGTGTGGCTCACTGATATCACCAGTTTGTATCCATCCCAAGTAAATCTTGGGAGAGAGAAATAACCAGCTAATAGCTGTTCAGTGGTCTGAATATGAAATGGAAATGAATTTGGTGCTGTCAATCCAGTTCTAAGTAGAAGAGCATCCACATCACACAGACCTACACCGCAAACAGAACTCCTTGGCAGTCTCAATACAAATATCAAGGACTGAACCTAGATGGGTGATTGAACTGCTCTTAGAGCCCTAGTGGTGATCCCTGCCAAAAAGGCATTCAGGTGAAGCTAACACTGCGGCTGTCCATTCCATACCTCCTGGGAATAACAGAGGATTTGGTTCTCCTTCACATAAAACATTACAAAAAAATCCCTGCCCCAAATGTGGTAAACCACAGATCAGTGATTAAAGGCAATGTTATAAAACACAGAATTGAAGGACTTTGCAGTAGCTAATAGGTGATGCCAATCACTAGACTAGCAATTGAGCCACCAAAGAACACAAATGGACTCAAACTTCCACTAAATTCAGGGGAAAGATCAGTCTCCGGAAGAAATACTTTGCTCATATGCTACTTCCACAACCTCAAGGTGGCACTAGCATGAACTCCAGTCATAATAATTGCTGTAATGGAGAAAGAGAAAGAGTCTCCTTTTGCCTTGGAGAAACCATAATATTAAGTCCTAGGAAAATGTTTGTTAGTGAATGTACAAGGTACCGGTATGTTTTTTAATTTTTAAATTTCAAACCAGAAGTCTGCTGGGATATTATGGTCTATTGGACCATAACTATCTGGACTCTGTGGTATAGTATCCGATCCTGAGCGGTGCGGAGCACCCATAACTTCCTTTTACTTCAGTGGAAGTTTTAGTACTGACTACCTCTTCAGGTGGAGGCCTCTATTTAAGCACATAAAAGAGCAGTCTATATAATTACTTTAAGAGAGAAACTGTTCGCAGTCTGAAGTCTCTTTTAATAGTTTATCACCTCAGCTAATTTTAAATTACTTTTTCATACAGTAAAGTCAAGTGATAGTGACAGATATATCACTTCTCAGGTTAAATTTTTAAGTAGGGCCAGGATCTGATGAGGTTTCCATAAGGGGGGGAACAAGAGGGAGTGCATTTATTAAATCTGGTCTATAATATGACAAAAAGGCTGAACCCTGCTTCCATTTAAGTCAATGTGAGTTTTACTATTCACTTCAGCTAAGGAGGAGATATTATTTATTCATGTTGCTTGGGAGCCCCAGTCATTGTGTAAGGCACTGTACAAATTCATAACAAGTGATAACACTCTAAGCTATTGAGGAGCAGGGATTCCCTCCAGCTCCCTGAAAAAAAAGAATAATTCTCTATTTTGTGTACTACAAAATCATATTAAACAGACTTGTCTCTCTCTCAAATTTGGTATGATTTTGACTTCTGGGTTGAAATCCCAGCCGACTGCAAAGTTTCAGCCCTAGATGTATTTGAACATCTGCGTTGTAAAGCCTCTGGATTCAGGTAATGGTGTTTTGCCGGTTGGCTGGTTTTTCTAACTGAATTAGTACTCACAAAAGGGGCAAAATTGTCTTCCTAGAGAGTAAGGGCCCCCTGCCCCATTGATCCAAAGAAAAACAATAGCACAAGCAATGCAAGTGAAGCCGCAGACGCTCACTGCACTAATGTTCCTCTGCACTATTTTGAAGGGACCACCTCTAGGCGTGAGTGATTAGCTCATTTTCTATGGCCCATTCAGCCATTGCCCTCTGTTGAGTTTGCACACAGAGGAGTGCCTATTAATGCACTTGTGTTGATTCCTTTATACTCAACCACTAGGAAATCATCTGAGACCACCAAACTCATTTCATATAGAAGTAGTGAGGGGTTTCTAACTTCAGTTCTGAGCTGCAGATTCTTCCTGATCTGTGGCAGCACTTCTATTGTTATCAATGGGAGTTGTGCATGTAACTAAAAGCCTGTACATCATCTTTAATCTCAACAATAGCAGTACACACAAGAAATACTTTTACAAATATCCTTAAATAATAGCGCTAGAAACTTTTCTTTCTCCAATGATTTCACTGTGATGTGGCACATGAGACTGCATCAGGGTATGTCTACATCTACAATTTTGCAGCGCTGGTTGTTACAGCTGTATTAGTACAGCTGTATAGGGCCAGCGCTGCAGAGTGGCCACACTTACAGCAACCAGCGCTGCAAGTGGTGTTAGATGTGGCCACACTGCAGCGCTGTTGGGCAGCTTCAAGGGGGGTTCGGGGAATGCGAGAGCAAACCGCAGGGAAGGAGACCTGCTTGCTCGGGGGTTCGGGGAACGCAAGAGCAAACCGCAGGGAAGGAGACCAGCTTCGCCGCAGTTTGCTCTCGCGTTCCCGAACCCCCCTGCAAACCGCAGGGAAGGAGACCTGCTTGCTCGGGGATTTGGGGAACGCGAGAGCAAACCGCAGGAAAGGAGACCTGCTTGCTCGGGGGTTCGGGGAACGTGAGAGCAAACCGGGGAAGGAGACCAGCTTCGCCGCGGTTTGCTCTCGCGTTCCCGAACCCCCCTGCAAACCGCAGGGAAGGAGACCTGCTTGCTCGGGGATTTGGGGAACGCGAGAGCAAACCGCAGGAAAGGAGACCTGCTTGCTCGGGGATTCGGGGAACGCGAGAGCAAACCGGGGAAGGAGACCAGCTTCGCCGCGGTTTGCTCTCGTGTTCCCAAACCCCCCTGCAAACCGCAGGGAAGGAGACCTGCTTGCTCGGGGATTTGGGGAACGCGAGAGCAAACCGCAGGAAAGGAGACCTGCTTGCTCGGGGGTTTGGGGAACGTGAGAGCAAACCGGGGAAGGAGACCAGCTTCGCCACGGTTTGCTCTCGCGTTCCCGAACCCCCCTGCAAACCGCAGGGAAGGAGACCTGCTTGCTCGGGGATTTGGGGAACGCGAGAGCAAACCGCAGGAAAGGAGACCTGCTTGCTCGGGGATTCGGGGAACGCGAGAGCAAACCGGGAAGGAGACCAGCTTCGCCGCGGTTTGCTCTCGCGTTCCCCGAACCCCCCTGCAAACCGCAGGGAAGGAGACCTGCTTGCACGGGGGTTCGGGGAACACGAGAGCAAACCGCAGGGAAGGAGACCTGCTTGATTACCAGAGGCTTCCTCAGGTATGCTGGGATACCTGCTTATTCCACGGAGGTCAAGAAAAGCGCTGGTAAGTGTCTACACTTGATCACCAGCGCTGGATCCTCTACACCCGAGACAAAACGGGAGTATGGCCAGCACTGCAAACAGGGAGTTGCAGCGCTGGTGATGCCCTGCAGATGTGTACACCTCCTAAGTTGCAGCGCTGTAACCCCCTCACCAGCGCTGCAACTTTGTGATGTAGACAAGCCCTCAGTCACATCATGTTATGCCATACTGTGAGAGCATGACATAACCAGTGCAAGTAAGGACAATGTCTCCCTGCATGAAAGGTCCTCTGAACCATAAAAAGCACACAGTCTCTCAAAAATTCTTTATATTCCAATTTTTAGTTTTAACCACCTCAGCTCAGGCGGAATCCATGGGACCACATTCCAATGTCATTGGCATTCATACTTCCTGTGGACATACAGTGAACGCCCCCTTAAGGTCATGTTTCCAACCCTTTGTGATGATGTTAATTTGCATCCAGCTGCATTTAAAAAAAAAAAAAAAAAAAGGCTTATTACAACTGTTTTCCTCTAAAAAAAAAAAAAATTAATGGAAGAGAATAGAAATCCTGGTGCTTGAAGATTTGAACATTTCAAATAATTGGTGGTACAGTTTCACTTCCCCCTTCCCTCCCAACAAGAACTAAGGAGGTTTCCTCTCTTCTTTCACAACCCAAAAGATAATCCCAAAGCTGTAAAATGTTAATTTAGCTGGTAGTGTAAAAATAGAACAAATAAATACATTTTAAACCAGAGTCTATTATGATGAAGTGGAGTTAATTTTTAGTTATTGAAAAAACATGAATTTGAGACCAGAACAGTCAACAATTTTAAAGCTAATATAGTGCCACATCACTGAAGATCACTATTTAATAACACTCAAAAGCCGCTGTTAGCATTGGGGACCCATAGTGTTATGTGCTGTAAACAGATACAGAGACATGACCGCTACTTTTAAGAGTTTACAACCTAAAGCCCCAGTCCTGCAAAGATTTACCCATAGGCTTAATTTTAAGCATTTTGATGAGCCCCCAATGAGCATCAAGGAGACTAAATCTTTGCAGGATTGGAATCTAGAGGCCCCAGTCCTGCACCTGGATCTGTGCAGGTGGACCGCTCTGCTCCTGCACAGACTACTGATTTCAGCGGGGCGGCACACAGGCACAGGAGGTCATACTTGAGGATACAGTTGCAAGACCAGGGCCAACAAACAAATAATAGCCAAACAATAGGTTAATAATTGTTTCACCTAAGCAAAACACAAACATTCCCCTTTACTTAAAAACAAATAACTTTACAAGTTACAGTAACTTACAAAGACCAAATAAACCCCAATTCCTTTGTAAAAACAAAAATGTAGACATGGGTTGCCATCCTAAAGAAGCTTTCCAGACCAAAAAAAAAAAGTAGGAAATTGCTCTTGGTTATTCATATACCATAAAATAAAAGGGGAAATCTTTTGTTTGTATTGGGATGCTTCTCTCCACCTATTGTTTTCTGATGGCACAGACATCAACACTGCATAATCTTAACAAAACAAAAAAATAATTCTTGACTGCAAAACCATTCTAAATAAGAGAAGAAAACCTCTTTCTTTGTCAATGAGTGAACTGCTATCCTAGCAAGACTATCCAAGCCATATGTTCCTTTGAACACACTCTTTACAAAATACTCAACAGCAACTCAACCCTCCTCCCCACATACATACACAAAAAAGAGGAGGGGGGGAATCTAGATTTTTAACTGCTTTCTTTTAAGGTGCTCTTCGCAAATGTGTAACTAGTAAAGAAAACAACAGCACAAATCAGGAATGGCTACAAATCAGAAATTAAAAAGTCAGACCTGTTTAATCTTCCAGTAGAAGTTAAAGCTTCAAAAGCTTGAATACATCCAGGCTTTCAAATGATCTAATTAACTCATGACCAATATAGCATTTGTAATTAGTCTTCTTGCGCCAACAGAGGAAAGTAAAGAGGAGCTACTCGCCCCACCTTCGGCTTTGAGCAAAAGAAAGGAAAGGCAAGCGGAATCCAAGAAATGACTGATCTACTGAGTGCCTGGGATGAAGATGCAGCCAGGCTGCTACTGTTCTGCTCTCAGTTCAGCAGCTCCTGATCTACAGCGCATACGCCCCTCTTGCTCACCCGCTACACCGGCTGTTTGGGGAATCAGCTGCAGCCGCCTGCTCTCCACGGAGCCTCTGTTGGTGCACTCAGGATGAGTGGCTGCTGTTGCCCTTTTCATTCAGGGATCAGCCCCAGCTGCTGACAGCGAGGGGCGGTGTCTTCTCCCTTCCGAGTCAGTCATTTAGACCTATCCGGACCCCTTCGCCTAGTAGGTTCCCCTAGTGCCTCCTGTGCAAGGGGCAGGGAGAAACACACCCTATTCGTGGAGTGGAAGGGGGGGTCTCCCTATAACCTTTTCCTGTGCAAGGGGCAGATTTTCCACTGCACCTCCTTACAGCAGGCATGGGGGGTTCCCCTCCGATCTGTGTGGGAGGGGTATCGGGGAATCTGTCGGGCAGGTTTTCCCTTTGCACCTTCCAGCAGGGGCAGCTGGAGGAAGAAGTAATTTCCCCTGTGATCTTTATGGGACGGGCAGCTGGGGGTCCCTTTGATTCCCCTTTGGTCCCTTTCGCGGGGTCCTAAGGGAGGGGCAGGGATTTCCTCTCTGATCCTTTTCTTGGAGGAAACGTATTTGGGGGGAGGGAGGGTATGTCCCCTCTGCCCCGTCTCGCAGGAGGGCGACAGGCGGGTTAGATTTCCCCTGAGCTGTGCATCTTCTGGCAAGACAACCACCACCCTGCTCCCGCCTGGAGCTCTCCCCAGCCCTCCCCAAAAAAACTTTCGCATCCTCCTCCAAGACAGGGAGACTCCCCCCATGCCCCGGGAGGCGGGGCGATACCTGCCCCAATGGGTACCTGCTCCTCCGGAGAAGCCGCCCGCATCGCTTTCTGCTCCTGGAGGGGGATGCAGCCCCCGGGATGGGGGCTCGGGCAAGGGAGAGATGGGGGCTGCTGCGGCGGGAGCCCGGCTCAGGGGCTGCTTGCCACTCGCTGGTGCTGCTACTCACTCGCGTTGCCTTAGCAACCGCCTCCCTCCCTCGCCAGCCAACCCCAGGGTGTTCACGTGGGGCGCGTTGCCCAATGGACGGGGGGCTTTGTGCACCCCACGGGCTCGCGAGGCACTTTCAAGTCGGGACCGCAGAGAGGCAGCGGGGGAGGAAGGGATGCGGCGGGCTGGGCTCGGTGCGGTGCAGCCAAAGCGTGGGGAAGGGACTGCTGGGAGGAGAGTCCCGCGCGGCGCGGAGAAGCTACAGCTGAAACTTTCCCTAAGTGGGAAAGCCTCCCACAGCCCGCTCCTAAGTTACTGCTGGCCGCGCCGCCGCCGCCAGAGCGCCTCCGGCTTGCAGGGCAGCAGGAGTTCCTCTCTCTGCAGGGCATATAACGAAAGTCAGCACTCTCCCGCAGCACGGGCCCCCTGGGAGGGAGGCAGGGGGGCTCAGTTCAGTTCCTAACCACGAAAATCCACCATCTCCATTAACCCCCCTGTTAATCCCCTCACAGAGAGTCCCAGTGTTAAACAGGCATTGGAACAACTTCCCCCCGACTCCTAGAAAGGCGCGTTGGCAAGCAGCAGGAGGGAACCTTGCCACCATCCTGCTTATGCCCTGCCTGTTATGTCGGTATAAAATAGCAGGGGCCAGATCACAGGGCTGTCAGTGCAATAACTTTTGCTAGCACCAGATGGAATTTGGAAAGAGGGAGGAGAGAGACTAAGAGCCTGAACCTGTAATTTCATATTTGATTCATGTTCAAATGGTGTCTCAGGTGCAGTTCAGGCAATACCCAAGTCTATCACCGACTCACCCATGCTTTAAACTTCATGCCTCACTTTCCCCTCTGATCACCTATTCCACATGCTGTTGTAGGACTGGGTTAATCAAAGCGTTCCTTTGCTGGGGTCTGCTTGTTCAGATAGCTTTCAGTTCCTTAGCACACAGGGTGCTAATTCACATTAGCTGTAGCCTTACACCACCTTCTCCCAGAGGGGACCCTTTTTTACTTACCACTAAATTGGTTTAGGCCTTCTAATCAGAGTTCTCTCTCACATTGCAGAGCCTAGACCCAAAGATCCTTACATCTTTCTCTCAGCGTTTTTTTTTTTTTAAACAAACACACACCCCACCACTTATCCTCTATATGAATGGTTCTCAACCAGGGGTATATCGACTCATCTACATATTCACCTAGTTTTACAACATGCTACATAAAAAGCACTAGCAAAGCCAGCACAAACTAAAATTTTATAGAATGAAGTGTTTATACTGCTCTGTATACTATACACTGAAATGCAAGCACAATGTTTATATTGCAATTTGTTTTATTGTATGCAAAATGAGAAAGCAATTTTTCAGTAATAGTGTGCTGTGATACTTTTGTACTTTTTATGTCTGATTTTATAAGCAAGTAGTTTTTAAGAGATCACTTCCTTCCTTGAACAACTTCTTCCCCCTAGGGGAGCCTTCCCACCCATCTCAGTGACTACAGAGTTCTTACCATTCTTCCTATAACCCCTTTCTACTCCAAACATCCTCTCTTCATAGCCACTACCTACCTCCTCCCTAGCTGGGCTTCATCTTTAATTAGGGTTGGCCCACCACCAGGTGGGTTAATTGGCCTCTCAGGCCCACACTAATCCATTCATCAGTTGTGTGGGGGTAGGTAGCCTATCATTCAGTTATTTCAGACCATAGAAGTGTCTGGCAGTGTTTTTTAAAATTATCAGAAAAAATATCATCCTTTTGCCAAAAAAGCATATGTCCCCATCTCTGCATGGTAAGTGCTCTTGGAGCCTAGGATGAAACCTCCAGCCCAAGGATCAACAGTCATTCTCCTTTATGAAACTTTGTAGGTCTTCTCAGCAACCATTAGTTGTGGGATAGAATATGTCTACATTGCACTAAAACAGTAGTTCTCAACCTTTTTTCCCCCCTGCCATTTGTGGACCCTAAAAACTTTCAGATAGAGGTGTGGCCCCTTTGGAAATTTGAAGGGAAATGCAGACCCCTTTGGAAATCTATTGTCTGTGTATATAGTTGAATTCTATTCAGTCTGTTTTTAGTCTAAGTCTTTTGCAGAGCCCCTAGATGTAGTCCACAGACCACAGGTTGAGAGCCACTGTACTAAAATACCCACAGCTGTTCCATGTTAGATGACTCAGGCTAGACCTCAAGATGTTTGACTTTGGACTAGAGCCTAGGCTGTGGGATTCTCCTCGCTTGAGGGGAGCTAGAGCCAGAGTTTCTAGACTGCAATTTTATTGTCCCACAGTAGCTAAGTCAGCGGAGGTGGGGTAGCCATGGGTGTTTCAGTGCAGTGTAGCCATAGCTATACTGTCGCTGGTGGAAGTTGACATTTCTGTAATTTCATATTTGATTCATCATGTTCAAGTGGTGTCTCAGGTGCAGATCAGGCAAGACTAAAAGGCTGAGAGACTCAGCTGAGTGTTTTTTATCCTGCCTGAACTGTGAATGAGAAGCCATCTTCATAAAGGAAGAGATATAGTCATATATTATCCAATAACAACATTTCCTCTGATGCATTTTTGTTTGTAGAAAATAAATCTCAAAATATATGAAGGAAAAAATAAAAACTGTTTCTAATATAGTCCAGTCCCTGATAAAGTAAAATTCAATACAACAAGACTGCTCCAAAGGTCCTTCTTATTTATTTTTCTGAGCAGTTGTATTTTGCCTACTGCTTGCTTCTCTGGAGCACTGGTTTCTGAGGAATCTTTCCTGTAATTCTTCAAAGTGATGGATTTTCACTTTGAAACAATGCTTGACTGTAGAGAACGGCAAAAGTGTAATGTATTTTATTTTTGTGTGTATGATGTTTTGTGCTTTGAAAAGACAGGTATATTGCCACCTTCTTTGTTAAGTTGCATGGCAAGAGCCTGAAAATTTGCATTTTTAGATTAATGTTCCTCACTTTAAAGAAGAACCAGAGTGATCTAATATTTCCAGTTAAACGTGGCTTGCAGCTGTGTGCACTGACGGTTTCTCACTAACCTGGCTAAATTGGCATTCAGTACATTACTAAATAAAAACATGCCTTTTTTTCCTTTTGGTTCAATAAAGGTTTCAGTAGTTCCACATAGTCCCCGTGCTGAAGAGCTTACAGTCTACAGAGAAGATGACCAAAAAAATAGAGCATTATAGTTTCTATTTTACAAATGGGAACCTGAGGCACAGAGAGACTAAGAGGCTGTAGCAGGATCAGGAGTTGAACCCACATCTCCCAAGTCTTATGCCTTAACCACAGGCCCAGTCATCCTCTTGTTGGTTCCAATTCTGCTAGCATGCTCCAGTCTGCAGGAGAGGAAAATCATCTATGTCATGGGGAAGGGATTCTCAGAAGCAAAGAGATGATGATCAGAGAGCACATTCTCATTTCATTGCTACTAGCTTAAATCTGGAGTAACTCCATTGACTTCATTGGCCATCAACACAATATGGTAAGTAGCTTTGCTAGTGTAGATAGGCCCAAGGTTAATATTCTAATGATTGTTTTGGGAAGAGAACAATGTGGCACCCTATAAATCAGTAACAAAAATCATCAACACTTAAAGAGCAGGTTAGATAAACACTTGTCAGGAATGGCTAGATAATTAGTCCTGCCACAAGTGCAGGGGACTGAACTAGATGATCTCTTGAGGTCCCTTCCAGTTCTGTGATTCATGTGTTAAAAACACTTTGTACACATTTATCAAAGCATTCTCATTGCCAACAGTGACAATTCACATTAAAAAGCCACTGTGAAGGCCTATTAAAATGTCTCAAAATCAACTATAAAACTCAAATATTTGGCTTAAGATATAGGAGTTTAACCTTCTCCTAAAAAGACTAGTAACAGGGATGATAAACAATAATAACTAGGAAGTTACAAGCTCCCAACACGATTTTCAGTAGTAATAAGAAGCCAAATCCTGCAGACCTTATTAAGAGCCTGAACATAGGAGATGCTAAACACCTATGTCTCCCAGTGATTTCAGTGGGAATTGAGAATTGTGCAGTGCTTTCAGTCCCTGTGCAGGCAAAATTCCAATTAAAGTCAATGGGGCAAACCTGCAGTTGTACTAAGCAACTGCAATTCCCATCCACTTCAACTGGGATTGCAGATACTCAGCCAGTACTCAGTGTGGTGTATTGAGACTGTTTTATAATTTTAAGCTCTCATTCTAAATTGTAAAGGGTTTTCTGGTTCTGCTTGCAGGCTAGGGGGCTCTAAGAAAAGGTTTGTGATCAGGATCCTGTTTGGGTTGTCTGCAAAGAGCCATCTTGGAGCATGGTGGGTTGAGTTGTGTTTCTATTTTAGGAAGCAGCCTGTTTTGCTGTTCTCTGTTTTGGTTGTTGGTTTAGGATTCCAGATGGTAAGAAATAAAGCAGTCTTACACTGCAAACTTCCAGAACAAGTATTTTTGTATCTTTTTCTTAACTTTTCTACCCTGAGCCTCAGTACTATGAAATAGACCAATCATTTGCCTGACTCCAGACTATGTACAGTTCCCTCACCTATTAGTGAAGAAGAATGGCACATGGCTGAGACACTGGAGATGAAATTTCAGTTTCCGAGTCTGTCACAGTCTTTCAGTGTGATCTTGGATAAATCACTTAATGTCTCTGTGGGTATACATCCATTCCCTATCTGTCAGATGGGGATAATAATACAGTACTTCCTATGCCTGTCTTGTCTATTTTGATTGTCCTTGCTTCCAAGAGGAACTTACAGTCTCTTACTGTGTGTTTGTGGAGTCCTCCAACTACTAATGGAATACAAACAATACTCTGCACTACTCCATATCATGCCCTTAGTAACAACTGCAGGATCTGGCCCCCTGCATTTTAGGTACCACAGCCATGCAACATGTTATAAATTCAGAATTAACCGTGTTCTCTAGCAAATTTATTCAAATATTGTTTCCTCCATGTGTGCATTGTTTTATGATCTTGTAAAATCCTTCAATGTCCACAGTAAAATCCAGTTTTGAATGAAATGTAAAACATCCCTGAGGTTTCACAATTTCAAAATATGATTCACATAAACAGAATTCAGAAAATAAACATTTTAATACCCTTGCGGTAAATATAACAGGGTTACTTTTTTAATTTGCTGGTGCTATCTGTGTGCAGCACTAGGGTCAAAGACTAATAATCCCTCTTGGGAAGGAGGTATAAAGATTAGACAGTCTTATGGTGTCTTTGAATGACTGAACCCCACAAGAAATGTCCTTTGCATTTTACAAAATACGCACATAGCAATGATTTAGCAAGGGGACAAAGACTAACCCAAACATTACCATTCCAAATTCTGCTCTAGTTAAATCAGCATAAATCCCGACTAATCCAATGGATAACCACTACTATGATTAGGGAGGTATAAGTACCTATATTTAACAGATCAGATTTTGGAGAGGAAGATTGCTCTTGTTATTAAGATTGGACTGAGGAGCTCTACGTTAAATTCCTGGTTCTGCCAGAGAGTCTTTGAGTCATTAACTCTCTGTAAAACGAGGATAATACTTCCTTTCTTTCCTTTTGCCTACTTTAATTACAAGCTCTTCAGGGCAGGAACTGTATTTTACTACGAGTCTGTATAGCACCTAGCACAACAGGGCCACTGGGTGCTACTGTAATGCAAATAATAAGGCAATGTAATTACTCTGGATTGACACTCGCCTAATCAAAGGCAGAATCTGACCTGTCATTTCAAAATAAAATTGAATATGCTGGGGGTGGGGGCTGTTAATGGAAATAAAATGAACATATAAATCAAAACTTAATTAATACCGAGTAACTGTGTCCGCATGGTTAGCATTCAGTATTTTAATCTGAGACCAAACAAAATTAATGCCATACTTAGAAAACAAAATCATTAGCAGCTATATGCAGTCCACCATGCAAAGAAATTTAGTCATTTAACTTTGGACACTTCAGCTATTATCTCCATATTTTGTAAGTTAACATTTAATGAGAGATTTTATAGACTTTCAGGACTATCTCAGAGCTCATTTGTCTACATGCCTGCTCCAGGGCCTGGGTAAAATGTTCTGTTACAAGACTGTGATAGCTGCAGTGTTAGGGATGTTAAGAGAGAAGGAAACAGGAACGTCAAACTACAGTAGCAGGGCATTCATTAATTTTCCTGGCTGTAACCCATCAAGCTGTATTTTCACACCAGCTATGACATAAGGCAATGAATCCCTGAAAACTTCTTTGTTCACATTCCTGCTATATTTTTCTGTGAGACATGTACATTAAAAGAAATTCCTGTTTTGAATGGAATGTATTCTTCGCAATCTATTGACTCTAAAATCATAACTTTAGCACTATTTCCTTTGAAGGATTAACTCTACACTACTAGCAGGTCGCTTCATTCATCAGAACTACCATTTATTGTACTTTTCTGGTTTTAATATTTTTTTGTATTTTTTCCTTAACTTTTTGCCTGAGTTTAGTGTTGGGAAATTCTGTCAGATGATTTGACTTGCCTGGAGAATGAAATCCACTGTTATTCACCAAACAGAAACAATGTAGAGAGCTAAAGTGCAAGATGCTCCACCAATCTGCCATGACCTGGAGGAACCGTCTCCAAGAATAAGAAGAAAGTTAAAACTCTATTGCAAATCTAAATGTTGGTTTTATGATGGAAGAGTTGTCCTCCAGAACTGAGCTCACCAAGCTCCCATGAGAAGGTAGCAACCTTTGGATCTCTTCTAAGAAGTGCATATTGGTGGGGCAGATCCTCAACTGCTGTAAATTGTCACAGAAACCAATGCAGGTATGACAATTTACATCTGCTGAGGATCTGCCTCTTGGTACCTTATCCAAAGAGTGTAAATATTCAGGAAATCTGAAGATCTGCAGTTATTGGTAAATCTCTCTTTTTTCTTCAGGGTGATCTCTGCATATTCCCACTCTTGGAATAAACCCCCCTCAGTGCTGCCAGCTTTATCCATAGCTTGCATCTATCTGGGCAAGCATCTCAGAGAAGCTCTATTACTACAGTGAGTCACCTTTTTGTCAGTGCTATCTAGGTGTGGCAGAAACAGAGAGGGGTTGAGGGGTGAGTGCCCCCACACTGGAAATATTGTGGGGGTTCTTCCCCCATACAAACTCAGGCATTCCTGGGGCGGGGGTAGATGAGAACAGGACCCAGAAGGGCTGGAGAGGCCACCCCAGGCCCGGGATCAGGCTGGAGATCAGGAAGCTGGGCCCAGGGTCAGGTAGGAACCCACAGGACCTCCTTCCCAGCCTAGAGGCTCACCTCCAAGTCACAGAACCTACTCTTACTCCCCTCCTATCCCTCTGTCCCCCATTCGCAGGGAGCTTCCGCCATACCTCCCCATGCTAACCAGTGCTTTATGTGGCCTGAAAAAAAGCAGAGTGGCTATCATTTTTCTCCAGAAATGAAAGCAACATTATGTCTGCCTAATCAGTTCTGCCACCACCCAGTTTCACTTCTGCTCCTCCTCCTGCTCTTGGCGTTCTTCAGCCCTCTGTCCCAGGCCCGGGGGGATGCAACAGGGTTTTCTCTGTTCCCCCTTGCCAGGGCAGGTGTTGCAGGGATAGAGAGGGGAGGAGTAGAAGAGAAGTCCCATTGCCCACAGGCGGTGACAGAGCCTGGACTCTTTCTGCTCCATCCTCTCCTCCTGCGAGACTAGTGAGGGCTCCTGAGGGGAGGAAGGAGAGCTCTGCCTGCTTCTTGCAGAAGCCCTGATTGTCTGCTTAGAACCCAGGAAGTGGGGCAATGAGGAAAGTAGTCAATCACAGGGTGTTTTCCACATGTACACACCTCAACTACGTGGCTTGAGCCATAGAAGATTTATTTGCCAGGTCTGCAACCCCTTTTGGTCTACAATTCTTTAAGCATTAGTGCTATCTCACACTGCATTTGAATGACTGACTATACAAAAGATTTAATAGATCATTGCCTGAGCCATCCTGCTATCCCTTTTTAATTGCTGCCAGTACTCTTAGGGTATCAGAATCTGGCCCTGTATCACAGTAAGTAGCACCTTCCTCCACAAATAGCTTTGTTGACTTCATTGGGATTATTCTCAGAGTAAGAGGGTACTCAGTGTGAATAATGGTATCAGAATCTGGCCCTTAGTCTAGATGCTTGAAAATAAAATCACTTTCCCTACCTTTGCCATGTTGATTCCATCATGTGAGGGGCACTAGAAAACATTGACTGTTCACCTGTACTCCCAAGCTCTCCTCTATATTCCTTTTAGTAACCCCACGTACTTACATTGTCCCCTGAGTTACAATGCTTAGCCTTTGAATGCCTATTTTACAGCTATCTAATTGAAAACAAGATCCCTTCAAAGTCTGTCAAAGGGAATGGGACATACCAGACCCCAACCTGAGCTAGCTCCAGGGTTCGATTGGGACTAGTTATTAAACCAGAGTCTTGTGCTTGGTAATGCAAATCACTGTCTGTCAGCAGACAATTTAAGTAGAATTAAATACTATAAAATAAATAGTCTTTATTATTCTAGCAATGGAAAACTGATTGACTTGAATTAATGAAAGCCAGCCTCTGATTTGCTGTCTAATGGCATTCAAGAATTCTAAAGAGTCTGCTAAGGCAAGAGGTAGAATATTACAAAGGCAGAATATTACTTGATCCATATTTTAACCAGTATCTCCAAGACACATTTTTCTAAGTCTCCTCTTTTAACCAAATCTATCTTACAAGTTAGTCATTCAGCCTGTAGTATTATAACAGAGTCTGGGATAAACACAATGATGCTTAATGAAGCCAAATACTGCAAGAATAAGCAGTAACAAATAATTTTGTTAATTTAACATTTGTATACAATCCAGTAAAACCTTATTAACTTTGGTTGACTAAGCTTGTTTTCAAGAGGGTCCTATGAGACTCAAAATCAACATATGCAATTATACATTACAACACAACACTCATTCATATTAACATTTCTAGTTAATCAGTGATTAAATCTCCTTTGAGAGAAAAATGGTGTTTGTAGATTGCCACGTACTTTTAGGGGCAAAAGAAAAATGCAGACCTGTTATTTACCAGGCTGCACGTGCAATAGACTGTATAGGTAAGGGATGCAAGGAAGGTATGGGTCACGATGCAAACTGCAGGCACGCACACAACTAAAATTAATTAATTTAAAGTTTTATTGGGGATAGATACAAGGGGTAGGGGAGCAGCATATGATTAGCTAATAGGGTTAATGGAACTTAAAACATACAGTGGCTAAAGTATTTACTATCAAACAATATTTATAAACAAAGATGCAGTAAACAATATTTATAAACACAGATGCAGCATTTAGTAATAACCAATACTTACGAATACAAACCAACTCTTAATGACCGGCAAACGTAGAAACTCTGCTTAAAACACGTGAGCTGAGAGAGGCTTCGAGGTGATCAGGCTCGGTTACGGGTGTGCACAAGGTACACAGGATTCTTTTTTCTTTCTCCTCTTCTGCCTGCACATGGCAGACCAGCCTAAAGTACCCACTATGACATCATAGAAGTGTCATAGGGGATGGGGCCCAAAAACTGTGTGTGTTCATTTCTGATTGGTACAAGCAAAGTTTACACCAAGTAGGGGAGCAGGTGCCTAAAAGTCTGGCTTCGCCCACAAAAGGTAAGGAAATGCATATACTTTAGAATGCGTTTAACACTGAATGACAAAAGAAGAGGCCAGGGCAATACCGGTATGGGCAAGTTTTTAGGATGCAGACAGGAACTTATCTTAACAGTGTTATAATGAAATCTTGGTCTAACTATCTAGTGGCAACCAATTCAAGAATTCCAGCGCTCTAACTGTACATCAGCACATGCACCCTTGCTTTGTTTCCTAAGAGAAACTTTCAGCGCTCAATCTTCAGGATTTGGGCACCTATCTTAGGTGTCAACATTTATATTTGGGCATCTCATAGTGGCATTCAGGTGCCTAAAACAGATATGTGGGTGATTAAGTGAGTATTCAAATACAGGATTCAGGTGGCTAATTTCCACAAATATTGATGCACTGGCCTCTAGCCTTTTGTTCCCGCTGCATCAAATGGACATGATTCTCCACTGACTTGTGTCAGATGAAGTAGAAGAGTAGGATAACTGGCCCATCAATGACACAAACAGGGCTGGCTCTAGTTTTTATGCCGCCCCAAGAAAAAAAAATATTTTGGCTGCCCCTCACCCCAGCCCTGGGCTCTCACCCCTCGCCCCACCAGTCCCCTCCTCTACCTGCACCCCCTGCTACCCCAGCCCTGGTCTCTCTCTCTCCACCCCCCCCCGCCACCCCAGCGCGGGGCTCTTCCCACTACCCCACTCCACCCGCACCCCCTGCCATCCCAGCCCTGGGCTTCCCCATACCAGTGCTGACTCCGCCCACTCCCCCTTCGCTTCCAGCCAGTCCGGCGCTGGCAGGGTCAGGGTAAGCAGTGGGGATCCTGGGCCATACCTCAGCCCAGGGTCCCTCCAGCCAGGGCTCCGGCCTCCAGGACCGGCAGGACCTGGGAGGGCAGAGCTGGGGAACCGCCCCGGCAGGGGACTGAGGAGCTGGGGCAGGGTAGCCCCAGAGGGAGTGGAGCCCCGGAGAGCAGGATGTGAGTCCTGCATGGCAGCGACCCGCCCTCTATGGCCCCGCTGCTGCTGCTGCTGCTTCTGGCCACCCCGCAGCATCTGCAGGTGGCTCCCTGTGCCCCGCAGGTCAGTCCCCAGCCCAAGTGTCCCCTGCTTGGAGCCTGCTCGGCCCAGCCACAAGGTGCGGGTGCTGCTCCCCCAAGGCCTGAACTGCAGTGGCCCAAGGGTGCCCCCCGTGCATGATGCACTGCTGCTGCCAGGGCCGTCTCTAGGCTTTTGCTGCCTGAAGCAAAAAAAAAAAAAAGAAAAAAAAAGATGGCTGGAATGCCGCCCCTGAAAATGTGCCGCCTCAAACATGTGCTTGGTTTGCTGGTGCCTAGAGCCTGCCCTGGACACAAAGGACCACTTTTGAAACCAATCTAATGTGGCCTGAGGAGTTAATATAACCTTATACAGTGGTGTGAGGAAAACTAAGGAATCTTACTCTGTCACTGTGGCCTCTGTAAAGACATGGCCTCTGTAAAGCATTGTCCTGGATGGCAGATAATCAGTCAACATGGACTACTTTTACCTAGCTCTCTACTGAAGTATTTCCCACTGGTTGGTGCTCTCATCCTGTCTACTAGAAAAAATTGATCTAATGCAGGGCACTTGCCCAGTTTGCAGACATAAGACCAGAACCAGAGTAAAAAAAGCTGCATGCTCCCTGAATGAGGTCAGACTTTTCTTGCTGGTTCAGAAGTCAACATGAAATGGACCCTTTCCTTTTGCAGCCAATGAAAGCCAAGGTGGCAATATCTGGGCCTACTGCTGAAGGGAAATAATTAATGTCTCACTGAGGGGGACGAGGTTCCATATCCCTTGAATGGTGTTTAAAATAGATTGAAACAGAAGTGAGACTTCTTACCTCAACAGTCAAGGAGAAGGGGGAGTTGTGGAGGAGCACTGTTTACCTGAGACAGGGAAATGTGGGGGAATTACAATGCCCCCCACTCCCTCTTAGTGTAACTCCTGCAATAACTTAAATGCAATAATTCATTTTCTTGAACAAAGGCTGTCATATGACATCAACAGTCTTATTTTTCAATACTGTCCTCTCTCTAATTTTCGTGATGTAGAGAAGGTTACTGGGAAGATGTTGGTGATTAACTCCTGCCCTAACAGGTACCATAGGGAACAGTTGGCACTTGTGCTGGCAGAAAGTGAGGCCTAGACTGTGAGGACACCAGGGCATAGTAAATCTCTCTTACACAAAGGAATTGCTCTGGATTAAAATTCAAAAGAAACTGACCAATAGTTTTAAACCCTTCATAAATCTGCAGTTGTATTTAAAGCACATTACAACCATTATTCAATCAGCACAGCTTGACATAGGAAGATTTTCAAAGATGCTGTAGTCGTTAATCATGAAAACCTCCCTTTGACTCCAAATGAAATTAAAAGATTTCCCCCCTGAGTAAAGACTGCAGGATCTGATCTATCATTTTAGTTATATATTTGGAGAGAGAGTACCCCTCTTCCTTTGAAACCATTAGCTGTCCTCATTTCAACATCTGTAGTTCATATACTGCTCAATGTCTAGACACAAGGCTCCCTGGCAAACACCACATACATTTAAAAAAGTTATTCATACACATTGGGCAATTTGGCATAATACAGTTCATAACCTGGATGTAACCTAATTTAGGAACTACTGTTTTCCCTTATAGGCATATAGAAGGATCAGTTCCAGTCTTCCAACGTTTGAAGCAGTGCAGCAAGTCTACCATACATTATGAAAACTCTAGTAGATTTAGCCAAAAATATCATTTTGATTGAAGAAACAGAGAAATAATGCAGAGAACTTGCTGGACAATTATTTACAAAAAGAGAATATTTAAAATAGATTCTAGCAAGATGTTGCAATCTATACATTATCAAAGGGAAAAAATGGTTGTCTTTCAAGTATAAGGCATGTTGGTCAGGGTGGTTGTGGATTCACGTATTTGCTTTAGTATTAATACGTTGCACTTCTATAATCCTTTTTATCTGAGGATTTCAAAGCAATTTGCAGATATTAATAAATGTAGCCTCACAGCACTTGTAAGAGACCAAGTAATGATTTGGAGATTGAAATTCAAATAGATGCATGAATAAAAGTGTGGAATAGCATTCCTAAAATTTCATATAGCACTTAAATAGGGTGACCAGACAGCAAATGTGAAAAATCGGGATGGGGGTGGAGGGGTAATAGGAGCCTATATAAGAAAAAGACCCAAAAATCAAGACTGTCCTATAAAATCGGGACATCTGGTCACCCTACACTTAAAACATATGTAAAATGCACTATTTGCCCTTAAACTAAAGGCTTGGGGAAAGCTGACAAGTACGGAGAAGCACATGGTTCAGACAGACAAATTCTTTAGGGAAGGATTTATTAAAGGGGATACTTTATATTCTAGTAAAGAGGAGAGGATAGAAGTTGATAAAGTACAGATAGGAGCTTGAGAGTAAGAGTTTAAAGAAAAAAAGTTCCATTCAATTACCCTCACATGAAGGCAGACAACTAAATATTGGCAAATTTTATAAGTTCTTGTATACAAATGCAAGAAGTCTAAATACTAAGATGGGTGAACTTGATTGCCTAATATTAAATGAGGATATTGATATAATAGACATCACAGAAACTTGATGGAATGACGATAATTAATGGGACATGGTAATATTAGGGTACAAAAGTACGTCGGAATGACAGGGTAGATCACGCTGGTGGGGAAGAGGCATTATATGTGAAAGAAAGCATAGAGTGAAATATAGTAAAATTCTTAAATGACTCAGACAGTACCATAGAATCTTTATCTAAGATTTAGTCCTAAGTAGACCATAGAATCTGGTCCAGGAGTGAATATAACTTAACCACTCAGTAATAGTGACATGTAATTAAATTTAACATCCTTATAGGGGGCAAAAAAAATCCACTGTAGCATTTAACTTCAGAAAGGAACTACACAAAAATGAAGAGGCTAGTTAAGCAGAAATTAAATGGAACAGTCACAAGAGTGAAATGCCTGCAAACTGCATGGAAATTTGTAAAAACACCACAATAGAGACTCAAAATATATGTATACCCTAAATAAAAAAACAGTTAAGAACACCAAAAAAATGCCACCTTGCCTAAAAAACAGATTAAAAGAAGCATTTAATGACAAAAAAGACATCCTTTAAAAATTGGAAGTCAAATCCCACTGAGGAAAATAGAAAGACATATAAACTCTGACAATTTGAGTATAAAAGTATAATTAGGCAGGCCAAAAAAGAATTGAAGGAGCAAATAGCAAAAGACACAAAAACTAACAGCAAAATAAATAAATAAAGTATTTCAGAAGCAGGAAGCCTGCCAAATAATCAGTGGGGCCGCTGGACAATTGAGATGCTAAAAGAGCACTCCAGGAAGACAAGACCATTGCAGCAAAGCTAAATTAATTATTTGTGTTGTTTTATTCACTGCAGAGGATGTGAGAGAGATTCCACACCTGAGACATTCTTTTTAGGTGAATGATTTGAGCAACTATCCCAGACTGAGGTGTCAGTGGAGGAGGCTGAGGCAGAGGTGAAGTAAGCCAGTACAGTATGGCTCTTGCCAGTACACAGCTAACCGTATCAGCAGGGGGCAGCTTCCCCAGGCCGGTGATTTAAAGGGCCCAGGGCTTCTAGCAGCAGCTGGAGCCCTGGGCCCTTTAAATTGCCACCTTCAGAACCCTGCTGCTGGAGCCCCGGGGTAGCGGAGGTGGCTGGGAGCCCCAGGGCTCTGGTGGTGATATAAAGAGCCCCGGGCTCCACTGAGGTAGTGGCGGTCAGAGCCCCAGGCGCTTTAAATCACCACCAGAACCCTGCTGCCAGAGCCCCGGGATTCCAGCAGTGATTTAAAGGGCCCAGGGCTCTGCTGCAGTAGCATTGGCCAGAGCCCCTGGTCCTTTAAATTGCTGCCAGAACCCTGCTACCCTAGCCCCAGGCCCTTTAAATTGCTGCGTGAGCACCAAGACTCCCAGATGCTTGCTAGCTACCGCTACCCTGGGGCTTCGGTGATGATTTAAAGGGCCCAGGGCTCCCAACTTCCATTCCTGCAGACAGAGCCCTAGGCCCTTTAAATCTTGATTTAAAGGGCCACGCAGATTTAAAGGCCTTCTTCTTCCAGTTGAGGCCCCGCTTCCTTCCAGTTGAGGCCCTGCCCCCCTGCTCAGGACTCCGGCATACCGATAAGTTCTTTAAGTTACTTTCGCCCCTGGGTTTAGGAACAAGTTGATAAAATAAACAGTAATAAGTCAACAGGATGAGATGGTATTCACCTAAGGGACTCAAATGTGAAAATGCAGAACTACTAACTGTTGTATGTAACCTATCACTTAAATCAACCTCTGTACCAGATGACTGGTGGATAAGTAATGTGACATCTATTTTTTAAAAAGGCTTCAGAGGGTATCCTGTCAAGAAGAGGCCGGTAAGCCTCACTTCAGTACCAGGCAAATTGGCTGAAACTATAGTAAAGACTAGAATTATCAGAAACACAGATGATCATTATTTGTTGAAGAACCAACACACCTTTTGTAAGAGGAAATCATGCCTCACCAATCTATTAGAATTCTTTGAGAGTGTCAACAAACATGAGAAAAGGGTGATATAGTGGATATAGTGTTCTTGGACTCTCAGAAAGCCTTTGACAATGTCTCTCACCAAAGGCTCTTAAGCAAAGTAAGCTCTCATGGGATAAATAAGAGGGAAGGCTCTCTCATGGAATGGTTAACTGGTAACTGGTTAAAAGATAGGAAACAACAGGTAGGAATGAATGGTCAGTTTTCAGAATGGATAGAAGTAAATAGTGGGAGCTCGCAAAGATCTGTGCTGGGACCTATGCTGTTCAACGTATCAAAAAATGTTCTGGAAAAAGGGGTAAACAATGAGCTGGCAAAGTTTGCAAATGAGACAAATTACTCAAGGTAGTTAAGTCCAAAACAAACCATACTGAGTTACAAAGGGATCTTGCAAAACTGGGTTGCTGGGCAAGAAGAAGGCAGATGAAATTAATTGTCGATAAATACAAAGTAATGCACACTGGAAAACATAAACCCAACTATACATAGTAAATGATGGGGTCTAAATTAGCTGTTATCACTCAAGATAGAGATCTTGGAGTCATCATGGATAGGGGGAAGGGTCCTAGACCCCAGGCTCTGGCCTGACATGGGCCACCTGCAGGTGTTTAATTGCAGTGTAGACATACCTGAAGGGAGCACCAGAGACATTCTGCCTCCTCAATGTACACAATATGATGCTCTCACACGCACAGGGCCAGTCGGCTCCCCTGGCCGGAACACTGAGCTGGTGGGGATAGAGAAATCTCTGCCTACTCTCCATCCCGCCTCACAATGAAAACAAATTAGATGGTATTGGTAACTGGCCCAGCAAGCCACTGAGGAGTAAATCAAAGGTTTAAAAGAAAGGGCCTGATCTGGCTATGATTTACATTAATGCAAATATGAACTAATTCTATTGAAGTCTGTAGACTTGCAGTATCGTTAAAACAGAATCAAACGCAAAGTTTCTGTGCAGCAATTATTACAGCAAAAGGAAAGGGTCTTGGCACAAAGTGAAATACAGCTTATGGAAGAGCAGCAATTTTACAGAAAATTACAATTAGAAAAATGTGTAATTCATATGTCAAATTCAAGTGTGTGTGTGTGTATTTCTTTAATCACTTATTTGTACATGTAGAGACAAATTCTGATCACTTTACATAACTAAATAGTTACATAAATGAGGAAGCCCACTGAAACCTGAATAAAGTGAGTAGGATTTTGCCCAAAAAGTGCAGAGATAGGTATCTAGGATGTAGAAGCATATGCAATGTTTTCCCAGTGATAAAAATGGTAGTATCTTTTAGAAGGCATGCACAGTTTTTGATGCATGTGCTCAGGAATTCAGTGAGTTGAGCAGGTCTTCCGTGAAGCCTCAGAGCTTGTCTTTCTACTTTGTGCTTCCATTAGTCACAGATGCACTGTACTCTCTATGCATATTTGTACTTCTCTAAGCTGTATAAAATTCACAAACAGAACCCAAAAAGAAGGTGCTTCATATCTCTGAAGTAGCATATGTGCTGTAACCATGTAATGAGAGATCCCTCTTGATGTGCAGTTTTCATTCCATAGAAGGGTCTATTGTCACGTAAAGTGCATGTAATTTCTTGGCTCAGAAGTTCCTGTTGTTCTGGGGCATCAGGAAACCAAGCTCTCTGCAATTCAACTTTTTTTTTCATATTTTTAATTGATTATTCATAGTTTAAACAGAGCTTGAAACTGAGAGCTATCTGCTTACACAGTGAGACTAGGTTCACTTCAATCATAAAAAATGTGTACTTTATAAATAGAACCTCATTTCACACTTTCTCTATACAGCAAATATGAAGAGCTGAATTACTATGAATGCATATCACTCCTTATTTACAATTATGCTAATCAGGTTTCAAGATATACAGATAAAAAGAATTCTCTGTAAGAAGGCACTGCCCCAAACATTAAAGTATAGAACCTTCTGGAGAGCTGTGGCCAATGACTGGTTCAAATGAGCTCTATTTAACTTCCTTTACTTACCTCACTTCCTGCCGCATGCCTCTTATTCTTCAGTCAGAAGAGTGAGCAGACATATGGGAAACAGTGGCATAGCAAAACAAGCAGCATTCTCACCTTGAAGGTCCCAAGGTCTCAGTGCAAAACCTTCATACATAGGCAACTAGAGTTGAGCACCTTAATCTCTATTGAATGATGCAGATGAGAGCTGAAGGTGCATGACCACTTATTTCATTGTCTACATGTGGATTTTGGAATCTAACTTGAGGTGCTCACATTTGAAAATGGAGGCCTAATTTCTTCAGACCTTAAAAATAATTAAATATAACAGAGAAAATCATGATGGTTTAATTTCTATCATCTAGTTTTCATTTTGTTTCTTCTGTAAGTTAACATCAGTGGAAAAATCTTCTGGCTACCATAATCATACCAGATTACAGCTCCTGTTTATAGAGCTGGATCAGGCACATGCATGCCCAGTGCTAATGAATGCATATCCATATGTAGACCTTCGCTGGAAGAAAAAGCTGAGTTCCCACCACTCCCATTGACCTAACTAGGAGTTGTAAGTGTTCAGCACTCTTAGGATCAGGGTCTATAAAGCAGAGAAGAAAACAAAGCAGGTGCTTAATTTATAGCATTGTGTGTAACAAGAGAAAATGAGTCTCTGCCCTGCTGCCATTTAAGTCAGTGGCAAAACTACCATTAACAGTATCAGTCCCAATGAAAATTCAGTCATTATGGTACTGCAAAAATCTGCAATGACCATGATCACAACTCATCAGAAGGGTTAGAACCAACCCAGAATGACTCCTCTTGTATTCTTTGTAGTCCAGCCACTAAAGGGTAACATCATACCAGCCAAAATGTTATACACTCCCTGTAGGAGGAAGTACATCTTATGTATTTGAGTTCCCAAAAATTCAAATCCCCAGGTAAGCCACCACTTTCTAACAATCCCCACAGATCATTAATAAGAATACAACCCAGCCCCTTAAATTCCAGAGCCCAGGCTTCTAGTCAGTGGAGTTAAAGGGGTAACTCCATTAGCTTGTTGTAGAGTAGGCTCTTATCTTCTGTGTGGTTCAGGCCTAGAACCTGACATCTATTCTATGTATTATATATGCATCTGGATAAACAGAGGAAAATATACTTTCTAATCCAAAACTGTATTTTGATGCACACCAATATGATAATTGGAGTTTTTCCACTGATTTTGACATGCAGAAGCAGCAGACTTCACAAATTCCCACTGAAGTTAAATTGGCATGATTTTCTCTATCAAAAGTAATCATTTTTACAGTTTGAAGAAAGTAAGCTAACAAGTTTGGTGGTGTCCCTTTTAGTTTTAAACATACTAATTTCTGAGTTCTGATTAGATTTGAAGTTCTTCATGGACCTGCTCCAAGTCATTTTACTGATCTATTGTCACATGTTCTATTCTGCTCTAGCAAATTTTTGTCAACATCTCCGGTATCAACCAAATCCTTTGCTAACAGGATTTTTGGCTTTCTGTGCCCCAGATTTATGGAAACTCTGACACTTCAGATTAGGCTTGCTTCATACATTTACAGTAAGTTAAAGCTGTAGACTTTTCCTTAAGGCCCTGTATAGCATAGGCGCTGACTCTGTGGGTGCTCCAGCCCTGGAGCACCCCCAATGAAAAATTAGTGGGTGCTCTGCACTCACTGGCAGCCAAGCTCCGCTCACCCCCCACCCTACCTCCTTCTCCTCCCCTGAGCGTTCTGCATCCCCACTCTTCCACCTACCTCCCAGTGCTTCCCGCCCAGCCGCCACCAAACAGCTGTTTGGCAGCGTTAGCATGCTCCAAGAGAGAGGGGGAGGAGTGTGCTCAGGAAAGGAGGCAGGGCCAGGGCAGGGATTTGGGAAGGAGTTGGAATAGGGGCAGGAAGAGGGCAGAATTTGGGCAGGGACTTTGGGGAAGGGGTTGGAATGGGGTGGGACATAGGCGGTGCCTCATGAAAGGGGTGGAGTGGGGGCGGGGCTGGGGTGTCAAACACCCATGGGAAAGAGGGGAAGTCGATGCCTATGCTGTATAGTATTGCTTTTCTTTTTGGTGAAGTCACTGCTGAGAAAAGGAAGTGCTTGGATAGGTCCTGCAATTGTTTAAGGCACAAACTGATTAATTTATGCTCTTTAATCCAGTTTTTGGAAGTTCTCCTATGTTATTTTAATCTAATTTTCTGAAATCATATGCTGTACCTGAAGGCTGCAGGGGGCGTTGGTTATCATCTTATGCACAATATGCTTGGTTCAGGAATTTGGAAACAGTTCAGGTGGGTAATTTTCTGAAGGCACAAAGGACAGTTGGGAGTTAGGCATCCAACCCACATTGACTTTCAAATGGAAGTGGGACACTAAACTGCCCTTTGTGCCTTTGTAAATCTCCTCCATGTATAATGCATGATACCAAGGATGTCCAGATGATGCATCTTTATGCCCCTAATACACAGTGTATAAAGGAAATGTGTAATCAATAAATGTAGAGAAGCCTAATCATTGCTAGTACTTGCACCTTCCTTCATAGAGCCCACTAATGTCCAAGGGATGAACTGTGAATGTCGAGATCAGATAGAAATGGACAGTTATTTGAGTATTTTAGAGATGAGGCCAAACAAACTTCTGGACCGGAGCTAAAATTAGAACTCAGGAGTTCTTGGGCCCAAGTCTCGTGCTCAGGCCACCCATCCCTCTATCTCCAGGTTCATGGATAGAATAGCAATGTACAGGTAGTGGCAACTAAACTTGTTCAAACCTTTAGTCTATTCTGGCATGAGACTTCCTACATTCTGAGTCTAAGACACATATCAGTCTGTTTTGATCTGCTTTATAACAACATGATGGTAAGCATGGGAAAATGCCTGTTCTCACAGCCCAGGCATACATGATCTGATAGAGACTGCATTTTCCCAAAAGCTCCCATCCGCTTGTGCTGTTGTCAAGTCAACCTCTATAACCCCCCTCTCCATTGTGTATACTGTAAAACTACAATTTTTATGGTAATCATATTTTGCCCTATTCAAGCATTACACAAATTGCACACATATATTTTCACTGCAGTCAGCAGAAACTATTTTACCCCCATCCATGAATTTTTGCATTGTGGGCTAACCTAAGTGCTTGAGCTGACAAGGACAAATTTTAGCTTGGAATAATATCAGCCCAAGACGAGTGCAGTGCGAAAATAATTGATGCATTAATTTCAGGTTGACAATTGAATTCTATCATAACCCCATACATTTTCACACAGTAAATATTTTCAAACATTGGGAAATCACTTTGTAATTAAACTACCCACCCCTAATAAAAATTAAAGTTCACTCATACTAAATCTATTAGAGAATCTGGAGTAGTTACCAAAACACTCTGAGAATCAGATTCTCAGTTGGTGTAAACTGGTATAGCTAGCCCTGAGTTCCTATGGTGGTGATCTGCTAATCTGCAATAACAACACAATGGACATAATTCAGTAGAAATAGACATTGGAGTGGAAGGAGAAAACCAGTAGGGATCAAATGATCTGTCTGCTTTAAAAACTGTTTAAAAAGTAAAGGAGATAGGAACTAGACCCCAGGATTAAAAAACAGACTGATAAAAAAGTCATCCAGAGCTGGGAATTTAAGATGGACCACACACTTGTAAAGCAGAAGACACAGGATCAATAATCCTGCAATTAGATAATCTTTTTTTAACTGAAGAATTAAGTCGTCATTTCATGACCTGTGGTCTTCTCTGGAGAACTGCAAAAATAAAATAAATACCAACACCATTACCCCTTGCTCTTGCTGTGATCTCACCTGAAACCTGTCTACTCTTGCCCAATTCCTATAAAAACATTTTTCCCATAGGAGCTGTGTGCAGAGGGAAGGTGAATGTAAAGGAATGAGGACGATTCCTACTGAAATGCCTCTAGATTGGTCATTTAAATAAAGTGTGTGTGTGTGACAGAGAATGTTGAGCAAGAATGTTATGACTATTGACCTGAGACAGTCTCCTGGAAATAATCTAACAACAGGGAGCAGTGAGTCCTTTTTAAAATCAGTGAAGCAAGAAAATGCTGTTAACCATGGTATTGGGAGAATTAAAAAAAAAAAAAGGATTAAACTATCCCTTAGCATCAGAGCTAATATTCCTTTTGATTTTTTCCTCATACATATTTTCTAGGCCATCGCTTTTATGTCTTTTCTACTGTAACCGACCTTATCTCCAAAACAGATGTGGAGTTGTTTTTTTTATGGCAGCTGGCTGGCATTCTTCAGCCTATTAGCATGGGCTTTTGTTCACAATGTACTATGCAAGGCTGTCTTGTCCCTCCTCCATCAACTTCATAATGCCTTATAGTAGTCTTTAGAACCAGACATGGTGACGTCTCTGATCATAGTTGTAATGCTGTACTTTGGATAGGTGACCCCCTTACCTGTGCATCTGGTACTTATTGGTCTGAGATATGGGAATTCTAAGATCTTAATTTATTATTTATTGTGTAAAGCATAGAAGAAAACACAGTCCTTGCCCCAAGGATGTTACAATCCAAGGGTCAACCCCCTCTTGTCTTTCTCATGTGAGTAGCCCGAGGAAGCCAGGGTCAGGCCCTTATACCCAGACAGTACAGTCTATACATAGGCTCCCAACACCCATATAATGCAAATCCCGAGTATCCAGCAGTGTACTAGGTATCTCTGAAGAGGGACAAAGAGATATAAGTCCTTTTCCCAAGGCCATAGACTGAGGGTACGTCTACACTACGGGATTATTCCGATTTTACATAAACTGGTTTTATAAAACAGATTGTATAAAGTCGAGTGCACTCGGCCACACTAAGCACATTAATTTGGCGGTGTGCGTCCATGGTCCGATTTCCGGAGTGTTGCACTGTGGGTAGCTATTCCATAGCTATCCCATAGTGCCTGCAGTCTCCCCCGCCCCTTAGAATTCTGGGTTGAGAGCCCATTGGCTGATGGGGCAAAAATCATTGTCGCGGGTGGTTCTGGGTAAATGTCGTCAGTCATTCCTTCCTCCGGGAAAGCAACGGCAGACAATCATTTCGTGCCCTTTTTCCCTGGATTGCCCTGGCAGACACCATAGCGCGGCAACCATGGAGCCCGTTCAGCTTTTTTTTTTTACAGTCACCGTATGTGTACTGGATGCCGCGGACAGAGGCGATACTCCAGCACTACACAGCAGCATTCATTTGCTTTTGCATGATAGCAGAGACGGTTACCAGTCGTTCTGTACCATCTGCTGCCGGTGTAAATTGGCAATGAGATGATGGTTATCTGTTCTTCTGTACTGTCTGCTGCTATCAGGGGTGCCCCTGGCTGAGATCGGCCGGGGGCGCAAAGGCAAAACTGGGAATGACTCCCCGAGTCAATCCCTCCTTTATGGTTTCTAAAAGTTCTAAGAGTCAGTCCTGCCTAGAATATGGGGCAAGTGTACTAGAGAATCAGTGTATCAGAGAGCACAGCTGCTCCATGTCAGATCCTGCAGAAATGATGAGCTACATGCCATTCACAGGGGGTGCCTCTGCAACAACCCCACCTATTGCTTCCCTCGTCCCCCAACCTTCCTGGGCTACCGTGGCAGTGTCCCCCACATTTGTGTCATGAAGTTATAAAGAATGCAGGAATAAGAAACAATGACTTGTTAGTGAGATAAAATGAGGGGGAGGCAGCCTCCCGCCGCTGTGACAGTCCAGGCAGGACATTAAGCGGTGCGGGGGAGAGGAGCCCAGCAGGCTGCTGCTATGATAGTCCAGGCAGGACAGAATCTTTTCTTTACACAGGAAAGGGAGGGGGCTCATGGAGCTCAGCCCCCAGTTGCTATGATGAAGACGGTTACCAGCCGTTCTGTACCATCTACTGGGAATGACCGGGAGTCATTCCTATTTTCACCCAGGTGCCCCCAGCCAGCCTCATCTGAAGCCAGCCAGGAGCACTCACAGGTTGTTAACAAGGACAGTTACCAGTCCTACTGCACCATCTGCCACCGGGCAGGGGAGAGGAGTGGATACTGCTCTTCACTGCTGCAGCATCGCGTCTACCAGCAGCATTCAGCAGACAAAGGGTGACATTGAAAGAAGTCAAGAAATGATTTATTTCCCTTTTCTTTCATGGGGGGGGAGGGCAGTAAATTGACAAGCTATTCCCTGAACCACGCTGGACAATGTGTTTGAACCTACAGGTATTGGGAGCTCAGCCAAGAATGCAAATACTTTTTGGAGACTGCTGTGGACTGTGGGATAGCTGGAGTCCTCAGTACCCCCTCCCTCCCTCCATGAGCGTCCATTTGAGTCTCTGGCTTCCCATTACGCTTGTCATGCAGCACTGTGTAGCCTGGAGATTTTTTTTTCAAACGCTTTGGCATTTCGTCTTCTGTAACAGAGCTTTGATAGAACAGATTTGTTTCCCCATACAGCGATCAGATCCAGTATCTCCCGTACGGTCCATGCTGGAGCTCTTTTTGGATTTGGGAATGCATTGCCACCTGTGCTGATCAGAGCTCCATGCTGGGCAAACAGGAAATGAAAATCAAAATTTCACGGGGCTTTTCCTGTTTACCTGGCCACTGCATCCGAGTTGAGATTGCTGTCCAGAGCGGTCACAGTGGTGCACTGTGGGATACCGCCCGGAGGCCAATACCGTCGATTTGCAGCCACACTAACCCTAATCCAATATGGTAATACCGATTTTAGCGCTACTCCTCTCATTGGGGAGGAGTACAGAAACCGATTTAAAGAACCCTTTATATTGATATAAAGGGTCTCGTAGTGTGGACGGGTACAGCGTTAAATCGGTTTAACGCTGCTAAAATCGGTTTAAACGCGTAGTGTAGACCAAGCCTGACTGTGGAGCTGCTTCACAGGAACTACTGAAGTCCTGAGGCTTCAGTAACCCTTGTGACCCTAATGTGCCCTCTCTGCAAGAGCGAAGGACTTGAAGATCTGTGCAGCAGTGAATCCTTTAGCTCCATCCCTTCTCTGACTGCCTTTGCATGCCTGTTGTGTACAGTCTGGAGATGAACTCTCTATAGGTGTACTCATCCCCTGTGCAGTTACTTCAGATCCCCAATACCAGTTCCACTCCTGTGGAGGAGGCAGCAGAGATGTGCACAAGTCAAACACTGAATTTTCCTGCATTCTGAGGGTGCCTTCTCTCTTCAAAACTTGAGCCTCATGTGACCAGGAACAACATTGCTACATCATTGGGCCTGCACCCAACACAGCCATAGTTTTACTAATTCCATATGTGATTTTTTTTATGTCACTGCTGCTTAGTCCTTCACGTAACTTCAGAAAGAGCAAAAAGAATTGGGCCCGGTGTTCCTACTGGAATTTGCCACTTGCAGGGTTGCTATTTTCTTCTGTTCTCTTTGCTAATCTTCCATTCTCTTTCTGCACACAGACACAATTTGCTAAATTAAATGCAAAAAAATCTTTATGTTAATGCAATGCTTGGGGCTGACATTTTTATACGCAAAGTCAGCACGTTGAAAGTTGTGATGTTCATAGCCCAATGGCATATAAGGTCGTGGAGCACTTTATGTTTGATGGTGGCCCTGACCGGCAAGTCCTCCACAGGTGGAACTCCCTTGGACCTCACTGAGAGTTCTCGGGAGGAAGGTTTGCTCAATCAGGCCTTACATGCTGTTAGTGCCTTAATGCAGAGAGCAATAATACTTCAGTATTCTATAGTTCTTTTCTTTGGAGGATTTAAACTGCTTCACAAACATTAATTGGTTATCCTCACCACAACCCTTTGTAAATATAATCCCCCCATTTTATAGATGAGTAAACTGAGGGGGAAAGAGATTATATCACTCATCCAACATCACCATTTCTCAGTGATAAACCTAGGAGTCCTGGCATCTGATCCAGTGCTCTAACTACTAGACACCCATTTCCTCCATGTCACATGAACATTTTCTGATTATATGGAGCCTGCAGCAAGGCCCTTCTCATCAGTTAAGCCCTTCGCTAGAGCTGCATAGTGGCTATAAGAAGGCCTGGAGGTTCTTTTGCAGTGTTACATACCACGGAAGGGTCTTTGCATTAGCCCTGCATAGAATGCTGCAGGGAACAGCACTGTGGGCAGATCAGTGGAGGGGCCAAAAGATCAATGTTTATAAGGGACCACAACAGAGGTGACTGGCCTAGCAGTCACAGATGGATGGTAGTTGGTAAGGCAGGACCACAGGAATCGCTAGAGCCAGGTTCAGTAAGCAAGAGTCAGGCCAGGGTTAGAGGTAGTACCAAGCTGGAGGCAAGAGTCAGAGACCAGATATCAGAAGCCAAGGTGACAGCTGGAGTCACAGCAAGCCAGAAGCCCATACAGTTACCAAGACAACTTCCTGAGACACAAGCCAGGGTTAAATAGTGAGCTTGGCCAATCAGAGGGCTGCAGGATACTGCCGCTCTGGGTTCTTTGCGTGGTATTTCCTGCAGCACCTACTCTCCACGGTGCTTCCTGGGTACAGTTCTCTGTGTCCTCCTGGTGGCTCTGTGGGAGCATCAGCCATTCAGCAGACCTAGATACTTCTCCACAGCTCTTTACACAATGGCCCTAACATCATTGCATGAAAACAGCACGAGAGGGACTGCAAATGCTAATCCGGATCTTAGGATAAAGCAGTAGCCACGGAAGTGGCAAGGATGCAGGGCAGTGCATGGGTTTTTCCTCCCCAACTCAAATAGCTCTCACATGGAGTCCAACTACTCACACTTTATATGAGCAAAGTGGATTGCATTGTATAGGTGCAACAGGGCAGAGCAAACTGCAGTTATGTGTGAACTCTAACCTTTAGTTACTTGACTGTTATATGTTTACATTTTTAACAACATTGTTGCAATACTGGAATGTTTTGCATTTTGTTTTCTTCATTTATTTATTTCAAAAAGTAAATAAACAAACATACAACAGGTTAGTTTTCAGGGCTTATAATAGCTATTTACAAATGAAATTTCTCCCAGCTTTTGTGGGGCTAACTGAAGATGAGTCCACAGCCTGTTATTTGTGAGCTATCCATGTGCAAACACAAAACAAAGCAAACAAACAAAAAAATCCCCTACACATCTGAAAAGTTTGTGAAATAAGGAAAAAATACACTTCCCTCCACCCCATGTTTAGAGACCTGAAGACATAGCCAAAGAAAACATTATAAAAGTTAATTAAAAACCACCACAACATACCTTTGAGATGAAAACAGGCATGAGAAATGGGAACTCAAAGGGTAATGTATTCAGAAAGCTATAAGTGCCTGAAAATAAGGGCTTAGAAAGAAAGTGCCTCCTCAACCATAACTATAGTGTCACTAATGTAAAGCTATAATCCATTTTTTCCCTGTGTCCTGACTATTATCTGAGCACCAAGTGTCAGCTGGGAAGATGTAAGAGATCAGAAATTTTCAATGAGCTGCAAATCAGTTTCATCATCCTGGTTTCTTATATGTAGAAATGTTAAAAACAAAATTCTATTTTTGTCACTGACTTTAACTAATCCTCAGTTTATTGTTGCTGTGACAGCCTTTTAAGGAAATGGACTGTGAAATGAAATGGTGCTTTGACACTATGACTAATAGACTGAAAGTGTCCTTTCCATCAGAAATGACAGTTTCAGTGCTAGCCCTGGGAGGTTAGAATCTTCCCATATTTAGGTTACAAGAAAGAAGCAGATTAGTCAGAAAGCAGAAACAGATACCAGTTGATGTTTCAGCTACTTTTTGTGATTTTAGTTAATGTCCTGGAATATAAAATGTAACTTTCTGGAGCTGAGGAGCTTTCTTGATTACAAATATCAATTTTAGAAAATCATAAATATATTGTGCTTTTTATCTGGGGATTTCAAAGTGCTTTACATATGATGGTGTCTATTTTACCAGTGAAGAAACTCAAGCACCGTGAAGTAACTCACCCAGGAAGTCCCTATAAGCCATATTCTGCCAGCCTGTTATTGTGCCAGAGAGTCACACTGATATTAGTAGAAATGGTCAAAGAATAACATACTACTCAAAGTACATAAGAATGGTAGAATAGTCCATTGGCAGCTGAGCATGAGCCCTGAATTCTTAGCCATTGGCCCCTTGATTCACATCTGGATATGTTTAAGAATTTTACACATAACATTTGACTATGGATCTGAGAAATGTTTTGAAAATTATAAAGTTCGGGGCATTTGGATCGAGTTTTGGTTTGGTCCATTATTAAGAAAAAGGTCGTGTGTGTTTGGTATGGATTCTGATTTTTAAAATTCCTCCTTTAAGTGCAGCAACTATTGGTTCTAACTGAGGAGTACCTCTAGTTTTCATACATTTTTCTTTATATCACCTTTACGTCTTATTTAAATAAATAAACAAATAAAAGGAGGAGGATGTATTGAATTGAAGCTACAAATACCAGTGTGGTTTAGCCACCATTACCAAATAGTGTAAACAGTTTTATCAAGCAGAACAAATAAGATACTCAAGACTAGCCTATAAATACACAAAGTGGTGTTTATATGACGATTTGTAGATCAAGCAGACTACAGCATGTTGTGTTCAAATTGGTAAGTCATAAATTAAATTTGTGTCTTTTCATGTTGATTTATATCCAAGGTCCTGCATTCATAGACTAAGATGTTCTGTAAATAGATTCCACACACATTAGTGTACCTGCCCATTTCTGATATTTTCTTTTGATTGTAGACATTCAATGGCTGATTAAAAGTAATTGATCATCTGTACTTCCAGCAAAGGTGAAAGCTGAAAAGTACTCACTCCCAGGGCTGGCTCCAGGTACCAGTGAACGAAGCAGATGCTTGGGGAGACCAATGGGAAGGGGTGGCATGTCTGGGTCTTCGGCAGCAATTCGGCGGCGGGTCCCTCAGCCTTGATCTACATTATGAGTTTAGGTCGAATTTAGCAGCTTTAGATCGATTTTACCCTGCACCCATCTACACAACAAAGCCATTTCTGTCAACTTAAAGGGCTCTTAAAATCGACTTTGGTACTCCTACCCAACGAGGGGACTAGCACTGAAATCGACCTAGCTGGGTCGAATTTGGGGTAGTGTTGATGCAATTAGACTGTATTGGCCTCCGGGAGCTATCCCAGAGTGCTCCATTGTGACCACTCTGGACAGCACTCCCAACTCCGATGCACTGACCAGGTAGACAGGAAAAGCCTCATGAACTTTTGAATTTCATTTCCTGTTTGCGCAGTGTGGAGAGCTAATCAGCACAGGTGACCATGCAGAGCTCATCAGCACAGGTGACCACGGAGTCCCAGAATCACAAAAGAGCAATGGACCGAACGGGACGTACTGGATCTGATTACTGTATGGGGAGATGAATCCATGCTATCCGAACTCTGTTCCAAAAGACAAAATGCTGGAATATTTGAAAAAATCTCAGAGGCCATAACAGGAACCCGCAGCAGTGCCATGTGAAACTTAAGGAACTGAGGCAAGCCTACCAAAAAAAGAGGTAAACAGCCTGCTTCGGGGCAGAGCCCCAGACATGCCGCTGCATGCCATTCTAGGAGGTGCCCCTACAACTACCGCACCCCTGTGCTTTGACTCTGTCAATGGACTCTCATGCAACAGGGATGCAGATTTAGGGAACGAGGAAGAGGAGGTGTAGGAGGAGGAGGACATTGAAGTTAGCGCACAGCAAGGAAGCGGAGAAAACATTTTCCCCGACAGCCAGGAACTGTTTATCACCCCGGCCCCAGTACCCTCCCAACCCACCCAAGGCAGACTCACAGACCTTGAAGGTGGCAAAGGCACTTCTGGTGACTGTACCTTTGTAAATATTGTACATGGTTTAAAAGCAAGTGTGTTTAATGATTAATTTGCCCTGAAGTCTTGGGATGCATTCATGGCCAGTACAGCTACTGGAAAAGTCTGTTCACTTGTGTGGGGATGGAGTGGAAATCCTCCAGGGACATCTCAGTGAAACTCTCCTGAATGTACTCCCAAAGCCTTTGCAAAAGGTTTCTGGGGAGGGCAGCCTTATTCCATCCTCCATTACCACGCCAGGCCAGTAGCACATAGTCTGGAATCATTGCATAACAAAGCATGGCAGTGTATGGTCCCGGTGTTTGCTGACATTTAAACAACATCCGTTCTTTATCTCTTTGTGTTATCCCCAGGAGAGTGATATCATTCATGGTCACCTGGTTGAAACTGGGGAATTTTATTAAGGGGACATTCAAAGGTGGCCGTTCCTGCTGGGCTGTTTGCCCATGGCTGAACAGAAATCACCTCTGTTGTGTGCCACACGGTGGGGGGACGGATGAAGCAATCATCCCAGAGAATAGGGTGGGATGGAGGGCTTTTGTTGGGTTTGTGCTGCACGTTAACCTAAAAATCGCAGCTCCTCCTTTTAAATGGCCAACCCAATGGGACATGAGGGCGCTGCTGTTTGAAACCATTCCCACATGTTATGAAGGTTAAAGAAGCCAAAAGACTGTGGCTTACCATGGCTGCCTGCAAGCCAAATTCTGTTGCCCACCGGCCCTGCGCATGTGATCTCTCACATCAAACTGGCAGGCCCTCAAAATGCGACCTTGTTAAGAAAGCACATGTGCTATGTAATGTTAACGTGCTATGTAATGGTTCACTGTGGAAGAGTCTACCCATTGTTCTCTAAAATGTGTCTTTTTAAATACTACTTTCCCTTTTTTTACCCCTCCCTCAGCTGCAAATGTTTCAGTGCTCACTATATCATCTCCATCCAGAGGCTAGTGAAGATTAGAAGGCGAAAAACATGCACTCGCGATGACATGCTCTCTGAGCTCATGCAGTCCTCCAACATTGAAAGAGCCCAGCAGAATGCATGGAGGCAGACAATGTCAGAGTGCAGGAAAGCACAAAATGAATGTGAGGACAGGAGGGAAGATCGAGAGGACAGGAGGGACCAACGAGAGGAGATGTGGTGTCAGCGTGATGAAAGGAGGCACGAAGCAATGCTCAGGCTACTCGAGGATGAAACTCATTCTCTGGCATATTGTTGAGCAGGACAGGCAGCAGAAGCACAGACTGCTGCAGCAGCCCCTGTGTGACCTACCACCCTCCTCCCCAAGTTCCATAGCCTCCTCACCCAGATGCCCAAGAATGGGGTGGGGAGGCCTCCGGCCACCCAACCACTCCACCCTAGAGGACTGCCCAAGCAACAGAAAGCTGGCATTCAATAAGTTTTGAAATGCAGTGTGGTTTTGTCCTTCCCTCCTCTTCTCTTCCACCACCACCCCACCCACTGCTTCCCTCCTCTCCCACCCCTCCTGGGCTACCTTGGCAGTTATCCCCCAATTTGTGTGACAAAACAATAAAGAATGCATGAATTTTGAACAATAATGACTTTATTGCCTCTGCAATCGGTGAGCAAAGTGGGGAAGGGAGAGCGGTTGGCTTACAGGGAAGTAGAATGAACCAAGGGGGCAGATTTTTGTCAAGGAGAAACGAACAGAACTTTCACACCGTAGCCTCCTGACCAGTCATGAAACTGGTTTTCATAGCTTCTCTGATGCACACCATGCACTGCTGTGCTCTTCTAATCGCCCTGGTGTCTGGCTGTGCGTAAACAGTGGCCAGGCGATTTGCCTCAACCTCCCACCCTGCCATAATTGTCTCCCGCTTACTCTCACAGATATTATGGAGCACACAGCAAGCAGCAATAACAATGGGAATATTGGTTTTGCTGAGGTCTAACCGAGTCAGTAAACTGTGCCAGCGGGCTTTTAAATGTCCAAATGCACATTCTACCACCATTCTGCACTTGCTCAGCCTATAGTTGAACAGCTCTTGACTACTGTCCAGGCTGCCTGTGTATGGCTTCATAAGCCATGGCATTAAGGGACAGGCTGGGTCCCCAAGGATAACTGTAGGCATTTCAACATCCCCAATGGTTATTTTCTGGTCTGGACAGTAAGTCCCTTGTTCCAGCCGTTGACACAGACCAGAGTTCCTAAAGATGTGAGTGTCATGTACCTTTCAAGGCCATCCCACGTTGATGTTGGTGAAATGTCCCTTGTGATCCACCAGTGCTTGCAGCACCATTGAAAAGTACCCCTTTTGGTTTATGTACTTACTGCCTTGGTGCTTCGGTCCCAAGATAGGGATATGCATTCTGTCTACTGCTCCACCACAGTTAGGGAATCCCATTGCAGCAAAGCCACCCACTATGGCCTGCACATTTCCCAGAGTCACTACCCTTGATAGCAGCAGCTCAGTGATTGCGTTGGCTACTTCCATGACAGCAGCCCCCACATTAGATTTGCCCACTCCAAATTGATTCCCGACGGACCGGTAGCTGTCTGGTGTTGAAAGCTTCCAGAGAACTATCACCACTCGCTTCTCAGTTTTGAGGGCTGCTCTCATCTTGGTATTCTTGTGCTTCAGGGCAGGGGAAAGCAAGTCACAAAGTTCCATGAAAGTTCCCTTAGGCATGCAAAAGTTTCGCAGCCACTGTGAATCATCCCAGACCTGCAACACTATGCGGTCCCACCAGTCTGTGCTTGTTTCCTGGGCCCAGAATCAGCATTCCATGGCATGAGCCTGCCCCATTGTCACCAAGATGGACAAATTGCTGTGGCCCGTACTTTTAGAGAAGTCTGTGTCCATGTCCTCATCACTCTCATGACTGCCCTGTCGTCGCCTCCTAGCCTGCCTTTGCAAATTCTGGTGCTGCATATACTGCAGGATAATGCGCGTGCTGTTTACAGTGCTCATAACTGCCACAGCGATCTGAGTGGGCTTCATGCTTGCCATGCTATGGCATCTGCGCAGAAAAAAGGTGTGAAATGATTCTCAGCCGTTGCTCTCAGTGAGGGAGGGACCAATGATGACTGTAGCTATCCCACAGTTCCCGCAGTCTCCGCCAACCATTTGAATTCTGGGCTGAGCTCCCAATGCCTGATGGATCAAAAATATTGTCGTGGGTGGTTCTGGGTACATGTCATCACCCTCTCCCCCCCAGTGAAAGCAACGGCAAAAAATCGTTTCTCGACTTTTTTCACTGTCACCATATGTCTCCTGGGTGCTGCTGGCAGATGTGGTACTGCAGTGCTACATAGCAGCATCCCCTTGCCTTACCTTGTGAATGACAAACGGTGTAGTATGACTGGTAGCCATCATTGTTGTCTCATAGGTGCTCCTGGCTAGCCTCGGTGAGGTCGGTTGAGGGTGCCTGGACAAAAATGGTCATTCTCTTCTATAAGTTTTGTGTAATGGAGATTCAGTCCTGCCTGGAATATCATATGCCCGCTGGAGGTTTCTGCCCCAGGCTGCTCTCCTAGCCAGCAGCACCACGCGGTCTCACCTACCCCAGCCTATCCCTTGCTCCCATGGATCATGAAGCCAGGACAGTAATAAGGAGCAGTCAAACTATAGGCTGAGCAAGTGCAGAATGGTGGTTCACTCTACTTCCCTGTAAGCCAACTGCCTTCCCCTCCCCCCTTTGATCTCTGCTTGTAGAGGCAATAAAGTTAGTGTTGTTTCAGATTCATGCATTCTTTATTAATTCGTCACACAAATGGGGGGATAACTGCCACGATAGCCCGGGAGGGGTGGAGGAGGAAGGAAGCAATGGGTGGGGTAGTTGTAGGGGCATCCCCTAGAATGGAATGCAGCTCATCATTTCTGCAGGCTGTCTGGGGCTCTGACCTGGAGCGGACCTTTGCCTCTCTGGTTCTTTAGTAGACTTGCCTGATATTCCAGGCAGGACTGAATCTCCATTATACAAAATTTGAAGAAGAGAATGACCTGGGGACTCATTCCCATTTTTGCCAAGGCGCCCCCGACCGACCTCACCGAGGCCAGCCAGGAGCACCCATGTCTGCCCAGGTGCCCCCAACCAACCTCACTGAGGCTGGCCAGGAGCAACAAGGAGACAGCGGCAGATGGTACAGTCTGACTGGTAACCATCTTTGCCAACTTGCAAAGGCAAGGAGCTGCTGCTGTGTAGCACTGCAGCACCTTGTCTGTCAGCAGCACCCAGGAGACATACGGTGACAGTGAGCTGAGCGGGCTCCATGCTTGCCGTGGTATGTTGTCTGCACGGGTAAGCCAGGAAAAAAGGTGAGAAACGATTTTTTGCTGTTGCTTTCATGGATGGTTGGGGGGGGGGCTGATGACATTTACCCAGAACCACCTGCGACAATGTTTTTGCCCCATCAGGCTCTGGGAGCGCAACTGAGAATTCCAATAGGGAGCAAAGACTGCGGGAACTGTGGGATAGCTACCACAGTGCAACGCTCCAAAAGTCGATGCTAGCCTCGGTACTGTGGACGCACACCGCCGAGTTAATGCGCTTAGTGGAGACACACACGAACGACAGTATCAAATCGATTTCTAAAAAATCGACTTCTTTTAAATCGAACTAATTTCGTAGAGTAGACATATCATCAGTCCTTCTCAGAGCGAAGAACCTGCCGCCGAATTGCCGCCAAAGAATGAAGCGGCGCGGTTCAGCTGCTGCCGAAGTGCCACCGAACATGGCTTTTTTTTTTCCTTTGCCACTTGGGGCAGCAAAAAAGCCTGAGCCAGCCCTGCTAACTCCACTGTCTGTCTCAAACAAATAATCCCAATCAGGAAAAGTCTCCAAGAAGTTATCCTTTTTCTGATGCAGGGCAAATAAATTATTATTAGCCTATTTCCATATTATAGGTGAATCCATGCTCCTGTAGACCTACATCTAAACAGGTATTGCTAACAAGATTCTAGCATGGTTGCTTTGATACCATGGACTATGATTTTTATTAGCCAGAATCATGTTAAAAACTATACTTCAGGCCCAATCCTGTGCACAGTGAGGTCAATTGCTAAACACCCATTGCCTCAGCTCTCTACTATGTGCACTCTGCTTGGACATAGTGGAGAGGTTCAGCTGCAAGGAGCTGGCAGCTGTTCCCTGGTTCAGAGCCATCCAGACTTGCCTCAAGTTAAGGTTGCCCTGGAGCAGCCCTAACAATAGTTGAGGATCAAATGTAGCTGAGCACTACCATGTCTCCCCCTTTCCCCGATGCCACGGGTGGGCAGCTGGCTGGTACAGAAAGCATCTCTACCCCTCTGTCAGCTTTACACCAACAGAGAGTTCCCCTGGAAAGGGGGAATTCTCCAATGACCTTCTCTAATCACAATGCAAAGTAGCCTGGAGAGTCCACCCCTGGTAAATGCCAGAATGTGAAGCACTCACATATTATGACGATGGAGGCCATATAAATACCTTAGGGTATGTCTACACTATGAGCTGAAGGTGTAAATTCCAGCTTGAGCAGACACACCTGTGTTAGCTCTGATCAAGCCATTGTGCTAAAAATAGAGTGTAGCTACAGTAACGAGCTGTGGGAGGGGCTAGCCACCCTGAGTACATACCTGTTTGAGACAGAAGGCATGTTCTTGGGCAGCTACGCCTGTTGCTTCTTGCACCGCCTTTGCTATACTCTATTTTTGATGCACTAGCTCCATCAGAGCTAGCACAGGTATGTCTGATCAAGCTGAAATTTGCATCTCCAGCTCCAAGTGTAGGCATTCTGAAGATAGATTTGTCCATAGGATGCTTCTTGGAATATATTCCTGTCTGTCCTGTTTTGGTTCTTATACTCTGCCCCTCACCATGGCATTTGAGAGTCTGGAAAATCATGCTAGACCTCTGCTAGAAACATCCATTTAAACAGGTGTGGCTAGCACAGTTTCAGCTGCAGTGTGGACAGGATCAATCATTGCACTGATTGACAGTCTTACACAGCATTTTTTGCAGATAATAAAATAAAAAAGGAAGCCTGATTCCTTACCTGTTTTCATACCAAAACATTTTGGTACCCCCCATTTCCAGGGCTTCTTGGGCAACAACAAAAATTCCAGAGCAACAGCACAAAAGTTGTGATACAAGACAGCTGTGCTTCCAGACAAACTGTGGAAGTAGTGGATGACTTCATCTATCTAGGCAATAAACTGTCATCAAACGGGCACAGAGAATTGGTTTAGCAGCCTCAACCATGAAGGAGCTGCATAGGGTCTGGAGCCAAAATAAAATGAAACTATATACAAAAGTACAGATTTATCAAATCTGCATGCTTCCAATCCTTTTATAGGACCAGAAACATGATTCTGCTTAAACAAGACATCAGGAGGCTGAAGGCATTTTGTATGCCTTGCCAGCGGGGACTACACAGTGTATAAGATGGCTTGATTTTATCAGTAATAGAGACGAATCATTAAGAATTGGCCTTGAGAGGACTGAAGTCATTATTGGCTATTGCTGGCTGACCCTTTTTGGTCATGTTGCCCACCTCAGAGACAAAATTCCCTCACCTCGAGCTCTGAGAATCAGACTTCAGGTCAGGAGAGGACACTGCCTGGTCAGCAGCAGCAGGGCCGCCCAGAGGATTCCAGGGGCCTGGGGCTGTGCAGTGAAATTCTAGAGCCGGCCCTGTTTGGCGGCGGGGGGCCCTTCCGTTCCGGGACCCACCGCCGAAGTGCCCCGAAGACCCGTGGCGGGGGCCCTCCGCTGGCGAATTACCACCGAAGCAGGACCTGCTGCCGAAGTGCAGCCCGCTCTTCGGCGGTAATTTGGTGGCAGGGGATCCCTGCCGCGCGTCTTCGGGGCACTTCGGCAGCAGGTCCTGGAATGGAAGGGGTGAGCGGATTATACCCATCTGTAGCATGTTCTGGATCTCCCGTTCTATAGCAGCTTGGGCATGAGGAGACACCCGGTAGGGTGGGGTTCTAATGGGGTGAGCATTACCTGTGTCAATGGAGTGGTATGCCCGTTCAGTCCGTCCTGGGGTGGCTGAGAACAATGGGGCGAAGCTAGTGCACAGCCCCTTGATTTGTCGCCGCTGCAGACGTTCCAGAGTGGTTGAGAGGTTCACCTCTTCCACGCCATCGTCTTTTTTTCCGTCGTAGTAGACACCATCAGGCCACTCAGCATCATCTCCCTGGACTGTAAACTGACAAACCTGTAAGTCTCTGGAATAGAAAGGCTTGAGAGAATTAACATAGTACACTCTGGGCTTTAGTGAGGAATTGGGAAATGCTATGAGGTAGTTCACAGTTCCCAGGTGCTCTTGGACCGTGAATGGCCCTTCCCATGATGCTTCCATCTTATGGGCCTGTTGCGCCTTCAAGACCATAACCTGGTCTCCTACCTTGAAGGAATGTTTTCTGGCATGTCTGTCATACCAGGCCTTTTGCTCTTCCTGAGCATCCTTTAGGTTTTCTCTAGCAAGGGCTAAAGAGTGTCGGAGGGTGCTTTGTAGGTTGCTTACAAAGTCCAGAATGTTAGTTCATGGAGAAGGCGTAAACCCCTCCCATTGCTGCTTCACCAACTGTAATGGCCCCTTACCTCGTGACCATACACAAGTTCAAACGGTGAAAACCCTAAACTGGGATGTGGTACAGCCCTGTAGGCAAACAGCAACTGCTGCAACACTAGGTCCCAATTATTGGAGTATTCGTTGACGACTTTACGTATCATGGCCCCCAAAGTTCCATTAAACCTTTCCACCAGGCCATTGGTTTGATGGTGGTATGGGGTGGCAACCAAGTGGTTCACCCCATGCGTGTCCCACAGTTTTTGCATGGTCCCTGCCAGGAAATTAGATCCTGAATCTGTAAGGATGTCAGAGGGCCAACCTACCCTGGCAAAAATGTCTGTTAGGGCCAGGCACACAGTGTTAGCCCTGGTGTTGCCTAGAGCTACTGCTTCCGGCCATCGGGTAGCAAAGTCCACGAAAGTCAGTATGTACTGCTTTCCTCTGGGCGTCTTTTTTGGGAAAGGACCCAGAATATCCACAGCTACTCGCTGAAATGGGACCTCAATTATGGGGAGTGGCTGGAGAGGGGCCTTGACCTGGTCTTGAGGCTTTCCCACTCTTTGGCATACCTCACAAGACCGGACATACTTGGCAACGTCCTTGCCCATCCCCTCCCAGTGAAAGGACTTCCCCAACCGGTCCTTGGTTCTGTTCACCCCAGCATGGCCACTGGGATGATCATGGGCTAAGCTTAAGAGCTTCCCTCGGTACTTAGTTGGAACCACCAACTGTTTTTGCGGCTGCCATTCTTCCCGGTGTCCACCAGAAAGAATCTCCTTGTATAAAAGTCCTTGGTCTATAACAAACCGGGATCGATTATAAGAGCTGAGAGGCGGTGGGGTGCTCCGTGCCACCGCCCAAGCTTTCTGAAGGCTGTCATCTGCTTCCTGCTCAGTCTGGAACTGTTCCCTTGAGGCTGGGGTCACCAGTTCTTCCTCAGACTGTTGACTTGGGCTTGGTCCCTCTGGAAGCGATGTAGGTGATGGGGTTGTTTCCGTTGCTGGTGAACCGCTCTCCGCTGGTGCACCTGAGGGTATTTCAGGCTCTGGCTGAGCCTTTTGGGTATGGCTGTCTGTTGGTTCTGCCAGTTTTGGCTCGCTGGTGCCCTCTGGCGTTGAGTTTGAAGATGTGGTTGCAATTGCTGGTGCTGGTTGCTGTTCCAGTTCCGGGCCTGGGACTGGAGGTGCTGTGGCTGTTTCAGTGGTTGGCATGGTATCCGGGTCCACTACCTCTGTCTGGGTCTCTGGTAACACAGACAGGGCGCCTGCGGACGGCTCAGGAACAGGAATGGGTCTGGAAGCTTGCCTGGTTTGGCTACGTGTAACCATTCCCACTCTCTTGGCCCGCTTCACCTGGTTGGCCAAGTCTTCCCCCAGTAGCATGGAGATAGGATAATTGTCATAGACTGCAAAAGTCCACATTCCTGACCAGCCTTTGTACCGGACAGGCAGTTCAGCTGTAGGCAAGTCTACAGCTTGTGACATGAAGGGGTAAATTGTCACTTTGGCCTTTGGGTTGATGAATTTGGGGTCTACGAAGGATTGGTGGATAGCTGACACTTGTGCCCCCGTGTTACTTCTAGCAGCAGGCAGTGCTCCACCGCTGCTGCGAACCCTCCTGCTGTGGTAAAAGATAACTGTTATGCTCTTCTTGATACAGGAGAGAAGGAATCACCCCCAACAGTTAAGGAGGTGAAGCCTCGTACTCCTAAGGCTGGGAGGTCTGCTGCCACCACTCATAAGAAACGTAGGGTAGTGGTGGTTGGAGACTCTCTGCTGAGGGGGACGGAGACACCCATCTGTCGCCCTGACCGTTCATCCTGGGAGGTATGCTGCCTGCCAGGGGCCCGTATCCGAGATGTTACAGAGGCATTGTAGAGGATTATCCGGCCTTCTGACTACTACCCTATGCTACTCATCCATGTGGGCACAAATGATACTGCGAGGTGTGACACTGAGCAGATCAAGAGTGACTACAGGGCTCTGGGAGTACGGGTTAAGGAGTTTGGAGTGCAGGTGGTATTCTCTTCGATTCTTCCTGTTGAAGGTAGGGGTCCGGGCAGAGACAGATGCACCGTGGAGGTGAATGCCTGGCTGTGAAGATGGTGTCGCCAGGAGGGCTTTGGCTTCCTCGACCACGGGATGCTATTCGAGGAAGGACTGCTAGGAACAGATGGCGTTCACCTTTCGAAGAGGGGAAAGGCCTTATTTGCACACAGACTGGCTAACCTAGTAAGGAGGGCTTTAAACTAGGTTCAACGGGGATAGGTGAGCAAAGCCCACAGGTAAGTGGGGAACAAGACCTGGGAGATGGGTTGGAAACAGGAGGGAGCACGGGCTATAATGGCAGAGAGGAAGGAGGGTCAGGGCAAAGCTGGGAGGCAAGATCAAACCAGTATCTTAGATACCTTTATACAAATGCAAGAAGTATGGGTAATAAGCAGGAAGAACTGGAAGTGCTAATAAATAAATACAACTATGACATTATTGGCATTACTGAAACTTGGTGGGATAATACACACGACTGGAATGTTGGTTTGGATGGGTATAGTTTGCTCAGGAAGGATAGACAGGGGAAAAAGGGAGGAGGTGTTGCCTTATATATTAAAAATGTACACACTTGGACTGAGGTGGCGATGGACATAGGAGACGGAAGTGTGGAGAGTCTCTGGGTTAGGCTAAAAGGGGTAAAAAACACAGGTGATGTCGTGCTGGGAGTCTACTACAGGCCACCTAATCAGGTGGAAGAGGTGGAGGAGGCTTTTTTCAAACAACTAACAAAATCATCCAGAGCCCAAGATTTGGTGGTGATGGGGGACTTCAACTATCCAGATATATGTTGGGAAAATAACACCGCAGGGCACAGATTATCCAATAAGTTCCTGGACTGCATTGCAGACAACTTTTTATTTCAGAAAGTTGAAAAAGCTACTAGGGGGGAAGCTGTTCTAGACTTGATTTTAACAAATAGGGAGGAACTTGTTGAGAATTTGAAAGTAGAAGGAAGCTTGGGTGAAAGTGATCATGAAATCATAGAATTTGCAATTCTAAGGAAGGGTAGAAGGGAGTACAGCAGAATAGAGACAATGGATTTCAGGAAGGTGGATTTTGGTAAGCTCAGAGAGCTGATAGGTAAGGTCCCATGGGAATCAAGACTGAGGGGAAAAACAACTGAGGAAAGTTGGCAGTTTTTTCAAAGGGACGCTATTAAGGGCCCAAAAGCAAGTTATTCCGATGGTTAGGAAAGATAGAAAATGTGGCAAAAGACCACCTTGGCTTACCCTTGAGATCTTGCGTGACCTACAAAATAAAAAGGTGTCATATAAAAAATGGAAACTAGGTCAGATCACGAAGGATGAATATAGGCAAATAACACAGGAATGCAGAGGCAAGATTAGAAAAGCAAAGGCACAAAATGAACTCAAACTAGCTATGGGAATAAAAGGAAACAAGAAGACTTTTTATCAATACATTAGAAGCAAGAGGAAGACTAAGGACAGGGTAGGCCCACTGCTCAATAAGGAGGGGAAAACAGTAACGGGAGACTTGGAAATGGCAGAGATGCTTAATGACTTCTTTGTTTCGGTCTTCACTGAGAAGTCTGAAGGAATGCCTACTATAGTGAATACTTACGGGAAGAGGGTAGGTTTAGAAGAGAAAATAAGAAAAGAGCAAGTAAAAAATCACTTAGAAAAGTTAGATGCCTGCAAGTCACCAGGGCCTGATGAAATGCATCCTAGAATACTCAAGGAGTTAATAGAAGAGGTATCTGAGCCTCTAGCTATTATCTTTGGGAAATCATGGGAGACAGGGGAGATTCCAGAAGACTGGAAGGGGGCAAATATAGTGCCCATCTATAAAAAAGGAAATAAAAACAACCCAGGAAACTACAGACCAGTTACTTTAACTTCTGTGCCAGGGAAGATAATGGAGCAGGTAATCAAAGAAATCATCTGCAAACACTTGGAAGGTGGTAAGGTGATAGGGAATAGCCAGCATGGATTTGTAAAGAACAAATCCTGTCAAACTAATCTGATAGCGTTCTTTGATAGGATAACGAGCCTTGTGGATAAGGGAGAAGCGGTGGATGTGATATACCTAGACTTTAGTAAGGCATTTGATACAGTCTCGCATGATATTCTTATAGATAAACTAGGAAAGTACAATTTAGATGGGGCTACTATAAGGTGGGTGCATAACTGGCTGGATAACCATACTCAGAGAGTAGTTGTTAATGGCTCCCAATCCTGCTGGAAAGGTATAACAAGTGGGGTTCTGCAGGGGTCTGTTTTGGGACCGGTTCAATATCTTCATCAACGATTTAGATGTTGGCATAGAAAGTACGCTTATTAAGTTTGCGGACAAAACCAAACTGGGAGGGATTGCAACTGCTTTGGAGGACAGGGTCAAAATTCAAAATGATCTGGACAAATTGGAGAAATGGTCTGAGGTAAACAGGATGAAGTTCAATAAAGATAAATGCAAAGTGCTCCACCTAGGAAGGAACGATCAGTTTCACACATACAGAATGGGAAGAGACTGTCTAGGAAGGAGTATGGCAGAAAGAGATCTAGGGGTCATAGTAGATCACAAGCTTAATATGAGTCAACAGTGTGATACTGTTGCAAAAAAAGCAAACATGATTCTGGGATGCATTAACAGGTGTGTTGTAAACAAGACACGAGAAGTCATTCTTCCGCTTTACTCTGCGCTGGTTAGGCCTCAACTGGGGTATTGTGTCCAGTTCTGGGCACCGCATTTCAAGAAAGATGTGGAGAAATTGGAGAGGGTCCAGAGAAGAGCAACAAGAATGATTAAAGGTCTTGAGAACATGACCTATGAAGGAAGGCTGAAGGAATTGGGTTTGTTTAATTTGGAAAAGAGAAGACTGAGAGGGGACCTGATAGCAGTTTTCAGGTATCTAAAAGGGTGTCATCAGGAGGAGGGAGAAAACTTGTTCACCTTAGCCTCCAATGATAGAACAAGAAGCAATGGGCTTAAACTGCAGCAAGGGAGATTTAGGTTGGACATTAGGAAAAAGTTCCTAACTGTCAGGGTAGTTAAACACTGGAATAAATTGCCTAGGGAGGTTGTGGAATCTCCATCTCTGGAGATATTTAAGAGTAGGTTAGATAAATGTCTATTAGGGATGGTCTAGACAGTATTTGGTCCTGCCATGAGGGCAGGGGACTGGACTCGATGACCTCTCGAGGTCCCATCCAGTCCTAGAGTCTATGAGTCTATGAGTCTCTCCACGCAGTAACCTTCTTTCCGCCTACTCTCAAATTTTCCCTTCGCTCCAAGGGTATTTGAGAGGCATCTGGGCCTGGGGATCTTTTGTGTGATGGTGGTGTAATGAATTGCACTCGGATGGCGTTCTTTGGACAATTGGCCTTGATATGTCCCAGTTCATTACACTTAAAGCATCTTCCATCTGATGGGTCACTGGGCTGAGGTGAGTTACTGGAGACCGGTGAGGTGGAAGAATAGGGCGTCTGTGGCTTTACTTGGGTTGTATGTGGGGTCTTTGGCTGTCCTCGGTTGTAGGGTTTATGGTCGGTGTGCCCCCTGGGGTATTCGTTCCCCTTGACCGTAGCTTTCTTGCTTTCTGCCACTTCCATCCATCTGGCTCCAATCTCCCCATCCTCAGCGAGATTTTGGGGTTTTCCATCTTGTATGTACCGTGTTATGTCCTCAGGAACACCATCCAAGAACTGCTCCATTTGTATGAGGAGGTGCAGTTCTTCCAAGGATTTAACATTGTGTCCTGATATCCAGGCCTCATAATTTTTCCCAACGTAGTAGGCATATTTGGGAAATGACACATCTGGTTTCCACTTTTGGGTTCTGAAACGCCGACGGGCATGATCCGGGTTATTCCCATTCTGTATCTGGCCTTGGTTTGAAAAAGTTTATAGTCGTTCATGTTCTCCTTAGGCATTTCAGCTGCCACCTCTGCTAAAGGTCCACTGAGCTGTGGCCTCAATTCAACCATGTACTGGTCTTCAGGGATGCGGTACCCAAGACAGGCTCTTTCAAAATTTTCCAAGAAGGCCTCGGTGTCATCACCTGCCTTGTAGGTGGGAAATTTTCTGTGATGTGGAACCATAATTGGCGAAGGGTTGTTAGGATTGGCTGGCGCATGCAGCCCAGCTTGCGCTAAGTCCAGTTCATGTTTTCTCTGTTTTTCCTTCTCTTCATTTTCTTTTTGTTGTTTTTCCATTTCTTTTTGTTGTTTTTCCATGTCTCGGCGGTGGGCCACCTCTTCTTCTTCTAGTTTTCTGTGGTGGGCTGCATTTTTGGCTTCTTGTTCTCTTTTATGGGCTGCCTGTTTGATCTGTTCTTCTCTTTCTTTCATCTCCATTTCTTTTTGTTTTATTTCTAGTTCCTGTTTGTTTTTTTCCATCTCTCGCCTGTGCTTGGCGTCTTTGATTTGTTCTTCGGCCTCCATTTTTGTATTGGAAGGCATGGTTCCTGTTTTCTTGTGTTGGGTGCCCTCCGGTGTTTATCTTCTGAACTGCAGGTTCTCTGTTGCCTCCTGGGGTCTGCCTAGCAACAGTGCCTTTTTCCCTTTCTTCCTCTAGCTAATTTTTTCAATGTAAAGTAAACCAGAAAAACCACTTTATTTGCATGAGTATAGTGCTGGTATCTGCCTCCTAATGGGAGTGCTATTGTGTGACAAAAGACCCTTAACAGCTCCTTAATGGTTTCTTGCTTAATATGCAAGCCACAACTGCCAGAGAGAGCAGAAAAAAAAATTCTCTCTGGTTCCCTTTTAAAACCAAACTGTTTCTCTCTGCTAAAAAGCCCCTAGCAGAGAAAAGAAAAATATTATATTCCTACTGGCTTCTGGATTGTATCTTTCCCACAACGCTGCACACCATATCATAAACCTAGTCCCAGATTTGGACCTTAGCGTCCAAAATATGGGGGTTAGCATGAAAACCTCCAAGCTTAGTTACCAGCTTGGACCTGGTAAAGCTGCCACAACCCAAAAAATTAGAGTGTTTTGGGGCACTCTGGTCCCCCCAAAAACCTTCTCTGGGGACCCCAAGACCCAAATCCCTTGAGTCTCACAACAAAGGGAAATAAACCTTTTCCCTTCCCCCCTCCAGGTGTTCCTGGAGAGATACACAGAAGAAAACTCCGTGAATCTAAACAGAGGGAGTCCACCCTCTCTATTTCCAGTCCTGGAAACACAAGCACTTCCCTCTTCACCCAGAGGGAATGCAAAGTCAGGCTAGTAAATCTAACACACAAAGATTTCCCCGTGACTTCTTCCTCCCACCAATTCCCTGGTGAGCTGCAGACTCAATTCCCTGGAGTTCCCCACTAAAGAAAACTCCAACAGGTCTTAAAAAGAAAGCTTTATATAAAAAGAAAGAAAAATACATAAAAATGGTCTCTCTGTATTAAGGTGACAAATACAGGGTCATTTGCTTAAAAGAATATTGAATAAACAGCCTTATTCAAAAAGAATACAATTCAAAGCACTCCAGCAACTATAGACATGTAAATACAAAAGAAAAAAACGATAACCCCTATTGTTTTTATGATCTCTATACTCACAACTTGGAAACAGAAGATTAGAAAGCAGGAAATAGAAATCCCCTCATAGCCGAGAGAGAGTCAGGCAGAAGACCCAAGAACAAAGGACTCCCACACAAAGTTCCTTCCACCCAGATCTGAAAAAATCTGGTTTCCTGATTGGTCCTCTGGTCAGGTGTTTCAGGAACTTCTTTCTAGGTGTAAGAGACATTAACCCTCAGCTATCTGTTTATGACAGCCCCCGCCACCGAATTACTGCCGAAGACCGGGTTGCACTTCAGCGGCAGGTCCCACTTCGGCGGTAATTCGCTGGCGGGGGGTCCTTCCACCCTGGAGCGGAAGGTCCCCCCCGCCGGCCAAGACCGGGAGTGGAAGAAGCTCTGGGGCCTGGCCCCGCAAGAGTTTTCCGGGCCCCCCGGAGCAAGTGAAGGACCCCGCTCCAGGGGCCCCGAAAAACTCTCGTGGGGGTCCCTGCGGAGCCCAGGGCCTGGGGCAAATTGCCCCTCTTGCCCCCCACCCTGGGCGGCCCTGAGCAGCAGTCATGTGGTAGACCAATTAACCTGGCTACACCAGATCAGTAATGAGCCTGTGGACCTGCAATAAAGCCAGACAGCGTGGTCATGGACACTTGGCTGTACGGACTTTTGGTGTCTAAGCGTATCATTGTTGATGTTATTCCCAGTGTTAACTAAGCAATAAAATGCTTCACTTGCCTAGAAATACGTAAACTGCAGTCATGCATCTGTGCATTATGGTATCGTCTTCAGGCTACTCAGTTTCACACTTTGTGAAAATCATGTGATTTTAGCAGGTGCTTTGAATAACACCTGAAATATTTACCAACACAAATGAGCCTAAGGCACAGCATTTAGATCCTGGCCCGTGCCACACAGTCACTATTGTTGCTGACACAGAAGTGTCAGAGGCAAGCAACAGCGGTTCGTTGCCCAGAGTGCTTAGCGCCAATGAACACACCAGGGTGGAGAAGCAAAACACAAGTTTATTTGAGATCTCAAAGCGGTGCTGGGAGGCTGATGCCTCAAATCAAGCACAGCTAAAACAAGCAGTCTGTTCCTTTATATCCCATGAGAACTTTTCTTGCTGACTAACAATCCCCTGTTTCCCCTCCCTCTTCTGTCCCGCTGCAGCATTCTCTTCTCACACACTCCTTTGTCTTTCCCCTCTCTCTCCCCCTTTCTGCTACAGAGACATGTATGCTGTATCTAAAAGTGGCCTTGAAATTTGCTTCAATTTAGCTCCAGTGTGTTACAGCAGGGAACTGGCTGTTACAATCAGAAAACTAACTGCTGACATTACATTTTACAGCTCTTAACATATTAGGTTACACTAGGTTACACAAAGTGTTTAACATGGAGGAACATTGGTTCATTGAGGCCTACAACAGGAGGGCTTCATTGACACTTGTGGTCTACCACCCTCCCGAGTTACCTAGGGTTATGCTAGAGTGACATCAACACTATCCTTCACAATTTTCCAAAGCTGTGTTTGCCTTGGACACCTCCTGACTCTATAGAAGTTTCAAAAGATAAAAATATATATAATAATGTATTTTATTTATGTAGCATTTTATACATTCCAAGAAGTGTCACAAATCTGTATATAGAAGAGCCACTACACCATTTATTATGAAGCTCACAGGTATGATAAGCATTTCACAGAGAATAAACAAACACAACAAAGAAACCGAAAGGTCCCTGCCCCAGGAAACTTACAATCAAACAATGAAATGCAGCCACTACTAGTGTTGCAAGTCACAACAACATTGCACAACAATTTAAAACACCATCCGAGTATATATGTATTATTCATACACATAGGTTAGATAGTAGTTTACAATGCACACACTCGCAGACAGATTCAGTTCTCATTTACATCTGTGTGAATCCTGAGTACTCCATTGACTACAATGGAGTCACTGTGGTGTTATTAATTCACTTTTCAGCCCATCAATTCAATGATCATCATCTTTGTTCCCTTAGGTATTAAGGAGGTGGGATCAACCCAAAGGATCATCTAAGGAAGTATAGTTCTGTATATTTGTGTTGCAGTGACCCATCAGTCTTACAGCAGCAGTCTTACAGCAGCTAATTGGTATGGACTTCAGCCCTGTAGCCAGTTCTGACTTGAACACAGGCAGTTACAATCTGAGATGAACCACTTCTTCATTTCACCCAAGAGGGACACAGTCTTTAACCAGAAGGTCTCGGACTCATTGCTTACTTTCTGCTTAGTTAATGCTCAGGCTAAAAATGACCCATTTCTGGATTATTTTTCCTCCCACCTCTTAGTCCAAGAAAACAATGTAATCTTGAAAAACGTTGTCTACCACTGGAGTTTACTCCACATTTTCTATAATTATCCCTGCTGAGAAACTCATTTTAGAGGAGGATTTTTTTTCCAGTAGAGAAGGGAAAACAGATTAATTCCTTGGCAACAAAATTCTAATTAATCAAAAAAGTGGCCTATTCATTCATAGCTTCCTCATCACAATAAAACATCAGATGTTTACTGCTGAAATTATAGGATTGATTCAGTGTAAAATCAGGTGGCTCTTAAAATTTAATTATAAAAATTAGAATTAGGTTTATTAACTCTGAATGAATGTTTATTTTGCTTTGTGATTCACTGATTACTGGAATAAATGGTTTAAGAAGAGAGGCAGGACTTTCTGTAAACACTGTAGAAAAATGGTTATCTCCAAACTGATAGGCTGCCAATCATCCCACTAAACAATTCCTATTTTACCAATGGATATTTGCCTTTGCTTTATTCGTCCTCAGCCTCATTAAAGCAAGGCTTCCATTGTGAGAGGAAATAAAACTTTCAAATTTATCAGATTTACATATAAATCCATTCAGAGCCCCAATCCTGCTCCCACTAAAGTCAATGTCAAGACTCCCAGTGATTTCTACAGGAGGAAGCTCTCATTGTGTAGGTTTGATAATTACCACAGGTGTCTGAGCTAAATTTAGTTCTTTTGTGAGACTTCATTAACTCCAGGGATGAAACCTCCCTCCTACTGAAGTCACTGGCAAAATTCCCAGGATTGGGTACATAGGGTTTAAACAAGCACATGCTCCTTCCTAATTAAATGGGTCTGATCCTGAATTCCTAAAGGATCCAAATCTCCCATTAAAATTCAAACTAAACTCTGTTTTCAATCAATTTACTTTAAAAAATTGCCTAAAACACGCCTATCAATATTATACTTTTTTTTAAAGAAAACTTACATATTGGACCTAGCCTAGCTGGCAGTATCTCTTTAATCAAATTTTGCATGTGAAACCTGTCCTTAAGGAGTCTGAAATTAGGAACACAAGTAGTGCATGCCGTTTCCCCTCTCCTTACCCTCTCAAATTTGGAGGGTTGGATGAAATAGGACATTAGTCCAAACTTAGTCTGGTTTTTGGTTTTGCAAGACAAAAACTACCCTCAGTTTTGCCTCATTTCAAGTTAAAGATAATAATTTGAACAGACTCAGAAAGTGATGGTCATGCTGACTAAACGCATTACTGGGACATGTTCTTGGATTTCCCTGGGGTTTATGAGACAGCAGGAAGCTCAGCGATTAACATGTTATTTCAAGTCATTTCATGCTCATACAATTTGTTGGGCAATTTTTGTAAAATGTAATGAGTTATTCATAGAGGTGAGTCTGAGCCAAAATCTAGTTCCTAACATCTCAGGAAGCTTGTATCTAAATTCAGCTCCAGAATCTAAAATGGCTTAACTTAGAATTGAGCTCCACAGGTGGGATCTACAAAGGTACCTAAGTCTCGTATTTAGGTACCTAAGTCCCACTTTTGACTTCATTGTGATCTACAAAATTCCCACCAAACTTGTAGGCATCTAATCCTACTTGGCACTTAAGTTTTCTGCGGGAAAGTTCCCTTGGCACCTATAATTCTGTTTCTGCAGAGGCAGTGTTAGCCCACTGGAGGCCCTACGCAGGAATATTACCACTTCTCCCTCAAAACACATACTAATAATTAGTAGGGGGCCCCCTTGAGCTGCTCAGGGCCCTAAGCAATTGCTTAGTCTGCTTATGCCTAACGCTGGTGCTACCTCCCTGTAGGTGTTCAGGTGCCTCTCTTCCGCCTAGTCCCAGAGCAAATCATGTTTGGCCACCTATCTCCCATGTAGGACCCGATCCAGCAGGTGGCCTCTGAGCATGCCCACCAGATCTGACTGCAGAAGAAGCCAGTGGCATCCAGCTTATAACTTTTAGCCCATGGTTACCAAACTCAACAGGGATGTGGGAGACTCAGGTTCTCTTGATTCCCCCTTTATAGTCAGGGAAGAAAGGAATTGAACAAGGGCCTCCTACCTTTCAGGAATGTGCTCTAACCACTGAGCTATGAAATATTCTGAGGTAGGGCTCCCTCGGTCTCTTCTGTTGAAGCTGTTTCCCTGTGGCTACATAATGAAAGACTGATTGGAGCAGGAAGATTGGACTGGGGGGGTCTCCCAAGTGAGTGCTCTAACCACTGGACTACAGAGTCATTCTTATTCCTTTTCCCATTCTCTCTCTAGCCTAAGTATTTAATGATTTATCCATACCAACTGAAGAGACTGAGGGAGCCCCATGTCAGAATATACTATAGCTCAGGCTAGAGAACTCTTCTGAAAGGTGGGAGAGCTAATTCAAATCTGTGCTCTCCCTCTGGTAGAGACAGAAGAATTGAACCTGGGTCTCCCACATCCCCTGCAAGTGCTCTAACCACTGAGCTAATAGTTATACAGTGGGTGTGGGTGGCAGCAGCTCCTCTTCCTCCTTCAACTGAATTTTGTGGAGCGAGGCAGACACCAAATTCATTCCTGCAAGAAACTACTTAGGTACCTAAGCTACCTGACACTATGTGGTTGGCTCCCATTCATGGACTGCAAAACAGAGCTAGGCGCCTATCTCTGCGAGAGAGAGGCAGGACTTAGCACACACCCTTCTAGTCAGCATCTCCCATTGGCTAGCTTAGGAAGCTCCCTGCCTAGTGTGCTGCTTTTGTGGATCACATGCTTAGGTGCCTATCTCTCTCCATTCATTGTACAGGCAGCATAGGCACTCCACTCACAATGTTGATCCTGTGATTTTCTAGGCACCTAAAAATTAGGTTCTATGACACTTCGTATTCCAACAGCTAAGTCCCTTCATGCCTGCACGTAGCACCAGATCCTGTGGGTGTTGCGCAGCCTCAACTTTGCTGACATTAGTGGAAGGTTAGGGGGTCCAGGATATTCCAATACTTGCTCACTACCTGATATACTTATCTGGCCTGTGATAAGTACCCCTGTGAGTTATTTAACAAAGCTCTCTGTGCAGCATGTGCTTGGCGAATCCTGGTGTGAAAGGGAAGTTTTCTTTCAAATAAAAACACTCTTTTATGCTGAAAACCTGATCCACAGAAAGAAAAACACAAACATTGCTGGAAAAGGAAGGGAGGGTACAACTTAATATTCCTGTACAGACAACCGTAAGAGTATCTTTTAACATTTTAAACCTGAATAACTGTTTTCCCCTCACCTTTTCTGCTCCCTCCAAGATTAATGTACTAAAATGCATTTCAAAGTGACATGTATATTGTCAACAAAGATCATATCCATGATCCTTAGTCACATTGATTGACAGCCCTATTAATCATGAACAAGGGCTAAAATGAACAACTTGCAGGAGTGTGTATAGCCTGGTAACTATTCTCTCTTGCTACAGCTGTTAATTGTGGTTGGTATCCTCATTAAATGTGGTGAAAATCAGATAAATGACTCAGTCTCTGTGTAGTAAAAAAAATTAGCTAGTGGCATGTAGCCAAAACGTATAAACCCATCTTTAATCAGTTTATTTTCCAATGGACAGAAAGCCTGCGTTATATTTTCTCCATGCCTGAGAAATGCATTATATTTGGTTTTAGCTAGCAGAAAGCAGACTTCCCTGTCTGTGGATAATTTATTTGATTAAATAATTAATCCATGTAATGGCTGGAAGCTGCTTCTGTATAAGCAAGTGCAATTTTCTACACAATTTAGGTATGTATGCTTTCAGATTAATATTGATGATGCACAAATAGCATTAGGAGACTTCTTAATTGCATGGTTCCAGATAAGGATTCTAGGTTTTTATATGAGCATATAAAGCTGTCACATTTCCTCTTACTGTGAGACAAAATACACAGTTTGAAAGTAGCCCTTCTCTACACTAGGACTTTTTGCACTCTTTGTCTACCATAGGAACAGTTACATCAGAGTTACCAAAGATAGAAGAGCTTGTGTACACTGCAAGGAACTGTTTTTACCCCTCTGTCATGTTACCCTCAGAGAAGGATTAGATGACAAGTGGTGCAAACAGTTATAATACCACTTCCACCACTAGAGCAGTACACTATAACTTGGGAGATCTAAATTCTATGCCTAGCTCTGCCCCTGATGTGTTGTCCGACCTTAGGCAAGTTACTTCACCGTGCCTCTATTTCCCTTTGTCTATTTGGATTGTAAGCTTATCAGGTCAGGGACTTGCTAACTCTCTTATGTACTGGTATGGTCCACCTTAATAATTCAGCATCTCATAATCTTTAATGTATTTAGCCTCACAACACCCTGGGAGGGAGGGTTATCCCATTTTACAGATAGAGGACAGAAGCACAGAGAGACTAAGGCTCAGATCCTCAAAGTATTTAAGCTCCAAACTTCACCTGGTATTTCCAGGATCTGGGCCTACGTGACTTGGCCACGGTCACACAGCAAATGTGTGGCCAAGCAGGGGATTAAACTAGAATCTCACAAGTACCAGCTAAGAATCATAACCACTGGACCATCCTTCTTTGTGCTTCTCTTACTATGCACCTGGCACAATGGGGCTTTGGTTTCAGCCGGGGACTCTCGGTATTACAGTATTATTACTACTACTACCACCACCTAGTAGAAAGTAGTAGTAATACTACTAATAATAGACAAATAGGTGCAAAAAGGCAAGGATTATGGGTGAAATTCTGCCCCTTTCTGCAGGCACTGAAGTCCTTAAATGCAGCAGAATTGCTAGATCTGCGGCAGTCCTGAAGCAGGCTGCAGCAGGGGCTTGTGGGGTTGCTGCACAGCCCCTGTACTCAATGTACCAGAGCCCTGAAGCAGCTCTTTATGTATAACATGGAAGGGACTTAGAGGTGGGCCTGCGGTGTGGCCAGTGGATCCAGAGGTACATTCAGCTCCCACTGGTAATGAGATAGGAGCCACTAATGCTTCTAATGTCCCGAGACTGTAGCAGGAAGCATCAAGCAGTTCCAATGGTGGTTTGTGGCTGTGCATGGGGAGCAACACTGTCTTTCCAATCCTATTGGTGAACCCCTGCACAGAGCTTGACTACTTCAGCTTTGTGCAGTGGTCCAGAATGTGGCCTTGTCATTTAGACATACAACTGAACATCACTCATTAACAGGAAGGATTTTCTTTAGAGGGAGGATTTTCCTTTATTTAAAACCATGAAAAGGTGTTTCTTACTTGAAAGGACATAGTGAGCTCCCCTCAATACAAATGGAGCTTGAAAAAGGTGAAGGCATAGTTCTTAATAGTCTATTATACTTGATATCGCGAGTGCGGCATGCTGTGTGTCTTTCCAGCCCCCCTGTCATTTTAATGGACAACTCTCCATTGTGACTACATACTGTGTTGGTCCCTTTAGGGTGAAATGGAGCAGACTCTACAGAATTGTGTATACCTGACTGACAAGCTGGGATCTGGAGGAAAGCCAGACAGGCATTCACAGTGAAAAACTAGAGTTAATCATAATCTTCAATGGATGCAAAATTTCACTGTGCCAGGATTATTCAGGAAAAAAACAGGTTCTTTGTTAGAAGGCTATGCTTTTCCTTGCATTTTCCCTGTGGGGGAAAAAAGGCAGAAAAATGACTATTCAAAAACATTTTAGTTTTTCTTTCAATCTGAGCATGAAAACTTCCTTAGAGATCTATTGTTTTTATGAAAAACTGATGAAGTTGCCAAACAAAACACACTGGGTTTTATTCCGAGGGACACACGTGTTCTTGTGAGTATTATCATCCTTTGTGCCTTTTTTGGTGCATGGACGATCACACTATTTTGTGTATATAAGAATCTTGTAAGTTGTAGATCATCTTGCTTAAGGTACTTATAATGCAGAAATACGGTACTAAATGGATGTGCCTAATTACTAGTCTTCCATTAAATATTCTCTATGAACAGGAAACTGGGGAAATGTCACCATTTGGGGGTAGGGAAGCATTTTATTTAAACAATAAAAAAGAAATTCAAATTTTCTTACTCTATTATGCTGATGATTGTAAGATTTTTTTTTCCTTGAGGGTTCCAGGTTTATTCACATTTTACCAAATTAAATAGCTCAGGAATAGAGCTGATCAAATTTTTTCCAAAGACATTTTTTGAAGAATGGCCTTTATTTTTTTTAAGTTGCTTTTGAAAAAATTGTTAAGATCAACAATTTTCATTTCTTTCTGAATTTTATATTTTTAATTGAAATCTAACATTAAATGATCCAGTAAATGAAACATTTTATCATTGTTTTAGTTCTGATTTAAATAAAATGTTGATAGATAACATGAAACAAAACCAAATTTAAATAAAAATACATTTAAAAATAAATTGCAACAATATTTTTAAAGCTGTTTTTGACTAGCTGTACTTGGTATTTTTGCCTGCAACTTACTCGTCAATTATAGTCTAGAAACTGAAAGATACAGGGTTCAGTAGGCCACTGCAGTGAACGGGCATGGGGTGGTAGTATCTCTCTTTGAACAGCAGATTGTCTGTGTTTATAACAAGAGTGATCTTGGTCATCTCTCTCTCTTCTGGTTTAGGGTCCCAACTTTTCTGTGGGAGTTAGGAGCACTATGCGTCTCCTAAGATATACTTATCTTGCAAGATCAGGCTTCTAGTAGGTTGGAGGAACTGCCTTTTGATGGTTCCAAGTTAGCAAACAGTATTAAGTTTATGAGATTCGAAATAGGAAATATGCTTAGATAGCATCTTAGTTAGGAGACAGTGGAATAACATTTGGAATTGAAAACTATGGACCATCTTCTGTGGGCAAGAGTAGACATTTATCTGCATCTGTCATGCTTGCAAATAATACCTTGATAGATTTATTCAGCAAGAGATTTAGTGAGAGTTAAAATGAACCTTAGAGCATATTTCAGCCAGAACAACTGTCAGAGAATGAGGGAAAGATAATTACTGTTGATATGTTTAATCCCTTTGTGGCAGATAAAGATAATTCATTCTTGTTAAGGAAATATATACAGTATATAGAAAAGTGTTTCAAAGAGATGGCATTTGGAATAGACTATGACAGGTACAAGTAAAGTTTATTTCAAATCTTGGTGGCTTTCTGGGGGATTTGCTACTCCAGGAACCTTCTCTTAGGGAAAAAGAAAAAAAGTTTATCTATGTGATACTGAATAACTCCTGTAATGTACAGAAGCTATGGGGAAGCTAGCCAATAGAAAGAAAAGTCTGGTTTAAAATCAGAACAGTATTTAATATTTACCTCTACATAGTACCTTATGTGTAAGGATATCAAAATCTTATTACTGTTATGTGATAATTCATATCACCTCAAAAGGGACAGATTAAGTATTATTAGTCCTATTTTGCTATATGCAGCATAGAAATATTAATGGCTTGTGGTATTGAGAACACCCATGGCTAAGTTTAATTTCAGTAGGAATTGATACTCTGCACCTCTGAAAGTTAAGCTATCCATGACTTGCACAAATTTATACAGCAGGTAATTATTAAAATGAGGAATAGAACTCAGAAATCCTGGTACCCATTCTAGTACACTGGCCACTAGATCATGAGCTGAGTATTATGCATATTAAAGCCAGATTTTTATTCTGTGCCCATAACTATCGTCTGAGAGCCTGTAAGAAGGAAAGCATCTCCCCTGTGGAGCTGATCTACGAACAAGCTTTAAAGAAGAATCAGTGTGAAACAAATGAATTGTCAAAAGTTAAAGGAACAGAACCTATAGGGGAAGCAGATTCTGAAGATGAAAGGATAGTTGAAGCTGTAAGAAAATGCATCCAAAAAAAATTAAAGTGATGTGAAGAAGTTAAAATTTTAAGGCAGCAGCTTTCAAAATTAATGTGGTAAGAAAGCAAGCATCCAGAGAAATGAAGAACTAGGAAGAATTTTAATATTGTACACAAAGAAAGGAGAAAGCATTTCAAGCAGAAGATATTTTGGTATTGAATAAAAATGTGAACATTTTGTGGGCTAAATTCATTCCTGATGTAACTCCACTGAAGTTATCCCAGGGAGATTTTGGTCCTCTATAGGGAAAAAACTAAGTGACATTTCTGTAAGAAGGGGGATGAATCCAGACTGGAATCTACTTATGTATGTTGTTAAGATTATTTGAACCAGAAGAATAAAGAGTATCTGTGCTTTCTCACTACAGATACTTGTTTTTATTAATCCTATCATATGAAGTGTGCTACATTTCTTCATAGCACCACAAAAATGTAGGGCTGGAAGGGACCTTGAGAAGTCAAGTCCCACCCCTTGCACTGAGACAGAACCAAGTAAATCTAGACCATCAGTGACAAGTGTTTGTCCAGCCTGTTCTTAAAAACCTCCAGTGATGGAAATTCCACATCCTCCTTTGGAAACCTCTTCCAAAACTTAACTACCCTTCTAGTTAGAAAGTTTTTCCTAATGTCTAACCTGAAAGCTCCCTTCCTGCAGATTAAGCCCACTACTTCTTGTCCTACCTTCAGTGGACATGGAGAACAACTGATCACAGTCCTCTTTAGAACAGCCTTTAACATATTTGAAGACTTACCAGGTCCCCTCTCAGGCTTCTTTTCTCAAGATTAAACATTGCCAGTTTTTTTTTTAAACTTTCCTCATAGGTCAGGTTTTCTAAACCTTTTATCGTTTTTGTTGCTCTCTTCTCAACTCTCTCCAATTTGTCCACATCTTTCCTAAAGTGTGGCCCCCAGAATTTGACACACAACTCTTACTGAGGCCCCACTGGTGCCGAGTAGAACAGGACAATTACCTCCCATGTCTTACATATGACACTTCTGTTAATATACCACAGAGTATTAGTCTTTTTTGCAGCTGTGCTACACTGTTGACTCATATTATGATCCACTTTAATCCCCAGATCCTTTTCAGCAGTACTGCTGCTTAGCCAGTCACTTCCCATTTTGTAGTTGTGCATTTAATCTTTCCTTTCTAAGTGAAGTACTTTGTATTTGTCTTTATTGAATTTCATCTTGTTTATTTTAAACCAATTCTCAAATTTGTAAAGGTTGTTTTGCATTCTAATTCTGTTCTACAAAGTGCTTGCAGCCTCTCCAAGCTTGATATCATCCAAAAAATTTTATAAGCATACTCTCCACTCTATTATCCACGTCTTTATGAAAACATTGACTAATACCAGACCCAGAACTGACCCCTGCAGGAACCCACTAGAAACATTCTCCCAGTTTGACAGTGAGCCATTGATAAATATTCTTTGAGTATGGTCTTACAACAAGTTGTGCATGTGCCTTATAGTAATTTCATCTAGACCACATTTCCCTCGTTTGCTTAAGAGAATGTCAAGTGGAACTGTGTCAAACCCCTTACTAAGATCAAGATATATATCACATCTACTGCTTCCTCACTATCCACTAGACCAGTAACCCTATCAAGGAAGGAAATTAAACTGGTCTAGCATGATTAGTTCTTGACAAATCCATGCTGGCTATTCCTCATAACCCTGTTATCCTCCAGGTGCATACAAATTAATTTTTCCAGTATCTTTCAAGGTACCAGACTTAGACTGGTGTATAATTCCCCAGGTCCTCTTTGTTTCCCTTTTGAAAGAAAGGTACTATGCTCCTCTCCAGTCTTCCAGGACATCACCTGTCCTCTATCTGTTCTCAAAAGATAATTGATAATGGTTCTGACATTGCTTCAGCTAGTTCCTTAAGAACAGAATAAATTTCATCAAGTCCTGCTGACTTGAATACATCTTACTTATCAAAATATTCTTCAATCTGTTCTTTCCTTGTTTTGGCTCTCTTTCCATCCCCCTTGTTGTTAATATTAATTGTGTTGGCTATCTTGACATTATCTTCTTTGGTGAAGACTGAAGCAAATTAGGCATTAAATACCTCAGCTTTCTTGATGTCATCAGTTATTAGCTCTCCTCCTCTGTTAAATAGAGGATCTACACTTTTCTTTGTCTCTCTCTTGCTCCATACATGCTGGAACTAAGAGTGCGGGAGCAGGGGGTGCTGCAGCACCTTCTGGCTGCAAGTAGTTTCCATTATATACAGGATTTACAGTTTGGTTCAATGGCTCTCAGCATTCCAACTATAAAATCATTCCAGCAACCCCTGTCCTAATGTAAAAAGCAATAAGAAAGCATTCTTGAGAAACATCACTTGCTAGGTGTACCTTATTTTGTGCCTTAGCTTTTCTGATTTTGTCCCAACATACTTGTGCTATTCTTTTGTATTCCTCCTTGGCAAATTTGTCCATTTTTCCACTTTTTGTAAGATTCCTTTTTGATTTTCATGTCATTAAAGATTTTCTGAACATCAGTGTGCTGTATAATGTTAAATGTGTCACTGCTCAGACCAAAACATTAGACTAAGATGGAGGGGTCTGTTGTCAGTAGCTACTGGCGTGGTGCTCTGCTCTTGTTTGATGATAAATCGGCTGTGTGCGTGTTCCTTCTGTGTGCTGCCCCAGCTCTGCGCAGATAGTTGACAGCAAACCCCGAGAGAACCCCCAAAGACCACAGACTCTAGTAAGGTATGAAGGAACCCGAGCCAGGTTTATTGTCAAACAAAGCACAGTAATAGTTTCCTATAGACTCTACAGGACATACTGCAAATATGTGCTCCCTGGTAATGGACACAGCTCAGTCAGTGGCGGGACTTTCCACTGCCCTCTAGGCTGGACAAAGATGTGCACTTCGGGGCCTACTTTCATACAGTTACAGGACAGATTACTCATCCCTACTGATGTATTGAGGTACAGCCCCTTGGCTCATTAGAGTGCTGTCTCCCCTTTGATCATGTTGTTCCAGACAAACAGATCTAGCTGTCTGTCCTGTCTTTAAGATGCACCTGCCTGTTCCTTGTTATGTCTGTGGAGTGTCCTGATGTCATCTTGGCACAAGTTCCTCTTCTCGCCACTTCTGTGAGTGAGGCCTGCCTCTGGCTCACAGCCCAGCTTTTGCTCGGCAATGCCTGGAAGTACTTTGGTTCAGGCCTCAGACTAGACCTCTGACACAAGAGTTTGTTTCAGGGCCTCATCTTACTACAGGGTCTATGAAAAACATTCTTGTATTTGGCGTGATTAACAACATTTGGATAGAGACATGCGTCTCATCCTGCGGAAAGAAGGCCCAGACACTCCTTGCTGCACGGCTTCATTCTTCATTAGGTCCTAGACAAGCTGTTTGATATCCTACTTGTGAAATACCAGACTAAATTTCATTTCAGACTTGTGGCAGAGGAAGTACAAGGTTTATGTATAACCGCTTTGGTTAGACTTATCACTCAGGACGCAAAGGTCATCCAAATAACAGAATGCCTCCTAGCAAGAACAGCTTACTCAGAAGCACATACTGTATTTTGGTGGATGAATGCCTTTTACTATATTTAATGACACTGGAAGCAACTTCCAATTTTGGTTGTTGGAGTACCAATGTTTTGACACCTTGTCATGTCAGTGTATGGGTATGATCTGTAGACAACATCCAAACCTAAGAATAATTCTTAGAGAGACCTAGGCAGATAGAGTCGGGCAAGAAACCAGAATGTTATTGGTTATAAGCTCAGCTTCTAAAAGAGTACATCACTATTTCTTCCAAGATCTACTACTTAAACATTCATTTAAAACAGAACTTGTGACGTTACCTATAAAAATGCTGTCTGATGGCTCCCAATATTACAGGAACCACCCTTTTTGCAATAGATTACAATAGGCTGCAACTCCTTGCTCAATTGTCTCTCTCTTTTGGCTATTTTTTCCCCTCTCTCCTGTTCTTTTCTGTTTCTCTTTCAATTCTAACCTTGGGTTTTTTTTCCCTCCTCTCTAGCCCTCTGTTTTTCCTTCTTCTGTTCCCCTCCATCATCAATAAACTACAAGCTGCTCAGCAGGGTGGCAGTACTATGAGAACAGAGAAAATTAAAGCCGCTTTGGCCAGTGGACTATGCAGCTTGCATCTGTCCCCCTTTAGCCCCAGTGGGCCAGTACAGTCTCTGTATAAGTGACAGGCTGTGGTTTGTGCCACAGCTGCAGTCATCTCTTCTCAGAATAGTTGAAATGGTTCGTGGCTTTTGGTCTCTTATCTAGCTTGAAGATCAACTTCCTTAAATCTATTGTCCTCTAGAGCCATACTCTTATTCCATCCTTGCCTGATCCTGGAACTTTTCTGTTTTCATTTAGTCTAGGGGAGGCTGTACAGCAAGGGCAGGCAACCTATGGCACATGTGCCAAAGATGGCACACGAGCTGATTTTCAGTGGCACTCACACTGCCTGGGTCCTGGCCACCGGTCCAGGGGGCTCTGCATTTTAATTTAATTTTAAATGAAGCTTCTTATATATTAAAGTAAATAAGGTTTTTAAAATGTTTAACTAAACTATTGTTGTATGTATAGGACTTATTGAAAGAGAGCTTCTAAAAAGGTTAAAATGTATTACTGGCACACGAAACCTTAAATTAGAGTGAATAAATGAAGATTCAGCACACCATGTCTGAAAGGTTGCTGACCCCTATTGTACAGTATACTGCTCTCCCTCAACATAGTGTACATATGCTGAACAGGCCCTTGTCCCACAACACACTTTCCATTGTAAATAATGAATTACACCTAACTGGGATTGATTTTCAGGCTGCTGTTAGAGTTTCTCTCTCATGTGATGAAAGATTTTGCTGTATGCTTCATTGTGGCCTGTAAAAATCTCCATTTTTCAAAATCTGATTCCTTCAAATGGCCATAAACCATACAAGCTGACTTTTGGGGAAGATGACAACTTTAGTTTCCCGGGTTGCCACTATAGCACTTCACGCAAAATGCCTTGAAATAATTTTAGATCCTTCTAAAACAAAATCCATGAAACAAATCACCAGCAACAGAGATGGAAAATACTTGAAGGAGAAACATACCATATGCCCTGTGGTGTTGAGGAACAATAAGGCACGCTAAGAAAGCAGTTAACGTGCCCTTTCGCACTTCGATATTAGAGGGGAAAATGGTACATTTTCTCCTTAAACCCATTTGGTGATACGCATACGTGCACATTCCTGTGCTATTGCTTTAATTCCCCTGTCCACTCAAATCAACAGACCCCCAGAATATACCTGCAGCAGTGAAGTTGTTAATGCTGCATTTCCTTTTTTGTGTTTGTACCACCTCTTTAGCATTCTTCCAGCATAGTTCTGGTATATGAATTAAGTTTTAATTAACATTTCCTGAGAAAAGCAAGGATCCTATTAACCACTGGAGGTGTTAATTTACATAGGAATCTGAATTTCTATAAGGTATTTCCCTCTCTGACCCCCTGCATCAGGAGGCTGATATAAATTGGTTTAATTTGATCACTTTTGAAAAAGATCATGTTTCAATTAAAAACAAATGAAATTAAAATAAAATTGAATCCACCCTTTCAGTAATAAGACTGATTTAATGTCACTCTGTCTAATGAATAAAAAATGAGGTGACCTCCCTCGCCCCCACATGCTTGTGTGAAACATGACAGCATGTGGATCTGACAGTGCCACCTGTCGTCTAATGGCTGCCACTAGCTTTATCTATCTGCTTTCGGATTGCTACTTTGGGGATTTTAATAATTATGTACACCTCTACCTTGATATAACGCTGTCCTTGGGAGCCAAAAAATCTTACTGCATTATAGATGAAACCGTGTTATATTGAACTTGCTTTGATCCACTGGAGTGCGCAGCCCCAAGCTCCCCAGAGCACTACTTTACCATGTTATATCCAAATTTGTGTTATATCAGGTAGCATTATATCGAGGTAGCAGTGTATTACTATTATTAAACTGCTCAAAAATGTGCCCGTGCTGGATATGTAAAAAAAGACTTGGGGTAAGGTCTTCAAAAGAATCTAAATGACATAGGAGCCTAAGTCCCATTTTCAAAAGCAGGCTAGGCACTTTGGAGTCTAAGTATCACTGGAAATCAAGTTTCTTGACTCTTAAGTGCCTAAACCACTCTTGAAAATGGGACTGTCTCCTAAATCATGTAGATGCTTTTGAAAATGTTAACGATGGTCCTTGCAATGAAGAGTTTATAATCTGATTTTAGGTCCAACATAATGAATGGAAGCAAACAGAAAGAATGGGACAAAGAAAGGATAAGGGTTATAATAGTATCATAGGATTATCAGGGTTGGAAGGGACTCCAGGAGGTCATCTAGTCCAACCCAAAGCAGGGCCAATCCCCAACTAAATCATCCCTGCCAGGGCTTTGTCAAGCCTGACCTTAAAAACCTCTAAGGAAGGAGATTCCCCCACCTCCATAGGTAACCCATTCCAGTGCTTCACCACTCTCCTAGTGAACAAGTTTACCCTAATATCCAACCTAAACTTCCCCCCATGCAACCTGACACCATTACTCCTGGTTCTGTCATCTGCTGCCACTGAGAACAATCTAGATCCATCCTCTTTGGCACCCCCTTTCAGGTAGTTGAAAGCAGCTATCAAATCCCTCCTCATTCTTCTCTTCTGCAGACTAAACAATCCCAGTTCCTTCAGCCTCTCCTCATAAGCTCCACCCCCCCCCAAATCATTTTTGGGGCCCTCTTCTGGACTCTTTCCAATTTTTCCACATCCTTCTTGTAGTGTGGGGCCCAAAACTGGACACAGTACTACAGATGAGGCCTCACCAATGTCAAATAGAGGGGAATGATCACATCCCTCAATCTGCTGGCAATGCCCCTACTTATACAGCCCAAAATGCCATTCGCCTTCTTGGCAACAAGGGCACACTGTTGACTCATATCCAGCTTCTCGTCCACTGTAACCCCTAGGTCCCTTTCTGAAGCATCGTTGCCTAGCCATTCGGTCCCTAGTCTGTAGCAGTGCATGGGATTCTTCTGTCCTAAGTGCAAGACTGCACTTATCTCTGTTGAACCTCATCAGGTTTCTTTTGGCCCAATCCTCTAATTTGTCTTTTGGCCCAATCCTCTGTATCCTATCTACCACTTCTCTCAGTTTAGTGTCATCTGCAAACTTGCTAAGTGCAGTCCACGCCATCCTCCAGATCATTAATGAAGATATTGAACAAAACCAGCCCCAGGACTGACCCTTGGGGCACTCTGCTTGATACCAGCTGCCAACTACACATGGAGCCATTGATCACTACCCATTGAGCCCAATGATCTAGCCAGCTTTCTATCCACCTTACAGTCCATTCATCCAGCCCATACTTCTTTAACTTGCTGGCAAGAATACTGTAGGAGACTGTATCAAAAGCTTTGCTAAAGTCAAGGAATAACACATCGACTGCTTTCTCCTTATCCATAGACCCAGTTATCTCCTCATAGAAGGCAATTAGGTTAGTCAGGCATGACTTGCCCTTGGTGAATCCATGCTGACTGTTCCTGATCACTTTCCTCTTCTCTAAGTGCTTCAGAATGGATTCCTTGAGGATCTGCTCCATGATTTTTCCAGGGACTGAGAGGAAGCTGACCCGCCTGTAGTTCCCTGGATCCTCCTCCTTCCCTTTTTTAAAGATGGGCAGTACATTAGCCTTCTTCCAGTCATCCGGGACCTCCCACAATTGCCATGAGTTTTCAAAGAGAATGGCCAATGGCTCTGCAATCACATCCACCAACTGCTTTAGCACCCTTGGATTCAGCACATCCGGCCCTACGGATTTGTGCTCATCCAGCTTTTCTAAATAGTCCCGAACCACTTCCTCCCCCTGCTGTGCTGCCCAGTGCAGCAGTCTGGGACCTGACCTGGTTACGGTCTTGTTATTCAGTTTAGGCATGTGCACATGCTGGTTGCGTAAGTAGTAAGTCTTAAGGAAGGATTTGAAAGAGGTAGAAACTTAAGTAACTTTTGATGATTTAATTTTATTCATTTAGGATCCAATTCTGCAGCCTGTACTCATGTTGAATAGTATAGTCTTATGTGTAACACTACTGAAATCAGCATGATGACTAGCATGAATAAGTACTCCTTACTGTGAAGCAGTAGCAAATCCATGACCTTGTTTGTGTTTTGATTTATAAAGTACCTGATACAATGATTAAAGCATATGCCCTGGTGCCCTCGTATAATGTGCTTCCAGAGATCCACTACTTAACAAGCAAGCATCCACAGACTATGCTAGCTTACGTTTCCGAATGGTCTTGAAGTGCTGCCCTATTGGCTCCAGTTACACTCTCATAGTGAGGAACCCAGGTTTAAAAAGGGGAAACTGCGAGAACAGCAGATACTTCAACAGCACCTCATATTAACCCATGTTGGAGACAATTGTCTTTTCTTTCACTTTTTTCTCATAGTGACAGTGTACTAAGCACTTAGCTGCCATAATTGCCACCACCAGCGGGTGTGATGTTAAGATGGTAGGGTGAGTTTCAAAAACCACGCTCTCTAGAAAGGCTAGGTATCCTACGTTTCAGTGAGACAGTTCCCATTTTCCCAATTTAGTGCCATTCCTTTAAAAGTAACCTAAAACTTTTTAAAAAAAACAAACATCAGGCTAGTACCCATTCTCCATGTCCCCTTATGATGTATAGGGGAAAGGGAAGATTTTTCCTCTATACTCCATCCTGTTTATTATTTATCTTAGAACTATCAGGAATGTCAAGTCTGATAGTTTTGCTGAAGGACCTTCTAGGTAGTTTTGAGCATGTTTGTCATGACCTCTCACACTATAATTGGGTCAGGTATTGAATCTTTAGCAAAGACTCTCTTGCTCCAATATGTCCATTAGGCATTAGAATTAAAATGTGAGAAGTTAAAGAGGAAAACTCAGCAAATAGCAGCCAATTGCAAAGGGCCCGCAGGTCAATGTCTCTGCAGGATTTAAAGTGCCAGCCCCAGAAAGACATGTTGGAAAAAAGTTGCTAAAAGAAACTGTAGAAACCATAAATTTGTCCTTAGTGTAGACAAGACTAGAATTTCCAATGTAAAAAACAAACAGGGGCCCTGGAAAGGGTAGGAGACACAAAAACCTTTCAGGCCCTTGATTTCCCCTCATTGATGTAAAAAGGGAACAAGCCCAATTCCCTTTCACTTTGTGTTTCTTCTTTGAAGGTTACATTTAACTGCTATTTTGTCTTGTTTTTAAAGTGAAAAAATTATGGGCATCATTTGATTTGTTGTATTTTTCCTGGCAATGATGGATTTATAGTAACTGCATCTAATGTATGGAATTTTCTGATTAGAATGATCTTGGAGAAATTCCTTAAACATATTGTTTTCATTTATCTTTATGGGAGCCATTAATTACAACTTAGTTTCACAAGTGCAGCATCATAATCATAAGAAAATCCTTATACACAAAAATTTAATCTAATGATTAAACTAAAAATTATATAGTTGAGAACATACGTTGATCTGAAAAATATGTCTCAGAGGAGAGCATGCAAAAGTTAACCAAATTAAATAAATGAAGGCTAATATTATGCTGAGATGTATTAACAGGAATGTTGTACATAAGACATGGGCTGTAACTGTCTCGCTCCACTTATTATGAGTGAGACCTTAACTGGAGTACTGCATCCAATTCTTGGCGTCACACTTCAGGAAAGATGTAGACCAGTGGCACTGGACCAGGAGGGACCAAGGCCCCATCATTTTTAAAAAGGGAGCGCTATGCCCTCCCACTTTTTACTGGCTGTAAGGGTGAGCAACAAAGGGGCAGGGGGGAGAGGAATGAGTGGGGGCATAGAGGAAGCACAGGAGTAGGCCTCAGTGAAAGAGCCTTGGGGAAAGGGGCAGTGCAAGGGCAGGTGATTGGGGAGAAGGGGCAGGATCTCAGGGGAAGGGTGGCAGGGCCATGGTTCAGGCACCAGTGCCCTCCCCCATCCCCTCTCACATTTAGGGAGCTTCCATTGCTCCAGGTGTAAACAAATTGGAGAGAGTAGAAAGGAGAGCAACAAAAATGATAAACCTGAGCTATGAGGAAGGGTTAAAAAACAGGTATGTTTAGTCTTGAGAAAAGAAGCCTGGGGGGAACCTGGCAGTAGTCTTCAAATATGTTAAAGGCTGTTCTAAAGAGGACTGTGATCAATTGTTCTCCGTGTCTACTGAAGGGAGGGCAAGTAGTAATTGACTTAATCTGCAGCAGTGGAGATTTTAGGTTAGACATTAGGAAAAGCTTTCCAACTAGAAGGGTAGTTAAGCTCTGGAACAGGTTTCCAAGGGAAGATGTGGAATCACCATCATTGGAGGTTTTTAAAGAACAGGCTGGACAAACACCTGTCTCTGATGGTTTAGGTTTACTTGGTCCTGCCTCAGTATAGGGGGCTGGACTTGACTTTTGAGGTCCCTTCCAGCCCTACATTTCTGTGGTTCTAAAAGGCTATGCAAGTCAAGAAAAAGGAGAGTTGGTACATGCAAAGAAAATACAGTAACAAAGTAGCTGAGTATTTTAGTCTGCTAAATATACTAATTAAAATATTTTATTGGAGAAATCTGTACTTGTCACTGATTGCTTTTTCACTTGCACAGTGTGAATATTTATGACTGTTAAATCCCAAAATGTGGGATGCAATAGGAAACAAGGACCTAAAAAGGAGGATACACACAAGTTATTTGAGTAGGAAACTTAGAATGCGGTGAGATTCATTCCTTTAAAAGTAACAATTCTTCCTGTAATCTCAGCGTCATGATTCATTTCTGAAAATTTTCTGCAGTTAAAATGAGGGGATGCGAAGCATACGTGAAACACAGGTGACTTTGGGATTAAAATGAATGATATCCCTCAGAATGAAGGACATGTGAGAGGTATGGTTGTATATATGTTTGTGCAGGGATCATGGGGTTACATAGAGAATAGGTTCCAAAGCTCAGTGTAAATGACAACAGTTCAGGATTAGCTTTAATTTGAAAGCCTGAATTGTATTCAGAAATCAAACAAAGCTGAAACAACAGTGCGTTAGCTATGAATTTAGATTACTTTGGATAATTCCATCACTTCTGGCATTACTGTCACAGTCATAACAATCTTGTTAAAAAGCCTAACATTTCTTAAAACGTTAGAGTACTATTTATGTATGTATGATGCATCATACCACTCATGCAATAACCTTGACTAGTAAAGCATGTAGGAACTGTCTTGCAGATCCTTTACCTAAAAAGCAAATATAGGACTAGAATTCTGATACATTTGTTGACTGAGGACAAATCAAATTAATCCTACCACGGGGATGGGGGAAGGGGAGATTCTCTGAGCCCCACTGTTCCCAATTTATATCACTTCAGCTTTCAGGCACTGATGTGAAGATATGCATTGAATGAGAATAGGACTGTCTCCTGGTTTGGCTTATGTGGATAACAATATCCAGTAGTTACCTGTGTGGGTGATCTTCACTTTAAATTTCTAGGCTTTCGAGTGATTACACTGGGTTTTTTTTGTTTAGTTAGAGCAAACATATTAAAAAAGTTATCTTTAAATAATTAAAGTTCATAACCCTAGCTCCAGTTGAATGAAGCATTTTGTCTGGGATATAACTTTTTAAAAGAAATATCAAGGATTACAACTTGCAAACTGAAAATAATGCTATAAGGCCTGCATTCTCAATAGTACATAATATAGCCAATCTGGATACCAGACAACTCTTGCATCCTTATCTCAAGAGCTTGAAAGAAGCCTCTTTTCCACAAAGTAAATAATTAGTTATTCATTTCCACAATAAATGGTACAATTAGTGAGTTATTAAATTCTTTCTGAAAATGCTTTTGCTGGTAGTGGCAGCTAGAGAACAGGCTAAATAGGCACATGAAGGAAAGATATCCCTCATCTGAATGTATTTTCAAAAACAGGTTCAGCTAATACCAGTTAATCAGGTTTCTCTTGGGCAATGTTTTCAGCCTTTTTTTTGGCTTGGGTGTGATGGATCATGAAAACATGTCTAGCCCATATAAGCTAGGTTTGGAGAAGATTTAAATTTCTCTATTTTTTTTCCTAATGTAAAGTTGGTGCCCAAAGACTGCAAGAGATCAAGGCCCTGCAAATAGATTTAGATGTTAGGATTTGTAGTGCAAAAAGAATAGGAAAGATGATAAATGGCATTAAAAATGTAGTTTAAGAGCTTAATCCTGATAGCCTCTGTTCACAAGAAATTTAAATCAATGCAAAATCTGCCAAGTGAAGAATTATAGGAGTCAGAAGTAGGCCCTGAAATGGGAAAAATAATCACTCAGATCCAACCATAAACAGTATGGAACAGTGATGCACTAGAATTGACCAGAGAAAACAGCAATACAATTATTGGTAAGTAACTAAAAAAAAACAAAAAACAAAAAAAGATAACCCTGAGTATACAGAAACTCATACAAATGGATAAAATAGATCTTAATAGACCCCAACATCCAGATGCTACAGAATGTTACTATCACTCAAAAGAAAAACTCCACTAAAGCAAGTGCTGAACCCTTTGCAGGTTTACCATTCTAATACTATTTTGTAATAGTCAAATCTTTGTATCCTTTTGCATGTTTAGATGTTATTCTTCTGAAAGGAAGAAAAAGTAGATTATGGAGTGGGATCAGACAAAATGAAAATATATTATTGCAGAACAGTATCACATGAATGAGCCAGTAACGTCTGCCCACGAGGACTTCCATTTAGACACTCATTTGAACTTCTCCATTTACACACACGCGCGGGGAGGTTCGCTTCATTAGTACAACCCTTCCGTGTGCACATACAGTTGGAGTGAAAGGGAAGATTCTCCCCAAATTTACACGGATACCAAGATTGGGGGAGACTCCCCTATTTGCACTAGTATCTAAGAGAAAAGGGTCCCACCGACTTGCACACACAGTGGGGACGTGGAAGAGAAACAGGTGCTCCCCCCATGATTTTCAGCACCCCCCCCTCCATTCGTTGCACACCCGCCAGTTCCCGCGCCCCGCACCCGCCAAACTTCAGACTAGGAAACTTTCCGAACTTGCCGCAATTCAGCGGTCAGGCGTGGGTGTGGCAGAGAGGGCTGCGGGTTATGATTGGCTGGACGGGTAGGGCGCCAGCTTGTGATTGGCTGGGCTCTGTCCCCCCCTCCTCACGAGGGGGGAGCGTTCGCTGGGTAAGCAAGCGGCTAAGCGTCTCTCTTACAGCGGGTTAAATTCAAATCGGCAGCGAGCGGCACCGGCAGCTAGAGTGGGGCCCGTCCGGCAGCTTCCGCACAGGTGGGGGGGGCCTCGCCTCCGGTTAACAGGTCCCTGGGAGATCCCAGCGGGGCCTCGTTCCGGAGTAGGTGGGGCGCGGCCCATCTGGACCTAGCGAGAATGACTACAGGGCGCGCGCGGGGCTAGTGGCGCCAAACGTTTAAACCGGATCCCGGAAGAGCCTCGCCCATTCCCCACCAGCCAATCAGCGCGGCGCCCCGCTGGCTGCTGCTGGGTGATTGGTGCGTGCGCGGGTGGGGCCGGGGGAGCAGTTGGGGCTCGCAAGGCGCGGGTTAGCGGGGCGGCGGCGGGCTGAGCTGTGTGAGGCGATCCCGGAGCCCGTCCCCTCCCCCCCGCGGGGCTCTGCTGCGGGGGGCGTGGGCAGGTGCCGGGCGGGTCCCGATCCCGACTCTCCTGTCGGGCCGGGCTCGGTGCTTACCGGCTGCAGGTCTCCGCCCAGCTTCGCGCCCGCCTCACCCGCTGGTGCGTTCTCCTCCCCAGGGCTCGTCAGTGCTGCGATGCCGTCGCCGCTGCCCCGAGCCCCGCGCCTTCCATGACCCTGCGCAGCCCGGCTGGCCCAGGAGCGGTGAGCGGACCCGGAGAGCCCGGGGGTGACATGGGCACCGAGGAGAAGGTACTTCGTGAGCCTGACGCCGCGCCGGCATAGCTACCCTACAAAATTAGCTTGGCCTCAGTTACCTGGGCATCCAGCTGCCATAGTCAGTGTATCACTTGTATGTGTCCTCGCAAGGCTCCTGGTGCTGGCAGTGTGCTCCCCACCAGCAGTGTTTGTACTGTCAGTGTGGGGCTGGTGAAGGCCAGTAACAGCCGAACTACATTGACTCTAGGGGCTTGTCTACACTACCTGTGGGATCGGGGGGCAGAGATCGATTCAGCGGGGGGTCGATTATTGCGTCCAGTGTAGAGGCAATAAATCAACTGCTGAGCACTCTCCTGTCGACTCTGGTACTCTACCAGAACCAGGGACGCAAGCAGAGTTGACAGGAGAGTGCCCGCTGTCGACTTACCACAGTGAAGACATGGAGGTAGGTAGATCTAAGTACCTTGACTTCTGCTATGTTATTCACATAGCTGAAGTTGCGTATCTTAGATTGACACTGTGCGGTGGAGTAGACAAGCCCTATGCTTCTGGAGATGGAATTATTAAATTGGGGTAGTTACGTTGGCAGAAGTGAAATTTTAGTGTAGACGCTCACATCCTTAGGTTGATATAAGCTGCCTTGCCTCGACTAACTCTACAGCATAGACCAGGCCATAGTCATGTGTTAACCCTGCCCAATATGACTGTTTAACTGCCGGGGCTCTGTTGTAAAACACTTGGCGTTGCCCTATAACTATCCTGCCCCGCCATAGTGAGTCAGGCTGACAGTAAGCCTCGATGGAGAAAGCAAATGTGATGTTCTGCTTGTGATGGTTTTTCCTGGTTCGATTCAACAGGCAACAAGAAAAACCCTGCAATTGTGAATAAAACTTTAAAAAAAAATTACAGATTCCACAATCTGCAATAGCTGCATTGAACCTACTTTAGTTACTGTCCCTTTTTCCTATGATTTTGCTACTGCTACTAAGTAATTGAATTTATATTGAATGTATTCCTGCAAGCTCTTTGTGTTGAACACCATTTAAAGGGGTAAAACTTTCCTGAATGGAGGGCTTACAGAGGTAGGCCCAAAATATATTGTGCTGTGGGGTTCTTTAAACCAATTCCATATATTCTCGTGCTGTAAAGTAAAATAACAGCTGTCTGAAAAACTTTATTTTAAAGTGTCTAGAATAAAAAGGAAAATTGATGGCAGGTGTGATAGGTCTTTAACATTTATAGTATATTGGTGACAAAAAGGCACAGTTAAAATGGAGTCCCATTTTCCTAGGTATATCAGAGAAACATAGAAGAAACAATACACAGCTTGAAATGTACAGACCGAGCTATATGTATGTTACATATTATTTTCAGTTATACAAAAGTGATAAGTAAATGTCTCAAGCATTAACCCAAGAGAACCTTTTATTGGACATCAGAGTTAGTATTTGATTTTTTTGTTTTTTGCCTAATGCAAGCCATTCCATCCTGCAGCAAGAGTCAGCTCACAGTGGTGCAACAGATTTGAAATTTGCCATATGTCTCATTTCTCATTGCAAGAAGATCGTCCCTGTGCTGGAAACTCTCTAGCTTTACTTATCAAAAAAAGAGGCAGCTATTTCTTATAAAATGTTGAACATCTAAACAAGCATGCCCATTCCTTAACATGGCCCTTATTTTTTGTCTTTTCCTTTTACTAGTAGTTACCCCCACTCTACCCCTCTTCGTGAAAGGGATTGCGGGCAGCTTGGGAGGGGGGGGGGGGCTCATACATTATTCATCAACAGTATTTTTAACTTTTATCTGACAATCCTTGGCATTATTCCCCCCAAAATGGGTAAACTAGCATTTTTGCATTGGATTAACAGTCAATCTGAGTTTTATTTTAAGTTCTTTTCTTTTATTTTTTTTACTTGATGCAAGTTGGAAAAGGCCATATTGCATGCTATAAACCCAGGGTCAACGTAGCAGACTTTATTCAGCCAAGACTTCCTTGGATTAACAGAAGTCTTAACTTGAGTAAAGACTTCAAAATGTGCCCATAGGCTACCCAAGAGAATAAACTGATTGGTAGTTGACTAGAGTAAAGAACATTATTGGAGTATAGTCTTATATATGACATTACTCTGATTTTATGAGATATAACTTCTTTATTTTATTTTTCTTATTTTTGGGTCAGGAAAATCACTCTTCTGAGCCACAAAGAAGGATACTGAAAACCCCTCTGAAACAGTCAGCTACCTCATATTCAGTATTAACGGAAATACAGCCTGAGTCTGGACCTCTGACAACACCCCCTAAGTCTCAGGAAGTGCCTCCTGGAGATCCATGGACACCCACTGCTAACCTTAAAATACTGATCAGCGCGGCTAGTCCTGAGATTAGAAACAGAGAACAAAAAAAGGGACTTCTTGACAGAAGTGAAATCGTAGAGACAAAACACTGTTTACATGTATGTTGTAAAGATTTTTGTAAATTAAACCGGGGGTTGCCTATTGTCTTGATGCATGTCTAGATACTAGATTTTTTTAAAGATATACTTCAATTCAAAAGGAATTATTTTGGGGAAGTTCTCTGTTATACGGGAAGTCAGACGATGAACAAAATGGTATCTTCTGGCCTAGGAATCTGTATTTGTTCAGTGAACTTTAACATATACCACCTTTGTTTAGATTTTAAATCTGGAATATTAGCTATTTGTGATACCATTTTAATTGTTAGACATAGCAAACACTGTTTGCTAGTTTTATTATTTTGAGGCTTACTAGCTGTTGAGGATAAGGCACTTGGTATTGTACATCAGTCCCAGACGCTGGCAGTAAATCTGTCAAATTTAGCATTTTTATGTAAAACACTGAATTCCTGTTTCCTTGTTTCTGTGCAGGAGCATTTATCAGGAGATGAATATGAGAAATCTCAACCAAGCCGTAAAGAGAAAAGTCTAGGATTATTGTGTCACAAATTTTTAGCTCGATATCCTAATTACCCCAGCACTGCAGAGAATAGTGATATTTGCCTTGATGAAGTAGCAGAAGAGCTTAGTAAGTCTGTGCGTGTACTACAGTGTTTATGATTGGAAATATATACTGAGCTGTTCCTATGAATTTGCTGGTAAAGCTAGCATCTCATTTTGGTATGTATTTTCACAGTTAAATTATGAAAACTTTTCAAAATGCACACTCAAACTAATTTTAGTTCATTCCTTTTTTTCCCCTTAAGAATAGAAAGAAATCCTCCATTTTTATAACAATCCTTTTCTGAGTTTGAAATGGAAATCTATTTAACAAAATGGTTATTCCTCCGTAGATACAGTCTTATTTCAGAACATTTTTTAAGAAAAATAACTTTAAATTATATATTATATAGAACATACAAATAATTACCACAACTGCTGGAAATATTTGAGTCCAGTTTTTGGGTCTCCAAATTATGGGTATGATCAGTGATTGGATGGGTAGGAAATGGGGTGGTTCTCTAGCTGCACTTACAATTCAAGACTTGCCCAAGTGTGACATCAAAATAAGATGTGATTTGGTGTGGACTGTGTATATTAACAGAATATGATAGTTCCTTAAATCACCATACTGGGCAAACCAACTTCATAGCAACATATGCTAAGAACAATACTACATGATCCAAATTTTAAGATGAATGTATTAATATTCTTCCTCCTTATAGATGTTGAACGTAGACGCATATATGATATTGTGAATGTGCTAGAGAGCCTGCATATGGTGAGCCGCCTTGCCAAAAATAGATACGCTTGGTACGGGCGTCATAATCTCAACAGAACACTGCAGACTTTGAAAAAAGTTGGCGAAGAGAACAAATACACACAACAAATTGAGATGATCAAGAAGAGAGAGTATGAGTTTGAGTTAGATGGTGACAAAAATGAGGAGATGGTGACAAAACCTGTTGGCCCAAATGAGCATTCAGAAATGTGTTTTGTTGAACTCCCAGGGATGGAATTTCGAGCAGGTAATGATTTTCTATTAATGCCTAGAAGAGTATACATCTGTAATTAAAAATATCCAAACATAGGGAAACAAAACTCTTAAATCCTAGAGCCTGAAATGCAGCAAAAATGTTATGCAAAAGTGTCATTCTTTTTCAGCTGTTTTAATTAACACCATGATTCTTGTTGACAAACATTTTTGCTACTTAATTTCTGAAATGTTTTTCAGAACTTTCATTTCAGATGTCATGTCACTTGATACATTTTAATCCTTTCTCCTTTCCGTGCAGCTTCAGTAAACAGCAGGAAAGACAAGTCTTTACGAGTGATGAGTCAGAAATTTGTGATGCTGTTTCTGGTATCAACTCCTCAAATAGTGAGCCTTGAAGTTGCTGCTAAAATTTTGATTGGAGAGGACCATATAGAAGATTTAGATAAAAGCAAGTTTAAAAGTAAGTAAATGCTGCTGGAGCTGTCTCGGTTGAGTCTGTATTTACGTAAGTTTTGTCTCTGATAATCTGTTTTTGATTTTTCTTAAATGGAATATTCCATTTGATTTGCTATTACAGCTGTTGTTTCTAGGGGTTCTTGCAAACTGTAATTCCTATACAGAATGTTGCATATTGTGAAATGTAAGGGGAATCTCTCCCAGTAATATATTTCTAATTAAGTTATACAGGAACTAATTATATCTTTAACACTAGGTGTCCCCAGGATCTATTTGTAGAGAGGCAACCAAAAGATTATATAAGGAAGACTTGAACAAAGCTATTTTATAGGGCCCTACCAAATTCAGAGTCCATAGTGGTCAATTTCACAGCCAGGGGGTTTTTAATTGTTCATTTTCAGATGTTTACATCTGAAATTTCATGGTGTATTATGGAAGTCCTGACTCAAAAGGCAGTCAGGGTGGGGGGAAATCACTAGGCTATTGTAGGGGGACATAGGATTGCCACCCTTACTTCTGCCCTGTTGCTGGGCAGCCAGAGGGGAAGGCAGCTGGCTGTGTCCTCAGTTGTAAAGCCACCACCAACCGCATCACAAAAGTAAGGGTGTAGAGTATGGGCTACCATATGTCCGGTTTTCCAGCAACCTCCTGCTGGAGGGTGTGTGTGTGTGTGTGTGTGTGTGTGTGACACAGCTGGAGCCACAGCCTCTCTGTGCAGGGAGGCAACAGCTGGAACCGTGGACCTTCCTGTGGCTGGGGGAGATCCTGGAGGTGGGTCTGACCCGCCCCAGGAGCACCCCTGTAGGGGAAGAGGAAGGCTCATCCCTTGCCATCCCCAGCTGGGCACCAGATTTCATGGGGGAGATTAGATGACCGTGAAGGTCCATGATGAGTTTTTTTTCACAGCTGTGAATTTGGTAGGGCCCTAATTATGAAATGACATCATCATGTTGCTTATTGGTAATTGTCTTTTTCATTATGAATTTTTTTTTTTTATTTTTTGTTTCCCCCATCATCTATAACAAAGATTTGAGTGTCCCTACAGTAGACAGGTCTTCATTTTGGTCATGTAGCTCTGTTGGTTGAAATCTAGAGAGATTTCTAGAAGTAGTAGCAGTAGTTAATCTCATTAGAGGAAGTAGAATTTAAAATTTTGTCTCTGTCAACTCTAATTCTGTGTATACACAAATAGTTCATATCTCCTTAACTGGTATTTTATTTGTAAACCCTCAATCCTGTCATTGGTTCACAGACAAAACTCCCATTGGCTTTTGTGTGAATCGTGCATGTGGAGTAATGACAGGATCAGGTCTCAGTAGTTTCAGTTAGTAGTTTCCTTTCCACTGCATCATGTTAAAATTATTAGGATGTGTGTGTTTTTTCTTTCTCCTCCAGGAACTGATGTGTCCAACAAAAAGCATTCCAAGGGCATTGCTTATATTCAGGGAGACGGAATCTTTTTGTAAACGTAACTAATGTATTACCACGCTCTTGGTTAACAATGATAGCCCTGAATTTTGTAGATGATTTGCCAGGCTTTGTATTTTTGCAGTGGGAGAAACTTGGCTTGGACATGTTCTGGTTGAAGTCAAGCTCATTATTGGTAGTTCAACTGGTTTTTAAAACCATGGTAGCGGTATCTGAAATTATTAATTAGGATATTGTGGTGTACTGAAAGATTCTGTAGGTGAATGATGATTCCAGTGTATTTTAGGATATTTCTGATCCTCCTTCAACCTATTTCTAGCTGCTAGCTTTCAGAATAAGGTTTCTCCACGTTTGCACAATATAGATGCCCAGGTATTAAAAAAAAAAAAAAAAACGCTTGGTTGAAGACAAAATTGTTCTTGAAGGATCCAAAATAGAGTTCCTCCTATGAGTAGCAAAATGAGTGACTGCAGTCTGAGTAACCTCATCTGTTGCTTTCGATTTTATGTAACATAAATACAAGAGCATGTTGGAGGATGGGGAAGCATCTTTAGCCTAATGTGAAATAAGTATGACTTAAAGTGTGCTTCTAATGAACCCAGAAATGCTATACAGAATTCATTAATATATTTGTTTTATTTCAGCCAAAATTAGGAGACTGTATGACATAGCTAATGTTCTCAGTAGTCTTGAGCTTATCAAGAAGGTTCATGTTACAGAGGAGAAAGGCAGAAAGCCAGCATTCAAATGGACAGGACCAGAGGTTTTACCAGGCATTCAGGGTCAGTGTACTACTTTGCTTTCTTTCTGCTGTCTTGATTGGCATGACGGTTTTTCCCCGTGAAAAGCTTAGGCCGAAGGACAGTTGAATTTTTCTCTAAAGGCTCTTTTTTCCAGTTTGTCAAATAATCCATACACTCTAATCACCAAACAAATATTAAAAGAACTGTTTTATTGTTCAGGTTATATGTGATATTATTTTACATTTTCTGTTTTAGATACAAAACCTGTAACTACTACCACTTCTTTGATTCCATCTAATTCTGCAAAATCTAAATCTCCCAAAGAGCAGTGTTCAAAAAATCTCTTCCCTTCAAGAGGCAAGCAAAGCTTCACTCGGCATCCATCTCTAATAAAGTTAGTAAAGACTACAGAAAGTGACGGAAGGAAGATCCATTCTGCTCCAAGCAGCCCCAGCAAGACAAGCACAAGTATGTAGTTGAAAAGCAAACTGCAGTATCTTACTCTGGATAAGCTGTTAGAGTGAGTTCAGATAGTTCAATCTTAGTCCTGCCATGAGTGTAGGGGACTAGACTAGATGACCTCTCGAGGTTCCTTCCAGTCCTATGATCTTATATTTAGCTGTGCCTCTCTGAGTACTTTCCTCATGTCTGGGAAAGAGCTCTGTGTAGCTTGAAAGCTTGTCTCTCCCACCAACCGAAGTTGGTCCAATAGAAGATATTACCTCACCTCCCTTGTTTTTCTAATATCCTTGGATTACACGCCTACAACAACAGTGCATACAACAATGGATATGCTATTAACCTATTGTATGGGATCTCTTGTTAAATAGACATTGATGTTTAACCTTTTCAGGTAAAAGAAAGGGTGTGTGCATGCTTGAAATACAAACGCAAATTCTAATTGACTGATACTGTCAAAAACAGCATAATGGGAGCCAACAGAGAAGTTTGGCACTTAGTAACATATGTACAGTGCTTTACATCTGAGGCCTGAGAAGATTGATAATGACGACAGATTCCACCTGCTTTGTCTTCTGAAGCTAATCCATATAACAAAATATAGGAAGCTGTTCCCTCTTTGATGGACCAAATCTAGACCTGGAGTCAGTAGATGCAACAATAGAGTTGCAAACATTTTACAACTCTTTACTCCAGGTCCAAATTTGGCTCACTATTTGTAATTGCCTGCTCCTGTTACATAGCTTGTGTGCTTTCACAAGTATTTTTTTATTAAAGAAGAAAATGAATTAATTTTTACATAACTTCATTTTGACTTTTTTATAGTGTTGCATTTAATAGCCTTAAATATTCTGTTAGGAATATGTTCTATGGATATGCATACTGAACTTTTCTCTGCACTATGGCTAGGTTTGGCACAATTAGATTTTTATATTTTTATAACTTCAACTGATAATATTGATTATTTTTAAACAGCCTTCGCTGTTTTTATCTATTTTTAAATTTTCTCATTTGGGGAAACTCTGGGGAGCCAGAGAATTATTATTTAATTATAGTAGATGCTGAAATTCAAACAGTTAAAGCTTTATAACCGTTAAAATGCATATTGTCAACATCATGTGCCAAAATATACAAAGTAAATGTCTTTAAATCAAATTCTAAGTTCTGAAGTAGAATTTTTCTTTCTTTGCCTATCCATTTTGATTATGGATGGAAATATTTTTTGTCAGCAAAACTAACGTTTCCTGACATTTACTGATAAAAATCCAATCCTGCCACGCCTAACTATGGCTCAGCCCCCTTCTGAAAGGGCCACATTTAAAGTTGAGATGACCATTTATTCTTCATGTAAATGCAGTTCTTGGGCTCAGAGTCTGCCAGCCAAAGTATTAATTAGTGCCTCATGTTGTCTTTTGTGGATGCTTCTCTACAAAGAACTGAACTGAGGCCTGCAATTTAAGCCACTATCCAACTGACTTATCCAGCCTGAACTGTAATTGAATGGCAACGTGGAGATGAAAGGCTTTATACCCTGTTACTAAACACTTAAACCATGCAAACTGTATAAATAGGCATTCTTAAAAGTGAATCCAACTTCTATTTATGGCTTTTTTTTCCCCGCGAAGCAGATAATGATGAAAATTCATCATCCTTGCCAAGTAAAATGGCCCAGCTTGCAGCAATTTGTAAACAGCAGTTAGAAGGACAATCAAGGTATGTTTACATTAGTGTTATAGTGGAAAGCTTATTTCACTATTGGGCCAACAAGCTTGTGGTGTATTTAGTCAGCTATTATGAACTAGAGGTAGCCAACCGATAACTGTTAAACTCAGTAACTTTCAGTAGCATCATTTTCACTTTAATGGATGGAGTAGTGAAAATTACCTCAAGTTACTCCATTTTTCTGTCATGACATAAAATGACCAGGGCACTTCTGAATGTATTTAAGTGTGTATTTCTTGTTTTTTCCTTTTAGAGAATTAAAGATGAAATTGACAAGATCTACCTTAGAATGTAAATTGACCTCTAGTGATGAATCTATTCTGAAATGTGAACCTAATACTACATCATCCTGTCAAACTCCATCTCTTGTTCAGCCACTGGGGGTCCTACCTCTTATCCACAATTCAGTTTCTCCAGTAATGCTACCTCAAACTCATTCTGCTATTTCATATGCAATATATTTGCATCCTTCCCACGCCCAGACTGTGACTACATTACAGTCTGTGCCCTGTCCCAATGTGACTGGAACTACAAGTGTTTTTGATGCTAATTCAAAAATACCATTTAATCAAATGACCACTGAAGAGAGGGACAGTAATACAGGTGAAGGTGATGCTGGGAACTTGGTGGCTAAAGAGAGACAAGTTACAAAAATTGAGTTTACACCAGAGAGGTGCCTTAAAAGATCTCAAGCATTACAGGAGAACAGTTCAATTAAAAAATGTAGAAGTGATGAGAAAAGTCTTGAAGATGTTTATACAGTAAGTAATACAAGAAAAGGTATAGTTTTTTACTTTAATATGGTAGTGTGATGACCTACTGTTACAGAGTGCTTGGGATCCTAATAAAAGCCATACATAAAGGCATTGTTTAGAACAAGGTTTCAGGAGCAATTGTAGAAACTTAATCCTTTGGTTGAGTTTTGTACAAATGTTCTTAAACCTTGATGGAAGTACATTGTTCTACAGGGCCACCAGTGGTTGGCTGCACAAAGAGATATCATACCAGTGTTCCAGAGTGAGTGCTGCGTGTTTGAAGGTGGTGGGGAGAGACATAGGTGGAAAGATTGCACTGAGTTAAGGGGCTGCTCAAATTCCTGTAATTCCGATTTATGCAAATATTCATAAGGGTGAATCTTGAACTTGCCTTTTTTGAGAGTGAATGTCCATCAATCCTTTGCTCATAGTTTGCCTGGTGCTTGGAAAACATTCAGATAAAATATATAGTTCTGTCAATCAAAGCATATCTTTGGAAGGCTGAACCTTGAATCAGGTTGTCTGTTTAAAAAATAAAGTTTGATTCAGAAAAATAACCCCACCCGGAAGTGTTTACAGAGCATTTTAAAAGTATAATCAAAAATCAAATCTGGTGACTTGATTTGCTGTCTGCCAGGGGATGTGATTCAATCTTTCTGGAGTAGTTCAAGCACGTCTCAGCTCACATAGTGAATGGCATTCATTGTTGGCTTTATGGACGTTGATAGGGAAAGTACAGATACAACATTTTAAGTATTTCAAGGAGTTGTATCTAGTGCAGGAGTGGGCTGACTATGGCCCGTGGGCCACATCTGGCCCATCAGATCTTTTAATCCAGCCCTTGAGCTCCTGCCAGAAAGCAGGGTCGGGGCTTGTGCCACTCCGTGCATGCCATGGCGCCACACAGCTCCCTGGAAGCAGTGACATGTCCCCTCTCCAGCTTCTACATGTTGAGGCAGTCAGGCAAGCTGTCCCAAGCCCCGCCTCTGCAGCTCCCATTGGCTGGGAACTGCGGCCAATGGAAGCTGTGGGAGCGGCTCCTGCGGATGAGGCAGTGCGCAGAACCGCCTGGCTGCGCCTCTGCCTGGGAGCTGGAGGATGGACATGGTGCTGCTTCCAGGAGCTGCTGGAGGCAAGTGCCGCTTGGAGCCTGTACCCTTGAGTCCCCCTGCACTCCAACCTGCCCCAGCCCTGATTCCCCTCCTGCCCTCTGAACCCCTTGATCCCAGCCCAGAGCCCCCTCCTGTACCCCAAACCCCTCATCCACGAGCCCCACACCAGAGCTTGTACCATCAGCCGGAGAGCCCCCCCTCCCGCACCACAACCCACTGCCTGAGGCCCCTCCCACACTCTGAAATCCTCATTTATGGCCCCATCCCGGAGCCCACAACATCAGCTGGAGCCCCCTAATCCCAATTTCATGATTATTCATGGTCTGCCATACCATTTCCATACCCAGATGTGGCCCTCAGGGCAAAACATTTACTCACCCCCGATCTAGTGTTATTAATTCCTGACACCTTATATAATGGGCTATATACCATGAACCAAACTATTAAGAGAATAAGAAGCTGAAACTTTCTGTTCCAGATCTCTAGGCATATGTGAGCTGCGCTGGTGCACTTGGGGAATGGGGACATGGATGTCTTTCTGACCCTTGTTTCTAAATCCTGGGGACAGTTGATGACCTTTGGCCTCCTAATGCACATTAGTAGTCCTTAGGCTGTTCGCTAAGTTGTGCTTGCTAGAACAGCTCTAGCTCATCAGTGCAGTGTGTTCCAACCATGCCCCTTCCCAACCAAGGAACATCTAGTATGCTGGTGAGGGCACAGGTGGGTGACCAGCCTGCTGTGCTGGTACTTTAGGCTCCTACAGCGCAGAGTGATAGAGTGGGGTTTGATGCTATGGCTCCTTAAGAGCGGGCTTTTTCCAGTAGTATCCACAAAAGCTTAATGAATGAAATCAGTTTTTGAGACATAAAATATCTGATATAATGAAAGCAAATACATTATTAAAAATATCTACTACTTAATTACACTTACGGTAGATATCTAAACCCCATCTTTAAAATGTCTTTTTTTTTTTTGTTTGTATGTACTACATAATTTTTCAGGGAGATTCTCTTAAGGGTGAAAGACCAGCCTCTAAAGCTGTGCACTTGGAGCCTGAAATCAATAATTTCCAAGAGGGAAGCCAGAACAAATCTGAGAAACTAGATCCAAATATGGAATTTTGCTTTGATCACAAAAGGAGAGGTCTTTCAGAAGATAAAAGCAGAGCCAGTAGTACACCAGAGATGCCTGTTGCATTTTCTGTTCCTGCTCATGAGGTATACTTTCCACTAATTGGAAAAGGACAACTTCCCAAAGATTTATTACTTTCAGAAGCTGAAATCTAACGGTCAAAGCATACGTACAGGAAACCTCTGTGATGCATTTGGTCTACAGTCTACTCTTAAGCTTTTATTTCCTATAGGACTCTATTAGGCACACAAACAGGGGAGGTAGAAAAGACTTCAGCAATATTTGTAATGGAGGTGGCTTATCTGATAAGTTGACTTCATAAGAAATTATGCTAGAAAGTCTTTAATTTTCCTCTTATACTTAATTTCAAAGGTTTATTTGGTTTACAGTAAAAGTATGTGAATTCTCACGTGACTAATCCAAAAACTTCTTATAGTTCTTAACTTCTAAAATTTTTGATTGAACATCATAGAACAATGCTCAAATTGAATGGCATTGACATATAGTGAGATATTGTAATTCTAAAACCTGGGGTTTTTTTGTTTTTTTTTTTTAATATAGTATATTTCTTAATAGAACATGAAATGTTTATAAACCCCATGCCAGAATAAATGAGCAATCTACTTTTGTTTGTTTGCTTTCTTACTCATTTGCAAGTGAGTCTCATCATTAATGTGTCTATCTGTGTCTGGGCTGATATGTGAGTTCTCTTGGCACAAACAAACTTTTATATCAAAAAAGTATTTTACTCATGTTGGACTCTTGCATCAAAAGTCTCATCTGACTTGAGAATGGAATGATGTTGCCATCTGAGTTCAGACTCTGGTTTGTCTAATTGTGCATTCAAAAAAACTGTCAAAATTTGCTTTAAAAACGTCTGGCCTAATTGGAGATTAACAAAAATGCAGCACACTCTTACTTCTTGAGGAGAGGAGGGCTTTGAGTTACATAATAGAGATTGCCACCAACTAAAGATCTGGATTTGAGGGGGTCTTGTCCAAGCCTCTGGCAGAAGTCAATCAACAGAAACGGATGCAGCATAGGACCTAGAAGGTGGGGAGAGTGAAAAATAAGGGCTTTCTTGTGGAATAAAAATTATCCCTTGAGAAACGCATCATGAATATGTTTCTTATTGCACCTGTACAAAAAGATTATCCTTTCTTTTTCAGACCTTGTTTCCTTCAGGGTATATTATTCCTCTTGCTCAGTGCACGCAACATGGCAACAAGGCCATATTTTCTAACAAGGAAAAGTCTGGGATATGTTCTCTGCCACACATGACCTACAGTTCACCCATTGCAGGTGTGTATATATACACAATACATAAGTATTTATATACATTTAAGTTCTCTGGTTTTGAGCATTGTGGACCAATTTCACCCAACAGAAGTCAGTGAACCTTTACCAGGGATGGATTTCACCTGTAGGAATCCCAAGGTGTATCTACAGTGCAATTAAAAAACCCACAGCAGGGAGACTCAGAGCCCAAGTCAACTGATCCAGTCTTGCGGGGCCCAGGCTGCAAGGAAAAAAAACTAGCAGTGTAGATAGTTGGGCTCGGGCTGGAGCCTGGCCTCTGAAACCCTCTCTTCTCATAGGGTTTTGGAGCCTGGGCTACAACTCAAGCTGGGACGTCTATGCTGCTATTTTTAGCCCCCTAGCCTGAGTCTGAGTCAATTTACCTGGGCTCTGAGACTCATTGCCATGGGTCTTTTACTGCAGTGTGGACAAACCCCTCATCTGTTAAAGGTTGATTTTAATTTCCACCACATTTTTCTTTTATAGGTGTTGTTCCAGTGACAGCTTCCGAATTTACAGCAGTTAATATTCCTGCTTTTCATGTCACACCCTTGAAGTTTATGGTATCACCATCTTCTATAGCTGCTGCACCTGTAGTAAACTGCTCGTGTCTTAATTCAAGCCATAGCAATCCTGTCCAAAACCCAAGCTCTTCAATTCTGAACTTTACACTACAGCACTTAGGACTCATACCTGCTGGTGTGCAAGTTTCTCCAAATCCTGTGCTTCAGCCAGTGCCAATCTCTCCAAAACCAGAGCATGCTAGTCCTGTTTCAGAGAATGTGAGCTTGCAACAAGGAAGAGTGTTTAAAAATGAATCACAGATAACTGAGTGTGACTTAAATGGAAAATCAGGTGCAGTAATTCCTTTACAGCAGGTAAGATAACTGTCAAATAAAAGTCTTCCATCTTCTTTTAAGTGTTAGATATTATTTATAGTATAGTATTGCCTAAAAGCCACAATCAAGGAAAATTTGAGTAATGCACAATAAAGATTGGTATTATTGCTAGCGGGGTCGATTGATTTAAATCAAAGCAATTTAAATCACCACTTTTAATCATGATTTAAATCAGAAATCAGGAAACTATTTAAATAATAGATTTTAATCTTATTTTGCATTTGTTGCAAAATTGATTCTCATTAGTTAAAACTTGTTGATTTGCAACTAAATATAGCCTTTACATGAAGTTTGGTGTTTGCTACCCAGCAGGATACACTATATCTATACATATTAAAGCTATATTGTATAGCTTAACTTACCTTTATTCAGACTCTTAATTTTACTTATTTACTAGGTGATTAATTTTTGTAATTGTGATTAGTGTCAAACTTGGAAATTTAAAAGTAAATTAAAAAGCACCAAAGAGCACTTCAATTTGTTTTAAGGTAGTTTTATTTAACTAACAACGTGTTGGAAACATAAGTAAAAACGTTTATCAAAGTTTATTAAAACATATTTTGCTAGTTAAAACTAACTGATCCGTTAACAAAGTATCTGTAGTTAGAGAATTGAACTGATTGTTTCTGGTCACCATGTCCCTCAAGATTTTCTAATTAGTAGATCTCATGCTCTTATATCTAATATTTATACATAGACTGATGAAACAGGCTTTTCTGCTTTTTCAACTCCTAATTGGTTTCTTTATTTTGAATGAACCAATCGTTGAACTAATTTAGTTCAATGAATTGACATGAAGAAAATGTTCTCTCTGCACCTACAACTGTCAAAAGCTGGGATAGCGTTTCAATAAACTGAGAACAGCTGCTTAGGAGTGACTTCCAGCAGTTCAGTGGTTTGATTTTCTTTAAAACTTGGCAGCGTACATTACTTTTAAAATTAATTTTAAATGATTTTAATATGATGTTTAAAATTAAATTTGTATTATAAACTTTAATAAAAAGAATCTTATTTAAATAAACTGGTTTTTAATTGTTAATAGACTTTTATCCCCCCTGATTGCTAGAATAGATGGAGGGGTTAACTCCGATACCTTGGTAGGTAGGGTTGGGACTAAACCATGAGGAGTCTTTAAGGGACAGACAAAGAACTTGTTTGTTGTAGAGAACAGGAATCCACTTGGGGGAATGTAAAGAGTGAGGTTTAGCAAGGACCCAAGACATTTTAGCAATAGCAGTTTTGAATGACCTTGAGAGGACAAGATGGCATTTATCAAGGCCAAAAAAAGGAAATTTTCTATTTTACTTTCTTTTTCTTTCTCCTTGAACTCTTATTCCTCTCATGTTGTTGTTGATGATGTACTTAATGTTAAGTTTCAGCTGCTGGTTCTACCTCAGATATGCACTAATGCATGGAGTAGGATAATATGCATAGTTAAGCTGAGAGCAGACTTAGTCTGCATGTTTTGCAGGACATCATGTTGCCTAAGGGGTGTTCATAAATCTTTGCTCTATAAATAATACATGGAATTAGAAGGGACAAATGACACTCTCATAAGACAGGTATAAATACACTCTTTCAAATATACTGAGAGTGTTAGAATAGACGAGTCAGATTGTTTTTATGAATTCTTACAAGGTTTTTCAAAATTCTAGCTTTACGTTTCTTTCTAGTTTTAGTTTTATGTGCCTTTAATGAAACAAATGTTCTTTTCCCTTCCAATCAGACTACTGTTCCAGTGAAACCCAAAGAGCCACAGCCAGTGACTGAAAATTTTTTCCGTACGCCTGGAGGGCCGAATGCAATTTCTCGTTTTGCTTCGTCTCCTGCAGATTCAGATGGTGTGGATGGAGTTTCACGAGGAAACCTGTTTGCCCCACAAAGAAAACTTGAAGTGTCAGAGGACCAACTTTGACCAGGATGTCTGGCTGTTAAACTTGTTTTGTGAATATATTTTTCCAGTACAACATGTTGCATGCATCTTACCATTGTGATTTGGAAGATTTATCCCCTGGAAACGAATTGTAAATGCATTAAGAAGTCCTCAGTACTGGAAAAGCCTTATTTAGTGCTTAGGATTAAAATTGGCCCTTTTTTATAAAAGCAAACTAATGTCCGTTAATTTCTGCAAATGACTTGTTTAAAGCATTGCAACCAACCATGTACCAATTGTCTGTTTTACTCTTCATAACAGTACAGAGCAAACAGTACAAAGCAAACTGAGTAAATACAACACCACACAGTATCAGTACATGTTTTGCACAATGAAAGTACTGTGAGCATGTAATATATTGTATTTTTAAATAGAAAAGGCTATAGTTAAATATTTTTTCTTTTTACTCCTGCATTCTTTCAATAATGATCTTGTAAAGTTAGTCAAAAAAAAGTAATCAAGTATGTAAATTAAGAATTATTTATAATGTTTTTTTAGTCAGTTCGTTCACATTAAACTTAAGGCTAAACTTTCCAAATTTAAGTGGTAAGGGTATTGTTTAATCAAATGAAGTAACCACAGTAACTTACACATTGTATGTAAAGATCTTTTTATGTTGTTCTGTGGTAAGAGCATCTTGCTATTAATTTGCAAATAGTATCTTCATCAGAAGGTAGATATCTTATAAATATGAGACAGACTTTTTTAAACTGCCCTCATAGTTTTGCATTTGCAAATAACTGTGGGTGTAAATATTGGTGCCCTTTATGTTTTGAATTCACATTAACTATTGAACTCAAAGGAAAACAGCCAAAATGGTAGAGTTTGGTATGGTTTCCGGTTCAACCACTAGAGCTGGTTGAAAATTTGTCATTGGAATGATTTTTCCAACAAAACGTAGCCTTTTTGCAAAACTGAAATTTTATGTGGGAATTTTGGTTTTGCTGATGATTTTTCTTATTTGGATTTTCCAAATAGGGGGAGAAAAAAGACAGTTCCCTGGCTCTTAGAGCTGGGATGGATTAGTGGAGAGGCAGAACTCTTGGGCTCTCTGCCTCTCTAGCAGTTATGAGGCTTTTGTCATTGAAATTTCACAAGTGAGAAGGAAGCTGGGAAGCCAAAAACAAAACATCTTTTCTTTAATACCTTTTTGGGGGGTGGTGGGAATAAATACAAATTTGCTTCAGGACAGAACCCTCTTCCCCATTAACCTGAAGAACTTTTTGTAGACCAAACTGAAACACTACGGCCAACGACCTGCTTTCTTCCTCTACTAACCTCTGAGAAGTTTGCAGCTGGACCCACACTACAAACTAGGGCACTCTCCAGATTTCATAATCCACTTTAAATCAGCAAAAAGAACAGGAGTACTTGTGGCACCTTAGAGGCTAACACATTTATTTGAGCATAAGCTTTCGTGAGCTACAGCCCACTTCATTGGATGCAGGTAGTGGAAAATACAATAGGAAGATATCTATATCTATATATAGATATAGATATACACAAAGAACATGAAACAATGGGTGTTACCATACACACTATAAGGAGAGTGATCAGTTAAGGTGAGCTGTTGTCAGCAGGAGAGAAAAAAACTGTTTGTAGTGATAATGAAAATGGCCCATTTCCAGCAATTGACAAGGAACTGTAGGGAGGGGAAAATAAGCATGGGGAAATAGTTTTACTTTGTGTAATGGCCCATCCACTTCCAGTCTTCAGGACTAATTTGATGGTGTCCAATTTGCAAATTAATTCCAATTCAGCAGTCTCTCGTTGAAGTCTGTTCTTGAAGTTTTTTTGTTGTAATATTGTGACTTTTCGGTCTGTAATCGAGTGGCCAGGGAGATTGAAGGTTTCTCCAACTGGTTTTGGAATGTTATAATTCTTGACGTCTGATTTGTGTCCATTTACTCTTTTACATAGAGACTGTCCGGTTTGGCCAATGTACATGGCAGAGCAGCATTACTGGCACATGATGGCATATATCACGTTGGTAGATGTGCAGGTGAACGAGCCCCTAAGGGCGTGGCCTTAATCACATCAGTCACTTCTTGTCAATCTATAGCCATTGTAGCTTCTTTCACCATAGCAAATGTTTCCTTAAACGCTGGGTTATAGAAACATTGAAAGTCAAATTCTGCCTTGATTTACAGCTCACGGAGTTCCTGTTGACCTCTGTGTAAAGGAAGAATAAATGATGCATGAGAACCAAAATTCAGATCCAAATCTGAACTCTTCCAAAGTATAAGGATGTTTGCAGCAGTTTTCTGTTTTTACCTATCAGACCGCTGGATAAGGAAGCAGATGGCATTTGGGCCCATCTCTCTCAAAAATAACTTTAAGCCATAATGATGTGAAAGGGAAAATCTTACACTATGGAGGTTTACTGGAGGTGTGGACGTGTCTGAAAGTTTCCTCTTGTAACATATTGGTATGGTAAAGGAACTGCCCCCAGTTCAAAAATATACCTTGCTCAAATTCCCTTAGGATTCTATTTGCTGATACCAAAATTATTTCCCCTCCCTCACTTTGACTTAAAGGCCTTGGCTACACTCACACTTTACAACTGGGGTGTGAAAAAACACCCCCCTGAGCGCTGCAGGATACAGCGCTGTAAAGCGTCAGTGTAATCAGGGCAGCAGCGCTGGGAGCGCGGCTCCCAACGCTGCACGCTACACCCGTAAGGGATGTGGTTTACATGCAGCGCTGGGAGAGCTCTCTCCCAGCGCTGTCGCTCTGACTACACTCACACTTCAAAGCGCTGCCGCGGCAGTGCTCCCGCAGCGCTGCCAGGGCAGTGCTTTGAAATTCCAAATGTAGCCATACCCATAGAATTCCTAGAGGAAGCTTTATGGTCAAAATATTCCTAACAATTTTCTGTTTTCAGCATCTTTTGAATTAATATTTAGAATTTTAATTTTAAGCAAATCTACTACCTCCATATGTGCAGGCCCCCCACCTACCACCTGTTTATATTATTTATCCATATTTGTCAGAGCAATTGACCTTTCTCCATATTAAAGAACCTACTGAGGCAGGAAATAAAGAGCTTAAGCTGACTCCTCTGATTTAGGGGGCTGGTAGGGAGGGTGGTCCCCACCTCCCACTTCTGTTTTACGAATTATAAAAAGGATTTTTTCCTGCCTGTTTTTTATATGAGGAATTCAGGTCTGGTCTAACTTGGAAGAACAGGATAATGAGAATACTGACATAGTAACATCACAAGATGCAAGAGAGTGAAAGCTGAGTGTAGGGATGTAAATAGTGTTTTTAAAAAGTACAATTTTAATAGTTTAAACATTTATCAGTTAAACATTTAATTGTTAGGCTACACTGCCACCCCATGTGCCCAGGATCCCGGCTGTTGGCCCCACTCCTTTCCTGCCCTGCACCAGGGGTCCTGGCTGCTGGCCCTGTGCCCAGGGCCCTGCTGCTGGCAGCCGGGACCCCATAGTGTGGGGCTGGCCGCAGAGTCCTGCAGAACACATTACCGAGAAGACTCATGCTTATTGGTTCACATTTTACATCCCTACCTGAGCAGGAAAAGCATTTTTACTCAAAGTATTTAAACTTTAAAAATAAGTTTAACATTTATGCCTAACACTTTAGAGAGAAGATGTCATTGTCAAAGATTCAACAACATCAAACTCCTCCCTACTCCCTATCCTTTCCTTCTAGGAAAAAAGCAGAAATTACTCATATCTGTAGGGTTTTAAAAAAAAAATCAGGTTTATGTTACAAGGGGAAAACATTAATCAAATCAATTTAAACTTTTTTGTATATGTTGTCAGAGTGGGTAGGAGTATATCATAAACCACATGAATGGTTAATGCTAGCTGTTAGGGTATTGCCTTTAAGTTCTGCCTATCCAAACTATGAAAGTTTGTATATGTTTTCTGACTTCAAGTCACTCTTGTGACTCTTGGCTGTTGTCAAAATTCAGTCAATGAGTTTTGTGTGTTCCAGCACTTCGCTTTGTTCATTTTGTAGACTGAAGACTAGAGTTCTACTCAAAGGGAGATGTTCCTGTATTCCCCTGAAGATCTGAATTTCACATGCTGCTTAACTGAGCTCACTGCTCCTTCCACCTGTGTAATCTACCCATAGACATGACCTGATTACCTGATTCATTCTCCTGCAACTACTCGCAAACTTCCTTTATCTCTAGGCTTCCATCACTTTCTTTGATATGCTGCTTTCAAGCATGAGAAGTGCTTTTAGTCCCTGCATGTTTGATTTGTTGCATTCTTCCCCAAAGCATTGCAACTCACATCACCACTGAAATAGGAAAAATTAATGCACTTGCTCACTGATTGTACACTCTTAAGTCTCCACTTCCAAATCAGTGTTCTGGCTAGAGATTGTATCCACTGTGAACATAAAAGGCCCAATTCTTTTTTCCCATATGGCACAGAGCAATAACACTGAGCTGGGATAGTGAAGGAATAGTGCACAGCTCCTAAGGCTGAGAAGCACTCATACCTGGACTCTGAAGAAATTAGAAGCAGTATCCCTGGCTTCATTGAGAAAATTGGTGGACCTATCCTCTTAGAGGGAGCATTAGTCAGTACCTCTGAAGTTTATTGGGCTTGCTGTACCTATGTCGATTTTCCTATGATTGGTTATGAGACGAATCCTGAATTTTGTGGAAAATGACATCCCATTTAAGCCATTCCTCCCTTGTGAGACCCCTGCAACTCCAGGCTGAAATTTACATATCCCTGGCCTGGTTAATGACAAGAGTGATTATCAGCTGGTTTGTTCATGTTTCTAGATTCCAAGGTAGAGCCATACCATTAATTGACAAATAATAAGAATATAAGCACCTGGTGGTCATAAGCCTAGCAGACACCTAATCATGAACTCAGCAGTGCTTTTAATTCCCCTGCTACATAAACTTAGAAAAATATTCAAACCAGATAAAATTGCTGCAGCTACCTCTGCACTTTGTCTCACTGTCTCTTTTCAGAAACTTTAATGCAATACATCACAAAGATTCCAGCTTCTTTCTTTAAATCCCTTCAGCCCGGTAGCTGACAGTAGTTCTGCCCTAAAATAGAGAGACAGGTATTTACAGGGGGACCTTTGGTGCCTAGCTGCCATTTTAGGCACCTATGTCCAACATTTAGATGCTGCTGGCATTCACAAACCCCCATCTCAGCTGCTGCCTAACCCTGTAGATGCCCAAATTCCTTAAGACACCTACATTTCTGCTATTAATGTATCCAAGGTGCCTTTATTTGGGCAGCAGGGCATAGAATCATAGAGAACTTGAGAGGTCATCTAGTCCAGTCCCCTGCACTCATGGCAGGACTAATTATCCAGACCATCCCTGACAGGTGACAGGTGTTTGTCTAACCTCTTAAAAATCTCCAATAATGGAGATTGTGGAATCTCCCCTACACCATTTTTTCCAGTGTTTAACCACCCTAACAGAAAGTTTTTCCTCATGCCCAACCTAAACCTCCCTTGCTGCAATTTAAGTCCATTGCTTCTTGTCCTATCCTCAGAGGTTAAGAAAAACAATTTTTCTTCTTCCTCCTTGTAACAACCTTTTACATACTTGAAAACTGTTATCATGTCCCCTCTCAGTCTTCTCCAGACTAAACAAACCCAATTTTTTCAATCTTCCCTCATAGGTCATGTTTTCTAGACCTTTAATAATTTTTGTTGTTCTTCTCTGGACTTTCTCCAATTTGTCCACATCCTTGCTGAAATGTAGTGCTCAGAACTGAACACAATATTCCAGTTGAGGTCTAATCAGCACAGAATAGAGCGAAAGAATTACTTCTTGTGTCTTGCTTACAGTTCTCCTGCTAATACATCCCAGAATGATGTTTGCTATTTTTGCAACAGCGTTACACTGTTGACTCATATTTAGCTTGTGGTCCACTATGACCCCCAGATCCCTTTCCACAGTACTCCTTCCTAGGCAGTCATCTCCCATTTTGTATGTGTGCAATTGATTGTTCCTTCCTAAGTGGAGTACTTTGCATTTGTCCTTCTTGAATTTCATCCTATTTACTTCAGACCATTTCTCCAGTTTGTCTAGATCATTTTGAATTTTAATCCTATCCTCCAAAGCACTTGCAGCCCCTCTTATCTTGGTATCGTCTACAAACTTTATAAGTGTACTCTGTAAGCCATTATCTAAATCATTGATGATGATTTTGAATAGAACCGGACCCAGAACTGATCCCTGTGAGATCCCACTTGTTATGCCCTTCCAGCATGATTGTGAATATAATTACATACTGGGTACAGTTTTCCAACCAGTTTTGCATTTGCATTTCCCTAGGTTGTTTATGAGAAAGGCATGTGAGACAGTATCAAAAGCTTTACTAAAGTCAAGATATACCACACCTACCACTTCCCCCCCTATCCACAAGGCTTGTTACCCTGTCAAAGAAAGCTATCAGGTTGCTTTGACATGATTTGTTTTTGACAAATCCATGCTGACTGTTACTTATCACCTTATTATCTTCTAGGTGCCTGCAAATTGATTGCTTAATTATTTGCACCATTATCTTTCCAGGTACAGAAGTTAAGCTGACTGGTCTGTAATTTCCTGGGTTGTCCTTATTTCCCTTTTTATAGATGGGCACTATATTTGCCATTTTCCAACATCGTCTGGAATCTCTCCTGTCTTCCATGACTTCTCAAAGATAATTGCCAATGGCTCAGATATCTCCTCAGTAAGCTCCTTGAGTATTCTAGGGTGCATTTCATCAGGCCCTAGTTACTTGAAGACATCTAATTTGTCCAAGTAATATTTAACTTGTTCTTTCCCTATTTAAGCGTCTTCTGTTCCTTCCTCATTTTCACTGGCATTCATGACATTAGAAGTCCAATCACCACCAACCTTCTTGGTGAAAACTTAAGCAAAGAAGTCATTAAGCACCTCTGTCATTTCCACATTTTCTGTTATTATTTTTCTCCCATCGTTGAGTAACGTGCCTACTCTGTCCTTTATGTCTCTGGCTAGTTTGATCTCATTTTGTGCCTTGGCTTTTCTAATTTTGTCCCTACATACCTGTGTTATTTGTTTATATTCATCCTTTGTAATTTGACCTAGTTTCCACTTTTTGTAGGACTCTTTTTAGATATTTAGATTATTGAAGATCTCCTGGTTAAGCCAGGGTGGTCTCTTGCCAGATTTCCTATCTTTCCTATGCGGTGGGATAGTTTCCTCTTGTGCCCTTAATAATGTGTCTTTGAAAAACTGCCAACCATCTTCTATTATTTTTACCCTTAGACTTGCTTCCCATGGAATCTTACCTATCAACTCCCTGAGTTTGCTAAAGTCTGCCTTCTTGAAATCCATTGTCTTTATTTTGCTGTTCCCCCTCCTACCATTCCTTAGAATCATGAACTCTGCCATTTCATGTTTATTTCACCCAAGCTGCCTTCCACTTTCAAATTTTCAACCAGTTCATCTCTATTTGACAAAATCAAATCTAGAACAGCCTCTCCCCTGGTAGCTGCCTCCACCTTCTGAAATAAAAAAAATTTCTCCAATACATTCCAAGAACTTATTGGATAATCTGTGCCATGCTATGTTATTTTCCCAACAGATGTCTGGGTAGTTGAAGTCGCCCATCACCACCAAGTCCTGTGTTTTGGATCATTTTGTTAACTGTTTAAAAAAAGCCTCATCCACCTCTTGTTCCTGGTTAGGTGGTCTGTAGAAGACCCCCTCCACCATGACATCACCCTTGCTTTTTACCCCTTTTATCCTTACCCAGAGACTTTCAACAAGTCTGTCTCCTGTTTTCATCTCAATCTCAGTCCAAGTGTATACATTTTTAATATATAAGGCAACACCTCTTCCTTTTTTTCCCTACCGGTCCTTCCTGCGCAAGCTGTACCTTTCTATACCAATATTCCAGTCATGTGTATTATCCCACCAGATCTCTGTGATGCCAGCTATGCCATGGTTGTGTTTATTTACTAGCATGTGCACAACTGCCTAACTCCTGACACTGCCCAGCCACTTAATACATAATTCATACTTAAGCCTCAGTGGGATTCACACACTGGATGATCTACCACATCTTTTGCCTGTGGGGCCTTATCTTGTAGATGTGCTCTGAACACATCTAAACCCACACAAAACAGCCAGAGGAGGAAGATATGGTGCCCCACTTACAATCTTTAGCTCCAAGGTAAAACTATTTCCCAATGCTGTGAAAGACCTGTGTTTCTAGTAGAGTGTTCTGGGGTGGATGGTTCAGTCTCCTCGTGAAGCTGTTTCACTATGTATAAATATTAATAATTGGAACACTGACTTGAACTAGGGTTTCCCACTTCTAAGGAGGGGGAGAAGGGGCCTGGACCAGTGGCTCTCAACTTTTTGAGACTACTGTCCTCCTTTCAGGAGTCTTATTTGTCTTGGGTACCCCCAAGTTTCACCTCACTTAAAAACTACTTGCTTACAAAATCAGACATAAAAATACAAAAGTGGCACAGCACACTATTACTGAAAAATTGTTTACTTTCTTGTTTTTGCCATATAATTATAAAATAAATCCATAGGAATATAATCATGTGCTTACGTTTCAGTGTATAGAGCAGTATAAACAAGTCATTTAATGAAATTTTAGTTTGTACTGACTTTGTCAGTGCTTCTTCTGTAGCCTGTTGTAAAACTAGGCAAATATCTAGATGAGCTGATGGACCCTGGAAGACCTCTGAGTACCCCAGGGGTACTGTACCCCTGGTTGAGAACAACTGGTCTAGACAGCCAGTCTCTTTTTCTGGTCCCATGACTATATATACAAAGTGGTATAGCCTGTAACAGTTGTAAGGGGAAGCGTTTTTCTTGAAAAAAGACTCACCAGGATTAGCTGCATAACTCCAGGAAAGGAGGTTCATGGATGCGAATCTCAAGTGGAGATAGGCAGCTTCTTTAGCCTCAAGCCAAAATGCCTAATTCTCCTCAGCATCGCCTACTGGCTAACTTAGGCAGCTCCTGGCTCAGCATGCTGATTTTTGCGAACTCCATTTTGAGACACCTCCCCAGGCATTGTACATGGAACCTGGTTGCCTAACTCATGCATTGTGGGATTTACAAGAGCACAGAAGGCGGTTAGGTACCTACCTCCCACTGAAAGCCAAGCAGGTTAGGCGCCTAACTCCCATTATGCACTCAAGTCCCACTAGTGCTCTACCTACCTCTTTAGGCACTTAAATACCTAACAATGGAAATCTGGCCCTCAGGCAATGTATTCAAAAGTGGCCATTAGCTATGTGTACCTCCATTTTTGGGCACGCAGTCAGACATGCCAAAGGGCTCATAACTTGGGTTGCCAACTTTCCAATAGCAGAAAACCGAATACCCTTCCCCCGCTCCATCCCCAAGGCTCCGCCACTGCCACATCCCTTCTCCAAGGGCCCATACCCCATTCACTCCATTTCCCTTTCCTCCATCACTTCCTTTCCCCCACCCTGGCTCGTTGGACTGGGGCAGGGGGTGGGGGTGCAGGCTCCAGCTGGGGGTGCGGGCTCCAGGGTGGGGCCAGAAATGTGGGGTTTGGAGTGTAGGAGGAGGCTCCGTGCTAGGGCAGGGGGTGGGCGTGAGGGCTCTGGCTAGGGGTGTGGGCTCTGGGGTGGGGCCAGTGGAGCCAAGGGGTTTGGAGTGCAGGAGGTGGGGGTTAGGGCTTTGGCTGCAGTTCCTGGTCAATGGGAGCTGTGAAGCCGGTGTTCAAGGCGGGGGCAGCATGCACAGTTCCCATGGCTGTGCCTAGGAGCTGGAGGGACATGTAACTGCTTCCTGGGAGCCACGCGGAGCTGGGTAGGGAACCTGCCGACCCCTCTGTGCCACCAACTGGACTTTCAACAGCCCAGTCAGTGGTCCTGACCAGAGCCGCCAGGGTTCCTTTTCAACCAGGTGTTCTGACTGAAAACTGGACACTTGGCAACCCTACTCATAACTTTCCAGAGTGCTGAGGACATACAGTTCCCATTTATATAATGGTAAGTGGGTCAATCAAGGCAGAGTAAGATTCAGGGCAAAATTTTCAGATGTACTGAAGACTAAATCTTATTTTAAAAAGTGACTTAGGCACTCAAGTCTGCAATTATCAAAGGAATTAGGCACCCAAATCCCATTGAATTTCAATGCGATTTAGACACCTAACTCACTGAGGCTGCTTTGAAAATTCCAGGTTAAAAGCTTAAGTGCCAGAGACTTTCAATAAGACATTGGCTTCTAAGTGCCCAACTCCCTTTTGAAAATGGGCCCTAGCGTCTAAAGCACTTTGCCATGTTCATAAGTTTTATCCTCAAGCTCTTTGTGCTTCAGTTTACTCATTTGTAAAAAGGCTACAACAGGCGTGTTGTGAGGCTTAGCAAATGTTTGTAAAAGCATTTGGGGATTCTGAAACTAAAAGGAGTGTACTGGAAAATAAAAATGAGTGAAAAGAACAGCTCCCTGATCTTTTAAAAACTTTTATCAGGGACTAAGGGTTGTCTAGCTACTAGATTTCTGAAATTTCATTTGGCTTAATGCTGGAACAGTAGTTTCAACTCGCAGCTGCTCATTGTCCTCATGTTTAGTTCTAGTTATTTGGATAGATTCTTTTCACCAGTGTGAATAGGTGTCAGACCATTCCTCCACCATTTCAGTGGCCTTTGCTTTATGATCTATATTTAAGGAGTTTGCTGATTTCAGTCTGTAATTTTATTTTTAAAGCCTGAATCATACTTTACTTTACTCCAGTTTCAGATCAAGTGTCCCCTCAATGAATTTATTTGTGAGCTATAAAACTGCATTTAGAAATGTTTTCTGGGTGTAATCTGAAGAGATGCATTGTTCTCCATCTTACTCACAACTGGTGTTAGGGGGAAAAAATTCAAGGCTTTTGTCAGAAGTTATTTTCAGCCTACTGATAGCAGTGGCATTGCTTCCGTCCCTTTCCCACTCTGTCCTTTTCCCTCCCCTCCCTTCTTATAGGCCAATGCTGGTGACCACTTAGGCATATTTAAAGAGTGCAGGACCCCTCCAGTTCAGATTCTTCATCAAGCCAAACCAGACAAGACAACCTAGTCTGGTAGGTATTGTCACAAGGGTTCTGGTGGGTCTATTTGCTGATAGGGACCTACGGAATACATTTTTCTCTGCTAGGGATTAGTTGTGGCCTACTGCTTTACTGAAAGGAATTTATATGTATAGTGTGGAAGTATGAGCTCTGTGGGGCTGACAGCTGTACTGGAGTCCATAGGAGTTTATTGACATAGTGGGGTTTAATAGAACTGAAGATACAGGGTGTTGCATTAAAAAGCAGTGGAATCATATTTTCCACCAGGCACACTCAACATTTTAATATATAGGCTTAATAAGACAGCAGGATAAAAATGAATGGACTTTACTGGAAATTTCAAAAGACTCCAAACTCAGTTCAGCTGGTAATATTTACTGATTTTACACAATTTTTTAGATAAAAGGATTTTAAATCAGTCAGAACTAATATTTTTAATCTCTGGCAACAGCTGTTTATGTGTTGATTTGGAATCAAATTCAACACATGCCCCCTTGATAAAACGCTAAATAACACAGCATAGGTGGAAGATGAAGCAATTCACAGGATGCAAATGTGTCAGTCTTTTCTGGAGTTGCTTTAAACATGCACCTACAGGCTGTTTGATTAAACCAGCCTGTGGGGAACTCCAAACACTAGGAGAAAATAATTCTAGAAATGAGTGCGCATGTTTAAAAATTCAAGTGTAGCATGAAAATAATTTTAGTGAAGCCTGGATCGTCCTAGAAAACCATAATTCTGTGTCCACATGTTGGTAAACTCTACAATGAGAATTTTGCATAAGGCATGAAGGACCAGGAACGGCTCCATTATTGTGACAAAGATTTATAAGTAGACACTTGTGAAAGTAAAAGCAACAGCTGATATTGTGGCATTAGTGCTAGAGGAACATATTGCTTAAACCTGATTCATACAGATGACTTGTAATGTGGGGCACTGCTGCCAAGACATAAGTGAATCAGATGGTTCTGATTTTCTAAAACCAGTTCAGAGTATTTGGCTCTAGTGTCAGTGGTATGAGAGTTTGCTGGTGTTTTTAAAATGTATATATTGCAATAAAGTGGGGTTTGACAAAACTGTAATATTAGTATGCTAGAAAATGTCAAATCAGTAGGGAGGGTGTCAAATCACAACTCCTTAGTAATTTTGCTAGCTTTAACTCTGGCTAACTCTTCAAGTCATTTAGGTGATTTTGAAAGAAAAGGCCTAAGTGACTGAAAGCCAATGTGACTTGTGCTCCTGCATCACTTAGGGCATTTTGAAAATCCCACCCTTAGGCTATATGCTTCAGTTTACCACTCTGGAAAACAGAGAGAAGAATATTTGCCTATTTCAAAGATGTTGGGAGGCTAAATTAGTTACATTAATTAGTCAATGCTATGTCAGTGCTAAATATTATTCATATTCCATTTGAATGTGTGTGAATATAAAAGTCATTATGAAAGTGACATAATGCTGCCAAACTCAGCTATGTGATTTCACTCTGCAAATATGAGTGTTTATTGTGTTGCATTCTCATTTTGCTGACTAAATTTGGTTTCTGTGAAGGACTTGTTTTAGATTTTGACCAAAATACCTGCACGCTTTTTGACATAAAACAGTGTCAGTGTGGGACACTGCAGATCCTTAAATGTTCAACACAATTTATTCTGTCAATTGCGGCAATAGAGAAATAAAATAAAGTAGTTTTTTTAACTGTCAGGTTTTAGTACAGTATTAATACGTTTAAACATATTGTTATTAAATAAACAAATGTTGAGAGGCGCTAGGTGTTTGCAACAAGAAATACCATATTATAACTGGTAGTTTAAAATATTAAACAATTTAGAAATTGCTACAGAACTAATATTTTGAAGGACAGTATAGTTCCTAGTAATAATACCTAGCTCTCCTATAGCAAACTTCATCTGAAGCTCTCGAAGTTATTAATACAAGTATCATTATCCCAATTTTACTGAGGAAAAACTGAGGCACAGGAAGTTTAAGGCCTGGATCCACAAAGGGATTTAGGTATAGTGATGCTGAGCATCACAACACCAAACTTAGTCACTTGGGAGATCACAGGAACAACATTGTGATCTACAAAGCCTGAGTTAGGCAGCTAAACTCCATATACAAAGAGTGGTGAGAGATAGGAGTCTGAGGCCTGATCTACATTGAAAATTTACCTTGATATAGCTACACTTTTCAGGTGTGTGGGGGAAAAAACCCCACATCCTTGAGAGACATAGCTATGCTGACCTAACCCATGGAGTAGACAGTGCTAGGTCAATGGAAGAACCCCTTCTGTCAGTGTAGGTAGTGACTACACTGAAGCACTACAGCAGTGCAGCTATGTCTCTGTAGCATTTTAGCTATAGACATACCGTTAGACTGATCCACAAAAGCCAGCACTCTAGGTGGTTCGATTTCACTAGATATGCCGATGAGAGGGGTGTGGCCTAAGTCCCACCTCTCTCTCAGAGATAAGCACCTAAGTGCAGCCTGCAGGGAGGTACCTGGACTGGAAAGGTGGGGAGGGGGAAGATAGGCAGCCTCTGAGCAAGCCTACCAGATTGGACCACTCAGGTAAGATATGTGGCCTAACTCCACACAGAACAGCTGGGTACAGGGGGAGGCCTGATTTACTTATAACTTTTAGCCCACTGGCTTGGGTACTCACCTGGGAGGGTTCAAATTTCCCCTGCACCTGAGGAGAAGGGGTTTGAACAGGGAACTGCCACCTCTGAGGTCAGTGAATACACAGCTGTAGAGTGACTCTCTCTAGCCCAATTAATAGTTAATCAATGTGGAACACTTCAATCAAAGAGATTGAGGGAGCCCACATCAGAATATCCCATAGCCTAGCGCAGAGGTTTCTAAAGTTTCTTTGCTGAGCCCCCTCCTTTGGAGATTCATGGCCCATGTCCACCCCCCTTTATAAGAGGGCAGGGGATAGATGTTCATCACGTGGCAGCAGAGGAAGACTTTGCTCCCCGCAGCAGTTGGGCAATCTCAGCTGCCAAGATCTGGCTTATTCCTGCCGTCCTCTCCCTCCCTGCATAGAGGAAGCAAAGAGGGCCCATGCTAAAGTGCTGGGGTCAGGAGGGGAGTGGAAGGCTGCACCCTGTGAGTAGTGTCCCCCCTGGCTGACAGAGCCCCTCCTGACCCTTCAGTGTGGCCCTATCTGCTTCCCCTGCACAGGCTCTGTCTGGCAGGAGAAACAGATGGGGCTCTAAGCCCTGGGGCTGTGCTGAAGGGCTGGAGTCAGGAGGGGGCTCTGCATGGTACAGGGATCAGTTACTACTTCTGGATTGCTGCCTTCCACTCCCTGCTCACAGCCTCCCCAGCAGAGGAGGGTAACTGCTGCTTGATGATGACTGCAGCTGTAGCAGTTGGGAAGCAAGAGAGGCAGAGAGTCTGGTCCTGGCCCAAACAGAGCCACATCCGCTTCCCCTGCCCGCCGAAGTCCACTTCTGAACCCCACTGCTCAGTGCATGCATGCCTGACAGTTTGGCACCTCCAGCCTAGTGGTTCATGGCTCAGACTGAGGAGATAGGCGTCTGGACTCCTAGAGGGAGGCAGCAGTGCGCATGCCAACAGGCAGAACCTAGGGAACGTTTACTGCAAAACCAGGCACCTATAGAGTTGGGCAGCAGCTGTGCGGGAGTTTTGTGGATTGTAGTGGCATCCACAAATGGGACTTAAGTGCCTAAATCTGGGGAATGGCGAACTGCAGCCACCACGAGCTGCGGGGGGGGGGGGGGGGGGGCGTGCCTGCCAATGGTCAATGTGAACAAATTGTCTTGCGGCTCACCTTCGGATTACCCTGATGGGCTGCGTATTGAAGGTTGCCGACCCCGATCTAGACATTTCTACTGTGCCTATCACTGTACTATCCAGCCACCATAATATCTTACATTTCCCACTCTGCTTATTCACTTCAAAGCTAATGTGCAAAAACCCTGGTATTCTGATAGTAGACTTCCATTGCTGGACATCTTATGAGTTAGACCAAATAGTAAAGTGGTTTTTGCACTTCAGACAGATATGATCAGGTCTAGACCATCAAATTCATATAGTAGTTACCCTAGCCCATTGTGAATCCTAGCCTTAGAAGTGAAATGCTAAAGCCTTAAGTTTCTGGTAGCCCTGTCCAGTGCAGAGATGATATTCTTAGGGCCATATCACGTCATCAATTTTTAATACAGCTCCTTTATGAAATTGCATTGAACAAGAAAGGAATCCTGGCTATGGGTCTGACCCCATGCCCATGGAAGTCAATAGACTCCTGATTTCAGTTGGTTTTGGATCCTGCCCTAAATCCTTGGGTCTGGCTGCCCTGACATTCTGATAAGCCCTAAATAAAGTGAATCATGTGTTTATGACTGCATGCCTGACACGTGAAAGTTGTACTTCATATGATAGCAGAACTCTGATACGGAACAAGGCAGGACACTGAGTGCTAGTTGGCATGCCCAGAACAAGAATGCTACTCTAGCTCAATGCTACCGTACAGAAATGCTCAGGTCTAATGCTGTTGCTGTCCAATGGCAGTTCAGTGGCTCATGTGAACCAACTATGGTGGTTACATTCCATACCCTATGGTCACAGAAATCTCCACAAATCACAGAAATCACCATGACTGGCAGTCATAGTTGGCTGACCACAGATTTAGTGGGCCATGGAGACTAAGTCTGGGGTTTTTCAATGGAGTTTAAAAGAGCTAGTCATCCAAATATCACCAGAATTTGGGTGCTGGGCCTCTAAACCCCTTGGGATCCTTGGAAAATCCCAGCCTAAGAGTACAATTTTCAAAAGCAATTTAGGAGACAAAGTCCTATTTTCAAATGTGCCTAAGGCATTTGGGAACTCCTAACGCTTTTGAAAATCAAAGGGGTAGCCATGTAGTCTGGATCTGTAAAAAAACAACAGAGTCTCCTGTGGCACCTTTAAGACTAACAGACCTTAATCTTAAAGGTGCCACAGGACTCTGTTGCTTTTGAAAATGGGATGTAGGCTCCTAAGGCACTGAGTCATTTTTGAAAATTGAATCCCAAATTACTAATGCACATTACATGTTTTGATTTTAACTCAGGTTTGAGGCCATTGGTTGTACAGTAGCACTGAGCTGGAATAGCATTGCCCTGTCATGGACCATGTCATGGACCTGTTCTGTGAATACATAGACCATATAAGGGGGAAACATAGGCAGGGTTTAAACTGCCTGAATAAGCAGAAACAGAAGTTTTCGAGGCACGCAGGAGTGCACTATTTGCCAACGAGAGTTATCTAAGGCTTATGTGGTTTCAGCTTCCATATCTGTACTGGATACCGTGTTTAGGAATGGACTAAAACCTAAGGTTGTACAAATCAAGATACGAAATTAATCCAGATAACTGTGGTGAACATTCTTAAAGAGCATTCTGGGAGCCTTTGCAAGGGAGATCCAGTCTTTTGAAGAGATCATGGTTTGAAATGTGTGGACTCCCTGCAACTCCTGGTGTGAACCCTAGAAAAGTCAACTTTGTCTTCATGGGAATACTACTACTTTGCACCTGTTTAGTGTCTTTAATACAATGACCTCAGTGTGCTTTACAGACACTGACCTAGAAGGTTCACTTCCCCCACTGGTGAAACATAACTTCCTCTGGGATGTAATGCAGCAGCTGTTTACTGTCTTAGAGCAATGTGACACAAGAATATTGCAGTAAAATTTACTGTGTGGTGTCCATTTGGATTAAGCCTTCTATGCTCTGCACGGACATGAAAGAGCTTGAGCTAACTTCTGCTACATGGTGCAACTCAACTTCCATGACTTGACTTCAGCAGGGAGAAGGAGTATTGCATTGCACTGCATTCATGTAACTGAGAGCAGAATTTGCTTCTCACACCTATGGCACTCTTGCCAGGATTCAAGATTAAGATAAGATATTTGTCCTAAGATTAAGTTAAAATATTTAAAATTCAGATAATAGCCATCCTACAAAACTAAAGGGTCAGATTGTCCATGGCCCTTCAATTGCACAGAGGTACATGTAGGAAAGGAATGCCGCAGGGTGTAGTTAATGTACATGGAGACAGAAAAGGGCTGCAATTCACTTCAAAATGAGAATGGAAGAGCTAGAGACCTGCCTCTTTATCCCACTTCTGCACCTATCTGCAGAGCTGGCCAGGCCAGAGATCAGAGCATGTGGCACCATCACAAGATTCAGTGTCCTTTCAGGGATATTCTCTATCTTGACTCTTTTCCCCTCCATCAGGTGATGATGAAAAGAATGGAAAATGTGTAAGCTCATGCAGTAATGTACTAATGTTGCTATAATTAACATGAGTGTCAAGGGTTCCTTTCAGAGCTGTAACCACTGCCCATAACAGCGAGAGGTTCGTTATTGAATTTTATCAGACCTTCTCTGGGACGTTTGCTCCTTCACTCAGCTAATGACGTAATTACAATCTGTTTCAACCAACTGCCCTCTTGACAGTTTGTCAGGGCCTGGGACCTGATCCTGCAAAGTGTTTTGTGCTTTCAATTACCGTTGGGCTTCCACTGAATTCCTTAACTTCAACTGGTGCAGGCTTGAGCCCCTTGATTCCAAAGGGAATTGAAGAATATCAGGAGTCACTCAGCACATTGCAGGATCAAGCACTGATAGCATTGTCATTAGATATTGCTCTGAATTCCGGCTTTTTGATTTCCACACTTGAAAAGAGTGGAGATAATTGGACTGGTGTAAGAGGGTGTGAGATTCCATTCAGTTCAATGGAGTTGCAACTCCATTATGTATTAAACACCCCATTCTATTTCCATTGATGCCAATTAGAAATTTATCACTAATAGTAATGGGAGCATGATAGAAGCGTAGATCATTTATTAATTTCTCAATTGTGTCATAATACTGTTCATTCTCTTTGGTCTCCATTATCTTAAAACCCAGGTTTGAAATATTATTTATTTTTTATTCCTGTTATAAGAACAATCTATCATATTCTCATTGTGCAGGGCTGAGTCATCTGATATATAAGTGACAGGGGAACAGAATGTTACAAATTAAATTAGTTAATTTCCATTCATGCAAAGACAAAACAACAAATCTAAATGAATGAGTTTGGTACAAAGTTCTTTTTTAAAAAAAATCAAAGAAAGTGTTGCGGACAGGAGAAAGATTTCAAGTAGCAAACATGATGATTTTTGTTAAGTAAAAGAGTTAGCAAACAAGGAAAATAATGGATTTTAAAGTCCAGTTCTACTCTGTAAAATATGCCCCTTCTTCCTCAATAGATCTGTTCTTACAATGTACTCATTAATAAACAAGTAGTATGGTGGGACCTTAAAGACTAACAGATTTATTTGGGCATAAGCTTTTGTGGGTAAAAAACTTCACTTCTTCAGAGGCATGGAGTGAAAGGTACAGATGCAAGCATTATATAATGACATATGAAGAGAAGGGAGTTACCTCACAGGTGAAGAACCAGTGTTGACAGGGCAAGTTCAATCAGGGCACATGATGGCATATATAACATTGGTAGATGTGCAGGTGAATGAGCCCTTGATGGTCTGGCTGATGTGGTTGGGTCCCCTGATGGTGTCGCTAGAGTAGATATGGGGACAGAGCAAGCAACGAGGTTTGCTACAGGGATTGGTTCCTGGGTTGGTGTTTCTGTGGTGTGGTCATGTGTAGTTGCTGGTGAGTGTTTGCTTCAAGTTGGGGGGTTGTCTGTAAAAGAGGACTGGCCTGGCTCCCAAGGTCTGTGACAGTGAGGGATCATTTTCCAGGATAGGTTGTAGATCATTGATAATGCGCTGGAGAGGTTTTAGCTGGGGGCTGTACGTGCTGGCCAGAGGTGTTCTGTTATTTTCCTTGTTGGGCCTCTCCTGTAGCAGATGATTTCTGGGTATCCATCTTGCTCTGTCAATCTGTTTCCTCACTTCCTTACGTCGGTATTGTAATTTTAATTTTATGGATACAGATTAACACAGCTACCCCCGATACAATGTACTCATTATCACTTCTGCTTACTTCACCAACTAAATCATGTTTTTGCTACTTTTTAATCCTGTTAACACCACAAAGCTAAAATAAGTATAGGAAATTGAACAAGACTTTATTTCATCTCTTACATACATTCTTAACTATGTTTCACTTGCAGAATCTTTAATATTAGTGATGTTCAAACCAGAAAGAGCCAGCTTGACTTTCAGGTTGAGTTTGCAGAGCTGGAAGTTAAAGACAGCTTATTTTCACTCAGACACTTGAACTAGACATCACTGATGATATAAACATGAAACGTCACAATATCATTTTTATAGCTGCTTTTCAAGGTGAAACTACACTTCAAAATGTGAACCAAATGATTATCAGCTGTTTGTGCTACACTGTTCTGAGAAATTCTCCTCTATCTCTTGTTCGACAACTGAAGAGGAATTTTGGCATAGTAGGTTTGATGAATCATTCAACGTTCAACATCTTTTCCTTAGCTAAGTACCCGGTATATATCTCAGCTGTGAAATTATCAGAGCCAAATTGGAACAAGCTGACCCAAAGCTGGCTTTGAAAGAACAGTTAACTATAATAAGAAAGTGACGGGCTTTCCAAGAAGGATAAGAAAGGCCTGAGCCAGGAGTTCAAAACAGTCTATGTGCCATGCAAATGACAAGATGACATTCCAGTCTTCCTAAAAACTATGACTCAGAAACATGAAGAAAGCTCCAGGGCAAACCAGATTTGCTCTAGTTGTTTTAGAATTTGATGTACAACATAGTCAGCAAAGAGGACACTGAGGTTGGAGTCAGGTGATCTGGGTTCTATTTCTGGCTCTGACACTGCCCTCATGTGACCTTGGGCAAGTCACTTCACCTCTCTGTATCTCAATATCCCCATCTGTACAAAGGGAATAAGAAGTTCACATTCCTTTGCAATCCCTGAGATCCCTAAGTGAAGTACCTCAGAAAAACTAAATATTATTATTCATTGTTGACTGGTTAGTAGTGCTGTTGCATCTGTTGTGTTTCCACAATTCAGAAGGATGAACAACCTGCATCCATGAAAAAGCCACCAAAAATAACATTAAATGTAAGACTAAATTCTGTAGGTATTAATTCCTTAATCTAACTTCACAATCGATCATATCATAAGTTTAAAGAAATATGGGTACAGGAGACTTTCTTTATTATACGTCTGCCAGTGAACAAGAACATATGGTAGCCTAGAATAAAACAACAGTTGCTTTGGAGAGAGCTAATAAAACAGTAAAATATGGTATCTCTTGACAGATAAGCTTGGAATATTGATCTCTAGAACTGTATAAGGCTAAATTCTGTCCTTGGATTCACTTGTAAAATGCCACTAAAGCTTTGAATTCCGTATAGGATCCAGATCCTCCATACTCTTTGCCACACAAAAGTTATATGAACGTTAATGACCAAGGAAAAGGCCAACACTGCAGAAAAGCAGCTCTGAAAGGAAAAGTTAATCTTTGGAAAATGCAGCCCCCAGATAGCCTAGATATTTATATATGGCTCCCTACTACCACAGAATCTGAGCATACACAATCTTCAGAGTATCCCTGTGAGACAGGCATAGTACTATTTTCCTGTTTTACAGATGGAGTGACTTGCCCAGGATCACACAGGAGTCTGTGGCAGAAAAGGGAATTGAATGCAGGTGTCTAAGGCCCCAGCTAGAGCCTAACGACTGGAATATCCTTCCTCTTGATCATGGTCTATTGGACCATCACTCCTCAGCTATTGACTAAAGACTAACAACCAAAGGTCCCCATGGGCTATTATAGCAGCCAGAGTTCTCAGGGGCATATGGAAGTCCTGGTAATGCCTCTTCCCCCACCACCCTCAGTGATGCCCATATGCCAGCCTCAGGGAGACAGAGTGATATAGGAGTTAGTCCACTGGCTCTTTGCCACCAGAGAATCTGCAAATACTGGGGTGATACGCACGTGGGCAGCTATGCTGGCTTTGGGGCCAAGAGAAGAAAAAGGGGGAATCCAACTCGCTCTAAGTAAGTCTAGGCAATTTCTGCTGACAGTTCTTTTATTTATTTGCTTTTTTAGGTAACGCTTCAAACCTAAGGATGCCGAACTGGGGAGGTGGCGCCAAATGTGGTGCTTGTGACAAGTCGGTGTATCATGCGGAGGAAATCCAGTGCAATGGCAGGAGTTTTCACAAGACGTGCTTCCACTGCAGTAAGCTGAGCTACATTGTTGTAACTTTGCAGTATCTCCACGGCTCAGTGTAACTCCCATTTTAACTTGATTCATTCCAATAACTTCCTGCTGCAGCAACGAGCTCCTTGAGTGTCAAATCTGCTCAGACCCAGAGAAGAGACTTGCTCTAATTTACTTTATTCATTTAGAATTTTTGTTCAGTGGGTGTGAAACATAACCCTAGACAGAGGCCCTTAACACCATTCAGGACTCAAGTGGTCTGGAGTAGAGGGCTGTAGCGATCCCCTGGCAGCAGGATAAATTTCACCTTGAGCCAGGTTAATCAGAAAGATACATCTCATTTTGGGGAGAACCTCAAGGGGGCAGCAGGCACAAGTTACCTGGTCACTCTACTTCCCTATACACTGCTCCCGCACTTCACTGAGCCACAAGAAGCCAGGGGAGAACCCCCACCATCACCGCAGGAGCAGCATAAGGTAGGATGACCAGATGTCCCATTTTTAAAGGGACAGTCCCATTTGTTGGGACTTTTTTCTTATATAGGCACCTATTACCCCCCACCTGCTGCCCTGTTTTTTCATAGTTGCTATCTGGTCACCCTACATAAGGCCACCATGAGCAGCTCTAGGCTGCCCCACATACTACTTCCAGTATGGGAGCATCCCACATATGGGGCTGAAGGGGGAATCCCCATTGCACTGAAAGCTACAGAGGTTCTGGCTTTCTCCAGACTGCAGAACAAGCCACAGGCAGCTCAGGTCAAGCTGCTGTAAATCAGAGCTGTTTGGTCAGTCTGAGGGTGAGTGGGAAGGGCCCTCCTTTGGAGAAGCAGTCAGTCTGTTCTCAGAGCCAACACCCAGTAAGGGTCTCTTCAGCAGGGTGCTCACTAAAGGCAAGGCTCCTAACAGAAAACAAATCGCAACCAAATGGCTTACAGTTAGAAAGCCTTTGCATCAGGCTGTGTCAGTTTACCTCTTAACAGCAGCTCCTAATAATTGGGTCCAGCTGCTCCAGCTTCCTACCTCATCAGCCAGTGCTTAATTAGTAACGAAAGACCTGCTGGGGCTCAAGTAATTGTTTTACTTTCATAACTGACATGGCAACCCAGAGGTGTAAGGGCCATGAAGTGTCAAGCCTAGAGGTGCTGGGGCTCAGCCCTGGCAAGCCCCCGCACAAATTAAGTACTGCCTTCAGCACAGGAGGGCAATACCCCCTAGGCTCTAGAGTCCCCCTTTCCACACAGGCATTGCATGTTTTTATAGAGAAACTGGAATGTGGGAGAATGGTAACCCTGGGTGTCCCGAAGGGTCTTTACCACTCATCACAGACCGCATTATACAAAGGAGTAGATTTCAAATTGAAAAATCAGATCTATAACAACTGCAAACACCAATTCTTTTAAATTCACCCAGTCACACAAGCAGGCATTGCTTAATGGGAAATTGCAGGGGACGGCTGCCGTGAGAGTCCAGCGATGCCAACAGGAATTGGATGTGCCCACAAGCAGAAGTTGAAAGTTTCCCCCTTTCTGTATAGACACTTTCAAAGTGCCTCCTCCACTGCCATGTCCTCCTGCCTCCCACTCCTTTCCCTATGCAATGCTTATCCCTATGCAATGCTCTTTTACTCCCCACAGCGTGAAACTGACTCTTTCTCTCCATGGACCTACCAATCTAGGAGCTACAAAGTGAAAGTGGAGGAGCTGAGAATGCAGAGGGAGAAAACATCAGTGCAGCAGTAGCTGCCCCTACAGAAGGGGGGAGTAGTGCCATAGCATTTACCTGGCAGTCAGGCTTGAGCTTCAGGAACATTATAGCGGTAACTCCAACATAAGAGTGAAGAATAGGTTGGCCAGATCTCCGCCCACCACCTGTGTCACCAGAGGATTTTAAATTGGCAGTGGTTTGCACAAGTGTAAACGACAACACAAAGTGCATGGTAGTGGAGGATCAGGCACAAAGTGTACATTTGTGAGTCACATTTTTTTAATACATAGACTCAGAATTTGGCCCACACTGAGATAGCTAATTTAAATATTAATAAATTAGATATTGCACTAAACATCTGAGACAGAAGCAAAAAATCTGAGTGGAAAAAAAAGTAAAAAAATCAGAGATGGTCCTTATAACAATTGGCAGATGAGAGGTATGCTAACTGGTGATACTTTTTCCGTGACAGTTAGTTCCAGGTAATACTGATCCGTCCTGAAGTAGGTGAGTCAGTATCATATTTGCGTGCTATCATGCAATATTGTATGGCTATTTGGGTGCTAGGACACACGTCTTCACTCAGGATAAGCATGGCAGGCTTTCCAAGTAAAATAAGAGATTGCACAGACATGAAGAAAAGCAGTTTAGGCATCTGAGCATGGGATTTGGAGTCATGCACACGAGTTCTAATACTGCCTCCAACGATTCCTTCTGAAGCTTTGGCCAAATCACTTAGGCCCAAATTTTCAATAATGGCTGTTTGTGTGTGCCTCAGTTTTTGGGTGTCCAGCTTGAGACATATCAAGGTTGATATTCAGAGGTCCTGAGCTCTAGCAATTCTGATTGACTGCATCTCGAATTGTGGCTGCTGAGCAAACTCAAATTGGACAACCAAAAATTGAGATAATCAAAATTATAAGGTAAACTGACCTTAACTTCCCTGCTTCTATTTCTCCACATCTAATTACAATGTTTACTTCAAGGCTAGGGTGAATAGTTTGTTTATAAAGTCCTCCGAAGATGGTAAGCACCAAGTATAGAAAATGTAACCCAATCTTGTAAGAGCTGGCACACTGTATTCTTCATACATTGTTAGTTGAAAAGAATAGAAGACATCCCTTGCAGCAAATCTTTTCCCCTTTAAAACTTAAAACTCATTACTAAACCAATTTAAATGCTAGAAATGGAAGCCGATGTTGTGTACATATCATTATTATAAGCAAGTCATTACAGCAGGCAGTAGTAGCAACCAGTATAATTAAGGCTGCAAAGTAGTTTCCATTATAGCCCTGTTTTTAGATGCCCATGACAATCTCCTTTGGAGTTGAAATTCTCCAGGCTTGGTCTCTGCATAACAGTAAATTTTTGGTTTTGTATTAGTCATAATAGTTTACTCATAGCACTAATAGCTGTCTTTCTTAGGTTTGATGTAGCACCCATATTGTAGTACATAAACATTGACAGGAACACTGGTAACATGGCATTTTTTTCTTGACTGCAGATGTACCAGTATAGGGAAATAGTTCAACCAATTTAAAAGTTTATTAGAGAATATTTAAAGATAAATGATACAGAGAGTTTGAAACGTCAGTTATTGGTCATTGGGGGTAACATACAGAGCACAGGGGGACGTCATTATTTTGGTATTGGACAGGACATAACAGATACAGTCTGCAGTGTCCCCAATGCGGGGTGTACGGTGGGTGGGATCAAGATAAAGTCAGGCAGTAGTGGGGGTGCATCATTCTTACAAGAAGTTATAAGCAGTCATGAGTATAAGTAAGCGGGCCGGGTAATGAGGACAGGATGACCCTAACATGGTGGAGTTCAGTTCGGTTGGTTTAGGGCTCGGGGGATATAGTCCAGTAGGGGGGGTTCACAGGTCTCCTCCCCCCAGTGGGTGCACAAAGTCATGCCGGCTCACTCTTGATATTGGCGGTGGCCAGACACTTGATCTTAGCCACGAGGCCGAGAAGCGACCAAACAAAACCAACTATGTTAAATGAACACTATGGTTGCAAAATCAAGCATTCAAGAGTTAAGCAATGCCAGAATTAAGGTGTTCGGTGGAACCTTCATTCAGCCTTCTTTTGCATATGTGTTATGATACAGTCTCAATTACATGATCACATCCTGGTTTTTTCCACAGAACCAGACCCAGTGGAAGCACTGAGAGCACAGGAGAAACTGCCTCTCTGCTCTCAGTTCTGATGGTCAGTGCCATAGCAGTCCTTCAGTAGCTGGAAGGAGCAACTGCAGGGAAAATCCTCCTCCATCCCGGCAGCCTTGGGCTGAAGCACACTCAGTTGTTCTATAGGGATGGTGCATGTTCAGTCCACATGGAAGCATCAGAGAATTTAACTGTCAAACTAACAAATCTCTACTAAGCATGTGCAAATGGAGTTTTCTCAGAGGCTTATAACTTGGCCAGGTTTGGGTACGTTTTCACCAGGATGGCAAAAGGCACTCCCTTCCCCCACACCCATGTCAAATTTCAAATCCCTGCTCCAAAACAGGGAGGCACAAGACCGTCTCAATAAAACAATTGTAAAAAAAAATATATAAAAAAAAATTTAATATGGGAAAGACAATATTTCTCCCTAATTCGTTATTGGAAACAGGTGAACCGATTTAGCTAAAACTGTAAACAATAAATAAATAAATCTGACGCAGAAACCCAGCATGGAAAATTTTAGCCCAAACTGTTCAAGTTTGGTAGCAACTGAAAATAAGTTCTTATAATGGGAAGCGTCCTGCAATCTTAATTATAGGTGGCACTTACCTGCACTGAGTATAATTTGTCCTACGAAAATGTGAAATAACACTCCTTTTGCAGACTGTTGTTTACCTACTTTGTTTCCCTCTTGGATTTTACTTAAAACACAACTGTGGTGGATATTTGGCAGGATCTCACTTTATAACCTGAAACTACTTAGTGATGGTTTATGAACGGTCTCTGAGCAGATGACAGGTCTCAGAGCTATTTCAACAATAGCACTTCAAGGGCTTTTGCTCCATCTGTTGTGGTACATAGATACTCTATCCGTATGGTGCCAAAAATAGAACCATTTTATCTGCTGCTGGAGTTTCCATCATCCCTCAACTCCCACAGTAAACATAATTACCATTGCAGAACAGATGAGAATGCAGCAAAGAGTAATCAGGTTCACAAATTAACAGAAGCTTTAGTTTTATTGGCATTAATTAAAAAAAATTGCAAATATGTTTCTTTTTCCTGGATAGCTTTGTCTATTTTTGTCACTGCACTGCCTATTAGCAACTAGTGCCTGATCCAAAAGCCACTGAAGTTATAGGAAAGACTCCCACTGACTGCAATGACTTTTAGATCAGGTTCCTAGTGACACAATTTGATCCGTAACTTTTTCTCTTAATGAAAAAAAGTGTTTGAAAATAACCAGCTAACCTCTCGGGAGTTTGAACTCCCAGCCCTTCTTTACTCACTACGCACTTTATCTTTGTGTGCTAATCATGTGAGCTAATCTGCCTTTTGCTTCAAGTCACAGTCAATGTGTAAATTAGATGCTAGTCTTAACAAACCAGCAGGCATATGAGGTGGGGGAGGAGGTGAAGTGCAAAGGGCATCCGAGAAAGGGCTTTGCACATAATGGCAGAGATTTTTCAAAAGTGGATGCCTCAATTTGCACATGCCATATTTGAGACATGACGCAGGTACTCAGTACTTTCTGAAAATCATGCTTTTCCAAATATCAACTTGGGTTCCGCTTTCCCCCCCATCCCCCAAGAAAAAAGTCTGAGGCACCTAAAATGACTAGTCTCGTCTGAAAAAACATGGCCACTATTTGCTAAACTGTATTGCTTCTTAGTGTCATAGTCTTAATGCTATTGAAAAGTTCTGGATTAATAGCGGAATTCAGTTTCCAGAGCTATTTATACTTAGAACAGGGACAGCATAAGCAATCAGTGTAGTATTGCTCAAACTGTCTCACCAAATTGCCTCACCTGGGGAGGTAACTCCCAGGATGAGAGAATAGTCTAATCTCAATGCCTATTCACTTTTTGGCTACTCTTCTGACACTGAGTGGTGCTAATTAGTGGTAGTTGTGCTATGGGCTTTTTATAACATGGACGATTATTCACTGGGAACTGAACTGAGACCACTAACAGCTGTCAGCTCTTTTTAGCTTTTAGTCTCTTTCAGTCTGGGCTAGATTTAAACTGGTGACCTAGAGGATAAAACTTTGTATCCTATTACCAATGTCTGACATTTCTATGGCACTTTCCATTCAAAGATCTCCAAGAGATTTAGCAGTGAGTTAAACCTTATCATATCCTTGCATAAAGAACAGAGCTGGTACCTAGCTCTTTGGTGCTTCGTTGTAGAACCTTATCTAACCCACCCCGAAGAAACTCTAGTATAGCTAAGATCACCAGATATTTGAGATTCTTTTTGTTTCTCTCACACCAGAGGTGTGAAATAGGGCAAGATAAAGGAACAGAATTCCTGGTAGAGTTCTATCTGGGTGCTTTAAGCATATCACTGACTCTAGGAGTAGCAGCAGTCTTAGGCTGTATCTGCAAAAAGAACAGGAGTACTTGTAGCACCTTAGAGACCAACAAATTTATTTCAGTTTTTGTGGGCTATAGCTCACTTCTTTGGATGCACAGAAGAGGTGAGCTGCAGGCCACAAAAGCTTATGCTGAAATAAATTTGTTAGTCTCTAAGGTGCCACAAGTACTCCTGTTCTTTTTAATGACTCTAGTGTTGCTCAAGTTATTGTTGTGATGGGGAGACTGCATAATTTCCATCCCAGAATACTGAAAGAATTGGCATACAAAATTGCAAGTCCAGTAACAAGGATTTTTAATAAATCTATTAAAATCGGCAGATGTACCATATGACTGGAGAATAGCAACATAGTACCTATATTTAAGAAAGGGAGAAAAAGTGATCTGGACAACTATAGACCCATTATTTCAGGGGTGGGCAAACTTTTTGGCCCGAGGGCCACATCTGGATTGGGAAATTGCATGCAGGGCCATGAATGTAGGGCTGGGCAGGGGGTTGGGGTGTGGGAGGAACTGTGGGGTGCAGGAAGGGGCTCAGGGCAAGGGATCGGGGCAGAAGAGGGATGTGGGGTGTACAAGGGGGGTCAGGGAAGGAGGTTGGGCGCAGGAGGTGGTGCACAGTGTGGGAGGGAACTCAGGGCAGTGGTGCAGGGAGGGGTGTGAGGTTCGGCGGGGGCTCAGGGCAGGGAGTTGGGGTGCAGAAGGGGTGCAGGGAGGGGTGTGAGGTTCGGCGGGGGCTCAGGGCAGGGAGTTGGGGTGCAGAAGGGGTGCAGGGTGCAGCAATGGGTTGGGGTGCAGGAGAGGTGTAACAGGGGCTCAGGGCAGGAGGTTGGGGTACAGAGAGCGGCTTACCTGAAGCAACTCTGGGGGGCAGCAGTGTGCACCGGGGCCAGCGCAGGCTCCCTGCCTGTCCTGGCCCCAGCCCTGCACTGCTCTGGGAAGCAGCCGGGACCATGTCCCTGTGGTCCCTGGGGGAACGGGAGGCCAGAGGGCTCTGTGTGCTGCCCTTGCCTGTGGGTACCTCCCCCAAAGCTCCCATTGCCCGCGGTTCCCCATTCCTGGCCAATGGGAGCTTCAGGGGAGGTACCCACAGGCAAGGGCAGCGTGCGGAGCCCCTTCTCCCCCTACCCCCCAGGGCCGCAAGGACATGGTGCTGGCCGCTTCCTGGAGTGGCGGGGGGGCCTTCAGCACCATGGGGGAGGCAATCCTGTGGGCTGGATCCAGCCCATGGGCTGTAGTTTGCTCACCCCTGCATTAGTTAGACCTCAATAGAATACAAGATTGCAGAACAAATTTTGAAGGAAAGAATAATTAAAGACGTGGAGGTAAATGGAAAATGGGATAAAATGCAACATAGGTTTATCAAAATGTAGATCATACCAGACTAACCTCATATCTTTCTTTGACAAGAGAAATGTTTTAGACAAGGGACATGCAGTAGATCTGGTTTTCTGTAATACATTTGACATGGTATGACCTGCAAAATTATTAGTTAACCTGAAGAAAACGGGGATTCGTACAAGAACTGTAAGCTACGTAAGGAACTGGCTAGAGGGGATATGACAAGAAGCTGTGTTGAAAGAACTGATGGGCTAGGCGGCTTGGTTTGGGGACCAATCTTTAGTTAATATTTTCATTAAGAACCAGGTACAAAAGTAAGAGTGGGCTAATAAAATTTACTGATGACACAAAGTTGGAAGGCACTGTCAATACAGAGGAGGATAGGAATATTATACAGGAAAAACTGGATAACCTTGAGGACTGGAGAAACAGAAACGAGAATAAATTTAATACAAGAAAGTACAAGATCATATATGTAGGGACCAATGAGAATCTCTGTTGCATGCTAGGGGCTCATAAGTTGGAAATTACTGAGAAAGAGAAAGACCAAAGTGTATTAGTTGATCATAGTGTATTAGTCAATGTGATGCAGCTGTGAAATAGGCAAATGTGATCCTAGGCTATATCAGGCAATGTATTTCCAGTAAAGGTAGGCAAGTACCTGAGGTAAAGCCTCATCTAGAATACTGTGTACAGTTCTGGTTGGCCATGTTCAAAAAAGATACATTCCAACTGGAACAGGTGGACAAAAGGACTTCTAGGATGAACAGGGGAATGGAGAGCCTATCTTATGAGAGGAGACTAAAATAGCTTATCTTGCTCAGCCTAGCAAAAAGGAGGCTGAGAGGAGATATGATTGCTCTCTATAAATACATCTGGGAATAAACTCCAGAAGGGACCAGTGCTATTTAAGATAAAGGACAATGGTGTCACAAGAACAAATTGACCATGAACAAATTTAGTCTGGAAATTAGGTTTCTAATCATCAGAGGAGTGAGGTTCTGGAACAGCCTCCCAAATAGGCAAAGTACTTAACTGGTTTCAAAATGGAACTTGATAAATATATGAATGGGATTATACGATGGGTTACCTGCATGCAGGGGGCTGGACTAGATGACCCAGAAGCAGTGCTTAATTTGTAATCAAAGAGGTGCTGGGGCTCAAGGAATTAGCCAGTGCAATTTTTTTTACTTCCATAACTGACGTGGGTAAGCCCAGAGGCGCTGCAGCTATGAACTGCCAAGCCTAGAGGTGCCAGGGCTCAGACCTGGCAAGCCCAGGAGGTGCCAGGACTATGACCTGCCAAGTCCTGGCACAAATTAAGTACTGCTCAGGAGCTCCCCTCCAGTCCTATATCCTAATGAAGGAGCTAATGAATCCTAATGAAGACCCACTAAATCAACCACTGATCACTCTCCTGTCGACTCCTGTACTCCACCTGATCACAAAGAGTAAGGGGAGTTGACGGGAGAGTGTCTCTCATCGATGTTGCATAGTGTGGACCCTGCGGTAAGTAGATCTAAGCTATGTCTAGGATATATTTTTTTTAGAGGGGGCAACCAGAACTTCACACAGTATTCAAGCTGTGGGCATAGCATGGATTTATTTAATGGCATAATAGTTTCTGTCTTATTATCTACTTCTTTCCTAATAGGTCCTAAAATTCTGTTTTTTTTTTTTTTTTTTTTACTGCTGCTGCACCGTCATCTTGGCATCAGATAACTATCCACAACGATGCCAAGATCACTTTCTTGAGTGGTAATAGCTAACTGAGACCCCAACATCGAGCATTTATCTACCTTGACTGGTCAAGAAAATAGCAGATGAAATTCATCCAGTTTTGTGAGATCTCTTTCTAACTCTTTGCAGTCAGCTTTGCACTTAACTATCTTGAGTAATTTTGTATCATCTACAAACTTTGCCACCTCACTACCCCTTTTTCCAGATAATTTATGAACATGATGGATGGCACTAGTCTCAGACACATCACTGGGGGACCCTGCTATTCATCTCTCTTCACTGTGAAAACTGACCATTTCTTTCTAACCTATTATTTAACCAGTTATGGATACATGAGAGAACCTTCCCTCTTATACCATGACCTTACTTTGCTTAAGAGCCTTTGGTGAGAGACCTCACCAAAAGCTTTCTGAAAGTGCAAGAACACTATAGCTACTGGATCATCCTTATCCACACATTTGTCAACATCTTCAAAGAATTCCAATGGATTGAATATGCACTATTTCCCTTTACAAAAGCCGTGTTGACTCTTCTCTAACATATCATGTTCATCTATGTGTCTGATAATTCTGTTCTTTTCTATAGTTTCCACCAATTTGCCTAGTACTGAAGGGAGGCTTACTGGCCTCTAATTGCCAGGATCACTTCTGGAGCCTTTTTTAAAAGCCGGCAACAAATTAGCTATTCACAAATTATCTGGTACAGGGATAAGCAATAGGTTACATGCCACAGTTAGTAGTTCTGTAATTTCATATCTGACTTCCTTCAGAACTCTTGGATGAACACCACTTGGTCACAGTGACTTATTACTGTTTAATTTATCAACTTGTTCAAAACCTCCTCTATCGACACCTCAATCTGGGACAGTTCCTCAGGATTTGTCATCTAAAAAGAATGGCTCTGTGAAAATCTCCCTCCCATCCTGTCAGTGAAGGCCAATGCAAAGAATTCATTTAACCTTTTCTGTGCTGGCCTTGACTCCTGGAGGGACCTCTTCTAGTGTTAAGAAGGGGACCCATTCAATCTCTGGCCTCCATGCTCAGGCCTGGCAGGCTGGCTCCTACTACTACTACAGTCATTGCTATACCAGGAACAAGGCTTAGGTCAACTTCTTTCTATAGAGCAATCAACAGACAGTTTTGGTTAGTACCAACCTGGATTTGATTTACAGTGGTGACTAAGATAGCTCTTTACTCCCTTTCATGACACAGTCTGTTCCTCTTGGATATTTCAACAATAAATTAGATATACCTGGGAAATGATTTTTACTTATCAGGGACTCAAACATGTCTTGAGTGGCATTTTTGCATCACAGACAAGAGCATAGTCTCAGAATATTGGTAAATGTTGAATTGAAAATATAAATATTTGTGCTTATAACAATGACAGCTGATTAACTTTTTTCTACAGTTTTAAAGGATAAGCAATTAAGGGCTTCCAAGCAGATGTATGTGTTATAGGCTAACTCCCATTAATGCTAAAGAGGCTTATGCACAAAGATCAAGGGTTAAATATAGCCCTTAATCTTCTGCTTCATGTCTTTCCAGGGTGCAATGGCAAGCATATTAAGAAGGTTATAACTTTCCTTATTTATTTTTTGCAGATGCATCCTAATTACTTCAGGGAGAAACCACAGGGTAACTTTATCCCATATCCAAATTTGTAAACATTTATTTACCCTACAATAGCTATACATCCTTTCTTCTTATTTCTGCTATATTCTTTTTTCAATAGGGTTATCAGAAAAACTCAGTGTTCCAGATGAGGGCATAATATTGATTTGTATCAATCGTTTTCAAGAACAAAATAAATGGTATTACAATAACTGAGGTATGTTAACTCAGATTTGTAAATACAAATTTTTATATGCTCTTTTGTTCTCTATTTTTAGTGGCTTGCAGAAAAGCTCTGGACAGTACTACAGTAGCAGCTCATGAATCCGAAATCTATTGCAAAACCTGTTATGGAAGAAAATATGGTCCTAAAGGTATTGGGTTTGGACAAGGGGCAGGGTGTCTCAGCACTGATACTGGTGAACATCTAGGCTTGGATCTGCAACAGTGAGTTAAATCCCATTGATTATACCTTTTTAAAAAAAATTTATATTCTCCATTTACTGGACACTTCATTAGGCTTCCATAACAACATCTAGCATAAGTTAGCACAATAAATGCAATCATAGGTTTTTCTTCCATGAGTCTCATCATTTCTGCCAATTTTTAATAATGTTCAGTCTCTTGAAAGCCTTTTAAATTTTTTTCCCTCTATTCCAATAGGCAATTATGATACAGGAAACCTTGCTTTACATACCACCACAGACCTAGACAGTCACTGCAGCTGTAATTTGCTAGTAGTTGCACAGTGCCACAATCATGTTCACCATAGAACAATAGAATCAAATATCTTTCCCTCTGAGTGGCTGCATTGTACTAATATGGTAACAGTTGCAGTACCCTGTACTGTTAACTTTTTTCTCTCTACAGGAACATATCCATTATAAATCCTCTCTCAGGGGTCACACATCATTTTGAGGATATATGACTCAGCAGAGTGATAGAATCCTGACTGCAGATAACTGCCTATATCACTATGCTTTTATAATAGTTTGAGAGTTGTAAAGCTGCACATTTCTAAATGCCTCCAACATTTTCCTCTGTAATGAAGCTAATATATCCATATTGAAGGTACAAGCTTAGAGAGTGTATTTATCAGTAATCCTTTGTCACAGGCACGTTCATTACTGTGAGTGTCACACCAGGAATGTTTAACTTTCTGTAGGCTTAATGACATGTTGCAGCCTGACAATCCAGGAATTCAAAGGTCACTGCATGAATGACTAAGAGCTGACACTGGGTTGGGCTGATAGTTCAGAAATATAGGTTGAAACCATTTTTCTGCATCTGACCTTGACATAGTATAAGGCCTGTTAAAGGCAACAAACAAAAACTACCTGCTGATGCTTTACAATGAACAAAGAGGACAGCACTTCAGATTCCTGTCTCTTTTTATTAACCTCTCACTAACAAGTCCCAGCAGCTAGCTGATTAGAGAGAGAACACTAAAGTATTGCTGCTTTTTATTTTTCAGTGTATCTTTAATATAGGTATATTTTCTTGGACTCCTCACTTGCCTCTCCCTTTCTGTTAAATACAGTCTTTTTTGCGCACATGGCCACTTCCATGTACACAGCCAATGTTATGGCTGGCTGTAACGTTAGGACCAGCAGCTATTCACTAAAACCAAGGCAATGTCATCTGCTACCTTAGTCATAGCAATAGCTCCTTAGCACTGTAACATGCATTTACTTCTATAGAATTTTTTTGTTGTATTACACATCAAGCTTCACATCCCGTGAATCAATACTGTAACATTGACTAACCCTTCCAAAATATACATTGAATTGGAAAGAAGATTTTGAGATTGGAAACATGATTTTTCAAGCGATGTTTAAATGTACTGAAAATCTCTGTTTCCATCAGCTCACCAAAGCCTGCTCGCCCTTCTACGCCTACCAATCCTTCAAAGTTCACCAAAAAGCTTGGAGATGTGGATAAGTGTCCCCGCTGTGGCAAATCAGTATATGCTGCAGAGAAAATAATGGGAGGAGGAAAAGTAAGGGATTGTTACATGATTTTTATTCTATTAGTTTAACAGAGCTTTTAAAACTGGTTTTAATTTTTGCTGAATTATACCAAATTGAGACAGCTTCTCCCCCTGACATAGCTTCTGCCATTCGTGGAGGTGGTTATATTATGCTAACGGGAAAGCTCTCTCTCATTGGCACAGAGCGTCTTCAAACACGTTGCAACAGTACAATTGCATTGGTACAGCTGTGCCAACTGCAGCGCTGTACATGTAGATATGCCCTAAGACACCATTCCCGCCACCCCCACAGCTGTTTCCCTTGAAGAAAGGGATTCTGAAGAAATCTGTTCACAATCCTCAGGTTGCAAACTCATTCTTTGGGATAAGTGTTCTCAAACTTCCACATCTTAATTGTGTTTGGTGGCCCCTCGTTACTGTGCACTATTGCAGGAGCCACTTCCTCTCCCTAACATCCCTATGCTAGCCAGAGTAAATGCTTGTTTATTTTTTAAGCCTTTATTTAATAATTGTGTAGCTGGAAAAAAAGAAGTCAGTGTCATGTAACCTGCTACCACTTTGTGGATCCCAGTTTGGGAACTGCTGTTCTAGGATCATTCATTGAAAATTCTCTGCAGTTTAAAAGTTTGAAGCAATGGCTAACATGCACTTGCTGTAAAGCCCATGGGGTCTGATTCAAGTGCTGACCATTTGAGACATCTCAGTTAATAAGGTCGTTAGGAGTCACATATTAGGATAGGGTGCAGTGACAAAAATCAGCATAGTGACCTATTGTGACTAAAATGGAACATGCTACTGAGATGAAATAAAAATTAAACATAATTTCAGTCTTTTCATCCAAAGAAAATATAAAGCTATAGCCCTTTATATGCTGCTTGTCCAAATTTCATACTAGCTACTTGATAAAATCTAGGTATGATTTTTTTGTCATGTATAATGTCATGTCTCTGCCTTCTCTCTCAGCCTTGGCATAAGACTTGCTTCCGTTGTGCTATTTGTGGAAAGAGCCTAGAATCTACAAATGTTACAGACAAGGATGGAGAAATCTACTGTAAAGGTAAGTACAATCTACTTATGAGATATTTCTGCTATATGGCTGAAGATATTCTTCTAAGACTGCTCTACTCGGACAAAGTGTAGGCATCACCACTTATCTTTGTTAGACACCTGAACTTGGGAAAGTATATTTAGTTCACCCCCTTTCTTTGCTTTAAAGAAGAATCTATAATTTGTACAATCCCATAGCAACACCACAGTCTCATCACTTATTGGAAGTGAATTTAAAAAGCAAATTAATCTATAGCTTCTATCATAAATATTAAGTCTTCTCAAGTTTGAGATCTCTCTCCACTAAGAATCATATTGATCCTGCAAAATGATTTGTGTGGGGAAACCCCTGCATCTGAACTGGTCTTCACTGACTTCAATAGGTTTCCACAAGGACACAGGTGTCTGCCCACAAGCTTCTCATTATAGGATCATGATCTTAGTTGAGATTCTTTCCAAGGAACGTTACACTGGGAATCAAAGATCTTCACAAATATGCTAACAGCACTGAAAATAATGGATTTATTTTGGATTTCTCTCTCAGATCATGCAAGTCCACAGAGTCAATCCACCTTTAAATAGTCTGAAAAGGGTCTGAAGAATTTGATGTCAATGTTCTAGGTTAGGATTGTCAAAGACGCCTAACAGAGAATTCAATAGGAATTCCCTTTGGCCCTTTTAAAAATCCCAGTCCATATATTTATTTCCACATGCTCTGCAAACAAAAAGCATTCGCATGAGTTAGAATTGCCTCTAATACTTATAAAAAGTATGAACATTATTCTTAGAGGAGCATGACTTGACTTCAGACAGAGTTAACAAGTTTGTCTATCTCAGTGAACGAGGTTGCATTGTCAGAGTACTAGATGTGCCTGAGAAAGAGAATCCATGTTTATTTTATTCTTACAGCCTTCCTGGCCACTGTACTTTATTTACTGTGATTTCCAATTATAAATGAGGTTTTTTAGTATTACTTACTACATAAAAATACTCAAAATATTAATTACTAACTTCTTTCTCCCTTTCTTTTGCAGTTTGCTATGCAAAGAATTTTGGTCCTAAAGGAATTGGGTTTGGTGGCCTCACTCAAGTGGAAAAGAAAGAGTGAAACTATCTATAATCAGACACATTTCACACTTCTGTTGATGCCACAGATTGATTGTTTGCTAAGTAAAACAGTGATACATTGATAAGAACCTAGGGCATTTTAAAAAAAACTTCTGCTTCTCCAACCTCACTGGAGAGATTTGTAAGCTTATTTCTTAAGAAATTATTGCAGTAGCTAGAAAATACATTCTGACAAATGGATTTAAATTTATTCTACACTGAAAAAGAGCCTAATATTTTGCTAAATTCTAACTTGTTTGTGAATAATAGTATTTCTTACACTACTACTTATCTTGTTAAAAAAATGAGATCATAATAGCTCTGTGGACTTTGCCACTAAGAGCTTATTATCCTAGGTAAGGGGGCATAGGAAGGTGTTTTGGTTTTATACCACTCCAACAAAGCAGAATCTTGCCCATATTGTCTATCCTAATTCTTTAGTGAAATACATTCTGATGTTATGGTGGTGCTATGGTATGAGAGGAAAGTTTTTTTTAAAAGGCACATTCTAATCTGTCATAATAGCTGATAATTTCAGCTCCGTCCTCCTGAGTAAAAGAGAAAGGGAGTAAAAGACAGACTTCTTGAACTGGAAGCCAAATTTTCATAAAACATGGTAAAATCAAAGTGGATGTTAAATCTAGTTTTGTCATTGTAGATTTCTCTAGATACAATAAACCGTAGATCCTGCTTTTATGCTATGACTGGTTACATTATTTTGCTCCCGTTATGTACTCTATAACACTCAATGCACTCACTTCACCAGGCTAAACAAACTATATCTATATTGAAACTGAGAATTCTCTGCTTCTATTTCATTCCATTTTACTGCTAACCTGCTAGTAATAGATCATATTTTGAATTTCCTCAGCTTATTGCTCTGAGTCTGGGCTTTTTTCCTCCCTATCTCCATAAATGTCACTTTTGTTTTTCTCTACTGCAACATAAACCTTCCAGTAGGACACAGTGGGCTCATGCTGTGTGAAGCACATTTGATGTCTCTGAAAAGTGACTCACATTAGACTATATATTCTCCAAATATAGTATTAATCCCTTTAAATTTATCAAGGGCACAAGTATATCACTTGGGAGTATGGCAGCCCTATGCCTGCAGTCTGAAATCATGTGAAACAATCTTATGCCTGTACCATTAGATTTTGGTCACATACCTACTAGTGGTTGAGCTATCCATTTCCAAGTGACACTGGTATAAACGAGTGCAAGATTTATTCTTCCGATCAATTCTTGTTAGATGTTTAAAGTAGCAAGATAGGTCTTTGCTGCTGTTATGTTTAATGATTTGTAAATATGTAAATTTCATACTTTTCCTTGAATATTTAAAAAAAAAAAATCAATATAAGCATGAAAGCTAATTTATTTAATGTGAAGGCAAACAGTAAGTCTAAACAGTGATTCTGTACAGATTTACATAGTATAAAGACAAATAAGTTATCAAAAATACAAACTAGTGTTAAAAAAACTTTTTGAAATAGCCAATTCAAAAATGTTAACAATATTTTATTTCCCTTAACAAATGTGTTCTTTGTAGACACATGACTCTGAAAAATTGATCAAAAGATAATAAAAATTCTGGAGTGCTGTATAAAAATCTCTCAAAAATATATTTTGAGTGACATCTCATAGCTATATGAAATTTCAAATTGTTTCAGTTGAAAGTACATACAAAACCACCACAGCAATTCACACCTGTTATGCTGTAATTTATGATCACTTAACTTTACTATTTAAACAATAGTAACAATATATAAAATTAAGGCAAGAGAGTTTCAGAATACCTTGCAAACAATATAAAGAATATCCAGTTTTATTTAGCTTTCAGCTTAGCTCTAAGAATTTGATGTTGCTTTTCTTCATACAGAGTGAATGTTTTTATCTTTTGCTGGATGTAATGTTAGAGTATATTGTTTAGTCCAGTCGACTACGTTGGGCTTGAACATACCAAAGCAACTGCATTGAAAAAAGTTTGCAAGATTCTGGAAGCATCCGTGACTGGAAGTCAGAGAAGTATCTATTAATAAACTTAAAAGAAGAGGGCCGACACAGCAAATATGGTACACTAAAGAGCATTTCAAGCACAAAGCTGACAAGGAGAGCTCTTGCAGAAGAAATGGAAAAATAAACACATTTTCCCCCTAAACAGCCGAATCTATTATATTTTCACAGAGCCTTTCCAGCCCATATTACACATAAATGTAAAAAAACCAAAAAAAAAAAAAACAAAAAGGAGAATTCAGTAAGTGCTATCACAGCCACCACCACCACAAAGATAGTGAGAAAGTAAAGATTTCTACTTCAACAGAAATCCTTGAGGGCCAGATTCTCTCTTATGCCAAGTTTTACAGTAGATGGTTATGTCACTCTGATTCTCTGCTTGGCCGTGGGGTAGGGTTAGAGCCCCCATGGGATTTCTCTAACCTATAAATAGTGGACAACAATCCCCAAAGAGTGTCTGTCTGCTGAGGAGAATCAGATACACCTCTATCCTGATATAACGCTGTCCTCGGGAGCCAAAAAATCTTACCGCGTTATAGGTGAAACCATGTTATATTGAACTCGCTTTGATCAATAGGAATGTGTAGGCCCCCTGCCCCCCCGAGCACTGCTTTCCCACGTTATATCCAAATTTGATTTATATCGGGTCGCGTTATATCGAGGAAGAGGTATACTTTGGCTATATCTCCTCCCTGCAGCCCTGTACAGAAGGGTTCCACAGTAGCTGACTATTCTGGCTCTTCACCCACTGGAATCACTCATCTCCCTTGCTGGAAAGTTCCCTGGTGTGGATCAGATTCCATCCCCTTTGCCTAACTCAGAAGAAGAGGCATATTCAGCAAACACCTAGTAAACTAACTTTTCTTTGGCACATACAAAGTAGTTAAACATATTATTAAAAAATGATTAATCCCATTTCCTTAGAAATAATTCTCTTACCAAAAATACTTACTTATATGGAGTTTTCCTGAGAGAAACAGCATGCTTAGAACACTTGCTCTGTATCATGAGGTTTAGTCTCTCATGTGAGGTCAAGCCCAGAAATGCAATCTTCAAGGTGGGTGCGGTGGAGGGAAGGAGACAGTTGAAATGTGGATATGTTAAAGCAGTTAAAATAATGGAGACACCAAAGAATTTAATATGAATAACTAATGTTTTCTGCATATTTAACACAAAGAAGTTACAGTATACATTATTTATAAACATGCCGCTAAGGCAGTGATAGAAACCAAGAAGTTGGGAGTGTCAATGCCAAATCCGAGAATTCATCCTTAATTGGTTCATTAAGTAGTTCATTGTGCCTAGATATTTGCAGAGGTGAAAATGCATGACGTTACCACTCAGAATACAGAGATGGGAAAAGATCTATTACACCACTGAAGCCATCTCCTTGCAAGAACAACGTGCAGCAATACTTTGGCACAAGAGAGCAAGAAGAGGACAGTTTTCAAATTTCCTCAACTGCATTTTTACATTTAAGTATTTTTGCCTATAATTTCCCATTGCCTTTTCTGTTGTGTAACACTGTATGTTTGGTCACAGAGATATTTACAAATTATTGCCTGGCTGCTGGGCAACCTCAACAAATATCTTACTAGAAGTCATTAAGTAATATAGGTTGACAAGCTACTGTGTGCATAGCAGAGAAGTTGACTGTAAATATTCTGGCTGTTTCCAAATATTTCTCCACAGTGTCAAAAATGTTTAATTAATATCCTTTAATATAGTCTAATCTATTTTTAAACATACATAGATCAGTGGTTTCTGAAGAAACCTAGGAAGCTAATTAAAAAATAATTTTAGCTCAATAAATTTCTTTAACATATGCAGATATATATATACACACAGCAGACCCTAGTTTTCTGAACACTGGTAAAAGAAATCCGTTTTTTGGACACAACTACCAGCCTGGAACAATTCTGTATAGTAAGCAGAGTTATGAATCTTTGAAAAGCAAGGTTTTTTTTTTAAAAAAAAATTCTTGATACTGCTGATCAGGGTAGAGCCAGGGTCATATATTTTTATCTTAATTGGATTTTAATGGATTAATGAAGCACTGCTGAGCTAAAACACATTTCTCAGTTCAGCACTAATTACACTACTTGGCAAAATGATCAACCATACAATATTTTTAGAAATTGACACCAGTTCTATATGTCACTTAGATTCTTTTCCTCCAAAAACTACTTTATTTCTTAACAATTTCCTGTAAATATTTTTGATTTGCATAAAAAAAACCTATAAACAGCAGACTTCTGTTAAAAGGTTTGATTCTGAGAATCTATTCAGACTGAATATCTTAAATGATCTCTGCACAAATAGCCATGGAACCAAAGGTTCAGCCCTGGGGGTTTAAGGTATGGGTCATCCTTCCACATCACTGAAACGTGATACTGATGGGTCAAGGAAGGCTGACTATGCGCTCTCTCCTGCATCTGACAGCACTTTGTGTATGAACATAAGGACATAAGAACAATCATACTGGGTCAGACCAAAGGTCCATCCAGCCCAGTATCCTGTCTACCAACAGTGGCCAATGCCAGGTGCCCCAGAGGCAGTGAACCTAACAGATAATGATCAAGCGATCTCTCTCCTGGTGCAACATAAGGCCTTTGATAAGACACGTCTGTCAAGGAAATTTTTAAAATTCAGAAGTCCTTAAGAAAAGCATATCAATGAAGCAAAAAAGTACCTGATAAAGCTGAATAATTAGCATCAACGAAGCCCATGAAGTATGAAAACACACTAGTGTAAAGATGTACAAAACCCACGGAGAACAAGACACTATCTGTGTAAAGTAAATCCACGCTCCATCTTGCCGGTAAGTTGTTGCACAATGTTCTGACCAATCTGAGAATGAGTAAAGTTAGCCCTTACTAAAAAAAAGTAATGAACTACCTAAGAATAGATTAAGACATCCTAGCATGGAACCGAACATTACAAACTCCCCGAGAAACAAGACTTCTAGTATGTTACCACTTACAAAAACAATACAGATGCACTTACTGAATGCATACTGCATGCAGCATACACATTTAGCAAATTACAGTTGGTATCAGAAATCACAGCAAGTTAATTTATTACACACTATGCAATATACTGCAGTAGTATGGTCCACTTATTCAGGATACCTCCCAATGAGCCAATTTAAACTAAAGATAAATGTGAATTGAAGCTCTTGTCCTACAAACATCATAACGACCTGTGAAGATCAGTCTGCCAAGATGGGATAAACAGACCTTTATTGTATTGTTATTATGTGCATTTTTATTTCATAGAATGGGTACCCTGTGCATTGGATGGACCTAAGAGTTTTTATACAATTAAATAAATGATACTGCAAGGCAACGACTACTACTTCACGGGGTTTAAATAATAATTAAAAGCATCTACAGTTTGTGACAGTCATCTTTTTGTTTGCATTTACAAATCCAAGGAAATAAAAATGAAGCTAATGGAGAACACATTCAATCAATGCCAGGGGCAAAGCAGTGCTTCACCTAAAAAGTTAGAGAGATATGAACTGGATTTTTTTTTTTTGAAGTCTCAGACATCTACAGCCTGGGTTACATGCTATTATCTATAAAAATCTAACAAACTAGGCAAGTTTGTTTTTTTGACTCCAATTCAGCAAAACAATTATGTACTTAACTTTAAGAACATGCTTAAGTCTCATTGAAATCTTAGATTTAAGTTAGTTTTAGGATTTAGACAGCTAAGAGCCTCCCCTGGTTTTGGATCAAATGCAATGTTCACTTTAGGAGAACCCTACACTCTTGCCCACTCAAGGCTCTCATTGAGGTGCACGATAAGTGTTCAAGATAAAGCCTCATTTCTTACACTGTCATATACCCACTTTACTTCACTATGTGTTAGTATTCCTCATTTTCATATAACATTATGCAGAACACAAAGGCCAACTCCTTGTTCGGATTTTTCTTTGATGTTAATATCGCAATTCACACTCAGAAGGTCACACCATAATGGCTTTTAGTTCATAAAAAAATTTCTGAATCCTCCAGTCAGAGAAGAACTTGTGAGCTCCAAGGAGATTAAACATGTTTCATAATTTACCAGCTTTATTTTTTTAACCAAAGATGTACGTACTGTAAATTGAACCCACAAATCACATCTCTCAGGAAAGTGGCTGTGTATGAAATAGATGCAGGATGCTTCCTGGGAGCAACAGCTGCAGGAAAATAATTTTCTCTTCTTTGAAACTACCACTACATTTTTAAAGATGCTCTTGGCACTAGTCTTTAATACAGACTTTTCCCCAATAACCATAAGATCAATAAGTGTCTGTGATAATATATTCAGGACCATATTTTCTACTGTAGGCAGAAGAATACAAGACGACTAGCGTACACACACACTTTTATTCCTTACACCTCTTGAATTTTGTTTCTAGTATAACCTCAACTTCTCTTCTGATGTCACATTTCCTAAAAATGTGGATCTCTACAGCAATACCTTTTAAAAAGATATAATTTTTGAACTGTTAATACTAGACAAAAATTTTACCAAAATCTTGATCATGAGTTCAGATATGCTGATTGTTCCTGCACAACCAAGATGAGGATTTAGCCACAAAATGACAATATATGAAATGCTAGAAAATGAATACAGTATGCAATAGCTCCTTGAAAATGAAATTAAATGAAATGTATAAATACGTACAGAGAAGAGTTCCATATACCATCCAGACTCCAACCATAGTTAGGAAGAGCAGAAACAAGATGAAATAATAATGGTTGCCAACACCTGTATTTGGGACAGTGAAGAAAATACTTTTCATTGTGTATCTTAACACCATTAGTATTTTCCCAAAGTTAATAGAAGTAGAAAAATATTCAACCTCATTCAAAGAAAGTTCTGACTATCCCTTCCACCATGCTCAGTACATTTTACCACAGTTGACCTAATTCCTTCCCAACTTTCTCACGCTAGTAATCCCAGTTACATCAACGGAACTAATGACAAAGGTGACAAGCATTTAGTCTGTATTTGGAGCTAGCCTTAACTAGCAACCCCCGCTCTGTTCTAGCTCAACATAATCACCTCATTATAAAATAGTAAAACCGTACTACTGCTATTTAATTTAGCTATCCGAGCTCTGTGTTCTTTAGCATTATGAACTCACATGTAAAAAGACAACATTGACTTGGGTATTGTATTACACAAACTATAATCTCTCTTTAAATCTTGATTGTAAAGATGTTCAAAGCTATACATCAAACTTACTTCAGTCTAACAAATAACTTTGTATACCTCACACAGTGAAGTGGGAATTCTAAATGCTTACCTTTCCAATTTACAAGTAAAGTTACAATAACCAAAACATATGCTTTAAAAGTCCTGCAGCTTTAAGGTCCATAAGAATCCAAGCCTGTCTATCTTTTTCTCCATTTCTTCCCTAATGATAGTGCTCAGTGTCCCAAGGAACCATTTTAGCTCCCTGACCTTAATGGCATAATTTCAGAGACCACACAACAAAGGAGAAGGGCTGGATACAGATCTCACTGGCTGTCACTGTCAATACCTATTCATCTATCAATCACTGAAGTTAACTAGATTGTGATATTAGGTGCTCTCCTTCAGGAGATTAGCACAAGGTGTCTCCAAGTATGCTAAAATAAACAAAAACTCACCTATGCATTGTCCAATCCACAAACTATGTTGGTCATATCTAGCAGTACATGAGTTGCAAGCAATGCAATGCATGGATCTCAAAGGCTTTTTTACCTAGTTGAAAGCAGAAGGGGAAAATGCAGTAATTCATTACATGCATAAATCATGTAAACCACTTATTTTTGCTCTACATTTAAAAAAATGTAGTTCCCATTATAGACCAAACTTCTCAACATAATTTAAATGACAAAATTATGCATTTTTCCTTTTATAGGACAACTACAACTATCTATAGTAGTTTAAAGGATTATCTGAAATAAGGTTAAAGGTACTAAGAATGCAGTCCTCACTCATGTGACAAGTAATACTGAAGTCAGACCCAAAGGATAAGAACAAAAATATAGTCCTCTTATTCAGAGAACTATGCACATAACACCCTGTCCAGTAAATAAGGAGTAATATACATGAAACATGCAATAAAAACCTCACTTACAAGACATGATGTGCAAAATGTTCTGAAATCCAAGTGGCCAGCTTCTGCAAGAGTAACAATACTCTGAAAGACACAAGTTATTTTACAATTCTATTTATCTAATTTTTCCAGGGGTGTCAGAAAGATCAGGGGCTTCTTAAATACTATCAAGATGACAAGTCCTCTTCAAGTGTCAAGTATTATTATTAAAGACATGCAATCAAAATAATTTACACTGAAATGAAGCTAAATTACTTTCCTGGCGTAGACAAAGAAAGGTATACAGATTCAAGGAAATGCAAGATGGAAGAGACCTATCTGATTTAGTCCTCTAGTACCCCAAGCATGCAGGACATTGTTTTTTATTTTCTTTTTTTGTGTGAAGTAGTGCTTGTCCAGAATAGTTAAAACAATTCATATAATATATATTAGAACCATTCTCAATTTTTAAAAAGTACCTCTCATGCAGTTAATAGTACTTCTTTCTGACAGATAATGAGGGCAGAGGCTGCCACATGTGGTGTTCCCCCCACAATCTCAAGTGACCATAAAGTGGACCATAGCAAGTTACCTGTTAATTGCATAGCAACTTCTTGCCCCTGCGTCGTAAATGCAATTGGGTAACAATTGCTCCATTACTTTTCCCAGGTTTCCATAATGTTCAACAAGATCATGAAAGTGCTCTTAAAGTTTATAGCACCCCTAGTGCTGAGCACCAATATAGCTTAGAAACACCAACATGCATAATACATTATAAACATATGGAAACCACATGAGAGTGTCACAGTTTGTCGGACAAGTTCTCTATTAATTTATACTACAGACAACACCAATAGCATTTTATTGGGTCAAACCAGTGTAGAATTCAGCTGCATCTCAAACTTCAACAGACAAGGATATCTATGTGAGATGACGTAGAGAGGAAGTTATTTTTTTAAGAAAGCAGTGATAAGAGAAATAATTTACAATATATAAAAATAGGAAAGTATTAGCTGCCACTTATGGTACTAAGTGTTAAAACAAATCTCTTTGAAGACTAAAGGAAATATTACTGTTTAAACATAAAATCACAGAAAAAACAAATGAACAAACACATTATACTGTGGTATATTTTAAGTTGTTTTGTTGAGATAAAATACCTTTCTTCTTTCTTCTTCGGAAATCTTAATGTATCCAGGATCTGTTCTCCATGTTTTGTAGAAATAGTAGAGAAGACCCATCACACTGAGGATGAAGGGGATCTGGAAAATTGTGTCTGCTAAATGTAATATTCAGGTTAAGGAATATTGTTTTACATAAATTTATCGACAACATTTTGTCCTTACAAACAATTATTATACTTTAAAATTAACTCGCACTGCATCATTGAAATTTTACAAATATTTCACTAATAACGAAAAAGGATGGATTTCACTTTTTGTATTACTATACTCTTTGTACTCCCATAGGCTCTCACACAGCAAGGGCTTTACTGTTTTGTTCAATGTAGTTCTAGAGATTTATTATCACTAGTTATAACTTACAAGCCAAATTCAGGACCAAAGATCTCATTTTTCCTCTCCTACAGTGTTCAGATTCCTGCCTTTGACTACACCCTGGAACGTGAATGTGAATCACATCCCTGCTCCACCAGTACGGAATACTGCATAAAAGGAATGACAGTAAGAAGGAACATATGCTAAGATGACATCCACATATGCTAAGATGACATCCACTAATGAAGGATATCACAGACCAACTGACAATAATTCTACTTACTATCACCCTCAAAAGGAAAGACATTTATAGGATGGAAAAAGAAAATCCTATCAGCATTCTGTTACAACTCAAGATCCTGGACTAGATGAACTCCTGATTTGATCTGGTATTTGATCTTTTTTCTATTTCAACCCCATGACTGACCAATTTAATGATATTTACATTTAAATATATACTGTACAAAATATACAGTAGGTACACCGGTTTTAGGTATAGTATTGTTATGTACATAGATGTTTGCTGCACTACTGTTACACTAACAGGTGTAAAGCTTTTATATAAAGGAAGATACATGTGTATTATATACAGAATTTTTACACCCCTCTATTATAAACATTTATACACTGGTTGGGGGTGGGAGGGAAGAGAGGAAGGAGGGCAGAGAAGGGCACCTAAACAAATCACACCATGTTAAGACTGATATCTTTCTAGGTACAGCACCATGCACTTTTAACTCAAAGTTGTTCTCTCTTGCATATTACAAATACAATGAGGTAACTCAATGGCTAAAACCAAAAATGTTACTCTAACAAATATTGATATTTTGTGTTTTAAGATGTAATCTCTTCCATAGCTTGTATCATGTTTAGTCATGATGAAATTGCAGGACATTCTCTTGTGAGCCCATATGGTGCTGTATTTCCTTGTGGATATTGTTAATACTCTGCATCCGCTTCTGTTTTGTAGATTTTGGGGAGCAAATCCAGAACATAATAGCTGGGAGTTTAGCAAAGTGTATGGGAAAGGTTCAACAAACATGTATAAGTATGTCCAAAGAGTTTGGCTCTATCAGTCAAAACATTTATACCACACTCATGGATCTGTGGGCACTCCCAAAAAGGAAATATGTACATGTAAGAGGATGGGGGAAAGAAAGGAATGGGACCTACTTGCCCACCACTTCTCCAGTACTGGTCAGGCCTTTCTGTGTTCATTTTGTTCACTATTTCTAATACACAACCAGTTAAGGGTTTTAATTTTTAAGTCCAGAAATAAAGCATAAATCATTTAAATTTAAGTTTTTAAGTACAGCCAGAAACTCAAATTCCACATTTACACACTGCAGTAAGAACAAATAACTTACTTACAAGTGAGACAAATATATATATGCATTCCCACATGGAATATACCCATCACAGAAATTAATCCTGATAATCACATTAAGGAGATCTCATTAGAAATAGTGCAAAAGAAAATGCCACTTAAGGGATGAAGTAATTAAAAATGTAATGCTACTTAATATAGGAATATATTACTGCTGGTTTAATACAGAAATTATTTTCAGTTACAAATATCTACCTAAAGGCCTTCTGTTTTAATGGAAATGTTTTACAAAACTAAAAGACAAAGCCCTCTGTGTAACAACAAAGCAGAATACAGGATAGTGAATGCAACAACACTTATACATCGCTTTACACACACTATTAATCATACCGTTATAAGAATTGAAGTATGTAAAGAAAAGCCATGTACCACACCAGAGAATGCAGCTCAACCCCTGAATGTATACGAAGGCAGGAAACTTTTGAAGTTCTATTTTTAAAAAAAACGATAAAGCAGCAGCAAAAAGAGTTCTGAATCACTATCCTTTTAGAGTGTGGAGATGTCATTTACTTTTTATTTATCTGAGCCCCAATCCAGAAGGCATCTAAGCATGTGTCTGAACACTGTGCTTGATCAGAGCCTTGATCAGCAAGGTAGGTGGCCACATGAGGAACTAACCTGGAGGGAAAATTGGGTTTAAAAATGGCACACACTAATTTGTATTCAACAAAACATTTAAAAAAAAATCTACTTTTGTGCCTTCACATTTAAATCAACTTGTTATCTGATGACACTGCTTAAGTTTAATCACAGAAAAGCAGAATTCCATCTCCTGGTGCTCAATGTAACCCCCAAAAGGTGAGAAAGCAATTTTTTATAACAAATGTTCTTTGTTATTGGCAATCACACAGAACAGGTTATTGTATCCCCTCTAACAACCTCAAAAATAAATGCATAAGTGAAATTGAAGCTTACTAAAGGTAGATGTTATTCAAAAGACATTTTACCATGCAGGCAAAATGTAATTTAAAAGTAATAATAAACAAAAGCTTTTTATACATTTTTACTCAGCTAATATCTCTATTTAAAGGAATATTTGAATACAATGGATAAAGCTTGAAAAGCTCAATCTCAATACTATCAACTATCGCCTGAAAGGAAAAACTGTATTATATTTAGCAATTACTCTCTAATCATGTAAACCTCAATTTCTGTCCACTGATAGCCTTTGGATAAAGTAGTTCAAAATTACATCATCCCTTCCTAACGGAGGCAAAACACCAATCCTACGTACACTTACACATTAGTAGCAAAAGCATATATATTTGCAGGATTGGGGCCCAAATTTATTTGGCATTTCACTCCTTGAGTATAAAGGATATCAGGCAGGAACCAGACAAACCAGGTCATAGATAGCCAAAAAACACAACTTAGCATGAAAATTGCTGGTAAATATTTTAGGTTCTTGAGCTCCACAAATTGCCTGGAAGACATTAGAAAAAAACATCTATTTCTAAGCCATACCAATTCACAGTCAAATATTTAAAAATGTATTATAAAGGCTTTACTCATGTTCATTTTAAGTCTTCATTTAAACTGAATTATAAACTACTGCTCAAAAAGCTTTTGTGGCCTTCTATGGCATGCCACTTGCAGTGCTGCTCTGTAAAGGAAGTGTCCTGAAGGACACTGTGTTCCAATCTAAAACAATGACAACAGAATTGGCTTCTGTATTGATGAATACTCTAACATGCAAAGTGTACAGTCTATGCTAACTCCTACACAAGGGCAGTACCAGAATCATTTCAACAGACACTACTTGCAAGGTGTTGTAGTGGATTAGAGGTTGGGGGTGATGATATGGGGGAGGAAAATTTCTCAAACACAATACAGGTTTTTATCCCCAGGGGGAAAAAAGGTTAAGCTAACATACATTTTTGTAATTACTGTTAAAGAGGGTAAGCTCAGCATGTAGCAAGATCAGACCCTCAACAATATTTATGTTTAATTTCTTTTCGTGTGTCTCATTCATTTAAAATGGAACAGTATGTCTGAACAATTCTTATCTACCACTTACATTTACTGTTACTTGGAGATTAAACAGTTTTTTGCATTTGTAACTGTGTAACCTTCTGTAATTGTTTTGATAAGCATTTAACCATAGGATTCTTTAAAAACAAAACAAAAAACCTAAGCAGGAAATAATGATTTTTAACCAGTTAATTTACTTCCAGCTAAAGTGAACTTATAAAACCCTCTGAAGGGAATATTGTATGAGACATACAAAAATAATTCTTATATAAATACATGCACAGAAAATCTAAGTGCACAAACCTTGTAAGCAGACTCATCCCGAAAAATATGAAGAGAAGCAGACTTCCTTTCAAAAGCCAAGAATCGGAATTTAAGTCCATTATGTATCCTATAGCCCACATCAGTGTCAAGGAAGACAGCGACAGCAGGAAAAACTAAACAAATGATTACTGTTACAACATGATATCTAAAATATTACAGAAAGTACAAAACAGCACATGACACAGCAAACGCAAGATCCAAAAATTAATGGGAGTTCAAAGGCAAAGAAAGAATTCCTTGAAGACAAACAAAACAAGCGGGAAAGCAATATCACTATATTTTAATTACATTTTTTCTCTACAACCCATCTCTTCTTCAATCTGTTTTCTAACTCTGTTCCAAAAGACTATTTTTAACTTCTTAAACCAAATGCTTCAACTGCTACAGAATATTACTTGTTTCAGAAGTTTCTCTTAAAAAAACTGTGCCATAGGAACTGTAAGTGTACTATTTTTCTACTAAATAGCAAACTACAAATTAAATTGCAATCATTCTTCAATTATAAAAACCTCCAGCTCTTTATTAACCACATTATTTGAGAAAAGGTCTATCATCACACCCAATGAAAGGTATTAGAATTTAAACAAATATTAATTTCCTATTGTATATCTCAAAAAATTCTCATGCTACATTTTGAAATCAGGTGTTTTTTTCCTTATAGAAATTAAATCATTGCTAAACCTGAAAAAAAACTAACAGATGGTTTTGCATCATCTTGAAAGTGTACTGAAAGAACTCCATTAGTTTTACCTCAATCAGCTTACTAGAATATGAGCCTAAGATTTCATCAAGTCTACCATGGATCTTGCTACACATGTCTAATTTACTTTAAAAACATTTACATGCTATGACTAAACAAAACCCCAAAACAGATATAGAAGTGTGCTGGACCATTATACAATATTCATACAAGAATAAGGACATATGCCTAAATTTTCAAAAGCTGATAGAGATTTGGGGTGTTTCAACTTCTAGCTACCCAACTTTAGACCACTTAAAATCCTGACTCCTTCTAGATGTCTTAAATTGGGCTCCTTGACATTGAGGGGCCACCCCCCCCCCCCAAAAGTCACTTGAAAATTTAGGCCTAAACAACTAAGAAACTCAGTACTCTTCTCAATGGCTTAAACCAGGGGTGGGCAAACTTTTTCGGTTGAGGGCCACATCTGTGTGGGGAAATTGTATACAGGGCAGGGGGTTGGGGTGCAGGAGGGAGTGCAGGGTGTGGGGGGGGTATGGTGTGCAGAAAGGGGCTCAGGGCAAGGAATTGGGGCAGGGAAGGGGGTTGGGGTGCAGAGTGCAGGAGGGGGCTCAGGGCAGGGGTTGGGGTGCAGGAGAGGTACGGGGTGCGGCAGGGGGCTCAGGGCAGGGGATGCAGGGTGTCAGCATGGGGGCTGGGGTGCAGGCAATGGACTTAAGGGAGGGAGTTGGGGGGTGGGGTGCAGGAGGGATTTGAGCTCTGGCCTGGCGCCGCTTACCTAAAGTGGCTCCGGGGTGGTGGTAGTAGCTCACATCAGGACCAGGGCAGGCTCCCTGCCTGCCTGCCTTGTCCCTGGCCCCACGCTGCTCCAGGAAGCGCTGTGGCTCCTGGCAGAGGGCTCTGCATGCGCTGCCCTTGCTGCACCTCCAGGTACCTCCTCTGAAGTTCCCATTGGCTGTGGTTCCCCATTCCCGGCCAATGGGAGCTGTCGGGGGCAGTGCCTGGAGGCAAGGGCAACGCACACGTAGCCCTCTACCCCTCCCCTGCCTGGGGCTGCTTCTGAGAGCGGTGTTGGGCCCACAGTGCCATGGGGGGCAATCCCACGGGCCAGATCCATAGCCCTGAGGGGCCGTATCCATTTGTGGGCTGTAGTTTGCTCACTCCTAGCTTAAACGGAGGCAAGATTAAAACATAAGTCATATACATTAATATATATATGTAAAAATGTCCACTGCTGTAGTCCATGAATTGTTCCTATATGAAAGAAAATACCTCATATTTCGCTAAGATCCTGAGTAACCTGGAATTTTTTCTGATTCTCATTTTTTCTTCTTGAGTTAGCATATGAATAATCAAGCGATTTTGAATTTGGTGAGCAAGGTCAAGCGGTGTTTCTCCCTTTAAAAATAGAAATTAAAGTTTACTTTTCTAAATGTGTTGTACATTTAAATAACCACCAAGAAGTAACAGAAAAATGGAATTATTTGGTGGATGTTTATTTTTCAAACTAATTTAAGTTACCAGTGGCAGGTTAACTGCAGAGATGCAATAAAATTAAGTTAACCAAGTAGACTATTCTGGTTGCAAATGTTTTCAGTGCTAACAAATCTGAATTATCAATTGTACAGTTTCTGAGGAGACGCAATAATCTGAAGTTCTAGCAAAGTCAAGGTAAAGAAATGTTGCATTCCCAACCACAAGGGCAAGACAAGAAAAGTATAAATAAGGATGCAGGATTCTCACATGAAAATGAAGGAAGATATCATATGCTTCCCACTGTGGGTAGGCAGACATGCACTACATGTGAAAAAGAGCAGCGAGGCCATCTTAAAAGGGTTTGTGTTTTCAGAGGGAAGATGTCCAACACTTATGAAAGTAAGGTTCCTTTAAGGGTCTCAGAGAGGACACCCAAAAATTACTAGCCACCTTTGAAAAATCTCTGCCTTAGAAGCTATTCCTCACAATTTCCCTCGGAGGTAAGTATTATTATCCACATTTTATAGCTCAGGAAAATGAGGCAGAAATGTAAAGTGGCTTACCTAAGATAAAAGGACATGGGTGTCTGTTGAAGTAACATAGCCATGAATGTGTGTATTCAACCTCTGCACCATATAAAAACAAATCCCCATCTACATTTTAGAAAAACTGAATAAGAATGCCAACTGGTATGGTCATATTCAGATTCCCATTATAATGGACATCAAGGTCCCAACTACCTGAAACAGGATTAGACAGAGCCCTCAGATTGTTTTCTGAAGTAATTTCACATTGTTGTACTACACAGAATGAAATGGAATTTAAAAAATTGTACCTTGACATTTTTTATATCCAAATTAGATCCAGCATCCAGCAGCAGCTCTACAGCATTAACATTTCCTGCTGTAACTGCCCAATGCAATGCAGTATTCTTCTGAATTTTGTCTACAGCACTGAGAGAAGGATTAAACTTTAAAAGAAATCCAGTGGGTTCTGGTCTAGATGAAAATAAACGGGATATACAGACCAGTTAGCAAACAGAAGAGAACTTAGATTAGAGATAACACATTTTTAAAACACTTTATAAACTAAATTAATCTTCACACCATCATGTGTCTATCCTCATTTTAGGATAGTGACTTGCCTAGGATTACGCAGCTAGTCAGTAACAGAGTCAGGATTAGAATTCATGACCTCTCAGTAGCTATTTCTCTAAAATATGCTGCCCCATACTTCTCTCGTATGTAAACGTCAAAGATTTATGTCCAGATTTCACAATCAGAGGATAGCCTCTCTATTGGGGAGGCTAGAAATTGTAAACCACCCTTGAGATGTCAGGTTGATTATTCTTCCACCACGAGTTGTTGTCTGCAAAGCTGCCCCACAATCACAGCATGGCGATGAAACCAAGTTAAGCCAGTGTACAGGTACGGCAACTCTGGACAAGCCAGAGTGTAGTCTTGTTGAGCCTGGTCCCGAATCTGCAGTCAAGTGGACAAGAAGGCAGATGCAGCAATGGACTCCCAAATTTATTTAGTGTTTAAGTAAATTTCCCACCAATGCTTCCACTCTGTGAGAACATACTTTTCAGCTCCTTGGTGACATCATCTGTGTATGGAAACAGGCCAGTTATGCTCTTATCCAGAAGCAAGTGAGATACTGTAGCAAAGGGGTGCTGAGTGTGACACCATAGATGATCTTTCCGGAGAGAGATTTCTGCCCTGAATATGAGCAGGCCTTTGAGTTGGCACTGTGTTTTGTTTCCTAACTGAGAATAGGGCAATCAGTCAGCTGGAGACGTATTAAGTTGGTTTCATCTGTCACAGCTCTCCAGGAAGAGCTAACAGTAATGGCATCTTGTCGAAGGTCTGGTGGAGCCATGTGCACTAGCACATAAAGTCTGGAGGTCAGTGTATAGTTCAAACAGCTAATAGCAGGAGTATCAACAAGTTGAGTGTGGTGGCTGCATGTTTAGACGGGTATTCAGCTGGAGCAAACACCAGGGACAATAAAGATGTACATAGGATTGAAAGATCTGTTCCCCAGGAGTTTTTCCGATAGTTTTCGTATCAAGGAAGTAGGGGAAGAGATCTTCATTTTTAGGTGTTGCAAGTGAGGCTGCTTTATCAGACCAATGTCAAGTTTTACTCCCAAATATGTGACAAATGTCTCAAATACCTCACTGTTTGAATGCTAGTAAGTATAAGCTATATGTGCAGCTTTTCCAGAGTATCAAATTGACTTTGTACTAGCCTAGGCCTCTGCCTTTTTCCTCCTGTGATCCTACTTTCACCTATTTTTCTGGATTGTGGGAGATGGTTTATAGGTGCTGGCATTTGAAGACAATCAGTACTAGTGCAGAAAGTAGGAGTCTTCATAAATAAGAAATGAATACAGATTCATAGAAGTGCTCACAAGTTGTATTTACAGACACACTACTTCCATGGTACCTTCCCTCTTCACCCTCTTTTTTTTTCTCTCTCTTTTTTTTAAGGATTTACCAATCAGCTGAAATAATGTGTTCTGGAGCGAAATTTTTGGCATTTGTAACCTCTGATAAAAAGTGATGTATTTCATTATTCTAAAAAGCTGATGAGTTATCTGGGTGAAAGAGGACTGGTAACTTTATAGTTGTCCATTACTTACCCAATTACTTTCTGTGCTGACAGCATAAGAGGCGTTTGTCCGCTGAAATCTGTTGTGTCTACACTCTGAGTATGAAAAGATATTGAGATTATAGATATAAAATTATTCATAGATTTCAGAAAATAAAAGATACTCTGCCAGATAGTCAGCTGGTGCAAACTGACATAACTCTACTAAAGTCAGTGAAGCTGAGAACGTGGAACTCACTTTACAAGGAATTCCTTTCCTCTTTCTTTCTCTCAATTCTTGTATGTAGTTTCTTTTAGCACAGGTAGGTAGATTCCAACAAGAATAATTCAAGAGAAAATTCTTCACTAGTTTTCTGCCTATGTGTAAGGAGAGGTTGGCGGGGGGTGTGAACTAGTAATCAGTATGCAGTATAGAAAAGGAAGTCGGCTATAGCAAATAAGGAAATAACCAATTTTCTACCACTTGTTCACTGATCTCTTTCCCTCTGTTATTTTCTCCCTTCTCACATACAAGTAGACGTACTAGAATTACACATTCACATTTTGAAAGCAAGAATTAAGGTTCATATACAAAAATGACATATAATATAGATTGAGTTAAAGGGATTTTTTTTTAAATTTCCAGAAGATTTTCACAGCCATTGAGGTAGCAGAAGAGCCTTCTTAAGCATGTTTGTGACATATACCATCTATACCTGGACTCCACAGGTTATAATTATTTTACTACAATGGGCTCTAGGATAGAGAGAAAATGTGTTTATCAGATTGCATAATGTTATTGCAAAATATTATCTGAGCAAAGGGTCCAATACTGCAAGCACTTACACACATGCCTAATTTTACTCACAAGACTAAATGTATTAACTTCAGTATGACTACTCACACGAGCTAAGTTACACATATTTAAGGGCTTGCAGGACTGGGACCAAAGTTTTCTAGGCAGCCCTGCGTGACACCGCTGGTCTGATCACAATGTTATCCAGCAAAAATATTCTCTCTTACACTGTCTCATTTCTACCTTTAAATTTAGCTTGCCACAGGTACATAGTGGTGAAGTTTTAAAAAGAGTTGAGAGATGATGAGAAAATATTGAAAAATCATGTGTTTTGTGAGCTTCAAATAACAGACTGTTACAGAGTTCCAGTTATTAACTGAATAATGAAATATTAGGATGTGTTTCAAGGATATATTGTCAGTTATTGGACTTAAATGCCAGTTATATTGCACTATAGGTTTGCACAATGCTGGACAGGATTGCTTATGTATTTTGACTTCTAAAAAGACAGGAAGAGGTAAAAAAGCAGGAAAGGCATTACAATGTATCTCTTTGAACTTGTCATAGTGAATATTTGCTTAAAAACTGCTTCTCTATAAGGTTCTTTTTTCATTTAAAAAACAAAACCCAATATAGATAAAAATGTATTAGCAAAAGAGACAACTAGGTAAGAAACAACATTTGGGATATTTGCTGCATAACTAAAACATACCTGGCCTTTTGATATGAGATAAGCTATTACAGGCATATGCTGAAAGACCACTGCTAAGTGAATGCCGCTGTATCCTTCACCATCAATAAGGGCTGGATCTGCTCCACATTTTAACAACAATATTACCATAGATAAATGCCCTTGCCTGAAAATAAATATAAAATCTTTTTCAGAAATCTTTAACATGTAGACCCAACAAGAAGTTATGAAGAGCTCAATTCAAATTCATACTAAAAGAATCTTTGAGACTGACTGACCGACCATCCAATAACATGGAAAACAACAGGGAAAGCTTTAAAGAAACTTGTTAAGTTTAACTTAAACTATGTAAACTAAAAGTTAACTAAAAGTATATTTAACCAATGATTAAAATTAAACTTTTGGAACAGTGCTGAATATTTACTAAGAATTTACTTTGCTGACTGTGTGGAAAATCCTAGCATTTAAATTAATACGCTTAATAAACGTGAAATAAAACATCCCTTGTATATTAATACAATGTATCAGTCACTCCAAGAAGTCTATATCTTTTGCTTACATGATCATTAATACTTTATTCTCATTTGTACTTAATGCATCTATGGAACATTTCAATTTGGTTATTTAAACCAGAATCATATCTCCAGATATGGGAAATCTAACTTTTGACCACGAGTTTGAGCTACTGAAAATTGTACTAAGGGCTAGTCTAACACTTGAAATTTACTTAAGAGTAAGGTAGGATATGAATTAAAAGTGAAACAGCTATTCAGGAATAGTTCCCGGTGTGGACACATTTATTTCAAAATGGATTAAGATAAACCCAGCAAAAGACACTCATTCTGGAATAAGAGTATCCACACAGAGAGCTATTTCAGTTAATTTTCCTGTGTAGACAAGCACTCCATTTCCTTTCCTGACCATCTTACTGAAGTCCTGTCTTGACAGGCAAAAAGGGTATGTTCTTAAATTATGTTAAACCCAGCTGATTTAGCTAACATGCTAACTCACACATTTTTAGAAGTCTAGTACAGGCACAGTGCCTTTAATACATGCTAAGTTGGTCAAGACGAAGCCTGGGCTCCTCCCTCAAATGCAGCTAACACATTTGAAACAGTGTTACTTGGCCATGTTGCACCCTGGGTAGTCTTGGGTATAACGTGGCCAGCTAACTTGTCTTCAGAAGCATTGGCCTGTCTCTTAACAGGCATTAGGAGGAATTTTCAATCATATTATTAAGGTAATACAAATTAAAAAATCCTTTTGGCCCGTTAGACCTCAGACACAAGTTCTGAATATTAGTATTGCTCCATCCATAGCATAGGCCCAAAACATGGATGCACGTGATAACAATACACGTACAGCTCCTGTACAGCGAACAGGAGCTGCTAACAGGGAGTTTTGCAAGGGAGTTTGGAAGGGGCGAAGGAAGGGAGGGGGGGTCCCCTGTCGGTCTCATCTGTGACCCATTGGTCCCCTGAACCTATAAACCAAGCCATATCCAAAACCTTTCTGTTTACAGCAAAGCAGAGCCGACAGGGAGCTGTAGACGGGAATTTGAGAGAGTTTGACAGAGGGAGGCTTACAATGGTGAGGAGGACCCGCAACACCTGTGCCAGCACTGCTTCTGTCTCCTCCACCTGCGCCTGTAGCCAGACAGAGCACCAAAGCATGGATGCTTTTACCCAGATTCTGGTGTGGGCTTGCAAAGACTGTAATTTGCAATTTCCACTTACTGATATCCAGGCTGGGGGTGGCATTCAATGTGAAAGGTGCCTACTGGTGGAATCTCTCAGGCAGCAGGTGGGAGAGCTACAGGAGGAGGTGGCTAGGCTGAGGAACATCCATATCCATGAGCAATTCCTGGACAGTATCCATGTGGAGACAGCTGACGTAGCTGTCCCAGTTGACAGGACTACCGACACACCAGTGGAGGAGGAGATGCCTCAGGGTGTGTCTGACACACCAGTGGTGGAGGAGGCTCAGAGTGGACACAGCCAGCTGGTTACTTCTAGCAGCAGGCAGTGCTCCACCGCTGCTGCGAACCCTCCTGCTGTGGTAAAAGATAACCGTTATGCTCTTCTTGATACAGGAGAGAAGGAATCACCCCCAACAGTTAAAGAGGTGAAGCCTCGTACCCCTAAGGCTGGGAGGTCTGCTGCCACCACTCATAAGAAACGTAGGGTAGTGGTGGTTGGAGACTCTCTGCTGAGGGGGACGGAGACACCCATCTGTCGCCCTGACCGTTCATCCCGGGAGGTATGCTGCCTGCCAGGGGCCCGTATCCGAGATGTTACAGAGGCACTGTCGAGGATTATCTGGCCTTCTGACTACTACCCCATGCTACTCATCCATGTGGGCACAAATGATACTGCGAGGTGTGACACTGAGCAGATCAAGAGTGACTACAGGGCTCTGGGAGTACGGGTTAAGGAGTTTGGAGCGCAGGTGGTATTCTCTTCGATTCTTCCTGTTGAAGGTAGGGGTCCGGGCAGAGACAGATGCATCGTGGAGGTGAATGCCTGGCTGCGAAGATGGTGTCGCCAGGAGGGCTTTGGCTTCCTCGACCACGGGATGCTATTCGAGGAAGGACTGCTAGGAACAGATGGCGTTCACCTTTCGAAGAGGGGAAAGGCCTTATTTGCGCACAGACTGGCTAACCTAATAAGGAGGGCTTTAAACTAGGTTCGACGGGGACAGCAGAGCAAAGCCCACAGGTAAGTGGGGAACAAGACCTGGGAGATGGGTTGGAAACAGGAGGGAGCACAGGCTATAATGGCAGAGAGGAAGGAGGGTCAGGGCAAAGCTGGGAGGCAAGATCAAACCAGTATCTTAGACGCCTATATACAAATGCAAGAAGTATGGGTAAGAAGCAGGAGGAACTGGAAGTGCTAATAAATAAATACAACTATGACATTGTTGGCATTACTGAAACTTGGTGGGATAATACACACGACTGGAATGTTGGTGTGGATGGGTATAGTTTGCTCAGGAAGGATAGACAGGGGAAAAAGGGAGGAGGTGTTGCCTTATATATTAAAAATGTACACACTTGGACTGAGGTGGAGATGGACATAGGAGACGGAAGTGTGGAGTGTCTCTGGGTTAGGCTAAAAGGGGTAAAAAACACAGGTGATGTCATGCTGGGAGTCTACTACAGGCCACCTAATCAGGTGGAAGAGGTGGAGGAGGCTTTTTTCAAACAACTAACAAAATCATCCAAAGCCCAAGATTTGGTGGTGATGGGGGACTTCAACTGTCCAGATATATGTTGGGAAAATAACACCGCGGGGCACAGACTATCCAATAAGTTCCTGGACTGCATAGCAGACAACTTTTTATTTCAGAAAGTTGAAAAAGCTACTGGGGGGAAGCTGTTCTAGACTTGATTTTAACAAATAGGGAGGAACTTGTTGAGAATTTGAAAGTAGAAGGAAGCTTGGGTGAAAGTGATCATGAAATCATAGAATTTGCAATTCTAAGGAAGGGTAGAAGGGAGTATAGCAGAATAGAGACAACGGATTTCAGGAAGGCGGATTTCGGTAAGCTCAGAGAGCTGATAGGTAAGGTCCCATGGGAATTAAGACTGAGGGGAAAAACAACTGAGGGAAGTTGGCAGTTTTTCAAAGAAACACTATTAAGGGCCCAAAAGCAAGTTATTCCGATGGTTAGGAAAGATAGAAAATGTGGCAAAAGACCACCTTGGCTTAACCACGAGATCTTGCGTGACCTACAAAATAAAAAGGCGTCATATAAAAAATGGAAACTAGGTCAGATCACGAAGGATGAATATAGGCAAATAACACAGGAATGCAGAGGCAAGATTAGAAAACCAAAGGCACAGAATGAACTCAAACTAGCTATGGGAATAAAGGGAAACAAGAAGACTTTTTATCAATACATTAGAAGGAAGAGGAAGACTAAGGACAGGGTAGGCCCACTGCTCAGTGAGGAGAGGGAAACAATAACGGGAGACTTGGAAATGGCAGAGATGCTTAATGACTTCTTTGTTTCGGTCTTCACTGAGAAGTCTGAAGGAATGTCTAGTATAGTGAATTCTTACGGGAAGAGGGTAGGTTTAGAAGATAAAATAAAAAAAGAGCAAGTAAAAAATCACTTAGAAAAGTTAGATGCCTGCAAGTCACCAGGGCCTGATGAAATGCATCCTAGAATACTCAAGGAGTTAATAGAAGAGGTATCTGAGCCTCTAGCTATTATCTTTGGGAAATCATGGGAGACGGGGGAGATTCCAGAAGACTGGAAAAGGGCAAATATAGTGCCCATCTATAAAAAGGGAAATAAAAACAACCCAGGAAACTACAGACCAGTTAGTTTAACTTCTGTGCCAGGGAAGATAATGGTGCAGGTAATCAAAGAAATCCTCTGCAAACACTTGGAAGGTGGTAAGGTGATAGGGAATAGCCAGCATGGATTTGTAAAGAACAAATCGTGTCAAACTAATCTGATAGCGTTCTTTGATAGGATAACGAACCTTGTGGATAAGGGAGAAGCGGTGGATGTGATATACCTAGACTTTAGTAAGGCATTTGATACGGTCTCGCATGATATTCTTATAGATAAACTAGGAAAGTACAATTTAGATGGGGCTACTATAAGGTGGGTGCATAACTGGCTGGATAACCGTACTCAGAGAGTAGTTGTTAATGGCTCCCAATCCTGCTGGAAAGGTATAACAAGTGGGGTTCCGCAGGGGTCTGTTTTGGGACCGGTTCTATTCAATATCTTCATCAACGATTTAGATGTTGGCATAGAAAGTACGCTTATTAAGTTTGCGGAGGATACCAAACTGGGAGGGATTGCAACTGCTTTGGAGGACAGGGTCAAAATTCAAAATGATCTGGACAAATTGGAGAAATGGTCTGAGGTAAACAGGATGAAGTTCAATAAAGATAAATGCAAAGTGCTCCACCTAGGAAGGAACAATCAGTTTCACACATACAGAATGGGAAGAGACCGTCTAGGAAGGAGTATGGCAGAAAGAGATCTAGGGGTCATAGTAGACCACAAGCTTAATATGAGTCAACAGTGTGATACTGTTGCAAAAAAAGCAAACATGATTCTGGGATGCATTAACAGGTGTGTTGTAAACAAGACACGAGAAGTCATTCTTCTGCTTTACTCTGCGCTGGTTAGGCCTCAACTGGAGTATTGCGTCCAGTTCTGGGCACCGCATTTCAAGAAAGATGTGGAGAAATTGGAGAGGGTCCAGAGAAGAGCAACAAGAATGATTAAAGGTCTTGAGAACATGACCTATGAAGGAAAACTGAAGGAATTGGGTTTGTTTAGTTTGGAAAAGAGAAGACTGAGAGGGGACATGATAGCAGTTTTCAGGTATCTAAAAGGATGTCATCAGGAGGAGGGAGAAAACTTATTCACCTTAGCTTCCAATGATAGAACAAGAAGCAATGGGCTTAAACTGCAGCAAGGGAGATTTAGGTTGGACATTAGGAAAAAGTTCCTAACTGTCAGGGTAGTTAAACACTGGAATAGATTGCCTAGGGAAGTTGTGGAATCTCCATCTCTGGAGATATTTAAGAGTAGGTTAGATAAATGTCTATTAGGGATAGACAGTATTTGGTCCTGCCATGAGGGCAGGGGACTGGACTCGATGACCTCTCGAGGTCCCTTCCAGTCCTAGAGTCTATGAGTCTATAATACATAACTAAATAGTAACTTATTTTTCAAGCTCCACAATGGTATGCACCTGGGTATCTGAGGACAGGTCTGTGTGCTAATATACACATACAAGCTACAAACTCTTTGTTTCTAAATAAAAGAAATGCAGAACTAACTAGGATTAAGATACTAACTGATAAACAGACAGCAAATGTACTGTATTATTTAATATCGACAGAAGTATAACTGGCATCTATAAGTACCATACCTAATGGCCCAGTGAAGCGGAGTTGAATTTAAATCTCCACCTAGTTGATCCACTATTGCGCCTTTGGAAATATAAAACCTGTGTAACAGCAATAAAATAAAACGGTTGAGTAAATAAGAGATAGATGAAAAACTAATACTTAAAGAACAGACTGCCCTACTAATGATTATTGTTGTAATAATGACACTTTCTCTGGACAGGCAAACACACAGATACTTTTACTGTAACAAATGCTGCTTGGAAAAGATGCTGCATTTAAAGAAATACAGTAATTAGCAATGCACTTACGACATCAAGCAGTACACTACTGAAATTTGTATGCTATGCAATTTATTAGCTCCACACCTTCTTCCCCCAATTAAAATCTGCCATGCGCGTTCTTGATAGTGAAATCAAGCAAATGCTTAAGTATTTGCTGATTGGATTCTTAGATTTCAGTCCTTCAAACTGCTTCATGTGAGTGGACTCTCACATTTGTGCTAAGCCCCACTGAAGTCAACGGTTGTTCATCTGCATGGATCTCATCTTTTAAGACTTGTCTACATGGTGTGTTAGTGCACACCAGAGATGCGTAAATTCTAACGTATACCAGCGTGTCATGCATTAATTGGCTCAGGTTGACACTGCTAGTGCGCACTAAAAGTTCCCTAGTGTGCACTGTAGTCCTGATTCAAATAGCACTATGTTAACATGCAGAAGGGAAATTTTAGTGCACACCAGCCAGGTTTACATTAGTCAGCTAGGGAGCAATATACTGGTGTGCACTAGAATTTACACCCCAGCTGGTGCGTCCTAATGCATCACGTAGCCAAGCCCTTACAGATAGCAAAAAGACAGATATATACTATTTAATGTACTTAAAATTGCATATCACAGGTGAAATCCCGCAATGCACTGAGCCCCCTTCATTTCTATGCAGGATTGGACTTCAAAATGTGAAATCTATATTGAAAGTTGAGCGTTAATTCTCTATTTTACTGTTTAGAAAGAATTGGTTTCAATTGCCCTCTCTTTCTCAGCTACTCCAGGGAAGCACCTCGAAGTTCCAGAAAGTAAGAACTCCCATCTGAAATATCTATTAAGGTATTGACAGATAAAAATTTGGAGATGTTCATTTCAAATGAATATTTTAAAATTTTATTTGTACCTGAAACCTGGGTGATCAGTAACATACTGGATTTCATGTATTGCACAAATTCACATTAAAAGAAAGTAAATAGTATTACTATACCATTTCAGTGGCATAACCTATGCAGACTGGATATAGGTAAGTTTATTAACACAGTATATGCTATTGGTTTCACTTGGTTATGAAATATAACAGAAGTGAACATGAAAGACAAGAAAAATATTATGCCGAATTTATTTATTTATATCTACATGGTCATATGGACACAGATACTACAACTTACTTTACAAGATCCAGTCTGTTGTTTATTGCTGCCCAATGAAGAAGTGTTACATTTTCTTTGTCTGGTTGTCTGACATCATATCCTGCTTCCACCAATTCCTTGCACCGCTCCAATATGCCATATCTCAGGTAAGAAAAATATACAGTTTTAGTTGTAATTCTTTAGTATTTTCTAATTTAGAGGTTTTCACATATTTAAAAAATAAATAAATAAAAATCTCCCATTAAGGGCCTGATCCAGCAGTTCCTACTCAGGCAGAATTTCCTGTTGTGTTCAGTGGAAATCTTTCCTGATCAAGGATAGGTGCTGGACTGAGCCCTAAATTAGTTGGCACATACAATCTTACACCAACTGATACTAATCTGATACTAATGCATCCAATGAAGTGGGCTTTAGCCCACGAAAGCTTATGCTCAAATAAATTTGTTAGTCTCTAAGGTGCCACAAGTACTCCTGCTCTTTTTGCGGATACAAGACTAAAACGGCTGCTACTCTGTAATTTGGTTTACCCACAGCTATTTTTATATTGCTTATGATTAAAAAACATCATAGAGCATGGTTTTACAGTTCACTTTCTGATATTATTTAACGGGGAGTGAGGGGAATCACATATTCCGCTGTTAAGAAATAAATATTACAAATGGCTTTCAATTTAAATTCCCCTATATAATACAAAATAGAATACACATATAAAATAGAATACATAGAATACACTGACTTACTGTGTAGCTTTGACAATATCACAGCTACTGTAGTCCTCCACAAGTGGAAATGCTGCTTGTATTTTTGATTGATCTTTATGGATGATATGCCAATTCCGTGCTTGAGGTTGATGGGGGCCATGGCTGTGATGTTTACACTGTGGGTTAAAAATGAAAATATTTACCAACAAGTATTATTTAAATTAGACACTCTTTGGGGAAAGGTTTGTGTCTTCCCTATGTAGAAAGCACTCAACATACCTGGGGGTGAGGGGAACACTACAGCAATATAAACAAATAAATAAATTTAAAGACATCATTAACATTCATCAATTAAGACACTGATTCTGCATTTCTTGGGTGTCCAAAGCTCTCAATGAAGCCAATAACATTTTGGGGGTGAGTAGCATGACACAAAGAATACAGTTTCAGGTACTCTGGGCTCAAACCTGAAGGGCACTTCACACCTTGCAGGATTATGTCTAAGCAAAAAAAGGGATCTGTTTACAATAAAGCTACTCTATAAGAATGGTTTCAAAGTTTATACTAACAGGGTATAACTTTGTGTTGTCATGCAGAAGAACCAACCAACAAACAAGCAAAAGCACAGTTATAAAAATATCATATATTGAACTCATTTCCTAATGAAAGTGACAAGTGTATTCATTTATTCACCTCCCTTCCTAAAACCTACTGTGAAAATTAGTTGCTGTTTTTTCTTCCAGAGAAGATTGCATTTCAATAATTGGAGAATATTCCTGCACAAACAGGCTAAGATTTTGAAACTTAGGTGCTTACACTTAGGCAGTTAAATACATATTTAGGCATCTAAATAAAGTGACCTGATTTCCACAGCTGCTGAGCACCTGCAGAATCTTCAAAATTGGATCACTTTAATTTAGGTGTGTAAACATTTAGTTGTTTGACAATATGGTTAAATCTGCTTCGAGAAGGAAAAAGTTATTATTAATAGCACGATCTGTTTGTCAGTCCTAAATGAGTATGGCGTTGCTAACTCACAATACTTTTCATTACAAGTCTCCATCTTTGGGATTGGCTGGGATGATATTTTTCATTACCTGTAGAAAATTCTGTTTCCAAGTGCATCCCTACTCTAATCCGTCTAATCTGGTCCAAGATAACATACACTTTCTAAATTTCTGTGAACTTCCCTGCAAGGACTGAGGCCATGTGCTGGTTCTCTCATCTTTTTACCTGAACAACTGAGTGAAATTGGCGGGAGAGGAAAGAGGCTGGGACGGAATACAAAAAAGCTACAGAAAGGTAAGAGGCGGAAGCAACGTGGAACACACTATTGCTACCTCCCCTTCAACTGACCACCAGCGCCGGAGGCGAACATCAGTAAGAGCGCTAGGGCGGGTACACCCTGAACGGATGCAGGAGGTGGGCACAGAGCTGTACTGGTGCGTTTGCTTTCCCCCGTGGGGCAGGCAGACAGGTGCCTGTCTCTAATGAAACCTCAGTCCGGCTGGGAAAGGGACAGCGGAGCAGCCTGCCCCCTCCCGCGCTGCTGAGATGAGCCCCCCCAGCACTGTCCATACGAGGGGAACCAAAGCCTCGGGGGGTGGGGAGGGGAACCAAGCCAGCATCTCCCCCCCGGGCGGGGCGGGCCGGGCCGGGCCTCCCCTCCCCAGCTGCACCGCCGCCCATCTCGCTGACTCCAGGCCCCTCCAAGGCCGCTCCTCCATCCGCGGCCACCCCTTCGCTCCGCAGCGGCTCCTCTCCGCAGCCGAGCCCGTGAGGGGATCCCGCCCCCTCTTCCCTGCGCCCCCCCCCCTCACCGCAGAGCCGGCCCCGCCGCCCCCCTCCATGCCAGCTGCTCAGGACACGGCCCAGGACTCCCACTTCCTCCGGCCGAGTCCAGCTTCCTGCCCCGCTTCCTGGTTACCGCCCCATCCCGGGCGCTGCCAATCACGGGAGGAGTTTTCCAGGAGTGGGCGGGGCTGGAAGCTGCCCCTGTGTGGGCGGGGCCTGAAGCGGGGTAACTTTCCCCACTCGCACACAGTGGAGTCACTCAAGGCCGGGGCCTCGGTTTCCTCCCTCCCATTCGTGGAAGACACATGTCACACCCCTCACATGCATGGCAACCACAAGTCAAAACTTAGGGCAAGCTCAGGGCCCACCCAGACATAACCCCAGCCCCACATCTGATATCCACGTTGCCCCTCACCCGTGGGGTGCCCTCATGTCACTTTCCCAGGACAACCACCACGGCACCTGATATACCTTCTCCAAGGTGTGGCTCCCACACATCATCCCTGTCATGCGGTTCTCTGATGTCACCCACATAGTAGAATGTCTATTGTGCCAAATATGACTTGCTTCATTATGTCAGCACACCCCTTTAAAGTATCATGTTTTGTCTACAGCATCACCCCCTCACATAAATATTTCCCACACATTGTGTTAGTACACAATCATGATGCTGCCCAGCACAATTAAAAGTTTTATCCAAGCATCACATTGCATTGGAATGTTGCACCATTCCATCAAAAGGATGTTATGGTCCTGATCCATATAAAAAAATTAATAAACTGTGTCACAAAGTTATGTTACTTTGAAATGTCATCATGCACAGTGTTCTCAAGTGCATGACAATGGCATCATGCTGCAGAGGAAGACACCATGATGAATCCACATCAACATATTGTCTGAGGCAGGGCCGGCTCCAGGTTTTTTGCCGCTTCAAGCAAAAAGAAAAAAGTCGGAGTGCCACCTGTTGAAAAGCTTGGAGTGCTGGTGCCTAGAGCCAGCCCTGGTCTGAGGTCAGTATACACTATGACAATACAATGTAATTACATATGTTATCACCCATACGAGGGCTGTTGTATGATGAAGGTGCATCAAAATATGATCATGTCACATCTATATATCACAGCACAGCAGCTCAAAGTTGAAAGGTGGTATCATTTGATCCCAGACGTATTCTGGGATTATGTTTGCAGCTCATAGGATTACCCATATAAAATTAAGACAATCCCTCAAAAGCGAGGCTCAGCGAATGTGCATTATGTTTTAAATAAATTGAATTTACTGAATTTTATCATTATTATTAACATATTGTACTTTGATATCCTTTTATCCAAAGATCTGAAATTGCATTATACATAATTAATTGTGCTTCACAATTCTCCTGTTTTTTATTCTCAAATGAGGAAACAGGCACAAGGAATTAAATAGCTTTCCCAAAGTCACATAGTGAGTTAGTGACAGCGCTAGGATCAGAACCCAGGAATCCTGGCTTTCCTTCTACTGAAGAAAACACCGGACCAAGTAGCATAAGAAATATAAGTGACAGGGTTCAACAAAACACATAGTATATTGGCAAATGTAGGATCAAAATGACAACACAAACTAGTGATAATATTTTAAAAGAGAAATGAAAACAAGATGTCAAAGTCTAAGTTAAACACTTCTCAGAATATCACCTCTATGAAATGTCATAGATGAACATGTGTCTGGCAGTGGTTCTACAACAGTTTTATGTTATGCGGTGTGACATTTCTGTCTATGAATGACTGACAGGGTCTCTTTTTCTTAAAGTATGTCTTTGTGATCTTGAAGAAGTACATTAGTATTATGGATACCTAATATTTTACTGATCAGTGTCATATCAATCAGCCTGTTGTTCAGTCATTCATAAGATACAAATGTAAAAACCACTACTGTGGAACCACCACTCACCAGTCACTGCTGCTGTCACTGCTATATGGTAATTAAGTTAGTAAAGGGAATTAATTTGATTCGTTTGTGAAATTCATAGAGGTGAAAAGCCACATAAAGTTTTTGAATCTGACTTGCAGATGGAGCTAAATGACATATTGTAACGCATCTAGCAAACAACATTGCAAACCACAGAAAAAGTAGTAAAAGCGAGAATAAATCCATTCCTGGGTTGGGATATTAGTGTAATGTTTAGAACCAGGGAATGTGTTTAGAAGCAAGGTAGGAAATTTCCCTGCTTTTCCCACTTCAGATAAACCCCTGCCTCAGATCCCACTTAATTTGAGTAAGCTCTAGATCACCAATTTTAATCTGCCCCAGTTGTGATTGAAAGGTTCATTTTTCTTTTCTTAGGCAGTAGTCTTATCTACCCAACGTAATATCTGCTGTGTATATTAATATTGCATAGGGCCCTATCCTGCTCTCATTGAAGTCAGTGTCAGGGAGCAAATTCAGACTGACTTCACTGCTACATTCATTGGTCTCAGAGAACTTTAAATGGCATGGGGTGGCTGATTGTGAACAAGTTCAGTCAATAATAATTCGAGGTACCAAAGTACTACCATACCTTGGTTAAAACATTAAATCAGCATGAAAAAAATCGAGTCCTTCCATCTTTCTCTTTGCAGATGATAGGGCCAAAGCAACTGACCGTATGTGGAAGAAATGCTGTTTTCAAAAGCTGACAAGGCCTTTAATGTTGTCCAGCTGCACTCCAGGGTTACAACCAAGCAGTAGTTTGTTTACTGCTGGACACTAATAGAAATTATTTTCTTCACAAGTCATTTGGCGTTAGTCCAGAACAAAGTGTTTTTGAACCTAGTTCAAACAACATTGATGGCAGATCAGTGTATGTGACTCAAGGTACTTACTATATTCCTAGGATACTACTACATGTTTTGCCATTGTTCTATGGAGAGAAGCCAGTGTAGCCTACAAGAGGTAAATAACTGTTCGGCCAGTGATCAAGATACTACAGAATGAAAGCAAATACAAACTCTAGTTGACAAGTTAATACACATAACATATCTTTTCTTCTGTGTAACTTCTATATAATATCTTTGTGAGACATGAGGAGAAACTCGGCTCAATAAAAGGTTCAGAAGTTTGGTTTTGGATGAACACCTCTGGAGTATATGACTCTTGGGTACAAAGATCATATTGGAAACTCTTGAGAACAGGCTTTTGTGTGATAATTCCTGCTTCTGGTCATATCAGAAATACCACGAAAACAACCTTTTATTCACAGTATTCTGGTATTTCAGTGTCAGAGGACACCCACAAATGCAGTTGTACAGAAATAAAGGCGAGGAAGAAATTCAATTTTTATAATCTCAAAATAAGGTTTGGTTTGGGTTCGAGTGGATGTTGGGGTGAAAGTTAAATGGAAGTGGGGGCTTCTCTGTGTTATTTTATCTAAATCTATGCACAAATCCTTGCTCTTGTGATGACCTTGCAGAACTGGTAGAATCAGCAATGGATTATTCTTCTTCGAGTGATTGCTCATATCCATTCCAGTTAGGTGTACGCGCCGCGCGTGCACATTCGTCGGAAAACTTTTACCCTAGCAACTCAGTGGGCCGGCAGGTCGCCCCCTAGAGTGGCGCCACCATGGCTCTCCATATATACTCCTGCCGGCCCACCCGCTCCTCAGTTCCTTCTTACCGCCCGTGTCGGTCGTTGGAACAGTGGAGCGCGGCTTAGCTGACCTCCACTTCCCTAGCTACTCGTTTTCTCGTATATAATTATGCAGTTATAACACTTTTATATATATATTTGTATGGTTAGTTTAGTTAGCGGGGTTCAGGAAGTAGCCCCTTCCATGAGCCCAGTGCCGGAGCCATGCATGGCTCACCGGGTTTTAAAAAGGGGCCCGGCTTGCCAGAAGCCGCGGCCGAAGAGAGATCTACATGACTCCTGTTGAAGTGCCTCAGGGAATCACACTTGACAGATAAGTGCCCCATTTGCAAGGCTTTTAAGCCGAGAACAAAAGGTGCGGGACTTTCACTTGCCCCTCCACCTTGGGCGCGGAGCGATGTTCAAGCGGCGGGCAGAAGCGCCTCCTCGGCACCGGACCCCGCCGGTACCACCAAGGCCTTTCGGCACCGACCGTCGCCGGCACCGATGTCGACTCGGCACCGCTCCCTTCTTCCGAGGTCGAGAGAGTCTACGATTCCTGCTGGTGCCTGGCAGCTCCCCGGCACGCGCCGTGGTTGAGCCCCCTGCTCCCGCTACTTCCGTGCCACCTGCATCGCAGCCAGAGAGCTCGCCTCAGTTGCGTTATCCGGCACCGTCACCTGCAGAGGCACCGATGACTTCGGCTCCGTCGATTCCAGTCCCCCAGGACCAGGGAATCCGCTGCCTGGCAGCTCCCCGGCTCGCGCCGTGGTAGAGCTTACTGCTCCTGCTGCTTCTGTGCCAGCTGCACCACAGCTAGACAGCTCGTCTAAGATGGCTCGCCCGGCACCGACGACGTCGGCACCGTCGATCCCGGTCCCACGAGGGCCGTAGAATCCGGTGCCTGACGGCTCCCCGGCACGCGCCGTGGTTGAGCGTATTGCTCCTGCTGCTTCCGTGCCAGCGGCACCGCAGCCAGAGAGCTCGTCTACTCGGATCGCCCGGCGCTGACACCTGCTACGACACCGATGACGTCGTCACCGTCGATCCCGGTCCCATAAGGGCCGTAGAATCCGGTGCCTGACGGCTCCCCCGCACGCGCCGTGGTTGAGCGTATTGCTCCTGCTGCTTCCGTGCCAGCGGCACCGCAGCCAGAGAGCTCGTCTAGTCGGATCGCCCGGCGCTGACACCTGCTACGGCACCGATGACGTCGTCACCGTCGATCCCGGTCCCACAAGGGCCGTAGAATCCGGTGCCTGACGGCTCCCTGGCACGCGCCGTGGTTGAGCGTATTGCTCCTGCTGCTTCCGTGCCAGCGGCACCGCAGCCAGAGGGCTCGTCTACGTCGGATCGCCCAGCACCGACACCTGCTGCGGCACCGATGGCGTCGGCACCGTCGATCCCGGTCCCACACGGGCCGTAGAATCCGGTGCCTGACGGCTCCCCGGCACGCGCCGTGGTTGAGCGTATTGCTCCTGCTGCTTCCGTGCCAGCGGCACCGCAGCCAGAGGGCTCGTCTACGTCGGATCGCCCGGCACCGACACCTGCTGCGGCACCGATGGCGTCGGCACCGTCGATCCCGGTCCCACACGGGCCGTAGAATCCGGTGCCTGACGGCTCCCCGGCACGCGCCGTGGTTGAGCGTATTGCTCCTGCTGCTTCCGTGCCAACGGCACCGCAGCCAGAGAGCTCGTCTACGTCGGATCGCCCGGCACCGACACCTGCTGCGGCACCGATGACGTCGGCACCGTCGATCCCGGTCCCGCAAGGGCCGTAGTATCCGGTGCCTGACGGCTCCCCGGCACGCGCCGTGGTCGAGCTAATGCTCCGGCTGCTTCCGTGCCAACGGCACCGCGGTCAGAGAGCTAGTCTAAGTCGGATCGCCCGGCACCGACACCTGCTGCGGCACCGATGACGTCGGCACCGTCGATCCCGGTCCCGCAAGGGCCGTAGAATCCGGTGCCTGACGGCTCCCAGGCACGCGCCGTGGTTGAGCTCCTGTTCCGGCTGCTTCTATCGGCACCGTCGATTCCAGTCCCACAAGGGCTATCGAATCCGGTGCCCGACGGCTCCCCGGCACGCGCCGTGGTTGAGCGTATTACTCCCGCTGCTTCAGTGCTGACGGCACCGCAGCCAGACAGCTTATCTAACTCGGTTCGCCCGGCACCGGCACCTACCGAAGCTCTAATGACCTCGGTACCGTGGATCCCGGCCCCACGAGGGCCGTCGAATCCGGTGCCTGACAGCTCCCCAGTACGCACTGTGGTTGAGCCTGCTGTTCCCTGCACGCCGGAGATGTTACCAACGGCGAGGGCTCTCAGTGCCATGACAGAGTCAGTGCTGCCTGACCCGGGCACCGCCGGTACGGGTAATACAGTCTCTTCAAGGGACTGTCCCCTGTCAGTACAGCAGAGCGGCACCGTCCATGATCACGGTCCTGCAGACACTCCAAGTCCTGTCGGCACGCCGGACACCACTGGCAGTCCCGGTACTGTTTTCCTCGGTACTGGTCACACTCGCTGCACCGGTCGGTATCCCGTTCGCCGACCCGCTATCGGCACCGTTCCGACATCTGGCACCGGGGCAGGTACCTTGACTCCTGTAGCTCTTCTCCGAGCCTCGAGATCTCGGTCGACCTCCCGACACCGTTCTGGTTGCGGGTCTGGATCTCGTTCCAGGTACCGATACGCCTCCCGATGCCGGTCCCCGGTGCCGAGTTGGGCAAGGTCCGAGTGAGTCAGAGACTCGGCCCGTGCCTTCTTTTAGTACCTCCATGGCCATCCGGACACGCATCCGTGTCATCCCATATGCGCAGATTTTATGCTCAGGACCACGATCCTGATATCATGGCCAGCGGGCGCCAGCCCCGAAGCAGAAAGAGCCTTGGCGAATGCAAGGTGTACTCTGCAGGGGCCCTGCGCCTCTGGGTAGCAAGCAACAAGCCTTGCTTAGCTGCGATAATTATAGCACCTGGGTGGAGGAGTTTCTCCCTCGAACCTCCCACCTAGAGTTCGCTGCCGTCTTGGAGGACGGGGGAAAGAATTTACCCTTTGTTGGTAAAGGCATCTTCGCGGCAGAGACAGCCCCAGACTGCGAAGCCTGCTGGACAATAGGGTCCTAATGCGTCTCAGCGTGTATACGCTTGCGACCAAACGCAGGCCTTTATGGCCCCAGCCGCCATACTCTGTGCCTAGCCAGAGGCAGAACTCTGGAAAACGGCAAGGCCAAGGTGGTCGCAGACAAACGTCAGGCCCCCTAAAAAGCCAGAGTCGAGGTCCCTCGCAATTACCACTGGGACCAAAGACGGACCTTCCAAGGTTCGTCGGAGGGCGGTGTACCAGTCGCAGGACGGGGTCCTGATCCCGCTTTCTCCTGGCATGGCCCCAGTTACTTTTAGATCGCTGGGTCCTGCGCACGATGGAGCATAGGTACCACCTTTAAATTGCTCCAGCCCTGTCCCCCTTCAGCGGACGAAAGGGGCTAGGGGTTTTACTCCCGTTATGCCCTAGTTCCCCACTCGAACACAGGTCTCAGACCTCCCTGGTCCTGCATGGACTCAACCGGTTTGGGATAAGGTTAAAGTTCTGCATGGTATCCCTGGGAACCATTATTCCATCCTTGCCTCCTGGGGGCTACTATGCCGCCCTGGATAGGAAGGACGCGTACTTTCGCAATGCCATCTTCCCTCCGCACGGGAGATGCCTCCGCTTTATAGCCAGCGGTGAATACTCCCGGTTTACGGCCATAGTCGCCGCCTACCGTAGCTATGTCGGATATGCGTTTTTCCGTATTGGGACGATTCGCTTATCCGAGGAGACTCTGACGCACAACCCACTCAGCCGTGGGCATCGTCACGGTCTTATTCACAGATCAAGGCCTGATGATTACTATAGAGCAATCCACTCTGGTTCCCACGCAGAGGTTGGGCTTCCTAGGGGCTATCTTGGTCTCCTACCTAGCCGGAGCCTGCTTATCGCAACTGCGGTTTTAGGCGATGGCATCAATCATCTGAGGTCTGAAGGCTTTCCCAACGACCTCAGCTCGTTCTTGTCTCAGTCTCCTGGGTCCATGGTTGCCCGCAAGTTTGTAACCAAGCACGCCAAGCTCCGCCTCCGTCCTCTCCAAGTCCGGCCCACCTCGGCGTACCGCTTGGACAGGGAGCCAATGGTCATGGTAGTCACCGTTCCCTCGAACGCCTTAGGCTCCCTAGAGTGGTGGCTAACCCCCTCCTTGGTGTGGACAGGATGCGGTTTCATCCGCCCCAGCCCTCACTGCCCCTGACGGCGGACGCATCATCTCTCTGCTCGAGTGCTCATGGTCACCTCCGAGCTTAAGGCCTTCGGTCTTCTAGGGAGCTGGCATTCCTCATTAATGCCCCAAAAATCAGAGTAGTCCGCCTGGCATGCCAGGGGTTCCAGCGGCAGCTGCGAGGCCGTTGTATCTCGGTGTTTACAGCCAACACAATGGCCAGGTGCTTCATAAGCATTCAGGGGGGACATAGTCCTCCCCCCTTTTTTGTCAGGAGGCCATCCATTTCCGGGTCTTTTGCATGGCCCGCTCGATGGAGCTGGCGACGTCCTTTCTCCCAGGCGTTCGGAACGTCTTATCTCTTTGACTCAGCAGGTCTTTCCTGTCTTACGAGTCATCACTCTGCCCCATGTGAGGCGTCCCGCTTTCCGGAGGTGGAAATGGTTCCTCACACAGACCTGTTCGCTCACCGCGAGTGCAGGAAATGCCAGGTGTTCTGCTCCTTCCAAGGTCTCTCCTCGGAATCGATCTTGGACGCATTCCTGATACCGTGGAACGGCCAACTGCATTATGCCTTCCCGCTGTTCCCACTGGTTCGTTACGTCCTGCTCAAATTCCGCAGGGGCGGAGCGTGCGTCATCATGATCACTCCAGAGTGGTCCAGGCAGCACTGACATACCACGTTGCTCGGCCTGTCAGCCCAGACCTCATCACTCAGGGCAATGACAGGCTTCGTCACTCGGACCTGCAGCCTCTTCGCCTCACGGTGGCTCCTGCGTACCTGAGTTGGGGTGACAGGCAGCCTTCCACCTGGTCAACGTACCGAGCCAGGTGGAAGCGTTTCCTTTACAGCTGCAGTACGCTCGATCTTGCTCCTGCTGAGGTCTCGATCCCCTCTATTTGGCCTGCCTCTGGCCTTCAGCGGCAGGATCTGGCGGTATCATCGCTGAGGATACTCTCAGCAGCCGTCCCTACCTTCCAGCAGGCTAAGATGGACGTTCAGTGTCCCACGCTCTATGGGTTCGAGGTCCCTCAAGGGCTTGGAGCGCTTGCACCCTCGGGTGCGCCGCCCAGCCCCGCCCTGGGGCCTCAACCTAGTCTTGGCCAGACGGGTCTCTGAGATCAGAGCTCTTACGAAGGTTCCACAAAGACAAGGTGCAGTTGTGACCGCACCCGGCTTTCCTCCCTAAGGTGTTTTGGCCTTTCATGTTACCCACAGCTCAACGCAATGGGCATAACCGTTGCACTCCTTGGACATCTGTGGAGTGCTCGCATTATGTTGTGCTGACAGAATCATTTCCTAAGGTGCCCCAGCTCTGCCCCGGTAGCGGGCCAAAGGGAGGGCTTGCTTGTTTTCCTCTCAGAGGATCTCATCTTGGGTGATGGCGGACATCCCCACTTGTTCTGATTTGGCTCATATTTCCCCAAGCCACATCACCGTGCATTCTACCAGGGCTCAGGCTTCATCTGCCGCCTTGCTGGCTCGTGTTTCTACCCACGAGACCTGTCACGAAGCTCCATTGGTCCTCGGTCCTTACCTTTGCTTCGCAGTATGCCCTGGTTCAGCAGTCAAGAGAGGCTGTAGCCTCTGGCTCGGCAGTTTTATTCTGCCACATTTCACTCCGACCCCACCGCCTTTGTAAGGCTTGGGATTCACCTAACTGGAATGGATATGAGCAATCACTCGAAGAAGAAAAGACGGTTACTCACCTTTGTAACTGTTGTTCTTCGAGATGTGTTGCTCATATCCATTCCGCACCCGCCCTCCTTCCCCACTGTCGGAGTAGCCGGCAAGAAGGAACTGAGGAGCGGGTGGGCCGGCAGGAGTATATATGGAGCGCCATGGTGGCGCCACTCTAGGGGGCGACCTGCCGGCCCACTGAGTTGCTAGGGTAAAAGTTTTCCGACGAATGTGCACGCGCGGCGCGTACACCTAACTGGAATGGATATGAGCAACACATCTCGAAGAACAACAGTTACAAAGGTGAGTAACCGTCTTTTATAGCAATGTTGGCTATTTTTACATTTAAAGTCAACAAAATGTTTACATCCTACTTACCAATCTGTATCTCATAATTTTTAGCATCTATGAGAAACCTCCAATATATTATCAGGACAAAAATGGCTTTTCCCAGTTTCTACAGGCTAGCTTTTTATTTAACGCAAAATTCTGATCCTGTTTAAGTCAATGCAGAGTTCTCCGAGGAAGAAATTAGCAAATTGTGTCTTTAGGCAGCTGCTGTATGTGGACATTTCCTCTTAAATCTAAGTTTTACGTTGGTGATTTTTAGCCAGCACAGCACACACTGATTTCCCTAGGATTATTTGATCAGCAAGCATTACCTAACAGCATCACAGTGAGCCAAGTAACCTCAGACAGGACTTTAATAAAATCCTTAGGACAATAGCAAAGGCTGAATTGGGCAGTATTGTAATCTTTTTTATTGTGCAGTTAGAACTGAAAACAAGAAAGTAAAACATTTCTTGTCCCTGAATTTATCTATGTTATTTTTGTTTTCCTTCACATTGAAGGTGACTGATTTGGCAAGACTTTTTGTGGCCTTGTCTTTAATTTGGGTAACAATGTCTTGGTTAATGAAGGCAATAAACTTTCGTTTTTATAGATTCATAGATTCCAAGTCCAGAGGGGAACATTGTGATCATCTAGTCCTGAGGTTCTCAAACTGTGGTCCGTGGACCACCAGTGGTCCGTGAGCTCCATTCAGGTGGTCCGTGGACAGTTCCCTCTAAGGTGCACACCTGGGTGGCCACACACAAGAGAATGAAGGGCCACCAACTTAATTAGTGGAGCTGCACAGGCGTAGATCCACTAATTAGGTGCCTGGACCCTGGAGAAGACGCACATGTAAGGTGAGGTGGTGGCCTTGGGGGGAATAAGGGGTAGATGGGAGGGCGAAGTGGGATAAGAAGAGTGCAGGGCTGCAGCAGCCAGAGAAAGAGGTAACTTTCTCTATCTCCAGGGCTGTGGCTGCTAGGGAGAGACTGCCCTCCTTACCAGCCTCAGCTCTGTGGCTCTGCGGTGGAGGAGAGAGGGCACATCCATTGCATTAGAAAGGTAAGATTACTGATATTAAAATATGAGATGTGTGCTTTTATTTGTGAACAAAAAAAGTTAATTATTTTTTATCCAAAGCGCTTTATAATAGTTAGATAACGGTACAAACAACATTTGGAAAGATCATTAGGTGGTCCGCCTAGACCCTCAGCAATTTTCAAGTGGTCCACAAAAAAATAAAAAAAAAAGTTTGAGAACCACTGGTCTAGTCTGACCTCCTATATAACACAGACCATAGAACAGTGATCCCCAGACTGTAGGGTGTGCCTGGTTCGGGGTGTGTACCGTGAGGCCCGGGCTAGCCCACACTGGGGGGCAGAGAGGGAGCGCTACCCAGCCTTACTCTGCCTCCAGCCCACCTCTGGCCCCAGGCGCAGCTCCACTCCACTCTCAGCCCAGCTCTGCTCTCATTCCCTTTCTGCCCCCAGGTCAGCTCTGCCTCTAACCCCAGCTCCTCCCACATCCCCACTTCTGCTCCCAGCTTCGCCTTCAGCCCAAGCTCCTCTGCTGAGCCATCTGTGCTGTAATGAAGGGGTATGTGCAGACAGATTGCATTACTGGTAAGGGGGAGTGTGACAGGAAAAGTTTGGGCACCACTGCCATAGTACTTCTCCAAAATAATTGCTAGAGTATATCTGTTAGAGAAAAATATCCATTTTTGTCAGTGATGAGGAGTCCACCATGATCCTTTGTAAATTGTTACAATTGTTATTTACCCTTACTGTCAAAAATTTACACCTTATTTCCAGTCTTTAGGATCATGTTATACATTTCTCTGCTAGATTGAAGAGCCTATTATCAAATGTATGTTCCACATATAGATACTTATAGACTGTAACCAAGTCACCCCTTAACCTTCTCTTTGTTAAGCTAATTAGTTTGAGGCTAGCACTATACAACATGTTTTCTTATTCTTTGATCGTTCTTTGAACCCTTTCCAATTTGTCAACATCCTTTTTGAATGATGGGTCCCAGAACTGGACACTGTATTGCAGGAGTAGTTGCACCAGTGCTAAATATAGAGGTAAAATAACCTCTCTTCTCCTATTTGAAATTCCCCTTTTTATTCATCCCAGCATTGTATTCATTCTTTTGGCTATATTGCGAGCTCATGTTCAGCTGATTATCCACCGACCCCCAAATCTTTTTCAAAGTCGCTGCTTCCCAGGATAGAGCCCCCAGTCCTGTTTGCTTGCACCCAGTTTACCAAGCGATCCAGCTCACTCTGATTCAGTGACCTGTCCTCTTCATTATTTACCATGCCCCCAGTTTTTGTGTCATCTGCAAATGTTATCAGTGATTACCGGGCATGTTATATTTTCTTCCACGTAATTGATAAAAAACTGATCCCTTCATGACCCCACTGGAAACACATCCACTTAGTGCTGAATTTACAGTTACATCTTGGGACCTATCAGTTAGTCATTTATTAATCCATTTAATGTGTCCGATGTTAATTTTGTATTTGTAGTATTCTAGTTTTTTAACCAAAATGTTGTGCGATGCCAGGTCAAATGCCTTAGAGAAGTCTAAGTAGGTTACATTAACACTATTACCATTATCAACCAAACTTGAAATCTCATTAAAAAAAAGATATCAAGTAATTATGGAACTAATTTAATTAGTGTTCTCCTTTAATTCTTTATTAGTTGAGTCCAGTATCAGATGCTCCTTCATCTTACCTGTAATCAGTGTCAGGCTGACAGGCCTGTAATTATGCAGGTCATCCCATTGACTCTTTTTTAAATATTATCACAATTTTAGCTTTCTTTCTGTCTTCTGGAACTTTCGCAATGTTTCAGGACATTGAAAATAAGCATTAACAGTATAGCAAGCTCCTCAGACAACTCTTTTAAAACTCTCAGATGCAAGTTATCTGGATCTGCTGATTTATAAAGTTTGCATGTGCATAATTAAAAATATAATTTTCTTTTGTCATGAAGTTATTGTCAGTGTTAATCTCAGAGCAAACTTTTGTCACTGGAGTTTAAATCACTGAAAATAACATTTTAGCATAGAAACACAGTCTTAGCCTCTTAATGTGCACAAAGATATTCCATCTCTTGCCATCCCCTTTCTTTCATCCTCTGATAGCAAAGTACCTTAGATTTACTCATAAATGTCCAGTTATAATGTTGTACAGTTTCAGGTGTATCTTATATTTGATACTAGATACTACAAACACAAAGCCCTGCTATCTTGTAATCACATTATGTTATTCAATACAGTTTGTCCAGAGCTCATTTGGCTCACTAGCAACCTATTTCTATTTTAGGTTGTAAAGTAGGATAGTAATTCCTGCTGCATGTCACCATACCTTTTTAAAGGACACCCACCCCTAAAAAAAAGCATAATCTCCCTGTCTATCATTCCCATATATATTTTTGCATTTATTTTTATGCTTTTCTTAATCCGTCCTAAATTCCAATGTGCAGCTGGGTGAAGGGATCATGTTTTAGTGTGAATTCAAAACACCCTTGAAGTATTTTGCAATATGCATGCCCTGCAACTATCTGTTGTGAAACAAGCTCTTGCCAAGTCATCTCACGTCCAAGAGACAGTTTCACAAAAGGAACTCATTGACCTGGGTGAGGAAATGCAGTTCAGAAACTGTTTGCTATTGATCTGGTCATGCAACTACTTAAGCATGTGATTTCAATAGGATGATGTGTGTGTACTATTACTCAAAGTGCTTAAATGTTTGCAAGAGTGAACTCAACTCTCCCTAGAATGAGAAGCCCCCGATCACAGTGAAATCCTCAAGAGAAATAACCCAAAGAGAATAGCATTTAAAAATTAAAAATCAACTTCCCCCTAATTTTTTTATAAGTGCCAATGCTTGTGACTCTATTCATTTTGATTAGAAAAAATTAAGGCACATATTCAGGTCTTAGGCAGCTTTAAAGTAGCATTTTGCATACACTTCATTGAGTAAATGAGAAGTAGAAAGTGTAGGAAAAAACCATTAAATCACATATGAAAATTATAATTTAAAGAGTAATAAAAAGTATTTTACTATGGTGACACAATGTATAATGTGCTTTCCATTTTCCTTTAATGGCTTTAATGTCTGCTTTATGGGGCATGATAATATTTTACACTTATAATGTGTCTTTCCCTGAAGAGCTCAAAATGTACTACTAGAGCTCATTTTATTTGGATAAGCTATTGTCCTTCCAGCTCCTTTGCCCAAAACCTCTTTTCAACTCTGGGTTTCTCAAGGAGCTTTCAAGTTAGCTGATGGAACATTGCCCGTGTCAAAACATATTGGTTTAAGGACTGATGATCTTTTTTCCCGTGAAAATAAAATGTGGATTGCATGAATGTTCATGAAAGCAAATAGAAAGGGTTGTACATGCACTCTTAAAATGACTCCTGACCAGAGAATGTTTAAATACTTTATTTACATTCTTTGCCCATCTCTGGTTACATCTTTGTGATAGGTAATGTGCAGCTGGAGGAAACTGAGGTATGGATACATTAGATGACTATCTCCAGATCGTCAGTGGGAAAAATTAGAATAATATAAACCAAGAATCCTAACTCTGTCTCCCTTTATAACCACTGTACTACAAGCCACTTAAAAGAACTACCCAGTACAGATTGCCTGTACCTATGACCTACAGACAAATTTTCCAACTGTCTTAAAGAAGACTACAACAAACAAACAAACCCTGAGAAAAATGTGTAATTTAAAGATGTTCATTCATCCAAGGTAAGTCTATTGATACATGAAATACTATGCAAATGAAGTCTCAGAATGTTTGCTCTCCCCAGTTTCCTTTTCCTTATATTAGGACAGCATGAAAAACAAATTATTCTTCATGTTCTTGTCTGGTGATTAGTAGATGGAGCTTGCTGCTGAAACAACTCATAGTACAAAAACAGGTGTGTGTTCATGGATCCTAGACAAGCAGGGCAGGGCACAGTTATTAAATAGCTCAGCTAGTGTGCTGTGGAAAGGATGGCACATTGCCAACTGGCTTCTCCAGGGGAGTTGGCCAGAATCTCCTGAATGAAGCAGTGCACCTGTTATCTCAGTGCAGAATGATGATGTTGTCTACCAGGGGGAAGGATGGAACTATTAAAGAATGGCAAAGAAACTAGGGAGTTTCTTCACTATAGCTGAGCTACCCAGGCTGTAAAACTTGGAAATGTGTTATTCTAACAAAAGATACGGGAATGAGGCACTGGGGTAAAGAAACATTGAGTGAATATAGAATTAAATAATGAAGTTTTAAATAATAACCCCACATATCTCAGAAGAACTGACTTGTTTGTGGTGAGGAAAGTGTTCCTAAGCCTGTGAACATTTTTTTGCTGCAATGCAAGTGAACTCACTGGGGAAAAGAGCCATGTTTCCAAGGCAGTTAGCATTAATGGCAACAGCCTTACCCAGGCAGTCCTGGAGATTCTCAGAACCATCAGACTTGTGTTCACACTCAAAGGTAAATTGCATAGATTTGAAACAAAGCAGCAATAAACTCCTCATTTTAAAATTAGTTTTAAGAGGCTGAACATTATGGATTGCATAACAACTTTATTCTGAAGGTATTTTACTTTGCTGAACACAAAAATGCTGACATAGGGCATCACAGGAATTTCACAATGTAAATATTCTTTTGGCAGGAACACACTCCCATGCAGCTAGGCATTTTGGTTCATACAAAGCAAAAGAGATGTTTAATGAGGATGTATACGATCAGTGTGTTTTTGATAGCCATTGCTTATATTAGAGACAATGGGCCCTTTATGAGGCACAACTCCATTGGTGTTATTGGTTACACAGACATAACATTAGTGTTATGGAGAATCTGGCCCAATAGGTAAACTTCAGCTCTGGTATAACTCCACTGAGGTTACAAAAAGGATAAATTAGAGAAGAATTTGGCCTGTTGTGTGTTTTTAATATCTGGGCAACCTTGTTAAGTTCAAAGGAACTGAATGATGTAATTGAAGGAAGAAGTTGGCTCAGTTATTTGAGGAAATGTATCTTTTTTTGGACCAAGATATGCATGCATAAAGCCTACCCTCCAGTTTAGGCTCTTGGGACCTTGTTAGGAATATTGAGGAAAGAGACTGAACAATTCAGAAAAAGTGCTAAGATCAAGCAACTCAAACTCCAGTAGAACATGTCAAATATAAACTAAATCACTGCAGTAAACAGGAAAAGTAACATCCTGCCCTCTTGTCCATACATGTAACCCTACTGTGGTGTGAAAGGCAGAATTTGGACCTGGAAGTACAGAATGTTGATGATCTGCTATCTTTGGATTCTACAAATTGGAACGTGATTCTGCAATCCCTCAGCATATTAAACTCCCAGTGATTTCAACAGGTATTCCATCTCTGAAGTGTATATTAGTCATAGCCATTAATTTGTTTGTACCTTTACTGCATGCAGTGTCATTGTAGCTGTATCAGTATTAGAGAGACAAAGTGGGTGAGGTACTATCTTTTTGTCTCTGTCACCAACAGAAGTTAGTCCAAGAAAAGATATTACTTCACCCATCTTGTCTCTTTGTACCTTTATTGGCATTTAATTAACTCAAGCTTGGATTTTTGCACCCTTTAAAAAGAATGCCAGTTTCTAGCTGTTCCATTGTTAAACCCCAGACACTTATTTTAATTAATTAATTTATTTTTGGCTTTGATTTACTGTATACTGCTATTTTATATATTGGGTTAAACACATTTACTGTAACCATGTACATGTAGGCAAAGTTGATGCTAGACCTATTCACCATGGTCATTTCAGCTGCTTTGATCATTTGATCACCATGGCCATGTCAGCTGCCATTAGTGCTTTGTTCACTAATGACACAGAAGGTAATGGGACTTGTCAATTTTTTTTTGACAAGCAAACAACAAAGCAACTGTGACATACTTTTAAGTCTAATTTTCCTCAGCTACCATAAGTTGTTTTTTTTCTCTTTGGCTGGATTTGCCTTATTGGTTTTGATGTTACTACTATTCTTCATTTGATAGCAGTAACTGACAAATTTGTGCTACAGCCTACTGTTTTGACAATTATTTATGACATCACTTGCCTGGAGGGAATTAACCCTTTACTCTCAGGTGCCAAGATTTTTGCCTGCTGATTGAGGTAATACAAACCTTCCAACTAGAGCTGTGCAAGAGTCATTAAATTAAATTGTACACATATTTGTTATTAATTTTGTTAATAACTCATGTTATTAAATTGTACACATTGTACAAACATGAAATTGTTCCCATTTTTGCCATTTTAATTTGGGTGATTTCTTACTCCTGTTTTATTTTTCTATGATTTGGCTACTTTCACTTTGAAACATTTTAAAAAATCTAATGCACACTCAGTCAAAAACATGAATGGAAAAATATTTCATGAGAATAATCAATTGATGATCCAGGTACACTTCAGCAAATCACTAAAGAAAGGATGTGTCATTGCAATAAAAAAAATTAAATATCTAGTAATTAATGTAGTAGGTAACTAGAGCAGGGGTGGGCAAAGTATAGCCTGCGGGCTGCATCCTGCCCACCAGCCATTTTAATCCAGTCCCTGAGCTCACGCTGGGGAGCAGGGTCTGGGGCTTGCCCTGTTCTGGCACTCCAGCCGAGGAGCACGGTCAGGGGCCTCTCTGTGCGGCTCCTGGAAACAGCGGCATGTCCCCCCTCTGGCTCCTATGCATACGGACAGCCAGGGGGATCTGCTCTGCATGCTGCTTCTGCCCCAAGCGCCACCCCTGCAGTTTCTATTAGCTGGGAACTGCGGCCACTGGGAGCTGCAGGGGTGGTGCCTGCGGACGGGACAACATGCAGCAGAGCCACCTGGCTGCGCTTCTGTATAGGAGCCAGAAAGGGGACATGCCACTGCTTTTGGGAGCTGCTTGAGGTAAGCACTGCCCAGAGCCTGCACCCCTGAGCCACCCCTCCCACATCCCAACCCCTTGCTTCAGCCCTGATCCCCCTTGCACCCACTGAACCCCTCAGTCCCAGCCTGGAGCACTCTCCTACACTTCAAACCCTCATCTCAGCCCCACTCCAGAGCCTGCATCCCCTGATGAAGCCCTCATTCCCACACCCTCCCGCCCCAGCCCAGAGTCCCCTCCCACAATCTGAACTCCTCATTTCTGGCCCCACCCTGGAGCCCACACCCCCAGACAGAGCCCTCACCCCCTCCCCAACCCCAATTTCTTGAGCATTTCTATACCCAGATGTGGCCCTCAGGCCAAAAAAGTTTGTCCACCCCTGAACTAGCCAGTAGGATTCCAAACATAACAGATGTAAGTTACATTTCAGTATCAGAACATCTTCCTCAGGACTAAAATAATCTATTACCTTGAAAAGGAAAAGCCTTATTTATCCATGACTCAAAGCAGAAAAGTCTCATTTGTACATGATCTGCAGCTTTTGAGAAGGAAATAAACCACTACACAGACAAATGTTACTTGGAATTAGCGTAAGAACATATTTTCCAGAAACCAAGACAGTTACTTCTCATTGCTTTGTTGAAAAAGGACAGTCACATTTCAAGATGCTTTGTGTCATTCTGACAACCTTCCACCTAATAAGGTCATGTTATTTGCTATGGGTGAAATGCTGACCCTTCTAAGTCAATGGCAAAGCTCCCATTGACTTCAATGGGGCCAGCATTTCACCACATGTTGCATTTTCCTTATTGCACCTGCATTTTCCTTATAAATGATTCAACTCATTGCATAACATATATTAACCTGTTGCAGATTTTGAACAGATAAGTATGTTTCCCTAACCCAGTGCATTATCTTCTCTCTTAGGCCCAGATTCACAAGTCCATCCTTGGTCAGCAAATCATGTAAGTAGGTGCTTTAGCTTTAAGCATGTTCTGATGTTCCATTGGAGTCAGTGGGGACTTCAGCACATGTTTAAAGCACCTGGTTAAAGGCCTGATCCAAAGCACATTGAAGTAAATGGTAGTCTTTCCATTAGCTTGAAGGCTTTGACCTTCCAAGTGTTTTGATGAAGAAGAGTCAACTTAAGCATATGTTTACCTGCTCTGCTGAATGGGGGGTCCAATACCACTTACAATCACATGCAACCCTGTCATAAACAGATAGCTAAGGGTTAATGTCTCTTTCACCTGAAGCACCTGACCAGAGGACCAATCAGGAAACCGGATTTTTTCAACTCTGGGTGGAGGGAAGTTTGTGTCTGAGTCTTTGTTTTCTGTCTGCCTGCTTTCTCTGAGCTTTGGAGAAGTAGTTTTGTTTTCTAATCTTCTGTTTCTAAGTGTAAGGACAAAGAGTTCAGATAGTAAGTTATATGGTTTCTTTTCTTTGGTATTTGCATGAATATAAGTGCTGGAGTGCTTTGATTTGTATTCTTTTTGAATAAGGCTGTTTATTCAATATTCTTTTAAGCAATTGACCCTGTATTGTGTCACCTTAATACAGAGAGACCATTTGTATGTATTTTTCTTTCTTTTTATGTAAAGCTTTCTTTTAAGACCTGTTGGAGTTTTTCTTTACTTCAGGGAAATTGAGTCTGTACTCACCAGGGAATTGGTGGGAGGAAGAAATCAGGGGAGATCTGTGTGTGTTGAATTTGCTAGCCTGATTTTGCATTTCCTCTGGGTGAAGAGGAAAGTGCTTTTGTTTCCAGGACTGGAAACGGAGAGGGGGAGTCACTCTGTTTGGATTCACAGAGCTTGTGTCTGTGTATCTCTCCAGGAGCACCTGGAGGGGGGAAGGGAAAAAGGATTATTTCCCTTTGTTGTGAGACTCAAGGGATTTGGGTCTTGGGGTCCCCAGGGAAGGTTTTTCAGGGGGACCAGAGTGCCCCAAAACACTCTAAGTTTTTGGGTGGTGGCAGCAAGTACCAGGTCCAAGCTGGTAGCTAAGCTTGGAGGTTTTCACGCTAACCCCCATATTTTGGACGCTAAGGTCCAAATCTGGGACTAAGGTTATGACAAACCCCCACCATGAAAACCTGAAATCCACCATTATTTCATTTTTACATTTGAGTTAGTTTCCATTTTGTGAGATAAATACTACATTTCCCCCAAAGTATCTGTGTGCTGTGAAGACGACTTGCTCATCCTGGTCTAATCTGGTTAGGTCGTACCTCCTGGTTTGCAAGTCAGAACCTACAAAAGAAAAAAAAAGGCAAGTTTATGAACTAAAACTAGTATAAAGCTCAGACATATGAACACCATCTATAAAATGGTTGCTAGCCCTTTAGGACTTACATTTTCCTGTCTTTGCAGTCTTCAAAACTCCACATTTCAGGATCTTGTGAGAATATACTAAAAACCATGGGCCAAATTCTGTGCTCAGTAAAACTTCTGTAAAAATGGGAATTTTTGAGCACTCCATATTGGTAAATGACACAATAAATACTTGAAAACAGAGAATTAGTAGCGTTTCTTAACAGACAGCATCATTTGCTTCGGGGGGGGAGCTTTAAAAGATCACTGAGCTGATAAATGAGAGAACAAATAATGCAGATTTTCCTCAGTATTTTCAAATTCTTTATTATCATTCACAAGGCTTCAATATACATCAGTATTGAACACAAAAATAAAGAAATTGATGTGATCAAACATCTTTTCTTAAACAGAGAGAAACAAAATCAAAGACCCTGTCCACATTAGAGAAATACTAGATACTGGATAAAATTGAACTGTTGTAAACTCTGCTTTACTTCTATGAAACTTATGTATATCAGGATTTTGAACTGCATCTGTGTCAATTACACCGGTGCCAATTTCTCTAAAGTAGACGGGAACTTCATTGCATTTACACTCAACAAGTGATGCTGCAAAAGGAGAGAATTGGGCTGCAGAGGGAAAACAGAGGGTAACGGTCTTACATTTGTTCTGGAAGCACAAAACGTGTTCCACTGAAACTAAGAAGAAAAAACAACAAAACAAACAAAAAATTCTCCCTCTAGTGGCCTGAGCAACCATATGCCATTTAATACTGGGAGTAGGACTGCAGTATCTGGTATAATCCACAAGGGCACTGAGCCCTTATAAAAAGACTCATCTTTAAAATGCTGTTCAGACATTAACATAAAAATCTTTCATATTTCCAGTCATACATACATGTGCAATATTGGAAAGGAGGGCTCGGGATGCCAGGAAAGAGACTAAAATAATAATTCCATTTTCTAACAAAAACAGGTAATATTGGCTATTACTGCTGCTTGACTCATGCCAAAAATTGTCTTGCAAAGAATTCTTTTTTTAAAAAAAGCATAGGAACATACGAATTGACACACCGGGTCTGACAAAAGTCCACCTAGTCCAGTGTCTTGTTTTCAATAGTGGCCAGTACAGGTGCTTCAGAAGACAGCATAAGAATACTGCAGTAGCAGATGTGGGATAATCTGCTCCGAACCATAGGTCACATCCTGAGCTCTGATTGTTAGAGATTGTTTTTTAAACTGTAAAGCACAAGTTACAGTATCTCTTCCAGCATTTTTGTTATAATTAATTATTACTTTGGGTGTTCTTGATATCCATATAAATGTCTACTCCCTTTTTGAATCTTGTTAAATTCTTGGCCTCAACAAGTTCCACAGTTTAATCACGTGCTATGTGGAAACATATTTCCTTTGATCAGTTTTCAATTCTCACCTTTTTATTTCATTGCATGATTCATTGCTCTTGTGTTACGAAACAGAGAGAGTGGAAGCTCCCACCTCATCTACCTTCTCTCAACCACGTTATCATGTCCCTTCTTATGTGTCTTCTTTCTTAGCTAAGCGCTTCCAGTCTTTTCAGTCTCTCTCTATATGACTTTGATTATTCTTTTCACCCATCTCTAAACCCACCTCTATTTCTGCAACACCTTTTTAGAGATGGGGTGACCAGTACTGTAGACTAAGCTAGGGTTGTATTTTTTTTAATTTGGGCTTTATAGTATAAAAATAAGACCTGAAAGGTTTAGGAAAAATTAGATTTTTTTAAACCTAAAATCTCAGATGATAAGTATTGTAAACTCTCATGCTTTTTAAAAATAAAAAAATTAGACAGCAAAAACACTCAAGTTAAATATCCTTTCATAATTTAATTGGTTCTCCAGTTGCCGTAGGATAGGGAAGACCTGCATTTGTCATGTGACAAACAAGCAGCATTTTTTTTTTTTTTGATAAACACCGTTCAGGCCTTCCCTGTAGAAAAATAAAAAGCAACAACCCAATTTTATTTTCTTGTACAGGTCACCTGTCACTCGCTCTGATAATGTATTTTTTTCTGGTATCCCTGTCTATGGGTTAAATGGTAGTAGCGCATGATCACAACTGTGCACTGTTAATTTATAGCAGAAAATGTTTTTGGCTGCCACCAAGTGACAAGAGTGTGTAATGCCATGTTGTAATTTGGACTAGGCTTTACAAATAGAATTGAATCAAATCAAATCAGTAGACTGGACTGCATAAATAGAATGCCTTAAAATAATTAGTCACATTATATTCCAAGCACAATGTTTCACACTAGTCTCTATACTGCTCTGAGATACAGATTTTATTATACAATTGTACATTTTTATAACATTTAAAACCTAAACTATGTACGGAATACTACAATCTTGAGTTCAAGTCAGCGAAGTCTGATCTAAAGAAATCATATTGAATTATAATTATTCTCTAAGGGCTACAATGTGATACCCTTTCTTATGCTGAATAGTATCTGATACTGAAAATAGCCCTTTTGAAATCAGTAGACCTACTTACAGAGTAAGGTAACACTCAGTGTGAGAATTTTGAATTAAAGCTATTTCTCCTGCTTAGAAGTCTGCTGCTGGCAGACGGATACATTTCTTCCTCTAATCTCTTAATCTATGGTCCAGGAGAAGACCTCCCTTCCCCTCCCCTACCTATAAAATGGATATTGATGAACTGCAAAAAGTACATTCAATTGTTCTATTAATATTATTTGGAAAAACTAGCTGACCTGGGATAAGATAATCTGAAACAATATTAGCCAGTTATGCCCTGATTCTGCACAGGCACTTGTCTTTACCCACAGTGAATAGTCCCATAGAAGTCAGTATATTAAAATGTTGTGTTAGTCACTTAATATTTTGGTAAACATCAAGATTCTTTTCACTTGAGGTAATTATCAGAAGCATTGTCACTATAGTTTGATTTTCATCTCAACATAAATCGACACCATTTTATGCATATACTGATCCAGTTCCTGATTTCTCTTTGGAATATTACAGGGGTATATTTCTCTAAGTGAAAAGGGGACGCCGCCTGCTCAAACAACAATCTTGGGGCCAACTTTTTTTTTTTACAGAGGCTTAAACCAAAACCTATGTTTATTTGTGTCCACCGGAATACAATGTCACACACATTCCCCTGCAGTGACTGCTACCCACCAACATTGACATTGCTCAGTCTGAGAGAAATGCCAAAAAATCATTAACTTTTTTAAAGTTTCAGCTTTAAACACTGATATGTTAGTCAAATAACATTTGCCTACAGCATCCTTTTTGACTATGTATTTTAAGACATCTCTTTCATATTTCTCCAAGAGTCATATACTCTTGAGAAATATCAACCAGACTGGAATTAGTTAGGTTAGCCAAATGTAGATATACAGATCCATATGTACCGATAACGAAGTAGGTGTCTAAGTTCTGATCTGTGTACCATAAGCAGTGCTTAATTTGTGCCAGAGCTTGCCAGGGCTGAGCCTGGGACCTCTAAACTTGGCAGTTCATAGCTCCAGCACCTCTGGGCTTGATGTGTCAGATATGAAAGTAAAAAAAAAATTGCTTGAGCTCCAGCAGCTCTTTCATTACAAATTAAGCACTAACCATAAAGTGGACGGTAAATAAAATCCATCAGGAAAACTGATGGGAAGAGAAGGAAGAAACAGATTCTAACAGTTCTGTAGTAAGTACCACCTTAATGTAGGACAGGTTGTGCAACCCTTACTCACAGAAATGATCCTAATCAGTGCAGTGGAATTACTCATGTGAGTAACTGCCTGTGTAAGTATTGCTGCTGGGGCAATGGGACTGTCTGCAGAGTTAAGTATTGCTCAGCGAGACTAATGGTGACAGAACGTGAATCAAAAGATGAGAGAGGCAGATGACAAGTGTTTAGACACTGTGGTGAGAGATGCTATAGAAAATCCATAGATAGGCAAAACTTGATCCAACAGAGCTTGATTAATGAGTATTCAGAAAGGACTCTGCAAATGGAAGCTTAAATAGTTTGCTGACAATATCTTCCCTTCCTCTGATTGGCCCCAGTGCTCAAATTATGGGGGAGCTTTTGCCCCTTCACTACTTCTAGGGGTTTCCCCACTTCTCACTTATACAAAGGTGCCAGGAGGGTTGTGTTTTGGCCCCCTTACTTCTCCCTGCATGGCTAGCTGCAGAGCCAGGAGCTGCAGGGAGAACAGCAGCAAGTGCTGCCACCCATGGCATGTGGGAGAGTGACATGGGGGTGGAGCTATCTAGTTGTGACGGGATGGTCTCTGGTGAGAGGGGGAAGCTGCAAGAGCGATCAAGGGCCCAGGCACTGCTGGTGGTGGGGGGTAGAAGAGGGGTGGCCGTGTGTCTCCCGATCACAGCAGATGCCGCTGTCCAGCCTGGACGCTGTGCTAGTGGTTCCCAGATTCTGACACTGCCCGGCTCTGGAAAAGCCCCTTTATCCCAGCAGGAGGGGGAGGCTGCCTGGGACGCTGGCCTGCTGCTCAGCAGAATTGGCTCAGAGTGGAAGGGCAGACAGAAAGGGGGCAGGAGGAGGCAGGAGTAGAGCTGGTGAGATGCAGAAGGTTGGGGGAGATGGGGTGGGGGCAGGTTAGAGGAAGGGCAGAGGCAAAAGGCAGACAGATTGTAAGGGATAGTGGCCAGTGGAAGGGGTGATGTGGGTGCAGACGGGGAAGTTATGAGTGGGGGCAGAGAAAGGGGAAAAGGAGGGAGTAATGGGTAGGGAAGGAGGCAGGAGGTACGGGCAAAGGCAGGGACGTCTTGCTGCAGCTGGGCTCTGCTCTGCTCCACAGCCCAAAGGTTGCCAGCACAGGGGACAGCCAAGGGATATCTTGACACCTGGCTCTGTGCTTCATTCAGGCCTGTCCCCATTCATTAACCCTCCCCCTACTACTTCCTCCCCTCAACTTGAGCATTGGTGATCATTGCAGTTTTATACTTTTATTCCTATTTCCATGAAAGTATAGGAAAATATCCTCTTTCAGGCTTATTTATCATAGAATCATAGACTCATACGACTGGAAGGGACCTCAAAAGGTCATCTAGTCTAGTCCCCTGCACTCATGGCAGAACTAAGTATTATCCAGACCATACTTGACAGGTGTTTGTCTAACCTGCTTTTAAAAATCTCCAATGATGGAGATTCCACAACCTCCCTAAGCAATTTATTCCAGTGCTTAACCACCGGCAAGTAAGGAATTTTTTCCTAATATCCAGCCTAAACCTCGCTTGCTGCAATTTAAGCCTATTGATTCTTGTCCTATCCTCAAAGGTTAAGGAGAACAATTTTTCTTCCTCCTACCTTTAACAACCTTTCACGTACCTGAAAAGGTATCAGTTTTTGCCAGACTATAATATATGGAGATATACCTATCTCATAGAACTGGAAGGGACCCTGAAAGGTCATTGAGTCCAGCCCCCTGCCTTCCCTAGCAGGACCAAGTACTGATTTTATCCTGGATCCCTGACTGGCCCCCTCAAAGATTAAACTCACAATGCTGGGTTTAGGAGGCCAATGCTCAAACCACTGAGCTATCCCACCCACCTCTGACTAAACAATCCCATTTTTTTCAATATTTCCTCATAGGTCATGTTTTCTAGACCTTCAATAATTTTTGTTGCTCTTCTTTGGACTTTCTCCAATTTGTCCACATCCTTCCTGAAATGTGATGCAAAGAAGTGGACACAATAATCCAGTTGAAGCCTAATCAGCACAGAGTAAAGCAGAAGAATTACTTTTCATGTCTTGCTTACAACATTCTTGCTAATACATCCCAAAATGATGTTTGCTTTTTTTTGCAACAGTGTTACACTGTTGACTTATTTAGCTTGTGATCTATTATGACCCCTAGATCCCTTTCCGCAGTACTCCTTCCTAGGCAGTCATTTCCCATTTTATATGGGTGCAGCTGATTGTTCCTTCCTAAATGGAGTACTTTGCATTGTCCTTATTGAATTTCATCACATTTACTTCAGGCTGTTTCTTCAGATCATTTTGAATTTTAATCCTATCCTCCAAAGCACTGGTAATCCCTCCAAGCTTCGTATGATCTGAAAACTTTATAAGTATATTCTCTATGCCATTATCTAAACAGTTGATGAAGATATTGAACAGAACCGGACCCAGAACGGATCCCTGCCGGACCCCACTCCGTATGCCCTTCCAATTTGACTGAACCATTGATATTGCTCTCTGGGAATGTTTTCCAACCAGTTATGCATTTGTCTTATAGCAGCTCCATCTAGGCTGTATTTCCCTAGTTTGTTTATGAGAATGTCATGCAAGACTGTACCAAAGCTTTACTAAAGTCAAGATATACCACACCTACTGCTTCCCCTCTATCCATAAGTCTTATTACTTGGTCAAAGGAAGCTATCAGGCTGGTTTGACATGATTTGTTCTTGACAAATCCATGCTGACTGTTACATATCACCTTATAATCTTCTAGGTGTTGGCAAATTGATTGCTTAATTATTTGCTCCATTATCTTCCCAGGTACTGAAGTTAAGCTGACTGGTTTGTAATTCCCCCTTGTTTACTTTTTTATAGATGGGCACTATATTTGTCCTTTACCAGTCATCTGGAATCTCTCCTGTCTTCCATGACTTTTCAAAGAGAATCGCTAATGGCTCAGATATCTCCTCAGTCAGCTTCTTGAGTTTTCTAGGACGTATTTCATCAGGTCCTGGTGACTTACAGACATCTAAGTTTTCTAAGTAATTTTTAACTTGTTCTTTCCCTATTTTAGCCTCTGATCCTACCTCATTTTCACTGGTATTCACTATGTTAGATGTCCAATTGTTACTAACCTTTTTGGTGAAAACTGATTAAAAGTTGGGTGGTGTCACTCTTTCATTGGTTCCAGGGCTTCATGGGTTGTCCTTAGAATGGATTTTCTCTTATGAATATGTAGTTTGGTAATGCATAGATGCACAAGTTTGGTGAGGGGTTGCTTAAGCATTGCCAAGTAACTAAATTTTTCAATTAATATAAACATTTCTATCCTCAAATGGCTTATATTCGTAACCAGTTATAGCATCAAATGACCTGCTACATTTATATGTAGACAGCTTACTGATCGCATAACAATGATATCAGGCAGTTGTTACATAAAGGCTTGCATTTAGTTAACATATTTGTAAGTATGCATTTCACCATGGTGTCTACTATTTCAAAAGCTAAGAAATAAAAGCTTTAAAACATTTCCAGCCATATATGTTTTACATGAAGTTTTATAGATACAAGCAGACATTTTCCTTTGAAAAGAAAGTGAGAGTTGGTATAGGCCCACTTTATGACCTATAGATTTATTGCACTTATAACACATCCCCACACTTTTTTACAACCATGAATGTTTTACATGGTTTGTCTCTTGACCCAAGCTCCTTCCAGTTGCCATCTGTTTGTTTTAGCAATTTAATATTGAATATTTTGTACAAAGCACAAATTTTGATAACTGATACATATGTTAAACATAGCACAAAAGGAAGTTGTATATAGTTAAAACAAGGTATAGTTTAAAATGCAACTTTTCTGAATTAGTATAAACACTTGGGGGCAAACAACATCCTTGGCTATAAAACCATGTTTTTCTTCCTGACATTTGTTTGTCCTTAGGAGGTAAGGTAGAAGCTTCCTAAAATTCCTTTGGTTAGCTTGGATAGTCCATATAATTAAATAAACAAATATATATGCATATGAGGTAATTTTCTCCAAGTACTATATGTATTTGATAAATATATCCTACATGTAGGGGTCTATCAGGCCTTCTGTGCCCCTTGCTGGAGGCATTGGTGCCCTGACACCCCTCCTCAAGAAAAATCCCTCAGACCTGGGTACCAACAATAATCTTCCAGAGGCCTAGAAGGGCCTGAAGAAAATAATGACCAATTAAGAGCCAGCAGGCCAATTAAGAAGGCTTGCTGTCTTCTCAGTGGCAGTGCTGTGTGAGACTGGGACAGAAGATGAGCTTGTCAGTGCTAGCCCAGGCCAGGTCAGGGCCATGCCAACAAACGCTGCTACTAAGCACTTGCCTTTGAGTTTTGCTTCTTTATTTAAAGGCATAAATAGCAAAAATTTTAAATTGATTTTGTTACTTAACTGTTTAGAGACTGACACTCAGCTACAGCACGGGCCACCATGCACCAGGAACATGGTCAAAATGTACAGGCTAAGGCAGCAGTACCATTATTGGTCCTGAAGGTGGCACAATGGAGCAGCACCAACTGCCACAACTTTGTAGGAGAAATAGGATTGACTCTCCTATTTCCATAAAGATGAGGAAGAGATTGTGTAGGCTGACCGGATAGCAAGTGTGAAAATTTGGGATGTCGATGGGGGATAATAGGAGCCTATATAAGAAAAAGCCCCAAATATCGGGACTGTCCCTATAAAATCAGGACATCTGGTCACCCTAAGATTGTACGACTCCCAGCTTAGCAGCAGTGAGCCCAGGCCAAGCAGCTTTTTCTGGAAGGGCAGCAGAAGACCCGGTGGGCCACCCAGCAGCAGCAAGCTGTGTTCCTCAAGCTTCCAGGAGACAATTCTTGAGTGGATCACTTGCTGCTCCCACTTCGAAATGACCCCATCAGCACCAGGTATAGCCCTGTCCAAACTAGGACCTGAGGGTTACCCCGAGGCATATCATTACATATGACAAGTAGCCCTTGCTGCTCAATGGGAAAAAAGACTACTTGGGCTATGTGACTAGCCCCTTTTCTGTCTGGGAAGTGAATATGGCTTACTGGACCTTAGGTGATGAAGCTGCAAAGGACTATGACACCTTGAAAGCTGCCATCAATCCCAGTTTGTTGATATTTACTGTCACTGGTTCAGGCTGTGCAGTAACTAAAGGATTGGGCCACCCACTGGCTTCAGCCAGTGTCCCACTCTCCAGCTGAGGTTGTAGAGTCTGCGTTACTCAAACAATAGCTAGAAGTTTTGCTGACTGCCATTCAAACTTTGGTGCACCAAAACAAGCCAGCATACTGAGAGCTGCCATCCAGCTCACCAAGGATTTTATGTCAGCAGATTAGCCCGGCCCCAACCTTCTGAGGAATCAATCTGAGGTGCCAGAAAAGGGCCAGGGAGCTCCTGGAGAGGGCCTGCTATGATGGGTGCCCTCATGGTGGACCCCAGAAAGCATCCTACAACACCATTGAAAGAGCTACTACTAGAGCTTCCTACTACTAGGAAGGTTTGAAAGCTAGAAGCCTCTGGTAATTGGCTGAACCTTAACCAGTGGGCGGGGCATTCACTCAGGCCAGGGCTTTATAAAGCTGCGCACAAGCGACCAGGGAGCTTAGTGAACAGGAGCTGCTAACAAGGAGTTTTGCAAGGGAGTTTGGAAGGGGAGTAGGAAGGGAGGGGGGTCCCTTGTCGGTCTCATTTGTGACCCTTTGGTCCCCTGAACCCATAACCTGAGCCACATCGAAAACCTTTCTGTTTACAGCAGAGAGGAGCGGATAGGGAGCTGTAGACAGGAATTTGAGAGTGTTTGACAGAGGGAGGCTTACAATGGTGAGGAGGACCCGCAACACCTGTGCCAGCACTGCTTCTGTCTCCTCCACCTGCGCCTGTAGCCAGACAGAGCACCAAAGCATGGATGCTTTTACCCAGATTCTGGTGTGGGCTTGCAAAGACTGTAATTTGCAATTTCCACTTACTGATATCCAGGCTGGGGGTGGCATCCAATGTGAAAGGTGCCTACTGGTGGAATCTCTCAGGCAGCAGGTGGGAGAGCTACAGGAGGAGGTGGCCAGGCTGAGGAACATCTATGTCCATGAGCAATTCCTGGACAGTATCCATGTGGAGACAGCTGATGGTGCTGTCCCAGTTGACAGGACTACTGACACTCCAGTGAAGGAGGAGATGCCTCAGGGTGTATCTGACACACCAGTGGAGGAGGAGGCTCAGCGTGGACACAGCCAGCTGGTTCCTTCTAGCAGCAGGCAGTGCTCCACCGCTGCTGCGAACCCTCCTGTTGTGGTAAAAGATAACCATTATGCTCTTCTTGATACAGGAGTGAAGAAATCACCCCCAACAGTTAAGGGGGTGAAGCCTCGTATCCCTAAGGCTGGGAGGTCTGCTGCCACCACTGATAAGAAACGTAGGGTAGTGGTGGTTGGAGACTCTCTGCTGAGGGGGACGGAGACACCCATCTGTCGCCCTGACCGTTCATCCCAGGAGGTATGCTGCCTGCCAGGGGCCCGTATCCGAGATGTTACAGAGGCTTTGTCGAGGATTATCCGGCCTTCTGACTACTATCCCATGCTACTCATCCATGTGGGCACAAATGATACTGCGAGGTGTGATGCTGAGCAGATCAATAGTGACTACAGGGCTCTGGGAGTACGGGTTAAGGCGTTTGGAGCGCAGGTGGTATTCTCTTCGATTCTTCCTGTTGAAGGTAGGGGTCCGGGCAGAAACAGATGCATCGTGGAGGTGAATGCCTGGCTGCGAAGATGGTGTCGCCAGGAGGGCTTTGGCTTCCTCGACCACGGGATGCTATTTGAGGAAGGACTGCTAGGAACAGATGGCGTTCACCTTTCGAAGCGGGGAAAGGCCTTATTTGCGCACAGACTGGCTAACCTAGTAAGGAGGGCTTTAAACTAGGTTCGACGGGGACAGGTGAGCAAAGCCCACAGGTAAGTGGGGAACAAGACCTGGGAGATGGGTTGGAAACAGGAGGGAGCACGGGCTATAATAGCAGAGAGGAAGGAGGGTCAGGGCAAAGCTGGGAGGCAAGATCAAACCAGTATCTTAGATGCCTTTATACAAATGCAAGAAGTATGGGTAATAAGCAGGAAGAACTGGAAGTGCTAATAAATAAATACAACTATGACATTATTGGCATTACTGAAACTTGGTGGGATAATACACACGACTGGAATGTTGATGTGGATGGGTATAGTTTGCTCAGGAAGGATAGACAGGGGAAAAAGGGAGGAGGTGTTGCCTTATATATTAAAAATGTACACACTTGGACTGAGGTGCAGATGGACATAGGAGACGGAAGGGTGGAGAGTCTCTGGGTTAGGCTAAAAGGGGTAAAAAACACAGGTGATGTCGTGCTGGGAGTCTACTACAGGCCACCTAATCAGGCGGAAGAGGTGGATGAGGCTTTTTTCAAACAACTAACAAAATCATCCAAAGCCCAAGATTTGGTGGTGATGGGGGACTTCAACTATCCAGATATATGTTGGGAAAATAACACCGCGGGGCACAGACTATCCAATAAGTTCCTGGACTGCATTGCCGACAACTTTTTATTTCAGAAAGTTGAAAAAGCTACTAGGGGGGAAGCTGTTCTAGACTTGATTTTAACCAATAGGGAGGAACTTGTTGAGAATTTAAAAGTAGAAGGAAGCTTGGGTGAAAGTGATCATGAAATCATAGAATTTGCAATTCTAAGGAAGGGTAGAAAGGAGTACAGCAGAATAGAGACAATGGATTTCAGGAAGGCGGATTTTGGTAAGCTCAGAGAGCTGATAGGCAAGGTCCCATGGGAATTAAGACTGAGGGGAAAAACAACTGAGGAAAGTTGGCAGTTTTTCAAAGGGACGCTATTAAGGGCCCAAAAGCAAGTTATTCCGATGGTTAGGAAAGATAGAAAATGTGGCAAAAGACCACCTTGGCTTAACCACGAGATCTTGCGTGACCTACAAAATAAAAAGGCGTCATATAAAAAATGGAAACTAGGTCAGATCACGAAGGATGAATATAGGCAAATAACACAGAAATGCAGAGGCAAGATAAGAAAAGCAAAGGCACAAAATGAACTCAAACTAGCTATGGGAATAAAGGGAAACAAGAAGCCTTTTTATCAATACATTAGAAGCAAGAGGAAGACTAAGGACAGGGTAGGCCCACTGCTCAATGAGGAGGGGGTAACAGTAACGGGAGACTTGGAAATGGCAGAGATGCTTAATGACTTCTTTGTTTCGGTCTTCACTGAGAAGTCTGAAGGAATGTCTAGTATAGTGAATGCTTACGGGAAGAGGGTAGGTTTAAAAGAGAAAATAAGGAAAGAGCAAGTAAAAAATCGCTTAGAAAAGTTAGATGCCTGCAAGTCACCAGGGCCTGATGAAATGCATCCTAGAATACTCAAGGAGTTAATAGAGGAGGTATCTGAGCCTCTAGCTATTATCTTTGGGAAATCATGGGAGACGGGGGAGATTCCAGAAGACTGGAAGGGGGCAAATATAGTGCCCATCTATAAAAAGGGAAATAAAAACAACCCAGGAAACTACAGACCAGTTAGTTTAACTTCTGTGCCAGGGAAGATAATGGTGCAGGTAATCAAAGAAATCATCTGCAAACACTTGGAAGGTGGTAAGGTGATAGGGAATAGCCAGCATGGATTTGTAAAGAACAAATCATGTCAAACTAATCTGATAGTGTTCTTTGATAGGATAACGAGCCTTGTGGATAAGGGAGAAGCGGTGGATGTGATAAGACCTAGACTTTAGTAAGGCATTTGATACAGTTTCGCATGATATTCTTATAGATAAACTAGGAAAGTACAATTTAGATGGGGCTACTATAAGGTGGGTGCATAACTGGCTGGATAACCGTACTCAGAGAGTAGTTGTTAATGGCTCCCAATCCTGCTGGAAAGGTATAACAAGTGGGGTTCCGCAGGGGTCTGTTTTGGGACCGGTTCTGTTCAATATCTTCATCAACGATTTAGATGTTGGCATAGAAAGTACGCTTATTAAGTTTGCGGACGATACCAAACTGGGAGGGATTGCAACTGCTCTGGAGGACAGGGTCAAAATTCAAAATGATCTGGACAAATTGGAGAAATGGTCTGAGGTAAACAGGATGAAGTTCAATAAAGATAAATGCAAAGTGCTCCACTTAGGAAGGAACAATCAGTTTCACACATACAGAATGGGAAGAGACTGTCTAGGAAGGAGTATGGCAGAAAGAGATCTAGGGGTCATAGTGGACCACAAGCTTAATATGAGTGAACAGTGTGATACTGTTGCAAAAAAAGCAAACATGATTCTAGGATGCATTAACAGGTGTGTTGTAAACAAGACACGAGAAGTCATTCTTCCGCTTTACTCTGTGCTGGTTAGGCCTCAACTGGAGTATTGTGTCCAGTTCTGGGCACCGCATTTCAAGAAAGATGTGGAGAAATTGGAGAGGGTCCAGAGAAGAGCAACAAGAATGATTAAAGGTCTTGAGAACATGACCTATGAAGGAAGGCTGAAGGAACTGGGTTTGTTTAGTTTGGAAAAGAGAAGACTGAGAGGGGACCTGACAGCAGTTTTCAGGTATCTAAAAGGGTGTCATCAGGAGGAGGGAGAAAACTTGTTCACCTTGGCCTCCAATGGTAGAACAAGAAGCAATGGACTTAAACTGCAGCAAGGGAGATTTAGGTTGGACATTAGGAAAAAGTTCCTAACTGTCAGGGTAGTTAAACACTGGAATAGATTGCCTAGGGAAGTTGTGGAATCTCCATCTCTGGAGATATTTAAGAGTAGGTTAGATAAATGTCTATCAGGGATGGTCTAGACAGTATCTGGTCCTGCCATGAGGGCAGGGGACTGGACTCGATGACCTCTCGAGGTCCCTTCCAGTCCTAGAGTCTATGAGTCTATGAGCCGCAACAGAGCAAGCATACGGAGTTGTGCCTGGGAATAGGTCAGGGAGCTTCCCTGCTAATCAGTCATCTTTTTGCACTATGGGAAGCTGGGGCAAGTCAGCTGCTTGTGCCACCTCAGGGAGTGTGATATAATGAAATGTGCCTTCATGGAATACTGGAGCCTCTTACGTGAGACAGATGAGAACTGTTGCTGGGCAATTGTAGCTCCAGTAGTCCTGGAGCTAATAGACTCAAGGTGTTCCCTGTCAAAGTTAGAATCAGGACTCACAATTTGTCAGACCACTCTGTTTTATTAGCACAGCGCTCTGCCAATAACATTCAGAATATGACAGCGGCCATGCAAGGCCAAAACAGTCTTATTTATACAGATAAAAGAGCGGGAATCAGACAAAGGAACAAAGAAAGCAAAACTGTAAAATTCACCTGGGGCACAGCATGCATATCCTACTTCCTTACTAACTCTTTATGGATCTGAGGCTAATACTTCACCAATTGCCCTTAAATGGTGCAATTGTTCTATGTGAATGTCTGTATTCCTGACACCTGGATTGCAGCATTCCAACAGTTTTTCTTAAAGGTACAGACAGCATTTCTTTAATCCTTTTTATTTTCACAATATAATTCATTCTACTTTCACATCCCAAACCCTAATCTGGGAGACCCTACTGGATCTAGGAGAGCTATGGAAGGAGACCCAGTGCAGGTAACTTGTGCCCACAGGGACACACTTACCCACCCCATAGCCTGAGTACATTTGAACATAAGGGATTAACCCAGAATGCTTTGGGTTGGTGGAAGGCTTGGTTGCAAACAGTCTTGAAGGCTGATGAGCCAGCTGGCAGCTCAATAGGACCAGTTCAGGACAACCCTCTTCCCAACTTTGACCCAATACTACTAATGAGATCCTTTGATTTGGTCCAGTAATGAGGCGATGATATCCTTTGAGGAGTGTAAACCAGACTTGCGGTGGTTAATGGAACCAATGCTCAGGAGGGTCACACCTCCCAGTTTCCCCACTTTGAACTGCAAAATGACTTATTGAGTGGAGAACACCACCTAGACAGGTCAGGTACGCCAACCACTCCTGGTGTTCCGAAGCATTCTGAAAGAGGTGCTATGACTGGCATTCTCCATTCCCTTCACCAGTCACTTGGGCAGGGACAAAACCCTAGAGAGGATGCTGGCTAGATTCTTTTGGGCTAAGGTCCTGTTACCAGATTTGCCTGTTACTTTGGGGTATGCTCATTTATTAGGGTTACTCTTCTGGATCGGGGGGGTGTTCTGTAATTCTATCAATTCACTGCTTGTGTCACTTGTGTTTTCGTACGGAGCTCTATTCCCTTATGCAAGTCCCCTCCCAATGGAGCTATCCTGCAGGACCTTGGTTCCCCAGGGCTGGTTTCCTCCAGCCCCAGACTCAGATGAACACGCACACACACACCCCCCAAGTCTGAGTGGACCAGGTCCATCATCACTTTCAAACTGACCCCTTATATGTCCCTGGACTCAGTAGGCTGGGTCAAGCAGGACTTCCAAGCTACACTCTTATATGCCACAGGCACCTCACTGGAAAAGAGTAAGCCTGAGCAGGCTGGGTCGAACAGCACTTCCAGGCTACCACCCTTATATGCCCCTGGACTCAGCGGACTGGGTCAAGCAGTACTTCCAAGCTGCCACCCTTGTACGTCACAGGTTCAGCACATCCCTATCCCCACCTTTACGTTACAATTGTTCCGGTAGTAACACACTTGGTGAGCAAACCTCACAGTATTTTTGGGCAGTACAGGGATCTTTAGCATAGGTAAGAGAAGCATTGCTGCAGAGTAAATGGGGAAGCTAAACACAAAGAGTAAAGTTCAGAGAGAGAGGGAGGGAAGCAATCAGCTTAACCATAAAAGTTATTTATTGAATAATAGTGATAACCACACAAGGAGAGCCTAAACAAACACAACAGTTACATTATAAAAGATTACAATAGTCATATATAGAAAACTATACCTGTTCAAACAAGTCAGGGTTAAAAAGTTATACCTGAAGTAGAAAAAAAAACAGAGAGAGAGAGAGAGAGAGAGATGGGGTCTCACCACTCCATGAAACTTGAACTGGTGGAGGTTCCTGGGTGATGGTGGTAGCTCAGGTCCTGAGTGCTGGAGACAGGCAGATCCCCCAGCATGATCCGTCAGAAGATGAAATCCCAGTGGAACTGAGGCAGAGTTTGGATCCGTGCATCAGAACACTTACTTCAGCAAGGGTAGGGGTTTTTTTTGTAGAGAAACAGCAATGGTTCAAGGGAGAACACTAGATTTGTTTACAGGTAAATTGATGACTCAAGGGTTTTCTTTAGGCTAGACAATAGGAGCTGATCATTCCTAGCTATGGACGGTGTTCCTTCCACACAGCTCACAATGCAATTAGGGAGCTTCAGTGTTTGGATACCAAGAAAGGATTTATTATTAGAACTGGTCTGATAACTGCTGACCTGGGTGTGTGCAGCTATGGGTTCATTAACATCTGGAGCAGAGATTCCCATCATGCACTGCTTCCCTGCTTTTCTGGTCCCCAAGTTCAGTGCAGTTCTTCCCTTGGACTCTCTGTTCTCCATTCTGTATGCTAATGGAGATGCCTCTCTGTCCCATCTTTGATGCAGATGAGGCTAGGGGAGTTGCCTTAATCCTATCACCCTTAACAGGAGGAGTTTAGGTGTGACTCCCACTGCCTTTTCATTGCTTTCTGTAAGTTTTCCTCTGATCGGTTTTGGTTCAAGTAGAGGCTAAAAAGGGGAGGTGTCCTTTATGAGTCAGACAGGCTGGATACTGCACCCTGGTTCCCCAAGAACACAGAGCTGACTAGTATCAGTCCACAAGGAAGTGGCAAACTTTTGTGGATCTTGAGTGCAAATAATGAGCACCTAAAGGACACCTTCAGGCTCCCTTCATCCCTTACCCCTTCTAAATATGCCATTTGAACACACAGGGCTAGAGATAGTAGAGATTTAGGGGGGAAAGTCCAAACGGACATCAGTACTTCTTTACCATTTATTGAGTAGTGGGGAACAGCCTCAGCATAGCAGGTTGCATAATACTCTACAACCAAGGCCATGGCCAGGTTCCTAGTCCTGCTTTTCTCGTGGGTGCACTTACCTAGTGAGGTCCTCACAGATCAGAGGACTAACTTCATCACTTCCCTCCTACTGCAGGAGGCATAGCAGCTCCTTAAAATTATACCCCTCTGAACTTCAGTATACCATCCCCAAACTGGATTTTTAAGCAAATGCAGAAGAAATTTGTGAAGATGGACCCTAATGATTGGAATAAGCTACTCTCTCTGCCATATGATAGGTACCCCAGGCCTCAACAGGCTTCTTGCCCTTTGAGTTGTTATATTGCCAACAATCATGAGGAATCCTGGACCTCCTTAAAGAGGTCTGGGAAGAGCAGCACTCACACTCTCAAAACATGTTACAAGTGTCTCAAGTGGGTAGGATAGTTTGCAAAGAAAAATCACTTGTAGGCCCAACAAACCCAGGACCAACACTATAAAAAAGGTACCCGGGAGAGGGATTTCAGCCAGGAGACCACATGCTGTTGTTCCTCCTCAGCTTGGAGAGCAAGCTCCTGGCCAAATACAAAAACCATATGAAGTTGTTTGAGCCCACTATGAAATTCACTGTCTGGACAAAAGGAAGAAACATCTGATCTTCCAAGTCAATAGGTTGAAACCCTGAGAGGCTCCTGAAAATTTGTTCACAGACTCAGGGATCTTCCTGAGGATATGGGCCCTCAGACACAAAAGCCAGCAGGCTCTCAGGATGTGTGGATAGCAGAAAGCCTTAACTCTCACTTACATTGTCAAGCCAGGAACTTGTTGACCCACTATGACATGGTGTTCTTCGCCCAATCAGGTCAAATGAATCTCATAGAACACCAGACCAACCCAGGCATAAAGCTGAAACATGTGATTTATCTCTTTCCTGAGTGGCTCTGCAGAAGCACAGAGTGGAAGGGACAGGCCATGTTAGATCTTCGTATCACTGAGGAGTTCAAGAGGCCCTGATGTAGCCTGGTGGTTCTGGTTTCCAATGCAATGGGGCAATCTGATTTTATGTGGGTTTCAAGAGGCTTACTGTAGTGTCCCAATTTAGCACCTAGCTGATGCCATATGTTGACCAACTCCTCAACTTCCTTGGGAAGGCTAAATATATAACCAAATTCCCCTCACTCCAGATTCCAAAGAAAAGACTGCACTTGCCACATCTCTTGGGCTATTGCAGTTTAGGTTCATGACCTTTGGGCTGCATGGGACCCTGGTCACATTCCAGGGGCTTACAGACCATGTCCTTTGCCACCACAGCCATTTTGTGTTGACCTATATAGAGGACATAGTTGTTTTTAGTACAGTTGACATTCACATCTGGTACACGTGGTCTCTATGTTGAAATCACTAAAGGAAACTGGACTCAACACTAATCACCCCCCTCCGCCCAAAAAAAGGTAAAGTAGGGATGCAGAAAAGCTAATACCTGGGGTATCTTATGGGGAATGGCTGCATTCAACTCCTGCAAGATAAGAGAGATGCCCTGAGGAGCACTTCAGTTCCCACAACCAAGGAACAGATACATGCCTTCCTCAGACTGGTTGGCTATTACTGAAGGCTAATGACCCACTTTGTAACCCTGACAGATCTCAAAAAGGCCAATACATCTAGAGCAGTCCAACAGACAACTGAATGTGACGAAGCCTTTATCAAGATAAAAGATGTTCTCTGTCAGCAGCCTATACTTTGATGTCCTGACTTCTCACTCCTGTTTATATACAAACTGACACTTCCATAGTTCTGTTAGAAGTGCTCTTGCAAAAGTTTCAGGGCGTGGAGCATCCAATACTACACCTATGTTGAAAGCTGCAGCCAGGGGAGACTAGATATTTATGATCTAGATCAGGAGTTCCTAAAGCTGGTTTGCAGCTTGTTCAGGATAAGCCCCTGGCAGGCCGTGATATGCTTTGCTTACCTGAGCATCTGCAGGTACAGCCACTCCAGCTCCCATGGCCATGGTTCACTGTTCCTGTCCAATGGGAGCTGCAGGAAGCCATGGCCTAGCCTGCGCCACTTCCTGCAACTCCCATTGGCTGGGAATGGTGAACTGCAGCCAGTGGGAGCTGTGAGCAGCCGTACCTGCAGATGCTCAGGTAAACAAAGTGTCTTGCAGCCTACTAGGGGCTTACCCTGAACAAGCCACGAACTAAGTTTGGGAACTCCTGATCTAGATAGTGCCTAACTATCAACTAGGCTGTAAGGGCATTAACTATCATTTAGAGGCTCCCTTTGACCTAATAACAGACAATACACCCATTAAATGGTTGCAAGTGATGAAGAACATGAAATCTCACATTATTCAGTGGTATTTGGCACTGCAACTATGTGCCTTTCCTGTGAGACACTGACAGGGCTCTCAGTACCAGAATGCAGACTTCTTTTCCAGGATAAGGGGCTGAGATTGGGTCCCTGGGGTCATTCTGTGGGTGGGAGGGTGTGATGGGGGCCTCTCAAGTTGTCTTTGCTCCCCTGCCAGAGACATCAGTGCCCTAATACTCCCTCATCAAAGGAAATCGAATCAGGCTACCAACAAGATAGTCCTCCATAGGCCTAGAGGTAATATTGACAGATCAAGAGCTAGCAGGCTAGTTAAGAACACTTTCCTGCTTCTTCTCAGTAGCGGAGTTGGGTGACAGAGGAGGAGAGCCTTAGTGCTAGCCTAGAAGCTTGGCCCACATCCCACTGTAAATGTCAGTAAAGGTACAAGCAAGTTTAATAACAATAAAAATTATTATTTTGTGAAATATTATCACTTTTGCATTGCTAGTGCAGTCTCCCCTACATCAGATTGCAAAGCCATCGTCTACTCATTTAAATCCCTCACCAAGTTTAATTTATTTTGTGATGCCTTCAAGAACCTAATTGACCAAGTCATATATTTGTTTGCTTATTGTATGAGTTAACTAGTCATGTAAGTGAAGAACTTAGTATTTAAATGTACATGCGACCATCACAGTTTTATTTGACAAGACATATGCTTATTGGCTTGATCACTTTTGTCTGCATACTGTATCTGTCTTTGCCTTTTTAGGGTGTATACTGGTTAGAACAAGGACTGTATTCACTCTCAGAACAGCTCTATCCCATAGTGGGGGATATTGTTCATGCAGTAAGAGGTGGTCCAATGGAGGAGAGGATGCTCAGAAAGTCAGGGGGAAAAAAACATATCCACTGTTTGAAAAATGTATTTATAGCTTTGCTTTTTTCCCCCTTTCATCCTGAAACCAGGGTTTTAGCCTCCTTGGTTGTGTCCACTTATAGATATGATTTTGGTCACAAGTGTAAAGATTCAAGTCTCTCACCTGCAATGGAAAAAACTGTTTCCCATTATCCAATATTTATTTAGAAACTAATTCACATTGCAAGCAAACTGTGCCAGACTAAAATCGGAACATCTGGGCTACATCCTCCACAGCTGCATATTGGCGTCTCTATTGGCCTAGGTCCAGTGATGTCTGTCTATATCTGCTGAGGATCTTGCCCAATATTCCACCCCCTCCCATACCCCTTCATCTTTTTCATATAAAGCAACACAGTGTGGGAAAGAACACTTCAGGAGCTAGATTATAACAAAAGTTCTTCGGTCTTTCATTTCTGTCTCATTTGGAGAGCTGGCCATTTTAGTGCTGCAATGTTCTAAATAGCTACTTGGGAACGTGTTATATTAGAAGATGAAGAGTTATACTTCAAACCACGCTTTCTCCCCCACAAGATGTTCTATAGAAAACTGGAAACAGTTTTTGCTGGTGTCAAGCAGCGTGTGTGAACACCGCTGTCCTCAAAAAGGGGTATGTTTTGTCTGGAACTCTCAGTATTAAAATACTCCTGGGATTAGTCGGTAAGGAACTGCAGTAGTGTAGCGCTTCCAGTCATTGCCGTATTTACTGGAGCAACGGTGTTCATCCCTGATGCAGCGGTGGGTCAGCAGAATGGTCATGTAAATGATGTAGAAATAAGGCAGGATGTGCTCAAAGCCACAAGTCAGGCAGTATGCCAGGGAGCCCATCAGGTCACCTGTGTAGTTAAAATGGCGCGCCACACCCCAGAATCCTGAAATCATCAGCTTGCTGTAGTATTTGGTCCCATCCACTGACGTGTAGGAGCATTCAATATATTGTGGCTTCTTACCCCAGATCTTGCAGTTTCCATCTGTGCGACGGAAGAGATCTTTTTGGTGGTTGGTCATCCTGAAGATATAATAGCCAACCAGCCCCAACAGCAGGATCCCAACTGCATTAGCTGTTGAGAGCTGTACAGGATGGTAAACCAAATATAAACCCTGCAGAGTGAGGAAGAATTAGAGGTTTCAGTGAATTTCAGTAAACAAAATGTTTCCTCCAAGCTGAGTGCCCCCTCCCCTTTGCCTGGAGGATGCTAGACTACTTCTCTAAGCAAGTGGGGACCCAGGGTAGAGGAGAGGATCAGTGTGAGTAGGGAAACTTGCAAGACTCCAGACCCACACTACAAATTTATGGCCATCTCTCCAGGTAAAGCCACAGGTGGTTCTTAGAAAACCACCCATTTCTCTCACTGTGATGGCATTGTAGGTGACTGTAGGAACAAATCATATGTACAGCATTAAAAGCTCAGGCAGCAAGTTGCCTGCGTGCTGTACTCTGCTATCATGGCATTCAGCTTGTTAGGCCTAAATAAGGAGGTAGAATAAAGTTAGTTATGCCATAGGCTACCAAGGGTTCTGGGTAATTAAAAGATGGAAAAAAACACCTGGAAGTTGCATGTCTTTCACAGAGTTAGGCAACCATGAGATAAAAAAAAAAAAAGGAAACGGCAGTCCTAGCCTAACACAGGAAATACTGTTCGTATAGAAAACTGATAAGAGTCCCAAGACCCCAGACTCCCAGGCTTCCCGGGCAATAAAAACTCCCTGTCTTTGTTTTTTGTATGTTCCTAATCATTACATTCCTAATTGTTAGTGATTGTTAAAGTATCATTAATCACGTAACTCATTAAATCTTGTACGACATAAGAATGCATGTATGGTAGAAGTTACTAGCCTCTAATTGTTTAGGTTACTTAATTGAATCATCAGTAATGCACAGTGACGCAACGAAACTGTCCATATATACTTAGGTTCTTTTGTGAGGGGTAGGCTGGTTCTCTCAAGAGACGAGCTTGCTCTCTATTGTTGTTGTGCACCCTTCAATAAAGAGCATTTTATTGAACCTTGCTGGTGTTGCCTGTCTCTCGCGGTCAGACAATGAACCTTGCCATTTGGGGTAAAAGGGTCCCCAACATGCTCAATCTTGGATGGCACCAGTGAAGCTTCGTGGGGACAAGGACAAGGTGGGGGTGTGTGCACGGGGGAACAAGAAATAATTATAAACAAAAAACAGAGAGAACTAAAAAACCCTGAAAAAAACCACACAAAAGGAAGACAGTAAAAAACAAGAAAGATGATGGGGGGGGGAGTAGGGAAAGAGGGGAAGGAAGAGGACAGAAAATGAACAGAAAAAATAAGAAAGATGGCAGGTAGGACAAGACAAATAGTAGGATATGATGCTTGGAGACACAGCGGGGTCCCTATCCACTAAATCATCCCAATATGGGGGTGTGACAGAATGCACCCCTGTATTCACACCCTACACACTATTGTAATCAAAGTGTGCCTTGTAAGGTATCATATGAAAACTCATAATTTGCTGGTCAGCACTGTCCTGTTAAAATAGGTGTGGCAACGTGGAATGTGAAGTTATAAGATTCCCCTTATGTTTCAAAACATGTTTCAAACTCTACAGCTTGCCCAAGCAAAAGTTGGCAAACAGGTCTGTCCTAAACAAATAAATGTGTGTGCTGCTTAATTTGCATTTAAGCAGTAAATAGAGTCATCAGCCAGGAAGCAAGACAATGGAAGTTCAAACAGCCGAAAAAACCAGCAGAGAATATCCACAAAGACTCTTTGGCTCCTGGGTCTTATCTGGAAAGGTTTTTCCACGTGAGTGACTGTAACTATAAAAAGGAGGAACAAATATCTCAAGGCACTGCTCTCTCCCCCTCTGCTTATCACATTCACGGCATCTGAAGAGACAAAGGAACCAGGTACTGGACTCTAAAACGGTTTGGCCAGTAAGACTGCTGAAAGCATGTACTGAGAAAACAAAACTACATTAGATTCAAAGCAAAGTGAGGTAAGGCACTAGGAGGCATTATATCTTTATTTTTCCTGTAACCATTTCTGACTTTTATGCCTCATTATTTGTACACAAAATCTCTCTCTCTGTAGTAATACTCTTGTTTTCTCTAACCCAATGTGTTCAAATTGAAGTGTCTGGGAAATGCCATTTGGTAACAATTTATGTGCATGCATATTATTCCCTTAAGGGAATAACAGGCTCAAAATATCTGTACTGTCCAGGAGAAGGCTGGGCAGTACAGGACATAAATTTCTGGGGAAAGATCTGGGACTGGGGATGTGTTGGGCTTACCTTGTGGTAATTTTTAAGCCTGGTAAGACCCAACGTGTGGCCATCTGTCTGCAGCACACACACACAGACATAGCTGGGAGTAAATTAGCGGTACTTTCTGGAGGTTGTTTGTGAGCAGCAAGGCATGTGAAGGGCACCGCATGTCACATGGTGCCTAACAACAGAATGATAGCTAACAGTAGTGGTTCCAATCTATTACGTTACTCAACTAAGTTTACCTAGAAACCATTTATTTAGGATGCTAGTCATGCTGCCGGGGAACACATTTTTAGGATTTCTGTATGTACTTTTAGCTTCTTCTGCTTTCATGAAAATGCTATTCACAATACAATTGTATTTTTACCTGCAGAGTGTAGAGATAAGGCAGCCAAACGCAGTCTCCCCAGCCCAGGTACCATCCAAAATGATCATGGCAGATATCAATAGTTTTCAAATACCAAGCTTCATTCCAGAAGAAGTCCAATACATAAATACCCTGGAAATAAATGTCTTATGCTTAGAACAATCCTCTGTTGCTATTAAAACATCTGCCATAGTCACCCAGTCTCAGGGTATGTCTACACTACCTGTCGGATCGGCGGGTAGTGATCCATCTCTTGGGGATCAATTTATCGTGTCTAGTGCAGAAGCGATCAAGTCGATCCACAATTGCTCTGCCATCGACTCTGGAAATCCACCGTGGCGAGAGGCAGAAGTGGAGTCGACTGAGGAGTGGCAGTGGTCGACTCGCCGCCATCCTCACGGCCAAGTAAATCAACCTAAGATCTACACTATTTGCAAAGCTGAAGTTGCGTATCTTAGGTCGACTCACCCCCAGTGTAGACCTAGCCACATTGTAGTAGAATCAGGCTGCTGGTTTTATCTTGTGGCAACAGCCTGATAATCCTGCATTTTTACAATTGCAAAACAGAGTATTTTAAAAAATATTACAATTGTACTAATGCGCACACGTATAATTGGAATTCAGTACTTTCAAGGTCACTGCTAAACCAACGCTAATGTTCCTAGCTTATTATTTATTAGGGCCAACCCATTCTAGACAGACAATAGTAACAGCACAGCCCTGCTGTGGAATGGAATGTGATGTTTGCAGGCAAACAAAACCAACTTAAAGCCACAGACACCCTTTAGGCATCTCACTGTACCTAGATAATGTTGATCATCTGATCATGAGATCCAGTGCCAACGTAATGTACACAAAGGCACAGTGGTGCACTTCAAGACACATTTGAGTGTTAGTCTTTGACTTTGTGTTGGCTTAAGCTAGATCCTTAATCTATGCAGTTTGTCAGCTTTTACCCGACAGAGATTTCAACATATCCTGGTCACAGCAGGATTGCCAACAGCCACAGCAGGAGATGGAGTGACTTCCTGGGCTTTCAGCCCATCTCCTTATTCCCCAAAATGGACCAGAATAAACTGCTCTGGTACAGTGGTCTTGATTCACATGCCCAGGACCAACAGCTTTCAAAGCCTCCTGGCTTGTCTACACTCCTGCTTAAGTCGATGTAAGTTATGCTGCTCTGGGGTATGAATAAGCCACCCCCCGAGCGACGTAACTTACATCAACTTAAAGCGATGTCCACGCTAGCACTACGTCGGAAGGAGATGCTCTTCCACTGATGGAGCTTCTGCCTCTTGTTGGGGTGGAGTAATTATGTCAATGGGAGAGCGCTCTCCCATTGGCATAGCATGTTTTCACCAGATGCGCTACAGTGGCACAGCTGCATTGGTGCAGCTGCGCTGATGTAGTGTGGTAGTGTAGACTAGCCCTTAGTCTCCTGGCTGTTCTCTTTTGCTACGCTCTCATCTGCCCCCTCCTTTATTTTGGTCAATCTCATGCCTTTGTCTCCTCTCTGTTCCAGTTCCTGCCTACTCCTCTCCAAAACCAACCACCTCTAGAAACATCTATTTTATCACTAGCTATCTCACTCAAAAAGTCATGTGATGATTTTAGGCTCCTAAGTCATTCTAACATCTTTGGGGCCACATGGCTGAAAATGATAGAAGTTTTTTTAAAATTGAAAAAGTTCTGTGCCTGCACAAGGCTGGGATTCTAGCTGTTATCAGCCAATATCAGTCCTTAGTCAATGAATCCAAATTATTAACCTTTTAATTTTTTTTAAACAGTGCGCTTTTTTTGATTACACAAAATATATTATAAATCTGGAAGTCTTCGTTTTTTTTGAGCATACATTATAAACAAAGCAGAGAATATTTTTTAAAAATGAGTTAATCATTTGGATACCAGGAGTCACGCCAAACGGATTTTGTAGTTCCACAGGTGTAAACATCTACTCAGAAAATATTTAACTAACTTTTTTTTTTTTTAGCAGCCGCTAGCACTATTTTAGGCTCCATGCTGGGAACGTGCAGTGTCTTCCCCTACGTTGTGCTCAACGTCTTTTGGCAGTGAAGGCAACAGAAGTTCTGTGCACTGAGAATCTCAAAGGAGGGAGCTCTGAACATGGTTGGGGAGGGAAAGAAAGAAAGAAAGAAAGAAAGAAAGAAAGGAAAAAAAAAAAAAAGGACATGTGGCCTCAATCTTGATCCCATTGAAGACAATTGGAATTTTGTCAGAGTCCAAACGAAACAGTATCAGGCCTGTTTCTAGAATATAGACAGAAAGACAAACGTATTTCTTAGATTAAATAGGTCCCTGGTCCAGCATCAAGCTCTGCACATGTGGATGTGACTGTGCCACTGACTTCTGTGGGACTCTGCATGAGTGTAAGGGCTCACACTAGCAGGTCCCGATGCATGATCATTGCTGAGATTATTCTATGTCAACAAGAAATAAATTCAATTTTATCATGAGGATTTAATCTGTTTTAATATCCACAGTTTCCAACCAGGTTTAACTCTACCATGCCAGACTTACCTGTAGGACATTGACAAGGATCATCGAGTTGGTTACCTGACCATACAGTTCCTGTTGTTTGGCAGCGTAGGAGAAGTTAATTAGAGTCCAGGCTACAATACCAGGCCGGCCATTGAAGAACAGCTTGAAATCAAACCACTTTCCTATTCGAGGGTTAAATTCAATCCCCATCATATAGTCATAAAATAAATTGCCGGTGAATTTGCTAAAAAGGTATAAAAAATTGTAAAGGTAATACATTCACAGGCAGCTGTAGCAAATTAAGTTTAAATATAGGTTTCAGTTCATTTTCCAATACATGAACTATTGTCATTTTGTGAACTGAAGTTGTGTTAATACATAAAATCAAGTAATTATTAAGATGATACAGGCTGATCCAATGAAGAAAGTACATTATAAAGGTAAGTTCCAACTCTAAGATCTTCCTAGTTTAGTTTTGCTGTCTTTTGACCAGTCATAGCATTTTCTAGCCAGATTAAGATACTAGTTAAAAATTCATTTTTATCACTGTACTGAAGAAGATTCAATGTTCACATGTCAAAGTTCCCCATAACACTATATTATATGAATATTAACAACAACATACCAATCATTGGGGTTACTGGGGAAAAGGTAGCTTTTAATCATTGCAAATGTGGAAACTGCATATCCCAGAATATTAGCACACCACAGGAGAGGAATCCAGTTGTCAAAAATGATGGTGGGTGAGAACCAGTGGAAGTAGTAAGCATTTACAAACCAGAGAGCATGAGTAATGATCCAGGCTTGAAGTCCATTGATTTCATATTTATTTACCGTGCCTAAAGAGGAAGAGGTAAATTGTTCAACATTCTGTGATACTGCATGAATTAGGTATAAAAGAAGCATGCCTTTTATTAGCTCTGGGCACAGACACTATCCAGGAGTGCAGATCCACTGCCCATTATGAAAATGAGTCTTTGCATTGTCCTCTTTGATCCTCTTGAAGCACCTAAAGATCTCCTTCTCCCAAACAGTTAAGTCTTATTGTAGCTTCCATCCTTCAAACCAATGAAGAGCTGATGACACTCTAGTATAGTCATCAACATAGCTGCCTAGGCCTGGTCTTGACTTCAGAAAGAGGATGTGAGGTGGGCAGGAAAACATGTTTCTTAATTGAAGTTAAATAGCTCAAGGTAAAATCCCAGTGAACACAAGGAAGTGTGTAGTTTTCACAAAACCTAATTCTCTAAAGTACATTATAAGAGTGTTTGTCTATATTTCCCACTTCCAAATATGTATCTAGATTATTACAGAAGTTCAACTAACTATATCAGGTAAGAGATCTAATGGAGGTACTGTCATTTAGAAGGAAATACACATTGTATGTGCTAAAGGGAAAAACCAAAACCTTACCAGCAGGGGTCACAGCACCTTCTTGTATTCCTCCTACATATCCAGGTAGAAACTTGTGGCAGAAATCAGGAACTAATATATATAACATCACCTACATTGCAAAGAATGTAAGAACAATAAATAATTGGCAAGGCATAAAACATTGAACACATATATACACACACAAGCTATGCATAAATATTAACTTGTAAAAGACCCCAGTATTGAGAATGCATATATGCAGACCCACCAAAAGGTGAATTCACTTTAAATGTCATAAACCAGAATTCCTCGCAGAACTGAATTTTTGTATACAATTAAAAATATATAGAATTTATCTTAAATAATATTTTATAAAAGCTAATAGAAATGTTTCCATGGAAATTGAGGAAAAAATTGGAAGAATATTTTTAAATAAATGTTTTCCTTCAGTATTTGCAATCATGCGTTAATGGATAAGAATCTGAGGTTGATTAGGAGTGACTATAAGCAAAGTTGAAACTAACCTACTGAGTAAGATGAGAAAATAAAGTAAAATGAGAGAGAAAGAACTACATACAATATTACAAGTATATTAGATGTAAAAATAGCTCAATTTTAGTAATCTAAGCATAGTAACAGTTTACTACCACAACAGTCAAATCCTGAAATATTTTCTTAGCCTTTACTTAAACAGCTATAGAAACTACTGGGATTATGCCCAAGTGAGAACTCCAGGTAATGCACAAAATTCTGAAGCTTGATTTTAACCTGTCTGTGACCCTTTAAGCTCACTCTACTTGGTGGATAAAAATTGATTTTATTTATTTAAAATAAGATTTTTGGTTTTGTTATTTAAATGACAAAAAGTTTTTCTTTTTTAAAATAGACCTGTAAATGTGAAACACGTTTTGATAAGAGAAGTTTATGTATCCAAAAGATTTAAGATTGCTTTGTTTAATAAAATTTATATGCTATTTTGTGTGCTTAATTAAATTCTAGTTACCATCCTAATACAGCTTGACACAAATCATGAGCAAAGAATGAATTGACTAGTAAATAACCAATATATCATTCACCATTAGCTAACATAGTAAAAATGTACAATTAGCAATCTGAAACTATAAAGCTATATAATTGTTTAAGTAAATATATGTTACAATGTACGGTCCTAAGTAGCAAAAAAGTGTACCAAATCTAATAAAATGTTCTATTTAGTTGTAAATCAACATGTTTTAATGGTTTCATCATGGGAATGCACCTTTCTTTACAAAATAACTGAAGTACAAATGGAGAAGTTGATTAAAATCAATGCTTTAGACTGATTCCATTTGGTGATTTAAATTGCCTTGATTTAAATCCACCTGCCATCAGCCAGTTATCTTGCGTAACCCCCATCAGAGCGCATTACATTGCAGTGCAGTCATATCGCCTCAAGCTGTGATCTTGTCAGTTCTTGACAGGGGCTGAGTCTGAACTTGGATGAGATACTGTTTTTTAAAAATGCACATTCTACAAGAAGTGATGTTGGTGATTCACTTGGTGACAACCTTCCCTCTGAGTCAGTCAGTACTGACCCCAGTGTTCCACAGGGTGTGGAATGAGACTGGGGAGGAATGCTGCCCTATTATAGAAGGCTTCCATCCTATGAGGCATAAGTGATATCCAAACTACAGTGACGGTGAAGCAAACCAGTGCGCATTACACTCAGTTTGCCAAGTGCTTAAGATCTACTCGGATGTCAGAAACTGTATTCATTTAAGATTGTTAATTTACTTCTTCTATCCTTTTCACATAATTGGGTTCACTAGAAAAGTAGTCATGAAAGGAGATAAGCAACATATGCCTAGGTCAAATATGTGGAGTAATTAAATGACTTCAGTCTATAATACAAAAACTGAAAGATTTACCTGGAAAGTGACCCAACATATATAGATGTTAGCAGCTTTCCAGCTCAGGAAGGGTGTCTTGTTCCAGATGTCGGAGAGATGGGAATTCCCCATGAGCACATCAACGATGGGGTCCATCAGAGAGCAATGGTACTGATCACATGACATTATAAAGTAATATACGATGAGTGGAGAAAATGTAAGCAGGAAGAGGACGCTGGCCAAGGAAAACCAGTCTACTTCCCTGTAATAGAGACATAGGTTATCTTCTGAAAGGAATTTTGCAGTGAAACAATGGGTCTGTCCCCATCGAGTTTCCATTTTAGAGTTTGTCAGTTACACTAAAATGTGCTGCTTTGTAAAGCATAAATTCATTTGCACATTAGCAAAAGTATACAGCACAGAAGCTACTATGGTAAAAACAAAAGTCTAAAGAGAGAGCAAGGAGAAGTAGTTTGTGAAGTGCTCTCTAGGAAGTAGCCATTTGTTGCCAAGCCCAGGAGGCGAAGGCTGTGGCTTGTGTTTAAGGCACTGGGTTGAAACATAGGTGACTTAGCTTCAAATTCCTGATTCTACCACAGACTCTGTGTGACCTTGGGCAAGTCATTTTTGTGTCTTTGTGCCCAGTTCACAACTTTCCATCTCAAAAAGGTAGTGTCAGGTCTAATTATTTAATCCACAATGGAACAGCTTTAATGGGAGAAACCTACATCAGCACATTCCATAGTTCAGTGGTCAGAGCACTCAGCGAGGATTTGAACAGAGGTCACTCGCTTCTCCCACTCTGGCAGAGGGAATGGGATGGAAATTGAACTTGGGGATCCCACATCCCAGGGTGAGAGTGGGAACCACTAGGCTAAAAGTTCTAACGTAGGCACTGTGCCAGACTGACAATAGCCTGAATGAACTTATAGAATTAAGTTAAAACTTACTGAAATAGGGTTAATACCTCTAGGGTACCTTGTAGTAGAAACACAAATGTTTATGTACTATTGTGAGATTGTATGCAACTTCTTTAGTACAAGATTAATGCAGTCTCCAGGAGGGAGGAGGAAGTCCAACAGTCTTTTTTGGAAAAGTATGTGTGAAGCGGATTTCCTAGGAAGTACCTCAAAGTGAGGGAAATGCAAATTCTCCCCTGCCCCCAAAGCCAACTTTTTGAAGATACACCCTTGGGAGAGAGACCCACTGTATATTAAATTACTTGCTTCTGGAAACTCCAGATCAAAGACCCCGGATCTGGACTAAACCTGTTTTGAGTTTGCTTGTTCTGAGCTGAAGCTGTGATGAACTGGTAGGGTAACCCACAAAGACTCCCTTAGGGCGGGTGGGCTGAAGGATATAAATCATCTAATAATTCCCAATAACAAGTCTGTGCTACAGCTATACTTCAGATATGTTGTGTTTAGATCATTCATACTGTAATTCTGAATTGAAGGCTGGTGCAGCCTTTGTTTATTGAGAGGCTCTAGTCTTTTGACTATTGGGGTCAAGTTTGTAAGAAGAGTGGTAGTAGCAGGAGTGGATAGTATCACATTTGATGTCTATTTAGTCAGAGTGACAAGCCTCTCTCACCAGGCTCTTCCCCATTGGCCTTGAGATGCTCCAGAACCATTTGGGATGCTCATGTGTTTCCTTTCCTCAGATTTTCCTTCGGGAAAGGCTGCCATTGGAACCTACATGAAAGAGGATTACATTGTGTTATACCATCTGGTCCCCCCAACAATTAGTTGTGCATTATCCTTTATAAATGAAATTTCTGATAATCTTGGATTGTATCAAGCAGCTGGACTCTGATTAAAAACAAAAAGAACCTTATATTTGTCTGCATACAAAATTGTAACCTAAGATATTGTTGGTGCCAAGGGGTCCTATTAAATTCATTGCTCAATGCAAGATTTTTATTAACTGTACAATACCTGGGAACATTGTTAAAGATGACCTGCGAATGAAAAATAAGATTAGGATTGTACCTTAACTGCCCACCACCTCCAACACACACACATTTTTTTTTTAAGAACCTTGCAGAGATTACCTGAAAGAGTTCTACCTTCCTCCACCTGTCCCAACTAAAGAGGTTTATGCCGCTTAGTTTTCTTTACCTTGATTTCTAGTCTTTTTGTGAGTTCAAACCTTGTCTTCCCTCTAGGTTTTAAATTGAGCTGCTAGCCTTTGTTAAAAGGCTGGAGACAGGGGGTGTGGGGCTGACTGTGGGCAGGGCAGGGGGTGCAGCAGGGGCTGGCTGGAGATGAGGTGGCAGGTACCAGGGCCGTCTTTAGATATTCTGGGGCCCTACAAAGCCCCCCCCCATAGGGGGGTGTGCCCCAGGCCTCCGTGGGGGGGCGAGGCTGGCTTGGTGGGGTGGGGAGGAACCATCCCACAGCATTCACCGGTAGCGTGGCTGGGGCCGGGTCTCTGTGAGGGCAGCCCTGGCCCTGCTGCAGAGTTTTGGGGAGCGAGGTCAGGGCGGGGCGGCAGTCCTGTGGCAGAACCAGAGCAGCAGGGAGCAGCACAGCACCCCCGGCGGCCAGAGGAGGAATGACTTGGCTTCCCGGCTGGCTTCAGCTGATCAAAGCCATAGCGCCCCCTTGCACAGGGGCGGGAAGTGGGTTACACGTTTAGCTGGCGCCGGGTGAGCATTCCAGACATTTTGGGCACCGCTTTTTTGTGCCCTCAAATCTTGGTGCCCTAGGCAGCCGTCCAGTTTGCCTAGTGGTTGCACCTGCCCTGCTGTAGATGAGGTACTGGCTTCATCAAAATCATACAAATTACAGATGAGATTTACTAGGCCACATCTAACTATCTGCAAGAATCACATACTAGTTTTTTTTTCTGCTTTGTCCTGAACTTCCCTTTCCTTAGAGGTCACCATCTGGTAACCTGAAACTTCCCTCAATTACTTTTGCACCTGAACTGCTCTTCCTTCTCCTTAACTCTTCATTTTCTATCTCTTGACAACACAAGAGATAAGCAGATTTCCTCCCCAGGCAAGTCTAGATATTTGGAATCTGCTTGTTTACTGCTCAGACAGGAATGCGCTGGTCACTACTAATGGATGTAAGTTTTAGATATCTGAAGTTTAATTTAAATATACCCCAAAGCAAGCATTTATTCCTCCATTGAAACAAAGACCACCATATGTATGTATTTGACACAAAGGGAATTATATCTGGTTAGAAGGTGAAGAGATCTTAAATACCATCAGCAGGACCACAGGAATGATACAATTATGTACAATCAAAATATAGGGAAAAAAAATTCTACCCCATAAATCTGAATGAAAGCGTACTTCCAGAAATAATTACAAAATGCATTATGTGTAATCTCCCTTGCTGCAGATTATGGCGATGACTTCTTGTCCTACCTTCAATGGACACTGAGAACAATTGATCACCGCCCTCTATCTAATTAACATATATGAAGACTGTTATCAGGCCCCCCTTCTTTCTTCTTTTCTCATGACTAAGCATGCTCAGTTTAACCTGACCTATGAGGAGAAGTTTTCTAATCCTTTCATCATTTTTAACACTTGCGTCTGGACTCTCGCCAATTTGTCCACATCTTTCTTAAAATCTGCTACCCAGAACTGGACATGTAATCCAGATGAGGCCGCACCAGTGCTAGAGCAGAACAATTACCTCTTGTGTCTTAGCTATGATGCTCCCATTAACACCAACCAGAATGTTAACCTTTTTTTCTACTGCATCACTTTGTTGACTCATTCAATTTGTGATCTGCTGTACCTCCCAGATCTGTAGTACTGCTGCCAACCCAGTTATTCTCCATTTTGGAGTTGTGCATTTGATTTTTCCTTTTTAAGTGTAGTACTTTGCACTTGTCTTTACTTAATTTCATTTTGCTAATATCAGACCGATTCTCCAATGTGGAAGGTCAGTTTGGGTTCTGACCTTGTCCACCTGAGTGTTTGCAACCCTTCCCAGTTTGGTGTTATCCACAAATTTTATAAGCATACTCTGTACCCCATTACTCAAGTCATGAATGAAGTGGACAAGCAAGTGCACATGAGGTCCCAGAGTGATGCTGTGGCAAAAGAGGCTAATGGGGGGTCTTTGGATGGTTTTCTGGAATCAGATTATGGACTTTAAAAAACTCCTTATGGAAAGGCAGACTGCACCAAATTATGCAGCAATTTTATGCAGAAAGTCATGAAAAAACTTCCCTTCTGTGCAAAAATGGAGTCTTACACAAATCTTAAATGCTTAAGAAATGGGTAGTGATCAACACTAATCAAAAGAACAACCACTGCTCACTTAATTACAGTATTTTTATTATAATAAATAGCAACTTCTTTACTTATTTTACAATTTTAGCATCAAAGTGAACAAGTGCAATGGATTATATCAATTGAGTACACATCAGTACTTAATTAACGGAGAAGCATGCATCTTATTCATTTCACTTGCAGTTAAATCTGTTCACAGAACAATTCTAAAATTTGACCCTAGGCTATTTCCATCAGAGATTTCTGGTCATGAAAGTAAGTAAGTTGAAAGAAAACAAGGAGTAATTTTGGTGAATGCATCTCAAGGTAGCGACCTCCATCTTATAGCATGCCATTCTCTGATTGTTCAGACAAGAATGAAATGCCCCTACCCTTGAAAAATCCTTTATCTGCTCTCTCTGTAGCACTTTGCCATGTCACTTAAATATTGTGTTAATAATATTTGAAACATTAGTTTAAATGATTAGTTCAATAAGTCATCCAAATTATCGTCCAAATTACAAAACCAGTAGAGCCTATTAAAGCAAAGTTGTTTTCATTATACGTAAAAAGTTATTGGGATAAGATACAAACACTGGGAACCATATTGTATGTTTCCACAAACTTGGTCAAACTGAGGGCTGGCATTTCTAGGATGGAATGTTGGAACTCAAAGGAGGTGGAGATATACTAGCCACAGACAGAATTCTCCAAATTCTACGAAAGAGCACCAAGCCACACTGCTGCTGTATGTGTCTCACAGCAAAAACTAAAGACTCTAGTTGGTTCAACCAATTGTAGTACAGTATATAGGAATAGAGTACTATTTGTTTAAGGTGTTTGTAAGCACACTAGTGGTGTTCACTGTTTTCTATATTTTAGAAACTATCACAAATCACTCAGAGCAGCAGTAGGCATTAAGCAAGCCTTGTATTTTTACATATAGTTGATAAACATTTTATTAGGGAACAGGGTTGCCAACCCTCCTGGATTGGCTGGGAGTCTCCCGTAATCGAGCTTGATCTCCCTGAGGCTCTCTGGGAGATTTTAGGCAGCTGAAAGTCCGGCGGCACAGTGGGGCTAAGGCAGACTCCCTACCTGCCCTGGCTTCACTCGGCTCCCAGAAGTGGCCAGCAAGTCCTTCTAGCTCCTTGGCAGAGAGGTGGCCAGGGTCTCTGCGCACTGCCCTCACCCCGCATGCTGACTTCGCAGCTCCCATTGGCCAAGAACCGTGGCCAATGGGAGCTGCGGGGGTGGTGCTTGCGGGCAGGGGCAACATGTGGAGACCCCCTGGCCGCCCACGAGCCTAGAGCTGGCAATGCTGGCCGCCTGAGGTAAGCACGGCCTGGCTGGAGCCTGCACCCCCTCCTGCATGCATCTCAACCTCCTGTCCCAGCCCTGAGCACCCTCCCGCACCCAAACTCCCTTCTAGAGACCACACTTCCTCCTGCACCCCAACCCATAGGCTCTGACTTCCCCTTTTTCCTGAGGGTGCTTGACACTCCTCTACCCTCAGCCACGCCCCCACTCCACCCTTTCCATGAGGCCCTGCCCCACCTCTTCCCACCTCTGCCCCTCCCCCATTCCAACCCCTTCTTCAAAGTCCCCAACCCAACTCCGCCCCCTCCCTGCCTCTATTCCAACCTCTTCCCCAAATCCCTGCCCTCGACCCACCTCCTCCCCTGAGCGTGCCACATTCCCGCTCCTCTCCCCCCACCCCCCTGAGTGGAGGAGGGGAGGAGGGCGGGGAGAGCTTGGCTGCCAGTGAGTGCTTTTTCCCCATGGAAAGTTGACACTTATGGCCCAACCCTCTGCCCCAGGTTCAGCCCGGAGTCCCCTCCCACACTCTGAGCCCCTAGGCCCCACCCCCCAGTCCAGAGCCCACATCCCCTCCCGCACCCAACCCCTTGCCCCAGCCCAGTGAAAGTGAGTGAGGCGTGGGAGAGCAAGCGACGGAGGGAGAGGGGATGGACTGAGCACGGGCAGGGCCTTGGAGAAGGGGTGGGGCCTCAGGAAGACGCAGGGCAAGGGTGTTTGGGTTTGTGGCATTAGACATTTGGCAACCCTATTAGGGAACCAAGTGTGCCCAAGAAGTGTCTTCATATAATTGTAGTTGTGTAATGACCAAAAAACATACAACCCTAATAATAGAAGTTTTTACATCCATAACACAAAGTTAGATCCAAATTATATTCATAATACAAAGTTTTGTATCTGTACCTGCAGATTCCTGGGGAGTATACAACCAGGAATCTGCAGGTGTATATTGCACACCGAAGTCACAGGATGTAAATATCCTTGCCTGAGTGGTCAGATAAATGGTTTTCTGACCTCACCAAATAGGGCTGAAGAGGAAGTAGAAAAGTTCACTAGCTAGCAGAGTCTAGCCCCTGGGCCTCAGACAACTTAATAGTGACCAATTCAGCCCTTGAAGAAAAATACACTTTCCTATTTTAGTGATCTTGGCAGTACCTCCGACCGCAAAGATTCAAAACTCTTAAGTAAGGCCCCCATATAAATACGATATTTAAAAAAAGTCATGAGATTTTAAAAATAAGCTGTGGGTTATTTTTATTTGCCTTTTGGTGTTTGAGTCTGTAGGAGTCATGCTTTTAAACTTTTCCCCACAACCATGAAGACTAGAAACTTTCATTAAAAAGAACTGAGATTATCAGGTAACAACATAACTCCAGGAGCTAAGGTTTGAAGAAAAATACTAAAATATTGAGATATGATAAAACTGAACAACTTAGCAGCATTGTATTTGCAGTATAACAATAGAGGTACATCAGCACAAACCCCTCACGTAGACATCCTACATCAGGCTTACTGCTGTGCTGCTTACTCCAGTAAAGCTAGCTTTACATTACTGCAGCATGTTTACACTAGGGGGAAACTACTGTACAGGCGAAAGCTTCTCCAATGGCAGAAAGATCCTTATTCAGGAAGGTGACCAATGCTTTCAGTCAGATTTCCTCAAGAAGAAGAAGAGGCAGAAACAGAAATTCAAACTAGCTATAAGGGGATAGGTGGGCTGGATCCATAGCATTTAAACCTGTTCACCAAGGTCAGAATTTTCATAAGGGCTCAGTTTCTATTTAGTACTGAACATTCTGTGGCACTTATGACAAGATTTTCTACTGGGAATGAAGCACTTCTGAAAAATCGGACCCCAGTTGTAAGTGCCAAGCCCTTTAAAATCTAATCCTAGGTTCTCCCTTTCTCCAAAACAAAGAACTCTGGGTGTGCAAGTCTGGGGTGTTTGCTGATGCTCCTACCCAGCTGATCTATCATTAATAACACCATAATCCACAGATATGTGACTAATTGACCTACCACCAAAGCACAAAAAACAGTTTGAAAACCAGATAGAAAGGTGAGACACACACATCCAGAGCAGTCATGCCTCCTCATTGGCCTCCAGCCCTCCATCTACTAATGCATCTCAGCGACAGTCTGCATGGGAAACTTTTGCCAGGTTTTTGACATATGTAGTTATTCTGGTATAATGGCGATGGACAGTTGTGACGATGTGGTTCTGGCGGGACCCAACTGAGAGTGCCAATTTAGGACCAATTGCTCAAACAGGGCAGTCACAGCCCAAGGTTGGGGTTTTTCTACCTCTAAGGCAAACCAAACCAGCCAGACAAAAATGACTTCGGTTTCACCCCACTGGCTAACTACAAGTCACACAAGCAATTTCCTTAGACACTCCAGTCTCCCAGTATCACCACCAGTGCCACCCATCCTGGGGATGACTGGTTATGAAAACCAACACCTCAGTAAAAGAAAAAGGTTCTCTCGATCCCAAAGGACCAAGCCCCAGATCCAGGTCAATATACACATCAGATCTTACCCACAAATCACGCTGTTGCCAATCCTTTAGAATCTAAAATCTAAAGGTTTATTCATAAAAGGAAAACGATAGAGATGAGAGCTAGAGTTGGTTAAATGGAATCAATTACATACAGTAATGGCAAAGTTCTTAGTTCAGGCTTGTAGCAGTGATGGAGTAAACTGCATGTTCAAATAAAGTCTCTGGAGAACATCCCCAGCGGGGATGGGTCATTCAGTCCTTTGTGCAGAGCTTCTGTTTGTAGCAAAGTCCTTCCAGAGGTAAGAAGCAGGATTGAAGACAAAACCGAGATGAGGCCTCCGCCTTATATAGGCTTTTCCAGGTGTAAGAACACTCCTTTGTTCCTGCTGTGGAAAGTTACAGCAAAATGGAGTTTGCAGTCACATGGGCCAGTTTCTGCACACCCTGCTGAGTCACAGGGCGTAACTGCCTTCTCTCGATGGGACAATTGTGTAGGTGATGGTCCTTAATGGGCCATCAAGCAAGCTAAACAGAGCTGACACCAACTTGTCTGGGATCTTTCCCAGTAACACAACACAAGTTTGAAATACAGACAGCATACAGCCAATATTCATACCTTCAACTACCAAAATGATACAGACATACAGACCGCATAATCATAACCAGTAATCCATAACCTGGTCTTAGACATCTTATATGACCCCCTTTACATAAGATTTGGTGCCACTACAGAACCTTGGTTGCAAACCATGTTCTATATAGTCCCAGTTTATATCAATAACGTCACAGAGCAGTCATGCCTCCTCATTGGCCTCCAGCCCTCCATCTACTAATACATCTTAGGGTACGTCTACACTACAGCATAATTTCGAATTAACTAAAACCGGTTTTATAATACCGATATTATAAAGTCGATTTTATGCGTCCACACTAGGGCACATTAATTCGGCGGTGTGCGTCCGTGGTCCTAGGCTACCATTGATTTCTGGAGCGTTGCACTGTGGGTAGCTATCCCATAGTTCCCGCAGTCTTCCCTGACCCTCAGAATTCTGGGTTACTACCCCAGTGCCTGATGGGGCAAAAATCATTGTCGGGGGGGTTCTGGGTACAGCCTCACCCCTCTCTTCCTGAAAGCAGCAGACAGCCATTTCGCGCCTTTTTTTACTGGGTGAACTGAGCAAACGCCATAGCACAGCAAGCATGGACCCTGCTCGGCTCAGTAGCGCGATCGTGGACGTTGTAAACACCTCACGCATTCTCGTGCTGTCTATGGTGAACCATGAACTGCAAATGCAGGAGAGGAGGAGGCAGCTACGGCAGCGCGGCGACGAGAGTGATGAGGACCTGGACACTGATTTCTCCCTAACCACGGGTCCCCGTGCTTTGGAGCTCCTGATGGTAATGGGGGAGGTTCTACCCATTGATTGCCGATTTTGGGCCCAGGAAACAAGCACAGACTGGTGGGACCACATAGTTTTGGAGGTGTGGGATGATTCGCAGTGGCTGCGGAACTTTCGCATTCGTAAGAGCACTTTCTTTGAACTTTGTGACTTGCTTTCCCCTGCCCTGAAACGCCATAATACCAGGATGAGAGCAGCCCTCACAGTGGAGAAGCGAGTGGCAATAGCCCTCTGGAAGCTTGCAACGCCAGACAGCTACCGGTCAGTCGGGAATCAATTTGGAGTGGGAAAATCTACTGTGGGGGCTGCTGTGTTGCAAGTAGCCAAAGCAATCATTAAGCTGCTGCTACAAAAGGTTGTGACTCTGGGAAACGTGCAGGTCATAGTGGATGGCTTTGCTGCAATGGGATTCCCTAACTGTGGGGGGGCCATAAATGGAATCCATATCCCTATCTTGGCACCGGAGCACCAGGGCACCCAGTACATAAACCGCAAGGGGTACTTTTCAATGGTGCTGCAAGCACTGGTGGATCACAAGGGACATTTCACCAACATCCACGTGGGATGGCCAGGAAGGGTTCATGACGCTCGCGTCTTCAGAAACACTGCTCTGTTTAAACGGCTGCTGCAAGGGACTTACTTCCCAGACCAGAAAATAACAGTTGGGGATGTTGAAATGCCTGTCGTTATCCTGGGGGACCCAGCCTACCCCTTGATGCCATGGCTCATGAAGTCATACACAGGCAGCCTGGACAGTGGTCAGGAGCTGTTCAACTACAGGCTGAGCAAGTGCAGAATGGTGGTAGAATCTGCATTTGGCCATTTAAAGGCTCACTGGAGAACGTTACTCACTCGCTCAGACCTCAGCCAAACCAATGTCCCCTTTGTTATTGCTGCTTGCTGTGTGCTCCACAATCTCTGTGAGAGTAAGCGGGAGACCTTTATGGCGGGGTGGGAGGCTGAGACAAATCACCTGGCCGTTGATTACGCGCAACCAGACACCAGGGCGATTAGAAGAGCACACCAGGAAGCGGTGCGCATCAGAGAAGCCTTGAAAACGAGTTTCATCACGGGCCAGGGTACGGTCTGACTGCTGTGTTTGTTTCTCCTTCATGAACCTCCCCCCTTTATTGACTCCTCCTGCAAGCAACCCACCCTCCCCCATTACAGCTTGCTTATGGAAATAAAGTTACTATCATTTAAAAAGCTTGTATTCTTTATTAAAAGTCATTCCCTGTAAGCAACCCACCCTCCCACTTCGTTTAAAAAGCATGTAATTATAAAAAGAGGCAGAGAATTAACAAGGTATCCCAGGAGTGGTTTGGGAGGAGGATAGGAGGGAAGAAAAAGGCCATTAAGGACATTTCAGTGTAATCACAGCCTTTTGGTTGGACTGTCCATGGAGGTGGAGTGGGCGGGTGCAGAAAGCCTTCCCCCACGTGTTCTTACACGTCTGGGTGTGGAAGATATGGAACATGGTGAGTACTGAGGGTGGTTAAACATGGGCTGGAGCGGCAGTCTTTGACCCCGCTACTCTTCCTGAAGATCCACCAGACATCGGAGGATGTCAGTTTGATCACGCAGCAGCTCCAGCGTTGCATCCCGCCACCGCTGATCTTCCTGCCTACACCTCTGATCTTCCTGCCGCCACATCTCATCTCGAGCATCTCTCCTATCCTCACGTTGGTCCCTCCTGTCCTCACGTTCACTGGCATCTTTCCTGTACTTTACTACCACGTCCTTCCACTCCCCCAGATGAGCTCTTTCATTGCGGGTTACTGCCATGATTTCTGTGAACATTTCATCTCGTGTCCTCTTCTTCCTCCACCTTATCTGAGCTAGCCTTCGGGATGGAGTAGGGAGGCTTGAAAAATTTGCAGCTGCATGAGTGGGGGAAAATAGTGATAGAAGGATTATAAAAGATACATTTCATAGAACAATGGTTATACTCTTTCACAGTGAACTACACTATTCACCTTACATAGCACATGTGATTTCACTACAAGGTCGCATTTGGATTCTTTTAGTATTTAGTGCCTGTGGCTGTGGTGTAACAGATCAACACAGACGCAGGTCCGGGTATCACAATTCAGCTTGCATGCGGTCATGGTAAGGCATACAGCTTCTCCCTGTGCTGCTGCTTTTACAAGGAGCAGCAGACGCCATACCCTACCCCTAAGGGAATTGCTTTACCCCTCCCCACACCGCATGGCTGGTATAATGGCAGATCACTGCTAATCACCCCCCCTTTCTCCTCCCACCCCCCCCCCCATCGCGTGGCTGGTAGCTGGGAAGATTCCTGCTGGCCAAATGCTAAAAAGCTCAGCGCCATTAAGCCCCCTCCCTTCCCCCCGCTTGGCTACCTGCAAGGAAGGATTTCTTTTAAGCAACAGGCAAGCAGCCCAGTAGGAATGGCCAGCTCTGTCCCCTTAATAAAATACATTAATTTAAACCAGGTTACCATGAACGATATCACTCTGCTGAGGATAACGGAACGAGATAAAGAAAGGATGTTTCTTGAATGCCTGCAATCACCGGGACCTTACGCAGCTAGGCTTTGTCATGCAATGATACCCGATTATTTGCTACACACATGGCGTGGTAAAGTGTCCTACCATGGTGGACGGAACAAGCCTGCCTTGCCCAGAAACCTCCAGGAGCGCTTCATGGAGATGTCCCTGGAGGATTTCCGCTCCATCCCCAGACATGTTAACAAACTGTTCCAGTAACTTTAATGCCTGCTAGTGCATGCCAAGCCCTCATGGCAAATCAATCATTAAAAAACGCTTGCTTTTAAACTATGTTTTATATTTACAAAGGTACACTCACCAGAGATCCCTTCCATGGCTTCGCTGTCTGGGCTAGTGGCTTGGGAGGGCAGGGACGGTAAATCCGTCTGGGTCACAAAAAGCTCCTGACTGTTGGGGAGAATGGAGTGCTGTGTGGTCTCTGCAAGCTCTTCCTCCTCGTCATCTTCCCCCTCCGCTGAATCCTCATCCATGGTTGAGATTATAACCCTCACCTCGGAATTCACGGACAAAGGGGGGGGGGGAACTGGTGGCACAGCCCCCTAAAACTGTATGCAGCTCAGCGTAGAAGCGGCATGTTTTTGGCCCTGATCCGGATCTGCAGTTTGCTGCTTTGGTTTTCTGGTAGGCTTGTCTGAGCTCCTTGACTTTCACTCCGCACTGCACTGAGTCCCTGGTGTGGCCTCTCTCCCTCATGGTATAGGAAATTTTTTCAAAAGTTTTTTCATTTCGTCTTTTGGAACGCAGTTCTGATAGCACTGAATCCTCTCCCCATATAGCAATAAGATTCAGTACCTCTCGTGCAGTCCATGCGGGTGCTCTTTTTCTATTCTCAGGAGACTGCATTGTTATCTGTGCTGATGAGCTCTGCATGGTCACCTGTGCTGATGATAGCTCCACGCCGGCCAAACAGGAAATGCAATTCAAAAGTTCGCGGGGCTTTTCCTGTATACCTAGCCAGTGCATTACAGTTCAGTTACCTGTCCAGAGCGGCAACTGGTGCACTGTGGGATACCGCCTGGAGGCCAATAACTTCGATTTCCGTCCACACTAACCCTAAATCGATACAGTAATATCGATTTTAACGTTACTCCTCTCGTTGGGGAGGAGTACAGAAATCGATTTTAAGAGCCCTTAAAATCGATTTAAAGTGCATTGTAGTGTGGACGGGTACAGCATTAAATCGATTTAACGCTGTTTAAATCGATTTAACTGCGTAGTGTGGACCAGGCCTCAGCGACTGTCTGCATGGGAAACTTTTGCCAGGTTTTTGACATATGTAGTTATTCTGGTATAATGGCGATGGACAGTCCAATTTCATATGAGTGGCTTTTTGTGGTATGGCTTAAACCTCTGACAATTTAAAATAAACTGAAAAAATAACTCACCCAACACTTTTATACTTAAGGCTTGGAAGGCCTAGATTTTTATTGGTATATGTCAGTAAACATGATTTCACCATACACACACAAATTGATGAAAAAAAATTCCATTGATAATAACAAAAAATTACTGATAAAAATGTAAGAAAAATGTTGTTTAAGAACCTATTAGAGTTTGATTTAAGGATATTTACTTTGTATATTTTGTAAGTGATATTGACAATTTGTTTTTAGTTATAAAGCTTTACATTTTTAAATCTCAACATTTATTGCCATTAAACAATTGTTGTCTAACTTCCCCATTGTGGGAAATTAGCGGGGAGGTCAAACAACTTTGAAAATTTAAATAGATAAAAATATCTAAACACCTATTTAATCATTTAAATTATAAAACAATTAAAATATAATTCTGCCAAGCCTACTTACACTGGAATAAGTGTGTACCTGGGTGGAGTTTACAGATATAACAATATGGGTTTAAATTCACTTTCCCATGTAGACAAGTCCCACATTTTCAACCAAACTCTGGTAATAAAAACAAATAAACAAACACTCATGTGACAAGCAGCCAGCCACACTAATAATGAAATAGGACATCTCCCCTGCTCCAGAAACTGTCCAACATACAGTTTACCTGACTAGTTCCAAGGCTGCAAAGATGATTAATCAAGCTAATATTGCACAAACAACTGCTGATTGTTCTTGATTATGACTCTCCTTTGTGCTGGAATCTTCACTGTCATCTTAAATGCTTCTTAGCTATTTACATTCCTTCATCTAGGGGCTTCCTGAAACGCTCTCTCGGAACTTCAGTGAGTCCTGAACATTGTGAACATGCTATTTCTCTGACCCGACCATCAGGATCTTAACCAGAGATGGGTCCGAAGTATAACTCACAATCCAGAAACCACCCTGGGAGAGGAATTCATGGAAATTTTCATTTCACTTGTATCCAAACTTGTGGGATCAAGCCACCTATAATCTTTGAGGTTTCCTGATCCACTTGTTTTTGGTGTTTAAAGTCCATGCATAGGCTTCTTTCTATTTACTTTCCCATCCAGGTCTCCTTGCAGTATTTGTTTGTGTGTTGGGGGGCAGACTTTTAAAATTGTGTAACCTTATCTATTGCAAACTCTGCTCTAGTGGATACTTCCCCTCCTCATAAAACTTTGTAAACCTTAGTTCCTTTTAGTGCTGTTTACTCTGTGACCACTTCTTACATCCAACTCTTAAAGGGAGGTGTGACTAGAATGGCTACTGGCTCATTGTTCCCCTTTGGAAAGACAGCAGTAGCTTTTAAAGATGTGATGATATTAAGTTTTGTCAGTTAGAACTGGGCTACAATGATCATATTCCTATGTCCAGAATTCTGAAAATATGTTTAATCTTTATAAAGAATTATTCTATTTATTATATAAGCACAAACTGTGATTTTTGTAGTAGGGAAATAACACAAAGATCATAGAGTTAAAAAAATATGTAAGTCATTTTAAATAACAATAATTAATGTGGTTTTCACTGTCATTCTGGATTGTAAGTTTGTGTCAGGCCCATCTCATCACAGTGATTTATAAAAGACAGACAGCACTATTGAAATGCAACCACCTCTGGAATGGCTGTCAGCACTCAACGACTGGCAAAAAAACACGCTACACAACTGAGAGAGGTGGAAACATTTTGACAAAGGACATTTCCATGAACTGTGATGAGCTCTTTAATTCACAAAAATAAGACAGGACCTTGGTTATTTATTGATTTTGTTTTTAAATGAACCCTAACTCAAATCAGCTCTCCTATAGGATACTGTAAACTATTTTGCAGGTTGAAAGAAAATAGCAGCTGTACGCAAAAGACTCATTCAGTAAAAATTAATGGATCATGGATGATTAACTAAAAACCATGATAAGTAACAAGGGTTTCACTAGCCACCAGTCTTGTATGTATTAAACAGAGGAATTTTTTAGCATGTCACACAACAACCCCCACCCCCAAAAAGCAAACAAACTCTACTTAAAGCTTGTCTATTTATTACACACAGTTTAATCTTCCAGTTTCTTTCACTCAGTCCTGCTAAATGCTATTTCCCTTCCCTCCTGAGGGCCAATATGGCTTCGAACATCACATTTAACAACAAAAACCATACAGTGTATGTGCAGATAAGCCTTTAATAGATCAAGAATCAACTAGTTCCTGCAAGCATGAAGCTTGTTTTACATAGTGGTCAGTTTGTAAATATATTTAAAAACAGAAGTTGCATAAACGTATGTTCTTCCAATTTCCCTGTAGAAGGCTTAAGATCAGGTAGCACATCTTTTCTAACATCAGTCTCTTATTCCCTTCCTGTGTTGCTCAAATTGCTTTATTTAACTTTGCAAACAAATGCTGCTTTACCAAAAAAAAAAGAAGCTGTAATTCTCTATCAGAATTGGAAGATGCTGTTAAAAGGGAAGGCAGGGAAAGGAAGCTGCAAAAACAGCCTCACAATATAGAGCAGACTGCCGCCAAACCAGAAATAAACAGCAATGCAAAATGGTCACATTATAAAGGACCACAGCTGCCCCATTTCTAGCACAGGTCAGAAAACAGTATCTGAGACAGAAGTTGAGGAAATCAAAACAAAAATCCTTTTTTGATCGTCAAATTTTCATTTTTGTCTATGTTTTCTAACCATATTCTATCCATTACTGCTATGAACCTGTTGTAATACATTTTGCAACATGTATATGCATTCTGTTGCTTATTAAGGATTTATATAACTGCTTATCAGATTTACTCATTGACTCTGATCTGTTTCAAATATGTTTCTATTCTAATTAGAAACACGATTATAATATAAATACTCCTTACCCCTTCTTTGCTTGTGGTTCCACCCAGCTGAACTCTTATAAGAACCAAAAAAACCAAGCTACTCCAGGCTGGTTAAAGCTCTTTAGTCTTTGACACTCCCTCAGAAGTTACATACTAAACCTACTGTCCAATCACCTGCATGTTCTCTTAAACATCACATGGTGCTACACAGCTGGATTGGTGCAACTGTTTCAAACCACCAGCCAGCTCATGAAATAACCATGACAACCACCACCCTATGAATATCTTATAGAAAAAAATCTAGACAGAGAGGGGTGGTGGAACAATTTGTGTAGTGGGGGGGGGGACTGCTGAGAGCCATTGAAACAAACCGTAAACCCTATCCCAGCAGCACCCCAGTACTCCTAGTTCTAGAACCTATATAGACAGATAAAAAATGAACTATTTGTCTTTTAATCTGAGCACTCTATTAACTTGCAGTCTTAAGGTTAGTTCGAAGTAGTGCATTATTGTCTATGCCATTTATGACTTCAGCAGAGCTCTTTGACTGTGCATTGTGGTGCAAGAGTTTAAGTTAATGATTACAGGAATAATCCATTTAATTTTTGAAGTCATCATACTTTGTGCATCTATAGCACCTTCCATCTGAGACTCTCAGTGTGATTCACAAAAATAAAAAAAGTCTAACAAGATACTTTATAGGGACAGTCCAAATATTTGAGGCTTTTTCTTATATAGAAGCCTATGCACATAATCACTCAGTTGTGCAGCATCCTGTGTGCTAATTGGTTGTTGCCGTCCACCCTAGAACTGGCTGCATTTAAGTGTTGCAACTTTTGCAATTGTAGCATGAGCCCTGCGCTATTTGGTGTTTTTCTTAAAATCACAGCTTCTGGATTAATGTGATTGCATGAGATTCTCAGCTTTCATTAAAAATTCTAGTAAATTTCTAGCCTTCAAAGTTGCAGAGAAAAGTCTGAAAATGTGGTCTGGAGAGTTTTCAGCCTCAGAAGGCAAATATGAAGATCTCCAAATTATTTATTTTAAAAATCTTATGATTTTTACAGCAATCTGATTATTTTGGAGGCACAATTCATGATTTTTTAGTGCTTGGGTTTGGCAACACTATTTGTATGTAATTTATAAAGAGCCTTCAGATTCTTTGGAATGGATACCATCATATAAATATAAAATATTTTTAAAATAATGTTCATATTGCTATTATTATTGTTGTTGTTATTACAGTAACATGTATGGGTTCCAACTGAGATTGGGGCCCCAGTGTGCTAGGGGCTGTACAAACACAGAGAGAACGTCCCTGCCTCAAAGAGTTTAGATCAGAATCTAAATTGACAAAAGAGAGAGGAAACAGAAGTGAAGTGACTTCAAAAGTCACGTAACAAGTGAGAGGCAGAGTCAATTAGAACTGACTCCCTCTCTAGTGTGCTATCTAGTTGACTACAGCACACTGCCTCACTACAATATCCTTGCCACTGCAAACTAAGTTGGGTTCAGAAGTTCACTCAGCTAGGGAACCAGGAAAGATTAACTTCCATATCAAATGAGGGGTGAGATGAAAATATAAACCATACCTAACTATACCATTTTTTCACTGGACTGTAACTATGAAACTAACATAACTTTATAATCAGTCCATACATAGAAAAATCATAGTTTATGCTTCTGAAATAAATAATGATGCTGCTTCCAGATTTGATGGCTGAGCTGATGGCCACTACAATCTTACCATCCATGGAGTTGGCACATTACATACAATGGTCACCTTAAGGACTTGATTCAATGTAATCAGCTGTCAGAGGAAAAAGTTCTAAAAGGTGCAAAGGTTTTAAGAGAAGGAGAGATGTAATAGATGAGACAGCACAATGTAGGGCTTATCTACATGGTGGAGGCAATGCACTCTACAGCGCTCCAAAGATTTCTAAAGCACACTAATGAGTTGCACATTAATTGATCTGTGCAGACCCTGCGGATGCACACAAAAAGTTCCCTAGTGCACTTTAACATACTATGGAACCTTCAGCACACAGCAGCAGAGTCAACACAGGTTAATTAATGCACAACGTTAGTGCATTTTAGAAACCACTCCCCCGAACAATGTATTACCCTACCATGTGGACAAACCCTCAGCATGACCCCCAACTGTGGAAGAGTGGATGCTAATGAGATCTGTGGGGGGTTTGAAAACCTAGAGGGCAATTGGACTGATTAGAAGCAACAAAATTAGTCTGAGCCCAAGCCCTAAAATTTGGGAATCTTGAATTGCCCCCGAAGTCCGGAGTCTTTGGATCTTAGGTTTTGCTTTGAGTCCATCTCTATTAAACAAAACAAAGGACAAGACAATGGAGCAGTGTTGTCAGTGTTCTGGGCTCAGTGGATTCAGGGAGCCCATATGTGAGGGAATTACAATATCTGAGAAATAGTTAATACATGAATAAAGATTCTAGCAGGAGAAGAAGTCACACTCAGGATTTTGGCTGCATTCTTCAGTAATCTGCTATTACACAAACCACTTTAATACCTAATAATTAGTTATGTAAATTGACTGGGTAGGGAAACTTCATAGAGCAAGGTGTGGGATGGGAGTACAATTAAGTTTCATAATACAGAACCCTATTCTATGATTTTCTGAACACCCATATGAACTGCCACTTAACTGAGTAAGAATTGGGCACGTTCAGCACCAATCAGAAGGCACTCAGCCACTGGGTCCTAAATGAAGAAATGGACCCAATCCTGTTCCCACTGAAGTGAAAGTGGACTTCTGTCTTTGATTACAATAGGAGCAGGACTAGACCTAGTTTTATACTCATTCTCCTTCATTTTATTTGTTATAAATGTATGTGTTAGTTGCCACCACTAAAGCATTTAGGTGAAGGGCCGGCTTTAGGCCTATTCCACCAATTCCCCTGAATTGGGCCTGCGCCTAAGAGGGCCCCGCACACAGTGAGAATCCCTTCCCTGGCTAGAGGCGCCTTTTTAATTTTTACTCACCTGGCAGCCCTCTGGGTCTTCGGCGGCACTTTGGTGGCGGGTCCTTCGCTTGCTCTGGGTCTTTGGCGGCACTTAGGTGGCAGGTCCTTCAGTGCGGCCGAAGACCTGGAGTGAGTGAAGGACCTGCCGGCAAAGTTCCGTTAAAAACTCGGAGCACTGCCTGGTGAGTATAAGCCCCAAGTGTTTTTAAAATTTTTTTTTTAAGTCATTCATGCCGGGGCCCCTCCGAAACTGTTCGAATTGGGCCCCGCACTTCCTAAAGCCGGCCCTGTTTAGGTGTCTTACACCTTATATTTTAAACAACAAAACATAAGCTTTTTAAGTTGAAAAGCTCTATTCCAGAACCCTGTGTACACTGAATGAACGGCACAATCCCAAATATTCCATGGATTGGTAGGTCAAGCACAAGCTTGCTTGTTTTAAAGGCGCCCCCTAAAATAGTTTAGACCCAAAGCTGTTTTTAAAAAGTTTTACTAAAACCTACTATTAATACAAATGTTTTCATGAACACTCCCTCCCCTCCCGATTCAATTTGCTTGGATTCCTTTGCGGTGTTCATTGCAACCTGCTGCTAGGCCTTCAGAGCTGGAAACTGACGCGAGCAGCCGGGGAACAGAAACCCGACAAGGATAGGGCCCCTTGGAGGCTGTGCTGAAGGGTCTCGCCTCAGTGCCTGGCACCCAGGGGCGGCTCTACACATTTCGCCGCCCCAAGCACGGCGGCATGGCGCGAGGCGCGCTCTGCCGGTCCCGCAGGCTCCACCCACCCCGCGGCATGCCGCCCCAAGCAGGCGCTTGGCCTGCTGGCACCCAGCCCGAGCTCGGCTCTGGGAGAGGAGGGACGGCAGGAAGTAAAACAATGTCAGCCGCGCCGGAAGCGCTTAGCAGTGCAGTTTGTTGCTGGGGGCCGGGCGGGAGCTGCTTTGCGTGCAAGCAGCTGCAGGGGAGGAGCGGCGTCCCGGGCGGAGCGGCAGCCATGGGCAGGACCGTGACAGTGGCTACCTGTGCCCTCAACCAGTGGGCGCTAGATTTTGATGGCAATTTGGCAAGGATTTTAAAAAGCAAGTGGGGGCACGTTAGGGGAAAGGCTTCAGCCGTCACCTAGCGGGGAGGCGGTGATTCCCTGGCTTCGGGGAGGGAGATTTCTCTCAACATCTTGGGACTGCAAGTGCAGGGGGGGGGGTGACTAGAGAACTGAGCCCCAGGCAGGCGGTCCATGAACTCCGGAGCCCCACTAGTGTCCAGCTAAACTCAGTGCAGAGGGTGATGTTATTGCCCTGATTGAATTAAAATGTGGGTTTTTTTTGAGCTGGAGTGGGTCAGCTGACAGGACAATTTTAGCCTTTTAAAGTCCCTAGTGTAGCTCCCTGTGTCTCTTCCCTGGCATGGGAAAGTGATACCAAGAGCTGCTCTGGGGACCTGGAAAGCCTGTATTGTCCTGCCAGCTGACCCACTCTGGAACAAAGGTAGAATCCGAAGAAAGGAGGGAGGTTCTGCTTGGAAGGAGAAAAGTGAAGATTAAAGCCCAATCCCTTCCTGAAGAGAGGAGAAAGAACCCTTTCTGAGCAGCTCAGAGATTACCTCTCTGATGCCCTCCTGTGTGACAGGGCACAGAGAGGGAGCTGAAGCTCTCAGTGGTCAAGCTAGCATCAGTGTTTGCACAGTAGATTTTTAGCCTCGCTTTTCCAGGAGGTGAACTGTTTTGTGAGGCCTGTTTTCTGGTTCTCACAGTATGTGCTAGTTGTGTGGAGGAGCTGCTGCAGCCTCAGGTATGTAGCAAGCACTGAACTGAACCCCTGCCTTAGTTTGTACAGCCCTTTCTGATCCATTTCATTATATATTAGCTTCCCTTATGATAAGGCTCTAATGGCTAGATTTTCAAAAGAGCTCTGCTCCCAATTAGGTATATAAATGAAGTGGTTATTGCAAAGCTCTTTTGAAAATCTGCCCATTTTGTTAAGGTGCTAGATGGAAACTGAGCCCTTCTTTAAAATATGACTACATAAACTTGAGCCAAAAAGTATAGTGACACTTCAAAAGGACTAAAACGGGTAGGCAACCTGTGGCACTGGTGCCGAAGGCGGCACACGAGCTGATTTTCAGTGGCACTCACACTGCCTGGGTCCTGGCCACCGGTCTGGGGGGCTCTGCATTTTAATTTAATTTTAAATGAAGCTTCTTAAACATTTTAAAAACCTTATTTACCTTACATACAACAATAGTTTAGTTATATATTATAGATTTATAGAAAGAGACCTTCTAAAAACGTTAAAATGTATGACTGGCACGCGAAACCTTAAATTAGAGTGAATAAATGAAGACTCGGCACACCACTTCTGAAAGGTTGCAGATCCCTGGACTAAAAGATTACTGGATGACACTGTTACATGGATGGAGACTAATAAAACAAACCTGGGACTGTATGTCCAATGCTGGGCTCCCCTATGCACACTGGCAGGTTAGATTACCATTTTCTGTCTAGAATGGACTCATCTTTTATCCTTCCCCTCCCACCCCCCTCCGGCCATTTTATAGGTATTGAAATAGCAAAATACAAAGGAGCAAGATACAGACTTGGACCGGAGCTTGAAATTTGGTGAGACCATCTTAATTACTGTATATTGGGTATCTTTTCAAGGAGGAGAAGTGTATATTGCTCATCAACAGAATAACTGAACAATGAATGGTCAAGAACAAATTGTAATGCAGAATACTCTGTGTAATATTATGCAAATTGCAGTGTAAACCCCAGGACTGGCTATATGAGCAAAAATGTGTTAATGGTAGCGAAGGGTGCAGGATTGGGTCCTTCGTTTTGCAACTCCCAGTGGCATCAATTATTAAGTTTATTATAATGAAAATTCCAGATGGTAAATGTAATGTTCAATTCTATCGTTTAAACTATGTTATTTTTTGTTAAAAAGAATACTTCAACAACAATACTGTAGAATTTTAAATGCTGTCAATTTAAATGGGTAAACTATATGTAGTTTCTTTGTGCTCTGTGTAATTGCCATATGTTTGGGATGTTGTTTTTATCTTAAGTGACAGTGGCTTCTTGTGTCTAATTCTGATCTCATCTGAATTTTTTGCCTGGTATCTTTTTGTACACAGTGGCTATGGCTGTTCAGATCACTATTATGAATCTGATACGCTGTTACATTCATTTGAAGTTCTGGCAAAGCTTTTGGAATCTCCTGCCACTCAAGACATCATCTGTGATGTGGGAATGTAAGTGTTGTGTAATTATTGTGAAGGGGTAGCTGCCTTGGAAAAAGGTGACCTGGCTGTCTGAGCAGACACTACTGGATAGCAAGGACTCTAGAGTTACAGTGGCCAAGCTGTAGCATTGCAGCTGTAGCATAGACAATACAACAGCAAAAAGGGGTTTTCAGTTGCTTTAGTAAATCCACTCCATCAAGAGGTGGTAGCTTGGTCAATGGAAGGGTGTACAGTGAGGGTTAGGTTTATCTAACTACATTGAATGGGATGTGAAATGTTTCAATAGTGCCTTAATGACTTAGACTCCTAAGCCCCACTTTGAAAAGTGATTTAGGCTTACAAATGCCTAAGTTGTTTTAAAAATTGGACTTGGGCTTCTGAGTCATAAAGGCGCTTTTGAAAACTTATCCTCCTTATTTAATGTTGTTGTCCAGTACCAGGAGCTTTGCTACTGTGCATGAAGTTTTTACATGGGAAGAGCTGCAGTATGAAAGTGGAAAAAGAACCATTAGAAATGTCTCTTTCTTCTGGATACAAACTGGGTAGTTTCACTGTTTTTAAGTTTGAAAAATAAAAAGCCCAGTTTTTTCTGTTTTAAAGAGATTTGAGTGGAAGGATCACTAGGATTTAGAGCATACTCTTGGGAAACGAAAAGTCTGGGTTCTATTTCTAGGTGATCATGGACTCATTGTGTGATTATATGCAATTTTTTCAACCTTTCTATACCTCAGTTTACCTGTCTGTCCAATGGGATTAATACTTGCATATATCCCAGGAATGTTGAGGCTCTATTTATAAGTATGTGTCAAGGGCTTTATGATCCTAACTAGCTATCACAGTGAAACTACCTTCATGAGTAGAAGCAACCTTACATTGACATTAGGGAAAATGTTTTCAATTATGTGCTGTTCCCTAGTCAGATTTCCTGTATTAGGTTAAGTGGTTCTGAATTGCATCATTTTAAAATTAAATATATAAGATCAGCTTTTCTACTCTGCTGACCCAGCTGGAGGTACCACACAAGTCAAATGAGGCAAAGGATACTAAAATATATATCGCATTTACAGCAGACCTCCTGTAATGTGATAGATGTGTTTTTCAGTAATCACCTTGTTTTATTAAATGAACTTAGCTTCAGGTAACACGAATTTTTTTTTCTTTGTACAGGCCTGTTATGTGCAGAAATGTTCGCTACAACTGTAGAGTGATCTTTTTAAACAAGTATGTATTTCTTATCTAGATAATACCTTTTATAGTCACAGGTTAGGTTAACTTCTTGGTGTATCGTTATCAGTAGAAAGCAAATCATATGGCAACACATTTATATTTAAAGAGACAACACCAGCTTCGTATCTGTTAATTTCAAAGAGATTAGCAATTGTTGTGGACTTTCTATTTACAATCACATCTTATTTTTTAATGTAAACATCAAAAATTCCCACTGCTGTGTGACAGACCTATAAAACCAAGAGAGGAGGCTGAAACAGACAGACTATGCAAGGGGAAACAGTGAAAATGACTGCATATTTGACAGCAATTTGTATACAAAGTAAATATACTGAAAAAATAAATAGAAACTTGGCATTTCTTAATACTCATTTGCCTTTGCTGCAGTGTAAGTACTTAAATCCTCTCCCCTCTCTTTTCTTTTTTTTAAAGGAAAATTCTTCTGATCAGGCCAAAGATGATACTGGCAAATACAGGAAATTACAGGGAACTTCGATGGTTTACCCCATGGAGCAGAGCACGGTGGGTTGTGTACAGCGTACTACTAAAGATGCTAAGAAGCATGGATTTGCCATTGCAGTCACAGCAAAGGGATTGAAATCCCCATTCCAATGCATTATTTCTACTGCAGGTTCAGCAGCAAGGGAGATTCATGTAAGCCACCTAATGGTATCTTTAAATAGGACTAAACTTGTATCCTGTACAGCCGTGCATGGAGGGGAGGCTCTTTACAGAAGATAGAGTCTGCTGCCAATGTGGCAGTGTCCTTCCCCCCATACCGCTTCCCCCGACTGCCTTCAGACCAAGCAGAAACCTTTCCATGAGGTCTAGGGTTGGAAGGGTCCCAGCCTGTTTACAGATCTAAACCCATCTCCAGCTGGGTATCTTCTCTAGATGTTTACAGAAGATTCTACCTCAAGAATAGAGGATGGATTTCTGGCCACCTTGCGGTACGATCCACGTGTATTGATATAATGGTCCCTTCTGACCTTGAACTCTATGAAACATCAGGTTAGCATTGACTATAGCACTGAGTTAAAGCAGAACATTTATTTCTGAGAACTGCTGATTTGTATAATTGTTTTAGGTTTGTGGAGGAATATTTTCTCCCCAGGATGATACAGGAGGTGACAGGACAGGTGAGTTTAAGGAATGTATTTTCTGATCTTGTTTTAGTATCAACTAGACATAACTTAATCAAAAAGAACTTAATGACAGTATAAAACTGGTAGGCCAAATTTGGCTGTCAGTCACAACAGTGCAATTTCAATGGTTTCAGTGACGTTTGAGTTACTTGTGAGAATGAGTGAGTGAATAATTTAGCCTTATTTACTTAAATGTTAATGTTCTGCAGCAAGGCAAGAGGGTCCAAAGTTTGCCCAACAGAGGATCACATTGGCTGCTTACCAGGAGCTTGAGGATCATACCTGAATTTCCCAAAATAGAACAGGTTTTTCTCCTTGCTTCATACACAAGTGCAACAGTTGCATGTTACAGCACGAAGTGCTCCATCTTGATCTAAGTAGACAGCTCTGACTTATTGCCACACCTTTTTGTTAAATCTGAGAGTGACTTCTAGAACTGCATGGGCTACTCCTGTTCTCCAGAATCTTTAATTAAAAAGAGATGGGCCTGAACCAATACCCCAGCTCCTAACACCACTGGAACTCTGGGAAGAACCTGATCTAGATTTTTCAGTTTGGGCCTATCTCCAAGTAAAATCAATTTGAGATTAGAGAATGTGCATTGTGCTTTTGCTTTGATACTAATTTTATGTAGGTCAGTATTTTTCTTTTTTGGGGATTACTTTTTTAACTCCTGTTAGACAAGGCCCCCTGTTAAACATGCATGTCTGTGTTCTCTGTTTTCCTCAGGAAACTGTTCCTTTTGGTGATGCAGTGCTAGCAACCAAAGATACATGCCTAGGGAGTGAAATCTGTGAAGAGCTGTGGGCACCAAATAGGTAAGACAGAGAGATGAATGAAAAATAGGATGAAGCATGTTCTGAAGCTGCTGAAAGGAGAGGTGCCTCTGCAAAGCTCAGTTAATGCTCCTCTATAGAAAAAATCTTTCAGAAAATACCAGCATAACTTGGATTATCAAAACATAACAAGGAGCAAGAAATGCATGCGGTGGGGGGAGGGTGCCTAAGTAAACAAGTCAAAAAAATTTGTTGTCTTTGTGTTACAGTTTCAGTGTTGACAACTCTGTGTGCTCGAGTCACTCCTTGGGATGACAGATCAACTTGAGAGTTTAATTAATCAGTTTATGTACCAGGAGTTTCATTGTACTACAGCAAGGAGTCCTGTAGCACCTTATAGACTAACAGACGTATTGGAGCATGAGCTTCTGTGGGTGAATACCCGCTTCGTCGGATGCACGCATTCACTCACGAAAGCTCATGCTCCAATATGTCTGTTAGTCTATAAGGTGCCACAGGACTCTGCTGCTTTTACAGATCCAGGCTAATACGGCTACCCCTCTGATAATTGTACTACGTGTCTCCCAGGATAATACATATGGAACCAACCTTTCCACTATGGATTTGTGTGTCTTGTGAAGAATTAGGAAAGATACTCGTTGTGACGTTCCAGACTGGTGATCCGCTAGGCCACTCCAATCCTTGACTCTGGGAGCCAGCCTTACCCTGCTCTGCTATGAGAACCCCAACTCCTAGGCTGTTGATGCACAGCCTCTGGCATGTAAGCTGCTCCCAGCTGCTTGCAAGCGAATGACACTAGCCAATATCTCATTAGGAACTGGGGAAACTTTTGGGATGGGGGAGCCTATACAGGAGAGAGAGGCTCCACCTAAACCAAAGTGGAACCAGACTGCTGGCACTAAACATTAACAAGGTTGTAGAGCAGTTTTTAAACTAGGAGATGGGGGAAAGCCGACTGCTGCAGAGGAGCATGTGGATCGGACACAGACTTCTCTTTATCTCCTGATGATAGGGAATCTCCAGGTTATAGTCAGGAACAGAGGACGGAAGAGGATAATGTGAGGGCTGGATCAGATGATAAACAGTCACATAAAAAAGAATCTGGCACATCAGATAAGGGCAGACAAATAAACAGGGACAAATTTTTTGTTTTTTTTTTTAAAGTGCTTGTACGCAAATGCCAGAAGTCTAAATAATAAGATGGGTGAACTAGAGTGCCTTGTGATAAAGGAGGATATTGATATAATAGGCATCACAGAAATCTGGTGGACTGAGGACAATCAATGGGACACAATCATTCCGGGGTACAAAATATATCGGAAGGACAGAACAGGTCGTGCAGGGGAAGGAGTGGCACTATATGTGAAAGAAAATGTAGATTCAAATGAAGTAAAAATCTTAAGCGAATCCATGTTCCATAGAATCTCTGTGGACAGAAATTTCATGCTCTAATAAAAATATAACATTAGGGATCTATTATCAACCACCTGACCAGGACAGTAATAGTGATGATGAAATGCTAAGGGAAATTAGAGAGGCTATCAAAATTAAGAACCCAGTAATAGTGGGGGATTTCAATTATCCCCGTATTGACTGGGAACATTTCTCTTCAGGACAAAATACAGAGATAAAATTAAATGACTGCTTCATGGAGCAGCTGGTACGGGAACCCACAAGGGGAGAGGCAACTCTAGATTTAATCCTGAGTGGAGCGCAGGAGCTGGTCCAAGAAGTAACTATAGCAGAACCGCTTGGAAATAGTGACCATAATACAATAGCATTCAGCATCCCTGTGGGGGGAGGAACACCTTAACAGCCCAACACTGTGGCATTTAATTTCAAAAGAGGGAACTATACAAAAATGAGGGGGTTAGTTAAACAAAAGTTAAAAGGTACAGTGACTAAAGTGAAATGCCTGCAAGTTGCATGGTCCCTTTTTAAAGACACCATAATAGAGGCCCAACTTCAATGTATACCCCAAATTAAGAAACACAGTAAAAGGACTAAAAAAGAGCCACTGTGGCTTAACAACCATGTAAAAGAAGCAGTGAGAGATAAAAAGACTTCCTTTAAAAAGTGGAAGTCAAATCCTAGTGAGGAAAATAGAAAGGAGCACAAACACTGCCAGCTTAAGTGTAAGAGTGTAATAAGAAAAGCCAAAGAGGAGTTTGAAGAACGGCTAGCCAAAAACTCCAAAGGTAGTAACAAAATGTTTTTTTAAGTACATCAGAAGCAGGAAGCCTGCTCAACAACCAGTGGGGCCCCTTGACGATCGAGGTACAAAAGGAGTGCTTAAAGACAATAAAGTCATTGCGGAGAAACTAAATGGATTCTTTGCTTCAGTCTTCATGGCTGAGGATGTTAGGGAGATTCCCAAACCTGAGCCGGCTTTTGTAGGTGACAAATCTGAGGAACTGTTACAGATTGAAGTGTCACAAGATGAGGTTTGGGAATTAATTGATAAACTCAACAGTAACAAGTCACTGGGACCAGATGGCATTCACCCAAGAGTTCTGCAAGAACTCAAATGTGAAGTTGCGGAACTATTAACTAAGATTTGTAACCTGTCCTTTAAATTGGCTTCAGTACCCAATGACGGGAAGTTAGTTAATGTAACGCCAATATTTAAAAAGGGCTTTAGAGGTGATCTTGGCAGTTACAGACCGGTAAGTCTAACGTCGGTACTGGGCAAATTAGTCGAAACAATAGTTAAGAATAAAATTGTCAGACACATGGAAAAACAAACTGTTGAGCAATAGTCAACATGGTTTCTGTAAAGGGAAATTGTGTCTTACTAATCTATTAGAGTTCTTTGAAGGGGTCAACAAACCTGTGGACATACTGTACTTAGATTTCCAGAAAGCCTTGACAAAGTCCATCACCAAAGGCTCTTACGTAAATTAAGGTGTCATGGGATAAAAGGGAAGGTCCTTTCATGGATTGAGAACTGGTTAAAAGACAAGGAACAAAGGGTAGGAATTAATGGTAAATTCTCAGAATGGAGAGGGGTAACTAGTGGTGTTCCCAAGGGGTCAGTCCTAGGACCAATTCTATTCAATTTATTCATAAATGATCTGGAGAAAAGGGTAAACCATGAGGTGGCAAAGTTTGCAGATGATACTAAACTACTCAAGATAGTTAAGACCAAAGCAGATTGTGAAGAACTTCAAAAAGATCTCACAAAACTAAGTGATTGGGCAACAAAATGGCAAATGAAATTTAATGTGGATAAATGTAAAGTAATGCACATTGGAAAAAATAACCCCAACTATGCATGCATACAATATGATGGGGGCTAATTTAGCTACAATGAGTCAGGAAAAAGATCTTGGCGTCATCGTGAATAGTTCTCTGAAGATGTCCACGCAGTCCGCAGAGGCGGTCAAAAAAGCGAACAGGATGTTAGGAATCATTAAAAAGGGGATAGAATATAAGACAGAATATCTTATTGCCCTTATATAAATCCATGGTACTCCCACATCCCGAATACTGTGTACAGATGTGGTCTCCTCACCTCAAAAAAGATATTCCAGCACTAGAAGAGGTTCAGAAAAGGGCAACTAAAATGATTAGGGGTTTGGAGAGGGTCCGATATGAGGAAAGATTAAAGAGACTATGCCTCTTCAGCTTGGAAAAGAGGAGACTAAGGGGGGATATGATAGAGGTATATAAAATCATGAGTGATGTTGAGAAAGTGGATAAGGAAAAGTTATTTACTTATTCCCATAATACAAGAACTAGGGGTCACCACATGAAATTAATAGGTAGCAGGTTTAAAACAAATAAAAGGAATTTCTTCTTCACGCAGCGCACAGTCAACTTGTGGAACTCCTTACCTGAAGAGGTTGTGAAGGCTGGGACTATAATAATATTTAAAAGGGAACTGGATAAATTCATGGTGGCTACGTCCATAAATGGCTATTAGTCAGGAAGGGTAAAGAATGGTGTCCCTAGCCTCTGTTCATCAGAGGATGGAGATGGATGGCAGGAGAGAGATCACTTGATCATTGCCTGTTAGCTTCACTCCTTCTGCGGCACCTGGCATTGACCACTGTCGGTAGACAGATACTGGGCTAGATGGACCTTTGGTATGACCCGGTACGGCTGTTCTTATGTAATACAAAATGCTGTCAGATGCATAAATTAAACAAATAGGAAAAAAAATGTAAATGTTTCTCTAAATGGTTTCATTCTCTTCTAGTCATCCTTTGTTCCTTGTAGCTATAGGAGGTGCAAATTTTTCAAAAATGTGATTGATTGTCCTTTTTATATCAGTATATTTTCATCAATTTCCTATAAAAATAATTTAAAAAAAAATGCAACATGCTCATTTTCTCATCTCCATGTCATATGACTATAGTTGATTTATTTGTTCGTGCTGTGGTGTTTGCTGAGAAGGAGAGAGTGGAGCTACAGACCTTGGAGGAATGCTTTCATTCCCTCAGTGGTAGAAAGATATTCAGATATATGAACAGGTGACTTCCTTTGAATTAGAAGGATGGCATTTGATAATGTAAAAGAGGACGATCAGAGCGAGTGCAAGGATGTTTCGCGCCCTAGGCGAAACTTCCACCTTGCGTCCCCCCTGAGCCCTGTGGCAACTCTCTGCCCCCCTCCGCCCTAAGGAGCCCCTCTGCGGCAGCCCCTTCCCCCTGCAGCAGCTCTCCCCGGCCTGAGGAGCTGGGTGGCAGCTCCCCACCCCTGCTCAACTCTCCTCCACCTCCTTCCTGAGCACGCCATCACCGCTCCACTTCTCCCACCTCCCAGGCTTCCGGCACCAATCAGCTGTTTGGCGCTGCAAGCCTGGGAGGGAGAGAAGCAGAGCAGAGCAGGGCGGTGTGCTCAGGAGAGGAGGCGGAGCAGAGGTGAGCTGGGGCAGGGAGCGATTCCCCTGTGTGCCGCACCCCCCCTTACTTGCTGCAGGCAGCCCTCCCCGCACCCTCCTACCCCAGCTCCCTCCACCTAAATGTTGATGAGGACCGGGGCGGCCAAAGATCCAGCCACCGCGGTTGCCGCCGAAAGTCCCGAAATGCTGCTCCCCAAATGCTAGTGCCCTAGGTCGCCTAATGCGTTTCACTGGCCCTGAGGACGATGAAAGCCCCTCCTTTTCTCTGGAAAACAATCCATCCATGACAAAGGAACAGCGCAATGCAGGGAAATAAATATGATGCTTTAGCAAATATTTTCATTATTTGAACTAACCAAGACATGCATTAAACTGGCAGTGGACTACTCTAGGCATGGCAAAGAGATAAAATTAGTGGCAACTAATGACAAGTGGAAATGCCAGCTGAGTATTGTACTGTCTCTTATTTTTATAGCCCTCATATTGAAATGGGTCTTGATGGGGTGGAGATCTTCACTAATTCATCAGGGAGTCACCATGTGCTGCGGAAAGCTCATACCCGTGTGAATATGGTAAATTCTGCAACAGCAAAGGTAGATCTTTTTAAAGACTAACTCATCTCTTCATTACTTACTCCAGTTTTTCAGAGTAGTCTCCTCTACTCTGATAGGGCATAGTGTTACCTGCCTGTGTTAGTAATTAGGCTTGATGGCATTGGAAAGCGAAATCTGTAATCTTCTTTTCATATATATATATATATATATATATCTACAAAGGAGAGTTAGCAGAATCTTTACACCAGGGTGTATTTAATTAAACCAAACCCCAGGGATGTGAGATCAAAAGAATGGGTGCCTTTGATTCTTCTCTATCTTGGTTGCTTTTACAAACAAACAAACACACAAACAAACAAAAACTATAACAATAAAGAGAGAAAACCACCATTCAAAGTAACTAATTATTTTACTGTTGAAAGCATGAAATGTTGTATCCACTTTATGCAGAAAAAATTGCAACCAATTGTAAATCAATGTAGCTCTAAACAAAATATACATGCATACTGTATGGTGCAAATTTACCAGGATTAACAGCTCATTACTTGGTTATATTCCACTCAGTGAAGGGGAGAGATTTCCTGGCATGAGCACAAGTCTCTGTGGTTCCGTTAAAGCCACAGGCTCCTTTCTGATCTTAATTAAAATGTTCATATTGACATGAGAGCTGAAGAAATATCAATAAATATACCATGAAGGGAAAATAAAGATCTGGGTTTACACTGAAACCTTGAGGCTTTCCCCTGCTGCCTCACCTTATCCCTTTGCCTTCAGAGGTTTATAACTGCAGAGGAGATTAGCAAAATGATAATTTTTTCTAAAGCAAATTATTTAAAAAAGATTAAGATGTTAGGATGTTTTGCGTTTTTTATATCTAAAACTCACCTTATTTTAAAAGAAAAAATATATATTCAGTGATTAGGCAAAAACTGTATCTGTTTTTAATAAAGATGGGATGGAGGAGGAACAAGCCAGTGAATGGCAAGCTAAGCCATGAAAAGTGGTTAGTATGGGTATGATGGTCCCTTCATAATAATTTAACATGCTTTGCTTGCTTAACAATATTTGCTGTGTCCCAAGACATCCAAATATAATTTCTTCCTCACTTTGCCATGCCCTCTATTATAAAGAGTTGTTATTTTTGCAACACCTGCCATCTTGAACTTTGAATTTCAGTTTTAAAGTATAGGCCTCTATTACTTGAACTAAAGGGGCAACTCCATTTGCTGGTAGCAGGCATCTGAGGCAGATGTAACACACTTAGCCAGTGTGTTATATTATTTGTTTTCACAGGGCCCACAAAGTGCTGAGCACTTTTTTCAATCAAAAAGGAAAGAATAGTCCCTAAATTAGTCACAATGTAAAGATGGAGAGTAAACTTGGGAGGGGGCAAAAGAAACCAGTAGTTTGCCTTTTAACATTCCATAGTTTTCAAACTGTTATATTTTGAAAATATATATATATTTTTTTCTTCTTAGAGTGGTGGGATTTACGTCTTAGCCAATCAGAAAGGCTGTGATGGTGATCGTCTGTACTATGATGGTTGTGCCATGATTTCTATGAATGGAGACACTATTGCTCAAGGATCCCAGTTTTCACTGAATGATGTGGTAATAAACTCAGCTGACTGACACTGTGAGATTCATTTCACTCCTTGGTCTCCCTCAGCATGGCATTGCTATTCTTCTCTCAGACCTTGTTGCAAGGTGAAGTCAGTGAGACTGCTTCTACACTGAGGCTTTTCAGAAATTCTCCCACCATTGGTCTAGCACAGGTTCAGTTCTGTTGGTGCTAGGGAGGCTGGATGCCATAATATAGACCAAGCAAGTGCCTTTTTACTAAGTTATCCAACCCTGCTCCAAGGAGGTCTAAATGTCACAGTGGTACAATTGCTTGCCCCCAATCCACACTAGCACTTCTTGTTTTGCCTGCAGTGATGGAACTACAGGACGGGAAGAGTTTCTGAAAATGCTCATATAGATCAGGCCTGGAGGTTTGGATATCAATGTGGAGAGGAGCAGGCCTTGTTGTTTTATATGTGTTTATTTAAGCAATTGGACACAAAGGTGTCAATTAGAGTGTAATTATTATAGGCTCAGTTTTGCAAACTCTTATGCAAACAAGAAACTTGTTAAGCCAGTATGAACTTTCTCATGTAGGGATTGTGGGATAGTCTATTGTCTAGTGCATTCAGGATAAATTGTTCTCATTTAATTCATGTGAGGAATCCTGTTGAAGTCATTGGTCTTACGCTCATGAGTAGATTGAGCAGGAGATATCTACAGTGGAAATGAGTGTATCCCTTTTTAAACAATTCTTTGTCCCGCACATTTGGGTTCGGAAAGGCATTCTGTACCTGTGTCGGATGTCTAATTTTAAATGCCTTTCACCAGGAAGTCTTGGTTGCTACACTGGATTTGGAAGATGTTCGAAGTTATAGGGCAGAAATTTCATGTCGTAACCTAGAGGTAAGAATTCTTCAAATGTGTTAAATTTGTGCTCTTTGAATTTCCGTAAGTTATTGAGTCAACACATCTTCAATTATTGAAAGAGAGACTGTTGAAATACTTTGGTTTCTGCAGTATTCCAGAGGATGTATTATCCGTGAACATGTAATGCATTTAGAGATAAATGCTACATTAAAACTGATGACATCCCAAATTTTCTATTCTATTAATTAGGCAAGCAAAGTGAATTCCTATTCCAGAATAAAAGTGAATTTTGCTCTGTCATGTTCTGATGATATCTGTGTACCTGCATGTGAGCCAATCCAGTGGAGATATCATAGTCCAGAGGAAGAAATCTGGTAGGCATAAATGAGGTGAAATGAATTTACTCAAAATAAAAATATAGTCTGTTGCATACTTTATTGGTAAGGTTAAAAAAATTTGGACACTAAAATTATTTCTTGATGATATGCAAAGTCCTAAAAGGGAAGTGTCTAAACAAAGGAGATCAATAAAGATGGATTTTTAAATATGAAATAGTTCTTATAACTGTTCTGAAATATTTATTAAGGCTGTCAATTAATCACAGTTAACTCATGCGATTATCTCAAAAAATTAATCGTGATTAAAAAAGTTAATTGTGATTAACTGCACTGTTAAATAATAGAATACCAATTGAAATTTATTAAATATTTTTGGATGTTTTTCTACATTTTCAAATGTATTTATTTCAATTACAACATAACAAAGTGCACAGGGCTCACTATATTTTATTTTTATTACAAATATTTGCACTATAAAAATAAAATATTTTTCAACTCACTTCATACAAGTACTGTAGTGCAATCTCTTCATTGTGAAAGTGCAACTTAACAAATGTAGATTTTTTTTGTTACATAACTGCTTCAAAAACAAAACAATGTAAAACTTTAGAGCCTGTAAGTCCACTCAGTCCTATTTCACATTCAGCCAATGGCTAAGACAAACAAGTTTTTTCACATTTACAGGAAATAATTCTGCCTGCTTTTTATTTACAATGTCACCTGAAAGTGAGAACAGACGTTCGCATGGCACTTTTGTAGCTGGCATTGCAAGGTATTTACATGTCAGATATGCTAAACATTCATATGCCCCTTCATGCTTTGACCACTATTTCAAAGGACATGCTTCCATGCTGATGATACACATGGAAAAAAAAAAAGCGTTAATTAGATTTGTGACTGAACTCCTTTGGGGAGAACTGTATGTCTCCTGCTGTGTTTTTCCCACATTTTGCCATGTATTTCATGTGGTAGCAGTCTCTGATGATGACCCAGCATGTTGTTCATTTTAAGAACACTTTCACTGCAGATTTGACAAAATGCAAAGAAGGTACCAATGTGAGATTTATGCAAAGAAGGTTCCAATGTAAAGATAGTTACAGCACTTAACCCAAAGTTTTAAGAATCTGAAGTGCCTTTCAAAATCTGAGAGGGATGAAGTGTGGAGCTTGCTTTCAGAAGTCTTAAAACAGCAACACGCTGATGCGGAAACTACAGAATCCGAACCACCAAAAAAGAAAATCATCCTTCTGCTTGTTGCATCTGACTGAGACAATGAAAATGAACATGCGTCAGTCCATATTGCTTTGGATTGGAATGGTGGTTGAAGCATGAAGGGACATATGAATCTTTAGCACATATGGCTCGTAAATATCTTCTGACACCGGCTACAACAGAGCTATGCAAATACCTGTTTTCACTTTCAGGTGACATTGTAAACAAGAAGTGAGCAGCATTATCTTCTGCAAATGTAAACAGACTTGTTTGAGCGATTGGCTGAACATGAAGTAGGACAGAATGGACTTGTAAAACTTTAGAGCCTACATTATTTTGTTTCTGAATCCAGTTTTTTTGTACGTAATTCTACATTTGTAGGTTCAACTACAGCTTGTAAGGGGGGATTTGAAAAACACATTTTCTTTTGTTTTTTACAGTGCAAATATTTGTAATAAAAATAGCTATAAAGTGAGCACTGTACACTTTGTATTCTGTATTGTAATTGAAATCAATATATTTGAAGATGTAGAAGACATCCAAAATATTTAAACATATAGTATTCTATTATTGTTTAAGTGTGTGATTAATCGCGGTTAATTTTTTAATCTCTTGACAGCCCTAATATTTATATTTTGTAACTTACAGTCTTGGCCCTGCATGCTGGCTTTGGGACTACTTAAGACGCAGTAATCAGGTAAGGACTCTCTTTTCAACATTGTCTTTCTATGTTTTAACCATAAGAATAGTATAGGTAGCTTGCCTCTACCTACATCTCTTTAGAGCAACATTATTCTGTGAGACTTTTCTCTAGTGTCTTCGGTTCAAGCTTAAAGCACTTATTCAAGGTGTGTCTAACTGTTCTCTTCAAATCTATTAGTGCTCAGTACTGCTTTCTTTAAATTCAATAACAAAACTCCCATTGACAAAGGGTTTTTTTGTGTGTGTGGTTTTTTTTGGTAACTTAAGTTGGTGTTCCTGTTTCCTGCAAGCAACATATTTTTAATGGCATGATAAAAACATCCTTTCTTCCCTGTACCTGGAAACAATACACCAGATTCATTGCTGACTTGCACCCTGGCAATCTGACTAAAGTCAATGGAATTGTGTAGGGTAGAAATCAGCACTGAATCTGGCCAGATTGTTTAGGATCTCTCAAGAGAAATCCCTTATAAGAGCTTCATTCATGAATCTGTTTTCTTTGTGCAGTGATGTTGCTGTTGACTTTTTTTCTTTCTTCTGCTTGGTTTTGGGCCCTCTTTTCATCATGCGTATCTCTATGCCGTACATCACACAAGTGCTGAATTCTGATGCTTGTATTCTTACCAGTTCTGGGCTTGCTTCTGCACCCATTGAAGTCCAGTAGAAAACTCATATTGACTTCTGTGGGAGTAAGACTGAGCCCATTATGGCTATTATTGGGAGAGGCGTATTACTCATGTTTCCTCTGTAACATGAAAATGGAGGTGACCATCATGTAAACTATTGATGAATAGGACAGTGAATTTAAGATTTAACCCACAACAACAGTTTATTGCATCTGCAACATATTCAACCATTGCTAACACGAACACAGATGAAATCTCAGTAGTTGTTGAGAGCCTACAGAGACACATGAAAAAGTACTAGTCAGTTACAGCTCTCTAAAAATAGGTGGTCCCTAACTATAAAGAAAACATACAGCATCCGTTACAAGGTAATTGCTTTTACTGTTCCTTGCCAACATAATTCTGATGATCACCTTCCATCTTCTCAAAAGCCATTTTAAGTAGATGGACCAAAATAAAAAGTGACAAACACACATACTAGTGGTTTGATTCCAAAGATTGTGTTTTGAAATAAGCAGAAGATCACATTAAGCAATGATCCAAATTAAAAAGTGTGGATTGGATGCTAAGAATTCCATCCTTCTTAATGAGCTTTCTTAACCACGCTAGTGGGTGAGGACCTGTTTAGCAGCTTTTTCTAGCCATCAAAGTAAAAGGTTTAACCTGAGACTTGGCTTGGTTAGCCAATGCAAAGTGATAAGGGTGTGAAATGCTTTGCTAGATCTGTTTTCCAATTAAGTACTACCAGACATGACTGGCCCTGCTGGCTGAGCATGCGTAACTCACCTGAGGGAGGGAGACAGGAATGGGCTCAACATATTGTTTCTGAAGGGTAAAATATGTTTTTACAATGGCACTTCTTACAGCTTTTTCCATTGTTTGCTGTTTAAGGCAGGATTTTTTCTACCGCTTAGTGGTGGAATTGACAGCTCTGCTACAGCTTGCATTGTATACTCCATGTGTCGCCAGGTTTGCCTTGCAGTCAAGAATGGAAGTAAGTTGGGGTGTGTGTGTGTGTATCCTTGTCAAAGTAACCAAGCTTGCAAATGATTAGAGGTAGATGAATATTAGTCATTAGTACAGTACAGAAGGTGCAGCATACTGGTCATGTACTTAATTAGAGAGCGGGCCCAAGCACTACATTTCAGTGGAGTGTGGTAGCTAATTGCCTTAGACGCCTTTTGAGAAACCCAGCCAAAATGTGGATCCAGATTTCAAAGATCCAAATTGTATTTATGGGTTTTGGTCAGCTATGAAACTCAGGCTATGTCTACACTTGTGGCGTGTGGAGTTCACCTGCAGCATGCCTGCTAGCGGGGGTATAAATAGCAGTGTAAATAGTGATGCATGGCTTAACTGAATAGGATAGTGTTCCCTACATGCCTGAACCTTGATGGTGTACTCTACATATGGGCTATCTATATGCCCAAGTAGTGCCTCCCACGTGGACACTGCCATTTTTAGCAGTGTAGTGTCTCACTGCCTCCCTGCTGCTAGAGCCTTTCCCGGCCACAGTGTAAAGCTGCTGTGGGGGAAGGTGGGGGAAGAGCAGCAGGGAAAGGCTTCAGCAGGAGACAGCAGGGAAGGACTCCGGCAGAGGGGAGCTGCCAGAGCCTTGCCCTGCCACCATCCCACTGCCAGAGCCTTTTACTGCCGTGGGTAGCTACATGTGTAGTGCATATCTTCACTTATGGGCAGTGCATAGAGTACATAGCCATGGATCTGGATTATTCTTTGGATTTATCTTCCAAAATCTGAGATGTTTGGGTCTGGTGTTCCAGTTTATTGTGGGAGAGTTTGTTCATTTTGGGTGAAATTCAACTGTACGTTGGCCAGCACAGTTCTTAAGCCACGCTTAAGTCTCACATGTGCTTAAGGAAAGTTAAGTATCAGAGGGGTAGCTGTGTTAGTCTGGATCTGTAAAAGCAGCAAAGAATCCTGTGGCACCTTATAGACTAACAGACGTTTTGGAGCATGAGCTTTCGTGGGTGAATACCCACTTCTTCAGATGCATGTGGTGGAAATTTCCAGGGGCAGGTATATATATGCTAGCAAGCAAGCTAGAGATAACGAGGTCAGTTCAATCAGGGAGGATGAGGCCCTGTTCTAGCAGTTGAGGTGTGAAAACCAAGAGAGGAGAAACTGGTTCTGTAGTTGGCAAGCCATTCACAGTCTTTGTTCAATCCTGAGCTGATGGTGTCAAATTTGCAGATGAACTGAAGCTCAGCAGTTTCTCTTTGAAGTCTGGTCCTGAAGTTTTTTTGCTGCAGGATGGCCACCTTAAGGTCTGCAATAGTGTGGCCAGGGAGGTTGAAGTGCTCTCCTACAGGTTTTTGTATATTGCCATTCCTAATGTCTGATTTGTGTCCATTTATCCTTTTCCGTAGAGATTGTCCAGTTTGGCCGATGTACATAGCAGAGGGGCATTGCTGGCATATGATGGCGTATATTACATTGGTGGATGTGCAGGTGAATGAACCAGTGATGGTGTGGCTGATCTGGTTACGTCCTGTGATGGTGTTGCTGTAGACAATGGATCATGTGATGTGTCCGGGATGGAAGCTGGAGGCATGAAGGTAGGCATCACACGATCCATTGTTTACAGCCAAGCACTGAGGTACAACCGCATCTGCTCTAACACCTCAGACAGAGATCAACACCTAAAAAATCTCCACCAAGCATTCTCAAAACTACAATACCCGCACGAGGAAATAAGGAAACAGATCAACAGAGCCAGACGTGTACCCAGAAGCCTCCTACTGCAAGACAAACCCAAGAAGGAAACCAACAGGACTCCACTGGCCATCACATACAGCCCCCAGCTAAAACCCCTCCAACGCATCATCAAGGATCTATAACCCATCATGGACAATGATCCCACACTTTCACAGGCCTTGGGTGGCAGGCCAGTCCTTGCCCACAGACAACCTGCCAACCTGAAACATATTCTCACCAGTAACTGCACACCGCACCATAATAACTCTAGCTCAGGAACCAATCCATGCAACAAACCTCGATGCCAACTCTGCCCACATATCTACACCAGCGACACCATCACAGGACGTAACCAGATCAGCCACACCATCACTGGTTCATTCACCTGCACATCCACCAATGTAATATACGCCATCATATGCCAGCAATGCCCCTCTGCTATGTACATCGGCCAAACTGGACAATCTCTACGGAAAAGGATAAATGGACACAAATCAGACATTAGGAATGGCAATATACAAAAACCTGTAGGAGAGCACTTCAACCTCCCTGGCCACACTATTGCAGACCTTAAGGTGGCCATCCTGCAGCAAAAAAACTTCAGGACCAGACTTCAAAGAGAAACTGCTGAGCTTCAGTTCATCTGCAAATTTGACACCATCAGCTCAGGATTGAACAAAGACTGTGAATGGCTTGCCAACTACAGAACCAGTTTCTCCTCTCTTGGTTTTCACACCTCAACTGCTAGAACAGGGCCTCATCCTCCCTGAATGAACTGACCTCGTTATCTCTAGCTTGCTTGCTAGCATATATATACCTGCCCCTGGAAATTTCCACCACATGCATCTGAAGAAGTGTGTATTCAGCTCATGCTCCAAAACGTCTGTTAGTCTATAAGGTGCCACAGGATTCTTTGCTGCTTTTAAGGAAAGTTAAGCTCTGAAATTGGGTTGAAGTAGCATTTCATCCTTTCATCCTTATGAAGCCTCTTTGTAATACGTGGGACAAAACTTTTTTATATTTATAGATACAAAACCAGCAGCAAACTCAATAATACTCTTTAATGGAATTGAGGACATTTGAAATGCCAACAAATGAAGTGCTACATTATTTTGTGAAGGGTTGTTGTGAGGCTTAGTTCCTTTATGATTATAAAGTGCTTTGAGATCCTCTAATGATTGGTGCTGTGGAAGAGCAAAGTATTATTAGCAGTAGTATAAGGTATCTGTGATGCTTCATTTGATTTCTCATTTTACTTTTACTGGATTGTCTGCAGATCAAGGTGTACTAGCCGATGTACGTAGGATAGTGAATGATGAGACCTATACTCCTGAGGATTCCCAGGAATTCTGTGGACATATCTTCACCACTTGTTACATGGCTAGCGAGAACTCCTCCCAGGATACATACAACAGGGCCAAATTATTGGCAGAACAAATAGGCAGGTATAGAATAAGAAATACTTGGATTAAATAATTGCAGTTAAGATTTCATATACAGTTTCAGGTTTTCTAAAAGACCAGTATGAGAGTAATAAAGGTGGTAAGTAGAATATTATAGCCTTTAATATCTGAGCGTATGTGTGGGGGAGGTGTTAGAAACATTGGGGGAAGAAAAGAGAAACCAGTCAACTGAACTTGAAAAGTCTGCACTCCAGGCTCCCCAAGTCTAGAAGCCGGATATTAGGTGGTGGTAGGCTTCAGTGCAGAAGTGGGCAAACTACGGGCCATATCCGGCCTGCAAGAACATCCTGCCCGGCCCTTGAGCACCTGGCTGGGGAGGCTACCTCCGGCCCCTCCACTGCTGTTCCCCCTCCCTTGCAGCCAGGCTGCTGTGTGGGCAGCAATCTGGGCGGCGGGGCTGTGCGCTCCTGCAGGGCAGCGCAGCAGCATGTCTGGCTCTGGCCGGGCGGTGTGGCAGCCAGACTCAAAGTGGCATGGTAAGGGGCTGGGGTGTTGGATAAAGGGTTGGGGGTCCCAGGGGACAGGGAGTGGTTGGATGGGGTGGAGGTTTTGGGGGGGAGGGGCGGTCAGGGGATGGGAATGGGGGGGTTGGGGTTGGATAGGCGTGGCAGTCCTGGGGGGCCTGTTGGGGCGGAGGTAGGGGGATAGGGAACAGGGAGCAGGGGGGTCGGATATGGGGTGGAGTCCTCAGGGGGTGGTCAGAAAACAAGGGGGGGGGAGTTGGATGGGTCGGGGGTTGTAAGGGGGGCAGTCAGGGGGTGGGAAGTGGGAGGGGTCGGATAGGGGGCAGAGGCCAGGCTGTTTGGGGAGGCACCGCTTTCCCTACCCGGCCCTCCATTCAGTTTTGCAACCCCGATATGGCCCTCGGACCAAAAGTTTGCCCACCCCTGCATTAGTGCCTTACTCCTGTATCCTTGATTTACATGCTAGAGAATTGAGGGTTTAATTATTTTCTTCACATAAGGAAGACAAAGTTAAAATCATTTGTTTTATACTGTTTTACCTAGTCGTACATATGCAAACTGACTTACTTATGCTTGTAATCTTCTCAGCTATCATATAAATCTAAACATAGATGTGGCAGTGAAAGCCATTGTGGGGATTTTCAGTATGGTGATGGGCAGATCTCCCCAGTTTCGTGTCCATGGAGGGAGCAGCAGGGAAAATCTGGCACTGCAAAATGTGCAGGTATGCTTTTGTTGCCCCAAAGGAACCACTCCACATAACCCTTCTTATAGTAACATTTGGGGGTTAAGTGACACTGGGTTGTGGTGTTCACTAGTCAGCTGTAGAGACTGGAGCTCTAAAGGTGGCTTAGTTCTGAAGTATGCTGGGCTCATGGTAGTTCCTAGTGGACATTTGAATTTCTTTGAATTCTGTTTTATGAGGGAAAAAGTAGTTTGCTTTGTAAATCTGCTTTATTTCTCAATTTGATTGTAGGCTAGAATAAGAATGGTCCTTGCCTACTTGTTTGCTCAGCTGAGTCATTGGGCTCGTGGGATGCCTGGTGGGCTTCTAGTGCTTGGATCAGCCAATGTGGATGAAAGGTGGGTGAATATTAGAAATCTATTAACAAGTCATCGGGAGTCAAAGTCACTGCAGTCTTTTGTAACTCCCCTGGATGACAGTATATACCAATGCCCCAGAAAATATAATTAATTTTAAAACTAAAATGAGTGTACTGGAATCAATGAAAACATGAACTGAACCAAATTAGTAGACATTTTTCAGATGCCCATTAGAGAATTGGTGCAGTAATTTGATAAAAATAACAGCTGTTCCTTTCTCAGCAATCTTCAGTAGTGACCCATATAGTAAATAGAAAATGAAAGTGAAGCTAATATTTTGTGTCTTTTTAATGCTTTTATTATTAGAGATTTAAAAAAACAAACAAAAAAACCCCCCAACAACTTTGGAAGCCATGCAATATATTTTAAAAAATCAGGACCAAGCTTAGTAGGTTGGTCACAGTAAGGTGGGGCATCAGAGTGGGATTTTAGTTGCTATTGAGGTAAGAAAGACAGTATTTTAGTTGTTTTTGTGTGAAATGCCTTGCTTAATTGGTTGGTAGAGGCATCCGAATTAGATTTATAGTTTGCAGATCCTCAAGTTATAAATGGGGGAGTTGGGCGTCGAAACACTGCAATGTAATACAAAACAACAGTCAGACATACTTAAGTAAGCACAGGGTTAGTGGGACTCACCTTAGCTGACTTGTGTTACAGAACCCTGGGCTTAAGTGTCTACATTGTATTTAAACCCTACATTGAATTGTCTAGCCCGTGCTCTAACCTAGGGCTCGGACATCCAGACTGCAGTGCGCAGACTTGAGTCAAAGTTACCATATCCCAAAGTCTCCTGTAATGTGGTCACTCTAGCCATAGGACTGTGATGCACTGTGGGAAAACCTTACTGCCTGGCCTGCATGTTTTACATGCTGGAGAATTGAGGGGTTGTCGCTACAGGAAGTTTGAATAGCCCACCAAACCCATAGTAAACCCAGGATGCTCTCTTATAGAGTTCTTGAAGGTGGGTGATCAGAAGAGAATGGGTTAATGCTGACCTGAGCTACCACTGTTCGCCAAGGTGGAGGGGTTTCCCTTTTCAGTAGAGTGGACTGCAGATTGTTGGGATAGAGAGGACTAAAGAAGTTGTCCCATGGAATTGTGGGATACTTTTGGATGAGTCCCAGGACCCAAGTCAAGCAGCGCTGCATCTACACTGCAGAGCAACAGGGCTTGGACCCTGGGTCCCGGTTTCACTTGAGCTATGACCCTAGATCTCTGCAGAGTCCTGGGACCCTGGGCAGTGTAATTGGAGTGTAGACACGAGGGGGGGTTGGCTTAAGCCTGGGCTAAAGCATAGTCTTATGTTGCAGTATAGACATTAGAGATCCCAATCAAGATCAGGGCCCCTTTAGTCCAGGCACTGTACAGACACACACTGCATTGAAACTGTCCCTGCCCAGAGAGCTTACAGTCAAATAGAGGCATAGAGACTTTCCCAAAGCATTGCTGAAGCTCAGAGGAAGAGCCCACAGCTCCCAAATCCTAGTTCAGTGTCCTATTCACTGGACCATCTTGCCTCTCTGCCTGGGCCGGTGAAAGGATGTTTCGCACCCTAGGCGAAACTTCCACCTTGCGCCCTCCCCCGTCCCGAGGCCCTGCCCTGAGGTGCCTCCCACCCCCCCACGGCAGCTCCCCCCCTCTGCCCTGAGGCGCCCCCCGCAGCCCTAGCTCACCCCTGCTCTGCCTCCACCCCGAGCACGCTGTCTCTGCTTCACTTCTCCCGCCTCCCAGGCTTGTGGTGCCAATCAGCTTAGGCGCTGCAAGCCTGATAGGTGGGAGAAGTGAAGCTGCGACGGCGTGCTCGGGGAGGAGGAGGCGGGGCACGGGTGAGCTGGGGCCAGGAGTTCCCCTGCATGCTGCCCCACCCCCTACTTGCTGCAGGCAGCCCTCCCTGAACTCCACTGCCCCAGTTCCCGCTGCCTAAATGCCGGCGGTGACTGGCGTGGCTGAAGATCCGGCCGCCGTGGTCGCTGTCGAAGAAAATGCCGCCCCCCAAATCCTAGCGCCCTAGGCGACCGCCTAGGTTGCCTAAATGGTTGCACCGGCCCTGCCTGTAAATTACTTACTCTTCTGATTTCTCAAGAAGGTGGTCTCTGATTGGTTGGATTATCCAGAAAAGTTGAGACCTCAAGAGGGAAGAGCCCTAACAAGTGGCTTGTGCCAGTCCTGGGAGGCAGTCAGCCTACATTGCTTCAGGAAATACAGTTTTCATTTTTTTTTATTTGCAAATCACTTGTAATACATACAGTGCTAACTGCAGTTGCAGTAGGTATTAAAATATTATCACCTCCCTGCCAGAGATATAATGGTCATTAGAGGAGCACTACTACATCCGAACAATAATCTGTTTACCCCTTAATGTCCCAGTGACTTTAAAAAAATGATAGCCTTATAAATACACATGAAAACATAAAAGGCCCTATTTTTATAATCTTGGTTGTTATATAAAGTTCCTTATTCTTTTTCAGTCTTCACGGATACTTGACCAAGTACGATTGCTCCAGTGCCGATATCAATCCTGTTGGTGGAATCAGCAAGACTGACCTGAGAAGTTTCATACAGTATTGTATGGAAAACTTCCAGCTTACAGCACTCAGAAGGTCAGTGGTCAAGTAATGATTTTTAGGCCCTGTTCTAGCATCCATATTCCTCTTCCTCTCCTACAGTGTGTGCACATGTGTAACATAATGGAACTCCAGTTCTGAACCTCTTATGCCACTGTAATACATGTGATAAATAATAACTTCTGTGTTTAAATGTGGCTGCAGATTCTATATTTTTCCTGATCAGTGTGGACAGAGATATTTTTCTCTGAAAACCTGGCAGCCTAATAGCACTATTAATATTGGCCATCTATACCTATCAAAACGTTGTAGTCTTTAGCATAGCTTTAAAACAAGAGTATATTATGGTTCTTGCAAAATAAATCCAAGTGAATATTTGTCAAGGAAGTTATGCCATAACTGTGCTAGCAACTACGTTTAAACATGATTCCTACTAGGGCTGTGTCTACACTAGGGTTTATTTTATGGCAACTTTTTTCTATCATTGCTAACACCAGCTTGTTGAGGGTGCTAGTGGAGACAATGCTGCTGTGACTGCCTACGTTTTTACACTGTTATTTAAAAGGGACAGTGTTAATATGGTCAGCTTGAGGAGCTGTTCTATACTAGCTTTCCCAATGTTGTAACCAGCAGGGGAGCTTCAACAGTGAGAGACTCTTGGCAGAAACTCATTGTAGGCAAGGCTATGCTCTTTTTCAGCCTTAGCCTGGACAGGGATTTAGATGGATGCAAGACTGTTTATTTGCTGTTTCTGTGAATTTAGCACAAACTACTGAAAACTTCAGGTGCAGAACTGATTGTTGCTGTGCTTGAATCCTGAGGTCCTTATTCTATTTATACTCAGACTTGACTCAGGAAAATATATTATAACTATGATTTTATAATAAGCATCACCCTGTGCACCTAGGAGAGCTTTTGGCACAAATGGCAGTAGTCTAGTAGATGTCCCATTTTCTTTTTACGATCATTTTGCAGGTTGTGCTCCCGAAATGAAATTAAATAAAGCACTTGATATTTAGCAGGCCAGTCAGCTAATGTGATTGATTTGAATGAATGCTTTTTCCTACACAGTATTATATCAGCTCCACCAACTGCAGAGTTAGAGCCCCTTGCAGATGGACAAGTGTCTCAAACTGATGAGGTAATGGGCAGTGACTTTAAAAAATGCTCTGGTAAGCCTTATTCACAACTTGTTTTTTGTTCAGTAGCAGCGCTGCTGCCCGTCTCCAAACTATGACTAAGATACGTTTCTCTCCTTTTGAATGGTCTCATAAGCCATTCCACAAAACAGCTCTGTAAACATTAATATTTGGCACTAGGCTTGTTTATACAGGCCAAGAGTTTCAAAAGTAATGCATTTTTGGATGCCTTGAGTTTTGGGAGCTCCACTCGAGATATTTGTAAGGGGTATGTATTTCTTAGCTCTTTCTGAAAATCAATCCCCTTCAAGGCCTCTCAAGTTGGACCCCCCAAAATGGGAGTCACTCAAAGTCTCTAGTCACTTTTGGAAATATTGGCCCCAAAACTTTGTTTCTTCATTTTCTTTATTTAGCTGGATATGAGATCACTGTTCAAACCTACAGAACGCCCCTGAAATCTAGGCTGGTCTAAATTCTAGGGAACTGTAGTGTGTTTCTAGGAAAGTGGAGGGTAAATCAGGGCAGAATTTAGCTTCTTGTCTTCAAGCAGAAGGCCAACATCTAAGTTTATCTTGCTTCTGTGGTACTTGAAGCCTGTGTTCAAGTACCACAGAAGGAAAAATCCTTTTTATTCAAGAAATTCTCTTGCTAGCTAGATGCAATATATTCCCATAAAAAAATTCTGAAATTTCATTGCAGTCCTTATTTTCAATGGAGATGAATTTTCTATTTAGTATTTCTCTGATTAACTGAATTTATTACTGTCCCCTATAAAATAATACATTCTGACTCATGTTATACATTTTCAGTGCCCTTTTTGTGTATGATATTTCAGGAAGATATGGGGATGACATACACAGAGCTCTCAGTCTATGGCAAACTAAGGAAGATGGCCAAGGCTGGACCTTACAGCATGTTTTGTAAGCTGATCAATATGTGGAAGGAGATCTGTACCCCAAGAGAGGTAAAAATTTAAAAAATCTTGTATTTAACAGAATTTGCTCTCTGAAAAAGATTTTCATAGTAGTTTTCATAACTTAAGAGGAACAGCTTAATCAGTCTCTTGTATTTAGAAATACCTTAGAGAGGTTAAAGAAGAAAAGACCAAATTTCAAGAGAAATCTCTCTGTGGAAACCTGACAGCTGACACTGATCACATACTGCCCACTGTCTGTGTTACGTTTTGCTGTTTTCTGCTTCTCAGAAAACCTTTCTCTGCTAGTACAATCTGGCACAGATCCTAGAGTGATTCTGGACTTCTGTCTATACTGCAGACTGTTAGATCAATAGTTAGGTATTCTGAAGGGAACTGTTTATTTTTAGATCTATACATGCCTGGCCAAATTCTGCCTTCTCTTATATGCGCCCAATCCCCATGAAGTTAATGGGTGTGCCGTGAATATATTGCAGGAGAGAAGGTGGCTCTTGATTTTCAAAACACCTAAAAGAAATCCATGTCCACATATCCTGTGACAGAGTTGGTTGGAGAGGTGTCATTTCCATGACATTTCAATGGGTACTTGCTTTTATCCCAGCAGTGCCCTTTCTTGGACCTCTGTGAGGAAGGGAAGTTCTATTATTCCCATTTTATAGATGGAAAGCTGAGGCACAGAGAAGCTAAGTGACTTGCCCAAGGTCACACAGGAAATCTGTGGCAGAGCAGGGAATAAAATTTGGGTCTCTCACCCAGCCCAGTGCCCTAACCCCTGGGATATCCGTCTTCTCCCTTATAAAAAACATTTATAGGAAAATAGTACAGATGTTTCATTGTGACACTTTTGTGTATTCTGATACTTTAAATGCATATTACATAGCTAGCTTCCTCTGTGTTAAGTACATTAGTAGTGGTAACTAATACATATAAATTTGGATTTGTGAATTATCCCTCTCCAGAGTAACTTGCTCGTCTAGAATTGTGTTTAAGTTCTGAGAAATTTCAGTTGACCTGAAACTATGTGTTTTGTACACCAGGTGGCATCCAAGGTTAAGCATTTTTTCAGGATGTACTCAATTAACAGACATAAAATGACCACCCTCACACCTGCCTATCATGCGGAAAACTACAGTCCTGAGGACAACCGATTTGACCTGAGACCTTTCCTTTACAACTCCACCTGGTCCTGGCAGTTCAGGTCTATAGATAAACAGGTAAGCATAGTTCACTTCTTCTCTAGGTTTATTTTAAATCATTTGTGATACGATAAGCTCAGATCCAGTATATCTACAGAGACGAGATTCCTATGATCTAACTCTTAGGAGAGCATAGTAACTTTTTAACTGTTACTTTAACAGGGGTGCGGAGGAACATTTAGGGGAGTGTGGCGGGCCCGGCTCAGCCTCCACAGAAGGGCAGGGAGGGAGTGCCACCCAGTCCTGCTCTTCATCCAGCTCTGCTCCAGCACAGCCCCAGCACAAAATATGGTCTGGCCTGGGCTCCGTTTAACCTCAGTCTGAGTGTCCCCACCCCCACCCCAGGGCCGTGTCCCTTGCCACAGTTCCCAGGGGTGGGAGAGACAGGGTTAAGGGGGGACACAACCTTGAAAAGTTTGGGGACCACTGATCTATGCTTATGAACTCCCTGCCCATTCAGAGCAACAGACCAGCACACAGTAACAGAAGTCTATCTACACGGACCTGTTTGCAGGATGGGACCTAAAATGGTGTGACAAATTCAATAAGAGCTGGGAAATTCAGAGTGTAGGTGTCTGCCCATCTGCCTTTACAGCAATCCCCTCTTTGAACCTTGAAGTCAATGGAGTTACACCAGGATTTATTTGACCTTGTATGCCTGGATATAGCAACTGTTTTTAGACTGACACGGTGAGGTGTGTAGAGGATTAAGTGGTAGCTGTAACTATGAGTTACTTGGCTTTTTGTGGGCTTCAGTCACAACCTTAACATTATTTCAATACATTTTCTTTTACCATAAAAGTGCTTGGCTGAGGAATTTTAACACATCGGCATTTTCACTGCCAAAGATTTTACATTTCAGTTGCTTTTAAGACTATGTTTACGTACGCAATAAAATATTAATTCCCACCTCTCTGAAATGTCAGGCATGCTGTAATAGTATCTGACTCCCTGGAAACCTAGAATAAAAGGTACCATATGATGTATTCCCTTTTTAGCCCCACCCCACAACTCATAATTTTGGGCCTTTTCCCATTAAAGCATAGGGCAAAACTCCTTTTGGCTTCAGTGGGAGCTGGATTGGATATTTTTGTAGGATCAGACTGTAAAAATCTGGCCTCTCTTTTTGTGCCTATAAATATTTATGGGCACAGTGAATATCACTTAGACTTGTAATGACCCAGTGTATTGGCATATGCTTCCCTGTGATATTACTTGTGCCTGCAGGTATTTGCCATTGCAAACTGTGTGCAAAGGGGGGGCCAGTTTAAAAAAAAAAGAATCCATTCCTTAAGTTTTGGCTTATCCAGTAGGTTATAGCAGCAGCCTGTGCTGGTAACTGTTCCAGAAAGTTTTTCACGAGACTCAAAAATAAGGGCATGTTACAGGGTTCACTCTGCACTGTGGTGCTTCCTGCTGGCTGTTGTGGGGATTAGCTCTGTTCACCAGTACGCCCTCCTCTGGTGGTGCCTCGCCACCATCACTCCTGTTCTAGGACCTACGTCTCTCCAAGGACTACGGTGTCCTCTTCAGCAACACAGCCCTCTGGCTATGCTGTACTCCCCCATTCTGGGGGACCTGCAATCTGCTGTTCAGACACTTCCCTTAGTGGCTACTGTAGTATATTGTCTGGCCACTTCCTCGTGGCCACAGTATCCTCTTTATCCTTGCCTCAGACTGTCCACCTGCAAACCCCAGCACCCACCCAGGAGCTGTCTCTCGCTCCCCCAACCCCTGCTAGCAGCACTGCCGTGTCTAGGGTGCTGGCAGTTCTCTCAGCCCTCTAGGGACACAGTCCCTCCTCCCTGGGCTCCCCGCAGAGAACTACCTTTCTGTGCCCTGCAGTTCCCTTTTTATATGGGCCTGCTTGGCCCTGATTGGCTGCTCCATTTAGCCCTTCTCTGATTGGCTGCCTCTGGTGCAGCCTCCCTAGGGCTGTATTAACCCCTTAGAGCCAAGTGTGGGGCAGATCATCACAGGACCTCTTATAATACTACAGGACAAGACTGGTCTATTTTGGGAAATGAGTGCACTAAGGGTTTCCCTTGGCTTGGAAATTCTGCCATCACAGGTCACACACTTGTAATTCCTAAGAGAATCATCCTCCAGGACAGTGTCACGTGTTGACTGTTGTGTTCCTGTATTTGTAGCACAAAGCCCAGAGATAAGATGTTAATTGGCTACAGCTTGAGACAATGGTTTTATTCAGATTTGCCAGACCTGCAGTTATGGCTCATTTCATCCTCCAGCACAAAGGGGCTGTTGCCCTGGTAGATCTACCAGTGTGAGGGAATTCCCAGGTGGTGCAGCTCTGATGCCACCCTCCATGGCACGAGCTCTTCTGCACTCTACTACTACCTGGCTTCCAAAATGGCCCCCTGGGGCCTTGAGCAGCTGGCATAATTTACAGCAGCTGTGAGGTGATTGGGGCATAGGCTGACCGGGGGCGACTCTGTGTATTTTGCTGCCCCAAGCACAGCAGTCAGGAGGCTTTCAGTGGCACACCAGCGGGAGGTCCGCCAGTCCCATGCCTTCGGCGTACCCGCCGCCGAATTGCTGCCGAAGCCACGGGACCGGCGGATCTCCCACAGGCATGCCACCAAAGGCAGTCTGACTGCTGCCCTCACAGCTTGCCGCCCCAGGCACATGCGTGGTGCGCTGGTGCCTGAGCCTCCCCTGGGGCTGACACTGAACCTGTCGGAAGGATCAGGGACTGAGGGTGGTTGCAAATCCTTTGCATACACCTTTCTCTGCTGTTTCCAGTGCTTATTGGACACAGCTGAAAATCTGGCCTATAGCTTATTGTTCCTCAGTTCATTGTTCCCTACCCCAATTCCTTGTGTGAATCTAAAATTAATAGCAGAAATTAAATGCAAATTTGTTTTTACCTCTGTACCTTGTTTACTTACAGGTTTCCAATCTAGAAAGTAAGGAAGGGAAGCCTCTACCTGAAGATGTGGACTGACCACTCTCCGTTCTTATACTACTGACTTAATAGTGGGTCTACAAACACAACATTCAAGGATAGAGTATATTCTGAAGATCAGCATGGTTCCAGTGTCTGAACAGACTATAGAGCTGGTTTATCTTTTTGTTACCAGTTATATCTGTAATTAATCAAACCCAAATTAGTTTGGACAAGTAAGTTTCAAGCTGTATTATTCATGATTCTGAATGATTTGTTTTAGCTGTTCACTGTTTGTTATTCATGGTGTGTGATTGGTCACATACTTCACACGATCATGGCTGAAATTTAAAATGTAAAAATAAAGATTGGACTTTGGGGTTTTAATTTTTGGATAATTAATCATTCATGATTCATTAATATTTTCACATATACCTAAAGATTGTCTGAGTACTTGGAAATAACAAGTGATATGATCCCTCCAATCACAGAAACCTGGGTCAGTGCTTTTGTGTGAAAATGTGTGTGCCCATATAAAATTTGACTGGGCCTAATGAATGGTCTGCATGTGATTTTTATCTAACATATTGAACTGAAAGCAAAAATCTTTATAGTCTCTGGCACGTGTTGTTGTGAAAAAAACTAAATTTTCATTTTATTGTGTAATAAATTCACATTTTTATAATGCTAATTGGCTCTGTTCTTAACATATTTTTTATTTACATATAATTGACTAACTCATCTGGTTTAGTGATTGGAGCAGCAGAGTAAGATTCTAATTTAACAAGGTATTTGAGCATGGGCCAAATTTTACATACATGAGTAGTTTCTAATGTGGCCCAGATCAGCACTCCTAAGGTCTGTTTCTGGCTCTGCCATCTACTTGCTGTGTAACTTTTGAAATTCACTTTAATCTCTGTGAGTTTGTTTCCTCATTCCTAAAATAGGGATCCTGCCTAGTTGATATAATGCTGAATGCGCTCTGAGATCCTCAGATAAAAGGTACTTTTACTATTATCTGTAAAACATTATTTAAAGGTGACCTGCAGACAAAACTGAGCATGTGCCCTTTTTTTCTTCTTTATGATTTATAAAGAAAACTTTGGTATACATGACGTGTAAAATGTTCCCTCAGTGTCTGGCACTTTTTTGAAAGGAGATGGGGATAAGTCTGGTATTCTGGCTAACATTTCTGTTCCTACTTAACCTGGTGCTATTGTCTAAGAGCATGCACTGTCATCAGTAAGTGAATAATGGCTGCTTTTACTTGCCTGTGTAGTCACTATGTTAATGAAACTGAGCTCTCTACTCTGTAAAACACTTGGAGACAGAGTGAGCATAGGAGAGATGGTTATAAAACCAGCTTTCCCTTAGCATTCAGTAAGGCTGCCTTACCCACCCACCTCTTGCTCTTCACTTATTTTAAGCTTCACCATCTCACAAATGTGTCTTCAGTTGTAGACAGATACAAAGGGAATGAAGGCAAGAGTTAGTCATGTTTCCCTTTTCATCTGTTGCCGTAACATTTAGCCACTTCTTACTTACATTCACTGAAGTTACATATGATGCCCTAAATCATGCCTGGATTTCTGCTATTGAAATAGACTGCAGGCAAGGTGGTGGATGGACACAGGGCAAGTTTCCCACCATTCCCTGTTTCCTGCAGACCAGAAGAGCGTGGAGCCATTCATGAAGGCAACAGGCTGGTCAGCCTTTTGGCAAGGGTCCCATAAAGTCCTGGTTGGAGTCTAAAGCTGACTTCCCCCTTCAGACTCAGGTGGCCTTATTGGAATCCTGGGAGGTGAGTGGGCACAAGCCCACCCACATCTAAAGGCTCCTTCCCCAGCCTTGCAGGAAGGACCACTGGACCTGGGAACCAACTGAATACAGGGGACAATGAATGAATAACAGGGTCAGGAGTGAAGGTCACAGGTTCAAAACCAGGGATCCAGAGGGGGACACCAAGCAGAGAACCCTGGAGAGTGCCCACTGCTCCTCAAAGCTGTCTAGGGAACCGGTGGACGCTGCTCAGAGGAACTCTGCCTGGATGCATGAGACCACAGAGGAGCAGAAATAGGCTACACAGTTGCACACAGTTGCATGCACCCCATCATCTAGTGTCCTCTTCCAGTTCCAGGAGAAGGTTGACGAGGAGGTCTCGTGACTTTGTGGGGCCACAGACAGAGCATGCAAATATAAACAGAAGTAGGGAAAAGTGCAGCCAGAACCTCAACAGGAGGTTCTGGAGGAGCCAGAATAGGGGTTGCAACCTGGCACATTCAAGATAAGTAAGTGCCAGATTCTCCCTCACATTGCAAAAGGGGCAGGTGTCAAGGACAGAGGCAAACTGTGCCAGGTACATGCCCATGCTCATGGTTCCATGGAGGAGCCACCAATCAATATCCCCATGGGACCAGGGTGGAATAGAGGCTGGCCCACAGGAGTTCCTCACCCTCCACAGATGGTAGATAGTCCTGCCATTTGGTATCAGGTTGGGACATGAGGGTGACCACTACTGCCACCTACTCTCCCACTAGGGGAGAAACCTAGGTTGGATGCAGCTGCCTCTGCAAGCACAACAATTGATGCTCTGTGAGCCAGAAGCAGCAGAATTTAGAAAAGGTAGATTTTGTTTTTAATTCTTCATATGGTCTGGAATCTCAGTCAGAAATGAGAGCTCTTCTCCTTTCACTGTTTTGCTAAAGCTATTGCTTCCTACCTCTTTTGACAATCATAGGAGAAAAGGAGCAATGAAGGGCTGTTGGTTGCGGGGGTCCTCAGTGTGTTTCCAATTTACAAAAGAGAAAGTGAGAACAGCCAGAATCACATAATTATATCTCGGCAGGTAGACTTTCTGCTGCTACTCCTATATTATTGAGCATTTTAAACACTTAACAATTAAAATGAATCTGTCAGACTGTTCTTGTGTTTCCATTGTGGCACTAACACTGTAAATGACCATTTCCTACCACACCACTGTCACATGCTGGTTGAACCAATCAAATGTATCATTTTAACATTTGTTTTTGAAGTTCTCTCAGTGTTGCCCTTATAGCAGACAACACCCTTAATTCAGCATTTACCAACAGTTAGCCCGCAGTGCTATTAGCCATACCACCATTTCCCCCTCTCTTGTAAAGGGAAATAACTGTGGTCAGCTGTTGGCAAATGCCAAGTTAATCATGATCACTCTATCAGTAACTCACCAAAGGGAATGTCACGTAGTTATTTCCAGTGTTTAAGAAACAGGTGAAGAAAAGTGTTAAGCCTGCTGCTGCTCCCTTGGAAGTCAATGGAAAAACCTAATGAGAGCCAGTTCTGGCCCATAATCAGTGGGAGCTAATGCTGTGTTTCTATTGCCAAAATATACCAACTCATTTTCCCCCTGTTGAAATGTCATATTAAACAGAGCAAGATAACACCTTCAAAATTCCATAGGTGTCTTAGTACTAATTTTTTTTTTAAATAAATGGCATGTTAGCACCATGTCCTCATTTCTAATAGTTGAATTCAAGTTCTGGCTGGCTTGGACTTGTTCTGAGCTGATTGTGGTGGAGAGAAAAGGGGGAGAGTTGGCAACTCACCTTAGATGTCACAATCCTATTATCACCATTGGGTGTTTAGTAATTGAGTGTTCAGACTAATTGGTTCTGTCTGCAGTTTTATCTTCCCTGCCTGTTTGCTCTTGCAAACCGTCTCCTTTGGTAAGTCCTTTTCTCTCTAGTCTCCTCTTGGACTCATAAGTGATCATTGCTGAGGCTGGGTACACAGAACAAACCTAGTAGAATGCCTGGGGCAGGGTTGTGGTTACTTATTGAAGTTAATGAGACTCTGAACCTGAGTAATGACTGGAGCATCAAACCAATGGCTGTTAGAAACCAGCACACTGGGTGGGATATTGAGGTACACTGGTCTACTTTAATTTTTGAGTTTGGGACTGTGTTCAGATCAAGGATTTTGGCTGTCCCATTATAAGAACAGGTGATGTGAAAAATGGACATACGAGTTCAGATCCTAAGCACACAGCAAGGTTTGGTTCAGGCCTAGCTTTCATTAAGATGGATAATATACTTCTGAAAAGTTAGTGTTTCTAACTATTAATATTTTGCAGTTGGAACACTGACTTGTACAATAGAAAAGATCTTTGTTGCCCAACATGCCCTATAGTTGAACTGTTATTCAGTAATACATCATATCATTTATTGCTTAATCTTAAAAAGAAAATTGCCTAAATGATTATTACACAAATTTCAGTCAGTTTTGGAAAGTGGTTTTTTTCATAGGCAGTAACTTACATTTTAAAAACAAAATCAGGGAAATAATTACATCTCAAAAATATATTGACAGTTCAATGATGCTCCCACACAAATAGCCATATGTGTACCATTGGGTGTGAAAAAGCTTTCTCACAGTAGGATTTTGACTTAATGTTTTTTGAGGCTGTCCTACATATCAAAGTAGGCTTTAAAAATTGAAAAGTCATTTAAACAGTGGAAAAGTTTTTCTTTGTTAAAACAAATAAACCATCCCAAACAATTTAAAGTGAACCTTTGAGATGATGAAAAATAGTGGCAAGGTGAGGCTAGAGACTGAAGTTGTTCTACTGAATAAGTACAGCACATAGTGACATTGCAACCTTTCCCTTACTGCTCTGCAACCTCAATTCTGTCCTGATAGAACTGCTTTCAAGGGTAGGGAGATAGCAAGGACTACACAGGCATTGAGACTGAGCTGAAACTGCCAGCCCCAGTACCAATTACAATAGTAGTACCTGTCCACTAACGATGATCTCAGACCATCAGTTCATTTCAGTGGAAGAATATTTTTAACACTGCATTTTTCAAAAGCCAATTAGGAAGAGCTAAGCACTCTGGGTATGTCTTCACTGCAGTAAAACATCCATGCCTGACTCGTGTCAGCTGATTCAGGTTGCAGAGCTATAAAATTGCAGACTAGAGCCATGAGGATCTTATTGCCTGGGCTCCAGCCCACGCCTACACTGAAATTTTACAGGCCCGCAGCCTAAGTCAGCTGACATGGACCTGACACAAGTATTTAATTGCAGTGTACACATAGCTAAATACAAGGTGGAACAGATTGTTAAGCATAAGAGAATAGACCATTCAAGGTGAAATAGGACTGCTACTGCAGGGGTGTTAAATGTCTACTTCATTTATTTAGCTGTGACACTCTGTACCTTTCCCAGATCTGAACAGCTCTGTATAAGCTCACAAGCTTTTCTCTTTCATGATGAGAACTTGGTTCAATTAAAGATACTACCTCACTCACCTTGTTGCTCTATGATCCTGGGACCAACATGATTACAACACTGCAAACATTAATAATTATCAAACCAATTTAAATCACAATGGGAAGATACTGAACCATGAGAAGTATTCAAGAATTCCCCCTAAATCAGTCAGAAGAGCATTCCTCTAACTGATGCATCTGTCATCTTTGCTTACCATAGTAGACATCTGAATATGAATCAAGTGACAAAAGGAAAAATATCACCTAATACAGGCCTTATGAAAAACCCTCTTCTTCCCCCATCACTAAAGAGAGGAGGGCATACAGATTTAGAAAAACGGGCAGGTTGTAAAATAAATTGACCATCAGCTGTGACTACACAGATTTATGCTAACATTCCACCTTAAAAATATCATGGCCAGAATGGCTATATGTAGTAATTTCCCCCAACGTTCTCGTATAGCTGGAAGATTTCTCTTAAATGTAAAATCAGTTCTTTGCTGATTTCTCAATCCTTTTATATTACAAAATTACCTATATTTCTACAAATTAAAGTCTCTCAATCTCTGTTTTAAGTCTTGGAGATACATTGTAAAGTCTATAAGAACTAGAAACGCATAGAACCTTGTTCAGATGAGACATACTGTTAATTTAATTACACTGGTCATATTGCCCATTAATAATTTGACTATATTTCTCACTATATTTTACCCTTTCCAAACTGCACCTGTAGTTGAAACTGCATTGTAAAGAATTACAACAAAAAACTATAATCCTACAAAGTCATCTAGAACTTTAAAGGCATACAATAGAAGGGAAATCTGATGCAACCTGTGGATAAGGTGTGAGAATGGAAGGTTTAATTATTCTGAATCACACAGTCTGGCGGAAAATACACTGCTTCTTTGAAAACGAAGAGAAGTTTTGATGGAAAGTGCAATTTCCAGTGAACTCCTTGGCTTCCATAAATTAATTGTTTCTAAAAACAATGTTGCAGGTAAGTACAATACATGCTTCAAAACATTTATTTATAATAATGAGCATACACTCTTCAGGGCAGGGACTGCGTCATCCTAAGTGTTTATACAGTACTCTGGTCCTGATCCTGATTGGGAATTGTGGGTGATACTGTAATACAAATAATAATCTATATTGTGCTTTATATGTTCAAAGCACTGCACACAATCAGCTGTCACTAATTCTCAGAACACTCCTCTGAAGAGAGTGCATAAGTAGTCATATCTTCATTTGAGACAGTACAAATTGAGACAGAAGGTGAAAAGACTTGGCCAAGGCTATACAGTGAGTAGGTGGCAGAGACAGGACTTTCCAATTCCTAATCCAGTGCTCAGTCCTCTGGAAAAATGTTATGGATGATATGACAGTTAATAAATGAGGTTCTTAATTATATCTGTGGTCACTCAGTGTACAGTAAGCCCACTCTTACCTCATGTTATTGGATTCTACTCTAAAGAAGCTGGCCTAATGCCATGTGTCAAGTATTAGCCAAAGGCTTTCACATAGGTCCAGATCCTCAAATATTTAGGCACCTAACTCTCCAATGGACCCAAAATACCTTTGAGGATCTGGGCCAGGGGAAGGCAACCTATGGCACGCGTGCCAAAGGAGGCACGTGAGCTGATTTTCAGTGGCACTCACACTGCCCAGGTCTTTGCCACCGGTCCGGGGGGCTCTGCATTTGAATGTAATTTTACATGAAGCTTCTTAAACATTTTAAAAACCTTATTTACTTTACATACACCAATATTTTAATTATATATTATAGACAGAGACCTTCAAAAAATATTAAAATGTATTACTGACATGCAAAACCTTAAATTAGAGTGAATAAATGAAAGGTTGCCAACCTCTGATCTGGACCATATTTACTGCAAATGAAGTACTATGCTGTCTAGCTATACAGTGGTTTGGAGAGCCCAGTGGCAGCAGAACTACTCCAGGATCAGGCCAGGTAATTGATCTGTACTGTCCAGTTAAGCAGATTTTTTAAAAAACTGGGTCCTGATTTGCTGTCTTGTGCAGCTGTTACAATAGTGCTTTGCAGACAACAATCATGATGCTGTGTTGGCAATGTAGGCTCCAGCCCTTCAGTGAGACTTATAGTTCTGCTCAGTGTGAACCAAGGCAGCAGGAGTGACTGTGGGATACTCTCCCGCGGAGAAATGAAAGTTGTGTATCACCTATGTCCTGACTTCCCTGCACCAGCTGAAGGAGAAAGCCTGGTACAGCAGCGATCACGCTGACAAAGCTGTGAGTTAGCCAGCCAGGAAGAGGGGCTCCAGGGCGTCACAGCAGCCACGAGACCCAGCCCCTACTATCTCCCGCTTCCACTGGCAGATCCTGAACTCCACTGCACCCAGGAGCCCTCGGAGTACCAGCCCGTCGCACACTGAAGCCCCTGGCTATCCCATATCCTAGTCCCTGCGAGTCCCCCTCGAGCGCCCGTCCGCTGCGCTGCAGCGCCCCATGGGGCGGCCGGGCCGGGGTCAGGCGGATCCTCCTCCCGCTGGCTGCCGGGTCACGTGTAGCGGGCGGAGCCGGCTCTCCCGGGGCAGAGCCCCAGGCGGAGTGCGGGCGGCTGCCTTCCTTCCCGTGTGAGCCGGGCGGCCGCGACTGGGACCTGCTACAGGGGAGCGCCTGGCGCCGCCGCTGTCCATGGAGGAGGAAGCCGGCGCCGAGAAGGAGCCCCTGCTGCCTGCCCGGACAGCGGGCCGCGGCTGCCCGCCCAGGGGAACCTTCGGGGCCGGCGACTGCCCCGATCCCGCGGCCTCCTGCACCGTCCAGGACGGTGAGTGGGGCCGGGAGAGCCTCGGGCATGGTGCCACGGGCTGGTACCTCGCAGAGGGGTCCCGCTGAGGCACGGAGATCCTGGGGCGCTCCGCGGCCTGCCCAGGGACGGGGCTCTGAAAAGTGGCACCTATATAAGCGCCTGCCCCTCTGGGGGAGTCCATAGTGGGTAGGTTTTGTCCCGTAGAGCATAGGCACTGCAGCCCGTGTGGGGGAGCGAGAGCCTCTAGAGCTTAAAAGACCCCTTGGATCAGCGATCTCACTGCCCAGGGGTATTGCCTAGACAAGCCCATAGAATAGGGACTTCAGCGCCTGCTGGGCAGTGTCTGTAGCATATGGACTGGTGCCTGCAGAACCTAAGCCTGGGTGACTCTAGGGTGGGTGACAGCTGCAGAACAGAGATCCAGGGCCAATGGAATGATGCCCGTAATCATTCTAGACTGAGGGCTTGTCTGCAGGGGGAAACTGATGAAGTGGTTAATGGTGGTGTAGCTCCACATCTGGACACTTTGTACTGGAATAGAGGTAATTTTATTCCGGAACAGTTTGCTCGGCTTTGGAAATGCACTGTTTATTCCAGACTAAAGTGATTGTTTATTACTAAATAGGATTTCCACAGAGGGAGCTATTCCAAATTCGCTGTCCTGGAATAAGATAGTTCTGTCAATTTCCCAGTGTAGACAAGCCCTGGTGTATCAGGTTTAATGCCCAGAGACTGAGGCCATGTCTACATCTAAAATTTTGCAGCGCTGGTTGTTACAGCTGTATTAGTACAGCTGTATAGGGCCAGCGCTGCAGAGTGGCCACACTTACAGCAACCAGCGCTGCAAGTGGTGTTAGATGTGGCCACACTGCAGCGCTGTTGGGCGGCTTCAAGGGGGGTTCGGGGAACGCGAGAGCAAACCGGGAAAGGAGACCAGCTTCGCCGCGGTTTGCTCTCGCGTTCCCCGAACCCCCCTGCAAACCGCAGGGAAGGAGACCTGCTTGCTCGGGGGTTCGGGGAACGAGAGAGCAAACCGGGAAAGGAGACCAGCTTCGCTGCGGTTTGCTCTCGCGTTCCCCGAACTCCCCCTGCAAACCGCAGGGAAGGAGACCTGCTTGCTCGGGGGTTCGGGGAACGAGAGAGCAAACTGGGAAAGGAGACCAGCTTCGCTGCGGTTTGCTCTCGCGTTCCCCGAACTCCCCCTGCAAACCGCAGGGAAGGAGACCTGCTTGCTCGGGGGTTCGGGGAACGAGAGAGCAAACCGGGAAAGGAGACCAGCTTCGCCGCGGTTTGCTCTCGCGTTCCCCGAACCACTCTGCAAACCGCAGGGAAGGAGACCTGCTTGTTCGGGGAACGCGAGAGCAAACCGGGAAAGGAGACCAGCTTCGCCGCGGTTTGCTCTCGCGTTCCCGGAACCACCCAGCAAACCTCAGGGAAGGAGACCTGCTTGCTCGGGGTTCGGGGAACGCGAGAGCAAGCCGGGGAAGGAGACCAGCTTCATTACCAGAGGCTTCCTCAGGTATGCTGGGATACCTGCTTATTCCACGGAGGTCAAGAAAAGCGCTGGTAAGTGTCTATACTTGATTACCAGCGCTGGATCACCAGCGCTGGATCCTCTACACCCGAGACAAAACGGGAGTACGGCCAGCGCTGCAAACAGGGAGTTGCAGCGCTGGTGGTGCCCTGCAGATGTGTACACCTCCTAAGTTGCAGCGCTGTAACTCCCTCACCAGCGCTGCAACTTTCTGATGTAGACAAGCCCTGATAGTGTATATACATAGCTAGCATGTGGATTTCAGTTTGATTTGTCACATTGCATTACTTGCTGTCACTATGCCACTGATTTATTTACTTACTTGTTTTGGATGAGCCAGCTGACTAGGGATAATGAGTGAAGAAGAACAAGAAAACTTGAGGTTTAACCTTTTCTCAACCCCCCACTCCTGCATCATGCTGTTTTCTTTCAGATTTTTTTATGTTAAGAGGTAAATGCTTTTTTCCCCTCTCTCTTACAAGAGATGTAGATATCTTAAGTGTGCTTAAGATGTCTTTATGTTGAAGGGAAGGTGTTGTGGAAACTTCACACTGTCTTTAGGCTGGGATTTTCAAAGGAGCCAAAGGGAGGTATGTGCTTAATTCCTATTTGAAATTCAACAAGAGTTGGGTGGCTAACTCTATAACTCTTGTCAAATTTCAGTAAGAATCGACCCCTTAGGCTTCTTTTGAAAATCTCAGCCTTAGATTGCAAGCTTTTTGTAGCAGGCACTTTACTTAATTGTGTCAAAGTGGCCCAGTTTTGTGCTGAACTCAGTAATACTCTTGAACTGAATGCCACTTACTCACCATTGTGTGACTTAGACCTTAGTCCATCCCGTGCTTTGCTGCACATTGTGCTACCCACATTTGCCATTCTTGCCTGCCAACTGCTGTTCTCTCCAAATCTTCCCATTTCATGTTGAGGTGCTTGATGTCATGCAGAACTGTTTATTTCCATGTTATTCACGGTCTTCCTCTCTTTCTTCTTGCATTTTCTGGCTTCCATTCAAGGGCAGTATTTGCTACGTGTTCTCTTTCCATTCTCAGCACATGTCCCAGCCACTGATGTTTTCTTTTGTAGATTATTTGTGGGAGGGTGCCTTGTCCTGTAACTTTTCTGACTTCTTCCATTGTTTGACTTCTCGTGTTAAATACTGCTCAATATAAGGGTGGAAGAATTGGGCCCAATCATGTCTACACTACGGGCGCTATTACAGCTATGGTTCTGTATCGCCGTTGTGTAGATGCTTCCTACATCACCTGTCACTGTAGGTATTCCATCTCTCTGAATGGCTGTAACTAGGTCGATAGAAGAATGCTTCCATTGACCTAGCTGTGTCTGCACCGGGTGTTACGTTGGCATAGCCATAGTGTTATGAGGTGTGATTTTTTTCACACCCTGGAGTGCTGTAGCTGTGTCTACCCGACTTTGAGTGTAGACTAGGTCTTTGAGTATTGCATTCTTGGTAGTGCATAAATCACACAAAACTGTCTTTACTAGAACTGCAAACACATTTATTTTAATATAAAACCTAAGGGTGAGATTTTCCAAAGTGCTCAGCATTGCCTTAACACTATTCTTACTGAAATCCGTGGACGTGGAATTAAGTCCATACTTGGTGCTTTTAAAAATCCCATTCTAACTGTTCCCCCCACTCCCCAGTTCCTGACAATATTCCTGAAATCAACTTTGCCCTTCTTGTTCTGTGGTCACACAAATGGGGAATCTAAGATTTAAAAAGATCAGACTAATAAAGGCCTTTTCTGCTGTTTGGAAGCAGCCTCTGTATTTTTTTCAAAGCAATTTAATTTCTGTTGCATTTGTCTTCATGGTTGATGTCATGGTCTGTTTAAAAAAGATGTGGTGGTTACACACAAATATGCAGTGAAATTTTTAAGTTGTTTCTGACCTCTTAGGAAATTGAATGCTGTTCAGATCAGTCATCTGGGAATTAATTTCAGTGGTGCATATTGCTTAGTAATGGCTTATGCTTTTGAACGAGGGATGTGGACAAAGCTATACGGGATCAAATTTTTTCTCATAATGTCCCAGTCAGCCTCCTTGACTGCCATGTCCTGCCGGGATAGTTTGGAGGTGCTGTTGCTGAACTTCTGTCAGCTATAGGAACATCATGAGGACTTGGCATTTTCTCTTAAAATTCAGCAAAGAATCCTGTGGCACCTTATAGACTAACAGACGTTTTGGAGCATGAGCTTTCGTGGGTGAATACCCACTTCCTCAGATGCATGTAATGGAAATATCCAGGGGCAGGTATATATATGTGTGCTAGCAAGCCATTCACAGTCTTGCCAATTACAGAACCAGTTTCTCCTCTCTTGGTTTTCACACCTCAACTGCTAGAACAGGGCCTCATCCTCCCTGATTGAACTGACCTCGTTATCTCTAGCTTGCTTGCTAGCACACATATATATACCTGCCCCTGGATATTTCCATTACATGCATCTGAGGAAGTGGGTATTCACCCACGAAAGCTCATGCTCCAAAACGTCTGTTAGTCTATAAGGTGCCACAGGATTCTTTGCTGCTTTTACAGATCCAGACTAATACGGCTACCCTCTGATACTCTTAAAATTCAGGCACTCTATAGCCTGTCATTGGCATGTATTATGTGTGTGTCTGAGCCCTGTATTCATTTGTTCTCTGATGGGGACTCTTCTCCTCCTCTACAAGCATGGACTGTCTCTGGTTCCCTTCACTGGGTTAATTACTGGGGCAATCAAAGATTCCTTGATGCCAAAGGCATATAATCAAAATAAAGGTGGAAGTGCTCACTTTTCACTCTTGCTGTATATATAACCTACTACAGACTTTGTTAATGAATTTTGGATTGATAATTTCATAATGGGCTTAAACTGCAGCAAGGGAGATTTAGGTTAGGCATCAGGAAAAACCTCCTAACTGTCAGGGTAGTTAAGCATTAGAATAAATTACCTAGGATGGTTGTGGAATCTCCGTCATTGGACGTTTTTAAGAACAAACCCTGGCATGCATTTGTCTAACCTGCCTAGATAATACTTAGTCCTGCCTTTGTGAAGGGTACTGGACTAGATGACGTATCAAGGTCTTTGCAGTCCTACATTGCTATGATAATATAGCTGTTATGTAGTGATGCTTTATTTTACTTCATTACGTGCTATCAGCTTTTCCTTTATTTGGATCCTGCCCTGGTAGATGTAGTAGTAATAGCAGCGGGTAGATATAAAAAGAGAGGACCCCGTGCTTCTCCCATTTCAATCTGTGGCACCACTCCACTGAGTTCAGTAGGATCAAGATCAGGTGCAGAATTTTGAAGCTATATATCTTTTTTTTTTAAAAAGGTAAATCTGGATAACAGACTAAAATTGTGTTGAGCTATAGATGCTACCAAAAAAGAATTTGGCTGAGACGCTGTTAAAGAGAAATTGTTCTGATTTTCTTTATCTCTGACTTTTGCTGACTGGAAATGCAGCCCTTTGTGCCTGTAATAACAACTGGGTAAGAGTCAGTCACTTGAAAATCATTCCAACAGGATTTATTTCACTTTTCCTTTTCTCTGATTAACCTCTCTATGAGCCCTCGTAGTGGAAGGGATGTTTTTGTCAGCAAAGCAGTAGGCTTCTGGGAATCAAATACTCAAATCCTGACAAAGAAATCCTGATGCTGAGTGCAATGTAAGTTACTCAGAGCTTAATGTCTACATGGGGCAACTTACTGGCATGATACAATTATCAACATAATTTAGCAACATCAAGTAAACTGAAAAAAGGCTACTATGACACTGAATAAGAGTGTCCATGTGGGGAATTATAACTATAGCAATAAAGCTATACCAGTATGTTCTGTGTTTGTACAGTGCCTAGCACAATGGGGTCCTGGTCCAAACACTCTGGTAATAAAAATAATTAACAATAGTAATGCTAATAAATTTCCCTTTGTAGAGAAGCTTTCAGTGTGTGGATGTGTGTGTCTTTTTAATAGACCTTGCAAATAGTAAGTCCCGTCTGCTCACGTAGACGTTAAAGTTCTTTTTAGAAGAGGGGTTATCCTTGTGTTCTTGTCCTTAATGTCCTCTCCCACTCCCCATACTGTTGTGCACCTGTTCATTCAGCTGATGGTGACCTTCATTGCCAACACGTGATTGATTTTCAGTGAAGCTGTGTGTGTAGTTAGTGATAGATATTGGTGTCTGTCCTTTGTTTTGAAAGGTGCTGTGTAAATGTAAGAATCTCATTCTTATACCACATGTGTGTGGAGTATGTAATATTAATAGGGACTGAGATTATTCCTGCGGAGTAAGTGAGGATTCAAATAGCAAGTATATTATACTTTTTTTAAAGCCAGAACTATTTTTTATGGTTTCCTGCAGACTCTTAACTGTGTAAGATATTGGAGGTAATTGTCCTGCTCAACTCAGCATCTGGTGAGGCCTCAGCTAGAGTACTGTGCCCAGTCCTAGGTGCTTCACTTTAAGAAAGTTGTGGACAAATTGGAGAGTCCAGAGGAGAGCAACAAAAATGATAAAAGGTTTAGAAAACCTGACCTAGGAGGAAAGCTTAAAAAGATTGGGTATGTTTGTCTTGAGAAAAGAAGACTGATGGTGGAACCTAAGTCTTCAGATACATTGAGTGTTAAAGGAGGACGGGGATCCGTTGTTCCCAATGTCCACTAAAGGTTGGACAAGAAGTACTTAATGGGCTTAATCTGCAGCAAGGGAGATTTAAGTTAGCTATTAGGAAAAACTTTCTAACTATAAGGTAGTTAAGCGCCAAGGAAAGTTGTGGAATCCCCATCAGAACAGATTAGATAAACACTTGTCAGGGATAGTGTTGGTATACTTGGTCCTGCCTCAGCTGAAGGAGCTGAACTTAAATGATTTCCCTTCTAGCCCTACATATCTCTGATTTTGATACTACATTTTGAGCGATATTGTTCATTTTGGCCTCAGGGTTACCAATGGTCCACACAAATTTTATGCCCCCTTGTTGAAAATGTTTACATCGGAAATGATGAAAAGGTTATAGAAAGAGCTGTTTACTCTAAAGAACTGTTACACTGACAAAGCATTTTAAGTTTCCTGAATTAATTTTTTTGTATCCCTCAGTTTGGCGCACTGTCACACATTGCATTCTACATTTAGGCCTTGTTGGGAGGCATGGTTCTTTGCAGGAGACGGGCCATTTTAGGGACACAGTTTGGACAAATTTTGTTCCAAATTTAAGGTTTTGAAAGCTTTCTGTTGGCCTTTGGTTTTGTAAAAGCTTATTTTTATATGACATCTTTTGACATTTTCATGGGGAAAGGTTGCTCTTCTCCCGAAACAAATGACCTGTAAAGCTTGTAACCCAAACACTTTGCTTTAGAAACAGGCTACAGGAGGACCTGAAAGTGAAACTGGTTATATATAGACTATCTATATTCACTTCAGAATTTGAGAGTAAACCCAGAGTAAATGGTGAAAAGAAAAGTAGATTTCTTTATTTTGTATTAACTCAGTTAAGGTAGTGTTTATAAGATAGGAAAGAAGCTTCATCTCTTCATAATCCACATACAAAAACATGATAAAATTTGACCACAGTAAGCAAGTTGGTATGCTGAGACCTCTGCATATTGGGCTGACTTTTATTATCTGATTGTTTTTGTGCTCCCTTTTCTGTTATTCTCTCTTGTCTTATACCTATATTGTAAACTCTTTGGGGCATAGATTATCTTTTTGTTTTGTGTTTTGTACAGCACCTAACCCACTGGGGTCTTGGACCGTGATGGGAATGCCTAGTTGCTACCATAATTAATAATTGGTGCGGCAGGCTTTGCCCAGGTAACATAAATGACCAGTGTTTCTTTTAACCTCACAGCTGCTGGAGCTGACCATGATCTTTACATAAACCAAGCTGTAGTATTTATTGAAGATGCAATACAGGTAAATAGAATTTGTTTCTTTCTTACTGTGCCTGCGGTGGTATGTATTTGTTACCTGTTATAATGAAGGCTATGATTTAGTCATAGTGGTTGCGGAAGTCACAGCTCTTAGGCTCACTCTTATTTTCATAATCCGTTTATTCCACATTTACTTAGGCTATTTTGAACAACCTTAGATTGAAAGAACGCTAAATAAGTGAGGGTAATAATTAGACTTGGTGAGAGTTTAGTGGATAGAGCAGGAGGCTACTGTCAGAACTCCTGAATTTTATTTCCTGCTCAGTTACTGACTAACTGCATGGGTTTAGGCAAGTTAGTTAGCCTCTCTGTACCACAATTAACTGAGTTATATATGGCAATAATTGATGCCTACCTTCTATAGGTGTTAGGGTATAATTTCTATAAGTAACATGTTTTGAGGTCTTTGGATGAAGAGGTCTTTATAAAAGCAGTTTCTTTCCCATATCACTTTTTCTTCACATGTGTGCAAGCTAAGGGGTAGTCATTGGTGGACTTCACTTAATGCGAACAGTAATTTTTATTTTTTAGTAGCCTCTGTGTCTTAGTATAAAGCTGAAAGTGTCTCAAATTAGGTTTTAAATAGCTTGATCTCTGAATTACTTTTCTGTGCTTTGCCTCCTGCCTCCAGTATCGTTCCATAAACCACCGAGTGGACTCCAAATCCCTGTGGCTTTATCGATGGTATTATTCAAAAATTTGCCAGTGGTGAGAACTTGGTATTCTGCTCTTTTTGTCTCTCTAATTTAGCAGTGGGTTTTGAAATGACTTCTTATCTCTGTATTTTGATAGTTTGAGTAGCTAATATAATAATGGTGGTTTTATTGCAAAACAAACTTTTCTAGCAAATCAAAATGAAGAATAACTGTGCAAGTGATGAGAATGGACAGTACCAAGTATTGTAAACTCTCATGGAGATAGCTCTGTAGAATTGCATGGGGCTAGTAACATGAGTAAAGACTGTTTGCGGGAATTAAGGGTTTGCAGGATCATAGTTATTCAGACATGTTTTGTTGCTAGCATTTAATTAAGCAACAGCAACTATGTGTCTTCTAGTTCATCTATTTTTCTGTGCCATTAAAGAAGCAACATTTTCCAAGCTGTGGTATTTGGTTTGAGACTGGCCTTTTTATTCTAAATGTAGACAAAATTTTGTGACCAGTGTCTGTTTCCTTTTATTCCTGTCTTTATGTTCCCCACCCTTCCAGGGTTTTGAGTCTCACCATTACTCTAATTTTGGCTCTGGCTTTCATTGAAACCCCTTCTTCGCTCACTGTCACGTCAGATATACGATATCGCGGCACAGCCTGGGAGCCTCCTTGTGGCTTGACTGAAAGTGTAGAGCTGTTTTGTTTCCTCGTCTTTATAGCTGACGTCTCTGTGAAGGTGAGCAAAGTCATGGTCTCTGCAGTATGTAAGAAGCATGTGTGCTTGTTCAGCATATTGATGGTAGACTCAAAGTGATCTGTCTGTCCTTTCTTTATATTTTGGGAGATGAAAGAATATTCAGGTTTGCAAGTTTTGAATTTGCGTTGTTTGATTATATCTTTAATTTTGGAAAAAATGCAACTTCACGTTGATGTATAAAAACAGTGCAAAAACACTTCAAAATTAGGGAGATATGAGTCATGCATTTCTAAGCAATACAGCCATATTTCCTTAAATTCAGACTGCTGTTCACTGACAGTAAATAAAATGATAATTGTGTTGCTGAGGCCCAGATTTGGCTGACCTTATTTGGCCAGGTATTTTTACTATTTTTGTTAGGGTAGAACTGGGCCCTAAATGATCCAGCTTGCTCAGATTCAGATTAATTTCTGAAATTTGAACCCTTACATGCTTCCTGTTTTTTGAAGGATCAGCATTTCGATCACTGCACAGATGTTTACCATGTGTTTGTGTGTGTGTTTGTGAGGAACATCTGCAACTTCTCTTGACTCTTACTTAGCTCTGCTAGTAGAAGAATTCTAGGAGTCAATGTAAGGTATTTTTTTCCATATTCTGTGGGAAATATTTGCAAACAAAGACTGAGGCTTTGTCTACGCTGGCAAGTTTCTGTGCAGTAAACCAGATTTCTGCATTGTAACTCCCAAGGTATACATGCTGCCAAGCCAGTTATCAAGCAGAAACTGCGCAGTTGCAGCACTGTAACAAAACCACCCCAATGAGAGGCGTACAGCTTACTGCGCCGGAGATAGAGCGCTGCAGTGCTAGTGTAGACACTCCGGTCGATTACAGCACTGTGATTGGCTCCGGGAGGCGTCCCACAATGCCTGTTCTCGCCTCTCTGGTCATCTATTTGAACTCTACTGTCCTGCCCTCAGGTGACCAACCGTCATCCGCACCTCTTAAATTCCTTGGGAATTTTGAAAGTCCTCTTCCTGTTTACTCAGTAACGCATAGAATAGTCTCAGCACATCTTTCCAGGTGACCATGCCTGCTCCATGCACCAGGTGATCTCTCGCTTGGAGCAATGCTGAGCTATTAAACCTCATCAGCATTTGGGGAGAGGAGGCTGTCCAGTCCCAGGTGTGCTCCAGCTGTAGGAATTATGATACCTATGGACAGTGATGAGCTGCTAAAATATTAACAACAGGTTCCCTCCGTCTCACCCCACGAGGGGGTCATGGCCCCCCCCCCGGGCCTGCTGCCCCTTCCTACTCCCCACGTTCTTTGATGCCCCCCTGAGATGCCTGCCCCATCCACCCCCCTTCCCTGACCCCTGGCTACCCTCTGCTGCCCCATCCAATCCCTCCTCTCATTCCTGATTGCCCTCCGAAACCCCTGCCCCATCCATCCACCCCGTCTCCCTGTCCCCTGACCACCCCTGGAATCCCTGTCCCTGACTGCCCCCCACCACTCCATCCAACTCCTGCTCCTTCCTGACTGCCCCCCAAGGACCCTTTCCCCCATTCAATCTCCCTATTCCCTGCCCTCTGACCGCCCAACCCCTATCCACCCCTCCCACAACCCCCCAAACTCCCCTGCCCTCTTCCAACACCCCCTCCCTGCTGTTCCCTGCCGCCTTACAGCGCTGCCTGGAGCCGCTCCGCTGGGACCAGCACCAGCACTGTGGGGCCCGAGCTGGGCCGGGCCGGAACTGCAGTGCCAGGACCAGCACTGGCACCGGTGCTGCGGGGCCAGAGCCACAACCATGGGGCCGGGCCCAGCACCGGCACCGTGGGGCCCTAGCCGCAACCGCGGGGGCTGGGCTGGAGCTGCGGGGCACGAGCCGAGCCGGGCCGGAGCTGCAACCGCAGGGGCCGGGCTGGAGCCGCAGGGCATGGGCCCAGCACCGGCGCCTGGGACCGGCCGGGCCGGAGCCGCAACCGTGGGGGCTGGGCTGGAGCCACGGAGCATGGGCTGGGGCTGGAGGCACTCGTCTGGGAGGTGCCAGGCTGGAGGGAGCAGCGCTCCGGGACCAGAAGCTGTGCTGGAGGGAGCCGCTGAGCCAGCCGCACCTCCTCTCCCACCCCACGCCCCAGCTTACCTGCCTTCCTGCTGCTTGTTCAGGCTTCCCGCGAACATCTGATTCGCGGGAAACAGGGGAGGGGGAGGAGAAGGGGGACAGAGCAGGAGAGGAGGGGGAAGTGAGCTTGGGCCAGAGCTTTTGTTAAATAAAGCCCTTACAGAACTGGTTGTCCTGGAACAACCAGTTCTAAAAGGCCTGCTAAATTTAACAACCGGTTCCTGTGAACCGGTGTGAACCGGCTCAAGCTCACCACTGCCTATGGACAGATTTCATGATGCATGACCCAAAGGGGCCATGACCAGGACGCACTGCAGTGCAGAGTCAAAGTGAAGAAGCTGTGGAACGCCTACCACAATGCGCAGGAGGCAAACTGCTGCTCCAGTGCTGCACCCACGAGCTGCTGGTTCTACAAAGAGCTGGACACGATAGTCGGTGGTGACCCCACCTCCACTGCGAAGGCCACTGTGGATACTTCGGTGGCTCGTGTGCCAGTTGAGAGTGGACCGAGCAGGAGGAGGAAATCTTGGACGAGGATGTGGAGGGGAAGGGGGACCCAAAGGCAGAGGACGTCTTGGAGGTCAGAGATACATGAAGCCTGGAGATCTTCTCTACCTTGCAGGAGGCTAGCCTGTCACAACTGTCAGATCTTTGCAAAGTGCAATCAGGAGAGGAGGCCCCTGGTAAGTGGCTTTGACTTTGGGAATCGCTAAAGCGCAGACAGGAAGGTTGCAGGAAGCAGACTTGTGTCTGTATGAGTGGTGGAACAGGGTGTTGATTGACTCTCACTTCATGGGAATCTGTATCAGAGATCTCCAGGAAACTCTCATGGAGATTCTGGGCAACCCACTGCCGCAGGTTCTTCGGCCGAGTTGCTTTGTTTCTTGCCCCATTAAGGGTAACTTTCCTGCACCACTGTCCTGTCACTGGGGAGGTGGTAGGACCACTGCTGCACAAAAGCGAGCCACATAAGGGCCAGGGCGGAAGCCGCAGTCTTGGAGAAAACCCTCCCTTGATTCCCTGCTTACTGAGTTATTCCTTAAACTTTAAAGGCAAGAGGAGCGCGACGTTGATCTTGCCACGTATAGTAGCTACGACGCGAGATTGCTTGTGGCATTCACGGAGGTGCTGATTACTGTGGACCGCTGTTTTTGGCTTGGGAAGTAAGCACTGAGTGGTGGGATCACATCGTCATGTATGTCTGGGATGATGAGCAGTGGCTGCAGAACTTTTGGATGAGGAAAGCTGCATTCATAGGGCTGTGTGATGAACTCATCCCAGCCCTGTGGCGCAAGGACACAAGAATCAGAGTGGCCCTGCCATTGGAGAAGCACGTGGCAATTGCATTGTGGAAGCTGGCTACTCCAGACTGCTACTAATCGGTCGCTAACCAGTTTGGACTGGCAAAGTTAACCGTTGGACTCGTATTGACAGAAGCATGCAGGGTCATTAATCACATCCTGCTCCAAAAGACCGTGACTCTCGGCGACATGCGTGACATTGTGGATGGCTTTACGTAAAAGGGCTTCCTTGAATGTGGAGGGGCAATAGATGGCACGCACATTCCAGGTTTGGCAATAGACCACCTATCCACCGAGTGCATTAATCAGAAGGGATATTTCTCAGTAGTTCTCCAGGTGCTTGTGGATCACTGTGGGCATTTCACAGACATTAACACAGTCCAGGAAGGTGCACGAAGCAGGCATCTTTCGGAACACTGGCCTGTTCAGGAAGTGCAGGCAGGGACTTTCTTCCCGGACCAGAAGATCACCGTAGGCAGGGCCGTCGCTACCGTTTAGGCAGCCTAGGCAGCCAGGATTATTGAGGGGGCGGCATTTTGCCGGGGGCACGGCAGGCGGCTCCGGTTGACCTGCTGCAGGCATGCTTGCGGAGGGTCCGTTTTGGTCTGCGGGTCCAGTGGAGTTGCCACAGTCATGCCTGCGGATGGTCAGCTGCTCCCGCAGCTCCGGTGGACCTCCTGCAGCCATGCCTGCGGCAGCTCCACCGGAGCCACGGACCAACGGACCCTCCTGCAGGAATGCCTGTGACAGCTCCACCGGAGCTGCGGGATCAGCACTAGGGGGTGGCGAAATGGCCGTGCGCTTAGGGCACGAGAAACCCTGGCGCCGGTCCTGACCGTAGGGGATGTTGAAATGCCCATTGTGATGCTGGGAGACCACTTAATGCTGTGGCTTATGAAGCCATACACGGGGCAACTTGACAGAAGCTAGGAGTGGTTCAGCCGACTGAGCAAGTGCAGAATGGCTATTGAGTGTGCTTTTGGCCGTTTAAAGACCCGCTGGTGCTGCCTATATGGGAGGCTGAACCTGGCTGATGACAATATTCCTATGCTTAATAATATAATATATGGAGATATACCTATCTCATTGAACTAAAAGGGACCCTGAAAGGTCATTGAGTCCAGCCCCCTGCCTTTACTAGCAGGACCAAGTACTGATTTTGCCCCATATCCCTAAGTGGCTGCCTCAAGGATTGAACTCACAACCCTGGGTTTAGCAGGCCAATGCTCAAACCACTGAGCTATCCTTCCACTGCCACATGCTCTATATTCCATAATATTTGTGAAGGGAAGGGTGAAAACTGCACTCAGGACTGGACTGCTGAGGCTCAGCGCCTGGAGACTGAATTTGAACATCCAGAGACCAGGGCTATTAGAGGGGCGCAGTGTGGGGCCATAAGGATCAGGGATGCCTTGAAGCAGCAATTTGAAGCTGAAAGCCACTAATATTTGTTGCTATGCTCAGGAGTGCAATGCTTGTAATGCTAGGAGGTGATTGAGATTGGTGCAGACGATACACTATGAAGGTGTAAGAAAATCGCCTGTTGCTTTGCAGGGCTCTGTTTGTTTTCAATTAATGGAATAAAGATGGCTTTCAAACCAAAACAATTCTTTTATTAAAAAACAACAACCAGAGGGAAGAGAGAAACAAAAAAACACATCAGCACTGAAGGGGATGGGGAAGGGAGGGTTCCAGGAGTAGGTGGGATCTCAGGACAGTTAAAGATTTGTGTATGTCCAGGTATCCTGCCCAGCCTTCTCCTTTGGATTACAGTGCAGCTGGTACTGTACTTCAGCAGGGCTGAACTGCAAAGGGACGGGTGTTGAGTGCAGTGGGTACTGGAGGTCCGCAGGGCTGGACTGTGACAGGGCAGGGGTGGAATGCAGCGAGTACAGACTGGAGCCAGAAGGTTGGTAAGAGTGTGTTGGCGGTGTCAGGGGGTGCACAAGGGAAAGAGTTTTGCAACAATGGCTGCAGGGGAGGGCGAGTGCGGAGTTGCTCGGTTTGCAGTGCTAATAGTGCCCTGGAGCATGTCTGCTTGGTGCTCCATAATGTTTAAGAGCCGTTCCCTGGCTTCATTCTGGTGTGCCACGTTCTCCTTTTGGTTCCTTTTCTCGCTGTCCTGCCACTCTTTCAGTTCTTGTTTTTCGGCTGTGGAGTGCATCATAACATCAGGCAGCAAGTTCTCCTTAGATCTTCATGGCTGCTTTCTAATTCTGCGCAGCCATTCAGCCACCGATAACAGAGGGGGAGGTTGGGCTCCCAAGGTCATATCTGTGAAGCCAAAATGCAACATTTTACAGAAGCAGTATTGTTTGCAACACGCAAACCACTGATTTAAAACACAGCCACTATTCACAAACCTGTCACTAGCTGGCTGACCCCAGGCAAGCACATGAGCCAAAAGACACCTAAAATGGTGAGCAGCTGCAGGGGCAGGGGAAATCAGTGTTCCAGGACCATTCTGTACATGGGGCATGTGGCTCTTGGGGAGAGCCAGCACTATAGAGAGGGCCTTATCGTTATTGTTCCCACATTTTCCACAGGCTCTGTTCATTATGGAAGATATCTTGCTGCTGTTAGTGAGAGCGAGCGGCATATTGGTCAACAGTGCAGGATCCATTCCTGCAGACTGAAGAGACGGGGCGCGCAGTACACAACTGTTGAAAGATGGTGCTAAATGCGGATGGAAGTGCAGGGATTGGTGGGATGCGAAGCAATGCATCACAGGGCATTGGGACAGGGCCCAAATGCCCCACGACCCTCTCTGCCTTACCACAACTCTTAGCGGCAGAAGAAGAAGAGATGCTTTGTGGGATAGCTGTCCAGAGTGCACCACTCCAAATACCGCTGCAAGTGTGAACATGCTATTGCGCAAGCAGCTGACAGTGTGAACACACAACAGCGGTTTCCCGTCAGTGCTCTCTGAGCAGTGCTGTAACTGCCGGTGCTGTAACTCTGCCAGAGTAGACATACCCTTAAAAATAACACATCTTTTGCAGTGTATTTGAATCAGTTCCCTTTTCAGTTTAATGCCCACTCAACTTGTTATGGTTTAACAGTTGTTTAAATTTTGTTTGCCTTCAAGAGTTATTTAATTGGTTGGGAAGAATTTCAGAAAACGAAATGGCTGCTGGCTTATGTCCTGACACTGGTTGTTTCCCTTATCGACTGGACTGTGTCACTGAGCTTTTCTTGTACAGAGGTAAGAACTATTATTCCCTCCATCCCTCCCCAAACTATCAGGAGGCTTGCGGTAGGGAGGGAATTATTGCAGAGAAGGTGTTTAGAAGGACCTTTACTGTGTGGTGCTGGCTGGGGTGTCTTGCTTTTATTGTCTTGTGTTTGCTGCTAGAGTGAGCATAATGAGACATTTGGAAACACCTGCTGTAGCAAAGCTAGTCTTTTGCGATTCTTAATTTGTGTTTCTCAATAAAGGATGTAATGCTCTCTGTAAAATTAAATAAAGCTTTGCCAATGTAAGTAGTCTTTGTGATAATGAGAATGGAATAGAAAAGATTGGCCATTGGGAGAAATTTCATTGTGCAGGAGGAAGAGGACAGAATTTTCCTTTGGATTTAACTGTGTAGGATTTACTGAAGGTAGTTGCCCATGGTCAACCCTCCCTCTCAAAATGTCAAGATAAATAAGGGTGACCAGATGTCCCGATTTTTATAGAGACAGTCCCGATTTTTGGGTCTTTTTCTTATATAGGCTCCTGTTACCCCCACCCCCATCTTGATTTTTCACACTTGCCGTCTTGTCACCCTAAGATAAATATAGTGCCAAACTTTGCTTTTTCAGAGGGAGTTGCAGTCATTTTAACCATGTGACTTTATAAAAGTAATATGATCAAATATTTTGTGACATGCTTCTAAAATACATATCCTAATCATAGTAACCTAACTCTTCTCTCATCTTCCTCCACTGTGCAACAGCTCCCCTAGCTGTAAGTAACTCACAGTGAATCATCATCATCATCATCATCAATCAGTGATTACAAGATATTCAAATGATCTAAATATACAGGAGGAGAATGAGGCTGGAGTTTTGCATTTTGTGTTAATGCAGATTTCTGTGCCAAAGACATTGTCAAACACCACCCATCTGCCCCCCGGCAAAGCACGTAAACCTTGCTTCAGATCATTTGCAGGAGTAGCCAGGGGTTTAATGCAATTGGTGCTGTTAGTGTTAAATTGTTAGCCTCACAATTTTGTAATGCATATTTTAGTGACCAAGATACTGGTGCAGTGGCAAAGAAAGAATTTTTAATGTTGAATGGACTTAACAGCTGAACTTGCATATGAAGCAGTAGTGTTGTGCTGTCCCAGCTAGCTTCTTTTTTATATTTTACCTGAGAGACAAGGTGGGTGAAGTAATATCTTTTATTGGACCAGTTTCTCTTAGTGAAAGAGACATGCTTTTGAGCTGCACAGAGCTCTTCTTCAGATCTGGGAAAGGTAATCAGAATGTCACAGCTAAATACAAGGTGAAATAGATTGTTTAGCATAAATAGTTTACCCATATTGTAAGAGACCAAGGTGAAGTGCCAGTTAACCTCTCTGCAGTCATAGGACTAAAAAAGAGATTAATGGGTTACAGATTGTTATAGTAAACTGTAAATCCAATGTCTTTATTAAGTTTGTGATTTCTAGTATCTGGCAAAGTTATGAATGAAAGCTCTTCTTTTGAAGATGTTGTGCAAGTTTCCTTTGAGGATGAGGATTGAGAGGTCAGATACAGAGTAATTGTTTTGTGAAGAGTGTTCACCCATCAGTGACGATGTTCTTTGTCCTTTATCATTTTTTGTGTGGGAGTTCTGTATCTGACTCATCAAACCTCATCTTCAAAGGAAACTTGTGCAACACTTTCAAAAGACAAGCCTGAGAGCTTAAATTCATAACTTTGCTAGACACTAGAAATCATAGACTTAATAAAGACGCTGGATTTATGCTTATTACAACAATCTGTAACCCACTAACAGCCCCCTGCCCCTTCCTGTGACAAGAGTGGTGTTAACGGGCCACTTCACTTTTAATGGACTTTTGAAATATGTGTTAACTACTTATGCTAACTACTTATGGCACTCAGGCTTTGTATACACTGGCAAGTGAAAGACAAGACTTTTGTCATTGAGGTATTAAAAAAACACACACACCACCCATGAAAGACAAAAATTTTGTCGATGACAAGCTCTGGGGTGAACAGCGCTTTGTTGGCAGGAGAGCTCTCTCCTGATAAACAGCGGCTACACTGCTCGCCTTTTAGCGGCACAGCTGTGTCGCTAAAATCTGCGTAGTGTAGACATAGCCTCAGAATATGTTTCCCAGACCTGAAGAAGAGCTCCGTGTAAGCTCAAAAGCTTGTGTATCTCACCAACAGAAGCTGGTCCAATAAAAGATACTACCTCACCCACCTTTTCTTGCTAATATCCTGGGGCCAGTGCTGTGTACTTTTGAGGTAGGTTTAAATACAATAATAACAACAAAAAGGGCATCAGACCAAAACCCTGGTTGAGGGAATAAGGTAAATATCTTGTTTTGTTGCTGCATCAAGTTAAGTAGTCTCTATATTGGCTAGCAACTGCTTCTGTATCTAGACCGTTGTTAATATTTAGGCCTGGTCTGTACATAGTTTTTGTACATTTTTGCTATTTCAGATAGGGGTGTGATTTTTCTACTGAAAATTGTATTATAACCTATTCTCCTCCTTCTATGGGAATGAGCTGTACTGGGATAAACTCCTTTATAGCAGTATTGCTGCATCCAAACTTGGGTGGTGGTGGTGGGCTTGTACTACTTTCACTGTACAGGAATAGTTAAAATGATACAGGTTTTGTGTACAGAAAAGCTTTTTGGGAAAACCCTATGCACTCTAATGTACAAACCCTGGACCCATCTGTCTATAAACTAAATAAAACCTTTTGTGTCTAAAATGTGACATTTACCTCCATTCCTCATCCTTGTAGTGATCCTGATAATTTTTCAGTGGCCTAAGGAGTCCTTCAGCAAAACCAGAGAAGTAAAGACTTAATATTTCTAATGTAAAAAAGGTCTGTAAGGGAGAGGGAAAGCAGAAGTAAAAGATAAATACAGCATGAAAAGTTTTGGACTGTGTTCAAATATAATAAAAAGAAATCAGATGAGAAAACTATTTTCCCCTTTGAAGATCACTTTTTAAAAAAAATTAAATAATTTGTTTTTAAAAATATTTGCATGAAGGCTGATTTAAAAAACAACAACAACTAGATTTTTGTATGTTCCGTTCCCCTGTGCACAATACAGTTTTTGCCTTTTGTTTGCATATACTTGGCAAGGGATTGACAACTAATGGTTAGAACAAGGGGCTGAGTCAAGAATCCAGGGTTATGGCATGCTCAGCCTCTGATTCACTCTGTGTCCTGGAGCAGGTTATGTATTGGGTGATTTGAAAATTACACCCTTAACCCCTGTGTGCCTCAGTTTACCTGGCTGTTAAATGAAACGAATGATGATTTAGGTACCTTGCAAGGTGATGGACAACTAATTCATGATTGTTTGTAAAACACAACAAGATCCTTGTGTACAAGGGGCTTTAGAAGTACAAAGTGTTCTAATTGCCTTCAGTTATAGTCTGACCTTTGGACTGGGTTTAGCTATTACATAATAAAATTTCCTTTTATGAAGTGTCATTATTTCTGAGAACCCATAATTTTCTTAATGTTTTCTAACAAAAATGCCAAAAAAATTAGTGGTGTCTGCTGTGTGAAACTTTGTAGGGCTCAATACCAAACCCACTATTTTATTTTCACAGACTGTGAGAATAAGACGAATCCTCCGGCCATTCTTTCTCCTTCAGAACTCCTCTATGATGAAAAAGACATTAAAATGCATCAACAGAACGCTGCCAGAAATGGCAAGGTAAGTAACAGCACAGTAATTTCCCTCAGATCCGTTGCAGCCTGGTACCCGAACATGCCTTTTAGGTAGTCTCATTATTCTGGGAGTGTGGAATCTGGACAGGTTCTATGTTGAGAGAAACCAGCTAGGTAAATGATTAGCGGATGAAAGAAAGTCCCTTACAGGAGCAGGCTGTAGCCTACCTATAGCTGGGAAAATTATCTATGCAGTAACTTGAATGTTACCCTAGTGGTGAGGTGAGCGAATTCTGGTCTGTATAGTTTCTCATATTGCGCTCATCACCATAGTAGCTGAGTGCCTTCCAGTAGTGCATTAAGCTATATGACTAAGAGTTGGTCTACACTGCAGAGTTAGGTCGACCTAACTCTGTAAGTGTCTACACTACAATGTTGCTCCCGCTGCTGTAAGTCACCCACTACACCGACTTACTAACTGTACCTCCGCGAGAGGTGTAGTGCTTAGGTTGATGTAGTCAGGCTAATGCAGTGTCTGTGTAGACACTGTGTTACTTACGTTGCCTGTTGGCTGTTAGCCTTGCACAGGGCTCATAGCTGGATCCCCCCTCCCCCCAGGGTCGACAGTTCCAGCTATCAGCCCTGCACGGGGCTCATAGTTGGAACCTTCTACCCCAGTGAGCATGTGTGTGCACACCAGCTTTCAGTGCCCCACACAGTTAAGTTGATGGAAGCGCTCCTGGTGAGGACATGCACAACCAACAGAGGGGGTGTAGTGTGGACATGAACCACCACAGTAATTACTACTGTGGCTGTACATCAACCCATCTTAGGTCAACTTAATTTTGCAGTGTAGATAAGGCCCAAATCTGCACCTGTCATGTGTTGTTTGTTCTCTCATCCTCTTCTTTAGGGAGAGGTGTGTGCAGTAGAGTGTTTTGTTTTGGTAGGATTTTAGGGTTCTTTAGGTTGGTTGCTTGTTTTAAATAAGCATGTTACTATGCTTCCCATCACAGTGGCCTTTCTGGCAGCTTGAGGCATGGTGATTGTGTACCTTATCCTGAGAGTTGTGGGTATGATCACTTCTCAGTATGAGACCACTTGTCTATTTTAAGTCTTGCCAGAAAGCGTGTGGTGCCTCTGAAATGAGTAACAGTACTGATGATTTGTGCATGTGAATGTGTTTGTGTCTCTCACTTGTATATAATACTTTGGCACTCATAAAGATCTTTTTATATTGAAAATACTATTGTGACGGGGATCCTAGTAGCGAGCCAGCTCTAGTCACTCTAATTGAGTAAACTGCAAAGAATGGGGCAAACAATCCCCAGAGAGCTGATGGATATGCAATACTTAGATTTATCAAGCCAGCATAAAATAGCTTCTTTATTACCTTATTGGTTACTCAGAAGTCCAAACAACACAGTTCCCTTGGATCCAACCCCAGGCCTCCACCCAGGTACCCACGTCAGATATGATGAAAATTTCAGTAAATCTTATTTCATCATATAAAAGAAAAGGTTCTGCCAATCCCAAAGGACTGGACACATTGCATCCCAGGTTAATGAATGTTTCAGATCTTACCCCAAATACACACTACAGCCAATTCTTATTAACTAAACTAAAATTTATTAAAAAACAACAGAGGGAGAGTATGGTTAAAAGATCAATCTACATATAGACATGAGCTCAATTCATTGAGGTTCAGATTCCAGCAGAGATGGTGAGCTTTGTAGTTGCAAAGAGTTCCTTTAGAATTCAGTTCATAGGTCATAGTGTCCAAATCTCATATTCAGGGCGTACCAGCATAACTGGAACCTCAGTCGTGCCACTCAAACTTCCCCTGCAGAAGCATAAGCAGATCTGAGATGACAGAATCAGACCCAAGGATCTTGTATACAATTTCATGTCCTCTTTGACAAGTTGGGAGTTCCTCGGGGAACAAAAGGTAATTCGGATGACTTTGAAGGAGGTCCATCAGCAGTACTTAGCTGTACTGCTTAACATAAGGCCAATTGCTTGTTCCTCCACCATTCACAGTACATTTCAAAGAGAGATGAATACCGAGATATCTCGTGTTTACCGTTCGTTTAAATGATATCAGAATACAGCATAGACGAGGGACTGCTGATTACATTATCGACCCTTCTCATACATATGTAAATACACAAAACCACAAACATTATCATTATCCCTACATGTCTTTTGAAGGTTATTTATTTTGCAGGATGTTTAACCCTTTCTATCCATGTGTCATGACTATGTACATTAATCCTCAACCCCCTTGCATGAGGGGAAACAGGCATCAGCTGGTTAAGTGACTTGTCCAGAACCCAAGAGAGAATCTGTTTCAGAGCTGTGAGTAGAACATAAAGAATTCTTGGCTTCCAGTTATGCACTCAAACCATTAGGCTACCTTCTCCCATGATGCATTTATTGCAGGGTGCTTTACTTCAGTATTTTCATTCTTGGGAGAGCATTAGCAGTACAGATATCGCATTGTATGTTGTTATTAGAAGCGTTTAACTAGAAATCCAAGTAAAGAGTGCAATCACACAGCATGGTGCTTTTTTAAAGAGACCTGTTCCTGCGCATGCGTTGGTATGGTATATAGACTTTGCTATATCCCCTCACATCTCTTTGTTTCACACAGTGCATATTAATGCTAGAATCAAAGATATTTACAAACCCTCTAAGACTATATATTTTTGCCAGAGAAGGTCATAAGGCCTAATGATATCCTCATAATTAAGTGATAGAAGACTATGACCCTGATTCTGGAAAGCATTTAGATGCATGCTTAAGTTCCACTGATTTCAGTCCTGCAGTCAGTTTTGATTGACGTCAGTGACACATGCTTATGTGAATTGGGATGCTTTTCCAAATGAGGCCTGTATGATTTGTTTAATTACTTTGCTCTAGCTTTTTTTAAAAAAACATTGTTTTTGTTTAGGACTGTGTCCTCTTGTGTTTTAGCAAAAGAACTGATGTCAACATATATATTTTGTCTCTGATAGTGTTGTTCTGCTGCTAGCTGTTCACTTGTGTCTCTTTACCATGTTTGGCATGCTGCTGTTTGCGCGATCAAAGGTAACTAATAACTAACATTTATGCTGTGACAAATCCTAATGTTGTTTTTTCTCAACTGAGTGGCTGTTGCATATGTTGGTTGTCCGATTAAGCCAGAGAAACCCATTCCCCAAGAGCAGATAGGTTCCTCAACCTTCTTTGTCAGAACTCTTGGGATGGATTTATAATCTCTTACAGGAAGGTTGTTTTTAGAAACTGAATTACAAAACGTGCACAATCTGATGTTTGCTGTACTATATACACCTCTACCCCGATATAACGCTGTCCTCGGGAGCCAGAACATCTTATTGTGTTACAGGTGAAACCGCGTTATATCGAACTTGCTTTGATCAGCCGGAGCATGCAGCCCCGCCCCCCTGGAGTGCTGCTTTACCACGCTATATCCGAATTCGTGTTAAATTGGGTGGCATTATAACGGGGTAGAGGTGTATTTAAGAATGCATTGGAAGGTCACTTCCAAACCAGTTTTACGGTCTCTTCTTTCTCAGTCTCAAAATGCTATATCTCCAGAACTGAACTTCATCTTCATTTCTGAGCTGTGACTACACTAACGTCCCTACTGCATTTTGCCTAGTTCTGTTCATAGCAATCCTGGCTGACGTGGTGAAAATGCCAGCAGCCTTATCCATTCAGGAGCTTCCAGTGTTGTTAGAGTTGATGAAGTTGTATTGGTATTAGCACAAGTGAGAATTTTAAAGTGGGAGCAGAAAGGCTAGTGTAGTAAAGACCCTAAAATCACAGCATGTAAACAGGGCCTTGTGTGTGTGTGTGTGTGTGTGTGTGTGTGTGTGTGTGTGTGTGTGTGTGTATATATAGACAGAGAGAGAGAGAGCACCCACGGAGTTGGCGCCTATGGTCTGACTAGTCGTGTCCTGGGTAAATTTGTTCTTGAGCTTACTTGAGTTCATTTAGAAATGAAGTACCCAAGTGAGAGAGTGCAAGCAGACCCATTTCTAGCAATGGGAGAAGCTATTCGGCAGAGGACCTGGGAGATGTCAGAGGGTCTCTGTGCAAGATGGTTGGGGCTTTCTCCCGTATGAAGACTGCACAAGCGACAACTGTGTTTGAGAATAGTTCTCAGGCTGTGGTTTCAGGGCCTTTTTTAAACACAGCTGTCACTAACATGGCTTGTTCTTCAGTGTGGTTAGGGCCCGAGGACCTGTGCATGCTGAAAAACTGAGTGTCGGCTGTCTGTAACTAATAAGACCTGTTTCTACGTTGTATTATAGACATGATCTGTTTTAATTGTATCCACAAATTGTTCTACAGCTTTGCCTATAGAGTGCTAAGTTACTTGTTAATCATTTTACCACACCCTGACAGAGGAACCTTAGAATAAGAGTTTGGAAAAGCTATTATAATGATTAGTTTCCTATCTGCACTGTAAGATAGAATTGTGTTGCACTGTCTACACTGCCACTTTACAGAGCTGAAACTTTCTCTCTTAGGGGTGTGAAAAAACAGCCCCCCAGTGCTGCAGGTTTCAGTGCTGTAAAGTGGCAGTGTAGACAGTGCACCAGTGCTGGGAGCTACGCCTCTCGTGGGGGTGGTTTTTTTTACAGTGCCGGGAGAGCTCTCTCCCAATGCTGGTGCCACGACTACACAGCCACGTTAAAGCGCTGCTGTGGCAGTGCTTTAACATTGGTAGTGAAGACATACCCTTAGGCCTTGGCTGCAACACCCCCTGAGCGCAGCAAGTTACAGCGCTGTAAAGTGCCAGTGTAAACAGTGCCCCAGCACTGGGAGCCATGTGCCAGAGAACTTCACAGCACACGTCTCCCAGCGCTGTAAGCTAATCCCGGGGAGGTGGAGTACCTGCAGCGCTGGGAGAGCTCTCTCCCAGCGCTGGCGCTGCGACCACACTCACACTTCAAAGCACAGTCACAGGAGCGCTCCTGCGGCAGCGATGTACAACTGCAAGTGTAGCCATACCCATAGTGTCTGCGAACTGTGTGCTAATTAGCTTCCCATACAGGCTTGACTTTTGCAGTGTAGCTAGGGGCCTAAGATGCTACTGTCTGCAGTAAGGTCTCTTTTGTTGGTGATTTTATCATACTCAGAATCCCATTCTCTCCGATGCACCGAGCTGCCCTCTCAGCTTGGAGGGGATGCTCTTTTAATCTTTGTGCCATTATCAGAATTGCTTTAAATTGCTATACTCCCTCTTTGTGGCATTATCTTCCCTCCTATGTCCATAGACTTCAGGCAGACCTAAATCCTGTATTAACACTTCTACATCTTGCTGTTTTTAACTATGTTCTTTCTTACATTTTAATGATTGCTAATCAGTCAGATGTCTGCCTGAAGGCACTACAGCAGCATAACTGATTGATTGTATCAGAACCTTGCATGTAAGTTGCCTACATCTTCTACACTACTCTCACAGCTCTCTTCCACCTTGCTTGGTAGACTTGGCTGTCTGTATTGTATCAAGCAGTGAAAAGGGTTCTTGAGTGATTTTCCCTGGCAAGACAGAGGCTTGTTGACACCTCAGTGTTGCTTTGGTAATAATATGGGTCTCTGTGTCTAGGATAAGCAGCAAGACAAGGAATGGGTGGGATATTTTCACAATTTGCCAGATTCACTGACTTCACTGCTGGTGCTGCTGACTACTGCAAATAACCCTGATGGTGAGCAATCCATTCCAAAGTCATTCTCATATCCTCTCTCCTATTAACAATATAAAATAGTTGATGGAATGGATTCCATTGCTCCCCTTAATTTACAGTCTGGCCACTATCAAATGATCCTAAATATCCTTACTCTTCCATATATATAATGGTTCCTTCCGCAATTAGTGAGAAAACTGCAAGGACTGCTCCAAATTTGTGTCCCTTTTAACTCTTTAAAGCCTTTAAAAATTTCTCCAACTTCTGCCTCCATTGAAACAATTTAAACTGTCGTAGTTTCATTGACTTAAGCTATTACAATTACCCCAGCTCGTTTGCCCCATGGTCTCCACCTATACCAGATCAGGATTTTAAGTGTTTGTTTCTTTCAGGCACAGCATTCCTAACTCTCATTTCTTTAAAAATTTTAAACAGTGATGATTCCTGCATATTCTAAGAATCGAGCCTATTCTATCTTCTTCATACTCTTCACTGTATTGGGTAAGTCACCTGTTTTCTTCAGTAACTTCAGGTTTGTACACACTACCACGTATGTCCGTATAACTTATGTCGCTCATGGATGTGAATAAGCCACCCCCCGGAGTGACATAAGTTACATCCACCTAAGTGTTGGTGTGGACAGTGCTATATCAGTGTGAGAACTTCTCCCACTGATACAGCTAATGCCTCTCAGGCCTGGTCTACACTACGCGTTTAAACTGAATTTAGCAGCGTTAAACCGATTTAACCCTGCACCCGTCCACACAACAAGGCCCTTTATATCGACATAAAGGGCTCTTTAAACCAATTTCTGTACTCCTCCCCGACGAGAGGAGTAGTGCTGAAATCGGCATTGCCATGTCGGATTAGCGTTAGTTTGGGTGCAAATCGACGGTATTGGCCTCTGGGCGGTATCCCACAGTGCACCATTCTGACCACTCTGGAAAGCAATCTGAACTCGGATGCACTGGCCAGGTGGACAGGAAAAGCCCCGCAAACTTTTGAATTTCATTTCCTGTTTGTCCAGTGTGGAGCTCTGATCAGCATGGGTGGCCATGCAGTGCCAAATCCAAAAAGAGCTCCAGCATGGACCGTACGGGAGATACTGGATCTGATCGCTGTATGGGGAGACAAATCTGTTCTATCAGAGCTCTTTACAGAAGATGAAATGACAAAGCATTTGAAAAAATCTCCAGGCTATGATAGACAGAGGCCACAGCACAGTGCTGTGCGACAAGCGTAACGGAAAGCGAAAGAATCAAATGGACGCTCATGGAGGGAGGGAGGTGGTACTGAGGACTGCAGCTATCCCACAGTCCCTGCAGTCTCCAAAAAGCATTTGCACTCTTGACTGAGCTCCCAATGCCTGAAGGGTCAAAAACATTTTCCCAGGTGTTTCAGGGTATATGTCGTCAATTTACACTCCCCCCCCCCCACCGAAAGAAAGGGGAAGAAAAATGTTTCTCGCCTTTTTTCAATGTCATCCTATGTCTACTGCATGGTGCTGGTAGACGGGGTGCTGCAGCGCTGAACACCAGCATCCCCTTCCCAGTGGCAGACGGTACAATATGACCGGTATCTTTCGTCATCATCAGCCCGTGAGTGCTCCTGGCTGGCCTCGGTGAGGTCGGCCGGGGGCGCCTGGGTAAAAATGGGAATGACTCCCGGTCATTCCCAGCAGATGGTTCAGAACGGCTGATAACCATCATCATAGCAACTGGAGGCTGAGCTCCATCAGCCTCCCCCATTTCATGTCTGAAGAAAAGATTCTATACTGCCTGGACTATCATAGCAGCTGGAGGCTTCCTCCCTCTCATTTTATCTCACTAAAAAGTCAGTGTTTCTTATTGCTGCATTCTTTATTACTTCATCACACAAATTTGGGGACACTGCCATGGTAGCCCAGGAGAGTTGGTGGAGGAGGGAAGCAACGGGTGGGGTTGTTGCAGGGGCACCCCCTAGAATGGCATGCAGCTCATTATTTCTGCAGGATCTCTGGGGCTCTGACACGGAGCGGCTGTGCTCTCTGGTTCTCTAGTACATTTGCCCCATATTCTAGGCAGGACTAACTCTATTTTTAGACAAAACATAAAGAAGGGAATGACCCGGGGAGTCATGCGCCCCTGGCCGACCTCAGCGAGGCCAGCCAGGAGACCCCATGACAGCAGCAGACGGTACGGAATGACTGATAACTGTCATCTCGTTGCCAATTTACAATGGCATGGCAGACGGTGCAATAGGGATGGTAACCATCTCTGCTACCTTGCAAAGGCAAATGAATGCTGCTGTGTAGCACTGCAGTACCGCGTCTGTCCGCAGCATCCAGTACACATATGGTGACAGTGACAAAAGGCAAAACGGGCTCCATGGTTGCCATGCTATGGCATCTGCCAGGGCAATCCAGGGAAAAAGGGCGCAAAATGATTGTCTGCCGTTGCTTTCATGGAGGAAGGATTGAGTGATGACATTTACCCAGAATCACCCGCGACACTGTTTTTGCACCATCATGCATTGAGATCTCAACCCAGAATTCCAATGGGCGGGGGAGACTGCGGGAACTATGGGATAGCTACGGGATAGCTACCCATTGTGCAGCGCTCCGGAAATTGATGCTAGCCTCAGTACATGGACGCACACTGCCGAATTAATGTGCTTAGTGTGACTGCGTGCACTCGACTTTATACAATCTGTTTTACAAAACCGGTTTATGTAAAATTGGAATAATCCCATAGTGTAGACATACCCTTAGGGTGGTGGTTTTATTATGTCGATGGGCGAGCTCTCTCCTGTCGGCAAAGAGCATCTTCACCAGTGTCATAAACAGATAGCTAAGGGTTAATGTCTCTTTCACCTGAAACACCTGACCAGAGAACCAATCAGGAAACCGGATTTTTTCAACTTTGGGTGGAGGGAATTGTGTGTCTGAGTCTTTTGTCTGCCTGCCTGCTTCCTCTGAGCTTTGGAGAAGTAGTTCTATTTTCTAGTCTTCTGTTTCTAAGTGTAAGGACAAAGAGATCAGATAGTAAGTTCTATGGTTTCTTTTCTTTGGTATTTGCATGAATATAAGTGCTGGAGTGCTTTGATTTGTATTCTTTTGAATAAGGCTGTTTATTCAATATTCTTTTAAGCAATTGACCCTGTGTTGTATCATCTTAATACAGAGAGAACATTTGTATTTTTTCTTTCTTTTTTATATAAAGCTTTCTTTTAAGACCTGTTGGAGTTTTTCTTTACTTCAGGGAAATTGAGTCTGTACTCACCAGGGAATTGGTGGGAGGAAGAAATCAGGGGAGGTCTGTGTGTGTTGAATTGGCTAGCCTGATTTTGCATTCCCTCTGGGGAATAGGAAAGTCCTTTTTGTTCCCAGGACTGGGGAACGGAGAGGGGGAATCACTCTGTGTAGTTTCACAGAGCTTGTGTCTGTGTATCTCTCCAGGAGCACCTGGAGGGGGGGAAGGGAAAAAGGATTATTTCCCTTTGTTGTGAGACTCAAGGGATTTGGGTCTTGGGGTCCCCAGGAAAGGTTTTTCGGGGGGACCAGAGTGCCCCAAAACACTCTAATTTTTTGGGTGGTGGCAGCAAGTACCAGGTCCAAGCTGGTAACTAAGCTTGGAGGCTTTCATGCTAACCCCCATATTTTGGACGCTAAGGTCCAAATCTGGGAATAAGGTTATAACATGGGTGGCAGCGGCGGGATATAGACAGAATCCAGAAGCCAGTAGGAATATTATATTTTTCTTTTCTCTGCTAAGGGCTTTTTAGCAGAGAGAAACAGTTTGGTTTTAAAAGGGAACCAGAGAGAATTTTTTTTTTCTGCTCTCTCTAGCAGTTTGTGGTTTGCATGTATAAGCAAGAAGCCATTACCAAACTGTTAAGGGTCTTTTGTCATGCAATAGCCCTCCCATTAGGAGGCAAGTACCAGCACTTATATGCATGCAAATAAAGTGGTTTTTCTGGTTTCCCTTCATTGAACATTAGCTAGAGAGAGAAAAGGAAAAAAGCACTGTTGCTAGGCAGACTTCAGGAGGCAACAGAGAACCTGCAGTTCAGAGGATAAACACCGGAGGGCACCCCAACACAAGAAAACAGGAATCATGACTTCTAAGGCAAAAATGGAGGCTGAAGACCAATTCAGAGAAGCTGAACACAGGCGACAACTGGAAATAAAACAAGCAGAGATGGAAATAAGAGAAAGAGAAAGAGAGGCAGCCTACAAAAGAAAACTAGAAGAAGAAGAAGAGGTAGCCTACCAAAGAGAACAGGCAGCTAAAAAGGCGGACCACCGCCGAGAAATGGAAAAACAACAAAAAGAAATGGAAAAACAACAAAAAGAGAATGAAGAGAAGGAAAAACAGAGAAAACATGAACTGGAGTTGGCAAAAGCTGGGCTGCATGTGCCAGCCAACCCTAACAACCCGGCGCCAATTATTGCTCCACAGCACAGAAAATTTCCCACCTACAAGGCAGGTGATGACACCGAGGCCTTCTTGGAAAATTTTGAAAGAGTCTGTCTTGGGTACAGCATCCCCGAAGACCAGTACATGGTAGAATTAAGGCCACACCTCAGTGGACCTTTAGCAGAGGTGGCAGCTGAAATGCCTAAGCTGCAAATGAATGACTATAAACTTTTTCAAACCAAGGCCAGATACAGGATGGGGATAACCCCAGATCATGCCCGTCGGCGCTTCAGAACCCAAAAGTGGAAACCAGAGGTGTCATTTCCCAAACACGCCTACTACATTGCAAAAAACTATGAGGCCTGGTTAACAGGAAACAACATTCAAACCTTGGAAGAACTGAACCTCCTCATACAAATGGAGCAGTTCTTGGACGGTGTTCCTGAAGACATCACATGGTACATACAAGATAGAAATCCCAAAAATATCACTGAGGCGGGGGAGATTGGAGCCAAATGGATGGAACTGGCAGAAAGCAAGAAAGCTACTGTCAAGGGGAACGATTACCCCAGGGGGCACACAGACCATAAACCCTACAACCGAGGACAGCCAAAGACCCCACATACCACCCAAGTAAAGCCACAGATACCCTACCCTTCAACCTCACCAGTCTCCAGTAACTCACCTCGGCCCAGTGACCCATCAGATGGAAGATGCTTTAAGTGTAATGAACTGGGACATATCAAGGCCAACTGTCCCAAGAACACCATGCGAGTGCAATTCATTACACCACCATCACCCCAAAGATCCCCAGGCCCGGATGCCTCTCAAATACCCTTGGAGCGAAGGGAAAATTTGAGAGTGGGCGGAAAGAAGGTTACTGCGTGGAGAGACACGGGGGCACAAGTGTCAGCTATCCACCAATCCTTCGTAGACCCCAAATTCATCAACCCAAAGGCCAAAGTTACAATTTACCCCTTCATGTCACAAGCTGTAGACTTGCCTACAGCTCAACTGCCTGTCCAGTACAAAGGCTGGTCAGGAATGTGGACTTTTGCAGTCTATGACAATTATCCTATCCCCATGCTACTGGGGGAAGACTTGGCCAACCAGGTGAGGCGGGCCAAGAGAGTGGGAATGGTTACCCGTAGCCAAACCAGGCAAGCTTCCAGACCCATTCCTGTTCCTGAGCCGTCCACAGAGGCCCCGTCTGTGTTACCAGAGACCCAGACAGAGGTAGTGGACCCGGATTCCATGCCTACCACTGAAACAGCCACAGCATCTCCAGTCCCAGGCCCGGAACTGGAACAGCAACCAGCACCAGCAAGTGCAACCACATCTTCAACCTCAACGCCAGAGGGCGCCAGCGAGCCAGAACTGGCAGAAGCAAAACACAGCCATCCCCAAAAGGCTCAGCCAGAGCCTGAAATACCCTCAGGTGCACCAGCGGAGAGCGGTTCACCAGCAACGGAAACAACCCCATCACGTACATCGCTTCCAGAGGGACCAAGCCCAAGTCCACAGCCTGAGGAAGAACTGGTGACCCCAGCCTCAAGGGAACAGTTCCAGGCTGAGCAGGAAGCAGATGACAGCCTTCAGAAAGCTTGGGCGGCGGCACGGAGCACCCCACCGCCTCTCAGCTCTTCTAATCGATCCCGGTTTGTTATAGACCAAGGACTTTTATACAAGGAAATTCTTTCTGGTGGACACCGGGAAGAATGGCAGCCGCAAAAACAGTTGGTGGTTCCAACTAAGTACCGGGGGAAGCTCTTAAGCTTAGCCCATGATCATCCCAGTGGCCATGCTGGGGTGAACAGAACCAAGGACCGGTTGGGGAAGTCCTTCCACTGGGAGGGGATGGGCAAGGACGTTGCCAAGTATGTCCGGTCTTGTGAGGTATGCCAAAGAGTGGGAAAGCCTCAAGACCAGGTCAAGGCCCCTCTCCAGCCACTCCCCATAATTGAGGTCCCATTTCAGCGAGTAGCTGTGGATATTCTGGGCCCTTTTCCAAAAAAGACGCCCAGAGGAAAGCAGTACGTACTAACTTTAGCAGACTTTGCTACCCGATGGCCAGAAGCAGTAGCTCTAGGCAACACCAGGGCTAACACTGTGTGCCTGGCCCTAACAGACATCTTTGCCAGGGTAGGTTGGCCCTCTGACATCCTTACAGATTCAGGGTCTAATTTCCTGGCAGGGACCATGGAAAAACTGTGGGAAACTCATGGGGTGAATCACTTGGTTGCCACCCCGTACCACCATCAAACCAATGGCCTGGTGGAAAGGTTCAATGGAACTTTGGGGGCCATGATACGAAAATTCATCAACGAATTCTCCAATAATTGGGACCTAGTGTTGCAGCAGTTGCTGTTTGCCTACAGGGCTGTACCACATCCCAGTTTAGGGTTTTCACCATTTGAACTTGTGTATGGTCACGAGGTTAAGGGGCCATTACAGTTGGTGAAGCAGCAATGGGAGGGGTTTACGCCTTCTCCAGGAACTAACATTCTGGACTTTGTAAGCAACCTACAAAGCACCCTCCGACACTCTTTAGCCCTTGCTAGAGAGAACCTAAAGGATGCTCAGAAAGAGCAAAAGGCCTGGTATGACAGACATGCCAGAGAACGTTCCTTCAAGGTAGGAGACCAGGTTATGGTCTTGAAGGTGCAACAGGCCCATAAGATGGAAGCATCATGGGAAGGGCCATTCACGGTCCAAGAGCGCCTGGGAGCTGTAAACTACCTCATAGCATTTCCCAATTCCTCACTAAAGCCTAAAGTGTACCATGTTAATTCTCTCAAGCCTTTCCATTCCAGAGACTTACAGGTTTGTCAGTTTACAGTCCAGGGAGATGATGCTGAGTGGCCTGACGGTGTCTACTACGACGGAAAAAAAGACGGTGGCGTGGAAGAGGTGAACCTCTCAACCACCCTGGAACGTCTGCAGCGGCAACAAATTAATGAGCTGTGCACTAGCTTCGCCCCATTGTTCTCAGCCACCCCAGGACGGACTGAACGGGCATACCACTCCATTGATACAGGTAATGCTCACCCAATCAGAACCCCACCCTACCGAGTGTCTCCTCATGCCCAAGCTGCTATAGAAAGGGAGATCCAAAACATGCTACAGATGGGTATAATCCGCCCATCGACCAGTGCATGGGCATCTCCAGTGGTTCTGGTACCCAAACCAGATGGGGAAATACGCTTTTGCGTGGACTACCGTAAGCTAAATGCGGTAACTCGTCCGGACAACTATCCAATGCCACGCACCGATGAGCTATTGGAGAAGTTGGGACGTGCCCAGTTCATCTCTACAATAGACTTAACCAAGGGGTACTGGCAAGTACCGCTAGATGAACCTGCCAAGGAGAGGTCAGCATTCGTCACCCATGCGGGGGTGTATGAATTCAATGTCCTTCCTTTCGGCCTTCGAAATGCACCCGCCACCTTCCAGAGGCTGGTAGATGGTCTACTAGCTGGACTGGGAGAATTTGCAGTTGCCTACCTCGATGATGTGGCCATTTTTTCAGACTCCTGGCCCGAACACCTACTACACCTGGAAAAGGTCTTTGAGCGCATCAGGCAGGCAGGACTAACTGTTAAGGCCAAAAAGTGTCAAATAGGCCAAAACAGAGTGATTTACCTGGGGCACCAGGTGGGTCGAGGAACCATAAACCCCCTACAGGCCAAGGTGGATGCTATCCAAAAGTGGCCTGTCCCACGGTCCAAAAAGCAGGTCCAATCCTTCTTAGGCTTGGCCGGATACTACAGGCGATTTGTACCACACTACAGCCAACTCGCTGCCCCATTGACCGACCTGACCAAAAAGACCCAGCCAAATGCCGTTAAGTGGACTGATGAGTGTCAAAAAGCCTTTACCCAGCTTAAGGCAACGCTCATGTCTGACCCTGTGCTCAGGGCCCCGGACTTTGACAAGCCATTCCTAGTAACCACGGATGCATCTGAGCGTGGTATAGGAGCAGTGCTCATGCAGGAAGCAACAGATCACAACTTCCATCCTGTCGTGTTTCTCAGCAAGAAACTGTCTGAGAGGGAAAGTCACTGGTCAGTCAGTGAAAAGGAATGCTATGCCATTGTGTACACCCTGGAAAAGCTACGCCCATATGTTTGGGGACGGCGGTTCAAACTACAAACTGACCATGCTGCACTAAAGTGGCTTCATACTGCCAAGGGGAACAACAAAAAACTTCTTCGTTGGAGTTTAGCTCTCCAAGATTTTGATTTTGAAATTCAACACATCACAGAAGCTTCTAACAAAGTTGCTGATGCACTCTCCCGTGAGAGTTTCCCAGAATCCAGTAGTTAAAAAGTGTTCTTAAAATGTAAAAGTCTGTTAGTTATATACTTAGTAGTATATGTAAAGGTGCATGTGTTGTATTAATCTGTTTATTTTCAAGTTCTAGAAGGAAATTGCCGCCAGTGAGCTTCCCCACTGTCTGCAATTTGGGGGGCGTGTCATAAACAGATAGCTAAGGGTTAATGTCTCTTTCACCTGAAACACCTGACCAGAGAACCAATCAGGAAACCGGATTTTTTCAACTTTGGGTGGAGGGAATTGTGTGTCTGAGTCTTTTGTCTGCCTGCCTGCTTCCTCTGAGCTTTGGAGAAGTAGTTCTATTTTCTAGTCTTCTGTTTCTAAGTGTAAGGACAAAGAGATCAGATAGTAAGTTCTATGGTTTCTTTCCTTTGGTATTTGCATGAATATAAGTGCTGGAGTGCTTTGATTTGTATTCTTTTTGAATAAGGCTGTTTATTCAATATTCTTTTAAGCAATTGACCCTGTGTTGTATCATCTTAATACAGAGAGAACATTTGTATTTTTTCTTTCTTTTTTATATAAAGCTTTCTTTTAAGACCTGTTGGAGTTTTTCTTTACTTCAGGGAAATTGAGTCTGTACTCACCAGGGAATTGGTGGGAGGAAGAAATCAGGGGAGGTCTGTGTGTGTTGAATTGGCTAGCCTGATTTTGCATTCCCTCTGGGGAATAGGAAAGTCCTTTTTGTTCCCAGGACTGGGGAACGGAGAGGGGGAATCACTCTGTGTAGTTTCACAGAGCTTGTGTCTGTGTATCTCTCCAGGAGCACCTGGAGGGGGGGAAGGGAAAAAGGATTATTTCCCTTTGTTGTGAGACTCAAGGGATTTGGGTCTTGGGGTCCCCAGGAAAGGTTTTTCGGGGGGACCAGAGTGCCCCAAAACACTCTAATTTTTTGGGTGGTGGCAGCAAGTACCAGGTCCAAGCTGGTAACTAAGCTTGGAGGCTTTCATGCTAACCCCCATATTTTGGACGCTAAGGTCCAAATCTGGGAATAAGGTTATAACAACCAGACATGCTACAGCAGCACAGCTGCAGCGCTTCTAGTGTAGACTAGCCTGTAGAGTGCTAAGTTGTTTGTTAATCATTTTACCACACCCTGACAGAGGAATCTTAGAATTGGAGTTTGAGAAAGCTCTTGTTTTAATTTTTTTCTAGGATTTATAACCACAAGAGTCTTCTTTCTTTGTGTTACTTTTACTTAAACTTTGCAGTTTTATTTAACTCTGAAGTATCTTGAAGTATAGTTTTCATGAAAGATGCTTTCAGCAATTTTTCTCATTTTTAGATAGTTTAGTCCATGACCTGTTGTTAGTTCAAACTTTTGTAGAGCCATACATGCAAACTATTGGCAAATTCTATTAGTTGGGCTGGCAGGAGGGCAAGAATCAGATATTTGTTGTGAGGAAACTAATTGTGTTGAATTTTAGATTCACTTTACTAGCTCACTGTGCAACATATGCAAATGTTGTAATTTAATTCTTTTTTTTCTATCAAAATTGTAAGATGTAAAGTTCTAGTCAGTTGAAAAGTCTTCATTAGTTTCTGCATTTACAAATACTTCTGTCTTAAAACCTGACTTCCTGTTATAGTTCTGCTTATTATTTATGGTGTATACTTAAGTGAGCAATAGAAATGTTGAGTTTGATTTCTCTCTTGGTGGCTATTATAAAAATGTTGTAATGGCTCCTGTTTTATGAGATAGCAATATTCAAATCCTATAGGTGTGTTGTTTCACCAAAAAATGACTCTGCGTTTAGGTCCAAATTATTCATTGTGTGGCTTCGAGTCAGGCAAACATGATATGATTCAAAGAAAGCGAACTAAATGTCCAGTGGATCTCACTATGTGTATTTCTGTTCTTAAAGGAAACCTGTTTCTGATGAACTTGCTGACAGCAATAATATACAATCAGTTTCGAGGATACCTTCTGGTGAGTAAAACATGCCTTTTTTGTGTGATGTTATGTGCTAATCACACTATTGCTGAGCCATAAACGTACAGCTTATCAAGATAGCTCTAAGTCTGAAATGCACGGGAGTGGAGTTTGAAGTGAACTGGTATAGTCAAAGCAGCACAACCTCTTTGATTGGGGACACAGTTACAATACTATAAAGGCGTGTTACACTAGTATAGCTTCTTCCTGTAAGGGAAGAGGAGTAAGCTATACCCCAGTGTAACTGTGTTCTCGCACTAGAATTTGTACCGATTTAACTATTGTGAAAAACCTACAGCCCCCTAACCAAAATAGCTGTATCAGAGCAAAAACTATGTGGCTCAGGCTTAGGTGTATTATAAAAAAATCACTGTTATATATTTCTCCTGCATGATTCAGCATGTGAAATCATCAACTCAGAAGTGGTGACTGGTCCTAACTAAAGTCGTGTTACTATAACTTCTGCCTGTAAAGAGAACCTTTTCTCTCCATTTTATTTTTATTTTATGCTTAGACTGTATTGTGGCACATGCTGTAATTTAAAGTGCAAATCACTGAACTTGCTGCAGAACTTGAGTTCCGTGGAAGTGACTAGCCAGTCAATTACAAGGAGACATTAATCTGGCTTGTTGCTGAATTTTCATTCCCCCTTTGCCACCATTTATTCACTGGGTTTGGGGGAGAGTTACTGCCTGAGATGCAGGTATATCCATGGATACTTGAATTCAGATAAAAGGAGTCTATGATCTATAAAGAATCAGTTGTACACTATATACTTCTCTGCACCATAGTACCGGAGTACCTTTCAGTAGTGCATTAAGCAATGTGGGGATTGTTCTCTCTTATTCTCTCCTCTAGGGGAGAGTTGTGTGTTCAGTGTAGTGCTTTGTGTTGTCAGATGCTACTGGTGTGGTGCTTTGCTCTGTTCAATGTTGATATCACTCAGCTGCGTGCGTGTGTTCCCTCTGTGTGCTGTCCCAGCTCTTCGAAGATAGCTGACACAGCAGACCTGAAGAGAAACCCCAATGACCACAGAGTCTAGTAAGGTACGAAGGCATGTCGGCCAGGTTTATTGCTGTATTGGGCACAATAGTAGTTCTCTGTAGATATCTGAGTCTAATTCAGGGCATACTACAAATATGTGCCCACGATCAGTGGACTCGGCTCAGTCAGTGGCGGGACTTTCCACTGCCCCCTCGGCCGGACAAAGACACTGCCCCAGGGATACATTCTGATACACAAGTACAAACAAGTTACACATCACTCCTAACGTATTGAGGTGCAACCCCTCTACGTAGCAAGGTGCTGCCTCTCACCTTGTACATGTTGGTTAGAACAAAACAACTCTATCCATCATATTATTCTTTTGGCCCTGTCATTGGGATGGGTCAGCCTGTTCCTTGTTATCTGTGTGGAATGTGAATGTTCTGATCTCTAGTATTCAGTACCTTTTAGGTACATATCTTCTTGCAGCATTAGCCCTTTCCTTGCCAGCTTCTGTGAGCAGGGCCTGCCTCTGGCTCACAGCTTAACTTTGCTTTATGTTAGCAAAGTCTTGACCATTACTTTAGTTCAGGCCTCAGGCCTCATACCGGGCCTCAGATACCAATGTTTATGTCTCAGGGCCTCCTCTTACTACACTTTGTTTTGGTTTGCTTTAAAATGTACATGCTGCTGAGTGTTTATATTGGAGAAGTCAGGTCAAAGAAACATGCCTTACCCCTGGAGCAGGAGATAGTGAGACTTGTAATGGTCCTTAGCTCCTGGGGGAGTTTGTCGCACAGTCTTGGACGGACCACTGAGCATGCTCCGTCTCCTGCACAGACGAGCTTTACCTTATGTATGTCAGTGTTGGTAAGGTGAAGCTTGGATCACTTCAGCAGGAAGGGCTGTGAGTGCTAACTCAGAAATGAAAAATCATGAAACGGTGGATACAGGCAGAGGTATTAACATGATACAGGAATGAATCCCACAGCATTTGACATGTTAGTGTCCCTCATTTTGGGGTCTCTTGCACGCTGTACCCACATGTGGTCCTTGGCAGTCTGAGAGAGAGCTATGGGTAAGAGTGAGTCAGTGAGAGGAATAGGGAAAGGCTCTCTCTCCCTCAAAAAGGATTGGACATCAGGTTTTACGCTCACTGAAGAGATAAGCTCTTACCTTACCTTAAAACTAGGGATGTCAAGCGATTAAAAAATTAATCATGATTAATCGCACTGTTAAACAAGAATAGAATACCATTTAAATATTTTTGGATGTTTTCCTACATTTTTAAATATATTGATTTCAATTACAACACAATACAAAGTGTATGGTGCTCACTTTATATTTATTTTTTATTACAAGTATTTGCACTGTAAAAACACAAAAGAAATAGTATTTTTCGATTCACCTCATACAAGTACTATAGTGCAATCTCTTTATCATGAAAGTTGAACTTACAAATGTACAAATTCATGCACCCGACGAAGTGGATATTCACCCACGAAAGCCCATGCTCCAATACGTCCGTTAGTCTATAAGGTGCCACAGGACTCTTTGCTGCTTTTACAGATCCAGACTAACATGGCTACCCCTCTGATGAATGTAAAATTATGTACAAAAAAAATTGCATTAAAAAACAAAACAATGTAAAACTTTAGAGCCTAGAAGTCCACCAAGTCCTACTTCTTATTCAGCCAATTGCTAAGAAAAACAACTTTGTTTACATTTGCAGGAGATGGTGCTGCCTGCTTCTTGTTTACAGTGTCACCTGAAAGTGAGAACAGGGATTCTCGTGGCACTGTTGTAGCTGGCGTCACAAGATATTTGTGTCAGATGCGCCAAAAATTCATATGTACTTTCATGATTCAACCATCATTCCAAGGGACATGCATCCATGCTGATGATGGGTTCTGCTTGATAACAATCCAAAGCAGTGTGGACTGACGCATGTTCATTTTCATTATCTGAGTCAGAAGGTTGATTTTCTTTGTTGGTGGTTTGGGTTCTGTAGTTTCCTCATTGAAATGTTGCTCTTTTAAGACTTCTGAAAGCACCCTCTACACCTTGTCCCTCTCAGATTTTGGAAGGCACTTCAGATTCTTAAACCTTGGGTCAAGTGCTGTAGCTGTTTTTAGAAATCTCACATTGGTTACCTTCTTTGCATTTTGTGAAATCTGCAGTGAAAGTGTAAAATGAACATCATCTGCTGGGTCATCATCCTAGACTGTTATAACATGAACTATATGACAGAATGTGGGTAAAACAGAGCAGGGGACATACAATTCTCCCCCAAGGAGTCAGTCACAAATTTAATTAATGTCTAATTTTTTTAAATGAGTGTCATCAGCATGGAAGCATGTCCTGTGGAATGGTGCTTGAAGCATGAAGGGGCATATGAATATTTAGCATACGTGGGATGTAAATACCTTGCAATGCCAACTACAGAAATGCCATGCAAATGCCTGTTCTCACTTTCTGGTGACATAAATAAGAAGAGGACGGCATTATCTCCTGTAAATGTAAACAAACTTGTTTGTCTTAGTGATTGGCTGAATAAGAAGTAGGACTTAGTGGACTTGTAGGACTTGAAGTTTTACATTGTTTTGTTTTTGAGTGCAGTTATGTAACAAAAAAAAATCTGCATTTGTAAGTTGCACTTTCATGACAAAAAGATTGCACTATAGTACTTGTATGAGGTGAAATGAAAAATACTATTTCTTTTGTTTATCATTTAACAGTGCAAGTATTTGTAATAAAAATAATATGCACTTTGATTTCAGTTACAACATAGAGTACAATATATATAAAAATGTAGAAAAACATCCAAAATAAATTGGTATTCTCTTATTTAGCAGTGCAATTAAAACTGCAATGAATTGCGATTAATTTTTTTGAGTTAATCGCGTGAGTTAACTGTGATTTATCGACAGCCCTACTTTAAACTGCTGCCACCACCTTCTTGAGCATAGATCTTAGAAGATGGCTTTTCCATTGTCTCTGAATTAACCTGGGTGTTTGCTTTTGTTACCACAGAAAAGCTTTTCCTGGGACTGATTTATTGTATTTTGATGTATAGTATGCTTTTAGGGGGAAAGAGGCTGCCAATCCTAGGCCATTAATTAAGAATACACCAAGTTGGGCACTGTGGGGTTGAGGAGAAGGAAGAATGAATAAGAAATCACAGGCTGGCAGTGACTAAGATCAATTCTTGGTATCTCCTACAGCATTCACTCAGCTTCCTCTTTCCCCTACCCACCCTCTTAGTTATTTTTCTTTAGAACTGCAAGAGGAGTTCCCATGTAAGGTGAGTGCCTCTTTATACAAGGTGTTTGAGCGGGCCTTTGTATTGCCCATGCTTTCTCGATATTCCTTACTCAGATCATGATTTCTCCTCCCATAGGAAATAATCCTACCGTTTAGACATAGCCCTGCTGAATTCCTCCTGGTACTCAGAAGTGCACAGGGGAAATGGTTCTGCGGCTGTGCCCCTCGTGGAGTGCAGCATACTCCCTGCGATACGATACCCAACTCACTCCAGGAACCTGTGCAAAGAGGATGTTGCTTCCAGGCTCCCACAGCCCTTTGGAGGGAATGTGCGCTCTGTGGGGAGCAGTCTTGGGCTTTCCTTGGTGGGAGGGGTCTGTGAATGTGACAGATAAAAAGGTGGGGAAATGCCATGCATATTCCTTTCCTGCTCACCACTCCCCACCTATCTCAGTTTGGCCTACAGAAAGATAGTGGAGAGACGCACATGTTTATTCTTTTGGATACTCTTAATACCACTCATCAGCTGCACATTCTGGGGTTAGTTCCCCCAAAAGTGTGCTCATACCAATGGAGGCCAGGTCTTGAAAATCAGGCCCTGGATGTTTACGTGAACTCAGATGGTCACCCATTTTCTCTCCCTTTTACTGTCCAATCTCAAGGAAGAGAAGGCAGGAAATCTCCCAAACCAGCCATAATTCCTAAGGATGCCAGAAGGCCAGGGTGTTCTCTGGCCAGAAGTCTTGGTCCTGCAGGGAGACTGGACTGTAGCTTTCTTCTTCTCTGTACCCTGTCTCCTTGCTCATGCCTAGCAATTTCAGGACTCGTATGTCTTCTTGCCCTCTCCGAGCAATATGTCTTCTCTTGGACTCCACTGATCTCAGCCTTGAAATTTTTTAAAGTTACTCTTTAAACTGCAGAGCAAATATACAATTGGACTCTGTAGATGGACTGCTGGTGGCTAGTGGTGGGGGAATTGGCAGAGAGTGGGTGACCTGCCCTTGCTGAAACCCACTCTTAACTGAACAGAAATGGCTCATTTTGAGCCTTGCAGTTTGCTTTGGTTTGAGAGATGGGCAATGACTCAGGGCACCCTTCACTTCAGCTACGCGAGTTGCCTCTGTAATAGCTACTGAAAAGTAACTTCTCTCCTCTGTATTGTTTTCACTGTATAGAAATCAGTTCAGTCCTCGCTCTTGAGGAGACGTTTAGGAATCCGGGCTGCATTTGAAGTGCTGTGCTCCCCGAAGGAGAGTCCTGTCAGTACAAATGAGTAAGTGAAGAATGCCACAATGTGTGTTGCTCTGGGGGAGGAGAGCAATATTTTCCCTCCGGTTGTGTCTGCTACTTCTCCTGAGATTCCCCTTTTTGGGGGGAATACAGATTATCACCCATTTGTTTATTTAATGGGCTGTTTTTCCGGCTGCCTTTCTCCTGCACCCTATTATATTATATCAATATCCTTTCAACACAGTTCTGAGGCTGTCATTTGTGTCTGTCTTATAGGTGGGGGAGGATGGAAGCTGGTTTTTGCTTTCACACCTAATCTTCCTTGTCTGTTGTAATTGCTGTAACGAATAAGCATAGGGCTGGAGTAAAGAGCAGCAGTTTGATGGTGCCTTCATGAGAGGCAAGAGAGACAGATTATATTTCAAGATGTCCATCAGAGTTAATTGTCTCTTTTTTTAATTTAATTTTAAACAGATTGTGTGTCAGTGCTAATACCTTACTACAAGTGCTTCAAAAAGTTGAAATGGATTCTTGCTGCAAGCAAGCCATCTTGAGGGTAAGAATCTGATTTTGTTTGATTATGTTCATGTCAGTTCTTGTTAGAGGTTCTGGCCTGATAACCGTGGAGACTGAAGTCTTCTGTTTAACCACAGAGCAGATCTGAGAGTGGGCACATCAGCAGAAGCTTCTTCCTACCGCCCTGCCGATATCAGAACCCCCTCTGAGTGTGAGAGCAGAGGTCAGGTTGGGCTGCAAGACCATTGATTTCTTGGCCTTCTTGCTGAGACTGTGAATGGTGGTGTGGAAACGGTGTGTGTCCAGTCTGCTCTCAGCTGGTTTTGGACCCCCAAACTCATTTCTCTTATGGGTTAGTGAGCAGCTGTCTGATGAAAATAACTTTTGGTCACTACTGGCAAACTCTATTTGAACCAGTGACTGAGGGCAGAAGGCTTTATTTCTTATTATAACCCCCCAGAGCCATTCAGCCGCTTCTTAGTGTTGTTCTAGTTTGTTCTCATTAAACATTTTTTGTTGCAAATTCTTTTTTAAAACCCTTTCTTATAATATCAGTTTTTTAGGATTTTATAATGGAAAAGGGGCAGCTGTGTAAAAATGGTAACTAAATCAGTTGAGCAAACTAATCTCAGTATAGTGTGGCTCTCAAATCTTGTCTGAAGCCATTGACCAGGGTAGTGGGCAGGGAGGGTGGAGTTAGTGTTGTCTTCCCATGTGAAGAGATACAGAAAGCAACGGTCAGTGAAAGATAATGTGTCAGGCTTGCTCGTTTGAATGCTTCAAAACACACTTTAGAGCTATCAGAGGGGTAGCCGTGTTAGTCTGGATCTGTAAAAGCAGCAAAGAGTCCTGTGGCACCTTATAGACTAACAGAGGTATTGGAGCCTGAGCTTTCGTGGGTGAATACCCACTTCGTCGGATATCCGACAAAGTGGGTATTCACCTACGAAAGCTCATGCTTCACTATATCTATTAGTCTATAAGGTGCCGCAGGACTCTGCTGCTTTAGAGCTAGGAGGAGAGCAGACCTAGATGTGCTAGAACAGGGGTAGGCAACCTATGGCACGGGTGCCAAAGGCGGCACACAAGCTGATTTTCAGTGGCACTCACACTGCCCGGGTTCTGGCCACCAGTTCAAGGGGCTCTACATTTTAATTTAATTTTAAATGAAGCTCCTTAAACATTTTAAAAACCTTATTTACTTTACATTCAACAGTAGTTTAATTATATATTATAGACTTATAGAAAGAGACCTTCCAAAAACATTACAATGTATTACTGACACGTGAAACCTTACATTAGAGTGAATAAATGAAGACTTGGCACACCACTTCTGAAAGGTTGCTGACCCCTGTGCCACAGCATGGCTTTCTACAGTATTTTCTTCTAGCATTTGAAATGTCCATTTCTAAGGAAAACCCAGGCTAAACTATGGGTGATAGCATGCCCATGGTTAGCTCCTTTTTGGCATTAGTAAGGCTTGTGGGAGGCTTAAGTTAAGCAATGAGGTTGAAAATCTGCTCCCTAAAGACCTGACTTCTGTCACAGTTCAAACTCCAGTATCTAAGAGTGGAAGACATAAGTCCATCCCTGGATCAGAGTTTAACAAGCCAGCAGTGCATGCGTTCTGTCACAGACATTGTCACAACATCTTTAACAAAGTGATCTGGTAATGCCTTTGTGACCAGGTGCCTGGATGGGCCACGTTGAGAATGGGCAGACTGCAAGGAATAGGGCAGACAATCCCCCAAACTGGTGGTTTATTCTATAATTAAATTCATAGACTCATGGAATATGAGGGTTGCAAGAGACCTCAGGAGGTCATCTAGTCCAACCCCCGGCTCAAAGCAGGATCCCCAACTAAATCATCCCAGCCAGAGAGGACCTTAGAAACCTCTAAGGAAGGAGATTCCACCACCTCCCTAGATAACCCATTCCAGTGCTTCACCACCCTCCTAGTGAAAAAGATTTTCCTAATGGCCAACCTAATCCTCTCCTGCTGTAACTTGAGACCATTACTCCTTGTTCTGTCATCTGCTACCACTGAGAACAGTCTAGATCCATCCTCTTTGGAACCCCCTTTCAGGTAGTTGAAAGCAGCTATTAAATCCACCCTCATTCTTCTCTTCTGCAGACTAAACAATCCCAGTTCCCTCAGCCTCTCCTCGTAAGTCATGTGCTCCAGCCCCCTAATCATTTTTGTTGCTCTCCGCTGAACTCTTTCCAATTTTTCCACATCCTTGTAGTGTGGGGCCCAAAACTGGACACAGTACTCTAGGTGAGGCCTCACCAATGTCGAAAAGAGGGGAATGATCACATCCCTCAATTTGGTGGCAGTGCCCCTACTTATATAGCCCAAAATGCCGTTAGTCTTCTTGGCAACAAAGGCACACTGTTGACTTGTATCCAGCTTCTCATCCACCGTAACCTCTAGGTCCTTTTCTGCAGAACTGCTGTCTAGCCATTCGGTCCCTAGTCTGTAGCAGTGCATGGGATTCTTCCTTCCTAAGTGCAGGACTCTGCACTTGTCCTTGTTGAACCTCATCAGATTTCTTTTGGCCCAATCCAAGGAACAAAACAGCTTCTATAACACCACATTGGTTAACAAGAAGCTATTTACAGTCCCCTTTAAGTAGTCTAGCCCTTGGTCCCCATTTAGATAAGCAAGTCTAATATAGTGAGGGTTTACTGAAAGCCTGATTTGCCATATGTGATGTTCACCAATCGAAAAGGACCAGACGCTTATCCCCAGGACAGTATGAGTCTCAGATCTTACCCAGTATTCACACAGATGCTAACCCTTTAGTGGCTAGAAAATTAAAGGTTTAAAAATAAAAGGAAAAAGAAGAGAGTTGCAGAGGTTAAAAGAGCAATGTACATACAGATATGTGTAAAGTCCTTAGGTCAGTTTTATAGCAGAGATGGTGAGGCTTCTGATTTGTAAAAGTTTTTCTGGAATCAATTTAAAAGGTTATAGTCCAATAGGCAGTCCAGGAATAGTCTGTTCAAGTTCTTCCATGAGAATTCCAGGGTAAACCTGGAGACCTCAGTCTTATGGCTTGGACCTTACCTTCCATGTTAAAGTTTTAAGCAGACCTGAGATGTCAGGGTCAGGTCTGGAGCTTTCCTTTATAGCTCCCTAGCAAGCTGACAAACCTCGTGTCACAGTAAGACCTCCCATGAGATAGAATAGGCAGTGGAAATTGTTGCTTTGTAGCTAATCTTCTATTTCCTATGCATACACAGGTAAACTAGTTGCAGTCATTCAATTAAGGCAGTTAGCTGGTACTTCCTCATAGCATAGATAATTAAGTTGAAGACAATATAGATAATATTATTAGCTTCTAACCCTATAGTAAAACCTTAGAACACCAGAGTTATGAACTGACAGGTCAGCCACAGACCTCATTTGGAACTGGAAGTATGCAGTCAGGCAGCAGCAGAGACCAAAAAGAAAAGTAAATACAGTACAGGACTGTGTTAAATGTAAACTACTAAACAAATAAAGGAAAAGTTTAAAAAAAAGATTTGATAAGGTAAGGAAACTATTTCTGTGCTTCTTTCATTTAAATTAAGATGGTTAAAAGCCGCATTTTTCTTTTGCATAGTTAAGTTTCAAAGCTGTATTGAGTCAACGTTCAGTTGTAAACTTTTTAAAGAACAACCGTAATGGTTTGTTCAGAGTTACAGACAATCTCCATTCCTGAGGGTTCATAACTCTGAGTTTCTGCTGTATCTTACATCTTTGATCTTAAGGTTAAATGAACTATCTGCATACATACTATAAAGCAATTAAAACACCAAAGGGAATTAACCTGTACAAGCTAATCTGTTAACTTTGTTAAACATCGAACAATATGTATATATACACAGATAAATACATTTAGCATCTATTCTTGATTTCTATTACTACAATTAGTGGGTTAATGATTGCTGGTCTAGTACATCTCTTTGAAATTTGCATACAAGTGGATTATCTTGATTACATTTCAATGCCTCTTGTTAAATTGTTATGGGTCATACCAAGTTGGCTTTTCTGCCCATGTCTCAGCCTTTTTTAGGGACACTCTCTTGCACCAGGTATTGCATATGACAGCTTAGGAAAGTACATTACATATAAACATATGTGTATGAAACTCTGCATAAAGCCAAAATAAAGACTCTTGAAATAGGTTTAGTTAAAGAGCAGCAGGAGCCAGATGACACAAATATGCTTGAAATGAAATGGAGGTTGGAGTGGGGGTGGGGGGGAGTATATATATTTTATTTCCCTTGGTTGTCAGTTATAGTCTGTTACTCAGAGCAGAATGTATGCGGGGGAATATAGAACAGAAGGTGGGTAGCCAACTCATTCCAATGGGAGATCAGCATCAAAGTCAATCACACTATTGGTTAAGTGTTTTAGGTATCTATGTTTTGAACGTTTAGAGTTGAAGGCAGTGGATCTCAACCTGTTTACCATTGAGGGCTGCATATGCAACTCTGTGTGTGTTATGTGGGCTGCATCCACACAATATATACACTACCTGTCTGGCCCTGAGGATGTCACATGGGCTGCACAGCTGTGTGCTGGTTGGGTTGCAAGCAGGCTGCAGATTGAGAACTACCGGTCTAAGGCAATGCAGCGGCACCAGTGTCAGCTCTCTAGTGTAGCCGCTCTGTGCCGAAGGGAGAGCGCTCTCCCGCTGACATAATTAATCCATCCCCTCGATGGGGGGCCCCTCCCTACCCCTTATGTCTGCTGCCCCACCCCTGTGTTCTGCCCCATCTGCCTGTGCCCTGCCCATAACCCCACCCCTTTCTGCCCCTTCCCCAGGGCCCACCCCTGTTCCACCCAGGGTCTCCCCATCCTTCTGCCCTCCCCACTGCAGTCCCACAACCCCTTTTTCTCCTTTCTCTCCCCCACCGCTGCCACTATGATCCCAAGACCAGAGAAGCTCTATTCCCGCACCATGGCCCTGCGACTGCAGTGAGGAGTGAGAGCTCCTCCAGTCTTAGGCTGCAGTGGGGGTCTGGGTGTTGGGGCTTCCCCTGCCACCCCCTCCGCCCCCACATCCCTCCCCCGTGCTTCTGCAGGGGACCGGGGTCGGGGCGCTGGGGCTTCTCCTGTCCCACCTGCCCAACGCTACTGCCGGACAGCGGGTTGGGCCCAGGGGCTTCCCAGGGTGGGGAGCTTCCAACATCCTGTGGCTGCTGCCAGGGGCCGGGTTGGAGGCTGATGGGGGCAGGGGGCGGTTTCCTCTGTCCCGTGGCGGCTGCTGTGGAGTAGGGTTGGGGCGTGGGGGCTTCCCATGCCCCACCTGCCCGGTGGCCAGAGCCCCTTGGAACAGGCCCCAGAGGTCCAGTGGCTAATCACCACTGGTCCTAATCCAGTGCCTTGCCTACTGGAGCCTGCTGCTTCCCTGAGTACTGATATAGTCTTCACGCATCTGCCCTCCCTACAGATGTATTAAACACAGATGTTGATTTGTGTTTCTCTTGTATGTAAAGACAGTTCGGTCATGCCCTCATAGCATACTGTCAGCTGCCCTGTTTCAGAAACTCTTTGATGAACTCGACAAAGATCCTGTTAAACAGGTATGTGCATGACAATTATTTGTATAGCACTGTTAATCTGTGCAGTTCTGTACAACAGTAAATAGCAAGTTTTGGCTGTGAAGACATGACATTGAGCAGACAGTACATATATATGAAGCGGTGAAGAGTCATCGGTTACACGGTGTGTTCACTGTATTATTCCTAAATGGTTTTTATAGTGGCAAATTCCATTGGTTTTCAGTCAGATGGCCACTTTTCAAATGTTGAGGCTTAAAACATTAAATGCATCTCCCAAAAAACTTATCCAAACAGAATACAAACAAAGATGTTTGTAATGCTTCTTATCTTGGAGTTCTTAAGAGATTCGACTAAGCAAAATGGGTGTAAATTTTCCTATATTAGAAGCTACGATTTGTAATAAGCAACTGGAAGATGAGTTGGAGAGAGACTTCACATTTCCCCAAAAGTTCGTTTGTAAGTTAGCTGTTATAAGTGCAGGAAACTCAAACTACCTGTATAAACTTTATGTTTAAGTGACTGGACTGCGCTAGAAGAATTAAACCATTTCACATTAAAAAAAATAATCTGTCAGTAGCATTACATCGAAGAGCATTTATTCAGTCTCCTCATCACTTGGTCTCTAGACCAATAAATACACTAGAAAGGATCAATACTGTAAATTTATATGTATTGTTTCCACGAAGAATTAACAAGAAGATGTGCATATGGTGCATTATTATTTAAACACCATTTTTGATCATTAGAAGTGCGTATGGGAATTAACTAAAACCACACACGGTAAATAGGTTTGTGATGAAATGTGTGAGGCATTTTAAAAGTTTTAGCATCATGAGAAAGTCCCATTTTAAGGTAAATCATTGTCCCCACGTGTTTATTTTTTGGAGGACGATGTCAAAGTCTCCCTCAATAGAAGTCTTGCCTCCCAGTCCTTGAATGAAGTCATTTTTGCTTCTTGACTGCTAGTGAAACATACAATCTTAAAGCTTGTCTGCACACAGCTGCATTGATTTTTTTTAAATTAAACTGGTTTTAAAACTTTTTATGAACTGGTGCAAACCCTTGTCTGGACATTCATATTTTGGTTTAAGATGGGCTTACTTTGGTTTAGCTTACACTGATTCCTAATCAACATAAGCTAGATCAAAATAAACTTGTCCTAAATCAAAATAACAGCATTCATGTGGTTTTTGGCACCAATATCACTGAACTGGTTTAAAAATCACATCTTTAGTTAAACGGATACAACTTTATGTGTAGACCAGGCTTTAGGAACAAATTCAGTCCTGCCATAAATGTATGCAATGTCTCTGAAATTTGAGCTCTGTGGAGTTTTGCTCCCTGCTTGCATTTGGGTTGAGTTTATCCTTTATTCTTCTCTTAAATTGGGCCTTTCTCCCTACTCCTTCTAATAAAGGTTTTAGACTCTGAATCTCAAAAATGTCTGTGTTCTTTTCTTTTCAGCATCCTCCCACACCAGAGTACCAGTCTTCTTTTCTGCAGAAAGTGCAGTTTGCTTTTGGCCATCACTTCTTTGGCTACTTAGGGAACGTTGTAGCACTAGCAAACATAATTTCTATATGTGTAAGTATTGATTTTTGCATCAGAAACAGAGCAGGATTTAGTTTTGTACATTACTCAGCATTCCTACCACCACCTTATGCAGAGGTCTCTATTATGGGTTGTTTAATCTTGCCCAGAATATTTAAAACTAAGGAATAATTTCTCTGTTTAGAAAGGAGTCTGCAGAGTGTAATAATAACTAGCTCTTGCATAGTCATTCTAATTAGTAGATCTCAAAGTGCATTACAAAGGAGATCAATATCATTGATCTGGGGCACAGAGAGGTGAATAAGCAATCATATTTTTTTTTCTTCGTTTTTAAAGTGCCCTACTATCTCAGAGCTGGGGGTTGGGTGTGCGGAGGAGCCCATCTTGATTTTATGTGGTGCATTTTTGCTCTAGGGTACAGCAGCCAACTATTGATTGGTTTTTTGTTTTTCCAGGTCATCTTGGTAATGGATGCAGATAAGCAGCTTTCTGAACGGGATGACTACTTCTTGGGGGTAAGAAGTATCAATGTCTTATGTGGTTGCTGTTGCTCCTCAAAGCTTAATTCTAAGGATGTTTTTCATTTTACACTTTCTAGGCTATAAATTGTTTTTTTATCCTGTACTATCTGCTGGAAATGCTGCTGAAAATACTGGCAATGGGATTTAAAAGATACATATCGTACCCAAGCAATAGATTTGATGGACTTCTGACTGTAATTCTGCTGGTAAGTTCATGAGGTAACTTCCACTAAGTTCTTGAAAGTGAGTTTCTAGGATGACCCAGATCTAATGTCAACATTATTTCGTTGAGTCAGAGAGAGAACGATTTATACAGTCTTGGCACATGTGAGAAACTGATCAATACATTTTCATGTTGAAATTAAATTCTGTCTTGTTCCTGGTATCTCAGAACAATGCAGAACCTTTAGCGGACAACATTGTGGAAGCATTTTTCACTACTACTGGTTAGCATGTAGCTTTCACTTGGTCAAAAATTTACCCTTCAGTGATGAGATCTACTTGTTTATATACACTCAGACTGTATTGATATTCCAGAATATTAACAGATATATTTTACCCCTCATTTTGGAGATAGATATTTGGAGTTGTGAGCGTCTCCATACACAGTCTCCTCAGTGTTAAATCTGAAGAGCTCAAGTCTCTTAAACAAAAGTAACAAGAAGAGAAGCTATTGCATATAAATCGATCCCCAATTGCTCTGCCGTCGACTCCTGTACTCCACCGCGGCAAGAGGCAGAAGCAGAGTCGATGGGGGAGTGGCGGCAGTCGACCCCACGCTGTGAGGACGTGAGGTAAATTGACCTAAGATACCTCAACTTCAGCTACGCTTTTCTCATAGCTGAAGTTGCGTATCTTAGGTCGATTTTCCCCCTCCCCCAACCCCAGTGTAGACCAGGCCTTACATAATCTATAATAACCTTACCGTTTGGGTGGGGAGTAGCAGACTAATTATTCATGTAGTTATTTGACGACAGCTGGACAGTTGCCTGAGACCAGATTCACGCCTGGTGTAATGGATTTACACTTCCTTAGACCAGATCTAAATTTGGTATTCTGCACCCACTTAAGAGCCACCCGTTGCTTTTTTGCTTTTTGTCCAACTATGTTTGTTTAGATAGTTTTTGCCCAAGAGGCCAACAAGTTGATGTTTAAGCTTCTGGCTTTAAAACAAGAAGCCTTTTCCAGTTTAATGTGGGGGGAGGAGAATTCATTGTTCATGCACACTGGATTTAAATGGCGAACATTCTTCAGTTGCTCTTCGTAATCACCCAGATGAGGGAGCTGAAGGAAGTTAGGGCTTAAGTCCCATTTAAATACAATATAATCTGGGCACCTTTCTTAGGTTCCTCTGAAAATCTCCAATTCTTAATACCCTATAAGATCTCTTAGTAGAACAGTAGTAAAAGCCTTTGTTTTATTTATATTTTCAAAGTTGTTTCACTAATGATATTCTCAAAGACTAGGTGAAAAATTCTGACTTATTCTAAATTCTAAAACTTGCCATTTTCAACTTGGACTCCATAGAATTAGTTTCTCTGAAACTATTATTGCAATTCTGAAACTGCTAGTCTGCCTGCTGCGAGGTCTTGTATCTAAACAAAATCCTGCATGCACTTTAACTTATTTCTGTACAAGAAGTAAGGTTTACTTCCCACCACTGGATTTTGGTGGAGAAGCAGGAGTAATTTTGTGATCTGTAACTGAAAATTACCTAGCTTTATAGCAAGTCAAATTAGTGACCAAAACTCTTGGAAGAAGTTTGAGGTCAAGTTCTTGAGACTTCAATTCACAAAACAAACATCAGAGTTGCTGCAGTTTTGCCTCTTTTCTTTTGTAATAAAAGGTTTTGGAGGTCTCAACCTTTGCTGTGTATGGATTTCCTCATCCAGGCTGGTATGTATTCTTTGTAAGCATTTCTAGCTCTTCTGAAAATTGTAGCATAAGGAAACTCACTGGTGTCGGGACTTAAAAGATCCTGGTCAAAAATCGCATAGCTCACATGTACTCTCATTGGTTCAGTGTCCAGGGACAACTAACTATTTATAAAAATTGGTTGTTCTTATTTTTCAAACATGATACACGTCAGCTATTTGTCTACATATACCTGCTGTAACTTGCCAGACCTACTGAAAAAAACCACCTGCCTACCATAACTATTCAAACCTGTTAAAAGCTGCTTCAGTAATTCGCCTCTCCAGTCACTAGAGGTCAGGCAATACAGAGAATTGGGAGAATACTGTTCTGTTAGATCTCTAACAGAATTTAAAAAAGCTATTCAGCTGTTCTGAGAGAAGGATGAGTATATGTACCGTGAGGGCTGACTTAAAATTATAGCAGAACAGACTTGGAGAAATAGTTTGTGTCCCTATAGTGCAAAGTATATGAAATGAAATTTAATGTAGTGCAAACATTAACATTGTTCTGTTTCTGTAACAGGCTTCAGTTAAACCTAACTGTGTAGACTCTTATCACAACTTTCACTGTAGCTTTAAGTTTGAGTTTTGTTGTAGAAATAAGTTGTAGATACAGAATTTCTCTCATCTCTCTCTGTGTATTGGAGTAAAAGATTTTTAAAATATATGCACACAGTAACCAAGCAGTGGTTTAATTACTGCCCTTTGCATCTCATGGCTCTTGAGTTATGACTGTTCAGTGGCTCTTTCCCCTTAAGCAGAAGAACAAGAATCATAGATGCTCCTTTAAAAATGGCACAATGCTGCAGCTGACTCTTGCTTTAAACAGTCATACAAGTGATCTGCTTCCACTTACTTTTGGAAAAAGAGTCTGTCCTCCATTTTTCTGTGACAGTCATTTGTAATGGACTCCAGCACTTAACTTTCTTCCCTCTGTGTTGAAGGGCCAACTTTTAAAAGAAATTTTCATATGAATTTTATCCTGCTTTAATGTAGGTATTTTCTGAGTCTTATTTAATATAGCAGTCTTTGAATGGCACGAGGTAACTGGTAATTAGCTGTCATAGCTAGAAAAATTGTTTCATTTGGAATGCAATTCGAATGACATATCTGAGTTAAATGTGATGGTTGGATAAACTCTGTCAGAACGATATTAATAGCTGTGAATAAGCTGTTTACAGTGGCTTCTCTGAATTTAATTAATTTTCCACGCAAATTCATCTGATAAATTTGAGCTTAACTTTGCCCTTTGATTTATGAATGCACATCATTATTATTTGATATCATATTTGTATTGCAAGAGCATCCACAGGCTCCAGTCAGGGATCTGAGGCTCTATTGTCCTAGGCACTAGCACACCCACCCACCCACCACAGAGTGAAAGGAATGTCCCTGCTCCAAAGAACATACAACCCAGGTAGACCAGAATGAATCTTGAGATGTCCGTTACAGTGCGTTAGCTGATTGTTGGGTCTGCATGGATATATCTACATTGCAATAAAAGACCCATGGCATGGCCATGGATGGCCTAGGTTAGCTGACTAGGGTAAGAGAATATAAAATTGCAGTGAAGATGTTGGGACTCAGGTTGGAGCCCAGGCTCTGGGACCCTCACGCTCATGGGGTCTCAGACCCCAGGCTCCAGCCTGAGCCTGAAAATCTATTACTGCAGTTTTATAGCCCCACAGCCTGAGCCCTGTGAGCCTGAGTCAGCTGACCCAGGCCCTGAGACTTGGTGCTGTGGGTTTTTTTATCACAGTGTGGATATAACTGGCAGTGTATTAAAATATTTCCAGAGTATGCCTTCTGTGCTGGGATTTCTTAATTCTTGCTTTAGGAATTGGATTGAGTATCTTTGTTACCTGAATCATGGCTTTGGAATTTTCACTTATTTGTTGGAGAATTTTTCATTTTCTAGTAGCCTTTTTCCCTCCCAGCAACAGAAGCACACAATGTTCCAATGTAAGAGTCGACTGTTATTAGCACTGAGTTTTCAAATGTGACCCTGTAATGTGCAGAATGCTGTTTTAGTTAAGCAGTAAGGCATGGAAGGATGTATGATAATTTGTGTGAATTCAGTGTGCAGATTGAAGCCTGAGTGCAGCAAAACCAATTCTATTAGTGTATTAGTAGCCAATAATGCACATCCCTTCTGTAACTGCACTACTCTGGGATCTCTTATATGCAGCGCACTCTTTGTAATTTTTCATTGCTATTCATCGACTGTGAAAGTCAGTTAGTACTTGGAAAGATTAAAAACAAATCCTTATGAGTAAGGAATTATCACTGAAAATAGTAGAAAAGTTTGAATGTGATCGATGCTTTTCTTTTTCTTGGAATATTTTAATTAAAATATCCTGTAAGATCAAGAGGTCTGCCTGCTATCTACACACATTTTTAACATGAACTTTAGAAAAGGAATCTAAATGGGTGGAGCATTCTGCCACTGTATCAGTAATGAGGTGCACTGCCATGACTCTAGCTTTTCTCCTCCCTCGTCAGTTAGTAGTAGCCTGGCTCAGCATGGATGCAGCATACTCCTAGACAGGTTCAGGTTTCCAGAGGGACTTACATCTAACCTATTTCTTTCACTTCCATCCAGAGAATTCAAACTACACAAAGTCAATCTCCTTTGAGGAGACCGGAGAAGGGCTGTATGGTAGAAATAAAATCACTTGACCAGGCATTTCAATACACATTTAAACAGCTAGGGATGCATGTATGTCATGTCTGCATTTAAAATTGTAGCTTAAATGATGGCAGCTATCTGTGGATCCCTTCCTTGTCAGTCATTAATGTTTCCTGTGGCTGAGACTCCAATCAGGTAAATTTTCAGCTCTGTAACTGTCAGCATTAGGTTTATAAAGAGATTATACATGATGAAATAGAACTTCCTTTTTCTAAAAATTATTAACCCACAAATGTTGAGAAAAATTTGTGAAGAACAAATAAAAAAAATCACCAGTTGCCTCTCCATTTGTTTTATTTATTTATTTATTTATTTTAATGTCACTAGCTATTTCTCTAATTTGTTCCATTATTCATGTGTCTTTCATAGGAGACCCGAAATGATGGGGTTGCTGTCTCTGTGGGATATGGTGCGCCTGGTGAATATGCTAATTGTATTCAGATTTCTGCGGATTATCCCTAATATGAAGGTGCGTGTGCCTTGCTGTTTCTCACTTCCTGAATTCTCGACTAGTCCAACGATAAAACTTCCTAGAACCTTCTCAGAATAATAACCCTTTCATCGCAGATGGGCTTGAATTGCATTGAAGAGGCATCAAAGTTGGGTTTACAGCTTGGAAACTCCTCGTTCTCAGTCCTCTTCCAGCATGTGGAGTGATGTGGGGGAGGTATATACAATGATCGAGTGGTTTGGATGTGGTTGCCTATCTCTTTTTATGCCGGTGATCAGGGGCCCTGTCTAAGATGTGGGCCTGTGCAAGTGCACTGAGTTGCCCATTGGTTAATCTGAGCCTGAGTGTAGCTGTGGCAGCATGGGCTAGCTACTCAAGTAAAGTCCTGTGAGAGAGCCTAGGTATGTACTCAGGCAGCTGCCCGAGCTGCAACCAAGTTGAGGTGGCCACACTGCTATTTCTAGCCCACTAGTCGGGTGAAAGCTAGCGCACCCATGTCTAAGGTGGAAATTTCCAAGGTGGAAGTTCCAGCTGCAGTGTATACATATCCTATAAGTGACCTTTTGTCTTATGCTGCCCCTCTTGAACACCTGAGTGGATGCAACTAGAATGAGGAATTTACAATAGTTTCTAGGTGCTACTCTGGCTCCCCCACTTAATTTCTTTAACAAACCCTGTGTTTGAGGGCCTTGTATTGGGATTTTGTTGTTCATGTAAACAGCAACCTAGGATGAGACAACCACTTTATTTTCACTTGCAATCTAGGTCAGGATTTGAACACAGATTCACAAAGGTGAAACGCCTGTGCACTTATCCTTGTAACTGAAATTACTTCCCACATCCTCGTACCCAACCCTACCTACTTACCACCCACGCCCAATTTCACCTCAAGTTCGAAGAGCCGATGCAGTATATGGAAATTTTCCTCTTAAAAGTGCAAATCTTACTTATTTCTGGCTTGCAGTGTATCTGTAGCTGTATCAGTCCCAGATTATTAGAGAGACAAGGTGAGTGAGGTAATTTCTTTTGTTAGACCAACTTCTGTTAATGATGGAGACTAGCTTTTGAGCCAGACAGAGCTCTTCAGGTCTGGGAAAGGTCGAAAGCTTGTCTGTCTCCAACAGAAGTTTGGCCAATAAAAGATACTACTTCACCCACCTTATCTCTGTGGTCTGTGATGGGATGTTAGATGGGTTGGGATCTGAGTTACTACAGAGAATTCTTTCCTGCGTGCTGGCTAGTGAGTCTTACCCAGATGCTCAGGGTTTAACTGATCGGCATATTTGGGGTCGGGAAGGAATTTTCCTCCAGAACAGATTGGCAGAGGCCCTGGAGGTTTTTTGCCTTCCTCTGCAGCATGGGGCGTGGGTCATTTGCTGGAGGATTCTCTGCAGCTTGAGGTCTTCAAACCAGAATTTGAGGACTTCAATAACTCAGTCATAGGTTAGAGGTTTGTTACAGGAGTGGGTGGGTGAGTGAGATTCTGTGGCCTGCATTATGGAGGAGATCAGACTAGATGAACATAATGGTCTCTTCTGACCTTGAAGTCTATGAGTCTGAGCCTCTTTTATTTCAGATTTGTATCAAGTGATGCCAGTATTAACCATTGAGGATAATATAGTGTTGCTCTAAGATTGAATCCTTCTAATTCTCTTAGCACTCTGGTCAGTTGAAAGCTTTGGTCCTGGACAACAGAGACTAGTGCATAGCAAGTGAGCCTGCTGTAGAAAGGCAAAAATAGCCAACATTTAGAGCTGTACACCTGGAAATATTGAAGCTGCTTATAGCAGTGGTGAGCCCATATGAGGGACAGATCAGCCAGGAACAATCTGGCTCAGCCTTGTTGTGTGTCATATCCATATGTTATGCTCAGCTAGTACCATACTGTAAACTGCACCTGGGAAGAAAGCAGGCTTGGGTAGTTCCAAGAGAGACACAGAATCACAGATTATTAGGGTTGGAAGGGACCTCAGGAGATCATCTAGTCCCACCCCCTGCTCAAAGCAGGACCAATCCCCACTTCCCTGAATGGCCCTCTCAAGGACTGAACTCACAACCCTGGGTTTAGCAGGCCAATGCTCAAACCACTGAACTATCCCTCCCCCTTCAGAATTGGGTGAGGTCTCTCAGGCTTTTGCATCCCAGTTCAGTTGAACAAATGTTTAGCTAATGTCAGGGTGAATGCAAATTGGAAAGTGAGGAAGTGTGGTCTAATGGTTCAGACACGGGATCAAGAGTCAGGAGTTATGGACTCCATTCCTGGCTCACCTATGGTCACCGTCTAACTTTGGGCAAGTCACTTAAGGTGTTTGCCTCAGTTTCCCAGTCTGTAATTGTGACAGAAATGACAATTTCCTGCAGTATCCTTGACTATTAAATTTATGTATTATTCTGGGCTGAGATTGTATATAACTCTTTGGGTGGGGAAAGAGGTAACCAGTGTAACTACTGGGAGTACAAAAGACTATTGAAAATGTGCCATACAAGTGTGGACTTTTGGGACAATAAGTGTTAAGTGGATTTTCTGGGGATTCGCTAGGGTGAGGTTAATGCAAATTCCCCAACCCTGGTTATGTAAAACCCCAGCTTTTTGAAGTTTTGCCCTGAATGAGTGTTTGTCTGCTGATTTACCTGTTATTGAAGGCCAAGGTCAAATGTCCAAGCCAGTTAAAGAAATGGCTGTTCTGCCCAGTCCAAGAGGGTGGGGAACCCAGTTATGGCTGCCCTTGGCTGGAGCTGGGGTGACCTATGGTAAGCTTTTTAGCATGTGTGTAGCTTTTTTTATTGATTCAATATGTTTTCTCTGTAGTCTGTTTACCTTAAGAATAGATGTGTTTACTTAGATGGAGCCATGTGGTAACGTAACTGGCAGTACACTTCAGAGAAAAAGCAAAGTGCAGATACTGGCCTGGTAAGGCAATCTGGTTTACTGGGGATATCACGGTGTAACCCAAGGAACTCTGAAACCCCCAATCAGGAGGGAGAAAGACAAGGGTCTCAGCTGTAGACAGGTGATATCTGGGAGCCTGAAAGCTTTAAGTAGATGCCGTGAAAGGACCACAGAGGGGGAATACAGTTACTGCAAAACTGTGACAGTGCTATTGTAATAGCATCTACCTCAGAAGAGTATATGGCTTCATTCATTAACTGTACTCAGTATGTGGCGATCCATGGATGAAACTCGCTGCTATTGTTTGTATTGTCATAACAGCTAGGAGTCCCAGGCATGAGTCAGGACCTCACTGTGCTAGATGCTGTATTAGAAGTGCAAAGTATTTAGCTGCACTTCATTTTCCCAGCCTGCCATCATTTTGTGTCATTTTAGTTACAATAGATCAGTGGGGCTTAAAAATGCATAATAAAATATAAGAATTCTGTGTTTTGTTTTAGTTCATGGCTTTGGTTGCCAGTACATTGCTGGATCTGGTGAAAAACTTAAGAGCCTTTGCAGGGCTGCTGGTGGTGAGTTACAGTTTGAGATTGTCAGTCTTTCTATAATATGCTGCAATATAGGGTACGCTTTCAACAGAGTAAACCAGGGAGAGGTACATACATTGTCCCCAGTAACAACAGCAGAAGCTACATGACTAATTTCCATCAAACAGCACATCAGATATTTGCTTCCAAGTGTTCATCCTGCCCCCTAGCAGTGCAACCCTTCCTAAGGAATCAACAAACTAGCTGATTATTATATGTGGAGCTGGTAGCAACTCTCCATTCGAAGACACTCTGTTCAGTTACTTTACAAAACTTTAAGCATTCAGGATGAAATTTCCGGTTTCTGCCTCAGACCTTTTTAAGTGTCAACTGAAACAGTTCAGCCATGTCCAAGAAGAAGATTAAGGAAATATATGTTGCCCACATTAAAAACCGCCCCAAACAACTAGAGCCCTGATACAGAATTTATATCTGTGGATATAAAGCGGATATCCGCGGAGCTGCAGGGCTATACCAGGATCCGCAGTGCTGAAAGTAGCAGGATGTTGGGCCTTGGCTTACAGGAGCCAGCATTCAGGCCGGGCAGCTCCTCCAGTGTGGCTGTAGTGTCCCCAGCCCTGCCCACGGGGGCAGGCACTAGGTTCACCAGCAACTGTCCCCGGTTGTGCTAGAGTGTGCAAGTGGCTTGCATGCTCCCGGACAGGAGCCGCACCGCAGTCTCTGCCCCAAGGAGCTTACAGTCTAAGAGACCAATCTTGTGATAGGCTGAGCACCCTCAGTTACCATTAATTTCAAATATTTTTGTTTTAAGTTGGAGTTGAGGATGCTCAGTTGATCTCTTTGCATGATGAGGCCTTATTACATTTATTGTTGATTTGAGACTTATTTTTTCCAACATTAGTCTGCAACATACATTGTTCGTATCATGTTCATTATTTATTGGGCAGTTTCTCTCTTGACTGTTTACTGTGTATATTTGACTTCATTTCATAGCTGGTGTTACAGGACATAAAACTGATTTATCATTGCTAAGCCAGATGCCCCACCTACTGGCAGACTGTGGAGGTGTAGCATCAACTGGATCCACATGTTTAGAATCCTCTTTTATGTAGCTCAGAGTATAGTACCCTTTTCCTTCCTGGGACTTTTTTAATAACAATATAGAAACATGAGAATTGAAATTATCCTGGCATTTTCACTAGAAAGCTCATGTTGTCTCAAGACAGCCTAGTAGTAACTCTTCTTCAGTAAGAGTTGTAAAGCATTGGCAACTTTCTGAAGGTTATTTCTAAGGCAACTTCTGACATAAGGTAAAATTTTCAAAAGTACCTGAGTGATTTCAAAACATAAGTCCCATTTTCGAAAGGCACTTAGTACTCATTGATAATCAATGGGAGTTGGTCCTTTTTCAAAATGGGAATTATGCTCAAAAGTCACTGAAGCGCTTTTGAAAATTTAACTTGAGCGCGATTACAGCTGTGCTTTTACGAAGGTTTCTGATTAAGTATAAATAACTGATTTAAATTTGGCCATAGCTTAGGTTTGGTAGAAGCTTGCTTTTAGGAAACCCAAGTCCAACAGCAATCTTCCCATAACTTTTTAAAAATCCCAATAGAAATAGTTTTTAACAGTCACATCTCTGTAGTGTTTTCAGTTCAGCCATCACAGCACAGAGAACCAGAAGGTGAAACTTATCATAAAGAAAAGTGACTTCATCATTTTTTTAACAATTCCCTGCTGAATAGACTATAGATGAAAGCATACAGCATAGAGTGAAAAATAAGTGGGCTTTAAAAAGTTATTTCAGTTCTAATAACACATGGTAATTTAAACAAATTCCCTTACCTCTGTTACTCCATGAGTTTTAAGTTGATTGTGTTCCTTTTTAACATGGAATAGTCTCTGAGGAGCTTATCTTACAACACCCTAATTTATTTAGTTTTTGAGTATTTTAGTGACTAATGCTAATGTGTATTCCTTTCCAGGTGGTTTACTATGCGTTTGCTATAACTGGCATAGTGCTATTTAAAGGTGCTGTTGTTCCTATGGGAAATATCAGGTAAGGCTTTATTCTAAATGTCCAGTATTTGGAAAGATACTCTTGGTTTTTGAATCTCCACTTTATACCTCTGTTCTTATCTTTCTGGACTTTTTGATAAGTACCTCCATCCACAGTCTTCTCTTCTGTACACTTCTCACTATTATAGTATACTTTCTAATTTGTGGTGGGCCAAGAATCTTGGACTCGCTTACTCTGAGCCTCTTGGTTTTCCCTCCTTATCTGTCTCTTTCTTTCTCTCCAGTCTGTCACTAATCTCTTAAATCTTGCAAGTTTTCCTCCCCTGCTCACTATTCTATCGTTCCAACGTCCCATCACTGTTTGGAGTCTCCAGAATGCTCATCCCAAATTTCAGACCCTTTTCTGCTTTCTCTCTAACTAGTGCTCTCTTTCTGCCTGTGTGGAGGTACTCAACTCAATGCAAGCGTTCTACCTATAGAACAGGGTATAACATATTATAATAACATTACACTCTAATTTCATTGTAGTGTTGTCAATACAACATCTGGTAACAGGACTTTGCAGTGTGGGACCTATGAGCAGTTGGAGTATTGGCCAAACAACTTTGATGACTTTGCTGTGAGTGTGGTTGCTAGTAGATTATGTTCTGTGTTTTCTGAAGATGTCTAAGTAGGACAGTTAGTGCAATAACCACTCAACCTCTGTTTCATCTTGTTCCTTAGGCTGCAGTAGTAACTCTCTGGGATGTCATGGTGGTGAACAATTGGCAAGTTTTCCTGGATGCATTTTCAAGATATTCAAGTCCGTAAGTAATAAAATTGCTACCTAAGAAGACCCTCCATTGGGGTATTATCCTGTGTTCTAATCAACATAGTTCTTCAGAGTAAAGGGGCAGAAACTATAGGCAGATCTCACATATTATGATCTGGGAACAGGAATTGCATATGAAACTACTGCCTGCCTGCTGCTATGGAGCTGCCTCTATTCAAATCCACCTAAGTATCTAGTAACCAAAACTTGCCACTTAATGGACAGCTGTTTATTGGTCTATGTAAATTGGTAGTCTCAGTCCAGTGCCCAGTGAGCATCGCAATTAGCAGTAATTTGGAGTCTTTGTTGGCAGTTGACTTGACCCAGAATTGAATTGACCCTGGAGATTGGACTCCATATGAGTTTGCTTCACCCGCCTGGGCTCCTTTGAGGCCAACCTTGAAATGTGTTGGTAGATCACTGTGGGGAAGCTTGTGTTGCTGCTGTATCAGTTCTGTGGATAAACGGAGGTGTTCAGTCTCCCGTGTTGTCAGTCTAGCATCTTTCATTCGCATTAAGTAAACATGGATAGTTTAAGAATCTTGATGTACTTTAAGTTAATTTTTCCTTCCTTTGGTGTCTCAGTTGATTAAAGCACAATGTACTGTACCATGGCAGTTTTGCCATTGACTTTGGTGGAGCCAAGATGTCACTTCATATTTCTTTTTCAGAATTCAGACTCGGAAATTGATGTGATAAGAGTGTGTGTTTGTGTGACGGGTGGATGGGGGTGGGTTCTGATGGGGAACAGTGTATTTATCTCTCAACTGATTGAGATCCAAACTTAACAAATGGTTTCTCCCAGACTACTGTTTTATTTATGAAAATGTTGAAGCTTTTCACGGGGAAAAATGTAAGTCCGTAGCTTTGAACTCTCATGGCTTTTTAAGGGGGCAGGGGACAAACATTTACATTATAAGGTGGAATTGTTAGTCTCATAATATTGTACACATCTTTATTTTTTTTTCTTTAACATCCTCCTTCTCTAGGTGGTCAAAGGTCTATTTTGTAGCCTGGTGGCTAATTTCCTCTGTCATCTGGGTCAATTTGTTCGTAGCTTTACTTCTGGAGGTAAGGGAATGAGTTTTAGCTGTAGATTCTTGAACGGTGTGAGAATTTTTATGCAGATCTATTAGAAGTAGAGTTTTGCCATTATGTGAAGTTGAGCACTCAGTGATGGAATAAATCCAAAGCTTGTCCAGGCTTAAGAGGACATCTAGTGATAAGAGTAATTATGGACATAATACTTAAATTAACTTTAGAGAATATTGTCCATCCAATATCCTCTAATGGGAGTGAAAAGAAAACAGTTATTATTAGCATGAACTGTCCCAACTGTTCTTGTATGTATCTGGTCACCCCTTGGCACACGAGAACTGTATTAAGCTGGAGGGTGTATTTTCTGGATGAGGTCATACAAACCAAGGTTCTGCTTGCTTTGTGTAGACGTTAAAGATTCCAGAGCACTCATTGCAATAGTAAGTGTTTTTTCCAGGGTCTTTTGGACCGCATTTTTCCTGGACCCTTGTTGTATGTTCCACTATTTGCTGGTTGGCCATCACTATCTGCCCCAGAGCTGGTTTGCATTTTATTGGTGCTGAATAATTTATAGTTTGTAAACAGCTTTGAAAGGTATAAATGTAATGTGTTCTCAGGGGCGGCTCTAGACATTTTGCTGCCCCAAGCACGGTGTCATGCCACGGGGGGCGCTCTGCCGTTCGCCGGTCCTGTGGCTCCGATGGACCTCCGCAGGCACACCTGCGGGAGGTCCATCAGAGTCGCGGGACCACGGACCCTCCACAGGCATGCCGCCAAAGGCACCCTGCCTGCCGCCCTCCTGGCGACTGGCAGAGCGCCCCCCCACGGCATGCCGCCTCAAGCACATGCTTGGTGTGCTGGGGCCTGGAGCCGCCCCGGGTGTTCTTATTTGCCATAAGTACCACAGACTTGCCTGTGTGCTGTACTTACCTGTGTATCTCCAGTACTAGTCACCTAGGCTGCAGGTTGTGGTGGCCATGCCCATTACAGAGAGAGCTGGCTCAATAGAATTCTAGAAAAAGCCATTCCCGTTTGCAGAGGCTGTGCTATGGCTTTCCACTCCTGCAAAGGCACTGAGGTCAAATCCAGAGAGACTGGCCTGATTTAAAGAGGTTGCCCTCGAGAGCAGGGGTCTCAAATACAGGGCTCACGGGGTAATTTTCTGTGGCCCGCGAGTTCCTTCTGGTCCCCCCGCCTTCCCCCAGCATTTACCTAGAGTGCCTCCAGCCTGACGCACACCAGGGGAAGGGCAAGCTCTCTGCCTGCCTGCCCTGCCCCCACGCCGACCTGGGAAGTGGCCAGAACGTGGGGAAGGTGGGGGCATGGGGGTTTGTGTGTTGCCCTTGCTTCAGGCAGCACTCTCAGCAGCTCCCATTAGCCGTGGTTCCCCATTCCCAGCCAATGGGAGCTGCTAGGGGCGGTGCCTGAAACAACAGCAACATACAGACCCCTGTGCCCCTTCTCGCCCAGGTTCCGGCTGCTTCCTGGAGCGGTGCTGGGGGCAGGGCAGGTAGGCAGCCTGCCCTGGCCCCAGTACGCATCAGGCCAGAGCCCAGTCCCCCGAACCCCTCCTGCAGCTGAGCCCCCTGCCGCACCCTGCACTTCAACCCTGCCGAACCCCACACCCCTCCCGCACCCGGACCCCCTGCCCGAAGCCCCCTGCCGCACCCTGCACCCCGACCCCCTGCACTGAACCCCCTGCCGCACCCTGCACCCCTACTGTACCCCAACACACTGCCCTGAACCCCCTGCCCCACCCCTCCTGTACCCTGCAACTCTCCTGCACCCCGACCCCCTGCCCTGAGCCCCCTCCCGCACCCTTCCTGTACCCTGACCCCCTGCTGTACCCCTCCTTCACCCTCACTCCCAGCCCTGAGCCCCTGCCACACCCTGCACCCTGAGCCCCTGCCACATCCCTCCTGCACCCCGACCCCCAGCCAGAGCCCCCTGTCGCATCCCTCCTGCACCCAGACCCCTTGCCCTGAGCCCCGTGCTGCACCCCGCACCCCTCTTGCAGCCCATCCCCCTGCCCTGAGCCCCCTGTGGCACCCTGACCCCCTGCGGCACCCCTCCTGAACCCCACACCCCAACTCCCTGCCCTGAGCCCCGCCACACCCCTCCTGCACCCCTGGAGGCAGGGATGGGGCGGAGTTGGGGTGGGGATTTTGGGGAAGGGGTTGGAATGGAGGCAGGGAAGGGGTGGGAAGAGGCGGGGCAGGGACAGGGCCTCATAGAAGGGGTGGAGTGGGGGCACGGCCGAGGGTGGCGGGGGGGAGGTGTCAGTAATGCGGCCCTCGGGCCAATGTACTAGTCTTCATGTGGCCCTTGTGGTCATTTGAGTTTGAGACCCCTGGTCTAGAGCATGGTGAGGATTAAGCAGGTTTTAAAGGTGGTGTTGAAATTAGTATATAAAAATGTTGTCGTGACAAGCCTGCAGCTTTACCAGTCATTTGCCTCTGCATCCTTTCTGGAAGTCTAAATAGCTACCAAATAGACTCTGGACTGCCAACATCATGTCTGAGCCTTATCTATGAGCATATTGGAAGATGTTCTACCTTTGGGGACAGCCCTGCAGAGAGATCCATTGGCTTCTTCGGCAGATTTGGGGCATAGATCTGGTGTAATGGCTTGGAGGTGGCACTGTGCGGCAGGAAACTTTGTTTCTGCACAAGTTGTCCATCCACCTCTTGTCATTGTGTAAATCAAAGCAAGCGAAGAGACAAGCCAGAAAATATATTCCTTCTTTGATAAAGCTGTGACATTTTAACTTGAAGTATGTCAAAGAAATTGCTTTTCAGCTGGGGGGAACTTAAGCAGGTGAATGCTAGCAGGCACATTTTGCAAATGTGATATTTAAATTAGGGAATGCAGTTTGTACATTCTATAGGACCCAGGAGTCCTTCAGTCCCTTTCCTGTATTTTTACCTCCACCATCTCACTGTGTGACCATGAGCAAGGTACTCATCCCTCTCTGAGGCACAGAAACGTAACCAGTGATGTACCTCAAAGCGGTGTGTTGAAGTGTTAAGTTAATTCAGTGAAGTGCAAAGTAATATTTTTATTATTTGGTATTTTGGTTCATTATTATGCACCTCATATACATGTATAATTGGCTCTAAGAACATTCCTGTTCTGGGCTTTAGGGGGATTTATACAAACTAAACCATGGGGAAAATATAAAACCTTATGTCTAAAGATGCTAAAACTAGCCTTTTATTTTCTTTCACCTTCGAATTCCAGAACTTTATTCACAAGTGGGACCGTCACTCCCATCAGCAGTCTCTCTCAGAAATTGAATACCAGACAACGGTGGAATTAATGTTCAGGTGAGTGGATAAAACTAGGATTAGGACTAGGTGGATAAGAGCCTATTTTTAAGGATGTTAATCTCCTTTTCAAAGACCGTGTTCCAGGTGGGAACAGGGTTTGCTTCAAGCCTGGTGAGTAAGAGTACAAATCTTTTAGCTATTAGCCTGGAGCAGTCCTAAAAGTGCTTTACCTATGCCTGCCATGACCTGGCTTAATACCTAACCTTTAGAAACATTCCACTCATATGATGCGAGGAGAACAGATGCTAATAATGAAGGACTGCTCTGGGTGGGAAGGGTAAAACAATCCACATTTTTGGCTTTGTGTTAGACTGTGGGTGGAGAGTTGATCGTGTTGCATAAATAGAACTTGTGGTACAGATTTAACGTGCAATGGCTGCACTGGGAGCATGTTCTCATTTGACGAGTTTTTTCAGGAAGACACATCCATTAACCTCAGTCATGTTGTACTGTGTGCAGGAAATTGCTTCCCTTCTCCTTGTGGGAAAACAGCTGCTGGTTTCTATGACACATTGTAGTGTAGAAGGATGGATCACTCGCACCTGGATGCATCATTAGGAAGGATCAGCCTGTTGTAATTGAGATTATTTGCTTCAGTCTTGAAATAGGGATGTTACATCTCAGTATGTATGTTGCAAAAAAATGTTGAAAATCTCCTTTGCTGCCCTATGCAACTTATGCTTTTTTCTTTGTAGGGATGTTTTGGAAGAACCTACAGAGGAAGAGCTGATGGAAAAACTGTACCAGCATCCACACCTGCAACTGTGTAGATGACAGATTGGTGGGAGGACCAGTTTATTCACGCCTTTTTTGCAATAATGTTGTCAGCTGGAGGACTGCCATTGCCGTGAAATGGAATGGATTTTCTATAAAGTGCTATTAACCTGAAACCTTACAGGAAAGCATGTAACATTTTAGTTTCCATTTTAGTTTGACTCTTGAACTACACCTGCAAGGCAGAGAACTCTGCAGGGAGAACTTTTTAAATTTTTTTTCAATTGGCTCCTTTTTAAAAAAAATATTTAAATTCTTCTAATTTGACTTGATTTTAGAGTCATTTGATGAGAATATGCAGCTGTTATTTTTATTAAGTGTCAGGACAAGGAGTTGTAGACTATTTTATTTTGATTTTTTTTTTAAGAAGGAAGAGAGTATTAACATGACAGTGCACTTTAATGCAAACACTTATAACCACTGTGCTTGCTGCTTTTTTGCACCATAAATAATGAAACTGCCTATTCTGGCATTCAGTGTGTGCCAAGGACAGTGCCTTGAAATTCTTGACTGAATTAGGCAGTTATGTTCTAGATTCTCAGCCTTTTTGTAATAAGGGAAATTGAAACACTATTTTTATTGAAATATGATGCCAGCATTCTTTTGTTTACTAAATGTTCATAATTATACAATCCTGTTCAAAAGTTCAGGTCGAAGGTGGAGATAGTCTGTATAAGTTTCCTTTTTTTTACCATTGTTAAGGGTTGTGCCCATGTTGTGGTTGCATTATATTGATAACACTATCAAGATCAGTATAATTTTGGATGGAACAATCATGGCCTTGGTTTGCAATCTGGAATAATTAAGCTCTACTTTGGAGAAAATATCCTCATGTTGCTTTGAACATGAGCTCTTCCTTTTTGCATTCTGACAAGTCTTGTTTTCCCTGGGTTCATACTTAGCCAGAGTTTGTTTACCTCTGCAAGAATTTTAGTGGAAACTCTGTGTAAAATATAATCATGTATCCATCTTGGGTGGATGAGGAGCAGGTAATCATGTTCAGGCTTCCCCTTATAAACTATACCTGTATATAATAAATTGATCTTTAATTCAGGGGAGTGATACCAAAATCATTGGGGGTCATCTTACCTTTTTTTTTTGTTTTTTTTTTAGCTGGATAGGACCAATCCTGCAAGGTGCTGGGCCCCCCTCAGTTCTCACTGTAGTCCATGGAAGCTTTTGTGTGCTTAGTATTATGCAAGATCATGTCCTTTGTGCTCTGTCCATTTGTCATGGTCACATACGATACCACTAGCTTTGGTCACCCATCTAGCCTTTGGTGATCCATAGATTCATAGACTCTAGGACTGGAAGGGACCTCGAGAGGTCATCGAGTCCAGTCCCCTGCCCTCATGGCAGGACCAAATATTGTCTAGACCATCCCTAATAGACATTTATCTAACCTACTCTTAAATATCTCCAGAGATGGAGATTCCACAACTTCCCTAGGCAATCTATTCCAGTGTTTAACTACCCTGACAGAAACTTTTTCCTAATGTCCAACCTCAATCTCCCTTGCTGCAGTTTAAGCCCATTGCTTCTTGTTCTATCATTGGAGGCTAAGGTGAACAAGTTTTCTCCCTCCTCCTGATGACACCCTTTTAGATACCTGAAAACTGCTATCATGTCCCCTCTCAGTCTTTTCTTTTCCAAACTAAACAAACCCAATTCCTTCAGCCTTCCTTCATAGGTCATGTTCTCAAGACCTTTAATCATTCTCATTGCTCTTCTCTGGACCCTCTCCAATTTCTCCACATCTTTCTTGAAATGCGGTGCCCAGAACTGGACACAATACTCCAGCTGAGGCCTGACCAGTGCAGAGTAAAGCGGAAGAATGACTTCTCATGTCTTGTTTACAACACACCTGTTAATGCATCCCAGAATCACGTTTGCTTTTTTTGCAACAGTATCACACTGTTGACTCATATTAAGCTTGTGGTCTACTATGACCCCTAGATCTCTTTCTGCCATACTCCTTCCTAGACAGTCTCTTCCCATTCTGTATGTGTGAAACTGATCGTTCCTTCCTAGGTGGAGCACTTTGCATTTATCTTTATTGAACTTCATCCTGTTTACCTCAGACCATTTCTCCAATTTGTCCAGATCATTTTGAATTTTGACCCTGTCCTCCAAAGCAGTTGCAATCCCTCCCAGTTTGGTATCGTCCGCAAACTTAATAAGCGTACTTTCTATGTTAACGTCTGAATCGTTGATGAAGATATTGAACAGAACCGGTCCCAAAACAGACCCCTGCGGAACCCCACTTGTTATACCTTTCCAGCAGGATTGGGAGCCATTAACAACTACTCTCTGAGTACGGTTATCCAGCCAGTTATGCACCCTCCTTATAGTAGCCCCATCAAAGTTGTACTTTCCTAGTTTATCTGTAAGAATATCATGCGAGACCGTATCAAATGCCTTATTAAAGTCTAGGTATATCACATCCACTGCTTCTCCCTTATCCACAAGGCTCGTTATCCTATCAAAGAACGCTATCAGATTAGTTTGACACGATCTAGCCGTTGGGTAAATAACTTTTTGATAATAGGTACATACATCCTAAAATATGTCGTAAGTGGTAACGATATGTCCCGTTTATATCGTCGTATCACTCCTAACAAGGCATTTCGCCTTGACTCTTCAGGTCAGGTAACCATTGAATTATCCAATGCATTTGTGATTGATCCTGTAAATAACATTTGTTAACAGTTCTCAAGTCCCTTACTTGAGATATTTGTAATGAAAATAGACAAATCAACTTCAAATACACGGTTGTGACCAAGCCTGCAGTGACAAGGGCATGGATCAGATGACTAGATACAATAAGTCGCTTCTTTTTCTAATGTCTCTGATCCATTTAGTCACCAAAGGATTTTAAGTGGCTCTGCAGTTGTCATCCCCATTTCTTTTCCTTTCTCAGCCATTCCCTGTCCCGAATTAGTCGTCTTTCTTTCCTATTTTCTCTCTAATGCTGGTAGCTGAAGCAAATTTTGGCTGGGATTATGGGGCATTTGGTCTCAACAGCACATTTCTGCGCCATCCATTTTCCAGCAGTGTCTAGAACATGCTTTGGGAACACAGGGTTTCCTCACCCACTGTGTAGTTGTACTTATGAAACAAATATGAGTTGAACTTTAAGTCACTCAGGAAATCATTATTTGCCTGTGGGGTCACCTGTTAAGCCATCCTCCCATGCAGTCACCCCTGCGTTTTCTACTATCCCACTTCTTAATTCACTCACTCTGCGGCATCAGAAGCTTTCTTTTATTTTCACGCAGTCTCAACCTACTGTCTGTCCCCATTTCTAGCCTCCCTTCCTTTCTATTTCCAGCTCCATCCTACTGTGGGGTGTCCTCTCTGTGGTGTACTAGCTGTTTTCCCCAGTTCTGGTTAAATGTTTATTGTATCATAGATGTCAGAGATTGGGGAAAAAAGGTCTATTAGGTCATCTAGTCCTTGGAATCAGCACAGGATTGTTCCCTATTTTCTAGCTTTTTTTTCCCAGTACAGTTCAGCAACAAGACACTCGCACAGTTGAATAGGTTCCCCTATCTGATGCATCTCATCAGTAGGAAGTTGGCCTAATTTTTTCTTAGTTTAGTGTAGTAAACCAGTTACTCCTGGTTGTTACTCTTTAACCACATTAAACAGTTCCTTTCTTTCCTCGTTTCTATCCTCTATATACTTGGTGAATTAGGTATGTCCACCCTGCCAAGTGGGGCTGTCAGTTCCTATATGCCTGGGATGCTCACCTTTCTATTTTGGCTCTTCTTTTATTTGGCCATTATGTTCCATTGTCTACCAAAGTAGCATAACTTGATATTCATATAATCTTCATAACTCATGTCTTCTGTATGCAATCCTTGCACATGGACAGATGTGCAGAGAACAGTCTCTTTTAGTGCTTGTTTGTTTGTTGTTTCTATATTGGATTGGGAATGTAATGCAGAACTACATACAGGAAATAGCGTGTCTAATATAAATTGTACTGAAAGAGGTAAATGACTGTGATATAACTCATGCTTTAAATGCACAGAGACACGAACAGGAGTGTATGTAACTATGAATAGGAGTAAATCAGAAAGGTTAATTGATAAAAATGTCCCTTTTATTCCTTTCTTCCATTTACGTGTTCTAAATGTTGAAGGACCTCATGTGTAGTTTGAACATCTGAAGTGCTGAGCTCTTTCCATGACATGTTGAGCACCTTCCACTCCCATTGATTTCAGTAAGAGTTGAGTGCCCGGCACTCCTTTGGCTCAAACCTACATAGAATTACCATGTATGCTGTGTTGCATAATCTGGACATAGGCTTGTTGAGGGTGGGTAGATGACAGACAGACAGACACACACACACACCTGGAAGAAATGACCATTTGAAAGCTTTGGAAAAATATATTAAAACCATAGTTTGGATTCTCATATGTAGATATAAAACCAAATTTGTTGCTGTATCCTCAGAGGATCTTTTTTCTTCTGTTTTGCTTTCAAAGCTGTTCTGTGGAAATGGCAAAAAAAACAACAACCCGTCAACTCCATTTTAACAAATCCATGACCCAGGGAGAACTTTTCAGTGTGATTACTTTGCTTACTGTTGCCATCCAAAACTTTTTAGTGACAGCAGGATTGTACCTTAGATCTTCCTGTTTCAAAATCACTAGCCTCCCCCCACCCCTTCAGCTAAAGGAGAAGCGTATATACAGCTATTGCAGTATCAGAGTTTAAGGGACAAAAGCTGAGGAGTTCTGACTCTATTCAGTAGGAGACAGTACCAGCACACTGCTCTATGGAGAAATGTATAGAAGAGATTCTGTTCAGAGCTGCAAATGAGACAGGTGGTATAATCCCGTTACTATGCACATGTTACAATGCATAGAGAACAGCCTACCATTAGCAGGTAAAGTAGAAGAGCTTGATTGAGATGGGAGAAACAGACCATAGTTTCTCTACATTTTTATTAATATCTGTACTGTGTTGCTGTGTGTAAATCTTTTCAGCTGCACAGTTTGCTGCTTTTGGCGAGCATTTATTTTCTAGGTTTTTGGAGCAATAGAAAAAATGATTCCCAGTATTCATTAGATATCCCCAAACTGCAAGGTCAGGTTGGCTTAAACACTAAAGTATGTGCTATCTTTTATCCTGTGTAAGTTACAGGGTTTATCTTTTCACTTGCTGGTAGACCACATGTGTTGGCAGCTATGCATACTGTTATGGTCTTAGAAGCTGATACCACTGCTTAATGTTCCTTTATCTAAATAGAGCAGAGGTTTTCAAACTGGAGCATACCTCATGAGGGGGTGTAGAAGAATGTTTGGGGGGGGGCAAGTGGCGCAGGACCTGGGCCATGCCCTGTGGGAGAGGGAGTGCCACCTCCACCCCGACTCACCTCAGCAGGCCGCTCAGCCTGTGGGTCAGTGGCAACATCCGCCACGGCTGCTGATTTCCGCTTCCAGCAGCCTTTGCACCCAACACTGGCTCCACCCCCAGAAACAGTCATACGGGCCTTCCCGAACCCTGAAAACACGAGGTGGCAGGGGCAAAGGGGCAAATATTGCCCTACCCTAGCAGTGCAGTCTGGCTGCAAGGTTAAAGTTGCCCAACTGCTGGGAGAGTCACTGGTAAGTATCTGTATTTGAAACTTGCAGGTGTAGATAATTTAATTAAATCTGTGCTAAGGTCTCTGTTAGGTTTATGAGTAGGCCATCAAGCATACCTTTGCATATGTCTGTTTTGTCTGCGTTGGGGGGAGACAACCAAAATTGAAACTCAAAGTGGGGCTCAGTTCAAAAAGTTTGAAAACTGCTGAAATAGAGACTGTTTCAGTATTCCACCTGCCTCACCTGCATCTTTACTTTTTATGAAAACCAGCTGACCAAAATAAAAGTAGAATGTATCAATCTGCTCTTCTACTTTTCATAGGGTTTTACCATCTTAACTTGATTGTATATGGGCCCAATTCAAAGCCTAGTGAAATTGGTGGGGAGTGTTCCCATTGCTTTAAAGGGCATTGGCTCAGGTCCTGTATCGGCACTCCTGGGCAAACACTTTCAAGCTTTCATTGTGAACCTGTAAACTCTGAGGAGGAAGATTTGGGGTGTATGTGAACAAGACGGTGTGTGTGTGTGGATGGAGGGGGAGTAGATGGGGCTTTGTGCATATTTCCACTCTGAGCATCTTAATTCAACATTTCATTTTCCTGGTTATTGCTGAACTAAATCCTAATTGCTATAAACAAATAAACATTGATTGGTAAGTCATTTACTTTTGTTTCTATCTCATATTTCACAAAGTTACACATAAACATTTGGTCATTTTCTCATATCCTTCCTTAATCCTGTTGTGTATAGTCGGCTTATTCTGCAAATTTGTTATGAATAGTTTTTCTGTTTTGTCTTCTCCTCCCCTGACCCAGTCTCCCAATTGTTCGTTGGCTCACCAATTTATTTATGTTTTGTTTTTCTAAGATGAAATGTGCATATTTGTACACAATGAAATCCTGCAAAAATCAAAAGGGATTTGATAATGATAACCGAATTAAGACTTAGGATAAAACTCTGTTTCCTAAACCAGAAATGAGAACTAAACACTTAGGAACCTGAGACACTCCTGAAAATTAGTCACATACGCATTTTTTTACATTTTACCCTTAAAGCTTTTTGTATGTGCAAATTTTCTGGGTTTTTTTTCAGTTAATACATATGAAAAAAGATACATAAATCATTAACAGTAATGTAATATATGGTGTTTTGGATTATTACTGTAGAATATTATAGTATTTTTTTAATAAGAGTTTAAATAAAACACTTTCCACCTGCTGATCTCAACAGCGAAGATTTCTAAGAGTGACTAACAATTTTGGAGGCCCGGCTTGAGATACGTTAGAGTGGGGACCCGATTTTCACTAACTGCTGTGCATACAGCCTCTGAAAATCACTCCCCTTTTATAAAAACAACAAGGAGTCCGGTGGCACCTTAAAGACTAACAAATTTATTTGGGTATAAGCTTAGAAAGTGGGATGTTTACCCACAAAAGCTTATGCCCAAATAAATCTGTTAGTCTTTAAGGTGCCACCGGACTCGTTTTTGTGGATACAGACTAACACGGCTACCCTCTGATAGGTACTTGTCCCCTTTTATAGTCTCAAGTTGAGCGCCCAAAAGTTGCACTCAAAATCATTAGTCATTTGTGAATATCTGGACTAACAAGTTTCACAATCATTAGCTGAGCGTCACAACATCCCTGTAAGCTATTTTCCCCATGTTACAGAAAAAGTGAGGCATGAGAGATTAAGGGCTTATCTACACTGGCACTTTACAGCACTGCAACTTTCTCACTCGGGTGTGAAAAGAACCCCGCCTGAGCGCAGCAAGTTTCAGCGCTGTAAAACACCAGTGTAGACAGTGCACAAGCGCTGGTAGCCACACTCTCTAGTAGCTACACCCCTTGTGGAGGTGAGTTTTTTTTAGAATGCTGAGAGAGCTCTCTCCCAGCGCTCTGCCGTGACTACATAAGCCACAGCAGCACTTTAATGTTGTCAGTGTAGACAAGCCCTAAGTAATTAGCCCAAGGTCACATGGGAAGTCTGTGGCTGAGGTGGGAATAGATCCCAGATCTCCTGACATCCTTAGCCACAAACCTAACCTTTCTCCCTGTAGATTGGAGTGTATGTGCCAGAATTATTCTCTCTGTCTGCAGAGTTGTTGTGTTTTCTGAACATTTTCCCTAGTTTCATGTTGGGAAAACAAGTCTAAGAGACTTTATTTGTTTTTAAACTAAATGCATAGTGATGTATGTAGCAAACTGTTTAAATGGCCACCTAGAATTATCTCCTTTGCAGAGCATGTGAAGAATTTCAAGACTGAGTATAAAATGTAGTTGCTAGGTATAAGAAGTGTGTGGGGGTTTTTTTAAAAAGTGCCTTAGTGGGCTAACAAATTGCATTCCTGGGGGAAAATAATGGTGTGCAGTTGCCACCACTGGGCATGCATGTGGCTGCCAAAGATGGAACTTATGCTATGTCATGAATTACCCATGTTACTTATTATGGGGGGGAAACCAAAATGTCTGCTATTGCTCACAATTATGATTCCAACCAACAAAAATATTTACTTAGAAGTACAAATGAAACACACAGGCTCTAAAACATTCCAGAGCCATTTCGATTTCAGTTCTGTGGTTTCAGTGAGACAGACAATACAGTATCCTGAAGTCACATTAATGCAAACGCTAGAAGAAACAGGCTGGCAAGAAATCAGGGTTGTCAATGGTTTTATTAAATTGGACTTGTCAGAATCTCAGGTTTTCATGAAGTTTATTCGTACAGACTCTTGTATCCAATTTCAAACTTTGAATTTTCATACTAAGCATATTAAAAAGTTTGCTCTGAATTCAAGATACAAATTTTTGTAACTTAAAACCGCGATTGCGCAAAGACAGATCCCAGGCTGTCCTGTTACTTTTTTTTTTTTTTTTTTAAAAAGCTCAATATTAAACATTTTCTTAAAAAAATACTGGGTCATCTGTATTGCAGTAAGCTGGCAGAGCAGGTGTCTTGGCTTTGTTCTGTGTGGATACTTGGATGCCCCCCTTCACACTCGAAGCACCTCCCAGCTACTATGGATTTTCTTCAAAACATCCCAGTGAGGTAGGAATGTATTACTGTCCCTCTTTTGCAGAGGATCATCCAAGATATTTGGTGGCCTGCCCAGGGTTACATTGGAAATCCATGGGAGAGCTAGGAATTGAACCCAGAGTCCCAGTTCACAGCCTTAACTGCGAGGGAAGCTTTATTCTTTCTTTACAATACAGTAGCTGTGAATTTCAGGTGTATGTTGTAAAAAAAGTTGACATTTCCATCTGAACTGGTTCATAATTTTGCCACTGTGCATTCTTAAGTCTTCCATGTTACTCTTGTTTGTTTTTGTGTAGCATTTTGTTATTCTATTTTAAGTCCTTCCCAAGATGAAGCTCAGGTTTTAGACAATAGAAGGAGATCTGGCAGAAATATCTTGGAACCTCGAGACTTGAAGAACTAATTGTGTCTGTTCTATCAAAGGGAGAATTTTGAAGATTTGCCATCTGATTTACAAGTATTTAGGCTTTTGACCGCAAGATGGGCTGGGACTGGCATGCCAGATCCCCATTCCCATCTCCTAGAACTTAGCGCATATCCAGGATTCACTCAGTTGTGCAAATACTGTATTAAGAATATACAAAACCTGAAGGGTGAATACCACTCAACACAAATATTTGTCAGTCTACTCTCATCCTTGGCCTGCACACTCGCTTTAGGAACATTTAGATCCACTTCTATAGCATCTGCACTTCACACAGTTGATATTCTGTTATCTTTTTTAAATATAACTTTCATATTCTAACACATGGGACATAAATGCAAAGGATCAGATTTTTTCAGAAGTGCTGCACACCTACTACTGCAAATTGAAGTTGATCAATGGAAACTGGCTCTGTGCCTGTGTGTGCTCTGTGCTCGCATCCAAATTGTTGAATTCTTCTGCAGAATCTAGCAGACATAACAAGATCCCATGGCTGGAAGTTGAAATTAGCAAAGTTCAAACTAGAAATAAGATGCGATACACCAGATTGGATATCTTTCTAAAATATATGCTCCAATTCAACTGCATTTATGTTGGGCTGGATGCAGGAACTGCTGAGTGAAATTCTATGGCCTGTGTAATGCAGAATGTCACACTGCACGAGCATAATAATCACTTCTGGTCTTATCACATGCTTATGGTCAACAGAGTGAGTTTTGTTACCGTCCTGAAGAGAAGTCTCATTTTGTTCTATCAAGAATTGTGAGGCAAATCTGTAATGCTCTGGCATCAAACTGCTGCAGAGTTGGGCCATGTCAGTATGGCAGGGTTCTCTATAATAAAGATTCTATTGAGGTGAGCAGGAGAGCCAGTCTAACCTGTATTATTTTGCTTAAGTTTCTTTTCTGCATTTTGGGTTGAATTGATTCCAAATCTAATGTGCTGAGCTGTTGCCAGTGCTCATTTTATTAAGTAATGGTCTCAGAAAGTAAAACCTGAGTCTTTAATGTGGCCTCTCCTACCTGTTTTAATACCGGTGAGAATAATCTTATATTTCACCAAAACTACATGTATTTAGTTTCCAGCATCCTGGATAATTGATGGTTCCTATTAAAAGACTTGAACAATCAGCTGCTATAGAAAAGCAACTCTAAAGAACTTCAACTTTAATTTTACAGAAAAGGTGTTAAACCCAGACAATAAAACTCAGATCAAAGTAGCCAACAGAAGGGACCATAAGAAGAGCAGATTGTCCTTTAAACTTCACCATGTTGTGCAGGGTGCCACCTCTCTCTCTTTCTTTAATCAAATTTCATGAAAACGCAAAGCTATTCTTTCCTAATGTAATTCAATCGGCGCCCTTGGCTGGATCAGCAGGAAAAGCACCTGCCTTGCTTGCTTTAGGTTTGGATGACAGATCCTGGTTGTCTGATAGCAGTTGGTTAATCCATAACCCAGGCATGTGGCCCCAACACCACCTGTCATCCAGGTGAGTGTTTAACCGTATTAATACCAAATATAATACATCTTGACTTTTTTATATTAAACACACAGTGCACCCAATGATGATCATGAGTAGGAGTATTTAATAAAATGAGATCATAAATGTCTAACGTGCTTTTTGTTGAGCAGTAAAATTGCTCACATGCTGTAACTGAGGTCTAAAGTTAACTTGCTCTCTGGCCCTTCTCTTAGGTAGATTATATAGGCTAATAGAGAACACTTAAAAAAAATTTCAAAGGCTTTCCCTCCCTGTGTTTATCCTTCCTTTGTCCACTGGCCGTTCCTCCTGCCTCCATTCTTGTTGTAATATCTACTGCCATCAAGCACTGCACTGTTAACTTAGGCTCGCATTTGAAACAGCTGCATGTTGGAGACCCTCCATGGTGCCTGTTAAACCTTTGTCTGAGACATTTTCCAAAATCCCTGCTTCTTGTCTAGTCTCTTGAATGCCTTTAATATAGTCCTCCTGGGACCTGTAAAATAGGCTCCTGTACTACCTAACTGTGTAGTGAAGTTGGAAAGTAAAGTGTAGCTGAGAGTTTACATCCAGAAGCAAATTTTCTAAAGCTTTCAGCATGATTTGGTTGGCCTCGTATCATAGTAGGACACTGCTGTGAAATTAAGCTTTGAACTTCTCCAAAGTTTAGCGGTCTTCAGTGTCAGGAACTCAGCTGGCTCCCGGCACAGTCGCCTGGCAACCCAATGCTGGGCCCAACGAGTGCTCACTAAGTGGCTGTTCTTCCTGATTGGACAGAAGAGCCAGCAGATCATCATTTAAGCCTCATAGCAACAGCAGCATAGCAGCTGCTCAAGGCATTCTAGGCTGGCAGCTGCATCAGACCTGCGTCCAGTTTCCTGCACCAGTCCTTGCTCCAACCCCTCACTCCCCTCCCTGTTCCTGCTCCAGCCTTAGTCTCTACGTTCCTCCGAACATCCGACTCCTGGCTTCAACCACTGGCTTGTCTTCTGACCGTGACTCCAGTTCTGGTCTGACTCCTGAATCCGAACATTGGCTTATCTCCTGACCACAACTCCAATTCCTCCTTCTGGCTCTGCTCTGACCTGTAGGCCTGTCTCCTGTTCCAAACCCTAGATTGCACTGACTAAAAGCTGGTGTGTGACAATTTGAGCAGCCCATTAAAAGATAAGAAGGGACATCACCTTGTGGCATGGAAATCCCCTCTGGAAGGGTCCTGGTAGGAACCCAACTCATCCTCTGGGAAGTTGTTGAGATCATGCAGGAATTGCAGGCTCAGATTGCCATGCTGTGTGACCGGAATGCAGTCCTTCCCATGCAGGTACAAGCCCAGGCTGCAGTTCCTGTTCCCCGAACTTTTGCATCCACATCCCGCGAGCCTAACATGCCCTTACCCGGTGAGTCCAGTGGGGACTGTGTCGAGTGTCATGGGTTCCTTAATCAGTTCTGTTTCCAGTTTATTTTGTGGCCACAGGTGTACCACATGGATCAGTCCTGAGTGGGATTAATAATGAGTCTGCTCAGTGGAGAGACCTCGAAATGGTCCTGCTGCTGGAGATGTCCAATTCTTTCCTTGAACATTTTGAGAAATTTGCACAGACAGTGGTGGGTATCTGTCTTGACCCTAATTGGGAATGTACTGCAGAAGCTGTTCTCCATGCTCTCTGACAGGGTCCCTAGTCCATTGCTAATTATGCAGCTGAATTTCCATATCTGGCCACAAGCAGCTACTGGATTGAGCTACACAGTGACACCACTTGGGGCAGGGCTCAACGACTCAAAAATGAACTAGAACAGGTGGGACATCTGCCTAACCTGAGAGCGTTAATTGGTCTTTGCACTAGGATTGATGTCTGGCTAACAAAGTGGACCCCAAAAAAGGTGTGTTCCCCGACTTCTGTCAATCTGAACTCCATCTCCCAGAGCCCCAGCTGCCTTACCAGATCTTGAACTGATGCCAGTCGACAGAGTCTGGCCCCATCTCTCCAATGAAAAGAGCCATTGCCAGACGTTAGGGTTGTGCCTGTATTGTGGAATGTATTGTGGAATGCCCAGGCACGTTGCAGCAGGATGCCCAGCCTAGAGCTGGCCAATCCCTGGGTTGGGAAATGCCAGGAGGGTTGGGTTGGGCCAACTCTCCACTTCTCCCCATAGTGAAGCATGTTACTGCCTATCCACCAGAATCTTGGCAACATCTTTTCTGAACACTGCCACTCTTCGTCTCCTTCATCTCTGGCATTCTACCCTACCCAATATTCACTTAGAAGCCTTGGTCAATTCAAGTGCCTCCAGCAATTCACTGACCAGAACTTTAGGAGGCTTTGGATCCTAATACTCTGCAAGGACTTTCCTTAGCTCATGAGGGCTATTGACAGTCCTTTCTCCAGGTTCCATCACACATCAGACAGGACCCTAGGAGGTCATAATGCTTGGTGGTTGCGAAGAGATCATGGGGTTATGCATGCTCCACATTTACAGGTTGTCTTTGTTGTCCCCTGGCTTGTCACATGACCCTTGAATCCACTGACAGTCATGGTCTATGTTCTTCTCTTCCCTGTGGTGCCCACGAGCATGGCTTGCCAGCCAAGACTGATCAAGCTTTGTGAGGTGCTCGCTCCAGCCTCTGTGGGATACACAGCTGCAAGGCATGGTTCATCAGCAGTGCCCGAAATTCTTGCCAAATATAGGGAATATCTCAAGGTATTTGACAAACAGAAAGTGGACATTCTTCTACTTCACTGTTATGATTACCCCATTGATCTCCAACCAGGAATGGAGGTTTCTTTTGGACACACATCCTATCTGAACCGAAGTGCTAGTCCTCTGGGAATATCTGGTGGAAAATCTGAAGAAGGGGTTCATCCACCCTTCAACTTCCCCAGTGGGAACACCTATCTTCTTCATGGCTAATAAAGAGGCTCCCTCTGACCTTGAGTCTAATATTAAGTCCCCAACAAGATCACTGTCCACAGTCAATATCCCTTCCACTCACAGGCAAACTCATGGAAAGACTCTGTTCGGTTAGGTCTTCACAAAGGTAGACCTGCATCCAGCACACAATCTGTTCAGAATCCAGCAGAGGGAAGAATAGAAGACAGCATTTTAAACCAGATATGGCCATTTCAAATACTTGTTGAGATTGACCCCTTGGACTTTACAGTAGACATTGTCCTTTCACAATTCAGAGGTCCTTACCAGCTGCTCTGTGTCTGTCCTGCCTTCTCTTGGAAACTGACTCCTGCAGAGGAAAATTAGGACATGGGACAGGGAGGTCCTGGCCGTCAGGGCTGCCTTTTGAGGAATGGCATCATCTCCTTGAAGGGGCTGAAGTCCCTGTCTGAGTTTGGACACATCACAAGAATTTGGAACATCTATAGACAATATGTCAGATTCAATGGGCCTTTTTCTTCTTTCAATTTGACTTCACAGTTATGTCCAGGGTCTAAGAATGGGAAAGCAGATGCCTTGTCCTGCAAGGACAAGTACTTTGAAGTGGAGCAGGAAAACTGCCATGTTTAAACCTTCCCACTTTGTCTGTGGGATCATCAGTGGTCATCTGACAATTACTATCCATTCTCTTCTTCCCAGGTGGTCCATTTGCAGCCCCAATCTCATGGGCTGTAAGAACCACCAATGTTTCTCCAGAAGCGCGATAATGGTCTTGACCTCCTATGGGAATTTCATCACAGATACCCCGAGAAGCCAGGGCCTCTAGGAGCAGTCCTTGGGATGGGTGCAAAGGAGTGGCACTGTCAGGAATTCAGCTGGCTCCAGAGTCTGGGTGCTGTCACCTGGAATCCCGATGATCTTGGCTAGGTCCAGTGAGCTCTCTCCAAATGACTGTGCTCCCTGACTGGACAGAAGAGCCAGCAGATCATCATTTAAGCCTAATTGCAACAGCAGCACAGTAGCTGCTTGATGCATTCTATGCCCACAGCTGCGCCAGATCTTCTTCCTGTTTCCTGTACCAGTCCTTGCTCAGTCCTGCATCTGTTCTTGCTCCAGCTATAGCCTCTATCACCCTCTGAATCCTCTGACTCCTGGCTTTGACTGCTGGCTTCTCTTCCAACCACAACTCTTTCTGCTTTCTGGTTCTTTTCTGACCACTATGTCATACCGCCTACCCTGGTGTGTGACATTCTGTTCTGTCCATTTGTTTAGTTCCATCTCTCTATTTCATACATGGGATTTCTGCTTTATGCACTATGGTGTTTTACATGGGTTCTCACCCGGGAGTCATGAACAGATGTTGGGGTGGAGTTCGGAGGGCCATCACCAACTTGCTAAAAGGGAAGGAAAGTCCTGGTTAAGTCATGGCTACATGGAAAAGATTAAGAACCACTGATGTATGTATGAGGGAGACTTTTGCATACTTTCCCCCTACCTGTATAACATTACTATCTTAGCTCTGTTTTGAGAAGTTCTTGTAATGTTAGTAAAAATATAGTTGTCAGGAAAGAACCCATTTTCTAGAAGAAACTCTTGATATAGTAGTTGCAGAGTTGTACACTAGAACCTAGTTCATGCCAATTATCTCCAGCTTTATGGCTGCAATGGGTATCTCCTTCATCATTGTGCAGTTAAGAGGGAGGGATAGCTCAGTGGTTTGAGCATTGGCCTGCTAAACCCAGGATTGTGAGTTCAATCTTTGAGGGGGCCACTTAGGGACCTGGGGTAAAAATCAGTACTTGGTCCTGCTAGTGTAGGCAGGGGGCTGGACTCAATGACCTTTCAAAGTCCCTTCCAGTTCTATGAGATAGGTATATCTCCATATTTTTTTTAAGTTGTCCCCAGAACTGATGCGATCATGTAAGAGTTAGAAAGGGTGGGATCCTGTGAGGATGGAAAGTGTGTAGTGGCAACATGAAGAGGCCATTTACTCCAATAAGAGCACCAGTTCTCAGTGTGTCTTAATCTCATTGTTCTAATTTCCATATTTAGAGTTAACTGCTTCTTTTAAGAGCTCAAAACTGGGAGCCATGTACTCAAGCATGTCAACCCTGCTCTGCCACTGATTTTCTATGGCCTTTGGCAAATCAATTCCACAGTGTCCCCACCTGTAAAATAGGGATAAATGACTGCCCTCATTAGGGATATTGTGAGGATTATTTTGTTCCTGGGCCCAATTCTCATCTGCCTTGCACCATGTGTTGTCACTTACTCCTGTGCCAGGTATGTGTAAAATGATACTGGTCTAAATAGACCAAACGTGGTAGAAAGAGAAGGATTATTATTCCTATTTTATAGATAGGTAATTGAAGCACAGGGAAACTAGTTGATTTACCCAAGGTCACACAGAAAGTCTGTGGCTGCATTGAGCATTGAACCCAGATAGCCTGAGTCTCATAAAACTGCTTGAGAAGAGATCAGTCCAAGCTTGTGATGTGAGGTCTCCACCAAACATGTCCTAATTTTCTGTCAGTTCTATGCAGGTGTATTTATTTCTGACATCACTGGTGCTTCTTCCCTTAAAGGTGTGCTCAATGCATGATTGACAGTCTGACCAAGGAGAGCTGGGCATGCTGACCTTTGGGGCCCATCAGTAAATGGGTGGAGGAGGCTGCTCATGAGGGACTGACCAATTTTCAGTGTTGAGCAATTTCAGGCCTTTTTAGAGAGCATGAGAGGTTTTGCAAGAATTCAGGAGGCTCAGGAATGTTTCCCTTTTTGGCCACTAGAGGATGCTGTGTTGCAGATAGATGAAGCTGCTGGAAAGGCCGGGCAGGGGAGTAGGTGGATGCAGCAGACTGCTGGAGGGAGCTGGTTGTGTGAGCCAGGATCAGCATTTGTGTGTGAACATTTTTGTGTGCATTTCAAGGCTGAATTTTCAACCCTAGCTGTCCCACACATGCTGGATATAGGCAAGGAGAAATGAGAAATTGGAAGAAAAAAAATTGCCAAAAAAATCATGATTTCTTTTTTTTTCCTTAGGATTTTTTGGATTTTGGCTCATGATTTTATACTCTTGGGGTAGTCAAGACTTCACTTCCTTGTGCATGTTGTTAGTAGAGGGAGTTCTGGACCCCAGCTTAGACCCGTCACAAGCAATGTATTTAATGGCTGTTGTTAGGTTGTTTGATCAGTCCATATGAATATGCTTAACGGAATGCTGTCAACACTGTTAGGTGCTGAGGTCCAAAACTGAATTTCAGTGTAATACAAGATTTAAAGTTTTACAAAGCCAAAACTTAACAGAAATGTTTTCACACAGTTCAAAAAATATCAGTACAAAGTGTTTGTTTCTGCTGAAGCATTTCTAGCCAAAATACTGCATTTGTGCTTGCAGCATAAAAACCAAAAAAGGAACCCCACAATCAACAGCCCAGTATAGTTTCACTATCCTAGGGGTATGGCTACACTAGACAGCGTTCAGCAATGCAGCTGCACTGACACGGTCGTGCCGCGGTAAGCTCTCTAATGTAGCCGTTCTCCTGCCAGCATAGTGCTATCCACACTGTCGCTTCTGTTGGTGTAGCTTATTTGGGGGGTGATCTATTCACCTTCCCTGAGCAACATAAATTATGCTGACATAAGCTGTAGTCCAGATATAGCCCTAGCTGAGTAAAATGTAAACAAACAGTATAAACTGTGAAAAGTAAATGAGACTTTAAAACAATCTTCACTTTCAAGAATCTAAGGTATTATCACAGATAAAAGAGTAAACATTTTTCACACCTTTTGTGGATAGTTTTAAAGAAATGAGCAATTTTATTTTATTTGTTTCTTATGGGTATAGATTTTAATTCACACTTTTGGGAAAAACACAGCAAGCACTCTAGGGAACTGTGTTCTTTTTTACATTAGGAAATTGCCAGCATATTTTAGGTGCTACTGAAAACAACAGTAATGAAAAATCTGCTTAAAGATGAACTAAGCACTTTTAAGCTATATTTAAATTTACTGGCCTAAACGTTCCAAAATGACACATTTTTGTTGCCTCCGTTTTTGGATACTCAGCTTAAGTCTGTTGGAGATTCAACTTGAGGCTACTTAACTGTTGAGCACCGACCCTCTGAAAATCAAACCCCTTCAAAGAGTCTCAAGCTGAGCAGCCAAAAACTGAGACCCTGAAAATCATAATTCACTTTTGAAAATTGACTGTTTTCTACGAATTCAAAATATAATCTTGTACCTTTTAAAGTCCACTAATTTGAGAAGATATACATGTCAGCATTATTAAAACATGCCACAAACCTTGTAAAAAGAAAATGACTTCAAATTGGAATAACTTGGTTCACTTTCTCTATGTGTACACCTACATATTACGATAGCATTCTTTGCCATTTACTTAGCTTCCTTTAAAACATATCTTTCATCAGTTCTCTAATTTTCTATATCAAGTATCAGAGGGTAGCCGTGTTAGTCTGGATCTGTAAAAGCAGCAAAGAATCCTGTGGCACCTTATAGACTAACAGACGTTTTGGAGCATGAGCTTTCGTGGGTGAATACCCACTGACATGCATCTGAGGAAGTGGGTATTCACCCACGAAAGCTCATGCTCCAAAACGTCTGTTAGTCTATAAGGTGCCACAGGATTCTTTGCTGCTTTTACTAATTTTCTATGTGATTTTTATCATTAACAAAGCTGAACTGTTAAACTGTTTCACAACAACTTTTGAAGACTGCCCTTAAATGGTTTGAGGTGGGGTTAATCCCAAGATTCAACCAGTGATGGTTTCCTTTTGTCCCTTAGATCTGATGGGATACTACATGTATTCATATAACATTGCCAACTTAATTTAGGTGCAGTAATAAGGACTCAAACAAGTTGTTCTTTGTAAAGAAACCAAAGAAACAAACTGAACAGGGCCTAAGTGAAAACAGTGAGGGAATCAGTGTGTCTGGCATTGACATAATGCTGCGAAATCAATGCTTTGATCAACTATAAAGCATAACAGCTGTGTGCAAGGTTTGCTGTGGTTAGCTGGCATTATCTCTTGCGTAAAGTAAGTACATTGTAAACCAGTAAAAATTAACTGCCAGAGTACAATACTGTTTTTGTGACAGGGAATTCAGATGAAGTTTTGCGGCTGTTGGCAGATTGATAGAAAGAACAGAGGTATTTGCATACAGGTGAAGAGAGGCTGCAATGTGCCATACAGTCCAAGTCACTGAAAGTATGCAAAGTGCCTCCAGCTGTGAGCACTGTCTGTTAATTAACTTGAGAGAACGTCTTACCTGGCCAGTTACGGAAGTGGGGGAGGCTTAAGAAATGGGCAATACCAAGAAAAGTCATTGGATGGCAGCAAAGCATTTATCAGTTGGTGTTGCGAATATTAAAGCTCCTACAGGGTTAAGCCAAAAGGATTGTAGCTTGGCATAATTTTAATGCAGGTAGCTGGGAACAGTATCATATTCTAGGACAAGATTTCAGCATGGCCTATGTGCTGAGAGAAGCGTGAGGAAGAGTAAGAACCTCTCCTTCCCCCCCACGCCTATATGTACACACACCTTGTTCCTAAGTGGCCTCAGCACTTTAGGTTCCAGGGGCAGCGGGGTAAGCAGGTGCTGTGTCCCCACTGCGGCTTCCACTCCTGAGCAAGTGGGCAGGGAGAGGGGAAGGGAGTCAGCCAATCAGGGATTTGATTTGCATAAACTTTTATTGCATAATTTCAAATGGACAAGTTATTAAAAGGGAAAGGACTACTAAGGCATTGTCTACACAGGGAAATTGTCTGGCCTAGCTGTTGTGGAATAGCTTTGGGAGTGGAGTAATAATTCTGGAATAAAGTGACTTTTATTCCGGAATAGGGTCTATAAATGTGAAGCTAATCTGGAATAGCTATTGTGGAATAGTTTATAGTTTTTTCTTCACACCTGAAGAGCTCTGTGTAAGCTCGAAAGCTTGTCTTTCTCACTGACAAATTTGGTCCAATAAAAGACATGACCTCACCCACCTTGTCTCTAATGTACTGGGACTGACATGGGGACAACTACATTGATTATTACAGAATAAAATATTCCAGATAATTTTCCTCTGGTAGATTAGACTTTAGAGGGAGGTCTAGGCAAAGCATGTGTCACTAGTGTTAGTTGAACTTGTTTAAATTTCCCTAGCTACTGAGCTAGCTTGCAAGTGCACTTAATCCTGTTTGTTGCCCCAGGAGTTACGGTCCTAGATTGAGTCTCCATTAGACCCAAGTTTTGAAGTGGATTTGCGGTTATGACCATCATTTGTTAGTTTCAGTTCCCAACTCCTACTAATATTTTGAACTGAGTCCAGTCTGAAGTTTTCTACTTTATAGAGCTGAGTCTTTTGAGAAGCAAGAACATTTGTGCCCTTTGCTCCTTTAGGAAGTAGAAAGACAACATCAGCACTTGCTATGCGTTATAAATATCAGGACTCTCTTTTTGCTGGAGGACTTTGCCAATGTTTGGCGGTCTTGGATAATGAGATCTTCCATCTTGTAGCTGGAAGTTAGGAGCTTATACTTCCAATTTGCGTGTCTACTGGATTTATTTTAAAAAGCAAATTAAACTTTTAGGATGCATTTATATACAATACCAAAAAAAAAAAAAAAAAAAAGAGGAGGAGGAGGCAGGAAAGAATCTCCCTTTCCCCTTTTTTCTTTGTGTTCACCTTTAAAACCTTTCTATTTGTACATACTGAAGAATGCAGATACTGTACCCATCAGTGTAGCTCGTAGAAAGATAATGTATTACAGGATTAAGGAGAACACAAAAATATAGCTCTACAGTGTACGAGATACAGAAGTGCATTTCTCTTTCATCACATCACAAAGATGGGGCTGCCCAGGTTGTCCACCCACCATTTTTACTCTGAGGAAATGTTATTAGAGGAGTACTTTATATGCACTACCACTGTAAGTGTTGAAGCTGCCTTTTTAATGGCTGGAAACTCAGTGACTGAATGGATTTAATTTAATTTAGCTTCTCTTCTGCTGTCTTACTGGCCCAAAAGCTACAGCAATGCGGCAGAGGAGATGCAGCTTGCTAGAGGGTTTTGGATTTTGCTCTGGTTGGGAGGCCTAACTTAACATTCATACATTAAGAAAAAAAGTTCTCTCTGAAAACTATTTTATTAAGGTGTCTATAAAATGATACCATTGTGTTATCTCCATGTATTATTGTAGAAGAGTATTATAATAATGCTGTAAATGAACACCACAATTTATAAACAAGCGGTAAGACGTTCCCTGCCCTGAAGAGCTTACAAACTAAGTCAGACAAGACAGGACACAACAGAATACGTCAGATAAGGCATGGTATGGTATTATTTTGTTTTCTTAGATGTATGCACGCAACCCAAACAAGTATGAGCTCATCCTGTATAAATACTTAAATTAAAACAACCATTCAGTAAAACTCTATGAACAATAGTAAGCTCTTCATATTCCACAAATTCTCAGCACCCCACCCAACAACCTAATCTTTCATTCTCATCCAGAAAAAGCCCTGGAGAACAAATGGAGCCTTGCAGTATGAACCGAAGGTCAACAGATTCAGACTCCAGAAAACCTAGGCAGGAAGGAAATTTCCCACCACCAACTACAGGTTGCCCTGCTCCTTTGTGATTTAAATTGTGTGGAGAAGGTGTCAGCCCAAGTGTCTGAGAGGATTGCAGCTGTCATGGTAATACATGGAAAAAGGCAATCTCTGAGGCATCAAGGACCAAAGCTATTTAAGGTGTTAATGATCAGCGCCAGTGCAGCTCTTGGAGCAATAGTGTAATATGCTTTCTCCATGAAACATCAGCTGTCACACTGAGAGAGAAGTTAGGAGGTGAAGGGGATGCTAGTTGGATGTTCCAGTCAATGGGGCTGCAGGATAGAAGGCACAAAGCCAGGGTAACCAAATGTCCCGATTTTATAGGGGCCGTCCTGATTTTTGGGTCTTTTTTCTTATATCGGCGCCAATTACTCCTCACCCCAATCCTGATTTTTCACATTTGTTGTCTGGTCACCCTACACAAAGCAGAGAGTGGGAGAAGGAGACAAAGGTAGAATAAAAGCAGCCATAAATTTATCATGTCACTTGTATTATTCAGTGCACTTATGCACAATGTACAGAGCTGGTGCATCCGACACCTTTGGATTTCTTAGGGTACATCTACACTGCAAAGAAAAACCCATGGAGCTGACTCTCGGAGCTGGATCAGTTGACTTGAGCTTGCAAGGTTGGATTGCGGTGCTAAAAATAGCAGTGTAGACATTCCGGCCCAGGCTCTGAAACCAAGCAAGTGGTGATGGTCTTGAAACCCAGGCTCCAGCCCGAACAGGAACGTCTACGCTGTGATTTTGAGCCGAGCAGCCCGAGCCCTGCGAGCCTGAGTCAATTGACCTGAAGTCTGAGACTTGCTGATGGGGGCTTTTAGTTAATTCTACAGATCATGGACAGATTTGGTCCCTGACTGTAAGTCCATTAAGGCCAATAGAAAGACTCCCTCTGATTTCAGCGGGCTTTAGATCAGATCATTGATGAAATGTGAAAATAATAGTGGACTTCACGGGTTCGAACTTCATGGAAGAATAAAACAAGTTGGCAATGTAACCATCAGATAGATCTTTACAATCGCAAATTACTGTGCAAACAAAATTAATGTTCATAGTAAAAATGATTCAAAGATTTTAAAAATTATACAAAACTTTTTAAATTGGATTTTCAAATTTGTCTTCCAGTCACCCTAAAAACAGCTAGTTTGGGGGAATCTTTTGGATTTTTGGAATTCTATCATGTCCAAATATGACACATCACATTTGGAACTAACAATTTTGGAGGAGTGGAATGCTTTCCCACTTTAAAACCCTTCTTCATTTTGAAGTTTATCCAGACATGTCTATGTGACGAATGGGTGAATGCTGGAAGGTGTAAATCAGTGTTCAATGGGAGCTACATTGATGTATAGTCATTGACCCAATACCTATGGTTCTCTGAGCTAATAAAAACACATATGTCACCAAGACTTGATATTGTAACTGTATAATTAATGAAAATATAAATATATTGACTAGTTTTCCTTAGAAAAGCATCTATCCTTTTTTATCATAAACATTTTCAAGGCAGTGGTAGTATATTTCATGTTATACTGTGCATGTATATAATGCATTTATTTTAAGGATTTCATTGGTAAAGTGGTTAAGTTGGTTCAAAGTAGGATTATCCCCATTTTAGAGAGAGAGTTTAACTGCAGCAAAGGTAGCTTAATTAATTCTTCACTTCTTGTGAATTGTGTGTTACTATTTTCCTGATTTCTAGGTGAACATGTCTGTGAAGCTCTGTACCTCAGGGAAACACCCTACACCCCCATGTTCATCTTTATAAAATGATTATGTGGTACCCAATGCAAAATTTGTCATGTTGCATGTCTTTGGAAGGCTCATGATGCATTTGCACATGGTTGTTATAGTGATGTTATAGTAAGGTTATAGGTTATAATTTCATGTATATAGTTATGAGGCTGAAAATGTATCCTCATGGCTTAAAGCAAGCCCATGCAGAAACTCCCCAAGAACAGACAGGCAGTTCACACCTCCTCAGGGCATGGATGGGACAAACCCAGCCCATCCTCACAGAAACAATGGACTCTGGCTTAAGAGCAACAAAAGAATCTGTTAGACCCTCACGGGAGTCACCCCCCTTTCTTTGGTCAGTTTGGAACTGTGATGATGTAATGCTCACCTGACTCTGAAGGGGGGGGCAAAGCCATGAGTGAAGAAAAGACATGATAAAAGGGAGAGACATTTGCTATGCTCTCTCTTTTCCACCTCCATCTACAGACAGCACCACCAAGCAACTGAAGTGCTGATCAAAGGGGAGAGCCTGGCTGAAGGGCAACCAGCCAGCTTGTGGTGAGAAGCATCTATGTTTGTAAAGGCACTGAAAGTGTTAAGATCAGCTGAGAATGCATTTTGCTTTTATTTCATTTGACCAAATCTGACTTGTTATGCTTTGACTTATAATCACTTAAAATCTATCTTTATAGTTAATAAATCTGTTTGTTTATTCTACCTGAAGCAGTGTGTTTGGTTTGAAGTGTGTCAGAGACTCCCCTTGGGATAACAAGCTTGGTACATATCAATTTCTTTTTTAAATTGATGAACTTATATAAGCTTGCAGCGTCCAGCAGGCATAACTGGACACTGCAAGGCAGAGGTTCCTAGGGTTGTGTCTGGGACTGGAGATATTGGCTAGTGTCATTTGCTTGCAAGTAGCTGGGAGTAGCTTACATGCCAGAGGCTGTGCATGAACAGCCCAGGAGTGGGGGTTCTCACAGCAGAGCGGGGTAAGGCTGGCTCCCAGAGTCAAGGATTGGGGTGACCTAGCAAATCACCGGTCCGGATACCACCAGAGAGGAACATCACAATGTCATTTTTCTAGCTGTTGACTGTGCCATGCATCATTGTAGCATGGGTATTAAATCTTTAATATCTTCACCCTGTAAAACTGGCAAAGACAGAATAAATAATATCTGAGCGGTCCAACGCATTTAAACATAGTTGTCAAAAGTGCACCCCTTCCTCAGCACGCTCATTCCCTGCTGGTCAAGGTGAAATTTTGTCCCAGCAAAATCAATGGCAAATGTCCTTACAGTCAACGTGTCAATGTCAAAACACCCCATAGTCTTGGAGTGAAATCCTGGTTTTATTGAAGCCAATGGGAGTTTTGCCAGTGACTTCACTAGGGCAAGGATTTCACCCTAAGAATATTAAACTAACCCAGATTTCCTGAGTTTAGCAGCAACTTGAGCCCAAAAAACTTGTTGATTTTTGTGTGTGTTTATCATATGATGTCCACCTATAACTCTTAATTTCCTGGATATTTTTCTCCATTCAGGAACAGTTTGAAGATGTACAAGGTTAATGTTTTCAATATCTCATCAATGTTATCGTCTGACTGTGTCACAACTGCTTTTAATTGCTTTTTCCTTCATTTGAAAGGTAATTCGGGAATTTTCTTGAGTTTCAGAAACAAAACTCACAAGGGCCTATTCTCCTCTCAGTAAATATCTCCTATCCAGCACTCCGATAAAACATGAAGGCATGAAATACTGGATTTGTTCTACAGATTGGGGATGGGGAGATGGGTTTGGCATTTTTTTCATCCAGCCAGCAAAGTTGATTATCTTTAATAATGCAACCTCTAATGTTTCATTGTAATCTCATTTTTTAAGGAAATGTTTGAGCATTAAGCATTTTCCCACAGCACTGAAACAATGTGCCTTTCCCTGCCAAAGATCACATTCATGTATATCCTCCTCATTCCTGTAGCTTAAAGGTAAAGTTTGGAATTTTTCCAGACGACTAGCTGCCAACTTACCATCATTGATTATTATCAGTATTCATTTGACTGAATTATCTGATGTATAGCAAGGCATGTTCTTGGCTGTATGTAATACTTTAGCTGTTGCACAGTTTGGGACCAAATTCTGCTTTTGTGTATTTTGTTTCCCTTAAGGCTTTTCTTCATGATATATTTTTCTGAGAGAGAATAACTCCTATAATGCAATTAGAGTACAGCATTATGATCAGTAGAGGGGTAAGTTTCTGCACCCATACTATAAAGAAAAGACTTATCCTGTTTCTTGAAGTTAAAGAGTCTTCAATGGGAGCAAGAGAATGCATAAGTACTCTTGTGCCTTCTTATAATTCATGGATTTTTTTTTTAAACTCTGCAGATATTTTGGACACACATTTTGTTACAGTAACTTCTTGATCACTTGACTGGAAGATACTGTCAAAAGCAAAGCCAACCTCCATGCCAACCAGAATCCCCTAAGATTAGTGCTATTTGAGGAAAAACAATCATTATAATATAATGATGTCTCAGAGCACTGAGGAATCTACACAGTAGATAGGCTGCTGAAGGGAGATCATAACTTATCATATAGTGTTAATGAAGAAGGTGCTGCAAAGGTTCTGAAGATTAATTTGGGTCAATTAATATGATGCGAAAACAACAATTAGCATAATTATTCCATAGCAATTTAGCAATCAAAATTAAAAGGTCACTGTCATCTTAAATCATGTGTTGTAAAATGCTTTGTTTTACCTAGTTACTAATAATATTATAGAGTATTAAACAGAAATTTAAAAGTACAATTTCCTTCTTGCTACTTTATGCTTTCTATTATTTATGTATTTTTATTTTTCTCTGCCTGGATGGTAAAACTTAGTGATGTCCATTTCACTGTGGGGGTCTCAGTTCTGCAAACACTGTAGGGAAACTTTTAAAACAGTTTTGGTTGGAATTAAAAAAAAACAGAGAAATATTTGTTATTCTTAGGTTTTACAAAAACCTTGTTTTTCCAAAATCTAAATTTGAGGCCAAATATGAGTTGTCCTTTAAAGCAGTAATGACTTCTGGGGAGTTTGCTAACTGTTAATGAATGGCTAGAGGACTTGTCAGCCCTCAGACAAGTGGGCTTGAAAATACTTGATTTGCCCTTCTTCATTATCTTCCCACCCATGCGGTTATGGGTCTAGAATTTTAGGTCCTACATCCAACCTAATAGATGTTTTAATAGGTTAATCAATTGTTAGTCTAACAAGTCGATAGATTGCTGATATTCATAGCTTATATCCATCCATAATAAATACTATTAATGTATTTCAGCATCTATTAATAATTTATTAACCCTTTATAAACCATTTATAAATGTACCCTTAATTAAAAAAAAAGTGACCATTTAAATTTTCCTTCAAGGTTTAATATTAAAGACAAGTCCAAGGTCAAGATGGGCACAGGCAGGCTTTAGAGTAGTTTATATTTTGGCAAGTCAGCTGAAGAACCACGTGGAACTAAAATTAGTAAAGTGAATGCAGTGAAGAAAGTTCACACGGTGTAATGTCCTATGGGCAGTATTAATGTTGATTTACCCAATCTGTTAATGGTGTGGTCCATCTAGACCTTTGGAACATTCCTTAGCTCCTTATTTAATGTAGGAAGACTCATTTCTGAAATTAGCATATAAATTGGCGAGAGTCAGCAGCCCTTTTAAACAGTATTTTACCCTTGCGTCATGGCACGATAACTATTGCTGTTTAAAAAACAACAAACAAACTCTAAAACAATCAAAATATAACGAGGGGGTAATCAACTTTCACAGTCACTTACCCTTTAAATGATTATTGAAATGAGAACATAAAATCAGTGAAGTTCATTAACTTTCAGAGTTGGGATCTTAAGGAGTTTGGGTAAATTTAATGTATTTAGTAATGAGAAATGCATTATGATAAGCTAACAACGGGCAGGGCTGTATTAGGATTCAAAGATTTGTTATACATAATTATAAGTAGAGGTTTTTCTCTTTCACACTTTCAATTTCTCTTTCTCTATTCTGTGATCTTGCACACAATTCAGACCATATCACTTTCCCTGTCCTTTACATTCCTTCAGGGATCCAATCGGAATGAGGGAGTTGGGCCTGATTGTAGGAGGTGCTGAGTATCAAATCCTTGAGGAAAGAAGGAGCTAGGCACCTTTCAGAAACAGGTCCTTAGTCCCAGCCATTAATTTTTGTCAGCCTGAAATTCAGTACTTGATTGTTCCAAATTTATTTGCCCAGAGTAGCATCCAGTGCCCTGTTCACAGGATATCTTGTTAAAGGAAAACTAATTTAACAGATTCAGCTCATGCATTTGTTAAATAATTAGGAATTTGCCTCTGCATGTGTGTACAGGGAGAGAAAATAAATAATGGGATGGTGTGGTAAAAAGGTTTTCTTGGCATGAGTCTGAGATGATCCCATTATGTGTGATGAAGCCACAGTAAGTTGTATGTGCCAATAAAATCCTTATGCCAAGCCCCTGTGTTCTGCACATGCCACATATTCTACAGAAATACTGTATTAGGAATACTGCTAGAGAGTGTTATACATTTGCATGGGACTGTTTTCCATCTCCCTTTGTAAGGCAGGTGCTTCAGTAGCAATAAGTCCTACTGTCCAAACTCATGATTGTAAGGTTGGATACCTTTCAAGGCTTACATGCTGTGTGACCTACTGAAAGATTGGGAATATCTCCTTCCAGTGTTATAAAGCTGCTCCAATTTCTAGCCGTGATGGGTTACAAGATATTGGACCTTAAACATGTCATGGTCTGTTTCCCTGTCCTATACTTCCGACCAGTATAATTTTGGGGGTTGAAGAGGAAAGGAAGTCCTTCTTTAGTAGTTTGCTTGAAAACAAGTCTCTTTGTAACATTAGAATAAGTCTCTGGGAGGAGCAATTTCAACCCTCCTCACTAGTCCCTGTGCAATTGACTTTAATATTCCATTTAACTTGGACAGTCAGTGTCTCCAGGCAAATTCTGATAGTTGTCATTTTTGCACTTCTATCACCTGACATCTGAAGATCTCAAAGCACTTTTACAAACCTTCATTAAAGACTCCCAGCCCAGATGGGGAAACTGAGGAATAGGCACTTGTTCAAGTGCAATGTGAAGGGACCCTATTTGCGATATCTTTGTATAGCTTCTGGCACAATGGGGCCTGGATCCATGATTAGATCATGACAAGAGGGCAGTGCTGCTGGGACTCAGAAATCCTGGCTCTCTCTCATATAATCTGCAATGGGCCAGGTGGGTATTCTAGTCCTTCCTATTTGAGCAAATAATAGCAGTTCTTTTGTGATTCTGAATTTGTGCTGGTAACTGAACTGCATTCATTTCACAGGCTTTAAAGATTATCTGATCCAAAGATAATTTTTGACACTTTGAGACTAGTCACCGGATGAATCAGTGGATGTTGTTGTTTATGCAAGTGAAAGACTGATTATATTGCTCTTGGACGGGCACAGTTTCAGATAGATGCTATGCAAGTTTCCCAGAACACCTCAACCCAGACCTACCATATTTCTACTATTGCAGTTCTTGGCCTTTGTTTAGAACACAGTGCTATCTCTGCCAGATTTGCAGTGATAGTTGTGATTTGGACAAGTACCTTTGAGGGACCAGATTGAGATTTTTGCTCATTGCATTCATGGCCGAAGTCTAATTTGAGCCTATGACATGAAAAGCTAATGCATTTACAGAGGAGGTGCATAGTGTGAAGAGGGTGACGTGTGGTTATGTATTCATAGTCTGCATCTCCTCATAATAACTGGAGTTTAAACCTGCTCCCAGAGGAGAAAGGCCTTTCTGTTTTCTTATCTACCTATTTTGGTGATATTTTGTGCCATATGGTAAGTGACGTATGTTTGATTTTATTTTTTCTTTTGAAACTTTTCTTGCTTGAATGGCATCTTAAATGTTTAGGGTTTTTGTCCCTTATTCCTCAGTTTAATTGGAATTATGGTGCCCATCAAAAAGCATTATTGCATGGTGACCTGGAAATAATCATTTCCTTTCATCTGTACCAAACATTTGTAAGTAGTTAAAATGTCACAAACCAGAAAGGCCTGAGTCACAAAGAAATGGCTTTATGTGAGCACTGTAAAATATGAGATTTCATTACACAAAAAAAAGGCTATGGATTTTATTTCTGGTCCACAAAGCAAACGTCCAACACATGTGGAATGTATAGCAGGATGTGGGTCCCTTTAAGAGTTGTGTACAGATCTGTGAAGAAAAGCATTTGTGGGTCTGAGGGAATAACCTCTTTCAGTAACAAATGGAGCATCTGCTCTGCGCCTCTGGAAGGATTTGTGTTGAGATCTTACTCTCCAAGTGCACACATTCCTCTGAGGCAGACAGGTGTTAAAGTGAAATGGTGCCCAGAGGACGAAGGCTCCTGATATGCTATCAGCAGCCTAACCACATGACGGATGCAAAAGCTGCCAGCACAACTGCTGAGGAGTTTGCCAGGAGTTTAGATGCCAAACGCTGGGAGAAGATCTTTGCCAGCTTGGCACCTCTAGGACATGTGACTGCTGCCTGGGAAGGAGTTGTCTTTATAATATGCTAGGGAGAATGGAACCATAAGCTTCTTAATAGTTCATCTCGAACAGGATGTCTTGATATTGCAAATATAAAATAGTAAGCATTTTACAAGTATATGTGTTTGGCATCTGTGCTGGCTTTACAGAGGCAGTGCCATGGCATTACATTTCTGGTAGTGGAATTAGTTGGCACCCTCACATTACACTCCTGGTAGTGGATAAGGGGTCTGAGTCAAGTCCACTGAGTGGAGACTTCCATTGACTGCAGTGCTGGGGTTTGGATCAGACCCTTAGCTGTGGTTATGGACTTGCACTCCTGGCAGTGGATTTAGCTGGTGCCATAACTTTTTGACCCTGGTGCATTTTTTGGCAGTGGCACAGTGATGCACTGTGCAGCATTATGACTGAAGCAGACAACATAGGGCTTCAGTCTATGGACAACCAAGCATAGACAACAGAGCATCCCATATTCCTGTTCTGTTGACTTTCTTCCCACTTTCTCTCCTTCCTTCCTCTTATTCAGTGGTGGTTGTTATATGTGAACATTGACCAACAGCTCCAGTGAAAACAAATGAAGAGGCAAGGCACAAAGAGAGAAGGGAACAGATTGCCAGATTTTAACTAATTTTTGTAATTGATCACAAGTTCTTCATCTCATGCTGAATTCTAAGAATTGTGGTAAACTAAGGGCTGCTGGCAAAATGATACACATGCAGGCACAGGAGTGGCAATCAGAGGAGGATATTTGTATTTAGTTTTGGAATTCAGTGCGACCATTACTGAAAAGATCTGCCAATATGTTCCTTTACTGGTTGTATTCCTGGGTTATGGCCTCAATTTGGCAAAGCACTTAAGCATGTAAGCCTGTGAGTAATTGTGCAATGGTGATATTCACATGTATAAAGTTTAGCACATGCTTACATGCTTTGCTGGTTAGGGTTTAAATGGCTAGTTTCATTTCCACTTGTGCTCACTGTTCAAGCTGAGGGGATCACAGAGCACAGCCAGTCCACCAAAATCATTTTGTTCCTGATCTGCCTATGGAATTGGGGCTGGCTGGAAGTACCCCCAATACCCTTCTCCATTCCTCTTGAAAATTGAAGGACAGTTCCAGTTCTCATGGATTCAAGCCATGCCCAGCAAGGCAATTATAGTCCTGAATTAATTGCAGATGCTGCACTGCAGCAAAACAATATCACGTCTTTGCATCATGATATGTCAAAATGGAATAATGGACATTATTAATAAGGGGGTGAAAGGCTTAGATTTTAGGTGGGAAGTGGGGTACAGCAGCCTTAATGGTGATTCCTGAAACCCTAACATACTCCTTGAGATTCCACATTCCACTGATGTTAGGGCTGTCTTGTCAACCTGTGTTCATGGCATATGAGTAGTTTTATTGACTCTTAGAAGAATAATTATGTAAATGCATACCAACACGAGCAATGCCTGCCCAGTTGAGCCTTTACAGTGCAATTATTAGAGCTCTTTGATGTTGGACCTAGAGGATCTACCAAATTATGAATATGATCCCATGGTCATAGTGTAACAGATCAAATCTGACACTAAGTAACTTCAGTGGTCTGACAACAGCATACCATGCAAAAGGAGAATACAGAGGGATGGGAAAAATTCCATCAGTAACAAACAGCTATATTCATGAAGTCCAAGTGAATGAGCCCTGCAAGATATTCTAGCATGTGCTGTTCAGAGTCCACACAGATATTTTCGAAACTACCATCCGCATCGGAAAGCTGCTGGTCAAATGACTGATTCTCTCCAGTAGTTTCCTGGTATGCTTGGGGTGGGGTTCCAAAAAAGGAGTGACTGGCTGTTGTTTTCTTCGCAAAAGCCTATTTGTCTGATTAGGATCAGAATGCATCCCTGGGCTTGGATACTTTTATTTAGTTATTTTTTAAAAGTCATCTCTTGACTAGCCAGAACACAAAAGGTATAGGTGGGAAAAAAATCCTTCTCTGAAAAAACTCTCATCTTCCACATTTAAATACTTTAAAAATGGCTTATGAAACAGACCAAAGAAATACACTTGTGGACTGAGATAATCTGGCCCCAAAAGCCATTTAAAGGAAAAAAAAGGTAAATGTCAGAAAATGTAAGTTTAGAAATAAAGAAAGATAGTTTAAATATATCTACAGGAAGAGAGAGAGATGGAAAGTAACACACATGACAGATAGTCGTCATGATATTTAATGCATTACTGAAAGATGCTCAGATACCATTCTGATAGTATGAGAGTTGTTTAAATGTGAAAATTAATCCAGAATAAGGTAATATGTGAATCTGAAAGATTAACTGTTCCTGATTAGCTCCATGTGTGAATATTTTCATTCCAGAATAAGAGTGAATTATTCAGAATATCATCATTCAGAGGTGATTAAACAAAATTGGAATAAGGCACTCTTATTCCAGAATAAGAGCGTCCACACATGAAATTAATCAAGAATATTTATTCCAGAATAAATCCCTGTGTAGACAAGATCCTGAACAGAATAGATCTACTGCAACCTTCGCTATAACCTTGCTACGTTCATACTATGTAATGAATTTGTAGATGGGTCAGCAAATTGCTCCCCTACACGCTAAGCTTTTGGAGCTAACTTCCCTGGCTCTTTGAATACTGCAATTCATCATAGCTACCACAGGATCATAATTGCAGGGGAGTAGAGAGAGAGGCAATATACATTCACATCACTTTGAAACCAAATTAAACCTTTGACTACCCACTTCTATACCAGCTCCACACAAGCATTTCTACAGGCTCAGTTAAAGCCAACCTAGAGGCCATGGAAAAGGTCTTACAAAAGACTAGCCAGGAAGCCAGTCGCAGACCCAGATCCTGCTGCTACAAAATACTATCTGCCTCTTGGCACCTAGGTCTTGCAGCTGCCAGGCACTCTCCTTATGTGGTCACTGGTATTGGCTCTGGGGCTGGAGCAGACAGAGGAGGAGGGCTAAGGGGAACACATTCATCATTGCCAGCAGCGAGTGGAGGCAGTGCCAAGTCACTATGTAACTAGGCACTTTGTGCCAATTTGCTCGGTAATTGGATTGCTATTTGAAAAATTGAAGTGGTGTCTAGAAAATTCTAACCTTTGCATTAATGTATGAAGTTTGCAGTTGAGTAGGCTGAGCATGCAGAATGTGGGTGACCAATCAGGCTGTTTGCACAGGAGTTTGGAACAGTGACTTTAGGAAGTAATTTGATTCCTTTCAAGAAGATTACATTGGTTTCAGAACCGGCTCCCCTGCGCTGGAGAAGAAGAGACAAAGAACAAGATACAGTACGATGGAAAGCTGAAATGCCATAGGCAAAATGTAACCCACTGCTCACTCAAGGAAATTAATGCAAAGTTGCCATCTAAGAGTGAACTTTTTAATTGAAAATAAATATTAGAGAAAAAAGCTAGATATTTTGTTGTCATTGTATTTTCTCCCAAAAAAGAATACAAATTAACATAATTGTATAATATCAATATTCTGCACTATCAAACTGTTTCTCCATATCGGTACAGTGCATATTGCTCTTAAATGCATTTGACTCTGCTAGTATTTATTGAATAAAGTACATATGCTAATACTAAATAAGAATATTGCATTAAGTTGGATTATCCAAGTCCACAAAGCCATTTCTGTCCAAAAATATGCCTAGACCACGAACCAATGCTGCTCCCTTTGAAGTCCGATTCAAACCACCTTTTGACTGCAGCAGCAGCAGGGTTGAGCCCAGTAATGTAGTGACCTAAATTGTCCATCATGCTTGTCATTATTCTTTGCAGTTGAACTAGCCCCTATACATATACACAAGGTGGATTATTAATCCCCAAGGATAACTTTTGTAGTTTAAAATACAATCCATTTGTTGGTAGACATAAAAGTGTTATCTGTCATCTTCCTAAATTAGAGGAAACCCTCTCTGGCTTTCTTTGTACCTAAACTGAGAACTGCGTATTTAAAAAAACAAAACAAAGCACTACTATGGGCTTGTACTGAAGAAGAATTTTTTGGAATGTCTGTGAAATGTCTGATTATTTCTCATGCACTCAGTCCTGCTAGAATGAGGTTAACACATGTCAAAGCAAAAGCTAAGGAAACTTTGGATGAAATTTCTGCCCCTAGATGGAGTATTCTGCACACTGGTATTTTTGACATTTTGGGAGAATGGAGCTGTGTGTTAGAAGCCTTGAAATGTCTCTTGTTCTGAATTCCCCTTACTGTTTACCAAGCACTGTCTGTTGGGGCTGGAATAACTGGCTCCCTCAAACCTTTGAGAAGAGGAAATCCAGAATAGGGCTTGTATGTATAATACATTTGGGTACTCTGAACTAAAGGGCATTGCAATCTTAGTGACTCTTATTATTTGGTATGTAATATTGTTAAATACTGTATGCAAAAAAATACAGAAGCCTATAACTTAGTAAATGTATTGGTTATTGCCATGAAAAAGCTGACATTTACTACTTGCATATATTTAATGCTGCTGTGGTATTTATGGTATTCTCAGTGCACTGTGAATATTGTGGCAACATTAACTATTTGCAAAACATTTTAATAGTGACTGCTGTAATATAGGGGGTGGTTGCTGACGGCTCCACCATTGGCTCAGCAGTGTCTGTTGCTTTTTGTCTTCAGAGTGATCAGAATAAAATATCAGTTTTCAAGAATCTAGCTGTAAATGTCCCATGTAGGAGGCAGAAAGACAGTTTTGCCATCTTACAGTTTCTGTGCTTCACAACCTCTAGCATTTTCACCTCTCGTGACAATAGAGGCCCTATGGCAGAGATAGGTGCCTATACTGTACTCACAAATTAGGTGGACAAGAGCTCCAGGAAGCAGAGTTGCACAGGCAACATGGGTTCTTTTGAAAATCTGGTCTTTTTCTGTTGTGCTTTGATGGATGAATAATACAGAATTCAGCTCTGAACTTTCTCAAAGCCTAGGATGTTCACATTATAACAGGAGGGACCAGCTGCAAAGCTTTCATCAGGAGTAGGAGCCAAATGCCCCCAGAATCTAAGGTTTTGGTTTGGGCCCATCTTTTATATCATGCAAACACCAACAGGGTTTAGGGTAGGAAAGAGACCAAACCATTGTGTCTTGGGAGCAGTTGTACAAGTTTTTTTCTTAGGACGGAAGAAAGAAAAGAAGAACGGGGGAAAAAAAAAAGAGCACAAAACCATCTGACTAGAGGCCTGGAAAATACTTTCCAACTTTCAAAGAAAGAAAAGGGGGGTCTTAATTCAGATTTGCCGGAATCGTCTAATTAGTCCCTTTAGGGCCGTGCACCTTATAGTCTGTGCCACCGGATTCATCCTATAAATGAGACGATGGGCTAATTTATCTTGGCAGCAGTAAGCGGGCCTTGTGATTGCCCTCCTTACAAATACTGGCCTGATTTTAGGAAAACACTACAACCAAGTCTGTTCCCTTCTCCCCCTCCCCCTTTTCTGAGCACGGCCTGTGCTTCTTGCCCTACTTCCTTGCCACCAACCCAACCCGCCCCGTCTCGCACACAGTGACATACCTCACACATTTGCCACTGCTAACAGCAACCTGTCAACTCTTTCTTTGCACTGTGCTAGGCGCCCTTTGTTTTTGCAGCCCAGCAAGCCTTGCAGCTGTTGTCCGGGGCCTGCTCCGACAGCCTGTGATCAGTCAGCTGCAAAATCCTCCCTGAACAACTCTGTATTCACAGCTCTAATCGGGCCCACGGACTGTTTCCTCCTCTCTCGCAGTAAATCTTTATCACTTGCGCTCTGCTCGTCAGTTACTGGCGCCAGCTCTTTGGGCTGCTCTATCCCTTTCCCATACTCTGCTGCGCTGTGTGCTCTGAATGCTAACTCCAGCCTTGTTTAGACTCACGGCTGTCTCAGTGCTGCGCTCCACATCTAGGGAAGGTCCAAATTCCTGCTCTCTCCCTCCTCATCCTTACAGCTACATGTATAGCAAATTTATCTCTCTCCCAACTTAAGGGCTCCCTCTGCCTATTTCATATTTTACCCATATAAGTTAGTTACTTGATTATCTTTCCGTTTCTCCCAGGCAGTCTGTCATGTGTCTATTGCATAGCTGTCTTTGGTAAAAGGATGAGGATGAGCCATCCAGTTCAGGGTGATAGCAAAGCAGCCCCTGGGGGGAACTGGCATAAAACTGAATTTGAGTGCATGCCCGAAGTGATTAACCTACCTCTCAACAGTTACTCATGCAGGGAAGGACATTTCCCTCCATCTCTTGTTGCCATCTCACTCCTTTAAACAATGTACATCAAAAATGTTGAATCATGAAACAGATTCTTTAGATAAAGATCAAATTCTGCTCTCTCAGGGCCCCCACTGAAGGCTGTGGAAGTTGGTGGTGCCCAGTTACTTGTTGGTTGGGATTTGTGTAAAATTGGAGTGGTTCTATCGAAGACATTGGAGTCACTCAGCATTAGCAACAGTGTGACTCAGAGCGCAGTTTGGCCTGTTGCTGTTTACACTACAGAATGAAAACCTCTTCTGCCCCCTTTACCTTTACTGCTCATTGTGGGTCTTTGTCCCCTCATGTATTTAGGCTGTTTCAGGATTCTGGAAATGGGACCCTATCTGGTGAAGGAGGATGATTAATACAATTAAACAGCAAGTTTCTTACCATGGACTGAACTAGCTTTGGGCTAAAGCTCACGTGGGATTAATTTTAGAAACAAGCGAATGTGAAATGTAGATGAATATCTTCAGTTCATAAATAAATTGCAAGAGGACTGGACTGAGCACTGGATTGAGAGCCAGGAACTACTGAGTTATAATCCTGGCTCTGATGTGGACTCCCTCTTTGGCCTTAGAAAGTTCATTTAACCTCTTTTCCTCAGGCCTGCGTACCCTCCACCCTCAAATTAGGGATGATAATACCTCAGAAGGGCAGGGTTGTGAAGATTAGCCTGTTAGTATTTGTATTGCGCTTTGGTGAGAGAATGCTAATTATTATTAAGGAGTGTTTGTTGGTAATTGGTCATTGTTAGAGGCAGTTGTGACATATAGGCACAGGTTATGTGGGGAAGGGTGGTCTTGTGGTTAAGATACTGGACTAGGAATCAGCCAATCTGGGTTTAATTCACGTCTGCTACAGACTTCCTGTCTCATCTTTGGTAAGTCATTTAAACCCCTGTGCTTCAGTTCTCCATTTGTAAAGTGGGGACTGCATGTACCTATCACCCAGGAGTGTTGTGAGGATAAAATCATTAATACATGAGAGAAGTGAAGATGCTGTGGTGATGGAGATCATATAAGAGCAGAGAGAGAGATTCATGGTAAACATAATGACTGTATCAGTCAATTTGACACACAGAGTGAAAATATAGTCAAATGTAGCGCACAGAGTTGCTCTGCAGGGGTGCCAGTGCTCATTAATTTAGCTCATAATGCAATGCTGGCAGCTTTAGGAATATACCTACATATATTCCCTGTGTAATTCCATTTGGATGCAGTCATCTCCTTCACTTCCTGTCCTTAACTGTCATGTGTAGTATTGGAGTGCCTTGTTAAACAGCTATTGGATGCTACCCCAGATGGAATGCATTCCACTGGTGTGTCATAGGATCTATACGTACATTTTGGGCTTGATATAAGAAACTACATCACACCCTCCTGATTTTTGCCATAGAGGCATCTAACTGTGGACTTCTGTGGAGTTGTGCCTGCATACAAGATTTGAATTTGGGCCTTTATTTTCTGTAGGCCAACCATAGGGGAGGCAGTGGTATATATATGAGCTAGGGCAATATACGTTTCCCATAAACTGGCTGATTTTTTGGAGAAAAGTTTACTGCAGAGGCTGCCATGGTGATCATGAGAGTTGTTCCAGTCTGGAATTCCAGCAACATAAGAAAAATGGGTAGGATAATATCTCAATAAGTTCCCAAGCATACATCTTAGAAGCAACTCTCTCACTTCAGCTGATTTACCATCATTTGATTTCCTTTAGTAGATGCCCTCCTTACCTCAAAATCTGTTTTAGTTACAGAGGAGCACAGGTTGGGCAGTTTTGAAGAGGCTGTGTTCTGCTGATGAGACTCTCCCAGAGCTGTCTATGAAGTCCCACCAGCCACCCTGAGAATGGTGGGGTCGGTAGACATCGAAAGCACTGTTGGCTGTTTCCCCTTGTCCTTGGCAGCAGTGGATGTGAAAGCAGATTCTGGCCCCATTGCTTTCAATTAAGGGGTATATCGTTGTACCCAGATATTTTGGAAAATATGTATGCTAAAAACGGTATGCTTAAAAAAAGTCATCCAACTTTCTCGCTACAAAAATCAACTGCTCTTAACGACCTCAGCAAAAAACTGGATGTCTTATGAAGACTCTATATTTGTATTATATAATGGTTGTTTATAGGAAACTGAATGGAAAAATGAGTTTACCTGTAGCTCAAGATAGTGTAAGTGACTGTCCTAGCTTCTACATTTGTGGGTGAGTAGATGAGAAATGGTAATTTCTGACTACTTTTTTGCTAAAGTATGCATAAGGACAGCTAGTGCCCATAGTGCTTCTCAGGAGTTCAGGTGTTGACAAAAACAAACAAAAATCCAAATTTTATACCAAAAATAACTTGCCCCTTCAGCTGCTCAGTAAGTTTGCAGTGTCTTGGTGCTGGGAACTCAGTCCTACTGGTTCTGCAGACTTCTATAGTGTTTTCCAGGACGGATCAGGTCTGCATTAGTAATGGCTAAAAAAAGCAGGCACCCTCCTCTTAAAAAAAAATCTTTGCTTTAAAACAAACCAAATCACAGCACACTATTCTGGCCGCCCTAATGCATCAGAAAGAAACAAAATAGGACCAATCGCAATTTATTCTTCCCTTTGTAGGTGACAAGTAACCACAAGGTCATTCTCTTCCTTCTCTGTGTCTACTCTAGTCATTGATGTTGCTGCCTTCTGAATGGAGTGAATATTGGAGGTTAGACTCTGACAGAGTAGGTGGCATAGATGTAAGAGGTGGGTGCTGCATACATATGTATGATGAGTATGGGACAGTGTTAGGGACTGTTACGGCTCATTCTGTCAATGTTGCATAATGTTTCAGTGCAACTCATTAGCAACACGGAGCACATCAGGCTTGTCTTCCACTTGCTATGCTGGATTCCCAGAGGATGTTGAGTTAAGTCCAAGGTCTCAGTCTTTATCTTCCAATATGGTCCAATTGTCAGAGTGCTACTGGAAGGCACTCAGATGCTAGAGTGAGGAGGATGGTTAAGAACTTGAGTAGAATAGGCTGGTGAATGTAGTCGGTGTGGGTAGACACGTTGGGAAGACAATGTTTTATGTATTTTACCTTTGCATTTCTATTTTATCCAAAGGCTAACCTTAAAATAATTCTTCCTAGTTTTCAACCATCTGTTTTTTTTAAAACAACATTCTATTAAGTTATTTTCCTCCTTCATTATTGATAATGTATTTACAATTGTAATTCCACCTTAATGGAGTCTTTAGCCTAGGAATTTCCATGTCAGATTTGCCTCAAACTTTCCAGAAAAATTCCACCCTGGCATAAGTTCACACCTATAACTAAATGAGGTGGCATGTTGCCAGAATCAGGCTTAAAATGGAAAGTTAGTTTGAATATAGGAAGACTCTAGTTTCTCCATAATTATTACATAATATTCACTTATAATCAGACCCAGAAAGAATCTTTACAAGGAGATTGATTTTGTTTTGCTCATGAAACAGCATTCATCTTGCTTTTTTTCTGACTATCCAAGCGGGAACACTTGATATTAGCTCTCCTCATTTAGTTTAGCGAGGAACTTTATTTGCAAATTTCCTGTTCATCTTTAACAAAAACATGTAAAAGATTAATAAAGAATGAAGAGAAAAAATTATAAATGGATCCATGTGGCTGCATCTTCTCCAGACACGAATCTTTTTTTCTCACTGAAGCAGGCCATGCAGTGCTTGTTAAAACTGATGAAATATCTTTTCCCCTCGGGGCATTTCTTTAATCAATGTTTCTTTATACCATTAGGTCATCTCCTCTTTTTTTCTTTTCCTGAAGAATCCTTGTTTTGTATATTTCTTGAGCATCCTGACATTTATTCTCAGAATTATGGCCTGATCACTTCCTTTCCTTTCCTCTCAACATTCCTGTTGTTTTATCTATTTCAAATGCCTCAACACAAAGATAACTCCATCCTATTCCGCACCACCACCACAGCAATCCTCCCCGCTCATTGAAATATAAAAGATCCCATAGTCTTACAGATTTTCTTTATGCTTATTTTGGCCTATTTGCAACCCAAATACATCATCATGCTCTAAGACGCCTCTCTAAGGCTCTTGGATCAATTAAAGGTAGCCCTATTCATTGCCAGTACAAATCTTTGCCTATTAACTCTTTCAAAGGGCATTTGTCACAGCAGAAAGCTGTGAATGCTGTCTGGGTTCATTGATTAAAAAAAAAGGTATTGTTTTTAGGCCACTGAGTATCTTAATTAGTTGTAATCAGAGGGTAGCTTGTGTCTGTAAAGTGATACAGTTACCTTTCACCTACTTGTATTTTGTGTTTTCTTTTTTAAAAAACCAAAAAGAATTGAAAAGTAATTCAAGTATATTCTTTTTTTCAGAGACCTAACAGAAGAGCCTTGCTGGTCAAAGTATGATTTATGACACCATATCATAAGGTGGGATGTTTCTTCCAGTGATGTTTCTAATATTTTAATGAGAGGGTCTCACAAAATTCTCCCCCTTTAGCCTCTGTGTAGGGAAGGCACATACTTACAGAAAAGAGAGGTTAGAGACCAAAGACTCTCTTCATTTGTTCTCCCATTTATACAAACATTTTCTCATAGGGAGGCAAAAGTGCTTGGCAAAGAATCTTAGATCAAGGTACAGTTTGCTGGAAATGTTTAAACTTTGTTCCTGAGGAATATACTGGTATATTGATTGGACGGCATTTAATGTGTTGGGTTTTAGAACAGAGAGGAAGGGGAGCCCTGGGAGTGAGTTCTAGGACAAAACCCGGATGCTCTGAACATGCCAAAGGTAAGAAAATGTATGAAAAAGTTGATCACAAGAAATAAGCCATCTTGGGCAGTGTCCACAGAATGAATGAGTCCAGAAGAGGCAGGGAAATCACCCCAGTGCTCCTTTCAGTTTGGTGATTGAATGTTATCATGGGGAGCTTTCTCCAGCACATGGTTTTCAGGTCCTATGGAACAGATATAGAAATGCCTGTAGTATTGCTTTCAGTTTAAGTTCCAGCACATTTTAGATAGTAAACTTTGTATGTGCTCTCTCAGGGCTATGGAGGAACACTTTATGAAACACATCAAAATAAATAAGTAAAATGAGCTGGAGTTATAGTATCGTTGTGAATAGAGAGGAATTTTCTGTAGTCAAGTCAGCTTTTGTCTTTCACTGTGTATGGATAGATTCTGGTTAACTGTGGCCTTCTGAATACTTATATAGCCTCCATTACTGTAGTATCAGAGCACCTCACAAATACTGATCATTTGCTCTTTAACACCTTGTTAGGTAGGATGGTATTATGATCTCCATTTTACAGATGGGGAACTGAGTCATAGAGAGATTAAGGTCACAGACAGATTAAGGGACTGGTCATGAGCTAAAATTTAAGCACACGTGCAAGTGTTTCCATGATTATGGCACACGTGACTTGTCCAAGGTCACACTGGAAGACTGTGTCAGAGAATAGAACAGAGATAATTTGAATCCTAATCCAGTGGTTCAACCACAAGTTTGTCCTCATTCAATTTATGTGTGGAGATGCATGGAAACATCACATTTTCTCCTCTTCTTCACTATATGTGGGAAATATGGGGTGGTGAGATATAAGACTTATTTTAAGGTTGATTGTTTAACTGGGTGAGATATATTCTGCTATTTGAGCTTGGTTTCGATGGGCAAGTCATTGCAGTTTGTCTTTTTCCTTTAGGTTTGTAAATTTTTGTCAAAGTGCCTTGTGCTTTGGCAGGTGCTTTTGAAATAAATTGGAAGAAATAAAATAAATATACAAAGCTCCACAGTAGCTGGATTCACTAATAACTGTCTAATGTGTATGTGTAGGTTTGTTTATGTACATACACATATAATCGGGGTGTGTGTGTGTGTGTGTGTGTGTAGCTCTTTATAGTAGTTTTAAAAGACAAATATGATTTATAAAGTGTTACACATTTGTTTCTTTCTCCAAACTATTCCAGTGGAAGATCTCGGACTGAGATGAGAAAATGTAATAGACATTATTAAGAATTCTGATAAAGTAGGCTGAATAAATTTGTTTTCTTTGTAAGCCTTAATCCTGTGTTGTATTGGCTTCTTGGACATGGCTAATTTATTTGGAATTCCATTCTGTTCCTGACAGCATTCCTGATTAGCAGTTTGATCACCCGGAGCAAAGTTACATACCAGCTTTCAACTCTTGTAATCCAGCAGTGTAATTTTTTCACATGGATTTCTTTCTTTCTTTCTTTCTTTCTTTCTTTCTTTCTTTCTTTCTTTCTTTCTTTCTTTCTTTCTTTCTTTCTTTCTTTCGCAGAGAGACGTTAAAAATAATCAAGATTGTCTCTTGGGAGAATGAAAAATCTATTCAAAGAAAACCATATTGTATGTTAAATTTTCCTTACCAAACCCTTTTTGTTCTATTGGGTGTTGTCTTCCTTTGTAATAAGGAAATGAATTAAATTCATTTTGATTTGGGTGTACAGTGAAGTGAACTGTAGATTATAATGCAGCATTGGTAAAGATATAATGAATCATAATAACCATTCAATTCTTTCTCCAATAGTGTGTTGTCTGAAACGGATGATAAGATTTTTGGCAAATCCCAGTGTAAATCAACGTGCCACTAAAGCATTATGTACAATCAGACGAAAGGGAGATGGATATATAGAACAAAAATTAGAAATATAGTCAAGCTTCAAAATTTCAGAACTGTTCATTAGTCTGATTGTCTGAATCTGTAAATCTTCTTCAACCTCTCATAGAGAAATGGGCCTGGTTCAAAATTTGGGTCTAAAACACAGAGCACCCCAAAGTTCATGGATGTTCAGATCTGTATATAAATATTTTTGTTTGCCAATCTGTTAAAAAAATAGCAGTACGAAATATTCCATAAAGTATTGAGGGTGAAATTTTCAGAAATACCTAAGGGACCTAGGCACGAAAGTTCCCTTGAAATGAGAATGAGACTTGTGCCCCTAAGTCACTTAGCTGCTTTTGGGGATCCCACCTCCAGTCCATATTAGTATGTGATTCACTGTAGTTATGGTAAATTTGATGATAATTTATTTATCATTCATGTGGGTATTATGTCCTATTGACATCAGTGGGGTTAAGCATATACTTAACATTGCTTGAAGTGATTAATAAGCACTTTGCTTAGCTGGGCCACATTTTTGATCCTCTACTTTTAAAATTTCAGAGACCCTTACAAAATTTCCAAGTAAAGTTTATGGAAGATGTCTTTTAATTATACCTTGAAACCAATGACATTTGATTTTGAAATAGGGAAACAAAATTGGGAGCTGTTCCATTGCAATGTGGAAAATTTCACAGTCTTTCGCCAACTCTAACAGAATATAGCCAACTTGCTCAGTGATGACATTTTACTGTGTGTGTGTGTGTGTGTGTGTGTGTGTGTGTGTGTGTGTGTGAGAGAGAGAGAGAGAGAGAGAGAGAGAAATTGGAACCCATTTTCCCCAAACATTCTGGTTTACTGTGAACATTATGGCAAAGCAAAATTCAGTATTTTTGCTCACAACATGTTTTATTACCTTTCCTTACCACATGCAAACTTTATAACAGTAATTTTTGCAGCACTCTAGAAACATTGTGGAATCTGCAGTTGTTCCATGCTTATCTCCTCCTGGTAGACGTCACTTCAGACTTATGCTGTCAAAACTTTCTAGGGTGGGACGAAGACAAAGAGATAAATTGGAAATTGAATTTTAATGGTGAACCCAAGTTAGATTTTGATCAGATATCATTTTGGAAAAAAAAAAGCATTCTTTAGGATTAGACTAGATGAAATGTAGCATGTAGTAGCCCATTCCTTACATGTTCTAATCTCCCAAGGGTGTGCAAAAAAATGAATTCACTAGGGAAAAAGTGTTGTCTAGTGATGAAAGCACATGACTGGGAAATGACAGACTTAGGGCCTCATCCAAAGCCACTTGAGGTTATTGGACTATCTCCTGTCCACTTTAATGGGCTTTGTATCAGAGCCTTAAAGCCTGAGTCTTACACTTACATTGGTGTAAATCCTGAGTAACTATTAACACCAATAGAATTACACAAGCGTAAAACTGGTGTAAGTGAGAAAAAGATGCATATCTGGTTTATAAGTAAATTACTTTGTAAATTTGGGCAAGTTACTTAACCTCTCTGTCCCTTAAGAAAAATGGACATCATAACTCCTACCTCATGGGACGTTATAATGCTTGATAAATTGCTTGTACAGTACTGTATGATCATTACAGTAGAGCTGCTATATAGGTCCTACTCTATTAGTATTTACCTGAGGCTTACTCATAGACTTTAAGGTCAGAAGGGACCAATGTGATCATCTAGTCTGACCTCTTGCACAAAGCAGGCCACAGAACCCTACCCATCCACTTCTGTAACAAACCCCTAACCTATATCCGAGTTATTGAAGTCCTCAAATTGTGATTTGAAGACCTCAAGCTGCAGAGAATCCACCAGCAAGTGGCCCATGCCCCACGCTGCAGGGGAAGGCGAAAAACCTCCAGGGCCTCTGCCAATCTGCCCTGGAGGAAAATTCCTTCCCGACCCCAAATATGGCAATCAGCTAAACCCTGAGCATGTGGGCAAGACTCACCAGCCAGCAGGAAAGAATTCTCTGCAGTAACTCAGATCCCATCCCATACAACATCCCATCACTGACCACTTGGCATACTTATCTGCTGATAATCACAGATCAATTGCCAAAATTAAGCTATCCCATCATACCATCCCTTCCATAAACTTATCAAGCTTAGTCTTAAAGCCAGATATGTCTTTTGCCCCCACTACTCCCCTTGGAAGGCTGTTCCAGAACTTCACTCCTCTAATGGTTAGAAACCTTCATCTAATTTCAACTCTAAACTCCCTAGTGTCCAGTTTATACCCATTTGTTCTTGTGTCTACATTGTTACTAAGCTTAAATAATTCCTCTCCCTCCCTAATATTAATCCCTCTGATATATTTATAAAGAGCAAGCATATCCCCCCTCAGCCTTCTTTTGGCTAGACTAAACAAGCCAAGCTCTTTGAGTCTCCTTTCATATGACTGATTTTCCATTCCTCGGATCATCCTAGTAGCCCGTCTTGTTTTTCTCAAGTTGACTAAATATTTTTGTATTTTCATCTCATTCATCTCATTCATCAATAGAGCTTCTTTGTATAGACTCTGCAGTCCTTTTCATTTATTAATGTTATTGAATATCATTGCACATGCCTGATATGGTCTGATTCTGGCTTAGAAGTCCAATTGGTTGCTTACGGATTGCATTTCAGCCACACTTAGAAAAAAGCAAATTCTACAACAAACTCCAAGGAATAATAGACAGCATAATACCATGTAGCAACAGGCAGATGTGAAAATACAATCCAAGTTTCGAAGGTATCCCCAAATCCTTGTTAAACTGCCAATTGCTTCAGAAAATCTCTTTTTTAAGATAGATTTCTCAATTTAGTCCCTTCAGTTCCTTCTAGTCCCTTCTCCCTATTTTGTGTGCTATTGTTCTTCCTACACTGTCCATGTCTGTTGTTCTTTCTTGTATCTTTGACTTACCTTAAGACAGGGACCTTGTTTTTAAATTCACCAGTAACTTTCTAAGAATACTGGTGGCACTGTCAAAATAATAAATAGTATATTAATGTAAGGACCGTAACCCTTTCCCCACTCTTCCCTCTAATCATCTGATTTAGACATGGGAAAAATTAATGCACCTAATTTGGCTCTTGATGTTGATATATTGTTCCTTACCATGTATTTTCTAGGAGATTCATTACAGTGGAAAAGCAATAGGAAAGGTGTTGTGACCCTGTGCAACACTGAAAGAACTTGGTATGTACATATAATCACAAGATTTTTGAACTAGTTGACTTTGCATGTCAGATTTTGTCCTCTAAAGATAATACCTTGAGCTAGTCTTTAATGTTGCTTTTTTAAAAGGCCACATTGTTTTCAATCTGACGTAGAGGACTTTGTTCAAGAGACTTTAGCTAAGTAAACTGAAATGAGATGCCTTTACCTTTCCACTGTGATAACTGCAGTGGACATGCCATGCTAAGTAGTAAGTGTTGGTCCTGGGGCTTTTTCTTACAATGAAATGTGTTAGCCATGCTGAATCGTGCAGGTTTCCGTTTGTAGTATCACCATTATCGAATGTGTGATATATCAAGTAAGTCAAATATCCTATTTTCTAATCATAATTCATTTCATGTCTCTGCATATTTCATAGAAATGACTACAGCAGCCACCAGCTGTTTTACCAGTTATTACGTGATGTAATACTTGCTTATTGCTTATGTAACCTCACTAAGTATTTTAAATAGTTCTATCATTTTAGCAGTGTGGTGATACTCTGCTTAGGAAGTAGTAGTGTAGTTGGATTCAGAAAAGTAATACAGGAAATATGCATTTTTACCATTGCATTTTGAAAGTCACTCATGATGCATAATTCATAGGTTTGGAACTTTATCGCTTCCACAGGTACCATCAATTATCAAGACACTCAGTTACTGAATGATAGTTTTAAGCTAAATGCTGTCTGAAATAGTCAATGCTGAATTTATCTTGGTAAATAGTTTGGAGTTAGAAGATTTGCACTAAATATCTGTGGCAAGAAAATGGTGATAATGTCAGTCATGTGAAGATGGGCAAATAAATATTACAAAAAATTAATGCCCCTACATAGATGGGTACTATTTAATCTCTGTAGAGATGATCAGCTGAAGAATGATTTAACAAATCAGCAATGGCCAGAGAGAATGACTGAATACATTTTCATGTATGATACAGAGCAGACTGTTTGAAAAGGTAAGTTATTGAAAATGTTGCCAGCACTAGGAAAAAGTGTCCTATCAGAGATACATGGAAAATTTCAAATAATAATACCTAGCACTTATCTAGTGCTTTTCATCAGTACATCTCAAAGCACTTTACAAAGGAAGAGGAATCATCATCCATGTTAAACTGCAGTTTGCTCACATAAAGTTTTCATTTGGAATATGGAGTTATCTTGCTTATGCCATACCATTAATCTTCTAGCTGTGTAACCTTACTCTGAGGGCCTATATGACGATCAGAAAAGACATTCTTTTCCTTTTCAGCAATTAAAACATAGAATTCCTTTGTGTGAATAAACATAGAATGAATGAAAGGTGCCAACAGCTCTGGCATACAGAGTCTTCTGTTTATGGGCAGAACAGGTATTGACCAGACAGCAATAGTGCACACTTCCCCAGCACTATGCCTCCGCCTCTCCTGCTCCAGGCAGAAGTAGTTGTGCAGTCTGTCTGTCTGTTTTGTCGTTGACATCTCTGCTGAGGAGCCAGCAAGGCATAGATTAGAACTAATTGTGTTTGTGTGCGTGTTGGGGGGACACCTGTTTGCTAGGGGCTGGAATGAGATCAACAATTCATTTTGCATAACTCTTAAATGATCATCAGAAGAGAATGATTCTTGGTCAGTGGCAACTTGAGATGGATCTGATGACCTAGAAATGGAAAATGCAGTCCCATGAGCTATCCAGGCTTGAACTCAGTGAATAAAATCCTGCAGTTCATTCTCAAGAATTCTGCCTGAGTAAGGACTTCAGGATTAGCTCACAGTTCATGAAAAGTAATTGACACAAAGGATTCATTTATATGGATTGCTGGGAACTGCATCCAAAGGAAGCAGAGGTGCAGATTTACACCTTTGTAAAGGAGGGTAAGTATCATTAGCTTCATTTTGCAGGTAGGGTGAGTGAGGCCCAGGCAAGCGTTACTTGCCTACAGTCATAGAATGAGGCAGTGGCACAGCTGGGGTTAGACCCGAGGTCTTCTGACACCGAGGGCTGTATTGTAGCAGATACGGTTACTAACAACTATTTTTCGGCTATTTTTTAGCCATCGCTCTACAATGATATATTGTAAATAAATAAAATATCACCTGTATGGAAGTGAGTTATGCAGCATTAGCCAAAATATGTTTGTTCTCTGTAGTTCCTTGCATTTTTTAAAGAAAAATCTACTTTGTATCATATGAACTACCTGCAAGAACAAGTCCCTTTAAAGTCAGTTCCCTTTGAAGTTTGTATATATAAGAAGATACACCTTATTCTATGCATCTCTACAAATATTCCTTCTTAATCTTGATTATTCTTTTTCATCCTTTGGTTGAGAATTTCCATGTGTAGGAATTTCAATTGGTTCGCATTCCTATATAAATGCACACAAGAGTAATTCATCAGGGTTTCTTTGTTTTAAGCAATCTGATCAGTTCCTATACCTTCGCACTCCCTTTAAAAATCCCCCAGGGTAGGTAAGGGAACATTTTTCTTATCCTCCGCTACCAAGAATGAACTCCTGGACCCTCTTAGAGCACTAATGTCACTGAGCCTGAAGCTTTGCTCTTGCTGTACAGTAGGTATAACAGTGACTGGACTGAGATTTCTGTCTGCAAAATGATTGCATGTCTACATGTGTGTACAGTTATGCCATGCCTGTGGTTACCTGCTGCTGTTCACTGTCCTTGTGGAAACATGATGTGCTGGATCTCACAAGGTTCTCTTGGTCAGAACAATTTTGAACCACATTTGGACTGGTAATTTTGGGGTGCAACATTGTTTAATGCATGGCGTATTGGGCTGGGAGTTGGAAGATGTGCATACTGCTCTTGATCTGACATCAGGAGTGGCGCCAGGGTTTCTGGTGCCCTAGGCAGAATTTGGGGCGGTGGGGGGCGGCATTTTGCACACATCCCATGGGGCGCACGGGAGCTTCCAGTTCTGCTCCCATCACGCTGCCGAAGAAGGACCCTCAGCCGAAATGCCACAGGCGACAGCGGCAGTCATTGCTGAAACATTGGCGGTAGCTCAATTGCCTGCCGCTGTTTTCCACGGCACATCGGCAGAAGGTCCTTCTTTGGCACCACGACAGGAGTGGAACCCGAAGCTCCTGTGCGCTCCATGGGGAGTGTGCAAAATGCTGCCCTCCGAATCCTGGTGCCCTAGGTGATCGTCTAGGGTCGCCTAATGGAAGCACCGGCCTTGCCTGCCATTGCACTGGTGTGTGACCTTGGCCAAGTCACTTCGCTTGTCTTTGCCTCCCTCCCACCCCCCTGCCCCTTGCCACCATGTGTCTTTCTAGTCTATTGGCCTCAGTTCAGGAAAGCACTTAAGTGCAGTTGCTTAAGTTCATCCCTGTTCAGGACAGCACTTAAGCACATGCTCAAGTACTCTTTCTGAACAGAGATACTTTCCTGAATTGGGCCTTAGATGGTAAACTTGTGAGGGCAGGCACTGGCTCTTACTATGTGTTTGCACACTGCCTAGTGAAATGGGGTCCTGGTCTCAGTCAGGACCTCTACACACTATTGTAATATAAATAATACATAATAATAAGGTTCTGATTCAGGCCTGTTCTCTAATTTAAAAGAAAAAGAACTGAAGTTCTAAGTTTCCCACAACTTTAAGGCTCTGAATCAGACCTTAATCTCCCTTTTACATGGAAAGCACAACTTCTGGGGAAAGAATCCTGCTAATTGTGCCTGGTTCAAACAAGATTCTAGCAGTTCCAGTAATTACACATTTTGTCAATCCACCTATGTTTAAAGTGAGCAAAACCCAGTTCCTTCCTATCACGTTGGCTACAAACAATGCTGCTTTCCACTTGGAGACCTGAATAGGGAGACATAACATAATCTTCCAGGAGTTTCTTTCTCTTTAGTTCTTAGAACTCAGAGACTTACTATAACAAGAGTCCTTTCTGTGAAACCTGCTTAACATACTGCGCTAAGCAAACTATCTCCTAAAGAGAGTGAGCATTTTTTGTGTGCGTGTGTGTGCCTTGCTCTGGGCTTGGTCTTGAGGACGCTTTCGCATTTGTCCATGTACTAATTGAGCAATGCATTTTGGACAGCTTCTGTGCTGTGATTTGTTGTGGTTTTTTTCTGATTCTCCCTTCTTCCCCTTTTTAATTTGTCTAGGCAAAAAATCCCTTCCAGTGTTGTTTCCTGCAAAGACCATTCTTAAGAGCCTGTTGGACAGCGCGGGGCTCTTGAAGTGATAGCTAATTGCTGAAAGAAAGGCCCTGATTGTCTTGAGGGAACTGGAAAGTGCTGCGTGTGCTGCTGAAAGAGCCTAGGGAGAAGGTGCCCGGTTTCGCTGAGCAGCTGCTGCTGGAGATGTTTGGAGATTACATCAGCATTGGAAAAAAGGAGCAGAAAAAAAAAAAGTCCAACTTCACAGAGATGGAGTTTATGGAGATTTTTTTCCTTCCAAAGGTCTTCTGACAATACTGTCATTGTCAATATAAGAGTTGTTAATTCTTTATGAATAGCACATGGGGCCTCTTGACTAAATAGTACGTTACATGTCCCAAATCTGTCAGCTGGACTCTTCTCTCACATGCTAGTGAGATCACTTTGATTGGAATGTAACAGGAATTGCTGGGCTGGCCACACAGCACTGAATACTGCATTATATAATTAGATCTCCCAGAGTATTTTTTTCACATTACCTCATTATTTTAGTTTAAATATGGAATCCAACCTTTTGATGATTTTAGTGGTTATAATTTTATTAATACGATTCATTTTATGGTCCTGTCTCAGTGCTTATTTAGATTATAAACTGTCCCGAAGATTTCCTAACAAGACAGACAAGGAATAGGGCTCTTGAAAGGGCTTGAATACATTTGAATTGACAACAGAGAGGACTGGATGGTTTAACAGAACGGAACTAGATTTTTACCTTTAGGATCAGAGGTGGCTCTTTCCCTGGCTGGAATGACCTTATCTAGACAAGAGTTCAGTGAAGATTTTTTTAGGTGGTCTCACGCTTACAGAGGGAAAAACTAACTCAGCTGACTTCTTATCAATGTAGGTCATGAAGTTGCATCTGGAACAGGCTTGTGGACCTTTGCCAATTAAATGATCTGGATGGGCTGAAAGAAATCCTATTGTTGAGCAGCCCAGGGCAGCCAATGCCGTATATTAAAAAGTGAAATGTAATGGCTTGCTGCCTGCTGGCTGAGCTGCTGATCTGCTCTTAAAAATGCCAGCTGCAATGATTGCCTGCATGCAACAACTGACCAGTGTCTGGATGAATATGAAGACTAGCCTCCCACCTCAGCATCCATGTGTATGTGACTGAACAGCAGAAGCAACAGGTTTACCTGCCTAGCTCACTCATTGCTGAGTTCCTTTTCTAGCTCCTCTGATTCAACTGTGCCCAGAGCTGGTTGAATGACAGTTATTTGATGAATGTTGCCATTAATCATCATATGACTTATCTGAATAATAAAGTGAGCTGAATACTACCACCAAGTTAGTAACTTGAATAACTTATTCAGTGGAAATCATCACTACACATCCAACAGTTGTAGGCCAGCTTCAGCAAGCATAGCCAGGCAGGCAACTGGGCATTTAATATGTGACACTACATATCTTAAAAGCACAGTGCACAGAGTTTATTAATCTCCATGACACCTCCATGGGACAGGCTAGTTTTCCAGTATTTAAAATGCAGATAACAGACACAGAGGAATTAAATTACTTGACTAAGATCATGTGGTAAATCAGTGGCCCAGTAAGGACTGAAACCCCAGATTTTCCTAGTTATGTTTGGCTCAGTATGAAAAGTGAGACGGGAGACTGGATTTTATTTTCAAACTCCAATTGGATTTTGCACTTGGTCAGGACATCTAGGATTTTGAAAGAGACAAGGTGGATGGACAAACATCTGGACCAGCTTCTGTTGGACCAGCTTTTGTTGGTGAAAGAGAAACTTTCAAGCTACACAGAGTTCTTCAAGTCTGGGCTTCTCAGTTTCTCTGAAGTCCATCTGCAGAGCTGTTTAGTATACTTGGAATTATATGGAGTGGTCAGAAGCTTATAGGTGGTGAGACCTCTGGGGATGATGTTTTATTTATTGCTTTTGCTCCAGAAGTACATGTTGCTGTTAAGTTTTGCTTTCTTTTTCTTCATGTTGTGGAGTTTCCATTTCAGATGGCAAAATTTGATCTCTTCCATTGTAGTATGCAGTGTTGTTGTAGCTGGGTTGGTCCCAGGATATTAGTAAATCAGTGGCCCAGCCAGGACTGAAACCCCAGATTTTCCTGGTTATGATTGTTAAAGGCAGTTTAGCCTTTCTTTGGGAGAGAGCATATAACATATGTGTATCACAGCTTAATCCAAACCAACATATTTATATTTTATCTACAGTAAAATTAGGAAAACAATATTTTCCCGTGTGAGAACCTAAAATGCAGGTTGTCCTTGGCAAAGTCACCTTAATAAAGAATAAATAAATCCTGGATTGGTTCATTATGGTAAATAAAAGTGAATGCTGCCACTTCATAGACTGACTTCCATATCTCTTGATGGCTCTTATGATATCAGAGTTCAGCCTAGGTAAAAACATAGCACACCCATAAAGGATGTTTTTCACCCTTGTATAACTCACATTACCATCACAGGCTGTATCATCAGTAACCACTAATCAGCAACTTTCATTTGTTGTCTTTTGAGGTCTCCTATAATGCAGACCCAGGAGACAGTCCTCCCCCTACAATGTGCTAGAAAAAGGAAATGCCAGGTCAATTGGCTTCATAGTTCATGCTCACATGCTGTTCTATTGCTGGTGGGTGACCAATCTGAGAAATAGAGTCTCTGCTATTTAAAGACACGTTGTCAACTTGAAATCTAGTCAGTGAAAAGCAAATTAAAAGTAGTTTCTACACCTAGCCAAGTCCCCATGCCCATTTTTGTGGTTCCTATTTTTTGAAATATGTCTCTTTTCTTGTTGTGTGAAGAATCTACACTAGTAACTAGGGAAACCTACTGACTGACCATAAAGAGAAACAGTGAAACTGACTATACACAATATGCTGATGTACAGACAAAGAAAGTAAATGGAAGAAAATACATAAGTCCATATTATTATTTTTAGTTCAGCTACAGTGATCTCAGGTGTTATCTGTAACAAAAGGAGGTTAAAAAATGTTTTGATAGAAGTGTGACTTTTTTTTTTTGAAGTGAGGGTATCTGTTTTAAAAATGAGGCTTCATCTAATTTCATTGCCTATACTTTTTCAGTTATTTTAAGTATAGAATTTATCTTTTAGGACTGTGGTTACATATCTTTTAAAATCAATCACTTAAACTATCAATTTAATGGGAGATTTTGTGATGGAGCTTTTAGATTAATGCCTGTGATATTTGTTAATACGGGAAAGAGGTCAGCTTGTGGGATTGACATTATGGGGACAGATTCTGGTATCTTTACTGCCATTGGATAGTACCTTACTCCACAAATAATCAATTGACTTCAGTGAGTCTAGTTTTGGTGTATGGGACTATATCACATGAATAGGACTCAGTCTGCTTATGGACTTCATGCCAACACAGGCAAAACTCTCTCCGACTTCTGTGGATTGGTGTAAATACATAGTGTCAGCAGGATGTTATTAGATTACAATGTTATGATGCATAATCATTCTCTTCAACGACCTTTGATGAAAGAGTTGTGGGTGAATTTATTGATTGGAAGAAGATGTGGATGGTGGGTTTCCACATTCTACAGGACTATTGTCCCCAAATTGTTCAGCCCAGTGGAATGTAGCCAATAGCCTACAGCAGTGATGGTGGCCTCGCTGCAGAGGTGCTCCTCTGCTAAATCCTTTTATTTGGGCTTTGAATGGGTGATGTGAATTTTGCTCCCACTAAAAACATGCTGAAGCCAGTGTTTGGCACTATCCTGCTCTGCATTCTTCTATGCTGAACCTGCCTATTGACTTTATGGAATATTCCTACAGAGCTTAGTAGAGACTGATCACCTTATTATAACCTTGTTGTATTGTTTTGGGGCCTCCTAAAGGATTGGATAAAGAATTATACACAACTACAGAATTCTACAAGATGTTTCAAAAATACTATAGAAAGGGTCTTATTCTCTATTAGATTCTCTAGCTGTTTAGAATAATTTAAATAGAATCCTATTCGGTTTCTGTGGAACCTTATTGGTTTCATCCCTGGAGAATTCTATAGTACCTTTCTATAGGGACAGACATCTCATATATATAGTCACTGTGAAACTGTGACTACCACCACACTATGGGTGTTCAAGGTGATCAGGGAACATGAGCTCTCCCACATTCTCCTTCTCAGCATAGTGTGACCGATGTTCTGATTTTATAGGGACAGTCACGATTTTTGAGTCTTTTTCTTATATATGTTCCTATTACCCCCCCACCCCGGTCCCAATTTTTCGTATTTGCTATCTGGTCACCCTATCCCAGCAACACATTCACTCTCTTTGTGCACCAAGATAAGCGGTAATCACAGTCTAGGTCTTTGGACTTCTGCTTCGGTAGGACTGAAGTTGTCCAGTGCTGTCAGTCATGCTGACCAACTCAAAGGAGATGACATGGGTCAGGGCAATGGTCTTGACTGCTGTACCACATTGGTCAAGGGAGCAGAGCTAATGCATTTGGGAGCACTCTTTTTAAAAGGCTGTTTCATCTCCCATTCTGGTATATGCTCCCCTGGTTGGCTCATCCAGGGTGCCTCATGGAACTTGCGCTACTACACAGCCCGTCCGCATCAGCCTATTCTCAAAAGTGGGCTGTGCTGTAGAAGCCAGAATAAATTGTTCAATTAATTTTGGAGGGGTTTTTTCTATGTATTGTTAAGTGTTATTCTGTTAAGGGCCAGATTCTGATGCCCATACTCATGTTTGGTAGCATCTTCAATAGGATTACTTGAGAGAAAATCAACAAGACTATTCAAGGCAGAAGCTAACACCAGTGTGTAGCAGCATCTGGCCCTATATTAATTTTTGCTCTCTTTGAGATATGGAGAAAGGACCTAGTCCTTTGAACTGCCGAGTGGCCTCGGGTGCTGTTAAAGTTGGTGGGAATTGAGGAAGCTCAATACCTTGCAGAATCATGCCAAAAAATATCTGAAATTCTGATTTACTCAGTGAGAAGAATTATAAAAAGCTTAAGTGATTCATCTTATGGAAAATATTCAATAAACATAATATTTTAAAAACAGCTAGTGCCTGGCAAGTTATTTTCTGATTACCAGCATATTTAATGATATTGGCTTGAAAGATGGAGAGAATACTTGAAACCTGGCAGTTAGTGGTAACTCTGTTTAAAACTCATCCCTGTAGTCCTCATTTCAATTAGAATGTAATAGCCTTGATTGGAAAGCACTTCAGCACATATTCAAGTTAATCCCTATTCAGCACAGCATTTAAGAAGATGCTTAAATTCCATTGATTTCAGTGGGATTTAAGCATGTGCTTAAAGTTAATCACTGGGTCCACAGTACTTAGTCTTCAAGATAAGAAAACAGAAATGGATGGAAAGAAACAAAAATACAAATAAAGTATTTGCTAACATTTTGTATTGCAAAGTGACAACTGTGATAACCATACACTAAGCCATGCCTGAAATTATGCATGGATGTAGAATTACTCCTACACTTTCCACCACATAACTTTCTATTTTGTTGCAATTATAAGGTTATCCTTTGTTGTTTTAATCAGTGAGTGGAGCAAGGAATGGGAGTCAGTGTGCCTGGGTTCTTTTTCTTAGGCCAGGTCTCATAAATCAGTAACAGAGTAAATCATTGTACCTTTCCATGCCTGAGTTTCCCCATCTGTAAAAGGGGTATAATCCTGTCCCATAGTAGGGAGGGGGGCATTAGGGCAATTGGTGAGAGTTTATAAAGTGTTCTGAGATCCTTGGTTAAGAGTTCACATTTAAATACAAAGTATATTGTTAATATTTTTACACCTTACGGCAACCAATCCTGCCCCTCTGTTGCACTATAATGCCACACATAGTTAAGCAAAAAAAGATTACTAGGATTTGTTCAGGTGGTGGACTTTATAGATGAAGAGCCAAGTTCTGCTTTCATTTATGTTGATGTAAATCAGAAGTAAGTTCATTTACAATAAAGAACTTATTTTGTCTGGATTTGCTGTTGTGTAATTTCAAACAAATTTGGTCTAACTTGGGCTACTGCTTTAAACTTCCATTACAAATATTGTGGAATATTTTTCCAGGGCTCTAAAATTTTCTGAACTGTAAAACTGAATTCAGTCTAAGTATTCAGTCTGCTGCAAATGTAATTTCTGTCCAACATTCTGCAATGTGCACAAAGTTGGCATTATGGGCTAAATTATGGTATGGAAAACTAATTACAGATAAGCTCCTACTCATGCTCTGATGAGCATGTAATTATATTTATTGATTAAAATAAATCTAGTTTAATTTTGCAATGTCATTACAATGGCATCCACTTACACAATTACTGTCAAACTATGTAAACCAAACTGCAGCAGGACTCTCTTAAATGAATCTGGCAATGCAACAGGTGGTCTAATTACTTTAGGTAGGTCCATTACAACAAACAACAGAGAGGACAAGCTGAAGACACAAGCAGGGATACAATTATGTTGACTCTCACAGAAGGAATCTGAACAGCTGGGGACCCAGTGGCCTGTCCGCCAACTGCTTACAATGAACTGCCACATCATGAACTGTGGCTCAGGAGAAACTGGGCAACTGACTAGGGTTGTTGGCCTAGTTCATATATTAAGGCACGTTACTAGGGAACTGGAAAATATCACTAGGATTTATCTAGGTTCTTTTAGTCATCAAACTGTAGGACAATTAAAGGGCCAAATTCTGGTCTCGGTTATACTAGTGGAAACCTGGAGTAACTCCATAGACTTCAGTTGTTATTCTGGGTTTACACCAAAGTAAACTGAGATCAGAATATGGTCTTTTGTCTCTAAATACAGATGGTACTAGCAATACCATCTTTTATTAAGGTTGCCCGACAGTACCCATTACGAGACTATGCTTTCCATTGCTTATAGGTTTGGCAAACTTTAACTGGGTTGAAATTTTCTTTTATAGGTGTCTACCTTTTATGAAAATTTCAGCCAGAATGGGTCATAGAAAATACCTGGGGAAAAAAAACATTGTTATGTCCATGTAAAAATAAAAGCTGGCAAACTTTATGTTGAAAGTTTTAGTGATCCAATGCTTTGTAGCAGGGAGCAGCGTGTGTGTCAGTGATGTGTCTTTTGCTGTTTCTATGAAAATCTGCCCAAATTTGGCCAGAGCAGGGCTTGAATAGAGTACCGCAAATAAGATATAGGGCTGCACACTGAACAAGAGGAGGAAACAAACTTCTGAATAGCTGCTCACTAAGTTAGCACCATCCATCCTGTGTACTGAATGAGGTAGAAGAAGAATAATCATAGAAGGAGATTAGGGTTGGAAGAGACCTCAGGAGGTCATGTAGCTCAAAGCAGGACCAACTCCAACTAAATCATCCCAGCCAGGGCTTCGTCAAGCTGGGCCTTAAAAACCTCTAAGGATGGAGATTCCAACACCTCCCTAGGTAACCCATTCCAGTGCTTCATCACCCTCCTAGTGAAATAGTTTTTCCTAATATCCAACCTAGATCTTTCCCACTGCAACTTGAGACCATTGCTTCTTGTTCTGTCATCTGCCACCACTGAGAACAGACCTCCATTCTCTTTGGATCCTCCCTTCAGGTAGTTGAAGGCTGCTATCAAATCCCCCTCACTCTTATCTTCTGCAGACTAAATAAGCCCAGTTCCCTCAGCTTCTCCTCATAAGTCATATGCCCCAGCCTCCTAATCATTTTTGTTGCCCTTCGCTGGACTCTCTCCAATTTGTTCACATCCCTTCTGTAGTGGGGGTCCCAAAACTGGACTCAATAGTCCAGATGTGGCCTCACCAGTGCTGAATACAGAGGAATAATCAATTCTCCTGATCTGCGGGCAATGCTTCTGCTAATCAGCCCAATATGCCGTTAGCCTTCTTAGCAACAAGGCCACACTGTTGAATCATATCCAGCTTCTCATCTACTGTAAACCTCATGTCCTTTTCTGCAGAACTGCAACTTATCCAGTCGGTTCCCAGCTTGTAGCAGTGCATGGGATTCTTCCATCCTAAAAGCAGGACTCTGAACTTGTCCTTATTGAACCTCATCGGATTTCTTTTGGCCCAAATCCTCCAATTTGTCTAGGTCACTCTGGACCATATCCCTACCCTCCAGCATATCTACCTCTTCCCCCAGCTTAGTGTCATCTGTGAACTTGCTGAGGGTGCAATCCATCCCATCATCCAGATCATTAATGAACATGTTAAACAAAACCAGCCTCAGGATCAATCCCCAGGGCACTCCACTTGATACCGGCTGCCAACTAGACATCGAGCCATTTATCATTACCCATTGAGCCCAACAATCTAGCCATTCATCCAATCCATACTTCTTTAACTTGCTGGCAAGAATACTGTGGAAGACCATATCAAAAACTCTGCTAAAGTCAAGGTATATCACGACCACCACTTTCCCCATATCCACAGAGCCAGTTATCTCATCATAGAAGACAATCAGGTTGGTCAGGCATGACTTGCCCTTGGTGAATCCATGTTGACTGTTCCTGATCACCTTCCTCTCCTCCAAGTGCTTCAAAATGGGCTCCTTGAGGACCTGCTCCATGATTTTTCAGGGGACAGAGGTGAAGCTGACTGGCATGTAGTTCTCCGGATTCTCCTCCTTCCCTTTTGTAAAGATGGGACAATGCATCTCATGCCTTCCGGCATCTCTTTCCTCAGATGACTCTTCCAAACCTCTTTCTTCTTCTGGAGGGCACATGCTGCCAATTTTATTCCCCATTCTGCCCTGCCCTCTCTGATTCTTCAGCATGCTGCGTCTGCAGTACCAAATGCTGACTTCTATCCAGACAGCCTTCATTTTGTCTGCTGCAATGCTTGGGTCTCTAGTCCTTGAACCTTCTCTTCCAATATGGAGACCAGCTTGCACTTTGTACAAACAAAGTTGCTTCTATCCTCTGAGAGAAAAACAAACATGGCACATCTGTGCAAATCACAACAGCTGCACAGGTAGGGGTCCTGTGGAAAAAATAATATGTGATCATGTAATTAAAGACTGTACAATAACAGATAAGCACAAGAGGGGTTAATTAACGTTATATAGATTACCTTAATTTTCACATTTCCTAAATTTGGAGTGCTTGACTTTACACTCTTAATAGTGTTCTCTGAGCATTGTGTGTGTGTGTGTGTGTGTGTGTGTGTGTGTGTACGTGCATATGTCTATATATATTTGTCTAGATAAGGGTCATTGCTATCAGCTATGAAAAGGGGGAATTATCTTTCAGGAAATAGTGGCATTCCCGATGAGTCTTTTTGACCCATGGACAAATGAGGTCAAGAATGAGGTGAAGAACACAAAACTTTGTCTTTGTTTCATCAGCCCCTTCAAATCCTTTTGCTGTCTGACTGATGGAGATGCAATGGCTCTTGCCCAGTGGAAAAAAGCTGCTTCAGAGGTAGCTGAGGAGTGCTTGATTTAGGGCTGTCATTCTTTTCTCCCCTCCTTTCCACATCTTACTGCTGCCCATTGAAAAAAGTTGTGCACACTAGAGGTATACAATCATCATCCATTCTCTTCCCATTTTGACCACTGTGAATGTGTACTGGAAATGGTGGCTGAAGGGAGCTAGTATGGTGTATCTGGGAGGATGCAAAATATATTGTAAATTCTCTGAAGCAGAATACTGTCACTGGGATTCCCCCATTGTACAGGTCCTTGTATATTTGTGACAATATGAAAATAAATGTAGCTAAAGATTGCTAAAGATTGCCTAGGGAAGTTGTGGAATCTCCATCGCTGGAGATATTTAAGAGTAGGTTAGATAAATGTCTATTAGGGATGGTCTAGACAGTATTTGGTCCTGCCATGAGGGCAGGGGACTGGACTCGATGACCTCTCGAGGTCCCTTCCAGTCCTAGAGTCTGAGTCTATGAGTCTATAAAGAGTAGTGAGTAAAGACTCAACGTACTGAGCCAGCAAATTGGACTGAAAATCAAACGCAATGAGACAGATATCATGACCTTTAATATAGCCTCACCATCACCAGTACTGATTGAGGATTATGTTCTCACCAGCACAGAAACATTCACATACTTGGGCATCACCATCAGCCAGGACAGTGGAACAAGCCAGGATATCTGGAACAAAATCAATAGAGACAGGAACACCTTCAGGAGCTTAAATACAGTCTGGAAATTATCAAAATACAATGTAAAAACCAAACTTAAGATTTATCAGAGCTGCATACTTTTAACACTACTTTATAGTGCAGAAGGCTGGGGAATGAGAAAGTATGACATGTCCAAACTGTCTTCATTCCATATAACCTGCCTCAGAAAAATCCTCCATATCTTTGGCCCAGAACAGTCTCAAACCAAGATCTATTGACACAGTGCAGCCAAGAGGATCTGAGCACCATCATTGCCAAGAGACATTGGAGATGGATTGATCACATCTTCCGGATGGAAACTGATTCCATCATCAGAGTAGCAATAAGATGGACACCTGAAGGCAAGCGAAAACGAAGCCGCCAGAAAACAACATGGCAAAGAGCTGTGGAAGCCGAACTGAAAAACCTGGTGTACAGCTCATGAACCATTGAAAGACTTGCCAGAAACATCCAGGAGTGGAGGAGCTTCATCACTGCCCTAAATGCCAGAGGCATAAAAGGAACATAATGCTGCTGATGAAAAAGTAGTGTGGTCTGCCAGAAGGGAATGATACAAAAAAGGTCAAGGGTAAAAATTTCAAAAGTGCTTTAGTGACTTAGGAGTCTAAATTCCATTTTCAAATGTGGCTTAAGCTCTTAAAACTATTGATTCTCAATGAGTCCTAAGTGTCTTTTGAAAATGAGACTCAGGCCCTTTTGCAAATCCTATCCAGCATTTCAAATTAGTCATAATACATGAAACCCTATCTCTTTCTTCTGTTAACTCCAAGAACCCCTGAATAATTGACATTTTTTTCTAGGTCATCATAATAAAAAATAAATAAGTAGATCATTATTTGGTGGGTAATATAAATCCCTCCTTCTTGTAGTCATTCCACAACTTAGTCAGATTTCCCCCCATCTCTTACTAATGGGTGTTGCTCGTTCTTTGCTTTTTTTTCTTGTGAATAATCTCCCCAAATCAACAATTAGCAAAATGCAGGGTCCAGCTAGGACCCTTTGTATGGTTCAGGCAACTAAACATCTCTCCAGCAAAATGTTCCCATGTTATTTTAGCAGCAATTCTTTAGTATATAGCTGGCCTATGAGAGTGGTGCTTTCGAAAGGTGGAAAGAATTGGATTCTATCTGCGGTTTTTTTTCACTAAAATGATGTCTTAGCTGAAGTGAAAGAAGAAAGCACGATGGTAATTAGAATGATGAGAATTTATGGGTTGATATCTTTTTCCCTGATATGGCTTTAAATGAATGTTTTATATACCAAAGCCAGATCCAGGAATCCCCATTTTCCAGTGGCATCTCTTTCTGGCTCTGGTAGTTCATGAGATATCTGATCTTGTGCCTATGCTCACATGGTCTCTCTCTCTAGACGTGCTTTTTTTGACACCCATATAGGATTGAATATAGCAAGTTCCAGATTTTATGGCCCTGCAAAATGCCTCCTACCACGCCTATGTTTAAAAGGGCAAAGGATCCAGTTAGTTAATTTGTTCCTAGCCAGTTAAACTATTTTATACATTCTCCAGATCATAAAGTAGATTTAACACATTATTTTAAGGACATGAAAACTGCATAGGGGGACATATTTGTCTCTGCCTCAGAGTTATTATCCCCCTTTAACTGGCAGTCATCTTTGGGTAACCCTGCTAACATTTTAGGTTATTTTGGGAACCCTGTGGCCCAAGTACTATGGAATGTAGTCAGGAAAAAATGTTTTTTCTCAAATAGTTCAGATGTGGAATATTTATTCTATAGCCAGAGAAACTTGTTTTGTTGCCAAGCAACTGACCATAAGCAGTATCAACTGCCAACTGTGCTTGAAAAGAGGGAAAAAAATCCCCTGGAGTTACCGCTCATCAGTCTGTTTTTGCCCAGACTTGAAGAAGAGCTCTGTGTAGCTTAAAAGCTTGTCTCTCTCACCAACAGAAGTTGGTCCAATAAAAGATATTACCTCACCCACCTTTGCTCATACAGGCATTGACAATGCTGTGAACAGTGACTTTTAAAATAAAGTCTATGCTACAGATATAGTTTTTAAGTGGCTGCAGGCCTCTGACACCAGAATCATAGAACTGGAAGGGACCTCGAGAGGTCATCTAGTTCAGTCCCCAGCACTCGTGGCAGAACTAAGTCTTATCTAGACCATTCCTGACAGGTGTTTGTCTAACCTGCTCTTAAAAATCTCCAATGATGGAGATTCCACAATCTCCCAAGGCAATTTATTCCAGTGCTTAACCATCCTGACAGGATGTTTTTCCTACTGTCCAACCTAAACCTCTCTTGCTGCAATTTAAGCCCATTGCTTCTTGTTCTATCCTCAGAGGTTAAGAAAAACAATTTTTCTTCCTCCTCCTTGTAACAACCTTTCATGTACTTGAAAACTGTTTTCATGTCCCTTCTCAGTCTTCTCTTTTCCAGACTAAACAAACCTAATTTTTTCAATCTTCCCTCATAGGTCATGTTTTCTAGACCTTTAATCATTTTTGTTGCTCATCTCTGGACTCTCTTCAATTTGTTCATATCCTTCCAGAACTGGACACAATTCTCTAGTTGACGCCTAATCAGCATGGAGTAGAACAGAAGAATTACTTCTCATATTTTGCTTACAACACTCTTGCTAATACATCCCAGAAGGCTGTTCACTGTTTTGCAACAGTGTTACACTGTTGACTCATATTTAGCTTGTGGTCCACTGTGACTCCTAGGTCCCTTCCTATTACTCCTTCCTAGGCAGTCGTTTCCCATTTTGTATGTGTGCAACTGATTGTTCCTGCCTTCCTAAATGGAGTACTTTGCATTTGTCCTTATTGAATGTCATCCTATTTACTTCCTCTTTCCCATCTTTCCATTCACTTCCCCAGTCATAGTTGGGAACCACCATTGAGTCTCCTTGTGCAGGAGATCACACCACTGTTTTGCAATTTTTGAGCTATGATTGTCTCTTTAAAGAACACTTGGTGAGGTAATGTTGTCTTTGGTTTGAGCTAGGCTTCTTGGGTTCAAGATATTGTGTTACTGATTACAGTCAGGTCCTTAGCTGAAGTCAGGATTCCTTGATTCTGTTCCATGCTATGCTGTTGACATGCTGTGTGAACTGGACCAAGTCATGTGGGTCCAAATTTCCAAATGTGCTTCCCACAGATTTTGTGTGTCCAGGCTAATGCCTGGTTTTCAGGGGTTCTGAGTACCTCAGCTCACTCATGAAAAGAAGGCCAAAAGCAAGCAATGAATCATTTACAGGGAAGCTTGAAGGGATATAAATTGAATTACTTCACCATACACAGCATTTTTAATAATCTCCACTACACAATTCAGCATTTCCGTTCTAAATAATTCACAAAGCTCCCTTCCCCGGCCTCCATCAAATGTAGGAAAACATATGGTCAGCATGAAGCATGTGGACTTCAGGTAAATTGAAGCATATTGGGCCTGATCCAAAGCCCATTGAAGTAAATGAGAATCTTTCCATTGGCTTCACTGGGCTTTGGATCAGGTCTTAATGAAGGACAGTTGAGAGATGTTTGTGTCTACTACACTCTTGAACAAACTGAGAAGTGCTGCTTTAAGAGGGAGCTGGCGGTCTATCTGAAGAGTATGGGCCAAATTTTTCTCTTATACCTGGAGTAAATTTTGCTGAAGTCAATGGAGTTACTCTGGACTCTGTTACTCTGAAGTCAATGGAGTTACTCTGTTATGGAGGTCTGAATTTGGCCTTGAAGTTGTTAGACCTGTAATGAATACTTCCATCCTATGCTGAGCCAAAGTGTGAGGAACTCTTAGTTTGTGCCTGAACATGGGTCTTTACCAACTGAAACAATGGCTTGGCCAGCATCTCTTTGGGAATAGGGTCAATTAGCTTTTATTTTAAAAATAGCAGAATTTAAAATGCCTGCATGGCCACTGGTCAGCAGTATAGAAAACCCGGAGGCACCTGGACAAACAAAGAGGAAAAATAACATTGTTAAATAATATCTGTCTTGCTCTTGTAGGAGGAATGACTGTAGTTAGGGGAGAGGGCCAAGAAGCTGCAAAAAATAGTAAGAGGGAGCTGTGAGTAAGACCTATGGGAATGAGGTTCCATTTCTCTTGGTTTTGACTATAGTTCCATAGTGAAAGCTAAGATCTCTTGGAAAGATGTACTGATATTGCCTCATGCAATGCTAAAATAAAGTGACAGTTCTCTTTCTGTACTGACTTTTGGTTTCTTGCAACTCCATGGGATACCTTTCACCTGACTTTGCGGAGCTACTATCGGTTAGTTTATTTGTTCCCCTGTCTTGCATATTACACCAATCAGACACACGCTGCATTTTCCCATGCATCACTGACTACTTATGTTCCTGCTCTGTACATCATGGCTGGCAGTGCACAGATGTCCGTATTCTTTGTTTTCAAGCATAAAAACAGTTTGCCCTTGATGATGCTGTTCAGCCTCCCTATCCAACCTTGGCTCTTCTTTCTATCTCAGTTTCCTGCTTCAGAATAATGCATGTCAGTTGACCTTATTAACCAGTTGAAGCTCCACATGATAGCATTGCCTACAGTATTTAGAGTCAGATACACTGCAATGTGATCTTTGCTCACTGATGGAGATTGGCTGTGAATGCAACTTTATATGTTAGTTTTGCCTGCTGAGATTAGCTATATTTAAGGCATAATAATCATGCTACAAGACTCTTGAGGCATTTAAATGTCTCTTTCTGAGGATTAAATTCCAAGGCAAATGTGAGGCATCTGATTACTGCAAAAGCCCCCTATTGTGAGTGTGTTTCAGTACCACAAATATTAATGCTATTCTCCAAAAAGAAAAACGCGCATGCGCACACAAAAATCCACCCTCAAGATATAGAAACAGAGCCAAACTAATGGTGTTACCTGATAGGAATCATAGCCAGAGGTGAATTTTCCCCACTATGTGTTTCTTCAATTATGAGAATTTAAAAGTTCTGTGCTGATGCCTTCTGAGACTTACTGTTGATATCATTTTGCAGATGGAAGGCTTTAGGTTTGAGGCTGAGTTCAAAAAGTGAATAATTGTTCAAGGGACAGGCCTCCATGGACAAAACAGAGAAAAAATTACTACTGTGTAAGCCAGTCCAACTCTACTGAAGTCTGTGGAGCATGTACTATCATGTGCCAGTAGTGAAGTCACTCCATATTATCTAGGAGTTATCTATGGTGATATTATCTGCAAGATGATAAAATATGATTATCATTCCATACAGATCCTTTTAAGATCTATATCAGCTGTCTTTGATACCACTGGTTAGCAGACTCTGGCGGGTATGGGCAGGACTATGGTCCTATCACATTTTTCATCTTGGAGAATTCCCAGAATACTGCTGGGCAATTGTCCATCCTCCCAAGATCTCTCCCATGTAGGAGCCTATATTCTTGATAATATTTTTTGTATTACAGCAGCCCCTAGAGGCCTCAGTCAAGGTCAGGGCCCATTGTACTGGATACTATATATGCATGCAGTGAGATATTACAGAGACTACAGCTCCAAAAACAGTGGACCCGCATGTATGAGGTGATGGAGAATCTTTATTACCTATAATAGTATTAGAGCTCATAGCCTCTGTTAGTCTACTATCAGAATGTAAAAGAGCTAGTCTAAAATTCTTGCAGAAGATGGTGACACACTCACTCTCCTTGAGCTAGATTATGACTAGCTCTGGTGACTGTACACAGAAGGTAGGGAAAACACAAGGAGATGCCTCACCTTCTCTTGTGCCTCTGTGGAGGGACAAGGCAAAAGTGCAGTGTCAGCAGTTCTAAAAGCCTTTGAAGAGGTAGGGTGAGTCAAGTCAAATTGATAAGTGGGTGAGGGAGATAAGTAAGTTGCAGGCTTTAATGGGGTAAGAATATGTTGACTGTGTATGTACTACCTCTACTCTCAAAGTCACGGTGCCCCGACAAGTTGCCACTGAGGAAGAGTGCGACAGCTGGGCAAAATTTTTCAGATGAAACATTTTTCACCAATAGTTGCTGATTTGCATCAAAATTTTGTGAATTTGGGTTAAATTTGCTGAATTCTTTCAAGAAACCTCCTTCCAAACCTCAAAACCAAAACAAGCAAAAACAAAAACAACAAAACCCTGAAAAAAATTTCCAAAAAGTTAAAATGTTTCATTTTCACATTTTTGAAACAAAATTTTTTATATTTCAGATAACTTTTTGGTTAGAAATTTACTTCAATTTTATTTTTTAAAAATTAAATGAGTATACAAAAATCTCAGAAGTGAAACAAAAAAATTCATTTTGGGTTGAACAAAATAATATTGGAGCATGAGCTTTCGTGGGTGAATACCCACTTCCTCAGATGCATGTAATGGAAATATCCAGGGGCAGGTATATATATGTGTGCTAGCAAGCAAGCTAGAGATAACGAGGTCAGTTCAATCAGGGAGGATGAGGCCCAAAATAATATTGTTCAACCTGAAATGATTTCTTTTTTGCTTTTTTGCTTTGCCCCAAAATTCAAAAGAATTTTCATTTTGGGTCAATCTGAAACAATTTTTTTTGAATGGCAAATGAAGCAAAAAAAAATCATTTTTTTGTTCAGCTCTAAAGAACATCTCCATCATAAGACCTCGAGAACATAAGAACGGCCATATTGGGTCAGAACAATGGTCCATCTAGCCCAATATCCTGTCTTCCAACAGTGGCCAGTGCCAGATGCTTCATAGGTGTGGCCCTACCAAATTCACGGCCATGAAAGACGCATCATGGACTGTGAAATCTGGTCTCCCCTGGTGAAATCAGGTCTTTTGGGTGCTTTTTGTCTATGCTATACAGATTTCACAGGGGAGACCCACGTTTCTCAAACTGGGGATCCTGACTCAAAAGAGTTGCAGAGGGATTGCATTATTTTAGGAGGGTCATGGTATTGCCACCCTTACTACTGTGCTGTCTTCAGAGCTGGGCAGCTGGAGAGCGGTGGCTGTTGGCTAGGCGCCCAGCTCAGAAGGCAGTGCCCCACCAGCAGCAGAGAAGAAGGGTGGCAATACCATACCATGCCACCCTTACGTCTGTGCTTCTGCCTTCAGAGCTGGGTGGCTGGAGAGTGGTGGCTGCTGACTGAGGGCCCAGCCCTGCAGGCAGCAGCGCAGAAGTGAGGGTGGCGATATCACACCGTGCCAACCTTCTGGGCTGCTGCCAGTAGTGGCTCTACCTTCAGAGCTGGACTCCTGGCCAGTAGCCACTGCTCTCCAGATGCCCACCTCTGAAGTAAGGGTAGCAGCACTGCAACCCTCCCCTAAAATAACCTTGTGAATCCCCCTCGCAACAACTCCTTCTTGGGCCAGGGCCCCTAGAATTACAACACCATGAAATTTCAGATTTAAATAGCTGAAATCATGAAAATTATTATTTTAAAAATCCTATGACTGTGAAATTGATCAAAAGGACTGTGAATTTGGTAGTGCCCTATTCATAGGGAATGAAGAGAACAGGGCATCATTCCATAGGCTGTATAGCATGAGGCATCCATGAGCCTCATCAGCTATAGACACAATCTAGCCTAATGTGTGGGAAGGCAGAATGATCTCTATTTTTCTTTTGCTTGGTTAACTCAAAGGCGAGTGCTTGCATTCAAACTCAGTTCTACAGGTGATGTTATTTATAGCACAGTAGGAAATCCAAGTAAGTTCTTGCAGAAATTGTAGCAGCTTAATGTTCCTTACCTGAGTGGCACCACTGACATGGAAGATCTTGTCTCTTACTTCTTGATATTTACTTCCATCAGCAGCAATATAATGTACCGCAGACTGCATTTTATGCCATCACACACACAAGGTCTAATTCTCCTCTTGTTTACACTAACTTCAACAGAATTACTCCTGATCCAGAAGAAAGCCTCTAAAAGTATTTCTCTTTCCTTCCATTTTGTTATATATGGAGTGTGGTTTGTAAAATTTAAAAAATGAAATTGACATGTATTTGTGTCTGTGGTCTCTGCTCTATGCCAAAATTCTGTGCTAGCCTACTCTGTGTCCCACCTCGTTGGCTTCAGTGGGATGGCACATGGTGTAGTTATGTGAAGAATTTTGGCTTATACTTATTTGCCATATGACTTATTTTTAAGCACATCAAGTTAAAAAGATGCCACAATCCATCTTGATTATTAACAGTTGCTGTTGTTCTCCTTGAGTCAAATTCTGCCCTCAAATAAGTGTGCACTGTGCCAACTGGTTTCAATGGGAGTTGTCTGAACATATCTGACAGTAAATCTGAGGTGAAACCTCACATCATGTAATGTGTCACTTCTACTGTATGCCTGTGGGGTGGGTGTGGGTGTGAGAGAAAGCAGAATGAATACTGGGGAAAATGTGACTATTTCTCTAGCTGACATTGACTTTTTATCCATTTCCTGCAAACACTTGCAACAGTGTTTGGTTGCAAAAATATACATTGCTGGTCTCATGAATAGGCATGCAAATACGTGTTTCTACAAAGGTTCATGCTGGAAAGGTCTGCACAGCAATTTTAAAATCTCTGGTTTCTTTCCTCTTGTTTATATAATGTAGTTGTGTGTTTTGGGAGCAGAAACAATGGAGTATGACTTAGCTAACCAGTCACACAGTGATTGTAACGAATAGTGTATAGGTGAAGGCACAGTTTAATTGCTTAGTTTGCAAAAATCCCATGGGCTGAAATATGATTGCACAAAATGTTTGTCAAATAATTGTGCATAATGGACACATTTAATTTGGAATAATGGACACTAGATCAAAGTTTATTAATGAATCAGTTGAGAACAGAAAAAAAAAAGGCAACGTTAATCAAGCAACTTATTCATTACAAATAGTTTCCCTGGCTCTAATATATATATAACAGAATTACAAAGTTATGTACAACACAACCTTGCCATGTGCAGTACATTGTGCACATTTTTTTCAATTATTTTTTGCAGATTTGCATTTTATTTTCACATGCTGCTGAGAAGGTCAGCATTAGACATCATGGCCTGGTTCTTGGCTGTGCTGAAGCTGCTATGCACTGGTTTGTTGGATCCATCCAGTGAAAGATTCTTGATGCTCAGGGAAATCCTTTGGTGTCACATGGCTGCTATTACAGTTCTGATGCCACATAGGCACCATGGCTGGAGATAAGGGCATGTGGTCAAGGCATCCCCAGCAATTCCTGAATGCTGCAATGGCCCTGGGTGGCTATTGGTAGCTGATATAAAGTAGAACGAGTTGCTCCACTTTATATGGGGGTCTGGCCAGTCCCAGGATCCAGGGGAGTAAATGTAGTGTACACCTAGATTGGCTGAGCTGTTTGTGTGCAGCTTGGAAACAGTCCAGACTCTGGCTCTGTGAGTACATGCTGGCTTTTCATAGATTCACAGATTATAAAGCCAGAAGGGACCACTGTCATCATCAAGTATAACACAGGCTGTCAGACTTCCATGAATTAATTCCTGTTTGAACTAAAGCAGATCTTTATTTTAAAATTCCAGTGGTGGAGAATCCACCATGAGCCTTGATAAATTGTTCCAATGGTTAATTACCATCACATAAAAATGTGTGCCTTATGTCTAGTTTGAATTTGTCTAGCTTCAGGTTCCAACCATTGGATCTTGAATATCTTTGTCTGCTAGCTTAAAGAATCATCCATTATCAAATTTCAGTGCCCCTTGTAGAAACTGATAGACTATTATCAAATCACTCCTTGTCTTCTCTTTGATAAACGAAGTAGATTGAGCTCCTTGAGAATATCACTATAAGGCAGGTTTTCCAAACCCTAATTCATTCTCATGGTTTTTCCTGAAACCTCTTCAATTCATCAACATCCTTCTTGAATGGAGGACATCAGTACTGGACATAATATTCCAGCAGTGGTTGCATCAGTGTCAAATAATCTCTCCACCCCTGCTTGATATTCCTCTGCTACTGGAAGGCTTTGGATTTTGGAGGACTCATATTCACACTATTTGCAGCTTGGAACTCTGCAAAGTACTAGGAGCCATATTCCGTAAGTGAACACATCGCAGAAATCCAAATGAATCAACAAGCATAAATATCTTTTCACACTCTTCCTGGATTGCATACAGTACTAACTGCATGTTTTACAGTGAAATTTACTGGTGTGTCTAAAGCAAAAACAATGAAAACAAACTTGTGCATGACTAATCTAAAAGTTTAGCTTCTCTTCTATTTTTCTCATGGGCTAGAAAGTAGCACAAATATTTTTACTTTCTTTAAAAGATGGTATTCAAGGGTAGCGATGGCCCATTAAAGAGGATATATTGTTACTATTTGTTCTGTCTGATGCTTACATTTTCTGCCTTTCCTCTGCAGAGTAGAGAAAATGGGCTATGCAGCCTTAACAATCACCTGTGGAATAGTTTGGGCTAATGTAACATTCTGACCCTCTGCTTTCTCAACGTTTCCTGAAGGAGTCTCTGTTTATCATTCAGCCTGCAATCCCTGTATTGGGTTACGGCAGGAATGTGGAAAGCTAAATGGTAAAATATGTCAGGCTGTGAAAAGGTCTTAGGCTTTGAAATTTTATGGACCACATTTGCTAATGCACATTCCATATTTCCAAGGAGTTCGGCTATCCCCTCATTTTATAAGAGTGTGGTATACATTGGTGTGTGTGTGTGTGTGTGTGTGTGTGTGTGTGTGTGTGTGTGTGTGAGAGAGAGAGAGAGAGAGAGAGAGAGAGAGAGAGAGAGAGAGAGAGAGAGAGAGAGAGAGAGAGAGAGAGAAATGCTACTGAGCATTTATAAACAAGACCATACCAATGGGGAATCAAGGCACAGGGAGGAAATCCCAACAATTGGATAAATTATAGTGATACCTACTAGTGTTGTTATAGTTAAGGGTCAGTTGCCACTTACAAACCATGATCTCTGATCCTGCAAAGATCAGGAATATAGCTCCTTCTCCACAATGGAGTCCTACTGAAGTCCCTTTGTAGTAATGGGGTCCATTTAAATAATAGTCAGTATGTAGATATTACAGGTTAGATCCTTAGCTGGGGTAAATCAGTGTAGTTTCATTGACTAGAGATTTGTATCATCAGAAAATATTGCTCAATTTGTATATAGAGAGAGCTATCCTGATTATGCATTTATTTAACATTAATGGCCATATTTCCAATGGCATGTCAACCTGGCCACCAAATTTGCATGCACAATTTTGTGTGCATAGTAATTTGAGTGCACAAATGGATTCGAAGCACACATGGTTAGGTATTCTTGCATCTGCAATGCATATTTAAGGTGTTATGTAAATAAAAACAATGAGAAATTCCATTTGCACATGCAAATGATTTTACGTACTTATTCAGAGGCCATTAAAAATGGCCCCAAATCCTTCGGGAGATATTCAGTTTGTAACGGATTGTGCAGCGGAAGATTTTTGTGTAGATTTTATTTTGATTTTCCATATTTGGATGTCTAATCTAGATGCCCTGATAAGACATTGTAAATACAGGTCAATGCAATATAGTAAAAAGCTTAGGAAAAGGGTGGAAGATCCCAACAAAAGGAACCACAAAAAACATAACAAATAACATCCTAAAAATAGCCCCGGCGTGCCCCCGTCCACCAAAAACATCAGCCCTCCTGAACCATCCATCCATCCAGTCAGCCAAAACAAAACAAAACCAAAAAAACCCAAACCCACCAACAACAGTGCTTTGTGGTGTGCATTGAAGGTCAACACATTTGGGTTATTGCAATTCATGAGCATGTCGAAGGTGGTGATGAGTTATTTCCGAAATTGAGGGGAGAAAGCCCTGTCAGTAATTCCATCTCTCATAAACTCAGGGAGTTCCATTGCCTCCATTAATTGCAGCTTTGGGCCATTTGACACAAGGAGAAAAGCAGTCTCTCAATTAGGGAAGTTCCAAACCATCTGGGTCTTTATAGAGCAAAATCAGCATTTTAGACTCCATCTGGAAGCAAATAGGCAGCTAACCCAGATTAGATTTGAGTGCAAAACTTTTCCTGTACTTTGAATATTTTTGGAAGTTTGACATTTTATTCCTATCTTGAATTGAGACAAAAAATCAATCTAAAAATATTTCCAAATTGACAAAACGATTCTTTTTTGGTTTGGGTCAGTTGAAACATTTTATTTCAATAATTTCAAAATGATTATGACCTTTCTTCTTTAGCCTTTTTTCCAGTCCAATTAGTTTAAATTTCAAAAAGAAAAGAAATTTTGAGCCTGGAAAATCAGAATTTGTCAGTTTCAAAAAGTCAAAACATAATGTTTTGACAATTTCAAATTTTTTTCTCTTGATATTTTGTCATGTTGGGAAATTTGTCAAACCTGAGCCTGTTTCACAAGCAGTTTTGGTTTCAACTAATCAGCATGTTTTGATGAAAAATAATTTGTCAACGGATTCCTGAGCAGCTCTAATCCAGAGGCTGAAGGACAGGTGTTGTGTTTCCAGTGCTCCTCTTATAAGCGGTCCACTGCTGTAGATATATAGGAATATAGAAAAATGGTTTCCTCCACTTCAGGGTGTGTTGGATAAAATTCTATGACTTTTATTATGCAGATCAGACTATATGAGCATAATGGTCCCTTCTGGCCTTAAAAATCTATGTATATATCTCAAATCCTCTGCGTGTTCCTTTGTTCAAACAATTTATTTCAAACAATAATAAATTATAAAATACAAATCAAACAGTTTAAAAATAATATGATGGAAGGATATTTAGCTCCAAGGCTAGTACTCCCCCACTGTCTTGTGATATGGTGTAAATTCTGGTCCCACTGAAGCCAGTGACAAAACTCCCATTGACATTAATGGAGCCGGGTATTCAATCATGATGCCTATGTATTGTATATGATGGGCATGTCACTATAATGTCTAGGCAGAAGTGTGCGGATTATTGGGGTGTATTAAGGGGTAATGGGAACTAGCTTCCTTTGCTTTAATTTTCTTGGCTTTGTTGGACTTAAGTCTGGCTCTTAGTGTTATTTAAACATATTTTTTGCTTAATGTGTGAAGCAAGCACATTGTCAAAATGATATATTTCTGAATAATTTTGTCATCAGGCAATTAAAATATCTACTACAAACATCTCTAAGACATTATGGGTGGGAGAGCTGCCAGTTTCACAGGTCACATTGCATTCAGAATTACAATGAATGTACAGTACTCAGACCAGGCTGGAAATAAAAATAATTTCCCAACTCTTAAAATCCTTTTTAGCTTTCTCAGTGCTCTAATGTCAGATTATGATTATTTTAGAGGCAGAACCATTAAGTAGCAGTGATTGGTCAGTACTGACAAATTTGAATACCAAGCCTGTGTTTAATATTTCAGTCGCACATAAGACATCCTTTAAAAATGCTAACCAGAGTTCTTTATAAAAAATTATTAATGCTTGTTATGATTTTGGGGAGTGTTTTCTAGTTAGTTATCGCTTCCAACTCCTATGTTGTTGTTTTTCTGTGACTTTGATCAATTCATGTAGACCAAGATGTTAAAAACTGGGTACTTAACGTTTGGCTCTTAAATCCAAATTTAAGCACCTAAATGTGTGCCTTGATTTTCAAAAGTGCACAATCAGCAGCTCTAATTGGCTTGAACAAGTTGGTTTCATCTTATAAGTCATTAGAAAACACACTCCCAGAAATCCCAATCAGTGTTTTCTGTGGGGGCTGCTAGGTAGTCAGTGCTTTTGAAAATTAAAAGTATCTCATTTAGATGTTCAAATGTGGGTTTCAGAACCGAACTTTAGGCATCTATTTTTTTGCTTTGTGCCTCAGTTTATCCATTTGTAAAATGGGGATATTTCTGTGCCATGCAGAATATTGTAAGACTCACTAATACTTTTATGGTAGAGGAGGAAGGGTGGTAGCCTGGAACTGGTGAGACCCAGGTTCACTTCCCTATGTGTGTGACCTTTGGCAAATCACTTTGTTTCTATGTGCACTAGCTCATCATCCATAAAATCGGGGCTAATAGCTAGGGTCCTACCAAATTCATGGTCCATTTTGGTGAATTTCATGGTCATAGGATTTTAAAAACCATATATTTCATGATTTCAGATATTTAAATCTGAAATTTCACAGTGTTGTACCTGTAGGGGTCCTGATCCAAAGGTGGGTTGTGTGGTAGTGGTGGCGGGGTCACAAAGTTGTTGTGGGGAGGTTGTGGTATGGCCATCCTTACTTTTGCCCTGCTGCTGGTGGTGGCACTGCCTTGAGACCTGGGAGGCCAGGGAGCAACGGCTGCTGGCTGAGAGTCCAGCTCTGAAAGCAGCGCTGCCGCCAGCAGCAGTGCAGAAGTAAGGATGGCATGGTATGGTACAGCCACCATTACTTCTGTGCTGCCGCCTTCAGAGCTGGGTCCTCAGCCAGCAGCTATCACTCTCCGGACACCCAGCTCTGAAGGCAGTGTAGAAGTAAGAGTGGCAATACTGCAACCACTGCCCCACAATAACATTGTGACCCCCTTTTCGATTGGGACCCTCAGTTTAAAAAACCCTGGTCCCTCCCCCCCATGAAATCTGTATAGTATAGAGTAAAAGTACACAAAAGAAGATTTCACAGTACATGATGCATTTTTCATGGCCATGAATTTGGTAGGGTCCTAATAATAGCACTTCCCTTCCTCACAGGGAATTTGTTGATTAAAGAGTGTAAAGCATTCAGATGCTACAGTAATAAGAACCACAGAAGTACTTCAGATGGATAGAGAGGGGTTTGTCAGAAGTGCCTAAGAAACTGAGGAGCACAGGTCTCATTGACTGACTGACTGACTGCTCCTAAATCACATGGGTGCTTCTGAGAAGTCTGCCTTTAATGCACATTAAGATTGTAAGAAGAAAGGCATAATATAAATTCTGTAATTAGCCTTACTGGCTCAGCAGGAGAATTCTTCACCAGAGCACACTAAATGAGAGCTTTGGATAAATTACAAACCACTTTGGCAGCGTGAAAGGTTCCTGAAAGTGGGTGTAAACGTAGAGCCACTCCAATTGCACTGCCAGAACAGTGTAAAGGGGCCTTAGTGTCAATGAGAATCAAGCCCAGAGTGATTATGTGCTTGCACTGCAGGCATCACTAAACATTTAATTATGAGATGCAATTCTTTGTAAATTCGCATTTGAAGTCATTCTGTAGGCAACCACATTAAGAGAAAAAAAGCAGTGAGCGCTTCCTTCTGACATTGAGTAACATGGCAAATATGACTGAACAAATAAGCATGGGATTTCATTGCAGGCACTGAAGGAATAATAGATGGGAATTAGCAAAGGAAAAGAGGGAATGAATGAAAAGATCTAATGCTTGTTTTTCTCTTTGAAAGATGATCTCTTTAGCTGAGATTTAGAGTTACGACACAGCTAATAGCTGATACAAATGGTTGTAGATAGGATGGATAGATAGCCTAAAGATTGATGGCTTACTGTTGTTGTTCTAACTCTTTAATCCAGGCTCCTGCTGGAATGCAAAGTTCCCAGCTCAAGACCAATTGTATGAGGACATCAAGAAGAAAAAAGATAGCCATGTCATTTGTCTGCTTCTCAAACTTCCCAAGATGTGAAACTGTTTTTGCTTGCAATTACATGCCTATTTATGCCAGGACTTTTTCACTACAATGCTTTGCTTGCAATTAAAGGTACTGAACTTTTCTATAGCAGTATATGTTTCTTGCTACCTTGACCTTTGTAAAGCATTATGGGTATGCTGTCCACTCTTATGGATCTTAGAGAGCTGAGATGTTATAGGAATAACAAAAAAGGTGTCCAAAAAAATCTGAGTCTATGGAGGGTAGACTGCATGATAATATCAATACCATAAATCAAGACACGTTTACAACTTTTTGCAGAAATACAAGAGTATAAAAACTGACACAACCGAGGGGAGTGATGAGAACAGTAAGAAGCAGAGGTGGGCTTGAACCAAACCCTGGATCTGAACTTTGGAGATATTTGAATCTGAGTCCATATCTGAATGGTGCAATTTGGTTCTATCTCTAATAATAAGTATTCATTGGTGTAAGGAACTAAGTGCGAGCTTTGTGAGAAATCTAAACTTTCAAATGCAGTACCAGGAGCAATGAGAACTACTTGGATAGTGCCCCACAAGGCTGCTCTTGTGGGCCTCTGGCTTTAAGAAATGGCAAATGTGGTGGGTTCTTTTCAACAACACTTGCTGAGCTTTATTCATTTTCTGTTACATGAATGCCAATAGAGAGGGACATTAGTGATGGGGGAGGAGAGAGAGAGAGGTTTCTATCTTTATCTTCAGACATCATATTTTAAAGACCAAATTTAAAGCTGAACTGGTGGGGGTATTTTTTGGTGGTTTTTGTCATGTTTTCAAAATTAGATGCATGCAGTTGCATGCATGAACTTGTCTACTCTACCAAACCTTTATTACACCAGAATTCAAGGTGGAAATTTTCATGTGGCTGTCTTGAAAGCTCTTAGTCCATTTGGCAGTCATACAAAGGAGAGTGAACAATACCACGTCTTAGGTGACCAGTCATACATCAGATTCCAAACAGTGTGGTGACAGTGTTGGCATGAAATTCACAAACTGTAGTATGTTTACATAAAACATTCAGTGAATTACTTATAATAAATTAATAAAAATTGATGTCTGATGTCACAACAAGAAAATTATTTGAAATTTCTATAAATAACCCAGTCAATTCTAGATACACTTAGATCTGGTTCAAATTTTGATTTTTTTGAATGAACTTTTTCATCAAAATTTCAAATTTTGATGAAAAGTAGGATAATATTTTGCTGATTTTTTTGATTCTCCCACCATTTTTTGACAATCTCTAGTCACAATTCTGTATAAACTGAGCACTTTATTTTCAAAGATGAAATAAAAGATGTTTTAAATATTTCTTTTTTCTCTTAGTTTATGCTCAATATGGTAATAATTTCCAATTGACCAACAGCCCATTCTTATTTCAAAATGAATAAAATCTCTCCTACTCAGAATTTCTCTTTTATTCTAAAGGAAAGAAATAAAAAAAAAATCTCAAAACTGAGGTAGCAAAATGACTATTTTAAAATACATTTGTTTGGCATGGTTTTTGGAGTTCAGATAGCACAATCAGAAATCCATGCAGGACTCACAGGCAAAGAGCAGCATCCCACAAGAGTCAGTGCAACATTTCTTTCTAATTCCCAGGTAGAATGATCTCAAAAGATCACCTAAGAAAAGCAGCCAGTGTTTCTTTTTTTTTTTTTTTCTCCTAATGGGCAGATCCTAAGTTACATGTGTGGTCTGGTGTAGAGAATCTTCTGATTGCACCTGCATGGAGTGTGTACATGCCCTCCTCCTGGAAGGAAAGCAATTGATTTGAAGACACACTCTACTCTCCCCCCCCCCCGCCTTTTCCTCGATCCTTAATTCATAAGGTTTAGCTCTGAGACAAGACATCCTGTGTGATTTCAGCAAGCCCATATGGCTCTTGAATGCTTTTCCCAAGGTGAGGATTAGAGAACATCAAATGCTGTTTGAAGGAGAGAGGAAATCTCATGTAATGCTTTTGTTCTGCTAACATCTATGTAAAGAGCTGCCTGGGAGTTTTGGAATGGAATCTGTCATCACTATAATTCTGTTCTGGAAAATCATGATGGAGACAGCAAAGAGTGATATCATTTAAGTCTGACACTAGAATTTCCCCCAGCAAACTCATCCCCTAACCAGTCTTCCCCTCTTCCTTGATATTCAAGTGCCCAATTGGTAAGATTATTGGCATTTTGTTTTTTCCACAGCTGTGTTAAAATTTGAAACACAGATATGCGAGAAATAAGCTAATACAGAGGATGGTCTGTTCAATGCTCTCCACAGACTTAAGAGGAATTTTTGTGCACTTTTGGCATCATGTGCAGGAAATTCCTCCTTGGTCTGTACAATACAATAAACAAGCCTCTTGTGTATTAACTTAAGCTTTTAGCACTTCCATCTCAGTCTATGATGAGCAGTAAAACTGTAAAGAAAAGGCATTTGCTTTGTAAGCGTTATGATCTATTCTTGTTCTTATATGTACATACAGTATTTGCTTGACACCTGTTCCCACTCAGGACCCTCATGCTGCTATGCCAGTATACCCAAAAGCCATTGATTCTCTGTGTACAAGCAGATAAGTGCATCTATCCAACATAATTATTCAACTTCTTCCCCTTTAATGGCCTGTAAATTGATTGATCACATAGTTAAAGCACCGTGATCGAGATAACTGAGCGGGAGACTGGGAGCCAGGCACTTCTAAATTCTAATCCAGGGTTGGACGTGGACTTACTGGGTGGCCTTAAGTAAGTTACTTATTGTATGTCTGTTCACCTATCTGTAAAATGGGGGTGGTTCTCCACAGCGTCGTTGTGAGGATTTATTAACATTTGTACAGTACTCTTATAGTACTTGGCCATTTTCAAACTGTTCTGCAGGCTGTAACTTATTATGTCTCACAACACCCCTGTAAGACAGATATGTATTTTGCTAAGCAGGAATGTATTTGGGGTCTTCTATAATGTGTAGACCCTAATGTTCAGAGGTGGTGATCACCCCGAACCCCACATCACTTTAATTAACGTTGTGGATACTCAGCACCTCTGAAATCAAGGCCAAAGAGGCTACTATAAAGACAAGAATACAGTTTCTTCACATAACAAGAATACTTTGCACTCTTTAGCATCTTCCATATGAGGATCCCAAATGAGATGTTACCACAAATTAACAAGTTTAGACTCCCCTCAGCCCTGGGAGGTTGGTAGGTATAATTTTTATCCCAGTTTTACAGAATGGGAAGTTGAGTCACAGAGGGGTTAAAGTGTATTGACTCAGTGAGTGTCAGAGCCCATAATGTGGGAAGTCCAACCTAGTGGCTGGGGCCCAGAGTAGAGGCAGGGTCAGGCATCATACAAAGGCTCACAACCAGAGTGAGAAGTCACACCAAAGCCATAACCAGGAGTAACGCCAAGGGTCAAGCTGGAGTCAGTAACTGGAGTTAGGGCAAGGAAGCAGCAACAAGGCATGGTAACAGGAACAAGGAATGGGAGCCGGGAAAGAAGACAGGAACTTGCTCTCAGGAGCCTCATCATCAGCAGGCCTACAAACCAGTTGGTCAGATAAAGAGGCGTGGCAGGAACAGGGAGCTTGATGCTAAGAGATGTCCAATCAGCAGTCTGCTGCTAGTCTGCTAAATCAAGGGCTGCAGCCCCTGTTTGCGTGGTATCAGCTGCAGTTTTCCTAGCTGTCCTTGCAATGTAATCCTATGGGCTCAGGTTAAAGACTCATGGTGCCTCTTATTTCTCCCATCTTCATAAAAAAATGATGTATGTATATCTTCATTTAGTGTTGTGCCTTCTAATGTGTCTGATTTCTTCCCTCTTCAGGTTTAAACTGAGAGCAGTGTTAACTGTATCTTGTTACTTTCCTCAGTGGCTTCCATAGCAAAGGCACAGAGGTACAGGGGCAGCTACTAAAAGAGGGTGGTTAGTAGTGAAGCATGCCTTGGAGAATATGGCATTTCATTACTGTATCACAACAGTAACATGCAGAATGCTGTGAAAGAACTGAATGCTGATGGCGCAATGGTCACCATTGCATAGTCTGTATTTCCCACAAATAATATGATACAGTTAGCATAATTATTTCTGATTCTAAAAACATGGAGAAACTGTGCAATCTCAGCCTCTATTGTGATGACTCTTCATCTGTAAAATGGGAGTAACAATACTCACCTGTGTGTTCAGTGGATGAAAAGAGCTGTATCAGTGTTTCACTGTGAGCCAGACTCAGTCCTCTTGAGATCAATAGCAAAACATCCTTTCACTTTGACAGAATCAAGATTTTCCCTATAAGCAGAGTTTCTGTTCCCTATAGTTGGAATGAAAATCCAACAAAGCAATTTGGGACTTCACTGTGAACAGGGGTTCTCCATTAGCAGGATCCACTGGATTTTTTTAAATGCACGGTGAGGTAAGCAACAATTATCAAGGCTCACTATTGCGAGTATTAGATAAGAATTAAAATATTGGGCTTTTATAGCCCTTGAATAACCCTGAAGGACAGTTATGGTGCCACTAATTATTTCCTGAAAATGTCTGTGAGTGACCGATATTTTTCATAAATAGTATTACATCCCCCTTCCACACTTATATTTTCCTGCTTTGGTTTTGACGTTCCCAGAGCAATGCTGCACTAGGAGGGCAAAACTGCCAACTGGGAATTTTCAACAGAAAAACTATTAAAGGGTGATAAATCATTGGCGGCCCAGCATGTGATTAAAAGCTGCGGCCACCAGCAGTGACCCATGGGGATGCAGGTATCAGTGACAGTGAGCAGAAGGAGGTGTTTGGCATTCCTGTTCAGAGGCCTAACTAGGGCACAGAGGTTTGTTTATGTTTCTGTTCCACTGACTCCTGTGAAATGCCCTCTGTCTGAACAAGGAACACACATTGAGTCAGGGAAAGTATCTCTGGTATTTCTTGAAACTTCAGGACACCGATACTTCCAAGATAATTTGTGAGGAGAATTACGTGGGTTTAAAGAGCAGGCAGCACATGTTTGGTCAGTTTGGGACTCTAGGCTTCATTCAACAGCATTACATAACTTGAAGAGTGTTTAGCACAAATGGATAGAAACATGCAGATCAACCCCAAAATATCCCAAATATTCACCACATAGGTACTGTTAATTCTGGTTGGGCTGAATATGGAGATTCTTTCTGGGATTCTGCTCAGTTCTTGGTATTAATGAGAGTTTGCCTGAGCAAGTACTGAGGAAAATCTGAGTAAGGCCTCTAGGAGTTGGTTCACTATAATTTATTATGGAGTGAGTCCCCACGGCATGCTTGGTGGCTGTATAGAACACCGAGGAAGATACAGTTTCTATGGTTATAATTTTATTTATTAGTTATTTGTACAGCCAAAACAATGTATTTGTAATTGTCTGTCAATTGCATGAAATCTGGTCCCTGGGGCAAGGTCTTGCAAGCTAAACAGACAACATAAAAAAGGGGATAGGGATAGAAGGCAATAAGAATCAGGGTGAGTAAGAGATTTAATCTTATCTAGGTACTTAAGTGGTCCTCATTGCTGTACTATCTGAAAGCCTATGCTTGGTGGGAGATGTGTTTTGTAAGAAGGGATGGACTTGGAGATAGGGAATGTCCAGAGGATGTGGAGGACCAGAGGAATGTATTTCAGTGGTAAGGCCATGATAACATTTCTTATTGTATGTCAGATTGTTTTATGAAACTCTATTACAGTATAGACATACCCTCCTTTCTCTTGAGCACTTACTCCCGGGATGAATAATGCTCCTTCTCTTGCTCCAGAATAACACTGGAATTGCTGTAGTGGATCAGACCTGAGGTCCATGTGATCCAGCATCCTGTCTCCGACAGTGGCCAGCACAAGATGCTGCAAAGAAACATGCAAGAAGCCTCACACGGGAATGTGGAGTAATCTACCCCCTATCACTAATTGTTAGAGATTGGCTTATGCCCTGATTCATGGGGATTTATCTTCTTTCCAATACTCTTTTTTTATTAGTATGAACTATTATAACTGGATATTTTCATTCACCATATATATCTGAAGTACTGGAAGGATAATGCATCCTGCTTTACTGAACACAGTTTTCACAAGCAATAGGCATATCCTCCAGAAAGTGTCACTATGCAAAGCTGTCAGGGTGACTGTTATAATTCATGTGGCTGAAGGGTATAAACAGGTGAGAGATGGACACACCTTGAAAAGATAAGACATAAAATGAGGACGTTGAGAAGAATTTGGTGTAAAAGGCTGATGCAAACCCTTATCTAACTTGCAAACATTATGGATACCAGATGTGCTTTTTCACGTTTGGATTTCCTATTACTTGCTGCTTCCAGTTGAGGCAAGGGGGTTGGAGAGGAGGTTTCCATGATAATATTTACCTGATCTGGCTTTGTACTCTGCTGCTGCATTAGTTTCCCCTTCTTGGGATTCTTAAAAACTGCACCCAGCTGCTCGCAAGTCAAATAACACCCCTTTCTTGGGGTTCAGTATATTAAAACATCACAGTTCAAAAGTCATCTTAAAATAAAATAAGTCTCTTCTCCTACTTTATAGTTTCTTCACTCTTTGCTGGGCTCTGCAGTTCTTTCTAAAACCCAGGTCCTGCTGCCTGGAGTTTCCTCAAGCCTCTTCCCTCTTAAGACTGTTGCTCCTGTCCCTTACTGCAGGTAGGTACAGCCAGATTCTCTGGCGGGTATGGAGAGCTTCTGCTCCTGCCCCTGCCCATCACTGAAGTTTGCTCCAGTTAGACCTTTATATCTGGGTGGTGTGGAGAGACCTCCTTGCCCAGTCCTTTCTCTGATCCTGGGCCCTTCTGGATTGCCTGCAGGAGCCTCCCTGCAGGTCTGTGTCTTTCCCAGTTATCCATGCATAAGTGCATCACACTCCAGGTCTCAGCTCTCATATCCCTCTGACAGAGGAGATCTGCAGGCCCTATTCCATACTCTGCGCTTCTCTGGAGAGACCTCCCCTAGGTTCTTCCTAGCCCAAGATCTTCCACAGAAGCCTCCCTTCTCTGAGGGACCAAGGTCCCTGTAATAAGAAGCCCTGCCACCAGACTACCATCATGTAATGCCTGATTCAACCACCATCCTAAGCCTAAACCCATCATCTGGGACCACTTGACAAATCATACCCGCTGTGCCCAAATCCCTTAAAGGGCTAGCTCATCATGTAGCACTCACAAACATTAAAGCCTTGTTCAGCATTTCCCTGCAGCCTTTTTGTGCCAACTAAGCTCATGCAAAGGAGCTATAGGTCAGGCATAAGCCTTGTTTCCCCATGGGAATGCATCTGGCACAGGGTTGGCAGAGCAGTTTCTCCATTTTTTTGCTGGCTGTTCATCAGCTCCCATTGCTACAGGTCCCTGGCTGTCTTTTAATTGGGGAAGCGCAAGTTGCCTTTCTCTCACTGTGATGATGCAGGGATGAACCTGCCCCAATGGGCTCTGCTGCACAACACCTCTGTAAGGTAGGAAATTTGTTATCCACATTTGTAAAAATGGGAAATTCTGTCACAAACAAATCAGATGACTTGATTTGACACAGGAAGATTATTGTAGAGCCATGGAGACTGTCATAAACAGATAAGAAAAGTTAATAGCACAGAAGTACTTTATATCTCTTTGACTGTAAAGGGTTAACAAGTTCAGTAAGCCTGGCTGTCACCTGACCAGAGGACCAATCAGAGGACAGGATACTTTCAAATCTTGAGGGAGGGAAGTTTTTGTGCTGTGCTGTTAGTTTTGGTTGTTGTTCACTCTGGGGACTCAGAGGGATCATGCGTGCAACCAGGTTTCTCTCCAGTCTCTCCAATACAGGCTCTTATAAGTTCAGACTAGTGAGTACTAGGTAGATAAAGCGAGTTAGGCTTATATTTGTTTTCTTTATTGCAAATGTGTATTTGGTTGGAAGAAGTTCAAATGTGTATTTTGCTGAAAGGAGTTTAAATTGGTATTTTGCTGAAAAGATTTTAATTTGTACTTGTATACTTAGGCTGGGAGGGTGTTCCCAGTGTCTATAGCTGAAAGACCCTGTACCTCTTCCATTTTTTTAAAATTTACAAAGATAATTTTTACTGTTTTTTCTTTCTTTAATTAAAAGCTTTTCTTGTTTAAGAACCTAATTGTTTTTTTATTCTGGTGAGACCCCAGGGGACTGGGTCTGGATTCACCAGGGAATTGGTGGGGAGAAAGGAGGGAAGAGGGAGAGAGAGGCTAATTTCTCTCTGTGTCAGGATTACTTTCTCTCAGGAAGAGTCTGGGAGGGGGGAAGAGAAGGAGGGAGGAAGGTACATTTTCCTCTCTGTTTAAGATTCAGGGAGTTTGAATCACAGTGATCTTCTAGGGTAACCCAGGGAGGGGAAGCCTGGGAGAGGCAACGGTGAGGGAAAGGGTTTACTTTCCTTGTGTTAAGATCCAGAGGGTCTGGGTCTTGGGGGTTCCTGGGCAAGGTTTTGGGGGGACCAGAGTGTACCAGGCACTGGAATTCCTGGTTGGTGGCAGCGCTACAGGTTCTAAGCTGGTAATTGAGCTTAGAGGAATTCATGCTGGTACCCCATCTTTGGACGCTAAAGTTCAGAGTGGGGAATTATACCATGACATAGACACATCTCCTGAGTCCCATCTAGTGTCCAAATCATGTGGTACATGTGCAATATTTATATAGCATGTATATTATTTACAGACTTCATCAAGAGCTTATGACTATAAGTGGGCAAATAATTCTTAGCAAATAGTTAATTCAATTAATTTATCTTTTTTTAGGGTTTTGACTTGTCTTCCAACAACTTGGGATTTTTCTCAACTGTATTCACTATTCAGAAGTATTTGTTAAATATCTGAAGAGTTCTTGATTTATAGTTATATATCCCAAAGTAGGGGACATTCCTCCTGGGGGAGGGTGGGTAAGAAGGATTATATGGGGGAGTCACAGGCGGACTTCTCAACTGTTTTCCAGCCTCCCAGCTTTCATTTAAAAAAATTGTCTCTAGATATTATGGTTGAAGAGAAAAATTTTGTAACATGGAGTGGACCCAACGTAGAAATGTCTGCCCGAGTTTGCAAAGAGCCTGAAACAATAACTTTGAGTTAAAATTACCTGAATTATTTCAAGTGGTATTAATTCATATACCAGTGATGATGGCTGAATGTCAATATTATCTATTTAACTGCTCATCAAAGAATGTCAGAAAGGAGAAGTATCATATTATGAAGATCTACACCTACATTTCCTGATGGGGTGTGAAGGACAAGTGGTGGGCTGTGAATGAAGGATGTATACATTAGGGGGGTAGGCCTTTAACCAGTCCTGGAAAGTGTAACGAGGTGTACCTACCTTGCACTAACCCCAAAAGGGTTAGCTGTGCTTTGCAGGCTGAGGAAGCCCCACCCCTCTGACTCTTCTGTGCATGCTCAGCCTGGAGACAGAGTATAAAAGGAAGCAGCCCAACTCAGTCTGGGCAGGCTGCCGAAAAGGAGGATGCAGACTGCAGATTCTCTCTAGGGAGTCAGCTTAGACTGCAGACTCTTTGAGGCAGGGACAGTGTCTGCCTCTATGTCTGATGCTGTGCAAATCAATAACAATCCTGACTGAGGCCTCTAAGACCTAGCAATACTATTGCTACTAATATGTAATAATATCTGGCATTATTTTTAATAAGAATTGGACATTTTTGTTTTCCTTTTAGTTTTATGTGGTTGGAAGGGATTTTTGTGTACGTGTGTATTGTAGGTCCTGGTATGGTTAGTTACATATCCATTATGTGCTCCCTGTGTACTTAGTGTTTCCTTTTGGCACTGGTTTTCATTTACCTGCTCTTGCGGCCTGTGATTTTGCTTGAAGAGCTGTTATGTTTTTTTAATCATGAGATTCATGAGTCAGACTCTCCAAAATCAGGAGCTTACCTTAAAAATGAAAAATAATACATTTGGGGTTCTTTTCATTTCCCTTCTGGTTTTTGACCCTTTAGGCTTCATCTTTTCAAGTTTTTCTCTTCAAATATGAGAACTAGGACTATTCCTTCTGGGTGTTTCAAATAAAAAAGGGAAGTTTGGATTCTTAATTAAGCACTTGACTTCAGGAGCTGGACATTTAAGGAAAAATAACTAATGTCAATGAGACATGTTAAAATCATGTGGGTGGCTCTTCAGCCTATGCAAAGACCCTGTGAGGTCAGCGGGATTCTGCACGCACAAAGCAGTCAATTCCCATGGCTCAGAGTGACAGGCGAGAGGCTAATTCTGTAATCCTTACTCCAGTGAGTAGTGCTTGCTCACTTGAATAGTCCCGTTGATTTTTTAAAAGGACTACTCAGGTGAGTAAGAACTGCTCACATGAGCACAGGTTTGTTGGATTGCAACTATGTTAAGAAAATGATTGTTTGAACGTTATTGCAGTGCTTTGCATTTGATGCACATTACAGCCCAGGATGCTGCTGGGAAATATAGGGATATCGCTCTGTAGTTAGCTGGATATATGTGGCCCCCTCAAAGTGTCTTTTTTACCTTGTCTGTTTAAGGTACAGCCATGCAGTTTGTCGTAGAGTAAGGCATCCTTTTGGTTTTCTGCACTGCTTCTAGAAAGGCAAGACATCCCACTGTGTGCCAATTGTGAAAGCCACCTTATTGCAGAGACAAAAGGTTAAAGCAGTAGCTTGGAAGTGCATTGGGGTCACTGTGTGGGCAGGAGAGACCTTTTAAAATTACATTTAATTTGACTTGCAATCAAACAGAAGTAGAAGGCAAAACAGGAAATGGTATCTTTAGGCATGACATGAAATAGTATTGCTGTCATCTTGAATAAGAAAATCTGACATTTTTTAAAGTGACTGCATATTTAAATAGCCTGTAGGGTCAAACTCTGCTTCCTACAGCCCTTTGATAACTGTGCTGATAACAGCACATGCACTATAAATATCCTAAATCCATAACCCCGTATCGCTGCTGAAGGCAGGCGTGTTCACATATCACAGCAGATGGGAAGAAAGCAAATAATATTTGTCTTGCCTTTCAAATTGATTTCCTGTTTTTAGTGAGGCAGAGTGTGTCCATATGTTAATCGGATTGCTAAGAAAGATAGCAGAGTTCAGGTCAACAGCCCTCCACTTGACATGTTGTTAAAAACAACCAAAACCCCTAGGTGGCCATAAAGTATCTATGGTAGAAGCAGTTTTACAAATGGTAGCAATAATGCAAGGGCTGAGGGTCCTTAGCTCTTAATGGCCACCATCCTGAAAGGAGCTCAGCGCCCCTAGATCCCACTGAACCACTAAGAACATTGTTCCAGGGACACTCAGCACCTTGCAGGATTGGGCTTGACATGTCCTGTTCAGCTGCAGCTATTTCCAAGTGATAGCTCCTTTAATCAGTCTTTTTTTCCCTGGGAAATACTTGCTATGATAAAGCATTCAGGTATCACGATGCTGGACCCAGTATAGGAACCTGAATAGAAGAGAATAGCCCCAAATGAAGTTAAGAGTTGTATGTTGTTCTTTCCAGGCAGAAGATCTTACTTAATTTTAACTGCAGGAATACTCTGAAGACTACTCATCCTTCAGAATGTGTGCATGCAACACCTACTGATGTTCAGAGGCAATACACAAGTGAGAACATTGTATACATGCCCCTTGCTTTAGTTACTGTAATGCAAAGGGTATTTAGAGTAGAACTGGGCAAAATTTTTCAAACAAAACTTTTTTTTGGGGTGAAAAAAGCAGATTCAATGACATTTTGCCAATTTGTGCTGATTTTGCTGAATTTGTTTGTCAACCCCCCAGCCCACCCCACAAAAAACCAAATAAAATAACCTCAGTAACTGTTCAAATATTCTAATAAATTGGAAATGTTTTGTTTTGACATTTTCAAAAAGAAATGTTTTGATTATTTCCTTCAAATTTTTTTTAACAAGCATGAAAAAGGATCAAAATAAAAAAGAATTATTTTGTTTCAAGTCGAACAAATGTTCTGTTTCAAGTTTAAATGATTTTTTTTCAATTTGCTGAATTTTTTTTAATTTGTTTTTGGTTTGACCCAAAGCAATTTATTTTTCAATTTTTCAGAATGCCCAACATTTTTGGACCTCCTGCCTGACATGAAAACCTCTCCTGCTTTTCCTAACATTAATGTAGAACTTGATAGATTGCTTAATTATCAAAGAAACTCGTATTTACATTTCTCCATGGAAAGAGAAATGTTGCTTTAAAGGAAACTGCCAATGACTGGAGGCTTTTGGCTTCTTTACAGGACAGAGTCAGATCCTAAAATAATCTATGGCTTGAATGGAGACTGAGAGATCCATTTTTCTTAGCTTATTGTGTGGCAGTTTATTCTAGCTGCACTTCAAAGGTGAATTGCAAAAGTCCAGAGAGTGGAAACTGAGCAATTGAGGGGGCAAAACATTTTTAGTCCGGCTGTTATAAACTCAATGGTTTATTTTTATTTAAAGGTTCTCAGCACTCCTCTCCATCAACTCAAAGGTGAGAGTGCACAGTAAGAGAGAAAGATGCCCTGAGAGAAAGATGTCCAAAACCGAGGAAGACCAGAGCTGACATTCCTAATGTTTCTAAAGTAAAACACTCTTTTCATTTAAAATAAATAAAAACAACTGTTTGAAAGGAAGGATGAATTTATGGTTACGGCTTTGAACTGGAATCAAAGAGATCTCAGTTCTAATCCTGCGGCTGACACAGACTTTCCTGTGTGACCTTGGACAAGACTCTTATTGTGTCTCCATTTCCCATGGGTAAAATGCAACAATAATACTTCCTTGCCACACAGGAGCATCGTGAGGATAAACTCCTTAATGTTAGGCACTCTGAGCCGCATTTTCAAAGGTCTTCAGGCATCTAAAAATGTAGTTAGTCATTAAGTGGGAATTTTAAAAACGATGTTGGTTTAGGTATCTAACACCCATTGATTTCATTGGAAGATAGGCATCTAACCTCCTCAGGCATCTGTGGCCACGTGTTCATGTATCTTTAGGTGCCAAAATACCTTTGAAAATCTGGCCCTCAAATACTGTAGTGATGGGCAGCATAGAAAAACCCTATGAATAAAAAATACTTCATAACAAAAAAAATGGGTTCAAGCAATCAGATTAAACTCCTTAAAAATCCTTTGTGGGTGACTTTTGTTGTTTTATTTATTATTTGAAGCAACTGAGAAAACCACTTTAATCACAAAATGATTCTTCCTACCTACAGCCTAAATAGTTTACAATCCAAATAAAGGTCCTTTAAAGGGCAAATGCTAGGCATCGGCCCAGCTCCTGGCACACTGTTAGGGTTGAGTACTGAGCTCAGGATTCACATCTAAGTGCTCATTGCACCCTGTATCCGATGGAGTAGTTGGGCTCAACATTTCCCAGTCTGACAGGTATTCTTCATCTTTATAATACCAGCCATTTGAAATTCTGCCTTTGTAATGCAAAAGAAAGATGGATCTCAACCAACACCTCTGCGTTGAACACTTATTATTTGTATTACAGTAGTGCCTACATGACTGATGCAAGGTTAGAGTCCCGTTGCTAAGCACTACACTAACACATGGTAAGAAACAGTCCTGAAGCTTACCATTGAAACATACAAGACAGACAAAGGGTAGGAGGGGAAATAGAGGCAAAGAGCAGTGAAGTGACTTGCTCAAGTCAATGATCAAACTAGCAATTCAATGCGGAGCTCCTGATTCCCAGCCATTAGGTGTTGTCGCTTCCAAAATTTTGGCCAGGTTCAAAATCTGAACCGTGGTCCAGATCCTCATTTTGTGGATTTGTCTTGTTTCACTTTCAAATGACTGGCATTCACACCATGCTAAAACTTTTTTGCTCCTGTTGCAAATTGTTTAATTTGACTATGTTTGGCTGCACATCTGATTCTTGGTGGACACAGATACTGTAATCTATATGCTGTTATCTGATCTATTTTCTAGAGTGCATGTGGCTGTTTTTGAAAGCAAATAAAAAGTAATCCAGTTAGACTTTAAGTCCATTCAGTAAAAACAATTATCTGAAATGCCCAAGCTTCTAACATTTATCAAGCCAGAAAAAGACACAAAGATGTGTATAGATATGTCAGTAGTGGTCGGGGAATACAAGAATAGAATTGTGCTGTAGTTTTCATTGATTTTGTGTGACTGAAATAAAATACTTTTTTATTTTATTACAACCAACATTTGTGTATAATGAAAATCATCTTTTAAAAGTTTGCAATTTGTGTGGAGCTGCTTTGCTCTTTCCAAATCAGAAAATCTTACAATGTGAGGGGGTGAAAAAGTGTTGGCTTTAATCTTGGGTGAAAGTAATGCACTAAATTATGTAATGTGACAATGAATTTGTAACTGCTCTGCCTTGGGTTAGCATTTAAGCCTTCCCCCTTCCGTCTTATAACCGTTAAGTGGCCGCTGAGACACTGGAACCTTGTCAAACAAACTTGACGTTACGTTTCAAATTATTTTTAATCAATATGTGAAGGGGCCAAGCGCTGCCATATGTTACCCACCAGCCATTAGTTGGTAGCTGGTCATTAAACTCTCACTAAGATTTTCTAACTGAGACTATTGTGGTGGTTTTTTTTTTTTAATTCTTCTTTGTAGAGTATGGGCAAAGGGGAACATTTGTGGCAGATTGCCTTGAGGACAATAAAAACTCTCATGTAGTATGGTTGTTTGTTCAGACACAAACAATAGAGACATTTTGCTATTACCATTTGCCAGCTATCAAGGGGTTTTGAATCTCCTCCCCTCCTTTTTTTCCCTCCCCCCTGGTGCCTACAACTCAAAACAGATGCAAAATCTTTCTTTTCAGTCCTCTTGAAATGACCTGTGGTGTTGCAGTGTCATTTAGAGGAGAAATTATTGGAGTGAGAGTGGATTGTAACAATAGGGGCCTTGTGCCAGGCACATGACAGAACAGTGAGGGGGCTGTTGGTAACTTTATTGGGGAGGAGAACGGGGATCTGGCAGGTGCTGCCATTGTTAAAGGTCTCAGCTTCTAGACAGTGGTCACAGATGAGTTCATGTCACTTTTTTCAGACTCTTTACATGGAGTTCAGTGATGTGACACTGGTCAAGTAGCCAACCTAGCCTTTCTGATCTCCTCTACACAGTCCTTCTATAATATAACCCTTTATTGCTGAGATATATCAACATGTCTCCAGGCCACATGGCTTCAAGTTAAAGTAACTTTTGTACTTTCTGAAAGGAACAGAAGAACTTAATGTTTACTCTGCTAATACAGGCTGGACAGCAGCTATTGATCCTGGCATTATTGTGTTAAAATGTCATTCAGAAAACCAATTAAAGTTTGATACAAAATATATCAGTTAGTTTTAGTGCTGAATTTTACATCGTAAGAAGTTACTGCATCTGAGTTAAAAGCTGCTGCCAGCTATGGTTGGAAATATGTAACATCAGTTTAATTATTTTTATAGCTGTGGAAATGCAGAGTGTTTGATGGTATGATCACAGCTTAGCAAGCATGATGTTATAAAGTTTGAATTGTATTTTTACTCTCAAAAAATAACACAAGTGATGCTAAAAAACTAAGTCAAGCATGTTCAGATTAATTTATTAATGTATTAATTTTATCCATGCTGTCTCCAGTCTAGATAATGGGTAATATTGTAATAGGTACATCTGCTTCTGTTATACACATTGTTTAGTTCTACTTTTTGGCTCATAGAATTTTTTCTTGTAAATTTCAAATTATTTATTCACAAAAATGGCAATATTGGCAGATTGACCAGATCAGCCATATGGAAATTTCATTTGATGATTGGATGTGAATGAGAAACAAGTTCATTGCTATAGCTGCTTTCATGCAAACTATTTCAAAATGGTCTAGAGCGTTAAATAGTGCTATTATAGAAAGGAAGAATGGGAGCAAACAGAAAGAAAGAAAAATTGAGGTGTTGCCCAGAGAGAAAAAGATATGTATTCAAATTAGATTTTAATTGATTAAAAACAGGAGACTGATTTTCAAAGTCACCTAAAGGACTTGGATGCCTGGTTATCGTTAAAATGGGAATTGGACCTCATAAGCAGCTTTGATAATCCTACTCAAGGACTTTTCCAAACAGCATGAGCTGCATAGAAGAAGGCTTTTTGGCCAACAATGGTGATATTGTGTGAAGAAGAAGAGAGGATTTCTGAGTAAGATGGGTAAAGGGATTATAAATGTTAATAAAATCAATTGCATTGATGAAATGTTTTTTGGGGTAGAAATTCCTGCCTATATTTTCATTGTAGATACAAATGAAAAATAAGACTGTCTACGAACAGATCTTGGAAATTTCAAATTGATATACATTTAAAAATTAGGTTAGTTACACCAAATAGTAGAACTCAAGCTATAAAATCAACAAAAAAAACAAAATTACAGATCTTGCTGCTGTTTAAACCCAAAGACTTGGGTGAAACAGGTATTTGCATTAAGTGCAATATTTCCCCACTAGTGTCCAATATGCTCTTTATGGAGGGGAATATGGTGGGAGTAGTAATCCATACACAAGTCTGGCTACTCTGCAGAAGCCACTGCAGTTACTGTAGCCTTAAGGCTGCTGTGTTTAGTCCTACATTATGAGGGGACTGGCTGGTGGATCTATGTTGTTGTTTATCCATCAGCACCATACTCCTAATCTGCTACCTCCCTGACACCATATGCTGTGCTAGGGCAGACTGAGCCTAGTGTTCTGCAGACAGTACAGAAAACCAGCAGGGCCAGGTGAATTCTTGCATGCTAATACCAAATGGTGCCAATCTTTCTTGTGGAAACAAGCCACCAGAAAACGCAAACAAAAAGTTTTCTGGTTAGAATGGATAGGTGCAGTAGAGGAAACATAGTTCATTCACCATTCTGCAGTCTGGGAATATAATGGGAGTCACCTCTATTCTTTACAATTTTTAAAGATCAATTAAAAAAGGTACTTAAATATTTAAAATCAGCAGCTAAAAGAACATGAATTCCTATAATTTCAAGGACATGTTATCTTTAGTGGTTAGAACAGGGCCTGAGAATCACAACTCCTGATGTCTACTCCCATTGGGTATGTCTGCACTACTTTGGGTATGTCTGCACTGCAGCTGGGAGGTGTGATTCCCAACATAGGTAGACAGATTCATGCTACCTTAGCTTGAGCTAATGCACTAAAAATAGCAGTGTGGATGTTGTCGCTGCCCTGCTTCAATATCCACAGTGCTATGCTTTCATAAGTCTATCTGTGCTCGGCATCATACCTCCCAGCTGCAGTATAGACCTATCCAGTGACCTTGGCAAATGACTTGACCATTCTGTACCTCAGTTTCCCTACCCGTATAGTGGGGGTAAGCTTGTGTGTGTAGCAAAGCTTAATTAATTTTTGTAAAGCACCTTGGGTCCTTGGATGACACAACTAAAGACCTCTGGGGAGTTGAGTCATACAACACTCGTGAAAATTATTGGGTCAAATATTCCTTCTCGCTCACAGCCTGAATAGCTGAGCTTTGTAATGGAGAATTCTGTGGCAGTGTTGGAAGGAACAACCAAGACTGTGGTCATGACTAGAGCTGTGCAAAACACTGATTTTTTTGATCTGGTTGCTGAATGAAAAATTGAAGAAAACATTGTTGCAGTTAAACCCAAAATACATTTCTTTTGAAATTTTTTGGTGAATTGAAAAAATAATTGTTTTGGTTCAAACAAAACCTTTCATTTCATGTTTTTTAAAACTTTTTTTCAGGTAAATTTGAGGTAAAATTTGAAATGAAAAGTAATTTTGAATTGAAATATTTGTTTTTAATATGTCAAACCAAAAGTTTTGATTTTTTTTTCTGAAAAAAATCCTGGCATTTTCTAACTTTTGAGTGCTTGACTTTTCAACCCGAATTTACTATTAATGTGGGGTTTTGTGTGTAATTTCCTACTTTGTTTAAAAAACAAACAGAAATTCCACCATGATCTCTGCTACTTGCACTACGGGAGTAACTGATAGCAATAGTAGGTTGTCATCCTCTATATGAGCTAGCACTAGGAGATGAGACACACACTTTGCCACTGGGTTTCACAGATATTTGTTAACAGCAGAGTTAGTGGTGAGACTTATTAGACTCGGGTTATACTCCTGGCTCTGAAGGGGAGTGTGCTCCTTTTCTGCCTGTTCCTCATCAGGCTTGAGCCCTTCTTTCTCATTCCCTCCAATCTGTCTTCGTCAGTCCTGTCTCTTCCTCACTCTGGTTTCTCATTCCATTTTCATTCTCCTTACACAGCCTGTCCTACTCTGCCCCTCGGTGCTCCCTATCCAAGTCCCAGACTCAGCTCCAAGTCTTCCCCCCCATCCTTCCCGTCTTTTTGTTTAGCTAGTCCCAGTTCCCGCCCCGCCCCCTGCCCCAACTTTTCATCCTGTCTCCTTGCCAATCCAATCTCGCAGGTCCTCATCTGATCTCTCTCTCCCCACTCCCACTGGCTCCCAGTCCTAGCCTTCTTGTCAACCTGTTCCAGCCTCCCCTCCACCCACCTCAGATCCCAGTCCCAGTCTCCTTGTCCTTCCAGTCACAGCCTCCCCTTGGTCCACCCTGGCTCCCAGTCTCCGTGTCCTTACTTTGCCATTTCCAGCCTTCCTTCCAGGTCACCCACTTGTGCTCTCAGTCCCAGTCTCCTTGCCCAAACAGTCTCAGTTTGCTACCTTGGCTCCCAGTCTCCCCTTCCAGCTCCCCTTCCTGCTTCTTCCTCCCAGTCTCATTCTTACCAGGAGTCTTCTCCCAAACTCTTCCCCGCACCACCCTCTGGTTGAGCTCTTGTCTCCTCTACATTTGAGTTGGGAGGCTTCCTCTTCCAAGTTGCCTGGGCCCAGCAGGTTGGGGTAAAGTAGGGTCATTGAGAGCAGAGGAGAGACAGGCTCCCTGCTGTCAGTCCTGGCACCTGGGACCATCCCAGTAAGGAGCTGACATTACAGTGGAAGTTCGGCTTGGCTCCTCTAGTCCTGGGCTGGAGCATGCTCAGTCATTCTTTAGTGAGGAGCATGCACAGTCTGGTCAGCATTAGAAACTGTAAGAAGCTCTGTGAGGATGAAATCTTCAGAGATTTTAGCTGTCAAAATCTAAGAAGTCTCTGAGCATGTGCAAACTGGTGTTTTTTTCAAAGGCTCTCAGTCTTGAAACTTGGCCAAATTTGGGCAGATTTCCACAAGAATAGAAAAGGCACATCTTTGATAGTAAGGCTAGCCCCTTGCCAAATATCATGCCCTACTCAAAAACATGTAGATGCTAGAGTTATTCAAAGAAAAAGTCACCCAATTTTTTTTAACACGGGTAAAAGTATGTATTTTCCCCTAGCCTCATTTTTAGACTGGGCTAAACAGCTTTGGTGAAAACCTTCCAAATAAACAGCCTGAAGCAAACACTTGGCATAGAAAAATTCAACCCAAATGGTTAAAGCTTGGCAAAATTATAAGCCACCGTGAAAGGGTCTTATAATGGGAAGTGTCAGGCAACCTTAATGGGCGTGCTACAAGTCCTGCCTATAATAATGTTTTAGAAACAAGTGTTTGGCAATTGGTCCATTAACATCTTCTAATACACTCCTTGTATCCTTATAAGGATACTACCGGGCTTCTCAGAGATGAAGGCAAAAGGTGAAGGGCCAATTCACTGCTTATTGCCTGTATGCATTGAAATCATTCCAACACACTTGAAGCTGAGCTGTCGGACTTCACTGCAATGGGCCTCAAGGAGGCAACTGGTGTGAAAGCCAAAAAAACCCCACATTCCACCTTGCTTGGCATAGGAGTTTACACTTGCAAATATATATTTTGAGTAATTAATTGTTATTTGGCCAAATGTTTCCTAAAAGTTCAGATTGTCTGATTGGAGAGCTAACCTGTTCTTTTCAGTGGATACCATATATAGCAAGATGACACATGTTGCCAAAGAGGTTATACGAATTGGCCTGTGGAGAATTGGATGTCAGATACATGTGGCAGTGTCACCATATGAATATTGTAGAAAGGGTGCATTGCTGAATTTGATGAAGCTGAGGAGCATAGATGAGATACTTTTGCTTGTGAAATGAATGCATGTGATAGGCCTACATCTACTTCCAATGAGTCCAGTTGAAGTTAGTGACAAAGCTTCTGTTCACGCAGGAACTCTATATGTGTTTTTCAAAACATCAGCTGGATTGAGATATGGTATAAGCAGGTGCAACCTCTGAATTTGGCTTTTTGAATTCATATGGAATATCCCTTCTTGTGTTGTTCAGTGAGCTCCAGTTGAGTATTCTTTTCTGAAGTATGAGAGATTTAACCATCTCCAGACATAGTAAGATTATTAGCTTGTGGCCATGCCTTTTGTTATTCAGACCTCCTTGTATAATTTCATTTGTGTGTATATGAAATTCTCTTGTAATTCTTATGCTAGATAAAATCACTCTGTGGCAATGATAGTTTCAGTCATATTCACAGAGCTTGTCGTCACTGAAAAGTTAACTCACATCATAACTAAGGTGTTGCTCCTAACTTGAGTTCTGTCCACACACAAAACCCCTTAATTCAAGTATAGTAGTGCTTTTAACTTGAATTAGTTGGCTTGAGAGGAGGTATAGGTTAAAACTCAAGTGAGCATAACTCATCAGCTGCAAATATGAGCACTCTGAAGTGTGGATGTAAGTTAGTGTCATTTGAGAACTGCTAGTCCTCCAGTAGCTTCCCACTTATCCCCTGTGAGCTCAGAAAAGAAGAAAAAATTCTAACATAATTTGCTGGGAAAGAATTAATAGAATTCAGCTTACTGCATCATTTAGAACCATGGTATGAGCTCTTAGAAGTTTTCGCATCACACACCAGTGAGTGCAGCGCCAATGTGAACTCAGCAAGTATTATTTTGCAATCTGTTTGCTCTTACTTGAGGTAGGCTAATTCCAAAGGAGTAATTCGAATACAGATAACTTGTGTTAAATTTGCAGTGAAGACATACCCTTAGGTTCATTAACCTGAATTTTGGCCTCACACAACTGCTACTGAAATTAATGAGAATTGCACATGTACAAGAGAGGCCATATTTTATCCCTCTTTGATTATGTTATTGTGATGCATGACCAGAAAGGGTTATGCATCCTGCCGGATGAATGACTCAGATTCAACCCTTAAAGACATATGGGGATATAATGTTTGTGTTTTTGTGTATTTACCGATATACTGTAGTGGTCAACAATATAATAAACAGTCCCTGTCTATGCTGTATTCTGTTAATTCGGAGATCAAAAGAACCTCTTAGCATTTAAATGAACTGTAAACATGGAATATCGCTGTATTCATCTCTCTTTGAAATGTACAGCCAATCATCCATGAATGGTGGAAAACACAGGGCAGGTGCAAGGATATTTCGCGCCCTAGGCGAAACTCCCACCTTGCGCCCCATATCTGGCCCTAGGAGTCAGGGCCATCCCTAGCTCTTTTGGTGTCCTATGCAGCCCCACCACGGGGGGGCTGTGTGGGGCCCCAGGCCTCCATGCGGGGAGGTGAGCTCAGGCCTCCTTGGGGGGGCGGTCTATGTGAGGCCCTGCCCCAGGTCTCCACAGGAGGGGAGGGCTGGAGCCCAGGCCTCTGTGGGGGATTGGGGGTGGGGAGAGAGGCTGGCCACTTCCTGTGGGAAGCGGAGTGACCCGGCCCCAGCCTGCTCTGCTCCCCTGGCTCCCAGCTGTGCTGCCGGCGAGTGCGGGGGGGGAGGGGCAGTTCCCCCCTTCCCCCCAAGCCTGGGAGCCAGGGGACCAGAGCAGGCTCGGGCTGGGTCATTCCACTTCCCCCAGGAAGTAGCCAGGACCCCATCCTCCATGGAGGCCTGGGTCCAGCCCCCCTGCTCTGCCCCACAGAGGCCTGGGGCCCCAGCCTGCTCTGCTCCCAGGCTTGGGGGGAAGAGAGAGGGGGGAACCGCCCCCCAGTACTCACCAACAGCGTGGCTGGGAGCCGGGGAGCAGGCCAGGCTGGGGCCAGGTTGCTCCACTTACCATGCGGTGAGTGCAGGGTCGGGCCTGGCTGCAGTCTTCAGGGGAGTGGGGGTGGGGCTGGGGCAGAGCAGGGGTGGGGGCCATGGAGAAGAGCTGGGGAGCCCCCTGTGGCAGCTCCCAGCCCTGCAGGGCCCCCCTTGCGGCAGCTCCCCCCCTCCACCTTGCGGCGCCCCCCCGGGGCAGCTCCACCCCCTCCACCTTGCGGCCCCCCCCGGGGCATCTCCCCACCCCGGCTCACCTGCTCTCCACCTTCTCCCCTGAGCACTCCCGCGCCGCGCCACTTCTCCTGCCTCCCAGGCTTGCAGCGCCAATCACGTTTGGCCCCGCAAGCCTGGGAGGGAAGGAGAATTAGAACAGGGGCGGCGTGCTCAGGGGAGAAGATGGAGCGGAGGTGAGCTGGGCCAGGGAGCCCGTTCCCCTGCATGCCCCCCCCCCAGTTACTTGCTGCTGGCAGCCCTCCCCGCACCCATCTGCCCCAGCTCACCTCCACTCCACCGCCTCCCCTGACTGTGCTTTTTGGTGCCCTCAACCATTTGGCGCCGTAGGCAGCCGCGTAGTTCACCTAGTGGTTGCACTGGCCCTGGGAAAACAGTCAATTGCCTTATGTTAATTCATGTAGCTAAGTACCAATGATGGACCTACTTGCCTATTATAAGCCAAGGGACTCCGACTTGTCAAAAAAGGCCAGAAACTGTATAAAGAATCTTGGATCATTGCAGATCTGCTTGCGGTTTCATACAGGGGAAGACAGCCATCTGATGGTGTGGGTTTTAGCCCAAATAAATTTGTTAGTCTCTAAGGTGCCACAAGGACGCCTGATTGTTTCATCTCTGCTATGAATGTGAATCTCAAGATTGACTCATGTCTGTATGTATACTGACCTTTTTAACCTATATTCTCTCTTTTCTTTTTAAATAAATTTCAGTTTAGTTAATAAGAATTGGCTGCAAGTGTGTATTTGGGTAAGTTCTGGAATGTTCATTAACCTGGGAGGTAATGTGTCCAACTTTTATATGATGAAATAAGATTTTCAGAAATCATCATCATGTTTGACTTGGGTACCTGGATGGATACCTAAGGCTTGGTTACTTTAAGGGAACAGTATTGTTGGCTTCTGGGCAACCAGTGAGGTAATAGAGAAGTTGTTTTGTGCTGGCTTGGTAAATCTAAGTATTGGAATATCCACTAGGTTTGGGGATTGTCTGCCCCATTCCTTGCAGTTCACCCTAATTGAGTGACCTCTCTTGGCTCCCTCTGGGATCCTGGTCACAATTATAGATAAATGTTAGTGCAATACAATTTAGACCACACACTATGGTTTATACATTTTAGGTACCAATACAATAAAAATTAACAGAATGATAAATTAAAAGAAAATCTTTAATTATCATGCTAGGAAAAATTGTGGTAAAAATTAAAGGGCCACCTTTAGGTAGGTTTTTTTTAAATTTCACGAAACCTCATATTAATGGACATGTTTCCATGAATTTTTGTCTATAAATGATGATGATAGATAACACAATTATTTTCATGGTAATAACGAAGTGATGTAACCTTACTGGATTTTCACATCCCCTGCCCCTGACTCATTGTGCTAGTGCATGAAAACTAGAAAATGAACCTGAGTAGAAACTGGCTACAGACTAATTCCATTTCATGGCCAAAGTAGAGTGAAATGCATAAAGTGAATGAAATCTAGTTGTTAAAAAAAATAAAACAGATGTTCTTTGGGTGTAATATCTTAATGTAACATTATGAAAAACAGCTACATAATAGTTTTTCTCTCTTTCCTACATCAGGGCTGCAGTCCTGGAAATATTTTTTTCCCCACTTGTGCTTGACAGAGTACATTTCAAGAGATGATAACAGCAAAGCACGTGTCATAGTTTTATTACCACTCAGAGGAAAGTTTCAAAAAATGTTTACAAACAGTATCAGTGCACTTGCCAGCTTTGGGGATTTTATGAAGGAAAGGACTGAAAGGTTGACCATAACCAGACTTTTTGTTCTTGGGATTGCTGAGGCCATTATTGAACAACAGACAAAAGTGAATAAATAATAGGCATCTTTGCTTTGCCGCTTGCTCCCTGGTTTAAAGATACACTTGTCCTCCTTCTGCCCCTTATATATTTGACAAGTTTGCTTTCAGCAGATATGACAGGCTCTGGTAGGGGTCACTGGCCCAATTCCACATTTCCACACTCGACTTGCTCCAAGGTCACTGGCCTGAACTAATGTCTCCAATGGAGGTCGTACTACTGAACATTATGAGTTTTTATACATTAAACATGCATTAGTGATTTTACCCTGCTTATCTGACAGCTGTAGAAAAATAAAGAAAATTCAGTTTGAACTTTAAAAGCTGGGGCTTAATTTATGTCCGATACCTTTGTTCCCCAGTTTCTTTTTCCTTTGCCAATTGCAAAACTCTGGGGAGATAATAAAATGGAGGAGTTGCTATTTTATACTTCCACGTGCCTCCCTGTGCCCGTGCCTAACTGGTCGAGCCAACTCGAACTCTAGGAGAAGAGTTTTCAGATGGAAATTTGATTAAACAATACAATCATCTGTCTCACAATCTGCTTTTTTATAAAGTATTTTTTTCCAGGGGGAATTTTCTTTCAGAGGGTTTTGTATGAAAAGAAGACATCATGAATACTGATGGGAAGGGCTTGGTATTTTGTTATTTCTGGGTAACAAAGACAAAATGCTTTAATAAAATCAGACAACACAGATGTTGCTTTGAGTATATTTTCCATCTTTTCCTTTCTTTCTTTCTTTTTTTTTTTTTTTTAAAGTTGGGAACAATCCCTCTCTCAGACAGAAAATAGCAGCTCATGACAGATAAAATTAGTTGCTGGAAACCTAGCCAAAAGTTTAGGTTTTTTTGGTTTGTTATTGTTTGAGATTTTCTTTGGTTGTGAAAGGCAACTCTGAAGGAAGAGGCACGTATGAACTGAAAGCTCCTGTTTCTCAGTGTCTGAGTAGTTGCCTGGATATTAGTCCTTATAGAAGTGTAAAATGGTAAAAATTGACACTGGTATGTTAATAAATGAGCCAAGAAAGTATTATTTATTCGTGTGAGAAATGTAGGGGAAAAAATGAAATCGTGATATGATAGTGCTTCACGTTCAAATTAGAGCTGAGACATCCCTTTATTTGTTTAAAAAAAATCAAATTAGCAAGAAAAACTGGCTTTGTGGCTAAGAGGCAGAAGTGAGACAAAGCTGATTTGGGTTCCAGTCACATCTTTGCTTCAGTATTCCCGGGTGACAATGGGTGAATCACATGATTTCACATTTTCAAATGTCGCCACTTTTTTGGATACCTCAACTGGGGAAGTAGGGGTTTTGAACTTGAGATGTGAATCCCCAAAATGAAGCACTGAGGATCGTTAGCTAACTTTTGAACATTGTGATCCTCAGTTCATTAATGTTGATATAGTGCTTTGAGATTCTCAGTTGTAGAACTGCAGAGCTGGAGTCTCTGATCTGCTGCAGCCACTTTGTGCTGCATAAGCCATAAAACAGCCAGAGATGGCCAATGGAGAATTTCCACTGCCCAGAGGAATTCTCTGCAGGATGTGGCCTGTCAAGCCTGGCCAGTTTATTTTTATATTTTATCTTTTTAAAATGTGAGCTCTTCTGGGCAGGTACTCTACCTTCTGGATGTGTACAGCATTTAACAAACTATGGGAGTTACTGGGAAAAATATTTTTTTAACACCAAAACACAATATTGTGGCTTAGGCACTGGACTGGGATTTGGGAGATCTGCCTTCTTTTTCCAACTCTACCATGGACTTCCTATGTGACCTCCGGGAAGTCAATAAGAGTAAAGTTTTCAGAAGCGTCCTTTAATTTTGGTTTCCTCTGTTTCTGGGTTACCACTTTGAAACACCTCTAGTCAGGTGCTGAGACAGCTTTATAACAGAACAGTAATTTGAACAGCTTCTGACGTAAATACCTGATCTCAAAGGAGATGTGGTTATAGAAACAGAGACAATCCAGAAACTGTCAAACAAAAATCATTAGTGATGTCTCTCTAGAACGCTAGTTGGGATGCTGCATAATCTCTAGTGTATCCCCAGCTACTTTTGTGTTATGAAAGGCGGTTCAAGTTCAAGGTGATTTCTGCTCACTCATTCCTGAAGATCTTTATGGATGATATTTTGCAGAGAGAGTATAACCATGTGTTCATACTTTTTGCTTTCTATCTCTAAAACAGATTTTTAATCCATAAAAGGACTTTACCTTTCACTCAGTGATTAAACAGTTTCATTAATTGTCTCTGGTAAGGGACTTCAGCTAACGCATTTTAGAAGTGTAAACATTCATTAGTTTTGCTTTACCTATTTTTCATAATTTCTTCAAAAGACACTATTGGAAGTCTAGAGACATACGCCATGAGTTAGCATAATTGATAATTAAGGTACCAATATGGGTGAGTTCTGCTTTCTCTGAGTATCCAAATAGCTGACTACTTCAGTGAGTTTTGAGGATGCCATAAATAAAAAAAAGTCAGGCCCTTACATTCTGATGCTAATATATACACAAATATTGCATATAGTTTGTGCCACTTGAGAGATCCTGAAGTTCCTTCTACTATGATAGCCAAAACTATCAATAACAATGAGTAGAAATTCTTATCTGATTAGTAAAATTAAGACATTTTGTACTTCTATGACTTGCAGGACTCTACTGTGGGTAGAAATGGCAGAACAGTGTCTTTTGTAGTTATTGTAGCATACAAAGCTGTGAAAATGGCAGAGCTGGTGATCTTAGTTATTTCTGAAGTCTGGATGAAGCTCTAGTGAACTTTTTTTCTTTACCTTCTCATCCCTTCCTTTTTTCCCTGTGTTGCAGGTGTAAAATATCAACACACTGGGATTATTCTGATCCTGCCAGTTTGTTTCTGAGCTTGATACCAATAGCATTTGTCTACTTCAGTGCCACTTTCTGTTCTAGTTCTGAAGCTTGTTCAGTCAAAACTTGACTAGTGCTGCCATTGATATAGATTCTTTTTCTGTGCACTTGTCCCCTTGAGGTAAAGGGGACAAAGAGGTGATATCAACACCCAGATGATGAAAATGAAAACCTTCTGTTTGATTCTGCTTTTTAAATCCATCTTTTGATGAGTAAATACCATATAATAATGATAAATCAGTGCCAGAGTAGTAGGAGAAGCTGGAAATAACTGCCATATGCACATGAAAATATGAGTTACGGCTGAGTTGCCATTTTCCCCAGATCCATGGCTAGAGTCCTGAGACTGAAGGGAATGCTTTCCCTGCCTGCTGTTCTATTACTTTTTGGAAGGTTGTTGATAAGAGAATCTAAACGTTCTAGGAGTGCTTGAGCGGGAGATGGTAAAGGTGGCCTACATAGATACACATGATAACTAAAGTAATATTATTTTGCCTGGGGAGGATCTTATATGAGGAAAACACAGATGTAGTTACTGAGAGAAACTCTACCCAGCTTTCTGGCTCTTCACACAACCTGTTAATCAAGACCATTCCCTATCATTTCCATTTGGAGACATTACTTCACACTTGCAACTGCACAAGAACAAATGGAGCAGAAGAGTCTAATTAAAGTTACAAGGACTTCTTTATAATGGAGCAAATGTCAGTTTAATGATACAGTTACAAATCACAAAGAGATCAGAGCAGACGCCCCAAGTTTTATACATTTTTGGCAAAGTAAATGGGAAACTAAGTGCTAAAGTGAGGTCAACAGATGGGAAAAGAGAGGTACTATAGGGGAAAAAAGCAACAACACGCACACACAAAAAACAAAACAAAACAACCAAAGGACAAATCTTTGGAAGAAACAGATTTTTAAACAAAGTTTGCCAAATAAGTACACTTTTTTTCTTGAAGGGACAGATGTGAAGTGCCCTTTCAGTTAATTTTGGACAGGAAAAAATGAGCACATGCAAGACTTCAATAAATTTTAGTGTAACCACAATAGGCAAGTTCAGACCATGATGAACAGTTCAGCGTTGGAGGTTTGGGGTTATTCACTGATGGCTCTTCATGTTCCTTCCTCTCTTCTATTTTAAAACATATTAACTGAACAATCAGAGAGATGCAGAGCTCTATTTCTTCCCCCCTCATCTCTCCCCAAAGAAACATGGCTTGTGTGAAATATATGCTGTTTGTTACATGGCTGGGAATAGGTGCTTCTCAACTATCAGTGTGACTAGGGGAAAGGGATTCAGAATGCTTACGATCTGTTCCCTCTAGGTCACTGATTTGCTGGCTAGGCAAGTCAGTTAGGCTAAGATCTTGAAGCCTGGATGCCTAGATTAGGCTCCTAAATTCCTATTTGGGCCATACACAGGGAAAGGTAAAACTAAAGGGATGTCCAGTATATTATCCCATTTGCTAGATGGGAAACTGAGGCACAGAGAGGTTGGAGGCAAAAATTTTCAAACTTGAGGTTAAGCACTTAAATCTATACTTTGCTATCTAAATAAGTAGCATGATTTTCAGAAGCACTGAGCACCTAATATTCTAACTGAAGTCATTAGGACATGTCCATGTTCTGCTGCACTGAAAATCGAGCCACTTTATTTATGTAGTTTGGATTTAGGTGACTAACTTTATGGCATCCAAGTTTACTTTTACCCTTTACTATTTTGTCATTTATTTTATGTATATATTTGGAACAAATAATCAACTGTTCTGCACAATACCAATGAGGAGCCATATCATACTGATGCTGTGTCTGCTGACACTTCCCCCTCCTGCCAATGTTCTGCCATGAATTGCTTGTATTGAAGGCCCTTTAAGATAGGCACCATTGGTGAAATTTTGGCCTCACCGAAATCACTGACAAAAGTCTTAGCAATTTCAACAGAGACAGGATTTCACCTCACATCTCTTTATATGCTTGGCACACTACAGCAATCCATAATAATAATAATTAGTTAATAAATATAACTGAATCATGCAAGGACCCCTGCCAAATGCGTTGGATAAAGTTTTGGTGAATGTGGGCTGTGCTTAGTCTCAGACTAGTATAACTACATATACTGAGAGAGAATAGTGAAAAAGGGTATATTACCCTAGCCAAGGACGTGCTTTTTGTGGTGATCCCTAAGGTAGATCACACCATTATACACATGCCCTAAAATTTAGTAAAATAGACATCTGGCAAATTCCTGCCAGTCTATTTTTCTGAGTTTGCCATAACATGTGAGAAGGTCATTTAAAACGCACACAATTCCAAAAAGCTTCCAACCATTGGATCTCATACAAATTCCATGGCGCATGATTCAAACATATCAAGAGATTAAAGACAGAATGAACAGGGAAATTGTGACCTGAATGAGTCTCCCAAACACACTGTTGTACTTGCCAGAAAATGCTTGTGAAATATCGGCTAGTGTGTATGTGTAGCTCAGCCTTCTAATGGCTGGCCTTGCTGCTATAGGCAACCAGTAGAGTCTCCTTAGTTAAAGGAGGGATTGGGCTGTGTTTTGAGCAAAATGTCCTGCCATGTTGAATGTGTGCATGTACTTTAGTGGATGATTAGTACTGTCTGTGAATGATAGCATGGTCCAAACTGTTCATACCACCCACAAAAGGTACTACTGAGCCAGATCCTCACAAAGTAAATTGGAACATCTCCAGTGAAATCTTTGGTTACACCAGCCAAGGATATGTATGTAATGCATTGATCTAGATGCTGCTGTATATAATACATCAGTCATTTCCTCTGGCTGCACACTGGGAAGAACTTACTATAAACAGGAAATGTACCTTATCAGCGCACTTTTTCCACCCAGGAAATATTCTACTGTTGCACTGAAATTCATCTCGATGGAGACTGGTTGATTAGTATCTATTGTAAAGTTACTAATGCAGAAGTGTGTCAGGGAAGTATTCAGATCTTTTACATTTATGGTGATCACAAAATAATCCAACCTCCTTACCAATGTTTATGTGTATTAAAAGGACACTGAACCATTGTTTCCTATGGTTAACACATTATGTAGGCCTTGATTCAGGAAAGCACTTAAGCACATGCATGGATAGAAATGTTAAAATTCAGCATATAGTTAAGGTCTTCCCTAAATAGGAGTAGAAATGGAGCTTTAGTGAGATCTCAAAGTAAAAATCTTTCCATTTCCAGACTGATATGATACAAATGTGAGTCACTGGTTTGTACATATGAAATGATCATGGGGTCATGACTGGGTAAGGATAATGGTATGAGTGACTTCAACCCTAACTGCTAAATGAATAATTAAGAAAGAGTCATCTGTTACTTTTACATGCCAGAATTCTTTCAATTCCTTTTTGGTCGGAAGAGGGGAATAATTGTAAATTGCTCTTTGTAGGCAGTATAACATCTTTAGGATTAGTCCTGCGTACCCAGACGAGGCCAAGTATTTCAGAACTGTCCCATGTCTCCCATAAAGCTCCTTATGGGATAAATGTCACAAGTGAGAGAATCCCTTAGTTTTCAGGCCAAAAATAGAGGAATTGGCTGAGACTTTTTTTTTAAAATTATACTTTAATTAATGGGTTGAGTTAATAGAAATGAAATACTTCCTTCCCTGACTGTTAGCCATCTGTGCAGATATAATGCATACTTGATTTTCCACCTGTCTAGATTACATTACTCCTAACCTATAATCAAGCTTCTGTACTTGAGCATTAACTATTTAATAGATGTGACTGCTTGCTTGGTTTTCATTCAGCAGGTTTGATCATGACTGTATTTCATGCTGTATTAAGGGACATTAGCATATAATTCAGTCATTAGCTACTATTGAAATATTTGGAAACTGACTGGAATTAAGCACAAATATTTCTTGGCAACAGTAACAAAAAAAATGCAGATAGTATATTTTTCTCAACATCCCTTTCAATATGTAAAATCATCCATATGGCATAAATCAAACATTTCACCAAATAGACTATATATGTTCAAAGGGGGCATATGGTGGCTGCCCCTCACCTTCCACATCATATTCAAATTTCTTGTCTTTACTCTAAGACACAATTACTACACAATATCATTCCCAGCTATACACTACCATTCCCACCTGCATTGCTCTGTGTTCCTTATTCCGTTCCACAGTCTACGCTCTTCCCAAGACTCCCTCCTAACTACTCCTTTTTCCACATTTCATTCTTGTTCCAAGTCTATGTCCATGTTGCCCTCTTATGCCTTGGATTCTCCCGCCCTCCCAGTGTGTCAAGCAACCACTATCTCTTTGTATAACTCTCTCCTTAAAACACGTTTCAGTTCTAAGTCACCAAAGAACAGAAGTGTTACACACACATGCACGCTCCTATATATGTAGATTACAGAATAGTGTTGTATTAAGGGTTTAGCAGCATGAATTTGGTGTTCATGTTACTCATAAGTGGCAAAGCCATAAATATCCATTGCATCACAAAAAAATGAATAAAACCTTTATTCCACATCATACCATACCACCATGGATTCTATATATGCCACATATTTTGCAGAACAGCTATTTTAGAATGTTTTAGAGATTTTCAATACATACGTATGTGGCACTATTTTGCCACATGTAAAGCTGGGTAGGCCCTAGTTATCATAAAACCAAATGTGCAGAGTGAAAAATTAAAGGTAATATATTAAACATATATCAAAAAGTGACTTGAAATACATTTTGTGTACATAATAATATGATTTTAAAATATGATGTCTAATAACCTGTCTGGACTACATGCAAGCATTTTGTATTCCACTAGGAAGGGGAAATTTCTAGCTTGATACCCTTGAAGCATTGTGAAATATCAGATCTTAAACTGCCACTGCTCTAAAATTGCTGATCACTTGACCTGGGTTGTAGGCTAGTGTAACTTTTTTGGCTGGGGTGGGAGGGAATCAATGGTGGGTGGAAAATCCACAGTGGGAAAGGAAAGATTGAAATATTTTGTTAATAGTTTTCTTTGAAAAATGGTTTGCAACTGCTGTGCTGAGAGGTTGAAATGTTAAAAATAAATCTTGAATGACACAGATTAGTGGGCTGAACACAGGTAAGATGGTCAAGATGCATGAAAAATTCAAGTTACCACAGGTTCTGTAATTTATCACATGGATTTCACTGTTGTGTATGTGATACAGATTTATATATGGGTGACTAATGTGTATGTGTTTAAATATAAATATGTGTGTATGTACATGCATACTTATTTCACTGTATGTATATAACCAGGGGGGCTTTAGGCATTACCAAAGCAAGCATCTGCTTGGGGCAGCCCATTTGCAGGGGCGGCATGGGAGCCGAGAACCAACAGGGGGCTCTGGGAGCTGTAGTTCTTTGGTTAGCTCCCTGCCTATAGAGCCAGCACTGGAGCAGAGAAAGAACTACATTTCCCAGCATTCCCTTGGCCACTACCAACTGGAAAGGAAGGAGGGCGACCTCATGTGGCAGCGTGTTGTGAGTGGAGAGTGGTAGGCAGACTATATTTTAACATTCAAAAAACAGGACACTCCACGGGGAGGGAAGTCCCACCCTGCCACCATCCACTCCCTCCGACTGCCCCCCACAGAAACCCCAACCCATCCAACCCCTCCGCTGCTCCCTGTCCCCTGATCACCCCCTCCCAGGACCCCTGCCCCTAACTGCCCCCCAGGATGCCACCCTCTACCTATCCCCTGACAAACCCCGGGCACTTCCATGCCTATCCAACCGCTGCCTGTCCCCTGACTGCCCCCCTGAACCTCTGACCCATCCACCCCCCCCCGCTTCTTGTCCCTTGACTGCCCCCCACTAACCCCCTACCCCTTCTCCAACCTCCCAGCCCCCTTACCGTGCCACTCAGACCAATGTGTCTGGCTCTGCGCAGCTCCAGACACGCTGCTGCATACATGCTGCTGTGCTTCCCTCTGGAGCCCACAGCCTCCACCCCCGCCCCCACACCCAGCACCTGCTTTCCAGATTTGGACACCTCAAAATTCAGGAGTGCTCAAGCTCAGTTTGGGCAGCTGTTACTTCGTTTCTCCCAAATCAAATATACTGATCCACTGTGACTTGCTGTAGAAAAAGTTGGATAAAATTGAGCAAGAAATGCTTCCCAGTGGTTATTAGGACTGAAATTGCTATTTTCAACAGCCATTGCCTTTTTTGTTTGTTTGTTTAAAAGGAAGACAGTTATATTGCATTAGCAAATTCCCCCTAAGAAGAAAGAGTGGAACAAAAGAATAAGAAAGACACCTCAACTTTTCCTCATTTATGGAGGACAGTCTTACAATATGTATCCAGATATCCTCCAGTCACACAAGCTGAAAATTGTTCTACTTTACTGCAGCTCAGTAACCATATGGGAACCAGTCCTGTTTGTGTTTTGTGCATATCCACAATTCCTGCTGAATGACCCGCCCTGGGAGCGAGTTACCAGTGACCCAGAGCTGCGGCGGAAGGAGGGTGCAGGTGGTGGTGGGGGAGAGCCCAGGGCTGGGGCGGCAGGAGGTGTGTGGGGGGGGCACTGGTGCGGGGGAGCCCAGGGCTGGGGCGGCTGCAGGGTGGGGGAGGGTACTGGTGGGGGGGCAAAGGGAGAAGCCTTCATTCTTCAGTATTTACAATGTAGTGTCACAGTGTTATAGTAAGTCACAAAAAGCTCGGTGCAGAAAACCTGGATTTGGGAAGGAAAAAACAGATGCACATTTGGACTTAGGTCCACAGGTGCTAACTTTCATTGGCTCCAGTGGATGCTCGTGCCTCCCCAGCCCCGCCCTGATTCTGCCCCCTCCCTGCCCCTATTGGACCTCTCCCCAAATCCCCGCCCCAGCTCTGCCTCTTCCCTGAGTGCACTGCATTCCTCCTCCTTCCCCTCCCTCCCACTGCTTGCCGCGCAAAAGAGCTGTTTTGCGGTGCAAGCACTGGGAGGGAGGGGGGAGAAGCAAGATGAGGCGGCATGCTCAGGGGAGTAGGCGGAGATGGAGATGAGCTGGGGCGGAGAGCTGCCGGTGGGTGCAGAGTACCCACCAATTTTCCCCTGTGGGTGCTTCAGCCCTGGAGCACCCATGGAGTCGGTGCCTATGCTTAGGTCTATAGATATTTCATAGTTGAGCATGTAATTAATGTCTAACAGGCCAGTCCAGGGCTTGTGTTACACCGCAGAAAGGGTGTGGTAACCTTTCAACATCATATGTATTAACTTTGCTTATAGGGAAGGTTGGGCCCGATGAATAGTGGAGGGAATCTGTGCTCAGTCTGTTTTTGGGGACTGTAGTACCTATTTGGGTGTGAAAAGAGAGCTCACTTGTAAACCTCTCTCAGTTCTTCCCAACAGTAACTGTGACTAGATCTAGAATCTCTTTCTGTCTGCTGGCTTGTGAAGGTTACTGCAGCTTTAGAAATGGGGAGGGGATCCTTGCAGTTCTATACTGTGCTTTCCTAAATTCCCCAGGAAATTTAAACTGGATACAATATACCTCAATGTCCTAAGAGTTTGTGCAGTTGAACTGCTAAAGAACTGCCATGATCCATCCATGAGCTGTCAACATTTTGGTGGTGAGTAAAGCAATTTCTTTAAATAGTTTCACATAGTGCTTTGGAATCCTTTATGCCAAGCAGTGTGATCCATAAATATGTTACATATTTAAGTACCAATGATGGCTGTATCTGGGAGCACTTGGATGCCCTTGCCAGGTAGTTGGTAGCTGACTTGTCTTTGACCCAATAGTTAACAGATTCCTGCCAAGTTGTTTTTCTTTTCTTGAAACAGAGAAATAAAGGGCTAACCCTTGCTTGAAAGCTGATTTTAGATACAGTTTGGCTACAAAAGTGAAACCTTCTGCAACGTTTTCCATTGTACAGCCACATTTTTTCTTAGCTGAGCAGCATAATAAATTGTTAATTTTGGGTCATGCAACTAATAGTACAGAACAAAAACAATGACACCATGGAAAATGAAAAAGGTATCTAGAGGATTGAGTTTAAGTTTAAATCTAGCACTCTCAGGAAGCAGACTCTAACAACAAGGGTGGAAACACCTCAAAGGAATAATGTATTAAAGCCTAAAGTACAAGAATACCCCTCAAAACCATCAAGGAAAACTAGACTACATTTTTTCCTCCTTAAAACTGCACAGACACAATTTGAATTTTCTTCTGCTCTGACTTTTCGGACCTGCATAATTTTACTTTGTGTGACGCTCTGTAACTCTCTTCTATATCAAGAATTCACCAGGTATTTTTTCTTCTTTTTTAAATGAATGGAGGGCTCATGAAAGTGTCAGATTGACAGCAATAGAAAATGAAGCTTATAGATGAGTCTAATTGTTTTCACAGAATAAAATAAATTGGAAATTGATAATACCTACAAGGTTAGGTCATTTAGTCCATTCCCCTGCCTGTGCAGGTTGGTCCCTACAATATACTACCCAGTGCTGTCTAGTTTAGAGTTAAAAGCCTCAAAGTAACATTTTTACCTAAGGGCCAGATTTTCAAAGGTATCCAGGTACCTAAAGATGCAGATAGGCATCCAGCGGGATTTTCAAAAGTGGTTTAAGCAGGTTAAGCACCTAACTCAGCCGGATTTTTAAGAGTATTCAGATGAGGATAGGTGCTTAGTGGAGTTTTCAAAATCACCTAGGTGCCTAACTCCCTTTGGGACTTAATCTTTAGGCACTTAAATACCATTACGACTCTTGCCCTAAGTCCTAACCTACTTAGGCACTTTTGAAAATCCAACTAGGTGCTTATCTGCATATTTAGACCTCTATGAAAATCTGGCCCTTAGTCCCATTTTCAAAACTGTTGTAGGCAGTTAGGGCTACAGTCACAAAGACACTTAGGGCTTGTCTACACAAACAATTACTTCATGGCAGCTAACTTGCTGGAGACTGGCTGTGTGAACCCTACCGATGTGCATTAACAGTTTGATAATACACTTTGATCTAGTCTTCTCTGAAATAGGACTAGATCAAAATTTATTACCCAAATCAGTGGGAGAAAGAATTTAACCAGAAAAATGTGAATGACAGTTGGAATCATTTAAGAACACCTTACTAGATGCTCTCAACATCACAATCCCACAACTGAGTAAGAAGGCCATAGTGGTTAAAAAAACTGACCTGGTTTTGAGGTAAAGTGAAGGCAGCTATAGTTTATATATATTGTCCTTATCTTCTCTGGCCATAGATTTCTCCTGATGTCCCTTTGCTTCCCTTATCATTTTCCTACAATTCCTAACTTCTGATTTATATTCATGACTATCAACTTCCCCTTTCTTCCATTTGTAATATATATAGATTGCTTAATAAACTGAGTGCAAGCAAACAATATGTGTTTTTATAGGCTAAATGTATACATCTAGGAACAAATAATATATATCATACTTAAAGGATGATGGACCCTATCCTGGGAAGGAGTGACTCTGGAAAAAAATGTGGGTGTTGTGGTGGATAATCAGCGGAACATGAGCTCCCAATGTGCCGCTGTGTCCAAAAGAGCTAATGCTATCCTGGAATGCATCAACAGGGGAATCTTGAGTAAGAGTAGAGAGATTATTCTACCTCTGTATTTGGCACTGGTGTGACTGCTGCTGGAATACTGTGTCCAATTCTGATGCCCACAATTCTAGAAGGATGTTGATAAATTTGAGAAGGTTCAGAGAAGAGCCATGAGAATTATTAAAAGATTAGAAAACATGCCTTAGTGATAGACACAAGCAGCTAGACCTATTCAGCTTAATAAATAGAAGGTTAAGGATGACTTGATCACAGTTTATAAGAACCTACACGGGGAACAAATATTTAACAATGTGCTCTTCGGTCTAGCAGAGAAATGTATAACATGAGCCAATGTCTGGAAGCTAAAGCTAAACAAATTCGGACCGGAAATAAGATACATTTTTAATGGTGAAAATAATTAACCATTGGAGCAATTTATCAAGACTTGTAATGGATTCTCTATCACAGAAAAATTTTAGATCAACATTGGATGTTTTTCTGAAGGATATATTCTAGGAATTATTTTGGAGAAATTCTGTGGCCTGTATAATACAGGAGGTCAGATTAGATGATCACAATAGTCCCCTATGGCCTTGGAATCTTAGAATCACAAACTTTTAATGCACATCAGCAAGGTCCACACAGACAGTGAGTCTGCAGCAGGCTAGAGTTGGGTAGATTCACCCCCCAGCATGCCACAAACCAATTGTTTGTGGAATCAAGCTCTTAGGTGTGGTGATAGGTGTGGCAACAGTTAATATCTTCAAGGTACCTAGAGAATCACTGAGATTCACAAAGCCTGAGTTTGGCACCTAGGCTCCATATACCACAAAGAAGAGGAGATAGGTGCCTCAGAAAGGATTCACTAAAGCCAGCATGCTGAGCAGCGCCTTACCTAAAATAGCCAGTGGGAGCTGCCAAGCCAGGAGGGTGTGTGTTATGGCCTGCCCGTGTCTCGGATCGGGCACCAAAGTTTGGGCTGCAGGGCATTACCTCCCGTAATGCCATGGTAAACTGTATTATATTGTTCAAGCACTAGGTGGTGCTGTATGTAAAATACCTTATTTGAAGTTAACCATAGCCATACCTGGCAGAGTATTAAAGGATTTTATGATGAGCACATCTGGTGTATAGAAGCAAGCTCTGTAGCCAGTCCTTATGAAATACAGAGGAACATGATACCTCCTTCTCAGCTGCAAACTATCTCTTAGCATTAGGCACATTTGCTGTTTGAGTGAGGAGGTGGACTTCCCTCATAACTCTTAGCCCAGTGGGCAGAGGTGAGGTGGGCAGAGGTGAAATTAAGTTGTTACAGTCCGGTACGCCAGACCGGACCTGCTTCCCCAGGCCAGCAATTTAAAGGGTCTGGGGCTCCTGGCAGCGTCCGGAGCCCTGGACCCTTTAAATTGTTGCCAGAGCCCCCGGCTAGAGGAGGCAATTGGGAGTCCCGGGGCTTAGGCGGTGATTTAAAGGGCCTGGGGATTTAAAGGCCCTACCTCTTCCAGTTGAGGTCGTGCCCCTTCTGGTTGAGGTCCCGCCCCGTGCTCAGGACTCTGGCATACCAGTAAGTTCTTTAAGTTCCTTTCATCCCTGGATGTGGGAGATGCATAAATGGGAGAAGGGATTTGAACTGAGATCTGTCACCGCTGAGGCACTTGCCCTAACATCTGGGCTGTGGGAGTTTCTGATGTGGGGTTCCCTCAGTCTCTCCTGTTGAAGCTGTTCCACTGTGGATAAAGAATTTAAAAAGGTAACTGGAGAAGAAGACCTGGATCCCGAGTCTGCCACCTTTCAGGTAAGTGCTCTAAAGCTTGCTTGCTAGCTCTTTATTTCTCTTGCCCAAAGCTGAAGCTGTTCCACTGTAGGTAAACAAAGAATCACTGGGCCAGAGACAGAGCAAGCATGGGGAGGTGGACTTGAGCTGGTGGTCTCCTACATTCCAGGTGAGTACCCTAACCAATAAAAGTTATGAGAGAATGCCTCCTCCTCTCACCTTGGCATTTTGTGTAGGCTTCTCTGATCATGCCTACCCTATTTGTCCCTATAGGCAAGTTAGGGAGAACATTGCCTATCTTCTTGTGCTTCACTTTGGGGCTTGGGTGTCCGGATGCCTTGCATGAGGCTGCAGTGTTCATGCTCAGAAGCAGAAGCATAGGTCCCTGGGGAACTGACTGCAAAAATTTAGGTTCCAAGCACATTTAGGCTTCTATAGCGTTCAGGGGCAGTTGAATGGGTGCTTTGTGAAGCCCAATATGGCCCGATTCTGGATTTAGGTTCCTAAAATGGCAGTTAGGCACTTAAGTCCTCTTGCGAATCCAGCCCTAAGGGTGAAATTTTCAAAAGAATCTAAGGGCCAGGGACCACATTTTTAAAGACATTTATGTGCCTAAAGATGCAGATAGGCACCTAATGGGATTTTCAGAAGTGCCTAGGTGCCTAACTCCCATTGTAGTCAAACCTATCTCACTTTTGAAAATGGGACCTAGGGTCCTAAATCAGTGAGGTGCTTTTGAAAATGTTACCCTCAATCTATGGGGTAACTACCTATTTCCATGGGAGATTATATCACAGCTTAATAGATCCCATTGTCATGTAATTTTCTGAACATTCAGTCTAATTTTTCCCTTTCTTAATTTCATCCTCTTACTCCTAGTTATACTCCCCTGTATACCATCCTAAATTACTGTTTTTCCTTCCTAATCAAGCTTTGAAGATTTAACTCTTTTAATCTTTTTAAAATGAATTATTCCAGCTTTCTGATCAGTTTTATTCTTCTCTGAAGAACTTCTAGCACAACTTGATCTTTTTGGTGATGAATCGACCAATAGTGAATACATAATTGCAGGTGTGTTTGCATTAAAGCCATATGCAGATGAACCATTTCCACCCTGCTACATGGCATGGGACATCCACTCTTTCTGGTCTGCTCCTTGCTGTGTAACAGTTAAACTGTTGTCCTTTTTCCTTCCCTGCCTTATCACATTGCTAACTTATGTTTAATCTGTTGGACACTATGACATTAAAATTTTCTACCTCCAAGCCAATAACTCTGTACTAGATGAGTTTTCCTCAGATATGTTGTATTTTCAGAGAGACAGAACAGTTCCAGTCCAAGCTTAGTGCAAGCTTTTACCCTGTCCCACAAATGTGCCTCACTCATGACCTGTGACCATCTGTAGGGATGAGAGAGTTTTTCAGTTTCCATGCCAATTCCATCCATTGTCTTCCTTTTTTGACTGCCAGTAAGGACTCCAGTTAGTGTCAAATGTAACGATGTTTTTTTTGTGTTGTGAACACTTGTCCATTAGGAACAAAACAGAGACTTCCAACTCATTTCATATAGGCTAGTGAAGAGTGGTCAGATGGGAACAACAGTTGGTCACTAGCAATCTGGTTGGTGCTCATTCAAATTGGTGACCTAGAATTGAAAGCCTCAATATCCCATCACCAATTTTTTGTGGGGAGACAGAAGCTACCTGGATAATACTGCTTTTTTGGTCAGGTAATGAAATGGTACAGTATAGCTTTCAGACACAACCACTGTGCCTCTTTTTAAACGTGGCACCAGTTTTCAACTGTCACCCTTCTATAGAAATCTTCTTTATGTTTGAGATTTACTATACTTACTATTTCTTTCTAAATGAATATGTATAACTGGTGTGTGTCTCAAGGATAATATAAATCTGAGTTAAGATCAAAATGAATATTTTGCTACATGCAGTTCCACCTGCTAGTTTGTTTATTAACTGACAATTATGTTACCCATGAGAAGGTAGGAACGGTCCATCTTATCTGTTTGTTTTTCATTTTGTTTTCACTTTCAAGAACGGTTGTTTTTATTTCAAGAGTCATAAAATTGAGACTTGACCACTGGTATGCATTAAAGATCCTATGACCCTTTTTTTGGCTAGGGGGTGGGAGCGGCAAGAGTTTGGGTGTCCCAGCCAAATTTCAGCTTCAGTAAATATATTGTGTTTACCAAAAATTCTTTCTGTAGCTTCACTCAAATAAAGAGTTTCTTCTTTGCTTTCGGTCCCAAACTATTTGTTCTCCATTAACAGCTGCTGTGTTCCACCCCAGAGATGGCTGCATCTCAACAGTGAGTGCATTTTAGTTCTGTGTGTTATTTGCAAAGGTGCTTTGGGACACATGGAGTTATTATTACTTTTTAAAATGTTCATATATGTACTCATGCTTTGAAGACATAATGTAAAGGCTAAGATTCGTGCTCCAAAGATTTTACAATCAAATTTTAAACATGATGCTACAAGTGGGAGTAACAAACAGTAGTGAGGGGATGAAGTAGAAAGACAGTTTTTACAGCAATAATATCACACGACTGCTCAATTGAGGCATACGCATCTCGGTGGTTCAACTAAAAAGTTTTCTTAAATTAATAATAATTAATTTTGCTGACTCATTTCTTATGAACATTGTAGGAAAAGAGAGTCTTAAGGATTGATTAGAATGAGAAGAAAATAGTGGCTTGCTAGACCAGACCTGGAGGGGCAATCTGCACTAATTCAACAAGTTATTTGAGCATATACCTATTTTCTGGTACATGAGTTGTCACATTGCCTCTTGGCATTCCAGCTCTTGCTAAAGTTAGGCACCTGCTTGAGAATCTTGCTGAATTTGGGTCTCTGTGCATGAAAAGAAAGGCTATAGATATATGTAAGCTACTACAATTCATTATTATTATTTCCTGGGTATAGGAAGGAAGGGGAGAGACTCAGGAGGTTGTTGAACAGTGGGCTATTCCTTTGCATTTTTTACTTTATTTTGGCCCCTTGAAGAGGCAACAAATGTACCATGAAAGTTGAGCTTTTCTAATGACTGACTTTTCTAAATGGTTGGCATAATTTTTGAAGCAAGTGCCTCCTTGAGGGCTGGCAACAGGTAGTATTTTCTGGAAGAGATTAGATAAATCAGAAGGTTTAGTAGTTCAGAAGAATTGGAACAAAGATCTGATTTGGGCTTGCAAAATCAAATGGACCAAGCTTTTGCAATCCAGCTTCCTTGGCCTATTTCTAATTTCCAGTAACTAGTCTCAGAACAAATTTATTTTCTAAAGTGGGCAGGATTTGGCCTCTAATGTCCAGAATAAGAACAAGGGGAACTATGGAAAGTCTGAGGATTTTCCAGTGTTGTCAACTTGCTGTCATATTTTCTTGGATCTAGTTCCCTTTCATTTTGTTCCTTTTACATTCCTCCCCACCCCCGCCCCAATGCGTGCTTTCTCTTGGCAAACTTGTTTGCATTTCCTTCTCCCATTGTGGGATCTATAGCCAGCACACTTATCAGCTATAAAAAGGCAAGGCAAGAGCATGAAAGTTTGTCCTTAACAAGCCCAGTGGAGGGGGTTGGGGGGAAGAAAACAATTTCCTCTAGCTTTGTTCTGTTGGTAGCTGCTGAAAAAGGTTGCCAAAAGGAGCAGTGGCTGTGCACAGCTCAGCATTGTAAAATAGTGTCCTGCCATATTTAAGAATTAAGTAGAAGGAACATGACCATGAATGAACCTCATGAAGAGGATTGGCTGCAGAAGACTATTTAAGGTCTGCGTCTGAGACCCCGCCCATGCCATGCTCTTTCTCTGAGGCCCCGCCCCGCTCACTCCATCCTCCTCTCCCTCTGTCACTTGCTTTTCCCCACCCTCACTCGCGCATTTTCACTGTGCTGGCTCGGGGGCTGTGGTGTGGAAGGGGGTGAGGGCTCCGGCTGGGGGTGAGGGCTCTGGTGTGGGGCCAGGGATGAGGGATTTGGGGTGCAGGAGGGGGCTCTGGGCTGGGGCTGAGAGGTTTGGAGTGTGGGAGGGGGCTCTTGGCTGGGGCTGAGTTGTGGGAGGGGAAGACTCTGGCTGGGGTGAAGACTCTGGAGAGAGGCTGGGGATGAGGGTTTTGGCGTGTAGGAGAGTACTCCGGGTTGGGACCGAAGGGTTCAGAGGGCAGGAGGGGGATCAGAGCTGGGACAGAGAGTTGGAGTGCAGGGGGGAGTGAGGGCTCCAGCTGGGAGTGTGGGCTCTGAGGTGAGGCTAGGGATCAGGGGTTTGGGGTGCAGGAGGGTGCTCTGGGCTGGAATCAAGGGGTTTGGAGAGTGAGAGGGGGATCAGGGCTGGGGCAGGGGGTTGGGGCCTGGGAGAGCGTCAGGGATGCAGACTCCTGGTGGCCTTTACCTTAAGCAACTCCTGGAAGCCTCCTCCCTCTGTCTTCTACATGGAGGTCTGGCCAGGCAGCTCTGCGCGCTGCCCTGTCCCCAGGTACCGTCCCTGCAGCTCCCATTGGCCATGGTTCCCAGTAAATGTGATCTACAGGGGTGGCGCTTGGGGCGGCGGCAGCATGTGGAGCCCCTTGGCTGCCCATTTGTGTAGGAGCCAGATGGGGGATGCTTCCCAGGAGCCACGCAGCGTGGTGCTGCCAACCGGACAGTTAACAGCCTGGTCAGCGGTTCTGACTGCAGCTGCCAGAATCCCCTTGTTGACCAGGTGTTCCAGTTGAAAACTGGACACTTGGTCACCCTAGGCCCAGAGAGTCTGAACTGTGCTGGTATGAGAAAAAAGAGGGTCATTGTATGCACAGTGGGCCTGAAGGCCTAGTTCTGCTACTTGTTCTAAGGAGCACACATACCAGTTGGTTTGGCTATAGCTGTGGAGCACCCTGGATTCTCTCTCCTCCCAGTGCACCCAAGCAAGGGGACATAATCTGGTCAGAGTGGGTCAGGTTTACTAATCTAAGACGTATGCTGTAACTGTTCCAAAGCTGATTAGTGACAGTCTGAAATGCACTTCATGAGTTTGTCCTGCATGGTACAAACTTGATCCAGTCTTTTTACCCCTTTGAATGGAAAAACAAAGTATTGTGGAATTAAACAATGACTTCCTAGAAGCTGTATTTATAAAAGGTCCACCTTGTTCTTAGTCTTCAGGGGACCTTAAAAGCCAGTTGCTTTTTAGTTTGTGTGTTTTACATTTCAGTGCTTTTATACTTCAGTTGCAGGATGGATGAGATCTTTAGCAGAGTTGGGGTGTCCTTCAGGAAATTTCTGAGGCATTTATGCTGGTCATCACTTTAACTTGAGAGATCCATTTCAGCAAGGCCTTGGCTTATTCTTCTATAAACACTGTTGTTGTGGTGGTGGTGACTGACCATTTTATAATAAATGATGCTAGCAATTTAAAAAAAAAATTGCAGCATCAGAAAAAGGTGGAAAAAGAGGTATTTCCAAATTTAATAGTAAGGTATTTGTATGTTTATGTGGGATTTTTTTTAATTAGGAGGGTGCTTAAACAACATGGGGCAGAGCCGTAACAAGGGCAAGGCGAGTGAGGCACTTGCCTTGGGTGCACAAAGCCAAGGGGCGCAGAAAGTTGCGGAGGGGAGGAAAAAAAGAGGAAAAAAAAGCCACGATCAGTGGCGCTTCAGCAGCAGCTCTGCCGCCGCCGCTTCATTCATTCTTTGGCAGAAATTCTGCGGCAGGCCCTTCCCTCCGAGAGGGACTGAGGGACCTGCCACCGAATTGTCGCTGAAGAACTGGCCCTGGGGGAAGGCACAATTTTATATTCTTGCCACAGGCGCAAAAATACCTAGTTATGGCACTGACATGGGGTAACAACAACTATACTATATAAATAAAATGTTTGTCAACTTTCACATGAGCACCAACAGATCTTTAACACTGCTTTAACACAAGCTTCTCAAGGGCTCTGTTAGCTCTGGGATCAGTCTGCTCCAGAATGAGCGGCAGTACTGAGAGGTGTGTCCTGCTGTTGCACAGTGACAGTGGTTGGGGTCGGGGACAAAGGAAGTTGGGTCTGCCTCTTGCATAGAAGGCAGCCCATGGCGACTGAGAGCTAACGTTTTTTTGCAAAACATTGCTGAAATTCACTAATATGTTATGTCTCAGGGACAAAATTTTACAGAGTTAAAAAAAAGTGTATTTTGTTTCCTGCCTCTAATTACCACAATCACTGTCATGGGGGAGAAAAAAAGTCATTTGAAAAGGATTCCAAAATGACTGTCACAGGGCATGGCTTCTCCCCAGCTTCCAGACATTGCTGAAGGCCCAGTCTCCTTTAAGAAGGTTTATTCTCTTAACATAAGCAAATAAAACAACAAAAAATATTTTTTTAACTCACTCCTTTTTCACAGGCTTCAAGACTATTCTCTGTCAGGGACCATGGGTCTTGAACGCTGGTTGACGGGCACTTAAGAGTCAGTAAATTCTAGCCTGCCATCTGGTGATGGTTGCCAGACCCAGAAGCTCAGTTCCAGTTCTGGGATCTGATTGGTGGCATTTTGGGGGCCCTGGTTGGTTCTCTGCTTCTATTTAAACCAAGCCCAGGAACAGGAAGTTGATATTGTCTATGCAGTTGAGTTTTCCCTGCTTAGGAATGCTTTCCTTGTGGTATCTGCTTCTACGGCCTGATTCTGATCTCTTGGTAACCTGACCTTGCCTGCCTTGGGATACCTGACCCTTGTTCTGCCCTCTGGCATAGCTCAGACTCTGCTCTCCTAGTATCTCACCTGGCCTGGCTGCCAATTCCTGCTTTGACAACTAGGTCAGTCTTCCCATGTCCCAGGTGTGACTCTCCCCCAGGGGTCTCTGGCACTCCTGCTGCTGACAGCTTTCCAGTTCTAGTCAGCTCTGCTCCTTCCCTGGAGCCATAGCCCTGAGGATGCTTTCCTGAGCACTTAGCCCCTTTCCCAGGAACCCATTACAGGTGTTAGCTCCACTCCAGCATGGCTTTCTTTCCCCAGCCACAGCCTGTTCCAATCACTCCTTTCTACCTCCTATTTCCCGCCCTCTAGGAACCCTTTACAGGCCCATGCGTAGCCCAGCCTCCTGGCTGGATTTGGGGCTAACCTGCTTTGACACAGGGGAGGGGCCCGCTGTCCTGTGACAGTGACATTATAAAGCTCTCAAAGATTGGAAAAAATGTTTGCTGATGCCTATTCTGGGCAAAGCCGAAAGCACAGCATTTTGCATGGGGACTTTTTATAATCAGAAAGCTGTTCTCCCAGGCAGCAGGAGACTGTTTGAAATTCCTAGAATTGGTGGCTTATCGGAGCATGTTCACCCCTACCCTGCTTCCGGCAAGAGCAGCATATATCAGTGCAGGAAGACCAGTTTCTCCTCCACCAGTCATAACAATCTTCTTTCACACGTTTCACCCACACTATAAGATTTGTAAGTGACTAATACGATGGAGATAGCCTGTATGTTAAACAGAGAGAGTAATTTAACCACAACATTTGGACAAATGACTTCTACTTCCTCCTCTATTTTGTCCTTGTATTGATAAATTGCTCAGTTGCTGCTACAGTGGAGGATCATTTAAAATATCAAAGTGATCAAAAGTGGGGTCATTATGTGATACATACTTTCACTTAGTACTAGTTTCAAAATGATTCTCATTTCAAGTGCAACTGAAGTTTCCTATAAATTAACTAGAGCTCTGCAAATCTTGAAAACATGTAAATATTTCTTTTGAATTTCATAGTAATATGCCTCCTGAGATCTGAAGTAAAGAGTCAAAGTGACATTCAACAACTGTCAAGTTTAACTGGATCTTGAGATCACCAGTCATAAATTGGTCCACATTCACATAGTTTTGACTGAAAAATTCAAAATCTCAGAAACTTTTCAATGAATCTCTTTTGAGCTTGCAATTTGTAATAAAACCCCAAACCAAACTAGTTTTGTAATAGTGATTAGTTAGTTAATTAATTAGTTGCACTGATTGGCGCAGATGCCCACAGTGGCTTTATTCTTAAAATATGCTGTTTCTAGATGGTTTATGGTTTAAAAAGAAATGGAATTCCTCACCCCTAGGAAATTACACTGTTTTGGCATTTGTTTTCATCTCAAATTGGGACAAAAAACTCAGGGGGAAAATGATTTGGAAATTTAGAAATATTTCATGTGGACATTTTTGGTTAAAATAAAACATTTGACTTTCCCATATCAAAACATACCCTTTTAGTTTGATGACCCATGACAGGACTCCATGATGCACTGAGGCAGCTCAGCCAGTGGGAGAATCGCTGACACATCAAGGGCAATATTGTGTAACTGAGGACCAAAGTCCCTAGGGTACAATGTGGGAATCAGGGAGCCAGAAGCATCGGGAAGCCAGGGCTCATGAGGCACTACAGTGACTCAGGTGGACACAGATATTAACATTGACCTGAAACTAAATATTTCATTTCAAATAATCAGACCAAAATATTTAGTTTTGGGTTGACTGGAAATACAACATCTTTCTCAGTTTTCTGGGTGGAAATGCCACCAAAATCTGCCTTTTCTTGTGCAAAATTTTGATTTTGATGGAAACCCATTTTCTGATAGGAAAATGTTCCAATCAAAATTTTTGACCAGCCCTAGTTTTTTCCTTTGAGTTTGGTTCATTATAGTATAAGAACCTTTAGAACCTTAAACAAAACCAAATACTTTACTTCTGGACTCCTTTTCCCATTTACATGAGATGCCCACGATTCTTTGCCACTCTTTCATGTTCATGGCATGGGTTCATAGGTCTTGGTGTTCCAGTCCTTTTCTCTTCAAACTTCTGTTGATAGAGTCTTTGCATCTTATCCTTGGTCTTCCATGTCCTTTCTTGCTGTCCTCTTCATCCCATGCTTTCTTTGCTGGTTGTTCTTTTCCCATTCTTATCATATGTCCATCATATCCCAAAGTGGGCTCTCCAGCCTATCTGTCACAGACAGTCCCAAGTTCACCTTGCCCCTTATTTCCTCCTTGTGAACTCTGTCTGTCCTCTGCTTGCCTGTCATTGTCCACCGTATATTATTTTCTACTACTTGTATCTTCTTTTCTTTCATCTTTGTAAGACCCACTGTTTCCAAACCATAGAGCAGGGACACAAACATATGCTTATTCTTTCAGTTTGTTCCATAGTTGATGGTCTCACAGTAATGTTGCCAGTTTTCACTGCCACTCAGTAGGTTCTTCTTTTCAGTTCTCCAGGTCTTTCTCCAATGGCACTAAGTACACCTCCCAAGTACACAAGTTCTTTCTACTGATTCATCTTTTCTCCTGAAACTTCAATCAGCAGCTCTTTTTCCACCATCCCTTCTTAATAACTTCAGTTTTCTTTGTGTTTAGCTTCAAACCATGGTCTTCCAACACAGATGCCCGCTCTGATACCATGTTTACCAATTCCTCTGTGCCGTCAACCAAAAGGACCGAATTGTTTGCATACATTAGTTTTCTCTGTGTCTCCAAAGAGGCTTGGTTCTCCCGCTAATTAACTCTATAACAAAGATAAAGAGAAGCTGATTTAACATACTCCCTACTCTCAATCAAACCATCTCCACAAAACTCTCTGAAGTTCTGTGTGTTTTTTTTTACACTTTAGGTCTTGACCTTTCATACAGTTCCTCTATCATCTCCACTTTTTGAAATTTCCCTCTCATCCATCTCAGTATTCCAAATAGCAGCTCTTATGGAACCAAGTCATATGCTACATAGCAGTTACTACCTCCATTTATCATTCTTTCAAATGTCTGTCTCATTGTAAATACTGCATCTATAGTACTCCTTCCTTTCCGAAAGCCATGTTATTCCTTTCTTATGTCCCGTCCCCCCGACTTGCACTTCAACCTTGCCTCAAAAACTTTCTAAGGACTTTAAGAGGCTGACTTAACAAGGTGATGCTCTGGTAGGTGTTTCAATTATTTACATCACCTTAATCCTTACAAAGAAGCACAATCAATCCCTAGGTTAAACATTTTTAAGTGTGAACCCCACACTGGGGCTCCAACATCCTCATGCAGTACACAGGCCCAACCATATCCCAGACTTCCTAGCACTGTCCTGAAATGGGTAATGCATCCATTTTGTTTGTGGTGCAGTTTGGGAAAACTTGACTGTCCACCCCTCACATCACAGGAAATTGCCACAGCCCGCAAACACATCTTGCCAAGCAGGACCGGTGCTAGGGGTTTTAGTGCCCTAGGTGCATGGCAATTTTGCCGCCCCGCGCGCTGGTCCCGCGGCTCCGGTGGAGCTGCCGCAGTCGTGTCTGTGGAGGGTCCGCTGGTCCGCGGCTCTGGTGGAGCTGCCGCAGTGGTGTCTGCGGGAGGTCCACCGGAGCCGTGGGAGCAGCTGACCATCCGCAGGCACGACTGCGGCAGCTCCACTGGAGCCGCGGACCCTCCGCAGGCACGACTGCGGCAGCTCCACCGGAGCTGCCTGCCGCCCCCTCTGGCAAAATGCTGCCCACCAATAATCCTGGTGCCCTAGGCGATTGCCTAGGTCACCTAAATGGAAGTGCCGGCCCTGTTGCCAAGCCATCATTTTGGTCTGTATGCTCCTAGCAACCAAAGCCAGCAACATGGAGGAGTCACCATGGAGGAGTCACATTTCAATAACTTCTCTTCCTTGGGCTTTCATTCCTGTTACAGGAAACAGACAGAGCTTCCATGAGGTGCTGGTGGATGTTTCAGCAGCATTTTCTGACCCACTCCAGGCACCAGATGAAGCTAATGATGAAACAGGAGGAGTATGAGGAAGATGATACAGACATGCAAGACACAAACTGGCTGACTACTGCTCATCACTCTCAGTATGGCCAGTGATGTCCTCTTATTCAGACAGCTGCTTCTGGAGCAGGACCACAGGCACAGTCTTGTGGATTCACATCATCATGGAGGCCTGGCATAACCAGCTGTGGGTCCAGAAATTTCTTATGAAGAAAGCTACATTTCTGGATCTTTGTGAGCAGCTTGCCGCAACCCACCAGTGTCATGAAACACATATGAGGGTGGCCATATCAGTCTGGCATTGGGTTGCTGTAAATGTCTGGAATCTGGTTACCCCACACTGCGACAGATGTGCTGCTAACCAGTTGGGTGTTGGGAAGTCAACTGTGGGTACAGTGGCCAGGGCCAGATTAATGTAGGGATTTAAGGGGCTGCAGCCCAGGGCCTCGGACTAAGGGGGGCCCTGAAGGCTGAATGCATCCTGCTGCTTCTTTTCATCCAGCCTGTGGCAAGTCTCTGCACCATGGGCCGGACACCGGTCCCTGACCCTTGGCACCGGCTTGCCAAGGTGCCCCTGCAGTCCGTAGGCAAGGGGCGTTCAGAGAATCTCTGTGTGCTGCCCCTGCTCCCAGTGCCAGCTCCATAGCTTCCATTGCCTGGGTACTGTGCAGACTGGCCCTTCTGCCTAGGGGCTCGACATGCCACCTCGGGGAGCAGAGCAGTGCAGAGCCAGGGCAGGCAGGGATCCTGAGGTAAGCGCCTCCCAGCCGGAGTCTCTACCCCAGCCCGGAGCCCCCACCTGCACCCAACCCCCATCCCAGCCCTGAGCCCCCTCCTGAACCCAAACTCCCATCCAGATCTCACACTCTGAACCTCTTGCTGCATCCCAACCCCCATCCCTGTCCCATCCCTGGCTCCACCCCACAGCCCACACCCCCAGCTGGAGCTGCACTACCTCCTGCATCCAAATCCACTGTACCAGCCCCGAGCCCACTCCCCCATTCCAAACTCCCAGAGGCCTCACAAAATCTAATAGCCCTGGGCCCACAGGAGAGTTAATCCAGCCCTGGCAGTGGTGGTGGAGGTTTCTGATGATTTACCCAAATGTGGTGGGCATAAACAATATTCCTGAGGTAATGAGAATGGGGTTTCCAAACTGTGCTGGGACCATTGATGGGCCTCATGCCCATAGGTAGCAAATGAGCACATAAACCCCAAAGGGTACTACTCCATTATTATACAGGCATTGTGGATGACAGAAGCTGACTTGTGGATGCCTGTGTGGACTGCACTGGAAAGGTTCATGATGCCAGAGTTTTCTGCCTATCAGGAATCTGCCTTTATGGACAGGTTGGACACTAGTCCCACCAAATGACATTGTCATAAATGGAATTACTGTCCCCACTGTTATATTGGGAGACCCTGTGTATCCCCTTTTGCCTGGGCTTATCGTCTCAGAGATCCTGGCAAAAGAAGGTTTAATTACAGGTGTAGAATGGCAGTTGAATAAGTGCTTGGCCATCAGTGCTGTCTGCATTATTGTGGCTTGCTGTGCTCTTCACAGTCTTTGGGAAGGCAAAGGTGAGCCATTTATCCTGGTTGGAGCTATGACAGTAATGGACTGCTGAGCTAGTAAACTCAGCCAGAAAGTGCAACCATCACAACTGGAACATAATGCACACAGGCAACGGAAATCAGGGATGCACTCTGCTCCCATGTAGCGGGATGGTCAACCGCTCCTGCCCTGAAGGGTTTAAAATCAGCCCTGGAACAGGGCTGAGGTTGCATGAGGGCTGCTGCTAGGGAGAGCAGCAATCCTCGGCTGACTGGGGAAACAGCCACAGCTGGGGCCACACCCCAATCAGACTGTAGCTGGCCTTATAAAGGCGAAGGAAGCCAGAAGCTGGGAGCTAGCTCTTGAGGGAGAAGGGTCTGGCTGCCTGGGAGCTGACAAAGGTACCAAGAGTGGAGCAAGGCTGGGGAAAGGCTAGAGGAGTTGGGGAGCTCCAGCCTGGAGAACCCCCAGGCTGCAGGCCTTCTTAAAGGCCAGGATGGGTACTGGGGCTACAGAAGGGTAGCCAGGGTAGGCAAAGGTAGCAAGTCCGATCCCCACTTTACCAGTGATGAATGGCGTGTACACTGCAGTCTGCCCCAGTGAGCGGGGGCTAGATGGTGACTAGCAGTAACTCAAGACTGAGGCTAGGTGGGGATAAGGGGTTGGAGGTTCCCCAGGGAGACCCAGTGAGACTGTGCAGTACTGCAGAACCCTGAGAGAAGGGGCACCAGGGTCTGGGAGGGACATGGGGGGCCAGCATCACGGTGAGACACCGGCTTGCAGAGGGCACTCTGGAGGCTAGCAAGCTAATTCCCAGGATGACCAGCAGGAGAAGTTGGTCATCCTGCTACATGCCACATTATGGATTTAAATGAGCCAATGGAAGGGGAGAGTAGTACATTTATGAATGTGTTTGTACAGTAATGTTTATAATAAATGAGGGATTGTCATATCATGTGATGAAATGAGGGGGCGATGCTGTCAATGTGTGAAGTGAAAGGAGATTGAATGATTATTTGGCATTTTTATTATTGATGACATGACTTAATGTCTGGGGGAGAACTGTGCATTTACATCAGGGATCAGCAACCTTTGGCACGCGGCCCGCCGGGATTAACGTCCTGGTGGGCTGGGCCAGTTTGTTTGCTTGCCACGTCCGCAGGTTCGGCCGATTGTGGTGCCCACTGGCAGTGGTTTGCCGTCCCAGCCCAATGAGGGCTGTGGAAAGCGGTGGGGGCTGAGGGATGTGCCTGCCGCTGCTTCCCACAGCCCCCAGTGGCCTGGGACAGCCAGTGGGAGCCGCAATCAGCCGAACCTTTGGACGTGGCAAGTAAACAAATCGGCCCATCCCGCCAGGGTGCTTACTCTGGTGGGCCACGTGCCAAAGATTGCCAATGCCTGATTTACATTATGGATTGGTGTACACAGTTTTATTGAGAAATTGTATTTGGATACTACTTGCCTGTTGTGCCTTACCATGTGTTTATTTGTAGTATCTGAAATACATACTATAAGTAGTGATTGCAATAAACTTTCTTCATAAAATAAAAGCTTTTATTTGTATTACATAAATAACAATGCTAAAGCATTGCCAGACAGGCCAGCTACCAATTGAACACTGCCACAACAGTAATAAAGGACGACCACAACCAGTAATAAAACAAAGTGCCTAAACCAAACACTGGACAGTACAAACAGTGCTATCAAAAAAAATCCCCTAATGTTACATGTCCCCTGCATGCTCTCCTTGCCCTTTTTGTGCATTCAGCACTCACTTGCCACTGTTGCTTGGGTGGGGAAGTCTGCAGGAATTGATGAACTGCAAGGAGTAGGGGATCTGCACATGGGTGGATGCTTTCAGTGGGGAGGGAGTCAGCATGAAGGTGGAAGTATTCTGGGATGACAGTTGCCCTGTTCAGCTGCTAAGTCCCAGTTCTCTTGGCCATCCAACCATGGAATTGTCCAAGATGTTCCTAGTATGCTTGGTATCCATGGCACCATGGAGGGAACTCAGGCTGTGGTGTAGATATAGAAGGAGCCTGGGCCCTTGTGGCCATTAGTGAAAGCAGCCGCTCAAGCAGGTCTTTCTGCTTGGCTAAGTCTTTCTCCCTTAAATGAAGTTCCTGTTGTGAGAACTGTAATGCAAGCGTCTGCTCCCATGCCTCAATTCTGTCTTAAAGCTTTGCAGCCTGCCTGGACCTTTCGGCTTGCCTCTCGACTTGCCTTTCCACTTGTTGTGAATCCTTCTCTCTTTGGTATTGCAACAGATTGTTGGCCCTGTCCGCAATGCCAACCATAAATTCACAAGGAAGTGCTTCCTCTTGAAGCAGTTCATGATGGTCAGGAGATGCAGGCTTCTTGTGGAGTGTGCATTAGCTGCTGAGGTACAATGGCCAGTTGAGATAGAGGTGTCTGCAAGCAGATATAAACCAGAAAATTATTGTCTCAGTGATTCACAAACAGTTCAGTGCAAGAGCTCAGGAAAAATCCTTGTGGAATCTCAAGAACAAAAAATGATACTTTTAAAAACAATGTATTGTGAGAGGTATGTTTCAGATTCCAGCAGCTCCATGGACACATCCAGATTAACCACAGTGAAAAGAGTGCACAGAGAATGGTAAGTTAAAAATCACAATGTTGTTGAAAAATTGCAGACTGCTTTGGGGGGAGGGGAGGGTGACCACAGAGTATTACATAAGCCTTCTCTGGCATTTCAGGCATGCCACATTTTTGAGGACAGAACCGTTCTTGTGGTTTCTGAATGGCAAAGAGATTTTATTCCAAGCTTCTGGTGTTGAGGCTGTCATGTCTGCCACCAAAGTACTGAAGCTTATGGTGGCTGAACAGTACATCTATGAATAGAGTGGGCTGGCCAGCTATCATGGAGGATGTGGAAAATACTCTATTCCCCAAAATGTGATGATCTATCTGGAGTTCTTGCTATGGGAAAAGTTTGCAGCTGTTAGCACAGTGGTCTCCAAACTTTTTACACCCAAGTTCACTTTTTGAATTTAAGGGCAACCCAGGATCTACCCCACCCCTTCCCTGAGGCCCTGCCCTCTCATTCCATTCCTCCCCCCGTCGGTCGCTTTCCCCCACCCTCATTCACTTTCACTGGGCTGGGGCACAGGGTTGGGGTGCAGGAGGGAGTCAGGGAGTGCAAGTTCTGGGAGGGAATTTGGGTACAGGATGGGGCTCCAGATTGGGGCAGAGTTTTGGGGTTCAGGACGGGGTATGGGGGGATCTGGCTCTGGAAGGGGACTCAGGGCTGGGGTAGGGGCTTGGAGTGCAGGAGGAGGGTCAGGGTGCAGGAGCAGGTATGAGGTGCTGGATCCAGAAGGGGGATCATAGCTGGGGTATGAGGTGCTGGCTCTGGGAGTAAGGCACTTACCTCAGGTGGCTCCAGTCGGCGGTACATTGGGGCTTGGTTCCACTTAGGCACGTCGGCACCTCCTCCCCATCAAGATCCGGTCACCCCTCCCACCCTACTAGTCAGTAGTGCACCATGGGGCCATGCTGCTCCCAGAATGGGCCAATGCACCTCTGCGGCCTTCGGCCAACGGGAGCCGCGGGGGTGGTGCTTGCAGGCAGAAGCAGTGCGCAGAGACCCCTACCTTCACCCTCCATGGGGCCTGGGGGCATGCTGGCTGCTTCTGGGAGCAGCATGAGTCTGCGGCAGGCAGGGAGCCTGCCTTAGCAGCAGGCAGCCCTGCTGCACCACCGCGGCTGGAGATTGAGATTGACTGAGAGAGTCTCCAGGATCGACCAGTCCATCAGAATCAATGGGTTAGTGACCACTGTATTAGCACTTGGGATTGGGGCCAAATTCATGGGGTAATCTACAGGATGCTGGATTAGCATCTTTATGGATTACTGCCTCCCCAGGGCTTCTGATACAGCCTTTTATGACTGCATGAAAACACATATGCTAATATGGACTTGAAAGAGCTCCATAGCCATCCCCACTCTGGCACATTTCTGAACTATATACAACCGCCCTGGCCCTATTTTGGACAATTGATTCATCACCCATGGACTACACATAACTTAAACAGACAATCTTCGTAAATGGACTACATTTCAACCTCCCCACCTCCTGTATAGTTTATGGTTTACAGGCAACTTGTCACACAAGTCAATAAAGTCAGCAGATATGATGCCAGTACACATATGGACTGAGTATCCTGAACAAGAAGATGCAATTTTATTTGCTGATTTTATTGACCCTAGAAACTGAACAGCAGCAAATGCTGGACCTCCAGTATTTCAAATTTTCATGATTGCCCAAATTACAAAGATATTTTAGAGCCAGCTGGAAAAAGGAAGCTAGATGGTCTAATTTTCTGCACCTTCTGCCAGGAATGGCTCCAGGCACCAGCACGCCAAGCAGGTGCCTGGGCGACAAGCCACGGGGGGCGTTCTGCCGGTCGCCGCGTGGGCTGCAGGCAGGTTGCCTTTGGCGGCATGCCTGCGGAGGGTCTGCTGGTCCTGCAGCTTCGGCGGACCTCCCACAGGTGTGCTGCCGAATCTGCGGGACCCGGGACCTCCTGCAGGCAAGTTGCTGAAGGCAGCCCGCCTGCCGTGCTTGGGGTGGCAAAATTCCTAGAGCTGCCCTTGCCTTCTGTGTTGAGACTAAATTTATATTTGAAAAGTTAGCTATTCCACATCAGGGGTAAAGCTACAAATACTGCATCCATAATAATAATGAATGTAATATTTATTCTTCTTTGAGTGATTGCTTATATCCATTCCAGTTAGGTGTGCGCGCCGTGCGTGCATGTTCGTCGGAAACTTTTTACCCTAGCAACTCCAGTGGGCTGGCAGGTCGCCCCCTAGAGTGGCGCCGCCATGGCGCCTGATATATACCCCTGCCGGCCCACCCACTCCTCAGTTCCTTCTTACCGCCGTGTCGGTCGTTGGAACTGTGGAGCGCGGCATAGCTGTCCTCCACGTCCCTAGCTCTCCTTGTTGTACTGTTTATAGTTGTAGTTAGTAGTTAAGTGTAGTTAGTTAAGTAGTAATATAGTAAATAGTGTAAATAATACTTGTAAATATTTGTTAGCCGATTTGGGCCGTAGCCATTCCCGGCACCCGGCACCGGGCCCATGCCTGGTTCGCCGGGCTTCAAGCAATGTGCGGCCTGTAAGAAGCCGATGCCGACCAGCGACCCCCACGACGCGTGCCTAAAGTGCCTGGGGGAATCGCACATCTCGGACAAGTGCCGCATTTGTAAGGCTTTTAAGCCTAGAACAAAGAAGGAGAGAGACCAGAGACTTAGGACTCTCCTCATGAAAGCGGCACTCGACCCGGCAGCTTCGCAGACCGTCACCTCGACACCGGCACCGGACCGCGCCGGCACCGGGAAGACTTCCCGGCACTGACCTTCCCCGGCACCGGGTTCGGAAGCAAGGCCCTCAAAGTCTGCAACTCCATCCAGGCAGACTCGAGTGGAGCACCCGGCACCTGCATCTGCCGCGGCGCTACCGACAGGGATCCCGTCAACTCCGGGCCCGGAGGGTCCGTCGAGTCCGGTCCCGCCGAGCTCCCCCATAAGATCTGGGGTTGAGCTATTGGTCCCATCGATGCCGGAGACCTTCGCCTCGGCACGGGACCTAATTGCCCTGACGGAGCCAACTCAGCCTCCACCCCCGGTACCTCCGGTGTGGGTTGTGTCCAGAGGCAAACCGATGATGAGAGCACCGTCTCGGGACTCACGCTCGCTGTTGAGGTCCCGGCACCGTGGTCGCTCCAGATCCCGCCGGCGCTCGCAGTCACGGCACCGCTCCCCTCGGTGGTACCGGTCACACTCGTGGCACCGATCGGCCTCCAGACAGTCCCGGTCTGGTTCCAGCCACCGATACCGGCACCAGTACTCTAGGAGCCATTCCCGCCGTCGATTGGCTCCCCAGTCGAGCTCCCGGCACCGAGCTGGTGGCAGGTCCCGGTCGACCTCCCGGCACCGCGTAGGTGGCAGGTCCCGGTCCCCATCCCAGCACTGAGTCAGCGGCCGGTACCGGTCCCCATCCCGGCACCGAGTCCAAGACAGACCCCGGTCCCGATCCCGGCACCGGTATGACTCCCGGTACCGGTCCCTGGCACCGAGAACATCTTCGGCGCCAGGAGGCGGAGATTCTTACCAGCCGCGGTCGGCCCCTCCGTGGCCTTCCAGACAGCCGTCGGTGTCGTCGCAGGCGGCCAGTGTGTATGCGCTGGGCACAGACAGGCAGGCGGCCCTTTTCCAAGACCCTCCGCAACAGGACCAGGGACCGCAGCAGTGGGGGTTCTGGACACCCTGGGCGTATCACCAAGCCCAGGGCCCCCAACAGCTTGCTCCTAGGCCTGCGACGACGGAGCACAGGGCGCCGGAGGCGTCGTTGTCTCACCCCCCCCCCACCCCGGACGGGGAGGACGGGTCAAAACAACAAGACCCTGAGCTCCCTCCGGAGTCAGAGGCGAGGGCTCAGGCAGACCCCCCTCTGGACACTCTCTTGCCAGGGGTCTTCTCATCGTCTTCTCCCGATGAGGCGGTGGCAGGCACCTCTTCCAATAGCCCTCCTCCGCTAGATCTCAGGGCACATCAGGACCTCCTCAGGCGCGTAGCGCAGAACTTGAGCCTGCAAGCTGAGGAGGTCTCCGAGATCAAGGATCCCGTCGTCAGCATCCTCTCCTCTGATGCTCCCACTAGGGTCACCCTGCCCTTTATTCGGACGATCCAGGCCAACGCCAATACGATCTGGCAATCGCCGGCCTACATCCCCCCTACTGCACGCGGCGTCGAAAGGAAGTACATGGCCCCCTCCAAGGGCTATGAGTACCTCCATGTTCACCCGACACCGTGCTCCCTCGTGGTGCAGTCGGTGAACGAGAGGGAGCGTCATGGACAAGAAGCCCCAACTCCCAAATCCAAGGAGGCCAGGCGTATGGACCTCCTCTGCCACAAGGTCTATTCGGCGGGGGCCCTTCAGCTCAGGGTTTCCAACCAGCAAGCTCTTCTTAGCCGCTACGCCTTTAACTCTTGGGTGGCAGCGGATAAGTTTAAAGAGCTGTTGCCACAGGAGGCGAGTCAAGAATTTGCGGCAATTCTTGACGAGGGCAAGAAGGTCGCAAGAACCTCGTTGCAGGCCTCCTTGGACGCTGCGGGCTCGGCTGCCTGTACCCTCGCCTCGGGGGTGACGATGCGCCGCATCTCCTGGCTTCAGGTTTCTGGCCTTCCACTGGAGCTCCAATACACCATCCAGGACCTCCCGTTCGAAGGCCAGGACCTGTTCTTGGAGAAGACAGACCCCAGACTAAAAAGTCTGAAGGACAATCGGGTCATTATGCACTCCTTTGGGATGCACACGCCCGGGACGCAACGCAGACCCTTCTGGCCGCAACAACAGCAACAGCGCCGGCCGTACCCCCAGTTCCGCCAGCGGCAGGACCTCAATAGGCGCCGCGGCAGAAATGGCAGGCGCAGGCAGTCGGGGAATCAAGGGGGGCAGAACCAAAGCTCCTCTAAAGCCCCACCTGGACCCAAACCTTCGTTTTGGAGGTGCACCCGAGGGCATAGTACCAGTGTCCCCCATGGATCCTTCCCCCCCGTTTTCCAACCGCCTTTTGTTTTTCCTCCAGGCGTGGACCCAAATAACATCTGACCGCTGGGTCTTACGCACGGTGCAGATGGGATACCGTCTGCACTTTATATCTTTTCCTCCCTCCCGCCCCCCACCCTCGTCCCTCTTCAGGGACCCCTCTCACGAGCAATACCTCTGCCAGGAGGTGCAGACGCTCCTTGACAAAGGAGCTATAGAAGCGGTTCCGGAGAACGAGAAGGGCAAGGGATTTTATTCCTGCTACTTTCTGATCCCCAAGGCCAAGGGAGGCCTCAGACCCATTCTCGACCTGCGAGAGCTCAACAAATATCTAGTGAAGTGGAAGTTCCGCATGGTATCGCTGGGGACCATTATCCCATCCCTGGATCCTGGAGACTGGTATGCCGCCCTCGACATGCAGGACGCTTATTTTCATATTGCCATATGGCCACACCACAGACGTTTCCTTCGGTTCGTGGTCGACCGCCATCACTACCAATTCGCGGTCCTCCCGTTTGGCCTCTCTACGGCCCCGAGGGTATTCACCAAATGCATGGCTGTCGTTGTGGCACATCTTCGTCGCAGTCGCATTCACGTGTTCCCTTACCTCAACGATTGGCTAATTCGGGGCACGTCAGAGCTGCAGGTCCGCAGCCACGTCCGCAGGATCACTGGCCTGTTTGCTACCTTGGGCCTCATGATCAACGTGGACAAGTCCACTCTGCTCACCTCGCAGAGGGTGGAGTTCATTGGGGCCATCCTGGACTCCACCTTGGCCAGGGCCCTTCTACCGTTGCCCAGGTTCCAGTCGCTGTCGACGATCGTTCATCCCTTGCTGGCAGCCCCCCTGACCTCGATAAGGACATGCCTAACCCTGTTAGGCCACATGGCGGCCTGCACTTTTGTGACAGGGTATGCACAGCTCCGCATGAGGCCCCTCCAATCTTGGCGCATTGCACAATACCAGCCGGCCAGACAGTCACTAGACATGCTTGTCACAATCCCCCACGGGGTGTTGGGTTCCCTCGGTTGGTGGCTAGACCAGTCCGTCGTGTGTGTGGGGCTCCCATTCCACCCACCCCAGCCCTCGGTGTCCCTAATAACGGACGCCTCAGATCTCGGCTGGGAGGCCCACCTGGGAACCATGAGAACACAGGGCCTGTGGTCCCCGCAGAGGGTGGAGCTACACATCAACATGCGGGAGCTGAGAGTGGTCCGCCTTGCTTGTCAAACGTTCTGTCACCAGCTTCGAGGTCGTTATGTCGCGGTATTTACCGACAACACGACGACCATGTACTATATCAACAAGCAGGGCGGCACCAGATCCTCTCCCCTATGTCACGAGGCGATGCGACTCTGGGACTTTTGTATAGCCCACTCCATTCACCTCACGGCTTCCTTCCTCCCCGGAGTACGGAACACGCTGGTGGACCGCCTGAGCAGATCCTTCCTTGCGCACGAGTGGTTCCTCCGCCTGGATGTCACCCTCTCGATCTTCCAGAGGTGGGGTTGTCCCCGCTTGGACCTCTTCGCGTCCAGGCGGAACAGGAAATGCCAGGTGTTCTGCTCCTTCCAGGGCCGGGAACCCGGGTCTATAGCGGACGCCTTCCTTATTCCGTGGATGACCCACTTGTTCTACGCGTTCCCCCCGTTCCCGCTGGTCCACAAGGTCCTTCTGAAGGTGCGCAGGGACAGGGCCCGCGTGATCATGGTAGCCCCAGCATGGCCCAGGCAACATGGGTACCCCATGTTGCTGGACCTCGCCATAGCCAACCCAGTTCCCCTGCCCCTTCACCCAGACCTGATCACCCAGGACCACGGTACTCTCTGTCACCCGGACCTCCAGTCGCTGCACCTAGCAGCGTGGCTCCTGCGTGGCTGACCAGATCTGAGTTACGCTGCTCCACCCCGGTACGTGAGGTACTCTTGGGGAGCAGGAAGCCTTCCACCAGAGCGACGTACTCGGCCAAGTGGAAGCGTTTCTCCTGTTGGTGCACGGAGAGGGGTTTCCTCCCGATGGAAGTTTCGGTAGCCAATATTTTGGACTATATTTGGTCCCTCAAGCAACAGGGCCTGGCGATATCATCCCTTCGGGTCCACCTGGTGGCTATCTCCACCTTTCACCCGGGTGGGGATGGCCGCTCCGTTTTCTCTCACCCGACGGTGACTAGAGTCCTTAAGGGGCTGGAACGTCTATACCCTAACGTCCGACCCCCTGCCCCTACCTGGGATCTTAACCTGGTTTTGACTCGGCTCATGGGGCCCCCCTTTGAGCCGTTAGCGACTTGCTCCCTGCTCTATCTTTCTTGGAAGAAAGCCTTTTTAGTAGCTATTACCTCAGCTAGACGGGTGTCGGAACTCCGGGCTCTCACGGTAGATCCCCCGTATACGGTCTTCCATAAAGATAAGGTGCAGCTGAAACCGCACCCTGCTTTTCTCCCCAAGGTGGTCTCAGCCTTTCACGTCAACCAAGAGATCTTCCTCCCAGTTTTTTCCCCGAAACCTCATTCTTCACGCAGGGAGCAACAACTCCACTCGCTTGATGTCTGTCGGGCTCTCGCCTTTTATGTGGAGAAGACCAAACCGTTCCGCAAATCCCCCCAGCTTTTCGTGGCAGTAGCGGACCGCATTAAGGGGCTTCCCATTTCCTCGCAGAGGTTATCCTCGTGGGTAACGTCCTGTATCAGGACCTGCTATGACTTGGCTCACGTTCCTACGGGCCGTGTGACTGCGCACTCTACCAGGGCGCAGGCGTCGTCGCTGGCTCTCCTCGCCCGTGTGCCCATCCAGGAAATCTGTCGGGCAGCGACCTGGTCATCGGTCCACACCTTTGCTTCCCACTACGCCCTGGTCCAGCAGTCCAGAGAGGACGCGGCCTTCGGATCTGCAGTGCTCCATGCCGCTACTTCTCACTCCGACCCCACCGCCTAGGTATGGCTTGGGATTCACCTAACTGGAATGGATATGAGCAATCACTCGAAGAAGAAAAGACAGTTACTCACCTTTGTAACTGTTGTTCTTCGAGATGTGTTGCTCATATCCATTCCACACCCGCCCTCCTTCCCCACTGTCGGAGTAGCCGGCAAGAAGGAACTGAGGAGTGGGCGGGCCGGCAGGGGTATATATCAGGCGCCATGGTGGCGCCACTCTAGGGGGCGACCTGCCGGCCCACTGGAGTTGCTAGGGTAAAAAGTTTCCGACGAACGTGCATGCGCGGCGCGCACACCTAAGTAGAATGGATATGAGCAACACATCTCGAAGAACAACAGTTACAAAGGTGAGTAACCGTCTTTTGCATCCACAATAATAATTAATGTAATATTTATTGTTATTTTATTACTGTGTCCATAGTAATAATTGAAATATTTTCAATTTGCTCTAAATTTATGAATTTTCCATGAATTTTTGTGTGAACTTAGTTCATGATTTTTTTTGGTATTTTTTACCAACAAATTGTACTCTTTTTTCCCTGCCAAATTTTAACGATGCTGACATTTTTCAAAAATTCAAATTTTCATGAAAACATATTTCAACAAGTGCTCCTAATAAGAATAATCCTACCTCAGTTGCCCTTCTATTTAGGTGCTTCTGCAAATAAATCTGGAGCTGATTTACCACTGGCACAGCTTGAAATTCATCGCCTTGGCAGTAAACAGTCCTTAGCTTTGCAGGTATCTTCCAAAGATATGTTGTTATTTTTAAATGATCCTTCTAACCCAAGCTGTGGTTAAACTAGGTGCTTATTTCACGTGATCTTTTTGGCAAAGCTCCCAACTATCCAGGAAATATTATGGATCCTCATGCAATCTGTGCAGCCTCTTTAAGACTCTGAGAAAGAAACAGAACAAACCAGATGAAAAAATACCCCTCCACCTGAAACCCCTTGGACTCTGGAAAAGTTTGATCTGGATCTAGATTGTAAAACTGGTCCTTACATCTACAGCAGGCTATACCAAAATCCCAGGTCCAAATATGTCATCAAGACTTTGGAGAAGTTCAGTTTCATCCTAGCGTCTAAGAGACAAAAATTGTCTAGCAGTAGAACAGGTGCAGCACAGACTGTAACAGTGTAAGCTACTAATGCACTGCAGGCCTTTGATGTCTCTCAACCCTCAGCAGGAGTGAGAAAATAATCACCAAACCTATTTAATGTGTGTCCTCTCTGCTGAGATTGCTAAAAATGGGATCAACTATGAAGGTGTTTTTGTGATGTGAACACTTGTCTATTAGCAGTTTGATTTCATGTAGGCTACTCAACAGTCGTCAAATGACAATGACCTTCAGTCACTATTAGCTTGGGCCAGATTCTAACTGACTTAGTGGTTCAAATGCCATTACCAGTCTCCTGGACTATATCATTTTTAACTTTAGATACTCTTTTTAATGATAGCTATCTGCACGCATTTCTCTGTATTTACTGTTTTTTGCATTAGAATTGAATGGAAATCAGCTGAAGTGCTTTATTTCCATTCTAACTCAGAAGAACGAATGAGGTCAAAGCGCTTTCCCACTAGTTAAGCAAGATGCCTAAACATGTGCCTCACTTTAAGCACAGGAGTAATCCCATTGACTTCAACGGGGCTACTTACATGCTTAAATTTAGGCATGTGCTCAAGTACCTTGCTGAATTGCGTCCTAAAGTCTGAGAGTCTAAAACATTGGGAAAGAGAGAGAATTTATTCACTGGAATATATAAGGATCTGAATTAAAATTGCACCAAAGCAATTCAATGTGCTTAGACTTTTGAGGTCCTAGGTTGGCTTTTTCTTATTTTTTTCTTTTTTTTCTTTTTTTGGCTTGTTATGTTTTGTTGACATGAAGTCCAAGGCTGAATTCCAAAGGAAATAAACGTATGCTCCCACTGAATGTTGATGTTAGTTTAGGCTCTCTTATCTGTGGGTGTGTTTTGGAATTAGAGCATAGCATCACTGTGGATCTACACCGGCTCTCCTGTGCTGGATTAAGTCACTTTTTTTTTCTTTTACAATGGGTGAGATGTGTTTAATTTATTGTAGGAAACTCTTAAAGATGCAGGATCCTTTTTAGAGCCTCCTACAATAGCCGTGAAGCACTTATTTAATCCCATTGAATGGAGGCTAGATTTACTAGCTGGGTTAGACGTGATTTTTGTTCAGAAGTCATCTTGGAGTACATCGAAGTTTGAAGATCTTTACAGAAAAAACAAGGAGAAACAAAAGGAGTAAATTTTAAAAGAAACTTTGTCAAGGAGTTTTAGATGTGTAAATAGATAGAAAAAACACGGTGGCTTCACTGAAACGAGTGTTAAGATTGCAGAAACGTTATTGATCTGGTGAGAGATGCTAATGAATCACTTTAAATGCAAGTTTTATGGACAAAAAAGGGGCAATTTCATACCAAAGTGCAGCAAGGTTACTGAATCAAAGAAGGTGCTCTTCAATTCTGCAAAAGAGGACAATGTCCCATTGTCAGATCTTTTCTCTTTTGACTTTAAACATGTTTTAAATACACTATTTACTAAATTGTGCAACCTATCTTGCCCACTGATTGAGAATTTATGACCAGAAACAAACCTGTTAGGAAAAAAAGAAAAACTGAGTTTGATCCTTACTGTAGCTGTATAAAATAGACTGAATGAACTTAACCTGAGCCCTATGGGGGGTGCCCAATATGTTTTTCAAGACCAGAGGCCTAGCATTTGAGTTCAAATGGAAACTTGTCTTTCAATAACAACTTAAAAAAAAGAAAGAGAGAGTGTTTGGAGACCATCTGTGGCCTCTTGGCCTGTGTTAATGTGAACTGGCTCATTTTTACCTTAAAAAATCTGACTCGGCATCATGCCCCATTGATTGCGTTGCCAGTTTTGGTTGGACATATTCCTGGAAGTTTCATACATGACATATTTTTTAATTAAATATTAATCTTTAATTCCTGGAGTCTCCCGGCCAGTCCTGGAGGATTGGCGTCCCTACCCATTGTCACATCCCAGTTGTGAATTCTTTTAGTTTTTAGATTGAAATTCACAAATTCTTGTTTTAATTGAAGCTGTTGTGTCAAATTTTACAGATGTCCTGGTCCTCCGAATAGAGAGCCTAATATATTCATGCCTCATCTTGCTCCCATGGAAGTCAACAGTGAAAGGTCCTTTCACTTCTATAGGATCAAGCCCATTATGAGAATAACAGAGTAACATTTGAACAAGATTGCTACCTGGTAAATTTACCAAAATGCATTAATTGTATCTTCCCTGCTCACTGAGACAACAATTAAAGATGAGAAGAAATGCAGCTCACTTTATCCATCAGATTTCACAGGGCCACCTTGTTTAGCTACATAGGGGTAGGCACTGTACCTTACTGTGTGTATATGTGCCTCACATAATGGGGCCCCAATCTTGGTCAGGGTCTCTAGGCACTACTGTCATACAAAGACTGAATAATAAATTTCCAGGTGTGGAGTATTTTAACTTTACTCTTTGACATACTTGTGACAATATTATAGGGTGAAATATAGAACCTGCTTCTAAACTGCAGCTCCCACTGCAGAACCAGAAACTGCAGAGATGGCACAAAAATGAAAATTACGCAGGAAAAGAAAAATCTTAACATACATCTTCAAACTTTGTGTATTTTAAAATTGATTAATTTGTTTCCATGTTTATATTCTTTTTTATGCTAACTCTGCAGTTCCTGCTTCTGACTGAAAGACCAGAAGTAGAAATGGTGAACTATTGCAGTAAAGGTTCTCCTTACATTTCTCGAAATGAGAAAGCTTATTGGGAAGATTTTTGTCAATTTCAATAAAAAAAAGTACACATTACTGTTTGAAATAAAATTTAATTTGAAATATCTGTTAGAGATGGCACCTAATTATGAAGTTCTGACCTGGATCTAATTTTCCCAAATATCTGAGGTGCCCAGATCTAGGATTTTGTTTGGCCTATTATAACAAAAGGGCTCAGTTACACTTTCCCAGAGCATTTAGAACTGTAACTGGTAATCTCTAATATCTTTTAAATGTTATGCACCCAGATTTCAAGTATTATCCTTTTAAAAGGCTTTGTAATTGCACATGCTTGCATTGTTTATACATGTCATGGAATGTATATGGTATGAAGCTAAAATGAGCTATATATCTTCTTACTCTTGGGAAATATCAGAGTCCAGGATATTGAAAAGAACAAAACCAATCAACCAAACAAAAAATCCTCCTGAAAACTAGATGGCAGTAATAACCAACCATTCAGCTCTGCCTATGATCAATGGTATGATGACTCAGACTTTTCTGAGTAAAATTAGTTAGTAGCAGGGCTGCCCAGAGGATTCAGGGGGCCTGGGGTCTTCGGCGGTGGGGGGCACCGCTTTGGCGGTAATTCAGAGGCGGGGGGTCCTTCCACTCCAGGACCTGCTGCCGAAGTGCCCTGAAGACCTACAGTGCGGGGCCTCCACCACTGAATTGCCACGGAAGCCCCGGCACTTCAGCGGCGGGTCCTGGGATGGAAGGACCCCCCACCGCCGAATTGCCAATGAAGACCCAGAGTGGAAGAAGCTCCGGGGCCATGGGCCCTGTGAGAGTTTTCCAGGGCCCCGTAGCGAGTGAAGGACCTTGCTCCAGGGGCCCCAAAAAACTCGTGGGGGCCCCTCTGGGGCCCTGGTCATGGGGCAAATTGCCCCACTTGCCTCCCCCTCTAGGTGGCCCTGGTTAGTAGTAGTGGTAACCAGTCATTCAGCTCTGCCTGTAAATGATGATGTGATGACTCATACTTTTCTGAGGAATTTTGAGTGTGCAGTACCCTATAGTGACTGATTTGCACTATTACCAATCACTTAGAAAAAGTACACGATCAAAAGAGCATGTAGATTTATTTACTTGGCAAATGGAAAACATCATATTGTCCTCTCCTTCAGTAGATTTAGAAGAATGGTAAAGATCAGAAATGCAAGTCCCAGAAGAACTAACAGATGCAACTGGGCTAGATAAACTATTGGTATACCATAGAAACACTGACATTTCTATTTTCTTTGAGTGATGGATAGATATGGAGGAGTTGAAATTTTTGCTGAGGACCACCATACATTGTGGTTATGGCTGAGGTGAGGCAAGTATTTTACCATCCATAAACAGCTTACCATCTACACCTGATGGTTCTATAGGTAGTCTATGGGACTAATATTCCACGCCTGGCACTGTAAACTAGAAGTAACATTACTAAAGTCAATGGAATTACATTGGTGTTAGACTGGTTTCAGTAGGGAGATATTAGCCCCTGCAGCTCTCAAGAGTTCATGATGAGCATTCTCATTATTCACAGGCTTTGCCTGAGGCATCACTACTAGAAGAATCAGGCAACTTGAAGATTTATTGGCAGCTTGCATTGTTTAAATGTAATATTTTCTCATTACATTCACACAGAGTAATTGGATGTGCACGCGCTGACTTAGGCCTGCACCTACAAGTTAAGTTGAAAAAAAACCTATGCCTCAGACCAACATAGATATGCGGACCTAACCCCCAGTGTAGATACACCCATGTCAGTGGAAGAATGCTTCTGTCGACATAGCTACCATTGCTCAGGGAGGGGGTGTTCCTACACCAATGGACAAACCCCTTTTGTCAGTGTAGGTCGTGTATACACAGCTATGGCAATGTAGCCATGCTGGTATAGTTTCCGTAGTGTACATTTACCCTGAGTTACAAAGGATTCTGTAAGGTCTTTTTCTGACTCATTTAATTGCCTGAGTGCTAGGAATGTGGAAAGAAATTTAGGGAATCATATCCACTTAGGGTGACCAGATGTCCCTATTTTATAGGGACAGTCTCGATTTTTAGGTCTTTTTCTTATATAGGCTCCTATTACCCCCCACCCCCGTCCCAATTTTTCACATTTGCTGTCAGGTTGCCCTATATCCACTGCTCTGTGAAGCTGTGTCTTATCTGTTGCTAGCTGAGCTCACAAGTTTATCATTTGCTTTACTCTCAAGCATTGTTTTGTGGAAAACTTGATAACTTACACATGCTCAGAAAGTGAACACAAGAAGCTTACTTAAACAAATTTTATTTTTTCAATTTGAGTGAACAATTGTAAAGAGGTGGTTTTTTAAACAATTTTTATTTTGTCTGTATAACAAAGATCTTTTGCTGTCAAATGAGATTTTTTTCCCTCTGAACTGGAAACTTAGGTCCTAGTTGTTGCTTGCTCTAGCAAAGTTCTTCAAGAGCTCAGGCTGAACTCTGAGTAGATCATTATTATTGCTGGCAGTACTGTGATCAGAAAGGGTTTGAATTATTCAACATTCAACAAAAAATAGCAACAAAATTTTAACAAAAATGTAACATTTTTGACCAGAGCCTATGGGATACAATGAGCCCAACATAGATAAAGATGCATCAAGAAATTTCTCCAGTTATTATATCTCCACCTGCGGTATACTTCTGATTATAAGTAGGGCTAGGTCAGTGCTCTGAACTGTCCCTTGAACCTCCATTTAAGATTAATTCAGCATTAAATCATATTACATTGATGCATTGGCTCAATTTGTGATTGTTTAAAACAGGTGCCACTAAATCAGACAAATATTGGCGTTGTGATTCAGTAGGTGCTAACTTAACCCATATGTACTGGGAATGCCCCTATACGCAGACAGAACTTAATTGGAGAGTTAATTTTTTCCTGTCAAATAACATTATGTTACAAGCTAAACATGTAATTTTAAACCTAATGGATGTTTAAGCTGAATAAATCTGAAAACCTTTGGCTAAGCAGAAGATTAAATGTTGCTAAAAGACTAGTACTATTAATCCAAAAAGCAACCAACAATTGAAGACTGGAACATTCACGTTGTAAGCTTGGCCACCATGGGAAGTATAGTATAGATCAGGGGTCAGCAACCTTTCAGAAGTGGTGTGCCGAGTCTTCATTTATTCACTCTAATTTAAGGTTTTGTGTGCCAGTAATACATTTTAACATTTTTAGAAGGTCTCTTTCTATAAGTCTGTAATATATAACTAAACTATTGTTGTATGTAAAGTAAATGAGGTTTTTAAAAATTTTTAAGAAGCTTCATTTAAAGTTAAATTAAAATCCGGAGGCCCCCCGGACTGGTGGCCAGGACCCGGGCAGTGTGAGTGCCGCTGAAAATCAGCTCGTGTGCTGCTTTTGGCATGCGTGCCATAGATTGCCTACCTCTAGTATAGGGTAACAGAAATACCCCTGAAAAATTCTTAGTGATGTGGAATGCTTCTCCTGGAAGTGTCTGAATGAGCCTACTAAATGCCTGAGCTTTCCCCCTCTTCTCTATTCACTTCCTTCCGTTCCCATCTCCAGCCCCCTCCTCTGAACTTTGCTTCTATTTTTTATCTTCACTTAATAATTTTTCTTTAACTAGCTAGTTTTTTATAAACGATTTTTGTTTGTAAATTGTGCAATACAGATAATTGATTTATAATTTATCCATTCATATATATATATATATATATATATAAATTGCTTCAAGGTTAGGTCACAAATGGTTAATGTATTATGAGAAGTTTATGTATAATTTGTTTTTTCAACAAACAAAGTTAATAGAAAAATAAGTAAAAGTAAAAACTTACTAAAAACTATTTTAAAATAAATTTCTCTTTTTCTGCTCAGATTTTTTTTCTTTTTTTGCTATTTTCTTTAATTCTTTGTAATTCAAAATTATTTGTAGAATAATTTTTGTCAATTTTTTTATCTCTGGATTGTTTGTTCAGCAGCTCGTTGGGAATATTTGATATTCACAATTTGAGCTGTATTGGGTGATTATGATTGCATTATAGGTTTCACAATTTATTTCTTTGCCTGATCAGATGAGAAAAACTTTTGGAATCAGATTTCCAGTAGGAATACTCATTGTTGCATATTCATAATTTGCTTTCTCCAAGTCTTTAAAAATAAGCTGTTTCTGCGAGTGTTCTTGCCAGTACATTCATTTGTTAAAATATGCATGGAAAACAAACACACAAGGAGCGTGAAAATAGTCACAGTGAATTTGCCTAAATGTCCAAAGATATCTGCAGTAATTGCTCAGTGGTGGTGGCAACTAAGGCTTTGTCTACATTAGCGCTTTTGTCAGTTAGGGGTGCGAAAAAACCACACCTTTGACTGATATAAGTTTCATCGACAAAAGTGCGGGTGTGGACAGCACTATTTCAGTGGGAGAACATCTCCTGCCTACATAGCTACCACCGTTCATCGAAGGTGGCTTAATTATGCCAGCGGGAGAGTGCTCTTCTGCTGGCATAGAGCAGCTACATAGGAGACCTTGCAGCGGTGCAGCTGCAGCAGTACAGCTCTGCCACTGTAAGGTCTGCACTGTAGACATAGCCTAATAGACAGTTGTTTGTTACCTCAGAAATCCAGCTTTATGCTTGGTAACTTCATACATAACAATGGTCTGTGAAGTTTTAATTTAAAAGTAATTGCTCATTTTATTTCAAGTTTCAGAGTAGCAGCCGTGTTAGTTATCCTTGCTAGCCAGTGCTTCCATTTTCACTGATTAAACATGCACTGTACCTCTCTCTGCCATAACAAATGACAGATTATACCTACATTCCTTATTTGCATAGCAGTGATATTCATGAACACAATCTTTCTAGGGCTTGGAAAAAAGCAAGAGATAAGATGTATTATTATAGCTCTTACCCTATTCATTATATTTTGCAAAAAATAAAATTATTTGGCACCGGGCCAGATTCACTCTGGCCTGTTGTAAATTATATCTCCCTGCCCCAGCATAGCCTGAGGAAGGGCTGAGGTGGTATAGCTACTCTTCTGGGAGGGGCAGCATTTGAGCCCTATCAGTGGACATTATTGAGGCTTAGCACTGATTCAGAATATTCACTGAATGTCCGGGGTATGGCCCCTCTGCAGACAGCATTGCCCATTTTTGGTTCTGTGCCAGTACCCCAGCAGATGGTAGGTTGCAGATGCTTTTCTTAACGTCACCTAAAACCCGCATAGCCACTGATTCAAGCTTATGCATACGTCAAGCTTTTATATTTCAGTGATGTGGAACATAGACCAGATCCTGCTCTCACCAAAGACTTCAGTGGTGCAAGATTTGTTTTCTTTGCATGAACAGAGCCTAAAGCCCCTGGGAAGTGTTCCAGCTTTTCTATCTAACTTTGCATTTACTTTCACAGAGGTATCCTGTCACAAGTGTCAGTTGCTTTAAAGAATCTGATAAAATAAAATCCTGATAGGTATAGTATATCAGTAACACAGAAATCTTCTTAGCAATTACTTTTATGCCATCAGTGATCTGCTAAGTAATTAACATATATTACTCTAAGATTGCAGCCACTTTACAGATATCCTACACTTTTTATGATGTGATTATAATCTCTTTCATGTCCTGCCATTCTGATTTCACTTTTACTCAAAGTGTTAACCAGATCACACTTGCTGTTTCTGAATTCCTTCTGCTGACCCCCTGAGTGCCACACTTCCTGTTGATGGAAGCTTTGCCTGAGGGAGAAGTGAGTTTCAAAGGAAAAACTTAAGCCAATATGATCTTAAAGTGAAAGGACTGGACTGGGAGATAGAAGATTTGGGCCCCTGTTCCCATCTCTGTGTAATGATTCCTTATTGGATTCTCTTTTAACTTTGCTTGATCATGGGGATCCAACTCACACTGAATAACAAAAGAGAAATCTTTATGCTTTCTGGGCAAAGCAACTGCACCTTTCGTATTTACGGGAAACCAAAAGTAAATATTTAACTTTAAAGACTTGGAAATGAAAATACGATTTAGATCCATACATACAGAGGGACAAAAGTCAATAGAAGTGTATAGGAAAAAAAATTATATTTCCATACACTATTTCCCCAGCTACACTGCATACAGTAGCAAAGAACGAAAGGTCTCTGTCTCAGATATTAATTTTTGTGTGGCTTTAAAAAGACTAATATTCTTCCATTAAAACAAAACAGAAATCTTTGTTTTACAAATCTTCTTGTGAGCTAAGGGATCTGATCTTGCACCACAGAAGTCAAAAAATGTGTCACCATCAACTTCGGTCAGAGCAAGATTAAGCCCAAGAGCGACATTTCCACACAAGCCACTTTTGCATTACATCAAAGAAAAAAAAGTTTAAGGAATGCTCATTTATTCACTAGTTCTTTATGGTCCCAATCCTGCAGACACTTATACACATGCTTAACTTTCAAATACATGTGTAAGGGGCTTTAGGATTAGGAGCCCTTGGACTAATTGCCATGATTTAATACAGTATAATGCTTATACAGGGGAGATAGTCATACCAAAATGATCACGTTATTGGTCATGGAAGCATTGGACATTCTGGCCAGGAAGGAGGTAACTCAGTTTTCTGTTCTATTTAACTTACACAGTTAGTTCAATCACTTCAGGTCTTCAAACACTTTTGCATGTGCTTAACTTTAAATATGTAAGTAATCTGGTTAACATAAATGGAGCTACTGGAATGTTTAAAGTAAAGCTGTTTGTGCTTTCAGGATTGGGGCCTTAGTTGAAACATTTGCTAGTTCTTTCAGTACTTTTGGAGGAGTGTTTATTAACAAAACCTTCCTGGGAGTAATTATTAAGGTAGTTATGGTATTGCTAATAATGGCTTACATCTATATGGGGCCTTTCACCCCAAAGTATCTCAAAGCCCTTGCATATCTATCAATCACTATATGAAGTTTTCTGCTGAACAGATTATCTCTGGCCATGCACAATGTGAGCAGTTCCTTTATTCACACATTGCAATTCATGGATTTCATGCAGAAAAAAACGACAATCACAGTGTCCATGGCATATCTACAGCCATGCAATCCAGGTCCTGCGTAGTCGAGAATTTGCCTGGACAGCATAGTGAGCGGCCCTCAACTCTTATTCTATGATGGGGTCTACAGCTATCCACCAGAGCCCAACAGCAGAGCAGGTTGTTTGGGAGATACACTGACTCAATGGATCTTCCAGTCAGCTTCTCCCAGTGGGACTTAGTGATTCTTCCCTGATGGAATCCTGTATCCCACACTGTTACTCTTGGAGGTGCAGTTGCAAGGGATAATTTTCACCTTCTTCCACCAGTAAATGTAAATGGGTAAATGTAACTCAGTGAGCAAAGGTATAGTAGAGACCACTTTGTACAGACCATGTCACCTTAGAGCATACTGCTTTGGCTGCTTATCAGTAGAAAGTACTGTATGTGTCACCCACAGTAGAGATATCGCCGCATTATAGAACTTTGCTTTTGAAATCTGTCATTAAATATATGCACAGTTATAAAAATGATTTCTATAAACTGCCCTCATTTAACAAACATTCCACTTCCTGTAATTGTGTGCGCTCTTGTTTGAACTCACCAAATATGTGATTGTTCTCCTCTATCATAGAGATAAGAAATCCACCCTAAGGAAATGCAGGATGGTATTGTTGTATAATGCTTCAAAGGGAGATCCACAATAAACAGTTTGTGTGAGCCATTGCTTCAGATTGGTGAGGCAGCAGAACTCCAAGAGAAATCTGGGAGTGGGAGAGGAAGAGAAAGCTCTGTCTAAAACACAAAAGCAGCTAATTTTCCCTTTGTCAGGCCCATGAAAAACTTAATGTCATGTTTTTTTTACCAGAAAAAAATGGATTGTACCTCAGTTCAGGTCCACTCTTAATAGTTTTGCTAGTTTATCGATAACAAGAAAGCCCTTCTAGTGCACATGCAGCTGTGCAAAAGTGTTTTTGCCAGCATAGTTTATACCTGTTCAGTGATCGACTTAAGGCATACCAGCAAAAGCATTGTTATGCTGGAAGAACTGCATCTACCCTAGTGCTTTTACCAGCAAAGCTATGTCAGCGAAAAATCACACCTCTAATTGACATTCAGCTAGTAAAATTTTTAAATATAGAGCAGGTCTCAAAAACATTTTTCTCCCTTTTCCTATGAGTTTTACACTTCCGAAAAGGGCCAGCTTGACAGCCGTAAGGGAATAAAATCCTCTAACTACTGAACAAGTACAGCAAGGGCAGGGTGGGACAAGCTTCCTCGCACTGCCCAGCTAGTGTGTCTTAACCTTGGCAGAGAGGGACCAACCCTCTGCATGAAAGAGTAGTCCAGTCTCCACACCCTTTGTATCCTAAGTCTCTTATTTGAGATTGCCCACAAGGTTGCATGGCATTATTGCCAGTTTTGGCAATGTTTTTGTGCTATAGACACTGTCAACTGGTCTGGAAACACCAAACTCATTCCACTGGGGGCACAAATTCAGTAGAGGACACATGCGAAGTGTTATGTGTGTAAGCACAAGGACAAATGTGATGAGTAGGACAGGAAATGCATGTCAACCAGATTTTGGCTTACTGAGAGAGCTGCTGCCCAGCTGCCAATTTCTGCTTAGTAGCAGAAATAAGATATAAGAGGAAAATACACAGTTAAGCATCTGAATAGCACAATAAAAAATCACACCTAAGCCTAATGTCTCTTCAGGCATTTCCATTCTCCCTCCATGACCTGTTCCCTTCTAACCTTGCTCCCTTGAGGATACAGGAGAAGATGTGCAATGGGCTTGAGCTTTCTTACCACTCAATGTGGAATGCCTAGTGTTAAATCTTGTTCCTACATGTTACCTCCACTCATACCTGAGCTGCAGTGCAACAAACTTTGGCTCACTGCTGCACGTCACTCAAAGTCTTGAGAGACCAAGGCCCAGACAAGTATTGTATGGTAGAGACATTCAGCTACTCATAATATTGTCTCATGCTAGAATAGATCAAAATGTGATTTTTTTTGTCCTTTTTCACCTGCCACTTCACCACAATTACCTGAGTCATCTTTTTAGACCTTATAAAGTGGGGTAAAAAAAATGTAATGAGATGTTTGGCATTATTTGTTATCAAGAAGTTTGGCTCAGCATCCAAATTTTGAGTGCTTAGCCAAGACAGCCCCTGAATTCTGAATGCTTCAGATTAGCTCATCACTAATATAGTGTTATGAGCTGTGTGAAACCTCGTTCAAACTGATGCTTGAAAATGCCCTTCATTTAAGATAGTGTAAGAGACGGTTAAGGGGCCACACCTAAAACAAGGCTTAATAGTCTGCCCGGAAACTACATCATGCGGGTAGTAGGTTCCACTGTGTATGTTGTGACCAGGGTATGTGTGTTTGTGTGTAATAACAAACATAAACTGAGACCAGAACTGAATTGAGGCAGAGGCAAAATGCAAGAAAGTCAAGCAGTAGCCTGTAAGCACAGAGTGACCCTGGAAAATCAAAAGAGAGCTTTTGAGAGTGGTGTTGACAAAAGAGACTTGAGTCTGTAAACTAAGATACTGCTTCTTTTGGTCTTGGTTCCCCCTTCTTTTTTGGAGAAGCAGGACTTTGTATGTTTCTTGTAAATAAACAAGATTGCATCAAAGAAAATACCAGATTCCATCCATTTTTACTTCCAGCTGGAACATCCCCAGGGCTCCAGATTTTGACTAGCCACTAGGGTTAAAAAGGGGCAATGATAGAATTTGCATTTCTGTTGAAATCAGTGAAGTTAAACACCTATCACTTTACTATTAACAAACAGCCTGGGGAACGCCTATATGTGTCATACCTTGCAGTGATTAGAAACCATTTTCTACAAGCATGTATTTTTTCTAATCTTTCCTCAAAGTAAAAATAACAAAAAGAAAAGATGGTGCAATAAACCAGTGATCTGAGAACTTTTAAGGCAGTTGTATCCACTTGCCAGATATAGGTCTCTATCCAGGAAAGCACTTAAACACATGCTTGAATCCATTTCTGTTTAAGAAAGCACTTAAGGATGTGCTTGATATGCTTAAAGTTAAGCACATGCTTAAATGCTTTCCTGAATCTGCATCCAGGACCACAGCTGTACTACCAGTGCAGGCTGCCTTCTGTTCGGCTGCAGCATGCTGTAGCGTGCACCAGGATTACAAAACTGAACCAGACCAATCCTTTTTTGGAGGCTATTGTGTTGTGGTGAGTGGCAGATAGGGAGGAGTGGTGCATGAGGACATTCATCTTTACAACAGAAAGGGACAGCTTAAAGCAGCAATCACAAACATTTGAATGACTAGTTCTGGTTCATGAACCAGTGGTAGGGAACAATCTTTACTTCAGGAATATGAGTAGTCTCCGTGACTTCTTGTCTATGCTAAGCAAGGTAGTTTAATTTCTCATCACTCTTTTTCTAAAGAATAAAATGCCCATCTTTCATGAAGCTTTCACTGAATGATTATCTTTAGCATATTAACTATAAATTCAATGGAAGCGATGTAATTGATGACTGGAATAGTGAAATATAAGCCTTTCCTCTATGGAATCTTGACTTTATATGTTTGTACACTGGTGCTAATAACACAAATGCAACGGAAAAAGAATTTTGTCAACATTTTCAAACCTGTCTGCTTGAAGCTGGGTTTCTAAATCCATATTTGAATACCTAAATATAATCAATTTTAAGAAGTGCACTGCTGAGCACACAAAAATCAATAGTAGCTGAAGTCAATGGGAGCTGTGCATACTCAGCACCTTTGGAGATTAAACTACTGTTATTTAGGATCTTAAAGATGGATTTAGGAGGCTAGGGTTTTGTCCACACTTGCAAGTTGTTTCTGATTAAGGAGAGTGCGAATTTAAAGTGCAATAGCTATTCCTGATTTATTCCAGAATAAGAATATCCACACGTGGAGTTGATTAGGAACAACTCCATGTGTAGACAAGCCCTGAGCTTAGACACCAAGGATTGAAAATGTTCTTTATTTCTTTAAGCAAATTCTGATTGTACTGATTCTTATAAAATAAAGTCAGCAGGATTACTCATGAAGTACGGTGGATTTGCTAGTGTCCCTAAAGGCAGAGACATATATTACCCCAGAAACCCTATTGCATGTATTTTACCTTTACTGGTATATTTAAAATTTTTGTGAACATTCATATGTTCTCCTAGTGTCACTTAGTTCAAATAGATACTTACATATGCCTTTGCAAAGTTATCTTCTGTATTGATTTCATTCAATACGGTGGTCCTACACGCCCAATGGCTGATCATTGCTAGATATGAAGCAGCAAACATGTTCAGCTATCATTTTGAGTAAAACTCAAAAGAACCAGGAATAAATAACGACAGTAAAAATGAATTGGACAATCATTCTTATGAAACAGTCAGTAAAAGGAACACAAGAAAACCATGGGATGTTTGCATAAGAACTCAGCTGTATTATGCAAATACAGTTGTTTCTGGTATGTGAAATGCAAATATGTATAACTCCCATTCCTGGGTATTTCCAATTTTCTGAGATTACTGAGCCCTGAACAACATTAGCTAATCAGAGGAGTTTCTGGAAGCTTCATTCACACAAGAACTGAAGAAAGCTACAGATGCGGGTATTGTACACAATCATTTCCAGAAGTAATTTTGCCTGACAATTCCAAAATTATGGTCCATTTATAATATTGAGGCTAACTATTCTGGACATGATACACTATGTTTTGTTTAAATGAAATGGTCTACGAATCCCACCTTCTTGATAGCCTTCAAATTAACTATCATTTATATACACCTTTGAGAAATAGAATTGATATATGTAAGACTCAGCTAACATAAGGTAAATACTAGTGAGGGACAGACTGCATATTGTTAAGTTTGTAAACCACAGTCACCAGAAGGACTTATTGTTTTATTCACTGATCCAGACCACAGAAATTAATTCATTATTTTCTTTTTGTTCATGCAGATACCACATCAGGGTGGCTGCGGTGTCTCCAGCTAAGCAAATTAGTCTGTGAAGAAATAAAGCAAAATGCAAGTGAACAGGTTTCTTATTTTGCCTATGAAAATGAGCTTGTAAGCCTAAGGTTGTGATCTATGTAAAATACGTGTAACCCATTATTATCAAAAGATAACTGCATCTGGCCTATTTAATAGGACAAAAACCTGGATAAAATTGTGCTGCACTATGAACACCAGAATAAGGTACCCATTGTGCAGTAAAGAAATAATATAAAAGGGTGTGCGATCTCAATCTTTTATACAAAATTAGAGGAAATCAAAGGTGTGTTGCAATCGTTATTCTCTTCACTTTCACAATATTAGCTTAGAGTTATTTGCCACTCAAGTTTTTTTGCCTACTGGGCCATTAAATTAAATTCTTCTGGTGATACAAGGATTGTACTGATCTGGATGTCACTTAAAATGGATATACACCTCTACCTCGATATAACGCTGTCCTTGAGAGCCAAAAAATCTTACCACATTATAGGTGAAACCATGTTATATTGAACTTGCTTTGATCCACCACAGTGCGCAGCCCTGTCCTCCCAGAGCACTACTTTACAGTGTTATATCCAAATTTGTGTTATATTGTGTGGCGTTATATCAAGGTAGCGGTGTATTTCTGTATCAGCCTTTTCCCCCGCAAGGTCTTTCAGGCTTTTGTGACAAGATCTGCCTATGCAAAGAACTAGGAGTGTGGGATATTCCAATGTTTTAACAGAAATAAGTTTTAATATGCTTGTTCCTAAGCTTAAAAGACACAATAATAATACTTAATATATTAATAATTAATAAAGTAGAGGCACTCAGTCAATTAAATATTCTTTCATCTGGTTGGAAGTATAACTAACTAGGTAACTAAAGCAACTGGTGAATCATAATTAGAGATGAATGAATCATTTGTAATGAATTCGTTCCATTAATGATTGCCATCTAAGTTTTTCTGATAGGATATTGCTTTTGAATAGATCACAATTTTCTTGGTCAACCTATTTTATAGATCTTGGTCTATCTCAAACAACCTCCATAGATCATTCTTGGCCTGTAGATTGTTCAGGAATGGTATTTTACAACAATTCAGTATGTAACACCCATTGTGATTTGATTCATGGCTCTCATGTTTCTGAGGTTTCTGAGCCCTCAGTGAAGACGCATAACTATTATAGTCCAGTACCCAGGGAGAATGTTCACAAATACTAACTTGAGGTAGACTACATAAATATTCCACAATATTCACTTAGGCCTAACTCTCATTTACAATAAGGACCATTTACACTGTTTAAATGTGAATTACATCTACTTTATGGCTCCTTTACACTGCCAGAGTAGTGCAAAGTGGCCTCAGTATAAATAAGAGTCAGGTCACTTAAAGTTCATGGTTTCAGCATAAATTTCTGCCATTTGCTTGGTCATGACAATATGCATGGTAAGTGAGGACAAGAGCTGCAAATCTAGTGAAAGCAATTAAAATAATTATACTCAGACTTTTTTTCCCAGCAGTCATCCAGTTCTAATGACATAATTCCATATGTTCTGAGGTTGTTCAAAGTAGCCCATTACTTCTGGACATGGTCATAAGGAGCATTAGCAACATACAGTGACATACTCTTCCAGGGTAATGGTATTCTGTCTGGATTCTGGGAAGTGTTGGACAATTATTCTTGTGAAAAGAATGGATATGGCTTGTCAATGGGATGAAGAAGCCACTCAGTCTCAGATGACTCTGTATGTTTCTTGAGACTTGAATCACCAGACTTTGTGCTTAGTAACACTGGTAGATTTGTGATAACTCGGTGTCATGGTATAATTCCCCACTCTGAACCTTTGCGTCCAAAGATGGAGTATCAGCATGAATTCCTCTAAGCTCAATTACCAGCTTAGTACTTGTAGCGCTACCACCAACCAGGAATTCCAGTGCCTGGTACACTCTGGTCCCCCCAAAACCTTGCCCAGGGACCCCCAAGACCCAGACCCTCTGGATCTTAACACAAGGAAAGTAAACCCTTTCCCTCACCGTTGCCTCTCCCAGGCTTCCCCTCCCTGGGTTACCCTGGAAGATCACTGTGATTCAAACTCCTTGAATCTTAAAACAGAGAGGAAAATCCACCTTCCCCACTCCTTCTTTCTCCCCCTCCCAGACTCTCCCTGAGAGAGAAAGTAATCCTAACACAGAGAGAAAATTAACCTTTCTCTCCCCCTTCCCTCCTTTCTCCCCACCAATTCCCTGGTGGATCCAGACCCAGTCCCCTGGGGTCTCACCAGAATAAAAAAACAATCAGGTTCTTAAACAAGAAAAGCTTTTAATTAAAGAAAGAAAAAATAGTAAAAATTATCTTTGTAAATTTAAGATGGAATATGTTACAAAGTCTTTCAATACCCTCCCAGCCTAAGTATACAAGTACAAATTAAAATCCTTTCAGCAAAATACAAATTTGAACTCTTCCCAGCCAAATACACATTTGCAATAAAGAAAACAAATATAAACCTAACTCGCTTTATCTACCTAGTACTCACTATTCTTAATTTATAAGAGCCTGTACTGGAGAGATTGGAGAGAAACCTGGTTGCACGTCTGGTCCCTCTGAGCCCCAGAGTGAACAACAACCAAACACTAACAGCACACACAAAAACTTCCCTCCCTCAAGATTTGAAAGTATCCTGTCCCCTGATCGGTCCTCTGGTCAGGTGACAGCAGGCTCACTGATCTTGTTAACCCTTTACAGGCAAAAGAGGTATGAAGTACTTCTGTTCTATTAACTCTTACTTATCTGTTTATGATACTCGGTATTATAGGAAAGAGCATTTAAGGATGTGACTGAAAAATTAAGGCAACTGGGAGCCAAAAAGACTATAGACATAACTGTTTAACGCATGTATCCAACATGTGGCATAAGTAAGCAAAAGAAACTAGTGCAATAAAGAGCATCAGTGAGTTGATGGGCAATAATATGAATAGAGATGGGAAGGCACAGGTAAAAATCAGGAGAATGCCAACCAAATACAAGCAAGTGGAACACCAAGAAGCAAAGGCCAGCATTTTAAAAGTGGCTAGTGATTTTGAGATTCTTCATTTCTGGATGTCCGTCTTGGCACACATTAGGGCTCATTTTTCAAAAAGCAACTGCTCAGCACTTTCTGAAAATCAGATCCTTGAAAGGTGTCTCCAGGTGGACACCCGAAAAATGAGATACTTGAAATCATTAGTCACTTTTGAAAATCCTGGACAAAGAGGCCAATGGTGATAGCAGTGGGGAAGCTGTAGCTCAGATACCTCAGGGAGGTTAGTCAGTACAATGATAAAAAATATCTGAGCCCTGGTTACGCTACAGCTTCCACTGTTGCTCCTGCTAATGAAACTGTACTAAATAGGAGGTTTTGGTGACAATGAATTGAGTCCCCTTCCATGATTCTTGTGAGGAGAAAATACATTTCAGCAGTGTAAACTAATCAGATAGACCAAAGAAAGAGAAAGTTTGTTTGTCTAAGAAAGTTTCTAGGTTTTTATCCTAAAAGTTTTAAATATGGTTTGCAGAAGGCAAAGCCAAATCATATGGCTTTCATCTTACTTCAAATTCAAGTAAGATTAGGTTCTACTAATATAGCTCTTAAAAATGTGTTCTGTAAAGCTGCTGAAACAATAAGACCATGCTTACTGATCATTCAACCTCCAAAGAGTTAATTTCAGGTTTGTAGGAATGCAATAGCAAGAAATGTTTTCTTATTTCACAGCTTGTCCTTCCATGGCCCTTCCATGATCCAGAGGATTTAGGTCATACATCTCACAACATCCCTGTGAAGTAAACAAATAGGTAAATTAAATAATAATAGAAGACGGGGAGAGAAATTGAGAGCTATATAGGCAAAGACGAAAGCAGCTATTTTCAGATATACTTTATGAATGTTCAGATATGGAGCTTTTGTTTCTCTGCAGAGAATATAGGATCTTGAATAGCAGGAAAGAAAAGCCACGCTGAAGCCTTCGCTTCTTAATGTGTCACTTACTTGTATTTGATTTGCATTTGTCTCTGTATTGACTGTGCCTCCTCATCCTCTCAGATAATATAAACTCACTTTAATTCCCTCTTGAACTCATGGATGCTCTTTATTGCAATTGTTCCTTTTAGTGACTTTTTGCACATGTTGACTACCCTTTGTGTTAAACAGTTATGTCTAAACTCCCTTTCTGTTCCAAATTTCCACAACTGAAGAATTACATCTTTAAATGCTTCTTCCTATGTACTTATGGTTCTCTGTTTTTCATGGATAGCAATTAGAAATGGAGAAATCCCATTAGGTTATATTTGGTCCATCCCCACTTTGGCTAATGCTTCCTACTCTATTTGTTTATCACTCTTGCATTCTCTCACCCCATAAATGCGTGTATAAAGCTCGTATAATATATTTCTCTGTCCTTTCACTTCCAACATCTATCCTCTTTCCCTTCTGAACGAGCCGTTAATCTTAAAGGTGCATTTCAAAGATGTCCACTATACCACACTTCTGCTTCTTGTCAAAGTAACATTGTTTGATAAGAGAATTTTGATTCATGATTATGAAATCTAGATCCCCATGATGAAACTCAATGATTTTTAAATAAGTGATTCATGCCCATCATTTTTGATCTGATGAAGGTGAAATAAATTTGAAAATCAAAGAGTATGAAATAATATAAAATGAAATGGTGAGAACTTTCCTGTAACACTTTGCAGAATTTTCATGGTCACACTTTATAGTTATGGTTCCATTTATAAACTGTTTAAAGGGTTAATGAATGATTAGTAGATGTTTTGAGACATGGCTAGTCAATTGTTATATAGTTCAATAGTTTACTTATAATCTGAGTTTATAATAATCTCCACCAATTTCTAAAGCAGGGGTGGGCACACTATGGTCCATGGGCCGGATCCAGCCTGCCAACCATTTTAATCTGGCCCTCAAGCACCTGCTGAGAAGTGGGGTCTGGGACTTGCCCCACTCCAGTGAGGTAGGAGGGTTGGAGGCCGCTCCACGCAGCTCTTGGAAGCAGCGGCATGACTTCCCTCTGGCTCCTATGTGAAGGGGCAGCCAGGAGGCTCCGTTCTGTAAGCTTCCCCCGCAGCTCTATTGGCTGGGAATTGCAGCCAGTGGGAGCTGCAGGGGTGATGCCTGCAGATGGGGTAGCGCACAGAGGCACCTGGCTGTGCATCTGCACAGGACCCGGAGAAGGGACATGCCCCTGCTTCCAGGAGCTGCTTGAGGTAAGTGCCACCCAAAGCCTGTCCCCCTGAGCCTCTCCCCATGCCCCAACTCCCTGTCCCAGCCCAGATCCCCCTCCCACCCTCCAAACCCCTCGATCCCTGCCCAAAGCATCCTCCTACATGCCAACCTCCTCATCCCCAGCCCCACCTTAGAGTCCGCATCCCCAGCTGGAGCCCTCACCCCACCCCACACCCCCTGCCCCAGCCCGGAGCCCTCTCCCGCACTCTGAACTCCTCATTTCTGGCCCCACCCCAGAACCTACATGCCCAACCAGAGCCCACACCCCAACCCCAATTTTGTGAGCATTGATGGCCCACCATACAATTTCTATTTCCAGATGTGGCCCTTGGGCCAAAAAGTTTGCCCACCCCTGCTCTAGAGAGTGTTCATAACCATCTATAACACACGTTACTCATGTCGCTAACATCCTTATAGCATCTATTAATCATTTGTTATTAAACCTTTACAAACAGAACAATAATATAAAAGCAATATTGCAGGGATTCAGCATTTTGCATAGAACTATGTGAAATGATTTATATAAACTTCTTGTGCACCTCAGAATATATTCTGTCCTGTGCACAGAAATTGTGAATTATTGCAAGTACATTTGGTACACGATTTTAATTCTGGATACATAAAGAGAATTGGTCCAATCTTTAGCTTTCCCTACATTTGATTGGTACTGCAGGATAGAGAGAGCAGAAACATGGTATAAAGCACCTCCACCTCAGATCCTGCTCCTAGAGAACTTTGGCTGGACCCAAACATCTAACTCAATATGTGTATGTGTTATACTTTTGTTATTTGCAATAAATAAATCCAAAGTATCAGCTAAAGGGTCCTCCTGTATCTTATCAAACTTCTAAGCACTGCATTCAGGGAAAGACGGTGTTGCAATGCACATTACACCAGCACTGATTGTGGTTACAGTACAGTTAGTATTATTGCTGCCTGAGAATTGCTGACTTACAGTTTTTCTATTGGCTCAAAGGCATCAGCGAGAAGAGTGTATTTGGGGATGTTTTATTTCCACAGCAGTTCTGCTTTCAACTGGCTGCAGTGAAAATACCTCACAACATTTCCTGCATTCCACAGCAATGGCCACTTTTTTTTTTACTCCATATATAACCGACATCCTGAAATCAGGAGGAATCTTTTTCTTCCTTCCTTCCTCCCTCCCTTCTTTCCTTTCTCCTTCTTCTTCTTTTTTTTTTAAATAAGCAGCGGAGTCTGAACATTAACAAATACCAGGGTAGAATTCAACTGCAGTAAATAAGGGAAAAGAGAACTCATTTCAGGACATTTCCAGTCTGTCCTTGCTGGGGCTCAGGTTTTTCAATGGAACCAATTCTTTGCAGTGGAGATGGGCTAGGCTCAAAACACCAAACACCGTGTAGCCACTGATAAAATTTGGATATGGATAAGGAAACAAATCTGCTGTCTTGAGCCCATTTCTGCTTCTCAGATCTGTTATAAAACCACATTCCTTTAAGACTTGAGGGGGCTGGCGATAGTTTGAGTTCCTTGCCCACCCAGCTAGTAGTCAAGCAAAGAAGGAAGTTGGTGGGGAAAAAGGTGATGGAATGGAATAAGGATACCTTTTTTTGATTATTTCTAATATAAACCCTCAGGCTTTGGGGCTTAAGCCAACCTCTGACTCTTGAGGGTTAGAAAGATAACTTTCCCTGGAGGCAGGTTATCCCATAGCTGCCTTCTACAAGGTTCCTTGCACCTTCCTCCCAAGAAGCTGGTTCTGGCCACTGTCCAAGGCAGGATACTGAATTAGATGGATGTGATTCAGAACCAGTCTGGCAATTCTTATATTCCTATTTGGTATCACAGAGCAGAATAAGGAGGGGATCCAAATTTCAGGAATAGCATGAAAACAGGCACCAAAAAACTCTTGGAAGGATGAGGCAGGGTTATCTGTAGCATTTCTCGATCATGTGTGAAGCTGATTGCCAGTTCTGGGGTAAGGAAAGAATTTCCCCTTGGGCATATTGGCAGGAGCCTTGAGTGTTTTTCCCTTTTCCTCCGGAGCACCGAGCAAGATCTGTGCATTAAGAGCAGGCTGGGGTAATTCCAATGATCAGTTTTTCTGGGGACAGAGATGAACACATTGGCGATTCTCATTCATCTCCATCATCGGCCTTTTCTGTGTTTTCTAAGCAAACAGTTAGGTATCATTTGTAATGTAATGTTATAACAGTGTGTTTAATAATTTCCCAATATATTCCTTTCATGGGAGCTAGATGGCGTCATGGGTTAATGCTTTATTCTTTTTTGTCAGAAGTGCAAACCTGGTTTGGGTGACAATTTGATATGCTATGGGAATATAATCTCTAGTGGGCCTTAATGCTCTTTGCAAAGGCACCACTCATTGTGGCATGATTATCAGATTCTGCCTTAGAAAGACTGAGAACTGGAATAGCAAAGGTCGTGCCCTTGCATGGTTCAGCTATGTGGGGAAGCCTGCACAACTGCACTTGTTGACTTTACACCTGGGTTCACCCACTGCTTATCAGTCATACACTTTTCATGAGTACTCAAGTTCCCTGGTTAAAAAAATAAAAGATCAAAACCTGACATTTCCCCTGCCTGCATGTAGAAGTATTTCCGGTTTTTCAGGCTCTTTCTCATATAGAGTTGTTCAAGGCTGTTCAGATGGAATAATCCAAACTTTCCCCTGCAGTATAAAAACTAATATATAAAACTTGAAAGCAGATCTTTATGCAAATACCAGCAAGCTGCTGGACACAATATTTGCATTCAAACAAAGCCTTGATCTCTCTTTTTATCCATGAGAAAAAGAGCTCCGGCTAAAAACAGATGGCTTATAAAACAATACAAAGAAATTGGGGAAAGTCACTTAAGAAACCTTTGTCTGTTATGAGAAATGCTGTTGTGCTAACGTATGCACTGTTTGAAAATTCATAGAGCACCGTGTAAGAGCCTAAATCAGTCAGCAGCTAGGAGAGACTGGGTGATTTGGAGGATTAATAATGGGGAATGTAGCCTATGCTCTCTAAGGGGGTCAGTTTACATCCAGCCCAGGTTGATACCATTCAATGGTTGTTCAGTGGCCTGTGTGAAGTGAGTTTGGTGATTGCAGGATAGTTTCCAGTGGGTAGGGATCTTTATATAAAACACCTCCAAACTCTCTACCATTGACACTTGCCCCTTTGCAGGCATCCTTAGCAGACAGGCTGCAGATTAAATGGGCATGGAAAATGAGCAACCCTTTTATATCTGGAGGGCCCTGGAAGGGAGGATTGAAGCCCAGTGATGATGAATATGTGGTACCTGTTCTGTGGATAAAGAAAGAACTTCAATACCCAGTTGAGATGAGCCTGAGAGCTCAGATCTAATCCTCCTTGAAGTATAGGGAGCTTTCAGATCTGAATATTGTTTAGCCCACTCCCTTAGTTATCAGTCTATCACCTTTTGCAATCAGAGCTGCATAATGTAATGGAAGGAACAAGGGACTATAAATTGGGAGACCTGGGCCCTTCCACTGACCTGATGTGTAACCCTAGGCAAGTCACTTCATTTCTTTGTCCCTTTGTTTCTCCTCTCCTTTCTCTGTTTTGTCTGTTTAAACTGCAAGCTTGCTGGGGCATGGAATGACTTTTACTATGTGTTTGTGCAGTGCCTAGCACAGGGGCCCTGATCCCAGATACAGCCTCTAGGTGCTGCTGTAATACAAATAACAACACCCACTTTTCAAAAAACAAACAAATAACCAAAAACCCAATAAAGAACCAAAACAGAAATATGCCATTCGTGCTAGAAAGATGGATCTGAAAATAGGTGAGTGCTGTTCCGTTCTGTACATTTGTGTCCAACCACCGACAAATATGAATATATGAAAGAGAAGCATTCACATGGGTACAAATATTCACTATGGGGGTAAATTTTCCAAGTGTTGTTTCTTCCTCCTCCTATTTTTCTGACATTTGCTTTGGTTTATACTCTCTGGCAAACAGCACAGTTCCAGTGAAGCTGACGTGCAGAGCTCACAGAGATGCTAAGGAAATATTTTTCCTAGCAACAAGCAGCATATGAAAACACGAAGAAATGCTTCCCCTGCTCATATTTCCCTTCCACTTTTTTAGTCATTTGTGGCTTAGATAAGAATTGGGGAATTAAACATTCTGGTGGTTCACATTTTTCAGGCAATCTGAAAAACCGAGGAAAAGTTCATTACTTTCTGTCCATTACTCATTATTATTTGTAGTACAGGAGCACCCTGAGGTGAGATCAGGGCCGCATTGTACTGGCCACTGTACAAACGCACAGTAATATATGGTCTACCCCCAATGGGTAGACCATAACTTATGGGTCTACCCCCAGTGGTTACAATAGCTCAACTCTATTTTGAGGTCACTCTTACACGGATTTACAACTGCCTTATATAGATTTATCCTAAATCAGTTCCTTACCAACTTAAGCTGAATTGCTATAAGGTGCTTTCTTAAGCTGATTTAAGAGTGTCCACACAAACATCTTGCATCAGTTTAATTAATTAACCCTGTTGGTTTTGTGTAGACAAGTTCTTAAATGATAAGTTCTTTGGAGCATAGACTGTCCGTCATTCTGTGTATACAGTGCCTAGCACCCTGGGGGACTGAGCTCTGTTAGGACTGCAAGGTGTTACTGAAATAAAAATAATTATACTTTTTCTTTATATTTTACTTTGGAGTCAATGGGGTTTTGAATGGGGGGTAGCAGTCTGTCTGTGTACTCTCAGTTGCAGGACCAGAACCTCAATAGAAAAGACAGAGGGAAAAAGGAAGAATTATCATCCATGCTTTACAAAGGAGGAACTAAGGCAAAGAGAGATTAAATGACTTGTCTAGGGTCATCCAAGAAGTCTATTGCAGAGTCAAGAATTGAACTTAGCTAGCCTGATTACTCAGCTAGTGCTTTAACTACAAGACCATGGTTTCTCTCAAGAGGGTGCCTACTCATAGGGTAGGACAAGCTCAAGGTTCTGATTCTCATCCAAAATTTAGACTCATAGACTTTAAGGCCAGAAGGGACCATATTGATAATCTAGTCTAATTTCCTGCACATTGCAGGACACAGAACCTCACCCACTCCTCTAATAGACCCGTAACCTCTGGCTGTGATACTGAAGTCCTCAAATCATGATTTAAAGACTTCAAGTTATAGAGAATTCACCATTTATTCTTATTAAAACCAGCAAGTGACCCATAGCCAATGCTACAGAGGAAGGTGAACTCCTCTTCCCCCATATCTCTGCTAATAGGACCTGAGGGAAAATTCCTTCCTGACCCCAAATATGGCAATCAGTTAGATTCTGAACTTGTCTGCAAGACCCACCAGCCAGACACTTGGGAAAGAATTCACTGTAGTAACTCAGAGCCCTTCCCATCTAGTGCCCTATCTCTGGTCACTGGAGATATTTGCTATTAGCAGTCGCAGATGGGCCATATGCCATTGTAGGCAATTTCATCATACCATCCCCTCCATAAATTTATCAAGCTCAGCCTTGAAACTAATTAGGATAAGCCAAATTTCCAAAGGACTAAGTGGAATTTTAGATTAAGCCCACGTCCAGACTAACCTGCAGCATCGGCGGGTTAAAATCGATTGCTTGGGGATCGATATATCGCGTCTAGTCTGGACGCGATGTATCGATCCCCGAGTGCGCTTACATCGATTCCGGAACTCCATCAACCCGAACGGAGTTCCGGAATCGACACGGAGAGCCGCGGACATCGATGCCGCGCCGTCCAGACGGGTGAGTACCTCGATTTTAGAAATTCGACTTCAGCTACGTTATTCCCGTAGCTGAAGTTGCGTATCTAAAATCGATTTTAATACCTAGTCTGGATGTGGCCTAAGTATGGATTGCAGAGTTTGTTAAATTGTTTGAAGATAAGAGTCACTAACACCTACTGTGATAAAGTAGTGAAACATACAGTACTGAAGCAGCATCTTCCTTGGTAAGTTCCTGAGCTCTATCAACTCTCCCTACTATAGAGTTGACCTTTTCTAATAACTTTCCCCCAGGATCCATTGGGTGGTGGGGTGTGGCCTTTTAATTTTGGCAGAGACTAGCAGCTGTAGTTCTGAAGTGGCCATTTTGTAACTTGCTACTGTTTGTTATGTTGTTCTTTTATTCAGCTGCTCAGTATTCTTAGCTCCTTTTATGTTTTCTCTCTCGGTTCACTTTTTCTAGTGTCCTTTTAAGTCTATGTTCATTTCAAGGGATGAATAAGGTTTAGGAATGCTTGCCTTAGTTCCAGCTATAGTCCTTTATCTGGTGCTGTAGTAGGCCTGAATCTTTATTTCTGGGTATGCTTTTTAATAGTATGATTTAGCTGCTTATAATATAATTAAATACTAGCCAGTGAGTTACTCTGAACCTGAGGATACATGTAGATATATTTCATACTGTGATTTCTGGGATCCACATAAAAGGGATCATAATGATTCTGGCTCCTGGAGGTAAGAGAGTCTGGGAGTGATGTGGAGCCAGCCCTGAGATAGGGGAGTGCCTCATGTTATAACTTGAGTGGTCTCTGATCAATTACATAGTCACATGGAAGGGAAAAGTCTCTACAAAGAGGCATCCAGGTCTTCACAGCCAGAAGATGACTGTGACATGGAACTTTAAAGACCGGGATGTAAATGGGATGCTACCTTAAAAATAGTGCCATGATAGTGAAAAGAGCTGTAAAAAAGCATGCATTTTAATGTGTGTTGCATTATCTGGTACCTGTGTCCTTGGCAGTCATGCTCCCAAAGGCCCTTAATAGTTTTCTAGGCTGTAAATGAAATATTGTCTAGGTAGGTAGGTAGATAATGATGACTCCTCTAAAACAGATAAGAGTCAGGAGTCATGAGCGCTCAGTTTCAAACAGTTCAGATAAGAAGCCTCCAACTTGTGGTTGCTTATCTGATTGAAACTAAACTCTCATCTATTTCAGATTTACCAATCACGAGTAAGGATTTACCTGCTTTGATAATGCGGTGGTGGGCAGCATAGAAAGTCCTAAGATACAACTCTCTTATTTTATCCATCCTTCGCTCTATCCATGTCAAGTGTAGTGAACACCATAGTACCTAGGGACCAAATATAAGAGCTGAAAGACTCCATTGTATGAGAGAGGCCATATTCTCTGCTTCATCTTTCAGATAATCTCTTTGGGGGAAAGATAACTATATAAGAACAGGCCTCTTGTTGACCAATACGTTGCTGGCTCTGTTGTAGGTGAATCTTGCATGATGTTCTAAAGAAGGCAATTGTCTTGCCTTTCTTGTTTTATCAGAGAATTCACATGAGTGTATCAGTCATATCTGTGCCGTACTTTAGAGTATAGCGCATTCTTTATTTTTTAGCTATTAAATAACCTTAATATCCGTCATCGACACATGAATTCATTTCAGGATGGAAATGGAAACACCACCTCTTTGCAGCTAATAATAGAAGTGACATTGTTAAACAATTAAAATGAAAAATATTATTAATAGGTTCTTCATGCACGTTAAACAAAACCTCAATAAGCACTCTGTTTTATTGTTTAGCCTTCTGCATGAGTCATAGGGAAAGTGTTAATGTTCAGGAGCTGATATGAATCACGTCTTTGTGAACAATCTTCCAAGGCCAGCTCTGAGACCCTAAACATATTTATACTTTGTAGTCAGCTTCGTGCAAAGAAACTGAAAGTGTAATCAGAGTGAGTTTGTTTAATAAAGAGATTCTCTGCATTTTATGTATACAGAATGCTAATATGGAGTGAAAATAAGCTACTAAATGGAGTGCTGTGCACATTAGGGTACAAGTCACAAATGGAATGTGGCCGGCAGCACCAGCCAGTAAATGTTGAAAGTGTTCTGTGACTTTAAAAGAAAATCCTATATTCATGCATGGAATCCATATGACCCCCTATTCACAAAGAAAGATGTCTCCTTCTCTTACGAGCTGATCCACAGTGCTTAAAGTGTCTCTGGCTTAAAGTGTCTTCTGACTACTTTACTAACAGTAAGGTAACTTCAAGGGAAATTAAGATTAGCCATACACAAAATGACATGAATGTGTTTTAAGTAACTTGGGTGCTACAATATATTGTATATGTTTGTATTACAGATAGAAATGTAGAATTACTGAAGTACAAGCTACTGTACTGGTTTATATGCAGTCAGACCAAAGAAATTAGTCCTTTTAATGAGATGATCTGCTAATTAGTAGCAGTAATTGACAATAGTTGTGTTGATTACTTCCAGTAATTTGCAATAGATGTAACTACCTTAATGTCCTGGAAGTCTCAGTGCACAAGAGGATTGAATTTGCTGTTCTGAAGGAGGGAGAGAATTAACTGATATTTTAACACCCTTTCTAACACTGTAAACTACTCAAAGTTTCTGGTGACAAAGTGCACTTTGGAGGAATGAATCGGGTGGTCCTAAAATCTAATCCTATATTTAGGAATTATCATGATATTCTAATTGTATTGTTTGTGTATTTCTTGTATGCTACGGTAGTGTAGATTAGGAAATTGCTTTGGGATATGAACACAAATAAAGCACTCTCTTCGGCTGTTAGTATCAGACATATGTATATTCAACCCAGGAAATTCATGGGTCTTCCTGGTTTTGGATTATTTTTAAGTATAATTTTATTTCATTTTTATCTATGCACCCTTTAATAATATCAGTAGTTTGCACATTCGTAACAGTACTCATCTAAGGATGACAAGATGCTTTTCAAACATTACTGAATTAATCCTCATCACAGCCCGGTAAGGCGGTAAGTATTAATACTAGCTTCTTACATATGTGTAAAAGGAGGCATAAATAAATTGAAATGATAGAGCCAGGAATGGAATGAAGAATTCCTGGTCCTGTGCTTTTAACCATACTACGTTTAAGACATGGCATCTACTCATAAAATACATTCCTGCACAGCCTGTCTCCTCCTTACACTCAAAAGTACACATTTTGTTCGGGAACTTTAATGACTGTCATTGTTCTAAATTGAAATACTGTTTTGTCTTCTGCTCTCAGCTAATACAGCTATCCTGTGTTCACAGGTGGCATCCATCGGCCCTGCAGTGCTGGAGCATTTATTTTGGAGGAGCTGTAGTCATCTTCCTGTCTTTGGTACGGAACAATGAAGGTGTGTATCTCCTTGGGAAGGGCATAGTTTGATTTTCTTAAAAGAACCAGCACATAACCTTCCCAGATATAATAGCCAAAACACTGCTCAATGATGGAGATTAGTCAAAACTATTATTTACCAGCAATCTACAGAACAGAAAGACAACAGAAAACAAAGGAATTGCTAGTTCATGCAAACCATACGTTGATATTACAAAAGAACCCTGTAAACTTTAAGTTTCAGAATAATACTGTATTATACCTAGTTCTTCTTCGAGTGATTGCTCATATCCATTCTACTTAGGTGTGCGCGCCGTGCGTGCACGTTCGTCAGAAACTTTTTACCCTAGCAACTCCAGTGGGCCGGCAGGTCGCCCCCTAGAATGGCGCCGCCATGGCGCCTGATATATACCCCTGCCGGTCCACCCACTCCTCAGTTCCTTCTTACCGCCGTGTCGGTCGTTGGAACTGTGGAGCGTGGCATAGCTGTCCTCCACGTCCCTACCTCTCCTTGTTGTACTGTTTATAGTTGTAGTTAGTAGTTAAGTGTAGTTAGTTAAGTAGTAATATAGTAAATAGTGTAAATAATACTTGTAAATATTTGTTAGCCGGTTTGGGCCGTAGCCCTTCCCGGCACCCGGCACCGGGCCCATGCCTGGTTCGCTGGGCTTCAAGCAATGTGTGGCCTGTAAGAAGCCGATGCCGACCAGCGACCCCCATGACGCGTGCCTAAAGTGCCTGGGGGAATCGCACATCTCGGACAAGTGCCGCATTCGTAAGGCTTTTAAGCCTAGAACAAAGAAGGAGAGAGACCAGAGACTTAGGACTCTCCTCATGGAAGCGGCACTCGACCCGGCAGCTTCGCAGACCGTCACCTCGACACCGGCACCGGACTGCGCCGGCACCGGGAAGACTCCCCGGCACCGACCTTCCCCGGCACCGGGTTCAGAAGCAAGGCCCTCGAAGTCTGCAACTCCATCCAGGCAGACTCGAGTGGAGCGCCCGGCACCTGCATCTGCCGCGGCGCTACCGACAGGGATCCCGTCGACTCTGGGCCTGGAGGGTCCGTCGAGACCGGTCCCGCCGAGCTCCCCCATAAGATCTGGGGTTGAGCTATTGGTCCCATCGATGCCGGAGACCTTCGCCTCGGCACGGGACCTAATTGCCCTGACGGAGCCAACTCAGCCTCCACCCCCGGTACCTCCGGTGTGGGTGGTGTCCAGAGGCAAACCGATTATGAGAGCGCCGTCTCGGGACTCACGCTCGCTGTCGCTCCAGATCCCGCCGGCGCTCGCAGTCCCGGCACTGCTCCCCTCGGTGGTACTGGTCGCACTCGCGGCACCGATCGGCCTCCAGACAGTCCCGGTCTGGTTCCAGCCACCGATACCGGGACTCTAGGAGCCATTCCCGCCGTCGATCGGCTCCCCAGTCGAGCTGCCGGCACCGAGCTGGTGGCAGGTCCCGGTCCCGGTCGACCTCCCGGCACCGCGTAGGTGAAAGGTCCTGGTCCCCATCCCGGCACCGAGTCAGCGGCCAGTACCGGTCCCGATCCCGGCACCGAGTCCAAGACAGACCCCAGTCCCAATCCCGGCACCGGTATGACTCCCGGTACCGGTCCCTGGCACCGAGAACATCTTCGGTGCCAGGACGCGGAGATTCTTACCAGCCGCGGTCGGCCCCTCCGTGGCCTTCCAGACAGCCGTCGGTGTCGTCGCAGGCGGCCAGTGTGTATGCACTGGGCACAGACAGGCAGGCGGCCCTTTTCCAAGACCCTCCGCAACAGGACCAGGGACCGCAGCAGTGGGGGTTCTGGACACCCTGGGCGTATCACCAAGCCCAGGGCCCCCAACAGCTTCCTCCTAGGCCTGTGACGACGGAGCACAGGGCGCCGGAGGTGTCGTTGTCTCACCTCCCCTCCCTCCCCGGACGGGGAGGACGGTTCAAAACAAGACCCTGAGCTTCCTCCGGAGTCAGAGGCGAGGGCTCAGGCAGACCCCCTGCTGGACACTATCTTGCCAGGGGTCTCCTCATCGTCTTCTCCCGATGAGGCGGTGGCAGGCACCTCTTCCAATAGCCCTCCTCTGCGAGATCTCAGGGCACATCAGGACCTCCTCAGGCGCGTAGCGCAGAACTTGAGCCTGCAAGCTAAGGAGGTCTCCGAGATCGAGGATTCCGTCGTCAGCATCTTCTCCTCTGATGCTCCCACTAGGGTCACCCTGCCCTTTATTCGGACGATCCAGGCCATCGCCAGTACGATCTGGCAATCGCCGGCCTCCATCCCCCCTACTGCACGCGGCGTCGAAAGGAAGTACATGGCCCCCTCCAAGGGCTATGAGTACCTCCATGTTCACCCGACACCGTGCTCCCTCGTGGTGCAGTCGGTGAACGAGAGGGAGCGTCAAGTACAAGAAGCCCCAGCTCCCAAATCCAAGGAGGCCAGGCGTATGGACCTCCTCGGCCACAAGGTCTATTCGGCGGGGGCCCTTCAGCTCAGGGTTTCCAACCAGCAAGCCCTTCTTAGCCGCTACGCCTTTAACTCTTGGGTGGCAGTGGATAAGTTTAAAGAGCTGTTGCCACAGGATGCGAGTCAAGAATTTTGCGGCAATTCTTGACGAGGGCAAGAAGGTCGCAAGAACCTCGTTGCAGGCCTCCTTGAACGCTGCGGACTAGGCTGCCCGTACCCTCGCCTCGGGGGTGACGATGCACTGCATCTCCTGGCTTCAGGTTTCTGTCCTTCCACCGGAACTCCAATACACCATCCAGGACCTCCCGTTCGAAGGCCAGGGCCTGTTCTTGGAGAAGACAGACCCCAGACTAAAAAGTCTGAAGGACAATTGGGTCATTATGCGCTCCCTTGGGATGCACACGCCCGGGACGCAACGCAGACCCTTCCGGCCGCAACAACAGCAACAGCGCCGGCCGTACCCCCAGTTCCACCAGCGGCAGGACCTCAATAGGCGCCGCGGCAGAAATGGCAGGCGCAGGCAGTCGGGGAATCAAGGGGGGCAGAACCAAAGCTTCTCTAAAGCCCCACCTGGACCCAAACCTTCGTTCTGAAGGTGCGCCCGAGGGCGTAGTACCAGTGTCCCCCATGGATCCTTCCCCCCCATTTTCCAACTGCCTTTCGTTTTTCTTCCAGGCGTGGACTCAAATAACATCTGACCGCTGGGTCTTACGCACGGTGCAGACGGGATACCGTCTGCAGTTTATATCTTTTCCTCCCTCCCACCCCCCACCCTTGTCCCTCTTCAGGGACCCCTCTCACGAGCAATTCCTCTGCCAGGAGGTGCAGACGCTCCTTGACAAAGGAGCTATAGAGGCGGTTCCGGAGAACGAGAAGGGCAAGGGATTTTATTCCCGCTACTTTCTGATCCCCAAGGCCAAGGGAGGCCTCAGACCCATTCTCGACCTGCAAGAGCTCAACAAATATCTAGTGAAGTGGAAGTTCTGCATGGTATCCCTGGGGACCATTATCCCATCCCTGGATCCTGGAGACTGGTATGCCGCCCTCGACATGCAGGACGCTTATTTTCATATTGCCATATGGCCACACCACAGACGTTTCCTTCGGTTCGTGGTCGACCGCCATCACTACCAATTCGCGGTCCTCCCGTTTGGCCTCTCTACGGCCCCGAGGGTATTCACCAAATGCATGGCTGTCGTTGTGGCACATCTTCGACGCAGTCGCATTCACGTGTTCCCTTACCTCGACGATTGGCTAATTCGGGGCACGTCAGAGCTGCAGGTCCGCAGCCACGTCCGCAGGATCACTGGCCTGTTTGCTACCTTGGGCCTTATGATCAACGTGGACAAGTCCACTCTGCTCACCTCGCAGAGGGTGGAGTTCATTGGGGCCGTCCTGGACTCCACCTTGGCCAGGGCCCTCCTACCGTTGCCCAGGTTCCAGTCGCTGTCGATGATCGTTCAGCCCTTGCTGGCAGCTGCCCTGACCTCGATAAGGACATACCTAACCCTGTTAGGCCACATGGCGGCCTGCACTTTTGTGACAGGGTATGCACGGCTCCGCATGAGGCCCCTCCAATCTTGGCTCATCGCATAATACCGGCCGGCCAGACAGTCACTAGACATGCTTGTCACAATCCCCCAGGGGGTGTTGGATTCCCTCAGTTGGTGGCTAGACCAGTCCGTCGTGTGTGTGGGGCTCCCATTCCACCCACCCCAGCCCTCAGTGTCCCTAACAACGGATGCCTCAGATCTCGGCTGGGGGCCCACCTGGGAACCATGAGAACACAGGGCCTATGGTCCCCGCAGGAGGTGGAGCTACACATCAACATGCGGGAGCTGAGAGCGGTCCGCCTTGCTTGTCAAACGTTCTGTCACCAGCTTCAAGGTCGTTGTGTCGCGGTATTTACCGACAACACGACGACCATGTACTATATCAACAAGCAGGGTGGCATCAGATCCTCTCCCCTATGTCACGAGGCGATGCGACTCTGGGACTTTTGTATAGCCCACTCCATTCACCTCACGGCTTCCTTCCTCCCCGGAGCACGGAACACGCTGGCGGACCGCCTGAGCAGATCCTTCCTCGCGCACGAGTGGTCCCTCCGCCCGGACGTCGCCCTCTCGATCTTCCAGAGGTGGGGTTGTCCCCACGTGGACCTCTTTGCGTCCAGGGGGAACAGGAAATTCCAGGTGTTCTGCTCCTTTCAGGGCTGGGAACCCGGGTCTATAGCGGACGCCTTCCTTATTCCGTGGACGACCCACTTGTTCTACGCGTTCCCCCCATTCCCGCTGGTCCACAAGGTCCTTCTGAAGGTGCGCAGGGACAGAGCCCGCGTGATCATGGTAGCCCCAGTGTGGCCCAGGCAACATTGGTACCCCATGTTGCTGGACCTGGCCATAGCCAACCTAGTTCCCCTGCCCCTTCACCCGGACCTGATCACCCAGGACCACGGTACTCTCTGTCACCCAGACCTCCAGTCGCTGCACCTAGCAGTGGCTCCTGCGTGGCTGACCAGATCCGAGTTACGCTGCTCTACCCTGGTACGTGAGGTACTCTTGGGCAGCAGGAAGCCTTCCACCAGAGCAACGTACTCGGCCAAGTTGAAGCGTTTCTCCTGTTGGTGCACGGAGAGGGGTTTCCTCCCGATGGAAGTTTTGGTAGCCAATATTTTGGACTATATTTGGTCCCTCAAGCAACAGGGCCTGGCGATATCGTCCCTTCGGGTCCACCTGGTGGCTATCTCCACCTTTCACCCGGGTGGGGATGGCTGCTCCGTTTTCTCTCACCCGACGGTGACTAGATTCCTTAAGGGGCTGGAACGTCTATACCCTAACGTCCGACCCCCTGCCCCTACCTGGGATCTTAACCTGGTTTTGACTCGGCTCATGGGGCCCCCCTCTGAGCCGTTAGTGACTTGCTCCCTGCTCTGTCTTTCTTGGAAGACTGCCTTTTTAGTAGCTATTACCTCAGCTAGACGGGTGTCGGAACTCCGGGCTCTCACGGTAGTTCCCCCGTATATGGTCTTCCATAAAGATAAGGTGCAGCTGAGACCTTATGCTTTTCTCCCCAAGGTGGTCTCAGCCTTTCACGTCAACCATGAGATCTTCCTCCCAGTTTTTTTCCCGAAACCTCATTCTTCACACAGGGAGCAACAACTCCACTCGCTTGATGTCCGTCGGGCTCTCGCGTTTTATGTGGAGAGGACCAAACCGTTCTGCAAATCCCCCCAGCTTTTTGTGGCAGTAGCGGACCGCATTAAGGGGCTTCCCATTTCCTCGCAGAGGTTATCCTCGTGGGTAATGTCCTGTATCAGGACCTGCTATGACTTGGCTCACGTTCCTACGGGCCGTGTGACTGCGCACTCTACCAGGGCGCAGGCGTCGTCGCTGGCTTTCCTCGCCCGTGTGCCCATCCAGGAAATCTGTCGGGCAGCGACCTGGTCATCAGTCCACACCTTTGCTTCCCACTACGCCCTGGTCCAGCAGTCCAGAGAGGACGCGGCCTTCGGATCTGCAGTGCTCCATGCCGCTACTTCTCACTCCGACCCCACTGCCTAGGTATGGCTTGGGATTCACCTAACTGGAATGGATATGAGCAATCACTCGAAGAAGAAAAGACGGTTACTCACCTTTGTAACTGTTGTTCTTCGAGATGTGTTGCTCATATCCATTCCACACCCGCCCTCCTTCTCCACTGTCGGAGTAGCTAGCAAGAAGGAACTGAGGAGCGGGCGGGCCGGCAGGGGTATATATCAGGCGCCATGGTGGCGCCACTCTAGGGGGCGACCTGCCGACCCACTGGAGTTGCTAGGATAAAAAGTTTCCGACGAACGTGCACGCACGGCGCGCACACCTAACTGGAATGGATATGAGCAACACATCTCGAAGAACAACAGTTACAAAGGTGAGTAACCGTCTTTTCCTCACATGTCAGTGTTTGTTGTTCTTCTAATAGTCTTGTCAAAGTTGATAGCACATGTGCTTAAGGCCAAGCAGGTGCACGAATGTCTGGACCAAGGCCTAATACTATTAAAAAAAAAATTTTAAAGCCAGGTGTCACTTCATTTAGCAGTGGGTTAAAGTGTGTATTAATAGTCTGATTAAACATCCTTTTCTTTTGCAACTAGGACAGAACATAATTATAACTGCTTCCTTTTCTGTTGCAAAACATATATTGACATTTGATTAGCAATGCTTCCTTTGCTAATCTGTTGATATATCTGCGTTTATAAGTGGCATGTCCAATCTGCTCAGTTTACAGAGAACCTGGGGAAAACTCCACCCTTGAAATGAAACAAAACAATATCATTTGCATATTATGCAGTTAATCTTCCCTTTGGTTTGTGGCACAGGTATAGGTCATGGCTTTCTTGAAGCAGTTTCAGTTAATATGCAAATTACAAATATTCAGGCTTATAACCTCTTGTTGCTTTAGAAGGATACAGTTTATTGAGGCTGAAGTGAACAAATTTAGAAATTCAAATAGGCATCATATAGAAATTAGAATTCAAACACATGGATACAGTTACATGTCACAGTCTTTCTGATCATACTGGCAAATTCATAGTTTTGCTTGGTGTCATCATTCAGATTTGATCAAATAAAATGTGTCCAAATGATGACACCTCTGCACATAAAGCTCCTTGTGACTGTCTGCAGTGAGAACGATGGAAATGTTGGTAGGGGAGATTTTCACAGGCAAAGTCAGTGTGAGTTGGGCACCTAGTTTCATTTGTGCATGTGAAAATGTTCAATTAGCACAGAGCTGTCTTAAGATATTTGCTATATTCCATACTGTGAAACCAGAAGGTAAAGGAATGGCTAGTAGACATATTCATGCTAGCGTAAATCTAGCTACCGTGTGTACTGAAGCAGTGAAACTGTGGCACTGTGTGCTTTAGAGAGAGCATTCTCTGAACCTTCTCTCTAACCCTAGGTAATTATGCACAGGGCTAGCCCATGCTGAAGCGCACGATGCTATGGCTTCACTGGTCTGGTACCTGAACTAACTAGTTGTGTAGAAGGACATAGCTAGAGCTCTGTTGCCCTGTCAGACTCCTGTTTTATCTCCACTGGTCTCCAGCCTGGCACACAGCTGACCACTACTGGGGGAGTTTAAAGTTGTTTTAAAGACTTCTTTGCAACCTCCCTCCTGATTTACACTACGCAGTCCCTGTCCATAACTTAAGATACAGCCTGGAATTTTTCCTTATTTGTGGCTTCAACAATAAATTCAAATTTATTGAAATTTTTCCTGTTAGAAGATTAACTTTGTCTGTTGTTTCCAGTCTTCAAAGAGCCTCTTGGATCTCTGTCTGCCTTCAGTGGGGTTGGTTAGCAAAGCTAGTTGAAAATTTAAACTCTGCTGCCACACATTATCTGCAGGTTAAATAATGACCGCGCTGACCTGATTAACACAGATGTTCTGTGTTGTTATTGTTGATCAAAGGGCTGTAATATATGTCCAAATTACTATTAGTAGACATTTACTCACTGCTGAGCTATGCAATGTTTTCTGAAGTCATGCAATAAAAATGTTCAGATGTAAGTTATCAAACAGAGAAAGAAGAGCTTACTTTAGAAGCTGTTCCTCCACCAAAAAGTTATTGGGAATTTGGCCATAGTCTTCAACAGAGCAGAATCAGACTGTTATTATTTAACACTGTAGGCTGATGACACATATAGCAACTGGCTAGGGTGATGGATTCTATAGAAATATACACATACACATACTGCAAATAATGAAGGAGCCAGTGATGAGGCTGTAAGTACAGGCAAACTGAAAATGGATCCATTTCTGTGTCGCTTCTCAGAAGGTACAGCCCAGGAACTTAGAGATGGGCAGATGTAAAGGTAACTTTATAGCATCTTTGCACTTCTATGATTCTGAACTGCTGTGACATGGTTTGATATCCAGTGTAATCAAGAGGAGCTCCAGGGAATAATCTAATTGGACTGCAAGCAAAAGATCACCTAGTAGCCTGGCATAGGTGGAGGTCTGGTCCCATCCCTTCTTGCTCTTAACATTCTCACTCCCACCTCTGCACTAGCACCCTGACTACCCCTGAAAGTGACTGAAGCCAGTATACCATGCCAGGGGAATCCCCATCTGGATGGTTACATTGGTTCTGTGTTTCCTTTGCACTGCTGGAAAGCTATGAGTGAAGAATTCTTAATTGATTGCATATTACAACCCCCTTGTGCTCAATCTGCACAGCTGTTACTGACTACATAAGATGCTCTGGCAGGGGAGAATCCAGCCCAGTAGAGGTTAAGAGTGGTCAGTAGTTTTCAAAAGATACTCTGCACCTGACCAGATCAGGTCCTTTGATTCTAAGGGTGAGTTGTTATTTTATTTCCTGAACCCTATAGTCCATTGCTAGTGAAGATTTCACTCAATCCTAGTGGAGTTCAGGAATGCTTAATTCTTTGACTTCTTTGTGGGTATTCTGTCCAGGATGGGACAGACTTTTGTGAAAATAATACTGGCATGGCATCATTTGAGAACTCTGAGCTTCACTGTTGCACCCAGAATGTCAGTATTCTAGACCCTGACCCTGCAACTGACCTAGTGATGGTCAAATCCTTTGTCTGCTGAGGCACTGTGGTCCGGCCCACATGCAACTAGTTGCAGGATTGGGGCCCTAGTTTGCACAGATGTCTTTTCTTGGGAAACAAAAATGTTTATAAAATGTGTAACATTCAATTTAACAATTGTATTAAATTATAAGGAAACATGAGTTCCCTTAGGCTGATCATCAACTCTTTGCAAACTAATTAGATTCAAATTGTTAGCAGTGGAAAAATATCAGTTTGTGTTTTGTCTTTTACATACTAGTCTTAAAACATAATAGGAAAGATTTTTTATGGAATTTATTGTATTAAGTTAAAACCTGTACACTCTGCACTGATGAAAATGTCCATTTTGCTGGAAGGAATCAAAGAGCTGACACTGGTTTGTAGGTATGAAGATCACTATATTAATTACCTATAATCTTTCCCAGCTAGTTTATTCTTTCCCATGCTTGCATTCGCCTACCACATTTTGGTTGATATTGAGTCTATTCTAGAAGCGTGCACAAAATAAATATGTATAAACCCAGCCCTCTGAGGAAGTGTTTGACCAATGAGGACCAGATTGGAGGTTTGGCATTCCTGTGGAAACTGCCCTGGGATCCATTGGCCCGTGGAGATATGCAGGATTTTGCTAATTTCAAAGGGTTAAACTTTCCTCTTCCTTACCAATGGGAACATTTGGAAGCACATCCCCGCAGGGACCCTTATAGAGTTTTCTTTTGTAGTGGCTGTTCCAGCCCAACCTTTCTGCAGTGAACTAAACACTGACAACAATGAGAAGTATGCTTTGATGAGTTGAGTCCTTGTAAATTTGGACGAAAAGTTTGGGGGATTTCCTGCTCATACCCATTTTAATAGCTGAACAAAACTAATTGCCATGTGGCCCCAGTATTCTAAATACTTGAATGATCAAGGTTCACATTCCCATAGTTCACTGCAGTTGATACCTTTCATTGGCTTATCAATAATCAGTGTGTTTTGTTTACTTATTTCCCTTTGGTAGCTTTGTGGTTTGAGTGGCTGTTTGTACAGCATTAGTAACTTAACAACACACACATGCCACTAGGCTGTCATTGTGGACAATTATTTCATATTCATGCACTTTTATTATCACACTTTTACAGCCTGCTTGTCAGTTTTTAGGTGGGGAAACTTACTCTGATTGAACTTGGCATAGCAAGACTCAGATATTGTGAAACAGCTCCGAGAGGCTCAATAGCTCAGAATAGTTTATAGTGGCAGGTGTAGGAGATAAAAAAGGAGTGTCATATTTACTAGGATACGCGATACTAGGATATGCCATAAAATCTGACCCAGTGCAGGAGAACAGAAAGTAAATTATTATTTTATGATCACCTCTTTTTTAACTTGGTATGGGAAGCATTGCAGTAGTTCGAAGGAAGAAGGTAAAAGGGCAGCGCAGAACTGAATGTTTTAAGTTCATCTCAACATGGTCATCAAATTCTTTCCTTTGCAAATAAAAACAAAAGAAAATGCTGTTTACCTGGGTAAAAAGGGCTACAAAAGTTTTGAGGAGATCTGTACAACTTTTTAGTATTAGAAATGAAAGAAGGGCTGGTAAGGCAATGTTTGGATCCAGATACGGATCTAGATCAGACTTAGAGTGGAGTTTGGATTCAACACGGGCTGAGGAGGAAGGTTTGGGTTCAGGTTGAGAACTAGGTGGTGCTGCCATCTTCTGAGTCACTCCTACAAGCGTGATGGAAACCTCATGAGATCAGAGAAATCCTATGTATCCAAATACAAGTCAAAACGTGAAAGCCCCTAGTTGGTTTAGACTGAAGCTAGAGCCAACACAGTAGTAGTGGGATCTAGTTCCAAGTTTTGAATGCAATCCTCTTCCTAAGAGTCAAAAGAGTTCATAATAGAGGGTCAGGGTTTGGTCCATCTCCATTAAGAATAGTCTGTAGCGAGCTATTATCATAGAATTTTTACTACTATCTGGAGTAGTTTGTCAGCCACAGTTTAATTACCCTGGCACCTGGAGTTGTAAATGTTATAGCTGGTCAACATTTTTCAATGAAAAGTGGATTTTTTAAATTGAAAAATGGTATTTTTCAAAAAACGAAAACACTGACTTTTTAAATCAAATTTTTTCTTAAATCGTTATAACAACTGGTATTGAAATGGTTCATTTGACAAATACCCATTTTTATAGACATAATCACTGTCTTAATTTGGTGAATTTTAGACATTTGTCTGTGTGAGATGAAATAAATTGGAAATGTCTAGTCTGGTTGTTATTTCCTTGTCACACCAGGACCATACTGCCTCAAACCTGCCACTGAGTTTAACAGGACCTGTAATAACCCATTTAAAACATAATGCATTTATCACTTTGCTCAGATCAAAGGCATGCAGCTTCAAAGGCTCTGGTTACATTGGGATGATATAGTGGGCTGACTTTATCTATTGGTTAATGTAGAGTTTGAAATCTGTCTGATGCAAAAAAAAAAAATTGAATTCAAAATTACAAAACTCCTTCTAAGATATTTTCACCCTGGTAGCTAGTAATTGTGTTACTGTAAATCCAAGTGTCCAAAGTTTCCGAGTGGATCCTTTCCCATGTGCCCAGATGGTACCATTCAAGACATAAATATTCATACTTTGTACTTAGTGCAACTTTTATTTCTCTTTTTCCTGTCCTCCTTGTCATCTTCCCCATCTCCCTCTTTTACCTTTTACTTTCATGTCCATCTCTCTCCTCAGTGTTGTTAAATGTTGGAATGGAGAGGGAATGTGTGGAATGTTTGAAAATTTCATAAGATTGACTGAAAACACATGACACTTGCCTATAATTTCAAGTTCCATTTCAAATGCAGAACTCAGGTCAAATTTACTTAAATGCTTATAGACCTTTTGGGCCCAATTTTGATCCTGTGCTGTAGTAAAAATAGTAATTCCAAGTCTAAAGAGTTACTCTTGATTTGCTCAGGTGTTAGTGAGGACAAAATTTGAATGGACTGTTCATGCAAGATGTTGTATTGAAGTTTTTGCTGAACCTGGGGCAGGTTTAAATAAAAATTTGGCCTCTTTGTGATTTTAGGTGGAAACTACACAAAACTTCATACAAACTATACAAAACTGGTCTACACTATGAGTTTAGGTTGAATTTAGCAGCGCTACATCGATTTAACCCTGCACCTGTCCACCCAATGATGCCATTTTTTTTACTTAAAGGGCTCTTAAAATCAATTGTTGTACTCTTCCCTGACGAGGGGATTAGCACTGAAATTGACCTTGCCGGGTCGAATTTGGGGTAGTGTGGTCACAATTCGACGGTATTGGACTCCGGGAGCTATCCCAGAGTGCTCCATTGTGACCACTCTAGCGCTCTCAACTCAGGTGCACTGGCCAGGTAGACAGGAAAAGGCCAGCGTGGCAATCTGCAGGTGAGTGCAGATCTCATCAGCAGCGGTGACCATAATGGAGTCCCAGAATTGCAAAAAAGCTCCAGCATGGATCGAACGGAAGGTACAGGATCTGATTGCTGTATGGGGAGACGAATCTGTGATATCAAAGCTTGGTTCCAAAAGACAAAATGCCCAAACATTTGAAAAAATCTCCAACGGTATGAGGGACAGAGGCTATAACAGGGACCTGCAGCAGTGCCGAGGGAGAGAATTAAAATCAACAAAGGGGTGGGTTTGCATCAAGGAGAAACACACACAGCTGTCACACAGAATGGCCCCCAAGGATTGAACTCAAAACCCTGGGTTTAGCAGGCTAATGCTCAAACCACTGAGCTATCCCTCCCCACACTAATCCAGGCAGGACTGAATCTCCATTAAACTTTTCAAGGTGCTCCTGACAGACCTCACCAAAACAATTGTTGGATGTTGATTTGAGGGAGGGAGGGAGAGGGGAGCAAATTAATACAAAACAAATCTGGTCTCTTTCTTGTTTTGATCCACTCCATCTCTTATACATTTTAGGCTGGTAGCAGATGGTGTAGTAGGATTGCTAGCCATCGTCATCTCCTGGCTGATCGCCAGAAGGCGGTGCAGTAAGACTGCAGGCAGGACTGAATCTCCAGGAGAGGAAACTTAAAAAGAGAATGACCTGGAGTCACTCCCATATATGTCCAGGCACTCCTGACAGACCTCACTGAGGTCAGCTAAAAGAGCACCCAGGAGATGACGACAATGATTACCAATCGTAATGCACCGTCTGCTGCCAAAAGGCAATGAGCTGCTGCTGTGTAGCAATGCAGTATCACATCTACCAATACCCAAGAGACATACAGTGATGGTGAGCTGAGCGGGCTCCATGCTTGTCGTGGTATGGCATCTGCACGGGTAACCCAGGAACAAAAGGCAAGAAATGATTGTTTGCCATTGCCTTCATGGAGGAAGGGAGGGAGATGGGGCCTGATGACATGTACCCAGAACCACCCGCGACAATGTTTTTGATCCATCAGGCATTGGGATCTCAACCCAGAATTCCAATGGGCAGCAGAGACTGTGGGAACTGTGGGATAGCTACCCACAGTGCAACGCTCCAGAAATCGACGCTAGCCTTGGTACTGTGGATGAACTCTGCCGACTTAATGGTCTTAAGTGGAGACACACACAATTGACTATATAAAATTGATTTTTAAAAAATCAACTTTTATAAATTCAACCTAATTTTGTAGCGTAGGCATACCCTTAGTGGTTTTGCAAGTTTTGACTTGCAACTAGGCAAACCTCAGTGATTTCAGCTGTGTTTTGCATTGAGTGTTATGTATGGTGTGAACCTTAAATTGAAAGTCAAAAGGTGACAGAAAATTAGTAAAATTTGGCAATGTGCCAACATTTTAAGAAAGGGTCTCAGAAAGTCCTGTGAACTGAGCCTGCTGAGTTTCTGTTTAAATTAACCTGAAAATTCTATAATCAACAAAATCAAGTTAACTACAGTGTGTCACCTCTGGCCACCGTCAAAAATTGTCTGTGAAGTATATCTGTAAAGATAGTTAGTGCAGAGAGAGCAGTGAACAGCAGCAGTATTTCAATAGAAAGGAAAATAGATACCAGAAGAATGATAGCTAGCAATGAATGCAGGAGTAGAGAATAGAAAGATGTGAGAGGGTATAGATGAGGGCTTTTCAAGTGTAGGTTAAAACAGATTGTGGGCTCCATCAGTAAAAAATGTCAAGGTATAGGACAAGATAGGAAAGCCAGAATGTGATGGAGTTGAAGGCATGAAAAACATGGGAAAAGTCTATGTGCAAAATAGTGGCTTAGTGCAACTCCTCTGGCTTCAGAGGACTTGCATCCTCTTAGGGCGCTTTTGAAAAAAAAAATTAAATGGACAAATTTTTTGCAGCTATGTGTAGTGCAAACTCATGTGCTAGAAATTATCGTGCACTACTCAATAGGAAATTCTAGAGAATGTGGTAAAGTATGGCACTAGGACCATCTAGCTATTCAAGTGATGCCAGAATGTTAGAACATAGAATACCTATTTGCCAATGAAGGGATTTCCAGAAAATAAAACAGTCAACCCATCTATTCTGAAGGCTAACGGGCACATTTCCTGATAGATGAAATCTTGTGTGTTTTGCGTGGTCAGCAGTCTAGAAACCCTGGAAAGGATATAGCCATTGTGGAACTCCTGGTTGCTATAAGTGAGCAGAGCCATAATTTTTCTAAAAGTTTCAATATCTCTGAGTGTTTGCTGATTTCCAAAACAGTCAATGAGGCATTTGTCTCCCAAGTGTAAATGGATGGGCTACTTGTCCTCATTATTTTTTTTCTGAAGGATGGATAGGATCAAATATTGCACATTTTCTAGACCAATGAATTGCCATTTGCTTTACAATTTGAGGTACTTAGGTGAGCTTTGTATGGAAAAACATAAGGCCCACTCCTGAAAACATACATAATCAGCTACTCAAATGAGTAGTGTCATTGAAGTCAGTGTGTTTTCAAGATTAGGAGTACAGATTAGCTGTTATTAATTACAGGATGTCCTATGTTTTGGCTAATAATAAAACAGTGAGGTTTTGAGATTCTTTTGGCAAAAATTCTGCTATTATTTAGAAATCTGGAAAGCTGCTACTATATGTGTCATCATTTGCTATTTCAGAATTATGAGGGGGAACAGACTTATTGAAATTTCCCCCCCACCATGTTTAAATTTGGCGTAAAAGTGCATAAGTGAGCCAGCTGCCTGCACAGAATTTTTTGCAGTCATTTCAGATAATGTAGCTAAGACTTCTCCAGTAATAAAGCTGCTGAGTCAATACATTTAAAAACCTCACCAAATGTTTCTTATTTCTATATGGTTAACTGATAAGACCCTATTCAAGGGTTACACCCTTCCGTATTTACAGTGTTAATACAAATATAGTTATAGGAAGCAATTACTGTTAACATTTATGGAGGATATAATAGGCTATCAGAGTTCTTTTTTAGCATGTTTAATTTAATTAAATTTAATTTTGTGTGTGTGCATATCTAGTGCTTTTCAAAGGTGACAGCCCTGGAAACTGAAGAGTGAAATCCTCAGTGTAGGTACAGGATAGAAGTACAAGCTTCCCCGTCAGAACTCCCTCCCCACCCTTGTACCTCTACTTTACCTGAACCTTGACTGCTCTCAGGAGTGAGAGAGTAAGTAATTCAGTTTCCATTTTCCACAAAGTTGCCATTTATAATGCTCCTTATGGTGGAGTTATGAAACTGCTTAGCCAATACCACTTGGATATTTTCCATCTTCTGCTGTCTTTGACTCAATAAATAAAAGGCACGGTGTGGCTCTCTTTATGGGAATTCATCATATTCTTATGATGTTATGGTGATGAGTGCTTTAAAATATACAATCATGGAAAAGTCATAGAGTGGTGGTTCTCAAACTTTTGTACTGGTGACCCCTCTCACATAGCAAGCCTCTGAGTGCGACACCCCATATAAATTAAAAACACTTTTTTTATATATTTAACACCATTATAAATGCTGGAGGCAAAGCGCGGTTTGGGGTGGAGGCTGACAGCTCGTGACCCCCCATGCAATAACCATGCCACCCTCTCAGGGGTCTGACTCCCAGTTTGAGAACCCCTGTTCTAGAGCAATAATAGGAATGAGCATCAATAAAATACCATAGAAATAACTCCACAAATCTCTGGAACTGAATGATCAATTTTATTTCTAGAATGTTTAAAACATCCTGTAGAATGTAATAGAGAGCTATGGCTCTGCTGTAGAACTCTATATGTTGGTTTAAAAATTCTATAGAAAGGTGATCATTCATCAGACTTTTCTGGAATAAAACAATGATTCAAACACTCAGTGGCATATAAAAGCATTTAAATTTTTATATTTTGAACTTGTCCGAGATAAAATAATAAATGATGTGATTTTGGTGTTTAGTTGTAAACAGTCACAGTACCAGTCCCCCTTCTTGTCTCTTTTTCTTCTAGTCTCATAGATTGTTTCAAGCCAAGGCCAATATAAGTTCTTAATACCACTGTTTCCGTGGTCCCTCTGCCTTGTATGTTCCTCCTTTCATCTTCTGGGTAACTTAAGAAAAAGCAGCTGTTGTGAAAAAACTCAAGCACAGGTGGGCAGGAACTGACTTTAGGATCAGAATGATCTTAAAACCATTTGGAAAAATGCAGTTATGAGTACTATGAACAGTCAAAGACTGCCACAAAAGCTGCAATTGGCAATAAAGCTAAGAAGCCATATTGCATCTAGTGGGTAGAACAGGAGGGTGGGAGTCATGGATCCTGGGTTCTATTATCTGCTTGCTTTCCAGTATGACTTCCTGCTCTGTATGGCTTTTGTCAAGTCCTTTTTAACCTTTTTGGTACCTCATTTCTCCTTCCTCTAAAATGGATCAGAAAGGAATCTTTACAGTATTTTGGCTGTGTAACCTGCCAGAGTGGTGTAAAGTGGCCTTAGTGCAAATGAGAATCAGGCCCACTGAAGGAGATTTGCAAAGTCACAAGTGACTAGGGTGACCAGATGTCCCAATTTTATAGGGACAGTCCTGATTTTTGGGTCTTTTTCTTATATAGGCTCCTATTACTCTCCACCCCCGTCCTGATTTTTCACACTTGCTGTCTGGTCACCTACAAATGGCAGTTATGTGCCTAATCCTTATTGACTTCCCCTGGGAGTTGGGTGCCTGGCTGCCCTCTGTGTCTTTGGAAATCTCCCCCAATAATACTTAACTACTAGTAAATAACTTCATAGGGGTTTGATGAAACTGAATTTCTGCTTCTAAAGGTTTCAAGAACCTGGGATTAAAGGTATTATAAAAATGCCAATAATTATCAGTTGCTTTATTTTTTATGAGCTCATTAGTGGCTTTTCCCCAGGCAGAGGGCAACATGGAGTAGGGAAGAGGAATAGCTCAGTGGTTTGAGCATTGGTCTGCTAAACCCAACGGGCCATTTAGTGACTTGGGGTAAAAATCTGTCTGGGGATTGGTCCTACTTTGAGCAGGGGGTTGGACTAGATAAACTCCTGACATCCCTTCCAACCCTGATAGTCTATGATTCTATGTTGCTCTGCCTCACTGCAGTCCAGAAGGCAGATTTCAGAGTGATGTCTGTATCAGCAAAAAGAACAAGAAGTCCTTGTGGCACCTTAGAGTCTAAGAGAAGGCAGATTGTGATTGCTAGTCCTGATTTATCCCTGCTCCACAGGGGAAGCACCTGTGCACCAGAGGGTCTGGGGCAAAGGCTGTCCACACCTGACACTTACACCTAGGGAACACAAATGTAGTAGCCTTGTGGAGGCTACTTCCCTTTTCATTCTGCTACCCCTCACTCCTTTGCATTGCTACACAAGCTAGGCCATGATCTTGCCCTATTATTTTATTATTACTAGTACAGGTCTGGATTCTTACACAATTATTCCCATTGAGTGTTACTTTGCTCTACATATAGTCCCATTAATTTCCATAGGACTATTAGTGACTAAGGTAGTAATCAGTGTGAGTAAGGGGGTGGGGCCTGATCTGTGTAATTTATCTCCCTCTCCCCCAAAGATGGAGAGAGTTAAGATAATAACATAATAGGGTACAGAACATTATGTAAGTAGATGGACTGACTGTGCATGGAGCAATGTTAGCCTTCCACCCTGGAATGAGTAACAATGAGATCATATTTTACCACCTTCATTTTTGTATTCAGTAAATTGTTCTGCAGAAAGACAAAGATCTGCCTTAAAAACCTGGCAGGAGGTGTTACGTGTAAAGGAAGTGACAGCCATATCATTACTGTTACTGTGCGCATCTTACTGTAGCCAAAACAATCTCATATTGAGCTGCAAACTGAATCTGCAGAATCTGATTGGGACTCACTTTGAGGGAGAAGGCAATGATTTGAGTGTTGGCTCAAGACTGGAGTTTATGAATGAGGATCTTTCCTTTCATTTAACAATTGCAAGGGATATCCCTGACTCTGTGGCTGCTACTTGCAAATGCAAACTGAAACACCAAGGAACCTAGCTATGTGTATCATTTCTAAACTGAATCATCAGTATTACAAACCACATTCAGTAGCAGCTGTTTTAGTTTGTGCATGGTATTTCTGTAACGGAAGTTGTAGCCACACTGGGTGGAGGAACTTCCCTGTCTAGCTGTGGGGATACTGAACACAAGGAAATGCTTATGGTTCTGGACATGATGGCATCTTCTGGTATTTTTCTGCTGGTTTTGGCCTTGATACGTTTCAATTGGCTGTCAAGAATTTCATAGCAAAGGCTGTGTAAGATCAAACACTTTCCATTTTTTACGCTTTGGAGCACGGATGCTTTTAATACCCCCTGAACATTTTTCTGGTGAATGTAAAGCAGTATGTGAATTGGTTACTGAAGGGCCTGCTTTCCCCACCAATGCCTGCATATGTTAGCTCTTAGTGTTGAAGGCATCATGAGTGAACATCAACTGAAGATTGCCACACCTTCCCCAGATATATTGTGCAAGTACATATATGCTCCCAAAGTGTTTCTAAAACATCACATTGGAAAAATCATTGTACTGAGCAGTAGCTGTGCAGGCATTGCAGTGTGGACTGTGCTCTGCTCTACATTGTCGTGCAACTGCTGTTTTTTTGGTTTCCAAGTCCCAGCAATCTTTGCTGGGGGGGTAAGACATTCTTGGTACCCACAAAGCCTGCTGTTCATATTGCTTCTTTAATGACACATTTGAGATCTGTAAGGAATGTTGTGTGGAGATGCAATAAATGTAACTTCCCCTGAACTGCAATGAGAACATATTACTTGAATTTTTGTGGGCATCATTGTATTGGCCCTGTACTACCAGACCCTGTACTACCGTGACCTGACTGTCTGGTAACTTCTGAATCAAGTTACTTTCATCCTGCCTGTGTGATAGAGCCATAGCAAAAGCCTGGAGTACACTTGGTTTCTTATTCATTAATTGAGCCTTAAGTGATCTGAGCAACACTGATGTATTGTAAAAGGTAAATAAAGACCAGTGCTGAAGATATTTGGATTGAGGCAGATTAATTCTAGGGAGATTATATCCAGGCAGGTCAGTTTATTATTGCTTCAGATTTAAGGCTTTTTAGCAATTATTAATTCCATCTTGTCTCCTAGCTTTATCCATCCAATTTGGAAGAAAAATAAAAATGATCTGTAGTGAATTTTCCTTACTGTGGTCCTCATTCATGAACTCAGTGTTTATGTGCAAATTAAATCACAAGGGCTACCGACGTGTGGTATGTATATTCTCCCTGTTTTATCAATGTGTGTTCATGAAAGCTGAACTTGAACGAATGTACCTTTCATTTCCTCTTTAATATTTCCTTAATGCAGGACCACAGTTTGTTGAATTTTACAAAGAGCAAAATCCAGCTTTGGATTTAAAATTGTGGGCCCTTAATTAGCTAAATAAGGACATTAAAAGTAGAGGAGATTATGTCACTGTTAGAATCTGGGAGCAGAAAGAGGATTTCCCTGACTTCTAAAATATTTCTGTGAAGAACAATAAGGCTCTGATTTTTTTAGAAGCAATGAGCAGTTCCCATTGACTTCAGCTGGGTGTTCACTGCCTATGAGAATCAGGCCTTATCCAGGTGCAGGAAAAGTGACCCATAGATCCATGGTGAATCAATATTTCTAATGATTGGTTAAGCCTCTAGTGAAAGAGATGCACGTGCAGCTAAGAGGCAAATAGAAGAGCAAAAGCGAAAATAAGCAACCATTAGCCACTCAGATGTCAGTCGGCTTTAGACACGAATGCAAGCCAGAAAGTTCTGATCCAGATCTGAACTTCTCCAGAGGATATTGTGCCCAACGCAGATGTATAATTACATGTGAAAACAGGTATCTGTACATTCCCATTCAAGTCCCCATTCACAGTGGCCAAATGCATATATGGGTTGGTCATTACATGTGTATCTGTATATTTTGTGGATTCAATTTACATGGAAATATTTAAAAAATAGCCAGAAGTGCTGGGGGTAGTCAGTGGGTTGTGTTCCTACTACTCTGGGGAAGGAAGCATTTGAACTGCTTATTATATTTCTTCTATAGCAAAGCCCTTTGCAACATTAAGCCTGATTTCTTGACTAGCTGAACATTCTGAAACCTATGAACACAGGCATCTTGAGCCATTAAACTCCTTGGAACGGCAAGTTTTACTGCTTAACTGATGAGAAAGAAGAGGAATTTTAATCAAATCAGGTCTTCTATTTTTTAAAAAAGTGTTTTATAATGAGTAGTTACCATAATGAGAGAGCGCTTTTGTTCATTTAGGGTGTCCCAGCTGAGATGCTGATGCAATAGCCTAGGGAACTGTGTAAATTTTAAATATGCCTCTGTTGTCACTACAGCTATGTATTCAATGTATTTCACACTGTTTCCAGTCTATGCCTTTCCAGCCATCAATGCCACACAAAGTTTTCCCTTGGGAAAGAGACTAGGACCAGCCTGCATCACATCAGGGACCTTTGAGGGGAAATGGAAAAGGAGAGTGGCATCAGCAGTTTTTGTTCCCCCTCCAAGCAGAGGTTTCCTAGTAAATATCATTCCTTTCTAGAGTTCAAACGCCTTTATCATAGATGACCTAGAAAGAAATTTTCAATTTAAGTTATATGGGCTAAACTTTGACGTCTTTTCGGAGAGATTACTCAGTCCTTACTCAGGCAAAATCCAGTGTGTATGGACCGAGTAAACACTGGGTAAGGCCCTCTTAAAATATACAGGATAGCAATATTAAATCAAGCACCTGCGCTAAGTTGAGTACAATGATACTTTTCAATGGACAATGAAGAGACTTTGATTTTAATAAAACCAAGGAGACAAAAGTCATATTAAATGAAAACATGAAGTCAGATTCTGCCCTTCCATCCATATGAACAATACCCATTTAACTCAGTGGAAATAACATGTGCATATCTGAGGACAGAATTTTTCTTATGTAGTAGAGTTTATTAAACTGCTGCATATCAGAATTGATAATGGAATGCATGCAAATACACCAGCAATTTAACTTTCAGCAGTTCATTTTAAGAAAAATAAAAGATGAAATAGTGGAAATATCTAACTTCCATGTATCAGGAAATCATATATAAAAATGTTGTTATTATTGGCTTCTGCCAATCTGCTGTTAGCACTGAATCCTCATTAGTGACCTGATCAGGCCGGATTTCAGCCCCTCTACCTGCTGGGTGGAAATGCATGTCGCAGCAGTAAAGGCATCTGCTTCCTCTAGTTCAAAGCTTCTGCAGTGTTTTGTTTGACTTTAAAATCAGTTTTAAAAGTTGTTTGGAAAGTGATTTGAGTCATCCATATTTTTATTTTTGGTTCAGGTCACCCAGCAGTAGCTCTTGGTTACATTCCTCCATTAAATCTGCACATGTTTGCTTTCTTTTATAGCTTTGGAATGACTACAATAAGTTTGTTGTGGTTAACACCCTGAACACCTGGGTAGCAATATCAAACGACATGGCATTTAATTCATAAAACTAGAATTAACATTCTATTTCTTGGAATTATCTACCAATCACACTCCTACCTTTTCAAAGAATAAAATCTTATGAATGGATGATTTGTGTTCATGTAGCTTGAGATATCAGAATCAAACTGTCATGCACAAATATTTAATGTGAACTTTAACAGTGCACAAATATACCTAGTGCCTTTAAGCACACAGAGAACTGTGCCAGCCACAAAGCTGTATAAGTCACAGGATATTTGATTGTGAGTTTTACCCGGTTCATAAAGGAACTTCTTGGACATTCCAGGATTAAGAGCTAAGTGAAGACAAAGTTTCTTGTCTTTGTCAAGATAATTGTTCCACTTGTTTTTCCTATGGATCTTCTGACTCTATGATGTTTGTATTATACACCCCAGTTAATAGTACCTGTTTAGTTCATATAGCAAGTCTGTGCCTGTATAGCAGGAGTGGCCAAATTTACTGACCTGCCAAGCTGTATATGACAATCTTCAGGCTTGGGGTTTCAGCCTTGCTCTTGTTGAAGCCTGCTGGCAGGCACACCCTGTAGGCTGAAGCCCTGAGACCCTCCTTCCTGCTGGGTGGGAGCCCAGGCACCACCAAGACAGAGGTTCTGAGCTCCCATCCCCCAATCTGACAGGTGTAGAATGGGGGGAGGGATAGGGGGGAGCTGCACTTTAACTGTAAAAGAACCGCATGTGGCTTGCCAGGCCTGATCTACACTGGCGGGGAGGGGGATCGATCTAAGTTATGCAAGTCGATGTACTTAGATTGACTTCACTGTGGTGAGTCGACTGTGCCACCCCCATTGACTCTGCCTGTGCCTTTCATGGCACTGGAGTACAGGAGTCGACGGAAGAGCACTTGAGGATCTATTTATTGCTTCTAGACTAGACTCAATAAATCGACCCCTGCTGGATCGATCACTGCCCGCCGATCCAGCGGGTAGTGTAGACATACCCACTACAGTTTGGCCACCCCACTATATAAATGTCTATTTTTGTTACAACTTTAACTGAACTAAGCACTGTGGCACACAACTTCCTTTTGCAAGAACAGGATTTTCGGAAGGAAAGCTTTGCCCGCCAGGTAAGACTGTAACTCTAAGAAAGATTGGCAGTAAAAGGATGAGCCAAATCATGAAGGCCTTGTTCAGGAAAAAAATCTAATTGATGTGAGCAGAGACTGCACAAAACTCAAGTAAGAAATTCAGAATTTCTCCCACACTGCTTGGCCAGCCTAGCTTAATTGTTTTCTAGAGTACACCACATCCAGAGGGTGAGAGTGTGGTTTAGACTCAGTGCCAAGTCTATAATTGGTTTTTACTTCTCAGACTGACAACTAGGATCCTAATTAATACCTCATGGATTTTTTTAAAAATATTGCCTCTTGTTCATTAATAACTGGAATGAGACCATTGATTTGTTTGACAGGCCACTAAAGAGCTGTTAATGACTTCCCATTGGACTGGGAACAGGCAAACTAGGCAATGTTCAGTGGAGGTTGTTGATAGATGGGTTTCACAGATGATATATGCAGTATAAAAGGCTCTATTAGTAGAAGAGGGTTGATTTAAAAATATTACCCAGTATAATTTTCCCTTTGTATTAATTTTAAACAAAGCATGATTAAACATGAAATAATATATGTTGATCGGAAAAATGAACTCAAGATTTGCAAGCTTTTGTCTTAGATTGTAAGACCTTATGGGTACAATACCTTGTCTATGCAGCACGGAACAGAATGGGGTGCTTTAGCCTGATTGAAGAATTTGGGTGCTTCTGCAACAAAAGTAAACAGATAAATAATAAACCTCTTATTCTCTCTAGTTACTCCAAGTTACTCCAATGTCCCTATCACAAGTGTTGCATACTTTTTGTACTTATTTACATTTTATTTATATTTACATCTACACTATTTACCTTTTCAAACAGTAACTACTCAGTCTCTCAACAATATTATTCTGCCCATTGTACAGATTAGGAAATTAAGACAGAGAGTTTAAGTGACAAAGACTAAGTGTCTGTGGGTCAATGACATACAGTGATAAGGACTTACTTTTTCCTGGCTTCCAGGCCTATGGTAATTACTTTTGCCCCTAGTGCCTGCCTGGGCTATACTAATAAGGTTTTAGGTGTCTCTTTGTTCTATAAAATAAACTTGCAGCCATTTAAAAATAATCCAAAGAGAATTCTCAAAAATATTGGGTAAATGTTTTTGTTGCTGATGGTTACACAAGAAGATTCATGGAAATTATAGATGGAAAAGTCCTATAAGGTCATCTGGTCCAAACTCACTGTCAGTGCAATATTATCCATTATAATCTATTTTCCTGTGTATCCAGGATAAAATCTATATACAGTGAAATAGCAGCTGCTGGCCAGCGGGAAACCTGATGAAAAGTGTTTGTAATACTAATGAAAGGTTCAATACCTTTTCTTATGCTTTAATTCCAATAGTTCAAAAAACCAACCAACCAAACAAAAAAACTATTGGAATTAAAGCAAAGTGGATGTGTTTATTGATTATAGGTAACACTGACCTACTTGTGATATTACTGTCATATCAGATACATTGTTAGGCATGAAGAATTTGATGCCTGCTATGACATGTAATAAGGGACTCCTCTAAAACGATATCGTCACAGAAAAAAAATTATTTGTAGCATTTCCTATTAGCTATGTCCCTCAACGTTATAAAGGCTTCTGTATTGGTTTTACATTTTAGTTCCATTCATAATACACTGTTCATTAGAGAAAGTCATATCACAACAGTATATTGAAATAATTATATATATTTTTAGCAAAATGCATGGAATGCTTTATGTGTAAAGATAGTAACAGCATTATTCATCCAGGCCCTCTCCCTCAGCAAAGAGAGTGCCCTTTATTTAGTCATCTCTGAAACTAGAGGAATCCAAAGGCACAAGGGCAGAACTGCTGGAATCACAGAAGAAATGAGCATTCGTTACAAATAACCTTGAAAAAACATGAAAAACTGGAACATAAATTAGTGGCCCCAGGGCAAGGGTACTATTGATGAATCAATAATTGGCATGTAAAACTTTGGAAGTATTTTATATATACAACCGTACCCCTAAAGTTTTGATCTGAGTTAGTAGGGCATGAGCTCTTCATCGAATGTGGGGGTACTGCAGGAAGTATTGGTAATGGCTCAGCAGTTCCCTCTTTTGCCTCCAAGTTAATACTGATGCTCCATTCTGGAGTTAGGGTTTGCTCTGCCACTAGAGTGCCTGTCTTTTGGATGAGATGTAAAATCAAGGGCCCTGAGCAGCTGTGGTTATTAAAGAACCCGTGGCACATATTATAAGGGTGGGTTCTCAAACCTGTCCCAATTGCCTCTATAATTTCCCTCTGCAGTTCTAAGTCGGCCAGTCGGACACATGCAGGTGTAAGAGTACAGGGCCTAGATCTGTATCTCACAAAGATGGGCAGAATATGGTTGGAACTAGGCATAAAAAAGGAGTTTCCTAAGAATGTTTGTGTGAGTGCACAAAGACAATTCTGGTTGGGTAGCACTTGATTAATGAAATTAGCATAATGTAAAATTAAATTTGAAAAAAATGAAAAAAGTACGTTATTCGTACATAGTTGCTGTTAAGATATCTCTTAAGGTTTGCATTAGTGGAAGGCTATGTTATGGTGCATGCTGTATATGCTGAGTGAAATATTTGGACACTTTTTCAGCAAAAGAGAATGTATTCTTATATACTGTTAAGGACACAGTTTCCTCGCGTCTGAGCAAAGACTTAGGACTTGTGCATTAGGTCTGGGGTTTTGGAGGTGCCTAAGGAAATTAGTTATCCAACTTTAGGCTCCTTTGAAAAGCTCAGTCTAGATCTAAAATATGCTGCCACACCCCCCGCCAATAGGAAATTTCACCAAGCATCCAGGTATCCAGGAAAGTGGAGTGAATATGCAAATAAATCAATATCATTATTACAGCCTCCATAGCGCTATTTATGTTGATTTGAAATTTACTTTAATTTTACATCACAACCACATTTCCAACATGTATCAGAATTTTGTACTGCAAATGCATAACTGAATTGAAGAGCACGCAGTGTGTCTTGAACTTTTCATAATTTATATTAAAAACTCTACATTAAGGAAATATTAAGGCTAAAAAATCAAAGCACTCAAAAATTAGGAAATTCCATAATTAAGGTTATCTCTGCACCATTTTAGCTGAAAATTCCCAGAAAAATTCCGTTTGAGGCATATCTCTGGCATGGGAAATTTCAGCTCAAGTGCTTAAAAACTGACAGAATTATAAGCAACTGACAGCAGGGTCTTAAGACAGGAAGTTTTGGGCAAACTTAAGCCATTGTCAATAGTTTTGCCTACAATAAACTTCTTCGGAGAGGGGGAAACACTATCAGAATTTCCACCATTCCACCTCGTTGGAGCACCTTCCTGAAGTGAACCCCTGCATTCTCTTCAAAGTCTTTTCAACAGAAGAATTACTCTTTTCCTGCGAAGTAGTTATGGCGAGGCTAAAAATACTGAAATTTGTCAGAGCTGGGCTGGCTGGCATCTAAGGACAATCAACTGTCAAGTAGCTGCCATATTAGGTTTACATCAAGTTGAAGAAAGCAATCAATCCATTGCTTCTATCAAGTAAGATTCTCCATTTGCATGAGTTGAAAAAGGAGTTATAATCTCAATTATGGTCTTCTTCCCTTTCCAGCTTCAGCGGGGTTAATGCTAAGGAATCACTGGTGCTGAAGTAACTAGTCAGTGAGAAATGAAGTACTAAAAAGGTTGCTATTTACTTTGGCCCATTGCTACATAACATACATGTTTGTCAATGTTCCTCTCTTCAAAAGAGAGGAAGGACAACATAGATTTTGATACTGCTTGTGTCTCTCAGGTCACTATATTTAGGGGTTGGAGTGGGAAATTGAATCGGCCGCTTTTAATCATATAGTCATGTCCTTAAGATTAGTTAAGGGAAGAAGATAATCCAAAAATAGTATTGGGCAAAGAATATAAGGCTGGTTACTTAGTGAGAGGAAGATATATACAATGCATCATTTCAGACATTATATTCTTGTAATTCTCCTCCATTCTCATCTTCATTTTTTCCAGTTCCTATATTCTTGTGAGAATATATTTCCCCAAGCAAAGACATGCATGAAGACTATTATCACGGTATAATACAATATCAGTTCACAGAGCAAGCCTTTTTTGAGTAGGACTGTCAAGCGATTAAAAAAATCAATCGTGATTAATCACATTGTTAAACAATAATGGAACACTATTTATTTATTTAAATATTTGTGGATGCTTTCTATGTTTTCAAATATATTGATTTCAATTACACCACAGAATACAAAGTGTATAGTGCTTAGTATATATTGATTTTGATTACAAATATTTGGACTGCAAAAAACAAAAGAAATAGTATTTTTCAATTCACCTCATACAGGTACTGTAGTGGAAGCTCTTTATTATGAAAGTTGAACTTGCAAATGTAGAATTATGTACAAAAAAAACTTCCTTGAAAAAGAAAACAATTTAAAACTTTAGAGTCTACAAGTCTACTCAGTCCTACTTCAGTCAATTGCTCAGACAACCAAATTTGGTTATAATTTATAGGAGATAATACTGTCCACTTCTTGTTTACAATGTCACCTGAAAGTGAGAACAGGCATTAGCATGGTACTGTTGTAGCCGGCATTGCAAGATATTTATGTGCCAGATGCGCTAAAGATTCATATGTTCCTTCATTTTCAATCACCATTCCTAGGACCTGTGTCCATGCTGATGATGGGTTCTCCTTGATAACAATCCAAAGCAGAGTGGAAGGCACTTCAGATTCTTAAACCTTGGGTCGAGTACTGTAGCTATTTTTAGAAATCTCTCATTGGTATCTTCTTTGCATTTTGTCAAATCTGCTGTGAAAAGGTTCTTAAAACGAACATCATGCTGGGTCATCATCTGAGTCTGCGATAGCATGAAATATATGGCAGCATGAGGGTAAAACAGAGCCAAAGACATACAGTTCTCCCCCAAGGAGTTCAATCACAAATTTAATTAAAACATTTTATTTTAATAAGCATCATCACATGGAAGCATGTTCTCTGAATTGTGGCTGAAGAATGAAGGGGCATACAAATGTTTACCATATCTGGCATGTTAATACCTTGCAATGCTGGCTACAAAAGTTCAATACGAACATCTAGTCTCACTTTTAGGTGACATTGTAAATAAGAAGCAGGCAATAGCATCTCCTGTAAATGTAAATAAACTTGTTTGTCTTAGTGATTGGCTGAACAAGAAGTAGGACTTAGTGGACTTGTAGGCACTAAAGTTTAATTTTGTTTTGTTTTTGAGAGCCGTTATGTAACAAAAAAATCTGCATTTGTAAGTTAAACTTTCAGGATAAAGAGTTTGGACAACAGTACTTGTATGAGATTAATTGAAAAATACTATTTCTTTTGCTTATAATTTTTACAGTGCAAATATTTGTAATAAAAATAATATAAAGTGAGCACTGTACACTTTGTATTCTGTGTTGCAATAGAAATCTATATATTTGAAAATGTAGAAAAACAGCCAAAAATATTTAATAAATTTCAATTGATATTCTATTGTTTAACTGTGAGATTAATCGCAATTAATTTTTTGAGTTAATCGCGTGAGTTAACTGCAATTAATTAACAGCCCTACTTTTAAGCTAAATACTCAGAACTCTTCATCCCACTTGAAAATAAATGGCTAGTTGGGTCAGATTAAATGAGTGTCATACTAGGAACTCAAGTAATATCATAAAATCCTGGCCCCATTGATGTCAATGGGAGTCCCATGGTATTCTCCACTTGCTGGTCAGTCAACCTTTTTAGACCTGGTTCAGGTTTGTCTTAGCATGCGTTATTCACAAAAGAAAAAATATCACTGCTAAGTAGGCAGGGAGTTTCCACGTGAACATTGGATGAGTATGCATTACTGGGAGCAACCTTTGAATTCTTTTCATTCCAAGCCATAAGCACAGCAGAAAACTGATCACTGCAAATGTACATAGGAAACTTCAAGAAGGACCTTTTTGAGATGCCACAAGCAACTCAAGATCTTAAAAAAGTCTAATCTTATCCAATTTGGCCTTTGGGTACACAAATTGTCCTGGCAACAAATGTATTTCCCAAATGGGTATTTTTATTAGCAGGAGCTATTAGTGCCAATACCAAAATCAAAATAATGTCAGAAAATGTGGAATGTCTGTCAGTTAACCTAGAGTTCAGAGATTTACATATATAGTAGATATAACAAAAACTTTGTCACAACTGACTTGGAGGACAATTCTAAGAGATTGATATTTGGTAAATCATATGTTGTCCTCATATAAAAGCACAGAGAGAAAATGAAGTTCATTAAGAATAAGAATTAAGAATCCTGCAGCAAAAAAACTTCAGGACCAGAGAAACTGCTGAACTCCAAAAAGAACAGGAATTTATTGTTAGTCTCTAAGGTGCCACAAGTACTCCTGTTCTTTTTGCAGATACAGATTAACATGGCTGCTACTCTGAAACCTGCTGAACTTCAGTTCATTTGCAAATTTGACACCATCAGCTCAGGATTAAACACAGACTGTGAATGGCTAGCCAACTACAAAAGCAGTTTCTCCTCCCTGGGTGTTCACACCTCAACTGCTAGAAGAGGGCCTCATCCTCCCTGATTGAACTAACCTCGTTATCTCTAGACTGATTCCTACCTGCATATTTATACCTACCTCTGGAAATTTCCACCACATGTGTCTGACAAAGTGGGTATTCACCCACAAAAGCTCATGCTCCATTACGTCTGTTAGTCTATAAGGTGCCACGGGACTCTTTGTCGCTTTTTAAGAATACTGACTTTGGCACATAATGTTGGAGGGCACTGGAAAATTTCTCGTCATAATTATACTGTAAATCTCCAGGTTTTCCTTCTTTAGTTTTCACAAACCTGCCATGTAAGTTTTCTGGTAAAACAACATGATCAGATATTTGCTGAGACAAAGGAAAACTGATCTGGCGGAGGCATGATTTATACATTATTTTACATTAATTACTCATTAAAACAATGTGATCATTTTTTGTAAAGATAAAAAGTCACATTGATATCTTGATAAGGATTTATTTAATTTAGGACTTGATTCTACCCTTTGAATCTCTATTGCTTATTTCTAAAATAGGGCAAAATCTAGAGCTGGTCAAAAATGTGATAAGTTTTTGCAATACTTTTAATGGAAATGCCCCCTTTTCCATCAAAATTTAAACAAAATAATTTTTTTTTATCAGAGAATCATAGCTGGCCAGAAATGCATGAAATAGTCACAATATTTTTACCCTTTTTATTGAAATTTTATTTGTTTAAATTGAAACTTCAATTTGCAACCAAGCCTACCTATATCTTTTGTGTTATAACAGTTGCTGTAGCAGCCTCTACGCTTAACAGTTTGGTGCTCTAATTGTCACCTTTCAAAAGTGCCACAATCTCCAGAGGATTGGCACTTGAATTAAAGTAGATGGGTTTAGTAAATGTTAGTCTACTTCAACACTATGATGTGTAAGCAGATGGATTCTTGGATCAATTTACTGGGCATAATTTCCTCCAGAATTTTTCTTGAATAACTTGATATATAGGCCAGAAACACTGCAAAGAATTTCAACTAATAATTTCTGTATCAAGTTCATAACTTCTGTTTCAGCAAAAGCATATCTTGTAGAAAGACATCCAGTCTTGATTTAAAGACTTTAGTTGATGGAGAATCTATCACATAGGTAAGTTGCTTGCACAAAAATGCGTACTCATTTCACAGCTACCTTTTCAATGAATTTACCACAATTATGAGTGCAATTTGCACAAATTTGCACAAAGATGAGTATTGAGGTTTATAAACATCCATCTAAATATATATTTTTTCACAAATGTAAACAAATTTTGCAATTTTTTTGGTACACCTACGTGCAAATGTAAGTGGATAAATGAATTCAGATTTCTGTACTCAAACGTTTGTCTTCCTTTCTGAGCCCAGTATGACTATCTGGATAGATATCAATATGTGGTTTTTAATGTCTAATCCCACTCTCATCATAAGTGGTCTTTAAAAATCAGTTCAAAAGATGCTCTACATCTTTTGAACAAATTTCCGGTAGTGATTTGTATGTAGGCCTCAAGGCTGGTGTGAACGTACAGCGAGCTCATACCTCAGTACATGTCGTTTCCCTGTAACATACAAGATTTTGTTTCTGATTCAAATGTCTGGATCTTTAATGCTTCGCAGGTAATGAGTAGACCTTTGCCATTAATTTCAAGGGAGAATTTAAATACCACAAAAGCTTCCACCCTCTCCTCTCCCAAGCTATTTCACTGTTTGATGTTGTGAAGTTCTTCTAGGGCATGTTGTAATCACATTCCATGATTAGCACATCACAGGTTCCCCCCCACTGCCCTTTTGGTGTAGAGGCTCTGGCTTATCAAGATCCCTTTGTCAAAGCTGCATAAATTCCCAGGTAGGATACACAGGTTTCCCTGTATGTTGCATACACTGATAAGTCCCCACCATCTCATTTTTAGCCTTCTCTTAGAAATTCCTTTCCAATGTATTTTGGTTAGTGATGTAATTGGCTACTTGTGCAGTTAAAGCAAACTCTCAGGTCATACACTGTATGTTTACTCTTTGGCTTTGGGGAGAGTTTCATTCAGAAGAAATTGCTTTTGTTTCTTTGCCTTCCCATGGGAAAGCTTCAATTTTGGAAATCATTCAACAAATGCAAGGTACGCAGAGGCACTACTTGAGTTTGCCAAACCTTTTGTTTATAGACAGTGGTTACCAATTACTTTATCTCTTTAGTACAAAAGCTCCAGAGATTTTTATGCACGCTATGCTGGACTGGGCTTTGATTTCTTGACGAGCCATACAATTATTAAGTTTCTTTATTTGCTATAATGATGTGCTTTCTTTCCCTAAAAACTCTGACATGCTAATAAAAAGGATAGAAGGAGTCATGAGCTACCTTAATACATTTTTAAAATTCACCTTTATTATTCATGGAGAAAAACTTGCTACTTAACTACAGACATAAATTGTCACAAATGACTGTACTTTAATAGATTAAGAGTCAAATCTATGATGCTGTCCCTTTCAGTTTTTGAGGAGCATGTACCTTTCAAAGGCTGGGTGTCTTAAAGGTCAAAAATTCATTAGAAGACTGAATTTGTTTGTGTTCATAAAATTTATTTAAAATAGTTATTTTGGAAGGTCATTAGTATAGTCTTCACACATCATGTCCACAGTGATCATTACACTACAATGTTTCAAGAGTCATTTCCCTGAAATATCTACTACTATCTATTTGCACAGTAAGGTCTCATTTCCAGAGAGGCCTTTTGGGCTAAATATGCAGCGGCACTGCGTTTATTCCTGATGCAGATGAGAAGAAGGTGGGGATGGGAAAGGCCCTAAATGGCCCCTGGCATAATTTAGAATAACTTCATATTTGTTTGAAGTTACACTGAGGCCATGTCTACATCTAAAATTTTGCAGCGCTGGTTGTTACAGCTGTATTAGTACAGCTGTATAGGGCCAGCGCTGCAGAGTGGCCACACTTACAGCAACCAGCGCTGCAAGTGGTGTTAGATGTGGCCACACTGCAGCGCTGTTGGGCGGCTTCAAGGGGGGTTCCGGGAACGCGAGAGCAAACCGGGAAAGGAGACCAGCTTCGCCGCGGTTTGCTCTCGCGTTCCCGGAGCCACCCAGCAAACCGCAGGGAAGGAGACCTGCTTGCTCGGGGTTCTGGGAATGAGAGAGCAAACCGGGAAAGGAGACCAGCTTGATTACCAGAGGCTTCCTCCTTCCACGGAGGTCAAGAAAAGCGCTGGTAAGTGTCTACATTGGATTACCAGCGCTGGATCACCAGCGCTGGATCCTCTACACCCGAGACAAAACGGGAGTACGGCCAGCGCTGCAAACAGGGAGTTGCAGCGCTGGTGATGCCCTGCAGATGTGTACACCTTCAAAGTTGCAGCGCTGTAACTCCCTCACCAGCGCTGCAACTTTCTGATGTAGACAAGCCCTGACTTTAGTGAGCACATGTGTTGTGGCTGAAGATCTGGTGCTTTGTCATGTACTCAGCCCCACCCACAACAGGCCTGTTATGTGAAATGAGCAGGGGGATAGAACCTGGCCTTGCAGCACATAGAGATTCCTTTGTGTGGGAGGAATCCTTCACTACCCCTTCAGGGCAGAAACAAGGGCGGAGTATTTGTCCTATGGTTTCAAGTGCTTTAAAACATCTTTGAATGACGATAGAGGGAATCTGCTCTATATGGACTTTAAAACTAAAGACACAATTTTCAGTGAAGGTGGCAATGGATGCACATACCAGTTGTGGCTGTGAGAATGATGCAATTGTGCACACAAAATGGTATGTGGGTGACCAAATAACTGATGTGCACATTCCACTTCAAATGCAAATTCCAGGTTTTGCCGGAGCAATTTCTTCATGAATATTTTTTGAAGATGCACCTGTTGCATCAACAATTGACAAATGAGCACAGAAGCCTGTCAAGTCAATAATTCATATTGGAACAAGTCTTTAAATAAATAGTGGTGCCTACAAAGTTAGTATATTTTATAAGCATACATAAAATATATGTAACTTCCATATTATGTAAAAAAATCCATCCCTTCTGGGTTTATTGGCTTGTCATCCTTCAGTTTGGTTCAAGTGTACACTTCTACTTTTTCTACTTTCATGGTATTATTATAGTATTAAGTTAGTTCCTAGTAACAGTTCTGATCACACCTTCTGTTGTTAATGCACTAGAAAATATAATCCATTGATGTTATTGTCTGTCTGTACAATCAAATGACCAGCCAAAAGAATGCTCAGCTGTAAGTATATATGTCTACAGCTTTCAAAAGCTTAAGGAAATAGCTCCTTGTTTTCTTTTGTAAATGTTGATACTATCATACTCAGGGTGACGGTGACTTGGTTTGGAGATGAAGGATAGGAAAGCAGCCAGATGATTAATTGTTCTGGGGAAGGATCTGAGCAGGAACTTGACCATCCGTGGCAATGCCAGGGCAAATATAAACTATAGCACAGAGGAAACAAAAACCAATTTGGCCGATACACCTCCTGTCTTTAAAAAACGACCAACAAAATAACAAACAAAATAACACCTAACAAAATAACATCAAAGTAAATGAGGAAAAAACACTCAAGCATAACAGTTCTCATGTTAACAGTTCCAAAACTAGACCCAGTTGTCAGTTTTACAAAAACTTTCATTGCTAGTTACAGAAATAGAGTAGGTTTCAGAGTGGTAGTGTACTGCATTGCTATCACAGATTTGATTCTTTGTCCTGGCATTGTTGCACCACAGCAGTTGAATGAGGAATGAATTTGTCTTAGGTGATGGACTTAGGGTGACCAAATGTCCCGATTTTATAGGGACAATCCTGATATTTGGGGCTTTTTCATATATAGGCTCCTATTACCAGGAGCGGCACCAGGGTTTTTAGTGCCCTAGGCAGGGGTCCTTCCGCGCGCCCGGGCATTGGCGGCAATTCTGCGGCGGGGGGGTGTCCTTCCATGCTCCAGTCTTTGGGGCACTTCGGCGGCAGATCCTGGAGCGAGTGCAGGACCCGCCGCAGAATTGCTGCCGAAGACCCGGAGCGCAGAAGGACACCCCACCACCGAATTGCCGCCAAGGGCAAAATGCCGCCCCCCCAAATCCTGGTGCCCTAGGCGACCACTTAGGTCGCCTAAATGGAAGCTCCAGCCCTGCCTATTACCCCCACACCCTAGATGGACTGTTTGAGTTACTTCCAGTGGGCTGTTGATTCAAATACCCTCAATTATGAGGAATTTTCTTATTTTATAAGTGTAATAAATCACTTTCTTTGGCTTGAACTATCTGACTCCATGGGAGCAGAGCTTGTTCCTGAGAGAACAAATGTTGTGTCTTCTCTACTTGAGCTCTGGCCAGTGTGTTTGTCTGAAATACTGGTGATGCAAAAATGCTTTGGCCCTCAACGTGTGCTGAGACCCATGTCCACTTTGCCCAGTGAAGGCCTGCAGGAAAATATTGATCCTTTGTTGGTAGAGGTCAGTGCTTCCATGAGGGAGTGCAGGCTGCCTGCTCCCCTGAAAGAAGCTTTTTTACAACCTCTACAATCATCAGTTGATGCTGATTACCTTGCCCTGCAGCAAGTCTTACATTTTTAAATGATTATTGAAAAGATTGTGATGAAACACACAGTCTTTGAAACAGCCCTTGACCTCTTTGCTAATCATAGTAAGGCTGGACAAGACTATTTTTTCTGTGGCTCTGTTCCCAGCTTGTTGAGCTTTCTCAGAGGGATGTGTTAGGCAGTGGCTCTCCTACTCTGATAGTACTCTCATGTGGGGTTCTTCTGAGGTCTATATTGTAACCCCACTTATTTAGTATGTATATGAGGCCATGGGGAAGGTTTGTAGGTAGGCATGGGTTGTAGTGTCTCCAGTAGGCAGATGACATGCTGCTTTATATCTCTATCTTCATTGACCCAATGGGAATGGTTGATGACATTACTCAATGTCTCAGGGAGATTTGGACATAGATGAGGGTTAGGTGGCTGAGACTCAATCCAGATAAAACACAAGTGATGTTGGCTGGTTGGGGAAAGCTCCTAGATGAGATGGTGATGGTAATTTCTGCTGCTTTGACTGTGGGTGTGCCTCTGCCATCTGCTGATTGGGTTTGTAATCTGAGGTTAGACTCCCAGTTGCTGCTGGGAAATCAGATAACTGCTACAGCCAGGTTGACCATTTGTCATGTATATAGGGCCAGACTTTCAGACTGCCATCTGTTTCTTTATCTCCTCAAGATTAGGCTAGTGCAATGAGCTGTACATGGGGCTATATCTTTATCCAAAACACTGCAGCTGGTGTAGGACTTGGTTGCCCCTGTTATCAGTGTTTCTGTCTGTAGGCATATTAAACTTGTGCTCTACGATCTGCATTGTCTGTCTGTCTGATTGCCAGGTTGATTTTAAGAAGCTGGTTTTTGACCTGTAAAGCCCCAAATGGCCTTGGAACTAAACTATCTGTCTAAGAAACCGCCTCTTTCCCTTTGACTAATTGCTATAGTAGCAGGTACTGCATCTGAGTTGGATCTGCATTATGATCAACGAGGAAGAACTGCAGGCAGGCTGTTTTCTGTTAAAGAGCTATATCTTTGGAAATAGTTTCTCCAGTTTAGAACATAATAGTGTGATTTGTTAACTTTCAGGGCACCCTGTAAAGCTTATCTTTTCTCCTTAGCCCATAAGCAGAGAGGAGAAGGGTGAGTCAGGGAGGGGAACTCAGTTGGGGAGTATGGTGGTGGGGTTTATGAAAGGTTTGATTCATTTAATGTGTTCCAAGGGTAACCAATGGGGTCTGTCTATTTTAAGATGTGCATTTTAATTGATGATGCAGGTGTTGGACCCCCATACAAAATGAAATCAGAAAAAAATTGTTGTATGATTCCTTTGAACCAGCATCAATGGAGTTTTGCACACCTCTAGTATTGACCCTCCTGGGTACCTTCTCTTCACCACTGATCCTGGGCTACATGCAGAATAACACAAACACACTCTCGTCCCTTGCCTTTATCACTGGGATGGAGTGGACTGCCAGCATGGGAGAAAATAAGCAGCAGCAAAATATAATAAAGGTGTGGTGTTTGTATATATAAGTCAGGGGCCCCATGTCAAAAGACTTGTGGGGAGAGAAAACCATTCCCAGGCAGAGGTGTGGTGGGAACTCAGATAAATCTTTCCACTTAGCCTGGAGGAAGGGAACTCAGTGTAAAAACTGGTCTATTTAAATGCATCACTATATACATCACTGTCCTGCAATCTCCAATACCATGGCCAGCAGGTCTTCATAAGCCAGGACCAAACTCTGGTTCCCTGCAAAGCCTAGTTAATAATCTATGTGAAGAGGTGCTTGCTACAGCAGGGTCCTGGACAGAGACTCAGGGAGGATGGAGTCCTCCCATTCTCCCTTCCTTGCAGACCACGGGGTATGAGTAGAGATGCTCCACAGGCCTATATTATCATCTGCACAGATATGCTCCAGCTTTCTAGGGAACTGTACCCTCTAGCTATGCCCAAGACCCTCCAGTCTGCTCCAAGTCTGTATTGCAGGGTTGAATGTAGGGAGCCTCTACAGTGCACTGATCCATCGCAAAAGGAGATGCAGATTCTTCCTTGTACAGCTTCTACATGGCTGTGGGCCCATTTGGCAGGGGAATCAGACCAGTTCTATGGCCTTTAAAGTTATCATTAGCCCTGTTTCAGGATTTGCTTCTGAAGCACTGACCAAGCTGTTTCTGAGGCAGTGCCTGAGACTAAGGCTAATGGAGAAGTGACCCATAATAGAGGAAACCAGATCAACCTTTTGAAGGTCCAGGGCTGAACAGTAGCCTCACTCTCTCTTTACCCACTCCTGTTGTAATTTTTAAAAATACTTTATTTCTTTCTTTCAAGCAAGACTACAAACCTGCTCCCCCATCCAAATCACTTAGACCCACTTTGTATTGCAGAAGTTGGGAGCTGAAGCAAAGGCAATATTTCTTCCTGTTCCCTAGTAAACTAATGCTGTCACCCTTAACAGGAATTTACTAGCCAAGGACGGGAAAGGGAAAAAAGTCTCATGCTCATGGACTTCTCAGGCTATGGTATATGCTTTGCTGCTGAACATAGGCATTGCCAAACTAGATCAGACCTGTGGTGTATATACTCTGGTTCCCTGTCTACCATTGTACCACTGCTTTGAGTATTGACAACAACACCAGTCCTATGAGTGAAGCAATTTCAGGATCAGGCCCTTTAAGAGCTCAAGAAATTATGTGAAACTGCTGAACTGGAATATAAATAATACAGAACATGCATTAAGCTTTCTGCTATGATTAAAACTGAGAGATTTGATGCATTAAGATATAGTTTAATACAAAGTTTAGACCAATATGTTTTACCTCCAGCAAAGTAGAAGAGATTGAAAGACCTGTTTACCCAACAAAAAGTTCATTTATAAATGAAACTGAATACTTGTGACATCATAACTGTAAAAAACCTTCTTCGTTCTTAACTTTTTTTAACCTTGAGAATGGGACTTTCTATGGCTTTGAAGTAGTGATTGAAGATTACAGGGATTAAGGAAGGCCAAGAACTCTGATAGTAGGAAATTAGTAACACATACAAACTTTTTAAAGAAATCTTGATATCTCCTTTCTGTTAAAGAAATGATGCAGCATAGATTTCACAGCATGCAATAGAAATTAGTGGTTTGGATGTATCCATATATTTTACAATAATTGTAAATTGTCTATGAAATTGTAATGAGTCCTTGTAAGGATCATTGGTGGGGTAGGAATCCAGGATATTCAAACTCATAACATAGATCACTACCACTTGAACTAAAGGACCATCTTCATTAGATGGTAGCTATAGTAGGCTGCTGTCCTCCATTTGGACTAGTTAATAGAAGCGCGCATAACACACACTGTGTAAATTTATGTTACAGGATCATAAAGCATCCCAATCCATCATGGAATTCCTTTAGTAACTCTGTTATAAAGCATTTATTAACAACTAATTACAAACATCATGCACCATTAGAACAAGCTGATGTGATACAATTATGTTATTAACACTCTGGTTATTCAGGCTGCCAGAGTTCTGTCCTTACTTTTTTACTCCAAGCCACATACCTAAATAACCTCCTTCATTTCCATTTCCTATTCTTATCTCCACACCGACTCCTAAGCTGACCCTTACATCTCAAAACATCCTCATAACTTTGCTTGACACTAAAAATCATGGTCTTAATAAGACACTAGATTTATGGCTTATTACAACAATCTGTAACTCCCCCCTTTTTGTCCTATTACTACAGGGGTGTTTACGGTCCTCTTCACCTGGAATGGTCCCTTAGAATATGTTTTGACTACTTTTGCTAAACTATCTGCTCAATCTTGTATAGAGGGCTTGTCTACATCACAAAGTTGCAGCGCTGGTGAGGGGGTTACAGCGCTGCAACTTAGGAGGTGTACACATCTGCAGGGCATCACCAGCGCTGCAACTCCCTGTTTGCAGCGCTGGCCGTACTCCCGTTTTGTCTCGGGTGTAGAGGATCCAGCGCTGGTGATCCAGCGCTGGTAATCAAGTGTAGACACTTAACAGCGCTTTTCTTGACCTCCGTAGAATAAGCAGGTATCCCAGCATACCTGAGGAAGCCTCTGGTAATCAAGCTGGTCTCCTTCCCCGGTTTGCTCTCGCGTTCCCCGAACCCCGAGCAAGCAGGTCTCCTTCCCTGCGGTTTGCAGGGTGGTTCGGGGAACGCGAGAGCAAACCGCGGCGAAGCTGGTCTCCTTCCCCGGTTTGCTCTCGCGTTCCCCGAACCACCCTGCAAACCGCAGGGAAGGAGACCTGCTTGTTCGGGGAACGCGAGAGCAAACTGCGGCGAAGCTGGTCTCCTTCCCCGGTTTGCTCTCGCGTTCCCCGAACCTCCGTGCAAGCAGGTCTCTTTCCCTGTGGTTTGCAGGGGGGTTCGAGGAACGCGAGAGCAAACCGCGGGGAAGCTGGTCTCCTTCCCCGGTTTGCTCTCGCGTTCCCCGAACCTCCATGCAAGCAGGTCTCCTTCCCTGCGGTTTGCAGGGGGGTTCGGGGAACGCGAGAGCAAACCGCGGCGAAGCTGGTCTCCTTCCCCGGTTTGCTCTCGCGTTCCCCGAACCCCCCTTGAAGCCGCCCAACAGCGCTGCAGTATGGCCACATCTAACACCACTTGCAGCGCTGGTTGCTGTAAGTGTGGCCACTCTGCAGCGCTGGCCCTATACAGCTGTACTAATACAGCTGTAACAACCAGCGCTGCAAAATTTTAGATGTAGACATACCCTTAGTTGTGACACTCTTAGTACCTTTCCCAGACCTGAAGAAGAGCTCTGTGTAGCTCAAAAGCTTGTCTCTCTCATCAACAGAAGTTGATCCAATAAAAGATATTTCCTCCCCCATCTTGTCTGTCTAATATCCTGGGACCGACATTGCTACAACAATGCTGCATATACACTCATACACACTTCTGTAAAACCAGATTGTTCTCTGAAATGTAGTTATGTGATTTTGCTTCAGGCAGCTGGTTGAGTTACAAGTAAATTACTGCTTTCTTCCATACTTGTCTTTCAAATGAGTTCACATATTACAGCAGATTAAGACAAACAATGGGGGCTATTAATGGGAGATAGGAAGGAGGGTGAGGGGAAAGTACATAGGACTATGTTGGTCCCCTCCCCCCTACCCCATTATATTTTGGTATGATAAGAGGACATGCAAAGGAGATTAGCTACTAGGTAAGTGCTGAGAACCTGGGGTTCCAAATGCCCAGTAGTTAGCTTTTAACCTCAATAGTCATGTGACAGAGTTCAGTTACCAATCAATCTTACCAGTAGTGGTCTGTATTGCATAAACGTATCTACAATTAAATCTCCTGTCATTCCACTGGGAAGGGATCTTTATAGAATAATGTTCACCTTATATGTGTAAAGAGACTGTTTCAGACAGTGAGTTTGTGACTAGCCTAGAAAGAAAGGACATACCTTTTTTTTGAATAAACATTGCATGTATGTCTGAAAGTGAATTATTTATTGTCCCCAAACTTTAACTTAGGACTCCACGTTAGCCTTGGTTTTATTTAGAATGCATCCAATTGTAGCTGACTAACCAGTAAGCTTCTACCTGGCCAGGACTTACTAATGTGGATAACAATTTGAATTTATACAAGGATCACCAACAAAAGGGAACATTTACCAGTAACTGAATCTGAGACATCCAAGTTCTTTCTTCTTCCAAACGGAGGGAAATACTGCATTATTTCAGGTACCACTACACAGTAACCATTGTTTTGAATGGCAACCATTGTATAACAGCATCCAATTGAGGCTCAAGGACTTTTCAAACATTCATTAATTCTCATAACACCTTTTGTAGAAGGAAAGTTACAGAACTTGCTGAAGGTTACACAGAAAGCTGTAGTGCAAACTGAGAAAAGAATTGATTGTCTGACTCATAGTTCTGGGTGCTATAGGCACAAAATCATCTCTCCCTTACTAGTAGTTGCTTTTTCCATTGACGTAAGTTCTTTTTTGTTGAGAAATTGAAGGAGAATTTTCATTTTCAAATGTAATTGAATTTAAGGAATGATAAAGGAATGATGTAAATGTAAGGGGACTGTTGTCCCTTTACTAACATTCAGTGGGGGTGTTTTGGTTGTCTAGCTCCCAGTACTAAAAGAACGGGGAGATGCCAATGCTCCAGGTCAGCCTGATTGACAGGGCAGGCAGGCTAATCAGGGAGTTGTGGGGGGGTCCTGTCCTCCGTGTGAGCTGGGATTGCCTGGGTCAGAAAGAGTGGGGCTGAGCTAAGGAGAGAGCCGGGGCCCAAAGCTGAGCTGGGGAACAGAGCTGTGCCAGCCAGAGATGCCTGAAAAGCAGCCCAGGAAGAAGGTCAGAGCTGGGAACAGAGTCATGGAAGCAGCCCACAGAGCAGATCCTGTGCTGGGAGCAGGGCTGCAGCCACAGAGCCAGAGACACAGCTCAGGGAGAGCAGATCCTGTGTTGGGAGCAGGGTTGCAGCCATAGAGCCAGAGGGGCCAGAGAAGCAGCATCAGTGCTGAGGCAGAGTGGAGCCGGCGCTAGAACAGTGGAGCTGGGGCTGGAGCAGTCTGAAGCTGCGTGCGGTGAGCAACTGGGACCAGCCAAGGGGCGATCCTGGGCAAAGGGCCCAGCACAGAAAGATATCCACAGCCAAGGGTCCTTGTAGGCCAGACTGGGAGGGGGATCTTAACTTGATGGGAGGTGACAGAAGGAAGAAGGGTCCCACCACCCAAAGCCTGGAGGTGTGTGTCCACCAACAGAGCAAATGTCCAACCCACAGCATCCCTGCAACACAGCCAGAGCCTGAGAAGGAGACCTGGGACCTACAAGGAACAGACTGTGAACTGCCCTGACATTCCAGAGACATCGTTTGTAATGTTCCCTGCCACAAAGCAGAGTGATGTGTTTTCCTTTAACCGTTCCCATTTTTCCTTATTCTTTTTAAATTAATTGTTGATTAAATAACTTGTATTTGCTTTAAATTGTATGAAATGATCAGTGGGTCAGGGAAGTGTCCAGTGAGGAGAAAGCACCCTGGAGTGGGGACACCCTAGCCCCTGTCCTAGGTGACCAAAGCAGAGTTGGGGGTTGATCCCCCCAGGAATTCTGGGCCCAGCCTTGTTGGGGTTAAGAGGACTTTGCCAGACAGGAGACTGGAAGGGGAGTCCTCAAGGGCAGCGAGGCCTCTGGGTAAAGGAAGTGGTAGCGAGGATTCAGATCCTTCCACTAGCCCAGGGGTAGGCAAACTTTTTGGCCTGAGGGCTGCATCGGGTTTCCAAAATTGTCTGGAGGGCCTCCCCAAACAGCCAATGTGGCCCACCCCCGCCCTCTATCCGACCCCTCCTACTTCTCGCCCCCTGACAGCCCCCCCCAGGACTCCTGCCCCATCCAATCCCCCCTATTCCCTGACTGCCCCCGGAACCCCTGCCCGCCCCCCCAGCCCCTATCCAACCCGCCCTCTCATTCCTGACTGCCTCTCTGGGGCCCCTGCCCCCACCCCCCCAGTTCCTGTCCCCTGAAAGCCCCTGGAACCCTTGCCGCGACTGCTCCCTGCCAGCACATCCAATCTCCATGCCCCTGATTGCCCTCCCGGAACCCCTGCCCCCATTCAACCCCCCTGTTCGCCATCCTCTGACCGCCCCAACTCCTATCCACAGCCCAGCCCCCTGACCACAACCCCGAACTCCCCTGCCCTCTATCCAACTCCACCAGATCTCTGCCAGCTTACCACACTGCCTGGAGCACCAGTGGCTGGCAGCGCTACAGCTGTGCCACTCGGCTTGAGCCAGCCACGCCATTGCGCAGCACAGAGCACAGGGTCAGGCCCTGGCTCTGCCGCCGCGCTGCCCCAGGAGCTCGCAGCCTGCTGCCCAGACCATTCTGCCAGCAGTGGGGGCAGGGGAACAGCAGGGAAGGGGCTAGGGGCTAGCCTCCTGGGCCAGGAGCTCATGGGACGGGCAAGGAGGTTCCGCGGGCCATAGTTTGCCTACCTCTGCATTAGCCCATTTCACCAGAGTAGTGCAGAAGCCAGGAAAGTTCCTCATAAAAGCAGGACCATTCCCCCGCTTACATAAATATAGAATATGAAAAAGCAATTCTCTTGCATCCTAAATACACAATTATATTTCATTTCAGAGTGTTGCCTCTTAAAACAACCAGTATTACAGTCTTCTGTTGTAAGGTCCCAGAACATTGCACTAGTACTCTTATGTATGTCAGCAGTCTCAAAGGAACTTGAATGTAGTACTGAGCATACTTGGGCCAAGTTTTGAAGTAACCTGGGCCAGTTCATTGTTTTGCTTTGAAATTAGAGAAGCGTTGGAACCAAAATCAAATCACAGATTCGTGCAGCCTGGAATGTTTGGGTCCAGATCCAAACTTTTTGTGGTTTGAACCCTTTCTCACTAGTTACACTCAAGGAGAAAAGGGTATTGTGATTTTACTGCAAAATTAGGTGTATGCTGTGTTTTTGTGGAGGACTTTCACTTTGAATTTGGGGGTTCATTCAAATTTGAAATGTTGTTGGTAGGGAGGAAGGAGAGTAGAAGAACCTATGCAGATTTGAAACCAAATCCAGAATTTCCCCCCAAAACCCAGTGAACTGAAATTACTAAGCTTCATCCAAATTAGATCTTCATAACAGAAGCTCTGAAAACCAGGACTGCCCAAAGGGGAGGGGGGCGGGGAGTGGGGCAATTTGCCCCAGGCCCCCATCAGAGTTTTTCGGGGGCCCTAGAGCAGGGTCCTTCACTTGCTCCCGGGCCCCCGGAAAACTCTTGCGGGGCGCAGGCCCGTGGAGCTTCTTCCCTCCAGGTCTTTGGTGGCAATTTGGAAGTGAGGGGTCCTTCCGTTCTGGGACCTGCTGCCAAAGTGCTGGGTCTTCGGTGGCAATTCTCCACTGCTGAAGACCCCAGGCCCCCTGAATCCTCTGGGCAGCCCTGCTGAAAACAAAGCCTTTGTTCACAATCACAAACTAAAACCTATCTGGTGCTGAAGTCATAGAATTTCCTAAGATTAGTAAAGGTGATAAGATCTGTCGCTTCCTTGCAGTCACTAGCCCAGCCACCATTTGTTTTGTACTAGTGCAATAGCAGGGGGCATGAATACATGCACACGCTCCTTATGATGGACCTCACGGCCCTGTTTGTTTTCTTTCCAGACCAGCGTGAAAACCTTGATAATATGTCTGCTTGCAAATGCCTGTTGAAGTGGTGGTTGTGTCAAAGAAAATCAATGGCAATCCTGTAAGGCCGATACGGGCCAGTGACAAACTGGCAAACATCCCTTCTCCTCAGTATCCAGGAGGAAGTACTCCGTCATAAATGGCAGGCAGCATTAAATGGTCAGTACAGCTAGTCTTTGTCCAGTGGAGCTCATACAGATGGAAACTGCTTCTTACCTCTCTTCAGGGACCAGTTTAAAGGAAACCGAAGGGGTAATGATTTCCAGTCATAAAGAAGCCTTACATTCAAATTCATTTGTCTACTCTGTGTTACAGTAGCTGAGGTTTATTCATGCTGTTCTTTGAACAGTCCAAGGAATTAGATATGCATAAGCAAATATTTTGCCATAGTTCTGTATCTGTTCATGGTTTTGTTTTGTTTTGGTGTAATATTTTCACACATTTTTTGTCTATGATATTGCAAATCCTGAATTAATTAAAAAGTCTTGTAAATGCTTAGACTGATGAAAACACATACAAGGCACAACTAACTTAGGTAGCTCTCCAGGGATTTCCAAAAAACATCCAGCATATATGAGACAAAACAGAACAGGAATGAATAACAGATTTCTTTTTCTTTAGAATGGCAAGTGGAAAAATATCATTAAATAATCTGGACACAGAGATATGGTAATTGCACACATAGATGCCCAGTAATTTGGCACTCACACATGTAGTTGCTGCAGTTTCATGTGTAATCATGGTAACTGCAAGGATAAATTAGTTACATGCATTTTTATACACGTAGTTCTGAAAGTATGGCCCTAAATTCACAATTGTGTAGAGGACCGATGATCCTTTATGCTTTCAGCACTCTCATTTTCAGTCCAAGAAATAGTAATTTAGAGCTATTTCAGTTATTTATTTATGATGTTGTACTAAGTACTTTCTAGCCCCCCCAAAGGCATAGTTCCTACCTGAAAGAGCTAGGGGACAAAAAATAAAAACAGACAATCAAAGAAACAAAACTCACACCAAACTAGTATAAGTAGGGCCCTACCAAATTCATAGTCCATTTTGGTCAATTTCACGGTCATAGGATTTAAAAAATCATAAATTTAATGATTTCAGCTATTTAAATCTTAAAATTTACAGAGTTGAAATTGTAGGAGTCCTGACCCAAAAAGGAGCTGTGGGGTGATCACAAGGTTATTGTAGGGTGGGTTGCGGTACTGCTGCCTTTACTTCTGTGCTGCTACTGGCGGTGGCTCTGCCTTCAGAGATGGGCAGCTGGAGAGCAGTGGCTGCTGGCTGGAAGCCCAGCTCTGAAGACAGAACTGCCACCAGCAGCAGTGCAGAAATAAGGATGGCATGATATGGTATTGTCACCAGTCTGCGCTGCTCCTGCAGAGCTGGGCCCTCTCCGACCGCCCAGCTCTGAAGGCAGCAGTGCAGAAGAACGGATGACATAGTATGGAGTTGCCACACTTACTTCTGTACTGCTTCTGGCAGGGCGCTGCCTTCAGAGCTGGTTGTTCGGCCAATAGCCGCTGCTCTCCAGCCACCCAGCTCTGAAGGCAGCGCAGAAGTAAGGGTGGCAATACTGTGACTCTGCTTAAAATAACCTTGTGATTTCCCCCTGCAACTCCCCTTTGGGTAGGACCCCCAATTTCAGAAATGCTGGTCTCCCCTGTGAAATCTGTATAGTATAGGATAAAAGCACACAAAACACCAGATTTTACAGGGGAGCGAGAACAGATTTCATGGTCCGTGACGCGTTTTTCATGGCCATGAATTTGGTAGAACCCTAGGTATAAAGGAGTATAACTAAGAAGTAAAATCTTCCAGGTTGGAATTTACCAGAAGATACTACATAATACATTTTTGGGGATAAAATATATAGATTGTATGAGTTTGCTGATAATCCACCCATGATCAACTGATTAGTTTCTTTTGAAGGAAATTCTAATTAACTGCTTTACTTGTTTTGTATAAATTTCAATTCACTTACAAGGAATCTGCTAATTTAGGCAGTTTCATCCATATCCTGTGCTAATACAGATATTCCTAATGTATAGGGTCCAACATATAGGTCCTCAGATAAGTGACATCTATACAACTCTATTACTTTCAACCCTCCGAGAACTTAGCCCATTGCAGAATTCTGTCAAAGATGAGCATCCTATACGCATCCTTCTTTTTCCTCCAGTTTATATTTGCATGTTTTATATAGAGATACAAGGCAATGTGCCAGATCCAGGCTCCCCTGTGGCCTCTCTATGCTGATCAACTAGTGCAAAACCACCTGAAAGTCATCTCAATTTGCTACATGAGGTTCTCACTGTCTAAAGGAATCCCAAAGTGGCATAATGCTGGCATAGTAACTTCCACACTAATCTTTTAAAGCTCTTGGCCCTGATGAAGACAACTTTGCATGACAACACCCCACTTCCTTAACACATAAAGTCCACTCAATCCGACTCTGACCGCTTATTATATGTACAATGATTTCTCTTTAGATTAAATAAACTTTTACAATTGGGATGTAGAAACCATTTTCCTGGATTGTTAGTGGTACATTGCATCCAGAGGATTAAGTCACCAAAGATGTTTGGGTCTTTGTAATAACTATGGTCATAGGGTAAAATTCAGAGTACCCGAACAAGGCCTAAGCACCACACAAATACAAATTTTTCACTCAAAATAGGGCTTACGTGGAACTTAAGGGATGCATCAACCTTGTGCTGGTCCCTTGTGTAGACATGAATTGCACTCATGATAATAAATTGGCTTTGGGTCCTGATAATTTGCACTCCAAAGTGCAATTGGTGATCTGATGAGTTAATTGTGTGAGCCCTCATTTGATGTTTATGCTGTGGTTACCTGAAAGTCATGGGAATATATGAGTTCTGAGCTTAGTTATTCCTGATAAAGAGAGACAAAGAACTGGCAGAACAGTGGGTAGACTAGTATCCCAATAGGGTTTCCCGCCAATTCCTTAGCATCATAGATATACTCAGTAAGTAATTACTTTCAACAGACCAGTTTGTTTATGTGACAGCTGCAAAACAGTACATGAGGCACAATAGGGAGATGAATCAACGATTTTATTAAAGGAAAGTGTCACACCCTTTTAAGATATTCATAACTAGGAATGCTTCCTATATGAAATATACCCATTGCAAAGAACGGTCTTTGTTCCCTGTCCTTAATCTCGTTGTTATAGGGAGAAAGACTCAAGTAGATTACCTGGACCTCTTCTGTTCCTGTGTTACTCAACAAATGTGAAATTTCTCCAGTGCCAAGTGACTTTAAAAGATGTGAAAAGCCTTTTGATGTTCATCTGTGGTGAGGTAAATTCACCTGATATGCCTTACATTCTCAACATCCTGTCTAAGGCTGTCAAATGTATTAGCTCATGTGACACAATGAGGATAATGTGGGTTATTTTCATGCAGTATCCCATAAATTAACAGGACAGCGTGATTGCAAATTACTGTATAATCACTTTTCAGTACCATTCTTTCCAGTGGATCCATTGAGTGGTTACCATGAGGTTATTACAAAATACCGTGTAATATTTTTGATAGTTCAATCCCTGTCAGCACTGTGGTATTCAGCTCTTTATTTGCAAAGTGCCAGTTCATTTTACAGTGGAGCTGAGTGTACAAATTAAATATTTATTTGTCCCGCTGTTTTTTCACAAAACCAAAGCTATTTTGTGTGTGGATGCATTTTAGCCCAATGAGTTCTCTGTGCTGGATTGTCTGAATAGATACTTTGGCATTTTTAAAGGTATACTATTTATGTAATTTAGTATGTTTTGTGGTATGCATGCTAAGTTTTAAAAAATGCATCAGATATTACCCAGTAGACTAGAAAGGCTCCTTCGTGGCTGTTATGGTGTAACAGGTAAATACATATTTTGGAATGTGTGCTAATTTAAAAAAACATGAATTATTTATTCAAGAGATGCTATACTAAGTAAATATATATCTGGGCACTTTTATAAACAGCTGATTTTTCATCCTGAAGAGTCTATATCAGCTTTGAGGGAGCTGCCACCACCATTTATTGGAAAAATAATACACATTTTCAAAGCTAGCATGCATGCCAGAGTGCTAAAACTGCATGTTGTCATTAATGCACATTTACATAGCACCCATTGGAAGCAGGTACCTAATATGCCAATATACCATAGTTTTGTGGAATGCTGGCTTTGTTTTGCTAGTTATTGAACAGATGGATTGTTGTTGCTCAGTCAGAAGCATTATGGGTAGTCAATTTAGCTGCCAGACCCACACGTTAATTCCTCAGTGCTGCAGAACCCTTAGAACATTTTTGGTGAGAGATTTAAAACAATATAAATACATGAGAAATTAACATAGTCAAAGTGCTTTACTAACATTAATTACTTCAGCCTCGCAGCACTCCTGAATTGGGTATGTACTATTATGCTTATTTCAAAGCAGAGGAAACTGAAGCACTGTGAGTTTAAGTGACTTGCCCAAGGTAACATAGTTAACCAGTGTCTGAGGAAGGAAGGGGAATGCACTGTTTCCTAAAAACAAAGGTTCCTAAACAAGTCTGTCACTCTTTTGTTTTTACACAAATACCTGAAGTTTTTATTCCATATTTCAGATTATTGAGCTGGGATTCTGAAAATGCTGCTTTGCAACAGTTTCTGATAGCATCTGAAATCACCAAAACATATAGGGTGCGGAAAGGGTCTGTGTTAGATATGCTGCCACTGCTTTCTCCATAGGAGTGCCAAGAGCATGGTTATATTAAATTATATAGCACTAAGCCCAGTAGGTCATTAAAATGGTTTAGAAAATGTCTGTATAATATAGTTATAAAGATAACTTACCCCTATCTACAGATGGCGGAACTATGACTTTCATTCATATGCCAAGCATGTACTACAATAATTATGATACTACACTCATAAAACACAATTGCTACATGCACACAGAGCTCAGCTAAAGCCCAGCAGATGGAAATGTGATTATAGCCCCAGCCTCAAAAGAAATCAATCTATGATATTTTGAGTAAAAAAGATGGTGGCGGAAATATTATGCTACATAGTCTAAGTCATTACAAGCTGGTAATTTATGCTTTGCATGCTAACTGAACTGCCTTTCTTGTCTTAGTTTGAGCGACAATGCATTTTTTCATATGAGAGGAAGCAACAAAATAATAGAGTGAAATTAACCAATCAAAATCATGGTAAATAAAAGTCTCTCTCTCTTTCTCTCTTTTTAAGACTCAAGAGGCAGCTGGCACTCTCAGGCTTTGTTATATTGAGGAAAGAGAACAGCAAACTGCATGCAGTATAGATTCAGGCTCATTGAAACTAAATGGCATGAATGATCTCACACCATTGTAGTACGACGGAGATTTACTGTGCTTAGTAGAGAACCCATATTATGGAGAAAAGCATCGATCTACTTCCACATTTTATTCACATGAACGACAAACAAGTTATTCAGCACTATGCAGTCACATTCAATTCCTTAGTGTCTAAGTCACAATGCCCTCCAAGTGCCTTGTATTTTACAGCTGTATGGAGCACCTAGCCAATAACTAGTTGTCTCCATTTTACAGCCAACAGAAGAAGTTTATTAGCCCTCTTACTTGACCAGTTTACAGCTTAGACTTGTGCATAACCTTTGATTCCTACAATAACTTTATCAAAACGAGTACATTGTAAGTTGTGAATAAGTATTAGGCAGTAAAGACAATACAGAGTGCAAAATAGCCATGAACTGAACATTCTGATTCTGAACTCCTCACTCAAATAGTGAATTTTGTGCTGGATGCATAGCACAGATAGGACAGCAAAGTTAATCTAAAAATAAATGAAAATATGAATAACAAGAGGGTATTCAGTTCAAAATGGCATCTTGGGCCTTGATTCATTGACAGTTATCACTGAAGCTGTTTGGCATAGTAAAAGTGGGGAAAGTCATGGTTATTTTATTTATGTGTCATAGTTTTAGGTTTTAAAAGAAACCCTGGTAAACTGTGTTTACTTTGCATTATAAAAGTGTTAAGGAGTTGCCATGAATAGTTTAAAAGCATATAAAACTAGTCAACAACCAAAATACTGATGTAGTCTGATTCTCTGATGTGGTTGGAATGCTTTGCCTCATAGTATCAGTGCAAACCAGTCCACCCACTGGAGGATGCCCTTTGCATAGGAGGCTCCTTGCTGGAGCAGAGCCCAGGGCTGGCGCTTCCATTTAGGCGACCTAGGCTCTAGGTCAGTGGCGGCAATTCTGTGGCGGGTCCTTCACTCGCTCTGGGACCTGCCGCCGAAGTGCCCCGAAGATCGGGAGCGCAAAAGGACCCCCCTGCCACAGAATTGCCACCAACGACCAGGAGTGCAAGGACCCCGCCTAGGGTGCCAAAAACCCTGGCGCCACTCCTGACAGAGCCACTCCTACTTCCTGGCTGTCAGTTCAGCTTTTGTGGCAGAAGGACAGAGGACATGACTGGGATATCCCTGTGCACCAGCAATTCCTGGCTGCTGTAATGGGTTGTTGGAGCCATTGTAAGCTCATGTTGACAGCACGCTTCAGAGGTGTGTGACGGGATCCTCGGGATCCCCGCAGCCTTGGACTGTGGGACTGCTGTGCCCCCTTAACTCTGCAGCCTGGACTGTCTCTCAGAATGCTTTGCTAGTGACAAGCAGCAAACCCCTCCAGGTGCTGTTATCAATTGGCACAATCGCATGTGGAGCCTCCATCCAGCTAGATTGCATGAATGCTCCCAAAGCCGCTCATGAATCACACAGAGAAAGGCACCTGCCAAATCTCCCCAGCTCCCAGCCTCGCACCTCAGGAATATACCATCTTACAATGCTCAAGATTAGCAATGCAAATTTATTAATTGGTTCACCACTTTATAAATGGAAAGTGGATATACACCAGCCTTGGTAAACCTGAGCAGATTTACCACACACTTCAGGCAAACTCACTAATAAAGATACACCGGAAAAAAATTTACAGAAGATAGATTTTAAGTGATTATAAGTGATAGGCAAAAAGTCAGAGTTAGTTACCAAAATAAAATAAAATATATAAGCAGTCTAAACTCTCAACCCTATTAGACTGGGCAACAGCTAGATTAAGCTGTTTTTCTCACCTCACTGGATACTGCAGTTCATAGTACACAGGTTCCACCCTTGAAACACGGACCAGTCTCCTCTGTTGGAGTCTTCAGTCTTTTGAGCATCTTTGTTGCTTGCAGCAAAGGTGGGAAGGGGGGAGGAGTACACAAGTCCAGGTCTGGTGGGAATTGCTGAGTCCCCAGGCAAGGTTGAACAATTCCCTTGATATGGCCTTGTGCAAGTGAATCATTGCATTGTAGCTCCCTTGCTGGACAATGGCTGTTGATGGTTGTTTGACACCCACCCGGGCATTGATTACTTTCCTTGCTGTTGTCTCTGGGGAGCTAATATCTGGCCGATTCCACAACATACAGCATGTTTTAGTGACAACCATATAACACAATCTCATATCTTCATATGCACAAATGACAGACCTATTTAGATAGGTTATGATCTGCTGAAAGGCATTGTTCTGTCTCCTGATACTTCACATGGCCTGCTTTATATGCAACATTGCAATTATATATAAATAAAGAATAGGGGGTTACAAGGTGCTCCCCTTAGGTATAGAATGTCACAAGGTGGCTAAAAGTCATCTTTGCTCCCTACTTCCTCAACCATACCAAGCACTTCTTGGCTATAGCTGAATATTTAGACCATAGAATATATCTATATTGATAAAATTGTTACAGATCTATATGTAGACTATCTGTATAGTATGTCTCATTTTGATAAAGCATATTACACATGCCTTAATTGCATAGTGTTATTGATCTCCATTAATTTCTAACCACATTTATACAAAGAAAAGGGGTGAAAAACCATAGGTTTTTAAAATGGAAACCCACCAAAAGTCACACTTTAGTCATGGGAATTACCGCTGTGAAAAACCTATAGTCTTAGTTATCAGACATACTTTGCACCTATCTGTTGCCTTTCACCCCAGGACACTAAAGAATGATATGCTAAATGACTAAGTAAGTACAACTTCCCAGTGAGTGTGATTATCATGGTTATCTTTATAGGCCAAGGCTATATTTACACTACAGCTGGGATCGATGCTCTGAGATTGAGCCACCAGCAGTTGATTTAGTGGGTCTAGTGAAGACCTGCCAAATCGACAACAGATCACTCTCCAGTCGACCCCTGTACTCTACCTCAATGAGAAGAGTAAGGTAAGTTGATGGAGAGTTTCTCCTGTCGACCTCCTGCAGCGTAGACCCCGCGGTAACTCGACCTAAGGTATGTCAACTCCAGCTACGTGAATAACGTAGCTGGAGTTGCATAGTGCAGGTCGACTTACTGCAGTAGTGTAGACATAGCCTGAGACACATTAAATGATTTCCCCAAGGTCAGAAAGTTAATTGGTGGCAGGTTCAGGGGAGTCTTGCTAACTGCTAGAGGATACCTGGCTGGCTGAAGATAAACACTGAGCATAGAACCAGATAGACATGCAAGAGAGAACTTCCTGGATCCAGAGGGCTTTTTGTGCTATAATTGCATTCTTCAGATTTTCAGTTTGGTTCTGAATTTTTCTGATTGATTCTTGCACTTCACTTCTTATGATGGCATCAAGGAAAAATAAAGGTCTCAGTTTAAAGAAAAAGATAACTTAGTTTTCAGACTAGAATCCATCATTGCCTGGAGCAGAGTGCAAGATTCTTCACAGTCTCCACCAAATAAGTGAGACAGCTTGTTCAATGACTTACTTTTAATGAACCATGAGTGGCCTTGGTTGAGCAATTTGAATTACTGGTAGCGCAATTTCATAATTTTGGAAACATACACAATAGAGCAGCAACTGGAGACAAAGAGTATTCAGGCCCAGGAAATAAAGGTTGATTGTGCAATGACCTTATCAAACAGTTTAATAAAAGAAAATAAACAGCTCCAGTACTGAGAAGTTCTGGGAAATCAACTCTAGGCACACACACAGTCACATACTTTCTCTTTCTGAAGACAGAACGGTTCTGAACCATCCTTTTTTTAAGTGCATGCTAGAGATATTGGAGCTGGATGGGCCTAAGGGACTAATTTTCAAATAGAAATAGCTTTATTCTTTTACCTTGAAGCACCTAAGGCTCTGTGCTGGAGCATGGGTTTCTGTAGAAAGAGATGATGGGTACATTGTATGGCCTTGGTTTTCAAACATGGTCTCCAAAATTACAGGTGCCAGGTTGTGCCTATAATTGAATGCAGGTACTATTATTTGCATCAGCAGTCACACCGACTTAAAAGTCTAATACTTGATTTTACATACAAAGCTCATCCACTTTTTTCTCTTTCAGATGTTTCTCTCTCTCTCTTTCTCTTTCTTTCTCAGCAAAATCAAAGCAAGGTTAAAAAATGGTAGAATATTGCCTGGCATGTGCTTAGAGTATTGAGATGTTACTTACAGTACATGTGGGGCAAAATTCTTTCATCAGATGCACATTGTGGGTTTCAGAGTCCAGATCTCCTCAAGATCCAGCCTTTTGGCTAGTAATCCTACACTATTATATACTAAGCTGGTAGCTCCTGTAACATGACAATTTGAATATTTGTTACTTTCAAGGCCAAATTCCAGTCCCAATCAAGTCAATGGCAAAGCTCTCTTTGACTACAATGGAACTACATTTTAACTCTAATTACACATACAATAACAATAGTAATCTAACACTCTTCTCTCCCCTCTTGTTCAGTCACTCTATGATTCTCATCCTCACACCTTGTGTCATTGTATTGCCTATTTAAATTGAAAACTTTCTGGGTCAAGGACCTTGTTTTATTATTATTATTATGTCTGTAAAGCATAGCGTAGCAATCGTGCTAGGCAAGTAAACAATAAGAGTATAATAGGAAGGGTTATTAATAATTAGAAGGATTAGTAAGGAGGAAAAGGGTGGTTTTGTGGTTACTGCATGGAACTGAGAGAGGTGGATTCTATACCTAGTTTTGCCATAGATTTCCTGTGTAACCTGAGGTATGTCACTTGACCTCCCTCTGCCTCAGTTTTTCAATCTGTAAAACTGGTGTAAACACTGCTTATCTAGATTATGTCCTGGGTGCTTTGTAAAGTTGAATTCGTTAATGTTTGTAAAGCAGTCTGAAATCCTTGATTAAAGCCAAAATGTTCTGAACTCCTTAAACATGTGAAACTTTTACTGAAGGCAGAGGTGAAAGTAAGCCGGTCTGGTCCGCTCTGGTCCGGTGTACCGGCAAGAGCCAGTATGCCATTCTGGTCTCCCAGTCACAGCTGGTTCCCCAGGGCCTATAAATCTTGAGAGGCCATGCCTCTTCTGGATGAGGCCATGCCCCCTCAAGACTCTGGCAGTACCTGTAAGTCCTGTAAGTTACTTTCACCCCGACTGAAGGTAAGTTCTATTCATAGTAAGAATACATAATGATAAGTAAACTGAAAGGTATATAGTGCTTTCAAAGTCTGAAAGTTTCCAGTGCTAAGCCTGGTCCTGTCCTCCATTTTACTCAATGGGAGGTATAGACACTCAATACCTCTGAAAATCAAGTAACTCAGGGCCATATTTTTAAAGGTGTAGGCACCTAATGGGATTTTGAAAAGCACCTAGGTTTTCAGCTCCTCTGGTTTTAGGTACCCATGTGCTTTTGAAAATCCCACTAGGCACTTTTCTGCTTCTTTAGGTGTCTATGTATCTTTAAAAATCTGGCCTTTAGATGCTTGCTTACATAGCTTGTATGTCAAATAAGGATTTAGGTCCTTAATTTTAGGCACCAAAGTTTGAAAATGTTACAAACCATTTCATTTTGAACAGCCCTCTGGCGTGTACTATAAAGACATCTAGTGTCAGTCAGAATTTTGCTCAGAGAACAGTGAATCATTGATTAATTTAATTTTCCTCCCTTTCAATTTCTAAAAAAATTGTTGATGCCAAAAAAATTTCATGCATCAGTCTATATTATTTGCTGAATTATTTGTGTTATTTTTTCCTACTTAACAAGCTTTGAAACAGTTCACTGGAAGTTTTTAATTTTTAGACTTCACAGCTGATGTGATATTGTTTGTTTCCTTACTGGATGACTTAACAGCATGAATTTTCAATGTCAGATATTGTAATTGTGTATATATAATTATAAATTAATTTTTGTGGCAAATATTTAAGGATTCAAGTTTAAATTTTGTAAAGTATTTGTTCAAAAAAGAAAACAATAATGGATCTTGAATGTGGTTTGATCAAATTTTAATTTTGAATTTGAGCCAATATTTATAGAAATTTTCCCTATTCTTTGCTCAGCTTTATGGCTTCCCCTATTGACATGACTCACTACCATACTGTTAAACCCTGCTCATGTGGGGAGAAATAGGCCTTAAGTAGGGCTGAACTGGCTTCCTTCTTCGCTGGGATGAATTTCACTCAAAGGATATAGCTATCATGAAATCTTTCACACCTTTTGTCATACATCTACTCATGGTTCTTCTTGACTTTGATTATTAAAATTTGTTTAATCATATACTGATGCCAAATGTATGATAAAACACAAATATACATTCAAGAAAGTTGAACATAAATACAAAACTATGCACTCAGCCAGGTTCCAATTAGATAAATGTACGTATAAGGGGACTACCAATTTTATAATGCTACACTCATTTAGAAAACTAGATACTTGTGTGCTAACGGTGGAATATTCTTAGCTTTCAGTATGCTATTATAATGATTTGCACTTACAGTATGTTTCTGATAAATTCTAACTTCAGCTGAAGTGGTCATAAGAAAACAACATTCTTGTGAACATTTTAAGACTTACTATTATATATTATTTGAATTACTGTAGCACTTAGGAGCTATTATTGTGAACCAGGACCCCACTGTACTAGGCACAGTACAAACTCAGAATAAAAAAGATGGTCCCGCCCCTACATGCGGGGCTATCAATCTTTTATGATCAAAGTTTTGTAGTTTTAGGCTCATGAGTTCCTGGGAGTAATAGATTATTTTGCAAATATTGAATATTGGAACTTCATTAGAAGAAATGAAAAATGATTGCAAATTTGTCACATTTTAAAAGGAAAGTTACTGTAAGGTAATACTAATCACACATATTCAGATGTGGCTGATGCTGCCATGAAACTTGACGCACATCTTGAAGATCTCCTAAAGAACCTTTATTCAGAGAAAAAATTCCCTACTTAACCCCAAATGCCAGCATGAAAAAGATAATCAGGCTTTTAGGGTTGACTCAAGAATTTAGGGATAACTCAACTGATGACTTGTGGAGCTCCAGGCAACACCTTAGGTGCCTTGGTTAAAAGAATGAGATGTGCAAGTATTATTATGAATTTTTAAACTAAACATATGTATTAACTATTAATTGTCAAAAGGAAAATTCATGACTACTTTGTCTTCTCAGTTTGCTTATTATATTTTTGACTTTCTCTCAGCTATTACTAGACTTAGCTTTAAGGGGTTTCCAATTTGCCAGTCCATTTTTCTTTACTTTACTCTTTTTAAATGACAGCTTTAGTTTCCCCAGCATTATATTTTTCTTTTGTTGTCTTATTTTCAGGAACTATCATACATGCGGGGCTGTGCTGCCTTCCACTCACATGACTGTCAATATGAGATTGTTACTATTGCCACTTTAAGGACTTGTCCATACTGGCAAGTTTTGTTGCAAAAACTGCCTTTTGGTAACAAAACAGCAATAGCATACATACTGCAATGAGACTTTTAAAAAAAATGCCCAGTTTTGGCGACAAAATACTTCCATCCTGTGAGAGATGTTTGTCGTTTTCCCTCCCTCTATTGTTGACAAATAGCCAGTGTAGACACCACAGCTTTTTTTTCAATTTTATTGGCCTCCAGAAAGTATCCTACAATTCCCATACTGCCGTTCTGGTCAGAGATTTGAACTCCGCTGCCCTGCCGCCAATCCGCCCTTCCTCTTTGCAAGCCCCGGGAATTTTAAATCTCATTTCCTGCTTGCTCGCTTCCCAGATGAGCTTCCCTGGTGAGCATGGCTGGCTATCGCACCGAACACACTCCTGCTTGGACCACCGCTGAGTTGTTGGATCTGATCAGTATATGGGGAGAGGAGTCGGTTCAGTCGCAGCTCTGAGTGACCTGTAGGAATCAGGACACATATGGGCAAATTTCTCAAGGCTTGTGTGAAAAGGGCTATGATTGGGGCATGCAGCGATGCAGAGCCAAGATAAAGGCGTTGAGGCAGGTGTACCATACGGTGCGGGAGGCGAACCATTGCTCTGGTAGTGCACCTAAAACCTGCCTTTTCTATAAGGAGCTGAATGCTATCCTCGATGGTGACCCCACCTCCATTGCCAATAGCCCCATGGATACTTTTCAGGCAGCAGAAAGGAGGTAACCAGAGGCTGAAATTCTGGATGAAGAAGTCGAACTAGAAGAGGATGTGGAGCTCCCAGTAGGGTCACCTGGTGGGGCAGGCAGCCAGGAACTTTTCTCCACTCCAGAAGTGCTCAACGGGGAGCAGGAAGCAGATGAGATGCTGGGTAAGTTGCTGTGGCTTGTGTGGGGAATCGAAAAGTGGGAGGCAGGTAGTGTTTTCTGTGAGCTGGACATTGCTCTGTGTAGCTAATCTGCATGGCCAAGCAGGGTGTCAATGGACCTCAAGACCTGTAGTGAATCTTCCAGAGAGAGGCTCTGGAAAATTTCCAAGAGGTGCTTATTAATCCTCTGTCACAGATTCCAAGGAATTGCAGCCTTCTTAGTTCCCCCATTGTAGGAAACTGTACCATGTCATTTAGCAATCACTGGAGCTGGGACCAAAGCGGCACATAGCTGAGCTGCATATAGGCTGGGGTGAAAGCCGCAGGCATGCAGTAGTTGGGCCCTGGTGAGATGTCAGCCAGCAGGTTGACCACCTATGAAAAAGTGTGTGATAATTTTAGAATGAGTTCCCTGCAAAGCTGCCCTGCAAGCCGTGGCCGTTTTGTCCATACGCACAAGCACCTTCTCCCCACTCCTGACACTCGCCATGATTGCAGTGCTCGTGGAGCTGTGTGCCTGCCTAGATTCTCAGTGAGAAAGTGATTTCTACTAGCAAAAGGCCCTTGTTACTAAGATGTTTCAGTCATTTGCTGGAATGTAACAATCCCTCTTCTGTGCAACACAGACCTTGAAGAACACACCACACACTCTTGCTGATCAGTTTCGGCAGATAAGGTAGAACCCTAAACGCAGCAAAGAAGACATGTTCTGGGAGGTGATGCAGCGCAGTGAGAAACAAACCAGTGAATGCAAAGAGTTCTGGGAAGCTGAAAGGCAGGACAGAAAAGAGGATGCAGCATTTGCTAGGCAAGTGACAGAGCGAATGATAAAAGTTATGGACCATCAGACACAGATGCCCAAGTCTTTGTTACAGCTGCAGACTGAGCAGATCTGTGGTCGACCTCCACTGCAGCACATGCACATGCACAATTCTTTGCCAACACCTCTATGCCCACACATTCCTTTTCACTTCACAGCCCTCCTGAGTTTCCCCATCACTCCACCCCATCTCACAGCTTGCACAATGATAGCTGGAGCTACGCACAGTTGTGAGGTGTTACCTTTTTAAACAATGAATAAAGGCTAAGTTATTTAATGGTACAGTGTTTTTATTCTGTGTTCTACAAAAGCGTATAGCAATCAATTCACTCTTTGGAACAGGCTTTTAAAGCATTTTGTTGCATGGAGCTTGGGCTGCAAAATTGTACATGGATGTACCAGGGAAGCAATTCCAAAGCAGACATGTTACTGTGCCTCATTGTCAAAGTGGTTCCACAAAGCCTCTCATATGTTAATAGCAGCCCTCTGGGCCACTCTAACTGCCCTAGCGTCAGGCTGTTCAAACTGTGCAGCCAAGCACTCTGCCTCAGTGCTCCACACCTGAGCAAACATTTCATCCTTAGATTCACACAAATTATACCAAGTGCAGCACACAGCTATGACCATGGGAATATTATCCTTGGTAAGGTCTAGCCTGACATTAAGACACTTCCAGCGACCTTTCAGATGGCCAAAGATACATTTGACTGCCATGCAGCACCTGCTCAGCCTGTTGTTAAAACGCTCCTTGCTGCTGTCCAGGTGCCCCTGTAAGGTTTCATGAGCCAGGGCTGTAAGGCGTAAGCCGGGTCTCCCAGGATTACTATGGGCATTTCCACATTCCCCACTGTGATCTTGTGGTCTGGAAAGAAAGTCCCCATCTGCAGCTTTCTGTACAGGCCACTGTTCCTGAAGATACATGTGACATGCACCTTTCCAGACCAGCCTGCACTGATGTCCATGAAACACCCCCAGTGATCCACAAGCACCTGCAACACTATGGAGAAGTATCCTTTCCTATTGGTATATTCTGAGGCAAGGTGATATGGCACTAAAATTGGAATGTGTGTGCCATCAGTCGCCCCACCACAGGGAAATTCATCTCTGCAAAGCCATCCACTATTTCATGCACATTTCCCAGAGTCACGGTCCTCCACAACAGGATGCAATTTCTTGCCCTGCACACTTAGAGTAATACAGCCCCAACAGTGGACTTCCCCTCTCCAAATTGATTTGCAGCTGACCGGTAGCAGTCTGGATTCTCCAGCTTCAACGATTGCAATACACTTCTCTACCAAAAGGGCTGCTCTCATTCTGGTGTCCTTGCACCGCAGGTCAGGGGCCAGCTCAGCGCATAGCTCTAGGAAGGTTCCTTTACTCATCCTAAAGTTCTGTACCCACTGGTCTTCATCCCACACCTGCCTGACAATGCAATCCCACCAATCAGTGCTTGCTTCCCTAGCCCAAAAGTGATGGTCTATCATATGCAGCTGCTCTGTGAATGCACAAAGCACTGATAAGTAGCTGCTGTCCATATCACACTCGAGTGCCTGTGACTCATCCTCTGTAAGTAACTTTGCGAGTAACTCTGCTTCCATGCGTGATGTCCTCACGACAGCCAACAGTGCATAGGAGAGAAGTGCGGGATCCATCCTCTCTCACTACAGCTAGTGCGCACTACAAAAGGCTGACAGTTGCTAAGATGGCATGAAAGGAAGCCAGAGACCTTTGGAGGGCTAGGACACAAAACGATGCATGATGGTACATTTTGCAAGTCCCAGGATGCGCCGTGCTCCGTTTCCGCATTCCCACAACACCTAGTGACTGATGGTGTTGCCAGGCACTGTGGGATACAGACCATTGCTCTTGCTGTTGACAATGGTGCCTCGAATGTGGACACGATCTGTCAACAGAGGGAGCAAATGTAGACATGCTTTGGCGACTTTGTTTTGTCGATTTTTTTCATGTTGACATTAGTTTCTTCGACAAAACTTGCCAGTGTACACAAGCCCTAAGACAGGCAAGCTCCAGGTGAGACAAGTTTAACACAGCATTTACTGGCTCAAATGGAGAAGACTTCCTTACTGATTCTTCTTGTAAACTTGCTGTTGAGACTCCAAGAGGATCCCATTCTCAGTCTCAGCTGTAGAAATGCGCAGAACACACACATGGAATCTAGCCACTGGACAGGGAGCCGCTCACTGCTCATAGGCTTACCCAAGCCAAGTGAGTGTCTTCTGGCCAGCAGTGGACAGAGTACATGAGGTATCCTACATTACATATGTGCTCTTCTGTTATTATTCCTCTAAGAGCTCTGAGTGTTCTAATGGTTTGTTCAGTAGTCGAGGAAAAGGAGAGGACAGATAAGCAGAGACACTATACATGTGTCACTGGTTTTGTCAAGCTAGCACTTAACACTGACACTATGATGCTGTGCAGGAACTGTTCTTTGGATGGTCAGTAACCAAGTGACACTAGCCAGGAAAGTAACATATACTAGCAACTCCTCTGCTCTGGTTTTGTTCATGAACTAGAATAATCTATATGTGGCTCCTAATGATAACGGGACTCCTACAGTCATCATTCTCTTTCATGGTATTTCCTTCATTATGCCTGATACTGTTTCATGTTGACCTTATTTTAAAAAATGGGTACTGGTAGCATCTGTATTAGTAAAGGAATATGATATTTCACTAAGACAGAAGATTTATATGATATGCTAAAAGAGTGAAAAACTCTACTGGCAAAGGTATTGACATGTCTTATCTTGGTTGTCAGAAGTGGCTTGTGAAATGTAGTCAGATAAAATCCATGCCTAATGTATAGACAGAACAAGCATTTCTTGGAAATTATTCTAACCTTGTTAGACAGCCTTCTGAACAGAGACAGACTCAGAGCACCAAAGACATCTCCTTAATAAAAAATGTTTTTTTTCCAAAACAGCACTTAAAATAATACATGTAAATATCCTCTTCTTCCTCTTGCCCATACATTTCCCCTTTCACATTACCTTTTTCTTCATACCTTCCCCTCCTGCTATCCTCTGCTACTTTCTCACGCCTTTCTTTGCTTCTGCAATCTCAATATAATCCCCTCCATGATATATACATTCATACACACAAATATATGCATTGATGCACTTCATGACGTATTGATATATTTATTTGCAATACTTCTATTCTGTTTTTGTTGTTTATTTCTGGTAGCTCCCTTAGTGTGGTGGGAGCTTTCCAAATACAGAAGACAAACAAAACAGTAGAGAACTCGCAAGTCTAAAGACAGAAAAACAAACAAAGGGACAGTGGATTGAGGTGAAGCAGAGCAACAAATATACCAATGTGATAACAATTATGTTTAAGTAGGGTATGTAAATTATATCTAAATTATTCAACTGTCAGTTAGTGAGCTTCTCATGTGGTAGACATAATGATGCAGATGGTCGTCAGGAGGGACTTGCATGCAATGATACAGGGGGCTTATGATGAACTCATGAAGGTCCTTTCATGCATAAGAAACTGCATGACAAAGTGGGTTCTAGCCCATGAAAGCTTATGCCCAAATAAATTTGTTAGTCTCTAAGGTGCCACAAGGATGCCTTGTTATTTTTGCAGAAACAGACTAACACAGCTACCACTCTGAAAGAAGATACAGAAACATTTATGTAAGAAGCTGACAAATGGGCAGTCAAAGCTGACATTCTGATGGCGAGGTAATTCTTCTACTCTCATAAACTTAAGAAATAAAATAAGGTATTACAGGGATTTCTTTCAGACTCTTTTTCACAGAAATGAGATGTTGGACTCGCTGCAGGTGGTAATGTTGCAGCAAAAAAATAAACTGTTCTCCACTAGACAGGACAAAGAAAGTGTGGTTTGTGTTAAAGATATGTTCTGACTTTCATATTAAAACAAGTTGTGAATGATAAATGAGCTTAATACACGCACAAGGTTGTGCAATGTTGATTTGTATGCAACAGTTAGCTGAGTAAGAGAGAGATAGGACTACATTTTCAGCTGTTTCTCTGCTTGACCTTCCTTTTGTGCTTTTTATACCCACAAATTAACCAGAAGGGTAACCTTTCACACATCCAGTTGTTAGCCATCTAAGTGCTGAAATTTGTGCCTGTTATTTATTTAAGGCTGAAAAAAGATAGAGATGCACGAAAGGGAAGGCCAGGCTTTTGAAAATTTAAGCCACAAAGTCCACTCCTGCAGTTGTTTTGCAATCAAAATTTGCAATTATTTGAATTGTTAATCTAGAGGCAAAGGCTTTATATATCATGACTAATCCTCTGAGCCATCCATTCCCCTCTTCCCAAATCTTTTGACAAAATAAAAATAGATTCTTGCAAGTACGTTACATAAAATTTAGAAATAGCCCAACTGGTGTTAAAATAAAATCAAAATTTAACTTTAAACTACATTTATAATGACCATTTGAAAATGGATTTTTAAATAACATAGCAATACAAAGATATTTCACACAGATCTGTCTTAAAATAAATCTGGTTAATAGGCAATCCAGAACATGGGCTGAAACACGTTCCAGAATTCTACCCTATCTACACTAGGAATATAATCCTTGTCAATGGTTGTCCTATAGATATAAAGCAAGGCAGCAGAAGGTGGCAAGAACTCCCACTGCTCCATAACCATTTGATGAAAGCCAGCTAGTTGGCCATTTTGCACTCGGCGACATAAATTAAGAACCAAATCCTGAAGTCCTTACCCAGAACTAAATCCTATGGATTTTAATGGGATTTTGGCCTCAATAAAGGACTAATAAACTTTCTTTTACAGCAATGGTTGAACTAGCAATTATGGAAAGAGTTAAAGAACCCAACACCAAGGCAATGACTGAAGCCTTAATCCTTACAAGTCGATTTGAACCAATGGTCCTTTTTAGCCAGCTGGTCAGTAATGAGTATGAAGTGCACTGTTACTAAAATGTCCAGGGGGTTGGCAGGTATTCCTACACTTGGAGGTAACCAATCTTTTATGAACTGTTTTGGCTCATTTCTAATTGAAACACGAGGAATGGTTTTATAGTCCGCTTTTAAAAGTTTCTGTAAATTAACTGGCTGCCCTTAGCTTTACTAAAAAGAGCATTTGGAGGAACTTTATGAATGTGATATAGCTGGTATTTCTTTTTGTGGGTCGTACCAATGAAAAGATGAAAAAAAGTGAACTTTTTCCTTTTAATACTATACTGTGTGTATTGCATTTAAAGAGTGGTTCACACTACACCACCCCTTCCCATTTTCCACCTGTATTGTAGCCTTGCCAGCTAGCATGTCTATCACTAAAGTTGTGTCAGCTTTTCCACTGTAAGCCTTATTTAAGTTATTTTTCAGGCGGTTTAGTCTGGCTGGGAAAATTTTGCTCCGGGCTGAAACTTGGCTTTCAGAGGGTAAGGGCAGAATACACACATGCATCAGGAAAATCCTATGACCCAAAGTCTCACTCTGGAATTATTATGAAGCATCAGTGTCCTGTGAGGAAAGATGATTGTCTCTTTTCTATCAGCACATAGCACAACATAATGGGGCCCCAATCCTGAATGGGATGTTACCATAATATAAATATTTACCATTACTCACACTTCAGTGATCTTGTAGTTAAAGAACTGGAATAGAATGAGGAGATTTGGGTTCTATCTTGCCTCTGTCAAAGACTTGTCATTTGGACAAGTCACTTAATCTCAGTTTTCTTATCTATAAAATAGGTAAAATAGTGACCAGCACCCCAAGGGCATTGTGAGGCTTAGGCCATTAATCTTATAAAGAGCTTTGGGACTTTGGCTGGAAGGTGTTATCAGATATTAAGTACTTCATCATTATTAGTCTAGGGGCCAGTGCTCAGCAACTGCTAATCTGGCACCTAAATGGAGTGGGCAGACTTTCCAAAGTGCTGTTGCAGGCTATGTACCCCCATTTAAATAGCTCAGTGGGTGTTGACCTCTTTTGAAAAACTGACCCCTAATGGCTGTTTTTAAGGCCATCATCTCCATCCCTCCCTTATTATATATTGAATATTTTCCAGTCTCTCACAAACATTTGCTCCCAGAACTGAGAAACCACTTCTAAAACAAAAATACTGATGTGAACTTCCTGTTCATTTTCACAGCCTGGGACTGAGGGCTTCTATTTATGAACAGAAAAGGCAGTAGCATTGAAAACTTCCCCACCAAGTCCTACCACTATGCCTTACTCCTGACCTGGGGGTTAGAGGGCAGTTCACTCTTTATGCCCATTCAATCCATGGCCTCTCTTTTGAGAAACTAGCAAAGGGACCAATTGTTATGTTTCTTGTGATGAGACACCACCCACTAGGAACCAGATTGAGACCATTTAGTGAGTTCACACAGTAGACACCTATCAGATGGCAATGACTCTGGGTCGCCATTACCAACCAGTGTTGGACATTGAACTGGCAATTTTCAGGTGTGTTTCCCAAGTCCATTAACAATCCCCCTCAGCTAGTGAGACCCCTCTCAAAATAACTTAAAAATACAAGATCTTGAAGGATGTTGATTAAACTGAAGACTTGGCCCTTTAAAATTAAGAAACAGAACAATGTTACACAGTCATTAATGTTTCAGAAAGGATTTCAGTTAATAACTTCATAAATCTACTTCTTTAATAATACTGGATTCTTTCAATACCTCAATCTAAGACCAGGGGCAAGTTATCCCCAGTTTTAAGTATGTTATTATACTAACACAAATTGTGTGTGTGAGGCATGGGTTCACTGTCGTCTTGGAGTTTATCTCTTACTATCTCTTGTCTTCCTTAAAACTGCTTAAATTGTTATATTAGACATATGTGTTTTGTTAATTTCAAGTAAGGGAACGAGTATCTTGTTTTATCTTCCTATTATGTCTTATTTTAGTGATTGATATTGTTCTGTCTGAGTAATTTCCATGGTCATTATTAAGCTTATTATTGCATTGGCTTCTGAAAAAAACCAAACCCCTAGAGAGCTACTGAATATGACTCACTTTTTGTCAGCACTACATATTAATACATATGAGAGACTACGGAGGACTACTGCAGATGCATTAGTACTACTTCCCATGTACATAATATGCCCTTTAGGTGGTGCCATTGTGTCTTTTAAGATAAGGCTCTAGAATCTAACAAGAAGGTGTCAGACAGTAACAGAAAGGATGCAGCATACAGTACTTCCTTATACCCTAAGTGACTCGGAAACATCTGAGCGTACAGGGCCATCTTAGTGTACAGGATGTAATGAATTGTAGGCCTTCCGCTAACAATGTTCTCAGAGGTAAATATAGAGCCAGTGTTAAAAATCAAGAAAGCAGAAAGTCAAAGGAAGAAGGCAGATCTGAGTTGCATCCAGCCATGGATTCTTTCTAAAAACTTTTTAAAATCCAAAGAGCAGGCACTTTGTGGCTCAAGCCCATCTCTAATTACCCCCATCTCTAATTACGCTCTCTCTCTCTCTCTCTGTGTGGGGGTGTGTGTATATATATATATATATATATATATAGTGAGTGTCTGGGCTTGAGCCACAAAGTGTGTATCTGAATCCAGATCTAGTTCTGAATTGACACAAAATGCAAGGGATTTGGATATGTGAGTCTAGTTGAGGCCCATCTCTGCTTATGATGAGTAATGAAAGTTCAGAATATACTGGGAGAATTCTTCTAGGGTGAACATTAAAGCAAAACTGAAATATGAAGCAGCTTCCAATGAGTTCCATAATATCATTCCTAGGTAAACAATGTTGTCTAGTGGTAAAGACAGGGGACAAGAAGACAGGACTCCTGGGTTATTTTCCAGACCAATGGCTCACTGTGTAACCTATTGCAAGTCATTTAATCTCCCTGTTTCTCAGTTTATCTTCATGGGTGTTGCCAGGCCAATTCATTAACGTATTTAAAGTGCTTTTGGGAATATTGGCTTTAAAGTTCCATATACAAGGAAAGTACTGTCACTGTTTAAGCATTGTTCAGATTTTCTTTTCTTAAAAATCAAGGAACCTTCCACCTCACATTTTCCCCACTACATGCAGATGAAGAATACACGTAATACCATATCTGAAACATTTCTAACAGCTTATGTGGACCTACTTTCAAAGCTCTTTGGAGTCTGTTAACAAAACACTTTACCTCCCTCTGATACCTCACGCTGCAAACAGCTTTGAAGGTCTAGACTGAATAATGAAGGAAACAAACAGGGCATCTGGGGTCCATTAGTTACCCTATTTCATAGGGCACTTAAGTCTGCCGCTTGCCTCTTCTGATCAGTGATATAAAATAAATACAAATCCTGAAAAAAGTGAGCTAGTTAGAGTTCTCTGCCTTTCCCACCCCTCCCCCGTCCTTTTTTCCCCCACATGAGATGTTAGTTCCTTCATAGCTCAACGTAGTCAGTCTCTGTCCAAGACACTCATTCATCCCCATTCACAGCTCGCTCATCCCAAAGAATGACTTCCTTGTCTGGGAAGATGCCTGGGACTCCTTGCTGTTATTTCCAAAAGAAACTGCTATGAAGCCTTCCACTTTAGGGTTCCCTCTGATTTTCTGTTCCTAGAGGTGATAAGTAGTCGAATACTTGAGCTTACAGAATGCCAGTAAAAGGGTCATTGTCTTGACAGTTCCCAACATAGCATTTTTAAATTAACTAGGACCAACTAGCAACCAATATATCCCAGAAATCTGGAGACCTTCAAAGCCCAAGTTGCCTATGCAGTTTTGAAAAGCTCACTAGGCACCTACCTGCATCTTTAGAGACCTCAATACCTTTAAAATTTTGTCCCTAAGACCTAGATCCACAAAGATGTTTCGGTGCCAAACTCCTAAAAACTCAATTTTACTGAAATCACTATATCACTTTTGAAAATGGGACGTAAGTCCCAAAGTCACTTAGTTGATTTTGAAAATTTTACCCTAAATAAACAACTTAATCATAGGGAAATATCTCTCTAAATGAAAGCTTTTCCGCATGTGCAGTAAATATTTGAGCTATCTGCTCTATCTAGGTACTTAAAAAGATCTAATTGTGAAATATCTGAGTGATTACACAGCTGGGGGAACTATAAGTTGCAAGCAATTTATTCAGCAGATGTTGCTCTTTTTCTGTGTGATTTGTCCATGAATAGAGCATGATTTGTATTAATTCGTTAAATGAACATTGTTCATGAATGTTTTAATAAATATATTTGAGCCTATGGATTTTCCACAAACTGTTCATAGGAAGTATGCACCCAATTATTTGGAATTCACTGTGGGCTTGATTGTACTATTGAAGTCAATGGCAAAGCTTCCATTGACTTTAATGGTGTAGGATCAGGCCTGTGTGGGCTTTGTGACTAGTCACATAAACTATATGATGTTCTTTTTGTTCCCTAGTGGGATAACCTCTCTTTTATAAACTACTTCCACTTTGGCTCTAAATGAATCTCAGCAAAATCTCAGTCTGAAATTTACTTTTCACAAACACTGATATTCCACAAAACTTAGATTGCACTAGCGTTCACAAAGAGTGAATCCAAAAGGTGTAAAAAGAGGGTGAATTGAAACTGGATAAGCTATTTACAAATAGTACTAGGAAACATTCATCTATTATAGGTAAGAAATCTAAGTCTGAAGAGGACCCTGGATGTAAAGCATCCCAAAGTTTGGAGATGCTGTGATCTAGTGACTTGGTACAGCCCATTATAGAAAACAAGGCCATTTGCAAAATGTAGATCCAGGTTTGTTTGTTTTTTCAACCTTCCTTCCCATTGTTCAAGAGGCATATGGAGCCAGAGTTTTTGTCTTGGATCAACTTATTGGATCTTATTTATTTGAACACGATACAAAAATAATCTCTCTGATTTATGAGCTCTTGTTTACGTGAACAGTGCTGCTTCCTTATGGTGTTTATAAAACAAATGGGTAGCTTATTTCTCCCAACAAAAATAAGAAATCTCAGAGCTTTCTAGCACATTTTTTTTATGGGCAATTACCACCTTGTGATCATGTACATGTGCTCTTAGAAAGAGAGAGGGAGAGAAACCTCTCAGAGATACCTTGAGTATCCATTTTCTCTCTGTGTCATCATTTTTGTTTTATTCAAGGAAATATCTCACAGGAACTAACCACCAGATTGTTAGCCACCGCTGAATCATATTCATCTATGTACCACTCTCATTTCCACAGGTATTACGGGCACTTTGCCTTGCCATGAAAAATAATTACTGTGCTAAATTATTCATTCATTTAAAAAGCATATTTAAGAATATATGTGAGATTTCAACATACCATCTCCAGGTGGTTTATCCAGCCTCTCTGGTACTTTCCCCTCTTTAGCAAAACTATAACCCCTCAGTACTGCCACTGTTATCCAAAAATCAAGGGCAGAGTATTTGTACAGCAGAACTCTTCCCCAAAAAGCGCTCAGACCACCTTATTGTCTAGCATGTTGACACAGGGTAAAGAACACAAGTAGAAGACATACTAAATAGCTACTGTAGGCCAAATGCTGCTCATCTTACTTATGCCCATAGTTTTGGTAGAGTCAGTGGGACTATTTGCATAACTAATGTGAGCAGGTTTCAGACTGTTCCTATTGAAACTGATAAGAGTTTGCCACTGACTTCAGTAGCAACAGATATAGACCATGCGTATGGCCTAAGTGAGAGCTCTGAGCTAGAGGCTGAACTTGGAGCTAGGAATACCAAAATTCCAACCCAGGCTTTAACACTAACCTCCCTTCATGCTTTTGGGCAAATCACTTTACTCCTCTGCCTGATTTTTCCCATCTATAATGGGGATAATAATTTTTACTCAGATGTCTCACCAAGGTGTTATGAATATCAAGGAGTGAATGTGTGAAAAGTGCTATGGGAAATGCTGAGCATTTGTTTTATGAATTACTGCAGCTTTTGACCAACTCCTGTCCTCACACACACACACAACCAGGAGATGGTTAAAGTCCAGTTCTCATTGCCCACATGTTCAGTACAGGTCTGTTTTTCTGCATAGCTACTAGGATGTATCACTGAGGTACCACAAGTACCTCTAGTTTTTTTTGCTGAAACTATGTGGTAACTGACTGCAGTATAACTAGTCAGTAACCTGCTTTGTAGGCACTACTGCATTATCTCCTGATAACTTCAGTAGGTAAATACTGTAAGTAACTCATGTCACCACTGTAGGTTAACTAACTCCCCCAGGAGACATCCTATCAGACATAATCTTCTGGCATTGGTGCTCTCATGTATATGTGTGCTGCAACTGTAGCTTACTGGTTTTTCCCGCTGCTTTTTGCCTCTGGGTTGGTCTTTCCTCATGTGTTTTCTCTAACACCAGCTCCCTGCATTTCCTCTCTTGTCCTTCTGATATCTAGAATAACTTGGCCTCTTCCTCCAGACTCCAGTATGCTCTTTGCTTGTCTCCTCATATTTGGCATGGTACTCCTTGAGCATTTCCCGTCTGTTTCACTAAATATACTACTATATACCCATATGAAATGCATTTGATAGGATATAGACTATGCAATGTAGCCTTTTCAAAGTGATAATATTGTCCTAATGACTAGAGCCAGGGATTGAGGGTTAAGACTCTTGGGGCTTGTCTACACTTTCAGTGGTGCAACTTAGTGAAGAAGCTACCTTCACCGATGGGAGAGCTTCACCTGTCACTGTAGATACTCCACCTCCCTGAGAGGTGGTAGCTATGTTGACAGGAGATGCCTTCCTGTCAGCACAGTACTATCTGCACTGGGGGTTAGGTTAGTCTAGCTATACTGACATACTATATGGGCAAAGTGCTCCTAGGCTGGATGCAGCTTATGCTGGCAAAACTGTGCTTTTGGTTGTGTAGCTTATTCCAGCTCGTCCTCCCCCAGTGAAATAGAACACATCAGAAAAAGCACAGATTTGACACTATAACACTGTCTACATTAAGGACTTTTGCAGGCACAGCTATAGGTCAGTCAGGGATCAGACCTTTTCACACCCCTGACTGACATAGCTGTGCCAGCAAAAGTTTGTAATGAAGACCTGGCCTGTGCCTCAGTATCAAATGGATAAAACAATACTTACATCTCAGGGGTGTTGTGGAAATTATTTAAAGTTTGCTTTGAGATCCTCAGGTGAAAGTGCCACTAACGTCATTATCCATTATTTTAATTATGAACGGAATACGTTGTTAGGAACGCCTCCTTTCTAATCCCAGTTCTGCCATTGACCGCTTCTGTAGTTTGGGCAAGACATTCAACCTCTGAATCTCAATTTCCCTGTCTGTAAAATGGAGATAATACTAGGTGCCTCTCTCCCACACAGGGTGTTGTGAGGATTAATTAGTGTAACTGAAAAGTGATCTGAAGCTGAGAAGGCTAAGTGTTATTTAAATAAATAGTCCACTATGAGGGGTGAGAGAAGGAACACTGGAACTAACTGGATACATTCCAAACATATTATTATTACCATAGCTATTTAGTCACATTTGTTTGCATGTTGAAATTCCCCCTTCCCCATTCTTTGGGGGCAAATACAATATTTTCTTACATGTCAATAAAGCACCAGGCAGACGACACCTATGGTGCTACAAACAGTTAAGAAATAACAAGCTGTAACAATGCGCAAGAAAGTCCACGGCAATTATTATTTGTATAATGTAGATTGGAGCCCCATCGTGCCTGGTACTGTACGAACAGACTATGAACTTTTCCTGCTCTGAACAGCTAACAATTTAAATAGTCAAGACAGACAAAGAGAATATTATAATCCCCATTTTACAGGTGGAGAACTAAAACACAGAGAGATTAAAGGATTTGCCCTAGTCACACAAGAAATCTGTGGCGCCAGTACTTAAACTCCGGACTCCTGAATACCAGTCCATTGCTGTAACCCTAAAACCAATCTTCCTTGCTAGTCCAACCTTCCTCTCCAAGTTTATTGCATGCGTTCATGTAGCACTAGTACTTTTACTCCCTCTTTTCCTCTTTCCTCTCTCAACCACCCTTAGTGTTGAGCAGGTCCAAAGGGGGGCATAATTTGACCCATTATAGCTAATCTTGTCATAAGGCTAAAAAAAAGTATTCTAAGTTCTAGCCTTTGAAATTCCCTTGTCAATGTTTGTATGTTAAGATCCCTTAATCAAAATATCTGAAGAATACAAGTAGCAATTTAGTTTGTATTAGTCAGGCCCAAGCATTAACAGTGCTGTTCCAGACCTGTCTTTCAACCTCCCTCAAAGTTGAGAAATGTAGCATTGCTAAGACTGCTTCCCAAAATCAGAAACCAAACACCAAAAGAATCATGACGTAACACTGATTTTAAAATCAAGAGTTTATTTTTTGAACCTGTATTGTGGTTTGGTTGCTGCTTTCTGAATTTCTCAATCCTTTCTGGGAAACCCTCCACTCACAAGCTATAGTTTTGCATGCTATCCTACTCAATCTTTCCCTCCCTTCCCTCTCCAGTACACTCATATTACTCTCCCCAGGCTTCTTCACTTTACCTTCAGTCTCCTGCATCTACCTTCCCCTAGCTACTTTGCATTCCTCTGTCCTGACGGTTTCCCTGCTCCCATATTCTTTTACCACCTTCACTCTCTGCTAACCTCCTCTTCCCTTAGCCTCCCTCTCTTCCACATTCCCCTGCCATCAATCTCCCTCTCTAGCCCTCACCTTAATAATGTCACCTCAATTTTCCTATAGGACTGTCCCATATTCCTCTGCCCACAGTTTCCCTTGAAGAGTCATGTGATAAGATGTATTAATCATGCACCTGCCCCTCTCACCTGCCATCAGCCCACTAATTAATTAGCACCACTATATTAAATGCAGGACCAGTAACACTGTTAAGGTGAATAGTACACAAACCAGGCTCATGAAGACAGTATTATCTTCTTGTTCTTCTTTATATTATTTTATAATGCCCACCACAAGGTATTTCACTTCTTTCTCTCATCTTTCTTTCTAAGGTTTACCACTTTCCTGTCCCTAATAGTCTCACTCTCTCTGTTGCTAAAACTCTTGTGATTACCTGGTCATCTCCTGCCTGGTTTAAACTATTCTCCTCTTTGGCCTCCCTGCTGCTTAGTACTCTGTCCTCTTATATTTCCAAAATCTGCTCTGATAGTCAGCTTCCTCTTCTATCACTCTGCTTATGTAATCCCTTCTTGGTTCCTTTCACTGTTTTTTTCGCTCTCTGCTAATGAATCCTATTCAAGATCTTCATCCTTACCATCAAACCCTTACATAATCTTGCCCCACGCTGCCATCGTTGCTTCTTACTCCTCAATCTTCCCAGTATTCTTCCCTTGTTTTCCCCTTTGCCTCTTTCCTCTTCAGACCTTAATTCATGCTGCTTCCTAAACAGGTTTCTGTGTCTGCGAAATACCTTCTCAAAACCCACTCTTTCTGAGAATCCTTCTTTCCTTTTCATCCTCACCAATAATCTCTCCAACCTCCTTTGCCAGAACTATGATTTGCCTTTTCAATGTGTCCTAAGGCTCAGTCCAGAAGAATCCTTATTCATGTGAGTAGGCTTACTGAAGACTTTCATGAGTAAGGGCTCCTCATGTGAATAAGAATTTGATGGATAAGGCACTTAGATTACGCTCATTGATGTGGGGAGAGGGTTTTGCAATATGTTTGTGTAGCACTTTCCAGAAATGTATAGTGATATACAAATTATTAGAAATAATAGCCTTTCTAAATGTGTGCACATCTATATCATATCTTCATATCTAGTTAAGACTCATCTCTGCTGTAATATCTATGAGAAAATCAGACAGCTAATGATGGTCGATGTTTAATGCACATATAAGAAGCCTTAGATTGTAAGCTTTTCTGGGTAGGGACTTGTCTCTTATTGTATCTATGTATAGCACCCAGCACGAGACCATGACCCCCACTATAACACCATCAGTCGGCATTATCAATCTTTCTACATATATTCAGCTCTAAATAAATAGATATAATATTTATTACGGTGCCTGAATCCAATATATTGTATATTATAGTCCTTACTCATTCATGAGAGCATTAAGTCTTGTGAGTAGCAATTTAGGTTGACTGGACTATTCATATAAGCACTCACCAGCATAAATAAAGATTGCACAACGCTGGCAAAATAGCATAATATAAAAATAATATATACATATCTGCAACCTGTAAAGGGTTAAAATAATTGTACTGTAGCTAGCAATAATTACCTGCATTTTGTTGCAAGAATGATTTTAAGCAGGTATGTGTAGTAAGCAGGTGTTTTCCTATAGGCACATCTCACATGCAAGTATGTGTTACTAGATGTACCACAGATCTGACATTCTTCCTAGTGACTTGGGAGGGGAATGGGGCAGAAGAGGGAGGGGGAGCAGAAACCAATCAAAGAAAGCAATATTTTTATCAATCATTTTTGATGCTATTCTCTCTCTTTCATCGCTTTGATCTCTCATATAAAACTGATACGTTGGACTGTTTCCAAACTCTTAGCTTTGCAGTCTGAGAGGGATCTGGGTTAGCTGCTGAGGGTATGTGTTTGCAATTATGCATTTGAAAGTATTTTCCCTCCTCTGAGATAACATTCTTTTTGTGTTACCACACACTTCTGCTGTCTCGTTTTTCTTCTCCCATGGTACTGTAGTCTGAAAGGCCTCACTGCATTTTTCTCCCTGATCGTTGCAACTGATATCTGAATAAAATACTTTCCTCTGCTGGTATTTAACCTGCTGAGCCATTCACTTTCTAGCTGTGAATCAGACAAAAAATGTATCACGTAGAAACATTCTGGCAGTTACATTTCTTAACATGCTTCGGGGGTAAGGCGAGATTGAACAGGGTTGGGAAAATTTGTATCTGAGTATGGGCCTGATATAACTTTTATGGAACTTCAGCATTTTATTCACGTGACTTTGTTCAGTGCATATAGCTGCAGTTTTCCTATTAGAACATCTTCATAAATGAAAGCAATTTGAGATCCCTTGCTTATTGGGTATCTTATTATATTCATTGGAGTTTATAGAAAAGGATTTATTCTCTGCACACATCTTTCTTCTATAAGATATCTAGGGACTACATATTTATCTGACACACTTTGGCATAGCTCCATTGACTCCAATGGAGTTATGCTAATTTACACCATCAGATAATCTGCTGACAATGAGTTAAATAACCAGACTTTGTGTGAACCTGTAAGGTCTACCTACTGCAACCTGTTCTACTAAAATATGAGTTATCTGACCTCAGAAATGCTCATTGTGTCTAAAAAGTTAGTCAACTTGCCCAGTAATGAAATATTCTGTCCGCTAAAGAACATATTATATTCAATGACAACAAAAAAGATTCTGCAAGTGTAATTTAAGCCTTATTCCTGTATGCTTAAGATTACTGAGGTTGATAGGAATGTCAACACTAATATCTTAGGTCTCATATAGCACATTTAATTCCAACTCCGTATCTGTAAATTAAAGATATGGGGCCCGACCCTACATTTCTTTCTCAAGCAAAACCCCTGTTGGTTCAGGAGGCTGGATATACAAACATGGACACCCACCCACCCACCACCTGCAGCTACTGGCTTTTGCAGTGGTGAACAGCGTCAATGGGAGTTGAGTGCAATCTACACCTCACAAAAGATGCTCAGCTCCCTGCAGGATTGTGATTTAAGAGTGGCATAGTCCAAAGTGCTCAGCAGAAACTCTCTTTGATTCCAATGGGAGTAGAGTTAGGCCAGTATAGAGAACCTTGGAAAATCCCATCTGGCAGCATACAGAAATTCTGTGCTACAGTTTAGAACAGGAAATGAGGACGAACACCATATGAAAGCTGTTGGGAAAGGGACTGAATCCTCTTTTATGTTTGTGACCTACTGAGGGGTTCTGGTGACTTAAAAAAATCCTACAAAATAGAATGGTAGCTCCCTACTCTGTCATCAGTTACACATGGTGAACCTCACTAACATCATTTGTATTACATAATGTAACTGAGGGCAGAATTCATACGTATGTCAAGGATGGTCAGGCTAACTGTTACACATATGAGCAGCTCTTACACTTGGTGTAAGGACTATTTGTAGGATTCGGGCTCACAACAGTAATTAAGGCTTGCAAATACAAAAGTAAGATTAAAAATGAATGACTGAGTTCTCTTTAGAATAAATTATTTCACAGCAGAAGTAGTTAAATGGCTACTCTGTCAGAATGTAAACTTTTCCCTAATGATCATTCTGCATCTATTTTCATTCATGTTATCACATGATCCATATTTACTTTGGAAAGGAGCTGATCTTGCTGTCCTTTGATATGAGAATATGACTGGGCCCCATGGGGCTCAATGTGTCGATTCACATGAGTGAGGTTTGCCAGAGTGGACCTTTATTGCTTGATCCCTGCATATCCTCAACAATTCTCGTCTCTCTTGTCTCTCTCCTGAGTCCAGCACAACTACAACAACATTGTGGTCAGCAATCACTGAAATTCAAAGGGACACATCCTATTCCCATTGAAGTCAATGGAAGGTTTTAATTGATTTCAATGAGAGCATAATTGGTCTCAGAGGAGTTGAGGATGCTCAGTATTTTATGGAATTTGATCCTTAGAATGTAAGCTTTTTACAGACCAGGGACATGTCTTTTTCATGTCTCATTGAGTGCTGTGTAAAATTACTGTGCTATAGAAATAAATAATGATCATTTTAATTTACATTTCACAAGACTGGCCAGGTCCATACACTAGAAGGGCCACATCCTCACTTGATGTAAATCAGTCTACCTGCATTGAGGCTGATGTAAATCAGTCTACCTGCATTGAGACCATGCTGATTCACATCAGTTAAGGACGTGGCCTATTGTGCAGTTGCATTTACAGTCCTGTGCATGATCAAGGAGGTGTTTGCCGAATGATCTTTGAGCTCTTCCCATTTCTGACTAATTTCTTTTCAGTATGGAAACAGAATTCTGATACGCGTGACACGAGTAGAATACTTTGGAATTAGTTCCATTAAAGCCATGCCATATGCCTTATAGGGTACATTGTGGTATTGATATGCTGGTTGACAGCCTTTCCCTATGGGTGGGGTCAATGTGCATTCCTTAATTTGTATCCTCCTGTTTTTTTTATTTTTAGTGCATCAAGCACAGATAGACTTTTAATTTAAATTGACATCATCATGTTGCTGCTAGCTTGTTGCAGGCAGTCCACATATTAACGCTTCTTGTTTCAGTTTTCAATGATCCTATTATGAATTGTAATCTCATTACACAAACCTTGCTATACAGTAGAATTTCAGATGAGGTTTTGTGGTTTTTAGAACTTAAACAGCTAGAACAAGCACAAAGGCAGTTGCGGTCAGGCTGCTTCCTCTCTTACCACAGCAGTTGTGGAGATGCCATTCTAGTGACCACTATTTCTACAATGAGTCAGTTTCATTTTTAACAATCTGATTCAGTTCTCTTCAAAGATGGGGGAGTGGGGCAGCATGTTGTTTCTGCATGATTCTTGTGTGCATGACTCTGTACAAAGGGGCCAAAGCCAACATTAACCCCTTGGGCTCCCGCCAGAGGAAAAACCTTGATCCTTCTAGCAGCTGGAATCCATATTCTTTAGAAATTGTATTAGTTTGAACGTGCTGCAGGGGCACTAGTTTTCATAAACATGCCCTGTGTTTTCAGCTGTCAGAAAAACTGAAGTTTAGAGCAGCCACTTCCCCCAAAGAACTAGCACTGTAGGTGAGGTAATTAGCAGCAAGACATGCATCTTCCAGCTTCTAGACACATGCCATAAGTTTTTGCAAAAGCTCCCAGAAAAATCTGCTGCCTTCTTCAGATGGAAGCCAACAACAAACAAACAAACAAAAAAGGACATAGGCCAAAAAAGAAGAAGAGAAAGATAATAAATATCAAGTTTAAGCAAGAGAGTCATAATAACAAAAAGGAGCACAACATTTTTGGGCATGGTGTGTTGTAAATCTTCAAACCCTATCAGTAACTGCTAATAATATGCTAGAATTAAATAAATAAGTTAAAGAAAGTTCAAAGGTGAAGAAAGTTCCTTTAAGCAGTGCTAGGGTGACCAGATAGCAAGTGTGAAAAATCGGGACAGGGGGTGGGGAGTAATAGGCATCTATGTAAGAAAAAGCCCCGAATATTGGGACTGTCCCTGTAAATTCGGGACATCTGGTCACCCTAAGCAGTGCTCAGTTGTAAGTGCTGAAACTCATTCATGTTGATTTCACAAACAAGGAATGCAACAGTTTTCAATCTTAATGAAATGTAAGAATGTCTTTGTCTTTCCATATGACTCAGTTTCATTATGAAGTTTTTAAAGCTGCTTCTAAGGTTATGGAGTGGTCAAGTGAAGCGGAACAAGGTTTTTGAAATCAGGAAGCCTGGGTGCAGTTTCATTCAGAAAAAAAAAAAAGCCCAAAAGCCCTATTCCTGAGTTTGTCTGAAAAATAAAACTGCTGCTCTCAGTGAACCTTTGAAGTCCCCCAGCCCAGTAATTGTTTCACGACATTTGCAGCTTGAGGCAGCAAGAATGTTTGTGGTTGTTTTAAAGGCATCTGAGTGTGGATTCCATATGGTTTATTTTTTATTTTGGGTTTTTCTAATTTCTTGCTTTCCCGTTTGGAGCCTCAAATCCTCCTGCTTTGCCCCTACAACCAATCCCAGCCTATACTGTTACATCATGAACTGCCTGTCTGTAAAAGAACTGAGTGCATGCATTGTAGCACAAAGATTCAAGCATGTTTAATTCAGACAAAATCTGTGAATGCCTGTTTAAGTAATCGTTGATTTTAACTGTGCTTTATCGATACTATATTTGGAGTGTGGCTTACTAAACACTGCACAGTGTGCTTTCCTGGACAAAAGGCCTCTTCATATGGCCTGCTCTGAGCATGATCCTCTAAATGCTTACTACTGAGCACAGTGCTTACTGTCAATAGGTAGGAAGCACTATGCCTGGTAGTAAGCCCCTGGAGTCAAATAAAGGGGCTGATTCATATTTATGTTACTCCAATTTTATACCAGCGTAAATGTTTTTTCTCAATGAAACAGGTTGACTCAGACCCAGAAGTTCTGAAAATTTATACAATAGAAACCAGAAAACTCCAAAGTGGACCTCAGTCAGCTGAACTCCCCAGATAAGAATAAATCAAGAATACCTGTCTCTGAGAAAAAATAAATTTCCCGGCAGTAGTCATGCAAATCTGGAAGTAGCAGATATTCTTGAAACTTTGACAAAGAATTAATGATGATTACATATGTTGCATTAAGTAATACCATGTGTACTAGTTGTGTATAGTGCCCAATTCTGCACTTACTGAAGTCAGCAGGAGCTGGATTGAGCTTTTCTTTATTAATTTAAATAGCAATGTTTGCAAACCTCACTGAACTCCCCATGTCTAAAATAAAAAAGAAACACAGAAACAAGTTACAATCAGCAAAGTATAGAGCTTGTAGTCTGGATGATGATTGGATCTGATAATCATGGGACTGATTCTTCTGTCACTTACAGCGGTGTGACTCAGGAGTAATTCCACTGACGAGAGTGGTGGTAGCCCAGTGTTGGACCATATCAAGTGACAGAGGAATGAAGCCCAGATTTCTTCAGTGAGAGAATCTCACTAGGGGCAGCTGCAGACTGGGTCCTTCATAGTGTTGAACATTTCTTAAGAGGTGCTGAGTGACTCCCCACTCTGACTGACTTCAGTAGCGTTGCAAACAGTCCATTATTACAAGGGACATCCAGTATTTTTTCCTCTCTAAACAAGATCAGGAGCTGCTGAGTGCTGCAAAAAGCAGGAAGAAATACCTGGGCAAATGTAGGTGAGCACCTATTATTTATTAATGGTGCTTGATAATAATAATATCAGGAGGCAAGGTGGAATGCTAAAACAGTCCCTTGTTTTTGAAATACAGTGTTGACGTCTCTACCATTTTGTTCACCTGTTCATCTGTGCGTTCATCACTATAATATCTGAGTGCCTATGGTACTTGGGACACTGAGGATATGTCTACACAGCAAAGAATAACCTGTGGCTGGTCCCTGTTAGCCAACTCAGGCTCGCAGGGCTCAGGCTGCAGCTCTAGCTCTGGGACCTTCCTATCTCTGAGCTCAGACTTCTAACAGTAGTGAAACAGTCCCGTGAGCCCAAGTTGGTTTGCACAGGCCAGTTACAGGTGTCTAGGTGCTATGTTGACATACCCTCAGTATCTTGCACAATCAGGCCTTTAGTGTAGAAGATATGGAAATGAAAGAGATTGATGGTCCAGCCCTACAAACACTTATCCATCCATGTAGTCTCTACTCATTTGTGCAGTTGTCTTCTCTTCAATAAAACTATTTGCATGAGTGAGGACTATTCACGTGAGTAAGGATTTTACAGCTCAGTCTCTGAATGACCAATAATATAATAAAAACAGTCTGCTACAATAAATACCAGCTAAATAAAGCTGCCAGATAGTTGTTAATCAGTGAGAGATTAGTGTGAGAACCCCTCAAACAAAAACTCTGTAAAGGCAAATTAGTGTTTAAAAAGATCAATGTACTTTATTCCGTACTGTCTTTTGAAGGGGATTCTGTTGTGCTCTACACGTTCATAATATACATCATATGTACCTCCACTCTAGCCATGTTGTTCTATTTATGCAGAATTCAACTGCAAAATAGTGCAGCAGCATACCCAAGGAGAGCACATTCCAGAGTTTCCCTAAACTCAGCAACACATTTCCTCAGTTGATGCTCAGCATGCCATATCCTTAACTAGTGTCAATTTACATGAGTGGAGTGATGATTATTCCCACCAGATGAGGATCTGGCCTAGCTAACTTCTAATTGCACCCGTGTCCTCTACAAATCTGAGCAGAGGTAAAAAGGATAGATTTTAGTTCTTGAGAGTTTTTTGTTTTTTCATTTTAAGTGTGTTGTTGGCAAGTTTAAAATCTGTCACTGATTTATAGTATAATGATGATTTTGGTAATACTTTGTACCGTAACACAGTCCTTCAAAGGCTCTCAGAGTGATTTACAAACATCAGTGAATAAAATGTCTGTCATCCCACGCCATGAGAGGTGAATAACTATGGAGTGTTAATATCCCTGCTTTATAGATGTACAGAGAAAATAAGTGACTTGGCCAAAGCCACTCATAAAGTCTGTGGTAGAGCCAGAAATAAGCCAAATTCAGGGACTATCTAAATGAACAGTTAGTGAGTGGATCCTGCTATCATGCAGTAAAAGCCCCTAGTGTGCCTCGATCAACTTCTGTTTCAAAGTGGAGTAGATCGAAGTGCACTATATAACTTTTAGTGCGCAGTGGGCTAATGTGAGGTGGATTTACACCCAGCTTGCCGCACACTAATTGTTTGTCTACATAAGTCTAGAATTTGCCTGAAAATTTGCTAGCATAATACTGGATACACAGACAGAATATCTACATTGTGAGAAGGAATACACAACTGATTTAAGACATGCACTTGGAATCAGTGGGAAAACTCCAATCAAAACAAATGGTGTAGTAGAACTCCCATTGAGTTCAATTGGATAAACTGGGTGAATAAATACTATTCAATGTAAATAAGCATTTACTTCTAGCTTGTAGGGAGCATCTTTTATGTTGTGTGTCACACATTGTGAAGCACATCATCACTTCACAAAGAATTAAAATTACTAATATTTGGTAGAATTAATCAAGGAACCATCCATAAAATACCAAATAAATCCCTTTTGCCATTCCGTCTGAAGATTCAATATTTTAGTAATCCAGAACATATGGGTTCTTAACAAGCATGACGACAGCCACGCATACCCACTGCATATTGTGGAGGAGATTTAATACAGTAATGTGGTACAGATCAAGATATAGCCAATAGAGACAACTACTGTACAGTATATGTGTGGTCCCTGTACAATGCATTCATATTAAGGGTATAACAGTTATATCTTTCATAACTCAGGATGACATTTTGGAACACAATTGTGCTTCCATTTTTTGGAAAAGAAGGAAATTGGCAAGTTTACCTGGTGGAAAGCACCCTGTGTAAACCTTACAGTGTGCCTAAAAATAAAGTTTCTGATTGAAATGATAGAACATTAAATATTAATGTGCAATGAGTAAACAATGACTAGATATATTGGACCTAATCTCTTTTATATCTTCCTTAGAGTTATTTTTTATTCACCGCACTGTGAATCAGAGAAGAATTAGTCTCAGTAACCCCAGAAGAGAATTTGTACCTAATGTCAATTTTTTGACAGGTATAGTGTTCAGCAAAAGTGGAATGGGACCCAAAAGAAGAGACAGCATTAAATTTAAAAAATGTTGTGTGTATGTGGGGGGAAGACAGGTGATTAGTCATAGATGATATAGAAATAAACTGATCAGTAAAAGCAATTTAGATTTTTTTAAAAGATAGGATAATTCTAGGAAAATGACTAGGAGAATTCTAGGGAAATATTAGGCTAAAATTAGAGGGGGCCCTAACAGCCTGTACAGTGGCAAAATTCAAACTTGTAAATTACCAGTTAAATCATAAGTTTTGCGTCCTAATCCAATACTCATTGAAGTCAATGAGACTCTTTCCATTGACTTCAACAATCTGTTTTGGATCTGGGCCTACATGACTACAATTGCTAGAGTTAACTTATCCAAAGGTATATTTTTGGAACTGTGGAAGAACTGTAGGTACAGTACTTCTCTATCGCAAAGGGATGTTCAGGAGAAATTCATTAACATTTGTGAGATGCTCCTATACTACAAAGGGGAAGGCTATATAAATACCTACAAAGGTAGATTAATAGTAGCCTTGGAATTTCAGTGTGATACAGAATTTTTGCATGTTTGCTTAAGGGTTATGTTTGTTTTTTTTGGAGGATAACACTGTATCAAGCCCAGAATTAAGCATACTACGCTGCAAGAATAAAGAAACAAAGAATGGGACTGAACAACTTTTGGACTTGATGTCAATGATCATGCAATATTAGTTTTAAAAAAGGCTCAGGGGCTACCATCATAGTAAAATGACTCATACAATAAAGGGATGTTTCAAAGACAATGATACAGTTAAAACTGTACAGAATGCATAAAAAGATAAGACCACTCCCAGAATACATTACAGCATTTTTTTGAACTCAGTAATCCATCTTTCTGCAAGGCACCAGATACTACAGTGTTGAGAGCCATTTAAGTAGATAGATAGATCGATCAGTGTGAGGGCATAATCCTCAAGGATGCACGAGCAAATTATCAGCCAGAGCAAAACAAATTAGACTAGACCAAGGGTTCTCAAACTGAGGGGGGTCAGGACCCCTCAGGAGGTCCTGAGGTTATTACATGGGGGGTTGCAAGCTGTCAACCTCCACCCCAAGCACTGCTTGCCTTCAGCATTTATAATAATGTTAAATATATAAAAAAGTGTGTTTAATTTATTGGGGGAGGGTCACACTCAGAGGCTTCCTGTGTGAAAGGGGTCACCAGTAAAAAAGTTTGAGACCTATTGGACTGGACCACTGGAACTAGAAGCCATGATCAGAGTTAGACACTAAATTGCAAATAATAATTGCTACAATACTTGTATCGTAAACTTGCAATAATAATTTTAATTATTTTAAAATATTATCAAATATAGACTATATTATGACAAGATGGATTCTACTCTATTAAGTGTAATCATTACACTGTTGCCAGATGTGTACTGTAGCGGTACTGTCTAGTGTGGGATAGGTATCTACAGTGCTTTCAGGGAGTGCTGTATGCTGATGCAGTGCAATTGGATGGCTAATGCAGGTTTGAGTTGTACCAGTTCAGTTTTCTGCAGAAGACACAACCTTAGAATGTGGGGCAGATTGCTGGAGCGTTAACCTCATACTTTTGTGTGACTGGACTTACTTCCACAAGGAAAAACACTTATCACATATCCTATACAGAAGGATTTCAAGAGTGGACAGCTTTTCTTGGCTTTGGCATTGGCATTACACTGTAGTTTGTTCTTGCAAAGAACTATTTTTTGGAGGTACACTGTTCTTTTAATGTTCAGCATTACCTGGTTCACAGAGAGCCATGCAGTAGAAAAGAGCTCTTTAAATCACATCCATTTTAATTAGCGTGATTTAATTGTGCTGTGGTACTTTTGGATAATCTAACTACCCTGTAGAGTAGATCTGAAAAGCTGTGGGGGCTCCATTATGGTTGGACAAGGCAGTAAATATCTACAAAAGACACACTATATCTTGACAAGACTAGACTACATTTGGTTTGTATTTTAAATTCCACTAATTTTTACATGTCTTTGAATTAATTATTCCTCTTTCAATATCAAAGGAAAATATAGGACATTTTTAAGTTTAAGAGTTTTGTGTTATAGTAATTACCCTATTGCTCCAATGATAGGATTACAAGGTTCTTAGGTTTCCAATATTATAAAAGGAAATGCAGCTAATTAGAGTTTGATAGAAATTACAGATCTGGTTCTTTATTTTCTTGATGGTGTCTGCTCAAAGAGGACAAAATCTTGCAAAGTGCTGAGCACCTATAAATCCCATTAATTTTAGATAAAATTAATGGAATTTAAGACACTCAGCATTCCTAGAACATTCTCAGCATCTTGCAGGATCAAATTCATTAGATGTCCTTTAATAAAACTTATTGATTGTATTTGGTGACTCCTACAAAATACATGTTTATAGAAATGGGCTTGAATCAGAACCCAATATATAAGCACACCTCCCCTTCCAAACATTGGGGAAGTTTGGCTCTGGATCCAGATCTTGCAGCTGACTTCTATCTCTAGATTTGGCTAAATCAGAACCCTGGATCTAAATGCTACCTTAACTTGGGGAAAGTTCAGTCTGGATCCAGCCCCCACCTTTGCAGTTCTTTGCATCTGTAGTTAATAGCAAGTTTCACCTTTTTTGGTTGTTAAAATGTAAACTACGATGATTCAGTTTATGAAACTACACAATAAGCAGATAGGTTTAGGAGCATTCTTCTGAATTTTATGCAACTCACCTGTGCCTGGAACAATTTCCTTCCTTCTGTGTGCCCAGATACTTTATCCTCCTTCTCCAAATCCTTCCTCAAAATTCAGGTCCTCCGAACTAGCATTCCATCAGCAGTGTCTGTTACGTGCTCCTGTCTGCCACTCCCAGGCTTGATCCTGGTGGGGCTACCAAATCAAACCCATGGAAACAGGAGAAAAGCACCAATAACCCCGAATTTCATTTTTTTCAGTGCAGAGTGCATTGACCAAATATTGTCATTTTTTAAAACTTGTACTCATACTCTAGTTTCATAACCCAAGTTAAGGCAGGAAATTGCTGGGGGGAAAAGCCATTCTGTGATCTAAGGAAATAAACATGCATGTGCTTTGGAAATAAAAAAAAAGAGAAGTCAATGTTTAACAGGATGTGTTAATCATGCAGATTTGTCATACTATTACTTAGCTCTTCGGTTTGAAATGAATTAACAACTGTAATATTCCAGAGTATCCATTCTACTCCGCAAGGCTCTTCTTTTGTCTGAAGCGAACTCATCACTAGGGTTTCCAATATGATAATTTTTACATGTTAAAAGAAGCCAACTAAGATCCCACTCAACCACTATGGAGCCAGGACTTGGAAGACACATGCCTCATTGCCTCATTCTCCAGTCTCAGCAGCATAAGGGGGACTGCCCCTTTATAACTTCAGAAGACCCAGGGATGTCTGCATTAGGAGGCTCTGTGAGCTGTTTGAGTTCAGCAGATGATGTTTGAAGTGGGAAGTGTGGGAAAGTAGGTAGGTGAGCAGGGGATCAGGTAATGGGCACACCCTGGTTGCAACTTCACAGTCCTGATGACAGGGACATCACAGCACATGATCCATAGGGGGGAGGGATAGGTCAGTGGTTTGAGCATTGGCCTGCTAAACCCAGGGTTGTGAGCTCAATCCTTGAGGGGGCTATTTGGTGATTTAGTGAGGGATTGGTCCTGCTTTGAGCAGGGGGTTGGACTAGATGATCTCCTGAGGTCCCTTCCAACCCTAATAATCTATAATTCCAACTGAGCAATAGACTTTATTGTACCTTACAGCTTCCCCTTAGACACCAGCAGAGAGATTGAGAGAACTGAAGCAGCCCAGAAGGAGGAAGTTTATGCAGCATTGAATGGGCCATTGTCTGAGGGAGCAGAATGGATGATTTATATTGTCTTTTTAAAAAAGGAATTAAGAGCACTAAGTAGAAGAGTGAATGAGGCTAGTCTGTGTAGAAGGAAATAGGCAATGAGCTCAGGGACATGAAAGCTTATGAGGATTAAGGATAAACTGAGAGCATAGAGGATTCTGGTTTGATAGGACACTGTTGCAATAATAATTATAAAAATGTTTCAATGATTAAGACAATGAGGCACTTTAAAGACTAACAGATTTATTTGGGCATAAGCTTTCATGGGTAAAAAGCCCACTTCTTCAGATGCATGGAGTGAAAATTACAGATACAGGCATAAATATATATTGGCACATGAAGAGAAGGGAGTTACTTTACAAGTGGAGAATCAATGCTGAAGGCCAATTTAGTCAGGGTGGATGTGGTCGGCTCCCAATAATTGATACAGACTAACTAATTGTGGGATACAGACTAACATGGTTACCCCTCTGATACTAACCGATTAAGAACCATCAAGTTGTGCATATTGTAAATTGCTATAACCACATGCTCATATCACAATTACCCTTGTTCTCCTCCCCTTTCCTTTGTTACACACAGGTGTCTCATCTTTAATTAGTCTCCAATCCTATAGTTGCAACCCTAACTTAAATGAGATGCTGGGCAGGCGTAGGGGTCCTCCGTGTGGAGACAGTTGCAAGATCAAGGCCTTAGATTGTAAGCTTCTTGGAGAAATACCAAGTCTTCCTTTATGTTTTTATAGCACTCAGCAAACAGCGCCCAGATCCTGATTAGGCACTATTATAAATAAAAATGATCAGACTGTGAAAATGTGTTTTGCGTTCCAAAATCTGGTTGATTTTGTGAATAGGGAAGGAACCTGGACTTCTTGAGGAAGTAATGAGTGCAAGTGACAGCTGGAGTGTGTGCTAGTTGACAGTTTTCCTTGGTTCATTTATGTGTATGAGCTGTTATTATTGGAATGTGGCTGCCGCAGCTTTATCAAATAGGTCATGTGAATTTCAGCAGTAGCGCATGATCATCCTTCCCTTCATGGAACAAAGTTGGCCTTTCCTATATCTACTTCTGATTTCTGACTTCAGTTACATCATCTTTCCACCTACATGATATGAAGTTTTCATCAGTGCTTCTTTAGAAAGCAGACACACAAAATATGCACCTGCATTCTTGAATGAAAAATCCATCCACAACCGAATAGGATAACAAACAGAGAAAGCATTTGGTGAGGCAGTGCATAAAATCCACTGTATTGAAGGCTGGACCTAGGGAAATGATATAGTGATGTCACAGGAATCTTGAGACATGGAGGTTAGAACTAATGAATGTGTGTATGGGTGAGAGGTTGCCAATTGGGAGTAGTAAGACCAGACTGGGAAATGAAGGAAGCTGTTGCCAGAAACTCCAAGGAAAGTCTTTTTCTATAATTATTGCTCTACAATTTGCTAGTCCTGCTTCTCTTTTTGCCCAAGAAAGATTTAGAGTTTCCTGTGGAAGATCCAATAAACACCTGTTGATACTATTCTCCATGAAGGAACTCCAAAGCCCCAAACCCTTGTTAGACTGGAATCAGTATAGAGACATTTGTACTCTGTTCTGTTTTTACATTCAGAGGATATGATAGTTTAACAGTGAAGGTAAGATAGTTTTTTGTCATCATAGATATTGGCCACATATTAATAAGAATTGTACACACAGATGGAGGGAAACCTACCCCTCATTTTGTTGTTATCCCTGTTTTACAGAGGTGATTTCCATTATCACTGAATGGGGATGATATCACCTTACCTATCAAACATTAATTGTCACATATACAATGATTTCAATGGTGTGCCACCATCACTGACTACTTTTTATTATTTGTATCTAAACTTAAGAAAAAAGAATCAGGTTGATGCCATAAACATATGGTATCAAAACCAAAGAAAATTCTCAAGGGAAAAAAGATGAGGACAGTCCTTTGATGATGGGTCTGATTCTGTTCTCAGTTAAATTGTAAGTCAGGAGGAAGTTTACTGAAGCTGATGGAGTTTCCCCAGTGTAGAATTATAAGGTAGGTCCATTGTTTCTGAATGGTTCTTTGCGTGCCAAAAGACAACACGATCCATTGGTCTCTCTCTCTCTCTCTCTTTTTTTTTTTTACATTTCAAACTGTAAATGTTCTCAAAGAAAACTGTTCAATGAAAATAATTTGAGGAAGAAAATCTGCAGTTATAAATTACAGAGCAATTTACTCCTCATGGTTCCTTTCCAATTATAAACACTTTTGACTATCTGGGATATTCATTTCCAGGGATGCATTCTTTCTATGCCTGATAGATGGGTCTGAAATCTTGAAAGTGGTTTATTGCAAGTGGGTAGGAGTGAGAACACAGTGAAATGGTTTGTGAGTGGGGAGGCACCAATAATTTTATCTTCAACATTCTTTTTCATGTTGTCTAGGAATTAAAGAAAGGAAATATTTACATTATAATTATATTTCTGTTTATTTAATTAAGTATTAAGCAGGCCCAGCACTCAGAAGCAGCTCCTTTTAGTTCTGATTGTTTCTCCTAATGCTGAGGAGGGCGTAGGGGATTTGCACCAGTGAGAGGGGAAGCAGTGAAACTGATTGCTCAGCTGCCCCCTTTGAAACACCACAGCAAATCAGTTTCACAAAACAGGACAGCAGTCTACAAAAGGGGCTGGGAGTGGGAAGAAGCAGATTATCCCAAAACACAAAGGGGTCTCCCCCTAGTTATTAAAGCGTTTACACTGATCTGCATACAAGGGGATATTTACCAATCATTCCACAAGAGATTTTTTTTATATCTGGGATATATATATAAACATAATTTTCATGGATCCATATATAAAGTTTCTATTAAAAAAGCATTTATGATTCAATTTACCGCTTTTACTTAATTTACAGCAACTTCCAAACCAATGTTTTCACATGGTATCTACACTCTTTTCACCTTAATTTATTTAATTGAAATGCCTCAAGGATTAATTTTTCATTGATCTATTTTAAGTTGAATTTGACTGTTCTGGAGAATGACAAGAGCTATAAAAAAAATCAAAACAGCATCGTTCTTTTCAGTGCACTCTGAAACCTAATGATGGATCTATAGATCTACCCATCTATGTAATCTTTCTGTTTAGGTTTTTATCAATCTAGTACCTGAGCGCCTCACAAATAATTCATTCCCACTAATGGCTAATGGTTTAACCATCTAGTGTTCTTCCCAATTTACTCTAAGGCATTTAAGGCCAAGGTTTATATTCTCTTCTTTCTTCCCTTGTTCTCTATATTTCCTTCCTCCCTTTTTCCTCTTGTCTTCACTGCTTTTTTCTCCTCTTCCACTTTCTCTCTTCAGCATTGTTGATTTCAGTTGTAGCTATGAGAGCTTCGAGTCCAAGAGAGTTTTACACTTCATTCTCATGGGTCCTTCTGATCTCCTCCAGTAATCAGTGTCATAGCTTTGGCTCTGGGCTCTGTCTGCCTCTTGCATGAGACTCCCCATCAAAGATAAGACTTCCATGGTTGCTGGGGAGCTTGGCTCTCAGAGGGGAACTCCACAGGGGCAAAGGCAGGGGCAGCTCCAGGCCCCAGCACGCCAAGCAAGTGCTTGGGGCGGCAAGCCACTGGGGGCGCTCTGCCAGTCGCCTCAAGGGTGGCAGGCAGGCTGCCTTCGGTGGCTTGCCTGCGGAGGGTCCGCTGGTCCTATGGCTTCGGCGGACCTCGTGCAGGCACGCTGCCAAAGGCAGCCTGCCTGCCGCCCTTGAGGCAACTGGCAGAGTGCCCCCAGTGGCTTGGGGCATGCTTGGGGCGGCAAAATGCCTAGAGCCACCCCGGGGCAGAGGAATTATTTTAGGAAGCTTGGGTCAATTCTGTGGATGGCCTTGAAGATTAGGACTGAAGCCTTGAATCTGAGCAGCTGTTTTATGTGGGGTCTGTGTCATGAGTGCCATCCCAGGGGGACATGTTCTTGGTGTTTGGTGCTGCTAAGATGGAGAGTTAGACTAAATGAAGCCTTCCAAATGTTTGTATGCTCATAGCTAGGTGCACTGAGTTGCAGAAAATCAGTGGTTGCAATTTAAGTAATTATTTCACTGCTGATCATTTGAAGTGATGTATGCAGCTAATGCCGTTTACCCCATGTCAGTGGATTCATATGAGAGCATCTTTTACATGAATAAGGTTAAAAGGCGTAAAACTCAAGAGAGGGCTTTATTGTAAAGGGATGGAGTTTTGATCAATTTTTTATTTCACTTCAACACTTGCCATGGGGAGGGGTGGATCTAAGGACACTCAGATGCCTCCAGCAGGGAACTGAAGGAATGAAAATATTTGGGGATACTGCAAGGTATGAAGGTTGAGGGTATTAAAGAATCTCAAAGAGGGGGAGCAGATTTTTGTATTTTAAAGAATAAAAAGCCTTTTATAATGTAAAACTACTCATGAAAAATATAAAAGCTCTAGTTAACAATTTGTCAGTATTTTCAAGTGTACTTTGAATCAAATGACAGTAAATAACCCCACGCATTTTCCAATACTTTCCACCGACTGTGGCGAGGAAGTCCTACAGACTTTAACTTCTACAGATTTTCAGTATCCCTACACAGAGACATTAAACAGCTGGAGATTCTGTTTCACCGGCGTATTTAAAGTACTAACTGAAGGGAACAAATCAGGGGGTGGGCAATGGAAGGCAATGGCACTGACTGCACAGGAATCGTGGAAGTTTTTCCCATAACTATACCACGGACAATATCTGCCCCAATCAGCTGAGTATGTGCTTCCCCATCTAATTAATATCAATGAGCCATATCATGCCATTGATATTAAAGCAGAAATGATCTATTAAATCAATAGTGAAATCTATCCAAAAAATTGCATGATATCAAATATATATAATTAAATATAAACCCTTGTACAGGTAGAATTGGTAAGGAAGTATATTGCCAAATCCAGAAAACCACATAGTGATATTAAGTTGACTGCTTAGTAACAAGTTGCAAATGATGAACCTCTGAGGTATTTGATATAGCACAGATAGAGTGGGGGTGCATAGCAGGAGTAAAATCAATGAGCAATCTGGCGATGTCTATATTAGAGGATTAGGACCACCTCCATTTAAAATGTGTATCTGTCTGTTACTTCCAGAAGAGATCACATTTAAGTACAACATGCAGCATATGAATAATAATACCATTCATAATTCATGTATGCTAATACACATATTTCTATAGACAAAGACCTGAGTGAGGGGTGGTGCATAAGCTGCACTGATTCAGGTGGACTGGCCAGGGTGCAGCTAAAACTCTGGCCATTCCCTGCCTCTCACAATGTAGCTCATTTCGTCTATTGGCTAAAACATCTCAGACTCATTAAATAAACGTAGATTCAAATACAGAAGAATTAAAAATCCCAGCAATGAAAATCAATGTAAAACCACGAATGAACTCCCTATGTTGGGAGGTATTCTGAGGTAAAAAGGCTTTGAACTCTGCTTTTTTAAAAGGGCTTCTTTCATGGTCCCCCTCAGGTTAAAGGAGAGAATGTTGAGCCTTCCTCAATGTTGCAGAATGTTGAGCCTTCCTCAGTCTCCAACAGCCCCCTCCCCTTGGACCTTAAGCGATGCAGTGGTATGCAGGGAATCAGAAGCTCAGAGACAAAAGTGATTTGATTCATCTGAGGCTGGGCTTTGCTTGCTCTTCACTCTTTTAAGGTTCAGTTAAAAACTTAAAACAGCACATTGCTTTAGGATGAGTGTAAGGGATCGGATCTAGGGGTTTCCCATTTATACGTCTTTGCTGCCACCCAAGCTGACAGCTGCCCAGTTGGCTAAGAGTATGGCATCCACTAGTAAGGGAAACTTCTTGTTCCAGCTGGCACTTCCTTATCTAACAGTTAGAGCTTTGTAAGTGTGGACAGCTGCAGTTTCAGGAATTGGCTTTATCTGTATCAATTGGATTTGTGAAGTCAGTAAAAGGCCATGAAGCAGATTCATGGGATTTCCTGTTGGTATTAGTAAATGGAATCTACTGCCGAATTTTAAGAGAATAGGAGACCCAGTCTATGCCTTTTAAATGAGGTCTGTGGTTAATGCAGGCTAGAGAAAACCACTGATCGGTGAATGTGTGCGAGGTATGAGCTCAATCACACTGAAAGAAATGCAGCTATATTATCTGTTTTTGCACAATGGGCTGGAGCTGAAACAGCCTCTGTTAATATTGCATAAAACCTGATGGTCAGCAGGTGACATAATGCATCAAGTATCTAAATATATGTCTAAGGTATGTCAGGTATTTGGCACTTAGGTGTTACAGTAAAGTGAGTTAGGACTCATGGATATGACTCTTAGTTATGCCATTGATGTGTTGTGTAGCCTCGAGCAAGTCACTTAACTTTTCTCTGCCTCGGTTTCCCAACCTGTAAATTGGGATTAACAATGCTAAACACTGTAATGAATTTGGTGAAAAGTGGGATATATGCATGATACTATTATTATGTATTAATGCTGAAAGAAAAGTGTCCATGAAACTTTCATTCCCTTTTTTTCCCTTTACAGGACCTAAAGGTTAAAAAAATACTTACCTCCTTAAGTATAACTAAGAGTCCAAGTATAAAAATTCCCCAAAATGTAACAAGTGCCCAAGATCTCTTGTGATGCACAGGTGGACGTGGTGACAATGCACTTGTTTGTAAACTGGGGGATTCCCAAGTTTCAAACATTTTATAACATGGCCACTTTGAGAGGGCTTAGTGTTGTCCTACACTTGCTCACCCAGCACTAATATACTGTAGATCAAATACTTCAACAACAACATTGTATTAAACATTGTATGTATAATGCATGCTTTTACTGGTGAATAATAAAAGAGATGCATTTACTTTGCATTTATTATTTGAAAAATCTCAACTCACATTGCTATGATTGAGTAATTCTCATGACATCCCTGTGAGGTATGGCAACATTATTATCCATAATTGTCAGATGGGGGAGACAGGGGCATAGAAAGGCTAAGTGAGTTGCCTAAGGTCAGACAACAAATCAGAGGCACAGCTGGGAGTAGATCTTTGCTCTAACACAGGGGTTCTCAAACTGGGGGTCGGGACCCCTCAGGGGGTCACAAGATTCTTACATAGGGGGTCACGAGCTGTCAGTCTCCACCCGCTTTGCCTCCAGCATTTATAATGGTGTTAAATATATAAAAAAGCATTTTTAATTGTTGGGGGGGGGTTGCACTCAGAGGCTTGCTAGGTGAAAGGGGTCCTGTGTAAAAAAGTTTGAGAACCACTGCTCTAACCGCTAGACCATATTCCCTCCTGGTAAACAGATAAGATTCACCAACCCTTCATACTAATGGTATTTTATGAATATTAGATTAGAATATTCCAAGATACTAAACCTTTGCATGTTGGCAACAACCTGATTTGTATCCACCGGCTTCCTACTATCACTAAAGTAAAAAATAATTGAAATTTATCTAAACCAGTTTCATTATGTTATAACTAGTGTTTGATGATTTTCCTATGATATGCGGATAAAATCTACAGTTGTGATACATGTCATTTTCTTATGCCAGGTAACGTGGCATGTGATTTTTGCATCATCTGTTGCTTCCTGGTTGGACTATTGTTTCCTTAGGAAGTGGCAAGCCATGATGATTGCTTTATTTCCTGATAACCCAACAGATAGCAAATTTCCCCACCGTGGACTGAGTCAGCTGAAGAAACTGGTGTTTTATAAATGCTAGCAGATGATTTTCATACATTGATAGTTATCAAAATCCCTCTGCAGTCCTGCATGTGGGGTAGAATCTTAGTAGGTGACAATTCAAGAGGTCTTGTGTGATAGGACAAATGAGTATAAAAGGCCAGACGTCTCTCTAAAAGTCCCCAGAAGTAGTACTTTTTTTTGTCACATGATTGAATGGCACTGAACATTTTAAAGAATAATAATCAACAAAGAAATTATTGTCTGCATATTTTTTATGAGCCAAATGGTTTCATAGGGCCCATGTGTTCCTCTTGCATGCAGATCTGCAAAATCCAAGCAAAGTTGCTACATAAGATTCCTTGGAATCCAGAGAGAAGTCATGTAGGAAAAGTGCTTATAAAACAACATAGGGCTCAATCCTGTAAGGTGCTGGGCACTCTGCTCCCAATCTGGCACAGCAATTAAGTGCAGATTTAACCTTAAAGCCAATGGGACTATTCACATTCTTAAAGTTCAGAACATATGTAAGTACTTTCCTGGGTTAGGGTCAGAGAACTGCACACCTTGCAAGATCAAGCCCTAAGAAACCATAGAAGAATCCCAATGGTTTGAATATAAATGAACTGATACCACAGAAGTGCAACAGGACTAGACCAAAAAAAAAAAAGCTTCCTTTTCATTATCCAGTACACAATTCCCAAGTATTGTATGGGTCCCTGTTTTAATATATAACTGCCTATTGAGCAGTATGGCTGTGGTCTCAATTTCTGAATAATCCTGGTGCACAGCCTTTCTTTTTTTGATGTGCTACATGCAGTTTCTTTTCTGCTTTGCTTGAAAACAATTAAATAAATTTTTAAAACGAAAGGAAGTGGACTCATATTTACTTAGAATTAAGCCTGCAGTCATCCTAGAAAGCTCAGATTTTCAACGCTTAGTGAGCCACTCAAAAAATGGGGTGGAGTTTTGAGTCTGTAACAAAATGTAAAGCTTAGTGAATTTCATATGCTTTTGGGATGTACAGTGAACCTTGCACAGATCTAGTGTTAAATCTAGTGACTCAAACAGGGTTTACGCTGGTAAAATATAGTTTATGAAGAATTTTGCCAGTCTCTGAAATAGAAACTCTGATCCTGTGAGTCTGAGGTTGGCAGCCAGCAACCAACAGTTAAGCATCTGATGAAATTTTATCCAATAAAGTATATTTTTATTTGGAAAATATGATTAGGGAAGCTCCTTTTTGCTACTTATTTCCTCTGACTTAGTGCAGCCCTTGGCTATTTCCTGAGCTAAAAGCTGCAGCTAAACAGACTTTTTTGCTGAACAGCATGTCTCAACGTTTTCCTCTCAGCCATCATGTAGGTCTAGTTGCATTGTTGATTCCCATTATATGTCTGCTGGGATGTAAATTATTTCAATTCTCCCCCACTCCCCTCTGTTCTTATACTTTCAAGAGGTTTAATCCGTGAAGGGGACTACTTCAAAGCTCTCAGAAGAAACTCATTTCTTGATGGATAGAAGGGCCAATAAAACAAAATTAGATTTTTATCTCATTGTCTCTATAGGAATGAAGTATAATAATTATTTCAGGCAAATACATGTTGGAGACAATAATTAAGATCGCTATCATGTCTTTATAGACAAGTAGATTCTAAAATAAGCATTAGTAATAGGATTAAACATTATTGTGGTGACCCTCTTCCCCCCTGGATCTCAGCATTGCCAAAGTGCCTAGCAAATTTGAATGTAAGAAGCTTGTTCAGTGAAGGAGAAGAAGGGGGGGGAAGGAAATAAATATAATTCTGTACCTAAATGTTTTTACAGCAGCTCCTCTAACCTTGAGGCCCATTAAATAGCTTAGTCTGTGTTAGGAATATTTGTGGAAATGTTGAAGAGAACAGTTGCTCAGTATAATTCCTGCAAGTGTTACTACTCACGTGTAGTAGAATGGTTAGATAGCAACTTGGTCTATCAAGATTATGAAGAAATACAATGCACAGTCTAAGTTAAGATTGCCATCAATGTTTTGTGGATACAGTAGCAGTAGACTTTGTTCCCAGTTAAGATGACTCTCATATATTCAGAATAAAGAAATGCCGGACTAGACAGCAGTTTTCTTTTGGTACATGTTGTGTCTGCTGGAAAGCAACTGCTTTCCCCTCCACTCCTACCCTGATGCCAAGTGGCTATGAAACGTCAATGAGGCAAACAAAGAAAATATGTAAAAACTTTAAATGACAAGTTTATGTTGGCACAATTTGCTATCGGGTGAAATGAATTGCTGTTCAATGCTCCAGCTGGAGAAAGACAATATAAGAAGTGCTATATAAAGCAGATACCTTTGTAGCTCCCACAAAAAAAGGCCCAAGACAACCAGCTTAACATCCCTTTTAGGCTGCCAAGTTCCCAGACAACACATTTGTGAAAACAAACCAGAAAGCTATTTGTCTTGTGCGGTTATGGCTAGAAAAGTGACCTTACAAAAATTGCAACTTCTAACACAAGATATCTGATCCTGTTGTGTGTTTCTCCTATCTGCTTTGATGACTTTACTGGTAAAAAACCTGATATTTCTGATACCACTGCAGAATTAACACTACTTTAGAAGAGCAAGCCTGAATTTATTATGCCTTAAACCTCACCCTGCGAGTTGTCAGATCACTTCTGATTGAAGACCCATTGTAAATGGAGGAGGGGCCTGAGCCCAAGCCCAGCTTCAAACACACTTAGACTTTGAGGGGTTGAGAATCCAAATCAAAATCCAGTTTTGAACTTTTTCTAGAAGTCCCTGGTTTGGGGGAGAGGGGGATCAAAACACAGGTGTGAAGCTTGTATTGTGAAGGCTTATGTGTGCTGGTTCTTTACATGGGGATTAATTTTAACCATGTCTTGTTTCCAGACACTTTTTTGACCATACCTGTTCTTATTGATCTTAAACATAAGACCTCCAGTGCAGGGGAGTACAGCAGTGACAGGAAACCCCTTACTCCTCCTGCGAGGGCTATTTGCATTGCCAGAGCCTGCAAAGAGGAGACTGCAGCTGCCACCAGGCTTCTCATTCCCCTCCAATCCAGGTAGGCAGTGAGAGGGCAGGAGGAGATGAGAAATGGGTGCAGCTAAGACTCTGTGCCTTCTTCCCATGCTGGCCAATGCACCAGAGCTGGCATGGAGGGGTAAGTAAGGTGTCACCTAAAAGACTTACTTTTACAAATGGAGCAAAGTGGAACCAGAGATCAAATTGTGACTCTGAGACACACTTTAGAACCTGGCCTGTTCCTAGGGCAGCACAGCTAGGCACTGCTCTTTATTTGCACTGAATTGCAGAATCCAGCCCAACATGAGTATATGAAGGAGCATGGAACATGTCTGATTGCTTGTATACATGAACATTTAGTTTGCAGCAAGCGGTGGTATGAATCTACCCTGCACTAGTCTGCCGTGAACTAACTGTCCCTGTCAACGCTGCTAATGCATATTAACAGTGTGTTAATGTGCTTTGATTGAGGGCAGGTCTACACTACAGCCTGGATCGACGCCCTGAGATCAATCCACCGGCGTTCAATTTAGCGGGTTTAGTCAAGACCCACCAAATCAACAGCAAATTGCTCTCCCCTGTACTCTACCCCCAGTGAGATGAGTATCCCTGTGGTGTAGATCCTGCGGTAACTCGACCTAAGATATGTTGACTCCAGCTATATTGTTCATGTAGCCGGAGTTGCGTAGAGTAGGTCGACCTACTGCAGTAGTGTAGACATAGCCCTAGTCTTGTACTGAGGACATCAAAGCACATTAATGAACTTTTAATGCACAGCAGCAGGGTTCACATGGACGGTCTGTCTGAATCCGGCTAATGCATGGTAGAGTCCCACCTCAGCTTGCTGTGAACTAAATATTCACATAAACAGGCCCCAGTCACTTGATGAAGTTAAAAAAAAAAAGAAAAAAAAAGAATCCAGCAACAGAGAATAAGTTCTCTCTGTCATCACTGCAAAACAACAATCCAGCCCAGGGTAGATGGTGACTAGAGCTGGATCGGGGAATGCTTTTCCTATCTTCTTAATATTGTCACCAGTTTACAACATTTTCCCATCTTGAGACAGGGTGAAAAGTGAAAAGGTGAAATCTTGAAAATATTCACAAACTAAAACACCCATTTAAAAAAAATGCCAAAAACCTTTTGTCATAAACAGATAGTAGGAGTTAATAGAACAGAAGTACTTTATATCTCTTTTGCCTGTAAACGGTTAACAAAATCAGTGAGCCTGGCTGTCACCTGACCAGAGGACCAATCAGGAGACAGGATACTTTCAAATCTTGAGGGAGGGAAGTTTTTGTGTGTGCTGTTAGTTTTTGGTTGTTGTTCTCTCTGGGTTCTCAGAGGGACCAGATGTGCAACCAGGTTTCTCTCCAAACTCTCTGATACAGGCTCTTATAAGTTCAGAATAGTGAGTACTAGGTAGATAAAGCGAGTTAGGCTTATGGTTGTTTTCTTTATTTGCAAATGTGTATTTGGCTGGGAGGAGTCCAAATGTGTATTTGGCTGGAAGGAGTTCAAATTTGTATTTTGCTGAAAGGATTTTAAATTGTACTTGTATACTTAGGCTGGGAGGGTATTCCCATTGTCTATAGCTGAAAGACCCTGTACCTATTCCATCTTAAATTTACAAAGATAATTTTTACTGTTTTTTCTTTCTTTAATTAAAAGCTTTTCTTGTTTAAGAACCTGATTGTTTTTTTATTCTGGTGAGACCCCAGGGGACTGGGTCTGGATTCACCAGGGAATTGGTGGGGAGAAAGGAGGAAAGGGGGAGAGAGAGACTAGTTTCTCTCTGTGTTAGGGTTACTTTCTCTCTCAGGGAGAGTCTGGGAGGGAGAGAGAGAAGGAGGGAGGAAGGTGCATTTTCCTCTCTATTTAAGATTCAAGGAGCTTGAATCACATTGATCTTCCAGGGTAACCCAGGGAGGGGAAGCCTGGGAGAGGCAACGGTGAGGGAAAGGGTTTACTTTCCTTGTGTTAAGATCCAGAGGGACTGGGTCTTGGGGGTCCCCGGGCAAGGTTTTGGGGGGACCAGAGTGTACCAGGCACTGGAATTCCTGGTTGATGGCAGCGCTACAGGTTCTAAGCTGGTAATTAAGCTTAGAGGAATTCATGCTGGTACCTCATCTTTTGGACGCTAAGGTTCAGAGTGGGGAATTATACCATGACACCTTTCGTTTTCAGTAATTTCAAAATGTTGTGTTTTGATTTTGACCTTTTTTTAGTCTAATTAGCTAAATTTCAAAACAAAATGTCATTTTGAACCATAAAACCAGAATTTTTCAGTTAGAAAATATTGAAACAGAATGTTTTGATGATTTTGAAAAATTGCTTCTCAACACTTCTGAATTGGGAAATTTGCCAGTCCTGACCCTATTTTGCAAACAATTTTGCTTTTAATAAATTATCATCTTTCGAAAATAATTAGTCAAAAAATTCCAAAACAGCTCTAGCAGTGACCAAAAGTCTGATTGCTGCTTGGTAGCCTATGTGAGAAATGCTGCTCTAGATAATCTAATCTGACCTTGTGCCATAGAACTCCATCCTGTTACATCATACGGAACCAAATAACTTGTGTTTCACTAAAGCCTATGTTCCACAAAAAAAAAGCATCTAGTCTCAATCTGAAGGTATCAAGAAATAGAGAATCAATCACTTCTCTTGGTAGTTTGCATGAGTGATTAACCATCCTTACAGTTAAAAATTTGTGTCTTATTACCAGTTTGAATTAGCCTGGTTTTAACTTCCACATACTGGTGTTCGTTATGCCTTTCTATTCCAGATTAAAGAGACCAAATACATTTCTTAGTCTCTAAGGTGCTGCAAGTACTCCTGTTCTTTAGTATTCAGTATTTTTTCTCCATGAATGTATATATTCACTGTAATTAAGTCATCTTTGGCTCTTCTCATTGATAAATGAAACAGATTGAGTCCATAATGTCTTTCATTGTAAGGTATTTTTTCCAACCCTTGAATAATTTTTGGGCCTCTTCTCTTCATCCTTTCCAATTTTTAAACATTTTTTCTTTTTTTTTTTTATTTAAGAAGGTAGAGTGATGTTACGAAACAGGTAGTTATCTAGCCACCCGCTCAGATTTGGATACTGAATATGTCTTCCTTTTTTAGGCAGGTAATTGATTTTATGTCAAGTTATGACATAGCAGACATTACATTATTAAACTGTGTGTATATATATATATATGAATTTATTTCACTGTATGTATAGTGAAATAAATTACAGTTGTATTAGGTCATTTAATTCATCCCCCCGATTGCTCAGAATTGGTCAGTCTGATTGCTTTCCAAATTTCACTAAATAGCTGTGTATCAGATGAATTCCCCTGGCCCAGGTCTACCTAACATTTTGATAGGTTTCATGTCATTTTGGTATTTCCTGTCTCTGTTTCCAACGTCTCTTAGGCTATGTCTGTGACAAATGACTAGTGGTGGCATGTAGGCAGTGTGCAGCATACCACAGTGAAATGCCTGGTGTGTCCCACTGTGATGTGTAGCTACATGAGTCAGTGACAGGTTCTACCAGGGAGGAGACAGCAACAGGGGCCTTTTACTGCTCTGAGGAAGGTGTGATGGGGCAAGGCCAGATAGCTACAGTAAAGTACTGAGAAACAGGTACGTTAGCCCCAGGCTAACCAAATCCCTAGTACCCTGGTACCCTGGTAACCGGGCCCCTGCCCCGTGGACCCAATCGGCCCCCTCACCCTTCCACTGCCAGCCGGCTGCACTATCTGCAGCCTGCTCTGTTCCAGACCGCGCCACGGAAACATCTGTACACGCTCGTGCTCCACACCCTTCACTACCTCACCCTCGCGTCCTGCCCCGATACCAAATGGCGGGACCTCCTGCCACCTCTCGAGGGTGAGAAGCCCCGGTGGGCCAGGTTGTACTCTGCCCTGGTCCCGAGGCCCGCCGGGGATGTCAGTTGGCGGCTCCTTCACGGGGCCGTGAGCACGGGCGTGTACTTGGCGCGGTTCACCCCTGTCCCTAACACCTGTCCTTTCTGTGGCGAGAAGGAGACCTTGGCGCACATTTATTTGGAGTGCGCCAGGTTGCAGCCCCTGTTCCTGCTCCTCTTGAATATTTTCTTGTGTTTTTGGTTGCACTTTTCCCCTCACCTTTTTATCTACATGCTCCCCATCCATGGCCCCATGAAGTCACGGGATCTCCTTCTCAGCCTCCTCTTGGCCCTGGCCAAACTGGTCATCTACAACACCAGGGAGAGGAGGTTGTCCGACGATGTTTCCTGCTACTGTAGGGCCTATTTCCGTTCCTCCGTCTGTTCACGCATCCGGGCAGAGTTCCTCTGGGTGGCGTCCACTGGCTCCCTTGATGCCTTCAAGGAGCAGTGAGCGCTGTCCGGGGTTCTCTGCTCGGTGTCCCCATCAGGTTCCCTTAGTTTAGCCCTATGACCTCACTCCCGATCCTGTTTTTTCATTAGTTGTCCCACGTAATTACTTGGTGTCCTAGACCTGTGAGTCCTCCCCTTAGGCTGGGGGGAGGTCCTTCGCCCGCCCACCCCTGCTGGATGCCAATAGGACCCTGGTAACCAAATGGCAGTTGCTCCAGGTTAATCAAGGCACCTGGGGCCAATTAAGATCTTTCTAAAAGGCAGTGGAAATAGCTACTTTAATTAGAACACCTGCAGCCAATCAAGGCAGGCTAATCAGGGCACCTGGGTTTAAAAAGGAGCTCACGCCAGTCAGGCAGGGAGGAGCCAGAGGAGAAGATGCGTGTGCGAGGAGCTGGGAGCAAGAGGGCAAGGAGCTGAGAGTGAGAGTGAGAGAGAGAGAGGACTGCTGGAGGATTGAGGAGGACAAGCATTATCAGACACCAGGAGGAAGGTCCTGTGGTGAGGATAAAGAGGCCATGGGGAAGTAGCCCAGGGAGTTGTAGCTGTCATGCAGCTGTTACAGGAGGCACTATAGACAGCTGCCATCCATAGGGCCCTGGGCTGGAACTCGGAGTAGAGGGTGGGCCCGGGTTCCTCCCCCAAACCTCCCAACTCCTGATCAGACACAGGAGGAGCTGACCCAGACTATGGGTTCCACAAGAGGGAAAGATCACTGAGGTGAGCAAATCTGCCAATAAGCGCAGGACCCACCAAGGTAGAGGAGGAACTTTGTCACAAAGAACACTGATAGGGAGAAGACAACTGCTGCCTCCCTGCCAGAGCCTTTCCCTGCTGCTGCTGGAGCCTTTCCCAGTGGTGGGGAAGAGCTCTAGTAGCAGGAAATTACCCAAGTCTTTCCCTGTGGTAAAGAAAAGGGGTTCACAATTGGTAGCTGCCCAAACCTTTCCCTGTTACCTCCACCATGCCAGAACCTTTCCCTGCTGAGGCAGTCTTTTCCTGTGGTGGGGAACAGCTCCAGTAGCTGGAAGGCAGCAGGACATTATGCTGCTAAAAGTGGTGTGCGAGTGCATAAACTACACACTCTACTCACCCAAACTGTGCCAAGCAGTGCAGAGGGGAGACACAGTTTGGGTGAGGAGAGAGCATGTTGGGCATGGGCTTGAGTACATGTCCATACTCTTCAGGCATGTCTGTACTCTACCCCCCACAAGCTGTGCCTCGCTTGTCACACTGCTGTGCTAGGGGGGCTACATGTGTATGTAGTTCACACACCACTGAAAGAAGAGGGCTGTGTAGATGTACCTTTGGTTTGGTACTTGGGTGAATAATTCAAAACAAATATAACTTTCTCACTTTTCTTCTTTGTGACTGAATTGTTTGTGGGCAGATTACAAATTCTGGAATTTATTAATAATTCGAAATGATTTGTCTGAATAAAGGACCAGATTCTGAGTTTGCCTCTCCCTTTGTGCATCTTCATCCTTTTAAAATCAAGATTGGATTTTTTAAAAAAAATATACTCTAGTTAAAAATATATATATTTTAGGGAAGTTCTGTGGCCCTGTGTTATCCAGAAGGCCTGACTAGATCATCACAGTGGCCTTGCAATCTGTGAATTTATGAAATTTATGAATCGTGGGAATGGAAAAGAGTGGGCAAAAATGGCATTTCCTGATATTCTTAGCCTGACTGCAGACCTGCTCAGCCATAGTGTACACCGCAGCAGCCCAAGAGTTGTTCTAATTTATACTCTGCTTACTACAGCCTCCTATGGGACACCAAAAGAGGAGAATAGCCAGAAATCAGTGTACTTTTGTTATGTCCTCTCATTCACTGATGCATCCCCTATGGCAGACTTTGGGCAGAGGGCCAGTGACGTACCCTTACAGTCAGCTGTATGATGGCCACGGATACCCCGGGCTCTATGAGGGTATTTTCTCTGTGCCATTCCCACCCTCTTTACCACAAGACGTGTGATATGATTGTGGTCCCTCATTGGATGAACAGAACTCTTTGAATCAGATTCCTCCTGCAAATGGTCGTAGAAAGCAGTTTATCTTTTTTTCTTTTCTCCAATATTCTGCAATAACTGGTCAAGGGGTTTGCCTGTTCAGCAAAGATACCTCTCTGTTACCATGGCCACTACAATAGCTCTTTAGGGCCTGATCCAGAGTCCACTGAAGTCGGTGGGAGTCTTTCTACTGATATCTCGGGTGTTTGGATCAGGACCAGAAAATGGGCACAAAAGGGATTACATGTTGTAAAATTTGCAGTCAGGCCCTTAATTAGGTCAATAAAAGACAAAGAATGCAGCAGACATCCTAATCTTTTAGTTTGGACTAGACCACAGTGAGCTGTTTCATCAACGTACTGGGGTTTGTGTACTGGGATGAGATGGAAAGATTTGGCCATGTGTATGTATGCAATGAATTTTTTATTTTATACACTTTTTTCTTTGACTGTGTGAGTCATGAAGAATGCACTGGAGACTAAAGTCTTATATGAATCCACAAAATGGGTACCAGCAGTGCAAATTTCTCTGCCCTGCCCAAACAATGCATGTCTCAGTCCCGACCTGAAAAGACCACCTGTAGGGGTAAAATGTTAGTTTGGTATCCATGGCCCATTCATTGCTTTGCCACTCAGCTAAGGCTGCCAATTAGTGCCAACTGTGGTGGCAGATTTTGTGATGTGGACACATGTTCACTGGAAACTGGACTGGGATATCCGACTCATTTCACATAAGGCACAATGAGTTCTTTGCTCTGTGCTATACAAATGAGAATTGTCGAAAGCTTTCCTCACTGTTAGCCTCTGTACTTACTCTGAGCTTACTGAGTGTAAATAAAAGGGAAATTGGTGTTATTGCAGGGACAAATTAGCACCAGAACTGAGCTGTATTTTTTAAAATGTGCTACTAATTGTGCCCAATTTGTGCTGCAGTGCTCACTCAAATGCAAAAGCACAAAAACAACTGAACACATTTCGAGGTGCCAAAAAGAGCTTGCACTTTTTTCTTAGCAAATTATTTTTCTAGTTTCACACTACACTAAGTGCCAAAGGATCTCACTAAGACCTTTATCTGGAGTAATTAAATTAGCACTGTATGTTAGTAAATTAGGTTTTATTTACAATGGTTGATATTTGCCACAGAGTTGGGCATTAAAGGAAAACATTTCAAAGATTTCACTTAAAAATTTTATGCGAGTTACATTGCTTCTGTCTATGGAATTTAAAAAAATACAGGGCTATTGAAATGGAAGAAAAGAGGAAAGATAGTGACTGGATTCCACTTCCACAGAAGCATAGATTGGGAATTACAGATGTTACTAAACTTAAAAGTAGAGCTGAAGCAAACTGCCAGTTCCAAACACTAGAGAATGGGCTTATTTTCATTTTGCCCAGTAGATTCATTCTTCCCCACAGTTCTTAATAGGTCAAATTTCTGCCATCAATTATACCCATGAAATCAGTAGCGCTGCATGGCTGTAACTGAAGGCAGAATATGGCCCAATATAGCCATTAGGCACATCAAGCAGCCTGCCATTGCCAAAAAATATACCACTGATAAAATGTGAATTTCAAACTGCTGCAAGTGTAGGAGCTAACAGAATTGCCAGAATGAAAGGAAAAAATACAGGCCAAATTCTTCCCTGGCAAACCTCCACTGAAGTAATCAGAGTTATGTCAGGTCTGAATTTGGCCCATTGAGGTTAATTAGCAAATGTACCATTCTTTGAAGATATAATAAAATACTATGTAAATACTAAGTATTCTTAAGGCATCACATCCCAGGAATTTGTATTTTATCTGATGAGTGTGAAGCTAGCCAAGGCTGGACTGGTCGTGCGTCACTGAGAGGGTGGTTATAGGAGTGAGTAGAGAAAAGAGAGCTAAATGCAGAAGTAGATTCTATAATGGTGGCCAGAGGTGACGTGTAGGGGAGGCATGTGGGGTCAGCTGCCCCTCCCCCCCCCAGCTTGGCCTGCTAGGAGGAGGGAGAGAGGCTCTGTCCTCTTGCTGTGCCTGCCTCCCCCCCCCCCCGCATGCTTGGCCCCTGTCCCTGGCAGCTGGGCTGGGTGGGGTGTGGAGGTGCTTAGACCAGCCACTTCTCATGCTGGCCACTGGATCACTGCTCCATGCAGCATGTCTGGGAGGCAACAGCTTGCGCCAAGCCTGGGTCAGGCTGCTGGGGACAGGGACAATACCTGGACAAATCCTGCAGTAACAAACCTGTACACAGACCCCATGCTTACATGCAGAGATCATCTCCAAAAACACAAGTTACTATAGAAGAACTCTATTAACTGATAATAGTAGCAGGCTCTTATCTACTCAGTATAGGCCAACTACTTGAGGGGGACTGTCACACAGAGACCCCCTTGGTGCAGGATCCCCTGTTCTTTGCAAAACACTGACTTCAGACCTGACAAACTCACTACATGAAACGTGATGTATAGGATATTTATCTGTAGAGAATAACATGTAAGGTATCTACAGAAAGCTTGTAATTTGTCAACATTCATAACCATTGAGGGATGTATGTACAGGTAATTTTAAGAAATAATGTATTTATATTGAAAGTATGCTTTATGGACTTATGGTGAAATCAGTCACCAGGAGGTAATGTGGCTCAGTGATGATCCATGCAAGCAATAGGGAGCTCTCACTCCTTGCTAGTCAGCCAGCGAGGTCATGCAAAGTTTTATTGTTTACTGTGGCCACGTCCAAGAACAGTCAATGGAAAACTATCAAAGATGATTGCATAAGATCAAAATCAATTGGAAGTAAAAAGAAACATTATAGCAGGCAGAGATTGGCCTGCCTATAAATAAAGACAACAGGCTGTTTCAGTATAGCAGACTGGAGGATGAAGGCCTCTGGATCCATTCACTGAGGAAATCGCTTGAGAAGCAAGGGGTTTTCATGAATGTTTGAGTCCTGGTTCTTGTAAAACCAGCCAGTTCTGCAATAGACCGAGCTATGGGGGCAATGCCTACTTTATTAGATAGGAAAGGTAGTGTAGTGAGAAGTGTAGACCCAGGTTTGCAATTTATGATTTTGTTTTGTTGTTGTTTCCTCGTTTCCATAACTTTCTCTCATTCCTAGTTATATCTTTATTCTTTCTTAAATAAACCTATTTTTATTCTATTACAAGTGCTCACAAGGGCTGTGTGGTTTACAGGAGCAGTAGTTTAAGGTAAAACTGGTAAATTGGGCAACACTGACCCTTTGGGGGCACAGGATCTGGAATTTCTATGAGTAGCCAGTGTCAGGGCTGGATATCACAAGGAAACAATTCAAAGGGACTCGGGAACTGGGGTACACCTATTATTAACCTGCAAGGCAAAGTTAGGGCTGGCATAGGCCAGAGGAGAGTGCTTGAGTGGCCGGTAGGCTGCTGGTGTCATGGACTCCTTCGGCTGTCTTTGTTGTGATGCTTTCCACATTCTGTTCTGCTCATCCAAAAGCTACCTCTAAATTGGGCAGTTTCATTGCCTACATTGCTATGATGCCATATATGATCTCAACTAGCAGGAAAATCTGGAAGGACAAAGACCAAGACATGTAGAGTCCCACAGAATTAGCAGCAGCAGTAGTCTTGGATAATTGGGTCACCAAAAATCATAGAATCATAGAAATGTAGGGCTGGGAGGTACCCCAGTAGGCTTTCTAGTCTAGTCATATGTTGATGTGAGAGATGATGAGATCCACAAGCAAGGAAACAGTCACTTTCTCACTCTAGTTTGATCAATAGGAACCCATGTTCTAGAATTAATCATAGTACGTTTTCATATATATTTTAAATCCCACAAGCATTGGCGAAATGGAGTAAACACTATTAGTCTATCAAGCTGAATTTGGAAAGGAAAAGTATTTTTCAGAACAGTATCTGATGTTAAACCCTTCTCCCTGTATTTTAATCCATGAGCCAAAAAGAGGGCCCATTCTTTCTAACAATGCCCTTTCAGCTACTTTGATGCTAAAAGTAAAAATATTTGATAGTTATCCAAGCAAAGAAGGTGAAAACAGTAATTTCCAGCTTTTCTAAACCTCCATAGCTGTATCCACATTACAAAAGCATTGCACCAGTAGATGAAGTCAGATTGTTTTTTCTGCATTGTATACCTTCACTTCTAACCCTGAAGAGTCAGAAATACTAAGGCTACTAAGCAATTAACATGATTTTTTTTCATGACTTTGTATAGATGTCTCAGTGGATTCCTTACCAGAGCAGATGTCCCCAAATTAAAATGTCCTTGATAGCTAGTTTAATACAGCAGGTAAATTCCTGTTTGTTAATGACAGCTTGCAAAGTGGCTAGTGTTACTTTACTATTTAGTGAGGGTGATACCTTTTGCTTGGTTACTAAAGTTTGTGGTGTGACTAAATTCATATTGCAGGTTCCAGAACTGTGCCTGGCTTGAGGAAAATGACAAGAATTACTTTCTTAGCTTTGCCAGCCATTCCCTGGCTGTCTAGGGAAAGATTTTTGTAAAGACATTTTGTCATTGATTTACAAAAATGCCTCTACTGGTAATATGACTCAACTTTAGTAGCAAGATTTCCTGAACTGAGGACTATGGCTGCTGCTGTGTTATCATTGTCTTCATGTAAAGGGAAGCACTGAGAATTAGTGCTAGCAGAAAAATTCCGTTAACTATTTTTTAGTGGAAAATTTGGTTTTCAACTAAACAAAAAAGCCAAAAGTGTTTGCTTAACAGTAAATGTAGATTTCTTGTTCAAAACCCTTCTGTCTGAAATATTTCAGTTTGAATATACCACCATAGTGCTTTATAGGAGTTGAAGTCTGGTCATGTCCCGATTCCCCCTCGTGTACCAGCACCTGAGTGGGATGTCACCTTCCATGATATACCATGGCTATGAGACTCCCTTGATGCATGACCTCCCAATACCAAGAAGAGAAGCCACGGTGCACTATGGGAGATGTAATGAAACCAGGGATCCCAGCCTATTGAGGAAAATGGGAGCATGAGGGACCCAAACTACAACTCCCATGAGGCACCACTGTGGCATTTCTGAATCTAAATAGTTTAGTTTTTGATTTTTTTGCTGAAAAATCAAAATTCTCTATGGAAAATTTCAACTAAAAAGTCTGTTTTAATTTTCATTGACATTTTCTGTGGAAAAAAACTCCCATTTTCACACCAGCTCTGCTCAGAATCTCAGCTTAAAAGGAAACTGTTTTGTTTTGTTAATATTGCTGGTGAAATTAATGCTCATGAAAGTAATAGCAGTTACACTGCAGTGGGATACTAGGTATTGTACATTCTTTTCTCATACAAAACACCTTAATACTGATAGACAGGTCCCTAATATTCCAGTTCTAGGTTTCTCCTGAGCAGATTACTTACAATTGTACTACATTGTTTGATGGATCTGTGATGATAAAAAAACACAGCAGACTAGAATAGAGGCTATCACACTTATTTTCCCTTGTGATTTGAGTCCAGATTTGAAGCCAGACTAATTCATTAACCTACTGTGCCACTCAGCCCTGCTTCACATTAAATAATGCTTTGCTGAAAAGAAGAAAGAAAATCAAAAATCCTTCTGTGGCAATAACTGAAAACATGGCTAATATGTCAGTAACTAAATACATTTCTCAGTTCAAAAAGATTTTGTAGTGTCTGCCTCTCTGGCTAGGAATATATAAAGCTTTGAAATGAACTGAATCATATGGAAAAAATGACTGAATTCCTGAAATGTCTAATTGCAGCTGATAAATGGTACGTGCCTCCTGTATGCCTTATTATGGGAAAATTTCTGCTGGGAACTGAGAAGTGTTGAATTCTCTTTCTGTTTTGTACTGGTCAAATCCAAGGCACCTTGAAATGCTCACCTATTAAAGGGGACCAGCAAATGGAAAATGAAAAGGAAGGAGGTTCTCCCACATACAAAGAAGACTTGGGTATTATTTTATTTTTCATAGGTTTGATTTGAGTTGATGTTAGAGGGAAAAATTTCAAAAGCACCAAAATGACTTAGGAGGCTTAGTCCCATTTTCACAAGTGACTTGGGTGCCAAAGTCTCATTGACTGCTGAAAATGAGACTTCGTCTAAAAAAGTCACTTGGGCACTTTTGAAAATGTTACTCCATACTTGTTACTCTGTTTTACTTCGAAAATTCTATGGAAGACTAGAGAACTGATAGGATTATAACATTTCAAAGCATCAGGGAAGTGGAACCTCATTAAGAATTCAATCATGAGCCGCCTAACTCCCCTATGTGAGCTACCTGAAGCAATGGTCTTTGTGCAGGGAAGGAGAGAAGCCACTACTAGATGGAGCCCGGGCTCTGCTGCCTCTCCCCCAAACACACTGGCCAGCTGAGCTGGTGCAGAGGCAGAGGTAGGCTGCGCCAGGAAAAGTGCTGGCACCGCTTATTTCCTCTCATGCAGCAAAAGGGAAGCAGGTTCCAAACTGTGACTCAGTGCTCTGCTCCTAGGGATATGCAACTAGACTCTGCCCCTTTCTTGGGCAGGATAGAAAGGTGCGAATCCAGTCCTTAATGTGACTTTACCTTTAGAAGCCTGTTTCTCCAAATACAACAAGAAATCCCCTGATCATTTTGTCATGCTCCCAAATACCCTGGACAGCATATTTCCTCCCCTATCCTGTGTGAATCCATCACACTATGACTATTTGGTGCAGGAGCTGAGAGCAGTGGTGCAAAGAAACAGCACACACGAAGAAAGTGATAATTGACATACCCTCTTATCTGACCGCCTCCACTGAGGAAATCTACCCCTCTGTTACTGTTACATCCCCAAGATTGGATGCTTTTCTAAAATATATGTTTTAATTCAACAAGTAATTATTTTGAGGAAGTTCTATGGCCTGTGTAATGCAGGACATCAGACTAGATAATCACAGAGGTCCCTCCTAGTTTTAGAATCTGTAACTCTACAGAAGAGCTGCCAGCATGCAGAGAATGTGGGAGAATGGAAGATTGTTGGGAGGATGTTGGGGCCAATCTCCAAAATTTAGATCTGGAATGTGAACACCTCAAAGTTAGAGCCTGGTATTTTGGATTAACCCATTATATAGAGAGAAGGGTGACATCTGGAACTGCGTTTATATTCCTAACCCTCCAGAGTTTGGGGGTGTTCAGATCCATGGTTTTGGTTTCAGCCCATCTTTGTCTGGAAGTTCATGGTATTCCTCAGGATGAGACTAGCCTTACATGGTTTCAGAAAACCTTCTGTTAGCCAAATCATTCTTAACAGGTCTGGCATTCAGGTCAGAAACATGCAAGCTATTACCAACCTGCATTATAAAGACATATCAAGCTTTCTCTTCTAATGGGAAAATTATTTGGATGAATAAATGCCCCAAAGCTTGTGAGTTAACTGACATTCACCTGGGAGGCTTGTTCCACATCAACATTCTGAATATGTACTGTCAGCATATGATAAAGAGCAAGGACTACAAGGAAAGTTTAAAATTGCACCATCATGCTGGCGGGAAAGGCAAACCTGTGTGAACATGGGAGCCAGTGGCATTGGTGAGACTTCAGGGTATGTTCAGAACAAGAATATTGCACCATAATCTAGTCCTCATCAAGGATTACTTTAAAGCAGCTCCCCAGGGCTGGATGACATCAGAAGGCAAGGGAAGTAATGAAGTGAGGAAAAGAGTTGGACTTGAGTCATTAGGGGTTGTGGTATCTATTTGTTGAGTGCCATTCATTAGTTGCTTATGCTAGTGGTATTAATTCACACTGATATAACAAATCGTACTAGCCACATACATCATTTTTTGGATGGTCTCTGATAGTTCTTAGGGCAAATCTTTCTTTAGCCTTTTTTTTTATTGTTTGTTTTGCACACCTAGTTCACCTCATGTTCTCAAGAAGGGTTCTCTGAAACTTGCACACTATTTTCATTGTCAAGATTTACTTATCTTTTCTTTTTTCCACTGAAGCACTAAGCAGCTCTTACAGCAATGTAGGTGTGTTTGAGAATTATAAGAACCTTCAGTTCTCATACCAAACTACACCCACACAAGTCAATTCCAGTTTCAGTGACTAAAGGTCATGTGAATGGCAAAAAAATAACAGGTAAGAGCTTCATTATCCTATTAAGAATAACTGAATTTGCAGCAGTGGCTTATTAGAAAGGGAGCTAACAGCACACTCGGTAAGTCCTTGCCTTTCCTTACATTTGTTAGGTATGCTCTTCCATTACTAGTTGTTTACAAGTAAGTCCCATCCCATGAAAGATAAAAACATAAGGTGAGTTATGTGCAAGTAGTGCTGGAAGGACATACCCCTTTGCAGTGCTTAATTTGTGCCAGGGCTTGCTATGACTGAGGCCCAGCACCTCTGGGCTTGGCAGTACATAGGTCCAACACCTCTGGGCTTGACATGTCAGTTATAGAGTTAAAACAATTGCTTGAGCCCCGGCTACTAATAGCTTGAGCCCCGGTACCATTTTCATTACAAATTAAGCACTGCCCTTTGACTTTTAACAAACCAGGAAGAGAGATGGACTGCCGCAGATATGGTTATCTGCAAATGGGGCCTAGTCCCTTGCCCAGGGATAGATTATGTGCACCACCTAATAACTTGGCTTGGGAGTGTCAAAAGGCAATACTGGTAGTATGATTTCAAATGACGTGGATTGTCAGGTTCCTGGGGCTGATGGCATCTTGTACGTTTGTCACTCCTTTCCCAAGATTGCATACTCATGCTTGGCAGGCCTGACTGAACTCTCTAATCATAGTGGTTCACATTCTCAGCGTGCTGTTTTCTCTTACACAGGAATTCCCCAGTGTGGTGATCTCTTCCATTCAATGTTCTCAAAGGGATCTCTGCCTCTTGTAATATTTGAACTGAGCTGTAAACCTGGGAGATGTGTTAGCCTGGATACTTTGGAAGCCAAGGTAATCTACATTGTACATAAATGATTAGGAACATCAGCTTATAAGGCTGGTCCTCATGGGAACAGACTTTGCTTTTAGATTCTTTGAGAATACTACCTCAGAGAGATGCTCCATCTCCCCTGCTGTACTGTGTTGTGAGGCAATCTGTCTGTGGAAATGGTGCATTAGATTGCAGTGTTCTCCTCAGCATTACCTCGGGCTGGTGTACAACATACTGTAGATGTTTAAGGCTTCTGTCTGAGCATGAATTTCATTTGATTACATCACAGCAAGCTACCCTTAATATCAGTCTGTAGCAGTGAGGCCAAATATTTGGCCCGAAGGTCAGATTAGCAGCTTGTAGGTCGTATCAGATTCTGCAAAATCTAAGATTTCATGAAAAAAAGTTCTAGACTTTTTGGTTATGAAGAAAACCTTCAAAATATAATCATATTTGATGGTGTCTCTCTGAGTCTTCAGACAGCCTGAAACAATGGCTGTGATATGCGTTTTCTTCCCTGACCTCCATTAAGCTGTCTGGGACATGAACTCAAAAGCCTAAGCCTAACAATGACTTTTTAAATGTCAGTGTTCACTATTTCATTGCAGAAGCCTAGGAGAGCAGTAATTGAGAGTTGCTGCAGGGATGGAGAAATGGAGGGAAGGAAGGAGGAGAAATACAGAGGACAAGGGGGAAAACACCAGGAAGGTGGGGGGAAAAACAAAAAAAGGAGGATAGGAAAGGAAGAGAAGCAAGGTCAGATATCATACTAGTCCTAAAATGGAGCATATTTTCACCCTGAGTGATGCAGAATATGACAATAGTAAAAAATAACTAAAAATGTAACTACTACATAAAGGCCACATTCCACCATTGAACTTTGTGCACACCTCCTGTTGACAACTGAAAGGGATTCACTGTGGATTAAGGGAAGCACATAGTTCTAAATTTATACCATGAACCATGATCTGGAATTCATCTCTCTCCAGTGAATGATCGATCCCCTGATCGATAACGAACAAAGCATCTACCGCAAATCTGTTGAGATTTTTTTTCTTTTTGCACATATTTTTTGGTATGTATGTGTCCTATGAGATCTAAATAAAATCCTATCTCCCTAGCCCACTGCTATAGTCTGTAACACTCAATAACAAAGCTCAATCCTGGATTCAAGCAAAATAGGATGATTGGTCACAACACTCCCGTTGATCCTGCTTGCACAGTTCCTATATGCTTCTGACCTTGGTGGTCTAGTCAACACTGGTGGCGTGGTAAATGATAGCTCCCCGATGACTGCCAAATCCACTGTCCCAGTCTCAGTTGAGGTGGTGCTACCAATAATTACATCTCCCTCCTAAGTCCCTGATATTCTTATGACATGAAGGTTAAGTCGTTGTTTTGAAAGAAAATACACTTTATTGACACCTAAAGCTGCCTTCAACTGGATATTCTGTAGCATTAAAAATGATTGTTAATATTAATTAACATGGGGTTCAATAGTGTTTGCTCACAAAGTAGGGAAGAATAATTCCCTCCACTGCAGAAATTAGTGTGTCAAATACTGTGCCCTGCATTATGCAGGAGTTCAAACTGAGAGGTCACAGTGCTTACTTCTGCCCTTAAAACCTATGACCATCATTCAATGCTTCATCTTAACAAATCTGAATTAACACCTTGGTAATGTAGGAGCCAAAAGGATTATTATCCCTATTGTAACACATGTGATCAGGATTCAGGCAGTGGACTAGGCAGCAATAGTGGTGTGGTTTACCAGCTCATCCCCACTCTACTGGTAACAAACACAAGGCCAGAAAATCTGATATCAGGTCGGGTTTGGGGAGCTAATTGGCCAACTGAATGGGAATAAGGATTTCCCTTTTTTAGTTTTAATTTCAACATATATGGGCTTCTTCTATAGCAAAATTACCTGAAGTTTTCCATGGTCATTCCATAAACTCCACCAAGGAAAACATGGCTCTTATAGTATTTTACCCTGAGTTTCTACAAAATCCCAGATTATGTGGTAATACCAAAAACAAAATAAAACAAAACAAAACTGTTTGCTTAATCATATAAAAATAATTTCTTCCCCCATTCTAATAGTCTTAGGTAATAGTAGGCAGCAGGAGAAGGCAGTGAGGACACAGGGCTTTTGTTTCTTTTTGAGCTGAAAGCAATATTTACTTTCTGACTTTTGCTGGGTTTTTTTTGTTCATTTGTTAGGTGGAGCTTTGTTTGCAAGAAGCTGCTACCTTTTTACAGCAGGAGAGAAGCATGGCTGCCAGCAACTGGATCCCACAGTAGGATTTTTTTTTTTTTAAGCGAAGATGGGCCAGCGAATGTGAGAAATCTGAACTAAGGCCGTTTGGTACAGGCAAACTCATGTATAGTTGTGCAAGATGGAAGATATGGTTGTTGCTGATTAATATCTGATATGACAGGTTGCAATTATAGGCCTGTCAATGCAATCTCTGCTTTGAGTCTCATTCAAATGAAAAAAATTCACAAGTATTTTAGAGTTTGCATTGTGTGGATCTGATCATTGTTTTCAGTGAAAAGTAGTGAAAAAACTGGATTAAGCATGGCTTAAAATCCTATTATTACTGCTGGCAGTGGTTAAAAAAAAAAGTACCACAGTGGGTGTGTTTTGCTTTGTGTGAATGCTTCTGCTTTATATGACGAGGAAGAAAAATGTTAACAGTAGAGTATAGGTTACTTTGATTTGTCTGTACATTTAAAACACTCAGATAAGATGTCAAAGTCCCTAAAATGAAATGTCAACATCGGTGACTGTCTCCATTGCATTGATAATAAAAATTGCTTTAAAATGGATTTATATTGGGTTTGATTCTTTCTTCCACTCCCTGTTCATTGATTTGATAATGGAGACCACACACCAGTGCCCCCTGGTGGGACCATGCAGAAATTTAGTGGTCTTCCCTGCAGTGTGGCCAAGCAGCTGGTATGTTACTTCAGAGTAGCTTAATATGTCTGGTCTTTGAAGCAAGCTAGTTCAATTACTCCCACATTGCATTTTTCTTTGGCATCTGAATAGGAGGCATTCATGCTAAAGCACCATCATTTGGGGACCAATAAATAAACAGGTGAGCAGAGAGCTTTGTAAAGGAATGTAATCCACTGAATGCTCCTTAGTTCCTCAGGATCCCAAATACCTGAAGATTTGTCTCCCTCTTCCAGTTCAGGAGTTGCATGAAGTCACAGAATACCTGAGAGACCCTCTCAGGCCCAGATTCTGCTCTTAAATACATCTGTGAATTGGGAATCACTCCACTGAAGTCAGTGGGATAACTTCTGAATTACATTAAAGTAACTGAGATCAGAATCAGACCCACAAACCAAGTAGGAGTCTAGTTGTTCGCTCAAAAAATAAATACAAGAAAGCTAAATTAAAGCAATCATTAAAGGCCAGATTTAATGTGCTATCTAAAGGCCTCTTCTCAGTCTCCAACCTGTCCTGTTAATTTTGCACCTGCAATATATTTTTGTGCACAGACAAGATCTTCAAGTGCAAAACACAGTTCAACAGCTCTTTAAGCTTTAGCATTTGAGTACTCTAAAGTGTTCACATCAATCTGGACACCATCTTTGAAAGATTGACCCTAACTAGCCATCCAAAATTTACTACCCTAGGAAATTCATTCCAGCTGGCCCTACTGTGCCCACTTTATCTTGCCAGGAGCCTTACCTGTGTGTTAACCACTTCAATAGGGACTAGCCACAACTGCAGGTCCTAAGCCACTGTGGTTGCTCCCTAGCAGTTCTTTATATTGCTTTCACCATCATGGTATTTGAGCTCCTAGGAGAGAGTGCACAGTGATGGGAATTTTAGGGACGGAGGGAAAAAAATAATCTTCAGTTTCTTAGCTTTTGTGGGCCTAAAGAGCTACAGAATCCTCACTGGAAACCATTGAAATCATAGGGTTAAGTCTGTCACAGTCCATCTTGAAATTTTGTCAGAAAGGCCAACACCACAAAACTGAGGTAGCTATCTCTAGCCTGGTGTGGACATGAAGGCATTCATTCCTTTTCACCACTGTTGTCTATCTATATGCCTGACAATGAACATATTTTATTTGGCTCAGTGACACTTTTCCTGATTCAAGGAGAACAATGTGGGAAGGAAATCATCCCGGGAAGCAATACTTCCTGGAGGTTTTTCAAAGGCATATTAATTCCAGGGTCTCCCATCTGTAATGTTCAGCCTGCTGAGGCTCAAATGTGTGACATGTTTCGACTATGCCATGGTGAGAGAGGCCCCAAATGTGGGAAACCACAAAAAATGGCAGCCTCAGAGGTGGAAGGTGATGAAAATGTTGTGAGATTCGCTGACTGATTAAGTACGCTGATGTCAATAATTGACACTAAGAGGCAGGGGGATAATGGCAAATGTGTGGGGCAGAGAGGTAAAAAATGGATTTAATTTGAGCCTGTACCTTATACTGGGGTATAGTTGTGAGGGATGAGGCTATCTCATTGTACTTTTGGCATTTCATTATATGTGTGTGGGTGGGGAGAAGTTGCTGCTAGTTCCAGTTATAAAATGTACCTTTGGCTCGTAGTGCGCTTGCTGAGTTGAAAATAAATATGCAGAGAGCCAGTTCTGTGCTGGTATAGGCAGGCATAGCTCTATTATGTCAACCAAATTGTATCTACTTATGCAAGCGCTGTCTGTGGCTAGTATAATGTGCACAGTACATTCTATTATAGAATGGTGTGATTTTGCTGTAGATTGTTCTCTACAGATGAATATTTACTGTTGGATTGCATGAACAACAGCTATATGCTTGCTCTTCCAATATGAAAGTACAAGAAAAAGCATGATAGAATGATTTATCATTGAAATACTATACAAAATCCCAAATGGGACTCATGCTTAATTTATTCAAACTGTAGTGCAGCATATTAAGTGTATAGAGTGATATCCTGGGCTTGCTGAAGTCAATCGCAACACTTCCATTTACTTCAGTGGAGCAAATATTTCACCCATAGTTTCTGGCCAGCTCTACGCTAGAAAAGGTTTGCCAGTATAATTATACCTGCATAACTTTACCAGCAAACCCTCCTAGTGCAAGTGCAACTTTATGCTGGCAAAAAAGTGCTTTTGCCAGTATGGCTTATACAGGTTTCCAGGTGAAATAAGCTACAACAGCAAAAGGATTTTTATACTTGTGGAACTTTGTCTACACTTGGGCTGTTGCCAACATAGATATGGTGTAAAAAATCACATAGCTAATTGACACTGCTTTACCAGCAAAAGTTTCTACAGTAGAGCTTGTGTCTATAAAATCAAATAATGCTACAATGAGGTTAAAGGTACAAGAATGAAAAGGTGACTACTTTCCTGGACACCACATCGTTTTTTAGGATAGAGAGATGGCAGCTGATGGGAGAGTTCCTCACCCACAGCAAATGAGTGCTTAAAAATAGTCCACCAAGAGGAGCCTCCTTTAAAGTAATGTGGGATATTGGTATCCATATGGAGGGCCTCATGGTACAGCACTGTGGAGATGTTTCTGAATAAGATGTTTAGTTTAGTCCAGCACTGAAAAACAAAGAATATGCTGCTGTCACACTAATCAAAAACACAGCTAATCTGCTGCTCAGATGTGCCAATTGTAACTGCACTGTAGGGTAAATGTAGTTATAGATGTGAAAAAATGTATAGGAAAATATTCAGAAGAAAAGCTTATAGGAATCGGGGCTCTTCATGTACTTTCATGTACTTATTCTGGTCAACATGGGTGTCTTTCTACTTGCCATCATTAGGCATGTCAGGTTATGACACCTTTCTAGGGAATAAAAAAATAAAGAAGTGCCAAGCAGCTAAAGCACACAAAATGATGACTGGAGGTAGGGAAAGTCAATGGAAAATCAGTGAGTTGTGTCTTTTGTTCTTTATACACCAAAAATAATATGAAGAAACCACATATTTGGGTCCCAAATAATCATGCTTACAAAATACTTATATTCATGTAAAGCCTCACAACATACATACCTGCTCTGACTGGCTTCTGGAGGATCTGAAACAAAGAACACAGTGAGCAATACTACTACACATGATTTAAAGAGATAGTATCCTATTACTTTACACACATACTTGATTAACTAGCAGGCTTTTTTTGAAGGGATGGATTATATCTTTTGAATGAGTCAATAAAGCCAATGATCTGACCACTATTATTCATTAAAGTTCCCAAGGTACTTTTTGTAGGAATCCCTGTATTGTAGCCAAATTAAAGCTTGGATCATTGCATTTTATATGAATATCTCCTGCTAAGGCTCCCATCACAGTAGTATTCTGATGGTCTAAATTCCTCCTGCAGTTTCAGTTGGAATGGTATTTCTCACTTCCTGTCCCAATGTTGTGCAGTAGCATTGCTCTGGAATGTTGAAGAATTGCCGCATTCCATTCTGTTGTTTAGTGTAGTTTAATGTAAAAGTCCCAAGCAATAGTCTTTCACCATAACCTTTGGGAGATTATTTCATAGTTTTGTAGGAAGTTTCAGGAAGTTTTCCATCATATTCTGCTAAATTTTCTCTTTCTCAGTTTTGAACCATTACTCCAAGTTGTTATTTCTGCTGTATACACCCTTCACATATTTGTAGGTTGTCCTGTCACGTTAGTCATCAATCTATCATACACATACATGTAAGTCAATGGTCTGAATGAGCTGTCCCCTGCCCATTGATGAACTGAGGGAAAAAACTTCAGGAGCAGACCAAATTTGCATAGACACATCTACTTTGTCTAGCTGACCAGCAGACAGACCTGCTATGCAAATATGATCAATTTTATTGTGGGTTAATATTCACTTAAGTCTTGGATCCAGGGGCAATGAAATGTTGTTGTCCATACTGTATGACTAAAAGACAGCAAAACGGCACTTAGTAGTTCTAATGACAAGTCAGAGTAACCACACTCACTAAGCACAGGGCAGTGATGCCAAATTCAAGTGATAGAGAGGGAGGTGTTCTGAATTGGTGGTGTGGGTTTTGTTTAAAGGCTATCTGAGCTGCCTTCTTCAGAGTTTATAGACCGAGCTGAATAGGTTCAATTGAGAGTCCATGTTTCTGCTCATTATTTCAACTGTAGCAATCAATTGATAAGCAGGTTTAGGGGACTAACTTTTAGACCTGGAGTGGGGACCGTGTTCTGGTGAAAGACAACACAGAGGAGGCAACTGCAATGGGGTTCTCCACCGCACAGTGAAATCACTTCGAATTGGGCTAGGTAGTGGGACCTTAGAACAAATAACTGAAGTGGTAAGCAGAGGTGTTAGCAATAGTGGCAAGTAGAAGCATCTGAGGAGACAGCAGGGTGCAGAGGTGGCAGTGACACTGCCAAATAGTGTCAGCATCAGAGGCATCATTCTTCCAGCGTGGGAGGTGAACCCACCTGAAATCTGGGGCATCTCTGACTTCAGGCAACAAAACATGAGGAGGGTGTGGTGGAGGGAAAAAGAGCAGTGGTTTGTTGAAGACACGTTTGTCTGTTGGGCTTTCACACTGAAAGATGGGAAACTGAGGCAAAGGACTTACTTCCCAAGGTACTGTGGGCTGGTTGTCTACTTATTATTTGCATACAAGTTTTCTTTTGTTGTTCACATACTCAGTGGTTGTGAGTGGGGAAGTATTGTCTCTGAGAGGTACTCAGGGGTGGTGGTTAGTTTTCCCAGATTTCTAAGTGGGGAGCTCAAACTGTTTATGTTTTGTAATGCTAAGGGGAACTTCTAAGTATTGAATCTGGACCTTTCTGCTGCTGGCTACATATATTTATATATTTAACTCCTTTTACTCTTTCCTCATAAATCAGGCCCCTATCCCCAGCTCTCTGACCATTTTTGCTCTTCATCTCTGAACTCCCCACAATCTGTCAGTATCTTTCTGGTGATATGCCCAGAAATGAATGCAATATTCCAGGTGTTATTGTACTAAAGCCATATAAAGAGGGTATGAGATATGATGCCTTTGGAAATATATCCCAAACCAGCTGTGCCTTTTTTTGTATTCATATCACATTACAACATGAGAACATAAGAACTGCTGTACTGGCTCAGAACCAGTGGTCCATCTAGCCCAGTATCTTGTCTGACAGTGGCCAGAACTTTAGTGGGAGAGTACAGAACAGGGAAGATGGAGTGATCCATCCTTCTGCTCCTGACAGTCAGAGATTTAGTGTTGCCTCGAGGTTGCATCCCTGACCATCTTGCCTAACAGTCATTGGTGGACCTATCCTCCATGAACTCATCTCATTCTTCATTTAATCCAGTTATACTTTTGGCCATCACAACATTTCAGGGCAATGATTCCATGGGTTAATTGTGTATAATTGTGTTAATTGTTAATTGTTGATTGTGTGAAAAATTAGTTCCTCTTGTTTGTATTAAACCATCTACGCTTCTATCCCCATCAGCTGTCTCTTTCTGAAGCTGAACAACCCCAATCTTTTTAGTCTCTCCTCAGACAGAAGCCTTTGCATACCCTTGATCACCTTTGTTGAACTTCTCTGAACCTGTTCCAGTTCAGCTATAACCTTTTGAGATGGGGTGACCAGAATTGGATAAGGTGTGGGGGCACCATGGATTTATATAATGGCATTATGGGTTTTTTTTGTCAAATGTCAGTGTCTTCTCCTGTTCACATCTGGCATATTTCAGAGGTTACCACAATATAAATAATATAAATAATATCTAATTTACTCTGCATATTATGATTTCTAGGTCTCTTTTAGCATTACTGTTTCCCATTGAATATATATGTTTCAGATATTTTCTTCCCAGGTGCATCAGCTTGAATGTTTCCAGTTTGAATCTATTTTTTTTTTAATTCTTAGCAGGGCCAGCTCCAGCTTTTTTGCCGCCCCAAATGGCAAAATGAAAAAAAGACATTAAAAAAAAAAAGCTGTGATTGGTGGCACTTCAGCGGTAGCTTTACTGTGACGCTTAATTCTTTGTTGGCAATTCGGCAGTGGGTCCTTCCCTCCGAGAGGGACTGAGGGACCTACTGCCGAATTGCTGCTGAAGACCTGGATGTGCCGCCCCTTTCCATTGGCTGTCCCAAGCCCCTGCTTCCTTCACTGGTACCTGGAGCCAGCCCTGATTCTTAATATAACTATCAGCAATCGATTTTTTACAGACATTTCAGATAAGCCAAAGCACACCACCAATTGAATTTCTTAGCAAAACTTTGATCCATTTTATGTGTTGCACAGGAATAATACAATTCATACACTTTACTCTTTATCAGGATACAAACTGCACAGATTCCATTATTTCTTTATTGAAGCATCTAGTAGTAACTGCTATCATTAATGTTACCAAAGAGTTTCTGACATCATGAAAGAACTAGATTTTGAGTTGAAATTTTCCAGGCTTGTTTGTTGTCCCAAGGTTACTTAATTTTGGATAAAACACTTTTAAATAGCTGAAATGGTTTGAAATTTGCAATTTGCAATGAAATTGCCCTTAATAGAGCAGGGCACAGCTTTATGGAGGAAATTGTTTTGATAACCATTTTAAATTGGCATCTGTGGCATTATGAATTCTATTTGATATAAGGGACTTTGTATCTGTGTCAGACTGTGAGCTCCATTCTGAATGTGGGGCCTATCTGCCTTCTCTGTTGTCTTTTTACCTGCACGTTGGACTAAATTCTCAGGAATGGTGTGCTAACATTGGAAGGTCATTAACCTTGATGGTCATCTATTCACACAGAAGCCCCCTTAGACGAAGAGCTGGCTACTGCCGAGGGCAACCCAGTTTTTCATGTCTGAACTCCAGGAGAGAAGGAAACTAACCAAAGGGTCACATGGTGGAGGGCTTTGATCATCTGATGAGGCTAATTAGGAGTCACCTGACTAAGATGCTGTAAAAGAAAGGGTCTCTGATTAGCTATTTTAAAGAGCAACCTAAAGCAGAAAGCTGGCTGCAGAAGTGAGAAGAGACTCCACATTCCAGAAGAGAAGCCATGTGCAGGAGGGAAGGAACAGCAGAAGGCTCATATGCTGCTTAAAAGACTGACCCTAAGCCCAAAGAATACCTGAGAGATGAGGAAATTGGAGCAGGGAAGTACATTGAGGTTTTTTTTACTGTTTTGTCTAAATCTGTATATTGCTTGGTCTGTCTTTTTGCAAATCCTATGTGTTATGTGCTTCCACTGTCATGTGTTCCTGGAGAGGTAAATGGTAACCCCCTAGAGAGTCTCAGGGGTTGGGTGGAGGTCAGCACTGGTCCAGGAGGCCTAAGACAGCTGGACTGCGAAATCAGACAGTCTATACCAAAGAAGTATGCCATGGAGGGAGGTCAAAGAAAGAGCCAGAGACCAGAGCTTACTGAGACCCCGGGAAGTTTAAATGCATATGAGCCCACTGTGTGTGACTGAAACACAGTAACTCTCAGCAGGGGGAACTTTACCAAGGCTCTGGAAAGCAGTGCACAGATTTTTGCTGAAGGAAATTGTTTTGGCTACCATTTTGAATTTTCTCCTAGGCCCACTTTTGTTCCCTGGCAGCCACTCAGCAGCCATCTTGTTTACTCATTGGACAATCAGAGGACCAGTGCTGGCAAATACAGATGCAACTGATTTTGAAATCTCAGCTGTCACTTTTCCGCACCTGAAGGTGCCCAAGAAAGAGGAGAGAGACAGAGGCTACCATATACTGCCCCTTAAGCAGAACCACCACTGCCAACTCCTTTGACATGAGTGGCTCTCGCCATTGCTGCTGCTGCCACCAGCACTGCCACCATTGCCAAAGTCTCAGCACTGACAAGATTTTGTGGCTTCTTGTCTGATAGGGTAGCAGGCAGAGAGAAGAAACAGCAGACACATCACCCATCAGGTGCATGGGAGTAGCAGCTTCATGGGCAGCAATTCAGAGACCCACCAAGACCAATAGTGCCCAATGGAATATCTGAGCGTCACTGAGGAAGAGCTTAGCCCAGAGAGGCATCCAAATCCCACTGAGGCTGAGCCAATCCTATGGGAGCCCCGTGGCCATCACCAAAGGTGAGCAGATCAAGATGAAGCTTAGCAGCCAATCTGAACCCAATTTAGAAGGAGCACATTCCATGTGGGCATCTGAGTACAACTGAGAAGCTGAGCTCCACTAGTGAGGAACCAAATGTCGTGAAGCATGCGACCCCCACAGAGGAGATGCCAAGGTTAAGGGTGTGTGGTGTTGAAGGGGGTGTGTGGAAATTTGAGCTTCAGTGAGGGCAAGTGGAAACCAGCAGACCTTGGTTTCTGAGTGGAACTTAGGAAAATAAAAGTATTCTCTCCCCCCGCCCACAGCCGTGAATTCATTGAAATAATACTTTCCCTGAACCTTCATCTGAAAATTGAAGTGCTGTTTAAATTGATTCACTTTGCCCCTCCTAATTTTGATGTCCATGCTTCTCTGCATTTCTTCATTTCATTTCATTTCTTCAGTGAAAGTTGCCAAATGCTGCAACAGAGATTATTTTTGTGGTATTTATATTTTTGAGGGAACCAGGAAGTACTGGAAATCTCACATGAAAGCCTGTTTCCAGCCAGATTTCCTAAGCAAAGCTGGGTCAGATAAATCCAGGTGAGCATACAAACTGAGCCAAGCCTCTCACACCTTTTGAGATGTACTCATCAGTAAAGCGAGATTTTAGCCCTTTGTGACACTGAGATCTGGGGATCATACGGGGTAACATTTTGATCAGGTTCAGTTGTCACAGCTGACTGTATTACAACAATGATATTCAGCAATACATCATCTTTGTCTATGTTTTTGGACAACGCAGTGCAGTTTTTACCTGGCAGGACTCCTCAAATGGAGAGGGATGGCATGGCATGTTTTTCTGGAATGTGTTTTTGAACCAGCCCTTACTGTATTCACATTCCAATATAGCAATTGATTTCAGGGAGGGAAATGTAGGTGTTTTTTTTTTTTATTTGAAGTCGTCAAGAAATATTTTTTGTTTATTGCTGAAAAGGTCAAATTGCTTCCAAGAGGTGAGAAGGGGTGTGTGTGTGTGTGTGTTTGTGTGTGTGGGTGGGTGGGTGGGTGGGTGGCGGTATGGTTTGCATAGCTTTCACTACTGAACATTTTTTTTTTCTAACAGTCCCTTCCTTCACACCCTTTCCACTCCATACAGAAATTATTGCATTTGTTATAAAATGTGTTCAGAAGTCAGAGTCTTTTCTTCAGCATTGTAAATGAAAGTGCAATCCAACTGCTAATGGATCATAACCTCATTGTTTTGGCATTGCTGCTTCATTTACTTTTTTTTTTCTTTTATACTAACTTGTTTGCTCAGGCATTAGAATTTAGAGTTTTTCCTTCTTTTTAGAAATTCACACCCTTCCTGGCAAGGTTTGAACTGTTTTTATTACTAATAATTATACCTACAGGTAAAATAAATACTTTCCCACGGATGCGCTGGAATCTGGTATGGTTATACGTTGATGTAGCTCTAGAGACTGAGTTGTACAACTAGTATTTCTGCTGTTCAGTCTTTTCATTCTGACGGATCTTAAAGACACAGAGTGTGAATCTACACTCACTTCCTGTGGTGTAATCTGGAGCAATTCTAGTGAAAGCAATAGAGTTACATCAGTGTGAAATTGGTGTAGGAGAGAAGAGGATCACTTCCACAAAGTAAAGTAAAGAGCTCACAGGCTATTCTGAAGGCAGAAGAAAAGTGCTTTTTACCCATTTGGAACAAAAATCATACAATATATTTTGCACTTAACTGTTACAGGGTATAGTTATATTACACACATTAAAAGAACATGATAAAGGTTTCAAACACTTAAAAATTAGGAAAAGCCAGAATTGGGTTGCCAGTGCTACGCATTATTCATTATGATACAGTCTTTAATTATATGATCACATTCTAGTTTTTCCATGGGACATAGTAGTATGTGATCATATAATTAAGAACTGTATCATATGACAAATGCATAACGGGCCCAAATTAAGGTTGCTTAGGCATCCTTAATTCTAACTTGCTAACTTTTGCATGCTTTACTTTTCAACCTTAACATTCTTTTAATGTATTAGTTCATATATTATTTCCTAACCTTTTAGCAAACTAAAAAATCAAGCAATTTCATTACATTGTTGTTACATGACATCTACAAGGTTCTTCTATAGGGTTGAAATCTTTCCACAATAAACTTATGCCACTTGTGTTAGCAGAAGAGCTAATAGCAATAATAGGTTGTCATCCTCTACATACAAGGGTGGGGGGAACACTTTGCCAGTGGGTTTCACAGGTATTTGCTGACAGCAGAGAAATGGTGAGACTCAGGAATTTTGGTTTCCATTCCAGGCACTGAAGGAGAATGGTGTTCTGTCTGTTTTCTCCATGCGTGACCTCTTCTGCCTCAGTCCTTCAAACTGTACCTGTCCAAATGCTGTATTTTTCCTATCATGGCTTCTCCTCCAGTCCCATTGGCCTCACCTAGACAGTCCCAGTATCCACTTCCTAGAGTTTTCATCCCAGAACCAGTCTCCTTGCCCAGCAAGTCCTAGTCTCACTCCTCTGGATTCCCTGTCCCATTTTCTCTTCCCTTGCTTTCAGTTGCATTCTTCTTACTCAGCCAGTGCCACTTACTTCCTCCCACCCAGCTCATCATCCAGTCCATCTCTCCCTACCCCCCACCCCCACCAACTTCCGTGGTCCCTTCCCTACCTGCCCTTGTTTTCCATTCCCAGTGGCTTCCAGTCCAATTTCCCTCACTGAGCTTCTCATCCAGACTCTGTGTCCTTCTTCTCCCTGGCCTCTTGTCCCAGTCTTTCTGCCCAGCTTGTCCCAGTTCTCTCCCCACACTCTGGCTCCTCATCAGCCCTGTCTGTCACCCCCTTGCAGCTCCTTCCCCATTGGCTTCCAATCCCAATCTCCTTGCCTAGCTAGACTCAGTTTTTCTTTCCGGCTCATCTGATCTCAGTCTCCCTCACCTTAACCACTGGCACCTGTCCCCCTCCTCCATTTCCTTCCTTGACTCCTAGTGTCAGTCTCCTTGCCCAGTCAGTCCCATCCCTCCACCCCCAGCTCCGGGCCCAGTTTTATTGCCCTGCTAGTCCCAGTATCCTCCACACCCTTACTCCCAGTGCCAATTTCCTCCTCACCATGCCAGCCTCCAATCCCAGCCCCTCCCCTATCTAAAGGTGCCTGGTCCAAACCTATCCCTCAGGTTCAGCTCTTGCCATCTCTGCATTTGAATCCTGCAGCTTCCTTCTTCACACTGCCTAAGTGTGAGCGGTGGAGAGTGGTCATTGAGAGTACAGGAGAGACAGGCTTCCAGCTGTCACTTCTAACACTTGGATCTTGCATGGTCCACTGCAGTTGCAGGGGAAATCTACTCAGATGCATGCTGGAGTATACCCACTGTCGATAAAGACATCTCCATAGAGCACTGGCTAACTATGATTTTTCTCCAAAGGCTTATAGCTTGGCCAGTTTTAAGTGATTTTCACAGAGGTGACCAAAGGAGCATCCCTCACACATAGCCACCCTCTCCCCTCAACAAATTTCAAGTCCTTGCTCTGTAGCATAGGCAGGCTAAAACTCAAAGAAGAGGTTGCTAGATTTTTTTAACATAGGCAAAACAGCTTATTTTTCCTTACCATGGTTCTCAGAAGTGGCTGAACCATTTTGCCTGAAATTTCAAAATAATAATATTCAGCTGAAGGCAGACCCCTGGAATGGAAAATTTCAGCCCAAATGGCTAAGATTTGGAAAAGTTATAAGCAAGTAAAAACAGAGTCTTGTAATGGAAAGTGTCAGACAACCTTAATAATAGATGATGCTACCAGGCCTGCCTATTATTTGAGTTTGTCACTGATTTCACTGGGGCAGATCTGAGCCCTTTTTTGCATCTGTCTACTAGATCTGGGCCTCAAGGGAAATGCCAGCTCCACTCAAACACTCCTTGTACTTTGGAATGGTTGAAATCCAAATCTGGAAGAAATTGGCTGATTCAGTGTCTAGCAGGGGTGGATGAAATAATTCAGATGAACGGAGAACCTACCACCACCATGAGCCTTTTTCCAAACTTGAACTGACATCAGGGCTAGCCTAATTTTACATTCAGAGAAGTCCAATTAACCTTTTCCCCATTTATTTGTAATTTCAGGTGATTACTCTTCTGATCTCTAGCTAATACTGGATGCACATAGTACCAAAACGTTGCAAATAAAGGCTGGCCTTGCAGTATTTCAGGCCTAGCTAGAAGCTTACGTACAGAATATCTCATGAGACAGCCTGTCTTTTGGAGATTTCCAGTTAATATTTGCAGACAGAAGTGGTTTAGTAACACTTTTTATAAGCATCCCTCCCCTTTCTTGAAGGAGTGAAGTTTAATATTTAGAGCAGGGAAATGGGATTCAGGATATTCTCATATCTGACACTAACTTGCTGAGAGGTCTTTGGCAAATCACTATACCAGTCTGAGACTCGGTTTCCTTATATGTAAAATGGCGATGATAATATAGACTGATTACCTCCAGGGTATTCTCAGGGTCCGTCAATTAATGTCTAAAAAGTCCTTAGTGATCCTTAAATGCAAGATGCTTTAGAAGGATAATGTGCTACTAAACTGAATTTCTGAATCCTGTGATCATCTTGTGTCACTAGTGTCCCCCTGACTGGACCAGATTTGCAAGAAACAACTTGACAATTCATTTTGCATACCAAAGTGGGCTTCTTATACAATGCTGTGCAGAAACTGAGAGCCTGTAAAAGTTTAGCCATTGGCATCTTCCTACAATGAAGTATAAGCGACAGTCTCATGCAATATTGTATTCTCATCTCAAACAATGTAAACCTAGTAATGGGGTTAAGCTTCTTTGTAGCTACAGTTATGCCTCAATGAATGAGGATGAGACTTGGTGGCTGTTGTGCTGTTTCATTCTTTATCTCAGAAATAGCTTAGACTGATCACTGTACTATATACTTTGGATGATACGTTCCCCTTCTTTTCCTGCAAACATAACCTATTTCCATATTCAACACACTTTCAACTCAGCTATGTATTAGTTGCCTTTAATGTGTATATAAACTTGAATTCAGAAGTAATCTGAATGGCACTTTAAGTGAGAGAGGTGTTGTGATGGGTTGGACTAGGCCCAGAGGCCCCCTGCTAGAGGCCTCAGGGTCAGGCCACACTCATCTCAGGTAAGGAGCTGTGGAGAGGTCCTCAAAGCAGGCTAGAGTGGCTGTAGGGGAAACAGCCAATCAGGGCCCAGGACGGCCCTATGAAAAGGAGCTACAGAGCCAGAGACAGTGCAATTCCTCACTAGAGCTGGAGGAGCATGGATGGTGTGGCTGGCTGAGAGAACTGGAACACAATGGACAGCCCAGTGCTAGTAGGGACTGGGCGAGCAAGGAAGAGCTCCTGGATGGCTACTGGGCCTAAGCTTAGAAGAGCCCTGAGCTAAAGGTAAGGCATCAGTGAAGGTGGGGTCCTGGAGTAGTGGGCAGACCCGGGTCTCCACTGCTTCTCACATATGCTACTGGGGAAGGGCCTACAACTGGACATCAATAAACCCCCAGAAGGGGACTGAACTGGCTGGAGGTCCAACTGAAGACTGGGGCCAAAACAGACTAAGAGGCCAAAACCATTGCCTCTGATGGCAGGGCTGGGACTGGTTTAAAGACTGTGGACACACCCAACGAAAGGGGGTGCTCACGAGAGGTGGGTTCTGACCCTGTTATAGGTGTTTTCTCAGTTATTAAATTATTGGGACTTTTCATTGTCCTGTTCCATAAAACACATACACGGCCAAATAGACTTCAATTCACACCAGCAGCTACAGTAAGTCTTTTGAAAAGCAAACCTGATGATCAGTTAATGGAACTTATTTCTGGAAGCAAAAATTGTTACCATAATCAGAGCCTCATGCTCCATAAAGATGCTGAATCCCCTCAGTTCCAGCATCAGCTTAATCCACAATGGTCTATTGTATGGGAAGGAAGCTTCATAATTTTCACAGATTTTGAAGCTTAAATTGATGCATTTTAAAAATCTTTTATATACTGGTCTCCAGAGGGTTGAATAGAGTAGGATCAAGGAAAATAATAAATAAATAACCTACTGGAATTGCAAACAGAAAATAGGAAACTACAAACATATTATAGAGTTGTCCAAGAATCCAAGACTTGTTGGGTAAAGTCCTGTAAACAATTCATAGGATCGTTAAAGAAAAATATGGCAAGTTTTTCAACTCTGTGTATCCCAGCAGACCATTCAGTATTGTCAGGCATCCAAAGGCCAAATGGTTTTCTCTGATTTCAGTGGCAGCAAAAATAAAAACTATCATCAGACTCATACAGCAACAGAGAAGATCTTGGATTTTGGACCTAACATTTATGACAAATATATGGTATGGAGAATAAAATGATGGATTTCAGTGGGAATCATTTCTAAATTATATTCAGAGAAACAGATAAATATAGAAGCAGACTCTTAAGTATTTGGTGGTTTACTGACCATACTTGGCACATACGGAAGTTTTTTTTTTTTAGTAATGTAATTAATTGCCAAGGGTTGCACTGAGACATTGCTCTTAGCCTATAGCAAGGGGCTGCATGCAGCTATGTCATCCCAGGAGCATTCCAAGGATGGACCTATGATCCAGAGAACTATAGTCCCCCCACGTGAACTAGCTTGGAAGTATTTTGCTATTGGCCTATGGGAGTAGCAGAGTACTTCCTTCTTTGTACCAGCTCCACTGGTTAGTGCATTGTGGGGGCTCTCTGCTCATTTCCTCTTCTCACTCATCTCTTGACCTCCTAAATGGGATGGAAATAGTGCTCCCGCAGAGCCTGCTTCCCCCTGCCTACACTCAGACTGGTGATGCAGGTAGCATGTGGAGGGGAGCAAAGGGGCATCTTATACCTTCTTATTCCCCTGTGTAGGTTCATATTATTTTATTATTTGTAGTATTGTACTGCCTGGGAGCCCCAGTCATGGACCAGGACCCCATTGTGCTAGGAGTTGTACAAACAGAACAAAAAGACAGTTCCAGCCCCAAAGAGCTTACAAGCTAAATATAAGACAAAAGGCAGCAGATGGCCACAGATAGACCGACAGGGACTGCAAGGAAACAATGAAAAAATACTGATCATCATGATAATCTCAGCACACCAGCAGCCTGACCGCAGCAAAAAAATTGTAGACATCATGGTAGAGGAGAATTTTAAGGAGGGATTTGAAGGTGCATATGAAATGTGACAGTCTTGTTCCAAATGATGTGATTCTGCACTATTTAACTCAATATAAGTTTCACCCTAACCTATCTGAGCTCAATTTTTGTTGTCTTAGTCTGAAACCCATAGTACTCTGGGAATAAGTAAAAGTTAGGCTCCAGTGTCATCAGCATTGACCACATACTATGATGTTCTGTACAGAGTTGGATGAACCTTGAAAAATTCAGAGGTTTCTGTTCCGCCCAGAAGTTCAGCTGCTTTTCTGTCTATTAGTCAAACCAGCTGGACCTCTTCAATCTGCATAGCTGGGTTGGAATTACTAGGCCTGACTGGGTTCTCAGTGAAGTCAATGGTAATATTTATGTTAGCTTTAATAGGATCAGAATGATCCCTGCTGCCAGACTAGACTTTCTTGCTAGATTTCCATACTTCCTGCTTCAAGCTGGGCTGGAAATAGAACAAGAGTAGCCTTTCTCACAGTATCTTGGCACAGCTCTTTCCAGGGGGAACCCAGAACAAATAGGAAACAAGGGAAAGTACCAAACTTGTATGCACATCAAAAAAACTCTGGTTTGCCTATGATTTGAAGTGTGGTGCAAAATTTTGGGTACTCCTCACTTTATCCAAACCAGTTCACTCATCCCTAACTTTGGACTCTCACCCATTAAAGAACATGTTCCTGGAACTCAAAAGTACTTTATACAGTTCTGAATGCATGATGTTCTGTCACTTAAACGCTCCATGTCTCAGTATCTCCTTTACTGGTATTACTAGTGTAATTTGTCCTGGTACTTTACTTATATTCCTGCCCTTCTTTAGCATCTTTCAGCCAATGATAATACAAATGCTATAACAATTATTCCTGCAATGATCTTATTGGTTAGGTTACTAATGGGTAAACTGAGGCAAGGAATGGTTTAATAACTTATTTCAATAGACATAAATGGTAGGTGATAGAGCTAGGAATAGGTAATCAAGGAATTCTAAATGCTAATGTTCAAAGGGCCTGATCCAAAGCCCATTGTAATTAATGGGACTCTTTTAATTAACCTGACTAGGCTTTGGATAAGGCCCTACCTACCAGACATGGCTTTCCTTCTCACAGAACTTAATGGTACCCTTTTGAAATACAAGCAGACAAAGAGAACTAATGTTTAATGACCTTCCCCGTTTTAAAACATGAGCTGAAAATCAATGACAAAAATCATAGGCAGCATTTGACTACAAAATAGAAGGTAAATGGATTAAAAGTATTATTAGTTTAATTATCCAGAACTATTTCTTTATTAAAATGTGTGCTCCATTGTCATATGCATGTAATTAATGCAAAACAGTAGTAACATGGGTTGATCAAAATCAGCTAAGGCTAAACAACTCAAACATATAATCAATTTCAGGTAAAAATGTGCCCCATGATTCTCACTTTGAGCAGAAGCCTAGGTAAACAGCTAGGGTTTGCCCAGGAATAAATACAGATGTTCAAAAACTAATGTTTACATTCACACCCAAGAGCTCTGTGTTTCAATGTACAAATTGCCATTTTTGCCCTGACACTCGTTCTAAATTTTTTTGCTAATGTGACTTTGGCTGTTCCCCAGCTCATTTAAATGTAATCTAAGCAATAACACTCTTCTCCTTGCCAAGATTCCTCTAGCCTTAGGTCTATATCAAAAGGACCGTAACCCTTCTTCCCTTGCATCAGCTACTTATCCTGCCTATGATAGACAGCTGTGCATGTATGTATATTTTTCCTTACCACAGAGATTAAGTGAGAACGATGACCTAAAGTGAGCAATAGACTTTTTTGTGTTTGGTTGACAAGAGTTCTTTCCTCTTCAACTTCCTCAGCAGCAGCTACACCTTTGCATGCCTACATACATTAATGACTAAAGAAGTAAGGGGATGACCATGCTTGTGATGCAGAAGTCAGCTGTGAAGAACAGGAGTGTAGGGCAGGAAGATTGCTGTGGCTTTGAGACTCAGTCATATAGTTTTGTGATTTGCATGATTAGGACCAAGATCATGGGCGGCGGGTGAACCACTGGCTCAGGGAGGCTAGTCCCTGGTCGACCCCACCCAAGGCCTCACCTTTCCCATTCCCCTTCCCCAGCTGGAGCCCAGAGCTGCCCCACACCTCGCCGCCCACCCAGCCCCGGAGCACCAGGCTTGTGGCGTGCAGCCCCCCCTCCCCTAGAGCACTGGGCAGGCAGCCCCCTCTTCTCCCCCCAGTCCCTGAGCACTGGATGGCACAGACCCAGCGCTGGCCACCACAAGTCCTGGCCACAGACCGTTGGCAGCCACCCCAGCAGCTTCACTGGAAGAAGAGCAGCCTGATTGGGCTGGGACCAAGAGGGAAGGGCAAGCAGGAAGGGATCTTGAGGCAGATCATGGGCAAGGCTATGCCTGGCTGTTTGGGGAGGCACAACCTCCCCCAGCCTATGATACATGTCACCCATGACTTCAAGAGGGATTGTCCTTGTGAATAAGGTCTGCAAGATCAGGTCCTTAGGCTGAAACGTTCCCATCTGTCTCCAATATAAAACCTCCAGCATTATTTACCTGGTGGGTTTTTTAGTATTAAACCCTTCTAAATGCAAGTCTATTCGTTGTCAGACCCTGCTTCGTTTTCCTTTAGTCTGGACTCCCCCAATACTGTTATATAAGAGTATTCTGACTCTTTTCTAAAGGTCTTCCAGGTAGAGCTCCAAAGAAAACCTCTTTAAATAGTTTACTGGAACCATTTTTCCCCCCAACTTAAATGAAATATTCAACAACAAATAAATGAAGTTCTAGATTTCTTTTCAAAAAATACTTTTGCAAACAAATATTTGTCAAAAGAGCAACTCCAGGCAATGCACTATTACTCCATAATTCATTGCAGTACTTGGTTGGCTGAAGGCACTTTGCCTTTGCCTCATGTCTCACAGTGCACCCAAGGCATGTGAGTATGGTACAACAATGCATACTCTGTTGTGGCTTATTGCTTACTTGACATTGTTTCCTATATGAATCAACTGTTTCCTGTAGCTCTTCTTGTGAAAACATGTATACTGATTAGAGCATAACTAAGAACATTTCAGAAGCATTAATTGTATGTATTTAGTAATAGCAATTGGCTCTCCAATAGCACTTCCAATCCAAGACTCTCAAAGCACATTGTCACTGTTAATGGATTTTTCCTACAACATGATAGCTAGGGAAGTATTAATTCCCATTTTACAGATGTGGAAACTGAGACCCAGAGAGACCAAGACCTAGTTCTGTTCTCGTTTACACAGGTGTTAAACATTAAAGGTGCAAAACTAGTATGTGTGAGATCAGAACCAGTTATGCGAAGGACATTTTTATGCCATTTTGGCAGTATAAAGGAGCTTTAAAGTAGGCAGAAATGGCCCCTGTGCAAAGGGCTTCCCTGGCTGGTGTATATCTGGTATAGAGACTGTCTACCAGCTTTGTTCCCATCTCCTGGCAAAAAGGGTGGATCATAGATGTAGTTAGAGAACACTACTCTACAGTTATTCCCTGTTTCCCAGGCTCATGGATTACAGAGCATAGGTGAGAGCAGTCCTGAGTTTGCTCTAATTTACACCAAGGGCCTGGCTGGCACCTGCACTGATCCAGAATATGGGAAGTACAAAGTGGCTGAAAGCTACTTCTTTCCCCTACCCCATGTTCTCTGGTCTCAAGTGCAGGAACAAAGTAACTGAAAATCAAGCTCAATAAACATATGGCAGCGTTGGAACTATAATCCAGCTCTATTGATGTGTATCTCGGTACTAGTGCTTAATTACCACTGCATCTTTATATACCGGGAGACCACTCAGTATCTCTTCAGAGTTATCCCTGAAGCTGATAGTAATTATTCTTATATATTCCTGCTACCCAGCTCAGTGCACCATTCTGAAACTTTTGGGCTTCTTTCTGATGTCCATATGTGCACTCGGTAAACCCATAAAATTATTCATTTCTTTAGATTAGGAAATTTGTGTTTTTAATTGCTGCAGGGACCTGTCAGAACAAAACTGTTTGCTCTTTAGACATGAGAATCTAGGCACAAGGAACCAAAATGTTGTGAAATATGTACAGTGCCATTGCTATACCGATGCTATTAGTGATTATGTAATATGTGTTAACTAAACGCATGAGCATACAGAATCAGCTTTCTTTATACAGCATTCTTTGGCAGCAGAATACGCTTCATTTTTAAGGGAATCATCTACAACAAACAATTTCAATGGGGTATTTGGATATAAAATTATTAGATATTCTGAGCTAGAGTTCCATAGCCTCCTAGCCACTCTTCCCTCTTTTCTGTCCATGACATTGCATTAATTTTCTGGTATTTATGTGCCAATAGCAGGCTATTTTAGCACAACTATTCCTGCAATAAGTGAATGCGTCAATGTAGTTTTATCTTTGGTATCTGAGAAAATTATTTGAAGGATACTAATGGAAATAATAATGATACTTTTTACCTCTAAAGCATCTTCCAATGCTGACATAACTAATTAATGTACAGTGATCATCTACCTCTGAAATGAATCTACCTTTGAGTAGGAATGCAGTAGTTGTGTAATAGCTCAAAGTCTTACTAGTACAAGAGTTTATGATCAGGTCACCTTACCCAGTTGAAGTGCAGAATGTATTCAAATTAATTGAAGTTTGAGTCAGGATGCTGCTGCTAGTACCTTTCCTCTTCCAGAAAGTGTAACAGGATCTTTAATGATCTCAAGTGCTCAGAACCATTGTTCTACATCTTATATGAAACATGGCAGCTCTAGGGTATAGCACGCCTTATGTTACACCATACAGAAGCATTGTCTAATACTAATTTAAGGGAAAGAGTGACACCCCGTTTACCTAGAGCGCCTATGTTTTCCTTATTTGGCATGGCAGTCTCCTATCTAAGTGCTAGACCAGGCAGCCTGTGGGATCTTGAAGATTGTCATGGTGGTGGGCTTCACTGTCTAGGAAATAATCAGCATCTAAGTCAGGAAAAAATGCGGAGTTAATTTATTTTTTGGTCAGCCAAGTCTTGCCACCACTCCCATCCCCCAATTTATGGACCTGATCCCAAACCATTTCTATTCTGTTGTCATCTCTTCCACATAGGTTTTTATACCTCTCTCATCACCGAAATGTCCACGTGCCGGCCAGTAGTGCATTAAGGAACATGACAAACACTGATGTGTGGTTTGTTCTCTCTCTCATCCTTTCTTGAGGGAGTCTTTGAGTCTGTCCATTGACTTCAATGGGCTTTAGATCAGGCCCCAAATTAGCATGAAGACTTTGGGATGAGTGGTTTTTAAAGTGTCTGTGAACTTTGCCAGCAACCAGCAAGTGGTAAAGAGAACTGGAAATAAAAAGGAGGAAATTGTTACTGGGATTAAGGTTATTAGATGGGAAGATTTTATTTTAATAACATCTTGCAGCTGCAACAATTATTTCTGTTGCTGCAGTGTTGGCTTTTCCCCCTCTTCTCCGCCAGTCTGAGATGGTGGTGAAAGCAGCTTGTCTTTCTGCCTGATGAAACATCATTCCCACACCAATAATAGTAGCCATATATTTTTCATGGTGGGAAAGAATTTGTGGTTGTTAATCTCTATTTGTCTGCCTGTTTCTTTCCATTAGAGCATTGGATGGTATCTTCCTCCCAAGATCATTATTTTGTATGTAGAATTTCTGTCTCTTGAGTCTATTTTAGCCTCCCTTCTGGATAGAACATCTAAAATCATTCTCTCACATGCACTCATCTGAGCAATTTACAGGTGTTGTCTTGCAAAATCCATTCAGGTGAGCACAAAGACTACCATGGTGATTAGTTCTTCCTTTAGTGTATTAGGGGGAGTACAGGCTTCTTGGACCCTTCCAACCTTGAACAGCCATTATGAGATGGGCACAATCCATTCCCAGGTAACTAAAAACCAGACCCAAAGCCCACTGATATCAATGCGATCTTTCCCAGACTCTAACTTACTACCATTCTGTAATTATCTTGCTAGTGTGCATATGTATGATGGATGGACTAAGAACTGTTTAAATGTGCTCCATAGGCCTTGTGCTGCTAACAGCTAATGTCCTTCAAATGGAGGCAGGTGCGTTGTGGGAAGAAGGAGCTGAGTTCTGATCTTGCCATCACTATGAACTTTTAGGGGGAGATGGTGTGTGGGGGAGTGCCCACAAGAACGGGTTGTACATTTTCAAAAATTAACAAAGTTGGTGGAAAAATAAACAAACGTTACCAGTTTCCCCTACCAGCTCTAGTGACAGTTATAAACTCCCAGGCAGCCATGCAATTCTTAAAATATGGATTCCTGTGCATGTTTGTTTTTTGTTGTTGTTGTTTGTTTGTTTTTTTTCTTCATGCTCTGGTAAAATTTCTAAGCATCATGAAACCATATCTTTGCAGTTGACTCTTACAGCACAACACTACATAAAATTATATTTATCATAATTTTATGTAATGAAATATTTCATTCTAGAAAGATTCCAACAGCAGATTAGAACTCAAATACATTAAGGTCTTATTAATAACAGATTATACCCCAACCCCTGCATGGGTTGGCTTCTGAAACACAGTTTAATAAAACTAGCTTCAACATAGTATGTGGTTTGTGGCCGAAGTAAAAGATTGCTAAATTGTTGTCATCAGTAGTGGTTATCCATGTAAATACTCATGGATGCATTATTTGCTCACCATAAATCAGTAAATATATCCAAGGAAGATATTCAATTCATCCTTTTCAAGGAAGGAAAATATGTTTTTGAAAGTTTGGCTAGCTGTAGAAGTAACACTAAAATATTTCAAACTCTGATAGGAACAAACAAAGCATCAGAAGTATATGCCTTCTTTTCTCATAGAAAGACATAGAGTTCTGAAACATTCCTACTATGGTCACTTGCTAATCTCAGGCTATGAGTGATGCTTGCAAATTTTAGGGCCTACTTCTCCACTCACTTACACTGGTATGAATTGGGAGTAACTCCACTGAAGTCTATGAAGCTGCACTTTGTAAGACCAGTGTGAATGGGGAAGCCAGCCTTTACAGAGTGGATCCTACCACTCACTTATCAGACAGATTAGTAATGGAATGGATGAAAGGGTTCCCAGCTGTGGTTCAATTTGGATAGGTTTGGATGCTTCTGTTTAATTGAATCTAACTTATTTATGCATTTACATTGCCATCATCAGTGTGGTATTGAAGTTCCTCCAAAGATTTACTGATCCAGCTGTGTGTGCAGTTCAGAGCTCAGATGGGAAACTCATAAGAAAAGGTTTTCTCAGAAGACGTCTGGCATTTTGCTTGCAGTCCTAACTAGAAAAGGCCTTCACTGGCTCTAACCTGGAATTACAATAATAAATCAAAATGGAAAAGAAAAGCCAAATGTTATTCATGTTACCCGAAATTGGGCCAGCTAGTAAGCTTAGGGAGGACTAATGACCCACCAGAGTTTGGCAGAAAGCAGCATGTTTATTATACTGATAGCTAAGCTCAAAAGAAGTGGGGGGGAATCACACTCACAGTCGCATACTCACGCTCCCAGGACAGGCACAGCACTGGAAATGTCAGGATCCTTCAAGGTAAGTGTCCCACAGTGCAGCGATGGACAGTGAGATGAAGATAAGTCTTCCCGAAACAGGATGGAATGCAACGTGGTGAACCACTGGCCAGGCGGTCTGGGTGAAAAGGGCCTTCATGGGAGGTACAAGCTTGTGAGTGCACTGCTGATCATATGGCCCCTTCCCCTTTTTAAGGACTTGCTCCTCATGGCCTGCAACTAGAGATGACTTGGCCACAGTGTTTGGTCACACTCCACCTCGGGCAGTGTCCATGCAATGTCCATGCATTGAGTGTGTGAGTGCTGCCTAATTAGAGTTCCAGACACCTTGTCTACCTGGAAGCTCTTCTGATCTTCCAGTTGTTCAACCAGCCCATTCATCCCACAAACATTCCAGGAGGGAGGGGGAAAGCCACTTTGCAGGTATTCAGAGAGGGAGAGGAGACAAAAAGTGGGAAGTATAACAGGGCTTTTGAGCATATAAGTTATACATAGAATAGTTATACAGAGCATACAGATCACTACTGCTCCTACAACAATTCATATTTTTTTACTAGAAATAGACTAAAATTGTGCATAATTCTTCTTTGCTCTGAACTGGTTTTCATATCCAACACTAAACAAAATGTGAATCAGTTCACTCACAACTGGTAAATCTTTGCACACGGTATTCTTGGTAAGGAGCTTGATTTATGTGAAAATCTCCCTGTAATTGCTCAGTAGGCCAAATGTATCCCTGTTGTAACTCTTGGGGAATCTTACCTGAAGGTACAGCAGGGATTAATTTAGCATAACTAGTTGTTTTAATGTTAGGTTTTTAGAGAGGCAGCCAAGTTTAGTGTTCTGAACATGAAGGGAAAGAGCCAGAAATTTCTGAGTTTTAATCCTGTCTTTGCCAGTGAGTTGCTGTGCAACATGGTAGAGTCATTTCACCTTTCTGGGTCTCAGTTTAGTTATCTTTAAAGAGGGATTGATAACATTTTTAGAACCTATCCCATCAGGTTTGTGTGAGGACTAAATAGTTAATTTTTATAAAATGTTTTGGAGCTATGAAGTCCTTTATAAGTGCATGAATGTTATTGTTTTACTATTTATTGGAGATGGACTCAGATTGAGACACAAAATCTGAAAACATCTAAACTTTGTGGAAGATTGAATCTCATTCCAGATCTGAATCTGAGCCTCAAGTCTTGAGCCAATCTCTCCAAACACCAAATTAGATCACTAAGTCAGAGTACAAAGACACCTCTGAATGCAGAGAAAGCTTGCATCGAGAACTAAACCTAGATCCTAATTTCCCAGTCCTGTTCCATTAACCTCCAGTAAGCCCTTTTTTTGTATATTTATAGCACTCCAGAAATGGTGGGGTGTTTGTCTGCACAGAATATTCTCATCAATTCGCTTGCACAAATAATTGGCCAGATTTGGATCTTTGTTTTGCGTAAATCTGGATTAACTCCAGTACCTCTTGTCCCTGAGGTTAAAAATCTGGTTCCCTGTATCTCTCTCATGCTGTCTTTTTTAATCTTCTGTTTTTCAGTAAACAAGAAGAGAGGGAGTGTCATAAACAGATAGCTAAGGGTTAACGTCTCTTTCACCTGGAAAGAAGTATCTGAAGCACCTGACCAGAGGACCAATCAGGAAACAGGATTTTTTCAACTCTGGGTGGAGGGAAGTTTGTGTGTGAGTCCTTTGTTCTTTGGTCTTCTGCCTGTATGCTCTCTCAGCTATGAGAGGATTTCTATTTCCTGCTTTCTAATCTTCTGTTTCTAAGTTGTGAGTACAGAGTTCATAAAAACAATAAGTGTTATTGTTTTTTTTCTTTTGTATTTACATGTCTATAGTTGCTGGAGTGCTTTGAATTGTATTCTTTTTGAATAAGGCTGTTTATTCATATTTCTTTTAAGCAAGTGACCCTGTATGTGTCACCTTAATACAGAGAGACCATATTTATGTATTTTTCTTTCTTTTTATATAAAGCTTTCTTTGTAAGACCTGTTGGAGTTTTTCTTTAGTGGGGAACTCTAGGGAATTGAGTCTGTGCTCACCAGGGAATTGGTGAGAGGAAGAAGTCAGGGGGAAATCTATGTGTGTTAGACTTACTAGCCTGACTTTGCATTCCCTCTGGGTGAAGAGGGAAGTGCTTGTGTTTCCAGGACTGGAAATAGAGAGGGTGGACTCCCTCTGTTTAGATTCACGGAGCTTGTGTCTGTGTATCTCTCCAGGAACACCTGGAGGGGGGAAGGGAAAAGGTTTATTTCCCTTTGTTGTGAGACTCAAGGGATTTGGGTCTTGGGGTCCCCAGGGAAGGTTTGGGGGGACCAGAGTGCCCCAAAACACTCTAATTTTTTTGGGTGGTGGCAGCTTTACCAGGTCCAAGCTGGTAACTAAGCTTGGAGGTTTTCATGCTAACCCCCATATTTTGGACGCTAAGGTCCAAATCTGGGACTAGGTTATTGACAAGGAGAAAAGGAAAGAACTCTTTAGAGACTTCATATGGTGCAAACAGTTTAATTAGGAAATAATGCTAGAAACTGTTTCCCTTCCTTTGCTGTTTTCCAGGCAGGATGCATCCTTCGGAAACGATAATAGAACTGAGGGTTACAAAGGCTTTGTATACATCACTGTAAAGTGGCCACACAGGAAAGTGAAATATGGGCGTGCTTTTATGTAACCTGGGTGGAAGTTATTCAACATTCTGTGAGGAAGCAGAAGAGAAATTCTTGTTATTGAAGCAAATATTCATGTCAGGATGAAAAAAGAGAATAACTATTTGATCTCGTCTTTCTTTGCTAACTTTGCTGATTTTATTTGCCTCAACCTTGGCTTCAGAATAATTACATGGACTAAAAATAACTGCATGTTTGGTCCTTAAATATGATTCCTGTCAGTCTCTGTGACACAAGGTCAAACAATAATGGGCATTTCCTACTCTTTTAACCTTTGTAGCGAGCAGAAGGAAAAGTGTTCAAAAGGGCCACTGTTATTAAGGGCAGCCTGAAACATTTGACCCTGAACTGTTTTGTTTCTTAAATTCTAAATGCAAGGAGAGGTATGTGGAAGCCCATGAGACAACGGTTTTTAACTTCTGGATCTCACATTTCTTTATTCACCATTTATAACTGTCATGATCTCTTGCTATATATTAGCAGTGCTTGCAAATGCTAGCACAATTCAACTTTTATTAACTGAACTCTGTGGGCCTGATCTCAAATCCACTGGAGCCAATGGAAAGACCCTCATTGACTTCACTGGCTTTTGGATCACTCCTTATAACAACTGGGAAGCAGTGTTACCTGGTGGTTAGAACTGGGTACTGGAAATCAGGACTCCTGTGTTCTATTCTAGCTCTTACACTGATTTTCCATGTGACTTAAGATACTCGCTTACAGAATATTTCTGAACGTCAGTTAAGGTATTTGTAAAATTGTTAGAATATTTACCTACTTGACAGGCTTGCTGTGATAGTTAATGATAGTAAAGTTGCTTTGAGGTGCTCCGAAGACAGGACTAGAAATGAGCAAAGTATTATTTCTCTTAACTCAAAAAAACACTATTGCAAGTATTGCTTTTGCTTCCAGACTGCCAGAAAGTGTCCTTAATAGAACAATATGAGGTTCAATTCCCTAAATATCATGGCAGAGAAGCACTCTGCCTTTGCATTGTAGCTAATCTCAGTCAATTTGGAAAGAGCAGTGGAAGCGTACAGACAGACAATGCATAATTGTTGATAGTGCGTGTGTGTGTAGGGGGGATTGCTCAATTTAAAGGTTTGGGTGATATGCAGCGGGGTTCAGGATCGAGCATATAAACCTTGGGAGAAATCAGTGGTGGTGGGGGTGGAGGGACATCACCCCGTGATCCTGCAATCGCAGTTGAGAAGTTTTGACTATGCTTCAGATATTCTCCATAAAACATTCTCCATTTCTGGCAAGTGTGATTTTTCCCATTCTCCCCTAATAAAATATTGTCTGTTTTCTTGTTCCAGGAGCTGCAAAAAGGGAATATTCTTACACAACATCTCTAAAAGTTGTCCTCTCCCTTTCTGTTAGCACAGCCCAAACTCTTATTCAAACTCTATTTTTTTTCACATCTTGACTACTGCACCCTCCTACTTTCTTGATTTGACTACTGCAATTTTATTGTCCTCAAGTCTATTCACAATGCTGCTGCTAAAATCATTACTCTGACCACATCAATCCTCTGTGGGTACATCTACACTGCAGCTGCCTGCTACCTTGGGTAGACAGACTTGTGCTAGCTCATCTCAAGCTAGCATGCTAAAAATAGCCATGTGGACGTCATGGCTCAGGCAGCAGCTCAGATTCTTAAGCCCACCCAGCCCCCTGGGACTAAGCAATTCATATAATAATAATGTCCATGGCAATGTGTGAACTGCTGTTGCATGTCTGCTGGCTTATCTATGCAGTCACCCCACTAACTAGTACATAAATCATTTCCCTGTAAAGCACTTTAGGGTACTTTAAGTGTTAAAGGATATATATAAAACCAAACTCTTTTTCTGTTCCATGTAATGTGAATTGACAAACGCTTTCACAAGAGACTCAAGTTATTTATTCAATACAAACCCTGATACCAGGTTCAGCAACGGATGTATAAGTAACAAATTCTGTCAGTAACAGGAGCAGTAACAGAAAATGCATTTCTGAAGCTGTCAGCAGCTATGAATGAAAAAGGATGAACTATTCTTCAGCTCACATTCCACAGACATATCTCCCTCCCTCCTCCCCAAGGCCAGTCTTGGGGAGAAAGGGGTCATTGAAACTAGAAGCCCCATGGAGCAATGAAGTGAGGAAGGGCTTCCTGCAGATGCAAGTACATGTGTGTCTGATTCATGGCACTAAGATTTATTTTTGCTTGGAAGCATCAAAGATTCTAATGGCAGCTCTGCACAGGACTTCTAGTGATGATGCAGAGTGTAAATGGCATTCCTTTCATACTACAGAATCAGACCATTTTGCATGCCATCTCGTACCAAATGCCAGGTTATGATGAAACATTTGACTCCTGTATTATTTAAGGCATCCTTAAGCTCTAAGGAAACAATGGATGATTTGGTTTGAAATATTTCAAACTATTTCTTTTAGGGCTGAAACACCTTCAGTTGTAGATCACAGCTTTGTGATCTATACAAAGAATTAGCCCAGGAGGAAATAATTATATACAAACTGGTGCACCTGCCTGGGCATCCTGCCATTGGGAAAACATTACAGTTTGTGTCCTTGTGATGTCACCTCTAAAAGTAGGGGAACTCAACATTCTGAATCTTCTGGGGAAGTTTAGAACCACATTTGAATCAAAACATTACAACCTTGGCATATCTCTATACATACCCCTTCATTAAAGCACTGCCAGGTTAGCTGGAGGGAATTAGTTCATGAAACACTAGTTGCTTCCAAGCATACTTATGTGTGTATGGTGGGGAAAAGATTTCTGAGGCTTCCTAATAAGGTAGTGGATATTTTCCAACCTCTTAAAAGATGGGCTTGGAAGACAGAGCATTCAGGGACCAAACTTCCAGCTCCAGCTCCTTCCTTCAGCTGTAAGCTCCAGCAGTTTAGCTGTAAAATGAAGTCAGGGGGGGGGGAGAGGAGAAACATAATTTGATCAGACAAAAATGTGTAAAATTATTATGTGAAAGGTCAAATTCTCTTTGGGAATGAGGGCAGGTGTCATGTTTAGTCAGATTTTCCAGCTGAGTCTTTCTGTTGAGTTCATCATCGTATTGTCTGTTTTCTCTATTGACCAAATCCTGTGAAGTACTGGTGTGCTCTAGAGAGCCCTGCATACCCATTGAAGCCACTGACAGCTGAGGATACATAGCACCCTTCAAGAGATTTTCAGTTCTTTGCAGAATCAAGCCCTATGTTAGGCAAGTTAGACTGTGGATTTCATTTCTCTATAAGAGACCCATAAAATCTTTTCATGGCGATTTTGCATCCAATTTTTAAATTGTGTGTGTCCTATGTCTCAGTGAAAGCTTATCTTCCCATTCTGTTGTGAAATGCCAACCCAGAAAAAATGTTTGATGTTAATCTCACATATGGTGAAAATTGTCTAGTAAATACGTATATATATAAAATATATAAGCACAAAACAAACTAACAAAAGCACAGAAAACCTCTATCAAAATAAACCACTGCACCGAGCACACTTCTCCTGAGGAGAAGATGAAAGGACAAACAACATGTGACAGATATTAGTTATGTTGCTTAATGCATTACTGGAAGGTGCTCAGATAGTACAAGAACCTATACAGAATAGAATAGGGTGACTTTAATCTGGAGTTTGCTTTGAGCTAATCTCTGTGTAAAAAGAACCCAATAACTTTTGCAGAAAATAAGAGTTAAAGGCCTCACAGTGCACTTTATTAACAATTTATAATTTGGAACCTTATCATAATCTATTAATAAAGTATTAATGAATGTTCTAAGCATGATACAAACATGAGTATCATTAGTTATAGATGTTTATAAGTGCATGAGAAGAGAGTGTTAGATTATCACTGCTATGACTATAAGCAAACTGTTGACCTACTGGACTTGATAATGTATTAACAGTTTCAAAAACCATCAATTATTCATGTATTAACTATTTATAAATAGAAACTTAATTTAAAGTGTAATCAGCCTCACAAATACCGAACCTGGAAGCACTGGGTGATAGCATGGTTGTTCCACAGTAGTTTAAAACCAGATCCTATATTATGTGGAAATGCATAGAGAAATGATGAGCTTTGTTGGTTGTTTCGCAATAAGCACTGAGATCAGTGCGCCTTTAGAGAACAGAATCGCTAAGTTCAGAGAGAGACTGAGAGGAGACTGAAATAATATTGTGTTCGGAGATGACTTTTTTTTTTTTAGAAGACTGTCCTCTACTGATTCATTTCTGTTTCAAAGAGCCTGCGTACTTGTATAAATGAGAAGTAACTCCACTGAAGTCAGGGAAGTTACTCTGCTGTGGAACTGTTGTAAGTGAGAGGAGAATGAAGTCCATAAACATACCAGACAAGGGCGTGCTACTCCTCAAAGTTAACTCTTTGAAAGTTGTGAACACTTTAATTAGGATTTTTTTCTTTACGAATTCACTATATTTTCATTATATAAAATGAACATATTTGGAGTTATGAGCCTCACACTCCAATTCTATGCAATGGGATGCCGAATTAGAAAGTCTTATACAAATACACTGGGGATTGGGTTAACTTCTGCCAAATACAGACATTATTTTACATATTGTAGATCTTGAAAATTGACTTGGAAGTACTTTCAATGGGGGAACTTCTTATTAATTAATTAAAGATAGCCCATATTGAATATTATGTCCATTTTTTGTTTGTATTGGTGGAAGCCAAACAAACTTGAACTTGTTATTCACCTCCAGTCAATGGGAGTTTTGTTACTAAAATCCTGCACTGGATTTTGAAAATATGTTTACACAAGTAGGGAGACAGGAAACAATCCCACATTTGGCCAGGGTGATTCCTAACATTACATTATAGATTTTCATCTCCCATTTCTATGATTCTATTAAACATAAAGGTAAAAAAATAAAGAATTATTCATGTGCCACAGCTGACCAGCAGGCCACACCTCGTTCTTTGCCTTGGATGGAATGGGAGCAAAGAGAGGCTGCACAACAAAATAGAGAAACATAATTTCTCACTGCTTTCATTTTATCTCCTTCCCTTCTCACATCTCTGTGTGTGGTTGGTGGGGGATGGGAGGTGAGGGTGAAGGGGGAGGATAAGGGTGGAAGTTTCCTTCATGCTTCAGCAGTGGTGCTGAATGTGAATGAAACAATAGTTTGACGCCAGGCATTCAGTTTGGCAAAAGCTGTTTGAGTAACTGAGCACAGGCTAGTAATTTTTTTCAGGTACCCACTAGCAGTGGCTGGGTTACCTGTAGACTATTTGGGAGTATATGCAAGCAGTGGGTATTTGGACCTCTGATTTTAAGAAAATATCTTTTCTCTCCAGCCTTAATGTGCTTTATTTGCAGAATAATGCCTTGGAGGTCAGCTCAGGAGACCTCATCTTCTTCTGTGAAATGCTACACTTGATTTGATCTATATTAAAGAAAATGAAAGTTGCTTTCATGTGCTCATGAGGAATATGGAAAAAAAAGTCATTGCTTGGGTGTTGTCACCAGGAAGAAAACTATCATTGCAGTGGAAATACATGAAATCAGCATGCTCGTACTTCTGTCACAAAACAACCAAACAGCATGCTGTGATTGCCGGTATTGACCGTGATTAGCAGGACTGAATTAAAAATAGCTGCCTTGTAAAAAAATGTCTGGGCAAGCAGTCACTGAGAAATGCAAGCAAAGGCAATCAACGATGTTTGTTCACCAAAAGTAATGACTGCCCACCTGGGCCAGATGGAACCCCAGTTGTTGACACAGAGGACTCATCTATTTTCCTGTGATTTTTATGGGAGGGAAAGGCTAATTGCCTAGCAGTGGAAGCTTATTATTTTGTGATATCCTGTTTTAAAGGGGCATATTTCTATTACGTGAGTTGGGATTGGTTTGGATGAGGAAGTACTCTTCTGGTTTTTTTACTTAGTTCTGTGTACTTTAATACTTGTACAAGTTCTAGAATCTAGGGATGGGAGCTCTTTAAGACATCTGACTGTATGAATAAACCAATAAAGCTCTTGTGATCTGAAATTTTGATACAAAACTGCTAGATATGGACCAAAATTGGTTAGGAGAAGCTTAGCCATGGTAATGCATGGGAGAACTGGCCTTCACAAGTGGCATTTCAAACAGAAGGCATTTCATGAGTGGGCCCCAATCACAGTGTGTTGAGAATTTCAAAGTGAGAATGAAGGCATTTGATTTAAGTCCAGGCTACTCTTGAACTCAGAAAGTACCTTCCTAATGTCACATATTCCCTGTCCTAACTTTTTAATATGGATGAAAGCCATTGCAATTTATGTCTTCCTGAATCTAATGATGGAAGGATTCCGAAAAGGCTAGGTTTTATGGTGATGGGTGTCTTAGAAATGCCAAAGATAGACAGGGATTGATATGCTTTGTCTTAGTTAAGCAGACAAAAGTCTAGATACTTGTCAAATCTTATTTAGATAATTGAACATGTTTGGTCTGCAGGCCTCACCTAGATATCTTATTGTAGGGTTTCTCTTGAGATTCCAAGAATTTCTTATTTCTGTATTTTGCCACTTCTGTCCCCATCCAGAATCAAGATGTACTGAAAATGTAAACAAAATACTAATTTAACTGTCTTTGCACTTCTCTTAAGCTTTATTTGGCTGCAATCATGGGCAAGATATAAAAATGTCAAGCTTTATTTAGGCCTTGATTGTGCCATTTAGACACAACCTGTAATAAGGTCTGGTGAGGAGCTCTACCACCTCATGTGATGGCCCTTGGTGAAGGAGCATGCTGCCTAGAAATCCTGCATATCTAGAGACTTTGTGCCCACAACTTACACCCCTTCATGCCTCCCAGAAGGTATGTCTATACTACCCACTGGATTGGCGGGCAGCGATCAATCCAGTGGGGGTCGATTTATCAGATCTAGTCTAGACTCGATAAATCGACCCCGGAGGCTTCTCCTGTCAACTCCGGTACTCCACCAGGGAGAGAGCACAGGCAGAATTAACGGGTGAGCACCAACAGTCGACTCACCACAGTGAAGACACTGCAGTGAGGAGATCTATGTATGTCTACTTCAGCTACGTTATTCACGTAGCTGAAGTTGAGTTAGATTGATTCCCCCCCCCCCCCCGCCAAATGTAGACAAGGCCTAAGTATTGTCCAGCTCTGCTAACCAGCCTGCCCATTCTGAGGAAGTAGCACCTCTTTGGAAGTGAGGTGCTACTCAGAATACTGCCTGCACCTGATGCAGGCTGCACAAAGGTGTTGAGATGGGGAAGAAGGCTACTTATGTCCTTCCTTCCCTACTACTACCCACCCACACTGTGCAACTACATAAGGGATGCATTATCTGTCCTTTTATTTTTACATTAAAAATATTAAAGGATTTCTCTCTCTCTCTCTCTGTCTCTTTCTGTGTGTGTGTGTGTGTGTGAATAACTCTCCCAAAATCCAGTGTTCCAACTATATATCTCTTTGGGCAGGACTTTCAAAGAAACAGGAGAAGTATGAAAAATGATTTGTCTGTTTTTTTAACAATTTGAGGCTTGTGAGCATATTGGCTCCATCCAAGCTGAATAACATTTGTCTATGTTCAAAGCGCGCACACACACACACACACACACACACACACACACACACACACACACACACACACACACACACACACACACACACACACACACAGAGGAAGTGACCGTACCCTAGCACGCTGTCTGTATTTCCTCTGTGCACTGGGCAGGGGATTTTTCACTTAATACATCATTCTCAGGTCAGTCAGATCATATCCTTTAGATAGAGGAATATGTATTATGTTGCTGTTGTTTTGATTTCTGGCATGGGGGCCATGGATTTCAGTTTTGTTTGACTGTAACAGGACAAGCTGCAATGAAAGCCAAGCCACAGAACACAGAGAAAAGAAGGAAAATACATAAATTTTATAAGACATGGTTGTGGAGGCGAGTCTGCTGCTGTGAACTTGGGTTTATCAAACTTTTAAGAACTCCTGGGGTGAAATCTTGACCACACTGGAGTTAATGGGAGTTTTGCCATTGACTTCACAGGATCAGGATTTTACCTCTGAATCAAAGGAATGTAACCATTGAAAAATGTGCATCTACAGCATCATCACATCCATTTCTCAAGGGAAGAATTGACACCATACTTCCCCAATGCCTACGTACAAACATTCAACTTCATAAAGACATGGTCATGAAGTCTGAAGACCATGTCTTTTGTTCTTCTTTTTCCAGCTTCCAGGTCAGGTCTTGGGTCAGGTCATAAGTGTTACCACTGGGGAGTAGGAAGGAAACATGTCCTACTCACACTGATCCATGTAAGCTTCTTCTTTTTTTTAAGCATATGTATATGAGTTATGTCCTGCCTGCCCCTTCAGAAAAACAACACAGGCTTAAAAATAGAATCTCCTTCAGTTATTCCTGCACAAGATTCTCACACTCTCCTCACAGAACAGTACAGCCCAAAATATTTTAAATGAGTGAATGGAATGTGTTTTATATTTTGAAACTTCTCTGAGTTATTCTTTACTTAAATCTGGCTGATTGTTAGTGACTAGAGATGGGCCCATGCCATCCTCACTTTAAACTGCCCTTAATTCCAATCACTTTGCTCTTGATATTCCACTTCAGACCCTTCTCTGATGATGATGATGGGTTAGCAAATACCAGCTGAAAAGGCCTTTATGATTTTTCCTGCTATGTTATTGTATCTGCAGAGCATGCTTTATGCCAGTTACCTGACTTTGGGTGGGTTCTGTTTGCACAGTTAAGAAGCTTTTTTTTCTCCTTTTTTTTTCATTACTCTTGATGTATCTCCTCCCTCTCCTCATGTTTCTATGTTTACTTTCTGACTTCATGCTTGGCAGTGGTGCTGAACAGAAATGAGACAATATTGGCTTCTGGACCAAGAAGCCATATTTGGCGGAGGTTTCAGGAGGTGAGGACACTTGTTTAGGTACCAGGTCTTTTAACCTGTTATTTTCAGATTTCAGAAAGGACTGGTTCCCTGTTGTTTTTATAGTAACTGCAGATACTCAGGCAGATTGTGTATTTCATTCTAGACCTTCTCTAATTTTGATTACCCTTTTTTTAACCACCCTTGTGATCAAAGTGCAACCTTATGGGAAATCAAAGTATCTGTCTCCAGTTTTCCAGTTAAACAATTAACAGCCACATGGAAGACTTTCAGGCCTTTAAAACTGCATGAAAATCTTATTTTTCCATTATCTGATTTGACACATAGTTTATAAAGTTCAGCACCTGTAGGTGAAAATGGCCCTCTGTAGAAATTATGCAGCCAATTGCACATGCATTTTTTAACGTGGCTTTGGCTTCACAGGTTTTGAAAATCAGGGCCTGAAGAATTTGGGAGAGATCCTAAGCCGGTGTGTATTGTCATGGCTCATTGAAGTCAATATGCCGATTTTTCACTCTCTGGGGATCTCTTAACTTTGTATTTAATTTAAACATAAAATGCAATGATAAAACATTGTAGGAAGCATTCAAATTATTTTATTTAAACTCAGCATTATTCCTTTACGTTCTCGCATTTTTAGTCTTTCTGTTACGAACTTGTAAAAGTGACAGGGGAGGCTCAGATCTCTGCCCGGCAAACAATATATATTATTTGCTACATGAAAGTAATGCACAACTCTCTTAAATGTTCCCTAGCAGACTCCTATTGCATTCCACAATGTGCCTGCACTTGAACCCCCTCCATTCATATCAGAATCTTTTTATCCCTGCACACATTGAGCAAGCTGCTCTGAAGCTTAATTCTCCTGACCCTTCAGTGCAGTCGGATATTGTCACCTAATCCCCTTTTTTCCCTTCTGTCCCATGTGTGGTTTTGACTTCTTTCTCTTCTCAATTCCTTTTTCCTCTTCCCTTTTTCTTTCTTTCTTATTCTATAAGCCTCTCTCCAGGCTCCACATTCCAGAATTCATCCTTGCATTAGTGCTGCAATACAATGCTTTCCCAGTGTTAGAGGATTAGACATTAAGGAGACTGTGGCAACTCCAGTGTTACTATATGCACAGGGGGAACATAAGGGGATGGAGGAGTGCTTATGAAAGAGTGAGGGGACTGGGGAACATAGTGGGGAAATGGCAATTTTTAGCAAACCCAGCATGGATGACAATGAAGTTTCCATGAGGAATGATTGCTGCTTGTATTTTGTTTAGGAATTTATATTGTACGTGAATACTTTTGGTAAGATGGCAAACTGGTTTGGAAAGCAAAACATTGTAAGATACCACAGTGTGTTTAGGATCATCATATGAAATAATTATTTTAAAAACAGGGTAAGCAGAATCAGAGAGATTGGCAGTTTGAAGTGTGTGGGTGGTAATAGCCTGTTCTGAAAGTTAAGTTAAATTAACCTATGGTAGAGGGGACATACTATAGTGCAAACTCTAAAATATCAGTCCTACATGGATAACTTTTTCTGAAATCATGCTACCTTTTGTCACATGGATTCCCAAAGTTTTGCTACTTTCTGGTACAGATCCTAGCATCTTTCAGCTTCTATAATATCTGTTGCAGGTTGTGTTTCTATTGCTTCCTTGAGTTGGCAGTCTTTATTTAAGAAGTCATCTTTATATTATTTATTGTATTGCAAGCATATACACATGCACTATGGCCATCACCAGAGTATGAGAGGCACTAACAAACAATTATATTGTGAAAGTTTGCTTTCAATACCTCTCCTTTGCACCACTTCCTTTATACAAAAATCCTATAGAAGTGAAGAGAAATGAAATCAATAGGATTCTATAGAAATATGATAGAGTTCTACACACATTTATTAAAAACTGATAGAACATAATAGAGAAAGAGATTCTTTCCATAGGGTGGTGGTGTTTTGTTGTTTGTTTGTTTTGGGTTTTTTTGAACCATGCTAAAGAATTCTGTGGCAGAGTTATTATTCCCTGTTCAATTCTACAGCATAACTCAAAAATCTATACAAAGGTTCTCTTTTTTTTTTAATTAATGCAAGACTTTTCTACTAAGGTTTCGTTTGCTTGTTTGTTGATATTGTGGGAAAGCTAAATTGAAGAAGTACATTTTGCATTTTGCACTGGAAGTTCATGGTCATCCTAATCTGTTACGGAAGTGAGTTCTACAGTTGTGAGCCAGCTGCCAAAAAAGTTCTGTCACCCATACTCACGAGTCTCAACCTTGTGGTTGACAGTTTCATTGTTCCTGAGGAACGTAAGTGTCATGGTAGGTCATGGTTTCATTATTATTATTCAGCTACATTTGAATAAATGTACTTGGCTCTGTAAAGAATGCTACAGGCCTACTTAACCGGCTGTACCCCACAGGCATGTTGTGAAGCTTAAATGATTGTAAAGTGCTTTGAATTCCTTGCAGAAAAGGCACTACAGGCAACAGATTCTCACTGATTACTATAATACCTGATCCTGCACCATTAATCTCAGCAGTGCAGGATCATATCCATAATGTTATAGATGTGCCTGATTATTCACAAACATGTAGGAAAATGAGGTTCCTGCCCCAAGGAATTTACAATGTAAGGGACAGATCCTGCAATGTACTGGACACCTCCTGCAAGTTGCCAAATGCCTTTATTGCTCATCAACTTGCAGCCCTGAGTTAGAGAGATACAATGCAGTTAAGGATTGGGCATGAGAGTAGCAGCAGACAGCATTGGGGCACAGATGAGAGATGGAAAGGTGAACAAAATAAAGGTGGTCTGAAGGGAGGGATTTGAAGGTTGAAAGTAAGATTGCTTTGTGCATTGTTTTCTCTACACACACACACACACACACACACACACACACACACACACACACACACACACACACACACACACACACTATAGTTTCTCGTGGAAGTTTTGGCTGAGATTTTCAAAGCTTCCTATTGAAATTGGGCCCAATTTCCATTAAAATTACTGAATGTCCAGATCTCCTATGTGGTTTTGAAAATCTCAGCCTTCATATCTAACAGATAAAGAGATCTTGGAAAATGTGATAGAAGGAAAAAAAACAAAACTTGAGCCCCAGTAAAAACACTATTAGAATTCTGTTTTGAACAAAAAGCAATTTAATAGCGGTAGGAAAGAGTACCATCTTAGCAATAAACTGATATTAACCCAGATGAATCAGGCTTCTAGGCCATACCCTCCGGTGGTGTAAATTGACTTCAGTGACAACAATGATTCTATGCTGAGTTACACTATTTGAGAATGTGGCCATGTGCATATCAAATACATTGACAACTTCAGGAGATGCATTTTTATAAATAGTAAGCAGCAGCCAAACACAAGAAAGAGGCATACACCTAGGGTGACCAGATAGCAAGTGTGAAAAATCAGGACAGAGAATGGGAGGTAATACGTATATAAGAAAACCCCCCAGATATTGAGACTGTCCCTATAAAATTGGGACATCTGGTCACCCTACATACACTGTGTATATGGTGTAACTGTATATCAGCAGGGTGTGCTCTATTGCCTAAGCTCATTGACATCACACCATAGCAAGACTTATTCTCTAGCAAGTCTCCAAGGCTGTCCAGGTCCTACATTTTTGAGGACCAAGCTAAATAGCAAACAGATAAAGCATGAAACTGATGATCAAACAATATATTTTTCAATATAAACAGCTGTGGCCTGCTACCTGTAAATTAAATCTATGTTCTTTGCAGTTAATGGAAGAAATTAGTGATCATTAAATCTAAAAGAACATAAAAAACACATAATAATCATGCCTAAGGAAAAAGCTCAAAACTGTATTATGAATAATCTTTTCTTTTCACCTGTTCTCAAAACTGCCAAATGGAAATATTTATTTCATTTCATAGTGAATATGTGTGTGATTTGGAAGATATTGGTTTATTGTTCTTGCTCTAGAAACAGCTAGTTGTTATGAAGTGAAATGAAGCCTAGATGAAAAAAATTTCTATTCCAAGCTGTTTTTAAAGATATTTGATTTCAGTAAGAAATCTGTGCTTGATGTGTATGAATATTTACTATTTTTGACTGGAAAGATCATAGTTTGCTTTAATTATTAAGCTGCTTTTAAATTGAAAATGTCCAAGAGGCTAGACAGGATCCAGAAAGTGAAAGCTACAAAAAATAGGTGGAGAAATAGAAGGATGAGTGTGAATAAGGGTTACAAAAATAAGATGATTTGGTTACTTAAGTGCTATGTACACATGTTGTTATAAAATATTATACACAGTATGTACTAAACTTTCTGTTTGTGGATGTTCTTTTCAGGGCTATCTGGCTATTACCTAACCTCTATTCCCATTCTCTCTTGCACTATCCACACCCCATAGCCATCTCTCACCATGCAAAATCCTTCTGCTTGCTCCCATTCTCCCTAGCCCCTTCCCCCCATCCTGTGTTTTTAGTCCACATGACACACCATCCTAAACGCATTCCACACCTTCCCTGACCCCCACCGTACGGTCAAGTTATCTGTGGCAATATCTCTCAGGCAAAGCCAACCTGCTGGGGATGGCAGAGGGCATGTCCTGTCCCACAAGGTGCCAGGAAGGAGTTGTTGAGGGTCAAGTGATTTGGCATATTTTTAGGCCATCTTTTATGTGCGAGTTTGAGGGCACCCTGCCAGGAGATCAGTAATACTATAAAAAGAGGTTTCCTCCTGGTATTTTCCATTTCTTGTACTTCCACTTTTTTCTGAAACCAAAAAGTACAGAGGTATGGGAAATGGAAAGTGGAAAAACAGCTAGTTAACAAAACTAACTAACAGAAAATGAGACTTGATCATCGTTAAGTTCAAGTCTTCCTACAGACTCTTTATTGAGTCTCCTACTAGAACAGGAAGGTTATAATTGTCAGGTTTTAGAGAAAAACTTAACAAGATTCATAGGACAGAGCTGAGCTAGAAATAGAGTGAAAGTTTTGTAGGCTTTGCTCTCCTAGAGGTGAATCCAAATCTTTCTTGGAAATCCTGACTCTACATTAAGAAAACCTTAATAATAACCCAAACTCATGATTTGGCTTTTTTACCACCTCCAGAAAACAGAAGCAACAAGGGAGATTGAGAACTCCCAGATGATAGTAAAATGACTCAAGTTGAGAACAAGCTGGAGCAGCCCCCAGACAGATGGAAGTCTTTATTACTTACAGTTAAGAGACACTGGTAAATCATTGGGCATTATTAAAGATAACAACCACAAACAGGATTTGTAAAAATATACATTTTCAATTTTTCATCATCTGGAATTCCACTGTTTTTAGTGGTCAGTGAGTCATTGCTAATATTTAAATGTAATACATTTACATGGATAGGTACACAACAGTCCAGTCTTCAAGAATGAAACAGTTACCAGCAGGGATTGAAACTATGGTTGTTTTGTATGCTTGTAATCAAAATATCTCTTCTTCAGGGGTGCTCCAGGCACCAGCCCTCCAAGTGCGTGCTTGGGGCGGCAAGCCACGGGGGGCACTCTGCCGGTCGCCGCTAGGGCGGCAGGCAGGGTGCCTTCGGCGGCTTGCCTGCGGAGGATCCGTTGGTCCCACAGCCTCAGCGGAAGAAGCCATGGGACCAGCGGACCCTCCATGCTTGGGGAGGCAAAATGTCTAGAGCCACCGCTGCTCTTCTTATTGGAGAAGACCCAGTGCTTTTTACTTTTTAATAATTGATACAAGCTACAGTAGACACAAGCCATCAAATCCTTAAAAAATGGGAAAACTCCTGGCAAGGTTAACTTGTATGCAGAATTGTTCAAGGTAAATCCTAAATTAGCAGCATCTATTCTGGCACCTCTATTTACATCAGTCTGGGAAAGGGGTAAAAGTGCAAGATGAGTGGACCAATGGAGTTATAGTGAATATAACAAAGAAAGGAACTCTCAGTGATTGTAATAACTGGTGTGGTATCACACTGTTACCTATGCCAAGCAAAGTATTGTGTAAGATCATAGTCCAACATATATCAAAGGCAGTTGATAGCATTCTCAGAAAAGAGCAAGCTAGTTCTTCTTCGAGTGATTGCTCACATCCATTCCAGTTAGGTGTGCGCGCCGCGCATGCACGTTCGCCGGAAACTTTTTACCCTAGCAACTCCAGTGGGCCGGCAGGTCGCCCCCTGGAGTGGCACCGCCATGGCGCCCAATATATATCCCTGCCGGCCCGCCCGCTCCTTAGTTCCTTCTTACCGCCGTGTCGGTCGTTGGAACTGTGGAGCGCGGCATAGCTGTCCTCCACGTCCCTAGCTCTCCTAGGTATCTATCGTTTATCTATCGTTTATCTGTAGTACTATTGTAGTTGTTAATTAGTTTGTTAAGTAGTAGTTAAGTTAAGTAGTTGTTAAATAGTTCTTCGCCGGGGGCTTAGCCCTTCCCGGCACCCGGCGCCAGGCTCATGCCTGTTTCGCCGGGCTTCAAGCAGTGTGCGGCCTGCAAGAAGCCCATGCCTACCAGCGATCCCCACGAAGCGTGCCTGAAGTGCCTAGGGGAATCGCACAGATCCGACAAGTGCCGCATCTGTAAGGCTTTTAAGCCAAGGACAAAGAAGGAGAGGGATCAAAGACTCCGAACTCTCCTTATGGAGGCGGCACTTGACCCGACGGCTTCGCAGGCCGTGATCTTGGCGCCGGCACTGGATCGCACCGGCACAGAGAAGACTCCCCGGCACCGACCTTCTCCGGCACGGGAGACAGAGCCAAGGCCGTCGAAGTCCGCTACTCCGGCCAGGCAGACCCGGCTAGAGCGCCCGGCCTCGACATCGGCCGCGGCACCGCCGGCACCGTCGACTCCGGGCCCGGCGGGTCCGTCGAGTCCGGTGCCGCCGAGCTCCCCCATGAGATCTGGGGTTGAGATAGTGGTCCCATCCACACCGGAGACCTTCGCCTCGGCTCGGGACCTCATAGCCCTGACTGAGCCCACTCGGCTGCCACCCCCGGTACCTCCGGTGCGGGTCGTGTCCAGAGGCAAGCCCCTGATGTCGGCACCACCTCGAGACTCTCGTTCGCGATCCAGGTCCCGACGTCATGGTCGCTCCAGGTCCCGCCGCCGCTCGCAGTCCCGGCACCGCTCCCCTCAGCGGTACCGGTCGCACTCGCGGCACCGGTCGACATCAAGACGATCGCGGTCAGGTTCCAGTCGCCGAGACCGGCACCGCGATTCCAGGAGCAGGTCCCGACGCTATTCGCCGCACCGGTCGACCTCCCGGCACCGAGCTGGTGGCAGGTCCCGGTCGACCTCCCGGCACCGAGCTGGTGGCAGGTCCCGGTCCCGGTCGACCTCCCGGCACCGAGCTGGTGGCAGGTCCCGGCACCGAAGCGGCGCCCGGTACCGATCTGGATCCTGGCACCGTGACAGAACCCGGTCCCGATCCCGATCCCGGCACCGATATGACTCCCGGCACCGGTCCCCGGCACCGAGACGATCCTCCGTGCCGACCCGCGCAGACCCTTACCATCCAGGGTCGGCCCCACCATGGCCCTCTAGACAGCCGTCCGTATCCTCGCAAACGGACAGCGGGTATGCGCTGGGCACCGACCGGCAGGCGGCGCTATTCGGTGATCCGCCGCAGCAGGACCAAGGCCCGCAACAATGGGGATTCTGGACACCCTGGGCATCTCATCAGGCCCAGGGCCCCCAACAGCTCCCTGCTAGGCCGGCGACTGCGGAGCGTAGGGCTCCTGAAGCCTCGTTGTCTCGCCCCCCTCCCTCCCCGGATGGGGAGGAAGGGTCCAAGCAACAAGACTCCGCTTTGGCTCCTGAGGCAGAGGCGAGGGCTGAGGAAGACCCACAGTTAGACACTCTCTTGCCTGGGGTCTCCTCATCCTCCTCCCCGGATGAAGCGGTGGCTGGTACCTCTTCCAACAGCCCCCCCCCCCCCGCTGGATCTCAGGGCGCACCAAGACCTCCTCAGGCGATTAGCTCAAAATCTGAGTCTGCAAGCCGAGGAGGTCTCGGAGATAGAGGATCCAATTGTCACCATCCTCTCATCTGACGCTCCCACCAGGGTCGCCCTGCCCTTCATACGAACCATCCAGGCCAACGCCTACACCATCTGGCAGTCTCCGGCCTCCATTCCTCCTACTGCCAAGGGCGTCGAGAGGAAGTACATGGCCCCTTCTAAAGGCTATGAGTACCTCCATGTGCACCCGACACCGGGTTCCCTGGTGGTTCAATCCGTGAATGATAGAGAGCGTCATGGCCAGGAGGCTCCAGCCCCCAAATCCAGAGAAGCCAGGTGGATGGACCTCCTCGGCCGTAAGGTGTACTCGGCTGGGGCGCTGCAGCTCAGGGTCTCCAACCAGCAAGCCCTGCTGAGCAGATACGCCTTCAATTCCTGGGTGGCAGCAGACAAATTTAAGGAGCTGCTGCCACAAGACGCTCGCCAAGAGTGGGCGGCCATCTCGGAGGAAGGCAAGAAGGTCGCACGCACGGCCTTGCAAGCCTCCTTGGACGCTGCAGACTCGGCTGCCCGTACCCTCGCGTCGGGAGTTACGATGCGTCGCATCTCCTGGCTGCAGGTTTCCGGCCTTCCGCCGGAACTCCAGCATACTATACAGGACCTTCCTTTCGAAGGCCAGGGCTTGTTCTCCGACAAGACAGACCCCAGACTCAAGAGTCTGAAAGATAACCGAGTCATCATGCAGTCCCTCGGGATGCACACTCCCGTGACGCAGCGTAGACCCTTCCGGCCACAGCAACAACAACAGCGCGGGCCGTTTTCCCAGTTCCGCCAGCGGCAGGACCTTAACAGGCGCCGCGGCAGGAATGGAAGGCGCAGGCATTCGAGGAACCAAGGAGGGCAGAACCAAGGCTCCTCTAAGCCCCCGCCTGGACCTAAGCCTTCATTTTGAAGGTGCGCCCGAGGGCGCAGTAACAGTTTCCCTAATGGATCCTTCCCCCCCGTTTTCCAACCGCCTTTCGTTTTTCTTCCCGGCGTGGTCCCAAATAACATCGGACCGCTGGGTCTTAAACACGGTGCAGACGGGATACCGCCTGCAGTTTGTTTCATTTCCTCCTCCCCGCCCCCCTTCCTCGTCCCTCTTCAGGGACCCCTCTCACGAGCAATTCCTTCGGCAGGAGGTGCAGACGCTCCTCAGCAAAGGAGCTATAGAGGCAGTTCCGGAAAACGAGAAAGGCAAGGGGTTTTATTCCCGTTACTTTCTGATCCCCAAGGCCAAGGGAGGCCTCAGGCCTATCCTCGACCTGCGAGAGCTCAACAAATACCTGGTGAAGTTGAAGTTCCGCATGGTATCCCTGGGGACCATTATTCCATCCCTGGATCCGGGAGACTGGTACGCCGCCCTCGACATGCAGGACGCGTATTTTCACATTGCCATTTGGCCACGCCACAGACGTTTCCTCCGCTTTGTTGTGGGGGCTCTTCATTATCAATTTGCAGTCCTCCCATTTGGCCTGTCCACGGCCCCGAGGGTGTTTACAAAATGCATGGCAGTTGTTGTGGCGCATCTTCGGCGCAATCATGTCCACATGTTTCCTTATCTGGACGATTGGTTGATTCGGGGCACGTCGGAACAACAAGTCAACAGCCATGTCCGTGTGATCACCGGCATGTTCGCAAGTCTGGGCCTCTTGGTAAACACAGGCAAGTCCACCCTGATGCCCACACAGAAGGTGGAATTTATCAAGGCCGTCCTGGACGCCACTGTGGGCAGGGCCTTGCTGCCACTGCAACGATTCCAGACCATGTCGGCGATCGTTCAACGTTTGCGGTCAGCCCCATTGATGTCAGTGCGGACATGTCTAACCCTGTTAGGCCACATGGCGGCTTGCACCTTTGTGACCGATTACGCTCGGCTCCGCATGAGGCCCCTCCAGCTGTGGCTTATCAATCATTACAGGCCGTCAAGGCAGCCGTTAGACATGTTAGTCACAATCCCCCAGAAGGTCTTAGACTCTCTCGGCTGGTGGCTGGACCAGTCCGTGTTGTGTGCGGGTCTCCCTTTCCACCCCCCTCAGCCCTCGGTATCCCTAACAACGGATGCCTCAGATCTAGGCTGGGGGGCCCACCTAGGGACCCTGCGGACGCAGAGCCTGTGGTCCCAGGAGGAGGTGGGGCTACACATCAACATGCGGGAGTTGAGAGCGGTCCGCCTTGCTTGTCAAGCGTTTTGTCATCAGCTTCAGGGTCGTTGTGTCGCCGTGTTCATGGACAACACGACGACCATGTACTATATCAACAAGCAGGGCGGCACCAGGTCCTCCTCCCTGTGCCACGAGGCGATACGACTCTGGGACTTTTGCGTAGCCCACTCCATTCACCTCAGGGCTTCCTTCCTCCCCGGAGTACGGAACACGCTGGCGGATCGATTGAGCAGATCCTTCCTGTCACACGAGTGGTCCCTCCGCCCGGACGTCGCTCTCTCCATTTTCCGGAGGTGGGGTTATCCCCGGATGGACCTCTTTGCGTCCAAGGGGAACAGGAAGTGCCAAGCATTCTGCTCCTTTCAGGGCAGGGAGCCGGGGTCGATAGCGGATGCCTTCCTCATCCAGTGGTCGACCCACCTGTATTATGCATTTCCCCCGTTCCCTCTGGTCCACAAGGTCCTGCTGAAGGTGCACAGGGACAGGACTCACGTGATCATGGTGGCCCCGGCATGGCCCAGGCAGCACTGGTACACCATGCTGCTGGACCTGGCCGTAGCCGACCCAGTTCCCCTGCCCCTTCATCCGGACCTGATCACCCAGGAACACAGGACCCTCTGTCACCCAGACCTGCAGTCGCTGCACCTGGCGGCGTGGCTCCTGTGTGGCTGACTGGTTCTGAGCTGCGCTGCTCCACGCCGGTGAGGGAGGTGCTCTTGAGCAGCAGGAAACCGTCCACAAGAGCCACATATTCGGCAAAATGGAAGCGCTTCTCCTGTTGGTGCGTAGAGAGAAATCTCCGCCCTATGGAAGTTTCGGTGACCGACATCTTAGACTATGTTTGGTCCCTCAAAGGGCAAGGTCTGGCCATATCGTCGTTGCGAGTCCACCTAGCAGCTATCTCCACCTTTCACCCAGGTGCGGATGGTCGCTCCGTTTTTTCTCACCCAACGGTGTCGAGATTCCTTAAGGGGCTGGAACGTTTAATCCCTAACATCCGTCCCCCTGCTCCAACCTGGGATCTTAACCTGGTGTTGTCCCGGCTCATGGGGCCCCCCTTTGAGCCGTTAGCTACTTGCTCCCTGCTTTACCTCTCTTGGAAGACTGCCTTTCTAGTAGCTATCACCTCAGCTAGACGGGTGTCGGAACTCCGAGCTCTTGTGGTAGACCCCCCATATACGGTCTTCCACAAAGACAAGGTGCAACTGAGACCACACCCTGCCTTTCTACCCAAGGTGGTCTCAGCCTTCCACGTCAACCAAGAGATATTCCTCTCGGTTTTTTTCCCGAAACCTCACTCTTCAGGCAGGGAGCAGCAGCTCCACTCGCTTGATGTCCGTAGGGCTCTCGCGTTCTACGTGGAGAGGACCAAACCCTTCCGCAAATCCCCCCAGCTTTTCGTGGCGGTAGCGGACCGTATGAAAGGGCTTCCTATCTCCTCCCAGAGGTTATCCTCTTGGGTAACGTCCTGCATCAGGACCTGTTATGACTTGGCCCGTGTCCCTACGGGCCGTGTGACTGCGCATTCTACTAGGGCGCAGGCGTCGTCGCTGGCTTTCCTCGCCCGTGTGCCCATCCAGGAAATCTGTCGGGCAGCGACCTGGTCATCGGTCCACACCTTTGCTGCCCACTACGCCCTGGTCCAGCAGTCGAGAGAGGATGCGGCCTTCGGATCTGCAGTGCTCCATGCCGCGACTTCTCACTCCGACTCCACCGCCTAGGTATGGCTTGGGAGTCACCTAACTGGAATGGATGTGAGCATTCACTCGAAGAAGAAAAGACGGTTACTCACCTTTGTAACTGTTGTTCTTCGAGATGTGTTGCTCACATCCATTCCGCACCCGCCCTCCTTCCCCACTGTCGGAGTAGCCGGCAAGAAGGAACTGAGGAGCGGGCGGGCCGGCAGGGATATATATTGGGCGCCATGGCGGCGCCACTCCAAGGGGCGACCTGCCGGCCCACTGGAGTTGCTAGGGTAAAAAGTTTCCGGCGAACGTGCACGCACGGCGCGCACACCTAACTGGAATGGTTGTGAGCAACACATCTCGAAGAACAACAGTTACAAAGGTGAGTAACCGTCTTTTTTTGGAAAGGGCATGGATGCACAGACCAGATCTTCCCTCTATGAAACATAATAGAACAGTGCTTAGAATGGCAATGGCAACTCTACATTAATTTCAGAAACTTGGAGAAGGCTTTTGATAGCATTCACAGGGCCAACCTATGGCACATTCTTTGGGCATGTGGAATTCCTTTCCATATAATCAATGTCATCAAAAGCTTCTATTTCAACTTTATATGCAGTGTTGATCACAGTGAGCTCAGTTTTGAGGCCCAAACAAAAGTATGTCAAGGGTGTGTCATGTCTGCAATCCTCTTCAATATTGCCATCGACTTGGTAATGCGGCATATAACAGAAGACATGCCAAGAGGCATTAAATGGACACTCTTCTCATCCCTTGAAGACCTGGACTTCGCAGATGATGTCACTCTCCTATCACATACCCAACACCATATACAAGAAAAAACAATGCGACTCAATGCATTCAGGCAGCAGATTGGACTGAAAATCAACCACAGTAAGACAGATATCATGACCTTTAATATTGCCTCACCATCACCAGTATGGATAGAGGATTACGTTATCACCAGCATAGAAACATTCACATACTTGGGCAGCACCAGCAGCCAGGACAGGGGAACAAGCCAGGAGATTCGGAACAAAATCAATAAAGCCAGGAACACCTTCAAGAGCTTAAATACAGTCTGGAAATTGTCAAAATACAACACCAAAACCAAACTCAAGATTTATCAGAGCTGTGTACTTTCAACACTACTTTATAGTGCAGCAGACTGGGGAATGAGAAAGTATGACATGTCCAAATTATCTTCATTCCATACAACCTGCCTCAGAAAAATCCTCTGTATCTTTTGGCCCAGAACAATCTCAAACCAAGATCTATTGACACAGTGCAGCCAAGAGGATCTGAGCACCATCATTGCCAGGAGGCGCCAGAGATGGATTGGTCATGTGCTTTGGGTGGAAACTGATTCCATCGCCAGAGTAACAGTAAGATGGACACCTGAAGGCAAGCGAAAATGAGGCCACTTGAAAACAGCATGTTGAAGAGCTGTAGAAGCCAAACTGAAAAACCTGGGTCACAGCTGGGGAACCACTGAAAGACTTCCCAGAAACCAGACAGGAGTGGAGGAGCCAGAGGTGTAATAGGAACATGGTGATGATGACAGTAGACACTCTGGGCCTTCTTCAGCACTGTGTTAATCCAACTTTATGCTGGTGTAATGACTGAAATCAATGAAGTTACACTGGCATAAAAACAGAGTAACACAGCAGTGAATCAGGCCTACTGACATGGTTCTTTACTGCCTTGTACCTCATCTAGCCATTTACACAGTACAAAGTGACTGTACAAAACTACTGATCTGACTTGAATAGTGTTTTTTCTCACTTTGCGCATGTAATGACTACACAAGGTTTAAGGCAGTAAAGAATCTAATAGAATGTAATTTATCACCACTAATTGTGATGGGTGGGATTTCATAATGAAACCTGGGTACTTCCCCAAATTCCACCTTATTTGGATTAGCATGTTTAGCCATCTGATTTTTAAGACAGCCGCAGAACCAGGGCTTCCTCACACATTAGAAAATATTATATTGTTATGCCTTGGTTTGCTGTTTTGGAATTGGGTATATTCTAGGATGATAAATAAATATACAGATGTAATTCAAAACAGAAATTCAGATTCAAGATATAATGGGTGGTCAAAATAGATGATATACTCCTGGTAATTCTGAAAAGTAGCCAGTTTATTGAATCTTTGCATCTATCTGCATTCCATATGCATCCCATATGTACCTTTTCCACTCTACAATAGTACCCCCAAGTAATTATGTAGAATTAAATTTTAGTTGGCTTTCTTACTGCAAACGTTCAAAGTCAGTCTAAGTAAATTATCAAGACCTCAAAAGAAGAATTGAGAAAAAAACTGATTGAGAAACAAGTGAGCTGAGCTGCCTAGAGAGAGCCATTCAAAGATTGATTCAACATTTCCCATTTATGCACATTCAGAAATGACCGCTTATTATACTTTTCTCCCAAAGAGGCAAGAGTTCAGCATGTAACGTCCCCCAACCACTTAGTACTCTACAAGGATAAACTCAGTCAGGCTTATATAAACTAACTGCAGAACTTCACAGCTGCTGCAAAATTCTATAGGCCAAACTGAGCTCTGGTTTAAGTGGATTTAACAGCACGAGAGTCAAAATGGGGCTCAGTTTGGCCCATAATTCATGTATTAAATCTTTCTATTTACTAATATAATTTATTTTATGTATTTCTAACTGATGAAAATGCAGTCCATATTAATACCTGTTATAACACATTGAAATAGTATATAAATAGTCAAATGTGCTGTTTTAACACTGAAGTGAAAATATAAGGGTGAACAAATCTGTTTTTAGTTTTTTTCTAGGCTGTGTGATGCCTGCCTGCCTCTTTTTGGTCTGAGCTGTAGCTGTCAGCAAGTGGTCTCATTGTTCCTTCTACCTTGTAACTTGAGGGCCTTCATCAAACAAAATGCTGTGCTAATGTGTATGAATAAACTAAACAAATCGACCAATTATTGACCAGATGATGATAAAATGCATATGAGAATGAAATAGAAGGTCACTCTGACACTTTTGTGCATGTGCGTGCATACACACACATACACACGGTATTTTGTGTGAGAGCTATTCACAGTTTAGCTGAGAAATCCAGCATCTTCTCCTGATCTGAAATTAGATACATATCAACAAAACACTTGTTGGCATTACTGTGTGCTGTTTCAAATAGATAATGTACCAGTGAATGTGGTCTTTTATTTTGGGTCTTTCATGGCTTGCTGGCTTCCTCTTCATAACAACAATATAGCTGACCTTCAATGGCACTGAGGCCCAACTCCTCAAAGATATTTAGGATAATTTCAATGGGAGTTGGGCACCTAAATACCTTTTGAGGGTCTGGACCTCAGAAGAGGTGCCCAGAGCCCTCAGTTTATTTCATTGGGAGCTCTGTGCTTTGTGGGATCACACCTTGAGAATTGGGGAAGCATGTTCCTACAGAAGATGTTTCTAAAAAAGCAGGTTCCCTGGAGAAACATCTTGTCTTCTTCTTCAAATGCCACTTTTTGCTAAGTTCTAATGGGCCTGTTTGTTAAATCTTCTGACATTGCAAGTGCTCTCATTGCCCAGTAAAGTCCATGAGAGCTGTGAGCACAGATATTCTTTGCAGGGTTTATTTGGCATACTTTGGTAGGATTGGGTCCTGTGTGCAACTTATTAAGATTTAGCTGCCACTAAGATGCAGACAGTTTGTGTCATCATACCACAAAAGAGCTTCAGTTATTGTGATCCAGTTTTCTTATTAAACACAACACATTTCCATAAAAATATTTATTTATAATTAGGGTTCATAAACATGAGCTGAAGGTCAAACATAGAGGATTATGAGGCGATTAAGTATAACTAAGCTACATGGTATTTTTCCTTCTTCTCAGAACGCAAGACCAGGAGCAATAACATTTTAATTGGTCGGTCCTGAATGTCAATGAATAGCTTTCATAGGTGTTCCTTGAATGAACACATATGAAGGAAAAAACACAACTGGAAGATTAACTGATTCAGAAGAGAACTGTCCATTAACTGTAGCTTGACTTTTATCCAAAGAACCAAAGATATCCTCTTGAAATAAAAAAAATAAAAAAGGAGAAAACAGAAAACAAGTTGTAGTTTTCCTCTATTTTCAATTAAATCTATTTTTTTAGATTATTAAAAAAAAGTCCTAATCATTATTAGCAGCTTATTTAAAATGTTTTGGCACCTAGCATTCGTTGTGAGAAATGAAAAAGAATGATTAGCTTAGCTGTAATAAAGATATCTGAAATGAGGGTAATGGGACTTTTGTTTTTTGTACGTTAGTTATCGGTTCTTTAGCTACAAAATTTCCTTCAGCTATTATAAGTTCTTAACTAAAGGAAAGAATGATATTTTTTGTTAACTAATTGTTATTCCATGAGTAGAGCAAAAAAAAATTAAATTCAATATTAAAATTAGCAGCACAAGCGATACAGTACTGTATACTCATTCTATTACCATTAGTGGATCAAGTCCTCCATGAGTGTAAGTTGGCATAGCTCAAATGACTTCAATAGAGTTATGCCAATTTACACCAGCTGAGGATCTGACCCATCATATTTGATTCAGTAGAAAATCCCTCATTTTGAATTTCTTGAAGCAAAATTGCCAGTTTGTCATAGCACTAGAATTCTGCAGAAAACAGGCTCACCACAGAATTTATCTCCACAGACCACTTGGGGCCTTGACTAGAAAAGATAAAATGGGATACTGCATTGGCATGCAGAGTGCAAGAGGTATGATAAAATAAAAATAGAAAATAAAGTTAGCAGTGAAGTTTCCACCCTGACATCTGCTGGAAAAAATATATACATTAATGAAAAGGAATATTTAGGTAGGTGAAGCTGGTAAATGTATTTCATGAAAAGTCATCAGTGTTATTAACTGGCATCAGGTCTTACCATGCTTTATGCAAAGAATTTGTCTGAGAAGGCATGCAAGGACTACCAAGACCTAATACTAAGAACAAGATACAGCTGGGGGAAATACCTTGTGAATCAAGGGAATGGATTCATAGAACTCCAAGCAATGAAGCTCTACAGGAATATTTTCACTTTCTGCATATATCTCACTTATGATCACCCAGACAGATGAGGCTTCCAGGAATAATTCTTGATGTCATTGAGTAACATCTCCAGAACTTTACTGCCCACACTGGTCAGACATCTGCCTCCAAGTGTTGAGCAATAGTTTCATTGTGGGTTTTTGTTTTTGTTTTTCATATCACCACCAGTAAAACAACATACACATACAAGTGAACTCAATTTCCAAGCAGATTCCATCAGAATGTTCCATGATTCCTAAAGTTTCCTTGAAATGGCTGTTTAAATTTGGCTGAGGGGAAAAAAAGCAAGAACGTGATGGTTGTTGATTCAGCAGATAATGTGGCTGCCATTGAAGAGTGAAGATTACCATTCTTCCAAGCCTGGACATGAGTAGAAGAGATGAAGGATATAAGACTTAAGAGCCTTTTGTACCATGGAGAGGTAGTGACTTTCTGTAACTGGCTTCAAGAAGACCCTTGTTGCTGTAGCTAGGAGTATTTGGGATAAGTTGCTTAGATTTTGCTTGGAGAGAGAGTGAGACAGCTCCTGTTTCATTTATCTGCTTCATTAAGTTTAGACTATATTTGTCTCTGTTTGCTTTTCTACTTGTGCTTGGAGTGTGTCTATCTGTGCTCTGTTTCACAGAGTCTAGAGTTTATTTGCCTGAGTTTGCTTTCCACTGCCTGTGGACTATGTTTGCTCTGTGCTCTGTTTCATTGAGTCTGGACTTTATGGGCCTGAGTTTGTTCCACAGCATTTAGACTATGTTTGTTTTGCTTTCCAGAGCTTGAGAATGCTGCTATATGTGGCCTGCCACTGACTAGAAGAGTGTCTGTCTGTATCTGTATTGTGGTTAGCACAGGCATATTCCTATGCTTGCTTACCATTTGCCTAGCTATCTGTTAGCATCTGACTTGCCTTTTGCCTAGTTTCTGTGCTATCACTCTGGATTCAGTCAACAGAGGGAATCTAGAATAGACTGGGCATGGCATAGACCATAAGTATTACATGGTATCAAGGCAAATTTGTTAAGATGACCAGATCATGGTGACATATTTTCCATTTCTCAAGTATGAATATGGAAATACTACAAAAATCTAAGGTACCCTTACAGGTGTATAGAAATAACTGCTGTTTCAGCATATTTGCTAGATTTCCATCAGACGACAGCACTGACTGAAGTTAATGCTGAATTGCTTCCTACCAAAGCCTATTGAAGTAAATGAGGTTGCTTGGCATGGGATAGTAAATTGCCACATAATAGGGTAAAGTTCAGCCATGGTACAGACAAATCCAGCTCACTTGAAGTCAGTGGATTTGTGCCTGCTAACACAATGGTTGAATTTGGTTCTATGTGTCAATTTCTAGCTCTGAGACATGAAATGAGAAAAATGAACCAATTGTGACAGTAATTGTAACTTGTTTAATGTTGACTCTCTGACACTGATAGGTAAGAAAAACTCTTTATTTCCATAGTTCATCCCCCAATACCATAGATTAGTAATTCTCCTATATCTCCTATACCTTTAATTTCCAGCAATGAGTATTGATGGGATTTCTTGTATTCATCATGAGCAGATTAGCTCACTGATTATTAGTTTCCAAACTAAACAGTTTGCCTCCCAAAGGCCATCTTCACTTTTAGAATCTCACTCATCTCGCTTTATTGGGGCTTATTAATGTAGCTGATGGAGAGAGATTATAGCCCAGTTTCCTCTATTTCCTGAATTATGCAACCTAAGGATTATCATTAAAACCTCCCATGTCCCCTAATCTGGTAAAGAATCTGGAAGAGCCCAACATAAAGATGACCTGAGTCAGCATTTCTAGCCTAACCCTTAAATCCACCCCTGTTGATTAGCTCTAATTTTAACTGTTGGCACATTGAACACAAGGGAGGCAGAGGCTCTAGGGATCAGAATTTGATACATTAACTCTGAATAGTATCTTACTTTATAAATAAGATAAATGGTCCCACTGAAGTGATTGGAACTAGTCTTGGGGTAAATTCTGACACAATGTGAGGGAAGGGTGTCAGATTCTGATCCTTAATATAACTATTGTTGGTTTTGAATTGTTGTTTTAATCTTCCAGGATTAAAGGAAAGAAATTGACCTAGTTGAAAGCAGGACTGAGTAATATATGATTATGTAATATCTGATCCATTTTAATACATGTATATACCCGAAACATAAATACCACTTGATCAATATGAACTCTCTAAACTGATCTATAAGAAAGGAGTTGAAAAACAATTTTAAATTATGTGAGTCTACAAGAACACAGAAAATAGGGAAGGTATATACTGCATCAAAAAAAAAAGAATAAAACTGTTATCCCATATTAAAAACACATTTTAAATTAATGTAAAGGTCTTAACGAAAACTTGAAAAGTTTCCTCAGTAAAGATGAATTCTGAACACCTCAGGTTGGAAAATGTGAAATAAATCTATCACAGGAGAAAGAAAAATATTAGATTCTATGGTGCTAATTCAGGCTGAAATTTAAATGTCCTCTTTGCCATTGAGAGGGAATGGGAATTCCACTTGGCTTCAGATTTCAACAGGAAATACTTGCACTGTTTTTAGTTGATTGCAAAAAAGACATCACTACACCCATCTGCAGATTACCTATTGTTTCATCAACTCTGAAAATTATACAAGAGAAAGTACAAAGAAAGGAACATGGAACAGGAAAGATAAGCTGTGAGAAGATTTAAAAAAATATCATTCCTCTGTGTTGTGGAATTCTGTGCCATCACCACCAACTGACTGAAATCAAACTGGCAAGTGGCACAAATACAACTAGCTGCATGTATCTGGCACACAGGTGTTTGATTCTGTTCTTGCCAGCTCAATAACTGACAGCCAGAATGGGGGAGTGTGGGTAGGCAATTTCTTTCAATAGTTTGAGAGGCAGGGAGGGAGAGAAAGAGAAAGAAAGAGAGAGAGAGAGAGAGAGAGAGAACTAACTTCACCCCAGGTTTTCCTGCTCCTGACTGAGACCCTGCTTCAGAAGAATACTTAAACACATTCCTAACTTTAAGCGTGTGACTAGTTCTACTGACTTCATAGTACTATTTATATGTTTAAAGTTAGGAATGTGCTAAAGTATTTTCCTGAATCAAGGCCTCAGTTGGAACAGGAGCAGGCCCAGGTACCAAAATGGTTGAAAGTTGCCACTGATTTTGTAATACCATTTCTGAAATGTTGATATTGGTGCTTGAGTCACAACTTGTAGCCTCTCTGAGCTGAGACTTGCAGCGCTATCAGATTATTCAACCTTCTCCATAACTGGCTAGGGGATTGTGCTGCCAGGGATTAGACAGCCATACTATTCAATATCTCCAGACATAATACATCCAATATGGTTTCAAAAATTACCACTTATTTTGGGTGCCTTAAAATCTCTTTCTAGTCGTCCGTCCACCAGATTACACTGCTTTCTCTAACGCAGATTCACCATCATCACGGCACCCCTCTTACTCAGCTTGCTGAAATTGTAGGCCTAAAAATGCTTTCCTTAGTCAGGCAAAACTTCCACTGACTTCAAGTCAATGAATATAATTTGGTAAGGATTGCTTGGTAAGGTCCAGTGGGCACAGAACTCTTATTATTGAATTCACTTTTTGTGATTTTCCCTTTGGCATGAAGGTTAACTTACATGGGTTTTTCCCCCAAGCCTGCAGCCAGTTGCAGAAACCTGAGGGAGATGAGACTTCACCAAGAAATGGCCAGCTAAGACGTGTGACAAATTTCTATGACTGCATGGGCAGAGATATGCTATGACATTTGTAGAGCCCATATTGAGATGCAAGTGTAGTAACAAATGGCCAAGGACTGACATTCTATATTGCTGACTTCCAACCAAACTGATAATATGTATGTGTAACTGGGGTTGTACAATAAGGAAATGAGTGACATAAATTCTTATGAATTCTTTATAGCAGGGGTTGGCAACTTTTCAGAAGTGGTGTGCTGAGTCTTCATTTATTCACTCTAATTTAAGGTTTCGTGTGCCAGTAATATATTTTAAAGTTTTTAGAAGATCTCTTTCTATGTCTATAATATATAACTAAACTATTGTTGTATGTAAAGTAAATAAATTTTTAAAAAATGTTTAAGAAGCTTCATTTAAAATTTAAATTTAAATGCAGAGGCCCAGGACCGGTGACCAGGACCAGGGCAGTGAGTGTTCCACTGAAAATCAGCTTGTGTACGGCCTTTGGCACGCGTGCCATAGGTTGCCTACCCCTGCTTTACAGCATGTGCTTTGGAATAAAATCCACTACCCCTATACCAGAACCCACATTATAGAGATAGTACTAGTGCACCCTTGCTATTGCTGAGCTGACAGAAACGTTACCCAGAAAGTATATCCAGTGGTCTCTATTTATATAGTAGTCTAGCTGTATATCAAAATTGCAGATAGGGCACTGTACACTGCAGTTAAGGTGGCGTGGCTCTGCTGTCTCCCTGCAGTCTAAGTAGGAAGACTGCTTACCTAACAGAGATCGCTAGAGTTCAATCCAATTGCCTGGGTTGATTAGGCCCTTAGTAATAAGTATTGAAAAGTAACATTACTGGGGCGAAGGAAGAAGAATGCTTGTATGAATACATTAGTATTTGTATTGTAGTAGCACCTAGAGGCCTCAAATGAGATCAGATCCCAAGTGCTAAGCAGGGATGGCTCTAGCTTTTTTGCTGCCCCAAGCATGGCAGGCAGGCTGCTTTCGGTGGTGTGCCTGCAGGAGGTCCCCGGTCCTGCGGCTTGCCTGTGGGAGGTCCGCTGGTCCCGCAGCTTTGGTGTACCTGCCACCGAATTGCCACTGAATCCACCGGACCAGCGAATCTCCTACAGGCAAGTTGCCGAAGGCTGCCTGACTGCTGCCCTTGCTGGGACTGGCAGGCCACCCCCCGTGGCTTGCCGCCCCAGGCACGCGCTTGGTGCTCTGGTGCCTGGAGCCACCGCTGGTGCTAAGCACCATCACATATTTAGTAAAACACAATCCTAATCTCAAAACAAACAATACACTATTATTATATTTCCTTTAGAGAGGAAACTGAGGCCCAGAGTGATTAAATGAATTACTAAAGGTCACACAGGGAGTCCATGGCAGCACTGAAAACTGAGACCAGGTCTCCAGACTCCCAGCCTGATGAATTAAATCCAGATATATCCTTCTCTAGCAGTATTTCTTCTGTTTCACCAGTGGCCAAATCATATACAAGTGAATGCAGTTTTTCCCAGTTTGTTTTCTAATCAGGCTCAGGAATCCACCTATGAGTCTTAAAACCCAAGTTAAGTCTCATTATGGTGTTTGTTTTCCAACTGAAAATCATCCCTATTTCTGATTTTTGGACAGAGAGCAAGCGCTGACTAATAGTTTATGTATTAGGAGGATATTCTCGTTTTCCACTTGCTGCCTGGCTCTGGTTACTATTATGAGCTGTTTAGAGAATGTTGTTTAGAATTTAAAAAAGGGAGAAAAAAGGGACATACCTGATGACAAGTTAGACCCACTGCGATGTTTGCCTGTGTGTTTTCAATGGCACAAAAACAATAAGCTACATGAAAGTCAGGCTGATGGACCTTTGGCCAAGAGGCTGAGAGTTACAGTTTGTTTCCCGGGGAGATGAAGCCTGGGAGTAACATGCAAGAGCAGCCCCTGTAGGCTAGCCAAGGAATCCATGTGTGACTTCTCTGCTCTCCAAATACCCTTGGTTTCTGCAGTCACATGATTGTTAGGAATCAGGATTTGAGACTTAGGTATGCAAAATCCTTTGGCAGAAGTAGAAAATAGTGAATGAAAATTAAATGGAGTAAGCAGCTGGATTAATACTGAGCACACAGCACTTGTTTTTTTTAAATAAGTCAGTAATCGCCCATATACCTTGAGGTGTACACCCACACAATTCTTATTGTAGTTTAGTCTTATTTTTTCTTGGCAAGATTAAGCAGGTTCTTTGACCATGTAGATACAATGGAATATTTGGTAGGTAGTGGATTACACAAGGAAAAAAACCTGAAATGTTTCATTTTTTTCAAGAAATTTGCCTATTCACAACCTTCCTTATTTTGGATCTGATTCTTAAAATGGAAATTGTTGGGTTAGGCTGGGTGAGAGATCTGTAATAAAATTCGGATGTGCTAGTAGGATAGGCTGTCCTTGAATTGTTTTCCTTTCTCTCCTTTCAGGATTCTTTCAAAAGGAAATCTAAAAGAGATGTATTATTTTTAAATTTCAGAGGGCTGTTCTCACAGGCTAATGAGGGCCTGCTCTCATTGAAATCAATGACAAAATATTAAAAAGCTTGGCCAAAAATTAAACATTTAAATGTTTTACTTATGAATTACAGTATCTATTGTCTATCCATTTAATTCCATTAACTTCATGACATGTGAGGTTGGGCATTTAATTAAGGCAAATACATCCTTTATCACACTTGAAAAAGTCAGTCTACTTTAGAATGGGATATTCAAAAGTGCTTAGTATCAACCATATTATTCTAATCCCATTCAATCCAAAGTAAAATTCCCATAGTCCACAGTAGAGGAGATTTAGCCTAACATGAAGGCTCAGATCTTCAAAGGTATTTAAGCACCTAACTCCCACTGGACCCAAATGATTTTGAAAATCCCACCCTTAACATTTAGGGAAGAGGTTCCCAAACTGTGGTCCTTGTACTATGGGGAGGGTCAATCCATGGAGAGCAGGCTGAGTCTCATGGGATTGGCTTATCCTCATTTTCACTTGCTAAATCACATTAAAAGAAAGCTAAAAATGTATCAGATATGTTCCTAATATTGCTTTGCAATTGCTGTAGCTGCCACAAGGATGTTATGTGATTGTTAAGGGCAACAGTGGCCTTTTCATTAATGAGGGGGGAGGTGGCTCACAACACAGCATAGTATGGGGGGCACCTAATGACAATGTTTGAGAATGCCTGATTGAAGAATGTTCATCTGTGATAAAAACACCTTCTAGTGTCCTCTTCCCAATTAGTTTAAACGCCCAGGTCCAGCACAGTCAGGAGACTCTGAGACATCAGAGAACATTAATAACTGGTCCTATCTACATGGATATAACATTTCTTCTGGAAAAGGTTGCAGTAGTTTAATTGCAGTTGGATTCCTCTATGGCCATTTTTAAAATTTATAATCAAAGTTGTCTTGATTTTTTCCCATGAATTTATTTACTTGCTTCAATTTTCGGTTGCAGCAGTTGGTACCAATCAATAAAAATAGAAAATAAAATGAGTCATAGGCTTATCTGCTATAACCAATCAAAATTCTTAAATACAGAAATGCATTGAGGCCACAGACCTAAATAGCTTTTCATTATATGTCTAGCAATTATTAATACAATCCATCAGAAAAAAATAGTTCAGTTGTAACTCTGAAATCTACCCTGATTTAGGGTTGGTACATAGCTATCCTGCCCAGGAACATCTTCCTTGATTTCCTCCCTCCTTGCCCCTTACTCAGGGGGGAATGTAAATTACTCCATCCCTTTTAATGGTGCAGCTTGCTCCCCTCCTGTGTGCCCTGAGCTACTCTAGCCAGTGAGTAAATGCAGGGGAAAGCCAGGGCTCCTCCTTCTCCCCACCTCTGTCATCCCACTTGCTGGCAGTAGAGAGTGTCTGCTGAGTAGCCTTTTCTCTCCCCTGAATTCACAATCTGAGCTGAGCTGAACAGGGCAATAAAGAGAGCCTTCCTTCTCTTAGCTGAAAAATGCTGTGACAATCTGTCTCACAGAGAAGAGGAGAGGAAAAAATATGTTCCCTAACTGGGAAAATATTGAAAATTCATACATGGAGAAGTGACGAGGGATTTCCAGAGTTTTCCACCCTATAAATAATAAACAACATCATTTGAAATAAATCAGTCAATTAGAGAAACCATAAACCAAATAATATGATCATTTTTAAAAAACTGAGCTCATGCCTAGAAAATTAGCCCAAATATGGCTAGACACCATGATTTAAATTTTTTAAAGCTTTTTAAGAGGACAACAGCCAAAATCTGCATTGAAGTGGAAAGGATTTTGAAGAAGGTGGGGGCAGAGGGGAATCGGTTGCTTCTGTTGCCTTGCAGAATTCTGCTTAAATTAAGCATGGGGGAAATGAGGATTTCCTATCTTGTAGATAGATCACATCAATTCACTGTCATGGGTTTTCACTATTTCTGATTCTGTATGAAAAGTTAATGATGTTTGTGCCATTTTTTACTTTTTACAATAGGAAAAAAGTGTGAATTGAGCGTTGGTGCTTTTCAGATAAATTGTTTTGCATTATCTTTTAGAACATTTTGGAACTTTCTCCGTACTTTGCGCCACACTGAAAACCACGTTATATATCCCAGCAGCTGATTACACCTAGCACAGGTGAGCGTTAGGTCATTTCATGCCACTGAAATACTTTTGTATATTGCATTATAGTGATTTCCTTTTAAATACTGCCTTGTGCAAGTGAAAACTCCTGTTTCTCTGAGAACAGTGCTGTTGGGTTTGCAATATAATTGGACTCGTACACAGGAGGGTCAGAGCTCATACAAGATCAGGTCTATGATGGCAGTAAATGAGGGTTGGTTTTCTGAAATATATATTTATAGTCACTCTTAATTATGTGCATGTGAAGTAAATAATGATGAAAATGCATTATGAAAGTGTGCCTTAATTATTTTGCTCATTAGATTTTGGAACTGATTTACCAATTATGAACAAAAAGGGAAAATATTATTTCTTTTGCCAGAGTGTTTAGTATAACAATATAAGCATTGACTGTTGTGTACTTTTGGTATTATTTTCCTTTCCTGCTTATAGTCCCTTCTCATGTTTCTTCATCATTTTAGGCCCCTAATAGGGATAGGATGAGCCCATTGATGTCGGCACATGGAGGCCTGCTAGTAGCATGCCTTTGGGTTTAGTCTCCTAGCAGCAGCCATTCACATTATGTGGGCTTTCTCTTTTGGGCATTGCCCACCCCTGAAACTGACTTCAGGCATTTTTCATTGCCTGTTCTGCATGAATAGCCACAGGCTTCTTGCCAATTGTCCCCCCTTCTTGAAAGCCAGCCTCAGCCAAAGGCCTTTTCAAGTGTGATCCCAGAGTGCCACACAGGCTTTCAGGGTATTGTTGTTGAGATGAGGGCCCTGCACTGGAAAGTGGGGTCAGAAGAGAAAGCACAATAAGGGGTGATGGAGGCTTCATGCAGTCCTCAGATGCTGGCCTGTTTATTAATTTACAAAACTAATGTCACTGTCTTTAGAGAAGAGATTGAGTGAAAAAGATGCCCTTTGAAGAGAAGAGCTGCTTTTGATGCATTATCAAAACATAGGTCCCCTTATTACATTGATTAAATTGGGGATTTTGGAAGCAGATACAGATCATATAAATTCAGAAACATTAATAAAATATTGAAGGTCAGGATATGCACCATTCTTTTCTGTCAATTCAGATACAATTTATATTAATCAATTTTAAGTCTTTCATATTAACTCTGCTTAATGAATTCATATTAAGTCTTTAGTCTGAAAACCCTCTAACTACTCTGGGTGCAAATGCCTTGCCTACCCGACACATATCACACAAGTTATTAGCCAAGCAGGCACAATAGTGCGATGTCTTTAACAGAGATGGCTTTTTCTCACAAATGGAGTAGCCAAGTGTTCAAACAGAATCTGTTTTCTCTGTGGCTGTGTTGGCTGGAACTTAGTGGGACTGTGCACTCTGGCCAAATCTAATACAGACACGTGTGTCAGAAGAAAATATTTGAAGGTTGAACTGTGAAAGGGCATCAAAACTAGCCTCTAATTTGGCTCTTACAATCAGTGGTGGGTGCAGTAAACTATGGGTGTGAATTATAGGATTTAGGCAAATAGTCTAATTTACCAGTTCAGACAGGGCTAGATTGAGATCTAATTTATAGCCTTGTTTAAGGTGCAGTGTACAAAAAATCACTCTAAGAGTAACCCCAGGAAGGAATTGTGCTTTCATGGTTCCCCATTGCTCCAGGAGAAAAGCAAGTTATGTAGCCTTTTATGGGGCACTGTTTACATCTTCACTCATGCTGGTTTGGTTTTGCTGACCAGCCAAGGTTCCAGCACAGCCCACCTCCTACACTACTCCTTGCTCACAGGAAGGAGTAGAGGCTCTGCAGAATCTGTTTTCCTCAAAGCATCAGATCAATGATCCAGGCAAGTTGTACATGGAAGTGGCTTATCCTCCCTTATTGCCCTAAGCAAGCAAATGAGGACAAGTATTCTTACCCACAAAGTCAGAAGAAAATATTTGAAGGTTGAACTGTGAAAGGGCATCAAAACTAGCCTCTAATTTGGCTCTTACAATCAGTGGTGGGTGCAGTAAACTATGGGTGTGAATTATAGGATTTAGGCAAATAGTCTAATTTACCAGTTCAGACAGGGCTAGATTGAGATCTAATTTATAGCCTTGTTTAAGGTGCAGTGTACAAAAAATCACTCTAAGAGTAACCCCAGGAAGGAATTGTGCTTTCATGGTTCCCCATTGCTCCAGGAGAAAAGCAAGTTATGTAGCCTTTTATGGGGCACTGTTTACATCTTCACTCATGCTGGTTTGGTTTTGCTGACCAGCCAAGGTTCCAGCACAGCCCACCTCCTACACTACTCCTTGCTCACAGGAAGGAGTAGAGGCTCTGCAGAATCTATTTTCCTCAAAGCATCAGATCAATGATCCAGGCAAGTTGTACATGGAAGTGGCTTATCCTCCCTTATTGCCCTAAGCAAGCAAATGAGGACAAGTATTCTTACCCACAAAGTCATAGACTCACAGACTTGAAGGTCAGAAGGGACCATTGTGATCATCTAGTCTGACCTCTTGCACATTGCAGGCCACAGAACCTCAGCCAGTCCTGAAATAGATCCCCAACCTCTTGCTGAGTTACTGAAGTCCTCACATCATGGTTTAAAGATGTCAAGTTACAGAGAATTCACCCTTTACACTAGCTTAAATCTGAAAGTGACCCATGCTCCAGAGGAAGTGGAAAAAAAAACCCAGTGTTTCTGCCAATCTGACCGGGGGCTGAGGGGATTTCCTTCCCGAACTCATATATGGCAATCAGTTAGAATGTGGGCATGTGGGCAAAATCCGCCGTGAAGATACCTGGAAAAGAATTCTCTTTAGTAGCTCAGAGCCCTCCCCATCTAGTGTCCCATCTCCAGCAGTTGGGGATTTTTGCTACAAGCAGTGGTCAATGTAGGCAGTCCCATCATCCCCTCCATAAACTTAGTAAGCTCAGTCTTGAAGCCAGTTAGGTTTTTTGCCCCCATTGCTCCCATTGGAAGGCTGTTCCAAAACTTCACCCCTCTGATGATGTCCGTAACTGAGTGAAGATGTGTGGTGGCTGACATTTTGGCCAACCCCAAATTGAGCTATGCACCTCCAGAACTAAAAACATGAGCTTCTACAGCTTGAGCTGAAGAGAACTGTACCAGAGGCATATCACTTGTGGATTGGGCACGGGGTGGGGGGGGACATGTAACACATGACCAGTGGGTTACAGATATAAAATTAGGAACCAGTTTTAGAAATGTGAGCCTAAATCCATGAGCAGATTTTAAGTGCTTCTAGCTATTTACATCAAAGAGTCACTTTCATAAGAAGACAAATTTTCAAAATGACCAGATTGAAAACATAAATCTGTCCACTCTTCCCTTGTTTTTTGTAATCTGTCCTACCATGTTTGTTAATTATATAAGGTATTTAGAACTTGCTCTTTGTTCTTCCCTTCATTGATTCTCCAGTAGGGAAGTTAGCAGGCCCTACGCTCTGCTGCCTTGAACCTTGTGTAGTCATTTATAACTAGCAATATGAGTGCCAACTGGGTGTAGAACACTAATGATAGCACCTACACCAAAGCAATGGCAAATGATGACACAAGGCAATGGACAATCAGGCCCATATAGCCAAAGTCCTTGTAACCCATTCATTTTAATGGCAGCATCAAACGATATGACAAACACAGGATTATTTATCCCTTCATTGAATGATGCAGCAGGAGAAGCATTTTATGATGGGGAAAGCTTTTATCTGAAAGCAAATATTGGAAGTCATTTCAAGCAGAAGTAGTCTAATACAATAAAAATTAACAAACAACATATAACAACAACAACAAAACAACCCGGTAGTATTTTGCCAATACTCGGGGGATTGGTTTAATTGACTTTACAGTTCACAAATTGATAAAGCTTCAAAATCAGTCTCTGAGTCAATCAAATAAACATTCAATATCCAATACATATATCTGATCATTAATATAAATATTTGATATCAAATATGTGTATTCTAGTTATTAGAATACATTGGTTACCAATTTTCAAGTATGATTATTGAATACCAGTGTTTAGTTCTTTGCAAATGATATTGCTTGAGATACTCTTGGGATATTTTCAAATACAGAATTCACTTCCAAATAACAGGACTAATTTTTAAATTCTTTTGTGTAGCAACATTAAAAAATAAAATAAAAAGAACCTCACCAAATGTTGCATTTAAATACTATTTGACCATATGAAATTTCAAAGGAAGCAGGGAAAGACTTTTGCTATAAACATTCCTCTTTTTCAAGTTTGCTCTGGTTTGAAAATGCATCCTTAAGTTACATTTAATGGGTCTGATTCTCTAGCCTCTTAAATTAGTTTTTATGCCCCTATAACTCCCTTGAAGTCAGTGTAAAATTGGTGTAGTAGAATGGCAAATCAGGCCCCATAACTTTCCACTATAGTAAGCTATGTCTTCCTCCTCCCATTGACAGAGTTATGTAAAATATTCTCCCATAGATTATTTCCTAAGGTTACACTGCTGAGATAGTCAATCAGGGATGAGAGTACCTCACAGCATTAGAGGTTTTCCATCCCTTAAACTGTATTTTGGGTTCATATGAAGTACAGCAGCCTTGCAGAATGTTGCAACCTGTAGAATGCACTAGCAGCCATGGCACAGCTCTGCAGCCTGTGGTGAGAAATCTGTCCAACTTCCATGGAACTTGCCTGAACAAGGCCTGTTTACTTTGGCTTTGAATGGAGGAGAGAATTGGCCCCCTATATAAGCAACCACAGGGAATGGGATGCAAATAGACACACTTCTATAGTTACAGCTTTTTAACATTAATAAAAATAACCACAGTAAAAATACTATAGTGTAACATGACAAGTGCTGGTCTCATGAATTATGTTCTCTCCCTGTCTTATGAACTATAATAAGTGGTACAAATGCACAGAAAGTGTTCAAGCAAACATAGCATGCTCACTACAGTAATATCGAGACATAGTAATGGGGGTATATACATACACAAATGTGCAGGACTAGATGTTGTGGGAACCTAAAGGTAGCAAGGACTAAGAAAAGACCTCTTATTAAAATATGGAAATTATAAAAGGTTCAGTATTTGAGTTTGGAAAACCACCCAAATATTCAGATGCTATTCTAAGCCTGTATGATCTCATTTAGTGTATTTGAGAGGTGAGAATTGAGCTTGATATCACATGAGAACAGGGCTTCTCCTTATATATTAGACTTCTGCTCCTGGTCTCATTTAAAAAACAAAACAGGAAGTGCTAAAGTGTGCTAGAATGAAATGCTATTTAAAAAAATAACAGAAACTTTGTGACTATAAAGATGGTTCAGTTGGACTTTAAGGTCACAGTTCAGGCCATTTTCATTGCATCTTAAGCAGTTTGCTTTTCCCTGTATGACTACTTAAGTAGCAACAGGGTCAGATCCCTATGCAAAGGGGATTTTCTTGTGTTGGAATTAGATCCCCACATAAATTAATAGATTCTCCAATGTATTTTTCTTTTTTCTCAGTAGTGTTATGCTGATCTCTATTTCTGCATCAGGAACTAAACATCATTTGTAATGAAAAAGGAAGAGGGGAATGAACAAGTCAAAATAAATTTCTGAAAAAAAATAAACAAACCTGTCTTCCTTAATTAGAAAGAGAGTTTTCTGTTCTCTCACACAAAATAAACTGCATGAGAATATTACATCAAAGGGAAAGCAGATATATTGTGGTTTCTGTGGTCAAGAGAGACAAACTGAGGTGGCCAATCTCTGAAGGCTACATTGTGGTATTCCAGCGGGCAGGCGAGGGAGATTTTGGAGGGCTGATGTATTTAGTCGGGGATGAGATACTGTTTGAATTTATTCTACAAAACCATATCTATATTATTTTTATTTTTTTACACTATCTTGTATCATCAGTGCTAAAAATCGTGTATGATGATTGTAAAATCTTCCCTGAAAGGTCATATTGCAGTATGGTGCTTCCTGACTGATAGCAGGCAATGTTGCTCTTCCAGTTGCATATAATCTGCCACATTAGATGCAAGATCTCTCTCTCTCTCTCTCTCTCTCTATATATATATTCTAGCATATATATTTTCTATTATCATAATTTTCAGAAAGGATCAGCACCACAACTAGTGCAAGATTTTCTAGATTTCAGCCCTAAATAAGTAGGTCCAGAAGAATGTCTGGCCATAAGTGTTACAGTGGGAACTCCTAGCTGTGGAGCACTTTTGAACTGCTGGCTGTGGCCCTCAATTAGATGCACAAATGAGAACTGAGCTTTTTTGAAAATCTTTTTTCTTGTGGTTCCTGAGTCCCTGAAAATCTGGCCTCATGAATGTATTCTTTAGTGCCATAAATGTGTTCATAAGGTGTGGCTCTACATATATGACTAGTTGGCTGATGTCTCTTCCCTGCAACATATTTTGGATTCAATCAGTTCCTAAACTCATATCTGCAGATTCACATCAGTATGCCTTTTTAGTTCAAAGATCCCCATGATGGTTTACAAACACAAAATGGTGTCTCTAGTCATTTCAAATGACTATTTCAAGTAGTCTTTATTATTGGCTATTGGTTTTATGAATTAGTATGAAATGAAACCAGCAGCATATCAGAAGATCAATGGGAATGGAAAGCTGAGAGAGAGAGAGAAAGAGAGAGAGAGAAATCCTTTTTTGGATCTAAAAGTGGATATTTCAACACATTTCCATCTTGTAAAAACATTTTAAAAATTTTTTGTTTTGGTGTGGAATGAAAATAAATGTCAAAACCTCAAAATCTGCTGTGAAACTGTTGTCCTCCAGCCAGAACTGTTGTCCTCCAGCCAGATCTGGTGATATGTGAATATAGAAACCAAAGATTCTGTAATATTACAGTGATAACATTTATTGCAGCCTTCTACTCCCCCTGCTTTGTGGGCATGAATATTTCATAAAAGTTTCAAAGATTAATAAAGTTTTTGATATTGGGCTTTCCTAAGAAGTCCCCACCCTAACATCGGAGGAAAAATCCAGTTCAGTTAATCTGTTCAAATGCACACATGGGTGTTAGATACCCAAATCCCATTGACTTTCAAGAGGAATTTGGTGCCTGACTGCTCCTTGTGCCTTTAAAAATATCCCCCTACTTTCATTGCATTTTCTCAGGAAACCAGACCTAATGAGGCGGTGTAGAAAATGCCATTGCTGTTCCTACAGGTTTCCACAAGACATTTGACAACCCCTCTCCCTCCCTTTTTGTTATTCTCTGGAATGCAGATATTTTGGTTAATTTTCTCCAGCTGTTACAAAGTCTTACAGGAAAATGACCTCGTGGAGTGACCACTTCCCTTGTCTTGACTTAAGCAGGGGTTTTTTTCAGTGCTTTCACCACATCATCCACATCACTGTCTGAAGCCTGTAATAAGTCAGGAAAAAAGAAAAACTAAAACATCCATTCTATTAAAAAAAATTATGAACCAATCCTAGATGCTTGGAACAGTTTTATCAGTATATATTGCCATTTCAGATCAGTGCACTTAGCCGAAGGTTAATGTTGTTAGAGTCCCACATCTGTAGTGAGATACAGCATTGGGAAATTTTCATCGAATGTGTACTTCCTTTGGGGATATTATTTAACATACAATTTTATTTGACTCAGAGAAATACAACATTTTAAGAGTTTCAGCAAATTTGGCAAGCAATTTTTTTTGTTGGCTTTAAGCATGCACTATTCAGAGGGAAAAAACCCTCACTTGACAAATCTATAATTCCAGTTTAGTTTACTGAAGTAGCACTATCAACAGAAAATCAACTAAATTCCATGCTATGAATACCTCTGACTTATACAGTAAAGATTGTGAGGCCAGATGCATAGATCTCGAATGATGGTATATTAAATGCCACAGAAAAAGTAAGGAGATATATAATAAAAACAAAGTGCAATGCTTTTGAACTGTCTTAAATCAGTTGTCTTGAGCCCTGATCCTGCAAGGACTTGAGATCAGTGGGGCTACTTCTGGACATAAAATTAAGTACATCCATAAATCTTAGCAGTATGAGGGCCTTAAACCCCAGTTTTGCATAGAAAATCTCCTGGGCAGACACCTGCAGCCTCACAGATCTGTTGAAGTCAAGCCTGCATGGTTCTCAATGCAAGATTGAAATCTTAGTTTGTAACAGGTCTCTTTCCTATTCTTGTGTGGACTCTCTTGTTTTGTTTTTCCTCATCGCGTAGTCCCTCTTCTTCTGACCATCTTCCTTAACTAGCATGAGTACCAGCTTAGCTGTGCTTTTATAGCCCTGAGGACTTCCACTTTGCTACTCTTCCCCTCTCCTTTTGCATTTTGTTTTGTATTTTGAGACTACCTCACTTTTCTCCCTAATTTGCATGTAGCTGGGTATGAGAGTATCTGTCTTGCAGAGTAAACAAATGTCTCATTTCACCTGCAGACCAGAACTCACAGACAGGTGGTTAGAAAACTGTTATAGCACCAAAACATCTGAGATTGAATAAGGAACGAAAGATGGAAGTTGCAAATTGATTGACTAAAATTTTTCTATAAACTGATTGATTGTTATTCTAAAGAATTCCACATGGGATTTCTAAGATGTGTCTAGATGCTATATACATCTGAACAGCTAGATGAAAGTATTTCAATCAGAACACAACTGCAAGTCAACCCAGATATAATTTTTTATATAATGGCATTTCAGGGGGTTCCTTTTTTTTTTTTTTTTTGTAAGGAGGTATAAATCATTTCCACATTTTAATAACATTTGAAACTCCCTGTCTTATGTTTTTAATCTGTGCCCTATTTCCTAGATCAGTGGTTTTGAACTTGTGGTCTGTGGATTTCCAACGAGGTCCACACCTCCATTTGATACAGTCCAACATGGGGAATTATTAGTTAAATTGGAAAAGATGGGGATCAATATGAAAATTGAAAGGTGGATAAGGAACTGGTTAAAGGGGAGACTACAGTATGTCATACTGAAAGGAGAAGTGTCAGGCTGGAGGAAGGTTACTAGTGGAGTTCCTCAGGGATCGGTTTTGGGACGAGTCTTATTTAATCTTTTTATTACTGACCTTGGCACAAAAAGTTTGAGTGTGCTAAAAAGATTTGTGGATTACACAAAGCTAGGAGGTATTGCCAATACAGAGAAGGACCAGGATATTATACAGGAAGATCTGGATGACCTTGTAAACTGGAGTCATAGTAATAGGATTAAATTTAATAGTGAAAAGTGCAAGGTCATACCTTTAGGGATTAATAACAAGAATTTTTCTTATAAACTGGGGACTCATCAGTTGGAAGTAGCAGAAAAGGAGAAGAACCTCAGAGTTTTGGTTGATCACAGAATGACTATGAACTGCCAATGTGATATAGCCATGGAAAAAGCTAATGCGGTCTTGGGATGCATCAGGCGAGGTATTTCCAGTAGCGATAAGGAGGTGTTAGTACCGTTATACAAGGCACTGGTGAGACCTCATCTGGAATACTGTATGCAGTTCTGGTCGCCCATGTTTAAGAAGGATGAATTCAAACTGGAACAGGTACAGAGAATGGCTACTAGCATGATCCAAGGAATGGAAAACCTGTCATATGAAAGGAGACTGAAAGAGCTTGGCTTGTTTAGCCTAACCAAAGGAAGGCTAAGGTGAGATATGATTGCTCTTTATAAATATATCAGAGGGATAAATAACAGGGAGGGAGAGGAATTATTTAATCTCAGTACCAATGTGGACACAAGAATAAATGGATATAAACTGGCCATCAGGAAGTTTAGACTTGAAATTAGACAAAGGTTTCTAACCATCACAGGAGTGAAGTTCTGGAACATCCTCCTAAGGGGAGCAGTGGGGGCAAAAGACGTATATGACTTCAAGACTAATCTTGATAAGTTTATGGAGGGGATGGTATGATGGGATAGCCTAATTTTGGCAATTAATTGATCTTTTACTATTAGGGGTAAATATGCCCAATGGCCTTTGATGGGAAGTTGGATGGGGTGGAATCTGAGTTACTACAGAGAATTCTTTCGTGGGTGTCTGGCTGGTGAGTCTTTCCCACATGCTCAGGGTTTAACTGATCACCATATTTGGGGTCGGGAAGGAATTTTCCTCCAGGGCAGATTGGCAGAGGCCTTGGGGGTTTTTCTCCTTCCTCTGCAGTGTGGGGCAAGGGTCACTTGCTGGAGGATTCTCTTCACCTTGAAATTTTTAAACCATGATTTGAGGACTTCAATAGCTCAAACATAGGTTAGGGATTTATCACAGAAGTGGATGGATGAGATTCTGTGGCCTGCATTGTGCAGGAGGTCAAACTAGACAATCATAATGGTCCTTTCTGACCTTAAAGTTTATGACTGCATTTGAAATCTTTAGGTGAAAAATGAAAAAGGTTGAAAACCACTGTCCTAGATATTGACTATTACCTCTTGAGCAGTTTTTCTGAACAGTGATTTCTTCACATCCATTGACTTTGTGATATATGTGTGCTATAGTGAGACAGTTGTTTACATCAAGACAGTTTGTTGCTTGTTGTATTTGTGAGTTATTTCTATAACCTTCACAATTACTGTGCATTGGGCGTTTAAATGGACTAAGCCATTATTTTCAGATTAATTACACAAAGTTTTAAGTATAATTTCCAGCAGTTTAGCTGTGCTGTACAGAAGTTTAAACAAAGATTTTGAGTGATTATTGAGAAAACTGATAAAAGACATTAATAAAAGGGCAGGTGATGTATTATAATGACAAATCAAGATATACTTAGGGTTCTGCAGCCTCATGATGTCTATATAATAGGGGTAAGGAGCTGAAGGGATGGTGAAGTGGAAGACAAGGCGCTGGGATGGAAGGGAAGACTGGGACAAGGTTCTGAGCAGGGGAGTTGGGGGATAATGGGACCTGGAGCTGGGGATAGATTGGGGTGTGGGTCCTCTGGGGAGAAAAAAAGATCTGAACATGTTAATTAAAGACTGTATCATAATGCATAAGCAGAAGGGGCCAAATTAAAGTTGCAAAGGTAACCATCATTCTGGCATTTCTTAACTTCTGAGTGCTTGACTTTGAAACCTTAATGTTCTTTTAATATAGTTTTTGTTTGTATATAAAACTATATCAAAATATGCCTTATAAGTCTTTAATTACATGATCACATACCAGAGGGAGAGAGAGAACGTGCATCTATCTCTCTGTAATATATTATCTAACTGTCTCTCTATCCATGTAGCTACAACCACTCAGATGCCTCAGTGATGAGCTTATACCTCACTTGTTATCATAGATATATACCACAGTGGTGGGTGATGTAAAAGAACGTAGATTATATCTAACTGAATCAGATAAATATATAACTGGTTGTGGTGTTCTCACTGAGCCCAAGGTACTTGAAAGAGATCCTCTTTATTCAGTGACCCATTCCAACTGCCTCTGCTTAACAGAACATGGGCTTCTGCAGCCCCTTCCCAGACTTCCTGTCCCTAAAGCAAAGTCATTTAAAGGTACAGTTCCCCAAACCACACTAGCTAGTGTGTAAGTGCCACAGCTTCACTGCTATTGTTATTTGAATTACTAGATCAATGCCACCTTGAGTATGTCTGCATGTGATGCAGGTAAGCCTCAAATTGCTGTGTTGACAAACCTGAGAAGTGTTCAGCTGTGTACTCTAAGTCCTACGCTGATAACTTATGGAAGAGTTTATCCTTTAGCTCTAGTGGTCAGGAGATGTGCTTTTTAGAATAACAGTATATAAGTTCTGTCCCTGCTGTTCCTGGGAGGGGAAAGTGGCCATCATTTGAAGATTAACAACATCCATGAAGTCCTTCTTAATCACAGATTTGTTATGATAGTTTCGGGGCAGCAGCTCAAGAAAATGCTTTAGGATTAAAGGCCAAATTCTTCCACCTTCATTCACATTGAATACTTTTACCATACAAACAGTCTCATTTGTTCCAATAGGACTGCTTGTGCAATAAGGTACTGAGTGTGAGTAAACGGGACAGTATCTGTCCCTTTATGATTTCCTGTTTGAATGAGCTGGAAAATTCATCTTCCTTTTGCAGCTTATATCTGTGAAGTGCCACTAACCGCACATCTAAAGCTTGAGGATTGCTGAGTCCATTTAGACTTAATAACAGTAATAATGTTACATAATGGTCCTGTATGCAGAAATCTAACAGTCAGATTAAAGCACATGCCTGCTCTATGCCGGATGGAAAATACTAGTTATTATTAATAATAATATTAATAACAGGTATGAAAGAAATAATGGGTGGTCCCTTGGAATGTATACCCACCAAATATTAGCATTAAGAATTCTTTTGCTTCCTCTTTTAAAGAAAGGAGCATAATTTCCAACCTGCCAGGTTTCTAAATCACCTGACAATGTGAAAGGAGGTATCTGAGTCATTCTTCCAAGCAAGAAGGTTTGTTTTTTGAGCTAGCTAGATTACTACATTATTTCAAGGCCTTTATAGGTTCTGTCTGCCCATAACTGTATAAACATCTTCCTGCTATCTTAAATAGATTGTCTTGTACTCTATAGTTCAACCTTCACTGTATGTTTGAATCTGGAATGGGAGTAAGTGGGAAAGGTCTAGATTATGACTCCCATATTCCTAGCGGTGAGCAGTTACTCACATAGACCCTGATTCAGGAAAACACTTAAGCATGTGCTTAACTTTAAGTATGTTCTTAAATCCAATTGGATTTAAGCATATGCTTCAGTAACCTTCCTGAGTAAGGATGCTTTCCTGAATTGAAGTCATATGTAGTCCCACTGAAATCAATAGGATCCACAATTGCTCAGACCCCTGTGCCATTGATTTCACTGGCCATCATATGACCTTAAGTCTAAAGGCCAGCTCCTGCTCCTATTGAAGTGCAATGGCAAAACTGTCTTGAATTGACATTGACTTCTAGGGTACAGAATGTGAGCTTTTCAGGGCCAGGGCTCTCTCTTATCACCTATATCATCAATGCCTGGTGTAGTGGGGCTCCAATCTTTTCTTTAGTAATTTTCAAGACAAATAATAAATAATTTAGGATGATTATTTTTGTTCTATCTCACCCTCCCTGTTCCATTTCACTTTGCTATTTATTGTCTAGGAAAGGTTTGTTTCATTAATAAAATATAATTTGTTTGATTGTTAAGTAGGGGAAGAATAAAAGGTGTTGAAAGTGACTAGCTCTTATTCCTGTAGGTCTTGTGTGTTTCGAATCCTTTCAGCTTAGTTTTAGGTGACAAACTGCACAGCTGTAATGCCTTACATTTACCAGTCTGCATATATGAAAGATGTGTAATGTTAACCAAGCCCCTTCCCGTCCCTCATGGAGGACCACCCTGCCTGCAAAATCTCCAGGGGAAAACACAGCGTGTCCTGATCAGAAACTGCCTTTGTTGGCAGAAATACAGTATGTTGCATTAACCAAAACAGCATATTTTTTTAAAAAAAATTGATGATGGCTGTTTTTTATTTAAATATTCATTTTACTTGTGTAAACGGATCTCATTTGGTCTTTTCATCCCAACATCACAGAACTATCTGAAAGCCTTGTTTACATTTAGCAGTGGAAATTGTTTCAAGCTTTGCACAGAACCTTCAAAAACTGATACACACTGAGCAGAAAATGTGCTGTATCTCCATCAGCAGTCCCCTAAATGGTAATTTTCCTTTGCATGGCCTTTCATGTGATAGAATTTATGTAATCCGTAATCCCTGCAGATAGTGAGCTTTTTATACTATGTAGAAACTGTTATGCTCTCTGTAGAGACCCCACATTGCGTGCACAGTCTGGGGAGCATCTATGTTTTCAGTACCTGTCTCCTATAGATTAGATCCTCCGTATCTGCCATTACTGGTTAGGCAGGTAAACATTTGTGCCTATGAGATCTCTGTTGCATATCGAGTCTCTGCTATAATCTTTTTCCTCTACCTCTTCTTTTGTTTGTATTCACCCATCACTTTTTGTCTAAATCTTAGATTGTGAGCTATTTGGGACAAGGACCCTCTTTGTGCTCTTGGCTTGTACAGTGTTTATACAATAGGTTAGATCATAGAATCACAGACTTTAAGGTCAGAAGGGATCATTATGATCATCTAGTCTGACGTCCTGCACAATGCAGGCCATAGACTCTCACCCACCCACTCCTGTATCAAATCTGTGTCTGAACCATTGAAGTCCTCAAATCATGGTTTAAAGACTTTAAGGTGCAGAGAACCTTCCAGCAAGTGACCTGTGCCCAACGCTGCAGAGGAAGGCGAAAACCCCCCAAGGCTTCTGCCAATCTGCCCTGGAGGCAAATTCCTTCCTGACCCCAAATATAGCAATCAGCTAAACCCTGAGCATGTGGGCAAGACTCACCAGAGAGACATCCGGGAAAGAATTTTCTGTAGTAACTCAGATCCCACCCCATCTAACATCCCATCCCCGGTTAAATGCAACCTCAATATAAATAATAACACTACTGTTCTGAACATAGATACATATTACTTATATACATGGGATAGGCAGCAGTGGTAGGAAAGGTTAGTTTCTAATCTCAGTTATAAAGAGAGACCTTGGAATAATTGACTCCAATGGAGTTATCTTGGATCCAGAATAATTCCAGACCTGAATTCAGAATTTAGCTCCTGGAAACCAATACTTCACACCATCAATACAGTCTGAGGAATGTAAACCTTAATAACAAACATACCTTAACACTGCCTCTCTTGTTCCTCGTTGACTCATGGATATGTTTCAAAAGTAGCTTCTTGCTTCAGCCATTACTCTATATACATGTTAGCACAGCATGAAATAAACTACACTAGACTGTCTAATTCAGCTGGTAGAGCACAAAACTTGTTGAGCCAGATATTTCTCTCCCTTAATGTCAGTGTAACCTTATTCAAGTGTATTACTGGTATTTATAATTTGTATTATTGTAGTGTCCAAGAGTCCCTGTCATGGAGCAGGACCCCACTGTGCTAGGTACTGCACAAACACAGAATAAAAAGGCAGTCTCTGCCCCACAAAGCTTGCCGTCTGAGTATAAAATAAGCAACAACAGATAGATACATATATACCAGCGACATATATACAAGCGACAACAGATAGATAGATATATATACGGACAGTACTTAATGGAGCTACTCCTTGTATACACCAGTGTAGATGAGAACAGAATCAGGTCCTTAATCTCAAGGTGATGGGTATTTAGAACATGTGGATTTTTATTATCATGAGTTGATATTTAGAGAGGTGGTTGGCCAGTGATTTAAGCATTGGACTAACAGACAGGAAGTGTGGAGTTTTAATCTCAGGTGTCACACAGATTCCCTCCATGGCAATGGGCAAGTGCCTTAGCCTATGTGAGTATGTCTACACAGCAAAGAAAAACCCACGGCTGGCCTGAGCCAGCTGACTCAGGCTCACGGGGCTTGGATTGTGGGGCTGTTTCATTGCTGGGTAGAGTTCCTGGGCCAAGCTGGAGCCCAGGCTCTAGGACCCTGCAGGGTGGGAGGGTCCCAGAGCTCGGGCTCCAGCCTGATCCCAGAAGTCTGCACAGCAATGAAACAGGCCCACAGCCCAAACCTCTCAAGCCTGAGTTGGCTGGCACAGGGCAGCCATGAGTTTTTCTTTGCTGTATAGACAGACCCTGGGTGTCTCAGTTTCCCCAAGTATAAAGTGGACATACTTATACTTCCCAGGATTGAGTCATAAATTGCAGGAGAGGGGCAAAAAAGGGTTTCTGATCAGTAGTTCTAGACATAAGATTTAGACTATCGTTTGCTGGAGCACAGGCCAAAGTGCCTGCCTGTTCCTGCCCAACATTCCTGCATTCCAGAATGGATGATGTAGTGACAATAATATACAAAAATCCTGGTGGCATTTTTTGCATCTATTTTCCCCCTTCTCCCATGAAATTTTATGTGAGACACACAATTGGGTTCTGATTGATCTTTAAGCCTTCTGTGAGATAGGTAAATATTATGTGCATTATCCAAATTGAGAAACTGAGTCAGAGAGGATAAATGAGTTCAGTGTTTCCCAAATTTGGGATGCCGCTGGTGTAGGGAAAGCCCCTGGCAGGCCGGGATGGTTTGTTTACCTGCTGCGTCCACAGGTCCCGCCAATCACTGCTCCAAGTGGGGCAGGTTTGCTGCTCCAGGCCAATGGGAGCTGCTGGAAGCAGTGGCCAGTACATCCCTCAGCCCGCGCTACCTCCTGCAGCCCCCACTGGCCTGGAGCAGCGAACCCACAGCCAGTGGGAGCCGCGATGGGCCGGACCTGCGGACGGGGTAGGTAAACAAACCGGCCCGGGCCGCCAGGGGCTTTCCGTACACAAGCAGTGCCCCTGGTTTGGGAAACACTGAATTAGTTGATCAAGAGTTACCAACGTCAATGGCAAAGGAAAAATTAGAACTACATGATCGGTGGAATTTTATATCTCCAGAGCTGTATCAATCAAACTGGAAATTCACCTCTGTAAGTGGCAAGGTCTATTTCTCATTAATCATATGTATTAAGAAATGCTTAGATCCCTCTGTGTGTATGGTTATTCCAACATATACACATTTTTTACTTTTAGACGCATGGAGATCTGGTGCAGATCTCAGATCTTTTTCTTTTGTATGATTAAGATGAAGAACTTTACTATGTCATATTTGCCTTTCAATTACGGATCCTTTCAACAGTCCATTTTACTCTGCTACTGAAAAAATCTCTTTTACTTTATTTCATTTTCCACGTCACTCCTAGATCCTCCTGTACCAGTGTCGTTGCTAATGTGGCAGCTATAAGGCTAAACTAAAGGGAAAGTAAGGAATGGCATTAATTTAACAGGAGAGCTAGACTTTAGAAAGAATGTGGTAGAGCTTGGCTGCTGTTGCCACTTCTTCCTCTTCTTTTACTGCCTGGCATTCCTGATGCTGGGTCTTGGATTCTATAGCCATGCAGCATATGAATCACAGAACCCACCCTGTGCTTTGGCATAACTCTTAAAGCACTGACAGTTCCTCTTTCTTCAGCAGTAATTAAACAAGTAAAAACTGGTTATGTTGGTTAGCAGATATAAATGTGGAAAATATTCACAAATACATATCGCTGGGTGTGTGTGTCTAAAGAATCTGAGTGAGCTATGGTCAGACTGTCTTTTCCCGCATATGTACAACAAAGGTGCTTAGTTCAACAAAGAAGCTTGGCCAATGTATTTAATTTCAATTACTTTGTGTTCTCCTTTTGTTCATTTGGTTTGGTTGAGCTTTGTATTCACTACAGTTTAGTGCAGCTCTGAACAGTAGGAGGCACTGGAGATAATGAGATTGTGCAAAATAAAGTTATGAGATAAACTGATAAAACAAAGGCCTGGTCTACATGCAGCTTTTGTGATGATTTAACTAGTGCGATCAGGGGTGTTATTTTTTACTGAAATAATTAGAGCAGTACAATGTCTGGGGTGGATGGGAATAAGCTATATCTTCATACTGTTCTGATCCCATCCATTTGGTGGCTGGGGGTGGGGGGGGCTGTACTGTTTTAAATATATGAACTGACACAGTTAAAGTGGTACAACAAAGCCTGGGTATATGGACCAGACCTAAGTAAGTATTTTAGTAGCAGCCTTATTTCGATGGAAGTATGGCTTTGTGATTAAGACATTAGGCTGATATTCAAGAGAGCTAGGTTCACTTCCCTGCTCTGCCATGTGTGAGTGACCTTATGCAAATCAAGAATTCTTTCTGTGGCTCAGTTCTCCCTCTATAATATGGGAATAGTGACACTTCCTTCCCATGCAGGGGTGTTGCAAAGATAAATTCATTGGTATTTATGAGGAGTTTGGTTACTGTTCTTATGGTGACCACAGAAGTACTGAAACAGAGATTCACAGACCACAGTGAGAGATTATACCATACTCTATCAAAGAAACTGAGGAACCACCTGATCAGCATCCTATACAGCAAACAGGAAAACATCAAAAAAGAGCTCTCCAACCTGGAGACTCTCATTAATAACCAAACTTCCATACAAACGGACTTCACTAAAATAAGACAGGAAATCTACATTACTCACTTCACCTCTCTACAAAGGAAAAAGGACTGTAACTTGTCTAAACTCCTACCTGGCTCATGGGGCCACCACCCTATACCGGCCACAACCATAGTACCCCCAACCCACCCAGCAATATCGTCAATCTATCCAACTACACACTCAGCCCAGAAGAAAAGTCTGTCCTATCTTGGGGACTCTCTTTCTGCCCTGCCACCCCCATCAACATGATACAGTTCTGCGGCTATCTGGAAGCCTACTTCCACTGTCTCCGACTCAAAGAATACTTTCAGGACAACACTGAACAACGCACTGATACCCAGGTACCCTCCCACCAACAGCACAAGAAGAACAACTCCACATGGACTCCTCCTGAGGGTCGAAATGACAGTCTGGACCTCTACATTGAATGCTTCCACTGACGTGCACAGGCAGAAATTGTGGAAAAACATAGCTTGCCTCATAACCTAAGTCGTGCAGAACGCAATGCCATCCACAGCCTCAGAAACCACCCTGACATTATCATCAAAGAGGCTGATAAAGGAGGTGCTATTGTCATCATGAACAGGTCTGACTACCAAAAAGAGGCTGCCAGACAACTCTTCAACACCAAATTCTACAGGCCACTTCACTCATATCCCACTGAGGAATACACTAAGAAACTGCAACATCTACTCAGGACACTCCCTACACTAACACCGGAACAAATCAACATACCCTTAGAGCCCTGACCAGGGTTATTCTATCTACTACCCAAGATCCACAAACTCGGAAATCCTGGACGCCCTATCATCTCGGGCATTGGCACTCTCACTGAAGGACTGTCTGGATATGTGGGCTCTCTACTCAGACCCTATGCCACCAGCACTCCCAGCTATCTCCTTGACACTACTGATTTCCTGAGGAAACTACAATGCATTGGTGACCTTCCAGAAAACACCATCCTAGCCACCATGGATGCAGAGGCTCTCTACACGATCATCCCACACACAGATGGAATACAAGCTGTCAGGAACAGCATCCCTGATGATGCTACAGCACAACTGGCTGCTGAGCTCTGTGCCTTTATCCTCACACACAACTATTTCAAATTTGATGACAATATATATCTCCAGATCAGTGGCACAGCTATGGGCACGCGCATGGCCCCACAATATGCCAATATTTTTATGGCTGACCTGGAACAACGCTTCCTCAGCTTTCGTCCACTCATGCCCCTTCTCTACCTATGCTATATTGATGACATCTTCGTCATCTGGACCCATGGGAAGGAGTCTCTGGAAAAATTCCACCACGGTTTCAAGAGCTTCCACCCCACCATCAACCTCAGCCTGGACCAATCTGCACCGGAGGTCCACTTCCTAGACACCACGGTGCAAATAAGTGATGGTCACATTACCACCACCCTATACTGAAAACCTACCGACCACTATGCCTACCTTCATGCCTCCAGCTTCCATCCTGGGCACATCACACTATCCATTGTCTACAGCCAAGCACTGAGGTACAACCGCATCTGCTCTAACCCCTCAGACAGAGACCAACACCTACAAAATCTCCATCAAGCATTCTCAAAACTACAATACCCACATGAGGAAATAAGGAAACAGATCAACAGAGCCAGGCATGTACCCAGAAGCCTCCTACTGCAAGACAAACCCAAGAAAGAAACCAACAGGACTCCACTGGTCATCACATACAGTCCCCAGCTAAAGCCTCTCCAACTCATCATCAGGGACCTACAACCCATCCTGGACAATGATCCCACACTTTCACAGGCCTTGGGTGGCAGGCCAGTCCTCGCCCATAGGCAACCTGCCAACCTGAAACATATTCTCACCAGTAACTGCACACCGCACCATAGTAACTCTAGCTCAGGAACCAATCCATGCAACAAACCTCGATGCCAACTCTGCCCATATATCTACACCAGCGACACCATCACAGGACCTAAACAGATCAGCCACACCATCACTAGTTCATTCACCTGCATGTCCACCAATGTAATATACACCATCATACGCCAGCAATGCCCCTCTGCTATGTACATCGGCCAAACTGGACAGTCGCTACGGAAAAGGATAAACGGACACAAATCAGATATTAGGAATCGCAGTATAAAAAAACCTGTAGGAGAACACTTCAACCTCCCTGGCCACACTATAGCAGACCTTAAGGTGGCCATCCTGCAGCAAAAAAACTTCAGGACCAGATTTCAAAGAGAAACTGCTGAGCTTCAGTTCATCTGCAAATTTGACACCATCAGCTCAGGATTAAACAAAGACTGTGAATGGCTTGCCAATTACAGAACCAGTTTCTTTTCTCTTGGTTTTCACACCTCAGCTGCTAGAACAGGGCCTCATCCTCCCTGACTGAACTACTTCATTATCTCTACCTTGCCTGCATATATATACCTGCTCCTGGAAATTTCCACTACATGCATCTGACGAAGTGGGTATTCATCCACGAAAGCTCATGCTCCAAAACGTCTGTTAGTCTATAAGGTGCCACAGGACTCTTGGCTGCTTTTAGAGATTCTGAAGATATTTTCCTTGGATCTGCTGAAATGATGCCACCTTAATATTTTCTTTCATTACATGTGTCTTTGTTTTTAATATGAACATGGCTAAAACTCTTAGAGAATATTATTGATAATAATCATTTTAAGAGGCCAATAAGGATCCATCTGAAGAACTTTAATGACCTGAAAGTCAAACAGAAATCCTTCAAAAAAAGTGGAAGCATGGACAAAATTCCTAAGGATGAATACAAAAGAATAGCATGAGCATGTAGCGACAAAAGGCTAAGGCACAAAATAAGTTATCTCTAGATAGACACATAACAGACAATATGAAGAGGTTCTGTAAGTACATTCACAGCAAGAGAAAGACCAACAAAAGTAATGTGTAGGTCCACTACTTAGCGGGGAAGGAGATCTAATAATGGATGACATCAAGAAGGCTGAACTGTTTAATGCCTATTTTGCTTCAGTCTTCACTGAAAAGGTTAATTGTAATGAGATGCTTAACACAATTAATATTAACAACAAGGGAGAAGAAACACAAGCCAAAATAGGGAGATAACAGGTTACAGAATGTTAGATAAGTAGATGTATTCAAGTTGGCAGGGCCTGGTGAAATTCATCCCAGAGTATTTAAACTGAAACAATCTTGAAACCATTAGCAACTATCTTTGAGCTCTCATGGACGAAGGGTGAAACTTCCAAGGACTGGAGAATGACAAATATAGAACCTATCTTTTGAAAAGGGAACAAGGAGGACCCATGGATTATAGGTCAGTTACCCTAACTTCAATACCTGGAAAGATACTGAAAAAAATTATTAAGCAATGAATTAGTAACCACTTAAAAGACAATGGGGTGATATATAGGGCTGTCAAGTGCTTAAAAAAATTAATCATGATTAATCATATGATTAATAGCACTGTTAAACAATTATTGAATACCATTTATTTAAATATTTTTCTACATTTTCAAATGTATTGATTTCAGTTACAACACAGAATACAAAGTGTCCAGTACTCACTTTATATTTATTTTTATTGCAAATATTTACACTGTAAAAAACAAAAGAAATCGTATTTTTTTAATTCACCTAATACAAGTACTGTAGTGCAATCTCTTTATCATGAAAGTTGAACTTACAAATGTGGAATTATGTACCAAAAACCTGTATTCAATAAAACAATGTAAAACTTCAGAGCCTACAAGTCCAATCAGTCCTACTTCTTGTTCAGACAATGTCTCAGACATAGGACTGGCTCTATGCACCAGCAAAGTAAGCAGGTGCTTGGGGCGGCACATTTTCAGGGATGGCATTCGGGCCATCCTTGTTTGTTTGTTTGTTTGTTTGCTTGGGGGCGGCCCTGCGAGCGCTCACCCAGGTAGATGGTGTCCCGGCCCCTAAACTGGCATTGAAGTCTAGGTGGAAGAGCCACAGCGGGTGGCTAAAGCTGGCCCTGGGACTGGGGTCCAGCAGTAGCCGTGCGTCATGCGTGGGGGTACTCTGGGCCTACTGTGGTTCATGCTGCCGGCCACAGCCAAACCATCTGGCAGGCTCCGACACATGAAGCGCAGGACACTTGGGCTGGGAGCTGCCCTGCGGGATGCATGGAGCTGCTGGCAAGTGCCGCAGGGAGGCCGCCCCCCAGCGCCACAGCCGGGGCTGGGCGAAACGGCTCAAGCTGCCCAGAGGCTGCAGCAGGGTGGCCAGGAGCAGCAGTGGGGCCATAGAGGGGACTGGTGCCTGGGGCGCTGTCGTGAGGGGCCCATGTCCCGCTCTCCGGAGCTCCATTCCCCGCCAGCTGCTCCCTCTGATGCTGCCCTGCCCTGGCTTCTCAGCCCCCTGCCGGGGCGGTCTCCCCGGCTCTGCCCTCCCAATTCCCGGCTGGTCCTGGAGGCAGGAGTCCCTGCTGGAGTGACCCTGGGCTGAGGTGTGGCCAGGGAGCCCTGCTGCTTACCGCGACCCTGACACTGCCAGAGCAATTGGAGGTGAGGGGGGAATGGGCGGAGTAAGGGCCCCCTAGGGTGCCTGGAAGGAGTTGGGTGGATGCAGCCTCCGCCCCTGCTAGTGTCATGAGCGGGATGCTTATGACTGCCCTGGGAATGAGTTACCAGTGACCCAGGGCTGGGGTGGCCAGAGGGTGCAGGTGCTGGGGGGGAAGCCCTGGTTGGGGCAGAAGGGGGTGCGGGTGTGGGGGGAAGAGCCCAGGAGTGGGGCAGCAGGAGGGTGCGGGGAGGAGCCCAGGGCTGGAGTAGGGGGCAGCCAAACATTTTTTTTGCTTGGGGCAGCAAAAACATAGAGCCAGCCTTGCTCAGACAAACAAGTTTGTTTACATTGGCATGTAACAGTGTCGCAAGATATTTACATGCCAGATGCGCTAAAGATTCATATGTCCCTTCATGCTTCAACCACCATTCCTGAAGACGGGTGCTGCTCAATAGCAATCCAAAGAAGTGTGGACTGACGCACGTTCATTTTCATTAGCTGAATCAGATGCCACCAGCAGAAAGCTGATTTTCTTTTTTGGTGATTTGGGTTCTGTAGTTTCCGCATCTGAGAGTTGCTCTTTTAAGACTTCTGAAAGCATACTCCACACCTCATCCCTCTCAGATTTTGGACAGCACTTCAGATCTTGGGTCAAGTGCTGTAGCTATCTTTAGAAATTTCGCACTGGTATCCTCTTTGCATTTTGTCAAATTTGCAGTGAAAGTGTTCTTAAAACGAACAACATATGCTGGATCATCATCCGAGACAGCTATAACATGAAATATATGTCAGAATGTGAGTAAAACAGAGCAGGAGACATACAATTGTCCCCCCCCAAGGAGTTCAGTCATAAATTTAATTCACACATTATTTTTTTACCGAGTGTTGTCAGCATGGAAGCAGGTCCTCTGGAACGATGGCCAAAGCATGTGAGGCATATGTATCTTTAGCTCATCTGGTATGCAACTATCTTGCAATACCAGCTACAACAGTGCTATCTGAATGCCTGTTGTCACTTTTGGATGACATTGTAATTAAGGAGTGGCAGTATTATCTCCCATATATGTAAACAAACTTGTTTCTCTCAGCAATTGGCTGAACAAGAAGTAGGACTGAGTGGACTTGTAGGCTCTGAAGTTTTAAATTGTTTTGTTTTTTGAGTGCAGTTATGTAACAAAATCTACATTTGTAAATTGCACTTTCACGATAAAAAGATTGTTCTACAGTACTTGTATGAGGTGAATTGAAAAATTCTTTTGTTAATCATTTTTACAGTGCAATTATTTGTAATAAAAAATATAAAATGAGCACTGTACACTTTGTATTCTGTGTTGTAACTGAAATTGATATATTTGAAAATGTAGAAAAATACCCAAAAATTTTAATAAATTTCAGTTGGTATTCTATTTTTAGCAGTGCAATTAATCACAACTAATTTTTTTAATTGTCAATTTTTTGAGTTAGCCGTGTAAATTAACTGGGATTAATTGACAGCCCTCGTGATAAGTAATAGTCAACATGGATTTGTCAAGAACAAATCATGCCAGACCAACCTAATTTCTTTGTTTGACAGGGTTACTGACCTAGTGGATACAGGTGAAGCAGGAGTCTTGATATAGCTTGATTTTAGTAAGGCTTTTGACATACTCATAAGCAAACTAGGGAAATGTGATCTAAATGAAATTAGTCTAAGGTGGGTGCACAACTGGTTGAAAACCCATATTCAGAGTAGTTATCCATTGTTCACTGTCAAACAGAGAGAATGTATCTAATGGGGTCCTGAAGGGATCAGTCCTGGGTCCAGTACCATTCAACGTTCTCATTCACAACTTGGGTAATGGAGTGGACAGTATATTTATAAAATTTGCAGATGACACTAAGCTGGAAGGGGCAATGAGCATTTTGGAGAACATGATTAGAATTCAGAATGACTTTGACAAAGTAGAGAATTGATCTGAAATCAACAAGATGAAATGCAATAAAGACAAGTGCAAAGTATTGCACTTAGGAAGTAAAAATCAAATCACAAATACAAAATGGAGAATAACTGGCTAGCAGTACTGGTGAAAAGGATTTGGGGGTTATAGTCAATCACAAATGAGCCAACAATTAGATGCAGTTGCAAAATATGGTAATATTATTCTGGGATGTATTAACAGGAGTGTTGTATGTAAAACACAGGAGTCCTGTTCTACTCAGCACCAGTCAGACTTTAACTGGAATATTGCATCCAGTTTGGGGCTCCACACTTTAGAAAAATGTGCACAAATTGGAGAGAGTCTAGGGGAGAACATCAAAAATGATAAAAGTTTAGAACACCTGACTTATGAGGAAAGATTTAACAAACTGGGTATGTTTAGTCTTGAGAAAAGAATACCGAAGGGGGACCTCATAAGTCTTCAAATATGTTAAAGGCTAATATAAAGAAGACAGTGATCAATTGTTCTCCGTGTCCACTGAAGGTAGGACAAGAAGTAATGAGCTTAATCTGCAGCAAAGGAGATTTAGGTTAGACATTAAAAAAAAACCTTTCTAAATTTAAGGATAATCTAAACTCTGGAATAGATTTACAAGGGAGTTTGTGGAATCCTCGTCATTGGAGGTTTCTGAGAACAGGTTAGACAAGCATCTGTCAGGAATAGTCTTGGTATACTTGGTCCTGTCTCAGTATGAGTAGCTGGACTAGATGACCTCTCAAGGTCTTTTCCAGTCCTACATTTCTATGATAATCAAGATTTCTGGGATGAGTTTCCTAATTTGTTCTTTCTTTCTCATTTAGGGCAAAATCCTGCTCTTCATCACAAAGGAGAAAGAAGTAGTATGCTCTTAACAACAGAATAAGCACAAGCAGCCAGATCTGAACACACTCCTAGCTAGCAGGCTGCAGGGTGCAAACTGACACTTTATTTGTGCACTTGTGCAGAGAAGGGCTTTCAGCATCCAGTCCTGCTTAATTGCCTCTAAACACCTCCTGTGAAGCCCTGGGCACTTCCCTTTGCCATTTAAATTAATGGGAGATAGGGTTGCTAGGTATCTTGCAGGAATAGGGCCCTGGGCTGATCCAAAGCCAGTTCAATTCAGTGGGAGTCTTTTCATTGTTTTCAGTGGGCTTTGTATCATGCTCTCTTTAAGCAAATCAGAATCTTTTAGATCTTATTTATTAAAAGATGCATCTTCACATTCCTGCTAATGTTGAAGGATATTCTATTTTAATCAAATTCTTATTCTCCTCCTTCAGGTTTTGCTGTATTTCCTTTCCCATCTTGATGATTACAAACCTGTTCCTGTCTGAATAAAGGACATGATTCTCCTTTCATTTGCTCCAGTTTCACGCTGGTGTAGTTCTGCTGCCATCAGAGGAGAAATTCCTGATTTATATCAACACAAACAAGAGGAGAATCAGAACAAACATCTTTTTCTTTAGTACTCAGCCTGCTTCTCCTTACCTGAATTATTCAGCTATAACAAAGTCTGGGATTGTAAAGTCTGACATCCAAATGTTTCTAGGCTTGCATACTACATTCTCCTAGTCCCTAGGTTTGGGGCAGGAGGAGGAACAGAAAATTCTAATATGTATGCATGGATATTTTAGCAATCTGCACTTCTAGGAAGGAAAAGACATAAAGAGCAGATGACTGATTCATGGCATTTTGGTTGAAGATATTGTAGCTTTTAAACATTGCTTCAGTGGGATTGAGGCTCTTAAGGCAAACATATTTAACATCAGATGTGGTCTCAAATGTACACATTTTAGAATTTTCCTGCATCGAGTAATTGTCAGTTCCAGGACTCTGAATATCTCCAGGTTTCAAAAAGAACTGTCCTGTTGTTGTTGTCCTCCCCAAAGGGGTACCAACAAAATGAACAGAGGGGTTGGGGCAGCAACTGACCCCTAAAAATCTAAATCTTCAAATATATTATAAAACATAGATGTCAGTGTTCTGCCTTCAGAAGCTGAATAATGTCTTTTGTTCCAATACCATGTGACTCTGCTTTGAGAGAAGCTGGAACCATGAGAAGAAATGATCCTTCGTCGACCCCGCAACATGCAAACTCAGCAGATGTGGAAGGGCCCATCTAACTTTTTTTTCTCCTAGAATAGTTACTGAACTTTCTTTGGTCATGTTACTGAAGAGAGTGGAAACAGAAACCTCGGCTTTGAATTCTATTTGAAACATATCTATAGCTGTATTGGTGCTTCAGCCAATAAGCCCAAATCCTGCCTCTCATTTACATCTGTTCAATCCCACAGGTTATACAGACTTTAATTTTATTGTTTTTATCTTTCACATGGTGCCATACGTGTGCCATGCCTAGTGTTTTACAAACATAAAAGAAAAGTCACTTAAAGTGAGACAGTGAAAACATGAGTATGGGATCAATGAATTACTGCTGCTGAGTTCTCTTGTTTTCAAGTTAAATAGCTTGTTATAGAAAGATAATGATTATGTAAGGAGTTATGATCAGGCATGATATTAGCAGGGGGTTTAAGCAAAGTGAATCTGAGCAGTGGAAGTCAGGCTGGAATAAATGTGTTCTGAGGAGGAAGTTACAGAAGCTGAGGGTGTGCACATGGTATTTAGAAGAAGGAATGCATTTCCAAGCTGAAGTGGCAAATTGAAAATGTGGGTGAAGCTAAAAGGAGCTAAAAGGAGCTTTAAGGTGACAGAACAAAGGGCATCCAGAGGAGAGTCATAGGAAGTGAGAACAGAAATGTAAAAAAAGACCAGAATTGTGGCTTGAATGGCCCCTTTGAATATGTGCAAACTACTTACGCTAAACAATCTGTTCCATCTTGTATTTATCTGTGACCCTTGGAGTACCTTTTCCAGACCTGAAGAAGAACTCTGGGAGTCTCAAAAGCTTGTCTCTCTCACCAACAGAAGGTGATCTGATAAAAGATATCTCACCCATCTTGTCTTGCTAATATCTTGAGACAGACACGGCTACAACTATACTGCATAGCCATTTTAAAGCATTTTACATAATTACATATATAAGGTGTTATCTATTATGTCTAAAGCAAGCAGAACAATTTTCCTTTGAAAGGAGGCTAAGAGGAAAATTGAAAATATGGAGATAAACATGCTACTATTCTGAGAAAGCAAGATGTTGGGGGAAATGAGCTAAGATTAATAAATATCTGGTTAGTGTGGACACAATATTAGCTGTGATAATTTCTTCATAGTGGATCACAAAGATATGCATGGATATCTTAGCAATATGCACATTAGGAAGGAAATGATATAAAGAGCAGGTGACTGATTCATGGCATTTTGGTTGAAAAGGATGGGTAATTTTAATTCTGTTTGAGTATTCAGTGAGTAAGACAGCACTCCATACACACTGGAAGAGATAGGACTTCAGAAAGAGTTATATGGCATAATTTAAAGTGTATGGAACCAAAAGGACAGTGCTAGTAATTGTCCTGCCAGCAAATTATGTTGCAGTACAAACACAGGAGAGGCCATAGCGTGGGGGAAGAAAATAAATTCTAAAACTGGAGAGAATGCTGATGAAAATGTTTTACAGTATTCATTCAATTCCAGACTTGATCTTATCCAGGCTATTGTCCTGCCTTGCTGAGGTTCAACAGGTCTAGTGGCTAGCCTGGAACTCAGAAGACCAGGTCCCCAGTCCTCACTCTGTCGCAAGCTTCCTGTGTAACTTTGGGCAAGTCACTTATTCTCTGTTCTCCATCTGTAAGACTGGGATATTAGCACTCCCCTACCTCACAGGGGAGTTGTGAAGATAAATACATGGAACTTACATCAGTGTGAATTTTCTTATTGTACCCAAGGGCTAAAATCTTCCACTTCTATGGTACTGAGTTCATTGCAGGTCCACCTGCATTGAGTTCATTGCAGGATCAGGACTTTTTTTTTTTTTTGGTAACAGTCAACAATGACTCCTGATTATATTGAAAAGCTATGCAAGTTCCTAATCAAAAGGTATGTTTGTAAAGTTTTCTTTTGTGTTATGGTTACATTATGCAAGACAACAAGGAGTAGAAGATGCATAGATTCAGATTTTAAGGTCACAAGGAACTGTTAGATCATCTAGTCTGAATTCCTGTATAACACTGGCCTAGGATTTCATCCGGTTACTTTGGATATAAAATTTCACCTTGATTCGATATGAACGAAAGGTATTTTTAATATGGCAAAGGATGAACTGAAAACAGCAGAAGTAGGGACTAACCCGTCTCCCCCATCCATCCTTTTGTGTGGAGTCAGAGACAATTGATAAGACTTGTTTCTGTGAAGAGTCATGCAGGTATTCTGTTAAGCACATAACCTTGGAGATACTCAAGTCTAACATGCTTTTATGGGGATGGTGGGGACTTTATTGTTTTATTGGATGAAAAGTGACTGAGTACACTCTAATCTTGTAATTTTGATTTCATGCTGGCATAATGTTCTTGTACTCTGTGGTAATCAATGAGGTGATATTATACATTTGCAAATATTTAACAAAAATAAACTATTTTAAAAAATGCAGGGCCATCCAATATACTATGACATTTTCGATATAGGACCACCTAGTTTATGGTTTTCCCCCCTTATAGCCATTCTGAAATTGATTATTTTGGTAACATGAATATATGTTATTAACACAGCAAAGAGTCCTGTGGCACCTTATAGACTAACAGATGTTTTGGAGCATGAACTTTCGTAGGTGAATACCCACTTCATCAGATGCATGTAGTGGAAATTTCCAGGGACAGGTATATATATGCAGGCAAGCTAGAGATAATGAGGTAGTTCAATCAGGGAGGATGAGGCCCTGCTCTAGCAGTTGAGGTGTGAAAACCAACGGAGGAGAAACTGGTTCTGTAACTGGCAAGCCATTCACAGTCTTTGTTTAATCCTGAGCTGATGGTGTCAAATTTGCAGATGAACTAAAGCTCAGCAGTTTCCCTTTGAAGTCTGGTCCTGAAGTTTTTTTGCTGCAGGATGGCCACCTTAAGGTCTGTTATATCCGTTTATCCTTTTCCGTAGTGACTGTCCAGTTTGGCCGATGTACATAGCAGAGGGGCATTGCTGGCATATGATGGCGTATATAACACCAAGCATTCTCAATACTACAATACCCGCATGAGGAAATAGGGAAACAGATCAACAGAGCCAGACATGTACTCAGAAGCCTCCTACTGCAAGACAAACCCAAGAAAGAAACCAACAGGACTCCACTGGTCATCACATACAGTCCCCAGCTAAAACCTCTCCAACGCATCATCAGGGACCTACAACCGATCCTGGACAATGATCCCACACTTTCACAGGCCTAGGGTGGCAGGCCAGTCCTTGCCCACAGGCAACCTGCCAACCTGAAACATATTCTCACCAGTAACTGCACACCGCACCATAGTAACTCTAGCTCAGGAACCAATCCATGCAACAAAGCTCGATGCCAACTCTGCCCACATATCTACACCAGCGACACCATCACAGGACCTAAACAGATCAGCCATACCATCACTGGTTCATTCACCTGCACGTCCACCAATGTAATATATGCCATCATATGCCAGCAATGCCCATCTGCTATGTACATTGGCCAAACTGGACAGTCGCTATAGAAAAGGATAAACGGACACAAATCAGATATTAGGAATGGCAATATACAAAAACCTATAGGAGAACTCTTCAACCTCCCTGGCCACACTATAGCAGACCTTAAGGTGGCCATCCTGCAGCAAAAAAACTTCAGGACCAGATTTCAAAGAGAAACTGCTGAGCTTCAGTTCATCTGCAATTTTGACACCATCAGCTCAGGATTAAACAAAGACTGTGAATGGCTTGCCAATTACAGAACCAGTTTCTCCTCTCTTGGTTTTCACACCTCAACTGATAGAACAGGGCCTCATCCTCCCTGATTGAACTACCTCATTATCTCTAGCTTGCCTGCATATATATACCTGCCCCTGGAAATATCCACTACATGCATCTGACGAAGTGGATATTCACCCATGAAAGCTCATGCTCCAAAATGTCTGTTAGTCTATAAGGTGTCACAGGACTCTTTGCTGCTTTTACAGATCCAGACTAACACGGCTACCCCTTTGATACCTGTTATTAACACGTCAACTGACTTCTGTGGAAACTGTGATTAACTGCTGTCAGTGAGTTAATAAAAATAAATGAAATTGCTTGCAAATGACTTTCCAAACCCTAAGCAGGCTAATATAGTAAGAAAGCCATAGGATTCTGTTGCATATATAACAGTCTAAAGAATCTCTAATTTTCACAAGAGTATAAACTGATAATAATTGTGTTCCTACAGTGGCATTTGTCAAAGGATAGGAAACTATAAACATTGGCCTGAAATCTGCTGTTACTTACAGTGATGTAAATCTGGAGTAACTCTACCAGTATAAATGGGAACGGCATGTAGTCCTTTAACTAAACCTCTGTGAGGTCTGTATTTTTATACCCATTTTTGAGTTGGTAAATTGAGACACAGAGAAGTTAATTGACTTGAACCCTGCTCAGTGAAAGAGTCACTGGTATAGATGGGAAGAAAATCCTGTCACCTGACTCCCACCCTCTCTTAGAATCAGGAATTTTTAACAATAGTTATGGTAGAAATAAACTTGGAAGCTGCTATGATGATAAGCGCAAAAAGGATAGACTTGAACAAGAAGATAATTTCTAAAACTTTATTTGCATCATCTTCTTAGCATTTATTTTCTGGGATATTTACAGGAGGGTGGTCTTGTGGTCAAGGCATTGGATTGGGTAATAATAATACTTCCTTGTCTGTGTTCTCTATTTAGATCACGTACTTTTCGAAACAGGAACTGTCTCTGACTATGTGAAACAGAATGTGGCCCCAGGATTGGCTGGCATCTCTAGGATCTCCTGTAATACAAATAAATAATAATTAATACATAAATAATAATAATTTAAACAGGCATTCTTTTATGGATGGTCATCATTCTGCTACAGCACTTCATCACAATGACATCTCCCTAATAAACTCTTATTCTAGAAATCTTCGGTTATGTGCCTCCCCATTGCAAATACTGCAAGTATGAAAAATATTTTTAATTATGAAGTTTAAGGGGCTTCCCAGACTTTTGCTCTTTTCTATTAATTGCAAGATTCTGTTCAAACAAATGAAGTTTGTAGTCCTTTCCTTTGTGTGGACAGCCTTCCCAATCCCTATACAAATCAATGTTCTGTTGCTCTGTTAAGCCAACCATGCAGAAAATGGTTTCCAGCCTAATAATAGGAGTAGCAAACGTATGAACTCTATACCTCAATGAGGTGCTAACTTCAAAGCCTAGTTACTTGAGAGTTGGGGCCATTTAAATGCTCACATTATTAGGCAAGGAAGTCTAAGAAACAAATGCTCAGTGGGAGTCAAAGAATTTTTTAAAAAACATTTTCTTTATGCTCATCACACCACAATTCATTTAGGATGGGCTCTTTTTCTATGCCTACTAGTTCTCTAATTAAGACTTTTTTGTTTGCCACAGTGTTTAGGTTGGAAAGAGTCTAGTTTCCCTGCACCCCTTCATGATTGGCATATTTTTTCTTTCCTTCATCTCCATAATTATAATCACAATACAGCAGCTTATCTTTAGCTCAGAGGATAGGTACATTTTTCCTTCATATAACTGCTCCTAGCAGCTGTTTGACAGTGAGGCAATGCTCTGGACTGGGTCTGACCCAAAAATGCTTATCTGCATTGTGCAATGTTGAATGTAATTGTGAATCAGTGAAGACCAGGAGAAATTGCATTCAGCACCTGTCAGCTAATTGTGATTAAAACCCGACTTAATCAGGATTTAATCGTGATACTGCACTCAGATTGTTGCAGTTTACATTGGCCAATCAGTAATGATCAACATCATGTCAACTGACTTGATGGCTCAAAATTCTGTTCAATATGGTAAAGTTTTGTCAAACAGATAACTGTATAGAGACAGGAATATAACCCATAAAGATGAGCCTAGAGAGTAGAAACACAAATCTAGATTTGCGCTTGAATCTTCCACTTTGCAGCATGATGTTGTGTCCTTGAACCATCAAATTAGTTATCTAAAGAAAGAGCATGCACCATTTAGTCACCACTATCAAATCATCCCTCAGTGCTGGCAGGAAAAGTAGCATTTTCGTTCAAAAATACATGAACTGATAATTTTGTAAAGCACATAAAATTCAGTGAATTGTATTATTTAAATTCTTGTACGATAAATGTTTAAGGTCCATACAACTTCAATGATCCATATATTCTCAATATGATTCACAAATCTGCAGTGTTTGTTTTCACACTTCCTCATTTGTAAGTCTCATTAAAACTGACCAACATTTCATGCTGATTTTTGTGGGTCCATACAATCAGAGTATATTAGCTATGTGGGCTCTGTAAGGAAGTGCGTGATCAGAGTCAGTTCTGTGGACAGCCAGCCTAGAATAAGGTGCGGGTGAGTTGTGCCTCTCTGTTTTAGGGAGCACCTTGCATTATCTCCTTCTGGTTTGGGGTTCTTGTGTGTTATCATTCTGAAGTCTAAAAAACAGAGTAGTGAACATACCAAGCTACAAAGTGGAATGTATTTCATGGACAATTGTTGGCACATTTATATGAACTAACAATGATCACAAAATTCTGCAAAATCAGATTATTCTCCCCAACTTTTCCAACACTTTTTCCCAAAGTTCTCCAACAGCCCTTGTCGGGGCACAAAACCAAGAATTATTAATTAAAGCTATACACACAAAAATCACATTTAAAAAAAATTGCACTCCAATTTCCCCCCAAAATTAAAAAATTGAAATGTTATTGACATTTCAAAATTATTTTCAAGTGGTCAAAAATGGGGGAGCTATGAAAATGTAATAATGTTGTTCCTATTCAGTTGTAATTTTGAAATTGTGAACTTCAGAAATTTGTTGACATTTCTAATGTGGAAAATTTTGAATCAGCATTAACAATACAGAAATCTGGAAGCTAGATGCTGTGGACAAAAAGCCACCTCCCTCCCCCCTTTCTTTTTGTCCAATGACTGCAGAGGTGTTAACAGGCCACCTAGAATGATCCCTTAATACTGATGCGAAACAATCTGTTCCACCTTGCATTTAGGTGTAACATTCATGCCTGGTCTACACTACAAGTTTAGGTCTAATTTAGCAGCGTTAAATTGAATTAACCCTGCACCCATCCACACAACGAAGCCATTTTTGTTGCCATAAATGGCTCTTAAAATCGATTTCTGTACTCTTCCCTGAAGAGGGGAGTAGCCCTGAAATCGATATTGCCGGTTCGAATTAGGGTTAGTGTGGATGCAATTTGACTGTATTGGCCTCTGGGAGCTATCCCACAGTGCACCACTGTGACCGCTGTGGACAGCAATCTGAACTCAGATGCACTGGCCAGGTAGACAGGAAAAGCCCTTCGAACTTTTGAATTTCATTTCCTGTTTGCCCAGCGTGGAGCACTGATCAGCATAGGTAACCATGAAGAGCTCATCAGCATTGTGACCATGCAGTCCCAGAACTGAAAAAGAGCTCCAGCATGGACTCTGTGGGAGGTATTGGATCTGATCGCTGTATGGGGAGACGATTCCATGCTATCAGAACTCCATTCCAAAAGATGGAATGCCAAAACATTTGGAAAAAATCTCCAAGGCCATGATGGACAGAGGCCACAACAGGGACTCAATACAGTGCTGCATGAAACTTAAGGAACTGAGACAAACGTACCAGAAAGCCAAAGAATCAAATGGATGCTCCGAGACAGAGCCGCAGACATGCTGCTTCTACACTGAGCTGCAGCCAATTTTAGCTGGGGCCACCACCACTACCCCACCCCTTCCATGGACTCTGATGATGGGGTACTCTGTCACCATGCCTGAGGATTTTGCAGATGAGGAAGATGAGGAGGAAGAGGAGGAGGAGGACGAGGTTGAGGAGCGCACACAGCACACCGTTCTCCCCAACAGCTAGGATCTTTTTCTCACCCTGACTGAAATACCCTCCCAACCCTCCCAAGGCGGTATCCCGGACAATGAAGCTGGAAAAGGGACCTCTGGTGAGTATACCTTTATAAATAGAAAACATGGTTTAAAAGTAAACATTTTTTAATGATTAATTTGCCATGAGGACTTGGGATGCATTCGGGGCCACTACAGCTACTGGAAAAGTCTGTTAATGTGTCTGGGGATGGAGCGGAAATCCTCCAGAGACATCTCCATTAAGCTCTCCTGGGGTTACTCTAAAAACCTTTGCAGAAGATTTTTGGGGAGAGCAGCCTTATTCCGTCCTCCATGGTAGGACACTTTACCACGCCATGCTCGTAGCAAGTAATCTGGTATCATTGCATGACAAAGCCTGGCAGTGTATGGTCCCCATGTTTGCTGGCATTCAAGCAGCATCCGTTCTTTATCTCTCTGTGTTATCCTCAGGAGAGTGATATCTTTCATTGTAACCTGGTTGAAATAAAAGTATTTGATTAAGGGGACATTCATAGGTGGCTGTTCCTACTGGGCTGTTTGCCTGTGGCTGAAAAGAAATCCTCCCCACAGTTAGCCAAGCGGGGAGAGGTGCCATTGGCGCTGAGCTGTTTGCATTTGGCTAGTAGGGATCTTCCCTGATACCAGCCATGCAGTGCAGTGGGGGGAGGGTTAAAGCGATGATCCCAGAGAAAAGGTATGGGGGAGGATTAGTTTGATTTCTGCTGCTGCACGTTAACATGAAAACTGCAGCCCTAAATAGGGCTTTGCTTGGTATGAGAAAGGAGGGCGCTGCTCTTATGAAGGTTGCAGAAGCTGAAAGACTATGGCTTACCATGGCCGCCTGCAAGCCGAATTCTGTTGCCCGGTGTGTTTGATCTCTAACACCAAAGCCATAGCCACTCAATATAAGATGCAAAAAATGACTTTGTAGTGAAATCACATGTGCTATGTAATGTGAATAGTGTTGTTCACCATGAAAGAATATACCCATTGTTCTGAAAATGTATATTTTTAAATACTTCTCTCCTTTTTTGCCTCCTGCAGCTGCAAATGTTTCAAGCCTCCCTCCTTTGTCCCAAAGGCTATCTCAGATAAGGTGGTGAAAAAAACGCACCCACGATGAAATGTTCTCTGAGCTCATGCAGGAAAGCAGCCAGTGAACGTGAGAAGAGGTGACGGCAGGAAGATCAGACTGAGCAGGATGCAAAACTGGGGCTACTGCGGGAGCAGACGGGCATGATCCAGGATCAGGTGGAGGTTCAGGAATGTCAGCTGGAGAGACTGCCGCTGCAGCCCCTGTGTAATTGCCCTCTCTCCTCCCCATGTGCCATAGCCGCCTCCTCACCCAGACACGCAAGAACGAGTTGCGGGGAGGCTCTGGGCACCAAACAACTCCACCTCAGTGGACAGAAGGCTGTCATTCAACAAGTTTTGAAGTGGCCTTTTCCTTCCATCCTTCCCTACTCTCACACCCCACCTGGGCTGCCTTGTGAGTTATCTCCCTATTTTTATAATCAATTAATAAAGAATACATGGTTTTTAAATAATAGTCACTTTATTTCCAAGCTGTGATCGAAGTGGAGAGGGTGGTTGGCTTACAGGGAATTAGAGTCAACCAAGGGGGCGGGTTTTCATCAAGGAGAAACAAATAGAACTGTCACACGGTACCGTGGCCAGTCATGAAACTGGTTTTCAAAGCTTCTCTGATGCGCAGCGCTTCCTGATGTGCTCTTCTAATCGTCCTTGTGTCTGGCTGTCATAATCAGCGGCCAGGCGATTTGCCTCAACCTCCCACCCCGCCATAAACATCTCCTCCTTACTTTCACATGGATTGTGGAGCACACAACAAGCAGCAATAACAATGGGTATATTGGTTTTGCTGAGGTCTGAGCGAGCCAGGAAACTGTGCCAGTGACCCTTCAAACGTTCAAATGCACATTCTACCACCATTCTGCACTTACTCAGCATATAGTTAAACAGCTCCTGACTACTGTCCAGGGTGCCTGTGTACAGCTTCATGAGCCAGGGCATTAAGGGGTAGGCTGGGTCCCCAAGGATAACTATAGGCATTTCAACATCCCCAATGGTTATTTTCTGGTCTGGAAAGAAAGTCCCTTGCTGCAGCTTTTGAAACAGATCAGAGTTCCTGAAGATGCGAGCATCATGTACCTTTCTCGGCCATCTCACGTTAATGTTTGTGAAACGTCCCTTGTGATCCACCAGTGCTTGCAGCACCATTGAAAAGTACCCCTTGCGGTTTATGTACCGGCTGCCTTGGTGGTCTGGTCCCAAGATAGGGATATGGGTTCCGTCAATCGCCCCACCAAAGTTAGGGAATCCCATTGCAGCAAAGCCATCTATTATGACCTGCACATTTCCCAGAGTCACTCTCTTTGGTAGCAGCAGCTCAGTGATTGCCTTGGCTGCTTGCATGACAGCAACCCCAACAGTAGATTTGCCCACTCCAAATTGATTCCCAACTGACCGGTAGCTGTCTGACATTGTAAGCTTCCACAGGGCTATCGCCACTCGCTTGTGAACTGTGAGGGCTGCTCTCATCTTGGTATTCTGGTGCTTCAGGGCAGGGGAAAGCAAGTCACAATGTTCCATGAAAGTGCCCTTACACATGACAAAGTTTTGAAGCCACCGGGAATCATCCCAGACCTGCAACACTATGTGGTCTCACCAGTCTGTTTCTCAGGCCAAGAATTGGCGTTCCATGGCATGAACCTGCCCCATTAACACCATGATGTCCACATTGCCAGGGCCTGCGCTTTGAGAGAAGGCTGTGTCTATGTTCTCATTACTTTTGTCACCATGCTGCCGTTGCCTCCTAGCCTGGTTTCTCAGCTTCTGGTTCTGCATAAACTGAATGATAATGCATGAGATGTTTACAATGCTCATAACTGCTGTGGTGAGCTGAACGGGCTCCATGCTTGCTGTGCTATGGCGTCTGCTTGGTCAATCCAGGGAAAAGGGAGTGAACTGATTGTCTGCCGTTGCTTTCACGGAGTGAGGGTTGACTGATGACATTTACCCATAACAACCTGTGACAAATTTTTGCCCTATTAGGCATTGGGAGCTCAACCCAGAATTCCAGTGGGCAGCAGGGACTGCGGGAACTGTGGGATAGCCACCCACAGTGCACTGCTTGGAATGTCAACGCTTGCCACGGTACTATGGATGCACACTGCCAAATGAGTGTGCTTAGTGTGGACGCATGCACTCGACTTTATACAATCTGTTCCCAAAAATTGATTTCTGTAAAATCAGAGTAATTTCATAGTGTAGACATACCCTCAGAGTGCCTTTCCTAGACCTGAAAAAGAGCTCTGTGTGACTTGAAATCTTGTCTCTTTCACAAACAGAAATTGGTCCAATAAAAGATATTACCTCACCCACCTTGCCTCTTTAAATAGTTATACATTTTTCTATCGATGGTGTATACCTAGATGTGTCTTCGTGTGGCATTTGTGTATATTATATGCACACAGTGGCTGGTTTAAAAACAAATTCATAGCTCAACAGAGAACTTGTGTTATATGCCATAAATTCTCCTCCCCATGAAAAGCATGAATGAAAGGGCTTTGAACTGACGTGCCATGACAGTTTGAGGATGTTATCTGTCCTTCATTACAGAGGACAGAGTACCATCTATAGAGATGTGTGGTTTCTACTGTAGCCTACAAGCTTTGGTTGCTTTTATATGGAGAGTCTTGGTGATGGGTCAGCATAGTTACAGATCCACTCACCATTCCCTTTGCTCAATCAGCCCATAGAGCCCCATTCCATTCAACTGAATAAGGGCCTCTAAGAGGTCACTAAAAATGGCACATAGGGGATGCAGACACCCCTACCCCACAATCCTCTCTGCAGCCTAATCTCTCAATCTCATGCAATAGAACCATCCTAGTTCTGATACCATTCAGGACCTACCCGCCTAAGTGGTGTGGGTTGGAGGAAGTAGAATTTGAGGTCAAGGATGCTATGCCAGTTTACAGCGGCTGTGGATCTGGTCCAAGAGTTCTATGCTTCAAAACTGCTAAGATATAAAGTCTGAAAAGTAAAACCCAAATGCAAATCCTGGTAGCGTAATGGGTACTATAAACTCTTTTTGTCTGAAATCCTTACAAGTCACTTTCCTGTTTTTTCTCATTTCCCCAATGCTGCTCTAAAGAAATCATCTGGTTAGCTATCTGCATTAAAAGCTATCAAGGGCAGCAAACAAATCCTCATATTTAACGTGCTCCAAGAATTTCCTGATGAGTGCCTTATCATCTGTCATATAAATAAATAAAATAAAAATTTCCTGATGAATGCCTTATCATCTGTCAAATAAATAAATAATATAAGAGAAAGCACTGCAGGGATCTTACAAGTGGTGGCTTTTGTGAAGGGAATTAACATGAAAGCAAATTCAATGCTGGGGTAAAGGTCAGGTCAGATAAACTTCTATTTTCTGATACGTTTCCTTAAGAGTGGGAAAAGCTCTAGCAAACGGGGCTGTGGGAAGAAGCAGCCATCATGGGGGTGGTTACCAATGTCAAGAGTGGTGGCCCATGTTTTTCTTCTGTTGCAGCCTTTCATCCTACAGCTGTTAAGCTCCATTATTTTCAAGGCAGATGCTGCATGGTTAATTTTTAATATAGGCAGTAAGCTCTCTGGGCCTCAGCTGCATCTTTGCTCAGGATAACATAATGATGTCCATAACTGTTCTGGGCTTTGGAAGTTTGTTTAATGTTAAAGTTTGTTGTCCTTGTTCAGGTCTCAGTTGGGCCTACGTTCAGAGTGGTGCAACGTTGCCAGGTATCCTAGGCACACAGAGGTAAGCGTACTTGCTGTTGCTACTCCCTTAAAGGGGGTGCAACATGTGTTTCCCGTCATAGGCAGCATCACTGGCTACTGCAGCAGCTTATATAGTGCTATCTTGTGAATACCACATGTAGCTAATACAGAGGTCCCCAAACTGTGGCGTGTGCCCCTCTAGAGGGAATTTCAGGGGCATGGCAGGGCCCAGGCTAGCCCCCACAAGGGGCAGGGTGGGAGCACCAAGCAGCCCTGTTCTGCTTCTGGTTCCAATCCCAGCCCCAGCCCCAGCTTCACCCGCAGCCTTGGCCCCCCAGCTGCGGCTCCTGTCCCAGCCTTGGCCCTAGCCCCGCCCCCAGCCTCAGCCTGCAGCTCTGTTCCTGGCCCCAGACCCGTCCCCAGCTGCAGCCCCAGCCTCAGTCCTCTTACCCCATCTGTGCCCCCCCCCAACACCTGGAGCTATGACCCTGCTCCTGGCCCCGGTTCCCGGGAGGGTTGTGGACAGGGGTAGGGGGGCAGGGGCATGACAGTGAAAAGTTTGGGGACCACTGAACTAATAGGAAGCGCTGAGAGAAAGTGTTGGCTATAGAGAGACGTGGAGACAGAGTTCAATGGGTAAGAAACAGAATCTGGTTTCAGCCATTGTGATGTTGATCTAATTGTTAAATAAACATTTCCCTACAACCCGAGGCTCCTCACTTCTTCATGAGCTCTATAGGGGCAATTGTGGTGGTTACAAATCATTTCGCTTAGGTGAGCACAAGGGGTGAAATTCTGGCCCCACTGAAGTCAGTGGAAGTTTTGCCAGTGATTACAATGGGTCAGGATTTCACCCAAGGAGTGTAATTGTGGTCTGCCCTACATGGGGCATAAGACTAGGAAGCTTCCTATATTCCTACCCCACACCCCACAAAGCTTTACGAATTCTTGTAGAAGGCTGATCCTATATACCTCCAAGTGAAAATATTGAAATAATGGTAAAAATTGGACAAACTGAGAAGGAAGTGAACTCCAGAGGAAAGGGCAGCTAATTGCACATAGTGGGCCTTGGAATCTCAGATGACAGGTAAGCTTGATGTATTTTTTCCGAGAAAAATATATGTAGATAGTCTTACTTTCTTGTGCCTTCAAACACTCTGCAGCAACTATTGTCATCTTGTTGTGAATCCAGCCTTTCTGTATGATAATAAGAAGAAAAACCTGTTGTGCTTTATATTTGGTTCTAACTGAACTAAGAATTTCTCTGCCATCAGAGAAAACACATCTCATTACTGTTCAAGTTTTTCGTAGTCTGATTCAATGGGCAAGGAATCTTGAAGCGTGAAAACGAGAAATGGGCCCAGTCAGATCTGAATCCAAACTTTCACAAATTTTGTAGGGAGAAAGGGTTCTCATTCAGGGATTTAGCTTAGCTCACTATAGAAATAGGGGACAGCTGCAAACATTAGATCTGGGACAGAACTCCCTTAGCAACAAGAGGTGTTTGGATCTGGGGTTTTATTTCAGGCCATCAGTTTAGAAAGACATATCACTTACAAACATTCCTATACAACTGTATGAAGTGGAAACATTATTGGATGGAACCTATTGTTATCTCCTGCACTGATGCTCATAAGCAGAATCCTAAAACTTGGGAAAAGTAAAACGGCATATTCTAGGGTGGTAAACATGCTTTTAGGTACTAAGCTTCCTAATCACTACCTTATGGCTCATAAAAGTAGCAATCTGATACCAGCTACCAAGAGAGGTAGTAGTTATTCCTCCGTTCTATTCTATACCACCCCAAATGCTCACACTATAAATACATTTATCTCTTGTTTAAGATGGTTTAGAAAAAGTGTTTTAATTGAACTTTCAATGTATCTATATAAAACAAGTAAGTGTATATCTATATAAAATTATTAATTTTCCAGCATTAGAAGAAGAGATTATTACAGGATGTGAGTGATTAAATTACACATAGACTTAGAGCTGTGTGAAACTAGTGAATATTTTTCCACCAAATTTCACATGCTGATATTGCAATATGGTTTTGGGTTACATTGCACCTCTCAAATAGATTTTTATCCACTACGTTCAATGAAATGGTTATTTCCCCCCATTATCAGCATGTTAAAATTCAAATTTTGCATATCAAATTCAAAAACTATTTAAGTGGGAGCTTTTCTGCTCAAGAGTGGGCATAATTGGAGGAAATATAAATAAAAAAAAGCAAACTGTGCAAATTTGTTCATCTAATATCCCCATTTTAAAATTCATAACAAAGTTACTGGTAAGTATAACTTAAGTGTAAACATTCTACATCGGAGTTGCGTAACAGTTAGCTGTGTCACAGTTTCGCACAATGCTACACAAAAGATTGTTTAAAAAAATCTCTGGTTTCAAAATATATTGCATGAATTAAAAATAATATTTATCAAGTTATTCTTTCACAGTAATCTTTTTTAAATTGCTCTACATGTAAAAAATCACACTGGTGGGTATGCGCTTTTACTACTAACATTTCACTTTGAGGTAAGAGAAGAATAACCATGATAGAAGGCCTTTCAGGTTTTGCCATACAGTTATGGCAGTATCTGTCTGATAGCTTTTATACACTCTATTTTTCAAAACTGATAGGTTTGATAGAAAACTAAACCAAAGGCTAGATCCTGGCACAGTGCAGGCAGGCATTGCGTGCATACAATTCTGCTAATTTACTTGGATTCTTTACCTGCAACCTCCCTGCTGTTTTAATACTGGGGCCTCTCATGGGTAGAGACAGGCAAGCATGCTGTGTGGTTGTTTTATTGTGTTGTGAACAAATGATCGTGAGGAACTAGCTGGCAACCATCAAACGTATTAGATCTCGATTGCAGTGCTGGTATTTAAAGGTAAATGGATTGTCATCGGGCCCCTTTATCGTCTCCTTTTATTCTCTCCCTCTCATCCCCCTCTTATGCAATGTGGGCTAAATACCACCTTGGTCATTGTACTGCTGGTATCTGACGGATTTTGGCTGCATTTTGTGCCCCTTTTCAAAGGGAAGGGAGGGGTGGAGAGTAGAGAATCACGAAATATGGAAAACAAGTAAACACTGCTTCAAGCACCTTTGATTAGAGGGGCTGTTCCCTAACTCAGCCCTACTCTGACGGACTGAGGCCTCTGTTTTTAATATACTCGGTTTGTTGTAAGGAGTCTGTGTGTGGTGCAGGGAAAGCTGTACACATGTATTTAGCTGCCTTTCAATCATTCTGCCATTTCTCTGCAACTATCAGTAACTTGTGTTTACTCCCCTCTCCCATGCAGGGACCATATTGGGCTTCTTTTCATAGATTCACAGAATATAATTTTCAAAAGCAACTAAGTGATTTAGGAGCCTAAGTTTCATTTTCAGAAGTGAATTAGGCACTTGTGAGCCTAGGTCTAATTGAAACTCACAGAGCTACTTTTGAATATTTTACCCACGGAGCCAACTTTATCCCTACTGTCACTCCACTGAACTTGTCTTGGGGTAATTTTGGTCCACAACACTAAAGATCACTGAAACGAACGATGTGCAATCCTTGTCCCGGTATGGCATCTTTAGGTTTATATTTAAGATGATATCTTGCATTGTTGTATGTCTGCTTCTGCATTTACATAGGTGAGGAGGAGATTTGATTAGCTTTGAATGGAAAAAAAATCTGGAGAATATAATTTTGTAAAATGCTACATCTCCGAGTGGAAGGGAATGAGAAACTTGGCAGTGGGGATGAATTGAAAGCAAATACATGCATATAAGACCAGATCGAACAATGCAAATGGAACAGAATATGTGGAATTCCCTCAGCATGGGAGTTCCCAGCTATTGCCAGTTCCTATATCAACACTGACTTTAGGGGGCATACAGGGGGCAAGAGGGATAAGTGCTGCTTCATTCCATTTATTCTTAAGTGGGGGACGGTCCCTCTGGGACTATTGTGATCTGAAGTAGGTTAGGTGCCACCAGGCGGCTTTGTCTTGTGCTGGGGTGGAGCCAAACCTGGCAGAGTACCAGGGATCTGTGACCAGCCAAAATTGATCTTGGCTGTAGCAGAGAATCTGGCACATTATGTCTTCTGAAAACACAGAAGAATATCTCTTTCTTGAATAACATGAGTGAAAATTTAGACCTGTCAAATTAGGTACAAGTTAATGTATTCCCAGAATTGAATACACACAGGAATTTCACTTAATAAAGGCCATGTAGACTGTCTTGTAAAGAACAATTGCATTCCCACTAATGAGGACAAATCGAGCTTGTGTTTTGCTGTAAAGATGTGATTTGATTTTTTTAAAATTGTAATCTGGAAAGGAATTCTAGAAGACCTGCTCCATCAAAAGGGTGAATTAAAAAAAAACCAAAACAACTATTATTAGCATTTCCCTAGCATTTGTTTTCCAGATCAGATGTCTAAAATGCATGTGAACTTCATGAAACACTTTCTTCTTTCAGATCTTAGTGTTTTTTATTAGGACAAGTTTTGTTTTATTGCCTTGTTTTCCTGTAAAGCCAACAAGTTAAAATAACAGGATTTAATTTTGGATTGGCAGGGAAGCTAAAGGATAATACGTTGTGTGGCCCCCCTTTTATCGTTCTCTTTTCCTTCTTCCTGCTTCCCAGTCTCATTTAGGTGTTCTACTTTGCCACTGTGCTGTTCAACTTATTGGCCTAAAAATCTTTCAGGTGATTTATAGAACCTTATGGTTATTGTATGGCTAATGATTCATGGAATTTCATTAAATACCAAGTATGTGCCTGCTTACTGTCTGTGCACACTGCATATTAGAACCTTTGCACTCCCCCTTTGCAAATTGCCCCCATTAAAGTCCCAGACAAAAGGTCCTCTCAGAAGCTTACATATTTTCCCACATGTGAGAGAGCAATTGGAAACTTCCTCTTGATAACTAAAAACTTTTGAATTAGAATTTATGAGAAGGGTCTTTTGGTCTCATTGCCTAAGGGCTGAAATAGATCCCAGTGTGTACAAGTGTTCCTTTGATGCGTGGAGCTGCACAGGGTAACATTTTTGAACAGGATCAAAAAGTGTAATGCAGGGACAATGTGTGGAGGCCCTTACTCTGACACAAGGAGTCAGTCTGTTTTTCCAAGGCTAAAAATGTAAAAGTATGTGGCAGGATAGCAGCACACTTTAGATTCTTTTTAATTGTAGTAAAACCTGAGATAAAATAATGTCTGTTGGTGTTACAACTTCCTTTTCTTTCCTGTTCTTCCAGAAAGGCTTTCAAGCTGTTTTTATCTTTGTGAAAATACTCATCACGCATGTGTTAAAAGAAATATATCAAAAAGAAAATGATGGGCCAGATCCTTAACTGGTGTAAATCAGTGTGGCTCCACTGAAGTCAATGGAAGTGTACTAATTTTCTTGACCTGTGAATCTGGTTACATCTTTTAAAGCAACTCTGTGATTATCTTTGTCCATCTGCCTAGTAGGACTAGCTTGTCATGAAGTTGCTTATTTTCAATATCATTCATTTACCATGCTTCTGATTCAGCAAGGAATATAAGCTTAATGTTAACATCAGGAGTCTCCCTTTAGCTTCAGTGGCAATGCTTAAGAGCTTAAAGTTAGGCACATGTTCAAATACCTGCTGAATGGAACCTGAATGGAGAAGGTCATGATATGCAGAAATGGCAGTTCCAGTTGACAGTACAAGGGAAACTATTCAGGACTTTCATTCAAATGTAATATAAATGGAGTTTCAATATATCTGAGTTCACAATAAATGGGCTCCAGTTTGTGTCTGTGGATATTATATATGTATGAAAGAGGGAGAAGAGAGATCAAACAGCTTCATGTTATGCAGCAGCATGGTGTATAAAGTTGTTCACACTATTATCAGGTGAAATCTGTTTTAGATGCAGATATTTGGTGTATTAATGTTGGCAAAACATTTGTGACAGTAATCAAGTCACAGATATTAGCTTGGAGGGATGCTTTAATGGGTATAAGCATCAGGTCTGAAATGGACTACCAGGCATGACAGCCAGGTTGACTCAGCTTTTCTACTTTCTACAGCTGATAAATTAGTTTTTACTCTATGTATGAGTCTTCTGAATAAGACACAAAAACATTGAATTGCCCAGGGGACTTTTCAAAAGGATAGGATTTTATCTTGGTGTCTGACTGAAGCAGTCCTCCTTGCCAGAAGCATCTGCACCTTGGAGGTGATATTTTTAGAGCAGAATGTGTCAAAAGTGAAAAACTATTTTGGGATAAAAAGTTCTGGGATAATCTGACCCAAGAATCAGAGACCTTACTAGAGTTGGGGGTCAGTAGCAAAACACTTTCTGAGACATGGATGGTCTTTTTATCTTTGTTTTTATAGTGCCCTGTCCTATTGGTGTGTTTGACCCTATTATTTTTGTTTGTTTACTAATAAGTATGACTCATAGCAGCTGAAAATGCCATCAAATATCCCTGGCACTTTTCTTTGACAGCACATTTATTGGATAAACAGACTGGATTAAGAATATCACATTCTTTTCATGCCATAAGGGCCATATATAGTGAAGTTCCAGAAAAACTCTTCTGAATGACAGCAGGATAAATACTGAAGAAGCTTTGGCATGGAGTGGACTGAGGATAACTTATCTGAATGGATGGAATCCATCAGAAGTACAATTTACAGAAGGAATACAGAAAAGTCCCTTTTCTGTCTCACTGTGGGTTCTAAACCTTGGCTCCAATATAATCGGATTTGCAAACTGCTTCAAAGAAGTTATAGGGGAGGAGCAGAAAGGGGGAAATAGTGCAATCAAACATGTAAAAGAATGAAGCAGAGAACAGGCAGCATGAAGAACAAACCCTGAAAAATGAAGAGATGGGAGAGAGAAAAAAAATGAATGAAAAATCAAATGGAAACAAATTCTATACTAAATTACACCTGTGCAATCTTTTTGACCTCACTGAGAATGCACAGTATATAGCTCAACAAAGAACTGGACCAAGTCAGTATATGCCAGTCAGAGGGTCCCAGTTTGTTTCAGCTGAAGGATGTTCTCTTTCCAAAATATAACACAACTTCCACTTGAATCATAAAAATATATACTATTAAAAGCTGAATCATTCAGGGAGTAAATCATATGAGATTAAATTACAGAAAAAAAAGGTTGACAGACTCAAACTAGCTTCGTGAATCACACAAAATAGTTTGACAGGGTTGCAAAACCTCGAATTCCAAGAATTTCACCCATCCCTAATGATAGTCATGCTTGCCCACATAATAGAGTAATCATTCTACTCATTATAATCAAGCATCAGTTTTAGGCATTTCACCGACTTTAAAACCCAAGCGAAAAAAGAATTTTAAGATGGTGAGATAGGAGAAAAGGAAGTTATATCAATACAGGAACTACAGAAATACGATTGCTGGGACAATAAAACAAATGAGGAGTTGGGGGAGAAAATTAGATAGAAGAGAAATGAGTCTCTGTTGGATATACCAAACATAAGTAAGGAAAAAGAATGGATAGTTATTAAGAGAAAGAGATAGATGATACTATATGGATGATATAGCATGGATAATACTATATATCCATTGGTCAGCTAAATGTAGGGTTTCACAGGTACACTGTAACATTACCAAATGAAATTTTGGCCATCTTCTACTATAAATTGGGCTTTAACTATATAGTTGCACAATTCTGAAGTGGAAAGTAAAATTGGAAATGCCGGTACATTTTGAAAGTTCAGTTACATTGGGTTACATTTGGCACTAAACATTATTCTTTCTGGTGAGATTCCATTAACATTACTTAATTTGCCTGCAATAACTAGAAACCTTGCATAGCTGTAACATGTAGGCACAATAGGATGGCTGAAGGGCAAAACAGAAGCACTAAATCTGACCTTCCTCCTCCTTGTAAGTTTAAATGAAATACAGGTTTGATTTGGATAAGCACCTAAAAACATGCATTATTATCTAAGTCATGATTCAGGAAAGTACCTAAGTGTGTGCTTAAAGCTAGGCATGTACTTAAGTGTTATCCTGAATATGGGTCTTAAACTGTAAACAATAGCAAGGTCCAGTGGCAGAGACACTGGGCTGGGGTTCAGAAAATCTGGGTTCCATTCTTGGTTATTTCATTGACCCTGTTGTAAGACCGCTCTAGTCTGTAAAATAAGGATAATTATGCTCACCTGTCTTGGTAAAGCACTTTGAAAACAATATGTGAAAAGAGCTAAATACTTTTATTAGTAGCAATACTACTTGAGAGACTGAAAAATTCTGAGACAGACTTTCTCAGTGGATTTCTGGTACTTCCTCCTTTGAAGCAGGCAGGACATACCATGAGAGCTGAGAGTGTAAGATATGTACTGTAAAGTCTTCTTGTATTTGTGAATTCATATAGGTTTAATCTTCTTCGTTGTGCCTCAACAGTAAGTGGCAAGACAACAAAAGATCCCTTGTGGACGCTCCTTCCACATATTCTACAAACATAGCTGCTGAGTCAAAAAGCACCCTAATCTGGGATGATAGTACAATGGTGTCTGTGAATGGAGGTGGTATGATTGGCAGAGCCACATTCCAGTTAATGAAACTACACCAATTTATTCCAACTTTGGATCTGGCTCAGAAATAATTGCCTCATCGTGGGAGTGGGCAACTCTGAAAGCCTTTACTTATGCAGACAGTTCTTACTGACATAGACTAATCTTACTAAAGTCAGTAGGACTACTCATGTAAGTAAGGTTCTGCAGGATCAGGCCTTATGTTGCTACCTTCCCCAGTTAAGCGTTGTGTTAGTATTTGGCAGAAAGAGCTGGAGACAGTCAAGAATCCATTACTGATGATAACTCAGAGTTCCTCACATTCTCACTTCCTTAAGTCAGAGTTCATTCTCTAGCTTCCACGTGAAGGGCTCAGAGCCAAAGCTGTGAGCCTGTGTGTATGTGTTCAGGACAGTTAATATTTATGATGCATCTTACTGGGAAAATTAGTATAAAGCAGTGTTCCAGCAGTACATTTATCCCATGACCTAGTTTTATGAACAACATGCTGAAACATGGCCCACTTGATTTAAACCGTTGTCACCCATTCTGATGGATACAATGCCTAGCTTAGCTTATGCAATGCAAGCTAGGATTTGTGCAAAAATGCTATGTGTATTTGTGCAAGGTAAACAGATGGTAATACTTTTGTTAATACTAAACACACACAAAGATATTTATCAAAGGACCACATGTAAGGTCCGCAGCTCTTGGCAGTCATCCCTATGCTGTTACATCAGCTAATAAGATCATTTACTGCATTAGTGACAGTTTTTGCAGGATCTGTTTTAGAGTAGATAGGCAGCTGCCTAGAATGCCACATTTCAGAGCCTTGTGGCCTGATCCTGAGTGATACTGAGCAGCTATAACTCCCTTTGAATTCAACAAGAATTGCCTCTACTCAGGCTTAAGCCCTTAGGGGGAAAATCCACTGCAGGAAACCAGGTCTGGATGTGGATAGGGAAGTCGGGGGGTGAATACATGACAAAGTTGGAGCAGCAATGAGAGAGACAGGGGAAAAGGAAGGGAAGGGAAAGATAATGGATTTGAGAGGTTGCAAGAATGGTGATCACTACATCAGTCACTAAAATGCAGTAATCTCTGGGATGGAAGATGGTAGTTTTTAAATAGTATGCAGTAGTGCTACAAACAGTTTATGCCAGAAAGGAAACGAAATACTATATCTCATTGAAACTACAGGGAAGTTTTAGTTTGGCAGATTTAGATTTAGATTCTCCAAATGTTGGTACCAAGTATCAAGTGCTTAGTCTGTGATAGCACCGTGGCCTGACTTGAAAGTTCTTTTATTAGCACATAGGATAATAAAATTTACATGCAGGTACAGCTGCAGAGATCTACCTTATCTATAGTTTTCCACTAAGAAACATGAAAATATCTAGTGCCCCAATTCAGGCAAACACTTAAGCAATGGGAACCAATGGGAATTAAGCATATGCTTAAGCACCTTTCCTGAGTAAGGACACTTTCCTGAATAAGACTGTATAGTCAGTTTTAAGGGGGGAGGCAGGAATATTCTGCAGACAAATTCAACGTTTTGAAAATTATCCTCTTATGCACACTGAGTTGTACTTTCTCTGTGTGAAGTCCCAGTGAAATCAATGGGACTATTCACAGAGTAGGGTAACACTAAATGTGAATAGGGCATCACAATCTCACCTTTAACTATTTTATAGTGCTTCTACTAATAATTATATCACACTTATAGGCCAGACTGTGAACTCCTTACTCCTTCTGGTGAGCAATTATTCACACAAATAGTTCCATTGACTTTAACAGAATGTCTTCTGTGACTAATTTTTTACCAATGGGAATAAGAGAATCAGTCTGGCTCAAAGTTTTTTAATAGTTATTATTTAAATAAAAATTGTTGTATAATTATTCAGTGTAATTTTATTTATTATTTGGTACATTAATAAAAAATATTAGTTCAGTTAAGTGCGTAACTAGGGAAAAGAGTCAACGTGACAAAGGCCCTGATTCAGTAAACTACTTAAGCTTTAAGCATACCATTAAATTCCATTGAGTTCCTGAACTGAGGAGCATATAGGGTTAAATTACATACTATTAGTGCTGTTACTATTATGTTCAGCTCAGTCATAGCCATCTCTTCTTTTTTTTTAATAGACTTTCTATAATACCTTGTAAAAGAACTGAAATCCAACCCACTGACCACTGGGAAAGCTTCCAATAATTGCATAGTGGAGAAGCAAATCAGCTAGCATAGCATGGGTATGTAAATTCTCATAAAAATAATATTCAAATTCATTTGACTATATAAATGTAATGTAACTATTAAACTAGTCTTCTTGTTGCTCTGAGGGCTTTTTTAAACATTTTCTCTGTTGTAAACATTACATTCAATATTTTCTGTATCATGTCAGAATTCAAAGGACAATCAGATGAAATAATTAGCACAGCCCCATACCAAAAACATGCTACAGTGTCTTTTCTAATACTTTTTCTATACCTTATGCATTTCAATTGTATTTCCAGACAGAATTACAATAGTTTAGAATTTTTCATTCTGGATTTCATCCATACAAAGTATCTTCCATTTAAAACCAAGCTCATCAACTGGGGAGGCTTTCTTTGGGCTACCGCATCTTCTGTGGGTGAGATGGAGGTCATAGGGAACAGACTGGAAATATTTAGCTTAGCTGTGTTCACTCTTCCTATTCCTCCCCAGTATAGTGGTCAGTTATGAACCAGATAAAAGATAATGGGGCAGATACTCAACTAACATAAATTGTTATAGCTCCAACCATATCAGCGCAGCTATGATAATTTATGCTAACTGAGCATCGACCTCAAGGTATCTAAGATTTCTATCATATCTGTTACCTATAATATTATTTAACAGGAATTTCAGTTGCATGCCAAAAGGATGTGTAAGTCTCCCTGCCTAATTATCCTTTTCCTGCAGCTTGTGTCTCATATACCTAGCCTTTCCCCCATTCCCCCCCAAAAAACCCCAAAACCACAGAACTGGAGATGGATCAAACTGGAAACCATAAGCGTGCGGAGCACATTTCATTAGGGTGTGCACCCAGGGATTTTTATTATTATTTTTTTAAGGTGAACATCATAAAGGTTGGGGTGCGGGAGGGAACGCGGGGTGCGGGAGGAGATGCGGAGTGTATGATGGGGCTCAGGGAAGGGGTTGGGGTGCAGGAGGGGTGTGCAGTGCAGGAGGGGACTCAGGACAAGGGTTTGGGGTGCAGGAGGGGTGTGGGGTGAGACGGGGGCTTAGGGCAGGGGGTTGGGGTGCGAGGTGCTGGCAGGGGGCTTAGGGCAGGGAGTTGGGGTGCATGGGGGTGCAGGGTGCAGCAGGGGACTCAGGACAGGGTGCTGGGGTGCAGGAGGGGTATGGGGTGCAGGCAGGGGGCTCAGGAAGGGGCGGCTCCAGCCACCAGCATGCCAAGCGCGTGCTTGGGGCAGCAAGCCGTGGAGGGTGCTCTGCCGGCGCGGCAAGGGAGGCAGGCAGGCTGCCTCCAGCGGTTTGCCTGTGGAGGTCTGCTGGTCTCGCGGCTTTGGCAGACCTCCTGCAGGCGGGGAGGTCTGCTGAAGCCACGGGACCAGCGGACCCTCCGCAGGCAAACCGCTGGAGGCAGCATGCCTGCCGTGCTTGGAGCGACAAAATCCCTAAAGCCACCTCTGGGCTCAGGGCAGGGGGTTGGGGTGCAGGAGGGGTGCGAGCTGCAGACAGGGGCTCAGGGCATGGATTTGGGAGGCGAGATGCAGGAGGGTGTTTGGGCTCTGGCCCGGCAAAGCTTACCTGCAGTGGTGCGCTCCCTGTTTGCCTGCCTTGGCCCCATGCCATGCTGCTCACCACATCCCTATGTGGCTCCTGAGGGGCGGGCACAGGGCTCCATGCGCTGCCCTTGCCATGCCTCCAGGTACCTCCCCCAAGGCTCCCATTGGCCACGGTTCCCCATTCCCAGCCAAAGGGAGCTGTGGGGGGTGGCACCTGGAGCAACGCACAGAGCCCAGGGATGTGGTGCCATGCCAGCTGCTTCTGAGAGCAGTGCAGGGCCTGTGGCACTACAGGGGGCAAATCCTGTGGGCCAGATCCAAAGCCCTAAGGGCCAGATCCGGCCTGCAGGCATTAGGGTGTGCCTGGGCACACTCCGTGCGCAAACCTATGCTGGAAACAGCCTTTACTCCCAACCTGAATTTTGAGAAAGTTTTGATTCAGATTTAGATATGAAGATATCTATCTATGATGGTCCCAAATCAGAAACTTGAATCCAAACTTTCTCCAAAGTTTTAAGTAAAATTTTCAAATGAGCTTAAGTCATTTTGGCGTCTAAGTCACATTGAAGGTCAATAAGATGTAGGCTTTTATGGGTATGTCTAGACAGTGACTAGACACCTGTGGCTGGCCTGTGCCAGCTGGCTCAGACTCATGGGACTCAGACTGCAGGATTGTTTCACTGTTGTGCAGGAACCTGGAAATCTACACAGCAATGAAATAGCCCCGCAGCTTGACCTGCATGAGTCCAAGTCAGCTGGCACAGGCCAGCCAAGGGTTTTCCTTTGCTGTGTAGATATACTCTCTGTAACTTGTGACGGGGCGGGGAGACCTTGTCCAGTGCATGGTGTGTTCACCCTGTCCTTTGAGCTGCCTTCTGCCTCTAGACTGTGCGACCTAAGGACTGAAGTCCATACAGTTGCCCTGATCCACAGGGCTCTAAGGCTCAATGGCTGGAGTCTATGTAATTGCCCTGATCCACAGAGCAGTAGGGTCACCTGATCTATGTCAGGGGATAGCCCTTCTCTGCAGGTCAGTAAGGCCTAGTGGAGTCCATAGAGATACTCTGGGTTCACAAGGCAATAAGGCTTAGCGACCAGAGTCAATAGAGATACTCTGAGTTTACAGGGCAGTAAGGCCTGGCAGCCAGAGTCAATAGAGTTGACCTCCAGATGGGGCTGTATGGCTTAGTGGCCAGTTGGGGTGTGTGGGCTGCCCTCTGGGAGGGAGGGGGCATGGCATCCAGTTAGTGGGAGTGGGGCCCTCCCTGATCCACTGGGTCCCAGCCCAGGGCCCTGTCATTGGTGAGTGTGTCTGCCACTGGAACAGCGGGGATCCATCCGCAACACGCTGATCATCATTGGGACAATAGCTAGTCCCCCTTGGGTTACTTCCTACTGTGTTACTCCAGGTGGTGGTCTACAAGTCTTTGGGATCTCCAGGTTCCTCAGCCAGTGCAATTACCTGTAGCTCAGACCTACATGAGGCATCCACAGGTAGCTGGGCATCTGCTTGGGTCTTGGCGCTGCTGACTTCTGCGGTCTGGGGCTCCAGTGGTTCCTGGGCAGGAGCTGGCAAGGAGCATCCTTTCTCTCTGGCAGTCAGCCCAGATTGAGCTGGGCTGCTCCCTCTTATATTGGTGCTACACCTGGAGCATGCCCAGTAGGGACATGAGAGTGTGGGTCAGCCTTTCCTCACAAAAAAGCAGAGAAAGGGAGACATCCCAAAATTCCTATAATCAATAGCCTAGATGTCAGGACACTCACCAGCTCCAAGTCAGGCAGAGTGGGGATTTGAAAACAGGTTTCTCACATCCCAGTTGAGTTATAGACTCATAGGTCAGAAGGGACCAATCTGATCATCTAGTCTGACCTCCTGCACAAGGCAGGCCACAGAACCCCACCCATCCAATTTTATAACAACCCCTATCCCAGGACTGAGTTATTGAAATCCTCAAACTTGGTTTGAAGACCTCAAGCTGCAGAGAAACCACCAGCAAGCGACCCATGCCCCACGCTGCAGGGGAAGGCAAAAAACCTCCAGGGCCCCTGCCAATCCGCCCTGGAGGAAAATTCCTTCCCGACCCCAAATATGGCGATCAGCTAAACCCTGAGCATGTGGGCAAGAGTCACCAGCCAGCACCCAAGAAGGAATTCTCTGCAGTAACTCAGTTCCCATTCCATCCAACATCTCCCTGCAGACCATTGAACAGACCTATCTGGTGGTAATCCAAGATCAATTGCCCAAATTAACAATCCTATCATAACTATTCAGTATTCTGGGACACCAGTGCCACATAATACTGCAATACCAATAATTACTGATTGCCCTCATCTGTCTTTTGTGTGTAGGGTTGTCAATTTAGGTTGGATGTATTCCAGTTCTGGGCACCACATTTCATGAAAGATGTGGACAAATTGGAGAAAGTCCATAGAAGAACAACAAAAATGATTAAAGGTCTAGAAAACATGACCTATGATGGAGGATTGAAAAATTGGGTTTGTTTAGTCTGGAAAAGAGAAGACTGAGAGGGGACATGATAACAGTTTTCAAGTACATAAAAGGTTGTTACAAGGAGGAGGGAGAAAAATTGTTCTTTTTAACTTCTGAGGCTAGGACAAGAAGCAATGGGGTTAAATTGCAGCAAAGGAGGTTTAGGTTGGACATTAGGAAAAGCTTCCTAACTGTCAGAGTGGTTAAACACTGGAATAAATTGCCTAGGGAGGTGGTGGACTCTCTGTCATTAAAGATTAGACAAACACCTATCAGGGATGGTCTACATAATACTTAGTCCTGACATGAATGCAGGGAACTGGACTAGATGACCTCTCGAGGTCCCTTCCAGTCCTATGATTCTATGATATAATCTTAAATTAAAGATTAATCTTTAATTCCTGGAGACTCCAAGCCAGTCCTGGAGGGATGGCAACCCTGTTGTGTGAGGCCTAATCCAGTGGGCACGCTCTGAGAATACCTACTGAATTGGGCCCTGAAGGTGAGATAGGTGGGGGAATGCCTAGTTTGTGAATCCTGCTGGGACTTAGGTATGAGCTGGGGCTCTGAGCAGCTTGTCGGCATCAGAACCTAGGTGGTTTTGTGCACACCCTCTGGCAGAAACTTAGGTGCCTAAGGAAGTTACATGCACACATTATTGTAATTGAAGTAAATATGAGCTACATCTATGTATATGGAGGCATTTTTAGTATTTTTATATTCTCCAAGTGTCAACATTTTAACTGCTGCAATATTAATTTAAAATTAATTATATGTATTTGTGTTTTTAACTGACAATCTATCGGCCCGGTCACACAACTGGCAAAACTCCTATTGACTTCACTAGGAGCAGGAGTGGGCCCTAAAATGCAACTAATCTATTTCAGAATTTAATAAACTGTATGATTTACAATTTAACTAATCCATCCTAGCCATAGGGTGTGTGAGATTTGTTGTTCCTGTTGTTTTACAAGATAAAACATGGATAATGGTAAAAAAAATAAAAGGGACTAAAAAGGAAGGGCCAGATTGTGCAACCAATATTCAGAGGAATAATCTCATACAAGCCAAAAGGGCTACTTGAGTAAATAAGGGTTTTTGGATTGGGCCCTTTTATTGTATAAAACTCTATTTGTGCAGAAAATCAGCTGATATCTTTAAAGGCAATAGTCAATAATTATAACCTTACAACATGAATCATAACAATATTATTTAATTCACTTCCTTGAATGTCCATCAGTGCCCTTCTGGAATCCAAGTATGGGGAGGAGGGGGAGGATGCTCTTTCTTTGAACCATTCATTAAGTAACCCTAAGCTTTGTTAAATACTAGCCTAGTGGCCTTGGGATAAGGGAGGGGCAGGGACAGGATCTGAGTTTGCCAGGGGCAGAATGTCAAGACTTATGGGTTCTTCTGCTTGAATGAAGTTGAGAACGTGGATTGTAACCAATGTGGCTGCTCCTTTCACAGGCAGCTTCAGGGTATAGTGGACCCTCCACCATGAAAATGAACCTCCTGTTTTGCAAATTGGTGCACCTCTGCTCTTTGCCGCTAAGAGTGGCAAAGGGCTGTGCTTGAGGTGCCATGTGTTTACTTCTCTCAACTGTATGCTTGGTTAAGTTTCACATTCCACATGGTCCTCTCACAGAAAAAAATAGCATAGTTTGAAGGCAAAAATTCACATCTCCTAAAGCCTCTTAAAAATCCTGAAAAGGCAAAGAGGAGATTAAAGACTGTGTCGGTCACAATAACCCTTTAAAAAATGAAGTGACTGATACTGAATGCTGAGAATGAACTTTCTTTTCCCATTTCAGACAAAAGAATGTTTCTCTAATCTCTGGTTTTAAATGGACTATTTGCAGTGGCACTAATTCCAGTTTCAGAGCCACCTATTTTGAACAACAACCTTGATCATGTTTTATCAAACAGAAGAGCTCTATCTATCAATCTTCCTGCAACAAATTCGAAATCGGTACTGAAAGCTATTGAAATGCAACAGATAAAACCTAGAGGGGGAAATTAGCATAACAACCCAAAGGGAGATAGGAACAAAAACAAAATTAACCCAAACTGACTTCAGAAAGCATGGAAGAGCCTTCAGGCAGAGAAAGACATTGTACAATGCATGGACATGATATTGACAGCACATTGTAAAACAGCCCATTCCATAAATTAGGATGGGGAGTGATATTGGCCAGTGATGCAAACTGCATCCCAGTTAATAAAATAGATGAAAAACTGAGGAAGGTAACACACTGACATTTATTACACAAAGACCAGCTGCTGTTTCTACCCCTCCTGGAACAGATAAATCCTTTTTAAAAATAACCAAAAACTATAGTTTATTTAAATAGATTTTTTGTACCAGGATAGTGTTAATGAAGTCTAAATATAAATGCTTTATGAGACTATTTTTTTCTTGTTTCAGTATGTAAGAATCAGCACATCATGGTCAGAGACTGGAATAATACTGGAATGTAGATTTCAGAGGTGGAAGGTTGGTCTTCAGGTTAATACATGTTTCATTATATCTCCTCTTAGCCCTGGTCTACACACAGTTCTTGTACCATGGGGTATAAATATTTTGGTTAGGGGTGTGATTTTTTCAAAAAAGTTATAACAGTTCCACTGCTTGTCTTGATATAAAAGTACCTTTACACTTGTATAGTTTATTCCCTTTCTCATAGGAGGACAGTCAAATCAATGAAATTACCTTTACCTTTGTAAACAGCATCTACACTAGGAACTTGTACTGCTTTAACTCTACCAGCATAGTTAAATGGTACAATTTTTTTATGTATACAGCTCTAAATACTGGGGTTATAAAACCTGCTATCATCTACTTTGTATGCATCAGACCTGATCTGAACTAATGTGTATATATGCTATTTCTTTCTGAGCGACTATCTTTGCAGAGAAGAAGAAGGGCAGTTCCTTGACTCTTTTACTGTACTGTTCACATTTTGTGGGAGACAATCTCTATCCCCAACATTGCTAAGTCCCTAGAAATGTGATGAATTGCACAAATTGTAGGAAGGAGAATATTAATGTCAAATATGCAGCCATAACAACTTGTGCTGTGATGCAGTGCTATCTCACAAGCAGAACAGTAGAGAAGGTAAAAAAATGCCAATTATTTTTCATGGAAATTTTGGGGGAAATTTTTTTGTTCACTTCTTTGCAAATTTTTTTCATTGTTTCAAGGAAAATAAAAAAGCAATTTTTGAATTTTTTTTCCAAAATCTTTTCAGTCTTTTTTTTTTCAGTTTTAGTGAATATTTTTGGTTATCGTGTGTGTGTAAAAAGTGGATATTTTTCAATTTGCTCAAAAAGCCATTTTTCCTCAAAAAACAAAGAAACTATCAACCAGTGCTAATAAGAGTTTTTCAAGGCTTGGTCAGTACGTGGAAAGTATCCCTCTGATGAACATCATGAAGTGTGCTGGGAGCACTCTTTCTCCCTTGAGCCACTACTGAACCAGTACCCGGGTCTGGCATTAGAACTCACTATGCTTCTGGATGTGCAGGCTTTTAAATGAGTTCTTGACCACCATGGGACCTTCATAAATCCCATATTTTCACAAATGTGGATTTTAATCCTGAAGTCTTGTCTAGTCTGGATAATTAGATTTCTTGCATGTATAATTCTGTTCTGCCTACCTCAATATGCCTTACAATTTCCCTTTGCATCTTGGATATTATTCACCTTCACTTTCTCTCCTAATTTGCTATTAATTATTATTAATTATTATTAGTAGTAGTAGTAGTATTTATTATTTGTATTGCTGTAGGATCCCTAGACAAAGACCAGGACCCCTTAGGTCAGCGTTTCTCAAATGCAGCCACCAGGGTCTTTTCTTGTGGCCACAGGCTCGTGGACAGTGATTGGGGGGCAAAGCAGCCACATATACCCCGCTCTGTTACTCTTGGATATGTCGCCTTGGTGTTGGTTTCTGGGGCTGCCAGCAGGGGTTGGGCCCTGCCCCTCTCTGGAGACACCTGGGGCACAACGCTGGAGGAGCAGGCAGCCTGTGAGTTCCCCACTTTCGTGGGGCTTGAGCTTCAGCGCTGGGGTGGCAGGGTGGCAAGCTCTGGCCATGGGCCTTCAGGCTTCACGCTCCATCCCTGGGCCCAGGCTGTGGGGCTTTGGGCTCTAGCCCTGTCCCCTGGCTGCATGACCCCATCCCCTGGCCACAGAACTTCAGGCTAAGGCCCTGGGGCTTCAAGCTCTCCAGGCTTCAGGTTCCAGCTCAGGTTCCACTCTGCCTCTCCCACCCCTCATCGCCCTGGCCCCTGCTGCCTATCCATCCACCTCCCCATCCAGGCCTTAATTTCGTCCCCGGGCTTGCCAGGGCTGAGTAATTCTGCTGTGAAAAGTGATACTTGTATGTTTATTAATATCTCTTTTTACAGCAGACTTAGTAGCTAGCTGGAAGGTTGTGAAAAATATTAACAAACATGTAAATATCACTTTTCACAGCAGCAGACATAGTAGCTAGTAATAAATAAACCATAACAATTTTGATGTGTATATGAGCATATTTGTTTGTTTTTCCTAAAGTTAATTAAATATTTTAGGAAAAATTGTCAGAGCGGCCACCAAAAAAATTGTCATGAGAATCCCTGCCCTAGGTGATTGCTGTATAATGTTATTGTGCATTATTCACCTGTTGCTGCACTTTTCCCAGAGGTCATTTCATTTCCATGGTGGATAAATGTTTTAAGTCTGTAAAGTTTGTTGGAATGAAAGATGCACTAAATACTTAAGATAGTTTTCTTTAAATAAGGGACCTGCTGTGCCGCCTCTTATGGTTTAACTACTGTGTGTACATATGTGAAATACACTGACCACAAATTGGTGAAGTGGTCATTTTAAGTTTAAAACATACACACACTCTCATTACCTAAATGTACTCTGTCTTTCTTTCTTCTATTCGATTTAAACAGAGATGCCATTCCTTTCTCCATCTGAGTTAAATACCACAGTATCCTTTTCGGCAGGCTTCTAAGCTAAATCTAATCAAGCTGTGTCACAACTCTGTCAGGCAGGTTGCTCTTTCTTTGGCCTTGAATAATTGGAAGAATGTTGGCACTTGTGCCTGGGCCATGAGAACGTGACCCGGGTTGATATTTAATCTACTTCAGTGCTAGGCTGCACTAGGACTGGGACCTAAACCAGGCCTCAGGAACAGTATGTTAGACATCAGCAGCACTCATTTTACCTTGAAATGGATTCCATTTAATGTATCATTACACTGCTACAGGAGAATGCTTTAATGAGACAGATACATGCACTGGAAAGGATTAAATTGTTGTCCTTTAAACTTTTTTGCTTTGCTAGCCTAATAGCTACAAGGTGCTCAGAAGTACCTGGAGAAGGCAAAAGGTTACAGTCAATCAAGAGTATATAAATCCGAAGGTCCTCTCATCTTTGGGTTTGCAAACACATTGCAAGAATTATAAATCTCTCTTTTGTCTGTGAAAGGGTAGTTTGGACCAGTATTAAACATTGAACAGCAAGTTGTGTTTTAAGCTTCTTTCAGGGAAAGCTGGAATTACTATTGAATTATAAAAATTCTCTGTGTACATTAAATACTTTGAATTGACTTGCTTACTTAGAGAAACCAAAATTTATATGTAAGCCTCATACATATAGCACAAATAGCAATTCCCTCGCAGTTTGTATTTTGGGAGAGAAAAGTTTTCAGATTTCACCTCACAAGGAGAATATAAACTCCCTAAGTCTTCAGAAAAAAGGAAATTCCACGCAGATTTATCAATTGTTTCTGAAGAAAAATCTTAAATCGCAATGTATTCCAGTAGTTTCATTTCCACTTTCATGCAGATTTCAAGGCAACAAGGAACTTGCTAGAAGGAAAGAAAAACAATAATCAAAGCTTTTTCCAGGGGAGTATTGCAACTTTCCTCTTTGTTTACTAACAAGAAAATCTTCTGGTTTTTGTGACTTGTCAAAGTTGAATAGTTTTTAAATGTTCCAGGATTTCTTCAGTATACAAGGAGTACCCAACTTTGTTCATCTGAGAGCCATACTGACAACCTTAATCTTTAATAATGAGGTAAGCCTTGTGGAGATTACAGGTCCCATCATGATGATCTGAGAGGGGATGATTTCCATATTAAATCAAGGGTCAACACAACCAGCTGCTCTCTATACTCCATTTTTGCCACCCTGCATTTACCTAGTGATATTGTGCTATACAATATAGGAACTTTTAATCAATCCCAAATGCCGGCTGCTCCACCTCTTACAAACGCATTCTAGTGATCTGAACAATAACAGAAAGGAGGCTTTGTTACGGAGTGGAGTACTGAGAGACTAATCAGGTACGTTACTGATTAACCCTGCCTCAGTTGGAATGTCAATGACTTCCTTTCTTTAATGCTACAGTATTAAGGGACAAAGTGTTTGTCCCTTTCAGATGCACTCCCCCAACCTCATTTCCACTTATGTTGTTATTGAAGACCAACACCTGCTTTTAAGTCATCTAAACCTCTGACCATTCACATGAAAAGATACTGTAGGGTTCCTTTTATATTATGTGAGTCACCATGTAAGCAAAACACTATTTTGATATGTGATGTTAAATAAAATATTTTTTCCTCTTGCTGTGGGAAATCACTTTGTGGCTTTGAGAAAAATCTCCTCAATCCTTTCACATCAGGCTAAGAATAAATGTTAACCTTTGAAGACAAATTTAACAAGGTTGACATATAAAGTTCTTGTATATATACTGAGAAAGAATCTGGGTGCAGTAGCAAAGGTAATGCCAGAACTCGTTTTATGCTTTCTTTTTGTATCAGCTGCTGGGATTAATATTAACAACTTTCTGTAGAACAGAAAACCATCAACCTTCTGAATCTTTGAAAAATTGCTGATGTTTTCCTCGTCATAAACACAACATCCTGGGGCAAATTTTCAGAAAAATCCGAAGCCAGAATGTCTTTTGGAATGGACATTCCTGAGAATGTGACAGAAAGCCAGACCAAAGCCTAGGGCTTGTTAACTTTTTGACCCTCAAAATTCTAGAACAGTATGAGGCCAAAGTTGATACCTGTGGGTATAAAAAAAAAGCTGCAGCCTGATGCTCTGAGCACAAGACTATGAGCTGCTCATTTCTAATACAGGTGCTAACACTGATTTTCTGTGTAGTTTGGCCCAGTTTCCTCTCCGTCTCAATTTCCATGTCTGTGAAATGGGTAGAACAAAGTCTTTTCTTCTGTTTGTGTGATATTCATGAGCAACTGAATTCATTCCTAATTTGCATTTACCCATCACTTTTTGTTTCAGTTCTGTGGCTTGACTACAAACAGTATATTGAGAGTATTGTTATGCTATTTACTGCTATGTTTAATTCACTGACAGTACTTTGAGTTTGTTATCTTGGTTATCTGAAATGAAGCTGGAGGCCCTGGTTCTCTGGTGGCAACTTTGTAGCTGAATGCAGGAACATTCAGTAGCCTTAGAGCTGGAAGACATGGCCACCGAAGGATTCGCACAGTGGATATGAATCTTTGAGTGGTACAGAGATTCTCTGAGTGCTGTCACCCTGCTGGCTGTTGGTGCAGGTCTGTCCTCAGGGAAAAGGGGATGTGGTTGGGTGTCCCTACCCCTGGCAGACCCCAGGCTGCCATAATACTGCTTGCGGACTGGCAGCAGCAACAGCTGAATACTTCAGGTAGCTCTAATTTACATGCTAAAACCAGAGCAGCACTGGGCAGCTACAATCAGTAAGGTTGCTGCAAAGGTGGCTTAAAGCTACCTTTACACTACCCTGAGGGCCGGCGCTTCCATTAGGTGACCCTAGGCGGTTGCCTAGGGCGCCAGAATTCGGGGGGCAGCATTTTGTGCACTCCCCATGGGAGCTTCCGGTTCCGCTCCCATCACGCCACCGAAGAAGGACCTTCTGCCGACGTGCCACGGAGAACAGCAGCAGGCAATTGAGCAGCTCAATGACTGCCGCTGTCGCCTGCGGCATTTCGGTGGAGAGTCCTTCTTTGGCGGCGCGATCGGAGCGGAACTGGAAGCTCCCACGCGCACCGTGGGGAGCGCACAGAATGCCGCACCCCAAATTCTGCCTAAGGCCCCAGAAACTCTGCTGCCACTCCTGACTACCCCATCTCAGCAAGACTTGAGAATCCTGCCAATTGTATCCCAAGAGTTCAAAGGCCAGGTTTTACATATGGTTAAGCAAGCAAATGTTAAAGGATAATATTCTTCAAATTTTGGTGATAGCTGTCGTTTATAATCTTCCTGGAGGTCCACTAGAAATAGAGAAAGCTATGGAGAAGGTAGGGAAATTGAGAAGTTGGGAATGGTGAGGAAGGAAGGACTGGGCCAAGAGATGATTGCTTTCTTCTAACCTGTTCTGCAGACCGAAAAATGGCAAGAAACATTGTTACAGTGTTTGACTAAATCAGAATAACAGTGGTCACCTTGACTGCATATTAAGTCTTCGGCTAAGGAGTACAGTATAACAATGGCACCTGATGCAAACCATTAACATTGGTGATGAAAAGATTTTCTCAGGCTGCATTTTCATTCTAAATCTGGGTTAAGAATTAATCTTAGACCCTGATCCAGAAAAGTACTTGCGCATGTGCTTAGCTTTAAGCACAAGAGTAGTCCTCACAGACTTGGAGCATGATCAGTAGCCTCCCACTGAATTTGAGAGACCTCAACTGACTTCACTGAGTTTTGTATCAGGCTCTTTATTCATGTATGTAGGCCTGTACTTACATTTAAGCATGTGCTTAAGTGTTTTGCTGGATCTGGGCATTCATATATCAAACAAACTTGTATAGATATCCATAAAAGAGAAGTTAATGGTGCATAGGGAAGATATAGAAGGTCAAGTTACTCTTGGATTTAAAGAATTTCAAAAGCAAATTTGAAGTTGACTATAATCATTTAAATTCATGTGGGAAATAGAATTGTCCCACTTACTTCTCTCTGATGCTGCTGCTTGAAATGCAGCTTAGTCAATAATGCAATGGTGAAGTACTTGTGAAAACTTTGCAAAGAGAATATAAATAATGACAAACTCTGAAACATATCACAGGTATGGGACTGAAAAATAATTCCTTTCATAGTGCACAACTGAGGCCAATGGCCTTCATGCAGAGAACTCTGATACTATGGTATTTTGAGTTGTTGATAAAAGCTGCTTAATGAATAAAAGCATTTTGTTGATTATTATAGAGCCATAATGTTTTAAGCCCTGTAAATACAGTACAGTAATGGATTTTTGGAAAATATGAAGTGTTTTGCTGTACTGTTCAGAGTTGTTTACTACAGTTCACATAGAAATGCAAAAGCTTTGCCAGACTTGGCTCTTTAAAACTAGAACTTGGGCCCAAAGTTATAAACAATTCTAATAAATATGGTCTATTAGAAATATGTTGTATTAAGCTATATAATTTAAAAGTCAGTTTGAATCATTTCAAGCATTTTCTCTCATACTGATTATTTGGTATATTTTCAGTACAGAGCTTGGGAAATAGCTCAATAATGCCTGCCAATGTTAATGGGAAGTGATAACCTCCTCATACACATACCATGGAAAATTTCTCCCACAATATGTATCTCTGACTTACATTTCTATCTTTTCTCCCTATTTTCTTTTTTTTCCTCTTTATTCTTCCTTGCTGGAGCTGAGCTTTTTATTTTTTCTCTGTGGCTGTATAATTGATTTTCAGTCTCATTTTCTTTGGAAGTAATTATTTTATTAATTTTTACTGATAATCATTATTTTCCCCATTTTTATTGTTGTGGGATCATTGAAATTAGAGAAGCAAAAGGCCTAGTCACATACATTCCAGTTAAGGGGATTATTCAGGGCAGAATATCTAGTTTTCAGTATATTTGATATTTTCAGAATATCTGATGAAGTGGGTTTTAGCCCATGAAAGCTAATGCCCAAATAAATTTGTTAGTCTCTAAGGTGCCACAAGGACTCCTTGTAGTTTTCAGTGTCCCACTTGATGCAATCTCTACCATTTTGCCTTCGGTGCTTGTTCCTGACATACTAATAGATTGAGATCATTGGTGGTTTTTTTCCAATGGTCATTTGCTTTTTATATCCCCTTCTGTTTTTCCTTGATTTTTTAAAATTGTTCTCTCTGAAATGACCATACCTTCTGCTTCAAATTCTTTGTCTATCTAGTGAACAAGTTCATCCATGCCATGAGAAGCCTCTGATTGCAAGCTTGCTTCTAGCTCACTTAGTAAGGATCTAATCTTGGAAAAGATTGAGCACCTCCAATATTATGCTGAGCCATCTCAACCCCCTATTGATGTCAATAAGAGCTGAAAATATTCAACACCTTGCAAGAGATGCTAGGACTTGCTCTTCATTGTTAGCTCCATTAGTTTTGTAGTGATAAAGCATGAACCCAATACAAGGTCAATTTATGTTCATAAATCAAAAGAGTGCTGAAACTGAAGGCCTGATCCTGAGAGGAACAGAGCATCTGCAACTCTCATTGACTTCAATATGAATTTTGATTTTTATGCACCACTCAAGATCTGGCTTTGAGGGATGGAAAGCAGAGTGGGAGATAATAGGGCAGTAAATAACACAAAGTCTGATTCTGTGAAGTGCTGAGTGCCCTTATTGAAATCAGTAAGAACTGAGGGAACTCTGCACAATGAATTCCTACATTTGCACTCCATCATTCCCTTCATACAGATACATGGATTAGAAGATAAAGAGGGACTTATTATTTATATGAATTATTCGCACAGCACGTAGAAGACTCAACTGATATCAAGGCTCCATTGTGCTCACTGCTGTACAAAGATAACGTAAAAGAGAGGCCCTACCCCAAAGAGCTTGCAAGCTAAATAGACAAGGCAAACAAATGATGAGAGAAAGGAAGCATTATTGTTTCTGTTTTACAGATGAGGAATTGAGGCACAAAGAGATTAGGTGACTTGCCCAAGGTCTCAAGAGAGCTAGAAATTGAACCCCAATAGTCTGTGTCCCAGTCCAGGGTATTAATTATAAAGCATCCTTACTTTGTAAGCAGAGTGTGGGGACAGGTGAATTGAAACTCGAAGTACTACTTTGAGGTGTGGGATGGAGGGCTTCTTTAAATCACACAAGACAAAGAAGCAAAAATTGAGATTTTTTAAAAAAGAACAACCAAAACCACTCTAAAATAGAAGTGAGAGGATGCCGAACTATTCAAAAATTTGGGGCTGACAAATAACCATTTATTTCTTAATTTTTTCTCCCTAAGAACTTTACTGGTGTTCACATAGAGGGCAGGATTCTGTTTTTATTTATACCCATGAAATCCTATTTGTTTCAGTGCAACAGCATAGGGCATATTGTAAATCAAGAAGAAATTTGGCTTTACAATAACTGTCTTGGTGATCTGAGAAAACTTGCTACAAAATGAGAGCTTGTCTGATTAGTAAAAGCAGCAAAGAGTCCTGTGGCACCTTATAGACTAACAGACGTTTTGGAGCATGAGCTTTCGTGGGTGAATACCCACTTCGTCAGATGCATGTAGTGGAAATTTCCAGGGGCAGGTATATATATGCAGGCAAGCTAGAGATAATGAGGTAGTTCAGTCAGGGAGGATGAGGCCCTGTTCTAGCTGTTGAGGTGTGAAAACCAAGGGAGGAGAAACTAGTTTTGTAATTGGCAAGCCATTCACAGTCTTTGTTTAATCCTGAGCTGATGGTGTCAAATTTGCAGATGAACTGAAGCTCAGCAGTTTCTCTTTGAAGTCTGGTCCTGAAGTTTTTTTGCTGCAGGATGGCCACCTTAAAGTCTGCTATAGTGCGGCCAGGGAGGCTGAAGTGTTCTCCTACAAGTTTTTATATATTGCCATTCCTAATATCTGATTTGTGTCCATTTATCCTTTTCCATAGCGACTGTCCAGTTTGGCTGATGTACATAGCAGAGGGGCATTGCTGGCATATGATGGCATATATTCCAATGGTGGACATGCAGGTGAATGAATGGTGAATGTCTGATTAGTGGGCCTGATTTTCTCAAGCTGATCCAAGTTTAACCATCTGCTAAACTAACACCTTAGTAGAAATAATGAGGAATTTTGCTGAGTTTTACAACTGCACAAGAACTTTCCCTTTTTAAGACTTGGGAGGCAGGGGTTTGGTCACATCAAGCTCCAAAAAAATTAATTTATGCAATCTTTCACTGACAGAATTTAAACTACAAAAAGCAAAGCATTCATTTGAACTCCCTGAATCTGTGAAGTCTAAATGGCTTTGAATCCTCCATGTTCTGTATCAACCCATTCTTCCAGGTTAGTTAAGTTCTGATGCTCAGGGTATTTGTACACTGCTAACTGACTTGGGCTCATGGAGCTTAGGTTAAGGGGCTGTTTAATTGCATGCCATTGTTTGGGCTTGGTCTGGAGCTATTGAATCTACCCAGCCCAAGTCCGAACATCTACACTGCAATTAAACAGCCCCTTAGTCCAAAACCTTTAGACCAAGTCAGCTGACATGGGTCAGCTGTGGGTTTTTAATTGCAGTATAGACATACCCTCTATGATCAGCATTGTTGAAGCCATGGCAATAATCACAGTCCCTGTCCCAAAAAGATTACAACCAAAGGCCCCAATTCTGCAACCCAATGGGACTACTCAAGGACAGAATTAAGAAAAACATGTGTGCTTAACTTTAAGCATGTCCTTAAATGCCATTGCTCTCATTAAGACTTCAACACATGCTTAGATGCTTACCTGCACTATGGCCCAAGTAAGTGAGGCCTGCATGATCAAACTCTAAAAGACAGGTGTAGATGGGACAAGATTCACTGGGATACCAGAAGAGGAAGTTAACTTAGTGTGGGGTGGAGTGGGGTGGAGTGAGGGGGGGTAGGTGCATGAAACATTATAGCAGTCAGTGTAAATTAGTACATTTTGCTTTTCTGCAATAATAATCAGTTACATAAGTGTGAAAGATGTCCTGGTTAGTTCCCATCTAGCTACAATCTCTCTTGAGAATCTTAATTGAGAGGCATGTGCTAATAGGAGGAAAAAAGGTGAAAGCCAAAGAATGACAAGAAAATAATATATACTGAAATGATGATGGGAAGGCAAATAGAAATTTGGTTCACATGACTGGGGATTTTCCTAAAGTAAACTTCTTTAGACAGAAATAGTAAATGCGATTTAACATCCTTTTTAGACCACTACTTCCCAAGAGACCCAAAAGGTATTTATATGACAAGCCTGAGCCTTTCCGCCTTTCTCCAGCAGAACTCTCATTGACTTCAGTGGGACTATTGGATTGGTCCCGGAAAGAACTTACATATTTTGACATGTGCCATTGAAGTCAATGGGACTGCTCATGATAGTAAGCACTCCACTTGGTAGCAGGTGTTTGCAGTATCAGGAACCTTAGTATGGATGATAAATTGCAGAAATAGTTGTGAAAGTGAGGATAATAGATTTTAAAAGAGTGATCCTTCTCTGTATCTATGTATATTTATGTGTGTGCACTGTCTAGTTAGATAAGCTACACACAAGCTATAAAACAAGCACTCTAAAGTTATGAAACAGCAGAATTAAAATTGCCCACACAACCTTAATTCAGCCTCCTGTGTGCTGATGCACTGTGCATTATGATGCTCTCTTAAATGCTGTGATTATATACTGTGTGGCCCCAAGCCCTATTTACGGCACACCATGAGATACTATACTGAATGTTAATTTCCTCATGGATGTTTCTGTGGTGCTCTTACTATAATATCTGAGTGCTTCACAATGATTAATGCATTTATTGTTACACCATTCCTGTGAGATTACATGGTATTATTATCTGTATTTAACAGCTGGGGAAAAGGCACAGAGTGATTAAAGTCAAAATTGTCACTAACTTTGGGTGCTCAGCTTGAGAAAGTCAGATCTTTTAGAGTACTTAGTATTTTTTTACCACGTTATACATTCAAAGCACAGCTCCAATCAACTTGAGTTGCACTTGTGAATTAGGGTTGCCAACTTTCTAATTTCTAATTTCACAAAACTGAACACCCTTTCCCTGCCCCTGCCCCACCCCTTCTCTGAGGCCCCACTCATGCCCACTCACGCCAAGCCCCCCTCCCTGTATCGCTTGCTCACCCCAATCCTCACTCACTTTCACTGGGCTGGGGCAAGAGATTGGGGGTGGTAGGGGGTAAGGGCTCTTGCTGGGGGTGCAGGATCTGGGGTGGGACCAGAAATGAGGGTTCAGAGTGCAGGAGGGGGCTCTGAGCTGGGACAGGGTGTTGGAGTGCGGGAGGAGTGATGGCTCCGGCTGGGGGTGCGGGCTCTGAGTAAGGCTGGGGATGAAGGGTTGGGGTACAGGAGGGAGTGTGGGCTCTGGGAGGGAGCTTGGGTGCAGGAGTGGGGCATGGGGCATGGGTTTGTGGTGCCAGATGGGGTTTGGGGTGCGGGTTCTGGGCAGCGCTTACCGCAAGTGGCTCCTGGAAGTGGTGTGTCCAGATCCAGGGTGGAGGGGCTAGGGGCCTCCACCTCCACAGCTGGGGGAAGGGGCAGCATGCGGAGCCCCTGTGGCTACCCATGCACCTAGGAGCTGGACATTCCAGCTGCTTCCAGGAGCCATGCAGAGCTGGGTAGGGAACCTGCCTTAGCCCTGCTGTGCTACCAACCAGCAGTGCTGACTGGAGCTGCCAGGGTCCCTTTTCGACCAGGTGTTCCGGTCAAAAACCAGATGCCTGGCAACCCTATTGTGAATGCTCAGCACTTCTGCAAATGTGCCCCACCTCTCTTCATTCATGTCCAGGTGCACCCTCCTTCTCCACCTCACTGCCTGAACAACAGGAGGGGAACTTAGACAGCACAGGAGGGACGATCTTTGTGCTTTTGCTACCAATAACTACTGCCACAGCTGCTTCCAGCTGCTAGGAGGAGCAGTTACATGAAAAGTCTGGCTCAGCCCCTGAAGCCCTGGGCTGAAACCTGCTCAGTCACTCTAAAGGGCTGGCACCAGGGCCGGCTCCAGGCACTAGCAAAAGAAGCAGGTGCCTGGGGCGGCCAATAGAAAGGGGTGGCACTCCATCTGGCATTGGGGCAGCACGTCCGGATCTTCAGCGGCACTTTGGCAGCTGCTGAAGCACTCTGCTTGAGTCTTCAGCGGCAATTCAGCAGCAGATTCTTCACTCCGGCCTTGTCTACACCACAAAGTTGCAGCGCTGGTGAGGGAGTTATAGCGCTGCAGCTTAGGAGGTGTACACATCTGCAGGGCATCACCAGCGCTGCAACTCCCTGTTTGCAGCGCTGGCCGTACACCCGTTGAAACTCGGGTGTAGAGGATCCAGCGCTGGTGATCCAGCGCTGGTCATCAGGTGTAAACACTCACCAGCGTTTTTCTTGACCTCCGTGGAATAAACAGGTATCCCAGAATACCAGAGGAAGCCTCTCTGGTAATCAAGCAGGTCTCCTTTCCCGCGGTCTGCAGGGGGGTTCGGGGAACACGAGAGCAAACCGCGGGGAAGCAGGTCTCCTTCCCCGCGGTTTGCTCTCGCGTTCCCCTAACCCCCGTGCAAGCAGATCTCCTTCCCCGCGGTTTGCAGGGGGGTTCGGGGAATGCGACAGCACACCGCGGGGAAGGAGATCTGCTTGCACGGGGGTTCAAAAAACACTGGAGCAAACCGCTGGGAAGGAGACCTGTTTGCAGGGGGGTTCGGGGAACACCGGAGCAAACTGCTGGGAAGGAGATCTGCTTGCACGGGGGTTCGGGGAACGCGACAGCACACCGTGGGGAAGGAGATCTGCTTGCACGGGGGTTAAAAACACCGGAGCAAACCGCTGGGAAGGAGACCTGCTTGCACGGGGGTTCAGGGAACGCGACAGCACACCGCTGGGAAGGAGACCTGCTTGCAGGAGGGTTCGGGGAACACCGGAGCAAACCGCTGGGAAGGAGACCTGCTTGCAGGAGGGTTCGGGGAACACCGGAGCAAACCACTGGGAAGGAGACCTGCTTGCACGGGGGTTCGGGGAACGCGACAGCACACCGCGGGGAAGGAGATCTGCTTGGGGGGGGTGTGTTCGGGGAACACTGGAGCAAACCGCGGGGAAGGAGACCTGCTTCCCCGCGGTTTGCTTTCGCGTTCCCCTAACCCCCCTTGAAGCCGCCCAACAGCGCTGCAGTGTGGCCACATCTAACACCACTTGCAGCGCTGGTTGCTGTAAGTGTGACCACTCTGCAGCGCTGGCCCTATACAGCTGTACTAATACATCTGTAACAACCAGCGCTGCAAAATTGTAGATGTAGACATACCCTTCGGGCTTGTCTACATCACAAAGTTGCAGCGCTGGTGAGGGGGATACAGCGCTGCAACTTAGGAGGTGTACACATCTGCAGGGCATCACCAGCGCTGCAACTCCCTGTTTGCAGCGCTGGCCGTACTCCCGTTTTGTCTCGGGTGTAGAGGATCCAGCGCTGGTGATCCAGCGCTGGTAATCAAGTGTAGACACTTACCAGCGCTTTTCTTGACCTCCGTGGAATAAGCAGGTATCCCAGCATACCTGAGGAAGCCTCTGGTAATCAAGCAGGTCTCCTTCCCCAGTTTGCTCTAGCGTTCCCCGAACCCCCGAGCAAGCAGGTCTCCTTCCCTGCGGTTTGCTCTCGCGTTCCCCGAATCCCCGAGCAAGCAGGTCTCCTTCCCTGCGGTTTGCAGGGGGGTTCGGGGAACACAAGAAGAAACCGCGGCGAAGCTGGTCTCCTTCTCCGGTTTGCTCTCGCGTTCCCCGAACCCCCGTGCAAGCAGGTCTCCTTCCCTGCGGTTTGCTCTCGCGTTCCCCGAATCCCCGAGCAAGCAGGTCTCCTTCCCTGCGGTTTGCAGGGGGGTTCGGGGAACGCGAGAGCAAACCGTGGCGAAGCTGGTCTCCTTCCCCGGTTTGCTCTCGCGTTCCCCGAACCCCCGTGCAAGCAGGTCTCCTTCCCTGCGGTTTGCAGGGGGGTTCGGGGAATGCAAGAGCAAACCGCGGCGAAGCTGGTCTCCTTCCCCGGTTTGCTCTCGCGTTCCCCGAACCCCCCTTGAAGCCGCCCAACAGCGCTGCAGTGGGGCCACATCCAACACCACTTGCAGCGCTGGTTGCTGTAAGTGTGGCCACTCTGCAGCGCTGGCCCTATACAGCTGTACTAATACAGCTGTAACAACCAGCGCTGCAAAATTGTAGATGTAGACATACCCTTCGTCTCTTCCTCTTCAGCAGCAGGGGCGGCTCCAGGCACCAGCATGCCAAGTGTGGCCTGGGGCGGCAAGCCAATGAGGGCGCTCTGACGGTCGCCGCGAGGGCAGCAGGCAGGTTGCCTTTGGCGGCATGTCTGCGGAGGGTCCACTGGTCCTGCGGCTTCGGCGGACCTCCCACAGGCATGCCGCCGAATCCGATGGATCGGGGACCTCCTGCGGGCAAGCTGCCAAAGGCAGCCTGCCTGCCGTGCTTGGGGTGGTAAAATACCTAGAGCTGCCCCTGTTCAGCGGCACTTTGGTGGGAATTCAATCGGATTTGTTTGGGTTTTTTTCCACCGGTTAAGGCCACAAAAAAGCTGGAGCCGGCCCTGGCTGGCACACTGCAGTCCAGTCATGTAGTAATTGTGAGGGGATGGAGCATACTGAGTACAGACAGACTCTTTGAAGAATTTCACTGCTATATTGGACTAACTTGTGCAAATTTTCATGGGTTTAACAAAAAGCTCCAGAACAACCCCTCCTACCAAATTTCAAAGGTCTGCTTCAAAGCATGGAGGTGCTATTGTTTTTCAATGAAACAGATGAAAATTGTTTTAACATGGGCAAAATAATGTATTTTTTCCTACCCTTGTTCTGGGAAATGGCCAAACTATTTTAGCTATTATTTTCAAAATGCCCCCGCCCCACCCTCCAGAAAAATGGCCTGGGGCAGATACCTGGCATGGAAAATTTCAGCCAAATAGTTAAAGTTTGGCAAAGTTGTAAACAAATGAAATCAGGGTCTTATGATGGAAAGTTTTGAGCAACCTTAACTTTAGGTGGTGCTAATAATTTTGCCTATAATGCATTTGTGTGTTTTATTTATGTAAATTACATGGGGTTTATTTAAAATATAAAATATTAAAGAAATAATGTTTTTAAAAAATGAAACCAGAGCTTTCTTGTTCAAGGTTCAGTCACTGCTTTTATCTTGTGAGAAATGTTGTCACCAAACACTAGGATTTTGCAGAATTTTCTTGCTTTGGGGCATCGTTTAGAAGTCTGTTTGGGTTTTGGCTCTCTTTAGCTCTGCTTTTATATAGTAGAGTTTACTAAACTATGGGGCAACAAATAGATTAGCAAAAGCACTGGCCAATTTTAAGTAATCCAACAAAGCTGGTTGCAGAGGCAGGGTCTGTGTGCTCTTTTCACAAGACTTTAAACACGCTAAATTCTCCCCCAATCATTTTTGCATAATCCAATGGAATCCAACAAACAAAAGCCCCTCAGAAGTCAGACAGCATTTAATTTGAGTAGTAGGTAATCAGTGAAAGAGAGTATCCTGGAGAGAAGGTAATTTGTCTTGAGCTGACAATTTGAGATGGATGTGCTGGGGTTATCTGCAGTGTCAGTTCAGTCAGAGATGAACTGAACTCCATTTCTCTTGCTCTGAAGTCTAAATCAACAGAGACCTAAGAGATAATAAGGTATTTTAAGAGTTCACTCTCTTCCTTGTGTTTCTGTACGATAGAGTTTCTATGCTATAGATCTTAGCATCTTCTCTCACATACAGAGAACTCAAAAGAAAAAAAAATCAAGAGAATTTACTTAGTAATTTAACTATAATGGCAAATTAATCTAGTCTACATAATGCTGCATTTCCACTCTCTACTGGAATTGATTGACTGCCTCTGATAAGATGTACCGTATTCCACCACAGAAATGGCTGGTATTCAATGACTGATGAAATTTTTTCTTTACAGTTAAGTTTCCCAAACTGATCCATGGACCAATGGAGGTCTGCAGAGCATTTGCTAGTGGTCCCCTGGAGAGCTGGCTGGTCACATGGTGCTGACACTTCTTGGAAGCAATTATGACTCAGGCCTGCTTAAAACTCAGTGTGGCCAGTGTTAGCTTCTGCACTAGAGTAAAGGCCAAATCTTCAACCTTTATCTTGGTATTTTCAAACCTAGGTTTAGTCCAAATGAACTCTGCTCATTTTCAATGAAATCAGTAGGCTATCCGAATGAACTTCAAATGCATTTTTGGGAAGCAAATGAAATGCAAACCTCGTATTAGGGAGCTGTCTTCTCAGAGCTTCATCTGCGGAGTAGAACTGGCCCAGTAATGGGAACCAGCTATTAACTTACTATTTTATTTTAGAAAATGTGCAAAATTTATTTAAAAATATGTTATTAATATTATTCATTTACTTCTCCTGAGGAGTTTGTACTGTAAAATGGCTTATATTGAGGGGGAAATATATTTGAATAACTGAACTTTATTATTATTTAATACACACAATGTGGAGGCATTGTAACATATAATAGGAAACTGTCCCCGCCCCAAAGAGTTTCCTATTTAAGACTGTGGCTCAGACAAGCATTTACGTATTTTTTTCTATCCCTGTTCTGGAAACTACTTATGCATGTTCTTAATTTTAAAGCTTTAAATTTAAACTTTGAGGCCAAAACAATGTAAGCACATACTTAAAGCAATGCAGGTGCTTAAGCATCTTTCCTGAATAGGGATGTTGGGCCTAAACAGGCAAGAATAACACAGGGGAAAAGAGCATTATTACAGAGATAATGTTATTTAAACAATGTAGTTTAATTTTTGTGTAAAATGTGCATATCTGGCATTCATTTTTGCTGCCTATTTGAGAGACAGTGTGGCCTACAGCAAACTTTGAGCTTAGTTTATTTCAGAAACACAATTCTGAGGTTTCAAAGTGGATGAAACATCTTCTAACAATCCAAAACATTTGTTTGGCTTCTCATTCAAATACAGAGTCCTGCATTTATAGTCTGAAAAAAGAGCTACTTCATGTCTTTCTTATGAGTCACAAATCATTCAGTTTTCCTGTGACACTGAAGAAGTTTTGGTCCACTAAATGCAAACAATTCAAAACAAAACTATAATTTTCAGTGATCCTTTAAGTGGAATGGGTTAATATTTTTTTTCTTGATCAAAAATATGGTTTTGTTGAAAATGAAATATTTCTCTCTCTCTCCCGCCTCACACACAGTTTTTTTAAAACCAATTTTTTTGTAGAAAATTGTTGATGAAAATGAGTTTTTTGTTAAAATGTTGCAATGAAAAAAAAAATCATTTCCCAACCAGCTCTATATTTGAGCTATCACATTGGAATTTATTGGTATTACTGTAACATGTTCTTCAGTAGATTGCATATTTGTTGAGTGCCAGAAATAAGGGAAATTTCTGTTATTAGGAAAATTGCTCCCAGCATATTAAGATTGAATTATTCAGGGGAAATGGATGGCCTAGGGATTAGTAATAGGATATGGAGTCTTTCACCTCTAGGTCATTGGAGCAAATACAGCCGAGGTTGACAGCCAACAACATCTGAACTGGATATTTAGTGACCTATCTGAAATGAATCAGTGATTTCTGTCCTCCTGTGTCTAGTGGAGTGGAGCTAGATTCTCATCTCACTTATACCATTGACTTCAACAAGTTTACACTGGTGTAACTGAAATCAGACTCTGGTATGTCAGGTAGCTACTTCAGAATCAGAATGAACTGATGCTCTTTTTAGAGATACCAGGTAGTTGAGGTGATATCTTGTGTTGGTCCAGCTTCTGTTAGTCCAATGAAAGATATTACCTCACCGACCTTGGGACTGACATGGCTACTGCTACACTGCATGATACTCTAATTAGCAGCCTCAGCAGAGATGAGAGAACTGAATTATCATGGATATTTAAACTAGTAGAAGTGACTTGTTTCATATGTCAGTGTTACAGCACATGGTCAGGGCAGTATGGGGGAACTCTCAATGGAAAGGGCAAGGGCTGAACTGCATAGAGTGTGACCTACTGTCTTATCCTCTTGAGGTGTCACTTTCAGAAAAGGGGATAGGCGCAATAGTGGAATTGTGTAGGGAACCTTATGCTGCCATAACCCATGTTCTGTGCCATGAATGAATAGGGGAACATCATCCCTAAGGCTGGTCAGGCCAGAACATTTCACAAGCACTACATTCACTTAAACAGGTATAGCTCCATCATTTAAGTGGCAAAATGCAGGTTAGAAAAGTACTAAATTCCGGCTGTCATTCTGTTAGTTCTGTTGATTTTACTATTATGAATTTTATATACAGACAGGTGTGAATGCCATCTTAGTTCTAACCTAGAAAAATGGCCGCATTAGAAGATGAAAGTTAAGCACTGAATTTTTCATCTGCAGGAAGTCAGTGCTGGGTCTCTGCAGAGTGATGATAGACAGCTGTCTTTGAGGAGTGGAAGCTTTATTATGTTGTCTCGTTCAGGGACTAAATAAATATAAATAAAAAAATATGAATATTTACCTATCTCATAGGGACCCTGAAAGGTTATTGAGTTCAGCCTCCTGCCTTCACTAGCAGGACCAGACACTGATTTTGCCTCAGAAAGCTTACTCAAGGATTGAATTGACAACCTTGGGTTTAGCAGGTCAATGCACAAATCACTGACCTATCACTTCCACCATATTAAAAATCATAATTTTAGTTTTTGGAATTTCTGTTTTATTTGTTCTAGCCACCCTGGGCTGCAAGTTTAGCTACCGGAAAACTCAAAAATCTCTTTTTGTTTTGGTTTCAAGTACAGGTGGGCCCAAGACACAAAATCTGGTTCTGGATCTGCATGCCAATAGAGTGGAGGTGTTTGGATCTGGGATTTTAGCTTAGTCACTTATAAAGATATATGGTTTGCAAGGTTCAAATCCAAATGTGGGTTCCGGTTTCCAACATCTCCAAAGTTTACAGTGGTTAGATTTAAGGTTTGAATTCAGAGTCAAAAAGACTTAGATTGATTGGATCACAAATATTGCATTATACAGGACCCTATCCAAAAAAGCACAGGAGAAGACAGCCTCGTATTTGGCATTCTCACCACTACCTTTGGCATCTCTGTAAAAACTCGTACCAAATAATGTAAGTTGACAAGTGTGAAACCCATTTTTTTTTAAACAGTGGCTGATGCATATTCCTCCCTTAATACAATAATTAACACTTATTGACTTTCCTAGCTATTTGCAATAGTGATTGAAAGCAAATTTCTAGAAATGCAAACTTTGTCAGAGCTTGATATATGAAAGGTACACTGACTTTTAACAGTTGAGCTGATGAAATATTGCTGACTCCACAGATTCAAAAATTGTGTATGCCCCCGACCCCCAAAATCATGAGATTGGCGTAAAAATCATGAGATTGTCAGGGAATAGTACATTTTAAGTTTCTTTTTGTCTTTTAGTTTTTGAGCCTTTAGAGTGAACTTGGGTCATGCTTTCAAGCCTTACTCTGCAACCATGAGGACTAGAAAGTCACTTTAAGTGATATGTGATACCAAATCATTATAATGAGGAATTTTAAGAAGCGAATAAGTGTGTCATCGAGATGTGGTTTGTAAAGAATTCTAATGTGCTGCACTCTACCATCCCTATGTGTAGACCCTGTTGGTGTGCTCTAAAAGGTACCTAGTTTACATTGGTGCTGTCAGAGTTAATGCAAACCAGGTACCTTTCAGGCTGTGCCAGCAGGGTATACATGGGGCAGTTTGAGCACAACACTTTAGAGTGCTTTACAAATCACGTATTCTCTGATGCACTTTGCTGGCTCTATATAGACAAGCCCTAAGTAAAACAAAAGGGATATGGGGGAGAGAATGCCAATGCTAGAGGAGAAAATGTCGTAAGAGTGTTAAGAGAAGAAAGGTAAGAGACATCCTTCCCAGTCCAGCAACACCACTCTAAAGTCAGCTAAGAGCATGCACATGAGTCTTGGGGGCAGAACACATTGCTGTGAAAATATGATCAATGTTGAACAGTCTGGGCAGTAAGAGTAAGCAGTGTTGGTCCCAGGATATTAGAAAGACAAAGGGGTTGAGATAATATTTTTTATTGGACCAATTTCTGTTGGTGAGAGAAGCTTTTGAGCACCACAGAACTCTTCTTTGGGTACTGGAGAAAGATTTGAGCCAAGGATTCTGGAATGGTAATACAGAGAGAACTACCACGAGCCTATCACGCCTGATGAAAAGCAGCGGAAAGGTGCCATAGGAGAAAGAGGTCAAAAATATGCAGTAACCAGTGCCTTGCAGACATGAAGTTTTCAGAGGCATGGGGAATATCATAATTTTGCCAAGCCTGTTTGGCCCATCTCAAAAGACAATATTACTTTTTTCAGCCATCAGCTAGAAATTGTTTTTATGGTCAACCTTGTATATGTTCTTCATTGCTCCCTTTAACTGGGTTGGCCATGAAGCTAGTTGTTAATGATCTTAGCTCTTCCAGTTTATGCATGCCAATGACTTAAAATTCCTCTGAGTTCAATCCCTACTGTACTTTCTTTCAGCACTTTGCATGCAAACAGTCCCATTGTCTGCATATGCTTCAAACAACAAACAGACAACAGGTGATTACACTCCATAAACAAACAGGGTTTTCCCAGTAACAAATCAACACCTCTCCATGTCTGGTATTTGTGGAATTTGATAAGCCACCCACTCTGCCCCTTCCCCATTCTTGTTATGTCTGTCTTCAGCCTTCTTCATCTTTTAACCCTCCCTCCCCAGTTTCCAAAGGAAGGCATTCATTGTTCATTCACTGCTGAAATACTGCAAGCAGCTTGGTTCATGGGAGTGAGTTGGGAATGAAGCTTTATTCCTGAATTTAAAATGTTTTTAAAGCCCTAAAAGGCATAAGTTCTCACTCAGAAGGAGTGAGGGAGAGAGGAGGGAGATAGAGAGAGAGGGAGGTGGGGAATGTAACTGGAAAACCTCAAACCAGAAAATTAAGACATATGTCTTAATTAGTTTGAATGATCTTTTTAAAAAAATATCAAAGGTTCTGGGGTTTCTGGTGCACATGTACTCCCAGATGTAAGTGCTTGCCTTGCATAAAGTTTCTGGGACAGATTCTGATCTCAGCCACACTGGAGCAAATCTGGAATAATTCCATTGACTTCAGGATTAATAAACATTGACTTCACTGGATTTAATCTGTATTTATATTGATGTCACTGAGATCAGAATCTGGCCCCTTCTCTCTATTGTTTTTGAACTAAAAGTGTCAAAATCATCCTGGATGCATTAAGAAATGCTTAAGAATTTTGAACATAGTCTTAACATTCTTAAATCCACTGAAGATAAATACCTATAACCAATGCCTTTACCCGTAGTCTAGTAGGTAACTATATGCAATATACATTCATTAGATCCTGTCTTATCATGCCCTGTTCTTATCTTATTGATCAGATGTGTATATTAATTAATTATATGCATTATATTATATTATTAACCCGTATAAGTCTCTATATCATTAATAAATAGGACAGGTACTGATTAAAAAGTTATCATTATTGTTGTTACTCTATGAATCTTGCTAAAAATGCCTGCAACATTGGGATAGCTCAGAATCAAATTGCCTCAGTTGTCCCAACCTGTCAAAACACAAATCTGGTAGGAAAAATTGCAATCTTGGGTCAGTAGTTTGGTTGAAAAAGGTTCATGACTATGTGTCTAGTTCAGGACGGTACCCCAGACATTTAGATAATGCAGAACCATACCACTAATTATCATCCAATACTCCTCTTTAATTCTTTATATTCTGTTTAATTAAAACACAGTTGGCAGTTGCCCCCCAGAAATGCATACTGTTTTTACACCCAATTGTCGTGAAAGTGATGAAAGGCAGCATATAGAGGCTCATTTGTCTCCATGTAGGTCTCTGGGCCACACTCTACTCCCATAGCAGCATAGAAGCTGTATTCCCAAGCTGTCCCTCCCTGCTGCCTTCCCCCCCCCTCCCCGAAACCATAGCATTACTCTGATACTTCTGCACATGCAAGTTAAAGCACCTAGCATAATGGGTCGATCATCTTCTTTATCCTCCCACAACCTCGGGTGTATAGGGCCTCCATCAGTTTCTACCATTTATTTTGGTCTTGTGCTGGTCTGTTCAGGTTTCTGAATGTCATGTTGATGGAGCCAGGCACTACCACACTATGAATAATAACAATATTAATAATAATAAAAGTGACAAGTAATCAGAAATCCAGAGTTTTATTTCTGATTCTGCCAAAATACTGCATGGTTAGCAGCTCTGAAAGTCAGGCCTCTTATTTAAGTATCTGACCTTAATAACCCAAATTTGAAACTTTTGGCCTATGGCCACCTTTTAAAAATACTTTGGAGATTATTTTATAAAAAGGGATCAAACCTTGTAGTCTTTGTTTAGGTGAGATACAAGCACCTCAGGACTGTACTCTAACAGTATAAAATTGATAAACTTGGCTGCAGAAGGGGATCAAATCCAGTGTTTGTGTAACTGACAAGAGGTTCTTTTTCTGAGTGGGAATAAGAAATATCAATTACATTGGAAATGTATGTCTCCAAGATTGTTTCATCAATAGCAGAGGTATTTTTAATCACTCCAAACAGGAAATAGCATGCTGTATTTAAATACTGTATATAATTATCATGGGAAATATAATTAGCAAGCATAATTAAGTGGGATTGACTGCATATTAGACTGTTTGTTGATTTTTTTCACTCAGTCCAGCTGTTTCTCACAGCCTCTTCACTTTGAATCCTGGTGGTGTTACATGAAACTTCTCTGCAGAACGGAGAGCTTCTTTAAAAGCTATTAATTTAATCTAACTAGACCAATTTATGTAAATGTAATCATGGCATTTCCCAACACAACCTCCTTTACTTATTATTGTAGATGCTTTATTTCAGAATGTCTAGATACAACAAAAATATTCCAGTTTGAAGATGTTATTAAACCCTAAGCTTTTAGATACCCAAGGATGGCAGGGCTCATCTTTCTGGTATTTGTTTGTACGGAGTGCATCAGTGCATAGCACAATGGGGCTCTGATCGCTGACTGGGTCCCCTACCTGCTACCATAATATAAATAAATTACCATTATGCTGCTGTTTCTTTACAGCATTTTACTTAGGAGGTGTGTGGGGAGTGTCTGTCACTATAAGAACAAGATGGGTAAGGCTTTTATATCATGTTATCCCAGCAGAAAATGCTGTGGCACTTGTAATCATGATCACCGGCTTTATAATACTTCAGTGAAAATAAAAATATATGGAAAGGATATGGTGAGAAAAGGATGGTAACCAAATTCTTGTAAACGAGCGGTTAATTTTTGGTCCAAGTACAATGTCTATACTATATAAGTTCTTGGTACTCCACACATCACTGTAGTGGTGGGTGGGGCAGCAGAAATAGATTAAGCAGAAATAGCAATTTTATGGAGTAAGCAGAAATAGTTCTAAGGTAACTTTGAAATTAAGAATGTATGAGATATCCCTATATGCTGGGGGGAGGACGGGGTTGGTTTACTAATGCTGATTCTTAGCTCCACCAGTGTGTGTGTGTGTGTGTTCAGGGGGGAATATGAGTATTTAAAATAATTTTCTTAGACTAAATTCATGCCTCTTTTTCCAGAGACATTTGCATGATCGAGTTAAACTTATATAAGTGTTGACAGAAAGTTAATTCTGAAATTCTGTAAGGAAGTATTCACACTGGAAGTGCTCACCCAATTGGAAATGGAAACAATACCACATGACTTTCCTAACCAATCACTGCCATTCAAAACAACTTGACTAACAAACACAGAGAATTCTGCACATGCGGTTAAAAAATAATAGCTAAACATTTGTTGAATAATTTCAAATAATGAATGTATTCAAGGAACTTCTAAATCTTTTTGTGAGTATTCCACAAACCCAATTTTTTTTTAATTATGAATTATTTGCTCAGAGCTACTACTACAAACAAAATGTTATCTCAGACTCAGACTCAGACTCAGACTCTAGGACTGGAAGGGACCTCGAGAGGTCATCGAGTCCAGTCCCCTGCCCTCATGGCAGGACCCAATACTGTCTAGACCATCCCTAATAGACATTTATCTAACCTACTCTTAAATATCTCCAGAGATGGAGATTCCACAACTTCCCGAGGCAATTTATTCCAGTGTTTAACTACCCTGACAGTTAGGAACTTTTTCCTAATGTCCAACCTAAATCTCCCTTGCTGCAGTTTAAGCCCATTGCTTCTTGTTCTATCACTGGAGGCTAAGGTGAACAAGTTTTCTCCCTCCTCCTGATGACACCCTTTTAGATACCTGAAAACTGCTATCATGTCCCCTCTCAGTCTTCTCTTTTCCAAACTAAACAAATCCAATTGTTTCAGCCTTCCTTCATAGGTCATGTTCTCAAGACCTTTAATCATTCTTGTTGCTCTTCTCTGGACACTCTCCAATTTCTCCACATCTTTCTTGAAATGCGGTGCCCAGAACTGGACACAATACTCCAGTTGAGGCCTAACCAGCGCAGAGTAAAGTGGAAGAATGACTTCTCGTGTCTTGTTTACAACACACCTGTTAATGCATCCCAGAATCACATTTGCTTTTTTTGCAACAGTATCACACTGTTGACTCATATTAAGCTTGTGGTCCACTATGACCCCTAGATCTCTTTCTGCCATGCTCCTTCCTAGACAGTCTCTTCCCATTCTGTATGTGTGAAACTGATTGTTCCTTCCTAAGTGGAGCACTTTGCATTTATCTTTATTGAACTTCATCCTGTTTACCTCAGACCATTTCTCCAATTTGTCCAGATCATTTTGAATTTTGACCCTGTCCTCCAAAGCAGTTGCAATCCCTCCCAGTTTGGTATCATCTGCAAACTTAATAAGCGTACTTTCTATGCCAACATCTAAATGGTTGATGAAGATATTGAACAGAGCCGGTCTCATAACAGACCCCTGCGGAACCCCACTTGTTATACCTTTCCAGCAGGATTGGGAGCCATTAATAACTACTCTCTGAGTACGGTTATCCAGCCAGTTATGCACTCACCTTATAGTAGCCCCATCTAAATTGTACTTTCCTAGTTTATCTATAAGAATATCATGCGAGACCGTATCAAATGCCTTACTAAAGTCTAGGTATATCACATCCACCGCTTCTCTCTTATCCACAAGGCTTGTTATCCTATCAAAGAATGCTATCAGATTAGTTTGACACGATTTGTTCTTTACGAATCCATGCTGGCTATTCCCTATCACCTTACCACCTTCCAAGTGTTTGCAGATGATTTCTTTAATTACTTGCTCCATTATCTTCCCTGGCACAGAAGTTAAACTAACTGGTCTGTAGTTTCCTGGGTTGTTCTTATTTCCCTTTTTATAGATGGGCACTATATTTGCCCTTTTCCAGTCTTCTGGAATCTCCCCCGTCTCCCATGATTTCCCAAAGATAATAGCTAGAGGCTCAGATACCTCCTCTATTAATTCCTTGAGTATTCTAGGATGCATTTCATCAAGCCCTGGTGACTTGAAGGCATCTAACTTTTCTAAGTGATTTTTTACTTGCTCTTTTTTTATTTTATCTTCTAAACCTACCCTCTTCCCCATAAGCATTCACTATATTAGACATTCCTTCAGACTTCTCAGTGAAGACCGAAACAAAGAAGTCATTAAGCATCTCTGCCATTTCCAAGTCTCCCGTTACTGTTTCCCCCTCCTCACTGAGCAGTGGGCCTACCCTGTCCTTGGTCTTCCTCTTGCTTCTAATGTATTGATAAAAAGTCTTCTTGTTTCCCTTTATTCCCATAGCTGGTTTGAGCTCATTTTGTGCCTTTGCCTTTCTAATCTTGCCTCTGCATTCCTGTGTTATTTGCCTATATTCGTCCTTTGACGAATATACTATATCCTAAATACATCCTTTCATCTAAGGATTTCACAATGCTTTAAAATTTTTGTGTGGTGGGTATGTATTATTATATCAATTTTAGTTAGAGAAAAAGGGCTAAAAAGATTAAATGACTTCCCCATAGTCACCCAGCAAGTAAGTAGCACAGTAGGTCAGCTGGTAAGTCCTTTCTCCCTTTCATCATCTAACCACTGCTTTCTTGGAACTTTCAACAAATCATAGAGCTATTAAGGGTATTATGGATTCCAGTTCCAGGAATCTGGAGAAGAAAAGGAGAGCAGTAATACCTGGTACATCAGTCTTGGGAGAGCCTCATAACAGAGGTTGAATTTATAGTTATATTTAAAGAACGTAGCTGGCTTATTTCTGACCTCTTAAAGATACATGCTAAGAACTCCTACCCAGGCTGAGTATGGGACTTAAACAAAGACCTTAGATTGGTCCTACTATGTAACCAAACTGCTAGGTTTTCATTTTAAACATAAAGTATATTTTAAATCAACTATTGGTGTCAAGTGACATTTTCAAATATGACTTCAGTCAGTATTTACTTCAGTTAACAGAGACAAGTTAGCTACAACACGTTGAACATAATTAGCTGAAGAGAAGGATATAGCTGGTGCTGAGAGTATTGTTTGCCACTTGCAACTCAAGATGTGTGATTGAACTGATAACCACAGGATAGCAAATGGTAGCAATTCTAAATAAACCCCCTTCTAATTTGCATACTGTCAAATATGCCAACCCCAAATTCCATGTTTTTTTCTTCGATTACTGAAAAACTAGTCAAAGCAGCTAAAAATAAATTTCCTCTGTACCTGCACATTCTGTAAATAACACAAATATGATTTTATAGCAATAACAGAGACCTGAATAGTGGATTTAACAGTCAGAATCAGGCTGTCGTAAAATTTGATTTGCACAATTAAGCATTAACTTGGAGAAGAGTGAAATATAGGAAATATATTGATTCCTAGTTTGCTGTAACAGCATGTACGACAAGGTATTTACTCCTGAGCATGCAGTGATACACTAGCAACAAATAAACAATGCCAAGAATAGGGGATTGATCTTCTTCTTGTGAAGTCATTAACAGTTTTGCCATTTATGCCAATGGGGATCATCTCCTTGATTACACATCTTTACAGGATTTTCTTTCTGTTTTTGTTGCATTCCAGTCCTTATTCTATGACAAAGTATTTATGGGTACTGTTTGTATTTGTTGCTTTGTGATCAGTAGCAAGCTGCATAAAGCTAAGACTTTTCAGGCACAGAGCAGGAAAAGATTTTTAGGGTGAGATCGTGCCTGGCGTCTGTGGAGCTGCAGAAGCCTATACTGGACTTTACAGCCCACCATGAAAGGCGCAGGCACAAGAGGAATCCTGGCACTGAGGCGTGGTCTACACTACGCGTTTAAACCAAATTTAGCAGCGTTAAACCGATTTAACCCTGCACCCGTCCACACAACGAGGCCCTTTATATCGATATAAAGGGCTCTTTAAAACGATTTCTGTACTCCTCCCCAACAAGAGGAGTAGCGCTGAAATCAGTATTGCCATGTCGGATTAGGGTTAGTGTGGCCGCAAATCGATGGTATTGGCCTCCGGGCGGTATCCCACAGTGCACCATTGTGACCACTCTGGAAAGCCATCTGAACTCGGATGCTCTGGCCAGGTAGACAGGAAAAGCCCTGCGAACTTTTGAAGTTCATTTCCTGTTTGCCCAGAGTGGAGCTCTGATCAGCACGGGTGGCGATGCAGTCCCAAATCCGAAAAGAGCTCCAGCATGGACCATACGGGAGCTACTGGATCTAATCGCTGTATGGGGAGACAAATCTGTTCTATCAGAGCTCCGTTACAGAAGATGAAATGACAAAGCATTTGAAAAAATCTCCAGGCTATGATAGACAGAGGCCACAGCACAGTGCTGTGTGACAAGCGTAACAGAAAGCCAAAGAATCAAATGGACGCTCATGGAGGGAGGGAGGGGGTAATGAGGACTCCAGCTATCACACAGTCCCCACAGTCTCCAAAAAGCATTTGCACTCTTGGCTGAGCTCCCAATGCCTGAAGGGTCAAATCATTTCCCCCGGTGTTTCAGGGTATATGTGGTCAATTTTCACTCATGCTCCCCCCGAAAGAAAAGGGAAAAAAAATGTTTCTCACCTTTTTTCAATGTGACCCTATGTCTACTGCATGCTGCTGGTAGACGGGGTGCTGCAGCGCTGAACACCAGCATCCCCTTCCCGGTGGCAGATGGTACAATATGACTGGTATCCATTGTCATCATCAGCCTGTGAGTGCTCCTGGCTGGCCTTGGTGAAGTCAGCTGGGGGCACCTGGGTAAAAATGGGAATGACTCCCAGTCATTTTCAGCAAATGGTACATACAGAATGGCTGGTAACTGTCTTCATCATAGCAACTGGAGGCTGAGCTCCATCAGCCCCCCCCACCCTTTCATGTCTAAAGAAAAGATTCTGTACTGCCTGGACTATCATAGCAGCAGGAGTCTGGGCTCCTCTCCCCCCCCCACCCTTTAATGTCCTGCCTGGACTATCATAGCAGCTGGAGGCTTCCTCCCCCTCATTTTATCTCACTAAAAAGTCAGTGTTTCTTATTCCTGCATTCTTTATTACTTCATCACACAAATGGGGGGACACTGCCAAGGTAGCACAGGAGGGTTGGGGGAGGAGGGAAGCAATGGGTGGAGTTGTTGCAGGGGCACCCCCTAGAATGGCATGCAGCTCATCATTTCTGCGGGATCTCTGGGGCTCTGACACGGAGCAGCTGTGCTCTTTGGTTCTCTAGTACACTTGCCCCATATTCTAGGCAGGACTGACTCTATTTTTAGACAAAACATAAAGAAGGGAATGACCCAGGGAGTCATTCCCATTTTTGTCCACGCACCCCCAGCCAACCTTAGCGAGGCCAGCCAGGAGCACCCATGACAGCAGCAGACGGTACAGAACGACTGATAACTGCCATCTCATTGCCCATTTACAATGGCATGGCAGACGGTGCACTAGGGATGGTAACTATCTCTGCTATCTTGCAAAGACAAATGAATGCTGCTGTGTAGCACTGCAGTACCAGGTCTGTCAGCAGCATCCAGTACACATACGGTGACAGTGACAAAAGGCAAAACGGGCTCCATGGTTGCTATGCTATGGCATCTGCTAGGGCAATCCAGGGAAAAAGGGTGCGAAATGATTGTCTGCCGTTCCTTTCACAGAGGAAGGATTAAGTGACGACATTTACCCAGAATCACTCGCGACACTGTTTTTGCATTGGGATCTCAACCCAGAATTCCAATGGGCAAGGGAGACTGCGGGAACTATGAGACAGCTACGAGATAGCTGCCCACTGTGCAACACTCCAGAAATCGACGCTAGCCTCGGTACATGGACGCACACCGCCGAATTAATGTGCTTAGTGTGGCCGCGTGCACTTGTCTTTATACAATCTGTTTTACAAAACCGGTTTATGTAAAATCGGAATAATCCCATAGTGTAGACATACCCTGAGGGAACATAAGGAGTCCACAGGATTAACCTTGCTGTTGGCACTAACTTCTTTGAAGCGAGTGAAGATGAGACAGAAGGGTGGCAGAGAGGGAAGCAAATTTTGCAATCTGTCCCAGAAATCCTGGGAGTCATTATGTCTTTCTGAAGCTTGGTTCCTGGCCATACCAAGTTGGACCAATGGTCTATCAAGTAAGTATCCTGTCTCTTCAGGCTGTACCAGGTGATTCAGAGGAAGGTGCAAGAAACTCCATAGTGGACAATTATGGAGTAGCCTGTGCATAGGAGACATTTCGGTTTAATTGTATTAGTGTTTAGGCATCTCTTTAAACGAAATAAAAGGTTCAAATTATTTATGTAACTATGGATGATCTTTGAAAACTACCCCTAAGCCATAAAAAAGACTTGGGAAAAATTCTGCTCTCTGTTACACCAGTGTCAGGAGCAATTGAACATAACATTAATGGGCAGCAGGTTTAAAACAAATAAAAGAAAGTTCATCTTCACATAGCGCAGTCAACTTGTGGAACTCCTTGCCTGAGGAGGTTGTGAAGGCTAGGACTATAACAGCGTTTAAAAGAGAACTGGATAAATTCATGGAGGTTAAGTCCATTAATGGCTCTTAGCTAGGATGGGTAAGGAATGGTGTCTCTAGCCTCTGTTTGTCAGAGGGGGGAGATGGATGGCAGGAGAGCGATCACTTGATCATTACCTGTTAGGGTCACTCCCTCTGGGGCACCTGATATTGGCCACTGTCGGTAGACAGGATACTGGGCCGGATGGACCTTTGGTCTGACCCTGTACAGCCATTCTTATGTTCTTATGTACGTTAATGATTTAGTCAGTGTTTCATGACAGATCCAGTGTCATGTAGACTTTGTGATTGCAGGGACATAATGGAAATAGAAGGATGGAAATATGGATGTTTTGTGATTTGTGGTTGTCACCTTTCCCTTAGACACTGAGGGACAGAGAAGAGATTGCCTTTTAGTTTCAGGTAGACATATTCTACATGTCCATTTTCCACACTTGACCCTAACTGATCATCCGTTGATCTCAGTAGGAGTCTTCCCTTTGACATGTATTGGGCCTTTACACAAGAGCCTGGAATCCTGAGTCTTTCTTATCTTCTTCTATGAAAGCATCAGTTTCTGCCTTGTCACTGCATTCTCATTTAACATCTAACTATTTTTGTCTTGTTTGTTGGAGCTCTTAAGTTGTCACTGAAAGTTAGAAGTTGATTTACACAGAAGAACTTTCTGCCCCTCTCAAAATTGTTCCAAGTACCGCATATCCAATTTCCGAGGGATAAAAGCTATTTTCATACTACTTCTGTACTTTCAACTGTACATTTCTTCTCTAGACATTTCTGCTTCGAAATTATCATTTTATGACAGGTACTTGGACATTTAAGGTCAGACTATGCTCTTCATCAGAAAGAGGGGCTAGGTTGATTCTGCATCTCATGTAAGCTGTTTGCAGGGACTGTCTTTTTGTTCCATGCTTATACAACACCTAATACAATGCAGTTCTAGCCCATGAGTAGGGCTCTTAGGGGCTACAATTATACAAATAATAGATTAGTATTATTATTACTGTTATTGCCATTATGTATTTTTTTCAATCTGAATTCCTGCTGTGATGCATACAGTGGGGTTCTGGCCTCTGCTACACTAATCTTTTTCCACCCACCGTATTCTCCTATGGTCCACACAACAGAGCAAAACTGCTTCCAGTCTGGAGGGGGGCAACCTCATCCTGACTTGGCATAGAGGTCCATCTGTTCCCATCTTACCACTATAATCACTATGGATATATTTACAGTGCAGTTGGGAGTGAGCCCCCCAGCCAGCCAGCCAGACTCATGCTAGCTTGGCTCGAGCAAACGCATTAAAAATAGCGATGTGGACGCTGTGGCACTGGGCTAGTCACTCTAGCTCTGACCCAGGAGGCTGTGTGAGTCCAAGCGTGGGTCACTATCCCAAGCCTCTGTTGGTGCTATTTTTCATGTGCTAGCTTGGGTTAGTGCAAGTCTATCTACCTGGGCTGAGAGGCATGCTCCCTGCTGCACTGTAGACATACCCTCTCAGTTATCATTGCCAACACTTGAGAAACAAGAGAAAACAGGAAGATGAATAAGCACTGGAAACTGCAAAAGCATTACAATGCAAATCCACCCTCCCCCACCACCTGCGGTCCAAATCCAAAAGTGTCCTTGCAAGGTTTAAATCACAAATGTGTAGGTTTCTTTCTTTCTCGCCTCCAAGCTTTTTCTTTTTCTTGCTTTTTTAATGGTGTCTATACCAACAAGTTTAGGGTTATAAATGCACATAAAATGTTTTACCACCATCCTCTGTATTTGTTTGCCATTTTTGTTCCATAGCTTTGTAGTAGTGAGCTAATAATGATAACAAAAATAATTTTGATTATTTTTGGCAGGGGAAGGAGGGAATAGTGAATGTAGATAACATAAAATAAATAATAATAATTGGCCTGACATAACACCTTGTGTTTTCAAATTTAATCTCATCATTCCCCTGAGAGATAACGGAGAAGAGAGGGCTATGTAAGGATTCGTTCACCCACTATTGAAATACAGCCACCTCTGGCGTGCATGAACTCACTAAATATCAGCCTACGGCAATACTGCACAACAATCTAAGGCACAAATAAAATACTATCAAATGAAAATGTAGGGGGGGACTTAGAGAAGCAAATGTAGGTTTGTTTGGTTAGATGAAAGGATTGACCCCGACTTACATAAAAACATCCATATGATCGTTCAAAACTACAAGTAGGATTTTAGTTTTAAGTTTGTCCAAAAGACAGACACTAATAAACTAGAAGAGTTTGATCTAGTGCTTTGAATTATTTAATGTGCATTTCAATTTCTTGGCTGAAGCCTCAAAGCAAACAAGATGGAGGAATAGCTGCTAATTCTTCTACTAAGAATAAGCAGCTATTTTCACCCCGGGTCATTTTTACGATTAATGATTCATTCAGGGTTATGAGAAGTAGAAAGTATCCTCTCAAATAACAACTATTGTCAACAATACACCAATTTTTTATGCAATAAACTGGTTTTTCTTGCTTTGAATTGTTAGTAAATAAAGGGTCACCCTCTTTGTGTGCCCCCCTGCATTCCCCACTCCAAATGGCATATCATTAATGAGGACAATTAAATTGTTTTGGCTGTGGCACAGCAATTTGACTACTTGTCTTTGTTGTTCAGTGAAAAAATGCTCCAAAGCGGATTTCACTTGGTATGCTGCAAGCATTTCTACAGCTCCTGTCAAAGGCTCAGAGAAAACCTTCCTTCCTTCCTCTCTTTGTCTCTCAGCTGCACTGCTGAGACATTTGAGGGTTACAGTTGTTTTAGTGAATGAAACTCGAGCCAAAGCCACATGCAAAGAAATGAATTTATAGCTGTTCAACTCTTTTGCTGTCACAAGATCCTTAAAGTCAACACAGAACCAAGAAGCGAAGCCTGTGGGCTATTGGAGGTAACCACAGCCCTAGTACAAGAATGATACAATTATACCAGAATCCTCATATGGTCTGTTTAAAAAAAAAAAATTGCATCATTTCCTATTTCAAAGAGAGAGCTTCAACAAGGTATGAGACTGGAGGCAAAAATCATTCACAGCAGAGACAGAGGCCTCACACAGATCCCGTGGGTGTAGCCAAGACTTCTGATTGGTGGACCCCGGCAGAGGCTTAGCCAATGAGTTCATGAGGAAGCCTGACCATTCATGAAAGCCAGCATGGCACTCTTTTGCTTAAAGAACAGGAAGTGGGATGGGAGGAGGGGGCTGTCTATTATCACTTTCCATCGAGGTTTCCACTGTAGCTCTACAAAACTCTGAACTTTACATTCTGACTTCATTTACTCAAGACTTCAAAAAGCCTGGCTTTTGAAATATTTTTGGAATAGTGCTAAAGCACAGTTTAATTCTAGGGGGCCACTTGTTTGTATATTGAAAATCAAACCCTTGTCTTTTTCAGTATACTCCTGCCATGAAGTCATTTTTTGTGCTGATTGAAATCATCTGTTTTCAGTTCTCTGACAAATTAATTGAACTTTCCTCTGACTCAGGGGCCTTCTGACTTTTGAAGCAGATTTTGTCTACACGCCGTCTCCCAGACGAACACAATTTAATCTTCTAGGCTTTAAAGGAACTGTACGTTTTCAGAAAGCCAATGAAAGAAGCATTTGTTCTGGTGATAGCTTTTCAGCTTTTACAAATATGGCACAAGAATAGAGGCTTATAAAATGTTTATTTTACTGCAACTGATAACTAACTCCAAAAAGTGTTAGATCCTGTGATCCACATGACGATAATGTCTTGTGTTCTGAGCTCCTTGAATTCAAGTATATTAAAAGAGTGTTTGCTAAATGAATGAGAGAGCTGTTCTAATATTGAACTGTAACGGTATCATGCCCAACTCTGTTGTGTTGATAAAATAAGCACTGGTTAAGGTCTTGCAATCCGGTTCAGAGCTATCTTATACAGATGAGCCTGAGCTGTAAAATTTGATTTGGGTCCAAACTCCCCCAGAGTTTGAGAAGTTTTTGATACCATGTTCTGGTTCAGGCCCATCTCTGACATAAATTGTCACTTTTCAAATCTGTCATTTAAACCTAATGAGCCAAATTCTGCCCTCAGATATATGAATACAACTGCACTGAATTCCATAGAAGCTGTACAAGTCCATCAAAGGACAGATTTTGACACAAAAAGAGGCTAATATCAGAAACAAGACTATCAACAGAAGACAGTAGTAGATTTCTACATTACCAAAGGCTCACTGAAAACACAGCCTGAGATCCTTTATTTCTCAACATAGCTTATATACTCTGTTTTTGAGTCATATCTGCCAACCTTCCAGACAAAGGTCCCAATTCAGCAAAAGCACTTTAACTATGAGTATGTGCTTTGTTGAACTGGGGTGAACTTAGAACATGCTCAAAGTTAAGCACATGCTAAAGTACTCCTCTTTGCCTCTCTTTCCTGTCTGGGCCTCCATCACTATAATATCTGAGTGTATCACAACCATTAAAGAAATCATCTTCAAATCTCCCCTCCACTCCATTGAAGTAGGGAAGTATTATTCATCCCTGTTTTACAGAAGGGAAAGGTGATTCACAGAGAGGTGAACTCAGTGATTTACACAAGGTCACTCAAGAAGTATGTGGCACCATCAGAAATAGAACCGAGATCTCCTGCATCTCAGGTCTAGTTACCTTACCATAGCGAATACTGCTGTAAGAGTCAGATGGATTTTTTTCTGCCTGATGGATCATCAAGGAAATTGGCAGCTAGATTCTGATTGCAGAGTCTTTAACTTGGCCTGACTCAAAACCTCAGCCCTACACTCTCCCAAGTGTCAGGAAAGTATATAAACAGATCCAGATTTGGACTTTGTGATTTATCCCTTTTTGTAGAATTGGCCAAACAAAATCCCTGGTTCTGGATGTTTCTGAACTTTGGTTTATATTGGATCCATACATGGATCTAAACTTTGGAACGCTAATCTTTACTGCAGTAGTGTTGAAATTTACAGGGATGTCAGTTTAAAAAAAAATCTTCTTTTGACTATTAAACACAACAAAGTCAATATAAAGAGTCTCAACAAAGCCTTGTTTAACATTGCTTTCCAGTGCAAAAGGATGGATTTGGAACTCTTCAAGGTAACTTTTGCATAGTCCATTTTCTGAGTACAAACTCAGCTTTTTAGTTTACATTTACTCTCAGAAATGTTAATTCTATCAAAAAGATTTCCAGAAAAGTTTCTCAGAGAAATGACATATTTTAGGATGCTGAATGGTTTGCAATCTACTTGCATAATAATGTTGATAATGATATTCGGTTCTTTCGCTTAAGCGTTTTTGGTATTTATTATGCAAGCTTAAGAGGTTTGTGAAAAACTTAGCTAGAGATTAGACATGAAATTTGCAGCTGTTCAAATTTTTTACTATCTGTCCACGATTGAAGGACCATTGAAAATTTTCTGTTGGGAGTGTACTACTAACACTTCAGGCTTATGAAGCAATAGGAAAAGCAGTAACTGTTTCAGACTTTCACTGAAAAATCCTGGAAAGGGATATTCATCTGGACCACACATCTCTCTCCACCACCTCCCATTTTGTGGGGTGATATAAAATAAAACCTCATGAGGAGATATATGTATTCCAGATCTATGTATATGTGTTGACATATGAAATGTTTTATTGTTTTATAGCAAATCCCAGGTAAAGGCATTTTGATGTTTTCTCAGGCAAAATACCCATTGACTGTAAAATCCCCACTGATATCAATAGGAGTTTTGCCTGAGCAAGGAACACAGAAAAGTGCCATTAGGTTGCTCTACATTTCAGTGTGGAGAGATGGTGTTATTTAGGCAATTCTGCGGATTAGTGATGCCAATATATGGTAAAGGAGGCCTAAATCAGGAACCATTTTAGTAAGAATTTAGGTCAATATCAAAACATATTGTATGTGAAAACATGTTCAAGAGACATAAGTAGATTCTATTTGTCTATAATAATTCCTCACTTCTTACAGCACAGTCTTCATGTGACAGTCACAGCAAGCAAATATAGGGTTTAATTTGTTGTTTAAAAACACCCTATTCTTTAAAATATAGGTTCCTATATCGTGTGTGTGCTGGACTTCTGCAATTTCACTCCCAAAGAGTTTACTATGGAATTCACCCCTAGACACAGAATTGTGCTTCAGATTCTCAGCTTTCAATTTTTTTTTAAATAATAAGTGTATTATAGACGTAGATAGCCATGATGTCAGGAACCAAGCATAAACTAATGCAGTGTTGCATGCCTGAGTCAATAGAGAATCTCTCCATATACTATATCATAAAGATGCTGTTAAAAATGCTAGTATGTGATTATCACTTGGGATACTGGCATGTCTCTAGCAAAAATCAGCAGGTTTCAATCTAAAATGTACAATGCACTTTTGGGACTTGAGTTCAGTGAGAATAACTCAGGGAACTTTTTTGGTGACGTCTAAGCGGGATTTCTTTAAACTGTGCTCACACCCCTTTTATTTAATTTCTTGCCAACATTCCTGCAAAATAAGTTTTGTTCAGGACAGTGAATTTTTGGCTAGTCGCCAGGATTCATCATGGAGCACAATTCATTTTGCAATCAAAAAGAATTTCAGGCAGAAACAGAAATAAAGAGTAGGTCATGTCAGTCAGGGAACAGAAACAATACCATGTGACGAAGATCGCGAAACTCAGCTAGGATATTGAAGTACTTGAAGCAATACTTGCTGCAAACATTTCATGAACAATCCAGAGACTGATATTTGTTTGCACAAAGCATTTGCTAAATGATTATGAATAGCAAACAAATACCTAATAACACAATCTGGCCCAGCTTCTCAAATGTATTTAGGTACCTAATGCCCATTGAATTCGGTGGAAGTTGGGCACCTAAATACTTTGAGGATCTGGGCCACTGTTAATAGACAATTTGTGAACAAGAAAAAGGATTAAATTTACTGGCTGACTGGTTTGTTGCAAATTATTTGGCCAGCTCTGTGCAGAGGATCAGTACAGCTAATCATGCCATCATGCTTACTTATCTTACATACATGTTTAGCTCTGCCATGACTGGACTAGATGACCTCTCAAGGTCCTTTCAAGTCCTATGATTCCATGCAAGGACTGTGCAACTGTGAGACTCAGTGATTCCAGATTTTCACTTTAAATGAATGGAACATCATTGTTATTGTTACTAAGAACTGTTCAGTTAACTCTCCCCCTAACATTTTTTTATTTCCATGCACCTCTGCACTTCCAAGTTCCGGCTAGAAGCAGAAGCAGAAGTAATAAAATACAAGAAAGGCTATTCTTGTGCTACTTCCGGCCCTACTGGAAGCAGCAAGAACAGGAAATCTCATGAGAAAGCCTGTTGCCTCATAATTTCCAACCCAGTTGTGCAAACTCAAGTGACTCCATTTAGATAAACTTCAAAAAAGCGTCCTTCAAACTTGGCAGATCTTTATCTGAACCAACCCCCAACTCCAAGTCTCTTGAGGTTCACTCATCCCGAATTCGAACATGCACAAAGATAATGTAACTAGCAGAAGATGCAGAGGGATGAATAGTGATAATCCTGAGGATATTCATTCACTCTCAGCTCAAGACACCCAAAACATGCATTTCCAAACTTTATAGTTAGTCACATAACCCTGCATGCTACACAAGAATCTAACACAATTTAAGATCCCAACATCTCTGTCTCCAAACAGGTAAATAAATTATGTAAAGGGCTTCCATGGGGAAAAGTCCTGCCCTGGTTAGTGGCTATGAGCGCTCTGGCCATAGTAGAAGGACCAGAATCCATGATCTCAAGCTCCCACCCCTGCTGTGAGTTCACACTCCCTTGATGCTGCACAGCTGTATTCCATGTGGGCTCCCTGTGCCCCAGTGCACTGAAATCTTTGGGGGGTGGGTTTGCTGGATCCAGGACTTTGCTCACCCACTGGCCATTCATTCTGCAGAGGGGAGATGCAGTAGCAAGCCACTAATGCCATCAAGACATGCACATAACAAAGCCTAACCATGGGACCGCATGCTTATAATCCTATTTATTCCTTTCTTGCTATTTCCTCTGCATTGTTGTTGAGTTTATGCATTGTGACTTGTCTAAAATGTTGATTGTAAGCTGTATAGAGAGGAACTGTGCCTATTTATTTGCCTGTAAAGTATCTAGCCTTCTTTGGAGCACCACATAAGTAGCGATAATTGAGCAAGTGCGCCTTTATGTATTTTGTTAAGTTTTATGTTGTGCAATAAGAACGTATAATAATAAAAACAGCAATGACTTTATATTTATAATATATAATTATAATATAATATATTTTTAAATATAAAAATATGGAAAGGAAATCTTTTCACTGACTTCAGTGGGCGTTGGGCCAGGCCCACAGTGAGATGAGGATCTTAAAACTATTCTAAAATGTTTTGCAGAAGCTTTGCAGTTTAGCTTTAAGATGGACACACACGCTGTCAGAGATGATGACTCAGATGTAAGCCCTTCCTGAAATGTCACTCTCAAGAACAAATGTCTTCCCTCTCAGTAACTGATACAATATTTCTGGCTCTGCAGCTGTGATACCAGATTGCATTTTCAGTATTTCTTTGGAAATGTAAAAACCTTCTTGTAATCATCTGCTTCAACACGTAGAGTCAGTAAAACTGCCTACATGGTGCTGCCGCTCTTTGTTTCCTCTCATGCATGTCCAGGATGCAGCTTTCTAATGATGTGCAACACTTGGGACATTTGGAGATGGAATGTAACCACTTGAAACTGTTTGGTTTGTCACTTTTGGATTTGCTACATAAGGATATGTTAATGCAAACGAGGCCTGTTTATAATATTAATCAGACAAAGGAAGAAATTCCTCTGAAGTCTGTATAATGCAATGAGCAGACTTCTTGATTAGTAACATATTGATTGTCTATTCTTATTTCAGATGTTAGCTCAGGGATGTGGAGAGAGCTGGGAGAAGAAAAATGTGAGATGCATGACGTGTTCGGGATTCAGTCTGTGAAACTGGAAAAAATATTTACACGATTAGATTACGCTTTTATGTAATATTTTCCTTTTGTGTAATATTTGGATATGCAGCTGAATTTTTAGGTACTTACCCAGATCAAACCACACCTCTGAACATTGGAGCAAACATGGTGAGAGGCAAAATGAAAGGGACACATTCCCCCAACCTTTAATAACTCTTTTGGTGTCCCATTAGTGATGATACAAGACCCGGTGCATTTTCACACAAGTGCTGCCCCCCTCCCCTCATTTCTTTAGACAGCACTTACGCACATGCTTAACTGTAAACACTGTAATGGGACTACTCAAAGGTTAAAAGCTAAGCATGTGCTTAAGTGCTTTCCAAGATCAGGATCCTAATCCCACCTTTTAATCTTTAGAGCTTCACCCCTCGATATTGATAACCAATTCCTGGTTGGCAAGACACCTGGATAGCTGCAGAGCAAGGAATCTTAAACATTTGCCCAGTTTGATCATGCATGAAAACAGTCCATCAAATGCAATGCACAGCAGCCAGCATGCTTAATGTTCCTAGCCAGAAATAACTTCAGTGGGTATCGGTTGCTGTATCCTGTCACCAGTTATTTACCAGCTCACAATACTCTCATTTATTAATAATACACATTTTTGATGCCTTAGTCATAGGAAAAGCAGCAAATACCTTTTGCATTACTCAGTGTTTTCATCCCCTGGGTCTTATCTCCTGCTTTAATTTACTGTTTGTTATTTTAAAAAAGAACTTTCACTTTTGGTTAGATTCAGAGCCCACCCTGGATTTCCCCGGGATGGGCTGAAGTGCATTAGATGTAACATTAACTAACATTAATGTGGAAACTTAGAATCCAAAAAGAACTTGTACCACTGCCCAAAAATGAGTCATTGTCCTTTTTCTCTTTTTAGCCAACTGCAGATTCAGAAGCTGTGAGACAGTTTCCTGCAGATAAGAGATAAATCGAAGGGAAACCTGGCAAAAAGATGATGGTCAAGCTGCAAGATATCATTTCCTCCAAAGCTCCTACATACTAATTAACCATTCCAGGCATATTTTCAACAGCATTTAGGGATTTCCTCATCAAAATAAACTTCCTCCCATGTTATCTTCATTTTTGGCATCTGGTATTATAGTTTGCTATAAGAATCAGGGTTAAAAATTCCTAACACTGGTTATATATATATATGTTTGAAGTTTTGCCAGCGTTGCATTGGAATCCTAGTGCCTGATCCAACTCCCACTGTAGTCAATGAGAACTTTGCTATTAACTTGAATAGTAGCAGGATTGAGCTCCCATCCTTCTGCATCCAGATTTTTTCACTTATGCATTACGACTTGTTTATAACAAACTACAGATGGACTCAAGTCATAAAATTCAGAATAATATCCATTTCCAAAGTCTGGAGTGTTTGGATCACAGATTTTGCATTGGACCCAGCCCTTTAATATACTGCTTATACATTTTCCAAATCTCACTTTGAAACAGAAAATAGTGTCAGAATGAAAGTGTATCTGCCAAAAACAAAATTTTCATTATCCTTTCCTTAATTTTTTCTCCTTTAGAAGCTGATTTCTTAACTGCACAATTAGTTTTAAGGTTGCCATTGAATGTAAACTCTTCATACCTGATTTGTAATCTTTTCTGTTTCAAGTGCTATCAATTATTTTTTAACTAGATGCTCCTGTGGGTTCAGCTGTCACTAAGAGCAAATTTGAGCACAATAGGTTGCTTCCTATTTCTCAAAGAATCTGAAGATTGTCAAGACTTGACAGGCAGCTCCAGTTTTAAGATGAAGCAGATAAGTTAGGTTTTTCTATTAGGCACTTTTGAAAGGAAGGAGATAAAAGGAAGTATTGTTTCTGGAGAAATAATGCCATTTATAAGGCACATTTGCATCTATTAAGAATAAACTGCAATTATTTGGGGCACAAAACCCAGCATATTGGCACTACTTTAGATGTGAAAATGCCTACTGTTGTTTTAGACCCTGCACTCAAACACATTTGTGTTGTAATATTTATCTTGCAAAGAGCTGTTTAAAATACATTCGAAAAAAAATCCTAAAATGAAGTGTATGATTTAGTGCAAACATTGTGTACAAGCAAACACACACACACACAGAGAAATGTTTTCTTAACCAAATTAAATTTTGGTGAAATTCATCCAACTCTGAACTAAATTTATCTCTGGTATTATTCTACTTATTTACTATTACCCAAAGCAGAAACTAATGCAAAATATGAGGAACACCATGAGTAACATCATGACTTTTAGTGAATCACTTATTCGGGCTCTTTTTATCAATCAGTAACCATTCTATAATGCACCCATATTATGCTTGAAAATAGATCAGAATAATGGTTAAATTCAGCCTTAAGGTGAACAGGTGCATCACGGACTTTCATCATCTATTTGTGTAAAGAAATGTAGCACAATTTATAGAATATATCCTATTGTTTTAAAAGAGTGTAGCATGGGAGACTGACAGTCCTGAAGACAGAAGCCCTGTAATTATTCGCAGGACAGGTACAGCATGAATAGCAGGAGCACAACTTTGCTGTACCTCATCTCTTTGTTTGAGAGGGAAGGTCAGTCAGTCTCCTTGCCCATTCAGTCCTTGTCCTTGCTAGTGAGTATGCCAACAAGTGTGCCATCTAGTGTCAGTTGTATTGGTGGGCTTTGTATGGACACTTGTCCACTATGAACTGGACAGAGAACTTTTTAATTTTTTAATGAAGGGGAAAAGCTCTGATAGTTCAATGTGTCACTTGTTCATTATTTAGGGATGGGTCCAATAGCCATTGAATTCAGTGGTACTACTGACATGCTTAAAGTTAAGCACATCTCTTAAGTATCTCGCTGAATCAACAACTTAATGTTAGATTCTGTGGGACAGATTCTGCCTTCAGGTACATCACTGGAACCTTACTGTATGGAACAAGAACCCTCTTGAATCTGAAGACAGAATTTGACACTCTGGGTTTTAAATTTGCAATTAGCATACAATTTTAAACTTTAAAACATTTTTTAAAATTTCAGCATAGGGCAAACACCCAGCATGTAAAATTTCATCTTGAATGCTTAAAGTTTAGGGAAGCTATAAGCAACTGAAACAATGGTTTTATAATGGGAAGTGTTGAGCAACCTTAACTATAGGTACCACCTATAATCCACCCTGTTACTAAGAGGTCCACAGAGCAAATCAGAAAGGAGAATGTTGCCCATAAGGACAATCAATCAACCCCCAAACTGCAAGGAGCAATATTATTTTTGCTTGAAAAGCATGGAACTCCAAAGTCACACCTTCACAATCACCAAATTAGAATTAGGTGTTAATTATCACCTGTGTTTGGCAGCCCCAATTTATTGGAAGCACTTGCTTTGATCAAACTTCTGAATATATCTGATCTGAAACCTGGTTTGAATTGATTTAATTATTATAATACCGGGATTTAGGGATTTCAAATACTGCAATTAAGTATTTCATGTGTCCTAGACCAAGAGGATATGAGCAGTTATTACAATGGGAGTAGCCAGAGATAGAAATTATTCTATTCTTACAGCTGAGGAATGATCTAGTCTCTAGCAAAAGACATCAGATGTTGAAATGATACAAAACTTGAACTTACTGAGCGTGTAAGTGTAACTCTTGTATATCAGGTGTACATTTAAAAAATATTAGTGTCTTTATTAAGGTTCCAGATGGAGATTTTAATACATTCTTTTTTTCTTCATAGAGGCACCTGATATGATTGTACCTTATTACCACTGCCATTTGCACTGTCGTTAAAATGCCTTATGATTACTGTCATCATCAGCATGGATAAGTCAGGTACAAGTGTGTAGCAGCTTCAATAATATGGCAATTGGCAACTGTAAAATTTAAACATACATATAATAGCATTTCAATCAGAGGCAATGGGCAAAATTTATCCTGAGTTTAATTGACTCCAGTGGAGGTAAACCAGTGATTAATTTGGCTCAGTTACTTTAAATTAGGAACATAAGAGCTGCTGTAGTAGAATGACCAATAATCCAGCTAGTCCAATATCCTGTCTCTGACAGTCACCAGTACTAGCTACTTCAGAGGAAGGTGCAAGAACCTTGCAGTAGGCTGTTATGGGATAACTTGCCTCAGGAAAAATTTTCTCTAAAAAGCTGACTTATGACCTGATATACAAAGTCGTATCCCTAAAAAGTTATTGGGTGCTCTATGATATTGAACTATAGACTTGAGAAAAACCAACCCAAAACCTTGTATTGGACCCTAAAGCTCACCAAACATAGGGTCTCCCAGACTCTTAGCATTATTATCTTCTGCAGTGGAGCCTTAGCTGCAAATGCCAAGTTTGTAATCCCAGAGAATGGAACGTCAGGAACCAAAAGCAAGACCAATATGGTACTTCTTAACCACCGCGACAAAACACAGGGAAAGAAGCAATGAATCGCAGACCATTTAGGGTTTTAAAAATTATCATCTGATTATTGTTTTGTCTCTTATATTTACATGGCAATGATTTGTAAACCCATTAAACTTCCTAAATAAATAAATAGAGTTAAAAAAAATTCTCATCATCACCTTGAATTTCAGCCAAAACCAAACAGATTTCTAGTGTAGAGTGTTGTGTAAATGTAAAAATAATGTGCACAACATCTACCAACTCTACTTAACAACCCCTATCATTGGAGCTGTTTGAATGATATTCACAAATAATTTTTTTAATTGATTTCTTTTTAGAAAGTGTTGATCAATTTATCAGACTCTTTTGTCCATTGTGCAGCCAACCCCAAATAAATCTGATGAATCGTTTATGTGTATGTTTGTCAGATAATTTTTTGTGAATATGTATTTGGTAATTAGTGAATAAATTATTCACCTTTTAAAATTATTCAACTATCTGTTAACTATGATGATGATTATGGGGAACAAAACTAAATCATAATGATATTTATGTAAAAAATGTACTTGATTCAGATGAGCATGAAAGTGGATGAAAGTTTATTATTTGTACTATTTCATTGTCAGGTAAGGAAAAATACCAAAGTAATAATAATAATAATGGCAATTTTTTACACACACACACACACACACACTCACTCTCTCTCTCTCTCTTTCTCTCTCACACACACACAATATTTGCTATTAAACTCACAGATTACTTGTGCATTTTCAGGGAAAGTTTCTGTTACTCTTACTCATGTTGAATGATACCTTACTCTAAGAGTAGTCCATTGTTTTCAGTGGGACAAGTTGCAGAAGAAGATATTACCCAATGTGAGTAAGGGTGTCAGAATCTGACACTAAATATTTGTTTATAATTTCATTCATGTCTTATTGGAAAAAATATTCTCTGAAAAAAAGGAAATAATCTCTCTAAAGAAGCCAAGAATGTTTCTCCCAACTCCTTGAATAGTTTTACAATAATGATTTCATCAACTGAACCATCTGCCTGGTTTTATGTATTGGTGCTATGTGGATCCATGACAATGAAGTCAGAGGGAGTAGTGAGGAGGCAGCTGCTTAGATCAATGTCTGTCCACTCCTAAGCTTGCCAAAACCAACAGTGTGTCTTTACAGTTGATCTAGGGAATGATGTTACATAAATGGGATGTTTGCACTAATGACTAAGTCAAATACATCTGGAGGGCTTTTTCTCCTGAAGAAACTAAACTGATATAACAATATAATACAATCTCCTTATTATGTAAATCATAGGACAGACAGCTGAGGACATTATTTAAATTAAACTGGAGAAATTATTTAAGAAATTTCCCCTTTTCTTGCCCCCCCCCAATGAGTTTTGCAGGTAGCAGAACAGAATGGAAAAGGAAGAGAGCCTTCTGTAAATAGAACCTTTCCAAGCTGCCTAAGACTCAGATTATTCCAGCTCAGAGCTATCTGAATGTATAGTTGTTGAACATGAAAATAAATCTCAACATGTGAGTGTCATATTAACGATATTCAAAATAAATCAACAATTTAGGTGTCCACTAATGATGGGACTTGGAAGGTTGGGTTTGAATAAGTGTTCGAAAGTTATGATATCTACGTGAGCGATCCAAATCTCTGGGACCTGCACAATGGAGCCATTTCCTATTTCTGGTCCTAGGGAGTGTGAATATAAAAGACAATAGATTCAAATGTGATGTAAACTTTTCTGAACCCCAGAAAAGATTAATTTCCTTTTCATTTCAAGTTTGGGAGCAGAGGCGTGGCCCTCTTATTTTATTGGAGCTGTTTCACTTATGTGTGGTCATTGGGTATTATAGCAATTTTTATTACTGTTTTTGAATTTTAGTTACTATCTGTGAGTTAGCATGTACCATCCAAATACTTTCATGGAGAGGAAGAATACCACACAAATACAAACTCATATGTGGTAGTGTAACAGGGCTGGGGGACACTAATGTAATATTATGTATAACTCTTCCTGCACCTTAACTTGACATTTTGCTGAAACACAGGCCAGAGTTCTGTCTTTTCTGCACTTTTCAGGAAGCATGACAGAGTGAAACCTACCACTATTGTATGTGAAACCCTGATACATTTTTGTTAATAGTTTCCAGTAAATTTCAAAGAGACATTACCATACACATTCTTAGAAAAACAAACATTTGATGCAAACAGAAAAGATTGTAAATAGCATCAGACTTGTAAATAGTAGTTGGAATACTATGAACAACTTTTATATAAAAGCTATTAGACAGTAAACCTGCTGGTGTTTCTATTACAGACTTCCCAACTTTGTTTCTGTTGGATACATTCAAATATTAGGTTTCAACATAATGTTTTCTGTCCTTCAGCACAACAGTCAAAACACATTCCCCTCTGATCTTCTCTCAGAGATGGTTTCTCAGTCTTTACAATGTGGTCATAATATGCAATATGGACTCTTCAGACTTTAAGAAGAATGGCAGCATCCAGGAGCGCTGGAATTGGGGGAGGGCACGACCTTCCCACTTTTCGGCAGCCCCCCCACTTCACCCTGAGGCCCATCCCCCTCCGGCCAGGCCAGCAGCTGGAGCCTGAGGGGTGCTGCAGACCTTCCACCTGTCCAGGGTCAGGGGGTCAAGAGCTGCTCCCACTCATGTCACCACCCCTACCACTCAGGGCAGCAGGGTCCATGGCGCCTCACAGCTGAGCTGCCCGTGCGCCTCACACAGCTCTTACCTGGGCCTGGTTCTGGCTGGGAGGCCACAACCCAGCATGGTAAGAGCCATGTGGGAAGCTTTGGGGAGCCACACCATGGACCCTCCACCTGCCCTGGGCGGGGGCCTGCAGGGTGGGGACACAGGCTGGAGGCTGCTCTTGACCCCCCCCCATCCAGGCAGGTGGAGGATCCATGGCACGACTCCCCACATCCATAGACGCCAACTTCCTCAGTTCCTGGAGGTGTTCAATCCCTGCTTCACCCCAGGACCCACTCCCCTCTCCACCCCTTCCCCAAGCCCTTACCCCCACCCACCCTTCTTCCTTCACCCACTTCTCCCCCCCAGAATCTCCTGCATGCCGCTGAACAGCTGATTGCTGTTGGTGGGAAGTGCTGGGATGGGGGAGGAGCTGATCGGTGGGGCTGCTGAGCATGCACTATTTTTTTTCTGTGGGTGCTCCAGCCCATGGAGTTGGCACCTATGCCCACAGCTGTGAGGAGCTGCAGACCCTCCTTCCCTGGATGGGGAGCCCGTGGGTTGGGGACATGGGCCAGGGGCTGCTCTTGATCCCCCTACTCTGGGCAGGTGGAGGGTCTGCTGCTTCCAGCCTGCTCCCAGCCTGCTCCAGCTCCTGGCTTGGCTGGTGGTGGGGCCTTGGGAGGAGATATGAGATGGGAGGGCCTGGCCCCTGCCCCCCCCCCCCTTTGGGCAGGCTTTGCCACCCATGGTAGAATTTCAGTCCTTCCAAACACTTCAGCAAAGAAATAGTCCTAGGTCTCCAGAGCTAACAGCAGTGCAGCCCTAGGACTAATAGCTGACTGGTCCTCAGTTGCTGGTGAAGCAGAAATATGAAGTCTGTATCCAAAGTGGTACAGGGATTTGGATCAGCATATAAAATATCCATTCTGTAGATCTTTAAGACTCAAAGTCTACATGGCACTAGCTTCTCAGCATACACTCAGCTAAGTCAGACAAGTATTTAAGAGCACTCACATCTTTTCTAATCATCAGAGGAGTGAAGTTCTGAAACAGTGAGCAGTGGGGACAAAAAAACCTAATTGGCTTCAAGACTGACCTTGATAAGTTTATGGTGGGGATGGTATGATGAGATTACCTACAATGGCATGTAGCTAATCTGCAAATGTTAGCAGCAAATGTTTCCAACAGCTGGTGATGGGAAACTATATGGGAAGGACTCTGAGTTTTTACAGAGAATTCTATCAAGGTGTCTATCTGGTGGGCCTTGTCCAAATGCTCAGGATCTAACTGATTGCTATATTTGTGGTTGTGAAGGAATTTTTCCCCGGGTCAGATTGGCAGGGACCCAGGGGAGAGAGGATCGTCTTCCTTTGCAGCATGGGCAGGACCAGTGCTAGGGGTTTGAGCACCCTAGGCGCACGGCAATTTCGCCGCCCCGCACGCTGGTCCCGCAGCTCCGGTGGAGCTGCCGCAGTGGTGCCTGCAGAGGGTCCGGTGCTCCGCGGCTTCGGTGGAGCCGCAGTTGTGCCTGCGGGCGGTTGACCGGAGCCGCGTGAGGAGCCGACCGTCCACAGGCACCACTGCGGCAGCTCCACCGGAGCTGCCTGCCACCCTCTTCGGCAAAACGGCGCCCACCAATTATTCTGGCACCCTAGGCGATTGCCTAGGCTGCCTAAATGGTAGCGCCAGCCCTGAGCATGGGACATGGGTCACTTGCAGGTTTAAACAAGTGTAAATTATGGATTCTCTGTAACTTGAAGTCTTTAAACCATGATTTGAGGACTTCAGTAATTCAACCAGAGGTTATGGATCTATCACAGGAGTGGGTGGGTGAGGTTCTGTGGCCTGTAATGTGCTGGTCAGACTAGATGATCATGGGAGTCCCTTCTGGCCTTAAAGTCTATGGCCTGGTCTACACTACGCATTTAAACCGATTTTAGCAGCGTTAAACCGATTTAACGCTGCACCCATCCACACAACGAAGCCCCTTATATCGATATAAAGGGTTCTTTAAACTGGTTTCTGTACTCCTCCCTGAAGAGAAGAGTAGCGCTGAAATCGGTATTACCATATCGGATTAGGGTTAGTGTGGCCGCAAATCAATGGTATTGGCCTCTGGGCGGTATCCCACAGTGCACCATTGTGACCGCTCTGGACAGCAATCCGAACTCAGATGCACTGGCCAGGAAGACAGGAAAAGCCCTGCGAACTTTTGAAGTTCATTTCCTGTTTGCCCAGCGTGGAGCTCTGATCAGCACGGGTGGTGATGCAGTCCCAAATCCAAAAAGAGCTCCAGCATGGACCATATGGGAGATATTGGATCTGATCGCTGTATGGGGAGACAAATCTATTCTATCACAGCTTTGTTACAGAAAATAAAATGAGAAAGCATTTGAAAAAATCTCCAGGCTATGATAGACAGAGGCCACAGCACAGTGCTGTGTGACAAGCGTAACAGAAAGCCAAAGAATCAAATGGATGCTCGTGGAGGGAGGGAGGGGGTACTGAGGACTCCAGCTATCCCACAGTCCCCGCAGTCTCCGAAAAGTATTTGCATTCTTGGCTGAGCTCCCAATGCCTGTAGGGTCAAACACATTGTCCAGGGTGTTTCAGGGTATATGTCATCAGTTTACCCCCTCTCCCCACCCCCGTGAAAGAAAAGGGAAAAAAATCGTTGCTTGACTTTTTTCAATGTCACCCTGTCTACTGCATGCTGCTAGTAGACGTGGTGCTGCAGCAATGAATAGCAGCATCCTCTCCCCTCTCCTCCCCGGTGGCAGATGGTACTGTGTAAAAGGACTGATAGCAGTCTTCATCATCCTGTGAGTGCTCCTGGCTGGCCTAAGATGAGGTCGGCTGGGGACGCCTGAGTAAAAATAGGAATGACTCCCAGTCATTCCCGGTAGATGGTACAGAACGGCTGGTAACCGTCCTCATCATAGCAACTGGGGGCTGAGTTCCATCAGGCCCCCCCTTTCATGTCTAAAGAATAGATTATGTACTGCCTGGACTATCATAGCAGCGGGATGCTGGCCTCCTCTCCCCCCCACCATTTAATGTCCTGCCTGGACTATCATAGCAGGTGGAGGCTGCCTTCCCCTCATTTTATCTCACTAAAAACTGAGTGTTTCTTATTCCTGCACTCTTTATTACTTCATCACACAAATGGGGGGACACTGCCATGGTAGCTCAGGAAGGTTGGGGGAGGAGGGAAGCAATGGGTGAGGTTGTTGCAGGGACACACCGTAGAATGGCGTGCAGCTCATCATTTCTGTGGGATCTGACACAGAGCAGCTGTGCTCTCTGGTTCTCTGATACACTGGTTCTCTAGTACACTTGCCCCGTATGCTAGGCAGGACTGATTGTATTTTTAGATACAACATAAAGGAGGGAATGACCCAGGGGATCATTCTCATTTTTGTCTTTGTGCCCCTGGCCGACCTCAGCGAAGGTCAGCCAGGAGCACCCATGACAGCAGTAGACGGTACAGAATGACTGATAACCGTCATCTCATCACCAATTTATAATAGCACAGCAGATAGTACAGAACGACTGGTAACCATCTCTACTACCTTGCAAAGGCAAATGAATGCTGCTGTGTAGCGCTGCAGTACCGCCTCTGTCAGCAGCATCCAGTACACATACGGTGACAGTGACAAAAGGCAAAACGGGCTCCATGATTGCCATGCTATGGCATCTGCCAGTGCAATCCAGGGGAAAAGGGCGCTAAATGATTGTCTGCCGTTGCTTTCACGGAGGAAGGAATGAGTGACGACATTTACCCAGAATCACCCGCGACACTGTTTTTGCACCATCATGCATTGGGATCTCAACCCAGAATTCCAGTGGGCGGGGGCAACTGAGGGAACTATGGCATAGCTATGGGATAGCTACCCACAGTGCAACGCTCCAGAAATCGACGCTAGCCTCGGTACATGGACGCACACCACCGAATTATTGTGCTTTGTGTGGCCGCATGCACTCGACTTTATACAATCTGTTTTACAAAACCGGTTTATGTAAAATCGGAATAATCCTGTAGTGTAGACGTACCCTATGAGTCAATGAGTCACTAAGTGCTGTCCCCATTCTGGCTCTTTAACTGAGACAGAAGCCCGGTTTAACTCAGTTAGCTGGTAGCTAAATGTGAATTCCAGAGGCTCTGTAGTCTCTCATGGTAACAAATGCTCCCCTTTCAGTTCTTTCTCTAGGTCCAGAAAACATATCACAGTGGGCCAAACATTATCCTAATTCCTTAAGTAAGTAAAGTTGGACTAGCACTCACCTATATCCAAAGTGGCACAGGTAATGGGACCCAACTTTGACAGCAGACATACCTCTTGGTCCTGCATCAATACAGAGTCCACAGGTTTGTCTGTATTTATAATCTTTTCTTCTCAGCTCCCTTGTGCTCTGGTTAACTCAGCTTGCAGAGTGTGACTAGAGTATGACCTTCCAGATTGATAGTACACACTGAGAACTTTATATAGAGCTTCAGAAACAGCTACTGAGCATGTTTAGAAAATGCCACAACCTGTTTCTGGGCCATTTTAGCTGAGTTGCCCAGTCCTATCCTCTGCATATGTGCAGAGTCCAGAGTATGTCTCCTCCCCTCTGCTTCTCTCCCTTTATTTAGGTCAAACAAAATCAAATGCTGCAATGTAAAGCATGTTGGCTACAATGGTACATATGGAAGAAGAGAAATACACATAGGAGGCATTCTTCCTAGCCCTAATGAAACCCATGCACGACCCTTGCCATGAGCAACTTTGACATCTTTGCTTCTGTGGGACAATGGAATTTCTACCACAAAGGTAAAGCTTGTCTGGGCAGAACTTTCTCGGAATATGGCCCAAAACGGTGGAAGGAACTCCGCCAGGAACTAAGGCCCTTCACCAACCTTACCATCTTCTGTTTCAACTGCAAGCCTCATTTCTTTAATTTGCCTTCTTTAACATCAACATAAAGCAACATGTAAAATTAAATTCCATAACAAAACACTCTACTACACACACTCCGCCTGGAGCAAGCACGGGGGACAAACATGTGACAGACGTGTAGTTATGTTGCTTAATACACTTCTGAAAGGTACTCTGGCTATAAGTGTGACAAAAGTACCTATATAGAACAGATTAGCTTCACAGTCTTGAAGTACTTTCAGTTTCAGGGTGCAGAACATGGTGGGGAAAGGCTGGAGGTGGGATTATACTGCTCTTCATGGTTTCATCCCTCATTTGAATTTCCAGAACATGCGCCATGGTGTATCACTTATGGCCCATGCTTCAACCAAAACTGTGATATTTCCCACCTAACTTCCACACACCAGTGATCTTTCACATGGGAGGACATGATTTGCACCTTACAACCTGCCTTGTTTCATTTGTGATTGTTTTCATGCCTTCTTTCATTTTTTTCCTCATTAGCAGTGTTAACTCATTCTTCTTTGGGATGTATTGGCTTCTGATAAATATGGATAATTGTTCAGTAATAAGGTGAGTTAGAGGCACAAATCAAGTAAAAATGTATCCGTTATAAAGTCATGAACTTAGCTTTGTACATTTTTTCTCTATTGCTAGACAAAGTGTAAGCAAAACCTATATTCACCACTGAAAAATTCTATGGCTATTATTTGGTTATTTCATCAGTGATGATAAATCATAAAGCACTGTCACTTTCAGTGTCTTTTTTTTAATGATATTTTCAGCTTAGAGCAGAGTTGGCATTATTTTTGGTGTTTGCCACTCTTGTTTCTGGACAAATGGCACATATGTTCTTTACTGCCGTAGGCTACGTAGTCTGCACAGTGTTTCACTCTGTTTTACCCTGAGTTCCACCTAATATAACTAAAACATAACTACATGCGTTCAGACATCCCTATAAATAAATTTTGCAGCAGCTCAAGCATTGCAGTAATTGATGGCTACGTTAGCTATGTATTTTTGTACCAGACACTTTCTAACGCCATAAGTATGATTTAATGGCAAGAGGCAAATTTTAATCGCTGGCTATGCGAAGATTCATTTTCATAAATAGCATGTCTGTGTACTATCAGTACAGCATAAGCTGCAGGTATACTACACTTTCTTCACTGATCTTTATTCCTAGATTTTGCTCTCGGGAGCAAACTTTTCAATCTCTTTACCTCTAGCTAGTCAGGCCCAATATGGCCAGTGTTTAATCCTATCTTTCCACTTATAAAGATCTGTATTTATCTTTGTATCTCTGGATAGCAGTAATTACTCTGTAAGGCAGGGATCTCATTCTGACTCCCTGCTAGGAAGCACATTTTTTAGTCTTTTATTTTCTGGGCATAGCACGGATCAATTTAGCAACCATAATTAAATAAATAATATTTTGTTAAAAACAGCAAGATCAAAAATCGTTATCCCAGGAGTGCAGAATCCCTTTCCCACATTGTTGGGATCTGGGTACAAGCAGTAACTTATTAATTTCTGAAGTATGGAATGCATTTATTCTTGGAACACATGTCCTTTTAATACCTCTGGTTCATGAGCTGGTTGCAAAGCTACAAATTTGCTATAAAATTCCTTTTAAGACGCTGTGCTACTAGAAATTTGTAGAATAATAGAGGCTCTTTCATCTTTACTTTTGAAACATGTAATTTGCTTTAACAGGACCTGATCAGCCATTAGAATCCACTCTGTATTTTATGTGTTTAACAAAAAACATACTTGTACAAAGCAAAATAAGAATGCATGCAAGGCTCAAATGTATGTATTTATGTTTAATGTATAATAAAGTCTTGAATAGCACCTTTCATCCCAAAGGGCTTTACAGCTATGTGCAAACATCACCACTGGAATGCAGGCCCCTCCAGGAAGGACGGCTGCAACCAGCTTGGGCACAGCATGCTAGTAGCATAATGTAGTATTTAGAGGTATTAGAGTGGGAATCAGAAAGTGTGGATTCTATTTCTTTCTGTGCCACAGACATGCTCTGTGACCTTGGGCAAGTTATTCACCTTTGTCTCCCCTTTCACTCTACTTCTGCCTTGTCTATTTAGGTTGCAAGCACTTTGGGACAGGGACTGTCCCTCATTATGTGATTGTACAGTGCTCAGAACAAGGGTTGGGAGCCTCTAGCTACTACGGTAACATAATAAATAATAATAATAAGTGGGGAAAATAATAATAAAACATAACAATAAGTGGGGGAAATGGTAAAGTTAGGAAATGACAGTAGGGCAAACTTTTTCTTAGGGAAAATGCCATGTGATCGTTAGTGTCGATGCGGAAATGTACACTGGAAAATGCAGAGCAAGCAATTTATCTTCCTCAGAGTTAAGCAGCCCTGAGATCTGAGCTCACAGTCCCAGGTCTTAACTATAACCTAACTTGTAAACCTTACAGTTCCAACCTTGATTCGAGTGGAAAAATCAGAAAGTAAGTTTAATGAGAATTTTTAAAAAGTCTAACACATTTTCATTTCATTACCTTTTTAACAGTGAAGATAACTAACCATTGGAACAAGTTACCAACAGTTGTGATGGATTTCCCCTTGGCAATGTTTGAATTGATTGGCTGTTTTTCTCAAACCTATGCTCTAGTTCAAACACAAATTATTCTGGGTAAGTTCTATAACCTGTGTGTACAGCAGGTCAGATTAGATGATCACAACGGTTCCCTTCTGACCTCATAAACGATGAATATATTATGTGGGCTGCTGTTTTGTTTTCTGAATTTTTTCCGTGGGATTTTTTTTTCTTTTGATATCAGTAATTTTCTAGAATGAAAACTTTCAGTTCTAAAATTGATTTTTATTTTAGATTGATGATAAAATTTTTTGAAAAATACAAATTGGTGTTGAAAAACTCTCTCCTGAAAAATCAGTTGACCAATCAAAGCTGGCAATCCCGAAACAAAAATATGAAAAATGACAGAATATGTCAAAACCAACAGACCAAATATTTTTTGTCAATAATTGTCATCACTTTTTAAAAAAAAAAGATAAGTCTGGTAAAACAAATGTTTTATGGAATTTTTTTTCAAAGGAGAAGGCACACAGGTTAAACACAGAGCTCCATCTATTCCCAGCAACTCTACAGATATATCAGGGACATCCAGACATTATGTTCTTATAAGGGGATAATAACATGATATACACTCTTGTTGTCTGATGTATATTTAAGTAATGTTTAAGATGGCATTTGTGCAGTTAGTTTTCGAGTATACTTTACTATCTTTATCATGAGATATAATATGGGCCTTATTTGTAAGTGTGGTTATTTAAAAAAAAACCATATAATTTAGCTGACCAAATGATCCCAGGCCCTATAAAACATTCTATGATCCTTCTAACTGGATACACTGAAGCCTGGTGGAAAACAGATGTGAACAACTGCAGGCATCTGTGGAGCTGAAACCATGATGCTAATGACTACATTATATTTGTCTAAGACTAGGGAAATTATATCAGTTGCTTCACCTCCTTTGAAAGAAAAAAATATGATCCCTGAGTCAGAGCCCTACCAGTTTATTAAAAGGATGAAATCGCAGCTCAGCTGGTGATAGACTGAAATGTGATCATCTAGAGGTTTTTACAATCTAGAGCCAAAACTATTTTTCTTTACTTGTGCAAATAATCCTCATTGTGACATATGTTCCCATTGACTTCAATTGGACTACTTGTATGAGTAAAAGATCAAGCTGAAACAGTAACATCTATTTCATTTTACACTTGCAAGCAATATGTATTTGCAACTTTAATTCTAGTTCAACAACATGGTTTTTAATCCTGTGGGAATATTCAGAATAAAAAAATACCACTGAATAAGAGATGATAGAGCCATGTGCAGTGATCAGCATAGGACTGGGAGAAGTAGTTCATGATAGCTGAACTTGATTGCATGACAGGCGGATTGGTGGCTGAGGGGAATATTGTAGCTGCAGAGTATGAGAATGAATGAAGATTCATGAAATCTGTGAGATTTATTTTGGTTGTAAACTTTTTGAAGCATATCCGGATTAAGACAATCTGAGGCCCTAGGCACATTACACATGGAGGCTCTGTGCGCCGGGGAATTAGTGCAAGGGGTATCCACACAAAAGCTGTGTTCTGAGCTGAAGGAGATCCCACTGCTCCTCTTTGAGAAAGCTCTGGCATCCCCCTCCTCACACAAATGCTCCCAGTCCTCAGGCAAGCTGGGGTCCATCCCGAAGGAAGGAGAACTCAACTGACTGGAAGACATTCTATGTGACAGCCCCTGTAAATATCACCACACAAAAGCCATGATGAAATCCTGACACTGAGGACCACACACAGAATCTTCAGATCGAATGGCGTCTGTGGGAACCCTCCCAGAGGGTTTCAGCGATAACAGCCCAGGAAGTTGAATGGAGTAGATCCCACCTCTAGAGCTATTATTTCAGGCTGTCTGCAAACTCAGGCAGACATCATTGCAAAATGTCTCAGGTCATATCTTCAAGCTTTTCCGATTCTGAGGACTAGACACACAACTGTTTTTTTAGTGAAATCTGAGATCCTGACATCCTCATGAGACTCAAGATGTTGTGGTCCTTGTCATGGCCCCATAGTGCCTATTCCTTAATCTTGCCTTGCTGTGTTCTGTAAAGTACATAGCATACTATATAGTTAGTGTTATATACATTAATAATAATAATTAATAATAATGCCAGTAGCCTACTGAAATCAAAGGGACTACTTGAAGAATTAAGAATTTGACCCTAGAGCTTTAGCCTATAGAGCTACTATGCTGTTTTTCAATCATTTTAATAATAAAATAATTAATAAATAACGCTGTATTTGTTTAGAAGGACATAAGCTTCCATTTTCCAGCTGCTTCTGCAGCTGACATTTGCTTATTGAGCCAAATCCATATCTCACAGCAGACCAGAGGGAATGTGTCTGTTCTGGTTCCTAAGAAACAAAGCAGGGCAATGGCAGGCCAGGGCTATTTCTACTGGCCTTTCAGGTCCAGTGTGGGTGGCTGAGAACTTTGGACCAAAGTCCTTCTTTTACAAAGCCAACCTAGTGATGTGAGTTTTGAACAGAGCTCACAGAATTAAACCCAGCAGAGGAAGAGAATGATGCAGTTTGTCATGAAACTAATAACCCCTGCCTCACTCCAGGAGAGGAAATCACTTCTAAAACTGCAGGAGGCCAGAATCAAGAATCTGAAGGAAGAATCTAAGTACTGAGGAGCATTATAAGTATCTGTGTCACCTAGTAAAAAGGTCATGACACTTCTTATTTAGAAAATATATTTAATTTTGGCAAACTTAAAAAAAAAGAAAGAAAAAAAAAGTCTGTCAGCTTGGGCCAATGGGCAGATGGTTGGGTCTCTTTGCTTTGCACAAGTGGACTATAAAATCCAACCGAGCTTTGCACAGGACAGGCTTTAGGCACCAGCAAACCAAGCACGTGCTTGAGGTGGCACAGTTCCAGGGGCGGCATTCCCAGAGGTGTGGGTTGTTTTATTGGTTTTTTTTTGCTTCAGCACTTGTGCTCTCGGAGGTTGTTGGGGGGGTTTTTTGGCTTTTTTTTGCTTGAGGCGGCAGAAAACCTAGAGCCGGCGCTGGCTCTGCACATGAACATGATATGTGGAAATGTGAAACTTCTTTAACAGATAAAGCCAAAGATTTTTCAAACCTGTGTGGCTAAAGTTAGGCCCCTAAGTCCATATTTGGCATCTAAATATGTGACTGCATTTTCATGCTGAGTACCCATAGATCCCGTTGAAATCACCAAAGATTGAACCTGTTGTTCTATGATCAGGTGTTCTGTGTTAAGTAAGGAACAGCATTTACAAAACTTTCTTTTTTTTGTTGTAATTAATGGGCCCGTTTTTCTGGAAAACTGGCTTCCCCTAACCAGGGGCCTAAATGGTTTCCCCTTAACATTATATGATAAAGAGGGTCCTGTGTTTCTAAAAGAGAACTGAATGATAAACATTTATGTGTATTTTTATCATGTATTTTATTTTATAAAGGCACGGGGTGAAAAAGACAGTCCTTTCTGGACAAGTTTTAGAAACTTTTCAAAAACACACTTTGTACTTGTGGATGGTAATAGAAGGGAAAGGAGTATGAAAGCATCTAGTTTTATATCAAATACTAACAACTCGTGTTACACAATGGAAATTGCATGCAGGAGCAGTGCCCTGCCTCATAGTAAACCATAGCATCTCATAAACCTCTGATATGGATAAAGTGCTGCTACTGGGGGTCTGCATGACCAAGTATTTGCTCACTTAAACCCCAGGGTAGTGGAGAATTTTTCATGGAGCTTATAGTGATTTATAATGGGAAACATAGGCTTCTTCATAGACATTGTTCTCACTGACAGTGTAAAGAAAGAGAGCACTAAGTCTCTTCTCATCATAACTAATGATTGAGTCAGAGGGCTTTTTTGGCGAATACAGAATGGCCTTCTACAAAAACAAAGTATCCTATTGTGATGTATTACATTTAAAAAAACCCCCCAACTATTAAGTATCCCATAAGGCTATTGCAATATCTTTAACTAGATCTTCCCTCCTTGCCATCATATTGAAATCAATGGGATGTGTCAGGCTGAGTGATGCCCTTTCAATAACTTTTTAGGAGCTTGCTCAGAGGTTTGGCAAAAAATAAAGAAACAAGGATAACTTTCTCAGGATCCTCTATGACTGGAATGAAAGATTGGCCCACTAAGGGGGAAAAAAGCATATGGTGATGCTGACACTAATAGATGGATCAGGAGAGGATATTTCTGTACAATCTGAGTGACCTTACTCTAGTTTCTCTGTTTCAAGTTAGCCTGTGAAATAAACCAGCTCATTAGCTAAGAAGAACTACAACTTGATGATGATTCACTCTGTTACAAAGAGCTCATCATTAAATATCTTACAATACAGTGGCACACCTGATTCTGCATGCAGGTCTGAGCACTGAGATGTGGACCCCTCCTACACTATTAGGCACGGAAAGACACACAGAACCATGCCACTGAAAAGATAACTTCCTTGGATTTATCATTGAGACCTGTATTTGAACCATGACTTTGAGGTCATAATTATTTGGCCATTTTTAAAATACATATGCATTGGAAGGAGGCCTCTATTACCATTTTTTCTATAGGTTTCAGAGTAGCAGCCGTGTTAGTCTGTAGCCGCAAAAACAACAGGAGTAGTTGCAGCACCTTAGAGACTAACAAATTTATTTCAGCATAAGCTTTCTTGGGCTACAGCTCGCTTCTTCGGATGCATAAAATGGAACACACAGACATGGTATTCCATTCTATTCATCCGAAGAAGTGAGCTGTAGCCCAGGAAAGCTTATGCTGAAATAAATTTGTTAGTCTCTAAGGTGCCGCAACTACTCCTGTTCATTTTTCTATAGAAAGGACTTTCTTTAATATTGTACAGTGTTTGGAACAAAGTGATGTATCTTTTTATATACTCTTCCATCAGGGATGCTGACATTCTGAGTGAAATTTTGTCCTTATTGAAGTCAATGGCAAAACTCTCACTGACATCAATAAGGTCAAGACTTGACCCTCAAATAGCGAGTGTATAGAATGGATGTGGTGCTTCAGAATGTGATATACTCTGTAATGCAAGGACATCTGTATTCTTCCTGTTATAGAACAGAACTGCATCCTCTTGTGTGTATGGTCTCTATAAGCTTTTACAGGTGTAAACAATTGATTATTTTTAAAAACTCAAGAAAAAAAGGTGTTTTTGCCTTTTTTTTTTTTTAGGAGCAAAATTCTGAATATATTAACAAAATATTGTTAAGGAAGAGACTAAACCATAGAACTCTTAAGCATAATACTATAGCAAATTCCTCCGAACTTGCATTTTCATAAATATAGTATTTGAATGCATTTTGAAAAATGGGAATGAGCTTAAGCTAATTAAACTTCTCCCCTCTTTCCTCCTTTCCTCACTAGTTTTCAGATAAACTTTTCGATGATTTCTAGGGCCTGATTCTATCCTGCAGCCTAAATCTATAGTAACTCCATAAAACCAGTGATCTGTGGTTATAAGCATTTGGGGGGCCAAAAACATCTTGGTGTAAGCATCTCCAAAGCCTTCACTTCCTTCCCTTAAATCAAAAGACATCAGGGCAGACTGAGCAACTGAGGCTCCATCCGTACCAACTAAAGAGGAAGCCTTCCTGTTGATAACACCAAGACCTCTGTCTTGCCTTCAGATTCTCTCATTGTCTCTTTCTTTCAGCACCAGAAAGAAGCAGCTAGCTTGTGTTACTAGAAAAGACTATAGCTGTCCTGACTTCTTGAAATGTACTGCAGAGTCTACCTATTTCTTGAGATCCCGACCATACTCAAACGGTCAACAAGTTTGGAGAATTTATACAGGAGTATTTATTTATTTATTTATTTATTACATATTTTGAATTATTGTAGCACCTAGGAGCTCTAGTCATGGACCAGGACTACAGAAATATGGTCACTGCCCCAAAGAGCTTAGGCCTAGTAGGATCTAAATATTTTGAGGAGCTGTACCTTGCAGTCTAGATTTTCACAGTCCTTCCTCTGCCTTACAGGGGAATATAAGGGAGGATATATGAAGTTCAGAGAATAAAAAGCAATAACTGGTTAAAACCTAAGCCCATGGTGTACTGGAGGGAAACAATTTAGTCAATAAGGCCTGATACTGCAACTGGCTTTTTGTAGGCAGACTCTGTTCCTGCTCAGAGCTCCATTGACATCAGTGGGGTGTGGGTGCAGAATTCACTTGTGGCAGGATCAGGAACTAAATTACCTGTGGCAATTGGTACATTTCAAAAGGAATCTGCAAATGTTTTAATAAATAACCCAAATTGTATCTGTAGGGATTTACCAGGTACTATATCTGAAGGTGAGGGGAAATGAAGGGTTTATAATTTTTGTTAATATCAGGGGAAATCATTTTGTTTGAACTGACATCAAAATAACAAAGTAAATGATTAAATTATTTAAATTTCTAACTATACAATTAATTTGATAATGGACTACTTCAAAATCAATTTTGAAAAATACTCATTTAAATAAGTTTGATCTTAAAAGGATCTGTAGTAAATATCAATAATTGCTTTAGTCTAATCCAAACTCTATATTCTGTCTGAGGCTCCGCATGAGACTTTTGGTAAACTTTGAGCACTCCACATTAAATTTCATGCATTCAATTCTTGTTATTTCCTAGCACATAACCATCTTTATTTCATTTTCTATGGTTTACTTTTATCTTCCTATTGTATTTTGTATAGTTCTTATACTGAGCTCATTGCTATAGTATCGGAGTGCATGCCTGTAGTGCATTAAACAATGTGACTACACGTCTGTGATGTAGTGTTTGCTCTCTCATGCTCTCCCCAGGGGAAGAGGTGTATGCAGCGGGGTGTTGCGTTGTGGTAGGGCTTTAAGGTATGTTTCTTGTTAAATATATGTGTTGCTATGTGTTTATGTTAGAGAAGACAAGCTCAAAGAAATGTGCCTTGCACTTGGAACAGAAGAGGTGCTGAGATTTGTGATGCTCCTCAGTTCCGGGAGAGTTCATCCCACAGTCTGGGACCAGACCTCAAGGAAGTTTTATCTCCTGCTTTACCCTTATTGAGAGGAGTTCCATTGTGTCAGTGGAGCATAGCTGTCGACCATGGTCTTTATCCTAGAGCTTTAGGTGGTCTTTTAGATATCCTGAGCACAATCCACAGCTGTGGACTGGGATCTTGAATGTGGTTTGCAATTCTGAGGGATGCCAGTGTAGGGAGTGGAAGGCAGATCTGATGTGCTCACTGTAGCCTGTGCTGCTGAGATGATGAGCTGAAGCTTTCTGTACTATTTGGCATTTCCTAAGTGCTGAAGGCTTCATGCCAATATTCTTTGAATATTATTTTGTTTATTTCAACTTTGAAAGTCCTGCATATACTTATTTAGTCTAAGCAATTTAGATTGCAAATGTATTCATGGGGAAAGTCTAGAATGGTTAATTAAAATTATTTAACCATTACTTTGTTCAGCCTCTAGTGCTCTAAAAATTCCAGTGGGCATTGCATTTTTAGACCTACCATGTCTCATTCATTCAGAGGCTGTCTCATTTGGGATTAATTATAATCAGTTTTTAAAGTATCTTCCTCTTATGATACAGGATTTTGCAAAGTGTGCTTCAAGGAAGCATTTAAAAATCTCATTCTAACTGCCACACTTTCTGTAACTAATACAGAAGTTAGTGTATATTCTGTTTGAAGTCCAAGTCACAATATACAAAAATCACAATTGGCCTATGGATGACAGGAGTCTAGGAATTCTTATTTATTTATATCCCAAAAGTGGATCTTTTGAGCCTTCAGAATCCCTCAGATTTCCTTTTCTCTTCTTATCTCATCAAAGTCCCAGCCAGGAGCAGGCAGAAGGACATTTCATTAGAACCCAATATTGGTGCTTCTTGCATCAGCCAGAGAAGTTGCTAAAAAGCAATTTATTTCTTCAGTGTGCAGCGGGACGTGCTCATTTATCAGAGAACTGATGCTGTCTCCATAACCTCTGCTATCCCAGGAATGAGGGACTGAGGCTGTGACCCAATGTCACAACCTCGTTCTATTTCCACTGCCAAACTAACCTTGGTCATTCCTTATTTATTCAAACATCAAATACAAGACTATTGGGTATATACAACTATATATGTGGAATTTGCACTGCATTCATATAGTATGAAAAGCCATACCTTTCTGTTGCATTCCCACAGCAGCAACAAGACAGATCAGAAGAGAACTGCAACATCAGCTGCATTCTTTCCTCCCCGTTCACCATGTTGAAAATCTCAAATTTTCAAATATGCTTTCTTTTTCTTTGTCTCGTCTTTATTGTTATTTTACTAAATTTTCTTTCAGCTGTTTCCCATCCTGGGAATTTGCCCTCTACTTTAGTTTGCACCCCTTTGGAAACACTGTGGAGAATCAACCCTTTGGGACTATGTGAATGATGCTTTCTCGAGAAGCAAAAGAATATATGTATGGTTAGAGGGGCTACTGGGCCAAATTCATCCCTGAGGTAAGTCCACTGACTTCAGTGGAGTTATAAAAGGGATGAATGTGTTCCACTAAGTCTACATAAGACTCTCACAAGCCAAGAGCACTTATTTTATTTAGTATATATTGCTTGGCTGCTTTTATTCCTGTTTTAAGTGATAGCATGTGTTATAAACAGAGCAATGGACATAGGACTGGGAAGGACCACCTGGGTCACTGAGTCCAGTCTTCTGCTATTTAAGGCAACCCTATCATATACTCCTGTTCCTAAATTTACCAAGACTAAACTATGTCAATAAAAAGGCATTGGCTTCTGTGAGCTGAATGCTGATATTTGTTGTTTACTAAGGTTTTACTCCAAATTTACTCGAACTCTAATTGAATTCACTGGGAGTTTGCCTCCATAAGGACTTCCTAGAAGCCTCAGGATTTGGCCCTGTCTGTTTTTGACCAGACAAAGGCATTTTTATATTAAATATACAAACTGGAGAAATTCAAGTCTTGCGCAATTACTGACTATATGCGGCACTGAACATGTGCACACGAATACAATTGCACATTAATCTAATCAATACATTCATTCCTTATTAGAACATAATTACACATCCCAGGAGACTGCAACAGAAAAGTCCCATTAACCCCTCATGCCCTTTTCAGCTTTCCTCTGCCTTTCCATCTAACAGACCTCTGTGTCACTCCACTCATTAGTAGTTACTGTCTATGACATTGTTACATAAATAAGAATGTCAACCTGTCAGAATGGGTCACCCAATTCAAGGGTGATGATAAATATCTGTCCCTCTGAATTAGGCCAAAGACACTAGAGTACAGGACAGCTACTGTTGATTATTGGATAGTTAATGTATAGAGGACAAAAGGTACTGAGGCCTGGTCACTTTTTGGATCATTAATATGGATTTAGGGCTATTGTTTAAAAAAATGGGCTAACAATAACATTCTTAACTTGTATTTTGGGTATAGCCTATATATGTTGCACAGATTCATATTTTTAGAAGCATGTCTTTTAGATGAGATTAGCAGAACCTTTCAAAATGTGCACTAAATAACTTGAGGATGAGTTTAAAACATTTTTATCCCTACCTCACTTTTTAGGAGGTTACAAATTAGCTCTCCTGAAAGGTACACTGCATGCTGTTAATAAGTGAAAATGACTACAGGAAACGGAATGTACAGTAGAACAGTATTCAGTTTGGAAACAGCTAGGGAGCTGCTGCTGAGGGGTATCACATGGTTTGTACTGTAAATGAGCTGTTATTGCCAAGACTCTTGTCTGAAGCTTTGCTCTATTTTCAAAGCACTTTTGCAATTTTTTTTTTAAAAAAGAAGGGACTGAAAAAGTATCTGAAACCTTGACTCATCCATTTAGTGAAGAATGTGTTTTTACATCAGTGACAGATTATTCAGTGTAGGCAGCACTTAAAACTATTGGGCACAGAAGCAATACAAACATTTTACTGCCTTGATTCGGGTACCAGAGCGTGTGAAATACTAAACCAGTCATTCAAGCAGTCGTTGTGCCTTCCAATTACAAATGAACTAAGAGAAAAATTTGTTTTACAAAGGATCCAATGCTCAATGTTACTGACAATGTTTTGCATCAACCAGGATCATCCCCAAGGAAAATGTTAATATTAATATTAACATAGAAACATATTAATATTTTCTGCCTATACAAAAATCCAAACTTTCCAGGTACTGAGCACTTTCAACTCCCATTGATTTCAAGAGAGGTGCTCAGCACTCAGAGGATCAGCCATAAGGCTATTGCCTGGAAAATTTCTATTTGAATAGTTAGCTTTGTACGTGGGGTCCAAGCCTGCAAGACGCTAAAACTGTCAACATTAGTAAAGTGAAGTGAATGTTAAGTACAGGATGTCAATTACCATGTAGGTTCAAGTTCTCGGTCACATTTACTCCTTTCTTCCACAGCTTAATGTACTGTTGTGGAATCCATGGCACTGTCATTCAGAACACTGAACGATGTGGCCACAGGATTGTTTTAGCGCAAGCCTCTGCCAGCCAATAATATCAGTGTTCATGCCAACTCAGTAGTGTAAGGTAACTGTAATTCTCTCCATGTTTCCCTGCCTCTAATTTCCTCCACTCTCAGGGAGCAACTGTTGCAAGGAGTATCCCTTTTTTTCCTGGCACATTGACATATGGAAAGTTTCTGCTAGTTATTGTAGTTAGAATTCTCAATCTCATTCGTGGAGCCAGGAATCTAACAACAGTCTTTTGAGCATTGTGGGATCAACAAGTCAACTCTCTAGCTTGTTAAGCCACCACGCCAGTCCTGAAAAGCTGATTTAAATAGAGCTTTGTGAGTTCTGGCTGACTGCAGTTCATTCACATCTTTATCCAAATTCAGCTAAGCAGACCTGAAAATGCAAGCTGATCAAAACCAGGGATACCTGCAATTCCTAGATTTCATTTGGCTGGGAAACACTCAAAGGGATCTTTGCCAGCCTAATGGGAAAGTATAAGTATATGAATCTGCCAACAGAATGGTTACGTTTAGGCACAGGCCCAGTCCTGCTGGACTTGGATCATTATTGGCACACAGGAAGTCTGAGCAGATGCAGTTGTCCTTTGCACTAACTTTGGCACTCCTTCTATTTTTGTTTGCACAAATTTATTGTTCATATAAAAAGAAGAAAAAGGAATATTTAGAATACTGTTCCATAACAGAACCATAAAACAATATTGCTGGTACGTAAGCAGTATTAGATAAAGAATTTATCGTTATTTTATATTACAAACTGTGTAGTGCAGTGTTCTGTGTGCTCTTAAAGTAACTGCTGCTGCCCTTTATCAATGGGGTGACTGCACTGTAGTAGTCAATGAACCATAAAGTATTTTGAAACCCTTTGGGATGAAAGGTGATATATTCATATACTATAGTGTGTCTTTACATATCTATAATAACTGAAAAGGCTCAATCAGCACTTTACAAATATTAATCACCTAAGCCTCACAATGCCCTCATGAGGGGGTTATATCATAGTATGTGCATTTCTGATGGCTGCCATTTTGGCCAACAGAAGGATTTCCAGAGCTAAACACGTAAGTCTGTACAACTTGAGTTAAGAGCCAAGCCCTGTAGATGTAAAGAATAACTGACCCATTTCCTCTGTGGATCAGGCGTAGAGTGCAATGTATAATGCACCCTGACCAGTGGATTACATATTATTATAACTGTTATTAACAAAAGTGTTAAAAAACTTATTTGTTCTAACCCCCCGTTTTTTCCTGTTAGCACTGTAGTGAGGCACTCAATGTGATCTTACGATGCAATTTTTATTATTTTGTGATTATTGATAAGACCAGAAAGAGTAAAAATCAGTCAGAGCACACAGTGTATGTATGTGCATTTGCCTCCTCTGCAATATGCTTCATTCCATCCAGAAAAAGAGCCACTGATAGGGAGAGTTATTAGTTACTTGAAAGCTGCAGTAGAAAGAACACAACATATTTATATAAACAAAGTCATTATAACCTTTATATAGCTATATACACCAAACCAAAGTTTGAATATTTTCAGATCCAAGGTTTAGTTTGACTCTGTTCTCTACTTTAAATATGCATTGAAGATAAAGTTTTATGTCAAGGACAAAGGACAAAGTCATGTAAGCCCATCTTATATTCTGGTTATCAACTGAAATTGAAGAGAATAGTAAAACTGCCTCCTAATATTTCTGTTCTCTAAAGGCACCAAACTGTTGGCTAATATTCATGTTTATCAAACTATTCTATATGCTGTCTTCACTATATGGGCACAAAGGTTTTGACATTCCAGGAGAAATAGTTGAGGTTTATAAATGAGAATAATACTGTGAGATACACTGTTTACTTGTATTTGTCTTTTTGTATTTTATCTCTTGCTTAACGTTTACTTATACTAACACAGCTGTCTTAATGTGGTACTATACTAACTTCCAGATATTAACAAGTTTTGGAGGAACTTAGCTGAAGTATGTGTTAAGAAATGGAAATATACATTTTTCTTTTCTAATATTAATTTTTTAATTTTTATGCACACAAACAAACAACATTTATAAAAAATAATTCCTAAAACCCCTAAAATAGGTCTCATCATAATATCTAAAATATGCACAAGGCCAATGTATATGGAATGATTTTGAAGCAAGGGGTCAAGCATATTTCTGGCAAGGAGCTCTAGAATATGTTGAAACAAATTCACAGAAACAGGGCTTGCTAAAGCTGTAAATGTCGACAGCTGCTATAAATGCTGAACTAAAAGTGAACTATGTCCAAGAATAATTAATATTTCCTAATGCATTTCAAAAGACCATGTGAGCACATGTGAGTTTGCACCTTAATTTTGAAAGGAATATGCATTTCTATGCACTTTTACTGACTAAAGTGCAGTGTTTATCTGTATTAATTACCCATCTAAAGTTAAATTTGCACTCATGAAAGGTGCCAAATGGATTGCTCTGGAGACTAAAATTCTCAGTTTGTTCATGGATCAGGGACCTCATGATCAATGGAGGCCACTTTGCAACACTTGCCTCTACTAGAGGCTCATCTGAAGCCCATTGACTCCAGTGGGAACCTTTCCTAACCTGCCACCACTAGGGGTGAGAAAGTCATTCAGTCTTTCTTTCAAGCCTGTTCACAGTCTTTCCATTTGTGTTGCTGGCTTTTGTGCTGCAAAAACACGAGAACTTGGGACTGGACTAGTTCATTTCAGATAGGCCACTCGAAAGCGGTATGTTTATTAAAACCATACACTGTGAAATATACCTTTGACTAAGAAATGAAATGACCATTATACAGTATGTTTATGATTTATAACCATCAGGCCATAGTATGTTTGCAGTTGGTCTTGAGAGATCAGGAGAAGTGAAGCTAGTGCTTTCCATCTTTCTTGCTTTCTTTCTCCCCTTGAAACATAGTATAACTTGGGCTATAAATCAGTGTTAACAAATGGCAGAGTTGCTCAAGTTTCCAAGTGTCCAAAACCTCATTCTACCTGTGGGTGATACAAAAAGCAAAACAATAACAACATAGGGTAAAATTTTCTAAAAGCATCTACGTGACTTTGAAGTTAAGTCAGAAATCATGTAAGCACTAACTTTCAATGTGATAAATGTTCCTAAGTGTCTGTCAAGTATCAGAGGAGTAGCCGTGTTAGTCTGGATCTGTAAAAGCAGCAAAGAATCCTGTGGCATCTTATAGACTAACAGACGTTTTGGAGCATGAGCTTTCGTGGGTGAATACCCACTTCATCAGATGCATGTAGTGGAAATTTCCAGGGGCAGGTATATATATGAAAGCAAGCTAGACATAACGAAGTCAGTTCAATCAGGGAGGATGAGGCCCTGTTCTAGCAGTTGCGGTGTGAAAACCAAGGGAGGAGAAACTGGTTTTGTAGTTGGCAAGCCATTCACAGTCTTTGTTTAATCCTGAGCTGATGGTGTCAAATTTTCAGATGAACTGAAGCTCAGCAGTTTCTCTTTGAAGTCTGGTCCTGAAGTTTTTTAGCTGCAGGATGGGGTCTGCTATAGTGCGGCCAGGGAGGTTGAAGTGTTCTCCTACAGGTTTTTGTATACTGTATATTTATGGCCGACCTGGAACAACGCTTCCTCAGCTTTCATCCACTCATGCCCCTTCTCTACCTACACTACATTGATGACATCTTCATCATCTGGACCCATGGGAAGGAGACTCTGGAAAAATTCCACCATGATTTCAACAGCTTCCACCCCACCATGAACCTCAGCCTGGACCAATCTACACAGGAGGTCCACTTCCTAGACACCACGGTGCAAATAAGTGATGGTCACATTAACACCACCCTATACCGAAAACCTACCGACAGCTATGCCTACCTTCATGCCTCCAGCTTCCATCCTGGGCACATCACACCATCCATTGTCTACAGCCAAGCACTGAGGTACAACCGCATCTGCTCTAACCCCTCAGACAGAGACAAACACCTACAAAATCTCTACCAAGCATTCTCAAAACTACAACATCCACACGAGGAAATAAGGAAACAGATCAACAGAGTCAGATGTATACCCAGAAGCCTCCTGCTGCAAGACAAACCCAAGAAAGAAACCAACAGGACTCCACTGGCCATCACATACAGTCCCCAGCTAAAACCTCTCCAACGCATCATGAGGGATCTATAACCCATCCTGGACAATGATCTCACACTTTCACAGGCCTTGGGTGGCAGGCCAGTCCTCGCCCACAGGCAATCTGCCAACCTGAAACATATTCTCACCAGTAACTGCACACCGCACCATAGTAACTCTAGCTCAGGAACCAATCCATGCAACAAACCTCGATGCCAACTCTGCCCACACCAGCAACACCATCGCAGGACCTAACCAGATCAGCCACATCATCACCGGTTCATTCACCTGCAGTCCGCCAATGTAATATACACCATCATATGCCATCAATGCCCCTCTGCTACGTACATCGGCCAAACTGGACAGTCTTTACGGAAAAGGATAAATGGACGCAAATCAGATATTAGGAATGGCAATATACAAAAACATGTAGAAGAACACTTCAGCCTCCCTGGCCACACTATAGCAGACCTTAAGGTGGCCATCCTGCAGCAAAAAAACTTCAGGACCAGACTTCAAAGAGAAACTGCTGAGCTTCATTTCATCTGAAAATTTGACACCATCAGCTCAGGATTAAACAAAGATTGTGAATGGCTTGCCAACTACAAAACCAGTTTCTCCTCCCTTGGTTTTCACACCGCAACTGCTAGAACAGGGCCTCATCCTCCCTGATTGAACTGACCTCGTTATGTCTAGCTTGCCTGCATATATATACCTGCCCCTGGAAATTTCCACTACGTGCATCTGACGAAGTGAGTATTCACCCACGAAAGCTCATGCTCCAAAACGTCTGTTAGTCTGTAAGGTGCCACAGGATTCTTTGCTGCTAAGTGCCTGTGGCACTTTTGAAAATGGGAAGTAGGTGTTTTTGAAAATTTTGCCCGTAGCTTCTATGGACTGGATGGCTCAAGGTGGTAGCAATGGGTTATTAAGCATATTTATCTAAATAGCTGGTTCAAATCCAGTTCAGATTTGCAATGACTAAATGTTGTTACACACATTAGCTGTCCTGTGAAATTAGTTTGATTTCTGAATTAAGTATATAGCTGTCCTGCACAGCTACCACTAATTGGGTGCTGTGGTCTAACTTGGCAGAGAACCAAAGAATTAATGGCCATTGAAGCTAAACTGCCCTCTTAGCCAGGTAAGGGGTCTCTCTAGTTTATTCAATGCTGAGGTACAGGAGCAGGGCAGTGTATGCAAAAACCTCTCTCTATTACTTATGCTATACCTGTTTTGAAGATGGAAAGTGGTATCTTTTGTGAGCACTAAATCCAGTCAAAATTTAAATAAAATTCCCACACTAAAGCTGGGTGACTATTCAAAAAAATTCCAGAACCTGTTCAGTTGTGTTGTACCTGTCCTGTGCTCACGTCCTGTGATAATTAAAGTAATCAAGTGTTACATAGTCAAGGAGAGTGAATTTTAAGTTCCCATGCATGCTCATTTGCACTGAAAATGGTAGAACGGGGTTCTCAAAACCCTTCTATGATACTCTGGAAAAAAGTCAACTAAGGATTTCTTTGCAACTGGGATCACAAGTATATATAATTGGTATGTGACAAGAGCTAATTACATCTGAGCTCCTCACCCAGCTAATAAATCTTACACTAGTCTAATTTTTTCTGCAAATAATGCCTTGGGCAAGGCTTTTCTTTAAAAAAAAAAGGGTTAAATTGGAACAAAAACCAAATTTGATGAAATTGTGTTCCGCTTGTTAAATGGCTCTAAGAACAAGAGGCTAAATTCACTGAGTAAATTATCCACTATGAATTAGTCAGTCAGCTCTATTCTAAACCAAATCACACACATTAATATACATTAGCAGTGCAATATAATCAGATGTCATTAAAGTCTGCCAAAATGAGTTTTTGAAACTGCATCATGCATGTTCATTCATTTGTGTCCTAAAAAACCTGATTCGGGACTTACTAGTCAGGTAATTGGACATGTAAGTGACATGCAATTCACACAATTGAACAAGCAAACACATATGTACGTATTCCTATACCCATTGTACATAAACAGATGCTCATTTGTTAACACATATGTGCGTATAGTGTATAGCACAAACTGGGCTGCCACAAGAGCCCTATAAGATTTATCCCAAAGTGTCAGTAACACATTTAATCATTTTTTTCCCAAAAAAAGGTTGGTAACACTGATCAAGGAGTCCATCCATTAACATCCCTCTTTCATTTTAAGTAATCTATCAGTTATTTTTTGGGTTATTTCACACACACACACACACACACACACACACACACACACACACACACACACACACACACACAGGAGTAAAGTGCCCTGAGATGTTTGGATAATGAGTATGATTCATTCTTTATTATATTCATTAATGCCTTATTATTATGATTTATTATTTGTATTACAGTAATATGAATAACATACCAGGGACAAAATTTATTTGAACAATCATTGTTAAGGTTTGCTTTCAGGCCCAGTCCTGCAAATTGCTAAGCACCTTAGATAAAATATTGAGTTTAGATCTGGTACAATCTAAGGACCAGCCTGAATTTACACCCAAAACTCATTTTAAGGCCCCTCATTTCAAAGCATTTGAGCTACATTTTATTCCCATTATTTTTCATTTTCACACACTTCTGGAAGGGACTGCAGAAAAAAGTACCAGAGTAAAATGAGGGAAAGACTGTTCAAGTGGTGTTTGTGGTCCCAGAGGAGAGATTATAACAATAACAGCAGGACTCCTCCAAAAGCAGAGATACAGGAAACTGTCAAGATGGAAAAGTTAATAGGAAGAAGGAAAAGTATAAAAGCAGTGCAGTGCATGGGAACCTAGAGGGGAAATGAATGAGAAGGAGCGTATGTGTCTACCCTGGCTCACAATTATACATGTGACTATATTTTTCATACCATTAAATGTGGATCTGCAAAAGATTTTTAAAAATTAGATTTATGCCCTTTTTGATTCTTTATGGTTTTATTTTTTTATACTTTTAATGGCTAATATCAATGTTTAGATTTAAGCTTTTTTTTATTTTTAGCTATTTAAATTTTCATAGTTGGGTGAAATTATAAGATTTAAGTATTTTTTTTCAATTATTAACTTTCATTTTTTCATAGTTGTGGGACATTGTGGTGGACAGAGTATCAGACAATTATTTAATACTGGCATTACAATATGTTTTATATACTCTCGGATGGGACTTGAATGAAACATTTTTCTTATTTTGCCCATCTGCAAATTGTTTTTATCAATGGAAATATGTTTTCCATTGGTTTGTTTGTGTATGGGGAAATTGACTATTACTGACATTTACCAATAAAAATCTAATCCTTCCAAGACTATTTATTATATATAAAGAAGGAATGAAAAGTGTTATATTTTGAAAAACATTTTTCATATGTATGTTTTTCATCTTAGTTATTTTCTACACACAAGTTTTATTAATGCAACTAAATTGGTTTAGAGACTGATTTAGGTAAATCAGAGTGCAACCCCTCCCCCTTCTGTGGACACTCTTAAATTGATTTAAGAGTGCCTTATATTGATATAGCTTATGTCAATAAAGAATTTAGTTAAACTGGTAAAGCTTTTTTTGTAGACAGGCCTTAGAAATATCAAGAATGTCAGGTGAAGATGATGTGGGGGAGACCTTTCAGGTTTACACATCATAAATAAAGAAAAAACGAGGGAGGAAAACTATTTTTGTTGCCCTTACTCCCTTTGTAGGTCACCTTTAAAGAAAAATATTTTTAAAATTCATAGATAATAACTGTGCTCATATTTAATTCTTTTTTAAAGGAATAAAAGATTAATTACATTTAAAAATATTGAACACACAGATACAGCTGGACAAATAGTACAGTCACTGGTTATACACAAGTGAAGAGGCCGAGTATATATATAACAACACATACAGTATATTGTCTGGGAAACGGCCTTCACGAGGGCCTGGATGACATGCATGAAAGATTCAAAATGCCAAAGTGAGAGGTGAAGATAAATCAAAAGATCAAACAGAAAAAGAAGATAAGTAAAAATACAGAGCAAAAGGAGAGGAAATAATGCCAAACAGGGCCAATAAAGTCCATGTTAGTTACTTCTGCTTTCTTATTTATTCATTATTAACACAAACTAATTATCCTTTTTAATGTGCAAACATTCCAAGTTGGAAAATATATTTGAGTCTTTTCTTTAGACTGCAAAGACAAAACAAACAAACAAAAAGTCCTGGATGAATAGTCAGATATGGCACTCTCACAGGTTTGGGTGGAGCAAGCATTTTTAGGATCTTTTCCCATCCCTTTTCCTATTTGAGGAGAGCAGCACTATCTCTAAATAGGGCTCCTCTGAAACCTTGGAAGGATATGAATGTGGCATCTGCTTCATTCTTCAGTGAATGACCATCACTCCTAGGCCTCTCGTGTGCAGGGTTGTGACTCAAAACTTTCAGCAGCATCTTCAGCCATTCCCCATTGCCTTGTCCCCATCACCTCAGGACTTGGATTTCTTGTTAAAGGTTTGCAAAGTCTGTATTGCTGAATCCCTTGCACTCTGATTGGATTAAAGTTGCAGTTCAAGTCTGATTCTATCATCTACATAAGCCATATGCCATAGCGGTTTAGAAATTGCAGAGAACAAGGCAACAAAGATGGATGCAGGTTTATGCTTGGAGTTCCTTCTTCTAGTAAATGCTATTGAACCCTCATGTTTCCTCCATCTTTCCAGAGTTACTTATGGAAGGGCAATTGCATCGTCTTTTTGGTTGTAATTGGCTGTAGGCTTATTTGATGGTGGCCTACGATCACCATGTCCAATACTATCTGAGGCCACCTGTGGCATTTTCTAGGGGAAGCAGTTCCTCTTGCTCCTCCACCATGCACTGCTGATACTGTGGTCAGATTGTCTCTGTTTATTCAACAGGCTTTTCTGCTTATATCACAGTTACTCTGCACATCTGACTATCCATGCTGCACTATCTGCAACCTTTGACACTACCCCTGGGAAGGTGACTGTGCACTGGTTGCTCACTTGATTGATTACATTCTGTTTATAAATGATTACTTTGCTCGTGCAGACAATCATTTTAGTTGCACAATCAGCCTAAAGACAGCTGAAGTACTGTACCAACCTGTGCTGGAGAATGTGCATGTCTACCCAATTATTAAGATTAACAATGCTCCTCTCAAGTCCATGGAGAAGTTTTGCTATCTAAGGGAGTATGCTCACAGAATGCTACAATTAATTATGAGATTATCCATTCCATAGCCAAGGCCAGCTCTGTATTTGGAATGATATCACACTGCCTATGGAATGATAGGGGTATCAGAATAAGCATTACACTAAATGTCGATAGGGCAGTAGTGTTTACAACACTACTATATTTTTGTGAGCCATGGACAACATATTGCTGCCATATTAGGAAACTTGATCAGTTCCATATGTGCTGTCTTCAGCCTGTTTGCAGGGTCAAATGGTGCAACAAGATTCCCAATATTGAAATTTTGAATCATTGTTAGATGTCTGGCATTCAAAGCATGCCATAAAAGCTCAGCTCCTTTGGTCTGGGCATCTTGTTTGTTTGGCAAGCTCCAGAATATCTAACAGCATATTTTATGGTCAGCTAAAGTAAGGCACTTGATCTCATGGTGGCCAGTACAAACAATACAAAAACACTTGAAGTCAAACTTGAAAGAATGTCAGGTTGATTCCATCAACTGGGAAGCAACAGCTCACAAGAGAGCAAGGTGATGGACGATTTGTCGTGTCTTTACTAACTGCTTTGAAGAAGGCACGTTAGCATCTTATGTAAAAAAGGTGAACAGTGCAAAATAAGGATACAATGATCTGAAATGGTCATGGGCAATCTTGCCTATTGTGCATAAAGCCATGTTTGGATTCCCACATTGGTCTGACCTCACGTATCTGTGTGCACCTATACTGTTTGCTGACTTCTCGTACATTGACATCGACATGAGACCCCAACATCATTTACTTACAAGTAATAGATGTCCCATTTCTCATGAATGACAAACTTTGGGCCAGATCCGCAGCTGGTGTCTACTTCAATCAATGGAACTATGTTGATTTTAACCAGTGAAGCCTAAATAATTTAGGTTTAAAAATACAATAAATGAGGATGAGAAGATGAAGGGGGGATAAATATACTACAAAGGAATGATGGATTAATTAATGTTTGTAAAATGGTTTCAAAATTCTTCGTACGAAAGGAGCAAGAGAGATTCAAAACATTTATTTTTAATTATCATTACAAAAAGAACTTCAAATGGCTGCAGTAGAGAAAACAAATATTGTCGCCTATTTATTGGCATCTTCAAATCTGAAGATGACATCAGTTTGGGGCTCAAAAGGGAATGGGTTATAAGATTAGTGTTTCTCCTTATTTCTTTATCTGTGTGATGGGATACTAGTTCTCCAGATAAAAACCTTGGATGGGTGGAGAAAAAGCTACCTGCTATTGTGGACAACTCACAAGCCAACCCAAAACACTTTTCAGAACCTAATGCCCACATAAAATTTTAGATTGAAAAACACAAAGAAATATGGATGGCTATTCTCATCTTTAATTTCATGGTCCTCCTGGCCAGATCAAATACCTTGCCATATCATTTGATATCTTAATCCATAAACTGCAATAATCGATACCTCTTAATGCTTAAAATAGCTGTTGCTATGTCACCATGATTTATGTTAAAATGACTAATCTTAGTCCTAATCATTCATGTTAATATTAGCATTAGAGTGAATTAGGGCATTATTTGCCTAATATGTGCCATATGTGACACCTAAGCACTTGTAAGTAATTGCATATGAGGGAAGACAGTATTGTATGTGAATGCATAGACAGGATGAAAAATCTAGTAAGAGATCAGTACAAAACTTCATTGAAATAACTTCATCATAATTTTCCCACAGGCAACTGGATGCTGATATTTTTAGCTGGTTGAGGGCAATGTTTGTTAAGAATAGCATTCACTGCAGTGGGAAAATACACAATTTCTATTATGGGGCAGTCAAAATAACAACTTGCTGATGATACGCTCATATAAAATATGTAATTATCTAGAATGCAAAAGAATAAATCGTATAAACTGTTTACAGTGGGAATTGTAAAAGGACAATGACATATTGTTGTCTTCTTTGTGTTATAGGGTTTACAACATTTGGCTTATAAAATTGAAAAATCTAATTCAGAGTGTTTATGTGATGCTTCCTGCAAAAAGGCTCTGACAAGGCACATGTTGGGCTTTGATTTTTAATAAATTAGGACAGATATTGGCTTGATTCAAATGGGACATCGTACTGACAAATTACAAGAATAGTCACTTTAGAAAAGAGTTGTGCTTTTTCAATTTTGTACCACTAGACAAAAATTAAATGGAATAGTTATCCTTTCCTATGCAACTGAACTTAACATGGGGCTTCATTTCTAGAACCACTCATGTCATAATTCAAAAGATTGTAAAATTAATAACCAGAATCTATGTGAATTCAAAATCTTTGATATCCATGGATGAATGGAGTGCAATAACTGCAAGACATTATTACAACATTGAATGGTATGTCATTATCTTCATAATTATTAATAATGCACAGAACTGGAAAAAGTTGAAGAGTGTCATGTCCTCAGATATCATAAGATATGGAGAAGATGTTTTGACTGATAAGCCCCATCTGTTCTTCATGTTCTTATTGCATCATTGTTAGTTTTAGAAATAGGGTGAAATCAATATTTTTTGTCTGCTCTCCTCAATAGCAAAGATAGGCCTAAGCTTCAGGATTAGTGGGCACAATTCAGGAGGATTTCTTTCTTTGTGATACAAATCTGTATTAATTGATTTTTCTTGATGTGGATTAATTGCAGCTCTTTATTAGGAATATTATCACAAATAAACTATAGACCAGTATAGATTGTTAAGCCTACATTTCAACTGAATGAGGCTAATCAATATCTAGATCCGTAATTTAAAGTAATTCATTAGGCCTCAGGAAAAGCTAAATAATACATGTGAGAAATGTCTCATCTGGAGCCCCAAAGGAGTTTTCTCCATAAACAGAATAAATACATTCGTAATTTATAATAATTAGTGTGATTAAGTTTGCTCAAATGAATTTAGCTTGTCTATTATGCTTGGGGTGCCTAGGAAGACCACTGCAGCTCAAGATGTGAGGATGACACCATCATAGCCAGCTCCCTTCTTAAAGCCTCATCTCTAGGCTTTCACATCAGGGGAGGTGACAGCTGGCCTACAACTTGTCAGCCCTCGTGGTTTTATGTTATCACTTTTGGTGACAGTAACATTAACCACTCGAGTTACAGAAAAGTGCTAAATTGAGTAGCATTACTGGTGCACTCGTATGTTTCAGTGTTTTTCCTAAGTTCTAAGTTATAGGTAGGCAGGCACACTTTACCTTTACATTAAGTCCCCAGTTTGGTATTTTGGTAAAAATAAATGAGTAAGAGCCAAGACATTGATGTCTGAATTATAGCTCCCTAATCATATATCAAAGTTAATTGCTTTGAGGAGGAAAGAAGATTTCCTTAGAGAGCCTTGCCCCTAGCCCCAGTCCTGAAAGAACCTACATCAAAGGTAACCGTCCCTTCTCTGGACTAGAAAGACTTGACATGGTTTCCTCTGGAGCCTGTCAATGGTATCCTCTGCTTCCATCATACACAATTGTTCTTTCCCCGTCACCCAAAATCCTGGCCTCAGACCTGAATGCTCTGTCCCCTCAGCTTTCCGACAGCCTGTGGAACTTGAGACCTGACCCTATGTTGAAGTTACCCAATTTTGGTTTTGTTTTCATCAACGTTCCACAGTAAACAACTTTAGTATTTTACTAAAAGCATTACATGTAGCTCATGTCATTTCCTGTTCGGCGTGATTTCAGCTTCCTATCAGTCAAGTCAATAATGTAAATGCTACACGTGTATTCTGCAAACTGTTATAAAAGTGTGAGTTTAGTGCATATGCTAAATTTGCATCCCTGCAGCCCTCAAATTGATCAGGTATAGAAACAGGGGCACAATGCACCCCCTTTCCTCTCAGAATGTGAATGCTTCATAAAATATTCATACTATCTCTATTCTTGACTACATATTGGGAGTCATTTCTGTAAATAGTACCTGCTATTATTCAAGTCTATGGCAAAAGCTTCCACTCACCTGGAGGATTAGGCCATTGCTTATACTGCTAAATGTATGGTCCTTCAATATATTCAGCCTTCTGACTCCGACCCAGCAAAGTTCTTAAGCATGTGCTTAAAGTCTTATTGAGACTACTCACATGCTTAAAGTTTGCTAATGCTAAGTAGCACGTGGGAAATGAATTATGCTATGTGAACTCCATGGTCACCTACATTAGGCGCTTGTGAAATATAAAATATATCATAAAAGAAGGGAAGTCAATGCAAAAACTGATTTTAAGGGTCAGGCTTGTAACACTTTAATTCAGACAGGTTCCTTACATTCAGACAGATTTGAAACTTGAAACCCTTAAATTCAGATTGATTCCTCTTTAACTCACTATACTTTGCCTTTATACTGCAGTTCACATTATTCTGTAGTGTGAAGACCTCAGAAGAAAAGGAAATTCTATAGCCTTTCTGAAATGCAATACTTAAAAGCAACAGAGTGGGTTAAATGTGAAGGGGAGCCTTAACTTTGAATTTCCTGCTTTTTGAGGGCTTTATTCTGAACCCTAACATTGTCTTCATGCTGGGTTTTTGCATTTGTGAATTTAACAATTGTACTCTTTGTATAGGCAGATATCAGGGTAAAATAAGAATCTAAGTTGTATACAAATATAGTTTTAGCTGTGACACCATTGAAGTGAAAGTTTCACAAGCAAATAGAGAATACATAAAAAGAACAGGAGTACTTGTGGCACCTTAGAGACTAACAAATTTATTTCAGCATGGGCTTTCGTGAGCTACAGCTCACTTCTTCAGATGCATAGAAGTGAGCTGTAGCTCACAAAACCTCATGCTGAAATAAATTTGTTAGTCTCTAAGGTACCACAAGTACTCCTGTTCTTTTTGCGGATACCAACTAACACGGCTGCTACTCTGAAACCAGAGAATACATAGTTCTTTTCTTGTGTGTAGTTCTCAGTTAGGGAATGCTTTTAGTTTTCTGAACAGTTTATATGAATGTAACAAGTATATAGAAAAACGTATGCATTATGTGAACCCCCCCACAGGAGGCATATATTACTAAGCACACTAGCTACATGATTCTACTGCTCTAAATCCTGTCCTCCCTTTTCCTTGCCCTGAACTAATATCTATCATCTTTATTCTTGGTATTTCTTAAACTAGCCCCAGCCCTGCAATGAGCTTAGAGTGACCAGATGTCCTGATTTTATAGGGACAGTCCGATATTTGGGGCTTTGTCTTATCTAGATGCCAATTCCCCCCATCCCAATTTTTCACCCTTGCTCTCTGGTCACCCTAAATGAGCACCGCACTTGAAGACCCTTGTGTAGAGCCCCACTGAAGTCAACGGCACTTCACTCTGCCTGTGCACAGCTCATTGCAAGTTTGGGGTCTTTGACTGTAAGATGCCTGGGAAAGAGACCTTGGGACTGATTCTCTTGTGCACTAAGAGGCCTGTATACCACTCTAGCAGTGTAAAAGGATCTCAAAGTGCCTGTAAATTTGCATTCACTTTAAAGTGTTTTTATACTGCCAGAGCAGTGTTGTAAATGAGAATTGGTATCATTCTCTTTTATCTGACTATTGAGCATATTTATGTTGCTATATACACAATATTATATAACCTTACATCATCAGAGACAACGTAGCACCCAAAACTCTGCCAAATTTAGATATATTTACACTTATTGGACCTTTCTTCTCCCATATTTCTTCTATCATCACTGCACAATAAATTCAGTCTTGAATCCAAGAATGGAGATGGTTGGGATATACAAAGCATAGAACATAGAGAGCTTCAGTACTTAATTATTAACCAAACCAAGAGGATAAACATCATAGTATCTCACTACATGTGTTATCTATCTGGCATAAATTATCTGCAGGCCATCTGAATAAACTATCAACTGAAACAGGAAGCAGTGGGACTAGATCTTTCACCTTCCTTTGATTGTCACTTTCCAATTGTTTTCTTTTCTTAGTGACGTCAACAGACCAGTTCATTGATGTTCCATTATCTTCCACTATGCCAGACCCTCCCTGAGAAGTCAGAAGCCAGGAACAAATTAGTCCTAAATAAAGAATTGACATTCCTTGAAATATCTCTTTATATAAGCTCATAAGGCACTATGAAATCTATGTTAAATTTTAAATTAAGCAGTTTTAAAATAAGATACATTAATTTCAGCAAGACACATGAATAGAAATAAGGAATTTGTGTGTGTGTGTGTGCACATGTGTATTCACACACACAGCATTAGAACAACACCAACAGAAATGCTGCAATGAAACATATACTGAAATCTAGGGCAAGAGAGTCTTATATTTTAAAAAGATGGGAAACATACACAGTTGACCAAATTCTATCCCCTCTCTAGCCTCTTATGTCATTATCATTGGGCAAAGGGTCCATTAAGAGGGTGGGGAATATTCAACCGCTGGGCGATTCTCTAGCTTTCCCACCTCCTCCTTCTGTGCAGCATCTCCCTGAAGGGTAATACAGAATCAAACCCACAGTTTTATGTCAATGCTGGTTAACAGAGATGATTTAGCTCATTAATAAAAGGTAACTAGGACAGGTAAAAATGTCTTTTAGAAAAAGAATATAAAATGAATACCGCTTAAGAGGATGAAAAGACGCTCTGGTTAAGGGAGTGGCCTAGGATTCAGAAGATCTAGGTTCAATTTCCAGCTCCAGCTTTTACTTCCTGTGTAACCCTGTGTATACAAGTCATTTAAACTCTCTGTGCCTCACTTTACAATCTGTAAGATGAGGATAATAATTCTTCCTTTCTCTGTCTTGTTTATTTAGATTATAAACTCTTTGAGGCAGGAAATCTCTTACTATTTGTTTGTAGAATGCCTAGCAATGCAATCAGTATCTCAGCCAGGCCCTCTGGCCATTACTGTAACAAAATTCAATATGTGTATATGTACCAACTTCACACAAAGTATCGATGTATGATAGACACTTTGAGATCCTCAGATGGAAGGTATGCTGTTACTATGTACATTCAGATCTATATTAAAAACACTGAAGATTAAAAATAAATAAAATTTTTGATCCTATTGTATTAGGTCCTACAGGTCCTATACATTAACCCTCTTGTGACTGGCTCAGGAGACAGCTATGCTCTAGCCATGTCTCTTGTCAGTTATACTTGTAGTGCGGTCAAATTTGTTACCATCTGCCAATAGGTCAATGGCCTATGTGAAATGAGTTGGTGGTTTCATATCAATTCCCTACTGTGCAGATATCCATAGCACAGAAGAACCACCACCATAACTGGCACTACTTTCCACCCTTTGGGACAATAGAGAGGGCAAGGAATGAAGGGTATGGCGAATGGACTGCATTCTTAACCCTAAGAGTGGTCCCTCTTTTTCAAGCTTGAGGCAGGAAGGGGAAAATAAGACTGCTTCTGCCTATGCTGTAGGAGTGTAGGTGTTCTCTGTGTAGAAGAATTCAGTCTTCAAGCTATCAAGCTAGCACCTATCATGAGATTAAAGTTTAGGGGAGTGAGGGTAGGAATTTGCAATGGTCTAAGAGAGCAAGTGTCCAGCCTACTTGCATTATAATGCTGTCATTAATGGTACGAGAACTAAATTGCAGGACGACTGCACTTTTGTAGGTTTCCTTTGAAACAACAAAAAAACAAGGAAAAGGAGCACCAAACCACAATTTAAAAACAGAGTGCTTTAAGATGTGTCCTGAAAGTCACAGGCTCTCCTTATATTGTTCAATTTTTGGAATTCTTCAGGAGTGAGAACAGACTCTGTTGTCAACAGAGTTCTGTTCACAGAAACTAGGCAGGAAAATGAAAGAAGGCTCTCTATTGTTTGAGTATGTGGTGTAGGCTGCAAGAATGTGTGGGGAATGCAGTTCCTGCGTGTCAGAGAGAGAGAGGTCTTTGTGTGAAAACACTGAAGCAGAATGTCAATCATATAAATAACTATTACCTCATTTTTTTAATTCTAATCATTGTTATCATAATTATTAAATTGGATACCAATAGGGATAACCTTTACAGCTTTGCTGGAACATACTGCTGTCTAATCAAAGCAGCCCAAACGCTATGATCAACCAACTCAATCTACCGTGAAACAGGGAGAAATGTTTAAAGCATCTTCTGTGCACACTCACATTTAACAGATTCTTAGAACCACTTCTAAGGTAGCCTTGATCTTGTCTTGTGAGCAAAAAATTTACAACTGTTCTGCTACCAAGTAATGTAAAAGCAACTTTTCTCCAAAATCTACACCTGTATCAGCCATTATAAGAATTGTGCACGACTGGAAATGCTCAGAGGTGGAAAAAAACAAATTTGGGAGCTTTACGTGCTTACGGTTGATGCAGATAATGTACTTTATATCACACTGGATTATATGTCAAGATGCAGTGATGGAAGGGCAACATGGATGGATATGAAATTCCTCAAAATCCTGAACTCCTTACAGGCAATGGGACTAAAAAGGGGTTAATTGAGATTACAAATGGTTTTGCTATTTCACCAAATAATTTCTTGAAGTACAAACTTGCCCCTATGGGAGTAGCATACCTGTTGTGACATGAATCAAATTTGCCCTCCACTGAAGAACAGCATATTGCGGCTTGGTTTTATTTTGTGATGCGTAAGGGAGATCCAACTTTGAGATACCACGTCACTGTTTTGTTTGCCTATGATAGGAAAATAGTATACACTGAAATATCAGCAAGACTGGAAGGTGTTATTACCCTATATTTATTATACTATATACTACGTCCTCTCTAAATATCATTCATCATTCATAAGAGGTATGGTTCAATGCATTAATCCAGAGGTTCGAACCCTGTCAAGTGTTTTGCCAGTCTCTGTAAACTTTGGGTTTGGCTACACTTACATTTGTATAGCGCTGGGAGTTACAGCTGTGTTCGTACAGCTATGTAGGGCCAGCGCTGCAGTGTGGCCACGCTGACAGCTACCAGCACTGCAGTGTGGCCACATTCGCTGTTGGGAGTGGTGCATTGTGGGCAGCTATCCCACAGAGCACCTCGTCCCATTTTGGTGCTGTGGGTTGTGGGAAGGGGACGGAAGGGTGCGGGTCTTTCCGCTTCCTGTTCCAACGCCCCGTGGTGCTTTGCTACACATTCCAAGCAGTTTGGTGCCATTGTGAGTCTGCAGTGCGATTTCTGTTACAAATGGAGCCCAAGCTGCTGAGGATCTTGCTGATGAATGTTGCCAGCACATCACGTTTGGCAGTGGAGCTATTCCTTCAGCTCCAAAGTGACAGTGAGGAGTCAGACGATGATATTGATTTGCCTGACGTGCAAGACACTAAATTGCTTGTGGCAGTAACGGACGTGCTGAGCACAGTGGAATGCCACCTTTGGGCTCAGGAAATGAGCACTGAGTGGTGGGATCACATCGTCCTGCAAGTCTGGGATGACTAGCAGTGGCTGCAGAACTTTCGGATGAGAAAAGCCACTTTCATGGGACTGTGTGCTGAGCTCGCCCCTACCCTGCGGCGCAGGACAAGAGATTGAGAGCTGCCCTGCCAGTGGAGAAGCGGGTGGCTATTGCAATCTGGAAGCTGGCAACTCCAGACAGCTACCGATCGGTCGCGAACTAGTTTGGAGTGGGAAAATTGACTGTTGGAATAGTGTTGATGCAAGTTTGCACGGCCATTAATCGCACCCTGCTAAGAAGAACTGTGATTCTGGGGAACGTGCAGGACATTGTAGATGGCTTTGCACAAATGGGTTTCCCTGACTGTGGAGGGGCAATAGATGGGATGCATATTCCTATTCTGGCACCACCCCACCTGGCATCCGAGTACATTAATCGCAAGGGGTATTTCTCTGTGGTTCTCCAAGCGCTTGTGGAACACCGTGGGCGTTTCACTGACATTTACTCAGGATGGCCTGGAAAGGTGCATGATGCAAACATCTTTCAGAACAGTGCCCTGTTCAGGAAGCTGCTGGCCGGGACTTTTTTCCCAGACCGCAAGATCACAGTAGGGGAAGTCGAAATGCCCATTGTGATCCTTGGAGACCCTGCTTATCCCTTAATGCCATGGCTCATGAAACTGTATACAGGGAAGCTTAACAGGAGCAATGACCGGTTCAACTACAGCCTGAGCTGGTGCAGAATGACCGTGGAGTGTGCTTTTGGCCGTTTAAAGGGTGTCTGGAGGTGTCTCTACGGGAAGCTAGATTTGGGGGAAAGCAGCATCTCCGCTGTTATATCCACGTGCTGTACCCTCCATAATATTTGTGAAGGGAAGGGTGAAACATTCAGTGAGGAATGGACCTCCAAGGTTCAACACCTAGAGGCTGAATTTGCACAGCCAGAGAGCAGGGCTACTAGAGAGGCCCAGCAAAGGGCTTCAAGGATTAGGGATGCCTTAAGGGAGTAATTTGAGGCTGAAAGCCAACAGTAATGTTTGATGCCTTTGCTGTGCCCGTTTTTCCCTTGGGATACAGTATTTCTCACTTTCTACAATAATGAAAAATGTTTTAAAAGCCAAGAAATCATTTATTCAAAATACAGTTCATAAAAGGGCAGGGGGGTAGGGGTGGTGGACTGTACATTCAGAGCTTTGAATTTGTCCTGCATGGATTGCTGTTTAATGCCTGCTGCAATTCAGGATTAATATGCTGCATCGTGATGGGGGTTGAGTGCATAGGGTAAGGGTTAAGTATCAGAGGGGTAGCCGTGTTAGTCTGGATCTGTAAAAGCAGCAAAGAGTCCTGTGGCACCTTATAGACTAACAGAGGTTTTGGAGCATGAGCTTTCGTGGGTGAATACCCACTTCGTCAGATGCAAGGTAAGGGTTGTAGTTCTCAGGGCTGGTAGGTGAATGTACAGGTGTTGGAGGCAGCTGATGGTGGTAAGAACCAGGCTGCTGGAGAAAGGTGTTTTGTGCAAACACTGGGGAACAAGGGAGAGAGCTTTGGGAGGGGTGGGGGTTACCACGGTACTGATCTGCCTGCATGGCTACAAGAGACTGCATACAGTCTATCTGGCGAGCCAGGAGGCTTATCAGCTGCTTTGTGCTTTTCTTGGTAGTCAATTCCTTTCTCCTGCTTTGTGTTTGCCTCCACTCATGCATTTTCTCTCTCCAGTCCTGCAGCCTCTTACTGTCTCTGGAGTACTGATTCATAACTGCTTTGATCAAATCTTCTTTTGATTTCCTAGGATTTTTCCTCAAGTTCTGTAGTCTTCGCGCAGGCGGTGATAGGGCTGGAGGATTCAAGGACACTTAAAATAACAGAAATAGAAACATTTAATACAGAGGCTACATTGTTTATTATCACAGTGAAGGAGTTTGTAGACTATTTGTAGCATCATTTACACATACCAAACATAGCACAGAGAGGCCACGGCAGCGAAGGTATGGCAAGTAATGGGGTGAGTGTTTCTGCCGTGACTTCACCTGGGAAGGGGAACTGCCTCAGGGCTCACTGGGGTTTCTGTGCATTGGGGAAAGCAGAGAGCAGCTACTTGGAGACCTGCACTGAACACCACCCCCCCAATTGCCACAGCAGTTACTCCTCTGGGAAGGGGAACTGCCTCAGGGCTCACTGGGGTTTCTGTGCATTGGGTAAAGCAGAGAGCAGCTACTTGGGGACCTGCACTGAACACTATCCCTACATTTTCAACAGGATTTTCTACTGCCAGATATATCACTGCTGTGTGTTACCTGGGAAGAGAGGGAGGGTTTTCTACAGCAATGTGGATTCCGGCCTGGTCCCTATGCAGCTTGCCTGTGTGCAGCAATGGTCCCCCCACCCCTCGCGGCACAGTGGCACGGATGAGTTAGCCTGACCAGGACAAGGACCACGGTGGCTCTCCCTATAAACTTGGGCAAGCGCATTGCCCAAGCTCTGGCTGAAACTTTTGAAGAGCTTACTGAGGCCGATTACAGAGACGTGATAGACCAAATCAATGGGCTATTCCACATTTAGGCATGCATACAGGCAGCCATAACCCCCACCCTTCTCTCCCAAAACATTTCCATCCTAAAAATAAAATCTGCTTACCTGGAACCCGCTCCTCTGCTTCTTCTTCACCAACAAGTTCCAGCTGCTACGACTGGCTAGCCTTCTCCTGGCTTGAGAAGAGCTCCTGGCTGCATGCCTCCTGGGACTCCGGAGTGTCTCCCTCCACCCCAGTAGCTTCAATCTTGGCTTCTTCTACACCCTCCCCCACTTCTCCCTGTTCTGAACTCTCCATCGTGCTCCTCGGATTGGCAGTGGGGTCACCCCCTAGTATAGCGTCCAGCTCCTTGTAAAAACAGCAGGTCATGGGGGCAGCACCGGAGCTGCAGTTTCCCTCGCAGGCTTAGCAATAGGCACTCTGTAGCTCCTTTACTTTAACCCTGCACTGCACCGGGTCCCGGTCATGGCCCCTTTCCAGCATGGCCCTTGAGATCTGCCCATAGGTTTCGTAATTCCTACTGCTGAAGCGCAGCTGTGACTGCACAGCTTCCTCCTCCCAAACACTGATGAGGTCCAGCAACTCGCCATTGCCCCATACTGGGGCTCGTTGGCGCATAGAGGCATGGTCACCTGGAAAGATTCTGATTGCACTCCACACCTGGCTGAGCAAACAGGAAGGGGATTTTTAAAATTCCCGGGGCATTTAAAGGGCGGGTCACATGAGGCCGGGGAAGTAGAGTGCGAACTGATGAGCAGAGTGGCTGAACAGGCATTCTGAGATACCTCTGAATACTTTGGAGGCCAATTACAGAGCTTTTGGTGGCCACACTGGCCGAGCAGCGCTGCATCACCAGTGCTGCAATTGTTATACCCTAGGCAGAGCAGGAGTACAGCCAGCGCTGCAGCCAGGGAGATGCAGTGCTGTATGCGCCTTGCAAGTATGGACGGTAAGTAAGTTGCAGCGCTGTAAACCCACCACCAGCGCTGCAACTCTCCAGTGTAGCCAAGACCTCAATCTTGCACAGCACAGACATAGAATGCTGTGGCAGTAAGTAAAAAGTAAATGAAGGTGAGCAGCACAAAGCGTGCAAGAGAGCCCAGTTCTACACCACTGAAGTCAATGAGAATTTTGCCTAAGGACTGGGGACTTAATCAGAGAGTTGTCAGGTGATTGCCAAGCTGCAATTGCCAAGTAGCAGGAGTAAGCCTGAAGGCCAAGATCCTCAAAGGTATTTAGGTCCCTAACTCTCATAGATTTCAGTAGTAGTTAGACCCAGATTCTCATAGGATTTTAGGTACCTAAGGGTGAAATCCAAGAAGAAACTTAGGTGCCTAAACACCAGAGTTAGGTGCCTCAGTCCCCAAGCACAGCACCATTATGATCCACTAAAATCCTACTTCCACACCTTGTAGGCACCTAAACCTTGCAGGTGCCTAAACTCACTTGGTACCTAACTTTTTGCTGTAAGTTCCCCAGGCATCTATGTTTTAGGCCCTGGAGTATACTCATTGCTGTCCCTCTCTAGACAACTATCTCCTGGCTAGGCCCCCCAGCAATTCATGAACTGTTCGAAGGTAGGCATTCGGCCACCTACATCATGTGCAGGGTCCAATCCTGCAGGTGACCTCTGAGCATTCCTACAGCATTGTTCCCATTCAAAATCCAGCCATAAAAGGAGTAGATGGTGGTGCTACCCCTGCCCACTTTATAGCTTCTAGCCTAGTGGTTAGAGCGTTCACCTGGAATGTAGGACTCTCAGGTTCAGATAGGGACAAAGGATTTGAACAGGGTCTCCCATCGCTCAGGAGAGTGCTCTAACCATTGAGCTATGGAATCCTGTGATACGGGGGGTTCCTTAATCTCTTCTGTTGAAGCTGTTCCACTGTGGATAAATAATGAAAGAATGGTTGGAGCAGGGGGACTGGACGCAAGGTCTGCTATGTGGATGTTTTAACCACTGGACTATAGAGTCATTCTCTCTCTCTGTGTCCTCTTGCCTGTGGATACAATTTTGTCATGGTAAATTTTGTCATGGCACAGTTATGGTAAAAAACCCATGTGCATCCTGCTGTTGCATATTAACAGCTTTAAGCTAGTCCCACTGGAGAGAGGATTATATCAAAGCAAAGCAACAAACTGTTAATTCCCCAGCAACAGAGTTCATATAAATGACAAAATTCACAGGTTCTATGATAATGGTGACCACCATGACAGAACTGTACCCTTATGAATGACTATTTAACTGTTTATCCCTAGTGGAACAATCACTATGCCAGAAAGAGAGACTGGGAATGATTCTGTAGGCCAGTGGTTATGGCAGGGAGCGGGGAATTAAACCTGTGTCTCCCACATCCCAGGTGAGTGCTCTAACCAGTGGGATAAAAGGTATAAGATTGGCACCTCCTACTCCAGCTGTTTTGTATGGAGTGAGACAGATTCCTAACTCATTCCCCACAAGAAATGCCTTAAGCACCTAAACTGTCTAATTACAGGTGGCAGTTTCCTCTTTGTGGATTTAGGCACCTCTCTGCAGCCCAGACTCAGATGCCTATTTCTGAGAGAGGGGCAGGGTTTACCACACTCACTTCTGGTTGGCATCTCCCATTGGTTAGGTTAGGTTGCTCCCCACCTCGCTTGACTTGGAGATTGCATTTTCAGGCGCCCATCTCTCCCCATCCATTGTACAGAGAGCCTGGGCACCTAACTTAGCTTTGTGGATCACCTCGTTGTTCCTTTGATTTTCTAGGCTCTTAAACGTTAGGCACTGTGATGCTCAGTGTTGCAGCACCTAAGTCCCTTCATGGAACCTATCCTAAATGACTAGGCTTGATAACAAGTGTTTTCAGGGTTAGACCCACAGAGGGGAAATTGTAGTTAAACATCTCATTAGGCACAATGAAGGTCATGCTTAAGTACATGACTTCTCAGATGCAACAATTTTCTGCTCATACTCCAGTTTTATCCTGAGTATTTATGAGAAAGAGAATTTGAAAGAAGGAGTTTGAAATTTACTACTGCTCAGTCCCTAATTTTACCTGCACTCACATGTAGCCTCCATTCACACATGTGCTGGAGTGTAATAACCTTACACACCATGCAAGTAATTGCAAAATTAAGGCTTTATGGTAGGCAAGAAAATTCAGAGATAGGCCAGCTAAAGAGACCTGATCTAGATTCTATTCCCTCTTGTACATCATCAAGTGATTTGCTTAGTAAATGTCTACGCTGCACGCTCTTCTTAGAAGTGTGCAGAGTACGTACACTACATGCCACCTTACCCCCCCTCAGAGTGGGTATAAATAGCTGTGTAGATGGTGACATGCTGCTTTGGCGAGGAGAGTAAAGACATATCTGAACCCTGTGGGTATGTACAGAAGCTCTAAAATCATGAGTCAGGCCCCTAAAATCATGAGATTAGCTTAAAATCATGAGATTTGAAACAAATAATGAATTTGGGATTCTTTTTATTTGCTGCCTACTTTTTAGCCTTTGAGGTTCAAACTTTCAAGCTTTTCTCTGCAACCAAGAAATCTAAACACACTATTTTAAATGAAAGTAGAGCTTTTGATGTAATCACATGACTCCAGAGCTTTAAGACAAATTACAGATATCATGAGACTTACAATAAAATGGCAAGAGTTGTCAACACTGATTATTATTTGGTTACATTTGGGATTTCTTCCACCATGCAGAATGAAAATAGTTTCACTTTTGTTTCTAGTCAGTTTCGTTTTCCAGCAGCCATGCTCTTACGCAATGTTGCACTGTTTGCACTCCAAACATTGCAAGGGAATGTTTAAATAATGACTGAAAAAAATCCTGTTTTCAGTGGATTTCTTTAAATGTTATGTTAACCTTTCTATTGATTATTGCATCTGTCGGTTTTCAATATAAAAATTAATGTTTTTACAATTTTTTCCCCCAATTTTCAATCTAAATCATTCTGTCTCTATAAGGTGTTCCTATTGCATTTTTACCCAATGTACACTTTAATCTGGATAAACTGCTGGCACACTAACAGATAAAATGAGAACCTGCCCAAACACTGTCCATGAACTTGAACCAGATCAGGTCTGAACAACTGTCAACTTAAACCTAACGTCCAAAATTGAACTCCTCATGTTTTCTCTAAGCATCCTCCCCTCATGTCCCATTCTTTGTCACTGTTGAAAACATTATCATCTTCCCTGTCCATTAAACCCATGATGTCTTCAACTTTCCCCTCTCTCTTGAACACCCAGGCAGTCTCCAAATTTTGTATGATCTAACCTTTTCTTTCTTGTGCCTATGGCCAAAACGCTCATTCAGTCCCTCATCATCCCCCTTTTTGACTGTTGCTGCCTTATCCTCTCTAGCCTCCCTGACACCCATATCTCTGTCCTCCAGTCCATACACAACCCAGATGATCTAATAATCTAATGCCATCACCCCTTGTTTGAATCTTTTCACAGGCTCCCCTTTTCCATTACATCATGGTCAAGCTTCTTCTCACCTTCAAGATCTTTAACTGCTCTTCCCTCCTCACTGTTGGACTCTTACTGTCACATCTGCCTCCTCCATTCCACCAAAAATATTGTGCTTGGTATCCCATCTGGCCACCATGACCTCTTCACTTTCTTCCACACCACCCCTCATGCTTGGAATGCCCTACTTGGAGACATTTTAAAGCCCATATCCTGCCCAGTGGTCATGTTGCCTCGCTGAATTTCTGTGGGACACTGGGCAAATCACCTCACCTCTCTATGCCTCCATGTATCCTTATTCAGATAGCAATAGGGCCAGATTGTCAGCTCAATTTAGCTCTATTGCAGTTATTCTGATTTATACCAGCTGAGGCTGTGTCCTTAAATTTGTGTGCAGTTTATTTTCATTAATACATATGTATCACTTTATAACAAACATTATTATGTTGGGATATTGCATGATTCCCTTATGTAGCACAGCCATTTGCACCTAATGCTTTCATGAAATGCACAAAGTTATCTTCTTTGTATAAGCAAATCCTATTTGTGTGCACAAATTCTCTTATTTATGTGAGTATAAGTCACTATCATTGGTATTTATAAATATGCAGTAACCTTCATAGGATGAATTGTTGTGGCTAGTATTGGTCAAAATTGTCATTTATTTTTACTGGAAATTTTTAAAGAAGGATTTTGTCGAAATAACATTACAGAAAAAAATAGGTGAGAGAGAAGGAATTATGTTTCCTCAGTTCCGTTTTTGGTAAAAATAATCTTTTGATAAAAAATGTTCATTTTTTTGAAAATGGGGCCAAAAAACCAAAAGTTTTATCAAAACCCAAACACTTGGAAAATATTTCTTTTTTGTTGACAAAATGGAAAATTTGACCCACTATGAAAATTTGCTTTTTTGTCAAAAAGCAAACTTTTGGTAAAAAAAAAAAACATTTTTGCAAAAAGAGAGAGAGAGACATTCTAGTTATGGATCCTTCTCCCTTCATTATAATTCTACAGAAAACATTTCACTTTGGTGGTTCCAAACAGCTACCAGAAATCTCTGCTGACTAATACTTCCTGGCTGTAGTTCTTGCTGACTTGAAAAGGGAGACACTGCTTTTGGTTCAAGCCTCTACTGATGTCATATGAAGGTTGTAAAGAAGGTTCTGTAGGTCCGTCTACAAGATTTTTACCTCTTGCATATGCTGGTGGAGGAGAGGAAAGTGGGTTAAAACAACAGTTAATGCATACATTTAGCTTCCTCCATTAGTTACAATATTCTAGCTGATGATATCATTCATGCAGGGCTTTGCTGTAGTCCTGAAAGGAAAATGACTAATGTTTCCTATTTTAACCACAGAGTGTTCTGATCATCCATTCTCTCAGTAGGCAATGTGTACCCCTGATTGCTACTGACAGGCTTCCAGGGAAAAGAGGCATTCTGTATCCACAGTGCCCCAGTCAGATGCTATATTCATGTGGTAAAGGCGTGTAGTCTAAGGGTGAGATCATGTGAGTAGGAATCAAGACTCCTCGATTCTGTTCCCTCATCTGATCCTTATGTGTGATTTTGGACAAGTCGCTTAACTTCTCTGTGCCTAAGAGTACCCATCTGCAAAATGAAGATTACAATTAATACCCACATCCCAGGGGTGTTGTGGAGTTTGATTCAATCATTTTAGGTGCCTTGAGCTCCTCAGATGAAAGGTTTCACAAAAAAACAGCTATATACTAACACAAAGAGGGTCTGTGGCAGAAGTCTTTTGTGCTTGTCTAGACTTGTTAGCCCTTAGAAGTCTCAGACCAACATTCCGAAAGATGGGGACTGAGGAAGCTCTTCCAAGAGAAAATTCTCCCTTATCCGAAAAGAAGTTTCATCTCCCTTTCCACTATAGCTCTCTCTCTTCTTTCAAATACCATTCCACCTGTCTGCCCTCCTTCCAGTCCATATATACTCTTGCCTACCTTACTTTAGCCATCAGCCCTGTTCTCCCGACACTCCTCATGAGGCTCTGTGTAATTCCTGCTCTTAGTGTACTGCATTATGTAATACTTGCATCTATGCTGCATGCAGATCCTTTCCTCCCCTGGCCTCCAGTGCTCTTGCAGTCTAACTCCCACAATTGCTTCCCAATTTAAGGGAGAGGATGGAATCTGGCAAGAGGCTTCAGAATACATGAGGATTCAGGAGATGGGTAAGAGGGGTAGGTGAGCTGAGTCAGGACTGTTTCTCCCAGTCAGCAGTCTCCCCCTGCCTGCCAGAGTGTCCTCCAGTGGACCCTACCAAATGTGCAAGCATTAGCCAATTTCTAAGAGATAATGTAGGATATTTTTAGTGTGAAAAGAAGTCATCCTGCACACTCTGAGAAACTCATGGAGCCAGATTTTCAAAAGAGCTCAGCTCTTACTTAGGCACTTAAATAAGGGCCAGGTTTTCAAAAGTGTACAGAACCCAGCATCCCCCATTGTGACATCTATTTGCCTAATTATCTTTTGAAAATTCCTGCTATAATGCCCAAAGGCCAACTACCTAAGAAAAAAAAATAAAGAACCTGTTTAAAATTTGTGTCACATCCAGTGATCTATTCAGATCCTATATGCATCATAAAATCCTCAGAAAGAGCCACTGATGCTTCACGAAACATATCTTATTTAGAAATACTTCTTCACTTATATCATTTATTGTTATTTATATTTATCTGGTCTCTATTATTAGAGAAATTTGCATGTACACAAGATCTCTGCATCTTAAGAGGTCATCTGTGATGGCTGTTTATTTGTTATTTACCACCGCAGTGTCTTAAACTCGCCATCTTCAATCTTATTCTTCAGTTGATATTTGAGAGCTTTTGCCTGCTCACTGAACTTCATTTTCTCTTAATTGGCACTAACCTCTGGTGTTAGATCCTCTGTTTTGGTGAGTTTGCTTTCAGTGCAGTAACTAAAGGAGGACAAATATGTCATTCAAGCCACCTTTCCGCTCCCTCAGTCTTGGGACCAGTTGTGGGGTTGGCTTAGCTGATGGCATGACTAAGTGGGCTTCTCTAAGTCAAACCCCCTAGTGACAATTCTAGTAGCTGTAGATCACCAGAGCACATGGCACCCACCCCTGCAAGGAGTGATGGCACAGAGCTGGCTATGTTAGTTTTACACCACTTAGGGATTCCCTTATGCCAGGGAAACCCCCACCCCACTAGGGCAATCTCCAAGCCCTTTGCACCACTAAAAGATCACAAAGGGGATGAAACTAGGGCTCAGAATGTGACACACCATCTGCAGCCTAGATGCATCTCTCCATCAGATTTATATTTCCTGAAACAAAGGGGCTGCTACAAAGTGACTGTGCTACTCTTTGAAATGCTGCTGGCAAGTTGTCTCGCATGTGGGAAAGTAACAAGAGTGTTGGGAGCTTTGGGGTACCACTGAAATATTTAAATATTATATATGGTGACGCCCATAATTCAACATGTTCTGTGGTGAAACACAACAGAAATGATTGCAGGATAAATGTTATTCCATATTCTGAGCCAGACTCTCGAGGTTTGTTTTATTTATATCACATGTGGCTGGGAGAAATAATTCTATGAAGCCTCATGCAGTATATTTTCTTTTTGCCGTGCCAACATACCCTAATGAAATCAATGATGGAAGACTTTCTCAGTTACTAAAGATTTGCTTTTAACCACTCAGCACTCCAAAATCAGTAACAATCATCAATCTGCAGATACAACCTGCTGGCAACAGATGGTGTGAATAGCAAGCCAGAAGTGGCCATTTTTGATATTCAATAGATTAAGAAACCTCAGTTCTATAATCTGATCTAACATCTTGTGACCGAGGATCTAAGGTATTGATTGGCAACATCGATATTATTAAAGGTTATGTTACAGAATGAGGACTTGAACCTGTAGTTTCTTCCACAGGGATGGATTCTGTGAGCCTCCAGAATGGGGTAAGGTTCAGCATCTTGAAGAATCAGGACCATCTAGAACATCCACAAATGTAGTTATTGACTGAGTGACTGCATTTTTGGGCTCTTATTTAGGGTCTGATCTTGCAGTTTACTGAGAAGCACAGCTCACAGCATTCAGATCAAAGGCACTTTCCATCCCTGGTCAGAGCATCTTAATGCTAGTTCCCTTTTATCTGCTGCAAGGGTTTTATATATATCTATATATCTATATCTATATCTATATCTATCTATCTATATAAAATAAACAGTCAAAAAGATTTTTCATACATCATTTACTCTGGGTAAATCTTGGGGATTAGGAATGGGGGCCAGAAAGACTCCTTAGAGAATATTATTTTGCAAAGTTTAAGGAACATAGAATTTTACTATTTCTCATTAGAGATGGACTAAAATCAAAACCAAAGCTCAAGCTCTCTCAAACTATAGAAAAGTTTGGGTCAGAATTTTAGATTTTGGGTCCCTTTCTACTTCCTGTTTCTAACCCTGCTACCTAGATTTAATTACCAGAAACTGAAAAAAAATACCTCTATCACACAGTTAGTGTACAGAGCCAATGAGATTCACAGTGTGTCAAGTAAGAAATATCCATCCAACCACATGTTTTTGCATTAGTAGCTTTCTTTGCAAAATATCTGGGAAGCATGAACTTACTAAGCAAATGCAGAGGACAAAGGGACCTATGATGCAGTGTACACCTGGAAATCTGTGGGTTTTTGGTTTTTTGGGGTGCATATAAAAACATGGATGTGCATAACAGGAGATGCAATTTTAGTGACCACATTTTTTTAAATGGCTTTTACCTGTACAGACACCAGACCGTGGAGGGTCAGGGACTCTGCACCCATAGAACCCAACTGTGATCCAGGCCTTTCAAGCTCTGCTTCTTCCGCCGCCATCAGCAATTGTTCTATTCCAGCCCACTGTGGCACCTCTGCTCCTTTACTCCCACACAAACACATACAGAAACCACTGTCCATGTTCGGGAAGTCCCCTGACATTAAAGGATATGGGAAAGCTCTTCCAGGATGAACGACAGAAGCTAAAGAGCTCAGGCCAGAGTGCAAAGGCCAGTGCATGGCAAAAGAGCATTAAAAGGACATTCATTTTTCTGAATAAGGGAAAATAAGTTCTTCCCTGTGTGTTTCTCCTTAGTCCAAACACTTGAGACCACAAAGACAGGATTTCTGGTGCTGGGAGAGAGGAAAACTATGGAAAAGTTTAGCCAGCTACATGAATGCAACGTTAGTTTATAATGCTGCCCTGTACCACTGTAATATGGAAGATGTGACAACCAGCAAGGAAGCAGTCAATGAGGAATCATTCACTTAAATGTTTCTTAACCCTCCAAAAAAAATGTCTACACCCACAAATACAGTGGGATAAATGTATAATGAGTGAGCGATTTGAGCACAGGTTAGAGAACCAGGCATCCCCCATTTCTATCCCTGGATTTGACACTGGCTGCCTTTTTAGCTTTGAGCAGCTTCCACATTGTGAACCTCAGATTCCATCCATAAAAGGGGAATGCTATTTGCTTGTGTAATTGGAGTGTGAGAGGTTTAATTAGCTAATGTTTATAAAGCACTTTGAAGATTATGATACCTGGTTTCTTAATGTTTATTTCTGGCCTTACCTCAGCTTTTAAAATAAAACACTAAACAGAAATGAGGAAAAAAGTAAAATGCCTTCCCATGCACACCCCATAGCAAGTCTTGAGCCAAAGTATGTTCCTATGTGTTCCATATTATAGTCTAATGTGCCAACTCTATACACCATTTACATGCTATCCCAAAAGTATAGGTTTGAGGGCCTGAGAATTTTTCCAGTGTATCACAATTACAGAAACACTTGCTCTCAATAACCTGAGCTGGTCACCAGTAAAAATTCACAATGTTTAAAAGCCCCCAGCATTTCCTGTTTCTAACAGAGATGAGTCTGAATCAAAACCATGCAGCCAAATGTCCCCAAACCTGAGCAGAATTTGAAATCCAAACAAGTTTCTATGACCTGGAATTTATATATGACCTTTGTCTTTATTTCAGAGCTTACCAAAATGCCATGTGGGCTGATCATCCTGGGATATACATTCTTGCAATGCTCATTGGGTTTCAATGTATGTATCTCCTTGAATGGTCAGTACCCTCATCGGAACAACATTGGAATTTTGGTGTGTTTGAAATCACAGGATCTGAATTTTGTGGCTTGAGTCCATCCCTGATGTCTGACCTTTGTGGTGTGAAGACTTTGTTGTTGTAACAGGGCTGTATTGAGCATAAGTCCTGCAAGGGCCATCAAAACCTTTTTAATGAAGCTGTTTTCATTTTGACGTGGCACAACATGGTTCACAAGGACCACTACCATCAGCATGGGCAATGAAAACTACAGAAAGTATTATTTAATATTGGGGACATATTCTCCATCACACTTCCACTGAAAGTCTCTCTTTATCTCACTCCCTTGTGAAAGGATGGCCCCACTCTAATGAAGGTATTAATTTTGGCATCAGTCACAGCTACATTAATGGTGGGAGGTCAGTGATACATCCACAGTGCTAACATATCTATATTCTTCCAGAAAATAGTTTCAGCACCTGTGTATGAAATAGTGTCTACAGCATTACCCAACACTTGCACCACAACAAAGCAATTATCTCAAAGAGGAGACCTAGTGCAGGGGCTGTAACCAGAGAGTCATCAAAGTAAACTCCAAAAAGGAAACCAAAAAGTAAAAGTAAATATTGCCTGATACCACAGTTTCTGCTACAGCTGTTCTGTTTTTGATCAATGTTTATCATGCTTGTCTTCATCATATTTTGTATCTAGAATCTATATTATTTTCGGTTGAGATCTTCAGATCTAACTAGGGGATTTACACATACAATTCCCATTGGGAGTTGTGCATTTAAATGCCTTATGTGTTTTTGAAAAATCTCAGCTTTCATGCACTGGCAGTAGCCCCTTTTGCAAAAGGTCTGCTAAAGAATAGTAGGAAAACAAGAGAGAAACCTAATAGAATCTGTTTTCCAAATGTTGACTGCAGAAAAGCTGCTCTAAGGGTTGATCCTGAGAGGTGTTATGCACCTCCTGGAAGTTCCCGAGCATTCTCATCTCTGATTGATTCCTGTCTCCTGTGCCCCTCCATGCTTAACTGCTCTTGTCTTCTATGTCCTCGCCCCGTCTCCTCCAGAGCGGAGGATGCTCAGCACCTCACACAACTGGGACCAGAATCATTTTCATCCTTTTTGTACAGCATATATAATACTTAACACTTATATTGCACTCTACATCTTGTAAGTTCTGGATAAACATTAACTAATTAAGGGTTCACAACATCGCTGCAAATATTATTATCCTTATTTTTCAGATGAGGAAAATCAGACAGAGGGCCAAATTGAGAACTGGTATAAGAGGATGTAGCTCCACTGACTTTCACTAGGTCTGAATTTGGCTGATAGAGAGGTTAAATGACTTGTCCAAAGCCATTGAGTGAATCACTGGCAGCACCAAGATTTAAATTTCAGATGTTCCTTCTCCCAGACCTTTGCCCTGGCCACAGGACTTTACTGCCTCTCTCAGAAATAATGTTTCCCATCTTTTCTCAGAGCAGAAAGCTTTCGTTTCCAAGCTAATATTTAAAAATGCAAAATCCAAAACTGAATAAGCTATTCAGACTCCCACAGGGATGATTTCCAATGCTATCAATGAAAGAAAATGAAACATCCAACAGATCCAGGTGCTGCCCCATCTTTCCCAAGCAAAATTCTGCAAACTTAAGCAGCCAGTGCCAATAAATACCTGTCACTCTGTAATGCAGTGTGGGGCCCACAGCTGGAAACAAACACATCCTCGGAGCAAGTAATTCTGATTTGAGCTTAGCAGAGATGAAAGGCAGGCAAGCCAATCAGTGATGACTTCTGAGCACCAAAGGAGGAAGTCAGTCAGCCATAAGCAATTTTTTGCTGTTTAGATGTTACTAATGAAACACTATAAAAGTGGAAACAAAGGCTGGAGAATTGGAAATCATGTTTTGCGTTTTGGCTGTTTTATTGTGTTTCTGGTTAGTATGAGACATTTTAAAACTTTGCTTTTATATAAAGAGAAAGGTTTTCTTTTTTAAAATACTATAAACTCAATCCTACAAGGTACTGAGTGACTCCTGGGACATTTGGATCAACTTAACTCTAGTTTCAAATCACCGGGAGTTGAGAATGCTCAACATTTTGCAGGATTGAGCTCAATATCTCACCCAAAATTTTTAGGTAGATTAAATGGAATAATGGTACAATAATTTAGCTGCTTTTATTGATTCGGTGCCTAATCCTGGAAGGTGTATGGAGCATTTTCAGAACCTACTGACTTCAAAAGGAGCCAAGGGTGCTTAGCTCTTCTCAGGAAACTCTCAATACCTCCCAGGACTACTAGTCTGGGACCATGTATAATTCCATGGGCAAGTTAATGATAGAAAGGTAAGGGAGATCTCATTTGATTCAGAAAAATCTATTGAATCATAATTTCAATGGTGTCACCTTCTGTGTGTCATGCACCCCCCAGCTCCCACCATCAGGTTCTCCAGATGGTGGAAATTTTGATAATATAATTTCATTGGAAATTCATTGAGTTGGGTGTCATTTGAAAGCCTTTTCTCCTGCAACCACAATGGTACCAAACACAACAAACCTAGAGATACACATTGAAGAAAATGTTTTAAAAACAACTTATTTTAATTACCCTGTTGCAAAGCAGCCTTCCCAAACTTAAACTATGGCCCTCAAATGACAGTGCTGTGTGATCAGTTAAGGCTCAGAACTGGATTAATTCTTTTAATGTTATGAGTTACTATAAATCAAAGGAGTGCTTCCGGGAGGTTTGCCATCATCGGCAAAACAAGAAGCAGTTCAGTAGTATTGATTCTCAGTTGTGTTTATTATGCCAAAAGAGTTGAAATGAGGCACAGGGTTACAACATCAGCATCCAGCCAAAAATTACTAGAATCCATCCGCAAATGGTATGCCCATAGTTACATAACATACATTACATGCCATAACTAACTACAATCCCAAAATAATTTATTACTAAATTCTTGTTTTTACTTTGGTCTTGATCATTTTTAGGCATCAGTGGGGAGACGAAGACTATCAGCTAGTAGTTGAATCTTTGGCGAATAACGGACCTGGTTAACGTAATGCCTCTTGGCAGCTTACACTATACAAGCACACCTCCAAATTCTACTTGCCCTTCAAAAATGCTACTTACATATCCTCTTTGAAAAACTTACTGATGTGTTTAAAAATGTGTTTGACGTAATTTCCCAAAGTGTATAGCACTTGCGAAAACAGTTCCACCCCTCCAGTATACATTCTGCTTTCCATTACATTTTGCATATGATTGATAAAAATTCTGTGCACAATATTTTAAAATTCTGCACATTTTATTTGTCAATAAAGAAATGTAAAGGCTCCAGCACAGCAATGGGGAGCACAGGCCACGGACATCACAGAGGTGGGAGATCACCCCACCACATCAATACACAGACTCATCAGTGAGGTTGCACCAGAACCACCACACAGTCAGTTTTCCACACCCTTTCAAGACGTGACTTTATTGGAAGGCTGGCTGGAAAGATCCAACTATCTTACTGAATGGCATTTGATTCAGCCTCCAAAGACTCTCTCTCCTCACTCTTAAGGTGCTCAGAATGGCAGAGACAATGACTGAAAAAGTCATAAATGCACTGTAGATGTTCATATGCCAAGTTTACCATTTGAAGTCCAGCCTTATGACACTTGCAAAGTTATACTGGTGACTGTTTTCCAAGAAGCAAACAGAGAAAAATTGCAAATGACAAGGGGTGCATTTATATTTTCTATCCAGAGGACAAATTATCAAGCAATGGAATAGCTCCAGGATGATCACACATATTCCAGACTCCCCTCGTCTATTGGGCATGGATGGATCTTGAAGGATGGACTGATCATACCAGTGAAATACCAGGTGCTCCTGAATCAGTCCTTCAGCTAAGCAAAAGCTTTTGTGCAAAGAGCAGATGCTCATCACCCTGCAAATATTTGGCCAGCATCCTGCCTTGTACGGAGATATGTGAAGTGTAGCATGGACACATGACAATGTGTCTAGTAGTTAGGGTTGCCAATTTTCTAACCGAACAACCCCTGACGCTTCTCTCAGTCCCTGCCCCACTCACTCCATCCCCCCTCCCTCCATCACTCGCTGCCCCTCCCCCCACCATTCACTCACTCATTTTCACCAGGCTGGGTCCCTTTTCGACTGGGGATGGTCCTGGTGACAGAGGTGACAGAGGTGACATTGCTAGTGACTTTGATGACTTTGATGAATACATGTATTCAGTCCTACATGTGAAGATAACTTAGAATTACCAAAAATCAATGTATTTTTCATACAAGCAATGCATCTGTGTGTTAAACTATAATTTTAAAAAAGTTGATTTTTGAAACATCTTCTTGAATATATATCCATGTAATTATTCTAGGTTTGTCATGTTTGGTACCATGATGTTGGTGGGAGAAAGGTTTTCAAATGATGCCCAAATCAACCCTTTTCTGATTAAACTATATTATAAAAATTTCCATCAACTGAAGGAACTAGAGCTGGGAGGTTGGGAGTGGGAAGGGGAATATACCCCCCTGCCATGCCTTAGCGGCTGACATCACTGAAATTATGATTCTGCAGAGTTTTATAAAGCAAATAATACCTTGCTTGCCCTCCTGTCACTAACTTACCCATGGAATGAGATTTTACTACATTATGCTCCCTTTGCCCATATCACAGAATCAGGCCGGGGCAGATACATATAGTCTGTACATAGCACATATATATATATATATATATATAAGTGTCTAATACTTCAGGGGACAGCTCCTCTGTTGTCATGTTGAGGTATGACTATTTACACCGGCTGAGGATCTGTCCTGAGGTATGTCACTTTGAGTCATGATCTTTCCCCACTGAAATAAATGAGAGTAAGCCTTTTGTTTTAGGGGAAACAGAAAAGAGGCCTTCAACTATAAGCAAGAAAATAAATCCAGTAGTGATATGAGAAGCTCAGTTATTCAATTTTCTACTTAAATTCTTATAAAAGTACAACCACACAGTTTTCAAAATTGAAATGCGTGTGTGTGTATATGGAATTTTTAAGCTCCACCTCAGATTTATTCTATTGTTAGCTTTTGTGTGATTTGATTTGTAAAAAGAGATTAATATGAAACTGGAGAAAAATTGGACAAACACGAAAGAAAGCTATGAGAAAGTCAAAAAGGGGATAACATATATAATACTCTGCCAGAAAAAGTCTCTTGATATGATTGATGTGCCCCCGTCTAGTCGCAATTAGCATTATGCTCTATAATGCGGATAGGAATCCAGACACAGTAAATCATAAATAATAAGAAATCTGTTTTTTATTTTGGATGCTTGAAGCAGTTTCTTAATTTTCTCTAACATGCTACTGCAAAAAGCCTACTGGGTTTTCATACATCTTTCTTCAGCAAGATTTGGTTGCATATTTACATGATGCAATTTACTGAAACTGAATTAGGCTGAGTGATTCTGTAATGCACCCTTAACATGAACTTTTCTAGTTGATTACAAATTAGAAAAATATCTCAAATGTTATATTCTGGCATTATTTTATTGCGTGTGCAGGGGTAGTACAGCAGTAGCTTCAATTCTAAGCACTGACTTTGGTAAGAAATTACCTCAATTGCAGAATACAAAAACAAAGATAGTGTCTAACCTGCACCCACAAAATTTGAGCATCAGCCTGTTGCACACACAAAACCCACATTTGCATGTATAACATGTCTGATTGCTCACATAAGTACTTGTTTGCGACACAAACATGAAAGAACATTGGGTTCATGGGTTAAACATGTGGGTATATTGGATATAACACAAGCACATTTTGCAAGTTCTGTTTGGCCCATAGAATAGAAATTTACGAATCCAGATAAAGGCTGGGAAAACAACATCCGAATGTGAGGGCATGTCTACACAGAGACTTTGTGCACAGCAAACTAGTGTGTTAATCTACAGCTCACTAGAGTGCAGTACACTCACTGGCTTTGTGGACCCCCCATACCATACACTAAAAGTTTCATAATCTATTTTGACATACTTCTGTTGGTTCATGGCAAGCTAATGTGCTGTAAATTCACATCTCAGTTTGATGTGCACTAAGCCTCCACATAGACAAGATAGAGGTAAAAACCTGAAGATTTTGTGCCTGATCCAGCTTGCCTTCTGCACCCGTATAAATCAATGGCTCACATCACCATCATATGAATCTCCCTGTGTAGACAAGTCCAGAATGTTCAAATGGAAATTCTGCTTGTGAAATTAGTTTCTTATTTTTGTTTCCAATAAAATATTTATCTGTTCTTGTTTACACTGGTGCTGAACTCATTGGGGGTGGAGAGGTTTAAATGAGAGCAGAACGTGGCTTTGGATGTACTATAATGTCAGTGGAATAGTATCTTGTCTATTGAGATTACAAGCCTCTCAGGGTATGTCTACACTGCAATTACATATCCGCAGCTGGGCTAGGCCAGCTGACTTAGGCACATGGGGCTCAGAATAAGGGTATGTTTAATTGTAGTGTGGACGTTTGAGCTTGGGCTGGAGCCCAGGTTCCTGGGTCGTGTGAGATGGAAGGGTCCCAGAACTCAGGCTCCAGCCGAATCGCAGTTACACTGCAGTTAAACAACCCCTTAGCCCAAGCCCTGCAAGTCAAAGTCAGGTGGCATGGGCCAGCTGTTGGGTTTTTAATTGTAGGGTAGACATTCCCTCAGAGTGACTGTCTCTGTGTGAATGTAGAGTGCCTAGCCCTAGAGCCCCAATGTGATTTCAGGCCTCTAGCCACTTCTATAATAATAATAATAGTCCATTATCACTATCATGTCAAGATACTGTGTTGTCAATGGAATAGATAGTGGTTTCTTGTTGCTACATAAATACTGAGGCAAACATTGGGAAGTTTATTTTGAAATCAAAAGATTTAATTGGTCCTGTGGCAACATTCTACTACGATTATTTCTGTCATAATGAACGACTGGCATAGATTTAAACTTTCCATTTGATGTTGTGAAATAAAGAAACTGATACACACTGTGAACTGCTGCACTTTGATTAGTTTTGTTAGATGACAAACTGATTGGATGTTAGATTCTATCACAGAGTCCCTTATGCATAAAAGTCCAGAGTTTTTTGTTTTTGAGGGTTTTGTTTTATTCTTGACAGGGTACTGGACTGGGACTCAGGAAACCTGGATTCTGTTCCCAGCTCTGCCTCTAACCTGCTATGTGACCCATCATAAGTACCCCGGTTTTCTCCATATGTAAAATGGAAATAATGATATTTACCATCCTTTGCAAAGTGCTTTGAGGGTGATGTTATTATTAATAATAATAGTAGTACTAAGAATGAGCCAATTCCTAGCTGTCAAAAAGTTTACATTTGTAACTTTTATCAGTGAAAAACGGTCAGCCATTCAACAATCTGGTTTTTTGGCACAGATTCCATTTGCTAGAATAAGGAATAGACCAACAGTATATCTTACGAAATATATGGTTGGAAACATTGCTTTTATGTTTTCCATATTTTGTTATTTTTGCCTCAAATCACAGTTCAGTTCAATGTGATCTGACATGGGTGAGGTAGTGAAGCCCCCTCCCCACTCCTCCAAAGCAGTGTTTATTATGGAAACCCACAAATTTAACCTAACTTAGAGCAGTTCTTCCAGCAGTGATATAATTACAGTAGATATTGTTGCAATAAACCAGATGTTCCTGTATTCGAATGAAAGCATTTTCCCCCCGCATTTCATTTGTTACATTGCCTCTTTTCAAGTCTCACATCAACTGTTCAGAAAACTCTTTCTTGGTTGAGTTTAGTTTACAGATTCTTGCAACATGAGCTCTGATAGTTTAAAAGAGTGTAAAACTGTCATATTTTGAGTTTTCATTGCTTTCGCTGAAAAGTAAAACAAAAATCTCTTTTCAATTTCACTATTTTTTGCCATGAGTGAAAGGCAATTTTTGTCAGTAAAGATACTTCCTGATTGACAAAAAGGATACTTTGAGATGTATATATTACCTTTTTGCTTGAATTATTGCATTGCCATCTTATTCCAAAATCTTAGATTCTATATAAAAGTTAAAATCCTGCCCATTGAAGTCAGTGGATGTTTTGCTATTGATTTCAGGGGGGACTGGACTTTACCCCAATACTTTACATTTATTTTAAGAAAATTAAGTTCTTATGAAATATAGGCAGCTTTGTAGAATGGAATCCTCTATTTTACCCACATATCCCAACATCAAATCCACCAAAATTCTTCAACCATGCTCTGAAGTGACTATATTTAGTGGAGGGTAGCTCAGTCTCCATGACTAAGCAATCTTTGGCATGTCTACTGAGGCAGTTATGGTGCTGGTTTGTGATATAGACAGTTGCCCCTTAGGAACAGGATTGATACAACCAATTTATTTCATATAGTCTAATCTACTCAATAGACTATTTAGCAGTTAATACCCTGGGAAAGGTCACGGTTATAACATTTGTTGTTAACAGGGCCAGCTCTACCATTTTTGCAACCCCAAGCAAAAAAAAAAAAAAAAAAGGCGCCTGTACTGTGCCACCCCAAGAATGGACGGAATGCTGCCCCTTAGCATGTGCCAACCCAGGCACATGCTTCCTCCGCTGGTGCCTGGAGCCAGCCCTGGTTGTTAAATATAAATTAGCATCAATGTAGACAAGAACTGTCATGTTTAAAATCCTATCAGAATGTTGACTTGAAGTAATTAGCCCAGGATCATCTAATATAATTTTAAACATAAAAATATTTAAAGACAGTTAACACAATGTTAGTTAACATTTGTTATAACACAACATCATTTTCCAGTGTATACTAGCCCTAGTGGCTAAGGCTCTTTTGTCTGCACTGAAACTGGTCATATTTGAACCAGTGACTCAGAAAAGAAAGTTATAAACTCATAGACTTTAAGGTCAGAAGGGACCATTATGATCTTCTAGTCTGACCTCCTGCACAACACAGGCCACAGAATCTCACCCACCCACTCCTGTAACAAACCCCTGACCTATGTCTGAGCTACTGAAGTCCTCAAATCATGGTTTAAAGACTTCAAGGTGCAGAGAATCCTCCAGCAAGTGACCCGTGCCCCATACTGCAGAGGAAGGCAAAAACCCCCAAGGCCTCTGCCAATCTGCCCTGGAGGAAAATTCCTTCCCAACCCCAAATATGGTGATCAGCTAAACCCTCAGCATGTGGGCAAGATTCATCAGCCAGAAACCCAGGAAAGAATTCTCTGTAGTAACTCAGATCCCAACCTATCTAATGTTCCACAACAGGTCATTGGGCATATTTACCGCTAATAGTCAAAGATCAATTAATTGCCAAAATTAGGCTATTCCATCTTACTATCCATTCCATAAACTTATCAAGCTTAGTCTTGAAGCCAGATATGTCTTTTGCCTCCACTGCTCCCCTTGAAAGGCTATTCCAGAACTTCACTCCTGTGATGGTTAGAAACCTTTGTATAATTTCAAGTCTAAACTTCTTGATGGCCAGTTTATATTCATTTGTTCTTGTGGCCACATTGGTACTGAGATTAAATAATTCCTCTCCCTCACTGTCAAGTATCAGAGGGTAGCCGTGTTAGTCTGGATCTGTAAAAGCAGCAAAGAATCCTGTGGCACCTTATAGACTAACAGACGTTTTGGAGCATGAGCTTTCGTGGGTGAATACCCACTTCCTCAGATGAATTCCTCAGTATTCACCCACGAAAGCTCATGCTCCAAAACGTCTGTTAGTCTATAAGGTGCCACAGGATTCTTTGCTGCTCTCCCTCACTGTTATTTATTCCTCTGATATATTTATAGAGAGCAATCATATCTCCTCTCAGCCTTCTTTTGGTTAGGCTAAACAAGCCAAACTCTTTGAGTCATCTTTCATAGGACAGGTTTTCCATTCCTCGGATCATCCTAGTAGCCCTTCTCTGTACCTGTTCCAGTTTGAATTTATCCTTCTTAAACATGGGAGACCAGAACTGCACACAGTATTCCAAGATGAGGTCTCACCAGTGCCTTGTATAACGGTTCCAACACCTCCTTATCTCTGCTGGAAATACCTCGCCTGATGCATCCCAAGACCGCATTAGCTTTTTTCATGGCTATATCACATTGGCGGCTCATAGTCATCCTGTGATCAACCAATACTCCAAGATCCTTCTCTTCCTCTGTTACTTCCAAGTGATGCATCCCCAGTTTATAACAAAAATTCTTGTTATTATGCATGACCTTGCACTTTTCACTATTAAATTTCATCCTATTACTCCAGTTTACAAGGTCATCCAGATCTTCCTGTAGGATATCCCAGTTGTTGCATGCACTCCTACCTCCTGAGCTTTTTGATCTGCTTTCACAGAAGTAGTATGTGAAAATTGCTAATAGGACTAATGGGTATGAAAAGTCAAGGAGAATGTTCAATGTATTGCTTTATTATATCTAACATGCCATATAATAGTACGATAAAGAAACATAAAATAAACTGAAAAGCTTGTTTACTTACTATATGTGTTCCCATAAAAATACAGAATGGCAATAACAAAATATCTTATCAAATATCTGAGCACTTTTTGGCACTCTCTTAAAACCTTTATAGCATTCACGGTTTTATGTAATATCATTTTTTCAACTTGCTAGCATTAGTCTACCAGGCTGACCTTATCTGTAGTGTAACTGTCATGAAATCAGAGGATTTACACCAGGAATTAATTTACTCCAACTAAATGGTCAGCTAAATTTATACTTTGTAAAATGTAAATGTTTCCCATCAAGGAGATTTTACATGACTTTGAAACTTCATGTAGTTTTTCACTGATGTGGTAGAGGATGTAGACGTTGTTGGCCTGATTTTATATAAATCTTTGAAAATGGTCCATGAAATATTTGAGGAAACCCAAGAGGCACCCACACATTTGGAAGGAGATTATAAGACAGCACTATTATGCAGCCACAGTCAGCTCTCCACTTGAAAAAGGAACTGTATCGATTTCACGTTTTTGCCTTCCTAATGAGAATGTGTTAGAGTTAAAATAAATAAATAAATAAATAAATAAAATTCATGTTCATGAAGCCTTGACATCCTTTCCATCACAGGGTTGGGAGGCCCCTATGTTTCCTCCTATGGCCATGTTATGCCTTTTGAATATTTCCACCACCCACACTTAGTTCTTTCTAAACTTGCCTCACCCACTCATCATTACTGCTGTGCAAAACCTCCATTATAAAACCCCAAACCAGAGACCCACCTTTATAGCTTTGTTGTAAACATTAGGTGCTGATGAGGCTGATTGAAATGCTTGCAAATTACCTTTTGAGTGATCCCCCGACCCAATTTCAGGCAAAACTGAGCCCAACTCCAAATGAATATGGATTGATTGATGGTTAGTACAGCAATTTTTTTGAAATTCATTGACAGAGTTTCATGTCTCACTTTGCTTCACTGAGTTATAAACTCTTATATTCTGGGAAATCAAAGAAAATATTTGCATAAACCTTGAAGAGAGCATAATAATAATAATAATAATAATAATAATAATTTTTCAAAATGTGCTAGGTGCTTTTCAGACAAGGCCCTTGCCCCTGCCCTGCTGAATCTAAATAAATAAATAGATAGATAGATAAATAAATAAAGGTCTGAGTTTCTCTCAATTCTTTAACATGTCCTTTCCCAAAACATAACTGTGCCATACATCTGCTGACAACATTCATTTGTTTAGCACTTTATGCTTCATCTGCCTCTTAAATTAGATCTTGACTCTTGCAAGCAATGGGGCAAAGCAAACTGTTGCCTTGAGTTTTAAATGACTGCAAGATTATGCCATTTGTCTGTATAAATGAAAACAGAGATGAGCTCAAGCCACAAAATTCAGATCCAGATATGGATTTAATATACCCCAAATTTTGGTAGTATTCAGATCTGGGGTTTTGGTTTGGCCAATTATAAAGATAGGGACTATTTGCGAAATTTGGGTCTGGATCCAAGTTTGGATTTTGAATCTCCAGAGAGTTGGATCTGAGGTTTTGGTTCAGGTCCATCTCTAAATAAAAATAATATAAACCATACTATATGGATCTAATCTTGCTTCCATTCAAGTCAATTGCCATTGACTGTAGTGGGAACAGGATAAAGCCCCACGTAAGACTCAATCCACTCATTCACTTTTCAGAACTATTGGACAATTTCCTCTGACTAAGTATAGTGACGGAAGATGTACACAAGTGTACAATGAGGAAAGCAGTTCAACGAGTTTTAGACAGAAATCCATTAAAAAGGCTGTATGTCCTCTTTGCCAGCTGGGATTGTGCAGTTAGTCCCTTTTGCTAATTTTAATTCAAAAAGGAAGTTCAAACTATTTAATGTTTGAGTGCCAAACCCACATCTCTTAAGGTCTAAATTATATTACTAACAAAAAGAACATTATAATCTCCAATTTATAACATGCAAAACTCCTTTTAATCATCAAAACAATCTTATTATTGTTTCACAATAGTGAATGAGTTGCTGCAAAAGATTGTAGACAGTGCACAAGATCATGGTTGTTGAACACAAGCCCCTAGATTTCTGCTAATTGACCAAATATGAAGTTAGCCAAATTCCCAGGGATTTTTAAAGTATATTTGATCATTTTATTATATTGGGATGAATTAAACTATTTTTGAAATGCTGGAATATGTATATTTATCCAAATATCATGAAAATGACAGTGGACATGGCTGGAGGTAACTGCTGTAAATCCTAGGTGTCTGAACTAAAATCAGTTACACCATTGTAAGTCCTAAGTTATTCCACCGAAAACAGAATTTAGTTAAATGACTCTAGATTGACTTCAGTGGGGTCATTCTGGGTTTAGAGCCCTATTAACTAAACTACTGATGGAAGATGAGGACAAATCCTCCAAGAGAAATATTAAATAAGATATGGGGTGGAAAAAGTTAATTAAAAACCTATAGATTAATCGTGGCATTCTGTGGAGGAGTGAGTGGCATAACTGGAGTATAAGCAGTCTACAGTTGCTAACGTTAGAACTCTAAAATGGATTTATAACTAACAACCTTTAATCACCACGTCCATTTTTTCTTTCACTTGTTGAAAAATTACATTCTCCCTTTGCACGGGGCCTGATTTTGTGAAGTTTAGAGCATCCTCAACTCACATTGACATCAGTGCCTTGCATGATTATACCCAGAGAGACATAAAATGAGCACTTATAAGGTCTGATATGTGTGGACTGCTATGAATCAGGAAACAATTATTTTTAAACAAATGATGTGAGAATGGAAAAGTGCTGACCCTGCTGTATTGTGTTTATTTCAATAACAGCAAAGATTTGTGCCAATGATAGTGCTGTACTAAAGGATCAGCTGGCATTGCCACTGTAAAATCTGATTTTCTGGGTTTAGTATCTCACTCATTTCAAATCATATTGAGCTAAAATTTAGTGAAAAAATTGTTTACCGGGATGCATTCTGATGTTGTTGAAATTAAGGAATCTCTTCCTCTCTCTTTAAATTATAAAGAACAAGACAGAATTTGTGTCTGGTTTTACAAGCTATTTTGCCAAACCTTACACCACAAATAGTTTCATTTTAAATCTGTGGATAATCAAATGGACTGTTGTAAAAGACAAAATATCTGCTTTAAAGGGATCAGCACAGTACAGAGAGTAGTTTGTTTACATAAGAGCTTCTGTTACAAAGCAAGGTTTGTTACAAACCTCATAAAAACCACGATGACTCAAAACACCTTTAGATAAGAGAATTAATAACTTACAAATGCATTTAACACTAGAGGATGGATTCTACTTCCATTGAAGTCAACTGTAAAATTTTCATTGATTCGAAATGGAGGAGGATTTGTTTCCAGGAAGTTTAATACAAATATATCTAGTTTTCTGTCAAGGAATAAATGATTGGGAGTCATATGGCACTCTACATTAAATGGTACAGGGAATAAATGCAATATATCTCTTTTCCTGTGCATCAATAAGGGAAATAATTAACAATGAGGCTACAGCGTAAGCACTATAGAAACAGAGTACAGTGATATGATTTTAAAAATAAAAATAATAATCTCTGTGTAGCCATTCCTGCAGTCTTTACTCAGGCAAATCTCCCATTACTATAGTTCAAGTCTTGTCTAAGTAAACTGTACAGGATCTGTAGTTGTTAATTAATTGTTTAAACATTTCAAAAGCACGGTAGCACTTCTGTGTTCAGGGTGAGTTCAGTTTATCACTTAAAACAGGACTTCAACTTCTTTGATTTGACTGTATGTGGAACACAGTGTATCTTCATCAAATTTACATTACATTGTCTGCGAGTAAAGACTGAACTATCTGGGAAATTTCCAATAATTCTGTTACTTAGTTTATGAGTTGCAACTGATTTAAAAATCAATCGTTAAGGATTTCCTGGGTCTGACCTTTTTTAGATTCCTTTTATAAACAAACGGCTGGTTTGTTACTTTTCAGACTTTGCATATAATTAAATAGTTAGATGCTGTTGAACATACATTTGAAGAATGTTGTTGGTAATTCAGCAAATTTATTACTGATTTTTGTTTTGTATGTTTCTCATTATATTCACAAATGTCCCTTACTGAAAATGGCCGCCATTTCACATAGCTTTCAATGAGACTGAAGATACGCTCAGTAAAGATGGTCATTACTTCAGCATGTATGTGGGGAGGGAAGTGCAAAGGATCCCTTCATAAAACTAGTCACTGTTTCTTGCTGCTGAGAGCTCTGATTTAAAGTTAGGCTGCCCCTAGGAAAGATGGCCACTTTGTGGCTCTTCTGTTGCCAGTGGGACTGAAGACTCAAGCTCCATTTAGAGAAGATGACTATCCCTAGTGCTCTATGGGAAGGAAACTAAGGGCTTGTCTATACTATTGCTTAAGTTGATGTAACTTACATTGCACAGGGGTGTGAAAAAGCCACCCCCCCTTGAGCGATGCAAGTTATATCGACTTAAAGCAGTGTCTATGCTGCGATATGTCAGCAGGAGACACACAACTGCCAACATAGCTTCTGACTCTTGTTGAGGTGGAGTAATTATGCCCACTCAAGAGTGGTCTCCAGTTGGCATGGCACGTCTTCAGCAGATACGCTCCAACAGCGCAGTTGTATTTGTGCAGCTACACCGGTGTAGCGCGGTAGTGTAGACTAGCCCTAAGAGAATATGGTCCATCACAAACTCTGGCTCAGTTGAGAAACAACAGCTGGCATTCCCAGGTTTCAGAAGCTGTGAACTCCAGAGCTGAGGTTTCTCCGGCCTATGCTGAAGCCGTTCAGCAAAATCTTAATTATGGCCTTATGCTTCCCCCACAAACACATAACATACCACCCATATGTCAACCTGTAACATGCTAATGTTACTGAAGATATAATTAAGGTTTTGTGTTATGCTGAGAGAGGCACTGTGTGTAGTGTATTTGCTTACCAGCTGGAGGCAGAAGCAAGTTCCTTGTGACAATATGGGGTCTATCACATTCAGTGGACACATGCTGTGTGGGCATCAAGGTACTGTTAAAAAGTGGCATTTACTTGCTTTTTAGGGTTTATGTTGAGGAGATTATCACACATAACCAGATTTAATTTATTTTAATGAATGTGTTGCTTATGCAATAAATATCAAGGTCAGTAAGACAAACTTCAGAACAAATCACCAAGTACAATTAAAAGGAATAATGCCACTCATTTTATCCAACCATTCTCTTTATCTGAAACTTGGCCTCTGTACCTTCAAGGCTTATCACATGCAGATAGTACTTTCATGAACTACTCTAAATTTACTGCTTCTCAAAGTTACTTTTGGCCAGATCCACAAAGGCACTTAGGCATTGCAATGTTGAGCATCATAGCACTTCACTTTTAGGTCCTAGAGAATCACAGAAACACCACTATGATCCATGGGGACTGAGTTAGGAATCTAGACTCCCTATAGAAAAGCCAGTGCACTAGGCAGGGAACTGCCTAAGCTAGCCAGTGGAAGACACCAACCAGAAGGGAATATAGTAAACCACACCACTCTCTCTGAGATAGGCACTAAAATTCAGCCTGCAGGGAGGTGTCTATATCTGCTTAGCAATTCATGAACAGGAATCCACCACCTGGGTCAGGCAGCTTAGGCACCTTAGGTATTTCTTGAGGAATTATTTAAGTATTTATCCAGAGCGGAACAGTCATTAGGCCAGAGATAGTGAGAGAGAGTGGGAATGACTCTGTAATCCTGAGGTTAGGGCACCCACCTGGCAGGTGGGAGACCCCCAGTTCACCCTGTTCCAATCAGGTGTGGAAGTCTGGGGTGTAAATGGCTAAGTACCTTTATGGATCTGTGCCTTCCTATTTATCTACATTCTGCAATACTGTAGGATAAACCCCACTACTCAAAAAAAAAAGGAAAAAAAAGGTCCTTGGGAAACTGTTCCAAGAATTAATTACCCTCGCTGTTAAAAATTTACACTGAAGTTGTCTAGTTTCAACTTCCAGCCATTGGATCGTGTTATACCTTTCTCTGCTAGAATGAAGAACTCATTATCAAACATTTGTTCCCATTGCAGGTACTTATAAATTTCGATCAAGTCATGTCTTAATCGTCTCTTCTCCAAGCTAAATAAATTGAACCCCTAAGTCTATCACTATAAAGCATGTTTTCTAACTTTTAATCATTCTTATTGCGCTTGTCTGAAACTTCTGGAATTTATCAACTTCCTTCTTGAATTATGGACACCAGAACCAGACATAGTATTCCAGCAGTGGTTGCACCATTGCTAAATACACAGGCAATATAACTGCTCTACTGCTGCTCAATATTCCTCTATTTATACATCCAAAGATCCCATTAGTCCTTTTTGTCACAGCATCGCACCAGGAGATCATGTTCAGCTGATTATCTACCATGACCTCCAAATCTTTCTCAGAGTCACTGCTGGCCAGGATAGAGTCCACCGTCCTGTTAGTATGGCATACTTTCTTTGTTCCTCGATATACACATTTACATTTAGTTATGTTAAAACACATATTGTTTGTTTGTGCCTAGCTTACCAGGCAAAGCAGATCATTCTGTATCAGTGACCTGTATTCTTCATTATTTATCACTCCATCAATTTTTGAGTAATCTGCAAACTTTATCAATTATAGGTTTGTGTTTTCTTCCAAATTTAAAAATATTAAATAGCTCAGGGCCAAGAACCAATCCTTGTGGCACCCAAATAAAAATACACCTCCTAGATAATGATTCCTTATTTACAATTACATTTTGAGACCTATCAGTTAGCCAAAGTTTAATTCATTTAATGTGTGCCATATTAATTTTATATCATTCTAGTTTTTTAATCAAAATATTGTGCAGTACCAAGTCAAAGAGCTTACAGAAATCTAAGTATATCACATCAATGCTATTACTTTTGTCAACTAAACATCTAATCTCACCTAAAAAAAATCACATTTGTTTGACAGGATCTATTTTCCATACCTCATGTTGATTGGCATTAAATAAATTACTGTCTTTTAACTCTTTATTAACTGAGTTCCATATCAGCCGCTCCATTATCTTGCCTAGGATTGATGTCACACTGCCTGATCTATAATTATCAGGGTCATCCCTTATATCCTTTTTATATATTGGCACTACATTAGCTTTCTTTCCTAGCATTCCAAGACTTATTGCAAATCAACATTAACAGTCCAGCAAGCTCCTCAGACAGCTCTTTTAAAACTCTTAAACTGATTACTTCTTATCCTACCTTCAGAGGACATGGAAAACAATTGATACCTTCTCTCTATAACAGCCCTTAGCATATTTGAAGACTATCAGGTTCTGCCCATCGTTTCTTCTCAAGCCTAAACATACCCTTTTTTTTTAACCTTTCCACATATCTCAAGTTTTCTTAGCCTTTTATCATTTTTGTTGCTCTTCTCGCTTCAATTTGCCCACATCTTTCCTAAAATGCGGTACCCAAAACAGGACATAGTACTCCAGCTGAGGTCTGACCAGTGCCGAGTGGAGCAGAACAATTACTTCTCATATCTTGGGGTATGTCTACACTAAGGGATTATTCAAATTTTACATAAACCGGTTTTGTAAAACAGATTGTATAAAGTCAAGTGCACGCGGCCACACTAAGCACATTAATTTGGTGCTATGCGTCCATGTACCGAGGCTAGCGTCGATTTCCGGAGCGTTGCACTGTGGGTAGCTATCCCGTAGCTATCCCATAGTTCCCGTAGTCTCCCCCGCCCCTTGGAATTCTGGGTTAACAGCCCAGTGTCTGATGGGGCAAAACACATTGTTGTGGGTGGTTCTGGGTACAGCCTCCCCAATCCCTCTGTGAAAGCAGCAGACAACCGTTTTGTGCCTTTTTTCCTGGGTGAACTGTGTAAATGCCATAGCACAGCAAGCATGGATCCTGCTCAGATAAAGACTGCAATCGTGGACGTTGTAAACACCTCACGCATTCTCGTGCAGTCTATGCTGAACCAGAACCTGCAAAACCAGGCAAGGAGGAGGCGGCTACGACAGTGTGGTGACGAGAGTGATGAGGCCATGGACACAGAATTCTCTCAAACCACGGGCCCCTGTGCTTTGGAGATCCTGCTGGTAATGGGGTGGGTTCTAGCCATTGAACGCCGATTTTGGGCCCGGGAAACAAGCACAGACTGGTGGGACCGCATAGTTTTGCAGGTGTGGGATGATTCCTAGTGGCTGCAAAACTTTCGCATGCGTAAGGGCACTTTCACAGAACTTTGTGACTTGCTTTCCCCTGCCCTGAAACGCCAGAATACCAAGATGAGAGCAGCCCTCACAGTTGAGAAGCGAGTGGCAATAGCCCTCTGGAAGCTTGCAACGCCAGACAGCTACCAATCAGTCTGGAATCAATTTAGAGTGGGAAAATCTACTATGGGGGCTGCTGTGATGCAAGTAGCCAAAGCAATCATTAAGCTGCTGCTATGAAAGGTTGTGACTCTGGGAAACGTGCAGGTCATAGTGAATGGCTTTGCTGCAATGGGATTCCCTAACTGTGGTGGGGCGATAGATGAAACCCATATCCCTATCTTGGCTCCAGAGCACCAGGGTACCCAGTACGTAAACCGCAGGGGGTACTTTTCCATGGTGCTGCAAGCACTGGTGGACAACAAGGGACGTTTCACCAGTATCCACATGGGATGTCTGGGAAGGGTTCATGATGCTCGCTTCTTCAGGAACACTACTCTGTTTAAATGGCTGCAGCAAGGGAATTACTTCCCAGACCAGAAAATAAAGTTGGGGATGTTGAAATGCCTGTAGTTATCCTGGGGGACCCAGCTTACCCTTTGATGCCATGGCTCATGAAGCCATACACAGGCAGCCTGGCCAGTAGTCAGGAGTTGTTCAACTACAGACTGAGCAAGTGCAGAATGGTGGTAGAATGTGCATTTGACCATTTAAAGGCGTGCTGGCGCACATTACTGACTCACTCAGACCTCAGCCAAACCAATGTCCCCGTTGTTATTGCTGCTTGCTGTGTGCTCCATAATCTCTGTGAGAGTAAGGGGGAGACCTTTATGGCGGGGTGGGAGGCTGAGGCAAATCACCTGGCCACTGATTACATGCAGCCAGACACCAGGGCAATTAGAAGAGCACATCAGGAAGCGGTGCACATCAGAGAAACTTTGAAAACGAGTTTCATCATGGGCCAGGGTACTGTGTGACTGCTGTGTTTGTTTCTCCTTAATGAACCCCCACTTTGATTGACTCATTCCCTGTAAGCAACCCACCCTCCCCCTTCGATTACAGCTTGCTTAAGGAAATAAAGTCACTATCGTTTAAAAATCATGTATTCTTTATTAAGTCATTATAAAAAGAGGGAGAGAACTGACAAGGTAGCCCGGGTATGGTTTGGGAGGAGGATAGGAGGGAAGGAAAAGGCCACTAAAAATATTTCAAAGTAATGACAGCCTTTTGGTTGGGCTGTCCACGGGGGTGTAGTGGGCGGGTGCACGAAGCCTTCCCCCACGCGTTCTTAAACGTCTGAGTGAGGAAGATATGGAACATGGTGAGGGGTGAAGGTGGTTACACAGGGGCTGCAGCGGCACTCTGTGACCCTGCTGCTGTTCCTGAAGCTCCACCAGACGTCGGGGGATGTCAGTTTGATCACGCAGCAGCCTCAGCGTTGCATTCCGCCACCGCTGATCTTCCTGCCTACACCTCTGATCTTCCTGCCACCACCTCTCATCTCGAGCATCTCTCCTCTCCTCACGTTCGTCCCTCCTATCCTCACGTTGGTCCCTCTTGTTCTCACATTCACTGGCACCTTTCCTGTAATTTTATACCACGTCCTTCCACTCATTCAGATGAGCTCTTTCATTGCGGGTCACTTCCATGATTTCTGAGAACATTTCGTCCCTTGTCTTTTTTTTCCGCAGCCTTATCTGAGATAGCCTTCGGGATGGAGTAGAGAGGCTTGAAAAATTTGCAGCTGCATGAGAGAGGGAAGAAAGGGAGAGAAGTATTTTAAAAGACACATTTTACAGAACAATGCTTATACACTTTCACGGTGAACAACACTATTCACCTTACACAGCACATGTGATTTCACTACAAGGTCACATTTTGCATCTTAATATTGAGTGCCTGCAGCTCTGGTGTTAGAGATCTCACAGACGCAGGTCCGGGCAGCAGAATTCAGCTTGCATGTGTCCACGGTAAGCCATTGTCTTTTGGCTTCTGCAGCCTTCATATACACAGTGCCCTCCTGTCGTGGTACAATTCCCCACTCCGAACCTTAGCGTTCAACAGATGGGGTACCAGCATGAATTCCTCTAAGCTCAATTACCAGCTTAGGACCTATAGCGCTGCCACCAACCAGGAATTCCAGTGCCTGGTACACTCTGGTCCCCCCAAAACCTTGCCCTGGGAACCCCAAGACCCAGACCCTCTGGATCTTAACACAAGGAAAGAAAACCCTTTCCCCTACCGTTGCCTCTCCCAGGCTTCCCCTCCCTGGATTACCCTGGAAGATCAATGTGATTCAAAACTCCTTGAATCTTTAAACAGAGAGGACAATTCACCTTCCTCCCTCCTTCTCTTTCCCCCTCCCAGACTCTTCCTGAGAGAGAAAGTAATCCTGATACAGAGAGAAATTAGCCTCTCTCCCCCCTTCCCTCCTTTGTCCCCACCAATTCCCTGGTGAATCCAGACCCAGTCCCCTGGGGTCTCACTAGAATAAAAAAACAATTAGGTTCTTAAACAAGAAAAGCTTTTAATTAAAGAAAGAAAAACCAGTAAAAATTATCCTTATAAATTTAAAAAAAATGGAATAGGTACAGGGTCTTTCAGCTATAGACAATGGGAATACCCTCCCAGCCTAAGTATACAAATACAATTTAAAATCCTTTCAGCAAAATACAAATTTGAACTCCTTCCAGCCAAATACACATTTGGACTCCTCCCAGCCAAATACACATTTGCAAATAAAGAAAACAACCATAAGCCTAACTCGCTTTATCTACCTAGTACTCACTATTCTGAACTTATAAGAGCCTGTATCAGAGAGTTTGGAGAGAAACCTGGTTGCACATCTGGTCCCTCTGAGAACTCAGAGAGAACAACAACCAAAAACTAACAGCACACACAAAAACTTCCCTCCCTCAAGATTTGAAAGTATCCTGTCCTCTGATTGGTCCTCTGGTCAGGTGACAGCCAGGCTTACTGAACTTGTTAACCCTTTACATTCAAAGAGATATAAAGTACTTCTGTGCTATTATCTTCTCTTATCTGTTTATGACACCTCCTTTCCCAAATACCAAGCAAATCCCGTTCAGTGCTGCTTCTTTCCTGTTAACATGCAGCAGAAGAAACCACTCCCCCATTTAATTCTCTGGGATGATCACTTTACCTCTCTCCCCACCGCGTGGCAGGTATCATGGAAGATCACTGCTAAACATCCCGCTTCCCCTCCACCACCAGGTGGCTGGTAGCAGGGAAGATCCCTGCTAGCCAAACGCGAAAAAGCTCAGCGCCATTCCCCCCCCCTTCCTCCCCCTGCTTGGCTACCTGCAAGGAAGGATTTCTTATAAGCAACAGGCAAACAGCCCAGTAGGAATGGTCATCTCTGTCCCCTTAATTAAATTCCTGAATTTCAACCAGGTTACCATGAACGATATCACTCTCTTGAGGATAACACAGCGAAATAAAGAACGGATGTTGCTTGAATGCCAGCAATCACCAGGACCATATGCAGCTAGGCTTTGTCATACAATGATACCAGATTACTTGCTACATGCATGGCGTGGTCAAGTGTCCTACCATGGAGGACGGAATAAGGCTGTCCTGCCCAGAAACCTTCTGCAAAGGCTTTTGGAGTACCTCCAGAAGAGCTTCATGGAGATGTCCCTGGAGGATTTCCACTCCATCCCCAGATATGTTAACAGACTTTTCCAATAACTGTACTGGCCATGAATGCATATCAAGTCCTCAGGGCAAATTAATCATTAAAAAATGCTTGCTTTTAAACCATGTTTTGTATTTACAAAGGTACACTCACCAGAGGTCGCTTCCATGGCTTCATTGTCTCAGCTAGTGGCTTGGGAGCACTGGGAGGGTAATTCCGTCTGGGTGAGAAAAAGCTCCTGGCTGTTGGGGAGAAAGGAGTGCTGTGTGCTCTCTGCAAGCTCGTCCTCCTCTTCCTCCTTCTCATCTTCCCCATCCGCAGAATCCTCAGCCATGACTGAGATTACCGCCCCCACCTTGGAATCCATTGACAGGGGTGGGGAACTGGTGGCGGACCCCCCCTAGAATTGCATGCAGCTCAGCGTAGAAGCTGCATGTTTTCGGCCCTGCCCCGGACCTTCCGTTTGCTTCTTTAGTTTTCTGGTAGGCTTGTCTGAGCTCCTTAACTTTCACATGGCACTGCACTGAGTCCCTGGTGTGGCCTTTCTCCATCATGGCCTTGGAAATTTTTTCAAATGTTTTTTCATTTTGTCTTTTGGAACGGAGTTCTGTTAGCACTGAATCCTCTCCCCATATAGTGATCAGATCCAGTACCTCCCTTGCGGTCCATGCTGGAGCTTTTTTTGATTCTCAGGAGACTGCATTGTTACCTGTGCTGATGAGCTCTGCGTGGTCACCTATGCTGGTGAGCTCTCCGCTCTGGCCAAACAGGAAATGAAATTCAAAAGTTCGAGGGGCTTTTCCTGTCTACCTGGCCAGTGCATCCGAGTTCAGATTGCTTTCCAGAGCAGTCACAGTGATGCACTGTGGGATACTACCCGGAGGCCAATACCGTTGATTTGCGGCCACACTAACCCTAATCCAACATGGCAATACCTATTTCAGCGCTACTCCTCTCATTGGGGAGGAGTATAGAAACCTGTTTAAAGAGCCTTTTATATTGATATAAAGGGCTTCGTTGCGTGGACGGGTGCAGGGTTAAATTGGTTTAATGCTACTAAATTCGGTTTAAACGCATAGTGTAGACCAGGCCTTAGATATAACACACTTGTTAACACAGCCCAGAATATTAGACTTTTTTTGCAACTGCGTCACATCTCAGCTCACATTCAATTTGTGATTCACTATAACCTCACATTTTTTCTGCAGTATTTCTGCCCAGCTAGTTATTCCCCATTTTGTATTTGTGTGTTTGAGTTTTTCTTTCTAAATGTAGCACTTGGTACTTGTCTTTATTGAACTTCATCTTGTTTATTTCAGAGCAATTCTTGTTTTGAAGAAGCTCTAATACACACTGTATGCAATTCCCATTTGTTATTATTATGATTAATCATCAGTAAGTAAGTTTTCAAGCAGAAACTACAGTAGTTTATGGTCCTATGGTAAAGATGAGAAACTGTAACAGAACATGGAGAGATGCAACATGTAGTCTAATTATGTGTCAAAAGATTTGTTTTTTTCCCATGACTATGAAGGTATCTGCCTGGTGAGTCTTGTCCATATGCTCAGGATCTAACTGATGGTCATATTTGAGGTTGGAAAGGAATTTTCCCCCATGTCAGACTGGCATATACCCTGGGTGGGTTTTTCCTTCCTCTGCAGCATGGGGCATGGGTCACCTGCAGGTTTAAACTACTGTAAATGTGAATTCTCTGTAACTTGCAGTCTTTAAGCCATCATTTGAGAACTTCATTAACTCAGCCAGATGTTAGAGTTACAGAAGTGGGTGAGTAAAGATCTGAAATGTGTAGGAGGTCAGACTAGATGATCACCATGGTCCTTTCTGACCTTACAAAAACCTATGAGGCTATAAGGTGTGGTAACACTACTCTGTTCTGAGAAATTGACCCAATTAGGAATAATAACACTTATAGAACTTATCAGATGATCTCAAAGTCTTTTCAAAAGTGTGCTATGTTTTTCATTCTGGTTTTCAGTGATAATGCAGTAAAAAAAATATTTCTATCCTCATTAGGTGGTCCTTCATTCAAACTATGTAAACCAAAGCCATTTCTCATGTCTGGACAGAACAGAGATATTTAAGAAATTCATATAATTCAAATCAGATGTAAAAATTTGAGGTACATTTTCTGAAATGGTTAGAGGGTCCACAGTGTGGTCCTTTTACAATCAATATAATTCATGGTTTCATACTTATATGTAAATGTAAGAATGTAATTCAGAATAATCTACCCATGTGAAAGTCACTGCATTACTTATCTGGGTACCCAAACAGTTACCACATTATCACTTGGCTCTGCTTAAGGTTATCCTGCATTGTACTTGGGAAAAGAGTAAAAACTTCTTATTATAGCTATATTGTACATGTAACATACCAGTATATTTACCTGTGTACTTAGCATCTTCTAATAGCATACTCAGAAAACAGCTTAAAAAACCAGAAGGGCACAACCACTGCAGTTTTAAATGGCAATGTTGAGAAAGTATTAATAGCTTGGGGAAGTACTAATTTGCTAATCGATATGCCATATAAGAATCTTTTTTTCCAGGAATGTTGATTAGTGTCAACTTAACAAAGACAGGTATGTCCAAAACTCCCTGAAAAATGAAGGAACATTCAGCAGATTAAGAGAACAAATATAAATCATGTGGTTTATCGCCAAAGAAGATTATCATAATGCTGTTTCTGAGGCAGAACTGTTGATTACCCAATTCTTACCTTGACCATTAATTATAGTACTGCTTTAATTAAGTAATCCCTATAGAAAAGGTGATGGTATGTGGAGAGGGGAGAAATGCAAAAATCTAGATTACCAGTTTATTTATTAAACGAGATAACCTGATAGAGATAACCTCTTTAGTAGCACCAGATCTTCTGCTTTCCTTCTGCCTATGTTCTCTGTACTCCAGTATCTCTCCCATAGCAATGCAGCCCTATTTCACATTATAGTTCCACTGAAAAATATTGAAGATCACTAATATCAATAAACCCTTCTTTAACTCAACCACTTGTAAACTTCTTGTATTGACTGTCATTACATTCCAGTAGTTCTGTTAATATCTAAACGGCAGTCATTAATTTCCAGTAATTAAGTCATGACTACAATTAATTTTAATTACTTCCAATAAATGTTCAATTAATGTTTATTATCTGCATTTGATTTCCATTGATTCCAACAAGTTACTGTTGATCTTTATTGCCACCATAACAAAACCAGGTTTACCATAAGCTTCACTGGGTCTCCATTCACACCAATGGAAAGCTACACAGACCACGTGACTTCTCATTCAAATAGATGACATTTATTATGGATCAGTAGGGAGCAGTGTTACTCTGAGGTTTCAATGTAAATCAATAGTTACTAAACAACCCAAATAGCTGCAGCTGAAGTTGATTGGAGAACATTAAACTTTACCAGCCATCTTCCGCTCTTCTAGGATTTCCATTTCCAGTTAGACAGAAAATGTTCCAAAGTTTTCACAAGCCATACATGAAAGCTGAAAGAGCCACTATAGTCCACATGGCTGAAGGGAGCACAAAGTGCCAGCATAAAAAATGCAAGGGGAAAAAAATCACCTAGGTGAAGGTTAGTGGGTTTATTTTATCCACGCTGGCTTGCCCATCCATTATGTAAATAGAGCATCTTCAAGGTAGGATGCCAACACCTTAAACTCCACCTACAGATCCACAAGCCACTAGTGCAGATCACAAACGTATCAGTTTAATATGCTTGCAGTGCGACACTTCACTTTACAAGTGAGTCACAGCTAGACCTGGTCCGAAGTTTTCCAATGAATGGCTCTGCTGTCAGAAAACATCAGTTCATCAAAAGTGAAGGTTTGTGTAGAGATGTTGATTTTGACAAGTTAGTTTTGAAAGAAAAATTGAAAAAAAAAGTGTTTTGAAAGGTAGAAATGTTTCAACATTTCTGAATTTTCTGTTTCAAAGTTACATTTTGTTACAATTTTTTAAAATATAATACAAAAACACTGAAAAGTCCAAACTGGAAAGAAATGTTTCAACTTTGTCAAAACAGAATGTTTCAATCAAACCCAAATTATTTTTTCAGAGTTTATTTTTGCATGGCATTTCTACATTCTATTTTCAGAATGGAAAAAAATTCAAACTTGCAGAATTCTCTGAGTAATGAAAAATCCAGTTTTTACCCAGATCTAGTCACAGTACTCTGTGCTAGCTTCAGTTTCTGAATGGATTTAAAGTATAGTTATAGCCCAAAGTAGAGTGCTTTACAATAATTCAGTCTTGAAGTGATAAAGGCATGAATTGTAGTAATGAAGTCTGCCTCAGAAAGAAAAGGCTGCAATGCTTTAGCCAAATGTAAATGGTAACAAGCTGCCTTGGCTAGTGCTGAATGATGAACATACATTAATAGCTGGGAATCTAATCTAACCCCTAAGCATATAAAATATTACATACAGAAAAACTACACTGAAAGAATGTTATTGAGGTTGCCAAGTCAAGCACTCCAAAGTTAGGAAAAGTCAAATTCATAGCTACCTGTACAACCCTAATTCTGCTCCATTGTGCATTCAGTTTGCGCTGAATGAAGCGGGGTGCTGTGAGGAAAACAGTATATGATCAGGAAATTAGAGACTGTACCATAATGCCTCTGCACAAGAGGGCAGTATTAAGGGTGCACAGACAATTGTCAGTCTTGTTTTTCCTAACTTTCTTTTAATGTAGGATTTGGAGGGGGAGGTGTTTGGTTGGTTTGTTTTGTTGTTGGTGGTGGGTTTTGTTGATGAAATATCATAGGACTTTTTTAAAGGAAAAAATAGAAAGCAAATACTATTATGTACAGTTGTAATAACCCCCCTCCCCCAATTATGCAGAAGCATCATTAGGGCTTGATCCTTCAGTATTACAAGACAGACTACTACCACTTGAGCTACCGGACTAGCTACATTAGCTGGTAAATTGAAAAGGCTGTTATTCCAGAGAGGGAGAGGAGCCATGTGCACCATGTGCTGGGTCTGGCACATGTTGGAGAAAGCCTATTCTCTCTCTCCTCGATCAGGAATTGCAGGACCTTCTGCCTCTATATAGTGTCCCCAAGTGGGGATATGTGCTTTTGTGTCATGCAATGACCACCACTAGCACCACCACCCCATGCTGCTCAGCTGATCAGGTAGATCCCAGGCAGTCACAGTACACCAGTAGTGGTGGTACTACTGCTACTTTGGCAGATATGTGGGCCTGGCTTTTTAGAATGTACAGCTGCCATTTGGGCAGATTGCCAACCTTTTCCTAAGCAACTCAGGTCAAAGAAGGGAAATGGTGCTTTCTAACAGTTTATAACTCAGCCAAATCAGAACCAATATTCATAGGACAAGGGAAAGGCATATCTCTAGCTGCTGCCAAATTTGAAAGAACTGCTGCAAACAAAGGAAGTGTTAGAGCTTCCAAAAAAAGTATGTTCATGTTTTTATATATAGAGAACCCAAATATAGAGGTTACTACCAACTCTGGATGTTATATACAAATTATAGGCCAGATTCTTGTACCCTTACTCACATTGAGTAGTATCATGAATAATCTCTTTGAAGTCAATCAGATACAGCTCAGTCTAAATGTATCTATAAATAAGATCCCAAATACGAATTATTTACCCTTACATATAAATCAATCAGCACATATAAAGGATGGCTGGTTGAGTGGTATAGGTAAAATGACCAATGCTGAGAAAGGAAAATATAACCCTTTCAAATCAGTCTAATCCCACTACACTTCCCTTGTGAAAAAGCCCAAGAAAATAGATGACTCTTCCTTAGCCACGCAAAGGCAACAAATCTGGTCTCTGGGATCAGAGTTGAAGTTTTGTCATGGAAAATGCCCTGCTACCCTTTTGATAAATTAAGGGGTGTTGGCTTAAGTGCTTCCGTTTACTAAAAAAGTAGTGGTATCACAGATGGTCTGTCAGGTGGCTAGATCCTAAAATGAAGGTCAAAGACAACACTATATGTTTCACCCTGAAATGAAATGGCTGCCAGAACAGACTGAGGCTTTGTCATCACTGCCGAAAAAGGTATATTTTTTTACCACAGATTAATCAATGTATGTTAGCTAAAGCAAACAAGGCACTTTCATCTTACTAACAGGTAAGCAGGAAACATCAGCACTATGTCCTTGCCCATGGATCTCCCCACCTACTTCATCTCATGACAAAACTACAGTGCTGTGTCTTCACTAAGTTTTAATAGGAAAAAACCACCTTTTTTGCAGTGAAGACATTGCTTAAGAAGCTTAATATCAGGTGTGATATTCTCTTTACATGGACCACTACTTAGTAAGGCCTTGCCTTTACTGCTAAAAAGGTTCATTTTTTACAGCTGGATAACTAACACACATGAGGTATAGGGGGTAAAAACATGAATGAAGGCAAGGCACTAGAATCTCAACGCAAAGTAAACTAGGTGGGATCAACCTCAGGCAAGGAAATAGTGATGACCTTGCTTAGTTTACCTTGCAGTGGAATTAAAATACCTTGTCTTTGCTTTGTTTTTACAGCAGGATAGCTCACATGCATTAATAACCCAGAGGTAAGAGAAACCACTCTCTTTTTATCAGTGAAGATCAGGATTTAGCCCTGGTCTACATTTAAAACTTAGGTCACCATAGTTACAGTGCTCAGGGGTGTGAAAAATCCATCGCCCGGAGTACAGTAGAGATGCCAACCTAATTCATGGTGTACATAGCACTTGGACAATGGAAGAATGCTTTCATTGACCTACCTACCATTGCTCTAGGGGTATGTCTACACTAAGAAATTACTCCGATTTTACAGAAGTCGATTTTTGGGAACAGATTGTGTAAAGTCGAGTGCATGCGTCCACACTAAGCACATTAATTCAGCAGTGTGCATCCATAGTACCGTGGCAAGCATCAACTTTCAGAGCAGAGCACTGTGGTAGCTATCCCACAGTTCCCGCAGTCCTCGCTGCCCACTGGAATTCTGGGTTGAGCTCCCAAAGCCTGATGGGGCCAAAAATTTGTCTCGGGTGATTCTGGGTAAATGTCGGCAGTCAACCTTCCCTCCGTGAAAGCAATGGCAGACAATCATTTCATGCCCTTTTCCCTGGATTGCCCTAGCAGACGCCATAGCACGGCAAGCATGGAGCCCATTCAACCTTATTTCACTGTCACCGTATGTCTATTGGATGCTGCTGACAGACACAGTACTCCAGTGCTACACAGCAGCAGCTCCTTGCCTTTGCAAGTTAGCAAAGATGGTTACCAGTCATACTGTACCATCTGCTGCTGTCATGGGTGCTCCTGGCCGGCCTCTGTGAGATCGGTCAGGGGCGCCTAGAAACACATGGAAGTGACTCCCCAGGTCATTCTCTTCTTTAAGTTTTGTCTAATGGAGATTCAGTTCTGCCTAGAATATCAGGCAAACACACTAAAGAACTACAGATACAAATGGCCACTCCGGGTCAGAGCCCCAGACATCCCGCAGAAATGATGAGCTGCATGCCATTCTGGGTGCCCGTACAATAACCCCACCCATTGCTTCCCTTCTCCCATCCCTCTCCCAGGCTACCTTGGCAGTTATCCCTCCATTTGCATGAGGAAGTAATAAACAATGCATGAATTTGAAACAACACTGACTTTATTGCCTCTGCAAGCAGAGATCAAAGGGGGGAGGGGAGGGCGGTTGCCTTAGAGGGAAGTAGAGTGAACCACCATTCTGCACTTGCTCAGCCTATAATTGGATTGCTCCTTACTACTGTCCAGGCTTCATGAGCCATGGGAGCAAGAGATGGGCTGGGATAGGTGTTTTGGCATTCCATCTTTGGAATGGAGTTCTGATAGCACGGATTCATCTCCCTATACAGAGATCAGATCCAGTACCTCCTATACAGTCCAGGCTGGAGCTCTTTTTCGATTCTGGGACTGCATGGTCACAGTGCTGATGAGCTTTGCATGGTTACCCATGCTGATCAGAGCTCCATGCTGGCCAAACAGGAAATGAAATTCAAAAGTTCGTGGGGCTTTTCCTATCTGCCTAGTGAGTGCATCCGAGTTCAGATTGCTGTCCAGAGCGGTCACAATGGTGCACTGTGGGATAGCTCCCGGAGGCCAATACCGTCGAATTGCATCCACACTAACCCTAATTCGAACCAGCAGTGTCAATTTCGGTGCTACTCCCCTCATCAGGGAGGAGTACAGAAATCGATTTTAAGAGCCCTTTATGTCAACAAAAATGGCTTTGTTGTGTGGACAGGTGCAGGATTAATTTGATTTAATGCTGCTAAATTTGACCTAAACTTGTAGTGTAGATTAGGCCTAAGAGGTGGAGTTCTAACAGCAAAAGAAGAAACTTTCCATTGCTGTAATCCACCTCTGTGCTACAGGGTAACAGTGGAATAGCATGGCCTAAACAGGAAGCTGCATTCTGCTCGAATTTAAATTCTAAATAGCCCCAAGATGTAGCCTCATATAGAGCATAGTATCACAAGGAGACAAAGATTAGAGTAACAGTAACAAGATTTGCATCTGAAAGAAAAGAGTCACTCTTCAAGTCAAGCCCAGATGCTCTTGGCAAAAGCAAAGAGAACTGAGCATCCAGGAACAGCTAAGAATCTAAGGCAACCCTCATCGTGCAAACGTGAATAACAAGAAGCACACACCCTCAGCTGAGGGGCTGATATTGTTGAGAGCTGCACAAAGAGAGCCATTTGCAGTGCACAAGAACAAGAAGCTTTATTGGTCCAACAAGACCTATCTACTGGCACCTTATCTACTAACTATTTACATATATACAGACATCTCTTGTAACAGATATAATCTCTGCAATTCCTTCTGATTGCTTCCCAGTCCTATCAACATTACCTCATTCTTGTCTGGGCTTAGCCAGCTAGCCCTTGCTCAAGCTCCAGTTTCCACCAGGCACATGTAAGGCACACTGCTCAGTCAATCATTCAGACAAGACTGGAGACATAGTACTTGGTGTCATCATCATACCAAAGGCCTCATAGCTATCACCTGCTCACTTGCCCTTCTAATACATCTTATGCACATTTGCAGGAGGGGTGACACTCTCTGGTACCCCAAAGGGCTGAGGTCTTGGGGCAGACTTACAAATTGCCTAGTACTACCCACTAAGAGCTTTCAGAAAGAAAGGAATAGTGCCACTGCAAAGCAATGCCATCTGACCCCAGCTGCAAACTGCAAGCAGGACAGCAATATTTCCTTCAGATCCTATGCAGTGGTGAGAAAACAAAGCAGGCAAAGGTCATCTTATTTCTAATTCTTGGATAATCAACTTGGCTGCCTCTTATTTCATGGATATGCTATGGCATCAGCTTCTCGTGCTCCTGGGATGAAAGCACTTCCTTAGAGACATGGGTCCCTTCTGGGATCTCCTTTAGAGAGTCTGTGGAGGGGCAGGATTCACAGTGTCCCACAAAGGTCACCTCAGCTGGGATAGGAGTGAAAGCACCTATCTCTCATCCCCATAACTTTACCCAGGACAAGGGAAGATGACTCTCCTCACATTAAGGCAGTGTGCTGAGGAGTTTATAGACACACACAGTGAAAAAGGGCACAAAAGTGTTAGGTCCCAATGGAAACTAAATATTCACAATGATGGCACTATCACCATCTAGCCCCAACTTGGTGACACAGCTCTCATTTATGCTCTGACCCTGCACCACAGCATTTGTTATGAGGCCTGCTTCTCCACATTATTTCTAAAGAAAGGGCAAGGGAGGACCAGAAGTGAACCCGCCAGCATGTTGATGACCACTATGATAGCAGTAGGAAGAGCTGTTACCAGGAATATCCATAATTTTAATCACTTCCAAAGATTTCTCCACACCCAGCCTCTATATGATCAATGACGCTCTTCGGAGTAACAAAAAGAAAAGCAAAATTCTACACGGCTAGAGATAGGTCCAAGAGAAGCAATGAAATGGTTCATCCATCTGTAGAATCTTACAGTAAGAATATTGTAGACTTGATGTGTAGCCTGACAATGACATAAGATGAAAAAAGACTTTTAGTAATGTTCATGGCTGCTGCTGGCTTCCATTTTGTTACACTATAATCCAGGATTTTCTGGTAGGACACACATATCTTGCGCAGATACTCTTGTGACTGAAATATACACCTTTCTAACAAGTAAAGGTTCTGAGTCTATGGAAGGGATCAATTCTTTATTCCCTGGGGCCAAACCAGATGATAACTCATGTTGTTCCAGCTCCCAGCTTTTTAACTGTTTCCTCATTTCCTTTGGATCTTCAGATTGCCTCTCTCTATAATCTTCCAGCTCTCAGACTCCTCAAGTTCTTGATCCTTGCAGGTCTAGCCTCCTTCACTTCCTGAACACTGCAGCTCTTTAAGGCCCCGAAACGTGGATGCTTTGACCCCCTCAGTATACAAAGGAAGAGGTACTCTGATAGTGACTGTGACTGGCTTCTGAGAAGATTTCTATTCCTCTTCTCAGCTCATGCTGTGCTTCTGTCACACTCAAATTGCCAAGAAAATGTTGCTCCCAAGCAGATCTTTTCACAAGACATAAAACAGTATTACAAGTCAAGTAAATTACCCCACTACACAATAAACTTGAAAAGTGGTTTACTGACATAACACAAAATAGTCCATCATGTTGCACTGAGTATTTCCCAACTATTGGTGGTGCTTCAGACTTGTCATTTGTATTCTAGGCTCCTCCTTTTTACCTCAAATAATGACCGTCCATGCACAATGCCCTGCTTCTCATTCGATTTTTGCGCACTCCAACATGCACTGGAGCATGGGCTGCTATAAACCCACTGTGACACAGAGGTTTGGAGCAGTAGGATAAATATACATAAATGAATGGGAGATTACAAGCCCTGGATGGTACTGTTAAGGCTGGTGAATTGGTCTTGCAGATGGCCAAAAAGATTAGGAACCATTGTTTTAATAATAAAATGAAATAAAAAGAACTGTTTTCTATCTGCAAATTAAAAAGTGAGCTGTCATTCTTTTCTCCATTTTGCAGCTAGGATAACTAAGGCACGGAAACATGGGCAGCAAGTGAACCCCCTGTTCAGGGATGCTACCCCCCTTCTACCTTCTAAGCCCTGCCCTGACCCTGCCCCTTCTGCCCAAGGCCCTGCCCCACTCCGCCTCCTGTTCTTGCTCGCCGGGGCCAGAGGAGCCCTGAGCCCCCCACTGTGGCTGGAGGACCCCTGGCCTGCCCACCTACCCAAGCCACCCTGGCCTGCCTGGCTAGAGGAGCCCTGACCCCCACTGTGGCCTGGCCCCGGGGCCATCGCAGGGAGCATTAGCAGAGGTTTGGGGAGGCTTAGCCTCCCCTAGACTCCATTACGCCTCGCCCATGAGTGGAAAGGTCTGGTGACTTGCCCGAAGTTGGACATTTCATTCATTGGCAGAGTTGAGAATAAAATGCCCTCAGTAACTTCCCAAATTCCTAACAAAAGGGGTGTCCCATGAGATATGTAAATGTTTTGCCTATTTCATGTAGACCAGGAAAATCAAGACCAAAGTCCAAGAAAAAAAATTACAAGTCAAAACAGCAGCTCAGACAGAAGGCTCCAGCTGTTTGAAACTCCACTAATCCACAATGATTACTTCTAATACGAGGCCACATCTTGATCCAGCATTATCAAGGAGCTTGTAACCATATTTCTCAATTATTTTAGTTGTTTCATGAGCAAATACATTTTCAGAAGCAGGAAGACAGTGTATTTGATATTACTTTCACTGGCTTTCAAAGAAACCACGTTCAAAAGCATTTAATAACTGGCTGCTCAGGGTTAATTAATATTTCACATACCAAATAGAAAAAGAGGATTGCTAAACTAAAATCTAAATTATATCCTTGTTGTGTGGTTTGACTTGTGCTTTTCTGATTGACCATTTCACTGTTTTGTGATTGACACAAATGATAACAGTTGAAAAAAAATTATGCTTGTTAGACCAAAACCATGTCTGGAATTTTACAAAGTTATAGTAGTTGATCTAACTGACATTTTGTAGTCTAGAGGGTATCTTTAAAGAGCTAATTAAGTGGGAAAGTGTTCAAAAATTTGCCAAGATAAAAAAAAAAAAATCCTAGAAATGCTAAACCAGATCAACTTTGATACACTTTCTGCTTGTGGTTAAGTTTTTTTTTCATATTTAGCATTCTGAATCCATCCATTCCAATAACAACAATGCCAATACGGTTTCCAAATTAAATACAGAAAGGCTATATTTTACTTGACTCTACTTTTTCAGGAGATGCATATTTCCTTGCACTCCCATAAAATCTCATACAGCCTCTCCAATCACAGAGCTTGTCGTCTGATGCCACGATGCAAACTTTCTTCCACTCTCCCAAAAAGTGCTTTTCTGTCTCTTTCTGGGACCCTCCACACAGAGGACAAGAAAAACACAGACTTGTTTTCGAGGTTTGTGTTTGCCTGCAAGGAGTAATTGTGATTAGCCCACCACAAGTCCCTTCCTCATCATCAGAGCTGACATTCCCTCAATTTTCTTGCACTTTCATCCTCTCCTTCTTATAAGATTTGTGTGAGAAATCTAATTGTATGCCCTTATCTCAAGCCCAGGATAAAGTGCCTTGCAGGAAACCATTGGAATTTGCAACTGAACTTTAATTGTTTCTTTAATTTCTTAGTATTCCAAGGGATAGATAAACTATTTTCACCTGGGGGATTTTAAAGCACAAGTTTTGTTGACTTTCAACAGGACGTGTACTCCTAAATCTCTTAGAAGATTTTGAAAACCTCCCCTACAATTATATAATCCTGTCATTTCTTATTTTTTTTTTTCATTGTAGTGGCCACCATGTACCATCCAGAGCTACATGAGAGCAGTGAATGGTATCCACATAGGTACAGATTAACTTGAGGGCTATGAAAGGAAAACCAAGGAAAACATTTTGCTGGACATGCAGAGAGACTTGGACTGAATGGTCTCAATTGGGGAGGTGTAAATCAGGACCACTTACATAAAACAGAACAGGTTCATGCAGCAGGACAAGGAACTTATGCTGGACTATTCCCAGAATGAAAGGGAATTGACATTCTAGGACATAACTCCAAAAATAACTGTTTAATAAGTACCAAAGAGTTCAAAAACAAACAAACAAACAAACAAAAAAACAGAGGAGCTCAGACCCATGAGGGATGGGCATGGTAAGAGAAGAGAAAAGTTGTCCCAACAACTGGCTCCTGCACCACTTGCCCAGTATAAAACCATTACTCAAGATTCTAATACCAACTAGACTGCCCCCTACCAGCTGTCTGGTAGACACATTCTCAAGGCATTTCACCCCTTTGCATGATAGAGAGAAAGACAACTGGAATCCATAAGACAAACATTTTGAAATGCAATCCGTATTGACCTTATTTTTATAAATATGTTACATTGATTTGATATTGCAGCTGGCCTGCATCTTTGTGTCTGTATAATCAAATACATTATGGAAAAAAATGTGGTTGTGTAAGGAGTACATCAATCATACTGTTCTTTAATATTAATGCAACAACAAATAACTCCTCCATAAATTCACCATTACACATGATTATGAAACCATAGGAAAAATAAATGTTTACCAGCAACAAAAATACAAGCCCACCAGTAAGGCACACAAAGGCACTACATAGCATTGTTCCTAATTATTATTGCTTCAATACAGACATAACTCTAGACCAGGGGTAGGCAACCTATGGCACGTGTGCCGAAGGCAGCATGCAAGCTGATTTCCAGTGGCACTCACACTGCCCAGGTCCTGGCTACCGGTCCAGAGGGCTCTGCATTTTAATTTAATTTTAAATGACGCTTCTTAAACATTTCAAAAACCTTATTTACTTTACATACAACAATAGTTTAGTTATATATTATAGACTTATAAAAAGAGACCTTCTAAAAACATTAAAATGTATTACTGGCACGTGAAACCTTAAATTAGAGTGAATAAATGAAGACTCGGCACACCACTTCTGAAAGGTTGCCGACCCCTCCTCTAGACTCTATAAAATCCTTAACAGTGCAAAATAAATGAGCAGAACAATTAAGAAAGTTCATATTTAATACTTATTTTAAGAGAAAGGAGAAATCTCCCATCTACACAGCAAGAAATAATTTAATATTTTTAAAAAATTGTAACATTTAGTTTCCCTGATGTGAACAATGCAAACTGAATTACACACCATCAGTTTGAAGGTGTGTGCCCAGAGTATTTATAAGTGGGCAGCACGCTGATCACAGGCAATGGTAATATTGGGAACAGCCTCAGACGCAACAGTTTGTGTGTTCATCTGTGTATATATTACTGCAAGTCATGTTGCCTCCTTATTGCACTGTGTGTTGAAGACCTTGCCTTTGCTTTTACATACACTATGTAAAGTGCAACAGACAGGTATTATAATAATGCCTTCTTCGCCCTTTTCCCTTTCATTCCCTTTGTCCTCTATTTTTTCCTTTTCACACTTTGCCACAGAAGTTGGGGGATGGGTGTGTAAGAGGAGGAAACAAAGAAAGAGGATAAAAAGGAAAAATGATAAACTGAAAAAATAAAAACAACAAATTAAAAAGTTTTCATTTTCCAGATTCATTTTAAGAACTGAATTTTAATAGATTTTTGCAAAATTTTATTATTTAGAAACCATTAGGAAAGGGATAGAAAAGACAGAAAATATCATGCCACTGTATAAATCCATGCTACATCCACACCTTGACTACTGTGTAGTTCTTGTCACCCCATCTCAAAAAAGATATATTTGAATTGGAAAAGGTACCGAGTAGGGCAATAAAAATGATTTGGGGTATGGAATAGCTTCCTTTTGAGGAGAGATTTAAAAAACGGGGCTTTTAGCTTGGAAAAGAGATGACTAAGAGGGGATGTGGTAGAGGTCTATAAAATCATGAATGGGGTGGAAAAAGTGGATAAAGAAGTGTTATTGAGTCCTTCACATTACACAAGAACCAAGGATCACCCAATAAAATTAATAGACAGCAGATTTAAAACAAACAAAAGGAAGTACTACTTCACACAATGCATAGTCAACCTGTGGAATTCATTGCCAGAGGATGTTGTGAAAGCCAAAACTATAACGGGGGGTCAAAAAAGAATAAGTTCATGGAGAATAGGTCCATCAATAGCTATCAGCCAAGATGGTCAGGGATGCAACCTCATGTTGTGAGTGTCCCTCACCTCTGATGCCAGAAGCTGGGAATGGGTGACAGGGGATGGATCACTTGATGCTTGCCTGTTCTGTTCATTTTCTCTGAAGCACCTGGCATTGGCCATTGTTAGACAGGATACTAGGCTAGAATGACCATTGGTCTGACCCACCATGACCATTGTTATGTTCTGAGAAAACAGGCCGTTGTGAGCACATAGGTTCTTTCAATAGCTCCTGCACAGTTCTGGAATTTAAATGCTTAAATCCCTCAATGGACTTTTTCACATTAGCCACATTGATCACATGCCTTTGAAATACTATCTTTTCTCATGTTCATCTCCAAAGCAACAGTACCCAACGCAGACTGGCACCCATTTGACTGATAACGATCTGATGTTGTCAGTTTCTAGAGGGCAATCACTGCTTTCTTTCCCACAACAATTAGAGCTCTCAGCGCAATGATAGATGCTGTAAAGTCAAGGATAGCTTACCAAATGGCTGCAAAAAGTTTCCTTTCCTTCCTATGAAGCCACTCACAGCTGCTCAATCAGATTTCAAGGACAGCTCATCAGTCTGAGGTCTGGACCCAAAGTGGATCTCCAGAAAATGCAGGTCACTTTCAAGTACTGAATGGATCTGGCTTGGGTAGGATGTGTAACCATTGCTGCAATAACTTTGTGAATTACTGGTGTCCAGCTCTGTGCAGGTAGGTCTGGAACATCCTCCTCCACTTGACCATGGCAAATGCAGATGCCTCTCAACTATTTTTCCAAAGCTGAAACAAAAATACTTCTTGCTGAGCAAGTAGTGAGAGCTGTTCATTCTGGCTTCCATTTTGAGAAGACAACTTGGGAATTGCACTGGTTCCAGGGACGTAAAAGACTGTCTTTTGGGAATTGTGGAAGTTTGACCCGATCTCCCACAAGTCCTTTCACAATTTCCCACAAGCTACTGCTTCAGAGAGCTGTCCTGGGATCTGTAGGATAAGTTCACAGTAGACAAAGAAACTCTTTTGAAGGCAACATAATTTAGTGGATCAAGCACTGGTTTACAGTTCAGTAAATCTGGATTCTAGTCCCAGCTCTACTGCTGGGTGGGTGATCTAGGGCCAGTTTCTCTTCCTCAGTGTCCCCATCTGTAAAATGAGGATAATGATACTTACACCTGTAGGAAATTGTTTTGGGGCCTACTAAAGAAGAGGGATATGTAAGACCTTAATATTATTATTACAGTATTGCCTGCTACCACTGGGCAATTCCTTATGGAACTATCTATGTTAGCCCCTTCAAGCTATGGTACACCTATCTGCCACTCTGCAGTACCTGAGTTTCAGGGGGCATAGATCAGAATTTACAGGCTTTAGTAGGGTGAGCTCCACAGAGGCAGGATGTAGAACTATCTGCATGTGCCCCTGCAAAATAAGAAGGAAGCACAGAGCAGGGAATACAAACTTCTGGGTGGAGTTATTTCAGATCACATATTTTCTTTGCTCCTTGTTTTTCTGGACAGAGGGGCGTAAGAGAGAGAGAGAAAGAGAGAGAGAGAGGGAAAGGTCGGATGGCAGGATAAGAGCAAGAAGAGATTGGGACCAGTTTAGAGCAGCAAAGGAAACCCAAAAGGATAAATACTACAATAAAGGGAAGAAAGTGTCCCAGTTTATTGTTATGAAACAGGATGGAGAGGAAAGAAGGCAACCCTTTTTCTTCCAGCTTCATAGATTATTATTATTAGGGTTAGAAGGGACCTCAGTAGATCATCTAGTCCAACCTACTTCTCAAAGTAGGACCAACCCCCAAATAGCCCTTTTAAGGATTGAGCTGACAACCCTAGGTCTAGCAGGCCAATGCTCAAACCACTGAGCTATCCCTCCCCCTCAAATACCAACCTCCCTTAACTCCCAACAAAATACTTCCCTGTGGCAACCTCCGTCCCCTTCAAATCACAGTGTCCCAGTTTTTACATTGAAAATCTGATCAATCAGCTAATGAGGATTTGAGGATGTGGATATTGCTACCTGCAGCCCCATCATTTCCCAACTGCCACTGCACCAACTGCCAACTGCACCGATTTACTGACTGCCACTGCATTACACTCAAGACAATTGTAGCTGAAAACATTTTATCTAGATCTTCTGCTATAATAAGTGTGGTCCCAGCAAGTAACTGCAAAATTGTCTACATGACATGTTAGCCCCATATATTAAATGATGACTAGGATAAGTGTGGCAAAGTAAATACCTGACTAGCGGGTCTGGGAAAATGCCTGAATAGTGGGCATAAATTTTATCTTGAACAATATCCCTTGAACAATTGTTGACACTTAGCTAGTTGTATTTCACTTGTAACATTTCAACATTTGCCAAATAGACTTTTTTTTTTGCACTATATTCAGATGTCTGGGGTGTTATTATCACTCTACCTATAAGCCTCAGTCCAGTAATAACCCTCCTCCTGGCAAAATCCAATCTTTTCTCATCTCTCTCCCTGTAATATCATTTAATTAATCCACAGTTAACTGAGATTCCTTCCATGAATCAATGATTTCCTTTCAATCCTTGTTAAAGATTTTCATTTTTGTAAATTTATAGTATATTGTCGAGAATTAACTAACAACTCCCCTCTCATTATCAGATAAGTGAGGAATGGACTTGATGAAGCAAAAAAAAAAAAAAGAAATAAAAAAGATCCCCTTCACGAAGAACCGCCAGGCTTAAGGAAGGCTTTCTATCTGCTGCCTACATCCATTTACTTGAGACTTTGCAAACCAAAATGGCATATTTGGCATCTTGAAGCCTGTGGGCCAGATCCTCATCTGTACACTGGTACAGATCTGTTGCAAACAGTGGAGCTATGCTGTCCTTACACCAGCTAAGGATCTGGCCCTACCTTCTACCTACACTATTGATTAGACAGTAGTAGTTCGAAAACTTCCACTGGGAGAATAAAGCAGAGGAAGTTTTAGAGATGTATAGGCTTGTGAATCTTTTTAATATAGGTTTTATACACATTTTCAACAGGTCAAATCCTAAAATCTCAATTCAGTTCTTACTCAGCCTTACTCAGGGAAAACTCCCATTGAAGATGGCTATATAAATACGACCCACACTCTCGTGTGTGACAATGTTTGACATATCTTTAACTAACAGCTGTGAGTTAATCAAGTTTTTAACTGAACAGAATTCAAAGGACAACTGTCATTAGCAAAATAAAACAGCCTTAACGTTTTCTACATGGCAAAGCTTTCTAATTGTGTCTAACTTGTAAAAACAAAAGCATATGGACGTGTTAGAAGACAAAATATTGATAAACTTACCTGTTTACTTTCCTAAACACCTTGACGAGAAATTCATTATTTATTTACTGAAGATAAATACAAGGCATAACACATTTTAAGACAATTTATTGAAATGATCTAGTGCATAATAAGGACTGTACACTGTGTATACCAGGCCCAATCCAAAATCCCAGGTTCAAACATCCTTAACTTTAGGTTCAGATCTAATGCTAATATATACACCATACAGGGGTTTTATCTGAAACCATTCCTTTCACCTTAATGCTGTTACATTTCTGGTCTAAACTTTCAGAAAATTGCATGCACAAAATTGATTGTATGTGCCGTCACTGTGATTGTCTGCACCAATTAGGCATGCAAATCTGCAAGCAGTTTTTGCAAGTTTTCAAGAATGTAAACCGTTATCATTTATGTATAAACCTTTGTTCAGAACAGTCAGATATTTGATATTTTACTTATTTAAAATCCTCATGTAAATCTATATAAACTGCATAATAGCTTCACAAACAGAAAAGATAGTCTTCTTGTTAAGGCATGAGAATGGGAGAGATGGTTTCTATTCTCAGTCCTGCCACAGACTTCCTGCATGACCTTGGGCAAGTCATGAACTATAAGCTATCTAACAGCAAACTGACCCACTTGTGAAGTGGTGATAGTAATCCCTACCTGGCAGGGCTGTTGTGAGATTTAATTCATTAGTATAATATGTGAAGGCCCTTGAGATAAGCAAATGAAAGGTACTATCTAAGTACAAACTGTTATTAATAGTATTATACATACTTGCACACTCCCGGCTCCATTTAAAGAGCAGCAGAGTCATGAAAAGTAATAATACAAACAAGGTCATTCAGAAATGGTGAGTGAAACGTATCCCACACAAACAGACACAGCAAAGAACATGCACGATGTCCCCAGAATAGTTGTGGTACTTGAGTAGGAGAGGGCATAAGAGTAATTAACCTTTATTGCTCTATTTCATAAATTTTAGGGCTTGTCTTCTTTACGAAGTGTTGTCACACATACATATCAGCATATTTGTGAAGATCTATGTTAGCTAAACTGAGGCTGACCGCAACCATGCAGTCAGTGTAGGCCAGGATGGTTCACAGTCAGTATTGCTTCAACCAGTCATGACTATGCTGAGTGTGATTTGTTCTGTTCTACACTGACCACAACGTTGTGGTCAGCATGGTGCCATCTCACTTGATTTACACAACTGCGCTTAAGTACTGTAAAATGTTATCGCATAAGCCAGCCCTTACTCTTTTTCATCTCATCAAGCCACAACTCAGACAGTGTGTATTAGTGAATAGTGTGAGAAGTGAGGTTTTTTACCCACGAAAGCTTATGCACAAATAAATCTGTTAGTCTTTAAGGTGACAACGGACTGCTTGTTGTTAGTGTGATGCACTTGCATTCAGAGACTTAGGTTCTATTTCTGGCTCTGCCACTGGCCTATTGCGTGACCTTGGGCGAGTTACATCCCCTCTCTGTGCCTCAGTTTTCCCATCTGTAATATAAGGACAAAGAAACTGGTCTCCTTTGTAAAGTGCTTGGACATCTATGAATGAAGAGTGCTCTATAACAGCTAGTAGTTTTTGTTGTTTCAGTTGCCTCCCTTTTTAAACAAAATGGAGTCAGACATGCTCTCTTTACTAAATTTTAGGGGCATGGTCACATGTGGGCCATATCAATCTGAACACATTATGCGATAATATATGTTCTTTTTCATAATGACCTTATTCTGCATCTAGACTATATGTGGAACTCACAGTGACATCTATAGAAATATTGAGTGTGGATTGATTACAGTATTTGGCCCAAATTTAAGATGGAATCTGGTAAAGTGCTCAGCTGTAATAAAATATTAAGCATTGGGGCTAATGTAGCAAACTTCCATATTTATTAGCAAAGTCATTCCTAGTGCTAAACAAGTCTTTGAAAAATCCTAATGACTTTTATTTCTTTATAGCTCAAAAACATTGTATGCATGCACAACTTTTTATTTCAGAGCTGAGTTCTATTCGGAGGGAAATATCAGCATAAGAACATTAACAAAAAGTAGAGGCTGATGATGGAAATACTGACCCATTTAACTTTAAGGATCTCTGTACAAAAGGAAAATGTTCTGATAATTTGCAGCAGTGCACACCCCTAATGTATGTGCACTCCCCCTATTTAAAGCAGAATTTAAAGCATGCAATTTCGTCTAGTGAATTACCAAAGGAAACTACATTGCTGTAAAACTCTAGGTGTTTGCACTAGTTTAGCTACCTTGGGGTAGTTACACCCGTGCAAATTTCTCAAATGTAGACAGGTCCTCAGACACAGAGTTAAGTGTAATCCCCAGGTTCCTTAACAACACTCGCAGACTTAAATTGATCTAATTCATTATGTCTCAACAGTTTATTCAACTAATCTAGTCCCCTTTTCTGTTTGCCAGTTATTCACAGCTTGATTTTTTAATAGTTTGCATGCTATTCAAAGTTATTCCATGAATGGCTTAAACACACCTATTTAACCCTATGAACTGTTCTCCACTTCTGTTGCTTAGAGTAGTCACTATTTATACTTCACTGTCCAGGGCAGTTACAGATCGTAACACTGGGCCTAAGCAGCAGGGCTGGGCACTGGGGAGATATCCAGGGAGGTCTCTTGTAGATAAGTCTTCTACTTCAGGCAGCACAGCACAGAGGCTACTTGCTTGGAGTGTTCCCTTATGTACCTCTACCACCTCTGGTCAGATGAGGAAGGACTGGATCTGTACAGCAGTGTGCTCCTTTTGGTTCACCATACTAACCATGGGCACCAAGTATCATAGGCTGGGAGACGTTGAGCCTCCCAACAGGCTGTCCTTAGCCATAGGCAGAATAGGCAGCCACCTAGGGCACCACTAGGTCTGGGGGCACCGCTCTGCTGACAGCCTGGATAGATGGGAAGCAGTGGAGCATGTAAGAGCAGGGCTGCTGGATCCTAGAGAGAGATGAATGCAGCACAGTCTGAGGGGCAGGGATTGGCTGCTGGGGTCTCTGGGAAGGGGTGGGGGAAGGAAATCACCTGTAGGGTGACCAGATGTCCCGATTTTATAGGGACAGTCCTGATTTTTGGGTCTTTTTCTTATACAGGCTCCTATTCCCCCCCACCCTGTCCTGATTTTTCACACTTGCTGTCTGGTCACCCTGGGTGGGGGTAATTGGTACCTATAAGACAAAGCCCCAAATATCAGGATTGGCCCTATAAAATCAAGACATCTGGATCTGGTCACCCTAGCTTGGGAGCGTGTGTCTCCCCTGGGCTGGCAGTGATCCATCTCATCCGGGGGGAGCTGCACAGGGCAGGATGAGCTACTGTGGCTCCATGGGTGCCCCGTCCCTGAGATCAGATGCTGTGCTAACTTCACCATGGTCTATTGGGCTGGCAGTGGTGCCCATTGGTGTGTGATCGGAGCTGAGGGTTTGCTGCTGCTGTTGCCACTCTGCACCCCAAGAAGTGGATTTTGGGGTCCTGCAGTTTTCCACCTATCTCCTCCTCTACTGCAGCTGTTGGACCAGCAGGCTGGGGGGTGAGCCAAGCATGGAAGCAGTACTGCATTGCCATTTAGATTGTCATTTAACAAATTTGTTCACCAAAAATGCTTGCTAACAATCCTGAATTCAATTTCAATATTTAAAAAAAAACACAAAAAAACAAAAAAAAATTAAGTTGTTGACAATTATTTGTGACAAGTTTGGTATGGGGAAGGGAGTGGGCCAGTTTTCATCAGAGAAACAAAAAATGTTGACTGACTTCCCTATAGCCCTGTTACTGCTAAATAGAGCCCTCCAACAACTGTAATATGCTAATCTCTTTATTAGTATATAGAGCAGGGGTTGGCAACCTACGGCACATGTGCCAAAGGTGGCATGCGAGCTGATTTTTGATGGCATGCGGTGGTGGGCTGAGCGGCTCAGCCTGCCGCTGCTCTGGGGTTCCGGCTGCTGCCCCATTGCCATGTGGGGGCCCAGGCACCAGCCCCCCTCAGCACCTGCTGCTGGCCTGGGGACCCCTAAGGAACCCAGGCTGGCAGTGGGCTCAGCAAGCTAGCAGCTGAGACCCTGGCTGAGCCACTCAACCCGCTGTCGGCCTGGGATTCCATTCACTCAGCTGGTAGCAGGCTGAGCAGGAATAAATTCAATGAAATAGGAAAGCAAGAGCAACTAATGACAAAGTGCAAGAACCTAGCACAGTGGTCCCCAACCTTTTTTGTCTGGCGAGCACCAGATGAAGGACTGTGGCAGTGAACGAGCATCTGCCGAAATGCCACCGAAATTTGGCGGCATTTCAGCAGCGATGCCTCTGGATGACACTGCTTATTGGTGGCAAGTGGTGTCATCCAGAGGCATCGCCGCCGAAATGCCACTGAATTTTGGCAGCATTTCGGTGGATGCTCGTCCGCCAGCCTGTACGCGGGTGCACTGAGAGGCCCCTGCAGGCGCCATGGCACCTGCGGGCACCGTGTTGGGGATCCCTGACCTAGAGAGCCTCCTGAAGCACAGAGATCATTTTGATTTAAATGGACTTGAACTGTACGAAGAATTGAGTACACTGTCATCAATGTTGCCACATGCAAAATCGATGGACATTGTACAGTTTACTCATATCAGCAAACTTGTTGACATATATCCTAATGTGTACATTGCCACTTGTATTCTCCTGACAATTCCTGTAACAGTAGCATCAGGAGAACGGAGTTTCTCAAAACTAAAGCTCATTAAAAACTATCTCCGCTCTATAAGGAGTCAGGAACACTTGACTGGTCTTGCTATTCTTGCAATCAAACAATACATCACTTTGTCTTTGTCATACGATGACATTATGACTGTTTTTTGCAGCCAAACAAGCCAGAAATATTGCTTTTAATTAAAAACAAATCCTTGTTTCAATACCTCTTCATAGAAGTTTCCAATAAAATGTTGACCAATTAAAAAAATTATATTATTTGCATCATTCTGTCAAATAAGAATTTTTTCTATAGTGCTACTTCTTTAGTGCTAGTCCATCAGCATTACAGTGTGCTTCATTAAGTTAAACTGGTTTTAATAACAAGCATGTGGCAAGTTTTCCAATAGCGTAAGCTTATGTTTGTGTTGCTAAGAGCAAGACAGGCACAGGGGCACCAGTTTAATAATCCCGCCTAGGGCACCATAAATCCTAAGGACGGCCCGCTTCACAAACAGCAAGGCATGGCCCCACCCATGCTCCATCCCCAGGCCCTCTCCTGCCAGTTCCCCTGTCCCTGTGGCATGGCCCTGGTTCAGGCTGGAGCTGGCGCTGGGGCCACAGCACAGGGACAAAACTCTCAGATCATGCTTAGCCTCAAAGGAAAGGGGGAATGTAGCCTAGAGCCAAGAACTGAACCCTGCAGGACCCTACTAGAAACATACCCATTTGATGATGATTCCCCATTTACAATTACATTTTGAAATCTATCAGCCAGTTTTTAATCCATTTAAAGCAGAGATCTCAAACTCAAATCACCACGAGGGCCACATGAGGACTAGTACATTGGCCTGAGGGCCGTATCATGGAAACCTTTTCATAGAACAATACAAAAGTATAGTCAAAAATGAAAAAAATGAAGAGTAATATAGTATTCTATTAAAAGTCAATGTATTAACTTTTTTAAACTTTAATGCAAAAAGTCAGTGCTAAGTTTGACAGTCATTTCATTTTTGGCCACATAGCTGGCAGTGTTTTGCATCAACCAGGGCATCAATATTAGTTTTTATCCTGAGACTAAACCAATCTCAGTGTTGCTTGCAAATTGTACCACATTCCATACAAAAAACTACACAAAGAAAATGTTAAGACTACACAGTTAAGCACATGTGCCAAAATTAGGGTTCCACACACAACTTTTTCTCTGACCCTTTGAGACTACGTGTTATCATATAACCTTCTAATTACAGGGTCATGTATTGTTTCCCATATAATATATACCTCTTTTCTACACCCTTAAATTGTATAGCATCTTACAGTGATTTTTCTACTGACTTTTATTGCGTTGTCACAGTAGCCCAATATATGCTTACTAGCAAAGGACCTGCCACTTAGCCACTTAAATTTATGGTAAGTATAAGTGAGGGTGGGCAAATGTGTGGTGTGATGGGAAGCTGCGTTGATTTGTACCTGGGTTGTGTTGTGCTGGGAGATTTTGGTTGATTTATGTTGGTGGCAAATAAGGGGTGTGTGCTGGGGTGAGGGGCTATCTGTATTTGGACTTGCTGGTTGTGTTGTTGTGTAGGCAGTTGTGCTGATATGTGAGGTTGCAGCTAGGCACAAAGGTGTGGCAGTCGGGCCAAGTAATCCACTATCTGTGAAGTCTCCCTCATACAACCAATGAAACTGTAGCATGCAAATTAGCTATTGAGTAAGGGTGGTGATTGGTTGAGTTATCTCTGCTATCACAATTGTCTAGTACTCTTGGCACAGCACAGATACACACCTTTCAAGTCAAAATAGCTGACAACTTCAAAATTGGTTGGTAAAAGACTACAAAACCCCCACTCCACCCCTTCCATGAGGCACCGCCCATGCCCCACCTCTTCCCACCCCTTCCCTGCCCCCACTCCAACCCCTTCCTCAAAGTCCCCACCCCAACTTCGTCCCATCCCTACTCCTATTCCAATCCCTTTCTCAAATCCCCGCCCCGGTCCTGCTTCTTCTCTGCCTTCTCTGCACCGCGTCCCCGCTCCTCACCCCTCTCCCCTGGAAAGTCCTGTTTGGCGGCGGGAAGCATTGGGAGGTAAGCAGAAGAGTGGGACCACTGCGCGCTGGGGAGATGAGGAGGCGGGATGGGGGCTGAGAGAAACTTGGCTGCTGGTGGGTGCAGAGCACCCACTAATTTTTCCCCATGGGTGCTCCAGCCCCGGAGCACCCAAGGAGTCGGTACCTATGGCGGACCACCGGAAATAATTCTGTGGGCCACATGTTTGAGACCCTTGATTTAAAGTGTTCAATGCTGATTTTGTATCTTTCCAGTATCTTAATCAAAATGTAATGTGTTACCAGGTCAAATGTCTGCTTACAGAACACAGGCCTAAGCATATTACTTTAATACTATTACATTTATCAACTGAAGTTGTAATCTCATCAAAAAATTGTATCAAGTTTCCAAATTCACTTCACAGGGACCCTCCTCAATTGCAGAAGAGAGGGCTGGATTTGCTCTTTTGTACCATGTAATTAGTCACCTAGGTCACCTGGTATTGCTTTTGTTGCTTGATCATAATACAGAAAAATCCTGAATATAAATACCTGTTCAGCAGAGTGAGTGGAAGAATCAATATCCCTTTCTATGTCTTGTAGTTATTCTTTTTATTACACCTGCTGAAACATGACTTCAAGCAATTGAGACAATAGACATGTACTGCCTGTGGCAGATAAAAAAATTTTGATCTGTGGGCCCAATTCTGAACAAGCAAGCAAAGGCCAGATGAAACAACTCTACTTGCTGGAAACTGACAGTGTGGCCACATTTGCAGCATTTGCAGCAGTGTTGGGAGTGGTGCATTATGAGCAGCTATCCCAGCGTTCAAGTGGTTGAAATGTGCTTTTCAAAAGAGGGGGGTGGGGTGGAGTGTGACAGAGAGTGTGGGGGAGACAGAGGCCATGTCTACATCTAAAATTTTGCAGCGCTGGTTGTTACAGCTGTATTAGTACAGCTGTATAGGGACAGCGCTGCAGAGTGGCCACACTTACAGCAATCAGCGCTGCAAGTGGTGTTAGATGTGGCCACACTGCAGCGCTGTAGGGCGGCTTCAAGGGGGGTTCCGGGAACGCGAGAGCAAACCGGGAAAGGCGACCAGCTTCGCCGCGGTTTGCTCTCGCGTTCCCCGAACCACCCTGCAAACCGCAGGGAAGGAGACCTGCTTGCTCGGGGTTCCGGGAACGCGAGAGCAAACCGGGAAAGGAGACCAGCTTCGCCGCGGTTTGCTCTCGCGTTCCCCGAACCACCCTGCAAACCGCAGGGAAGGAGACCTGCTTGCTCGGGGTTCCGGGAACGCGAGAGCAAACCGGGAAAGGAGACCAGCTTCGCCGCGGTTTGCTCTCGCGTTCCCCGAACCACCCTGCAAACCGCAGGGAAGGAGACCTGCTTGCTCGGGGTTCCGGGAACGCGAGAGCAAACCGGGAAAGGAGACCAGCTTCGCCGCGGTTTGCTCTCGCGTTCCCCGAACCACCCTGCAAACCGCAGGGAAGGAGACCTGCTTGCTCGGGGTTCCGGGAACGAGAGAGCAAACCGGGAAAGGCGACCAGCTTCGCCGCGGTTTGCTCTCGCGTTCCCCGAACCACCCTGCAAACCGCAGGGAAGGAGACCTGCTTGCTCGGGGTTCCGGGAACGCGAGAGCAAACCGGGAAAGGAGACCAGCTTCGCCGCGGTTTGCTCTCGCGTTCCCCGAACCACCCTGCAAACCGCAGGGAAGGAGACCTGCTTGCTCGGGGTTCCGGGAACGAGAGAGCAAACCGGGAAAGGAGACCAGCTTCGCCGCGGTTTGCTCTCGCGTTCCCCGAACCACCCTGCAAACCGCAGGGAAGGAGACCTGCTTGCTCGGGGTTCCGGGAATGCGAGAGCAAACCGGGAAAGGAGACCAGCTTCGCCGCGGTTTGCTCTCGCGTTCCCCGAACCACCCTGCAAACCGCAGGGAAGGAGACCTGGTTGCTCGGGGTTCCGGGAACGCGAGAGCAAACCGGGAAAGGAGACCAGCTTCGCCGCGGTTTGCTCTCGCGTTCCCCGAACCACCCTGCAAACCGCAGGGAAGGAGACCTGCTTGCTCGGGGTTCTGGGAACGAGAGAGCAAACCGGGAAAGGAGACCAGCTTCGCCGCGGTTTGCTCTCGCGTTCCCCGAACCACCCTGCAAACCGCAGGGAAGGAGACCTGGTTGCTCGGGGTTCCGGGAACGAGAGAGCAAACCGGGAAAGGAGACCAGCTTCGCCGCGGTTTGCTCTCGCGTTCCCCGAACCACCCTGCAAACTGCAGGGAAGGAGACCTGCTTGCTCGGGGTTCCGGGAACGAGAGAGCAAACCGGGAAAGGAGACCAGCTTGATTACCAGAGGCTTCCTCCTTCCACGGAGGTCAAGAAAAGCGCTGGTAAGTGTCTACATTGGATTACCAGCGCTGGATCACCAGCGCTGGATCCTCTACACCCGAGACAAAACGGGAGTACGGCCAGCGCTGCAAACAGGGAGTTGCAGCGCTGGTGATGCCCTGCAGATGTGTACACCTTCAAAGTTGCAGCGCTGTAACTCCCTCACCAGCGCTGCAACTTTCTGATGTAGACAAGCCCAGAGAGAGTGGATTTTTGGAGCTGACACTGTTGTCAGCTCCCTGCCTTGCAAGTTCTAAGGACTTGAAGATACACAGCACCAACCTTCAATCATTTTAAAAGTTTTGACCCCTTCTCCCACCCCTCTCTCATTCACTAAATGCATATAGCCTTCAGACCAGATAAGCAGCTGCTCCAAAATGGACTCCCCCTCCCCCCAGCCCTGGGTTGCTTCTTTCCTCAAGCAAACACTAGCTGTGCACATTCATCCTCTTGCCTGCCTCTGCTGGAGCAAACAGTAGCTGTGTTTGTTTTTTAGATAAGCATCTCCGGGAGACCCCGGCGTTCACAACAAAACAAAGAGAGGCATCATAACAAAACAAAGAGTGTAATCTTTACTTTAAAAGCATTATGGGAAGCTTCCGGAGGTCAGTTACAGCGTAGTAAGATTAATCACTGTTTACACTGGCACCCCAGCACTGCAAGAGCAGCACTATAGTTGTTGTTCCCCAGGCCAAGGTGGAGTACAGCCAGCGCTGTAGCCAGGGAGATACAGCGCCGTATGTGCCTTGCCAGTGTGGACGGGGAGTAAGTTACAGCGCTGTAAAGCCACCACCAGCGCTGTAACTCTCAAGTGTAGCCAAACCCTGAGTTTCAACACAGCAAGGCTGAGGGAAGGAATTCTGAGCCAAAATCAGTGATGATGCTGTGATAGTCCCCTGTGCAATTGTCTGCTGTGACCTCTCCCTCCCATGTGGGATTGGCCTATGTGAATCCATGATGTGCCTAAACACACTGGCTATGTCCTGGTTTGTGCTGACCCACTTCCCCTTCCCACTCCTCCTCCCTCTTCAGAGACCCATCTTGGAATATATGCAGGCTACGGGGATTTGTTCTCCAGAACAGCAGAAATGCACAGAACCCACTCTGCCTTGCATGGCCAGGCAGATGAGGGTTGCCAACAGTCCCTTATTACAAGGGATGTCCCTTATTTTTGTATCTGTGTACAACAAGATCGGGAGTTGAGTGCTGCTAAAAGCAGCAAGAAATACCTTTGACGAATGTAGGTGAGGGCTGCTTGTTGTATAATTAAATAATAATTAAATAATAATTAATAATATCGGGAGGAAGGCTGGGATTGGAGTACTAAAAAATCAGACCCTTGTTTTTGAACTACAATGCTGGCAACCTTACGTGGGCCATTTCAAGATTTGCCCCATTTCAATTTGGGTTTAAGTAGAAATCCTTCAAGAATTATGCAAGCTTTAACATAGAGTTCAAAGGGAGGAAGTGGAGACCTTTCAATTGCAAGTTTCTTGGGGCAAAAACCTGTCTTTAAAATTTCTGTAACGTGCCATGCACACCTATGGTTCTGCAGAGCTAAGAAAAATAATACCAGAACAAAGTTATGAATACAGAAATTTAGGATAATAGTTCTAATGTGAAATCCAGCTTCCTTGGATGGGTAGGCACACATTTTGAACTTCAATAGATAATATCATAGGTAGAAGAATCAAAGCTAGAGAGGAGAATATTGTCTACTCCTTTCCCCAGTCTCAAATACATTACCTAAAGATTCTCAACCTACATGGCTCTTAAAATAATTTGTTTTTGGTTGAGTCAAAATCTTTTATGTATTTTTTGCTAGTTATCTGTCAGCTGAAAAACTTACTGCTTGTCCCGTAACACATACCTCCTTAATTTTTCCCTCCTCCTTATTTATAATAAAATAGATGTAATAACTAGTATCCAATTAACAGTTAAATAGCACCTTTAATTCAAGATCTCAATGTGCCTTAAAAGGTAGGTATTAGTATCCATCTTTCATCTGGGGAAATTGAGACAGGGAGAGATTTAGTGACTTGTTCAAGGTCACAGAACAAGCCAGCAGCAGAGTTAGGAATAGAAGTCAGGTACCCTGCTTTCAGTCTCATGCTCTGCCCATTAGTTGACATTCCCAGTCCATTATCTTTGTAATTGTATTATTTAACTTTGTTAAAAAAAATGTTTGGTATGAGGATGAAGTTGCTATACAAGATGCCATAAAATGAAAGCTGTGTTTGCATTGTGCTATTTATCTTTAAAAGGATGTATTTAAGAAGACGTGAAAAGCTTAATAAAACCTTTCCTTCGGTTGCCAGTTCACATCCTGGAAATGATACTCTGATAAATGTCAGTGTTTGTATGTCTCCAGTCAAAAGATCAGACAGGGTCACTGAAAAGCTGAAGAATGTGATTTAAATGGCAAAAATCTTTCCCCATTTATATGAAAAATAGAACTAGGGAAGATTTTCTTCCTTTATCCTATGATTAAGCTTTTAAACCTTACTGGGGAGCAGCAGGCAGTTGTTAACATCTTTAAAGACTGGTCTGTTTATGTATAATGCAAAAATAGTATTTAGAGTGTTCGCCCAACCTGTGTAGGAAGGGGCTGTTCATTTTAATGAGGGCAAGGCCTAGCTACAAAGAAGTGATAATGGGAGATGCCATTGACAACAGGGATACATGCAGAAGCCACAAAGATTCCTCCTTTTGTCTCCAGACAGATCACAAGAACAAGGATTCATTCACATATAGAAAGAGACAATTGCTAAGTACTTGAGGAAGTTCTCTGTGCTGAAGTCTGGCTAGGGGTGAACTCAGAATTGTTGTGTTCATGCAAAAAAAAAAAAGCCTCACATATATAGGCATCATCATAATTATAGAATTAAGCAAAAATTCAGTTTACCACTCACTCCCAAAATGTGTCCTGCAAACTTTCTGCAGAAGCTAACTGACAAATTGTTGCCTTTTTAGTTCAAGCCTATAAAACATCTATATTTTTTCTCCTTTCCAATTAGATAATCTTTATTTTTTATTCATCTCAGGTCTAGCTGTGTCACTTTGACCTCTTTGTGAGGCCTGGGTAAATGCTGAAGATTCTGGGCCACAATTCTTAAGAAGGAAACTTCAAGTTCTTTCCGCTTCACTTCCCCTTCACATGTCTGAGGCAGTTAACGTTGCTGCCCCATAGTCTGTGTGGCAGGAGCTGTGTGCTAGCTGTGGCACCTATTGTCTGCATTTTTCCTCTCGTTAGTCTCCTTGACCTTTTATTGTCTTACTCCTGCAGTGTCAGGTCAGACTTAGTGTAGGTCTCCCTTCACCAAGGACCCCTTTCCTTTCGTGGATCACTAAACAGGACAATTGCTCTATCCATCTTTTCAGGGCCTTTTGTGGAGCCCCCCCTGAGCTGAGAAAGGCTTGATTCACTGGGAAACCATTTTGGTCAAAGAGAAGCCTGACTATGTGTCCTTTTAGGAACTCTGTCTTAATCACTGACTTTTTTATCTGGGATATGAAGAGGATTCAGGAGATCAAAAGGTTTGGGAGTACATGGGTTTGACCACATTTTTCCTAGAAATAATGGGAAACCTCCACTGAAAAATGAGCTCTGTTACAATGGGCAAACAAGAAGGAAAGCCACATAGTGTTCCCAGAGCATTCTGAGTCATCAGACCTTCAATAGGTTTCGTAGAGGGGGGGGAAAATAAACAGAAAATGTAAATGGAATGTAATAATTAATGGACCTAAAGAAACAGACTCATTTGTTTTGCGCATAATTGAAAACTTAAAAAAAAAAAGTCAAAGGAAATCAATACAGCAGATGAAGAAGTCCAAAGACTGGAAGTTCAGTTTAGCTGACCACACACTGGACACATATGTGGTCACTTGGAATTTGTCGCTATAAGAATTGCCCATCACTTTCAAAAGTGAAGAGAGTTTTGTTTATAATTTCAGCTTCAGCTTTAGTCCAAAGGATTCCTCAGGGATATGAAAAGGTATTTAAAACTGGCTAAATTATTGTATTATAACTATTCAATTCTTTGACAGCCTTGGCAGTGTCGCTGGATGCATTACGAACCCCAAACAGACTTCTCTGCAATGTACTGCATGCTTCTGGCTATAAAAGTTCTTGAGAAACCTGGTAAATCTCAAACTTTTACAATCACTAGATACCCTGAAAAATCACAATCACAAAACTATTATTGGTTCTTTTTTCACACATTCTGAGCATCCACATTTCCCAAGTAGACGACTTCTTTAAATATGAATATAGGTACCTCACTTTAGGCACCCATGTCCAGAAAGGGTTTGGTATTAGGTGCTTAACAAACAAGTAAGGATACCAAAGTCCCTATTCCCAGCAGCTTACAGTTTCTATAGAGCCATTTTTATCTTCTGATGACTCCAAGCATTTTCTTTTTAATGAACTCCGGCTCTATCTTTATTACATGGTTAATCTTCCCCACGCCTTGCTTACCGAGGGCTTTTTTTTCTGAAGAATTCTCTTTTTTTCATATGTTTTTATTAATGAAGGCCCTGCTTTTAAAAAGCATCCTGATTAAGGCAAACACTTAAGCATGTGTTTTACTTTTAGTATGAGTTTAAATCCCTTTGAGGTCAATGTGACTTAAGGAAATGCTCAGAGTTAAGCACATTTAAGTGCTTTCCTGTGTTAGGGACTGATGCAAAGCCCAGTAAAAGTGATGACACCTCTTGCTTTGACTTCAATGGGCTTTGAATGAGGACTAGAATCAAGAGCTATCTTCAAGCAATGGCAAAGTCATGTTCCCAGTCTTGAAGGGCACAAAGTGCCACCATCTTGATCCCTGAAAAATTCTGACAGAAATATGTGCTTGTGGAATTTTAGCAGGTAGTTGGGAGAGATTATGGACAGAATGAGAAAATTCCTAGAATTAATATTTTTTAACCTTGATATTTCCTCATTAAACTACAGAGAGATCTTTTTGATATTTTTCACTAAGAATAACATAAATAATTTTTCATTCTTTATAGGGGTGACAGGACAATAATATCTATTGTGTCTTTTGTGACACCCCAATTTTTCTATCAGTTCAAGTCATAGAGCCCATTGACAGTGTTTTGTTACTGTTTTCAGACCAAGTGGTTCTGGATCCTACCAGTCCTGGAGGCACTGCAATACCAGGTCAATGCATGGGGTGGACAGAGCAAGTGCCTATTCCATCCCCCTGTTTCAAAAATCAATTTAATATACAGTCCTCAAATAAAGGACATATCAAATATTAAACTGATAAGAACAGATACTAGATAATTTTTTCACCTCTCTTAGCCAGAAGGCTGAGAAATTGATCTTAGCTCGCATTTGCATCTGAGAGGAAGAGAAAAAGTGATCCAGGCATTTCCCATTGTCCCTGGAATGCAGAAACACCTGTTTGAATTCTTCACTCATAGAGTCCTCAGTCCTGCCCCTTAATGGCATTAAATGTCCATTTACTATGAAAGGTTGCAAAATATATGGGGGAAATGTAGGCAAAGAAAAAATAGGCATATCCACAGACCTTTTGGGACTGATATTACTGCAGACTCAGAACTCCTGGAGTGGGTGGGAGGGGTGCAGGTGGGGGGGAAGGGGTGCTATAGAAATATGTTCAGTTATGTCTTGGGAATCCCTTTGGAAGATAGGGAGCAAGATCTCATGTAATCCAGCTCTTCTGGCTGCTGAGAGTTCTGCATCTTTGCTGCTTGCTTGATAAAGAGAATTATGCTGAACTGGTCTAAGGGCCTGGTCCTGAAAGGTTCTGAGGACCCACAATTGCCATTGGTTTCAGCTGATGCTCCGTCTATATTTTGTAACTTATACTCCATCTGCCACAGTGACAAAAAATGTCTGCTTCTTTAACTGCTAGCCAAAGGATTCATCTACCTCCCTTCATTTCAAAAGACATTTCTCCTTATTTAACAGCTATCTGGAGGACTTTTAAAAAATATGGAATGGATCTCGAAGCTCCTTGAGGTTTTTCAGTGTCAGAGATCACAGAAATATAGTAATCTGCACTGTGAGGAACTGCATGAGAAAATTAACGGCAATAAAAAGCTTACAGTAGGCACTGCATGATATTGGCTTAGAAATCTGAATTTGAAATACCACATTAGTCCTATATTAATGTAGTGTATATTTGAGAATTTCCTTGTTAGTCCTGCATTCCTTTGAACACCCCAAATTCCCATTGAAATTAATAGGAGTTTGGAGTGTGAAAAGAATACAGATTGGGCTATTAAACAGGAAAATGTCAGACATACGTATTTATCCTAACTCCCTCAGCCTTGTGTAAATGCATTATAATAGGATCTTTATATGAACAGTTGTAACAATAGACCGGGGGCTTTTTAGGACAAAGATAATGTCTTTCCATATGTCTGAATGGTGCCTTGCAGACTGTGGGCACTTCAGGAATACAAACAGTATCAATTAATTAATTAATTTGCACGGTGCCCAGAAATTTGCTAGGTGCCCTACAGAGTAAATTAGAACAAGACATGGTCTCAGTCCTGAAAAGCTTGTGATGTAATTTTAGATGTGGCACCATGTGAGAATGGCATCCAGTTGTGGAGGATGATGTAAGGAAAGATTAGAGTTATGGTAATAAGATACTTCAATATTATAATAATAATAATAATAATAATAATAATAATAATAATAATGTGCACATCACAATGAAGCACATAGTATATATAGTAATATAGAATGCTACATAGAATAGGAGGCCCTGTAATGCCTGCTTTCATTAAAGTTGCAAAACAAACCTGTTTAACATGCTCAAAAAATCCCAAAATATTCACTGTTTCAGCTAATATTTTCCATCCTGGGGCCCCATTCTTCAATGAAATATGCTAACATAGACCCCTGTGTCCATGGGGAGCTAATGAGATTCTACATGGGATTCTAGCAGATCCCAGAACAGGAGTCTCTGGCCAAAGGTGAACTTTTTCAAAAAGCTGGCGGGAAATACCAGCCATTTTCTAGTTCTGTGAGAGTGAGGGGAAAAAAATTGAAAATTCACAGTCAAAAATATTATAATCATTTTTAGACAGATTTTAGTAAACAACAACTGCAAAAGACTGAAGTTTGAAATTTGAAATTTTGCATCAATATAGTTCAGCTTCTAACTGAGGAATAGTGAGTTGAATCAGTTTAAGTGGGAGCTGTACTGAGCCCTAACTGTATTTGTTGGGTCTAAGAACTCTAACACGTTCAAGTTAATTACTTTCAGAGGTAGAAAAGGCGGGGTGGGGAGGGGCGGGGGAGGGCAATGCAGCATAAAGTTTTCCTGATAAAGTCAGAAATTTCCAGTGACCAATACTGCTCCTACAATATTAATTCTGTCATGTTGCACACTCAATTTTAACTGAGCCTTGCTGCAAGTATGCATATTTTCTAGTCTTCTGTCCTAGGTTCAGTGTAAGCTTTAATATATTATTATTTGTGATATAATTTATACAATAAAATGTAAAATATACAGGATGTGAAACAGAGCTGAGTTATTGCTCCCATTAATTACTGTTATTTGCTAACTGTTCACAGTGTGCTCACCCTGTAACTTTCTAATTTCTAATTTCCTGACTATTCAGTGTTTGACCTTGTAGACTTTAGTGGTCTTTGGATAAGGCCTTTAGTAAGCATCCAAGGTCTCTGAAAAAAGGTCCTTCCCTTTCTAATATATTGTCTCACTTGTTGACTAGCATGGCCTACTGCCAGTGTTATGAGAGTTTGCAATGCAAGCCCCCTGTTAATCTGTGATGGGCCAAACTCAAATGGTTTAGAGGTTCAGTCTGGTTTTGATGAGATGGCACATTAAAATATACATACTTGTTATTACGGCACTTGGTGTAGCTACATTTGTCATGGGGAAACCTCCCCACCCTCTATGGTAGCAGCACGCTTTGTTGGAAAGGTTGGCAGCTCTACAAGGTCTTCTTTGAGTCAGGCTCCACTCCCTCAGCCCCAATGGTACATCCATCATATTTGGTTTTCCTTTCCAAAATATTTTTGACAAAGGTCACTTCCTTGTTTCACATGACTCTATGCTTTGTGAATTTATACTTGTACTGGCTGTGGGCCAGATCCTCAGCTGGTGTAAATCTGCATAGTTCCATTGCCTTCAGTAGAGCCACACTGAGTTACACTAGCTGAGGATCTGACCCAGGAACTTCAAAAACAAAGGGGAATTATTTTTGGTAGAGTGAAATAAGGTTAACGAGTTTCAAAAAACTGTATATTTTAACTGGAAAAACTAATGAAAAATCCCACCTATATAGTGAGATGTGTCATTTTACAGAAATTAGGCTCTATGCTTTGCCATAATGAGATGGCTCTGAATGAACTATAGCAGCCTTTAAGCTGCTGATACATTTACAGGCTTTAGAAAATGAGGTAGAGCAAAAAGAACCAGGAGTGCTGACTTCATCCGATACAACGAGGATCAGATGATGTCACTTTCAATAATCCTATTGAAGTACTCTCCTCTACATTCCAGTTTCTTTATATAATTGACTACCCTGAGCACCTTTTGGAAAAGTATGTTCAAAGTTTATTCAAGACAGCATTTTGGTTAGATTTATAGTATTTTTCACTTGTTGGCCAAAAATGACATAATGGGTTTCGATATGCAGCTTTTAATATGGTGACACTGCCTTTAATTTAGCATAAGTGATTATATATGTTTGACTGTCAAATCACTGTATGTAGCTTTTGTGGCTGTGGGCCTGTTTTATCATAGAATTCTGCAGGACCTCTTCCAAACCAGAACTCCCATGTGTATAATTATACTGTATTTTCATTATATAAACTTAAAGGCTGAAAACATATGAAATGATTATGGGAATGTTCCTTCTCTACAACATCACCACTTACTTACAAGTTTATAACATAAACCAACTGCTGTCATTAATGCATAGATAGAATAGGTATCCTTGTGATCCACAACATTGTAAGTCTGGAAGCTCCTTCGAAAGTGTTTCATCCGGAGTATTAGAGAGACAAGGTGGGTGAGGTAATATCTTTTATTAGATCAACTTCTGTTGGTGAAAGAGACAAGCTTCTGAGCTACACAGAGTTCTTCTTCATCTGGGGTACAGAATATTTTCAGGAATCTGAAAAATGGGCTCATTTAAATTGTGCTCTTTCATCATATATGATGATCAACATCCAGGCACGTAATATATATCAACATTTTTCCTGGATGATACATGTTACATGAAAGTAAGATGTCAGATAGAGCCTGCACCTGTCCAGCTAATAGGACCTTGGCAACCAAGTCAGAAATATTTTCAACAGAAGTTTTTTTTCACAGTGATACTTCCAGAAATTATATTACAGAGCTATTAGGGATTTGTTAGAGACCACATTCACCCTGTGGTACACAGTTTTAGCAAACCTACTTTGGTGCCTTGATCTGAAGTTCTTACATCGGCTCAGATCCTCAGCTGGTGCAAATCAGAATAACTCCATTGATTTCCGTGGATCTACCTTGAGGTATACCCACTGAAGATCCAGTCCATTGGTTTCAAAGAGGTTGTCAGGAAGTAATTGAGATCATAATTTGGCCCAATACACATTAAAGTCTGGAGATCTGTAATACAATATCCTTTAAGAAAGAGGCTAAGTGATGTTTAATAGTAATTTAAATGTTAAACATATATATATATATATATATATATATATATATAAATAATAACAGCATGATAAAATTAATGGTGGATGTTACCTCTATAATGTAAGAAGGTGGCAACTGAATGAAAGCAATATGAATTCACCACTTAGCAGACTGACTATGCCTCCATGTATGTAAGCTGTTGCAAAGACCACATCAGCAATCGAGAGTGTTTGGTAATCATGTGCAGAGATGCCACTCTCACCACACCACTCCTGCTGTTCTAATGCTTCATCACCATTTCATGGTGTTCTTACACTTTTTTTCAATTTAAACGAGCTGTATTTCACTTCAGAAACTCAGATCAGCCATCAGTCAACTCTTTAAGAACCATATTCATAGATTTTAAGGGACACTTATGTGTCTAGGTTCTTATGTGGAACTCAATACTATGGTATCTAAGCACTTCACAATAATTCAGTTTGTCCTCATGACACCATAATCAAGTATTGTCTTCATTTTACAAATAGGAAACTGAAGTACAGCATAGGTTAAATTATTTATCCATGTTACCGTAAACATGTGTGGTAGAGCCAGATATTGAACCCAAGACTTCTGAGTCCTAAACTAATGCCCTAGCCACTAGACAGTCCTTTTGACTATCTTCTTTGACTGTCCTTAGATTTGACTGTCCTTCGACAGGCCATAGATTTCACTCAGGAATTCATCTCTCTCTCTCTCTCTCTTTCTACGTGTTTATATATATCCAAAGACCAAGTCCACCATCAAAATAATCCAAGACCATCAGGAAAATAGAGTAAAAATAAGAGTAGATACTATTATATGAATTATCTAAGATAATCATTAAATCTTTCAAGGAGACACTACACAAGAGGGTAGTAAACAAAATCATCAGGCTAAGGCTGGCAATTTAAACCCACTGATTTACAAATTTAAACAATTCTGACTGCACTGGTTGCGAGAATAGGTCAAGGAATAATAGCAATAACTCTCCTTATCATGATGTGTAGTGTTTGCGTGAATCTATTGTATTCTGTAAACCAATGACAAACAAAAGCTCATGAGGTGTGATTCTTCTCTCCCTCCTACTGCTGTAAATTGGGGTGAGTGTGTGGAAATCAATGAGGTTACACTGGTGTAAATCTGATACAGATGAGTGGAGAATCAGATCTATGATCTGCAAAATGGGCTTAATTATGAACAGTTTATATAATTTAAATAAGTTAAAAATCACAATAAATGAGCTAGACTATCTAAGTTTCTTAGTCACGTAAACTTAGCACTTCTTAGTCATCAAGGAAATCATTAAAGACTGTTTTTCAGACTCAATGTGGCAAATTCCTGCACAGCATTCTGAAAGTCCCAAGCCTGAGTCACTTCAAACTCAAATGCTCTTCATCAGAGTGACTTTAGGAGCTGATGAATCATTGTTGAGCACTCTGTATGTTTTCATAATCTTCACTTTAAGGAAAGTCCATTCAACATCTAAGCTAACAACCACTGGATAAGGGATCAGATGGAATGCAGTTTCTACATTTGGAAACACAGTGTGATGAATCTGTTCCTTAAGTGTGTTTATGTTTGAGGGAGTTTGTATGTATGCTATCTCCTCAATGGCATGTTAAACTCCACCCTCTGAGGAGAGGAGAGCAGGAGATCAGAGAAAAAATAAATAAAGAGTCCAAAGAGTAGAGAATGGCTTGAGAGATGGATGTCTGCAGAGTGAATGGATTTACATATTTTAAATGTGCAAGTTAACTTTGCAAGTTACCCAGTTTTAGTATATCTCACATAAACAAAGTATAAGAAATTGTTATCGGTCAGCAAAGCTGAGTATGGATGACCAGTTGATGAGGGCCATGGATCTGGTTGTGACAGCAAAATAATGCAATATGCATAACAGTATCGTTACCATCAATCAAATCTGTCTGTCTGGTGAGCATTGAGATGGTGAACTCTTTTGAGCAATATGTCTGCAGGGTGTCTAGCATGGTTTTCTGAGTTATTATTTTTATTATTGTTGTTTATTTGTTTACTTATCATCTATCCTTCTATCCTCATTTCCAAAGCCTGTCACTGGTGTATGCAGGCACTGATGCTGATGCAATGATAGATTTAGCCTTGCCACATTGTCAGCAACAATATCTGCCACAGGTAAAGAGTCTGCACATGGACCCCAATTCAGCAAGGTACTTTAGCATATGCCTAATTTTAATAACTTGAAAACTTTAGATTAGGCACATACCTTGGAGTATTTTGCTGAATCTGGGATTAAAACTCCATTACTCAGAAGCTTTGTGAAGTCTCCATTTCCTGTTGTACAGTGGTCTAGATATGGATTAACTCATTTAAAGACAATTTAAGAATCATCCTCAATTATCCCCCCAAACTCACACTGAACAATACCAAAAAGTGAGTTGTTGTTGTTTTTTTCTTTTTACTTATGCATGTTCTGCACTTCCTGATTTTGGCAGGAATATTTCAGCACCAGTTATTATTGTGATATTTGATATTTCCATTCAGATCAGAAAGAGGAAATATGGGGGTGGGGTGGGGAGAGGTGAGAGGGAGGTTGGTAGAGGAAGAAAAGCTATTCTCATGAGACTTTTAATACAAACTTCTAGATAAAATAGGTGCAAATACACCCGAAGAATATCTGAACTGAGCCATGAAAGGCCCCATCATTTTACAGTACAAGGCCTTAAGTGAATCTGCATATACTGAACACTGTGTGGTTTCTTGCATCATTCAGCACAGCTGATGCTGACAGACAACTCTTAGCTGCTGAACAAACTGAATAAATCAAAGGGATAGGAGTCAACAGCTAACTTCCCTTCATGATTCAGTGATATACGAAAGATACTGACTATATAGCTTTGCAACACATTATTATGGCTTTGTGAATTTGAGACATACAGTATGCTTTGTCACGTATTGGTTGCAGCAATCCAACATTTTAATTCTGAACTTTTCCAAGAAACCAGTAGCAATATTTTCTAGACCTGGCCAGCTATAATGCTTGGCCAGAGCTATGGGAATGAAATGTCAGAGCAGTCTGTCTATGATTGAGAATGCTTTCATGCGTCTCCACCTGCTGGTTGGCATTTCACTAATTGCAGTAGCCCATAGAGATGACAGCATACTGTCTGAAGTAAAGAATTTTCATGGAAAGCTTAGTTCTGCCTTATTAGAAGATGAGTAAATAAACTTTATATGAGGGATTTTTTTCTAACTCATCAAGGAGAGAATCTTCCGACAACACAAATAATAAGTAGAAAGCTATTGGAATTCTCAAGTCAAGCCTTAGAACTTTTGATGCCACAAGTGCAGCACCTCCTGTGGGATAATGAGCAATCGGAGAAATTTCAAGAAGGAGTTTAACTAACAGCATGAATGTTTTAGGGTTTCACTTCACTACAAATAATAGGTGCCAAGAAAGTTACATGCTCTCTCACCAACACAAGTAGGCAGGGAGATTATTATTATATAGAATGTACAAGCACAGGCAGTGAGAGGCCCAAAACTTAGCTTCTGTCTGGTTAGCAAAATGCAGGCAGGCAGCTGTTTCAGATGGAAGGGAACATAAATGATTAATGACTTCTATGCTTTAGAGAAATGAGCCCACAGGACATGTTTCTTCTAACTTGCTGTTCCAAATGGCCATTTCTTTCTAGTACCCCTGTGACTGTCTTTGGAGATGCTCAGTGTTCTGTCTTGAACTTCCTTTTGGAAACCGACTGGATCAGATCTGGAGCCACACGTGTACCAGCTGAGAATTTGGCCCACTGTTTGTATAGACCTTCAATTAATGCAGACCCTGAGCGCAACGTTTTATGTTACATGAACTCTGTACTGTATCAATGTTAGTACATCTAGTGCTCAGATACTACTGTGATGAGTACAGTACAAAAATCGATATGGATTAGAACCTGTGTTGTCTTTCTGTCCTCACTTTTTTCAAGCTGAGTTATACAATCTGAAAAACAAGGACTGTGCTCAGGAACAGAAACAATACAAGGAATAAATCCTCCCCTCTTAGCCCTGGTCTACACTGGGGGAGGGGCAATCAATCTAAGTTATGCAACTTCAGCTACGTGAATAACATAGCTGAAGACGATGTACTTAGATCAACTTATCATGGTGTCTTCATCATGGTGAGTCGACTGCTGCCGCTCCTCCATTAACTCTGCCTGTGCATCTCATGGCACTGGAGTACAGGAGTCGATGGGAGAGGGCTTGGGGGTCGATTTATCATGTCTATCCAGCGGGTAGTGTAGACATACCCTTAGTAATGTCAAAGATCAGCACTGATTATTGCTACCTTGCAGTGATAGGCATTTTCTGTAATAGCTTTTTGTTGTCCTACCCAAACTGCTAAATCTACCATCTGTATTTGGTGTGTGATTTCATTTAGTTTGCTGGCTTTTCTGTGGTCAGTTGCTGAGAGCAGAAAGTGGAAGAGGCAAAAAGGAGAGTGGGGAAGAAAAAGGGCAATATGGAAAAAATAAAAATAAGAGCTATACATAATGCAGAAAATAATTTATACTAAGTTGTTGGAATTTTTTAATACAACTTTTTTGTTTTGTTTTGTTACAATAGTATTAATCAAGGTGGGTCAAATTCTACTCTGAGCTGATTTAATTATTATTTTGGATTTATATTTATAAAAATGAGAACAGAATTTGAGAACTCCGTTACCCACATCCTCTATAATGTGCACAACATTGACAAACATTACAAAATGGATACTTACTTCACCAGAGTATTCACCTTCCCTGGAATGTCTATGATATGCCCTGTCATTAAAATGGAAAATAATGTGAACAATGTGGCAATTACAGCAAATGGTCCCCTGCACATCTTTTTTAGCTTAATAAACATTTTTTTTCATATTTATGCAGTTAGCACTACTGGCAGTGACATAGTCAACTACTGTTAGCACTAGCAATCTAACTAAATTGGCCAGCTACGTGAATTCTAAACCAAAAAGATAGCTAAGATAATTTAGAAGGTGTATGAGTTTAATACCTCCTGGATGTTTCTAATGCCTTGGCTAATGCTTAGCTGTACTAAAATACTGACTTTGAGAGAGTTCTCGTAGATTTCTTTAAGACACAGCAGGTTTGGAAGATGATATTTCCTTGTCTACAAGTATATCACTATGAAATCTTCAAGTCATCTTTTCAACACAGGAAGTTATCTGTTACCTGGTACAACAATGTGCTCCTTAACAAAATTAATCTGTTTCTGATGATATTTAAGAACTAGCCACATGAAGAATTATTTTAACTAAGCCTATATTAAATATCTGAATATTTTTGTATAAATTGATGCAAACTAAGCATAACTTTTGTATGTTTGAACTTAATGTTTTATTTTTTTTGTATGTCACTTATGCCCATTCTAGGAGTAAAGATCAGTTCAAAGCAAGTGTGTTTCTCTTTCTATATATATTTATATGTCTGTCTTAGATCCTCAGAGCAGACAAACCAGTGTTGACACTGTTCAAAGTTCAGAGTACAAAACTGGGATATATACCTAAACACACCTATACAATTTTTCACACAATACTGCACTTGAAAGGATAAATTCAGCTCTTAGTTCAATTCATATTGCTGAGAGCAGAATTTGGTCCAGTATGCCTGATTCTCCTCTAATTTAGATTATTTTTAAAACTAGTGTAAACCCAATGGAAGTAGTATAAATCAACTTCTGGGTAGCTGCACCATTTTACATCAGCTGATGATCTGGCCCATTTTTGTCAGTGGAGTTACTTCAGATGTACAGAAGTATAAATGAAAGGAGAATTTAGCTCACTGTCTTTAAGTCTGATGGTCTTTGTGTAAATGGATACAAGTCAAGATAAATCATGTTTAGTAAAATGATCCTCATAAATGATACAGTTTGAAAATTGAGCTGCAATTTTAATAAGTTCTCAAATATATTAATACTTTTTTCTGGTGTACAGTCTTCAAATGACTGGAAACTACTTCCTTAACATTTCCAATTTACACCCTAAAAAATCTACACTCTTGCTTTCTAACAGCTTTTATTTCCACTAAGTTAACCTACAGAAAGTACATAGGCAAAGAAAAAGAGAACATCCATTGCAAATGGAGCCAGGTCCTGAGTCTGTAATAAAGTCTGTGTAGGCAGACCTTCCACTCACATGGAGTCTCACTCGGTCAATAGGGTTCTGCACAGAGATAAGTTTTGTGTAGTTCTGACTGCAGGATCACTCTCCTTAATCAATGTGGCCCATTTTAATATCTATATCTGACATGGCAAATGGGAGAAAGAGGCATTTGAATGTGTATACAGTCATTAGGGCTTGTCTGCACAAAAAATGTTGTATGGCTTTGATTATAGTGGTATAGTTAAAGCAATACACTGTTCCTCTCCACCCCTCAGTCCATGGATACAGCTTTATACTAGTATTGCTATTCCCAAATGGGAAAAGGAATAATTCAGACTGGCATAATGCATATTTATAACCAATATATCTAGGCTTGTACTGGAATAACCACTTTGGTAAAAAATCAATCCCCTAACCAAAATAATTATACCAATACAAAAGCTATGCATAGCTCAGAGTTTATTCTCCATCCTATCTTTTATTTATTTGCACAAATGAAAACTTCTACAAAAATTGAATTGCCTACTGTCCATACTACCCTGTGCTGTGATGCAGCTTGATCACATGGCAGACTGGGATGGGAAACACGCAGGAAACTACCAGATGTTGCAGGGGTTAGCGGACCAGCTGGTAGAAATCTTCCCTCTGAGGGCCTGATCCAAGGCCTATTCACGTAACTAGCACAGTGAGATCCATTTCATAGGAGGCAAGAGATCTTAGTTCTCTTCTTACCTGTGCCATTTGTGTGTTGTGTGACCTAGGGCAAGTTACTTCACCTGTGTTTCTCTGCCACCTTTCATCTGTCTTATCTATTTAGATTGAAAATTCTGCATGGCAGGTAAGTTAGTGTACAGTGCCTAGCACAAAGATTCTGTGATCTTGATTGGGGCTTCTAGCTGCTACAGTAATACAAATAAAAAATAATAATCAATGGAAATGCTTCAGTTGACTTTAATGCATGCTGGATCAGGCTTTGAATCTGTAGAGAACTTATTCCCAATTGTCTCTCTATTGGAGAAGTACATCGAATACATACTGGTATCTTGCTTGTACCAAAAAAATTTACATTTTTTTCTAAAGTTATCTAACACTGCAGGGCATGAGGCAGCTGAATATTTTTGCAATATTTAATAATTAAAAATAATAATTCAAAATACCTAATTCCCACCCTCAGCCCCTCCTGAGGATGTGAGTAACTCTTATTGTCTTCAAGAAAAGTTATTTGTGTTTTGCAGAGGGAGAATTAGGCCCCAGAATCACATACCAATGTTAGGTTCAGAGGAGACACTAATTAGTGCTTTTGTTTTAGCAACAAAATAAATTATTGGTTCTAACTCCTGTTCCTTCTCCTGGGTAAAGTATCAAACTGCTACCATGGAAAATAAAATATAGTTCCTCAGGCCTATATTACAATGGATCAAGTCCATGGGAAATCCATTGCCTAAAGGGCACTTCAGATGTATGCGATGAATGGTACACCGGCCTGATGGTGACCATATTTAATCATGTGGAAATCAGTGACAACTGAGTAGAAAAATCAGAACAACATATCATTTCTCTACAGGGAAAAAAACCAACAAGCAGCCCGATGATTAATGTATCATTCCAATATTAACTTGGATCTAACTCAGAAAAATTAATAGGCCAAATTATAGTCATTTATACCTGTGCAAGGCATCTACCTGTGCAAAGTGGTTGCAAAGGAAACATTAATGAGTGGATATGTAAATAACTACTCAAGGAGCAGGCACTCATATAAAGTTAGACTGTGTCCTTATCTCACTTGGCCAAACAGAATAAAGGGAAGAAGTTTCCCAGTTACCCTTGTTCTGAGTCCACCTGTGAGTAGGTGAGCAGAGAAGGGATAGGGAGAAGTGAAAACTGGGCAGAGCCTTTCAAGCACAAGAAGAGAAATAAAATGCACTCTATAAGTGTAAATGCTGAGGTAACTGACTTCTGCACTGAAGTGAGGAAGAACCGTGGAAGGAATTGTGGCTCTCTGAGTCATAGTTCCTTCTTGGAACTTCTCCTAGATTAGTGCAGTAGTACCATTCGTTAGGGCTGAAATTAAGGCTTAAGATAGCCCATGCACTGGAAGAAGAAGAAGCGGATAAATAAATAGATACATACACCTCTACCTGATATAACGCTGTCCTTGGGAGCCAAAAAATCTTACCGAGTTATAGGTGAAACCACCTATATCGAACTTGGTTTGATCCACTGGAGTGCGCAGTCCCGCCCCCCCCCCCGGAGCACTGCTTTACCGCATTATATCCAAATTCGTGTTATATCGGGGTAGAGGTGTACATACATACCTAGAAGACAGTGGACAATCATGCCCAATATCTCTACATTCCAGATCTATATATAACCGAACAAGTAAAAATCTGTTTTTGGAAACAGTACAACAATTTGTTCCCTACCCCCTTTCAACATCATACTCAGAAGAAACAGAGCCAGTTCTCTACAACCAATATACTGTATGTGGAATCACATTAAACACATTCTGATCTACAGCCAGAAAATGAAGAATTCCCGACTGCCACACCTATCCAGGGAGTGACTAGAGACCATTGAGTAGTTTATATTTGCACTTTGAAATACAGTACTTGTTTAAAATCATACAATGTATCCTTGGGAAAAAAACAGCAACAAGTTACAACATAGAAGTTCTGTTAGATTAGAAGGCCAGAATAAATAAGATCCATTGAGTTGTGGGATGACTACAGGTATACTATAAGAGCTCATCTTAAAAAATAACATGAAGGTGATACATTGCAGATGAAACATTAATGAAAAAAAAACAACATGCCAAGCTTCTAATTTGAGAAGTTATTTCAAATAAAATAGGCTTGGGCATGCTGAACGTAAGAACTTTGATATGGAAACATAGGCGCCGACTCTGTGGGTGCTCCGAGGCTGGAGCACCCACGGGGAAAAATTAGCAGCCAGCGGCACTCAAACTCTCCTCTCCTCTTCCTTCTTCTTCCCCCCTGAGCATGCGATGTTCCCGCTCCCTTCCTGCTTCCTGCTGCCCCCCCCCCCACAGCTAACAGCTGTTTAGCGGCACTTAGGACTTTCTGGGAGGGAGGGGGAGGAGCAGGGACTCAGTGTGCTCAGGGGAGGAGGTGGAGAAGTGATGGGGAAGGGGCAGAGACTTGGGAGAAGGGGTGTAATGGGGGTGGGAAGAGGGTGGGGACTTTGGGGAAGGGGTGGAATGGGGGCAGGGTGAGGGCAGTGCAGTGGCAGGAAGACATGGGGCAGGAGCGGGGAGGTGGGTTGAGCACCCACCAGGCAGAGGGGAAGTCAATGCTTCTGTATGGAACTGCAATTATAGTTAGTGAGATTAGCTGAAAATATATTTATGGACAGTTTATATGTTGAGCTGAATCATCTCATGGAGAAAAGGGAATAAGGATTAGGAGGAAAATATACAAACTGTTAAAAAGAGTTTTATGCAAATATCCTTTGTACTTATATACTTGCCAGATTTCCTAATCTTCAACGGAGATTTTTTAAAATAAAGTCAGTGTTTTGTTATGAAAATTTACATCAGATTATTCCAAAAAGTTTTAAAAAGTAAGGCCAAGATTTTTAAAAGTGACTAGTAATTTTGGATGCACTCATTTCTGGATGGCCAACAAAATACCTTAAAGGAACCTGATTTTCACAAGGTGATGAGCTGCCCACAGTCTGAAAATCAGGCTCAGGGCTTTAATTTTCAGAGACTATTTCCCTGAGCCCCTCCATGAGTTCTTCCATTTGGGGCTTCAGGTGCCAGCTGCAGGGGAGCAGGTGCCAGGGCTTAACTCCAGGATGGAGGGCGCTGGGGCTTTAGCCCTGTGGGGGGGAACATGATGGGGCTTGGGGTTTCAGCCCTGCAGGATGCATCAAGGCTTGGAGATTCAGCCTCTTGGGGAGCACTGAGACGTGGGGCTTCAGCCCAGCGGGGCACGCTGGGGTTCAGGGCTTCGGCCCCATGGGAGGCGCCAGGGCTCCCGCAGGTTTGAAAATATTTACTGGAGCTCTGCTCCGAATGACTCCAACTGAATTTAAATCCTGATCAGGCTCCTTTAAGTGTCTCAAGTTGGCACCCAAAAGTTGAGGCAACCCAAATGACTAGTCACTTTGGAAAATCTTGGCCTAAGATCCTGACTAAAGAGAGCTTCATTCATAACAATAAAATCAACATTCATAAGAGCACTGTCTTGAAAACAGTAGGCCAAATTATGCTCTTGGTTACATCATATTTCTTCAATGGTTTACACACAGAATTTGGCCTGTGATTGTTACCTTCAATGCATTTTCTTCTTATCCACAGAAGTCTCCCATTACATTATTGCCAATGGGCATTTAAGTCATTATTGTACACTACATGTGAGTTACAAGTGCAAGTGCTATGGAAATTAAACTGCTTGACCTGTTCACATATTTTTCTCTTTGAAGTCAGTTTGAATAGACATCTTTGACTGGAACATAGTTTCAGTCTTAGATTTTCAAGCTGGCATGCCAGCCACAACATCGCATGAAAACTCCTTAGAGCTCTTTGTTGGTCTTCCTGAATTACAGTGAGGTAAAATATCCACAATCACATTTTCACTATGTTCAGATGAAATGTATTTTGAGAAACAGAAAAAGAGTGACAACATTCCCTGTTAGTACCGGGGGATACAAAGTACAGCACTTAGTATATAATCAGAGCCCGTTTCAACATTCCCATTGAAACATGTTAATGAAAATGGAAAATATGTTTCACTCAATTTTCCCCCACCTCCCCTTTTTTTCAACCAGCTCTATATTTGCACACAGCAGGCCAAATTCACTATTAGCATAAATGTGTGCCAACATGTTGCACGCGTGCACACACACACTCAATGATATAGGGATCAGGCATCTAAGTCTCATTAGTGTTTCTGAAGGTCTTCTCCATTTTTTGGAAAACCATTAGCTGAGTTATCACATTTGTCTAACATAGAGGATTCAGCCAGGAGACTTCCTAAGAGTGGGAAAAACCGATTATTAGAATCTAAGCCATATGTTATCCGCTAATCTGCATCGCCATGTCATTTCACAATATAGCTCTTAAAGCTGCCAGAATTCAGGTGAATAGTTCTTCTAGAATTGCAAAATAAGTACTTAGCCAGACTATACACCCACTTTGTTTAAAGAAAGATTTTGTTTCAGCCAAGAGACTACTTGGGAGAAGTTATTATTTTGTTCTGTGATCAGTTATTTATGGAATTGCATGGCTTGTCAAAGAGCTTTCAATGTGAGAAAGAGGCAGAAAATTATGTTATGGCTAAAATCCAATAAAATGGCATGGATGTTGAATTGGTCTCACTTGAAGAATTCAATATCTACTCTAGGACTGATACATATTAATATTTTGCCGTTAACATTGTGGAAAAGCAATAACAAAATTATTGTTATGAAGCAACTGCTAGTCACTTCATAGTTAAGGTTGAATTACCAATAGATTGTATTTCAAGCCAAATTTAAAATCTCCCCCAAATCCATATATGTAGTCAGATTGGCTTAAAAACTGGCATATCACTTCAGGGCTTAGAGTGGAATTTGTGGTGCAAATTTAAGATCATTTGGTCAAGGGGTCCCAAGGGATAGCCCCCTCACCAACACCTTCAACTTTTTTATAACTTTTTTGTTCAAAGAGAAGGTAAAATCTTTGAGCAATATTAACATTTAATTTATATCATTGGATTGCCTCTGCTAAGATCTAAGATGGAATCCTGGCCCCATTGAAGCCAGCTGGACTTTTGTCATTGACTACAATGGTGACAGGCTTCACCCCAGTGTCCAATACAAGAACAAGCAATGCAGACACATATATAAAAAGTTATTACATTTCTTTTTTGTTCTATGGAGTGTTGTACCAGATCACTTCACAAAATACCAGCACTGCACAGGCTCTTGGATAGAAACGGCAGAGAAAAATAAAGAGAGAACTACATTAACTGTGCATTTTCAGGCATATACAGTGTTCTTGTAGCCTTGTTGGTCCCAGAAGAAGAGCTCCATGTAAGCTGAAAAGCGTGTATCTCTCACCAACAGAAGTTGGTCCAACAAAAGATATTATCCCACCCACTTTGTCTCTCTCCTTTCCTGGTTTGTGATTTGACTTTTTTCTTGTAACAGTAGCATTCTTTGGGGGATGTCTTATCTTAACATTTCCTGGCTTTCTAATGTTTGAGTTGGTCCCAAATTCTGATTTGTTTATATTAATCTGTTTGCCTCTTAAATGCATGAATGTAGTTGGTGTAACTGAATGGCTAATGTTTTATTATCACCAGGATGAGTGGATTTGTTACCTTTTTGTATTATAGTTTTCATTTTACTAATTGCAAGTGCAGTGCAGTTTCTGATCTCCTAGAAGGATAGAATAACAAGCTCCATTTATAACAGATTTATCTTTAGAATATATTTGATCCCCCGTCTGCCTGTGTTAGAAGCCTTTTGAGGGCATTGCAACAGATAGCTTAGGATGTTGGTAGATCTGCAGGCCAGTAGGTCTGTGGGCTCTGGCCTATATTATAACACACCAAGTTGCCAAGCTTGTATAGCTTTGAGTTTATTTCATGTTAAGAACAGAAAGCCATGATTCTGATGTCTTTCAAATATTACTTGCCCTGCCAATCTTCCAAATGCATAATATATGGAGGAGTCTTTTCCAATGCTTTATTGAGATGTCCAACAAGTTTATAAAGATGCATAGTTTAGATCTTTGCATTCAGAGATCTCAAAGCACTTTACATAGGAGAATAAGTAATGTTAATTTCATTTTATAATTAGAAAAACAGAGAAACTTGATCAAGGTTACACAGTAGGCCAGTGTCAGAGCCAGCGTCTGCACTTCCAGTCTAGAGCCCTATCCATTGGACCACAATGCCTCCTATAAAATATGACCCTCACCTTTACTCTCCCCAGCTCCTGGGCTGGTTGTTTGTCAGGGAAGTCCCCAGCATAACCAGTGGTTTGAGCATTGGTCTGCTAAACCCAGGTTTGTGAGTTCAATCCTTGAGGGGACCACTTAGGGATCTGGGGCAAAAATCAGTAGTTGGACCTGCTAATGAAGGCAGGGAGCTGGACTCAATGACCTTTCAAGGTCCCTTCCAGTTCTAGGAGATTGGTATATCTCCAATTATATAACCAAGAGAAGCTGAAAGCTGCCAATGACCCATATGCTGACAGAAGGCAGGGAGAGAAGGAATGTGGAAACTCCTGTGAACAACTCTGACACTGGAAAATCCCACAACATAAATGTAATTCTCCTGTGGCAAAATAAGTTGGCTTTAAGACCTGATGTGTGGCCACCACAAACTGAGAATTCATTGACAGAAGGATACAACAAGGAACAGAATCCCTGCCCTGTAGATCTTACAATCTAGATGCATGAGTGGGTATAATACAATACAAATTAGCTGGGAAGATCTCATCTTGGAAAATGTAATTTGGCATGAAGCCATGGTAACTGAAATGCTTCCCAGGAAAGTAGGATTTTAGGGTATCTTTGTAGGAGGAGACAAGGTGGCAATTGTGAGATACAATTAATCCAGGGTGTAAGCTATTGCTGGAGCTAAGGGAGCCTGTTGTTTCCCTGGCAGTGAAAGTTTTGAAGTGATCTATACACAGTCTATTTTTCCAAACACCTGTGTTCTTGAATATGCTTGGCCTTAGAGCTGAAGAAAGGTTTACATGGAACTCTTAAATCACCTGAACGTAGTCAGTCAATTGTAGGCACTCAGGACATTCATTGCATGATTGAGGCCCTTATCTATTGTTTTTGAAATGTCATTTGTTATTATTGAAAAGTCACATGTTTAATATGGGTTGGGTGGATAGGACACACAGTATTATCAACAGTCAGGGGAAAACCGGACCTCTAAATCCAACACATGCCTTTGTCTTCAAGAAGAATTAATGTAATGTAAAAATGATCAGACCCCAGATTTTTTAATACATGAGAAGTCTTTCAGAGAAAGAGACATTTGTGCTACACTAAACAGGAAGGGGCCTTATCTGGGACTCTGGTGATCTATGTTCAATCCTTGGCTCTGCCACAGAATTCCTGGGTGATTTGGGGCAAATTACATAAATTCTTCTGTGTCTCTGTTACCTATCTGTAAAATGGAGATAATAAGTAATACTTCCTTTCTCTCAGCCTTTCTTTGACCTATTTAGAAATGAGCACATCTGGGCAAGAGCTGTCTCTTACTGTGTGTATGTACTGTGCCCAGCACAGCTGGCTCCCCAGTCTCAGTTGGAGCCACTGTATTACAAAGAATAGGTAATAGTTAATAGTTAATTAATAACAACACTCTCAATAAAAATCAATGGACAGATACTCGTCTGGTGTAAATCAGCTTAACTTCACTGACTGACCCATTGTTTCTAAACTTTAGTGCCTCTGAAAAGATCATCAGTTCACAAGGAGGCTGTCAATGTAGGTGACGTTTTCTATTTCTTACTGTGAATCGAGGAGCAGAGATTCCTTGGCACTAGAATTTAACTGACCAGTATTGCTCCTTCAAACCTATATTTTTTAACATACACTAGACCCAAATGTATGAAACTGCATGGTCAGATCAAGATACCTTTTACTCTTATTGAAACTGAACTTTTTAGAATCAGTGAAGATGTAGATGGATGTAATACAACTGAATGGCTTCAGGAAGGGTCCTCTAACTATGAGGAAGCTGAATCACTCTCTTAGCTCCCCATTTCCCTCACTTATCTCACACGGTCAAAGAAATTACAAGTGTGCCTTTCTAGAGAAAATGATACCATGGAGATAGTGACATATTTATTGCAAACACTTCTATAGGGCCTGATTCTGCTCCTATTGAACTCCAAGGGAATCTTTCCCTTGATTTCAAAGGACATTGGATCTAGACTTTTAGGGCACAGTCAGCTAAGCTGCTGAGCACCTCCTGTGAAGTTCTGAGTACCCTCAGCCTTCATAGTTGTCACTTTACAGGACATACTCAGCAGCTCACAGTTCTGAGCCCTGATTGTACTTGGACCCTTTTCAGCTTAGTTCAGAAGGGTCATCAAGGTGTTTAATCACCAGACAATGCTAAATACTAACACGGTTTTCCACAATGCTGTCAACTAGGCAGAAAGAATTTCAAAGCTCATCTGAGAGGGTAGATCATTGTAATATTTAACTGAAAGTAAATTATGTGTTCCCCAGCAACTTCCCAATTTGGTGTTGCATCAAAGTTATATATTTTTTATAGAATTTGATGCATTTTTCCTCTCCAAAAGCACTCAGCAACCTAAAAGGCACAAAGAGACATCAGAAGTCTTTCATGCAGATATTCAGAGTAAATGAAACCTTTTTTCAGTGTGGTTGCCTTTGTAATAACAGTCTTCTTATTTGTTGGATACTTATGTAACATAAGATGAAAAGGCATTTTATAGCCTTCTGGCAAGGGGACTGAAAATTAACAGCATACCTGTGGCTGCCCCAAGCCAGGGAGGGAGTCATTTTCAGGCCATGGGAAAACTCCAGCTTTGCATCCTTCATTCCTACTTACTTACTGGTTTTCAATATTTCCATAGACCTATTTTTCATAAGACATCATGCTCATTATTATTATTATTATTATTATTATTATTATTATTATTATTATTATTATTATTATTATTATTATTATTAATAATAATAATAATAATAATAATAATAAGTAATGGGTTTTGATGAAAGAACAGGAGAGCAAACTGGTAACTGATTACTACAGTCCATTAATGTTTCCCCTAAGAATTCTTAGAGTTTTGTTTTATATTTTGATGTCTTGTCATGCTTTCAAACCACTTACAGTCAATTGATCTTTCTATGCAAATGCTTTTAACTGAGACTGATTACCTCTGGCAGTGTAAACAAAAAGATGTGCTACATGCCCAAAGATATGTAATCTTCTTCCTCCCTTTGTTACTATAGGCCATATCCTGCCGTCAATCCACATGCAGAGCTCCCAGTGAAGTCAAAGGGAGTTTTGCAAAATGATTGATGGCAGTGGATATGGTCCTTAATACAAAATCCCTATTAACATGCAAAAGGAAAGGCACAAAAAGATAAATGATCTGAATTCTGCTCTTATCTTCACTGGTTTAACTCCATTGATTTAAATATTTACTCCTTGGATCCAGTGACTATGATGGGCTTTGGATCTGGCCTTTAAATCAATGTGAGTGAGATCAGATTTAACCCCAGTGTGCTTGACCACAGTCAAGCTCTCCCAAAAGAACATAAACATAAGAAAGGCCATACTGGGTCAGGCCAAAGGTCCATCCAGACCAGTATCCTGTCTACCAATAGTGGACAATGCCAGGTGCCCCAGAGGGAGTGACCCTAACAAGTAACGATCAAGTGATCTCTCTCCTGCCATCCATCTTCACCCTCTGACAAACAGAGGCTAGGGACACCATTCTTTACCCATCCTGGCTAAGAGCCATTAATAGACTTAACCTCCATGAATTTATCTAGTTCTCTTTTAAACCCTGTTATAGTCCTAGCCTTCACAACCTCCTCAGGTAAGGAGTTCCACAAGTTGATTGTGCACTGTGTGAAGAAGAACTTTCTTTTATTTGTTTTAAACCTGCTGCCTATTAATTTCATTTGATGGCCTCTAGTTCTTATAGTATGGGAACAAGTAAATAACTTTTCCTTATTCACTTTTTCCACACCACTCATGATTTTATATACCTCAACCATATCCCCCCTTAGTATCCTCTTTTCAAAGCTGAAAAGTCCTAGCCTCTTTAATCTCTCCTCATATGGGACCCACTCCAAACCCCTCATCTTTCCTAATGCCAGTATATCTTTTTTGAGATGAGGAGACCACATCTGTACGCAGTATTCAAGATGTGGGAGTACCATGGATTTATATAAGGGCAATAAGATATTCTCCGTCTTATTCTCTATCCCTTTTTGAATGATTCCTAACATCCTGTTTGCTTTTTTGACTGCCGCTGAACATTGCATGGATGTCTTCAGAGAACTATCCATGATGACTCCAAGATCTCTTTCCTGATTAGTTGCAGCTAAATTAGCCCCCATCATATTGTATATATAGTTGGGATTATTTTTTCCAATGTGCATTACCTTAGATTTATCCACATTTAATTTCATTTGCCATTTTGTTTCTCAATCACTTTGTTTTGTGAGATCTTTATGAAGTTCTTCACAATCTGCTTTGGTCTTAACTATCTTGAGCAGTTTAGAATCATCTGCAAACTTTGCCACCTCACTATGTACCCCTTTCTCCACATCATGTATGAATAAGTTGAATAGGATTGGTCCTAGGACTGACCCTTGGGGAACACCACTAGTTGCCCTCTCCATTCTGAGAATTTACCGTTTATTCCTACCCTTTGTTCCCTGTCTTTTAACCAATTCTCAGTCCATGAAAGGATCTTCCCTTTTATCCCATGACAACTTAATTTATGTAAAAGCCTTTGGTGAGGGACCTTGTCAAAGGCTTTCTGGAAATCAAAATACCCTATATCTACTGGATCCCTCTTGTCCACATGTTTGTTGACCCCTTCAAAGAACTCTAGTAGACTAGTGAGACATGATTTCCCTTTAACAGAAACCATGTTGACTTTTGCTCAACACTTTATGTTCTTCTATGTGTCTGACAATTTTATTCTTTACTACTGTTTCAACTAATTTGCCCGGTACTGAGGTTAGACTTACTGGTCTGTAATTGCTGGGATCACCTCTAGAGCCCTTTTTAAATATTGGCGTTACATTAGCTAACTTCCAGTCATTGGGAAAAGCTGATTTAAAGGACAGGTTACAAACCATAGTTAATAGTTCCGCAACTTCGCATTTGAGTTTTTTCAGAACTCTTGGGTGAATGCCATCTGGTCCCGGTGACTTGTTACTGTTGAGTTTATCAATTAATTCCAAAACCTCCTCTAGTGATACTTCAATCTGTGACAATTCCTCAGATTTGTCACCTACAAAAGACAGCTCAGGTTTGGGAATCTCCCTAACATCCTCAGCCCTGAAGACTGAAGCAAAGAATTCATTTAGGCTATGGCTACACTGGCACTTTACAGCGCTGCAACTTTCGCGCTCAGGGGTGTGAAAAAACACCACCCTGAGCGCTGCAAGATACAGCGCTGTAAAGCGTCAGTGTAATCAGTGCTGCAGCGCTGGGATCGCGGCTCCCAGCTACACCCGTAAGGGATGTGGTTTACGTGCAGCGCTGGGAGAGCTCTCTCCCAGCGCTGGCGCTCCGACTACACTCACATTTCAAAGCACTGCCACGGCAGCGCTCCCGCAGCGCTGCCGCGGCAGCGCTTTGAAATTTCAAGTGTAGCCATACCCATAGTTTCTCCACAATGACTTTATCATCTCTAAGTGCTTCTTTTGTATCTTGATCATCCAGGGGCCCCAGTGATTGTTTAGCAGGCTTCCTGCTTCTGATGTACTTAAAAAACATTTTGTTATTACCTTTTGAGTTTTTGGCTAGCTGTTCTTCAAACTCCTTTTTGGCTTTTCTTATTACATTTTTACACTTAATTTGGCAGTGTTTATGCTCCTTTCCATTTACCTCACTAGGATTTGACTTCCACTTTTAAAAAAATTCTTTTTTATCTCTCGCTGCCTCCTTTAAATGGTTGTTAAGCCACAGTGGCTCTTTTACTGTGTTGTTTAATTTGGGGTATACATTTAAGTTGGGCCTCTATTATGGTGTCTTTGAAAAGTGTCCATACAGCTTGCAGGGATTTCACTCTAGTCACTGTACCTTTCAATTTCTGTTTAACTAACCTCCTCATTTTTGCATAGTTCCCCTTCTGAAATTAAATGTCACAGTGTTGGCCTGTTGAGGTGTTCTTCCCACCACAGCAATGTTAAACGTTATTATATTATGGTCACTATTTCCAAGTAGTCCTGTTATAGTTACCTCTTGTACCAGATCCTGCGCTCCACTCAGTACTGAATTGAGAATTGCCTCTCTCCTTGTGGGTTCCTGTAGCAACTGCTCCAAGAAGCAGTTATTTAAAGTATTGAGAAATTTTGTCTCTGCATTTCGTCTTGAGGTGACATGTACCCAGTCAATACGGGGATAATTGAAATCCCCCACTATTACTGAGTTTTTTATTTTGATAGCATCTATCTCCCTTACCATTTCATTGTCACTATCACTGTCTTGGTCAGGTGATCGATAATAGATCCCTACTGTTATATTCTTAAAACAGCATGGAATTACTATCCACAGAGATTCAATGGAACATGTGGATTCATTTAAGATTTTTACTTCATTTGATTCTACATTTTCTTTCACATATAGTGCCAATATAGTTAAGGTTGTAAAATTATTTCTGCATTTGCTAATTATGCACAGAATATTACTCTTGCTTTGACTATCTCCCACGCCCCCTGTCCAGCTCAAATCTGGATTGCCTTGATGTTGTGTTGTAATATCTGATATAGTGAATATCAATTTGAAAGCTATTTTAAATGATAATATTCTTACAGCTTATTTTTATATTACTTTTCTTCTGGAAAGATCCCTTAAAGAAGCCCACTTAGGGCTAGATTATGCCATTCTCTCCACATTCAGTGTCAGGGTGGCACAGTCTAGCCCTTTAAACTGCATGCAAGGCATTCCTTCATGCACTATGAAATAAACCACTAAGATTAAGGCTTAAGCAGGCCAAATGTTTATTTGTGCACATCAGCACTAAACACCTGAAGTGGTGAATACAGTATCCAGTAGAATCTATGCAGTGAAATGTAAATATCCCAGTAAGAATTCTGTCAGGGCAAACACCCCCCACTTTTTACAGAAAGGTCTCATGAGCTCTTTAATGACCCCAGCTGACCAAGACCTCAGTTTCTTGGCTCAAAGAAATATGCAACTAATTGGTGTATTGCATCTTTTAGGGATCAGGCTTGCCATTGTAACACTCCCTTGCTACTTCAGCCTTCAGCCTGTTTGAACTTCTTCTCACAGTTGTAACAATGACATGGGACACTAGAGATGGCAATGATATTAGATCAGAAAGTGACTCATCATTGAGCTAGCTCTGCCAAAGAAGATAAATACAATTCAGTTGTGGTTAATCTATTTTTGTTTGTGTTCTCAGTTCATTTAAGACAATGACTATATTGCAATCCATATCACATTAGCATTAAGTATATTTAGTTACAGTGAACCTACTTTGCCTGGTAATGTGAACGCTGTCGAATACAATGGGTTTATTTATCTGTCAATATTATGTCACAATGGACACAGCATATATCAGTTCCCTGTGAAGTACAATGTTCAGTCTAATATTTTGTTGCTGCCTTTTGAGGAACTGAGTGAGGTTGAGGAGATGGCATCATCCTGCTTAACACCAATTAGGCAGCCAGACATCCCATCTTTCTTATTCTAGGTATTTCTAGGGTGACTGTCTCTTAGGGTCTTGTCTAACCAATATGGCTATACCAGCAAGCCCCCCGAGGGAAGACACACTTTATAGCAACAAAAAAAGTGTTTCAGCTAACATATCTTACACCAGTTCCCTGAGAGTTATAAACTATACCACCAAAAGCACTTGTATTCTGACATAAGTGCATATACACAAAGGATTATACCAGGACAGCTTTGTCCTTCTTTCACCTCCGTGATTTAAATCTTTGAGGGATGATACTTCACTGGATTAGCTCACTAGAATTCTCTCCCCACTTGATCTCCCACATTCCAGGAAATGCTCAGCACCTTACAGGTTCTGGTCCTTAAAGAATCTGACCCTTCTATATATCTTTGATTTTTATTTATTTTCACTGATTTTCTAAACTTGTGTTAAGTGCTTTGAAATGTTTCCCCTTTGAAAAAGGATATTTATGGAAAAATTTAATTTTAAGAATGAAGAAAATGTTTTGAAATGAGGGACAGGAGGAAACTCTAGGTTCTGATTATCCAGAGTAAAACATTGCTAACTTGTACAAATGGCTGGCAGACTCACTGCAAACAGCTGAACTTTGCAAACTACCAAATAAGCAAAGATAAACAATAAAAAGCAGGGGAGAGGCAACATAAAATGTTCATCTATTTGACAAGTATAGTTTAGTTGTAATGAGTTCAGTTAATAAACTGGATAGTAGATTTCTCATATTGTATTGTCACATATTTTGTAAAAAGTAATAAAGTATTAACATGATGTACAAGATCTCACTACAGTACCCAAATATTAAGTCTTTTCTGAGAAGTACAGTGAGACCACTGATTTTTCTGTGCCAGTTAAAAGCTGTGCAGATTAGCAAAGTTCTATTTTATGTATAACAAGTGGTAAAATAAAGAGGAGCAAATTTAGATCTTCCATCCCTTATTAAAAATGACTACAATATTTTGCAGGAAGAACTCAAACCCTAATATTAACAATGGTGTTACAAGGCTTAGAACAACCGCTATAGAAGGCTGTTGGATATTTTTTGATAAAGGGCTAAAATACAATCACCGATGCTATCATGTTGGGCTCCCATTTCAGTGCTGGTAAGTGTTTTGCTGGCTTTTCACTGATAATTGGAAATTTTCACAAAGCCTATTGGTTCAACATGGCATGTCAAAAAATGTTGTTAATTATGAGGTGGGAAAGCATGCAAAAATGTTTAACTGAGTCCAGTACACTATGCTGTGTCTATAATCTCTCTTTACTGGTGTGGTTTGGTGTGTGCCTGTGTGGGAACACTAGTTCATCTCAGTATGAGCAATAGCTCATTTCTTCTTTCTAGAGCTGATGGTTCTCTCTCCCTCTGATTTAGCCACAGAGGTAATCAAGTCTAATACTGCAAGGGAAGAGAGGAGAATAGCAGAAGGTAGAATTTCCATTCTCACCCTCCCTCTACCTCCCAACGAACAAAGCTGCACAACTGGCCAGGTGCATTTTGAGATTCTGGAAGTTTATTTTCTTCCTCTAAAGTTATTGGCAGGGCTAGTGGAAAAAAATTTTAAAAATCTGGCACCTCACAGCAAAGCTACTTGGTTCAGCTCAGTGTTTGCAAAGCCCAAAGGTCTTTTATGCCAGACCAACTAGAAGGTGGGTCTCAGTCTTCTGCAAGGAGGAGGAACAGGTAATGTTTCCAGAACTGAGCCAGGAATTTCTGGAAGAGTTTAGAGGATTAATGACTGGAGTTTCCTTGTTAAATAGTAAAATGGGGAGCTGGGATGTTCCTTATTCAGGCTTGCAAAAAATAAAAGACATTCTGATTCCTTTTGAAGTTCACTTTTCCTGCAAGAAGCAACACCTACTGCATATAAACAATCCACATCACATTAGCATTTCAACATGGCCTCGATGGGGTGGTTTGACAGCATTGTGTGAGCCATATGCTTACAAGTTATTGCCAGAGAAAAGATGTCAAACATAATGGTATGACAAATCCTATGCCTTATTCTTCCTCCCACTCCCAACTTCTTTTTGCTTGGTCTATGGAGCACAATTTCTATTGCAGCAGGAAAGTTGTCAAAAGTGAATTCTCCTGAGGCTCCATCAAGGTGCTCCATGGATTGACCAGCAAGTGTGCAGTGAAAGTAAAGTGCTTCGAACACTAATCCTCCTCCTCCACCCTCTTTACCTGGGGACCAAGTATATCATCTCAGTAATGGACTCAGCCTAATCTCACAAAACACTGAGGCCCAGCACTACTAAGATATTTAAGTTCCTAACTTGAAATCAGTGGAAGATAGGATCCTAAATATCTTTGTGGATCAGGGCCTCGGTGCCTTCTGAAGGTGGCTGAGACCCAACTTTTTAAAGGTAATAAGGCATTGTTCCATTCAGCTTTGCAAGGCCCAAATGACACAGACAGCTAAATTTTGTTTTCAGAAGTGTCATAGGCACTTAGAAGCCTAAGTTTCATTGAACTAGACTCATTGACTTTCAGTGAGACTTAGGTTCTTAAATGCCCTACACAGAATTAGTTGAATTTTGACTGTTAAAGTATCCTACACTCCTAAGTTTTTGCCAATGCAGCATGTGCACAGACACCCCAGTCTAGGCATCTGGGTTCCTATCTCATGCCTAAGCTCCAATGGGAAACTCAGACCCACCTATGGGGCCCAGTGCAGTAGGTGTTCTCAGAGCATATCTAAACCCACATAAAACAGCCAAGTAGGAGAAAGTGATGCTCTCTCTTATACCTTTTAGCCTAGTTGATAAAAAACTCACCCAAGATGTGGCTGACCTGCCTGATGTGGAGCATGGATATGAATTTGGATCTTCTCCTCTAAGCAGCATGCACTAACCATTTAGTTATGGGGTATTATGAGACAGGTTTACAAGTTATAAGGGGGTGGTGGAGACGTCACTACCTACAGGTGAGGGGTCATGACTGAGAAAAACCCAGCTGGGATAGGCACCTCCCCCCAGCCTAGATTTAGACTTACTACCTTTGAGGGGATAGATCTTAGGCCACACCCCTCCCCTTGGCATTTCCTTCCAGCTAGTTTAGGTGGCTTCCCACTCAATGGGTTGGCTTTTGTGAATCCCATTATTAGGTGCCGGTCTCTCCCTATGCATTCTATAGGGAGTCTAATCACCTTGGGTGATTCTAGCCCCTAGGACCTGATCTTGACCTCAACCATCAAAAGAAACTCCACTGAAGTCAATGGGGTAAAAATGGTTCAATATCAGACTCAAATCCATGAACTCAGTGGATCTATTAGAATCCTTTATCCTGCCAGGGTCAACTAAATTTCTTGTCCCTCTGAGAAACACACATTGAGTCCCAGACAGTTTTCTGTCTCTCAAATCAAGGTCCTCCCTTTTCCCTGTGAATACTGATAATCCCAAGCCACTTTTCACAAGAGACAAAATTTACCTCAGTGGCTTCTGACAACATTTTCTTCCTATGTTGCACTGCGTGCAGGTTAGTTGCCCAGAGGTGACTGCTTTTTAGTGGTGCTGAATTTTATTAGTTTGCAAAGTGCTTTGGGATCACACAAGATGAAAAGTACTAAATAACTGTAAAATTCTCTTAGTAATAGCTGCCTGTGCTGTACATCAGTGGTTAGCATCAGCCATTTTCTGCAGAAGGAAACCTCTCTGATGTGCGTGCAGATTCCTGCAGGGTTGAATGAAAGTTAAAATAGGAAGCCAAGGCAAGGGAAGGTAACATTGAGAAATAAACTAAATCAAACCATATTTTCATGTACACTTTCACTTTTCATAAAAATGTTTCAGATGGTGGAAAAGCCAGTTCACAAGAATATCACCTTAAATTCCCTTTTTGGGGTTGTATTGATTACAGTAACAGGAAATCAATGCAGGACCCTTTGCATTTAACACAGAGTGGAAGGAAAGGACCTACACTGGTGTAAGTATTATTTATCCTATATTGGCAGAGCCAAACAAGAGAGATACAAAGAGAGAAAAACCCAAATCCCTGGTCTTTGAAGCTAATAATCCTACTTAAAGGGTAATATCATCAAACTGGTTGTTTAATCATAAACTTTTTATCATTACTAACTGATAAAGTTTCCCACCCAAGGCACCAGTTGCCAATTCACATGCATTATCAACCTTATTCTGTCAATTAGATTCACCAGGCATGATTCTCTTCTCATTTATCCAAATTTAAATCTGGAGTAGCTTCACTGGAATCAATGGAATCAATATGAGAGAAGAATCAGGCCCATGTCCTTGCCCTGGATCCCACTCTGAAACTCAGTGGCCCAAGTCCCCAAAGATACTTAGGCACCTAAATCACAGAGTGAAGTACTCGGGTTTAGATGCCTCCATCTAGGCTTCTGGTTGCCGATTTCCTGCCTAAACCCCAGAGCAATTCACAAACCAGGGAAGATAGGTGTTTGGCTGCCTAAATCGCATGCAGAGCTCGAGCTGGTAGGCATGCTCAGAGGATACCTACAGGTCCATTCAATATCTAGCTGAAGGAGGAGAAAAGAGGTGCCCATCTTATAACTTTGATCCCAATGGTTATAGCATTTGCCTTGGATGTGGGATACCCAGTTTCAACACCCTCCTTTCTGCCAGAGAGGAAGAAGAGATTTGAAGAGGGGTCTTCCACCTCCTAAATGGATGCTCTGACCACTGAACCATGGGATAGTCTAATGTGGGGTGCCCTCAATCTCTCCAGCTGGAGCTGTTACTCTTTGGAAAAATAATGGAAGAACGATTGGAGCAGGGTTGTGGACGCTGGGTCTTTCACCTCTATGTGGGAGCCCTAACAACTGGACTACAGAGTCATTCTCACTCACTCTCTGACCCAAGGACTGTTTAAGTATTTATCCACAATGGAAAAGACACTAGGTCAGATCACCCATATCCAGACAAATGTTCTGACCTCTGATCCCTGGAATAAATGTGGTAAGGTGGGCACCACCAGCACTATCTCCTCTTCTGGTGGCCATTTTTTGTGGAGAGAGGGAGTAACCTAACTCACTTCCTCAAGAAGCAGTTTAGGCACCTAAGCCATCTGACTCCAGGTGACTGGTCCCCATTCATGGATCTCTAAGCAGGCATCACCCTGCAGACCAGGTTTAGACTTCTATCTCTGTCAGAGGGGCAGGGCTTAGCACACACCCCTGTCACCAGCATCTCCCATTGGCTAGTTTAGGCATTTCCCTGTATAGTGTGCTGGCTTTTGTGGATCACATTCTTAGATGCCTATCTCTGTTTATTCATTGTATAGGGAGCCCAGGTGCCTAACTCAGGCTCTGTGGATCACAGTGGTGTTCCTTTGATTTTCTAGGTGCCTAAAAGTTAGGTGCCATGACACTCAGTATTGTAATGCCCAAGTCCCTTTGTGGATCCCACCCAGCTACCACAATGACAAACAAGTACATTACAAATACTTAAATAGATGGATTTGAACTGAAGTTCCTATTGGGTTACCGGAACAGAGTATATTTATGCCTGGCACCGTGCAATGATCTGTGTGGTTAATCAAGTGACTTGAAGGATTGAAATATTTAATCACCGAGAGGAGGGCATAAACTATATCTGCGGTATCACCTTCTACCACCTGCTTCATACAGCACCATGAAAGACAGCCATGAAGAAGGGGCATATCCCATCCTGCTGTGTAGTGCAGTGGAAGTTATTATAATTGGAGGAAAATAGAAAGATTATAAAACAAGAGGAGGGCAGTTTTCCATCACAACCAAGGATGACGTGAGCAAGAGTTTAGGTATTCAAATACCTGTGAGAGAAAATGAGTAGACTTCTTCAATCCCTTCCTACTGGATTCCTGGCTTCATTGCAACAGACCAGAGCAAAGATAAGCCAGTCTGTATATGAACATGAACAAAGCCAAAGCAAGAACTTACATCATACTTTGGAGCAAATAAAGCCTAGGAGTGAAAATACTTCTTGCTTAAAGTATATGCTGATGTAAGAGAGAACAATATTTCAGGGTCCCTTTGTAATAAACTCCCACGCTGTAGCCTTAAACCTTAATGGTCTGTGAAAGTTATTATTGGATGTTTTTGGCATTAAATTTCATTCTGATAGGACTTTATGATGTGTATTACAGAAGAATACTGTTAACCTAATCATTTTAATACCGAATCTTTGTAATATAATAGCTTCAAACATTTTGAGCAAGGCACAACTTGAATTTTCATAAACACAGATGGAAGAAACTTTTTAGTAATGTTATTTTCCTGTTTCTCCCCCAACCCCATTAGTTAGAATGGCTAAAATCTGGGTCATCACCATTCTATAAGCTGCAAGCGAAAAGCTATTTGGGTTCTTAGGGCCTGATCCTGAAATCGTTTACTCCCTTGCGGACCTTTATACACTAGAAGTCCCATGGGCTGCAATGGGACTACTCACGTGAGTAAACAGGGGGTGAGGGGGATGGTTTGCAAAGTCAGGCCCTTAGATTGTAAATTCTAAGTTGTTTTATCTCTTCTTTGTCTCTTACATCCAATATTTTAATATAAAATTTTATAAGAAATCCCCAAGAAAGAACAAAGTGAAGAATGACTTGAGCTCATTTATTAAGAATATTACTATGGGTTGACAGTTTCTGCCCTTTTATTCACAGGTGTGAAGAGCCCACAATCAATGGAACCAGTGTAGTTCTGCTGCTAAGTGGGAAAATGGACAGGAATTGGTGCAAACTGTAAAGGACAAAAGGTGCAGCATAGTATAGCAGCGTCCTCTTACTTTGACTATGTCTGTTCCTATCACTTTGATAAGTGGTTTATCTTGTTCTCCATAATGATAGCCAGAGTGCTTATCACAATTAACACAGCAGCACTTATAATAGACTAGGTTGGACAACCCTTACTCACCTTAGTGAATGTTTAGTCACAGGAGTAATCCCACTGAAGTTAATGTAAGACCCCAATTCTGCAACAGAAAACACAGGGGCAGACTGTATGGAGGCCCCATGACTTCAAAGGGGCTCTGTGCAGGTGCAAAGGTCCACCCACATAGCTCTCTTTGCACCATCAAACCCAAGGGCTCACCATAGTGAGTAAAGGTTGCACAATCTAGTCTGTTCTAAGTGCTGTGTGAGCTGTGATAGGCACCTTCACTATCACATTCAGAACAAGATCAATCATTTATCAAAGTGTTAGGAACAGACCATCAAAGCAAGAGCAAGGCACTGTAGTATAACACTGAACATTAAGTCTCTGATGCAGTAATTATCTAGACGATTAATGTATTTAGAGGTGGATTTATTTCCAAACATTTGCTTATTTTTCTCTCTTTTAAAAAAAACACTGCTGAGATAAAAATCACATCTAAAACACATTTCCTTACTCCTGCTACTAATAACAGATTTAATTACTAAAACTGAAGTGAAATTTAAAGATCAACTTTTTAAACTGTTTCTGCTGCTTGTTTACTTTTTCCATTTCCCCCCAGTTTAGACAGTGAAACTGGCCTGATTATGGCTGGTTTTGCTATCTGTTTATAGAAAGTAATGCTGCTGTGTTGGGTTTCCAACGCTGTGCATGAATGTTTTAATCCATTGAAATTATATAAGAAAAGAAAAAATCATAATAGGTTTTGTAAACACACACACAGGCACAGACAACATATACTTAAAGAAACTGTTTTTGAGGCTTAAAATATTCAAAAGGGATCCTTTATGTCTGAAACAGGAGCTGGTTCTTTCAAACTATCCCGGGCTATAGCAGTGACCTTGACAATCAGATAACCCATAGTCTACAAGAGCTGAAATATGTCATCAAGACTGTATTTTACTGTCTGATGTTCCTGGGCTCAGTTGCTCCACCCCGACTTATTGTTCACCCACATAAAACATACTAGACTATACAGTCAGAACCAAAGCCAATAAGAACAGAGGTGGGTTCATGTTAGAATCATGGGTAAACAAGAATATGCATCAAAAGCTGGATTTTTGCTGAGTGATAATTATCTGGTATGTACAATACATTAGAAGTAATGGAAACTTTCTGTTAAAAACATGTATCTTTATATAGGGCCTTATTGTGAAACCATGACAGACAGTAAAGTGCTGAGATATCACAGTGATTAACATGATATATTTACATGGAACTAGATCTTCCCCTTCCGAAGAAAACATGCAGGAAAGGATATTGGAGGCACAAACTGCAAGAAGTGCCCTTCACAGAGTTTTCCCCAAATCTTTCCACTGGGAGAGGGGAAGATCTGCCACCACTACAACCTGCATAATGGACAATGATTCCACTGACATATCCCAGCCAAGTTCCACACATTCCCAAGGTCTGCCCAGACCCCAGTGTATCCTCAGCAAAGCACAGCCTTTGTGAAAGGGCCACATGTCTTCATATCAGCTCCCCCAAGCCGCATTCAGTCCTCATGGATTTGCTCCTGAAAAATCAGCCAGTTTACCACATTACAGTTTCCAGAAGAATTCTCCAGCTTTGCCCTTTCTCCAGATGGCCACTATTTCCAGAATCTCATAGAGCCCCAAACAGATGGGGTGAAATTCTGACCCCTTTGAAGTCATTGACTTGGGCAGAACACCTTCCACAGTCTTGAGGGATGAGAGGCTGATGTTTTGAAGACCATGCTCCTTCACATTTCCTTAGCTACAGGCCAAATTTTGCTGGCATTTTCCCCTCCTCCACGTGTCCGTATACAGCTGAGAAGATGAGGTAGCCCACCATAAGCTGAAAGAAACAAGTGTATTCTACTCTCAACATAAAAACTGTTCCTTTCCTAACAGATTGCACTGTCATTGGTTTTAAATGCATGATGAGTCCTTCCAACTTGTATTTTTAAAGTTCTTTTATTTAGGTCAAGGTAAATGCTTGTCTGACTTGTACATGTAAATATCAGTCAGACTTAGGAGCCCAAGTTGATCTACATTTAGACCCTAATTCAACAAGATGCTAAAGCACATGAGTATTCTAACTTTAAACATGAGTAGTCTCATTCTTAATCATTTAGAATCCACACCCATTTCTTCCAGTGAGAATCACTGTGTTATGTTTTTGAGTCACATGTTAGAGTTGATGAAAAAACAGAAAAAATATTCTCAATATTTCTTGTGAAAAACTTTTCCTGTTTTTCCATTGACATTTTGTTTCCACTCAAAGTCCCCCACTAGTTCTGGTGTACATGCAAGGCTTAAACTTGACAAAGCTTGGTTGAACTGCAATTTGGATGTAGCCAAAAAACAAAAAAAATTAGACTTCTGAAGAGGTTCTGAGGAGGGTCAGAAGTCTTCTCCAAAATCTGTAGCAGACAACCCCGAGTAAATGAGAAGCAAAAACTTGGTCATCCTCCAGTTATCCATCAGAATATTTTTCTGTACGTCTCCTGGTCTTTTCAAGACATGGTACTATTCACAGTGAAGCCAAGCACGCATGCAAGGGATATAGACTTGTGCATTGGCATGGATTTTATATGTATTTCTAGTTTGAAATAAATATTATGGGTTTATCTTGGTGTGTTTTCAGATTTTTAAACTCATGGGTTTGGCAATGGTACCATTTTCCAGCTGAGAATCTCTGTCAGTTGCTCCACTAGGTCCATCCATGGCTAGCGTCTAAGCAGGCTGATGCACTTATGACTGAAAAATTCAGACCAGTCCAGCTTGGTTTCCACTCTGAATCTGTTGTCTAGTATTAAAAACACCTCCTATCCCCTTCGAATGAAATAATTGCATTATGAATGGATTTAAACAAGCTAACGGAGCCCTACAATTTTGCAAAGAACTGAAATCCCATCATGGGGCAGCGAAAGGCCCAGCATTTATTTAAGATCTCTGTAAGCCCTAAGCTGGGAATCAAAGAATGTAAATGGACAGGAGAAGTTAGAAATCCCATTTGTGTGGCATCCCTATTTCTGAATGTACTTGCTTTTGTAAAGTCAGGAGTTCAATGTGGATATGTTGGCAGATACTTTTTATTTCATCTGATCATAATTCCATCTGTGAGCTCCATGCACAAATATTTTGTACTTTGGAACCAAAGTATTCTTTGATGCAGCTGTTAATCAACATTGACATTCTAACTTTATTTCAACTTGTAGAAATACTCTCACTTGCTGTGTCTGTCTATCATTAGTCCCAGTGAAAAATAGGAAGCATGCTGAAGGCAGCCTCCTTTCTTCAACTAGATATTTCCACAGTTTAAGGTTGTAAATCTGAGCAATTTAGTATACAATGTGAATGCACATGAAAATTACTCAACCAAAGAAATTTAATTAAGTTAAATAGGAAGCTATTATCAGACCTTGCATTCTCTTCTCTAACAACTAGAGCTCAATTGGCAATTAATGAAGTAAGAACTCCTGATACAGAGAAAACAACCCATCTGCTAACCCAGTGCTGGAAAACTGCAGGTATCCCCCAAACACAGCAAAAGTAAACAATTTAATCCTAAAGATGGAGATAAAATAATACACAGTATCTCTAGGATGAGATACTATGAACTTATTTTTAATTAATATGTAGGCACAGAACCAAGGAAGAAGCCACCAGTTAACAAAAGGAAAGTTTAAATATTTGTAAAGTCTGCCTGGAGACGATACCTCATCTTTCAAGGTTTCCAGCCTTCAATTCCATAACTGATCTACAGAAACCTATGGACCAGATTTTCCACTGCTTTGCACATTGTATAGTTGTTTACACCTGGTCAACTGGATATAAAATGATACCAAATCAAAATGGTAGTATTTAATTGGCATGTACATAAAGGTGCCCACACAGAGATGGTGCAAAGCCATGGAGTTTTTGGTTGACATTAGTCATTGGCGTTGTAAGTTATGGATCCAATTCTGCTCCTTTTAATGTTGATTGTAAAACTCCCATTAACATCATGCATTTCTGCTTTGCCAATAGCAAAATTTTCATTTACTTTATTAGGAGCCCTAAGGTGATTATTTAGAAAGAAGAAAGGGGTTTTTTTGACAGGTGCTTCAGAGATCAGGTGAAAATGGTATGATTTTCCAGTGTCCTTGGCTATGAGTATTTAGCCACACCCTTTAACTAAAACATCCTGAGAAATATTATCTTCTTTGATTTACAATATCCAACCACACTGCTTGTAATAGCAGCAAAGAATCCTGTGGCACCTTATAGACTAACAGACGTTTTGGAGCATGAGCTTTCGTGGGTGAATACCCACTTCCTCAGATGCATGTAATGGAAATTTCCAGGGGCAGGTATATATATGCTAGCAAGCAAGCTAGAGATAACGAAGTCAGTTCAATCAGGGAGGATGAGGCCCTGTTCTAGCAGTTGAGGTGTGAAAACCAAGAGAGGAGAAACTGGTTCTGTAATTGGCAAGCCATTCACAGTCTTTGTTCAATCCTGAGCTAATGGTGTCAAATTTGCAGATGAACCGAAGCTCAGCAGTTTCTCTTTGAAGTCTGGTCCTGAAGTTTTTTTGCTGCAGGATGGCCACCTTAAGGTCTGCTATAGTGTGGCCAGGGAGGTCCTACAGGTTTTTGTATATTGCCATTCCTAATGTCTGATTTGTGTCCATTTATCCTTTTCCGTAGAGACTGTCCAGTTTGGCCGATGTACATAGCAGAGGGGCATTGCTGGCATATGATGGCGTATATTACATTGGTGGATGTGCAGGTGAATGAACCGGTGATGGTGTGGCTGGTCTGGTTAGGTCCTGTGATGGTGTCGCTGGTGTAGATATGTGGGCAGAGTTGGCATCGAGGTTTGTTGCATGGATTGGTTCCTGAGCTAGAGTTATTATGGTGCGGTGTGCAGTTACTGGTGAGAATATGTTTCAGGTTGGCAGGTTGTCTGTGGGCAAGGACTGGCCTGCCACCCAAGGCCTGTGAAAGTGTGGGATCATTGTCCAGGATGGGTTGTAGATCCCTGATGATGCATTGGAGGGGTTTTAGCTGGGGGCTGTATGTGATGGCCAGTGGAGTCCTGTTGGTTTCTTTCTTGGGTTTGTCTTGCAGTAGGAGGCTTCTGGGTACACGTCTGGCTCTGTTGATCTGTTTCCTTATTTCCTCGTGCGGGTATTGTAGTTTTGAGAATGCTTGGTGGAGATTTTGTAGGTGTTGGTCTCTGTCTGAGGGGTTAGAGCAGATATGGTTGTACCTCAGTGTCTACAGCCAAGCACTGCCACATATCTACACCAGCGACACCATCACAGGACCTAACCAGACCAGCCACACCATCACCGGTTCATTCACCTGCACATCCACCAATGTAATATACGCCATCATATGCCAGCAATGCCCCTCTGCTATGTACATCGGCCAAACTGGACAGTCTCTACGGAAAAGGATAAATGGACACAAATCAGACATTAGGAATGGCAATATACAAAAACCTGTAGGAGAGCACTTCAACCTCCCTGGCCACACTATAGCAGACCTTAAGGTGGCCATCCTGCAGCAAAAAAACTTCAGGACCAGACTTCAAAGAGAAACTGCTGAGCTTCGGTTCATCTGCAAATTTGACACCATCAGCTCAGGATTGAACAAAGACTGTGAATGGCTTGCCAATTACAGAACCAGTTTCTCCTCTCTTGGTTTTCACACCTCAACTGCTAGAACAGGGCCTCATCCTCCCTGATTGAACTGACCTCATTATCTCTAGCTTGCTTGCTAGCATATATATACCTGCCCCTGGAAATTTCCATTACATGCATCTGAGGAAGTGGGTATTCACCCACGAAAGCTCATGCTCCAAAACGTCTGTTAGTCTATAAGGTGCCACAGGATTCTTTGCTGCTTTTACAGATCCAGATTAACACGGCTACCCCTCTGATACTTGACTGCTTGTAATGGATCTGCATTGGTGTAAAGCCACACATGAATTCTGCATTTACCAGCTTTTCTTTCTTTCTTTCTTTCTTTCTTTCTTTCTTTCTTTCTTTCTTTCTTTCTGGTTTTATATGGTAAAGTTGTAATAGAATGCTACATGATATATGAACAGCATGTTACAGGTTAAGAGAAGATTAATTCTTGCTCTTGTTTTGATCATCTGTCATATTCTTTCAAATTAGTATGTTTAAATGGCAGTGTTCAAGAGGTTACTCAAACCAATCAAGTAGGTTTCAAATAATGGAACACCAACCCTAGTGAAGTCAATAGAAAGGAGCCTTAAATGTGGCAGGTCAAATGCAAGATGAAACTCAGTGAGACTGAGAGGGAATTTGAAGAGCAAATAGTCAAAGATATAAAAACAAAAAAGAAATTCTTTAAATACATAGGGTTCAGGAAGTCTGCCAGAAAATTAGTGGGTCCACCAGAGTACCAAGGGCAGACGCTGTGATTAAAGAATGTAAGGACATTGCAGAGAAGCCAAGGCCTTGGTTTTCAGACGTACTGAGCCCTCTCAGCTGCCACTGACTGGACTGGAGTTGTAGGTGCTGAGCACCTCTGAAAATCTGACCCTAAATTAATGCCTTGCATCACTCTTCACCACAAAGGTTGCTAGGGAGATACCTACAGCAGATATGCCATTTTCAGGTAATAAAGATGAGATATTGTCAGATTCTAAGGTGTCAGAAGAGCAGGTACAGAAATAAAGAGGCAACAAATCCCAAGCCCAGATGCTATACACCCAAAGGTTCTCTCGAAGAAGTGGAGAATGAGTGGTTGAGTTGCTAACAAAAATATGCCATGTCTCATTTGTTTTTAGTCCCAGAAAGTCTGGAGATAAAAGTCTTTACAGTCATGCCATTGTTATGTTTAGAAAAGTGTTCTTGGTCACCTGTTGATTTCTGTTTAGCTAACTCCTTCTGAATCTTGTACATCTGCACAGGGGCAGATCCATCATTAAAATCAATGGAGATATGTCAATTTACTCCAGCAGAGGATCTGGCCCATGATTACTAATGTGGTTGGCTTTACAAGCAAAAGAATACAATAAATAATCCCAGTAAAATATTTTTAAAATCTCTAAAATGTTGCTAAAACAGCTTTTCTGTAATATATGTGATATATACAATGATATGCTGTGGGATAAAGAATTTACCGGCACACAATTGGAATGACCAGCATCATTCACGCCTGCCTGTGAAATTATGAGTCGCAGCCAACCTAACTTAATTCCAGTAACACCTTGATTCCCTACCACAACATCAGGTATTCTGCATACAGATTGTGCTCAATTCAGTTCAGAGTGAAGTCAATGGCAAAACTCTTATTGACTTTGATGGGAGCAGAATCAGACCCTAAACATGAAAAACTGAACATCTCCCTTCAATATCTTTGTTATAAAAGCAATTAAAGAACAAATCATCAATATCTGGTTCAATTAAAAAAAATCAAATTTGACTTTACTATATGTTTTTTAAATCATCCTGTTATATTACACAGAAAAAATTGTACATTTCTGAGGGGGAAAGTTTGTTACCTCTAAATTGTGCTGTGTTACTGTGTTTAAATGTATTAGCATGGCTAATATGTATTCTTACATAGCTCACAAATCAAGGTCATCTACATTTGCCATTGCCATGCATGTGTTATCAAAATAGACTGGTAATAAAGGATTTTCAGTAACCCTCACATTGCAAAGCACAAGCTAGAATTGTAGTCTATATTTTAAAACAAATTTCAATGAAATAAAAGGTTTTCTACTTTTCTTTTGCTCACAGATTTGTAGGAAATATCTAACAGAAAATCATATCTATAAACGTTGAAGAGGGTTGTTTATATTTATTAATTATTATTATTATTATTATTATTATTATTATTATTATTATTATTATTATTATTATTATTAAGAGGCCACCATCTTAGTTTTGTTAGACACTGTGCAAACATTACACAGTGAAAGAAGTGTGTCGCCCTTGGTGTTGCTTTTCCCATCTCCATTGGTGTTTCTCATGGTTCTATTCTTGGTCTCCCTGCTCTTCTCCAGATATCCCATGTCCAGTATGCAGATGATTCCAGATCTATCTGACATCTTTATATCTGCTCAGTTTCATATCTGCCACTGTCTCTCTGGCATTCTTTCCTGGATGTCATTACCACCACGCAGTTTTGGCATCGCGAAAGCACAAAATCATCCCCGAGCACTCCCTTCTTCAGCATGACAGAAAATGGACTGTCTACCACATCTCCTGAGCTCACAACTTTGGTATCATACTTGTCTTCTTTCTCTACTTACCTCCAGTTTACAGGCTTTTGTAAAGTCTAGCAATTGTTCCTCTACAACATTGTCAAAATGTATCCCTTCCTCTTGATTCCTACTACCAAAGCCCTTCTCCACAATTTGGTGATATAAACCTAGAGTATTTTAATTTCCTACTCTCTGACCTATTCTCACCACACAGTCCCTCAAATTGTTTAAAATGCTGTTACTAAAAATTACCTTCCTTTCTTGCTGACCTTACTATGTAATTTCCCTGCTAAAATACCTTTCCCAATTTTGCAATTTCTTGAAACTACTCATCCTCCTCCTAAAGGCCCTGTACAGCTCTGCTAGATCCTCAGCTCTCATTTTTCTCAATACTGGATCTGAAACTCTGCTATGCAAACCCAACTCCTTTACATGCTGACTTTGTACTCCTACAAGCACTCCACTCTTCTCCCATGCTATTCACTGTACATAGACTAACATGCCTGACCCAGTGCACCTTGCGACTTCTGTCTCTTCCTTCAGAACCTTCCTCAAGATTCACTTCTGTTGTGACACCTACAAGAAGTCATCCAACTAATAAGGGTTTGACTGTGCATTAGTTCAAGGTAGCTAATTTTATTTTGGCGCCATTAGGAACCATTAAATTTTTATATAACATCTAACCTATGTAATTGCATGATGCTAGCCCACGTAAAATAACTCAGGTAATCATGTAATCCTAATCTATGTAATCACATGATCTTGATATAGAAGTCATAGTCACTTGAAGGGAACTTGATAGGTCATCTAGTCCAGTCCCCTGCACTGAGGCCAGACTAAGTATGCATGGTACAAATATTTAATAATGGGCCCTTCAGTTGCAGCAAAAATTATAACATGATCCAATGACTGGAAGGTGAAGCAAGACAAATTCAGACTGGAAATACAGTGTAAATTTTTAACAGTGAGTAATTAATCTTAATTAACCACTGGAACAATTTACCAAAGATTGTGGTGGAGTCTCCATCACTGACAATTTTGAAATCAAGATTGGAAGTTCTTCTGAAATATATGATCTAGGAATTATTTTGAGGAAGCTTTGTGGCCTTTGTTATAGATCAAACAGACTAGATGATCACTATGGTCCCTTTGGGCCTTGGAATCTATGAAACTAGATATGCATATTCATGAAGTGGGGGAAAAAAAAGCATTCATCCTATTATTTAGACCATCCCTGACAGGTGTTTTTCTAACCTGTTCTTAATAATTTCAGTGATGGAGATTCCACAACCTTCTGAGGTAACTTGTTGCAGTGCTTAACTACCCCTACAGTTAGAAAGTTTTTCCTAATGTCTAACTTAAATCTTTCTTGCTATAATTTAAGCCCATTACTTCTTGTCCTGTCGAGACAATTTATCACCTTCCTCTTTATACAAACTTTTTATGTACTTGAAACCTGTTATCATGTCCCCTTTAGTCTTCTCTTCTCCAGATTAAACAAATCAATTTTTTTCAATCTTTCCTCATAGATTTCCTCATATGTTTTCTAGAGCTTTTGTCATAAACAGATAAGAAAAGTTAATAGCACAGAAGTATTTTATATCTCTTTGACTGTAAAGGGTTAACAAGTTCAGTAAGCCTGGCTGTCACCTGACCAGAGGACCAGTCAGAGGACAGGATACTTTCAAATCTTGAGGGAGGGAAGTTTTTGTGCTGTGCTGTTAGTTTTGGTTGTTCACTCTGGGGGCTCAGAGGGATCAGACGTGCAACCAGGTTTCTCTACAGTCTCTCCAATACAGGCTCTTATAAGTTCAGACTAGTGAGTACTAGGTAGATAAAGCGAGTTAGGCTTATGGTTGTTTTCTTTATTTGCAAATGTGTATTTGGTTGGAAGAAGTTCATATGTGTATTTGGCTGAAAGGAGTTCAAATTGGTATTTTGCTGAAAAGATTTTAATTTGTACTTGTATACTTAGGCTGGGAGGGTGTTCCCAGTGTCTATAGCTGAAAGACCCTGCACCTATTCCATTTTTTTTTTAATTTACAAAGATAATTTTTACTGTTTTTTCTTTCTTTAATTAAAAGCTTTTTTTGTTTAAGAACCTAATTGTTTTTTTATTCTGGTGAGACCCCAGGGGACTGGGTCTGGATTCACCAGGGAATTGGTGGGGAGAAAGGAGGGAAGAGGGAGAGAGAGGCTGATTCCTCTCTGTGCCAGGATTACTTTCTCTCAGGAAGAGTCTGGGAGGGGGAAAGAGAAGGAGAGAGGAAGGTGAATTGTCCTCTCTGTTTTGTGATTCAAGGAGTTTGAATCACACCGTGATCTTCCAGGGTAACCCAGGGAGGGGAAGCCTGGGAAAGGCAACGGTGGGGGAAAGGGTTTTCTTTCCTTGTGTTAAGATCCAGAGTGTCTGGGTCTTGGGGGTCCCCGGGCAAGGTTTGGGGGGGACCAGAGTGTACCAGGCACTGGAATTCCTGGTTGGTGGCAGCGCTACAGGTTCCAAGATGGTAATTAAGCTTAGAGGAATTCATGCTGGTACCCCATTTTTTGGATGCTAAGGTTCAGAGGGAGGAATTGTACCATGACAGCTTTAATCATTTTTGTTGCTCTTATCTGGACTTTCTCCATTTTGTCCACATCTTTCCTGAAGAAAGACACAGAATTCCAGCTGAGGCATCATCAGTGTTGAGTCGAATGGAAGAACCACTTTTCCTGTCTTGCTTACAGCACTCCTGCTAATATATCCCAGAATTATGTTTGTTTGAGTTTTTGGGAGGTTTTTTTTGCAACAGTATAATATTATTTGACTCGATTTAGTTTATGATCCATTATGACCTCCAGATCTTTTTCTCCAGTACTCCTTCCTAGGCAGTCATTTCCCATTTTGTATTTGTGCAATTGATTATTCCTTCCTAAGTGAAGCACTTTGCATTTGTCCTTACTGAATTTAATCCTATTTATTTCAGACCATTTCTCTGGTTTGTCAGAATGTATCTACGTGATCTTAGTCCATGTAATCACATGATCCTTGCCAATGTAATTGTATGATTCTGTTTGTATTACCCGTTTCTTCCCTCTGTCCTTCCTCCTTTTTCTATGTCTTATTTCATATAGGTTCTGATCCTGCAAACTGATCTGCATGAGCTGGTGCAGAGCCCCATTGACTTCAAGTGTCTTTTTGAATGGATTAGTTTGCAAGACTGAGGGCACTGATTGTATGATCTTCAGGGCAGGGACTGTCTCTTACTATGTATTTGTACAGCACATCCCATCAGGGCCAGCTCTAGATTTTTTGCCACCCCAAGCAAAAAATTTGCCAACTTAAGCTCAGGTGGGGCTGGGGCTCACAGACAGCGCTGGAAGCGGAGGGAGTTATATCACCTTCTCCCAGTGCCTGCAGGGGCTTTATCCCCTCCCCCGCGTGGCCTCACAGAGAAGTCCTGATATAAGAGGTGACACAAGGCAGCACAGCAGCCAGTGTGCAGATGAGGTGGCACAGCCCCAGCTCCCCAGCAAACTCTCCTTCTCCTCCCCAGGTAGCGGCTGGGCCCTGGCAGCTCAGCATCCTGGGGCTGGGGCTTCTCCTTCCCGCTGTGGCTGGGGGCGTGGCACTTTGCTCCATCTAAGTGATGCAGCTCCAAGAGCATAACTACCCCCTAAAAAAGGATGACCGGAATGTCGCCCCTGGAAATGTGCCACCCCAAAAACATGCTTGCTTTGCTGGTGCCTAGAGCTGGTCCTGCATACCACAGTGGGACCCCAACACTGAGGGGGTTTTCATGTGCTACTATAAAGTAATATAATATAATTAGAAATAGCACTGAGTTAAATAAGGAAAATAGTGGAAAACAGACAGAACAAGACTAAGTCCTCAAGCTAATTTAAAGAAAATACTCATGTTGGTTAAATATTGTAATTCTGAAAAATGTGAAGATACATTGTTCAGTTTTCTAAAATATGTTGTCTGTAATGTGACCCTCTTATTCCTGAGTCTGACATCAGTGCATAGGTCTGTTATTTCACTGTTCATTTCTATGATATTTATATAAATGTGGTTAGCTCTTCATTTGTGATTTTAATTTCTCACTTCTAAGAATACAACTTTCAATAAATGCATATGTTTTTCATGTGTAAAACATTGACACTGCTACATCAATTGTTGTGCTGCAAAAAGCAAACCTTCTACTTATATAAAACTTTGTTCAGAGTTAACAAAGCTTCCAAAATAAATAAAACCTGCAAACAGTAAATCATGTGGCTAAGAAGATGCTGTATACTTTTCACGTTTAATGTGTCCGCCTCTTAGAAAGATTACGACATACGGTGGTGATAAGAGAAACCATGTGGGCTTGTTAACTTAGGCACAGGCAGGAATGTGAAGAATGTGCAGCGCTTCCATTTAATGATCAGAAGACAGAAGCCTCAATTAAAGCGATAGCATACTATATTTCCCCAGCCTTGGCTTCAATGCAGAACTCACCAAAAAATAAAAAACTTAGCTAGTAGGCTATGGTTTGTTTCTTTTTTTGTGTGTGGGGGTGTAACATATTTTGGATTTTGGACAGTATCATGGGATACTAGAGATTGATCATTACGACCATTTTTTATCTTATTTTAAAAGGTTTTGTTAAAAACTAAACGAAGAAAGTAAAAGGTCACTAATTTTACCCCAAAATATTCAGCGGCACTGCACAAACATGCAAAATCCATTAAATATGCAGTTACAAACTGTCACCTTTTATTTGTCATTACAATACTTAAGGTTACAGATTTTCATGCAATAACAGTTATTTGCATTATCCTGTCCTCTTTGGATGCATCCTCTTTCATGAGAGTACAATGTAACCAGTGGCCCACATGTAAGGGGGAAAGTGTTTTTGAGGCAAAACATAATCCAGTATGTAAGCGTGTGCAACCACTTTGCCCACGTTGTGTAACAGGAACACAGTTCAGAGAACTGCCAGCCCTCGGAGTTTTTATATTCTGCAATTATCACATTGCCCAGGAGAAGGGAATGATCTTTATATCATTAGAAACTGGCTTGCAGGATCACCCTCCTCCCCCCCCCCCAACAAACCAAAACACACCTCTTCGATTCTGCACAATAGTTAAATAAATAAGCCTCTTACTGTAGGAAAAGAAGAACCAGACTAAGAAGGCGAATATTTCGCACATTAAACATCCAAATCTCTTCAAACTCCTTAGATAAGTGATAGAAATGCTCATCGCTAGGAACACAATGCAATCCAACATCAAGGGCAAGACACAGCAAGCCCTTAGAAAACATGCATGTGTGTGCTGGACTAAGAGGGGCGAGATCAGGGGGGGCATATACTGCTACGCCAGGCAGTCTGGAGGTTAGATGTCGAAGACAAAAATCTCTTGCCTTCATGGGCTTTTTAAGGTACCTTTGTCAAAAAAAAAAATTAAAGTCCTTTGAGAGACAAAGTCGGATCATGGAAAATGTTATTATTTAAACAGCAACAATAACAGTGTCTGGGCTATCCTGGAACACAAAAATCTCTCGCACTATATGGTTTATTGGTTACTGATCTGATCTAAAAAGTTCCCAGCGCCCCTTCCCCAAAGCCTGCTTCCTGTTAATCATTATATATATAAAAGTGGGCGGAAAGTAGAACTAATTTGAGGTTGTGACTCAACCCAGGATAGTGACTGGCTGCGGAGCAAACGCCAGCACATTGCTGCTACGTGATACTGCTTGTGCTCATTCAGCTCGGGCGAGTAGCCCACGGAGGAGTTTTAGGGTGTGGGGGATCCCTGCTTGCTGCTGCCCCTGGCGTTATGGGACAAACCGCGCATGGAACTTTTCCTGCACATGAGAACGTCACCTCCAAAGGCAAACGTGTGATTATAGAATAGAAAAGACCCGCTCGACCCATTAGTGTTGCTGCACCTCTACCCTTCCTGGGATGTATTGTATCTGTTTGTACTAGGCCCTTGCTAAAGCCATTTCCTCCCCAAGACCTCGTGTGACTATGCTCCAAAAGAAACAGGCAGCTTTGCTTTTAAACACACTCCAACGACCTTCCCACATCTCTCCACGCACTCTTGCTCTGTCTTTTAAACCATGGGACGCGTGCGTAGCTTGAGAGATGGATAGTGCCGATTGCTTTGGGCATTGGTGGAAACTGCCAGCAGAATATAAGCCTATGAACAAGACGTGTTGCGAAAGGCAACATGCGAGACAGAATTTGGGGTGGTTGGGACTCGCCGCATGTTTTAGACAAACTTCAAAAATCTGCGATGTGAAAAAGGACACTGAGCATGGAGGAAGAAGCTTTTTCTTTTTTTTCAATGAGAGATTGAAAATGTTTAACAATGGAAAACATTGACTGAGGAGGGGAAAAAAAAGAAACCTTTAAAGTTGCCGATCAGGTATCTGGCTCAAGGTGAGATTCCACCTACACATGTGGGAAGTGGTTTGTTTAATTTATGGCATTCTTACAAACAAAAGAAGGCTGGTTCCCTCCGTCTGGGATCGAGTGAAAAGTGCACACTTAGGAGAGATAGCAATGAACAGCACTAGTCACGTACATATGAGTAACTTAACCCAAATGGATGTTTTAATAGAGGTATAAAACTACCCCCTACCTGAGCAATTTCTAAGTCCTTTCTGTATTTGAATAATAAAGGGACAGGCACGGATACGCAATCTGTTCTGAAAATGTTGCAACGCTTTTCTTTCTTTCTGAAGGGAATTTAACTGCACTCTGAATGCTTCTCTGCAACACCGCTAAATCTACTGCAGATCACCCGTGTTAGAACAAAGTGAACTTTTAAACATCAGACCTAAAGCTCTACAATGAGCTCAGAATTCTCTCTGCTCGGGGTTAGGATGCGATTTCTAAAGTGTGCACAAATAAATAAATTAATTCCTTTGATGATTCTGCTTTGATGTTTGAGAATTATTTCTGTAAAAGAGCAGCAGTCACTGGTTATCAGTGACAGCAGTACTAGTGTGAACCTCTGCGTGTAAAGTGTCATAAAACTTTTCCTCCCTCAGTCAATCTAAGTTTTTCACGGTTTTCTGTAGCTCTTGCACTTTTGAGCAGGCCCCTTTGTCTTGTCAGAGCGAAATCAACCAAGTTCCTAGTTCAGATCTGCCTGATCCGCCTGGTAACAGATCTATTCCCCTATTGGCTTATGCTAATTCCAGTTTCCTCTTGTATTTCAGCCCATTTTAGGGGCGGGGGTTCCCTCCAGGAATTAGAGCCAATTTTGTTTTAAGTGGGCGATCTCGTTCATGCAATAATTTGCCACACGCAGCAGAAGCCAGTCTGTGCAGCAGTCTCAGCTGGAGGGTGGTGGTGGAAGGGGGGCTCCGGAAAAGCTGTAGCTGATACCACTCCGCCTCATAAATCAAGGGCTCTTGCCACACCGACGTGGATTTTATGAATGGAAAAAAAAAAAAAAAACTTTGCTCGCATCGTGAAAAGAAAGGGGACCAAAAAAAAAAAAAAAAAAGCAAATGCATCAGGAAAGCAATGATTCCATAAAGCAAATATAGTGTGGGGGAAGGAAGGAGAATAAGTGCAGCTGATCACTGATGAAGATTTATTAGCAAAAGCGATCAAGAAACAGATAGACAAAAACTAATGTGATCATTATGGAGGAGGGGGGGAAGGGGAGGGGAGGAGAAAAGATGCCCGGTAGGTCTCCAAATTGTAATGCCGTAGAAAATGTCATTAATGCTTGAAAGGAATAAATCAGATATTAGAAAAAAAACCTTTGAGGTGAAGAAGGGATTTAAGTATTTGTGAAACAAAATGTAACTGTAAACTTGGCCATGGTGGATGGACTAATAGTTTATTTAATTTAAAGAGGTGAGTGTATTACTTGTTTAATAAAAATTGAAATGTATTTGCTACTTTTCAATAACAAATAAGAAATGTAATTTATATAAGTTGAAGTTTCTTCCCACGTTAAAAAAAATCCCATAAGTTCTTCTGGGCAGGACCTTATAAGTTCACATAGGTAGACAGTGCCTAGTACAATAGGGGCTAAGATCCTGATTGGGGCCTTTAGATAAGACAAAGAAAAGACAAATGTCAGATGTGAAAATCACCTATCATATATAGACTATACATAAATAAAACTGTAGCCATATGTCTTTTGATCTGTAGCAATATGTCCAATATATCTTATCTGTGTATGGGAGAGGGACAAGGATGTGGCTACACAGCATTATACCATGTCCTATAATATGTTTGGCACCAATGCAATCTAATCCAGTTGGTGATGCTTTGCTAAGCACTGTAGAAGAGTAGGTATTATTTTATTATTACTTTATTATGCATTTTTATTAAGATGTGCCCACACGAGGCAGGTGGAGAACCATTTCAGCAAGCAGGAGACAAAAGTGGACACTCACATCTACAGTCCCCCCAAAACAGTCAAGAGACACAATGGAATCCTGGCTTCTCTGAAGTCAGTGAGAGTTTTGCCATTGACTTGGATGGGGCTAGAATTTCACTCATAGCATTCACCCATATGCAAGAAGCAGCCAAATCCCATCAGCCCCAAATGCCTGCTCAGCTTTCTTTTCTGAAAATGTTTCAGGTTAAAGGGAAGAACTTTAACAAGTGTTTAATAAAAAAAATCTGAAAGGGTTTCATAGGTATAAAATAGGCTAACTTTGTCGGGAAACTAAAGTCATCCATGCTGGGAACACATTACAAAATACTACAACAGCGGAAAGGCTGCGCTAACTTAAATGAGCTTTGGCTCAGGCCCTTGGTAACCCCAGTGAATATCAGCACCTTCCTCTAGGTATTAACTGTGCTAGAAGAAATGCTGGCCACCATTTTGCTGCAGTGCTGGGATTTTTCTGAGTGGTTGTGTGTGCAGTGGGGGTGGGGTGTTGATACCTGATCTATTGCCTGTTTAGGGTTAACTGCTTTCTTAGTGCAGCTTGGATGAGCTATCACCATGTTCCTCCCCACCCCGTTTGCAGGGTAAAAGCTTAAAGTTTTTTTTTGTTTTGTTTTTTTTAAATATTGTAGGTGGAACTTAATTCCTTTCAAATTCAGGGATGTAGCAAAAATCCATGCTGATAGGAGGGGGAATACAAGGAATGGAAAGGACATTATTTATTTTTAAATAATACTAGTTTCATTTAGAGCTGGGCAATAATAATAATAATTAATATGGTCCTGCTACCCTCCCCAGCTAAAATAATAATAAATAAGTTTCCCTGTATTTATAGCCATGCCTGACTGTGTGTGGCCTAGTCCCATTCATCATTTAGCTCCCACTGCAGAACTCTCTCCATTTTACAAAATTATGCATGATACACTGAAGAGACAATTTGGGTTTCCCCCACCTCTCTGCTTCCCTTGAAGAAAGCAAGCCCTTGTCTCATTTGCATTAAACCCCTGCTTCTGTATAAGGGGAAGGACTTAAAGCCTATGGGATGGCTTTAGGGCTCTGCCCCTTGCTTTTGGCTTCTCTCTCACTCTCTTTCTCATTCTCTCTTGTGCTTTGATCTCTGCTTAACAACAGTAACGTCACAGGGACTGTACAGGAGAGTTTTGTTGGAAGTTAGAAAGTTTTGCAGCCTCCAGAGGGCTGTAGCGGCAGTAGCAGCAAGCAGCATCCAAGGGACTCCTGGAAGGGAAGGAGAGAGAGAGAGAGAGAGAGAGAGAGAGACTGACTCAGTCCTTTAGAAAACTGACTTTAGAAGAAGGAGACAGACATGGAACATCAGCTGCTGTGTTGTGAAGTGGAAACCATCAGAAGAGCCTATCTAGATGCCAACCTACTAAATGACAGGGTTCTGCAGACAATGCTGAAGGCAGAGGAGACCTGCTCGCCCTCTGTATCCTACTTCAAGTGCGTGCAGAAGGAAATCTTGCCATATATGAGGAAAATAGTTGCCACTTGGATGCTGGAGGTTTGTATGTTTCAGAGATTTCTTTGCAAGCTTCTGCATTAATGAATAAACCCTGAATGACTCCCCCATTCCAGCCCCAGCTGTCCCCCCCAAAAAAAAAACCTCCCTCCTTAAGTACAGGACATATTGCTACCGATATATATTGACAGTCAAGAGTGTGATGGCTTTTATCCCCTTATCTTTTATTTACTTCTTAACAATGAGGTGTCTTCGATAGAGGGAAAGCAAATCCCACCCCCCATTTCTAAAGAAAATAAATTCCGGGGGTCTCCCTTGAACCTTTTAGAATGAACTCAGTGCCAGAGAAAACAAAATTTGAAAGCCCCACTTGGAAAAAGCCCCCTTAAGAGTCCTTCTCTGGGATCCCAGATGAGCACAGCAACTTCCCAGGTACCCCGACGCCCCACTCTTGTCTTAGGGCTGCAGTTAAACCTTGCCAGTTATTTTATTGGGATTTTATTTTAAATTAATATCCATGTACACGTATGCAAGTGCTGCCCGTGCCAGTATTATGCGCCATCTTTGTTCTTTTATTGCAAAGCAAAAGTGTTTATTAATAATTAGAAAATTAGCAAGTCCCCAGGAGCAAGCCAAGGAAGGCAGGGGGTGCTCCAGAAACGGGGGTCCCTGCTGGGGCTGTGGACAGGAGGCTCAGCTGCTGGGTTGTTGTCATTTCTTGGGGAAATGCAGGGTGAAAGTTTCTTTGTTCAGAGCAGAGAGCGAGCTGTGGTCACCCCTCAAAGACATGCTTGTGTTGCAGAAACTTTCAGCAAGGTCGCATGGCAAAATCCAGTTCAAATGCCCCACTCCCCCGACAGGACATGTTTCAGGGCATTCCCAGCAGGAGCTGGGGAGCCGGGGCTACATTTTCATGCCTTTTCCAAAGCCCTGGGCGCTTGCGATCTATTTTTAATTAATTTTTGAAAGCTTAGCACGCTGCCCTTGCTCTGCGAAATGTCGCACGTTGCTTTTCTGAAGAGGGTGAGGGGGACCTCGTGAGTTTGCTTTCGGGGTATTTCCCTGGACGCCCCCAAGTGTCTCATCAGCACGGGGATCGGTAAAGGACCCCCGCTGGGTCATTTTCAGCCCTTTTTGGAGCTTCGGCTGATTTTTTAAATATTTTTAAATATTTTTTGAAAAGATGACGTCTGGGGAAATGGGGCTGCTGCTGCTGCTGCTGCTCCGGACGCCACCTTTGTGTCTCGAGCAAAGCAGAGAATCGGCAGCACCCAGGCAAATAAGAACAAAAACCTGGGATCCCAGCTCTGTCCCCGGATCATTTTGCAATTTATTTGCTTTTTTTAAAGCGGCTGCCGATCTGTGAGAATCCAGATGTCCCCTTTTTGCCAAAGCTCGGCTGGGGATTTCTAACGCCACATTTCCCTACTTTCTCCGTTTGCGACTTTCTCTTTCAGTTTCTTTCAAGTCTTTTCTCTACTCTTTTGGGGAAAATTTATTTCTCCCCCGTCCCCCCCATACTCTGCCTTGCCCTTCAATCTTTGGTTGGGGGGAGGAGGCATGACTCGATTTAATAGTTGCTACAATTATCATTCGTTTCAACGAGCTCTCTCCTTTTCCAGGTTTGCGAGGAGCAGAAATGTGAAGAGGAAGTTTTCCCCTTGGCTATGAATTATTTGGACAGATTTTTGTCGTTTGAACCCCTCAAGAAAAACCGATTGCAACTTCTGGGAGCTACCTGCATGTTTGTGGCTTCAAAAATGAAGGAAACTATTCCTCTAACCGCAGAAAAACTGTGCATTTACACCGATAACTCCATTAGACCCGACGAATTACTGGTAATTTCATGTTTACTTCATCTGGAAAAAAGCAAGATCAGGAGAGAGGAAAATAAATAAAAATCAACCCCAACAGAGAAAATCGCAAGGCTCCTTCTCCAGATCTGCCCAGTGTGGCCCCCTACTTCACCCTGAATAATTATGCTTAATTCACCCCGTAGAATTATTGCTCGTTCACCTCCAGCTCCCAGGCTAACTCCATTACTGCACATGGGAGCAACAGATGTAACTTCCACTGCTATCTCAGAGTGTGGATCTGCCCCCCTTCCCCACTCCCTCAGCTCCAGTAAGATGGCATGAAGGGTTTCCACGTGCTTCCTAGCCAGCGAAAGTTGGGCTTGTGAAAACTCTCAGCGATTGCAGACTAAATGATACAGTAGATTATTCGAATGAAAAAAACCCTAATATACTCATTATTACCTCACCCTAAGAGAAAGTACAGTACAACGGGTAAAAAGTGGGTGACTGGCGCCCTCTTGCGTTCCTAATGTGCAGTTCAGCAACTTGACCGATTAATGGAGTGCTTTATTTCAGGGCTGCTGGGTGAGGGTAGTCTTGCAGTAGTTTCATGCATAAAGGCAATCTCACCTTGGTATGCTCCTGCTAGTAATCCTCCTTAACAGCATCACAGCACCACTGGTGAGGAAATGTAGTATTTTAATCATCAGTCTCTCAATCATGCAGAAGTCAGTGCATCAAAAAGATGCCAGTGCATTAAGATTCCAGAATACAGGACAAACAGATGAAATTCACCTTAACGACTTCAGAAGCAATTGCGGCATTTCAAAGCTGTTTATAAGCAGAGCTTCTAACTGTTTTTCCTTCTTTTTCCCCTTTCCTGCTTTTTGTCTTTGTAGCAAATGGAGCTGTTTCTGGTGAATAAGCTGAAATGGAATCTGGCCGCAATGACCCCTCATGATTTCATTGAACATTTCCTTTCTAAAATGCCTGTTGCTGAGGACACCAAGCAAATCATCCGTAAACATGCCCAGACTTTTGTGGCTCTGTGCGCTACAGGTATGCCCTGCACACTAAAATGGCGTGTTCCCCTAACCCAACATGCACACCCACCCTCATTCCCAATTCCTAAGACTTCCCGCAGAGTTACCATGTATCAAGGTCACAGAACTCAGTGCTGATAATTTAAGCACTGCGTGTTGTGCCTGTTGGTTGCACAAGGGTGGATTACTTTGCAAAAGGTAAGTTTCTGAGAAGATGCCTCTCTTCTGAGTTTAACATAAAGTAAATATATAAAAATCTTCTTGGAAAGTGATTGAATAAACCTATAGCTCTTAACTAGATCCTTCTTCAGCATATATCTAGACCTATGCAGGCCTGCCAAAGAATCTCTGGCCTGGAGGCAGATTCCCTCATTGTGGATTCATTTTAAGGCAGTTTTGAAAGTCGTTAGGAGGAAGAATTTGCATGTGGTTAGTTCTGTATATGGGTGCATTTCACTGGCATGTTTAAAATCTCCCTCATTCAAATTTCCCCTTTTCCCATGCTGGTAGATGGTGGATTACAGAAGGGGCACATGGCGTGGACGCTTTTCTGGCACAGGGCTGAGTCTGCTGTCCACACCCAGCTGGCCACGTGCTTTGCTGGAGGCATGTGCAGGGGCAGATTGCAGAGGAGCCAGAGACACTGACTGTTCCCTGGGCCACGTTTCCAGAGGCCTGATCTTTGGTTTCAAGGGTACTGTGTGTGTGTTTGTGCTAATTCCCGGAAGCCCCACGTGCACAAATGGTGTGCAGGCGTGCATACATTTTATCCATTGAATCATAATAAGAATAAGAAGGGGTTCAAGAGATCAGAAGAGCAACACTGCCTTTATGATCTCCTCCAGATACCACTGTTCTCATGAGCTGGCAGGACAAAGGTGGTTTTTAAAGGATTGATCAGTTTTTCTTAAAATCCACTTCACGTGATTCTCTTCAGTGTGGCACGAGAAACCCAAATGTGGCAAAAGAATAAGGAATCAAAGGCAGTCAAAGCAAATGTTCCTTTGAAGGGAAGCCTGTAGCATCACATAAAGATGAATGTCAAGGATCGTGTTGACACTAAGAAAAACTCACTGGAAATGAGTAATATTGCCTTTATGAATATGAATATTCTTATCCAATAATAGTTAAGTGAAAGGAGGGGTCATGCCTGCATGACACTGAGTCATTCAGTTTGAGGAAAAGGTCTCTGTTAGTTGGATCTGGACTCCTTGTTGTTTTTGTGGAACAGACTAACACGGCTACCCCTCTTATTTCTCTGGACTTGAAAGTTTAGGGTGTATTTAAAGCCAAAGAGCAAATTAATCTGTGATGTAAATTAGTGTTCAGTGGTGTTACACAAGGGATGGATTTGGTCAAAAGATCCAAGAAAAATAATAAGCAGTAAAAAAATAAAAATAATGTATTGATCTCACATAGTGACTCCCACTGAAGTGTCTGGCCTGGAGATACAGCCATGGAATCTCTGAAGAGAAATATATACATTATTGGTAGGTTTCAGCCTTGCCTTTATCGGAGGCCTAAGTACAGAATGGCAGGCAGCTCACACGTTTGATTGACTCAGTGCATGTCTCCTAATATGTGAGTACTAGAACCTTTCCAAACAGCTTTTAAAGGATTTGAAACATTTGTGGAAAATTAAATGTTTTCTCCTAGACAGAGATTCAAGCAGAACAATGAGATTGCAGTGAATTCTAATGTGTGATTGCCTGGTCTGAAGCCACCCCAGTTGTTAGTTGTATCTGCTGTTTCTTTTTAGCTATCCAGTCTCCCCTTTGGATATGGGGATGTTTAATCTAGGTGGTTGTGCTGGGAGTGATAGTGATGAAAACAAGAGTAGTTCAAAGGTTGAAGCCTTGCTAGGAGTCCAGTACTTTGATCTACTGTCAGTGTTGTTATGGTTCTTTTAGAAAGCACATCCAGAGTCTATATTTAACACTATGCGCCTCACCGCATGGGTAGCTGGAAAATGGATCAGTGAATGTGACCCATGTTCAGAGAATTTTACTTAGCTTTTAAAAATAGCATGGAGGTCATCAAGATTATGGGACTTATTCAGTACTCCACTGAAGTCACTGGGAATATTACCTGAGTAAGGACTGTTGAACAGAGCTGTTTGAACAGCTTTGGATTTTTATTTCATTTTTGGATGCCAAGATTTTTTTGTCTCTCTTGATGACTCCCTTGTTGGCTAGTGATGCCCAGACAAGATGAAGAACATGTGGCGTCAGCAGCATCTAACCTTCACTTTTTGATGTGTGATATTTTTTTCTGGCCAGCCATAATCTAGGTGGATTGCAAACCTGTTGTACTTCCCTGACTACCTTGTGGGCCTGATCCAGAGCCCATGGAAGCCACTGGGAAATTGACTCCAGTGGCCTTTGGTCAGGCCTTGCGTGAGCACTACTTGAAATACAAGGTAAAGGCAGGTGAAGTGTTCGAAGATGTGTATGTGTATTTGCTTCTGATAGAAAACATTGCATAGAAAGGTGATGTTGAGTGGAATTCCCTTTATGCTCCCTCCTCAATTGTCTGCCTAATAGAAGGGGATTTGTTGTGTTTTTTAAATATATTTTCACCAAAGGATGCCTTTTTGCTGTGCTAGGTTAGAGAAGGAAAGAAAAAATTACCAGGGGTTGTTTGAAGTTAACACATAATTGATCTTAACGAATGGGGCTTTGGCATGGCCAAGGAAGGCAGGGAGAACTCAAAAGGAAACAGGCCTTTTTTGGGGCCAAGTTAAGACTGGAGTTAAGGAAAAACTCCGGCTCTATACAAGCAAAACAATGAAAAGGAACAAATATTGGGAGCTTCAGCGTTTCATTGTGGCCCTCTGGTTATCTAAACATACCAGGCCCTTTTATGTTATTATTATTGTTCTTCTCTCCTCTCTTTCCTCCTCCCTAGTGGAGAGAGAGAAAAAAGATTTCCCTTTGAAACAACTTTGCTACAATTCTTCTATTCTCTAGCCTTTATAAAATTGGGAGACTCAAGGTATGTGACCAGTTGGAACCTGTTGTATCTTGCAGCAAGTGATTTATGTTCACAGTTTTGATTTGCCTCAATGAAAAGATTTTCATTCATAGCCCCCAGCTCTCCAGACAGATGGAATTGCTGCTCCATTTAAAAAGGAAAAGGGGTGACTCGCCTTGTTAGGAATTTTTTTTTAAAGCGCTGCAGCGCCTAGATGCCTGCTTTGTCCTCCCTTCAGGGTGGCTGGCATTCTTCTCTCTCCTCCCCCTCCCCTCTCTCTCTCTCTCTCTCTCTCTCTCTCTCATTCTCCCTCTCTCTCTTTTTAACAACGCTGAAGTTGTTTATTCTTTTTGGATGAAGTCTCAGATAGGCTACTGGGGATGTGTGCTTCAATTGATGGGGCCCCCTTCCCCATTGTGGCTGTGTCAGGTCTAATTCATCTCACCGAAGCCCCCTTGTTCCTGAGCGCTCAATAGCGCAAGATGAGGCGATGGAGGCTGACAATGATGCCACACTCTTCACTTGGGGGCATCCAATTACAGGCCAGAGGGGCCCCCTGATTAATATGCTGAAATTAGTGGCCTCTGCCACAAATAATTCCTTGTTGAGTTGCAACAAAAAGACAGTCCATGCTGCTTGTCTGGAATGGTTATGGGGACAGACACAAACTGGTCATTTAAACTTCATTATTACTTTTCCACCTTGGACATACTAAGAGTGTGACTGTGAATTCATGTTCTTCTTTATTGCCCCCTTTAAAAGAAAAAAGCAAATAGGAATCCCAAACTTGCTACTGAATGGACTCCTTAAACTTACACAATTTTGGCCATTTTGCGGGATGATAATTATGCAGAAACTAATAAACACTGGAGCTAATTCACTGTGACAGTGTATGTATATACAACTAAATTTTGGTGTATCAAATCTTCAGACCTGTTTAAATCAACAGAAGCCTCTCATTTTTAAGTATACCTAAGAAAACACACTAGTGATTTGTTTGAGTGAATGGATCAAATACTATCTCTGGGATGCATTTATTGGCAATGGTCAAACTGAATCTATTTAGATATCTTTTGGGAAAGAGCTGGGGAGAGGTAGGGTAGGGAAGAGGTAAGTTAGACCTATTTCAGATATGTCAAGATCTGACATGAGTTTTGATACAGATTGGCTTTTAGCTGGCAACATAACTCATAAAAAGCCCTTCCATACGTAATCACATCAATTTAATTTTGAAGGCATTTTCAATTTCATAGAGCTCTGGGCAGATTTCCCTTTGGAAGGTGGATATGGGATAGGTCGGGGTACAGATGGAGTGGCAGAGATATAAACCCCAAACTGTACCTATAATACCTACAACAATAAGTGATTATATACAGAGAAAGAATACTGATGCTTAGTTAATAGTTAATTAAAGCCTTTACACAAAAGATATTAAATCATAAAGGAGATGAATAATTTAATATTTAAACTGTTTCGTAGAGCTCAATCTCCCTCCCCCCCGCTTAAGTTTTTCATGTCTTTGATTTAATTCAAGGGTTTGACAGATGGTTTATATTTATACAGCAAGGGAGATGTTGTACATTTAATAATAGGTGAAGGAACGTATCTCAAGTTATTGTATATAAGGTATCGTTTCCTTTTTCTCCCCTAAAAAGTTAGACATTTACTAGTACCACATTTCTTTTCCTCCTAATACTTGGTCTAGGGAGCACTTTGCCATGAATCAAAAATCAAACACATTCCTGTATAGCAGAAAGAGCATTAAAATGTGGATTATTCCACATTATTCGCCCTTATTAAAAAAAAAGAGGGGGGGAATAACATTCTAATGGCAGAGATAGGCCCCTCAAGGAATCATGGGAGTGGCTTTGTAGAGAGACCTACAGCAATGCAGTCTGGAAGGGGGCCCAGGCTCTTGTCAGCATGGTGTCACATCAGAATGTAACTGATTGTCCGCCAATTCTTGGGACCCCCGTCACTTAGTTATGCCACATTTACATTAAAACCCGGTTGCCAGGATGGATGGCAGTGACTGACGAGAGCCTAGGTTGAGACAAAGCATTTTTAAGATTAAACCTTAATTTAAATATGGAATATTCACCTACTGACAGGTGTAAGCAGTCTCAATCCCTTTTGGTTTTGCTTTTGTTTTATATTAAAGTTATACATTTCTTTCTTTCTAACATAATTTTAAAGGTTTATGTTTTAAATGGTATATGATTCAGAGACTGCTTACATCACATAATGCACCTGATCTTGCAAATGCTTTAAAATGTGAATAGCTTTACTTGTGTGAGTAATCCCATTGATTTAAATGGGACTACTCACAGGAGTAAAGTATATTTATAAGTGTTTGCAGGATTAGGGCCCTAATACCCTAAAAATCCCTCAAAGGAATGGTTAGCCTTTTAGGCCTTTCTCTAAAAAATGTTTCTCACTCAGGTAAAGTTATTCATGTGCATAAGTGCTTGTGGGATTGGGCCCTGTAATTGCCTATATTGTTAAATTACATTAGGAGGAATCTTTGTTTGTATTCCTACAGCCTCTTAAGACTTATTATCTGGCAATCATATCTAACTCTTTGGCATGACACAAGCAAGCTCATCCTAAAGAAATCAATTCTCTTTTCCCCCCCTTCTCTCTTTAAACAGATGTTAAGTTTATTTCAAACCCACCTTCCATGATCGCAGCTGGGAGTGTGGTAGCAGCTGTGCAAGGCCTTCACCTGGGAAACACTAACACTTTCCTCTCCTATCAATATCTCACACATTTCCTATCACAAGTTATCAAATGTGACCCGGTAAGTGATTCTTTCAATCTCTCTATCTTAGAGTTTTTTGAGTGCCTCACTGTAGTATATGATTTGACAGTAAACGCTGATCAAAGTACAACTTGGCTGTGGTTTTTCAAATGTATTCTCTTTTGTTCTTCCCAGTGACTATTAGTCATCGTTATATACATTAAAAATCAGAGATTACGGTACTGCAGTTCATTGATATGAATACCATGACCAGTTCTAATGTTGTTAAGACAGACATATCAACAAAGCAAAGGAAACTCTTAAATTGGTTTAGGACAATTGCTGAGGCTGTATTCAGTTTGCAGGTTATTAAACCAGCAGCCTATGTAGAACAAAAACCTTTAAAATAAGACAAGGAAATAGTTACTAAGATTGCAATAAATAGACTTCATGGTATCTCTGACCTTATCTTTGACCACTCCTGAGACCCTTTATTGTGCCAAGTGGTGTGAAATGCCTTTTTTAAGGGGTTCTAATTATCTAATTTAGTTTATTACGTGCTAGACCTGCACAGTAGCTGGTATTGAATTCCCTTTTGGAACAAATGTTTGTCCCATGACTTTCTGACAAGGTAGATGGTCCTCACAGGACTCTCATTTTGCCCTGCAGCTTCCAGGAGATGCACATCAGTAACTAGTGAGCAATAAACCTTTCATGAGTGAATGGGCCAGGAAGGGAGCCTACAAGGAAGACCTAAAGTCAATGATCCATGTCATAATGGTGTGTGAAGTTGGGGCAGAGTTTAGCTTTGTTTTGTAACAATGTGGAAGACCAATAAATAGATGCTTTAAAAAGGTTCTTGTGAGGTCTCCAAGCTCTGGACAATGACTCGAATATAGACAACCCTGTGGTTTGCAATAGAATCTTTGAGATGCTGTAAAATCCTTCATTTTATGTATTCATAAACTGAAGGTATATAATTATTCTAACAACCAAACAACTCACACCCAAATTAATATAAGGGGCAATGATATGTAGAATTTTAATGATTGTTAGCAAATCGTGAAAGCATTGTAATGATTAATTCCCATATAAGAGAATATTTTTGTGCTATTTGATAGATTTAGGTGATGCCAACACAGACAAATACTTCACTGCTGCTTATTATCTGCCTATCCTAACTAGTTCAAGATACTATACCACACAGTTCAGCAAAGTATTTTTGCTCTATTACTAGAAGCAGAATTTAGTAGTACTGATTCAGTGCTGAAATGTTAAATACTCTTAAGTTCTACAGATGCTTTAAGTATCCCACTGCTGAAGTAGTATGTACCTGTATTACTCTGGCTTCTTCGTTAGGACCATGCAGGTGCTTAAGTGTATACCTGAACTCTATCCAATTCAAGAAATTTGAATCAGGAACTTAGGAAGAAGCAAGCAACCTGCTATCAGCACCGATAGTGAATGTCTGATTTAAAAGAAAATACTATTTATAATTTTTTGATCTATAACCTGAATTAGATTGTATCACGTGGCAGAACTCTATATCATGTAGAACTGCAACATGTCCTTACATGACTTGACTTGGTCAATGTCAGAGCTCTTTGAAACAGGAAAGTACTTTTAATTAGAAGTAAAAGCACTTTGGGCACTGTTTTATTATTCATAAATAGTCTGCAAGGCCACAGTCTGTATGAACTGAACTTAAAAGGAAGATCTTTAAGGTGAGTGGGAGGAAAACTTTTTTGATAATTATATTTATGTCTTAAAATAACAGTAACTAGACATTAAGATTTTTACATAGTTTTCTAGCTAAAATAAGAAATATCATAAAGTTATATGAAAATTTTTTAAGGACCCTCAGAAAGGAAAGATCACCTAAATCTTAGTTGTTTCCTTCTTTGTCTTCTCTATGAACATGATTTCTGTTCCCATGTTTATAATAAAGGTGAAATATCCTCTGCTAATAATTATTCTGTGATTTTGACAATTACTTGATTGTCTACAAAGAGAGATCTCTGGCCTTAGAGCTTACTACACATTTTTTATGAAACAAATTAACTTAACTGATGGATCAAACACTAATCCTGATCTTGAAAGTTTTCTTAGTAACTTTGTTTGGGTGGCTGATCCACAAGTGATAGCACATATTGTCAGACATTTAATATCATGTGGATTTGGTTTTAAAAGTATTTAGTAGACTGATGCATTTTGACAAAATGGTTAACACTTTTCCTGATTGTTTGCTAGCTGGAGCAGATGGTCTGTTGGATTTCAGTTTTCATACTGATAGTTTTTACCTTAGTCTCAAGCAAGTTGAGTCTAAAGTAAAATGAATATCACCTGACTGAAATTCTTTTATGGTTCATGTTTATATTGGTAGGAGTCCAGTTTCCCATTTTGCCTTTGATCAATGGTAATTAGAAGTCAGATAATCACAATTAGAAGTCTTGGGCTGTCTTCCATCATTCTGTTCCTGACCCCATCATCCAAATGGACTGAATTTTGCCTGACATTCATTTCCAGGCCAGAAATTTGCTAAACTAGATTAGATTGGGTTTCCATGCTGTCTGTTAATACACTGGAATTTGCTTCTCTTGCCTGCCCACCCCAGAGACGCCTTCAAACATATGTCTTTTATTCTTAATGAGCCAGGCAATAACAAAGGATTTCCAAATAGATTTTGTTGTTGTTTGTTTCCTTTAGATCTGACCTTAAGTCTTATGCTTGACTGAATTTCAATCTGATCATGTCCACAGTGTATGTTAAATAAAGGTATTTGACCACATCAGTAAGCTAGTAGGCCTTTTTTTTTTTTTTTTTTTTTTTTTTTTTCACTGAGAAGCTTAATTAATCCAGGAAGGGCTTATGACCTTGAACAAACTGTGGGCATTGAAAATTTGGGTAGTGAAGCAGAAAAGTTGTTGGGAGAAGTTATCAGACTAACACACAAGTTTTGTATTTGCTCCCAGTATTCAGAAGCTGTGAGCAGAATGGAAAAACAAAATTTAAGTGTAACACTGGGCATCAGTAAGGTTATGCTAGTGATGAAAGTGTACACAGTACGTTTTTTTTGTATGTAGCATTTTTGAGAAATGTAATATCCTTGCAGAGAAACTGTTCATTTAATATCAATGTGAAAAAATAATTTGAACAAAAACATAAAACATTTCAAACATCACGTTGTTCATTAAATTGCAATTTAGCAGACAGCCTGTTTACAGTAAGCTGTAAAGATTGTATGTTGTTTCACAACGTACAATCCAAACTCAATCCACTCCTGCAGTCTGAGTGAAGATTTTTATCAGTACCCAAAAGGAAAAGAATAATAATTTATAGAAACCCCTCCTGAACTGTTTACAAAACGTATTCATTGCTTGTTCAATTTTATGAATAAAACTAGTTCACATTTCAGTTTTCAGAGTCAAACATGTATGTGAGAGTGTTCCAGAAAAAAAGAGCCAGTGTTGGAATTGCTCTGAAACAACTGTGCACTGGCTTTCAGAGAGAAACTTGCCACCTAGTTATGGCTGAGTCAACCTGAAAGTGCCTGAACTTTTTGGAAGCGAAAAAAACCATGTGTTTACTTATTATTTCTATATATCTATTTATGTGTGTCATGGCATGCATGCTATCAGGAGTTAAAATGGGTGTCCTGTGGAATCTGAAGTCAGAAATCATCTGTCATATCTTGGGGAGTCTTGTTAGAGATCTCACTGGGAAGGCCAGAGGTATGTAGGAGTCAAAGGCATGATGACTTTAGGATATGAGGCGTTTCTTTTTGTCATTTAAAATACTGTGTGTCTCTGTCAAGAGGAAATATTACACTAGGGTTTAAACCAGAAAAGGTCATAGGTTATGTGTTTTCAGTGAGCTGTAACTGATGGTCTGATCTGCTTAGAGGTAGGATTAACCTCCCCCTCTCTCAGAAAGGACTTGCAGAGAATTGTTTGCTTGGGTTTCTAATCTTATTTTACCCCAAATGCCATGTGCCCTTATTGGTGGCAGAGAAGGTTCTTGTGGTAGTGGAATCAGTGAAAAGCTGGTAGATCACACAAGAAGCTTCTGAATGAAGGCAGAATTGAAACTAGGAGATAAAGAAAACAGCAGGCAGGTCACCCTCTCAGGAAAACAACATTCATTCTCAGTCATGCACATCCTAACACTTTTGACAGCAATTTATCATGGAAGACTGGGTTCACCACAAGGGCTAACACATGTCATAGGTTAAATCAGAAAAGGCAATACTAAAAGAAAACTTCAAAGTCCTTAATACACAAAGTTAAAGATGTTGAGAAAAGCTTACGATGTTCATTATAAATATATGAGTAAACAACGTGCTGGAGGAATTTTGGCAATATGCTGTGTGATTGTTTTGCTTGTTTAAGGCACTCCAGGTCTATGCCCATGCAATGGGCGTGCATGGCACTAAAGAATATGAATATCTAGTCCTGCATTTGAAGGAAGATAGACTGGATGTTCAAACAGCTCTTTTCCATCTCTAATTTCTGTGATTTTGTGAATAAATAGATTTTGGATGCTTGATGTGCCGATTCTTAACTGTACACTTAGATGCCCGGGGGGTTTCTTTTACCCATATGAAGTCTGAACCTGTGAGGTGCTTCATGGTCTTAATTCCCATTGAAGTCAATGGGAGTGGAGATGGCTCAGCACCTTCCTGGAGACATGAGAAGCTCAGCACTTAGCAAGATCAAGCTCATATTGAGCCATGAGTCAGAGAGATTTGTCTCACTCTTAGTTGGTCTCTCTGTCTGTGACGGAGAGTGCAGTGGCAAGCTAAAAGGTTGGCAACACTTTCTAAATCGTTGCCATGAGGTTACTGACTGTTTGATGGTAGGTTGTGAAAGACCTGCATTCAGCAGAAAGGCATCCATTTTGGTCTTTTGGAATGCTGCATTTTTTGTTTAGACATTTGCAGTTAGTAATCAGTTAGCTAATGTGATCAGGCCATTGCTGAATATAATCAGAATATTAGTTATTAATACTTTGTGTTTATAGAGCACCTTTCATCTGAAAAGCTCTTCTTAAAATTTTTTTAGCCATTACTTAGCTGGGAAGCCATTGTTTATGAAATGGCCTATATCACTTCTACTGGATTGTTGTACCAAGGCATTTCTGTTGTAAAGATCGAAATTACATAGCACCACAGTCTTGGGCCTAATTCTTGATCTCACTCCAGTTTTATGCTCAGTAACTGTATTGACTGCAAGATAGTAACTCCTGATTCACACTGCTATGAGATCAGAATGAGGCTATTAGAATTTTTCCAGAAACACGGTGCATGAAACTCTCATACTAATGAAAGATGCCCAATTGACAGCCTTGGAGACAGAGCCCTCTACAGAACACTTATAGTACAGGCAGAAGTATCATAAGCTTCAACACATTGTCCCACCAATCTGCCTTTAGGGCTGGAGGCACCATTACCAGTGGTGACATTATAGTTTAGTCTCCATGGCCCATTCAGTCATTGGCTTCTTGCTGAGACTGACAACATTGGGCCAGTTAAGGTTAGCTGTGGTAGCAATTTGTTGAGATGTACACTTATCCCACTGGGAGATGAACTGAAACTACACTCTCATTTGACATAATCCTCTGAATACCAGATGGCAAAAACCTGTAGCCCAGCCCCTTGAGTTATCCAGTCTTCATCTCTCTCTCTTTCCTCCCCCCTATATAAATGGTGATACATTTTTATTTGCCTTCAACAAAAATAGTATTAGGCAGATGGTTTTATATATTTTCTAAAGGTTTATGTTTCCCTCCCCTTTAATCTTCTCTAGGATTGTTTACGAGCTTGCCAAGAACAGATTGAATCCCTCCTTGAATCCAGTCTACGCCAGGCACAGCAACACAACATATCTTCAGAAACAAAGACTGTTGAGGATGAAGCAGACCTTTCCTGCACGCCCACCGATGTGCGAGACGTGAACATTTAAGAGGACTTCTACAAATCGGTTTGTTTGGCAATGCGAGCAGACAAAGAAAGGGCATCTGAGAAGGAATCAGCATCAGGATCTCTCCCCCAGAAACCCTTTTCTCCAGGACATTTTTATACCAGAAGGGAAAGCTTCACTCTTGTTATTTTTTTCCTTGCTCTTTCTCCCTTCCATCTGTGACTTCAAACAAACAAAAAATACCCCAAAACTGTCTTAAAAAAAAAAAAGAAAAATAATATTTGCATGACCCCAAGGGGTTTGTGCTACAAAAAATAGAGGATTTTATACAATAATAATCAACTAGTTTTATGTTAAAGTGTTCTTGTCTGTATGTTGTAAAAATAGACATTAACACACAAAATGTCTCCAGGGGAGGTATTAGATTTGATTTCTTACATATAAAACAAACAAAACCAACCAACGAACCATTTTTAAAGTAGAAGAGGGTTTTTTTTAATAGAAAATGACATATTCTTTTTGTTTTTTCCTATAAAAAGCATAGCTTTAACGCAGTTCTAGGCTTTTCTGTATCTTGCTTGCTTATGCATTTAGTCACTTTATAATTCATCTGTAAATGTTTATTTTCTTAGGTTTTTATCCTCTTCACCTTATAAATGGTTAACGTAACCCATAAGTTAGTGTATTTTAGTATACCGCATTATTATATGTTAATCTTTTGTACCTGTGGATTGCCTGTGCATAAGGCTTTTGTAGGGTTCCAGCTTAGCATTGTCGGGGAAGGGCCAATGTACTACTCATACGATACTCTATTATAAAGAGAAACCGAAATATTGACATAATATATTATATTTTTGTAATCTTCATATTTTTGTAGTTACCTGTGTATAAAATGCTGGTCTGACCCAACAGATATTCAGCCTCATTATGGTCAGGTTCAATCCACAGCCTAGTCTTTTTTTTTTTAAATATTCTAAAACCATTCCATTCAAAGCACTTTCAGTCCATTAGATATAGGAAATACGTTCTTTTATTGTGGGAATATTTTTTTAAATGGAATGGTTTGGAAATATATAAGTGCTTGTGCGCAAACTTTGAATTGCAAAGCAAGTGCATTTAACTATGGTGTTAGAGGAAAGGTGATTTTTTTTCAAAGGTTGTGTTTCAGTGAGAGAAATTGCATTCACAAATTGCCAGGATATCTTCCTATCCTTTTCTATAGAAAAGTTGAAGTTTAGAAATCCTTTGATGCCAACTCATGTTTGTAAATTAGGGGCCTTAAAGGTTCACGTATAGGACACATAGTTTAAGGATTGTCTCTAGATGTTTTACAACTGAAGGTTTTTAAACACTAAAATATATAATTTATAGTTAAGGCAAAAAGAATATTTATTGCAGAGGATGTTCATAAGGCCAGTATGATTTGTAAAATAACGCAATTGCCCCTTGATTTAAAAAAAGAATCTTTCTATCCTTGATGTTGCAGTTTTAACACAGCTTATTAAAGAAAAAAAAAGACACTCTTTTCAAAAACAGTGTATTTGGCCCCTTCTTAGACATTTCCAAAAACTATCTAACCATGAGAAACGCCATAGTTAAAAAAGAATAGATTTGGTGTACTTGAAAGGAGTTCTTATTCCAATATATCCCCCCGTTGTTGTTTTTTTATTTAGCTACAAATAGAAAATTTGCACATCTTGGCTATGTATCTTTTTATTATTATTTTAGAAAGTAGCTGAAGGGACGTGGACATAGCTGTTGAAGTTGATGCTCGAGGAGAATGTGATGGTGAAATGTATGTGAGAAAACTGCCGCTAAGGTGTTGATTGTAAAAAAAAATTTAAAAAAGAAAAGAAAGGAAAAAAAGAAAAAAAAGGAGTGGATGCTCCATTTTTATTGAGCTGCTATGGATAAATTCCCAGCATGGTTTGAAAAAAAATTAACATTGCTTTCTGTATCTTTGTCATTGTGTTTTGCTGCTATTTTATGGATCAGTTTTTTTTGTTTTTGTTTTTTGTTGTTATACAATGTCATATACTGCCATGTTATAGGTTTTAATTTTCTCATAGAAAATTATATTATTGACATCATTTTTTGTAGATTTTTTATGTGATCAATTTTTACTTAATGTGATTATTACTGCTCTATTCCAAAAAGGTTCCTGTTTCACAATACCTCATACTTCAGTTAACCATGTTTAGACCAGGTTTTAATGTTCGTTCACAGTGCCTCATAGTTCTACTGCAAACTGAAATGCATTGAACATTATTCTGAATGGGTCTCGCGATTCGCAACTAGGTTGCATTAATTTAAAAACGACAGACATTTCAGAAGATCAAGTAATGTCAGTTTTTTGTTATGCGTCTTATAAAGCTGGATTCTTTGTCTGATCTGGGGTTTATTATCATAGTAGTTTTAAGATGTGTTATTAGCCACATTGATATATGAAAGGTGCATTATAATATAACTCTTATATGCCACTTGGTGTTGTTTCCCATCAGCTGGGACTCATCATTTGGTGTGATAGGTTATCTTCTGGAACTCTAAGTATTTTGTGTGTTTAATCTGTTATAATATACTAGGGGTTTTTGTTTTGTTTTTTTTGTTAATTATAGCATAATGCTAATTTAAAAAGCCTGTAAATCTCATAAATAAGCCAGCTAACAAAGTTGTATGCTGAAGAATAATCTAGCTGTTGCCTGTATGCTGCTAAACCAAAACAGAATTAGAACTCATTTTGAGGGCAAATGCAGTTAAGATCCTACATAGTGTATAAATAAAGCATTGCAATGCTACTAGCAGTCGCAGGACCCAGGAGGACTGGATACATTCTGTCCAAATTTCAGGAACATTTCTTACTGCTTACCTCATGAACACTTCTGTTTGTGGCATCTCTGTGTCTCTGAACCAAACATGATTATTGCATTAGTGGTTGTTGGTTATATGTGTTACACTGAGTGGCAGTGCATACTGCAAATTTCTTTAAATATGTATGTACTCGAAGGCCAAATCCTGATAAACAGGTTCATGTGCCAACAGAGATGCTTTATTTGTCACATTATTATAACAATCTATAGTAAGCAAGCAATTCAGATTTGTACATTTTTTTATATTGTACTTATTGGCATCACTGGTCTGAAATGCACATTTTCACCAACAGACCTGTAACAGACAAGTTTCCAGCAAAAGAACTAAAGTCTAGAAATAAAATTTGTAAAACCCAATGCCTGTGTGCTGTGTTTTTTATTAGTTTCATGGATGTAAATTTGCAGTTTAACAGCATACAGCAGTTTTTAATCAACTGGAATCTGATGTAGTGGGCAAACCATGTGGCATTTTCTTGTGTTGACACTCCATGCTTTAAAGTTTGCAGTGTTTAAATAATTCATTCTTCAACATCTCTAGGAAGTGACAGGTATTTTGGCAATGGGTCAGTCAGTACAAATTCATAGAGATGTATATATTAAATGTCACTCTTTTTTTTGTTTTTTCCTGGCTTAAAGATTTTCTTTTATGCCTCTGTCTCAGCTAACCAGCTGTTTGGTAGATATTTTCAATAATAAGTAAAATAAATTAGGATTTTGATGCTACAAAATTATTTCTAGCTTTTCAGTTTACTAGAGTAATGGAAATGTCCCCTTTAGATAATGACTAGTGTGTTTCCAAGACAGTAGTGTTAGATTTTTATTTCCCACCTGCCTCCATTGTGTATTACTACTGTTAGTTCAAATAAAGTAGTAGGGTATAAAAGGTAAAAATACATATTTTTGTTTGCAGAGCTTAACACTAGTAAAGGGCAATATACAAAATAGGAAAAGAATTGAACTAAGCTTGAAAAAATAACACTGGTAAATATGTGCTGGATCATTTAGCAAGTGTGTGTGCGTGTATATCCAATGTATTGTTTATATATATGAATACCAAACTAAAATTAGGTTGAATTATATATTCTCATTTCCCAATCTGAAGTCCTAAAGGAGAGTTCTTTTTATCCCAAATCTGTGTTTTGAAAACTGGGGAAGTTATTTCTCACTAGCTACATCAGTCAAAGGATCCAGACTAAAAGCAGATGTACATTTTCCCCCATCCCATCATGAAAACTTCTAGAGCCTGACTCATAAGTTTCCTGGGCAACTGGCATCAGTGCCAATTAGACTTCATAGCACACTACAGGTTTCATGCAATAACTACACCAAAACTTTTAAGAGGTGTAAGAAAGTTGTCATCTAATCTGGTAACCTGTTGCAAAATGATTTGGTCACACTGCAGTTACCCAATGCACAGGTATCCCCATCACAAAAATTGTTACAAGTGTCACTAGTTGGTTCCCTTACTGGCTCCCCTTACAGAGGAGAGACTGAATTATGTGGTCTACACTAGCACTTTCCTCTAGAAAGGGTCCCTCCTTAAAAGGATTAAGGCATGCTAATGGGTTGATGGGGGGATATTTGCACGATGGAAGAAGAGAAGACCTAAGCTAAATTCAGAATGAGTTTAAATAGGTCTGAAGGAATCTAAACTAATGGTGGTCAAACAGTACCTATTATTTTTCACAGGATTTTTTTTATCCTAACTTAATTTACACCACTTACATTCTCACTACTTACAAAGTAAGATACAAAGTATATTTTAGACTCCCTTACACATATCAGCAAGTGGGTGTAAATGGATCTAGGTGTCTAGCTGAATGGGAAGGAGTTAATTTATAGCACCTTCTATATTGAATCTGAATTTGGTTTAATATCTATCAATCTACACTTAAATGCACAGATACTATTAAAAAGCACCTACTGTTAAACAGCAACTATCAAAGTTAAACATTTTTTAAATTGCAGGACCAGATAACTTGCACGCAAGAGTATTAAAAGAATTGGCCCAGGAGCTCTCCAAACCAGTAATGTTGGTTTTTAACAGATCTTGGAATACCAGGGACGTTCCAGAGGACAGGAAAAAAACTCATGCCACAAAAGGAGTAAATGAGTAACTATAGGCTGATTAGTCTGACATCAAACCCTGGCAAAATCATGGAAAGGAAGGTCTGGGATACAATGAGTAAAGAATGAAAGGACTGCAGTGTAATTAATGCCAATCACTGGTTTATGGAAAGTAGGTTTTGTCAGACGAACGTATCATTTTTTTTTATTATATCACAAGACTGGTTGATAAAGCTGATTGTGTTGACATAATATACTTAGATGCTTGTAAAACATTTGACCTAGTCACCAATGACATTTTGATAAAAATAAATAGTGCTATCTAAAATCAATGTAACACATATTAAAGGATTAAAAAAAACAAATAGGCTTGATGCAGGAATTACTGGGTGAGGTTCTTGGGCCTGTCCTGTATGGGAGGTCAGATAAGATGATCATAATGATCCCTTCTGCCTTTAAAATCTATTGAATCTATGAACTCTCCCCATGAAAACCAAGGCTCATATCATTGGCCCTATTAAGGTCATTTTACATTGGCAGTGGTACTGACTGTACTGACTGTAAAGCTGTACTAATTGTAAAGATGTGTCTCCCCTGGTGCTGGGAATGTGTCTGAATGGGATGATGAGGTGCTCCATTGATCCATGATCAGGAAATGACCACAGGGGACTGCTCTACCCAGCACAAGTCAGAGCAGCCCAGTGACTGTTCTAGGTTGTGTCGAAAGCTAATTCAATCTTCAGGTTGAGTTCAATGGGAGCAGGATCGGGTACCACTGTCACGACCCATGCTTCTCATACCCAGGTTTGCAGAGTTCCTGGGGGTCATCATACTCCAACCTTCCTTGCTGGCATCAGCTAGAACTGGGACTCCTTGAAACCCAGCTTAGATAGGAGACTCCACCTTGGGGCTCTGATTGGTGGAACACCGATGTTCATGACTGGCCTGCTCTCCCTACTTAAACCAGAAGAAGAAACACGAAATCTGTAAAACTGGACTCACCATGCTTTGGACTGCTAACTCAGTGCAACTTGCTCTTGTCTCTTGGTTCTGATTTCCATGTTCCTGGGATCAGACTCATGGTCCCTGATCTCTTTCTCGTCTCCTAATCCTGACCCTCCTGGTTTCTTGACCTGGCCTGATTCCTGGTTCCTCTTGGTTCTTAATCTCAGCTCTTGACCCTCTGGTTCTGAATTCTGACTGTTTTATGGACCTTGCACTAAGCACTAGACCTGGCCACATATGTCCCAGTCCTCACAGTTTGTATGGACCATATAGTAATCTCCAAGAGGGTGGGCACAGTGTGAGAGGTATGGAACCAGCAGCCCAACTTCTGCCACCCGCCTCCAGGCAGATAACCAAGTCATGCAGCATACTTCTGAGGGTCGGCTGTTGAGGGATCAAGTAAGCCAACACTGCTTTGGAGCCAGGCTACTGTGCCCTATCCTGAACAGGGGCCTGTGATACTTCTTCCAGAACAATTCAGTGGGAATTGCCAGCAGTTCTGGAGCTTTGTGAACCAATTCCACCTTCAGTTCTTGTTGCAACCCCCGATCCAAGCCCAGCCCAGACAGGGTTGGTAATCAGCTGACAGGGCAGGCATCGGACTGGGCCTCCCCCTTGCTGGAAAGTAACAGCTCGGTGGTCTCAAATTAGAAGGCCTTCCTCCAACCTATATCAGCAGTCTCTGAAGACCAGCATCATGTATGTCTGGCTGAGGCTGCTCTAAACAAATTCTGGCAAGGGCAGGGTATTGTTGCTTCCTAAACCACATTTTCCGCCATCTCACGGTGAACACAGGGTGGAATAAGGCAGTGCAGCAGTACCAATTCTGGTGGGGTGTGTGGGAAGAGATCAAAGATGAACTGGCCCACATGAAGACACCCCCGGATCAGGACACCTTCATTGATCTCACCATCCACATAGATAATTAGGGAGATGGAGGGAGGGAGAGGGTCCCTAAAACCAACCTGTCCACATACTGTTACCTTGCCACAGGTTCCATTCACTGAATCAATACAGCTGGATCTGACTCATTGACAGATCACTCCTTAAGAAAAGGAACAATGCCTTCAGCGTCAGCCAGGTCCGGCTCTAGAAACCAGCTTATCAAGCAGGTGCTTGGTGCTGCAACTCGGGAGTGGGGCGGCAGTTTCAGGGATTCGGCGGCAATTCGGCGGAGGGTCCCTTACTCCTGCTCGGAGCAAAGGACTTCCCGCTGAATTGCCGCAGATCGTGATTCTTTTTTTGGCTGCTTGGGGCAGCCAAACCCCTGGAGCTGGCCCTGGCATCAGGTATGCTTCCATTGCAGTGAACCTGGATACACTATTTCTGTCTTTCAAACATGAGCCCCAAGGAATCTGGGAAACGAGTTGTCTCCAGTTCAGTAAGGGGGACTGGGTTGGGCTCTGTAAGAAAAGAATTCCCTTGCACTTCAGTCTGGCCTGGGATATGCAAGAAGCTGCATTTGGGGCTTCCCCTTGCAGGTGCCTATCCAGCTGTGCATCCCCAGGGAGTCCGAACAGATTCCCATCCAATGGGCCTTCATCAGTTCAGGAGTGGCCAACAATTTCATAGATGCAGTGGCAGATTGGGGCCTGCAGTTTTTTTGCAATGCAAGGCCACTCCAGAACTAACAGAAACTATTGATGGGGCATCTCTGTCTTCATGTCCAGTAATCAAGGATACAGTTCTTCTAGAAGCTGTTATTCAGGGGCACCAAAAAAATTGTGATTCGGCATGATTTGATCCCTGCACAGCACTTCCCTCTGATTCGCGGAATCGGCTGGCTGACCCTTCATAATCCCCTAATTCACTGGCAAAAACAGGAGTTCAGTTTCCCTTTAGAATTCTGTCAGCAGTATTATCAGGAACAAACCAACATTGCCCCAGAACCTGGACCCCAGAGGGCTCAGGCAGAGATGATCACTCAGGCAAGGACACCTGCTGAACCTACATCGGAACTCTCCCTTAAATATCTCACCTATGTTGATGTATTTAAAAAGAAGAACACAGAAAATCTTCCTCTGTGCTGATAACACAACTGTGCTGTAGAATTGCAGCCGGGAATGCACTGGGGTGGATTTATGCCATGTTGAAACCCAAGCTGGCTGTATTACATGAAAGCCTCCAGCAGAACCTAGCCAGAGGGTTCATCTACAAGTCAACCTCACCAACTGGTGCACCGGTCCTCTTCATCAAGAAAAAAGATGGCAGTCTCTGACTCTGTGTCAACTACCAAGCCTTAAGCCAGATAATGATCAGGAACTGGTATCCACTACCCCTGATTCTGGAATTATTGGACCAAAGAGGAGCCTCATGTATATTCAATAAGCTGGACCTCTGGGAAGCCTACAACCTCATGCACAGCAAAGCTGGGGATGAATGGAAGGCCACCTTCTATACCTGCTGTGGCCACTTTGAATAAACTTTGAATAAAAAAGAAAAGTCATACCTTTTGGGCTGAAAAATGCCTTGGCAATCTTTTAAACATTTTTTAGGAGACATATTGGATCAGTATGTGGTGATCTATATGGAGAATACATTGGTCTTTTCAGATAACTCTCACCAGCATACTATTTATATCCGAACTGTCTGGAGCGGCTACATGATCTCTAGCCAAGCTCAAGAAGTGTGTGTTCGTATGAAAGTCTCTGCCAAAAGACAGAATTTTGCTTTTTCCAAAAAGCAGAGTTTATAGTGAGTTTTTTATTCTTTATATTTCTCTAAATCTCCTTACAGAAGCAGAACATTAAATGCATAGTGCATGGAACTGATTTGTAGATTAACCTTAAGGACCTAGGAAAGTTAAGTACATTTCATTGTTAAAGATTCCTGAATAAATGCAATAGAAATGGTGTCCCCAATTTATCCACCAAACAGGTTCACCATAGACAACAACATTTCAAACTTCTCTACCAATATGTAGGCTACTTCACTGAACATTTTTTGCTTCCCTCCCACTTTTGCCCAGCAAGAACCAGCCTTTTAATGATAGGTGCAATTTTCCTCTGAAGCTCATGATATTTGAAAAAGTTTTCCTTTCTTATTGATTCTGTGTTCAAATTTCACCTCCCAAAATGCTCTTATTCTTTAACATTTAACTCTTCATTTCTCTCTTTCTCAGTTATTATTTCTCTAACAGTATTATTTGATTCTTGTAAAGTGTGTTGTGTAATATAGTTTGTACAAAAGACCTTATACAAAATAAAAATGTATTATACAGATATCATGGGCCAGATCCTCAGCTGATAAAAATGGTCATATTTCCACCAGCTATAACTACTGAGGATCTGGCCCAACACTTCAATTTATGTAACCTGGTGTCTTTCATCCTCATGCCCCGACCTTTTCTGCCCTCACACCAAATCCTAAATTCCATTCATGCTCTATTCTCCATGCTACTCAGCTGTTCTAAATAGGTAGTACCAGAAAAATGTATCAAGACAATACAGATTCATGATGAGTTTGACCCAAATTGAAGTCTCACAGACCACATCACACCGGAGGTTTCATTCAGGTAGCAAATACACAGCAGATGTAACTTCAGATTATTTTAGAAGTGGCACCATTGTCTATTCACATAGATCTGTTATTTGCATTGGATAATGAAGAATCCAGTTTTCCATTTTCTTTTAAGTTTTAAAAAACTGGCAACTGTTTACCATGTATGCGTTGTGGTTTGTTTGGTGTCTTGTAAAGCAGGTAAAATAGGTCTCAAAAAATTTAGTGTGTCCGCACATATATTGTAAAAAATGCCAGTTAGAGAACAATGTAGGCATGTGTTTTTAAACTACCATTCGTGCAGTCTGGTCAGGACTGTGTGACACAGTATACAGTGTTTTGTCATCCAAGGAATGTCTTTGATCAAGAGTTTATGCAAGAAGGAAAAAAAAAAAGCCATGAAAACCTAATCCGTTCCCACAGTCCAGTAAACGTGAGCTGGACAAACACTGGACAATAGCAGTAAAGCTTGCTGCTAGAACAATAGCTGCAACTAAAAAAATTAAAGGGCTGCTGACTCACAGTTCCTACATTCAGGAAAGATTCTATGCAATGTTGATTATTCCCTGGGATCCTGAAGATTACATTTTCATTATATATAGTATTTAAATAAAGCAGTAAGATATGCTGGTCTTGATCTTGTTTGGTACAAAGCCTAGATGGGGACCGTGTATAGGCATAATTTAATCTTTTTCTACCTAAACATTTTGCTAAACATATGCAACCTAATTTGAAATTATGTTACAAACAATAATTGTCACTTTGATTATCTCTAGTGTCACACTGTACAGTAAGCCACTGTCTTAGTTGCAGAGCAAATTCTCTATGAATGAAGTGGTACTTTCTACCTTTTCAAGAGAAAAGCTACATGCTGCTTCTATAAAGTACCCAGAAATCTTGTCAACTTAATTTTGAAATGCCGAAGTGTGTGTACATGCTAGCATCCATATTTGTTAATTGCATGAGTACATGAAAGCCACAGAACATTTTAAAACAACCTTTGTATCATGAATTTTTAGAATCAGTATATAATTAGTATGGCCTAATTTTCACCCCTCACACATTTCAGCTAAGAATGCGATTCCAAGTATTACCTGTTAATGAAAAACTTCCAAAATCTGTGTCTTTACTTCACACTTTTTTAGTCAAGTCTCAGAGGAGTTTGGTGAGTTCCCCTCCCTTCCCACACTGTTGTATAGTGTGCTATGCATCAATTGATTGAACCTCATGGTTCAAGTTTTAAACTAATCTCCAACTATTAGCGATCAGGATGAGATTGAATGTTGGGAGCAGATTACTTCACATTTGTGTACCACAAGGTTCTTAGACTTTCATCTGGAATGTCTGGTACTGGCCACTGTCAGAGACAGCATATAGACTAGATGGACTAGTCTGCTCCAGTTTGGCAATTCCTATGTGCCCACATATTTTTAACTATACTTTAATTTTAAACAGTATTTATAGAACAAACATCAGCATCACACCAAAATTATCAATGTAATCATGGTGGAAATTGTTTTGGGAGTAGTCACAATGATAAGAAGTCCCAGCCCAGTACTGATAACCACCACCTTCATCTCCAGAAAACGCTGTTCATTCAAATCTCCACCATTCCCTTTTAAGTACACTTCAATATGTAAGAATTAAAACAACTAGTCAAAAATTTCAACAGAACATATAGAATAACTGCACTATAGTATTGTATTATATTTTGGGAAAGAACCTGGAAAAATAACTACTACACCTCTACCCCAATATGATGTGACCCAATATAACATGAATTTGAATATAATGCGGTAAAACAGTGCTCCGGGGGGGCGGGGCTACGCACTCTGTCGGATCAAAGCAAGTTCAATATAACACAGTTTAACCTATAATGTGGTAAGATTTTTTGGCTCCCGAGGACAGCATTATATTGCGGCAGAGGTGTATTAAATCACAATTTTGAAGTACTGTATATAATAAAAGATGTAGATTTAATTATTTCTTGTGTCACAAGGCCAGTATTAAATCCTGACATTAGTAGCATAACTTTTTTAAATATAAATCAAATTTAATACTCCTTTTTTGATATGTCTAAGTGTGGAGTCTGATATTATTTAAGTTTACCTTAAACTGCACACTGGAAAGTAAACTCCACATTTCGCATGGCAAATTCAGATGCACACATTTGGCATTTAATTCAGATGCACACAGAACAAAAGGTGTTGACAGTAGAATTTATGGATCTAAAATTTCAAAAACCTTGCAAATTCTGATCAATCTAATCTCTTTCTTAGGTGTAAGTCATATCCTTTAAAGGGTATCATTTTTTTCCTAAAGCACTTTGGAACATTAGGGCATGAGTGGATGTATTATTGATTTATCTCCATTTGTTCCAAAGGTGGACAGTGTATTTACAGATGAACTGTAAATAAGTACAAATACACTACAAGTCTCTAAAGAAAATATATTTTGGTGCTTTAGAATGAGGATTCAAAAGTATAGCAGTCTTGATCTATTGTTTATAGAAACAAAGTTAAATAATTGTATTTCATAAGACCTTATAAATGTGCCCAATATATCTAGAAATAAAGTAATTAAATAATGATTATTTTTTTAGACATTCTACAAAAGTGGTTCCCAATATGCTTGTTTATTCACCCAAAATACCCACAACAAACCCAGATATTTTAAACCAGAAGTCTTAATTTTCTTCTTCCAATAAGATGAAGTAATTCCAAAGAGCTAGGGATGTTAGCTGACCAAGTTTCTTTTGCACTTGTTCCATGGATTTTCTTACTAGAATTTACTGCCCCTTGAGTTTTTACTTACTAGTAGTAATTTAATTTCAAAAGACCATGAGATAGAAAGCAGTATGATTGAACTGGTATTCTAAATTTTACTTACAAACCCAAAAGTAAGCTAGCATGATAATGCCAAGAGTTGTTAGCTTGTTTCAGATAAGACTGATTGGATCTGGACCAGCCTGGCCACTACTACTGTGATGCCCAGGAAGCAGGAAGGAGGAAACAGCTTGCAGGGTTGGCCTTATTATGAGACGAACTGAGGCAGCTGCCTCATGTGCCAGACTGGGGCAGGGGGGCCACTAGGACCCAGAGTGTAGAAAATTGTGTCTGCTGCTGGTGCATATGTATTTTCTCTGCTCTAGATGCACAGAGATGCTGGAGTGCTGCGCTGGACGAAGGAGGGCACAAGAGACATAACAGGCAGGCAGGATAACAGGTGAGAGGGAATAACAGAAAGCAGCAGGAGCTGCAGGGAGAGCGAGGAGGGGAAGCTTCTTATGTACCTCTCTAGCACCTGCAGGAGCCTGCACTGATTAACAGCAGCTTCTCAGGCAACTTCCAGTTTCCTGCTGCTTCTCTGAACCCACTTGAGGAGAACAGGCAGTCAACTGAAGTAGTAGGAGCCAGTTAGGCCCTTAAGATGCTGATATCTTCCCTCACTCAGGCCCTGCTACTGCCTGCTTATTTGTCCCCTTCAACTGAATGTTGAGAGCCACTATAGCTGGCACAGAACAACAGTCATGTGTAAAAGAAGAAAACACCCCTCTGGGGCAGCATTCAGAAAATGCAAGCAAGCAAATGAAGCTTTTCTATCTAAGCAGGAAGGAGCTCTCTTGAGATATATAGACACAAATGTTCACGGTGTGCCTTCCGGCCCCAGTGAGGATATGAGTGGTGAGGAGATGCCTGATCTTCCAGTTAGTCAGAGTGCAGGTGATTGGGCAGCTACTGCAGCATCCATATCTCCAACTCAAATGGATGTAACCATGCACATTCCTGAAGAAAAGTGTAGATCAGAGAAGAGTGTGGTGGAGGTGCAAGAAACAACCGCTGCTGAATCTAGTTCCTTAAATCTAGATGATCAGAGACTGTGGACCCACTTGAGCAGTAGCCTGAGGGACTTCCTTATACTGCATGGGCCACAGCCAGTGAAAAACTTCATGTTCCCCAAAGACAATGAAAATAGAAGTTTCCATCCAACACATTATTGGTGTGAAATCCCCAATGGTGACAAAGTGGAGAGGCCATGGCTTATGTACTCAAAAACCCAGAATGCTGCATACTGTTTTTGTTGCAAACTCTTCCAGTCTAATGTCCCAGCCACATTGGGTTCTACAGGAACAAAGCACTGGAAAAATCTGGCTAGAAATTTGGCATGCCATGAGAAGGCAGCAAATCACCAGATAGCATTCCATAGGTGGAAAGAGCTTGAGATGAGACTAAGGTTAAAGGCCACTATAGATGATCAGCATCAAGAGAAGACTGCATCAGAGTCTCTTTACTGGCAAAATGTTCGGAAAAGGCTCATTGCCATTGTGAAAATGCTTGCTACACAAAACCTAGCACTGCATGGCACTTCAGATCAGCTGTGTGTGCCAAACAATGGAAACGTCCTTTAAATTGTGGAGCTGATGGCTGAGTTTGATGCTGTACTCCAGGAGCATCTAAAGGAGAGTCACCACCCAAGAAATGTACACACACCACTACCTTGGAAAAACAATTCAAAATGAGATCATACAGTTACTGGCAACAAAAGTCAAACAGAAGATTTGTGGTAGATCTGAAGTCAGCAAGATATTACTCTGTTATTCTGGACTGCACACCTGACATCAGCCATATGGAACAAATGACTTTAATGGTGCATTTTGTAACAATAGAACCTAGTGAAAATGTCCCTGTAATGGTGACTGTCAGAAAGCATTTTCTAGAATTTATTCACATTGATGATACTACAGGGTTTGTGTGACAAATGTGCTTCTTAAAAAGCTGGAAGATACGGGAATTGCGACAGCTGACATCAGAGGTCAGGGCTACAATAATGGTGCCAACATGAGAGGAAAGAATAGAGAAGTGCAGATACAGATCTGAGAGTTAAACCCTCGAGCATTTTTTGGCCCATGCAGTTCTCATTCATTGAACTTGGTGGTCAGTGATGCAGCATCAGCTTCTAGTGAGGCTGCTGAATTTTTTATGTAATTCAAAGCATCTACGTTTTTTTCTCTGCATCAACCCATCAATGGCAAATTTTGAAGCAACATCTGGGAACATCCTCTGACACTGAAACCACTGAGTGCCACACGATGGGAAAGTTGAGTGGAGGCAATAAAGCCCATCAAACACCAAATTGAGAAGATAGATGATGCCATAGTTGCCATTATGGAGGATAACGCTATGACAGGAAATGTTTGTGGGAGAACATGGCAGAGGAAAATGGAATCACCAGAAACATACATAACTTCAAATTTCTATGTGGCATGACATACTGTTTGAAATAAATGTTGTAAGCAAGAGACTCCAAGGTGTTGACTTTGATATATCTGGAGCAATGGAACAACTGGACAAAAAAAGTCATACCTACAGTCTTACCAATCAGATGAGAGATTTCAAAACATTCTGAAGAGTGCACAGAAGTTGGCAGAGGAACTTCACACTGAAGCTATTTTCTCACCCATTCAAGAATACAAGAGTCACTGAAGAGGAAGACATTTTGATTACAAGGCACAGGATAAGATCCCAAACAACAATTCAAAGTTGAATTCTTTAACCAGGTGCTAGATTGTGCAATACAGTCAGTTGAAGAAAGTTTCATGCAGTTCAAGGAACACAGCAGTATATTTGAGATGTTGTACAATATTCCAAAACTCATTATACCTGAAGACCTACACCAGCATTGCAGGGCACTAGAGACAGTGTTGACAAATGATGACATGCGCAGTACTGATGCAAGTTATTTAGGTGATGAACTGAAAGCCCTTTCAAGATACATTTCAGCAGGATCAACTCCAAAGGCTGTTCTGGAGTATATGTGCACAAATAAGATGACCATCCTCTTTTCAAAGTTGAGATTTTATTTTCTCAAGAGTGATATTTTCCTTTCTCCCCAGTTAGTTTTGCTAATTTAATTTGTTTCTAATGCAGTGCTTCTCAAACTGTAGGTCAGGACCTCAAAGTGGGTCTTGACCCTATTTTAATTGGGTCGACAAGTCTGGCTTAGACTTGCTGGGGCTCAGGTTTCATCCCAAACCCCAAAACCCTGGGCAGTGGGGCTCAGGTTATATCGCCCCTGGCTTGGGCTTTGACTCATTCCCCACCTGGGGCAGTGGGGCTCAGGCTTTGGCCCCACAACCCAGAGCACTGGGACTCAGGTGGACTCAGGTTTCAGTCCGCGCTCCTGGGGTCATGTGGCAATTTTTGTTGTCAGCAGGGAGTCACGGTGCAATGAAGTTTCAGAACCCCTGCTCTAATGTATATTAAAAGCTGAATAAATATAAGGTTAAAATTAAGCGTTTTTCATGAGTTTGCACTCAAGACTGGATGTGGTTGCCAAAAGGCTGTTAGAAACTAAATAAAGAGGGATACCCTCAAACTGCTTGTCACAGGGTTTACTACTCATTGCTGACACACCTCCTTGTGGCTTATTTAGGGCTTTGCACCCAAACAGTCTGACATCCCTTTCTTTTGCCTCTAGGCCCCGGTCTCCCTCGGTCTTTTTGGAGTCGTTACATCCTCTCCAGGACTCAAGTTGCTCCCTCCTTGTGGCATGGCCCTCGGGCCAGCTCACTATAGTTCTCCCCTTCCGGGATATCAAAGTTCCTCTGGACAAATAGTCTTAGGCAGTCTTCTAATCCACTGAGTGACCGTGCCATATCCACAGTGGCTGGTAGGGGAACGAACACAAGCCCACACTCTACTCCAGAGTCTCTATGCCCCAACAACCAGTCTACACACACACACACACACACACACACACACACACACACACACACACACACACACACACACACACACACACACACACACACACACACACACACACACACACACCCCTTGTCACTGCTCCCCTGGGCTCCTTTCTTTCTTCTTTAGCTCTGCCAACCCCCCACCCCACTTACCAGTGGAGCTTTCTCTGCTCCCTGTGACTATCCCATCCACCCCAAAAGTTTTTGCCAGAATCTGTATTCTCAAGCCAAATCCCAGGGTTTACCCCCATCTAGAACCACTCTTTGTCTCTTGCCAAATCTCCTCTAGGGAGAGATTACAGTGTTCCTTTCCACTAGCCTCTCCTGCTCACCTTGCTGGCTTAATACAAGCTTAGCCTGCCCCTACCCAGCTGGCCTTCATCATCAATTAGTCTTTATCAGTCCCTGGCTCTCCTCCAGCAGCCTGTCACATGCTTAATTGACCCTTTTTATCTACTCAGAGCTTGTGTGGGGTAGTCACCCCATAACACTGTTTTATAGACCATTCTAGGATGGTATCTTGCTTCCAAAATTTGTCAGTGAAAGATGCTGCAGGGCAACAAACCAAATACCCATACAAAAAGCTTTTAATAATGTTAATTGCTGAACATGTTTAACATGCAGACCCCTTTTATTGATATTAACTGATCATCAATGTATTGTATGATAGCGCTTTCAATGTTTTCCATTGATCTGAAAAAATATTTGTTTTGAAACATTTACATACATTCATAAACAAGATCAGACATACAATTCTTTCTGATGTGTTATAGTTATCTATTTTAGAATATTTTCCATTTTCTTTATGCATTAATTAAATCAATGCAAGCTACAGCAGTATAAATACTTTAACAAAACTATTTCAAAAGAAAAACTATTTTACATCATAATCGAAAATATTTAAATATGAGTCACATGTATACATTTTATATAATCTCAATTTTAGCAGTGTGAAGATATATTTGTAATTTCTTGCAAGTTTTACGTTTGGGTCTTATTTTTGAGTCGATGTAATATCTTCTTCCAATAGGTGGCTCTAAAGCAGTTACTTTATATATATGATTTGTTGAAATGCTTCGCTATGTAAACAGATATTCAAACATGTCAAAATATGATAGTTATTACACGAAGCCTCTGTTTCGTGGCATAGGTGTCAAAAAAATTTAAAGATTTAGTATATCACTGTTAGAATTTACTGTCTAAAATTGTAGTGCAACTTCCCCTCTTGACCTCTCAAATGTGAAAGCAGGATGAACACACACGTTAAAAGGAATGTTGTAACCCTCTTTATTTACTTTGTGTATTATGATGAATTTTGGTATAGTTGTATGTAGAAAAATTAATTAAAAAATGAACAAAGGAATGTTGCTCACTGATTGATAAATGAAGCAGCTCCACAGATATACATACACTACACTGTAGTGAAATGCTTTCTAGAAGTGATCACATTACATTCTATTTGTGAAAAGTTACATAAATATTCTAGCACCAAAATACAGAATATCTTTCGAACAAAATAATTTGTTAAACTAACATAGTTGAATATTCACTTACATATTCTGCCAGCATCCATTTTCTGAATGAAACTGAAAAATACATTTTCCATCTTGAAAACAATTTATCACTCAATTATTGCAGTATTTTTGGTCCCATGATGTCAGAGACACAAAGTGGGTGAAGAGGTCCAGTAAAAGATATTACCTCAAACACTTCATCATTAGTTAGTTATTCTAAGCGGTAGATCTCAATCTTTTTTTTCTTTCTTTCTTTCTTTTAAATATTTTCAGCACTTTCAGCTGACAATATATTTTTTCTGCACTGGATCAGACATCAGGTGCCAGAGCTTATGGAAATAATACAGAAGATCAACAATAGAGCAGCAATATTCTGTTTTGAGCTGTAGCTGCTTTGAGAACCATGTCTGTAATATACCTACTCTTCACTGTTATCCCATCCTCTGCTTCATTCTTTCAATATCAAAAATAACATAGCTCTTTATTGTAAGCTCCTCAAGACAAGGAAAATATCTTACTACCTATTTGTGTAAATATACATATTGTGTAAATTCTTAGTGATCGATACATGTTTTGAAATATCCATCCTTTGGATAATAAACAAGGGAGAAACATAGTAAAACAAACCATCATAGAAGCAATTGATTTTTCCCACAGAAATTAAAGACAGATTATCAATATGGGATTAGTGTTGCACGAGTATGGAAGTTTTGCATTTTTGTTTTTTAAACAGGACATACACTGACTTTGCAATGAACAAATAAAACTGGGACACAGCAAACATTAAAGTGGTTCCTTTCCACTACTGCTTAACTCTTCTACCCTCCTTTTTGGAAATTAAAAACCTGTTTATATTCTGACTTTACCTGCCTTTATTATTATTATAATCAGTCCCCCAGATATCTGTTCCTTAACATTTCTTCTTTGTTCATATATGTTTATCTTCATCTGTTATGCTCAAAAAGTAAGTGCAGATCTTTCAGGATTGATTCTAAAATCAGATTGAATATTTAACAATGAGCAAACCTAAAAAAAAAAAAAAGAACACATAGGTGTTTTAAAATGTGTGCGTATTTCAGGTAAATTTGTAACAAGACACCCTCCCCATTTCTACTTTTTTCTCCTCTCTTCCACAGCTCTCTCTCAAGTCAGTATTAAATGGCTTTTTAGCCTTTTTCCTTTAGGATGAGTTTATTGCACTTGCTATGGACTGGAGAGAATTCACCATATTTTGCACCCCCGTGCTAAGTTAAATAAACATTACAATTGTAACTGGTACAAGTAGCCCAGAAAGATTACGTAAAAATAATTACTCTGAACTGCATAATTGCAGCTTTATATTACTGCCAATTTAGACTGCAGTCTTTTTGGAAATTATTACCTTCTAAGATGACAACTAAATACTACAAACCTGTTTAAATTTTCCTCTGATTTTTTCCAAATCTTCATGAAGTTTGTCATAAGTGGGGTCTTCATAAGGGTATTTCTGAATCATTCCTATTAATGTTTCCAGGGCCTTTATTTTTTTACTGCAAAAAATGAAACATTTTCTTATGGTAGTTCTGTTCAGCAGAAATAAGATTGTTTCAGTTGCCACATAAAGACAACGCTGAGTATTTAATATTAAAGTGTTACACTTCAAAATACATGATCAATCCTGCCACTGTTTTTTCACACAATGTTCCCCATTTTGGTCAATGAGACTACCAATGTCAATTATATGCTGTGTCAGTTTTTCAATACACACAGTGTGTGTACTTTGTGTTAAACACATTTGTAAATATCTTGACAAAGATTTTTCCATAGACTCATTAGAAAATATAGTATTAGGAAATATTTATAACATGTTTCCAGACCAGTGGCTGGAGGGAACTATGAAAATGCAACGTATTATTAAGCAGATTGCCAAAATTTCAAAGTTGTGTATGCATGGTGGTGGCTCTTGAAGGTACCTTTACCACAACTTGACACTAGAAAATGTATAATGACCTATGGATATACAGTAGCTCCTCACTTAAAGTCGTCCTGGTTAACACTGTTTCGTTGTTACTTTGCTGATCAATTAGGGAACATGCTGGTTTAAAGTTGTGCAATGCTCCCTTCTAACCTAGTTTGGCAGCTGCCTGCTTCGTCCACTGCTTGCAGGAAGAGCAGCCTGTTGCAGCTAGCTGGTGGGGGCTTGAAACCAGGGTGGACCAGCAGCCCCTCTATCAGCTCCCACATTAGCTCCCCGCTCCCCTAAGTTCCCTGTGCAGCAGCTGCCCAGCAGGCTACCAGTAGCAGCTGTCCCTCCCCTCACTGCCATGTGCTGCTCCTGCCCTCTGCCTTGGAGCTGTTCCCAAGCCTCCTACTTGCTGTGCAGGGGAAGGGGGAGAAGGGCGGGGGCTAATGTCAGGGTGTCCCCTTCCCCCCTGCTTCGACATCCTGCTTACCCCTTCTTCTCCATATAGAGCAGGGTGGGGACACAGATGGAGAGAGAGAGAGCCTGGGGCAGCAGCTGCTGGTCTCAACTTCCTGATCCACTTAAAAAGACAATGGAGTGGGTCAGCTTACTTAAAGGGGAAGTGTGCATTTCTCTCTCTCTCCCACACACAAGGTGCATGTCTGTCTCTGTCTGCTATGCTGTCTCCCCTCCCTCATGTTTGCCGTTGCCTTGTGTGAGAGGCTACATTAACAACCTGTTAACCCTTGAGGGCTCAGCCTGTGCTAGTTCATCATTTAGTACAGGGTTCTCTAACTGGGGTTGGGACCTCTCCGGGGGTCATGAGGTTATTACATTGGGGGGGGTCATGAGCTGTCAGCCTCCACCCCAAACCCTGCTTTGCCTCCAGGATTTATAATGGTGGTAAATATATAAAAAGGTATTTTTAATTTATGGGAGAGGGGGTCGCACTCAGAGGCTTGCTATGTGAAAGGGGTCACCAGTACAAAAGTTTGAGAACCACTGATTTAGGAGCAAGGCATTCCCTGGGAAATATCCCACCCTCTAATTTCATCACCTCAGCCAAGCTTCACAATCATCATAGCTGTGAACAGAATTGTTTGTTTAAAACATATTATGTGTGTGTATATGTACATACACATTTTTTCTCTGGCAAAAAAAAATTTCCCTGGAACCTAACCCCCCTCCTACCCCTTTAAATTAATTCTTATGGGGAAATTGGATTTGCTTAACAACATTTACTTAAAAGTCGCATTTTTCAGGAACATAACTACAACATTAAGTGAGGAGTTACTGTACACATGGCAGAGTTAAAAAAAATCTACTTCCCACTTGGCAGGACAGGCACTAAGAAATTCAGACTCTTGTATCAAAAAGATTTTGCAAGGCACACTTGTGTTGCAGTAAGGAAAAAATAAAAGTAATTAAGCCATTCTCCAGGTAGGGCAAACAGAGATTGCAGGCATTCTGGCACTACTTCTGGATCATTCATGAAACAGTACTGATGCCCTTACATCTCACTGGCTTGAGAAAATGATTCCTGACAGCTAAAATGGAAATGGGAGCCTATAGTCACCATTATTACTGGCACTGAGTTCTAAAACACTCAAAAGTGCAACAGAGTTGTGGTATTCACATTAGACTAACATGCACTGCGTATGTCAGGTGAACAAGACAGCTGTAATTGGGCATCTGCACAAACCAAAACTAATTAGAAGAAGCTGATCAGGGTTCTAGGTTGACTGGGTTTGTATCCACCCAGGTCTTCAAATGTTCTGGTATTAAAAGAAATATTACTCAGTACCTTTTTATAAAATTTTATTAAAATACTTTAAAAAAATCATCAAAGGTAAGCTACTATTAAAACTATACCATCAAATTAAGAAAACACATCAGTCACAAGACAGTAATGGAATTAAATAATCAAATTAGAACTAAATAATTCTTAAAACTCAAGGAGGTGTCTAAAGTAGCAGCTGTTTGTTTAGGTGTGACTCATAACCGAAGAATTTTACTAAATTCAACCACTGCTGTTATAGATTTGATTAAGTATTTTAATACTGAAACTAAATAATCATCTAATGTCTAGACCACAGCCTCAGAGCAAGTTATAAAGTTTCCATCCCAGATTTCAATTCTTACGTGGCATTTAACCCTTTCCTCCTCCCACCAAGGATCTAATAAGAGAGACTTTAACAGGACAATCTCGATCAGCAGATGTTAAACAGCTCTTATTTACCAGAAATTATAGATGACACTCTCAAGTCCCTTAGGACTTTTAGACGGACACAGAACACACTTTAATGAATACTTTTTTGAGACAATATATAAAAGGCTGCTTAAACCTGGGGAACTTTTCTTTCAGGCACCTTCGCTGTGTGGACTTTATGGGTGCTCTCATACAAATATGAATGCACAGCCACACATTTACTTCCACACCCAGAAAATAAAAAGCTAGGGTGTCTCCCAATGAATAAAAATAAAAATCAAACGAACAAAAAAAAAAGATAGATAAGAGAGGGGATGCACACTTTTCAGCTCTTAAGTCTTCTTGTCTCTTCTAAAATAGGATCTGGAACTGCAGTAAAGGAGATAGTGATGCTTTGTTGGCACAAAGCTTCTCACTAAAGGGGCTTCTTCTAGTGCAAGGAGAGACTGGTCAAAGGCTGGAGCAGCCTGGTTGTTGATGTTGTGACTTCCTCTTCCCAAGGTGATCAGTCTGGGAGATTCTGGAAGATCAGTCCTTCTGGAGATGGCTTGTTGACCTGAAAGCTTCTCAGACTTCCATTTAATAGAATCATAGAACATTAGGGTTGGAAGAGACCTCAGGAGATCATCTAGTCCAATCGCCTGCCCAAAGCAGGACCAACACCAACTAAATCATCCCAGCCAGGGCTTTGACAAGCTGGGCCTTAAAAACCTCTGCAGATAGAGATTCCACCAACTCCCTAGGCAACCCATTCCAGTGCATCATCATCCTGCTAGTGAAATAGCGTTTCCTAATATCCAAACTAGACCTCCCCCACTGCAACTTGAGACCATTTCTTCTTGTTTTGTCGTCTGCCACCACTGAGAACAGCCTAGCTTCATCCTCTTTGGAACCCCCCTTCAGGTAGTTGAAGGTTCCTATCAAATCCCCTCTCACTCTTCTCTTCTGCAGACTAAACAACCCCAGTGTCCATAGCCTCTCCTCATAAGTCATGTGTCCCAGCCCCCTAATCGTTTTCATTGCCCTTCAATCATTTTGATTGTATTGGTTTAGAAACTTTGCTTTGCTCTGCCTTGCAATGCCTTTCCAGACAAATCAGGTGCAAGACTTAACTTGAAACTTGGCCCAGTTAGGTTCAAATTAGGTCACCCTTAGCAAGCATCACTCTGGAAAAGTCCTATTAAAAAAAATTCTGTGTTTTGTATTACCGAGAGAGATCATTCTTCCCAACCTCTCCTTTCCCCAAAATAAATATAAACAATCCAAATACATGAGACCACTTTAGAGGAAGCTAGTATGGTCTTATCTGAGAGCAAGGTCTTAAGATGACATTATGTCACCAGTTTACAAAAAGTTCAATATAAAAATCTTATTAAAAACAGCACCATTGAAACAGCCAATTTAGCAAACATTTAGCAAAATTACAAATAAGTTCAAACTTATGATCACTTTCAACAACATCTCCATTTCTTCAACAAGGCAATTTCAATACCTTCCTGTTCTAAAACTGGTATATACCTCAAACAACTTTATCTGCTGAAATCTTCATCTTGATAGAGAAAAGTTACTTTCAACCTTATCAAGAGAAAACCTATTTGGAATATTACACTTTAAGTTCTATATAAGGTCTGTATTTCCACATAAGCTATTCCCCTCACACATACTAATGTAAAAATCAGTTATTATCACAGCTGATACCTAATTTAGTGTCAGCCCTGATCAAGAATTATACCTAGTATTTGAACAAATGTTGAATGTTACAGTTTACTGAGCTAACTGGGTAACACAGGATGGATGGCGGAAAATCCATATTCTTGTTGTGTTCACTTCATTAGCTGTCTACATGAACGTAACTGAATTTATAATTATCTCTAAGAGCTGGTCTACACCAAAAACTTGCTACAATGTAGCTATGCCAACTCAACCCCAGATGTAGACTATGCTAGATCAAAAGAAGAATTCTTCTGTCAATCTACCTACTGCCTCTCAGAGAGATGGAGAACCTCTCCAGTCACTAAAGAGTGTCTAAACTGAAGTTTTAAGTGTAAACATAGCCCAAGGTTTTTCACTGAGGGATTCCTAAATATCCCTTTACACCATCCCACGCTCTTAGGTCTACTCTAAAGTATAGATTTTCTGGAATACAAAAATTCTGTATTTTGGCACCTGTTGCTCCAGGACTGGAATATTTCTACCCCACCACACATACTTTAGGAAAAGAAGACAACAGAAGTGGCTTATTTTAAAGCAAGTTTTAAAACATTTATGTTTAAGAAAGCTTTTGAAGCAACACTGATTTTATTTATGATTTTACATAGGTTTTAATTGTTTACATCTTGTATATTTGTAGTAATTTGTTTTTAGTTGTTGTATTGCAAAGTGTCTGTGATACACTGTTAGACAGGCATTACATGAATAAAATTATATACCAGACTTGGGATGAAAGACACCATATAAATGGAAATTTATAAAAATCTAGCAGGCCTGTCAATCCTGTCATATTAAGAAGACCTGAATATCTAAGACTGCTGGCTAAACACAACTAGATGTACAGAACTTACATAGTTCATGGATGGCACAATTAGCAGAGCCAAATCATGGACCTCACCAGATTTGTCATGTACTAAAAGGAAGCCCTGGGTGGGCCAACACAACAGACTCCTTTCCTCAGAACCAAGATTTCGGCTCTGTGTTCCTCCTGTCACTGGAAGTATGAATGCTGCAGAAGAACAGGCAATGGTAAAAACAGGCAGGAAGGGATTCTGGCATTCCTCTATGGCCCCACACAGATTGTAGCAGTGGCATATTGCCCCACAGGTGGGCAGAGAATTCTCCCAGTGCAAGCATGGTGTAGGAGGGCAGTACGATATCCTACTCAGACCCCCATCACAATCTCAGTGTAGGGAGTGAGCCATGGCTGAAGGAAATGGACCTAAGAGATGCTGCATAAACTCTGACCTTCAATCTTTAGCAGTAAGAACTCGATAAACTCACAACTAGTAGTTTCATTCAAAAATTATGTTGACAGTTATATCAATAATTTACATTTTTCTCAGCAACATAGCTGTGAAGAGGGCATCCTTGCATGTATGATACTGTCATGGTTTCTACTTTACTTCATTAAAAAAAACAACAAAAAAAACCCCCACTCTGCCTGCAGTTGGCAAGTTTGATTCTTGTAATGCCAAGAAAAAATAAACTATCGGTTGTTCCTCCTGTATATTTCTTAAAGAAATGCAGGCCATTACTAGGATACCTATAAAAATATTTAACCTCTCCTTAGAGAAAAGAAACTTAAATGTGGGGCAATATTAATAAATACTTTTTTTTTTAAACCATACCTGGGCTTTTCTTCTGCAGATCTGTGAAGTAGATGCTGCCATGTCAATGCAAACCCAAGATAGTATCCAATCTGTGAATTTATAAGAATTCAATTTTAAAAAATCCTCTTTATCTGTATTCATTTAAACAATAAGTTTAGCTAGAATGTATTTTTTTAATCACTAGCACATAACAAATCAAAATAGAAACATCTTGCTATGCTACTTCTAAAATGTGTTCTGCATCAGTGTGCGCTGAACCTCTTCAATTTAAACTGTGATGGATTGTGCAGTTTTGCAAAAAGCCCCATCATATTTCATCTACGTTGACCCCTCAGAAATTTATACCTCCATTGCCACACTTCTGATTCATAATTACAAATCCAGCTGCATGCGGGGGTGTTTGGAGGGGGGGGAAATAATGGCACTGAATTTAAGACACAGGTAACATTTTCAAAAGCATACATTTTCAAACGTGATTTAGGCATTTAGAAGCCTAAGTCCCACTGACTTTCAATGAGACCTGGGGTCCTAAGTGCTTAAGCCACTTGGATGTTTTTGAAAATTTTACTCCCTATAAATACCTAAGCAATAAATTTGGCAGGATATCTGTATCTAGCATCTTTTAAAATGGTTCTGAGAGCCAAGAAAGCAAGTTCTGAGAGCTTTTGCATGGCTACAATTGTCTTGATTGCCGCTCCTTCGGTAGTCCTGTTTAGTCCTCTGAGGCAAGCCCGTATCATGAAATCAGAAAGTTCTGCAGCCAACACTGAAAGATCAAATTCTTGGTGCAGTTAACTGTTTATTATATTGAAAGAGAAGGCTGCCACTTTCAGTTCCATAACAGTCTTCATTCTAATGCCCAGTTTTCTGTCACTCAATTTTCTGAAACCCTGATCTTTGGAGCTGAATAATTCCTGAAAGTGAATTTGAGCAAAAATGGTGAAAGCTTTCTTTTAATTATGAAAAAGAGGGGGAAAAATACATAGCTCACATTATAAAATAATTACTGCAATTTTTTTTTGATTAACATTCTACACCTAACATGGTGAGAGGGAGAAAGCTGAAAATTGGGGTGGATCCTTCACTGAATGCATAGGAGGGTAACACTTGTTGTTTATTTCATTGAGTTATTCTCTTTCACAAAATGTATGTCCCAATCTTGCACAGAAATCCAACCGATCTCAATGAGACTGTGCAAACAGATCAGGACATTTAACTGAAGAGACAAGGTAGGCTGTACGGTAGTCTGGTTAAATTACAGTACAAAGTGTGCTAAAAGTGAAAAACAAGTAGAAAGGGCTGTTCGCTTTTTTAAAGGTATGCAGGTGGGAACCTAGATCCTGCACAGCTCCCGGGATGCACAGGAGTGGGTTTCTCCTCTTCTCTATTAAGATGCATAGAATATAATGCCCAGGTGGCATCTAGCCAAACTGCTCCAGATTATGGAAGTTACATCCTCTTATTGCCAATAGGTACAAGCTAGAAGAGTTTTCATGTTGAGAGTAAAGCTCCTTGTTATGTTTTTATTTTTCTCTTTTTCTCGTAAAACAAACAATACAAACATATATTAAGAATGTTAAAGCTTCATGTTTAGGCACTCATGTGACAAAATACCTCCTTTAAGTGAGTTTCACAGACGTTGCCTGATATACAGAGTAGTGCATAGTAGTACAAGACACAACACATGTATATCTAGGATTGAGGTAAAAAATGTGAAATTGTCTTTATTTGAGAACAGGATGTTATTATGTCATTAAAGACTGCACAACACACATGCACATACAACCTCAACTGTGGCATCTCATGAATTTCAAGTGCTTAACCAAGCAATGCTGTGTTTTCTTAATATAGTTTTTTGTATGGGATTAAATGGTAGATTCAGAACAGTTTACAAATCAGTTTTTTGTGTGTTCGTAGAATGAAGGCCATGGAGCAATACAAACAATACAAGACTTAGGTCACCCATCATGCTTTGCTCAGGTACTACTTCAGTACAACACCATCTAATCTCAAAAACATACTGATTTTTAGAAAGTTTTGACATTTACCTCAGACCCAATCTTGGCACCATGTAGTGCTCCATACCTCCTTCCCTCAGTAACACCAACATGACTTCCTTCAGCATAACCTTCCTGATACCCTTCACCATGAAATCTGTAAAGGGAAAAATAGATATGATTTTATTAGAATGAATTTTTTATATCAGCAAAGGCATAATGCAGAAACACTAGGCCATAAAAATACTGAATATTTTATTATTTCTACTGAAATATTGTCTTTGTAATTCCAACATATTTCAAAGCAATTTCAGACTGTTTATTCATAAGACAAAGTGGAGTAACAATTACACCACGCTAACTGCTATAAAGTGGTATTAGAAAGACAATGTAGGTGAAGTAATACTTACTGGACCAACCTGTTGGTGAGAGAGCTGCTGTTTAATATATTAAAGAATACAATTTAAAGATGACAAAATTTCTGTTAGATGATCCAGCTCTGGCTCAAATGCTTTGTTTCTCTCACCAACAGAAGTTGGTCCAATAAAATATATTACCTCATTCACCCTGTCTCTCTTATATCCTAGGACTAACATTACTACCACTACACCGCCTACAGTAGTATTCTGAATATTTGATGTCTTGGTTAAGGTAGAAAGGCTGGGGAAGGAAAAGGAAAATCTAAAGAGGATACTCTCTGAAATTAGTGTTAAAAGAAAGCATTCAGATATGTAACATAGATGGTGGTAGACATCTTGTCTACAATGATGGAGGCCGAAGTTTAAATACCAATCAATGCAGCACGCTCTCTTTCCAGCCCACCCTTGCAAAGAAACTAACATAAAATCTTAATTTCGATGATTCTTTAGCCTAATACATTAAAAAACAACCCCCCCTGCTTTGGTAAGGTAGGTGAGGCAGGGAGAGCTTTTGCTACTTTAGGTATTTAGAATGTTTCCCCCTCACGAGACCTTCAGATCACACACTACAGTGCAACACAGTAAGACAAATGTCTTCGTTACTGCACCTTCCCAATGGGGCGAGCGCTAGGCCGAGCTTTTCACAGCTGTGCTTAGCACGGTTTGCCCAGGCCCCGCAGCAGGCAGGTAGGCTCCTGGCTCCTAGCCGCCTCCAGCTTTAAACGCCAAGGGCTGACGGCTGTCACGCACCTCCCCAGTCTCGGGCTCCGCCGCCTTTCCAGGCCTTTGTTATTTATCCACCTTGCACCAGAGCCGGCCGCAGCCCCGCGCCCAGCCCGACCTCAGAGCGGGAGGGGCGGGGAGGGAGGGAGCCGGCGCGTGCGTGCCAGGCCCGCAAAGCGGAACTGTACCGTAACGACACGCTACTTCCGGCCAGCTGACGGCGGCTTCCAGTCACGATGCGGCCCCCGCCCAGCGTACTGCGGCCGCGTCACGCGAAAGGGGCTCGCGCTCCGGCTCGGAGGGCGCGCGCCCGCCTGTAGCCGCAGCGGGCTAAGTTCGTTTCCCTCCGGGGCAGGAAGGGCTGTTCTCTCCCCCTCCCCCGCCGCGGCCCCGGGCAGGGCTCTCCTCTGCCAGCCCCACCTCTCCTCGGCCATCACGATAGCGTCGAACACATCCGAAGCGCCAGCAGCGGCCTCCATAGCGCCACGAATCTCCCCGAACTCCCGGCCGCGCGCGCAGCTCCGCTCAGGGCATGCTGGGAAGGGACGGCGAGCCGGAGGACTCGGGGCCGAGGCGCTTCTAGTGCGCAGGCTCGAGGGAGCGTCCCTGGCTGGCCTGTCCCCATCGCACCGCCGAGGGTAGTGGGCGTGGCTTCGTCTCACCCTGCCCGCCCCGCGGAGCCCCTCAGGCTGCCTCCCATGGAAACGGCCCCCTATTGTTGCTCGCGCTGCTCCCTCCCGGGTAGGATCCCCGCAGCCCCACCCCTCGGCCAGAGGATTCGCTGCGCGGCCGCTCCCTGGCGCGACAGAAGAGGCTGGGGGCATCTCACATGGTTCGGGCCCAGGGCTAGGGCCCAGGAGATCCGAGTCTGCAGGTTCGCCTGGTGCGTCCCTTCCCATGGCTGCGGCTTGGATGTTTCAGCCCGAGCCCTCGGGCTGGTTGGTAGAGCTGTGCTAGCCGGGAGCGTCTCCCTCTGTGCTTGTGCAATACGCTGGGGTTACCTGGGGCCTCCAGGCATCGCTGCAGTATAAATAAATGCTAGTTATCACAACTGCTGGACCTCCCTTCGTTGCTTCTGTGCCTGCACAAAGAGATCGGAAACACTTTCATGTTTTGAGGATTGTTCTGTTGTGTGACACATCCAGCTCCTTCCCTTTACTGCACAGCCCTGGCTTTAAGGGAAAAGCGATGTGGCCACAAAACACTGTTCTGGCAATTCACATCTGATTAGATGGCCTCTTAGGGACCATTCTCAGGTAGCATACTGTTAGAGCAGCCCCCCCCCACCCCCCGTGCAGAAATGGCTAGCTAATCAGGGTGCTGACAATCCCCAGCCGTACTGTACCTCACTCTCGATTGCATTTAATTGCATTTGCCGTTAGTTTAAAATTTAAACTAACGGCAAATGCAATCCTTGGGAGTCAGAACACATAATCACCAATATTATAATTAACAGAGTTGGCACATAATAGTCTTGTCTATTGTGTTAATGGCTTGTATCTTTTACTTAGGCAGGCAGTATTTTATCTCTCCTGTATTTTGGAAGTAAAAGCAGCAAAGAATCCTGTGGCACCTTATAGACTAACAGACGTTTTGGAGCATGAGCTTTCATGGGTGAATACCCACTTCATCAGATGCATGTAGTGGAAATTTCCAGGGGCAGGTATATGTACGCAAGCAAGCTAGAGATAACAAGGTTAGTTCCATCAGGGAGGCTGAGGCCCTGTTCTAGCAGTTGAGGTGTGTCAAGGTATTTTCTCCACTTTGAACTTTAGAGTTCAAGAAGTGGGGACCTGCATGAACACTTTTAAGCTTAATTACTAGCTTAAATCTGGTACGCTGCCACCAGCCAGAATGTAGTGTCTGGCACACTTTCTGTTCCCCCAAAACCTTCCCTGGGGAACACAAGACACAAACCCCTTGGGTCTTAAAACAAGGAGAAATTAACCATCCCCCTCCTTTTCCCCCCAGACTTTCCCCTCCCTGGGTTGCCTTGAGAGGCTTACACAGATCCAAACTTCTTTGATCTTAAAACAAAGAGAAATTAACCATCCCCCTCCTTTTCCCCCACCAACCCCTGGTGAGTTCAGACTCTATCCCTTGGATTTTAAAACAAGGAAAAATCAATCAGGTTCTTAAAAAGAAAGCTTTTAATTAAAGAAAAGGTAAAAATTATCTCTGTAAAATCAGGATGGAAAATGCTTTACAGGGTACTCAGATTCATATAGACTAGAGGGACCCGCCCCCCCAGCCTGAGATTCAAAGTTACAGCAAACAGAAGTAAAAGTCCTTCCAGCAAAACACACATTTACAAGTCAAGAAACAAACATAAGACTAATCCGCCTTGCCTGGCTATTACTTACTATTCTGAAACATGAAAGACTGATTCAGAAAGATTGGGAAAGCCTGGGTGTACGTCTGGTCCCTCTTAGCCCCAAGAGCAACGAACAAAAAAACCCCACAAACAAAGACTTCCCTCCACCAAGATTTGAAAGTATCTTGTCTCCCTATTGGTCCTCTGGTCAGGTGTTAGCCAGGTTTACTGAGCTTCTTAACCCTTTACAGGTAAAAGAGACATTAACCCTTAACCATCTGTTTATGACAAGGTGTGAAAACCAAGGGAGGAGAAGGGAGGCATTTGATATGATCTCACATGATATCCTTATCGATAAACTAGGCAAATACAATTTAGATGGGGCTACTATAAGGTGGGTGCATAACTGGCTGGATAACCGTACTCAGAGAGTAGTTATTAATGGCTCCCAATCCTTCTGGAAAGGTATAACAAGCAGGGTTCCGCAGGGGTCTGTTTTGGGACCGGCTCTTCAATATCTTCATCAATGACTTAGATGTCGGCATAGAAAGTACGCTTATTAAGTTTGCAGACGATACCAAACTGGGAGGGATTGCAACTTCTTTGGAGGACAGGGTCAAAATTCAAAATGATCTGGACAAATTGGAGAAATGGTCTGAGGTAAACTGGATGAAGTTCAATAAAGACAAATGCAAAGTGCTCCACTTAGGAAGGAACAATCAGTTTCACACATACAGAATGGAAAGAGACTGTCTAGGGAGGAGTATGGCAGAAAGAGATCTAGGGGTCATAGTGGACCACAAGCTAAATATGAGTCAACAGTGTGATACTGTTGCCAAAAAAGCATTAACAGGTGTGTTGTAAACAAGACACGAGAAGTCATTCTTCTGCTCTACTCTGCGCTGGTTAGGCTTCAACTAGAGTATTGTGTCCAGTTCTGGGCACCGCATTTCAAGAAAGATGTGGAGAAATTGGAGAGTGTCCAGAGAAGAGCAACAAGAATGATTAAAGGTCTTGAGAACATGACCTATGAAGGAAGGCTGAAAGAATTGGGTTTATTTAGTGTGGAAAGGAGAAGACTGAGAGGGGACATGATAGCAGTTTTCAGATATCTAAAAGGGTGTCATCAGGAGGAGGGAGAAAACTTGTTCACCTTAGCCTCTAATGATAGAACAAGAAGCAATGGGCTTAAACTGCAGCAAGGGAGATTTAGGTTGGACATTAGGAAAAAGTTCCTAACTGTCAGGGTAGTTAAACACTGGAATAAATTGCCTAGGGAAGTTGTGGAATCTCCATCTCTGGAGATATTTAAGAGTAGGTTAGATAAATGTCAATCAGGGATGGTCTAGACGGTATTTGGTCCTGCCATGAGGGCAGGGACTGGACTCGATGACCTCTCGAGGTCCCTTCCAGTCCTAGAGTCTATGAGTCTATGAAACTGGTTTTGTAGTTGGCAAGCTATTCATAGTCTTGTTTAATCCTGAGCTGATGGTGTCAAATTTGCAGATGAACTGAAGCTCAGCAGTTTCTCTTTGAAGTCTGGTCCTGAAGTTTTTTTGCTGCAGGTGCAGTTTTTTTGCTGCACCTTAAGGTCTGCCATAGTGTGGCCAGGGAGGTTGAAGTGTTCTCCTACAGGTTTTTGTACATTGCCATTACTAATATCTGATTTGTGTCCATTTATCCTTTTCTGTAGAGACTGTCCAGTTTGGCCGATGTACATAGCAGAGGGGCATTGCTGGCATATGATGGCGTATATTACATTGGTGGACGTGCTGGTGAATGAACTTTTGTTACTCAATTTCTTAAAATTAAAAAGTAAACTAACAAGACAACTACATCTACTTTAACAAATGGAACTCCAATTGCTGCGAAGGCAGGAAAAGGTAGCTTAGCTGACGAGATAAAAGATGGGGGGAAAAGTGCATGAATGGCAATTGAAGTTCACCTGTTAAAGTAATCAGTGGACACTGGGTGGCACTATAAACACAGAAATATCTATCTTCACATTTCTTTTCTGTTCTCTATCAGTTTTGTGGTTAACCACTAGAGGGTGCACGGGTTCTTTCCATTTATATAAATAAAAATATAAAGCAGAAGCACAAATTAATAAAGAAACAAGATTAAAAGGACAAAAGCAACACAACAATCGTGTTCAGATTATAAAAAGGGGCTATATATCCATTGTGACATTGGTAGTTAAGCCTAGGCTGTTTTATTTATATTTTGTCTACTTTTTGTTTTGTATAAACTGCATCCAGAAATTAAAAATCAACCAAAAATATTCAGATTTCCAGCTGTGGGAAATTTTTGTAATGAAACCCCAAATCAGTCATTACAAATCTGAAATTTAGTCCAGATGGGTTTAGATTAGCATTTGGTATTTTGTTGCATGTTTTTAACCCAAACTGTGATATCTTGTATCAGTAGGCAATAGTTTGATTACTAGTTTGAACAGTTGAAAAATTGCTATCACAATGAAAAAAATCAGACAAAAATGGTCATGAACATTGTTTTCCAGCTAGGAAGGAGATGAGTTATAGATATATGGTTACATGAGAGGTCATCTAAATTTTGTGTTCTAAAGTGAAGTTGAGAGTATTTGTGAGTGAACGTGGGTTTATTTATAGTTGCCAGTTGAATACATACAAGACACACAGAAACCAACACTGAATAAAAGATTTATCTGAACCCCTACAAACCAAGTCTTTATCCCTGCAGTCAGAATCACATGGGCAGATCTTCATGCCTACATGAAGCCAGCTTGAATATTATACCACCTTGGTGTAAGGATCTTCCCATGTAGATCAATTTGCAGTATTGGACCTGATTAGGGGCTCCTGGCTGCCCAATAGCACTCTCTGCTAGTCAGGCATCACATTGCCACCACTCCCTGTCTCAGTTTTCTTCCCCCGGGGTGGAACTCCTTAGCTCTCCACACACTGCTCTGTGCTGGAAACGACTTAACCCTTTCCAGGGTAGCAAAAGACCAAGTAAAAAGTCCCAGTAAACAAAGTTCTTCTGCCCTTTGGGGGCTTGTCTTCAACCCATCCTCTGGGCCTTGTTCCCAGCCCCTTCCTGAGCTACTTTGAGAGTCACTTTGGGATAGAGCACAAACTGATTCCCTTGGCATACCATTCTCAGGGTCTTCCATCAAAACCTACCCACTATTCTCAGACTGAGTTCTCTCAGCCCTCATGCAAGGCTCAAATGTTCATTAAACAATCACCTGATTCGCCTTAATCCTGCCCCCTTATTTTGGGAGGCAGCTAATTAGTTTTGCCACAGATGAGCTGGCTGCCCCATCTTCCCTTAATGGGGCTGGTCACCCTGTGACAGCCCTCCCCCCAGAAAAACATAGCTCAGTTTTGCATAATTATATCTGTGAGTTAACTGGACAGTTTCACTGTTGATCTTGCACTTTTGGCTTTTTACACTGATGTAAAGCTGTGCTGAATCATGCCACTAGTGTTCTTTTAATGACCATATATAGGCTTATGCTGTATCTCATTTTAGACACTAAAAATTCTATTAAAATTATTTTTAATGTATAAAGCTAGATCAAGATGTATCAGGAATGTAATATTCTTTATAACAAACTCACAGACTACTGCTTTTATCTCCTTTCAGTTTGACTACTGTAACTCCTCCTTTATGACTCTCTCAAGTTCGGTTTGCCAGAAATATGGAAGCTGCAATCCATCTCCTTGCATGAAGTTGGTAGAACCTCACATCCATTATCAGAAATCTTCATTAGCAGGCTGCCCATATTGGAGTCCAAAATAACAATTCCATCTTCTCTATTTTCCATGGAATTACTGTCTTCCACTTCATATTTCTCTGATTTCACCTATTTCTGTTCTGCAACCAGTTCCCTAATACTTTGCAAACACAAGATTTCTTCATACAGGTTCCATGCGGTATTATTTTAAAGTTTCCATTACTAAGGCTCCCTTTTCCCTGTCCCTTAGCTAGCTGGGATGCAGAGGGTGGTGTTAATATCACCCCTTCAGCAGAGCTACTGTGGCAGTAGAATTCTATTTGTTGGTTGCCCTACACAGTGAAAATAATTCCATGCTCATAACTGATGTAAATAGAATTCAATAATAGTTGAACTTGATAGCCTATCAGGTCTTTTCCAACCCAAACTTTTGTGATGCTCCTTTTGATGATCAAGCAAAAAAAACAACAACACAAAAACACTAATCAAACATCTAGCAGCTCCCATCTCAAGCTAGGTGATAATAATAAATTTTGAGCAAGAAACATTGAAAATTAATCTTTATCTAAAACATATTTAATATAAAGCTACTGAAAAAAATGAGAGCTGATCTGTTGGCTCTGGTGAGATCTTGTAGTTGTATTGAAAAGGATCAGAAGAATCTCTTTGAGGTAGCATCAGATGTGATTAAAGACATAGAAACATTCAGAGGAGTCTTGTACATTCTGAAATTTAAAAGATTAGGTTTCTTTAGGGCTAAATAATCCTCAGCCCCTAAGCAAATGTTTGAGGTCAGGAAAGGGGAAAAGTCAAAATAAGCCTCATCTTACCATGCTCCCCTGTTCAAAGACGAGGGACAATTGCTGTCCCTTCACTCTGAAGCTCAGAATCTGCTCCCTCTGTATGTCCCCAAGCATGCATAGTGTCCCAAAATGGGCAGGGAAGAGATGGAACAATGGCACCACCCCACCAGTCAGCTGAACAGGACCCCTGGAAAGTACATTGCACCACTCAAAAGAAAGGATGTACAACCTCTGGACCACAATCTCTCTCTCAGATCTGCAAGGAGTGAAGCACCCCAGCTCCTCCTCCAGTACAGGCCTTTGTGTAAATCAGCCAGTCTGGCTCCTGGTCATTAAAAGAGAATCATAGCAGTGACATTATACAGGCATACACAATTATGAGTAAAGGAGCTCAGTCAGGTGCTGCTGTTTACTTTTTCCCATATGACAAGAGGCCACTCAAGGAAGTTAAATTAATACATTTAATATGGATAAAAGATAATGAATATTTACACAACAAAAATTGTACAACTCACTGTCGAGGCAACAATTGAACCTCCTCAATGGTTTTGATTCACAGCAGTGTTAGATATTTAAAGAATAGAAACGAAGCTTTGTTACATGAAAATTGGAAGGTCTGTCAATCTTCATGCTCAAAGAAATAAACTAGGGTAAAGAAAAAATAGCACTCATAAACATGTACGAATTTAGGATCTCTGCTCTGGAGCACACTGGGCCATCTAGTCTCATTTCATTTGGCCTATGCTGCACATATCAAAGGAAGGCAAACCTTCCTTAGTATTGCACAAAGTCCAGAAGAAATGTCTCCTTTGCTCCAGTATTGCATAAAATCAGAAATAAATTTCCCCTTTGGTACAATATTTCATAAACTCTGGAAGATATTTTCCCCATGCTATAGTATTGCATCATTGTCAAGGTCCATGATGCAATGTAGCACCTTCCTTTGAAGTATCCAGCATAAATCACGTGATGCTGGACTAGATGGATGAGTCTGTTCCAGTGTGACGATATCTATATTTCTATGTGACTATCTGAGTCATAGTTGGTTGTCCCTGTATTGATTATAAATGAAACAGACTTCAGCACACTTAGATAAAAGCAATTAATTTAATCATTTACAACTGAATTATGAACTACTGCTTTTTGTAGCAGTCATGAAGATTTCTGATATAGGTCTCATGTATGCCAGAGACAGTTTCCCAAATGTTATCTGCTCACCTCCCTTAAGATCAAAATAAGTAACAGGCTTTCCCTAAGGCATTGGTCCACTTCCTCAGCTAAGGTTCTGGCCTATGTTTTGAATGAGGAGGGGTTGGTGTTTGTAGCTATGTCAGTATGGATTATGGATTATGATTTTGTTTTCTTGAGCCTGCAACATTAATTGTCCTAAGGCAGCACTGTCGTTTGGCATCATCTGAGACGCACTGCACTCTCTTTCATATAGACATTATTTTTGTCCCTTTTTTGTTGTGTAGTTTACCTTAAATCTAAAATAAAGTCATTTAAACTGAAGCCTAGGGTTACTCTTTGTGTAGAGAAAAGCATAACACCAGATTTCACAAGGGTTGGGGGTAATGAAGGAAATTGACTTCCTATTAATGCACCATGTATAGGATACACTATTATTTTTATTATTTCTATTACTATAGCGCCTAGGAGCACAGGCACTGACTTCCTGTATTCCTGGAGGGAGTTTGACCCCAACTCTTCCCCAGGGCCAGCCCACAGTCCTCCCCTTCCCTCAAGTGCCCACCTCAACCCTGCCACTTCCCACCCCTGCTCCACCCCAGCCCCCAACCCCAGTCCACCCCTTTCCCTAAGCCCCCATTTCCAGAGCCCCCTGGGAAGTTGGTGCCTATGCCTAGGAGATATAATGGACTAGAACACCATTGTGCTAGGCACTGTACATACAAAGAACAAAAAATGGTCCCTGCCCCAATACTAGAGTGAGAAGGCAAAGGCTCTTTATTTTTTCTGACATGACTGAATGTTTGGTTAGTAGGCAACAGAATAATCAGTGATGCAGTTAGCTATGTTCTTAAACTTTCACAAGGATATTGTCTTATATATACTAAAAGTAGGTAAACTTATTTATTATGTAATGTAGCTCAACCTGAAATTTGAATGATGTCATTAATTACAGTAGTTCACCAGTTCTCCTGAGTTTATTTCATAGGAAATATTACAAAACATAAAACAATACATTGAACTTTGTTTTAAATCGATGGTATATCAGGCTGGTATAATGGGCCAGATTCTGATCTCCTTTACACTGGTGGAAATCCTGAGTAACTCAGTTGACATCAGTGGCTATGTCTACACTGAACACCAGTATTAGCGGCATGTAGGCTATGTGTAGCTACACACTGCAGTGAAAACAAGCTACATCCACACTAAGGTGTGTAGCTACATGTCAGTGAAAGGCTCTGGTGGGGGAGGCAGAATGGAAAAGCTTCAGCAGCTCCTGTTGCTGGACCTTTCCTGCCTACCAGAGCCTTTCTCCATTGCCAAAGTCTTTCACCGGGGTGAGAAAAGCCCCTGGCAGGAGGAAGTGCAGGAAAAAGCTCCAGAAGCAGGGATCTGGAAGAACATTTCCCTGCTGCCTTCCCGCAGCCAGAGTCTTTCACTACATCAGGGAAAGGCTTCAGCAATGGAGAAGGCAGTAAGACACTCTATTGCTAAAAACAGCAGTATAGCCCAGGGAGGCACTGCTCAGGCATGTAAAGAAGCATGTAGGATATATGCCTGGATACATACCTACAGGCTTCAGGCATGTCTTTGCTCTACTCATCTAACAGTGCCTCGCCATCTACACTGCTATTTATATCCGCACTAGGGGGGCTAGCTGTGTATGTACGCTACACAGTGCCATAAGAAGTGTGCAGTGTACCATCTAATGTGGGTACTTCGAATTTACACTGGTATGAATGAGGTCAGAATCAGATTCAAGAAGTGACAGTCTCAGGCCCTGCTCCAGAAAAGATATGTGCATATGCTCACCTTGATTCACTGTGAGCAGCTTCATTGCTTTCAATAAAAAGGTTGAACTGTTTTAGCAGGACCTTTCAAAAAAAAATCCAGACTGAGGCAGATACCTGTTCTGAAAAATTTCAGTCTCAACAGTTAAAGTTTGTCAAAGTTATAAGAGGTTGAAAACCGAGTCACATAATAGAAAGTGTTTGGTATGCTTATGCTACCAGCAGCATCTACAATTATGAAATGAGCAGGAAAGAGGGAGCGATCTGATTGGCTAATGAAGTTCTAACCTGTATAATTATGGGTCAGAACTGAAAGATGTAAGAACTACTTAGACATATCACAACAGAGAAACACTACACCAGTTTTCTTTGCTACAAACAATTAAATAAATAAGGCAACCGTGCCCAGACAAAATGGCAATAAATAATTCACGTTTTCGTATGGAACTATAAAGTACTTTTTTGTTTGTCAGTAAATGTAGTACTCAGGACTGGCACATCATTGTCATTTGTCAGCACAAGGTTCCCCACCAATCCTCTGCCAGCGTTGACGTGGAGAGATCACCAATGGAGGCAAGAGGGTAGTTCAGGCTCCATAGCAATTCAATGAGATTGTGATTTTCATGATGTCAACGCATGTCCATTGGAGTCAATTACATTCGTTTCTCGTAGTCCACCGAACATCCATAAGCTGGTAATAGTTTTGGGATACTACTGATCTGGGCTGTATTGGTTTGAAAAGAGATGTGCTTCCTCTGCCCACAGTACCACTCTTAAAGTGTCTATTTCTTCATGGAATTCATGCTAAAGATTTCAGAAGGTGATTTAATACATCTTTTTTTAATATCTTTTCTTAATCAAGGCATATCTCCCAATAATATTATATTATTTTTCATAATAAAGGGAGATTATTGGTACAGCCATGTTGGAAAACAAGGAGATGGTCCAGAAAACTCTGTATCTATCTGTATGTGTATCTTAGGGATTTTGATAGTGCTCGTCATGGTGCTAGCTAAGTGCTTCTCAGGAAAATTCAGTCTCCAGGGCAAGATCTGGACTTGATGAGTCTTTTTCTCTTTTCCTCTGATTGGGATAAAGATATCTTTTTTCATTCTCTTCCCAATTCCCCATTAATTTTACTCTTCTGTAGAAGTAGAGGGTCTCATAACATGCCCTGAAAGTGGTCAGACTTTTCTAGAAAAAAAATTAAGACCTTCCAGTTAGGAAATTTAAATTTTAAATCCAGTACTGTATATCAACAGTTGATGAAGAAAGCCTAACCCAGTTAAATATGTACAAAATCAGCCTACTCTTATCACAAATATTGGGGATATCACTGCATTGTTGGAAAATCTTGACTAATCTCAAAGAAGCTAATAGCACATTCAAAAGTATCTATGTAGATCCATAGAAATCTAAGATATTTCTTAGATTTATGTGAACAAAAGAAATTTGATACGTTTGCACGGTTTAAAGACTATCAGCACGGTCACCTGATAGTCAAAATCAATATAATGGAATAAAATAGTTTGCACAAATGTCCATCAATAATCTTATTATAGGTAAACCAACAACATCTTACTATCTTATGAAATTTTATAACACAAATATTTTCTGACTGGAAATATTGTGGTAATTCTCAGAATCTCCAATCAAAAATTATAGTTCTACAGTATTTTAATTTTACAAGATTCTTCTGCATCTAATGCTGGAATGTTTGTTGGTTGTTTGTTTTTTTTTTGGGTGGTGGGGAGAGTGTATAATAAAACATTTCTGAGTAATTCTCTGAAAGATACCAAGTGACTCAGCTTTATTTATGGTTGTCCTAAATAAATAAATAGCTGAGATTTTCAAAGCTGCTTAAGGAATTTAGGTGCTCAGTTCCCAAATGGGAATTTGATGTCCAGAAACCTTAGGCACTTTTACAGATCTCAATCTATGTAATTTATTCAAATAAATCTAGTCTTTCGGCTTGGTTCTTTTTCCCTGGAAGTAAATGACAAAATTTCCTCTGATCTCCAGGGTGGTTAGATTGATCCTATACATTAAAATTACTGAATAGTTTTTCCACAGTTCAAGACTACAAAATATTAGCAATATTTTTGACTATAGCACTCTATTCCTTAGCTTAAAAAAGAGGTCCCAAACTACACAATGAATTAAATTTATCCCTAATGCAAACAAGTGCATCTGTTATTGACTTTGGACTCTCATTGGCTTCAAAGGGAGGTGCATTTGTTTTCATCAGGCCTGAATTTGCCCAAAGTGAAAGCATTTTTTATGAAAAAATGGATTTAGGCCTTCCCACCATGCCTTCTCTCTAGAGGCACAGAACACTTGTGGCAAAGTATACAGTATCTCAAAGGACTTTGCAAATATTTGGTCTTGGTACTGTTAACTCAAACATCCATCAGTCTAATATTATGGTATTTGCTTGAAAGGCATTGTTCATCCTTCATGCTCTGCAAAGCCATCAGATAGAAATGTCCACTGTCTCTCCCTTTCAACAGTTCACTCATAGTTTGAACAACTGTAGCTTCTAACTGGGGTTCACACTCAAACATCGGACACCAATTCTTTAAAATATTTTAGGGCTGTAAAATGTAATTATAAATCTAAGGAGAGTGCAAACCATTTACCATATTTGGCAAACTATAGTCAGCCTTTGGCTTATACAGTGCAGTTCATGATGGTTGTATTGTGTATATTCCCACCATCAATGCAAGACAATAGCTGTTTAAATGTTTTGCATACCAAGTTCCTAACCTAGTCAGGTGTCTAGTAGTAAGAAAAAACATTTTCCTATCATCATTCCATTTGAGGCTGTTTTATTGTCAAATCTCATAAGTGAAGCAGTCAGGCCTAGTCAATGCTTGGATGGGAAACCTCCAATGAAAAATTAAGTGCTACAGAAAGTGATGTTGGTGATTCAGTTTCTGGCATTATTCTCTATGACTGACCATGCTGTACTGCTGGTGTGAGATATAAAACCAAAACTGTCAGCACATGGAGTCAGTAAGATCTCAGAATCCTTTTCACAAATGTAAGGATGTTAATCCCTGTGCTCTAGCCAAATATTATCTGAGTAGTTACATTCTGTCTACCTGAAATTCCATGTGTAGTTTTAATTAGATAATGTATCCAATTCAGTCAGATCTCAAGTGTTGTTTATATCCTCAGTGTTGGCAGCCAAAAGTTGACCTATCTGATCCCATCACCCACACATTTATTCTCAAGGTTACGATCCTAATCAGACTGCCTTTTATTCACAGGGTAGCCCATGAGATCTTTCCTCACATTAAATGTGCTCTTGGATCCATTTTTTGAACCCCTCTCTGAAAAGTCACTATATTTCTTGACAATTAAGGTCAGCTTTCTAGTAGCTGTAACACTTCTCCTAAACTGTTTTGTAGGGCTGGTCAAAACTTTTCCATTGACATTTTTTTAAATGAAAAATTGGGTTTTTGACTAAACAATTTTTTTGTGAAATAGCTGCTTTTCACAGAAAATGTTGATTTTTTGTTGAGAAACTGAACAGTCAAACCCCAAAAAGTTTTGTGCTAAATTAAACATGAAAAACTGGATAATATCTCTCATGATGCACTATGGCCAGGAGACTCACAGGATCAACAACAGTGGCTCAGCAAGAGAGGAGACTATCAGACACCATGGAATTGTAGTCCACCCCAGAAACTCAATTAATAGAGGAGAGTGGGGACCTAAGGAACCTGAACTTCAGTTACCATGAGCTACTGTGGGAACTTTTCCAAGCTGAAATGTTCAGTTTTTAATTTCTTGCTGGAAAGTTAAAATTTTCTCCAGAAAAATAACCCATTTTCTACCTGGCTCTGTAGTTGGGTAGTGTTGTAGTTTTTCTATAAAAGGCAGAACACTCCTCCCTAGAGGTGTCTGCATTTCACAGGTGGATGAAGTGATCTTTATATGTTAATACATAAATCCATTTGTAAAGTTTGTAGAATGGTTTGAGGGGGTCTTTGGATGAAAATCACTACATACATTTTATTCACTGTCATTTCATGTCTGTTTTAAGGGTACAGATGCTATAGTGCACACAGACTAGAATACCCTTTGTCCATGCTAGGAGTTTTGCCAAACTACAGACATCAGTGGCTAGAAACCAAAGTAACTGCATCTGTGCAACTCCTTTGTGCATACCTGCCATTTGCACCTGTGCAGTTTATCCTTGCTTGAAACCAAGTGGTTCAAATCACAGCTTATACCAGCTTTGCCAGTCTACAATAAGGATTTCCAGCAGTGCAACTGCTCCAGTATGTGGCTGCTGGAAGAAAGGCAAATTGTCAGGTGCATAAGTTTCTAAATTATTTATGGAAAGTTACTGCACACTTTTCAACAGTTTAGAAAGGGTTTAAGGACACTACTGCAAAATTAAAGCAAGCAGAGCTTTATAAAATGCCCGAGTCCATGCGCATGAGCATTTTTCTTTCTTTTCCTCATAAAAGGAAATACAGAGTTTAAACTGGAGCTTCAGTAAGATGTTATGCCAGAGAACCAGAACTTGGGGCCCGACTCACTGAAGTCAATGGGAATTATGGGGATGGAGAGAGCTCAGTATAGCCCAGGGTCAGCCAATTAGTGAACAGTCTCCTTCCTGGACTTTTTCCATAAGTACAGAATCTCCCCTCCTTGTTTTAGAATTGTATCTGGCCTGCCTTGCTTCTGTAAACTATGTTCATCAGATTGCATTTAATTTGCAACAGAGACATTGTTGACATCCTGAAAGCAGCACTCTAATCCTGCCTGCACAGATTCCATTTCTAGCTCTGTCACTCACTGCATGAGTTTGGCCAAGTTGCTTTGTTTTTCTGTGCCTCAGCTTCTTCATCTACAACATGGGGATAATAACACTTACCTGCCTTACAAGGGTGCAGTGAAATTTAATCCAATAATGTTTATAAAGCTCTTAGAAGTCTTTGAGTAAAAGGGGCTGCATAATTACTGAAACAGAGTCAGTTAGATTTTATGTTAGAGATGATTTTTTTAATTACAAATTTACACACTAAATTACTGACAACATCACAGAAAATTTAAATAAAAGTTATATTTTCCTTATGATTTCATGATTACAAAACTTCACAAAATTTGTTAAAACTAAAAAAAACCTTCATGAGTACATAAATAGAATTTTAAGTATAAATAACAGTAACAAAATAAACAGATGTATGTATTCAATAAATTAATTATAAATATTGCATTGGTAATGAAGTGCTAGGTCAAGAAAATACTAACATTTCCAGTACAGTTTTCTGTATAGAAAAACCTATTATAAATGAAACTTTGGAAATGGGTAATTTTCCTGGACCCCTTGTCTCACATTCCTTTTGTTGTTATTCTCTTGCTGGAATGCTAACATAGGAGAACAGGACTGAAAGCATCATATATACATTATCGGTCATATACTACCGAGAATCACTCCACCACGTATCAAAGGCAGTATTTGCCCAATTCTGCAACATTGAAGTCAATGGGTGCAGGATCAGGCCTATATGGCCTCGAAAGAATTGCTGATGCTTTAAGGAAAAATATAAAAACATATTTGGAAGCAATTTGACCTATACAACATTTATTTTCTGTCTTTTCTTTTAATTGCTATGGATATTTACATATAACAGGACCTTTATGACCTGAAAGTTAATCTGTTTCTACTGCTTGTTCTCTACCTGATGAACATAATTATGGATTCTGTACAATCCTCAATCTATACATAGAATTCCTACTAACATTAATGAGAATTCTACCTCAGACCAAGGATAATACAGCTCCCAAAGCATTCATCAGCAAACATAGGTGAGCCCATAAAGAATCAAAGATCTGGTTTTCCAGTGCGAGCCTTTAGTAATAATCAAAGAAGGGAAGAAAATGCATAATATACAAGCAGAATTGTTTCTCAATGCAATGTTTAAAATGGAAAGTTGTCCCAGAACATCAACAGCAGTTTTTTAAGAGATAGATTGAACCCTAGTTCACAGGGTAATGTTTGTTGGGTTTTGTAATCATGTTTTATTGCAAATGTTTGTCTTTGAAAGGCTATGAAGTGAAGAGGTCATTAACCTCCCTGTGAATGAAAAGCTTTTGCTGCCTTTGCTCGTATCAGCAGGAATCTGAGGTGAGCATAAGTAATAATAAAGGGGTGGTGAAAAATGTTAGTGATCTTCTCACCCCAGCCATCACCAGACGGAAGGAATTTCCACATGTTGTGTATTTTTGTCAGCGGTGAACCAGTTAAGCAGTTGTTTAGATTATTTTTTTCTAAATGTGATGTGAAAAAATGAACAGGTGGTTCTTAGAATGTAGCCTTAGAATGGTGCTACTATTTTACAAGTTTAGTACATTGCAAGAACAATGCTAGCACCATACCTTAAATGTTTACATATTCTACATATTACTACTGGAAAAGCTAAATAACAACCTGGTTCTGGTATTGTTTCTTTAAAACCATATTTCAAGTCAGGACCATTAGTTATTTCTGAAAGCTGGGGCTCTTCACTGGAGATATTTTAGAGGTGATTCCAAAGGGGTCCATGCTGTCAGTTTCAAGAGGTGAAGAGAACAGATCTGATTCAAAAGTATGACTATAATCACCATATTCCACAAAATCCATTGACTCCACAGGCACAGTGTTGATCATAGGTAAGAAGTGAGACAATGGAAGAAAGTCTTTCCCTTTGAATTGTTGTCTTTGTTTGGCACTACTTAAAGACACAGAGACTCCATATTTCTTTGATTTATATACATTGTAGCCATCTGGGCGTATCTCCTCTTCAAAGGAGCAATCTTCTGCAGCATACCTGAGCTGAACAGTAAGGAGTGAAGACAATTAGAGATATGTCTATGACACTTATCAGATATGATATAAATCTTGTATGTGCTTGACCCTACTCTCCTTGCTGTGAGAGAGATTCAAGCCCTCTGTATTATATACAGAATACATAACAATCTCTGGGGGGCATTAAAAAGTCAACATAGGCCTGATTCATACCACTTTGAAGTCACTGGGAGTCTTTCCTTTATCCTCAATGATCTTTATTCCATCTATTACCATACACCTGCTACAAACCGCCCTATTTTGATTTTAGGGGAAACTTTGGTAATCTCTGGTAGATACCTCAGTTTTATAAATTTTGATTAATGCTAACGTTTTAATTACAATCACAATAGCTAAGGGCCCAATCCAGCAATCCTAATGCATACAAAACTCAATTTGAATCCCACGGGAGATTTGCCTGTGTAAGGGCTGCAAGGATCAGGTCTGCAGAAAGGCATTTTTATAATAGACTGTATTAAAATAAAGAAAATTAATGAATAAAAACAAAAATAAAAAGGGCAAACTGCATGTTTTTTCTTGTCATTTTATTAAAATGTCTAAAAATGTATTAGTACAGTATCTCTTTCTCATCAGGCATTAAACTTGTCAAACAGTTCTACTGTGACACCAATAAAGATTCTATATAGGATAATATATTTTATAACCTGCCTAGCAATTTGTAGAATTCATCTTAGACATAGTTTATAATGTAGATATGGTATGTTGAGATTTTGTGTTATCTCAGACTCTTCCAGATCCTTCAAGTAATCACTATTTTCCTTACAACTCTGGTGTTATTTCTGTCTCAGTCATTCGAGGTGACTGAACTCTGGGCCAATAAAGGAGAATTGCTGGTTATGTCTAGGTCTTTGATGATAAAAAAAATAAATGCAGTGTTCCTGAATGATTTCTCTACCTGTCAAAATATAACCCAGAGCACATTTGACTTTTTTTTTCAGTTGTAAAAAATCAAGCTTTGTCAAATACCATCAACAATGTAGAATAGACTATTGTGTGTGCTATGGTTACCTTTTAAAAGTACTTTTAATGTTGAAGGAATAAAGCAAAAATGTTTGCTTTTCTCACAGATTAAGACTGTTTATCTCCATATATTCTATCTCATAGAACTGTAAGGGACCTTGAAAGGTCATTGAGTCCAGTCCCCTGCCTTCACAGCAGGACCAAGTACTGTCTGACAGATTTTGCCCCAGATCCCTAAATGACACCCTCAGGGACTGAATTCTCAACCCTGGGTTTAGCAGGCCCATGCTCAAACCACTGAGCTCTCCCTCCCCCCAGTCAAACTGGACATCAGACATTTTGAATGAATGTATATCAGGGCCAGATTGTGAACACTTTTACTTCCACAGGTGGCCAAATTATTCACACAAGTAATGTCACTGAAGTTAATTGAACTGCTCATGGAGTAAGGTACTAGTCAATGCCTGAGTAAAGGAATCATCTTGTAACTCACAGTAGATCCTGCTTCTATACCTCCCGGTTCATCCCAGCACACCACCTCCCAGCTCATGCTGAGTAGTACATTTTCCCATTCATTTCAATGGAATTACCTTCAGAATAAAGTACTAACCAAAATAAGTAAGGGGAAAAGTACAAATTTTCCACTAGACCCTGCTTAGGCTACTAGGATGGTGGGTCTACATGCAGAGGAGTCAGAAGACATTATGCATCAATTGCTTCCCTGTGTCACCCCGAAGCAGGTGGGTTAGGAGTGGCCAGCACATTTTAGCCAGTGTGGAAGTCCATAATTTGCTGTTGGCATAGGCCAGTAGTAAATGACTTCCTCTTCCATCCCTCAATATACACATACACCCACAAGGCATCTGGAGCAGAGTGGAAACAGGGAAAGGATAGTGCATCTCAGAAGACAAATTTTCTCTGTGGGCCAAATTCTCCTCACCTTACTTGTGTGAGTATTATTACTGAAGTTAATGGGACTTCTCATTAGAGTAAGACATTCAGGATTTGGTCCAGTACATATACAAGAGTTTGCATGGCTGTATGCTAATAACTGTCAGACATGTACCTATTCAGAATATTAATTAATATAATGAAGTATCGCTATGGTTCAATAAACAGTCATTCAATAAACAGTAAATTAAGGGCTGTTCATTTTTTTTCTCAAAGATTATTACAATAATGCACAGTGCAACTACAGAGAGCCTACTTCTGCTACCAGAGAAATCAATGGGAAATCTCCCACTGACTTCAGTGGAAGGAGGATCCTATCTATAGTTATCAGTCACTGAGTATTTCAGTTTGGACATGCAATAAAAACTTCAAACTGACATTTTCCATACATGGTAGTTGGAGCCTAAAAACAGATCACCTCCCTCACCTTTTCAGTTTATTGAAGGTCTGACTTTAGACAAGGAAAATTCAGTCTTGAAAGGCAAATTCTGCCCTAGATACTCGAGTAAAAATTTTATTCAGACTGATCCGTTTCTCATTAAAGCTCATGGATGTTTTGCCATTGGGCCCACTTCTTCTCCTATTGAAATCAGCAGGAGTTTTGCTAAGGAAAGTTGGTTCAAGCCTTACATTTGCATTCTGGGGAAAATGCATCTTCCACCCATGCGACTCAGGTAGCTACAATGGAGTTACATGGCAATGAATTTGGACCTCTCTCATTAACTTATGCCTTTGAATAGGTATTGCAGGGGTCTCACAAGAGCAGGACTGTATTTCTGATGTATCTAGCTGATATGCTGAAATACCTAGGCAAAAAGGCACGAGTTAACAACACCATGTCAGAGAATCGCTATAGTCCTCAGACTCCCATAACCCTACAGGTGCACTGTTGATCACAAGTAAGAAGTGAGACAATGGGAGAAAGTCCTTTCCTTTGAATTCTTGTTTCTGTTTGGCATGACTTAAAGAGATAGCAACCCCATATTTCTTTGATCTATACATATGGTAGCCATCTGGGCGTATCCCCTCTTCGAAGGAGCAATCTTCTGCAGAATACCTAAGCTGAACAGTAAGAAGATAATTACGAATATGCCTGTATCATTTACATTCCAATGTAATGAACATGTTTTCATTTTATTGCAGATAAATAGCCACATATCAAACAGGCATTATTGGGTCCTCTGTTCTATTTTAACTAAAAGTGGATAGAAAATTGTAAGAGGGAAAATGCAATAAAGAATGAAAATGGTTGATTGTCCTCCTTATTTTTATTTGTATTAGAAATTCTGGAAAGTTGCTTTCTCATTTGACACTAAACTTAAATTTCTACTAAACTAATAAACATTACTGTTTCATTAGACACTAATAGGGACAAAAAGTAGAGAGTAATGACAAAAATTAAACAGCTCATAGTTCTGTCTACATTTTATCAACTCTTTATAGTAAAAGAACTCAACCATTTAATCTTACACATCATTTTAGTTTAGGAGGCTCTAAGACCTATTAAAATGAAAGCTTGCAGTAAACGCACCCTATTTATCTATTTATGTTGCCCAGTGTTATTTGTGTTATTGCCCAGTGACACATCTATAAACTGCCATGTTATACATTTCAATTTCCTTGCTTCTTCGCAGAAGTCAGACTCTTAATGAACTGCTTGGTGGTGGAGCAAAGATGTGATCGGCTTAAGTTGTTTTATCTGGACGCTTCCAGATAAAATCATAACAAGCCCTGCGAGCGCCTGCAACCATTCCCCCATTTGCTATGGACTTTCCCATGCCGATTCGGTGCCGCCTCCCTCCAGCTCAGTCTCCCTCTACTGTAACTTACAAGTCCATGCAGCTTCCCGTCTTCTTCCATGCAGAGGTACCGGGAACTGTGGACGCCCTTGATCGCCACCGTGCGAACTGCTACAGCCCTGATTTCCAGCAGACCTATGCAGCAAAACCAAAACAGCGTTCAGATGAGGGGGGAAGAAGATCGCAGTCTCCAAGCCACACACCCCCCCTCACCCCACCGCCTCTCAGGGCTAAATTTCACAGGTAATCGGAGGTGAAACTCATCCTGCTTCCTTCACAAAAGAGCCCTTACTGTCAGGTACCCAAGCGCACGCTTTCCTATTTCCAGTGCTATGGGAGAATTCAGCCTCATAAGCTCACTAAGGGAATCCAGGGCGTGGGGCTCCATTCCTTCTGCTGAGAGCCTGTAAGTAAGTAAGACGGCAGCTTTCCCTTATACTTACTGTGGGGACTCTGAATGCCGGTGCCATCCACTTTGCCATCATTGTTGATCCTGAGGAAGTAACTGAACAGACCATGTTTGCTGGCTGTGTATAGGTGCCTTAGTCTAATAGGTTCCCCCCAGCCATAGTTCACATGTGGCCCTGCATCAGAGAAAGGCAGAGATCTGACGACCATTGCAAAGCAGAGTCCAAGCAGAGCCAGGGACGTGTAAGGTTTGCACAGGCTCCTCCACATCTTTTCCAGGTTATTTCAGTTGCAAGAGGACTTCACGCACACACCCCCACACGCATACGGAGGCGCAAGTGCTCTAAAGGAAAGACAGTGGCTTGGTGCTTTTTGAGCTAAATGCTTCGGGGTTGTAGTAAATGCAAAGCCAACCCCCCTGCCTTTTTATAGGTCCCTGTTATCAGCCCAATCGATACGGCTAATTCCAATTCCAATATAGAGACTATTTCATAGAAGGAGTTAGTCAGAACAGCCACAACTCCCCCGCCCCCCAAGTATTGATTGGATGACATCATTTCACAGGGGACACCCTAGGGTGTTGTTTCCCTCCCCCCCTTCTCTCTTCCCTAAAAGCTTTATCCAGGAATCCCTCTCTTATTTGGAATCTAGCATTTCTTATGCCTAGCAAGGCAGAAATGTGCATTCGGGTGTCAACATATGCTGTATGAGGCTCACATACCAGTGCAAACCTATGCAACGTGGGATCGGCGTTGACAATGCAAGTACTGAAGCTAAAGTGGGAAAACAAGAAAGACGGTTTTCAGTCTGTGCGGGACAACTTCAGAGTCTGAAATGTTCTCTTGCCCACACAGAGCCCACGTTTTAGAGCTGGGGGAGGGGGACAGATGTGGTTGTATATAAATCAAAATCAATCAATCATAAAGGAAGGTAACCCTAGGGACATCTTTTGTGGCCAAAGGCAGGAGTCATATACATGACAAGAACGATTTGATTAAAGATCACAATGCCCTAATTTACCAATGAAAGCTCAAATTCTTTGTTAAAATCAATCAGCTGTTTGGAAGGGATCTAATGCCCACTTTCCCCTGTATTTCCCTTTCAAAAAGAAAGTTAATATCCTTAAAATGTTTTTTTTCAGTATTAAAGATACAGTATTAAAGGTATTAATACTAAGCAAAACATTAAATGTTAAGAACGCTCCCCTTTGTTTCTGACACTACAACACCTTTCCACGTTCATATATCGCTTCCCCAGACCTCCCTAGTCAGTACCAGGAGAGACTGCAAAGGTGAAGGATAACCTTTTTCCAGTTTCCCTGGCGAACATTACGCCAGAGAAGGGACTGAGGAGGATGTGACCTTACGTTATCTCGGTTAGCACCCACTTTTATAATTACTCACCCTTTGCCCCAGAGGCAGGTGCAGATGGAAGAGTATGCAAAACATCCGGAATCGAGATTAATAATAATAATAATAATAATAATAAATCTGCAAAGCAAGGGTCAACTTCACAGCTCATCAGCCGCCCAGACAGGATCACCCGCAGTTACCATCTAATCTTCCCACCTCCTGTTACATTTGACCAGGAGTGAGGTGCTGCAGATCAGGGAAATAATATTAATGTAACCGTTATTATTCCAATTTGTGGGTGGCCCAGCTCTGGATTCCATCCATACAGCGAAAGGAAGCCAAAGCAAACTGAACCAACAGAAGAAGAAAACACCCTGTAATGTTTTCCCCCGGAGGAGAAATACTAACAAAGAGATGGGAGCCCTCTCCACCTGCTTTCCCCAGAAGTACGTTGCGGCCATAGATTATCTAAGGCGTAAATTAGCCTTCACAATTGATAACGTCAAGCATGCAAGTAATTCATTTCACACTCACTCTCAATCAAGTAGAAGCAGGATGAGTCACTGAGGAATACTCAGCAGCATTGTAGTTGGTGGCTGCTGAACAGGGGGCTCAGTTCCCATTCTTTGTATTGGAAATGTTCTGAATATGCAACTTTTAATGGAGAGTGCTTGTGCGGTACAGGAAGCCAGTTTTTGACCTACCTAAGGTCCATAATTAACCGCCCCCTGTCAGGCAATATACAAATCACGTGTATTGGACTTTAATATCTGTATGTCATTCTCTCCTTGGACACTAGATGGAGCTTTAAAACTTAAATCTCAGTTCTCTCCCACACACTTCACTGTTAGGGGGAAATCTGGGGGTGAAATCTTGACTTCATGGAAGTCAGTGAGAGTTTTGCCATTTCACCCATGTTTTTAAAATTCTATATTATGTTACTGAGATGGAGCTGCTTCGTGTTATCCGGGTTATAAGATTAGCAAAAGAAAATAAAAATATATGTAGTAAAACTGTATTATCCCCATACCTCTCTGGGCCCCCGAATTAAAATAAATCCTCTAATATTGTGCCTTAAATGATATTTCAAAAAGCTACAGGAAATGGAGAATAAATCTGTGTGAAGCTTTGATCATCTGTGGAGGCTCTCTGTGCTCTACCATTCAAATCTCCACACGTGTTCTTAAAAGAGCCTCTTTCTTCCCCTATACCAAATGCCACCTCATTCTCCTCCTTTGAGTCGCTCTTGAAAATTCACTTATTTCAGCCTGAGGCTCACTACTACCTGTGGCATAAGCAGATGGGTCACTATTATTACTATGTTTTCTGTGTTCTGCCTATTGAATGTCTAGGAGTCTAGGCTCTGCAGAAAGCAACTTCCATTTTGTGAAGTGGAGCAGATGCAGCATGTTACAGAGGAGACACAAACACTATGCTCCCTCGTAGAGTTCTTACGTTTGTGTTTTCTTATTTAGTTAACCTGAAAGAATATGATTGCTCTTTGTATATGGAAAAACATCACTAATTAGGGGTAATGTTGCTTTTTCATTTTATCTGTGCTTTGCTGTTTATTTGAAGTTTGGGTTTTTTTTTAATTATACTTTGCTAATTTTCTTTTGTTCATGTTTATTGCACTTTTAAATAATTATAAGGGGTGTCTACAGTGTAAGATAGGTACCCATAGGATTTTATAACTCTAACTAACAAATAAACATTTTTCCCAACCACAAGATACATTTAAAAATACAAATAAATATAAAAGACAGACCATCCCCTCTGAAACTACATAGTGCCTGCCAACTCAAATAATGCAATATGTGTATCTTTTGTTACTTTCTTACCTCCGTTCCGCTGTCTATACACTTCCACACCATCCTACAAACCCTACTCAAGGGAATAACTTTACTCAGAAGAGAAGTCTTATTTAGTTCAATTAAATTACTTATGTGCATAAAATTATTCACATCAATATAGTTTTGCAGGATCATGACCTTATGCCTCCATCCTGCAAACACTAATTTACATGCTTAATTTTATTACTGTGAATAGCTCACAGAAGTATAATTGCATAAGTGTTTGAATCATCTGGGCCTTAGATTGTATGGTTGGCACAGCACGAATTTTATCTTCTTATATTTGACCTAGATTTTCAAAAGTGACCAGTGATGTGGGGTCCCTCAATTTTTGGGTGCTTAACTTGAAAAGGAGCTGAACTTTCAGTGCCTGTGTATTCAGTAATTTGTAATAATCATTCATCTCCTGCAAGATATCGCCAGCTGGGCACCCAAAAACTCAGACACCCAAATCACTAGTCTCTTGAAAATATTGGCCTGTAAAGCACTTTACAGCACTATGGAGATAATAAATAAGAGATAGTAACAAGAAGTAGAAGAGGATCATTTTCTTCTCTGTTGATCTCCAACATTATGACATTACTACTACAAAGGCAGTTCACTGCTCAGCAACGCTGGGCCCCACAGCAGTTGTGCATGATTCAAGGAATATCACACAAAGAGGGTTTGCACTGAAATGAATCGGAGAGAGGGTTTTTCAGCCATTTGATATGCATTTCAATAAACTGGAATGAAATAATAATAGTGATGCTAATTTGGCATTTTCCACCTGAGGAACTCAAAACACTTTTCAAATATTAATGAATCAATGCTCACAACTCACCTATGAATCCAGTAAGTATTAATATCCCCATTTAAAGATCAGGAAACTGAGGGACAAGGAAGTAAAGGAATTTGCCCAAAGTCACTTTCCAAGTCATTGTTACAGCTGACTAAAAGCCATTATCATTCAACAGGTGTTAAGAGGCCTGTGTGAAATTTATTTATTTATTTATTTATTAATTAATAATAATAATAATAATAATAATAATAATAATAATAATAATAATAATAATAATAATAATAATAATAATAATAATAATAATTTAGGCTGGAATTTAAGTATCCAACTACCACTGAAATTCAGTTCCAATGGGAGCTGGGGCATTTGACTCCCTTAGGCTGGTTTGAAAATCTCAGTGATAATGTATATTGGCCAGTCTGGCTCCATCATGAGATCTTTAATGACCTGAAAATCAAAAAAAGCAATCCTACAAGAAGTAAAAATGTGGACAATTTGCTAAGGAGAAGGAGTACAAAAGAATAACACAAGCATGTAGGAACAAAATCAGAAAAGCTAAGGGTATTTCTTCACTAGCAACGTTAAAACGCTGCCGCGGCAGCGCTTTAACATGGCTGTGTAGTCGCAGCACCAGTGCTATAAAAACCCACCTTCACGAGGGGAGTAGCTCCCAGTACATTGTCTACACTGCCACTTTACAGCACTGAAACTTGCAGTGCTCAGGGGGCTGTTCTTTCACACCCTTGAGCGAGAAAGTTGCAGCGCTGTAAAGTGCCAATGTAAACAAGCCATGTGGCACAAAATGAGTTATGCCTAGCAAGGACATACAATACAATAAGAAGAGGTTCTTTAAATACATTAGGAGCAAGAGAAAGATAAAAGAAAGTGTAGGTTCTTTACTTAGCAGGGAAGGAGAGCTAATAACTGATGATATCAAGAAAACTGAAATGGTTAATGCCTATTTTGCTTCAGTCTTCACTACAAAAGTTAATGGTGACCAGATATGCCACATAATTAATTTTAACAAGGAGGAAACAATGCATGCCAAAATAGGGAAAGAACAGATGAAAGACTATTTAGATAAGTTAGATATATTCAAGTCAGCTGGTCTTGATGAAATTCATCAAAGGGTACTTAAAGAACTAGCTGAAGCAATTTGGAACTGTTAGCAATTATCTTGGAGAACCCATGGAGGATGAGTGAAGTCCCAGATGACTGGAGAAGGGCAAACATAGTACCTTCATTAAAAAAGGAAATAAAAAGGATGCAGAGAATTATAGACCAGTCAGCCTAACTTCAGTACCTGGAAAAATACAGGAAAAAACTATTAAATGATCAATTTGTAAGAATTTGCAGGATAATAGGATTATAAATAGCCAGCTGAGATTTGTCAAAAAAAAAATCATGCCAAACCAAATAATTTCCTTCTTTGACAGGTTTACTGGGCTAGTGGATGGAGGGAACTAATAGACTTGATATATCTTAATTTTAGAAAGACTTTTGACACAGTCTCACATGACACTGTCATAAGCAAAGTAGTGAAATGTGGTCTAGATTAAATTGCTGTAAAGTGAGTGTACAACTGGTTAACAGACTGGATTCAAAAACTAGTTATCAATGGCTTGCTCTCAAACCAGGAGGGAGTATCTAGTGGGGTTCCACAGGGATCAGTTCTGGGTCCGGTACTAGTCAATATATTTACCATTGACTTGGATAATGGAGTGGAGATTATATTTATACAATTTGCAGATGACGTTGAGCTGGGAGGAAAGGATTAGAATTCAAAATGACCTTGACAAATTGGACGATTAATCTGAATTCAACAAGATATAATTCAATAAAAACAAGTGCAAAATACTAGGCTTAGGAAAGAAAAATCAAATGAACAACTATAAAATGGGGAATCCTGGACAGGTGTTTGTTTAACCTGCTCTTAAAAATCACCAATGATGGAGATTCCACAACCTCCCTAGGCAATTTATTCCAGTACTTAACCACTCTGACAGAAAGTTTTTCCTAATGTCTAGCCAAAACAGCCCTTGCTGCAATTTAAGCCCTTTGGTTTATGTCCTGTCCTCAGAGGTTACAGGAACAATTTTTCTCTCTCCTCCTTGTAACAACTTTTATGTACTTGAAAACTGTTGTCATGTCCCCTCTTGGTCTTCTCTTCTCCAGACTAAACAAATCCATTTTTTCAATCTTCTCCCCATAGGTCATATTTTCTAGACCTTTAATCATTTTTGTTGCTCTTATCTGGACTTTCTCCAATTTGTCCACCTCCTTCCTGAAATGTGGCACCCAGAACAGGACACAATACTCCAGTTGAGGTCTAATCAACGCAGAGTGGAGTGGAATCGTTACTTCTCATGTTTTGCTTACAACACTCCTGCTAATACATCCCAGAATGACGAAGCTTTTTATTTCTTTTTTTTCCCTTTTTTTTTGGGTGCAATTGTGTTATGCTGTGCACTCATATTTAGCTTGTGATCCACTATGACCCCCAGATCCCTTTCTGCAGTATTGCTTCCCAGGCAGTCATTTCACATTTTGTATGTGTGCAATTGATTGCTCCTTCTTAAGAAGTACTTTGCATTTGTCCTTATTGAATTTCATCCTATTTACTTCAGACCATTTCTCTAGTTTGTTCAGATCATTTTGAATTGTAATCCTATCCTCCAAAGCAGCTTGGTATCATCCACAAATGTTATAAGTGTACTCTCTATGCCATTATCTAAATCACTGAAGAAGATATTGAACAGTTCCGGACCCAGAATGGATTCCAGCAGAATCCCACTTGATATGCCCTTCCAGTTTGACTGTGAACCACTCATAACTACTTGCTGGGAACAGATTTCCAACCAGTTTTAAACCCACCTTATAATAGCTCCTTCTAGATTGCATTTCCCTAGTTTGTTTATGAGAAAGTCATGCAAGACAGTATCAAAAGCCTGTATCCTGCTCAGTGGTGGAAAAACTTTAGACTAACTCAAAAGGAGAGTTATGTCTAGTAACTTGTGATTTATATTTCACAAATGGAAAGGAACAAAAGGTTACAGGAGTTAAAAAAATAATCTTTATCTCCTTTGGCTTCCTTTGGCAACTCTCCAATAATCTTAGGAGAGGACACATTTCTGCCGAACATATAGTCCAGGTAAAGAAGCCTTGTCTATTGCTTACATGTTATTGTCTAACATGTCTGACCAAATACGGTTGGGCCTGATCCTCCTCAGCAGGAATTCTGTCATTAACTTCTGTGGGAACAGGATAAGGAAGATGTCCCAGAAAGCCATGATGAAAATAAGGAAGGAAATGAGGGAAGGACAGAAGTGAAGCTGTAATATACAATATTATACTGCTATTCTGGAATGCTGGATGCCATAATAAATAACCATAGCAGCCCAGCACAAGTCAGAACAGCCTACAATTATCTACCTTATTCTGGGGACTACTCTAATCCCCAGCTGCCTCCAGAATCCAGGAGGCACAAAGGTGGCATAAATTCCTTCTGGGCTGTGGATGAGCTCATAATTAGATTCCAGGGATTTTGCTCCTTGTTCCAGATGATGGAACCCTAATAGGAGACACAACTGTCCTCATATAAACTCTTTCAAGATGTCACAACTGTGGGATTCCCTGCTGAATTAAAACCACAAAATAGCAAGATAAAAATAAATTAAATATCAAGAGTCCCAAATGGGCAAAATATGATCAGCCTCCTTATGTACTATATATCTTTAATCCCTCTGCTATAAAATTGCTGTACTAAAAGCAGGCCAATTCATTAGAGAAAGAGATGGTATTGCAGTTTGTTGTTACATCTATTTTTTTTTAAAATCAATACAATTACAGAACTTATTTCAAACATCTTTGACAATTCTGTTACATAATGGATTCTTAATCATTGCAGGCAGTGAATACATTCCTAAGGGAATTACTTCCCTTATGATTGACTTGATATTCCTGTTGTCAAATATTGTCTGCCATTTTTTCTATAGGCCTGATCTAAAGCCTAATGAAGTCGGTGTGACAACTTCCATTGGATTCAAAAGCCTAACTGCATTTTCTTCATAAGGACAATAATTGTTCTATGTTTTGTTAAAGCTGAATCCCTTATTCCTTGTGCAGTCATAATGCCCTGGGAGTTATATCTCAAAAGTCCATGGGAAGTTTGTTTACCTAAAGTCATAGAATCATAGAAGATTAGGGTTGGAAGAGACCTTAGGAGGTCAGCTAGTCCAATCCCCTGCTCAAATCAGGACCAACTCCAACTAAATCATCCTAGCCAGGGCTTTGTCAAGCCAGGCCTTAAAAACGTCGAAGAATGGAGATTCCTCCACCTCCCTAGGCAACCCATTCCAGTGCTTCACCACCCTCCTAGTGAAATAGTTTTTTCTAATGTGCAGCCTAGACCCCCCCAACTGCAATTCCTTGTGCTGTCATCTGTCACCACTGAGAACAGCCTAGCTTCATCCTCTTTGGACCCCCCCTTCAGGAGGTTGAAGGCTGCTATCAAATCTCCCCTCAGTCTTCTCTTCCGCAGACTAAATAATGCCAGTTCCCTCAGCCTCTCCTCATAAGTCATGTGTCCCAGTCCCCTAATCATTTTTATTGCCCTCCGCTGGACTCTCTCCAATTTGTCACATTCTTTCTATAATGGTGGGCCCAAAACTGGACGCAACACTCCAGGTGTGGCTTCACCAGTGCCGAACAGAGCGAAACAATCACTTCCCTCGATCTGCTAGCAATGCTCCTACTAAGTCCCAATACTTCCTTGAAGGATCATTAATAATGCTTATGGGTTTTGCCATTTATTTCCTCAAAAGTTCAAGGGGGGAATTTTCTTTTTTTGTATACATATAAAACTGGTAAAATGAAAGGAGTAATTTTCAGCATTGAAACATTTATCCAAAAATCTAAACCCATCTCATCCCATCCAATTCTTTTCTTCTCTTTTTCTCTTGAGGGTCAATTTCTATTTACATATATGTTGGAAAGTTTTAACTTAACCAAGTATATTGACACACCTGATTTAATAGTTATTTATACTACATTAATTCAACATTATATTTGAATACTTAGAGGCACAGAAGAGTCTAGTAGTTTAAAGCTATGGCATCCAAAGGTATTGTAATTCAGCCACATTTTATATATATATTATTTTATATTACTCTTGTTTACTGCCAAATTTATACTTTAATATATGTATGGGCAGTATATAGCAGTGGCCACAATAATTTTGATTTTCCTGAATTATGTATATTAAAATTCTTTGCATTATTGTTCGTTTTAAACCAACCAACCAAAAAAAAAAAAAATTAAAAAGGCTAAAGATAACTCAGTGAGCCAGATCCTCAGTTGGTTAAATCATTATAGGTCCACTGAATTGCGTGGATTTTATACCAGTTTAAGATCTGACCTGGTGAATGATCACTATTTTCAGTAAGCATGTACAGCCAGATTCTGACTGCATACTAGTGTAAATCTGGAGTAATGTCATTGCCTTCACTTTCTGTCTGTCCACTCATCTATCTCCCAAGGATTTGCATTCAAAATCCTGAGCAGTTGCAGATAACCTCCATTTTTAAAAGTCAATCCACCACAAAATGTTTCCTCCTAAATGCAGCATTCTTCTTCCCAAAAGATACCCTTTTGTAGACACGTAGGCCTGGTCTACACCTAAGACATAGGTGAACTTTGCTACATTGCTCAGGGCTGTGAAATATTTCATGCCCTGTGAGATGTAGTTAGGTCAACCCCACTGTAGGCACAGTCTGTCTACGTAGCTGCTGCCATCACTAGTAATTGTCTATACTACAGTGCTACAGCTACAGCTGCCGTAGTTCTTGCAATGTAGACATGCCCACAGGCCAATAGGCATTAAAATATTATGATATTGAAGTCCAGCATCTTGTTGTAGTAGTAGGATTTTATGTTTGTGTTTTGTATAATTTAAAATAAAAAATTAAAGAATAATAAGATAATAATGTAACATGTATTAAATGTATCAAATGTATGATTTAACCATATCCTGCCAGCCACCCTTTTTGAATAGCAGAAAGGAATGGCCTAATGGGCCATTGGTAGAGATGAATCAACCAGAATCTGTGTCTGGGCTGATTTCAAGGCAGTGACAGATCTTTTAGGGTCACCACTTTGCTGTAGGTTTAGCTTTTTAAAATAAGTAAAAGAATGCAACTATGTTTTTTCGTTTGCATTGCAACTTGATGTTTCTGTTCAAAATATTCTGTGTAAATCAGTTCTGTTTTGTGTGTAAATGAGGAATGTGTGTGTTAAGAAATAAGTGTGAAGGCCGTCACCAGACCAGATGTTCTAGGGAGGAACCGAAGACTGATGCAAGGGCACCAGGAGGCTGCAACACACCCCTATTGAAATGTCAGAAGAGAGTAAATTGATGACTCTAAAAATGGAACAGGCACCTATCAATGGGAACAAGACTGCTGCAATCAAAACCAGCATAGGATAACTCCCTAAAACACTTAATAAAAAAACAAAATAAAAAATAAAAAGGACAATTTAAAAAAACAAGCACTTGTCAAACAACAATTGATTGTAGCACGATGGCGCAAAACTCACTGGTCCCAGTGAAGGAAAATCACTATATAAGCAGGGAGCCTTACCCTGAAACTTTGGGTTTGTCCTGCCAAGACTTCCCTAAAGCATTATGTCATGACCTAGAACCCGGCTCCTACCTATCCGCGATCAACCTAGCTGGCCACTAGATTGATCCAAACTTTGGACCGGTAACTATAACATCGACTGGTGGGACAGTGTCTGTGTGTGTGTGTGGTGTGATTGAATGTATATGCTAATTGTTGTATCTTCAATAAACGTGGCATATTGCCTTTTCACCTGCAAAAGATCCCGTGTGCTTCTTATAAGCATAACATTGTGACCCTACATTTTTGTAAACACAAGCTTTATAACAGTGGTAGGGGAGATTCTCAGCACTCATTTTTATCCTTCTACTGCTTGGGTGATTTGGGGTGAGAGGGGAGAGAAAAAATAAAACATCTCTAAAAGTAATCTAAAATAGCATTCTTGTGCCATAAAAGTCATGCTCTAAAGTTAGTTATCTTGAGCCCCTCTGGCATAGCATGAATGACTGAGAGTTTCTCTTTCCAGTAGTATGAAGCTCCTGTTTGTTGTCCTCTGAGGGCATCTGGATAATAGATTTAGATAGTGTAATATTCTTAAATATAGAAAAGCTGTCACTGGCCAAATTTTGTAATAACTGTGATCCACACATTGTGGCTTGTGCCTATCCTAGTATTTTCCTACAGAATTCTGGTAAATTACAAAAATAACCCCTCAGGATTGTAGAATAGATTGAAACATGACCTCTGCTTTTCAAGGAAATAGTCTCCTCACTTTTGTGTTCTGTTCCCGTGGTGTTTACCCTAGGTATTTGACAACTGGATTTTGTTGGTAAACTTCCTTGTCAGTGAGCTGTGGGTTACATGTGCTTTTCTAGCTTGAACTAGCGATTAATGACCCCAGACGCTGTTTACCCAACATCTTTGTGAAAAACGTGCAGCAATTTTCTAACTGTCCAGAAGTGAAGGATTCCACATTGTTGTCTGCTAAGTTGAAGGCATTTTTCTACAGAACATTCTATGTGCTTCGCATTGTCAGTGGCTAAATAATGGTGCTTTTAAGGCCTGCCTTTATTCCCAATGGGAAAGCTCTCATTTACTTCAGCAGGAGATGGGATAGGACGCTAAAAGAAGCTGCTATACTATTTAAATCTCATGCATTTTGATTCCTTTTGGTGACTCACTCAGAAACTCTAACATTAAAAGACAAAGGAACAAGTGTGGTATTAGAGAGGGACCAGAGTCTCAAAGTGAGAGCTGTTTCTTCATTCTGATCCAAATGTATCCAAAGTTCTGGTGGTTCAGTGCCAATGTACTCAGCTTTATTAAGTTTGATTCCAGGTAACTGCTATGAGGTCATTCCTGAAGACTTCAGTAGTAGTTTTAGGTGTGGAAGGACTCCAGTATCAGGCCCCATGTTGGAAAATTAGGCCAAACTTGTCCTTGGTATAACTCCACTGACACCAGTGGATTTATACCTGAGCTGAGTTTGGCCCACTATCTCTAATTTCTTGATGCTTGAGGTTTAAAAATGGTTTGCTCATTAACTGGGAGAATAAGGCAGAGACTGGCAAGTGGTGATTTGAAGATATCGGGAAAGGGAAGTGGGAAAACAGAGGCGATTTAGCTTCTACTCGTTTGGTGGTGAGGCACTTTAAAACCCCTTCTGTGTGGGGAAGGAGGTGTCATCTGAAACCTCAGCTTGAAATCAGGCCTTTGCTAGAATGGGGCTATATCTTGGGGAATGTGAATCAGTTATCACCCAGCTAAAGACAAAGGTTCACTCCACACTGTGAAGACATGTATGAGAACACTTCTGATTTGTTGTAAATATTACACTGTACTTTATTTCAGGAATGAAATATCTCTAATTTTATTTATTAGGCTCATATCCATCTAAGTTCTGTTTCAATACAAGTCATTGACTTGATATAGAAATGATTGGGTGAAATTCTATGGCTGGTGTTATGCAAAAGGTCAGACGAAATGCCCTTCAGGCCTTCAAAGCTATGAATCTATGAATCCCTGATTTGTCACATGCCTCAGAGACAGAAAACAACATATGCAAGCATAATGTATCATCAATATGCCATCCTGAAATAAAAAAGGGGTTGAACCTGGTTTAGAAGGGCTAATTTTATAATATGTCCATAATCAAGAGACCAAGGTATTCCATAGGTGCTGGCACAAGGGGAGCTGTGGGTGCTGCAGCTAGGGTTGCCAGGCATCTGGTTTTCGACCAGAACACCCGGTCAAAAAGGGATCCTGGAGGCTCCAATAAAAGTCCAGTCGGTGCTGCAGCAAGGCTGAGGTAGGCTTCCTGCTTTCCCTGGCTCCACACGGCTCCCAGAAGCGGCCGACCTGTCCAGCTCCTAGGTGTAGGGGTGGCCGGGGGCTCCCCACGCTGCCCCAACCCCAAGCACCAGCTCTGCATCTCTCATTGGCCAGTAACTGTGGCCAATGGGAGCTACGTGGGCAGCGCCTGCAGGCAAGGGCAGCATTCAGAGCCCCCTGGCCGCACCTGTGCCTAGGAGCCAGACATGCCGGATGCTTCTGGGAGCTGCCTGAGGTAAGCATCGCCAAGAGCCCACATCCCAAACCCTCTCCCACACCCCAACCCCCTTCCCAAGCCGTGAGCCCAGTCCTGCACCCAAACTCCCTTCCAGACCCCCCCCCCTGCAGCCCTAACCCCTCATCCCAATCCTCACACCAGAGCCCACACCTTTAGCTGGAGTCCTCACCCCCCCTGCACCCCAATCCCTTGCCCCAGCCTGAAGCCTCCTCCCATACTCTGAACCATTCATTTCTGGCCCCACCCCAGAGCCCATATCCCCAGTAGGACCCCTCTCCCCCGTCCTCCGTCTCAACCCACTGCCTCAACCTGGAACCCCCTCCCACACTCTGACCCTCTCATTTCTTGCCCTACCCCACAGCCTGCACCCCCAGCTGGAGCCCTCCCATCCTCCCACGCCCCACCCCCCTGCCCCAGCCTGGTGAAAATGAGCAAGTGAGCGAGAGTCTAGGAGAACTGGTGACCGAGGGAGGGGGGATGGAGTGAGCAGGAGTGGGGCCTCAGAGAAGGGGGAGGCAGGGACAGAGCTTCAGGATAGAGGGCGGGGCAAGGGTGTTCTGTTTTCTGCAATCAGAAAGTTGGCAACCTTAGCTGCAGCACCCCTTAGCTTGAAGTGGTTTCCATTATATACAGGGTTTACTGTTTGGTTCAGTGGCTTTCAGCGCCCTCACTATACAAATTATTCCAGCACCCCTGGGGTATTCCATAACTTTAGGACTTCAGAAGGAAAAAATATAGACAACAGCCCTTCTGCACCTGCAAATTCCATGTTCTGACAACTTTGGATCTTAATTATAATAACTAAAACCAATATAATTCTTTGCATTTTCAAAGCAATGCACAAACATTAACTAATTAATCCTCACAACACCCTCTGAGATAGGGGAGTATTATTACCCTTTTTCAAACGGAGAATCATAGAACTGTAGCGGTGAAAAGGATCTTAGAGGCCATTTAGTCTAGTCCCCTGTGCTGATGCAGGACTAGGGTATGTCTACACTACCCGCCGGATCGGCGGGTGGCGATCGGTTTATCGGGGATCAATATATCACGTCTCATCTAGACGTGATACATCGATCCCCAAACTCGCTCCTGTCAACTCCAGAACTCCACCAGGGAGAGTGGTGGTAGTGGAGTCAACAGGGGAGCCGCGACCATCGATCCCACGCCATGAGGACGGGAGGTAAGTCGAAATAAGATACTTCGACTTCAGCTACACTATTCCCATAGCTGAAGTTCTGTATCTTACATCGACCCTGCCCCCCTAGTGTAGACCAGGCCCTAGTTACACCTAGACCATCCCTGACAGGTTCAACCTGTCTTAAAAAACCTCTGATGGTGGGAATTCCACAACCTTAGAAGCCTATTCCAGTATTTAACTAGCCTTATAGTTAGAAAGTTAGAAAGTTTTTCCTAATATCTAATCTAAATCTCCTTTGCTGCAGATTAAGCTTATTGCTTTTTCTCCTACCTTCAGAGGACATGGAGAGCAACTGATCATTGTAAAACTGCCCTGTTCATAACAGCCCCTAACTTATTTAAAGACTGTTAGCAGGTCCTTCCTCAGTCTTCTTTTCTCAAGACTAAACATGCCCAGTGTTTTTAACCTTTCCTGATAGGCCAGGTTTTGTAAACCTTTTATCATTCTGTTGTTTTCATCTGTACTCTCTCCGATTGTCCACATCTTTCCTAAAGTGTGGCACCCAGAACTGGACACAGTACTCTTACTGAGGCCTCATCAGTGCCTAGCAGAATGGGACAATTACCTCCCAAGTTTTAGATATGACACTCCTGTTAATGCGCCCCAGAATGATATTAGCCGTTTTCCACAGAAATTGAGATGCAGTGAAATAAAGTGGCTTGCCCAAGAAAGCTGGGACTAGAATTCTGGAGTTCCTGGGTCTCAGTCCTATGCTCAGTGCATGAGATCAGACTGCCTTACCTCGGTGCTATAAAGGAAGCCATAAAGTTAACTGAGACCCATACTTGTTGCATATGTCATAAACAGATAGCTAAGGGTTAATGTCTCTTTCACCTGAAACACCTGACCAGAGAACCAATCAGGAAACCGGATTTTTTCAACTTTGGGTGGAGGGAATTGTGTGTCTGAGTCTTTTGTCTGTCTGCCTGCTGTCTCTGAGCTTTGGAGAAGTAGTTTCTACTTTCTAGTCTTCTGTTTCTAAGTGTAAGGACAAAGAGATCAGATAGTAAGTTATATGGTTTCTTTTCTTTGGTATTTGCATGAATATAAGTGCTGGAGTGCTTTGATTTGTATTCTTTTTGAATAAGGCTGTTTATTCAATATTCTTTTAAGCAATTGACCCTGTGTTGTATCATCTTAATACAGAGAGAACATTTGTATTTTTTCTTTCTTTTTTATATAAAGCTTTCTTTTAAGACCTGTTGGAGTTTTTCTTTACTTCAGGGAAATTGAGTCTGTACTCCCCAGGGAATTGGTGGGAGGAAGAAATCAGGGGAGGTCTGTGTGTGTTGAATTGGCTAGCCTGATTTTGCATTCCCTCTGGGGAATAGGAAAGTCCTTTTTGTTCCCAGGACTGGGGAACGGAGAGGGGGAATCACTCTGTGTAGTTTCACAGAGCTTGTGTCTGTGTATCTCTCCAGGAGCACCTGGAGTGGGGAAGGGAAACAGGATTATTTCCCTTTGTTGTGAGACTTTGGGTCTTGGGGTCCCCAGGGAAGGGTTTTCAGGGGGACCAGAGTGCCCCAAAACACTCTAAATTTTTGGGTGGTGGCAGCAAGTACCAGGTCCAAGCTGGTAACTAAGCTTGGAGGCTTTCATGCTAACCCCCATATTTTGGACGCTAAGGTCCAAATCTGGGACTAAGGTTATGTCATGGTGTAGCAGCGGTTGGGAGATAGACAGAATCCAGAAGCCAGTAGGAATATTATATTTTTCTTTTCTCTGCTAAGGGCTTTTTAGCAGAGAGAAACAGTTGGTTTTAAAAGGGAACCAGAGAGAATTTTTTTTTTCTGCTCTCTCTGGCAGTTTGTGGCTTGCATGTTTAGCAAGAAGTCGTTAAGGACTATCACGGGTCTTTTGTCACACAATAGCACTCCCATTGAGAGTCATACCAGCACTATATGAATGCAAATAAAGTGGTTTTTCAGGTTTACTTAACATTGAAGATTAGCTAAAGGCACTGTTGCTAGGCAGACTTCAGGAGGCAACAGAGAGCCTGCAGTTCAGAAGAGAAACACCGGAGGGCACCCCAACACAAGCAAACAGGAATCATGACTTCTAAGGCAAAAATTGAGGCCGAAGAGCAATTCAAAGACGCTGAACACAGGCGACAAATGGAAATGAAAGAAAGAGAAGAACAGATCAGAGAGGCCGCCTACCAAAGAGAACAGGCAGCCTACCAAAGAGAACAGGCAGCCTTAGAGGCAGCACATAAAAGAAAACTAGAAGAAGAAGAGGTGGCCTACCGAAGGAAACAAGCAGAGGAAGAGTTGGCCCACCGCCGAGAAATGGAAAAACAACAAAAAGAAAATGAAGAGAAGGAAAAACAGAGAAAGCATGAACTGGACTTGGCAAAAGCTGGGCTGCATGTCCCAGCCAACCCTAACAACCCGGCGCCAACTATTGCTCCACAGCACAGGAAATATCCCACCTACAAGGCAGGGGATGACACCGAGGCCTTCTTGGAAAATTTTGAAAGAGCCTGTCTTGGGTACAGCATCCCCGAAGACCAGTACATGGTAGAATTAAGGCCACACCTCAGTGGACCTTTAGCAGAGGTGGCAGCTGAAATGCCTAAGCAGCAAATGAATGACTATAAACTTTTTCAAACCAAGGCCAGATACAGGATGGGGATAACCCCAGATCATGCCCGTCGGCGCTTCAGAACCCAAAAGTGGAAACCAGAGGTGTCATTTCCCAAACACGCCTACTACATTGCAAAAAACTATGAGGCCTGGCTAACAGGAAACAACATTCAAACCTTGGAAGAACTGAACCTCCTCATACAAATGGAGCAGTTCTTGGATGGTGTTCCTGAAGACATCACACGGTACATACAAGATGGAAAACCCAAAGATATCGCTGAGGCGGGGGAGATTGGAGCCAAATGGATGGAACTGGCAGAAAGCAAGAAAGCTACTGTCAAGGGGAACGATTACCACAGGGGGCACACAGACCATAAACCCTACAACCGAGGACAGCCAAAGACCCCACATACCACCCAAGTACAACCACAGATACCCTACCCTTCAACCTCACCAGTCTCCAGTAACTCACCTCGGCCCAGTGACCCATCAGATGGAAGATGCTTTAAGTGTAATGAACCGGGACATATCAAGGCCAACTGTCCCAAGAACACCATGCGAGTGCAATTCATTACACCACCATCACACCAAAGATCCCCAGGCCCGGATGCCTCTCAAATACCCTTGGAGCGAAGGGAAAATTTGAGAGTGGGCGGAAAGAAGGTTACTGCATGGAGAGACACGGGGGCACAAGTGTCAGCTATCCACCAATCCTTCGTTGACCCCAAATTCATCAACCCAAAGGCCAAAGTTACAATTTACCCCTTCATGTCACAAGCTGTAGACTTGCCTACAGCTCAACTGCCTGTCCAGTAAAAAGGCTGGTCAGGAATGTGGACTTTTGCAGTCTATGACAATTATCCTATCCCCATGCTACTGGGGGAAGACTTGGCCAACCAGGTGAGGCGGGCCAAGAGAGTGGGAATGGTTACACGTAGCCAAACCAGGCAAGCTTCCAGACCCATTCCTGTTCCTGAGCCGTCCACAGAGGCCCCGTCTGTGTTACCAGAGACCCAGACAGAGGTAGTGGACCCGGATTCCATGCCTACCACTGAAACAGCCACAGCATCTCCAGTCCCAGGCCCGGAACTGGAACAGCAACCAGCAAGTGCAACCACATCTTCAAACTCAATGCCAGAGGGCGCCAGCGAGCCAGAACTGGCAGAAGCAAAAGACAGCCATACCCAAAAGGCTCAGCCAGAGCCTGAAAGACCCTCAGGTGCACCAGCGGAGAGCGGTTCACCAGCAACGGAAACAACCCCATCACCTACATCGCTTCCAGAGGGACCAAGCCCAAGTCCACAGTCTGAGGAAGAACTGGTGACCCCAGCCTCAAGGGAACAGTTCCAGGCTGAGCAGGAAGCAGATGACAGCCTTCAGAAAGCGTGGGCGGCGGCACGGAGCACCCCACCGCCTCTCAGCTCTTCTAATCGATCCCGGTTTGTTATAGACCAAGGACTTTTATACAAGGAAATTCTTTCTGGTGGACACCGGGAAGAATGGCAGCCGCAAAAACAGTTGGTGGTTCCAACTAAGTACCGGGGGAAGCTCTTAAGCTTAGCCCATGATCATCCCAGTGGCCATGCTGGGGTGAACAGAACCAAGGACCGGTTGGGGAAGTCCTTCCACTGGGAGGGGATGGGCAAGGACGTTGCCAAGTATGTCCGGTCTTGTGAGGTATGCCAAAGAGTGGGAAAGCCTCAAGACCAGGTCAAGGCCCCTCTCCAGCCACTCCCCATAATTGAGGTCCCCTTTCAGCGAGTAGCTGTGGATATTCTGGGCCCTTTTCCAAAAAAGACGCCCAGAGGAAAGCAGTACGTTCTGACTTTAGTGGACTTTGCTACCCGATGGCCAGAAGCAGTAGCTCTAGGCAACACCAGGGCTAACACTGTGTGCCTGGCCCTAACAGACATCTTTGCCAGGGTAGGTTGGCCCTCCGACATCCTTACAGATTCAGGGTCTAATTTCCTGGCAGGGACCATGCAAAAACTGTGGGAAACTCATGGGGTGAATCACTTGGTTGCCACCCCGTACCACCATCAAACCAATGGCCTGGTGGAAAGGTTCAATGGAACTTTGGGGGCCATGATACGAAAATTCATCAACGAATTCTCCAATAATTGGGACCTAGTGCTGCAGCAGTTGCTGTTTGCCTATAGGGCTGTACCACATCCCAGTTTAGGGTTTTCACCATTTGAACTTGTGTATGGTCACGAGGTTAAGGGGCCATTACAGTTGGTGAAGCAGCAATGGGAAGGGTTTACGCCTTCTCCAGGAACTAACATTCTGGACTTTGTAAGCAACCTACAAAGCACCCTCCAACACTCTTTAGCCCTTGCTAGACAGAACCTAAAGAATGCTCAGGAAGAGCAAAAGGCCTGGTATGACAGACATGCCAGAGATCGGTCCTTCAAGGTAGGAGACCAGGTTATGGTCTTGAAGGCGCAACAGGCCCATAAGATGGAAGCATCATGGGAAGGGCCATTCACGGTCCAAGAGCGCCTGGGAGCTGTAAACTACCTCATAGCATTTCCCAATTCCTCACTAAAGCCTAAAGTGTACCATGTTAATTCTCTCAAGCCTTTCTATTCCAGAGACTTACAAGTTTGTCAGTTTACAGTCCAGGGAGATGATGCTGAGTGGCCTGACGGTGTCTACTACGACGGAAAAAAAGACGGTGGCGTGGAAGAGGTGAACCTCTCAACCACCCTGGAACGTCTGCAGCGGCAACAAATTAAGGAGCTGTGCACTAGCTTCGCCCCGTTGTTCTCAGCCACCCCAGGACGGACTGAACGGGCATACCACTCCATTGATACAGGTAATGCTCACCCAATCAGAACCCCACCCTACCGAGTGTCTCCTCATGCCCAAGCTGCTATAGAACGGGAGATCCAGAACATGCTACAGATGGGTATAATCCACCCATCTACCAGTGCATGGGCATCTCCAGTGGTTCTAGTACCCAAACCAGATGGGGAAATACGCTTTTGCGTGGACTACCGTAAGCTAAATGCGGTAACTCGTCCGGACAACTATCCAATGCCACGCACTGATGAGCTATTGGAGAAGTTGGGACGTGCCCAGTTCATCTCTACAATAGACTTAACCAAGGGGTACTGGCAAGTATCGCTAGATGAACCTGCCAAGGAGAGGTCAGCATTCGTCACCCATGCGGGGGTGTATGAATTCAATGTCCTTCCTTTCGGCCTTCGAAATGCACCCGCCACCTTCCAGAGGCTGGTAGACGGTCTACTAGCTGGACTGGGAGAATTTGCAGTTGCCTACCTCGATGATGTGGCCATTTTTTCAGACTCCTGGCCCGAACACCTACTACACCTGGAAAAGGTCTTTGAGCGCATCAGGCAGGCAGGGCTAACTGTTAAGGCCAAAAAGTGTCAAATAGGCCAAAACAGAGTGACTTACCTGGGGCACCAGGTGGGTCGAGGAACCATAAACCCCCTACAGGCCAAGGTGGATGCTATCCAAAAGTGGCCTGTCCCAAGGTCAAAGAAACAGGTCCAATCCTTCTTAGGCTTGGCCGGATACTACAGGCGATTTGTACCACATTACAGCCAAATCGCTGCCCCATTGACCGACCTGACCAAAAAGACCCAGCCAAATGCAGTTAAGTGGACTGATGAGTGTCAAAAGGCCTTTACCCAACTTAAGGCAACACTCATGTCTGACCCTGTACTCAGGGCCCCGGATTTTGACAAGCCATTCCTAGTAACCACAGATGCATCTGAGCGTGGTATAGGAGCAGTGCTCATGCAGGAAGCAACAGATCACAACTTCCATCCTGTCGTGTTCCTCAGCAAGAAACTGTCTGAGAGGGAAAGTCACTGGTCAGTCAGTGAAAAGGAATGCTATGCCATTGTGTACGCCCTGGAAAAGCTACGCCCATATGTTTGGGGACGGCGGTTCAAACTACAAACTGACCATGCTGCACTAAAGTGGCTTCATACTGCCAAGGGGAACAACAAGAAACTTCTTCGTTGGAGTTTAGCTCTCCAAGATTTTGATTTTAAAATTCAACACATCACAGGAGCTTCTAACAAAGTTGCTGATGCTCTCTCCCGTGAGAGTTTCCCAGAATCCAGTAGTTAAAAAGTGTTCTTAAAATGTAAAAGTCTGTTAGTTATATACTTAGTAGTATATGTAAAGGTGCATGTGTTGTATTAACCTGGTTATTTTCAAGTTCTAGAAGGAAATTGCCGCCAGTGAGCTTCCCCACTGTCTGCAATTTGGGGGGCGTGTCATAAACAGATAGCTAAGGGTTAATGTCTCTTTCACCTGAAACACCTGACCAGAGAACCAATCAGGAAACCGGATTTTTTCAACTTTGGGTGGAGGGAATTGTGTGTCTGAGTCTTTTGTCTGTCTGCCTGCTGTCTCTGAGCTTTGGAGAAGTAGTTTCTACTTTCTAGTCTTCTGTTTCTAAGTGTAAGGACAAAGAGATCAGATAGTAAGTTATATGGTTTCTTTTCTTTGGTATTTGCATGAATATAAGTGCTGGAGTGCTTTGATTTGTATTCTTTTTGAATAAGGCTGTTTATTCAATATTCTTTTAAGCAATTGACCCTGTGTTGTATCATCTTAATACAGAGAGAACATTTGTATTTTTTCTTTCTTTTTTATATAAAGCTTTCTTTTAAGACCTGTTGGAGTTTTTCTTTACTTCAGGGAAATTGAGTCTGTACTCCCCAGGGAATTGGTGGGAGGAAGAAATCAGGGGAGGTCTGTGTGTGTTGAATTGGCTAGCCTGATTTTGCATTCCCTCTGGGGAATAGGAAAGTCCTTTTTGTTCCCAGGACTGGGGAACGGAGAGGGGGAATCACTCTGTGTAGTTTCACAGAGCTTGTGTCTGTGTATCTCTCCAGGAGCACCTGGAGGGGGGAAGGGAAACAGGATTATTTCCCTTTGTTGTGAGACTCAAGGGATTTGGGTCTTGGGGTCCCCAGGGAAGGGTTTTCAGGGGGACCAGAGTGCCCCAAAACACTCTAAATTTTTGGGTGGTGGCAGCAAGTACCAGGTCCAAGCTGGTAACTAAGCTTGGAGGCTTTCATGCTAACCCCCATATTTTGGACGCTAAGGTCCAAATCTGGGAATAAGGTTATAACAGCATATTATTACTATTACACATTGCCCCTTATCATTTATATTATGTCATAATCCATTTTAGGGACAAGATAGCATTCACGAAGAGGTTAGAGAGCTGTAAATGATTACTGAATTCTAGTAAATGTCATTGTGTCAAAAATGTCAATGTAATGCACATGTGGGAGGTTTGTATAATGATTATTCACTTACTGACATCACTTTTGGTTTTGATATTACAAGAAGGACTCTATGTCTGAAATGAGCAAGTTCTTTATGAAAAGGTCCTGAACAAATACAAGTTTCAAGGGGTATTGTGATGTCAGATTTGCCAACAATGTCGTTTAGGATTTCAGTGTCATTTAGGATTTACACTGATTAGCATGTATTACACATAGCCAGATCCTCAATGGATGGAATTCTAAGTGACTTGATTGAAGTTAATGGATCTATTCCAATTTATACCAGCTGAGGATCTGGCCTGAAAGCCAAGGAGAAGGATGTTAGAAAGAAGAAGTAAAATATTTGAATACAAATCTTCCAGAATGTATTCAGTAAACAAAGTGAGATTCTCCTTCATCTGGATTTTACAGTATGGTGATGTCTTCCCCTCTGCTTGACAAGACAGTCACTCTCAGTCCTAATTGTAATTGGCATTAAACTACGTAGAGAGTTTGGAGAGAGTTTAGGTTGAAGGGGAGAGGGACAAATGTTCCTGGAAACTGTCCTTTTAGTTGAAGGTCCTTTGAGATAATTTTCCTCCTGATGGAAAGGCTACACTTCAGTTGTAGGGTAATTTCATGATTCTCGAGTAATCAGGAAACTGAATTTATGATAAGAAACTCATCCTTATGTTCCCCAGTGCAGTTTCTTAACTTGCCACATTGGGGGTTTGCTACCATGAGTCATGGCTCAGAGATGGTCGGGGTCAAGAATTGAAGGGCAAAGGTTAGTGAAGCATCCTGCCAATGGCAGCTAGAGTTGACCTTTATTTGACAAAGCATAAGTAACTAAAACAATGGTACTGAAATAGCCAGTCCATCTAAGCAGTGCATCTGGATTGATCCTAATTAGCCATAATTTCCTAATTTAAATGGTCAATTAAAAGGCCAATTGAAAGTAAGAAGAGCAGAACAGATAACAAATCGACATGGAAAAAGAATGGATGGCTTTCAAAAAGTAATTCAAGTTTATTTAAGTTACACTTTTGAGTAGTGAGAAAACTGAAGAGGAGTAGATGTCTTATTCTGTTTGAAAATCATTCAAATTCATCAACTGACCTGTGTAAATATATAGATAAAAACCCAACTAATGTTTGAAAGTAAGATGAAAGGTCTTAGTTAAAAAGACAAAACAAGGAAATTCAGAATTAGGGCTGAGCCCTCCCCTCCATATGTCAGTTTAAGTGTTTCAGCACATGTGGAATGGAATGTAAGATCACCCACTGTCTGGCTATTGATCACGTGATACGCCTTGATCTGAGGAAGAGAAATCTGAGTTCTCCCATTTTGTGTATTATGTGAACACAGAGATGTTCTAATTTTTTTTTTAAATAGCCCTATGAAAAGAAATAAACTCCACTAAACTGAACCAAGAGTTTTAGGGCCAGATTGTGCCTAGCTCTTTATGAATGAGCAGGGATGTGAGGGACAGCACAAACAGCCCATCCATCCAACCTCTTGCATACCCAGTATGAGAGACAGGGACACTCCATGGACCCTTGGGTGAACAAATCAACCCAACAGGGATGAGGATGAGAGCTATGGACTGCACCACACATAAGATGGTTCATGACTGTGGTTGGCCATGGAGAGGATAGTGGAGCCTTCACATTCCTCCTACACACTGGGGAGCTGGTGGCAGGGTTATGTTCTCTGATTGCTATAGTCCATATATTCTGTAACATGGAGAAAACTGACTCAGGCACTGATCTTTCAGAGAACTAAATAAAGGACAGGAGCCATGTGCTCAGGCAGTACGCCTCATTGACTTCAGTGGGTATCCACACAAGTGCAAGGGTCTGCTCGTGTGGTTCTCTTTGCCAGGATCAGGGTCTTACTCTTTATCTTTATTGGAGTTTTCCCATGATAGAAAATGGAGCTCTCCTTGACCTATGGCAGAACAACTATTGATCTCTATTATACGAATCTTTATCAACAATAGAACACCTGTTGACAGACAATAGACTGTCCTTGATTCATGGAGGATCTCTTGACAGATGGGCCACATTCTGCCATTAGTCTGCTTTGGAAGTCCAGTCGTTGTCTATGAGAATTGCATGCAGAGAATGACATGGTATATGGATCCAGGAAGTTGCCATGTCAGGATCAATTTAAAGACTGTTTAGTTTAGTCTATCATGCCAGCTTGGATAATATCCCTGCTAACTATATATTTGCACTACAAATGCTGGAAATGTGGTTTTTGTTTGTTTGTTTGTTTGTTTGATGAAAACTCTTTATTCTGCACTTCCATAACTACTTTTCATAGTTAAGCAGAATGTGTCACTGATTTTATTATATTTATTCAGGAATTAAAGGCATGCTATAAAATAAAACCAGAAAAACTGCTGTAAACATGCACGGTACATGAGCATTTCCTATCCCTATAAGATAGATATATTCACAACTATTTTTTCTAAAATATATATTAAAATAAAAAACAACAAACATAAGCACCTAGCACCAGTTTGGCAAATAACAGAAAAACAGTTATAATGTTATTAATGAACTAATGGCCTTGCACGTTTAATTTCAGTCAAATTATTTTTACAGCTGCATTTCAAACTTCATATTCCATAAAAGTTATTTTAATGGAGAGATACGAAGACTGAAACCTGTTTTACTGGTGATTTACGTGCTGCCAACTTAATTCTTGTTGGTTTCTTCATTTGGCAATGACAAAACTTTTTCAGCTGTCTGTGACCTGTTTTGTAGAGTTGTGGTGCATTTGGAAACAGCTGATGGTGACTGCATTTCATTGGTTGATGAATTGATTCCCTGTGTATAGTTTGTATTTCAATTTAACTTTGCAAAATACTTTTGTGATTCTTCAGGGTGAAAAGTTCCACAGAGATATAATACATTCAAAAATACTATTAATTAATAATACTAATAATCAGTTAATAAAAAGAGCTAAGTCCCAGTCATGCCCTCCATGGAAATAATGCCACTTACTTTAAAGGGAGCAGGGTAAGGCACTGGTTATTAATTATTATTATTACTATTTAACATTTATATTTCTGTAGCAGCTAGAAGCATTATGCCAGGTAAGGCTCCATTCTGCTAGGCATTGTCCAAGCACCTAGTAAACAACAGTGTAATATTTTACACGTTATGCTTTCTCAATGCAGTCATACAAATATTAAGATTATAATTTATGCCACACCATGTACATTTAAAACTAGAAGTCTTTTCTCATATATTACACACATGAGCATATGTGTCTGTGACTTAAGTAAAGTCCTTTTTCTCACTCAGATCAGTGAACTTCATTGTAAATAGTATTGGTTTGGAGAGATCCTATGCACTTATCTGAATGAAATGAAAGGGAAGCACAGTTCTTGGCTCCACTTTTCTGTCACTCCATTGTCATTCAACAAAATGGACCAAAGAGAAAAGCAATCAATCCATAAACTCATGAAGCCTCAGTCTCCAGCTGTCATCAGCTTTGAGCTCTCTCCACTGATCTTATCTGCTGCAGAGTGATTGAAAGTAATTTGTTTTGGTTGAAAGTAATTTGTTTTGGAGAGTAATTGGATTATCCCTTGGGGGGCTTCCTACCAGGTGACCCAGAGCTTCTCCATGGCTTGCTGCTCATTAACATCAATTACCATAGAGATCTTCTTCAAAGGAGGGAAGGCTTGTACTGCTGAGGGTAGGGAACCCATTAAGAAATATGCTTCTCATTTCTGTTAGGAGATAATAAACCTTCTGAAGTTAAACAATTGTTTGTGGGTCAGACTTATATGATCCCACTGGGGCTTAAGCCTTTTGTTTTTCATCCAATGTAAAATGATTAGTAATTAGGAAATTAGATGGATTTTTCTATGGGTCTTCAGTGATGCTGCTGCGAAGTATATTAACATGAATATAATAGGAGGAATTTAAGCCTTACATGATATTTGCATGACTATGGATGTTTATGAATAGTGTCAAAGCAGCAGTATTATGGGCCTGTAGTCTGGCTGGTCTGAAGTAATACAGGACACATGCTCCACACTTTCAGAGATATTAGAGCCAGGAGCACCATTAATGCCTCTAGGGGAAAGTGCACAGAGGATCACTGAACTACATGTCCCAGTAGGCAACATTCTGTTCCCCAGATAATCAATATGTTTGTAAATGTGACTCAGTATTATTAAGGTCCAAAATACGGGCAACATTTGAAGCTGGTTTGTTTTTTTTAAACCATGTGAGGCCAGCCTAAATGAGTCATTTGCTAAATGTGACATTTGCTGACTCAGATTACATCATGAGCTTTTCCAAATAAACATGGAAAATAACTGCATAAAGATCTGTTTGTTGGATCAGGCCTTGTTTCTCAGACACTGGTTAGTTTATAAATGAATCATCCCAACTATGTATTTAATTTACAGATTTTCAGCCTGCTTTCTTGTTGCATTTCAGTCCTTTTGTGCTGCTCTGGCAATGTAAAGAGATTGTAAAGAGGGCAGACCCCTATGGAATACCTCTAGTGTGATGGAGTTCCCTATCCTGGGTAGAGCTCCTAGGGTGATTATATGAGCTACTGTCACTCAGCCCATCCAGGATATGCTGGGGGACTATCCTGGATATGCTGGGGAACTAGAGCAAGAATATTATCAGAATTTTGGCTGTACTCTGGCTATTCTCTGCTTCCTACAGCCCATAGGAGCTTGTGGAAAACAGAACATAAGTTAGAGAAGCACAGAGAGTCATCTTAAAAGAGAATCAGGCCCATTGTCTTTATTCATCAGGAAATACCATGATAGGTACTGCCAGATACAACTTTTAAATGCATTGTACAAATACTTTTAGCCTCTTTTCTTGGATGCTACTAAATGCTAACATCTGAAATAAATTTCCATTTTTTCCTTCATCTTATTTGACTGGTTATGTCATTATTTATTAAACTGATTGTTTTATGTGTGCCAAAAAAGAATAATAAAGACCTTTGATGAATACAACTGGCAGGCATGTAAATGTGGTGAAGGAATGTAGAAGCGAATGAATGACCTTTCTGAAATAGAATTTCTCCCTTAGCCATACATTTTTGTCTGCGCTAAAGCCAGTTAATGTGTTTGTTTTCCCTACTGTGTTTATTACAGTTGGTTCCTCAATACTTCCTTTTCCTAAAAAAAATGCACATTGTCCACAGCAGGGCCGCCTAGAGGATTCAGGGGGCCTGGGGTATTGGCCACCGAAGACCTGGCACTTTGGCAGTGAGTCCCGGGGCAGAAGGACCCCCTGCCGCAGGTCTTCAGGGCCCTTTGGCGATGGGTCCCAGAGCGGCAGGGGCGGCTCTAGACATTTTGCCGTCCCAAGCACGGAGGGTCCGCTGGTCCCGCGGCTTCGGCAGACCTCCCGCAGACGTGCCTGCAGAAGGTCCGCTGAAGCTGTAGGACTAGCGGACCCTCCACAGGCATGCCTGTGGGAGGTCCACCAAAGCCACGGTACCAGTGGACCCTCCGCAGGCAAGCCGCCGAAGGCACCCTGCCTGCCGCCCTAGCGGCGACTGACAGAGCGCGCCCCCCCACGGCTTGCCACCCCAGGCACGCGCTTGGAGTGCTGGTGCCTGGAGCCTCCCCTGCAGAGCGGAAGCACCCCCTGCTGCTGAATTGCTGATGATGACCCGGAGCGGAAGAAGTTCCGGGGGCCCAGGCCCTGCAAGAGTTTTCCGGGGCCCCCAGAGCAAGTGAAGGACCCTGCTCCAAAGGCCCCAAAAAACTCTCATGGGGCCCCTGCACGGCCCAGGGCCTGGGGCAAATTGCCCCTCTTGCCCCCCCCCCCCCCGGGCGGCCCTGGTCCACAGTATCACTTGCATTCTTTAAACAGGCTACCGTGGGCTTGCTTATTAGACAGAGACTGCTTATGTAGAACAAACTGTTTTCTGATTCCAAAGTTTTCATTGAATGCATCTGAAATAACTATTGCATTAGCTTTTCACATGTTTCAACTAGGGATGGACTGTGACCAAAACCCCAGAGCCAAACATTGCCTGAGCCTTAAGGATGTGCAAACTTGGCTCCAGATCCACATTTTGCAAAATTATCTCTGTCTTTACAATGAGGCAACCCAAAACCCTGGATCTGAATATCATTAGTCTTTGAAGTGTTCAAAATCTGTAGGCAGATATAATCTCAGGTTTGCAGTTTATATATATTTTCAATTGTGGCTCCAATTGTCAGATTTTGGTGTAAATTTCATGATAAAAATCCAGAGTAACTCTATGGAAATCAGCTGAGTTACTCAGTACTTACACCAGTGTAACTGAGATCTAGATCTGGGCCATATCTCTGCATCAACAACTCAATACAAATGTCAAGGTGTCAAGCAAATCATTGTGCATGGGTGCAATTTTGTTTCATAACATTAATTAATCATTAGGTCATATGTTTGGTGAAAATGTTTGGATTCATTTGTGGTTTCCATTAATAAGCAGCAGTATAAGTCATCTCTGCTACTATTGACTGTTTCAGCTGAAAAGCCAAGGATTTATTGCTTAGAAGCAGGGGCGGCTCCAGGCCCCAGCACGCCAAGCGCATGCTTGGGGCGGCAAGCCACTGGGGGCACTCTGCCAGTCGCCACGAGGGCGGCAGGCAGGCTGCCTTTGGCGGCGTGCCTGCGGAGGGTCCGCTGGTCCCACGGCTTCGGTGGACCTCCCACAGGCAAGCCGCTGAAGGCAGCCTGCCTGCTGTGCTTGGGGCAACAAAATGCCTAGAGCCACCACTGCTTAGAAGTAATCCCTTCAGGTTGGGGAAGTTTGCCCTGTATTTGGTCAATGGACAAATAGAGAACTTCATTCTACATGGCTGTGAAACCAGCCCCTCTAAGTAGAGCTCAATTTTCTTTATATACAAACATAGAACCATAAGAATGTGAGGCTGGCAGTGAACTTGAGAAGTCATCAGATCCAGCCCCCTGGCCTGAAGCAGGATGAAGTAAATCTACCATCCCTGGCAGGAGTTGGTCCAACCTGTTCTTAAAGGCCTCCAGTGATGTGGATTCCACAACCTCTCTCAGAAGCTTGTTCCAGAATTTAACTACTCTTATAATCAGAAAGATTTTTACAATATCTGAGCTAAATCTTGCTTGCCTCAGATTAAGCCTCTTACTTTTTGTCCTAGCTTCAGTGGAAAGCAAATTTCAGGCCTCTCATTGAGATTTGTTTAATCAAGAATTTTTTGGGACACATAAATGGAAGTAGTTTAAGAGGTGAGGTCATTCAACCACAGTACAGAAACAACATCATGTGAGTTAAGGAACTAATCACACAATTTGCATAGAAAATTCTAACCATTGAATAATCAAATGAACCTTACAATCACTTTGCGAATGATGCAGAGGCTGTTTTGTTTGTGTAAGCAATCCATTGAACAATTATGTCTCACAAACAGATTAATAAAAATCATGATCTGCTTATGAATTATTCACAAACAGAAAAAAAGAATAAATTCACCATGTTCACAGGAAATAATTCACCATTTCTAGTTAAATTCTTTAACTGGTGGAAACCAAAGAAAGGAACACAGTTTCAAATATTCAAAAGATGGAAATGCAGCTGCAAGAGGTTTATTAGAAAATGTACTGCTGGAAAAAAAGGACTTATCCTAATAGTTCCAGTTTATGACTACAATTTTAATTTATCATTCCCCACAGCTCTGCTACATTATCATTTTTTGCTTGATACTGCTATATAGTATCCTCACCAAGAACAGTAGCAGCAGCACTAAGTATGAGACTTGAAAATTCAACTCTGCAGAGACATGGAGGACATCTCAACGAGGAAAAAAAACCAACAGATACAATGATCCAACACTCTCCTTATTAGTGATTTCGTCTATTCAACATGCCAGTAGTGGCTGTCTTTTTCCAAGTGTTTCCCTATTGTCTATTAAAGGCATACTGCAAGATAATCATTATAGGGAAAGTTCAACTGATTTCCTCTTTGAAATACATAAATGCAGTATTCCAGTGGTTGATTTGAATTTCAAACCTTTTGATGTCTGTAGGCTTTACACTTACACATCTCGGAAGATTGCACTCACCTTGCTATAAACTGATGTCACAGCTACAATTCACAGCTGGCTTTACAAAGAATCAGCAGGACATATCACTTACAAATGTCACTCTTTTCTTTTCCTTTAGCTTGCTTGAAATTGTATGTTAACTTGTTACCTGCTTTGGTGATTATTTTATTCATTTACTTAGCCCAGCTTCAGAGAACAAGTAATTTATCACCAGATAACTTGAGTCATTATCTCAGGATTAAAACCAGAGCATGGTCATGATGTTTATTCTTACAGCATCTGATCCAAAGCCCACTGAAGACACTCATTGACTCAGTGGTCTTTAAATCAGGATCATAAAATCTTCCATATGCCAGCTCTTTCCTATATTATGCTGAGTGTCCTCAATTTCCCCTGAAACCAGTAGGAGTTGAGGGTGTCATGCACCTCACAGGAGGTGCTCAGTAGCTCATGGTGGGATTCAGTTCCAAAAATAAATGAACCTTAGAAATGAAAATCAGAGGGGGTGAGATCCTTATTACTGGCTTCTGCCCCTTTATGATAGCTAAAAGGGCAGAGCAGCATAAAGGGGCCCTACAAGCTCTAGTTCGAGCCTGGGTATAATTTCTCTGGCATAGGCACGGAGGAAGATGACCATAAGGTTCTCTTTCAAGAACTGTGTAAAAAGCCTTGTCCTAGTGTAGGGGTCATTCCAGTGGCAGGGCTGGGAGTGGGACTACAGTGCACAGTTGTGCAGATATTCCAGGCAGCACTGAGGCTCAAAGTCAGCCTTGGGGAGACTGCTGTAATTTAGGCCTTGCAGGGCTGCCTAAGTTATGCCTCTGCAGTCCCCCGAGCACCCCAGAATCAGGATGGCACAAAGGTGGCTTAAAACTTCCTGAGCCACTTCCCTCTGCCCCCCTCAGCAACATATACACTGTCTTTTTGCCTGTGAGTTCTGTGCTGCATGGGGGTATGTCTTCATTTCAGAGTTAGCCTGGGCTCTTACTGAGGTTCTTACCCTAAACCGCCTACAGTACACACACAAAAACTTCTCACCTGAGTTAAGTTGTGCTTTCAACTTGGACTGGCTAGCATGGCTGGAGGAAGAGAGACATGGGTGGGTCAGAGCCTGGGTTCTGCCTTCATTTGGGTAACTTCCCCACCTCGCAGTGAGGACTCAGGCTAAATCACTTGAGTGCTGATAAGCCTCCAATGCCTTTCTACAATTCCTCCTATGGAAAGAATTTCTCTCACAATTCACTGGGAAAGAATCTTAGAGTAACTACTTAATACAGCACAAAAGATCCATGGGTTATGCCTCAAAAGTCTAACTGATACACAGGGTAGTGTAAAAAGAACAGGAATACTTGTGGCACCTTAGAGACTAACAAATTTATTTCAGACATGATAACTTGGATATGGCTTTGTAGTGTACTGCTCATGCTACACTAACCTGGGTTCTCAGAGTTGGATACCAGTCATCCAGGCTTACTCTGCAGTGAATACATACCTTTACAAGGGTAATACAGAATATCACACAGGAAGTTTAAATGAAAATCAATTCCACTTTGGAGGCCAAGTTAAGACAGCATTAAATTGTGTTACTATCATGATCTGAATATTTTAAATTATCATTAATATTAATGTGAATGTATATCCCTATTTCATATATCTTAATTCACCCAACATACATCTGTGCAATAATACTGTGCTTTTGAACTTATGTTGTATTGCACTGTTTGGCCAATATCTACAGCACTTCCAAAAGTTAATTGTCAATTATGCCCCGACTCACAAAGCACTTCAGCTTTTTATTTAGGCATGTGTTAGTCACACTGACTTCATCTACCTTACATTGCTAGCAGTTAACTTATCTGCCCTTGCCTTTCTTATAGGTCACTGGTATCTGGTCGATGTATTTAGGGACAAACTGCATTACCATTTAATGGTTGTTTCGTGGTCTATGTGAAATATGTTGATGGCCTTAGCCCAGTTGTTCACTTAAAAATGAAAGTATCATCATTACCATTTCGGTTGTCAGACTGTCTTTTTCTGGAGCTTTTTCTTCCTTCATTTGATAAACTGCATGTATAACTTCACTGACGAGGACCAGGAGTATGTGCTTGTTGGTCTGTTGTAATGTTGGTACTGAGACATTTATTTGAGACACGAACGATGTGGTGTAGAAATCTTTGCAGACCACTTCCATCCCTATTCTGTCAATTACTACTTTTCTATCTTTGTTCTTCAGTGCTGTTATTGTTGACCTGTCCAGCATCAATTCCCATTTCCAATTTTTGAGGCTTCTGAGATCTTCAGCTGTCTTTAAGAGCCTTTCATTTCAGTACTTTTCAAAGTCCTTCTTTAGTCTTCTTATGAACTTGCAGAGGTGGGAGTACTCAAGTTTGTTGCCATCATTTTACTTCATATTCCTTTGCTTCTCTAGCAAATTCCTTGTTTCCACCCAGATTCTTCCCTTCACTTTTTTCGGTCTTTTTTTCTCAGGTAATTTCACGCATTGCCTCAACTTATCAGCGAAGTTTTTATAGTCCTCGTCGCAGTTAACTATAAGAGTCCAGTCTTCCTTGGAAATGTTCATTTTCTGGATTGCCTCACTGAATATTTTCAGCCACTGTCTCTGATTTGCCATCTATAGTGCTTTCTTCTCCACCTTTACACTGAAGTTGAGCCTCTCTCTGAGCAAGCGATGGTCGCTATTGGTGCTGAATGATGGCACTATTGAGATGTCTTATACAATGTGCTGCTTATTGATCAGAATATAGTCGATCTTGTTCTTGTTCTTCACTTTGGGTGTGATCCACCTTCTCTTGGCCTTCTTCTTAAACCAGGTGTTACCAATGAACATTCTTTTGTCTCTACCAGATTTGCCAGTCCACTCTCCTCATAAATTCCATTTACCGATGCCATACTTTCCAATGAACTTTTTGCCTTCTTTCCTCTTTTAACCTTGGTGTTGAAGTCTCCCATTGCAATTGTATATGTGGATTTTTGAATGAGGGTTTCCTCAAGCTCCTGATAGAATTCTGCAGTATCATCATCTTCACTTGTGCTTGTGGGACTGTAGATAATCTTAAGGGTGCTATTCTTGTTCAGTTGAAGGTATTGCACTCTGATGCATGATGACTTGAACTTGCAGAAGATTTTTGAAGACCATTCCTTGTTGATGATAAAACCAATTCCTCCAACAGTTCTCACTCCTTCTCTTTTTCCCAACATGATAGTGCTTCTGCCTCTCTACTTTGCTTCCATCTCCTTTCTTTGTCATGTTTCACAGAGACCAAGGACATTGAAGACTGTCCTTGCCTTTTCCTCCATTAGATGGCTGATCGAGTTGTCAGTGTCCTGCAGTTGTAGGTACACACTGAAATGGCAGTCCTTTTTCTGGCCCCTGAGATTCTTAGAAGCCTCTTGTCATTTAAACTCCACACCACCACACAGAGTAGATCAAAGGGCATGCAAGGAACTGGGGCCCATTTATTCATTTTAGCTTTTTCTTCTGCCACCCACTAGCTATGATGTCAGTGGCATATTTACCTCCTCAGCTTAGCTAGCGTCCAACCTCAAGAAGGAGGACAGCTGTCCCCTCCCTGGGTTGGCAGTCTGACAGTTTAATAGAATGGTAGGATCTACTGGAGAATACACTCCATTATCATCACTGTCAGACAATCCAGGGTCACTTACTGCACTGCTTTGAGGCATTCAGGTAGGATTTTGCAGCAACCGAAAATGATAAGAGCTGGAGGCCAAGACCTCTGGAAAACTCTTGATCAGAAGTTTAGCCGTTACTTGGAAATGCAGAAGATACCAGCCAGCTGGAAGGAGTCCAACACCATTTTGCTGTACAAGAAGGGCAATCATGAAGATCTAAAGAATTATCATCCAATATGCCTGCTCTTGCATGTCTACACGCTTGTAAGTGTGTGGACTCACCCCTACTGTGCCTCCTGCTGGTCTCTCAGGGAATTAGCTCGATTTCCAGCCCAGAGCTCCCTCTGCAGGCTGGTGATCCACCACAGCTTGGCCCCCATGTCCCTCTCAGACTCTGGTGCCTGTTTTCTCTGGGGTGCTTCCCCCTGGCAATACCCCAACAATTTCTGTGGGTCTCCCTTCCCCGGGGAGTCCCCACCCACTACCCCCACCTCGCCTCAGTCTGGGCTACTGCCAGTCCTTACCTAGCTGCCACTCACTGGGGCAGACTGCAGTATAAAAGCCACTCATCACAGGCAAGGGGGTTAGACCTGCTGTCTTCTTCTACCACCCAGTACCTCTATGGGCCTGGAACCAGGCCCTGCAGCCTGGGAAGTCACCAGACCAGAGCTCCCCTGCTCCTCTGGCTCTTCCTCAGCCCTGCTTCACTCCCAGGTATCTTCTTATTTCCCTGTGGTCAGGCCAATCTCCCTCCACAGCTAGAGGAGAGATTCTGCTCTGCTTCTGACTGCCCTGACCTTCTTATAAGGCCCAGCTGCCCGGATTGGGGTGTGACCCAGGTATAGCTTCTTCTCCAATCAACTTGGGCTTTTTCTCCTAGCTCCTAGCCCTCTCCCAGGGCTGGCTTCTCTCAGGGCTGGTTAGGTAACCACTCTGCTACAAAGCTATTCACCAAAATAATAACAAACTGACTCTCACAGAGTCTGGGTGAGTAGCAGCCAAGAAAGCAGGCAGGTTTTCGAAGGAATTTCAGCACATATCTTCACTATAAACCAGTTATTGGAGCACTCAGGGGAATACAAATTCCCTTTATGCATTGCCTTCATCGACTACGAAAAAGCATTCAACAGTGTAGAGATCAGTGCAGAACTGAAAGCTGTTGCAGAGCAGGGCGTTGACTCAAACTACACGAAACTACTAAAGGAAGCAAACTCTGACTGCACTAAAGCTATAACTCTGTTTGACACTCTCCTTCACATCCCAGTAAAAAAAAGTATGAAGTAAGAAGCAGGGCCAGCTTTAGGCTGATTCCCCCGAATCAGGCCCCGTGCCTAAGAGGGCCCCGCGCCCTAAAGAAGAGTGCCTAATTTTTTAATTTTTACTCACCCGGTGGCACTCCAGGTCTTTGACTGCACTTCAGCGATGGGTTCTTCACTTGCTCCAGGTCTTTGGTGGCATTTTGGCAGCGGGTCCTTCAGTGCTGTGGAAGACCTGGAGCGAGTGAAGGACCCGCTGCCAAAGTGCCGCCAAAGGCCCGGACCACTGCCTGATATTCGAATGGGGCCCCGCACTTCCTAAAGCCGGCCCTGGTAAGGGACATGGTTTCACTGAAACTCTTCACAGCCTGCCTTGAAATGGTAGTGAGGTGGATGAACTGGAAGGGTGGAGTCAGCATCAACAGAGAGCACTTAAACCACCTCAGATTCGCAGATGATATCGTGTTGATTGCCGAAAACACTATCAAATTACAGAAAATGCTGTGAGAACTCGACACAAAAAGCAGCCAAGTTGGAATGAAAATGAACCACTCTAAAATGAAATTTATGCAGTCTGATGTCTTGCCAAAAGCCCAAATAATAGTCAAGGGAAAGCAAATAGAAAAAATTGTACCATACGTCTATTTGGGCCAAGAAATTAACATGCGCCATGATCAGGAAGGCAAACTCTTGTGAAGAAAGAAAGCTGGTTGGCACACATTCAATTCTATCAAGGATGTCCTTCAAGGAAAAATTAACAAGGCAACACATGCCAACATCTCCAAATCAATAGTACTGCCGGCAATGTTGTACAGCAGTGAAACATGGGCACCGACAAAGACAGAGGAGCAACAACTGTCTGTCACAGAAAGGGCAATGGAAAGAAGAATTCTGGGGACTTCAATCTGCGACTGAGTCCCCAATGAAGTGATCAGACAGCAGAATGGAGTGCAGGACATCATTGTTGAAAGCAGGTACAATAAAACGCAATGGGCTGAGCATATAGCTAGGCTTACTGACAATTGATGGCCTACAGCTGTCGCTGAGTAGTATCCATGGGAACTGAAATAACCCCCAGCCAACCTCCAAAGAGATGGGAAGATTTTATCATAAAAAGACATGGCCGCTCATGGAGAAGGAAGGCCAGGATAAGAAGAATGGAAGACGTGTTGTGATTGGTGCAATCTATTTGAGGGCTGAAGGACCGATCAATCAAGGTGATCACCATTACTTTGTTGGGAGACTCAGCAAAAAGAACTTGGAGCTATTGTCTCACCTGCAAGGGTGGTATCATCCCTTCAGATTAGAGGTGAGATAAATTGGTCAGGCAGTAATGCTATACCTCTCTCATGCATAAACAGAAGATTTCAATGCTACAATTTATTATAATAACTCTGGATATTTGTGTTATTTGTACAAATGTCCATTCACCTAATTCCCTTTTAAAACATACAAAAATGGGAGAATCTTCTTCTTACTCTTTCTCTTTATTGTCTAGTTTCCAAAGGGTATTTTACAAACAACAGTGAAGGACTTACACTTATGATTACGTGGAGTCTGAAAGAGTCATGCCCCTAGGAGCCAAGCCCAACTGTCTCCCTGTTCTGTGGCCAAGCAGAGAAAGAGTGCTCTCTTGGTTATGGCCATCTTCTCTAGACTTTTTCTTATGTAGATCTTTCCTGAAGAAGACCTTAAACTGAAATCTCAGTGTGAACTTGCATTGCTATTTTCAGCTTGCCTTTTCCAGTTAGTAACCCATGCCTTACATGGCGTTCCACCTACCTTGTTTTGGCTGCTATTTGTTTGGCTGACATTTAATAAATTAAATCAATGTCTCACCAAACACATGTATCATGGTAGAATTAGTGTAGCCTAAATTGTGACATTTTAGCACAGCCCAGGATAAGGTGGGGAGCTGCTTCATCCTAAAAGGGAATGCACCCTCATATCTTCATGCCCCTGGCTTGTTTTGCGGCTGATGCAAAGAGAATCATGGGACCATAAGTTCATCTCCCCCCTAATACCTTTGGCATGAATTGTACCTCTGGGGTGCTTTAGGAGAGCAATCCTTTTCCTCCCCTGACCGCAGGGACCACTACTGCCCTTACCCTTGTATAGGGCATGCAAGTGGGCAGAAGACTCCTCCCCACACACACACACATGTACACAACATACACCCATGAAAGGACAAAGGTCAAATTTGTCCTTACTTTGGGCTAAAATGGAGAAGAATACATGTGGGAGGAATGTGCTGGGAACATTTTCATGCCATAAGTGATTCAGGACTTACTCAAAACCTATTGAAGTCAGTAGAAATTTTCCCATTCACTTCAATAAAGATGAATCAGGCCTGTAACATAAAGTTGTATCTGTATATATGCTATTTGACCTATGTGAGCATCCTTCAAATTATCAGACTTGCCAAAAACTTGTTTTGCTCAAGTACTGTGTTAGTATAAGATCTCCATAAAAGACCTTTAGTCCTCAAGGCAAACAAACCATTGTGCCAAAGGCTGCTTTTCCTAATGGATGCTCAGAAGTATTTGCTGGGTGGGAGAGCTAAGCAGTGAGTGTTTGCTTTCTACTTTCTGTATGTCTGAGGTGACACTGCTAAAGAGTCAGAAACAAATTATGTGTGAAACTCAACATCTCTGCTGTGATTGGTATTTGCCTACGCAACCTGTTTCCCTAATTCAATTATCAGGAATACATTCATTTTACAAATGAATAGGGATCACCTTCCTAAAATTTCTCTAGCCAGCAAAAGGGGAATATTTTGTTACCAACTGTTGTTTGTGGGATACACAAATACATTTCACTAAATTTTCTAATCACCAGCACTATTGCTATAATCTATTAAAGCCTAAATCAGCCTTTCTGATAAGGCCAATTATTTTACAAGTGGACTACAGTTGGGGAAAATAATCTGAGTGATTTAATTATGAAACTGGGAAAGTCTCAGAAAATTCCTGTTCACTTCATGAGTTGTGTACCGGTAAACTGCATTCTAGACTTGCCATATCTTTCAGATGAAATAATAAAATGAGTTACTTTCAAAATCTCCTACATAGGACTCCCTCATCTACTACCTAAATTATCTTTAAAATAGAACCAAAATGGAATGATTTAGTAGATTTTCCTTAAGTATCATTATTTTGAAGTAAATTTCTAACATATTCCTTCTAGTGAGATTTAATAAGACTACTACTAAGTGTTAATACACTAATAATTATAGGAAATATAATTACTGGTCATTCGCAGCTATGCTAATATATGTATGTATTCTTTGACTGTGTTTTAAATGATCCTTTGGTACTGCATCAAAAATGATCCTTGCAAAATCTATATTAAATGTGTATTTGTGACTCTCGGTTATATTCAGTCATTTAGTCATTTGTATGTTCCTTCTGCATTACCACTATTTGCACAAGAAATTGTACTTGATCCTTTTTTTTTCTGATCACATGTAAAGATGATGTCATTATCTTAACGTAGGGCCTGATCCTTCAAAAGGAACTGTCTGGGTGGACACTCGATTGAGATAGATCTTTTCAGGAATCAATAGAGCACCCGTGTCGACAGGCCTTTATGGTTCTTTCTGCAGGATCAAGGCATCATGTGTATGGTGCTCCTGAATGATAGATTAGATGGGCCAGTAAGTGTACATGTTTGTAGCCTTTCATACTTCCCTCCCCACCCTTATTTAACTACTTAGGGGTTTGAGCAGTGAACAAATAAATTAATGTAAGTAAGCTTTGTGACCCCAGGATCCTCCAAAGCTATATAAAAAAAAGTACAGTCTGGAGAATGGAGAAGAGCCTTGTGGGCCTGGATAAAGCTGGTAAACTTTGAGGAGATATGCAATGACATATCTACATTAGGGTTAGGTCCTTATGCTAGACTCTTCCAGGAGATGACATCCCAGAGAAGCACTTCTTGTAGGTTCATAGCAGTACACAGTATTTGTATTTCACATATACTTATTACTCCACAAAAGTAAGAACCCAATACATTAAATGTTTTGCCACCACAAGCTGACAAACCTAAGTTATTAAAGTGTAGAAAGAGTTCTTAGGATTTGCTGTCCCTTCCTCAGTTTCACCAATATTGATTCCATTCCTAAGCTAGGATTTTACATCCACTCCCCTTTCTGTCCTATCAGTCACTTCCTTTTGTAGTGTGAAAACAAATGCATTAAAGGTGAGATTTACCCATGCAGAGGACTGGCATAAAGCCTATACACCACTGAAATTCCATTTATGATGGGTCTTAAGTGATGCATAGGCCTTACACTAGTCCTCTGCACAGGAGTGAATTTTACCCTAAATGAAAACCTGATGGAGACATTGTGTTGCAGAATTTACCTTTGCTATAAGTTGGGCCATTACTCATGCCATCCTCTATTTAACAGACATTTCTCTGGGCGGAAGTGAAAATAAAAACTTTTCACAAAAATAGATTCTTCCCTTCTGTATATACCCACTTCTTTAGGAAATGAAAAATAATAATTCCCTAACCAGATGAGACCCAACCCCATCACATAGGACAAGGGCAAGATGGTTTGTGCTAACCTTTCCCCTTACCTAGCTGAACCATACCAAACACCTGCCTGCTGAGGAAGCTGTACTCTGGGTTCCCACCATGAGCTTGCACTGAAGCAGGGCTAGTGGCCTTTGCAGACTTGCTGGTTTTAAAAAGCCTGCAGTGGAAATTCTGTGACTCCTCTGTGAAATTTTACAGATTGGCTGTGTCTAATTCGTGCTTGTAAAAATCACCATAACTAAGCCCTGTCCTGTATATAACTAGCCATAAGCTGAGGCATAGCAATCATACAGAGTTTATTTCCTTCACCTGTTGACACTCTACCACTTGACATCTACTACTGTGTATTAACTGATCACTCAAGTAATCAATAAAAGGAGGTCTATTAATGGCTTGGGGTCTTTTGTTAGAAGTGACTGAGAACTTCAGTGGGAAAGTTAAAAGGAATTCCATTATATATTGTATCCCATTTATATGACCCCAAGAATTATTCTCTTGTTTATAAATCACTTAAGGTACAAATAATTAATAAGAACAGATTTTTAAGGCAGAAGAGGTCATTTGTAGCTGAAACATTGTTCTATTGTCAGTAGTTACACTACACAGGTGAAACAGAAAGAGATTATGATAGTGAGCTGCTGTCAAGTGTTTAGCATTATATTCTAAATTGATATACAGAACTATGCAAAGTGCAGTCTCCTGTACACCAACTTCATGTCCATTCAGTGTACGTCTTATGGTCTCTGAGGGCCTTAGCAGTTCAGTCAATCTCTTAGGAAAGAATATATCTGGGGTGAATTTTGATCAGTTTCTTGCTACCTTATTCATCTGAAACAGGTACAGTAATTTAACATTGTGAGGTGCTTGGGAATACCTTAGTGGTAATATTAAGGTGAGGTTTTGGACATAGATTCCACTGTATATTATAGGTGGAGCCGGTAGCACCAGCTATAGTAAAGTTTGCCTGATACTTCCCATTGAAAGACCCTGTTTTCAGTTGCTTATGACTTTGCCTGGATTTGAGTGGAAATTTGTTATACTGAATGCCTGCCTCGGTTTTTTTGTTTTGCTTCAAGAAAAATGCTTCAGGCATTTCTGAGAATAAGGCTAGGGGGAGAATTGTTTTACCCAAGGAAAAAGAAATTCTTGCAACCATTTCATTGAGAAGCTCTAGAGCAGTGGTGGGCAACTTGCGGCGCAGGCTGGCTGCCGCTTCCTGCAGCGTCCATTGGCCAGGAATGGCAAACTGCGACCACTGGGAGCTGCAGGCAGCCGTGCCTGCAGACGGTCAGTATAAACAAACTGTCTCGTGGCCCTCCAGTGGATTACTCTGATGGGCCATAGGTTGTCCACCACTGCTCTAGAGCCTGCGCCCTTTGGAGCAGGGACAAGAAATTTGTCAGGAGGCTCACTCTGGTGTCACAGATGTAATTTTTTGCTATCCCTGTTTAAATCTGCATAAACGTGGCCAAATTATGAACCTTTGAAAAAAATCTCAGTTCATACATGCTCAGTAGAGACTTGTTAAATATTCAGACATGCTCTGTAGAGACCTGGGAGCTAAATTCTCTGAAGAGTCCCTCTGTACTGGGCATGCTCCTTCCCAGGCCTAGAGGGGCTGAGAAGGACTTTCCCTGCCACTGGCCCTTGAAGCTGCAGGGGGCCACTGGGCACAGGAAGTGATAGCAGGGAGCCTGTCAGTGCTCCCTCTGTTGGCCCCCAGGCAGTGTGGAGGAGGAAGCAAATGCAGAGGGGGCAAGAGCTGGACTGGAGGGAAGGGTGGAGGGAGTAGATTGGGAAACGGAACTTGGGGGAGGAAGACTGGCTGGGAAAGGAGATTGGGACTGGGAATTGGGGGCAGGGGCAATAGGAGCAGGGAGACTGGGACTAGTTGCAGGAGACTGGGAGTTGGTGAGGGGGACCGGGAGCCAGTATTAGGGGAAGACTGACATCAGATGAGCCAAGGAGTGGGAGACTGGGACTGTCTGGGCAAGGAGTCTGGGACAAAGAGCCTAGGGAGTACATTGGGACTCAAAGCGCGTGAGAAGCTATGGGGAGACTGCAATTAGTGGCACAGCGAAGGAGACTGGGCCTGGGAGCAGGTGGGGAAGACTGAGATCAAATGAGGAGCCTGGGGAAGATGGGGAGAAAGTCTGGACTGATGGGACAAGAAGTCTGGGATCAAGACTAGGCTTGGGAGCCATAGATGGGCAGGGCTGTCCTTAGGCATAGGCAGAATAGGCAACAGCGTAGGGCCTCACACTGCCTGGGGGCACCACTCTGCAGGCAGCCCAGACAGTGTAGAAGCAGGGCTGCTGGGTCCTAGAGAGAGAGCCGAATGCAGCACAGTCTGAGGGACGGGATTGGCTGCTGGGGTCTCTGGGAAGGGGCGGGGGTGGGGGTTGGGAAAGGAGCTCACCTGTGAGTGTGACTCTTTCCCCCCGGCTGAGGTCAGCTGAGGCTGTGGCTCTGGAACCAGTATCCTTTGTTGTCTCCCATAACATCCATTCTTCTCCCCCCTGCCCCAAGGAGCACCCCCTCCTTTCTCCCTCCTCCCCAGGAGCACCCCTCTCTCTCCTCCCTCCCCTCCGTCAGGGCTGGGTTGGGTGAGGTGCCTGGGGTAGGTGTGGGGAGGGGAGGCTGGCTGCTTGCTGAGGAAAGAAAGTGAAAGTAACTCACTTCCTGGGCAGGCAGCCAGAATTGGAATGTCACACAGGGTTTGGATGGGGTTAGCCAGATGTGTGACAAATCGGGATTGGGGTAGGGTGAGCAGATATCCCTATTTTATAGGGACAGTCCCAATTTTGGGGTCTTTTTCTTATATAGGCTCCTTTTACGCCCCCCCCCCATCCCTGTCCTGATTTTACACACTTTCTGTCTGGTCACTCTAGGTGGGGGTAATTGGTGCCTATATAAGACAAAGCCCCAAATATCGGGACTGGCCCTATAAAATCAGGACATCTGGATCTGGCCACCCTAGCTGGGGAGCGCTTCTCCCCCGGGCTGGCAGCTGCCAGCTATCCATCTCATCCGGGGGGAGCTGCATAGGGCAGGATGAGCTGCTGTGGCTCCATGGGTGCCCTGTCCCTGAGATCAGATGCTGTGCTAACTTCACCATGGTCCATAAGGCTGGTGGTAGTGCCCATTGGTGTGTGATTGGACCTGAGCGTTTGCTGCTACTGTTGCCACTCTGCACCCCAAGAGGTGGATTTTGGGGTCCTGCAGTTTTCCACCTATCTCCTCCTCTACTGCAGCTGTTGGACCAGCGAGCCGGGGGGTGAGCCAAGCATGAAAGCAGTACTGTGTTGTCATTTAGATTGTCATTTAACAACTTTGTTTGCCAAAAATTCTTGCTAACAGTCCTGAATCCAATTCCAATATTATTTAAAAAAAAATCAATATCTTAGCCAAAAACAGAAAATTAAGTTGTTGACAATTATTAGTGACAGGTTTGGTTTGAGGCAGGGAGTGGGCCAGTTTTCATCAGAGAAACAAAAAATGTTGACTGACTTTCCTATAGCCTGTTACTCCTGATAAGAGCCCTCCAACAACTGTAATATGCTCATCTCCTTACTAGTGTATAAAGCAGGGGTCAGCAACCTACGGCACATGTGTCAAAGGTGGCAGGTGAGCTGATTTTTGATGGTATGCAGCAGCAGGCTGAGCGGCTCAGCCCATCACTGCTCTGGGGTTCCGGCTGCTGCCCTATTGCCAGCTGGGATACCAGCCATTGGCCCCACTCAGCAACTGCTGCTGGCCTGGGGACCCCCAAGGAACCCCAGGCTGGCAGTGGGCTGAGCAGGCCAGCAGAACCACTCAACCTGCTGTCAGCCTGGGGTTCCATTCACTCAGCCGGCAGCGGGCTGAGTGGGCTGATGGCGGGCTGAGCAGGGCCGATGGGGGGTTGAGTGGCTCAGTCTGCTGCCAGTCGGGGGTGCCAGCAGCACTCAGCCTACTGCTACTCCAGGGTTCTGGCTGCCGGCCCCTTGCCAGTCAGGAGCTCAGCTGCCAGGCCCACTCTGCCTCCTGCCAGCCTGGGTGAGCAGAATCCCAGGCTGGTAGCGGGCTGAGGGGGGATTGGCGGCCGGGATCCTGGCTGGCAGGAGTTGGTGGTCAGAACCCCAGACCAGCAGCGGGCTGAGCAGGGCCTGGGATCCTTGTCTAAGGTCCAGCCACCAGCCCGCTGCCGGTTTGGGGTTTCATTTACTCAGCTGGCAGTGGCCTGAGCAGGACCGGTGGCCAAGACCTCAGATAATAACAATAGTTTATTTATATAATATAGACATAGAGAGAAACCTTCTACAAACATTAAAATGTATTACTGGCACGAGACACCTTAAATTACAGTGAACTTGGCACACCACTTTTGAAAGGTTGCCGACCCGACCCCTGGTATAGAGTGACCATATGTTGTACTAAGATTCTCCTGCTTTTTTTTTTCCCTGTGAGTCAGTATAACTTTTGCCAGCCTAGAAGTTGGGCAGCCAATGTTTTACGTTTTCACAATGTTTTCTCCAACTTTCATAAAGTAAATACATAGTTAATATGAGTTAAAAAGGCCAGGGACACTTCTTTGTGAAGAATCTGTAGAGCAGATCATGCCCATAGACGATCCAGAAAAGAAATTTGAGGTTGAATTTTTTAATGTTGTGATGGATAAAGCAGTATCTGCTGTTGATGAAAGGTTTAATACCTTGCAAGTACACCATGAACAGTTTGGATTTTTGTATGACATAACTAAATTCAACGAAATAGGAAAACAAGAGCAACTAATGACAAAGTGCAAGAACCTAGAGAGCCTCCTGAAGCATGGCGATAGTTTTGATTTAAATGGACTTGAACTGTACAAAGAATTGAGTACACTGTCATCAATGTTGCCACATGCAAAATCGGTGATGGACATTGTACAGTTTATTCATACCCGCAAACTTGTTGACATATATCCTAATGTGTACATTGCCACTCGTATTCTACTGACAATTCCTTTAACAGTAGCGTCAGGAGAACAGAGTTTTTCAAAACTAAAGCTCATTAAAAACTATCTCCACTCTACAATGAGTCAGGAACGCTTAACTGGTCTTGCTATTCTTGCAATCGAACAAGACACGACTTTGTCTTTGTCATACGATGACATTATTACTGATTTTGCAGCCAAAAAAGGCAGAAAGATTGCTTTTAATTAAAAACAAATCTTTGTTTCAATACCTCTTCATATAAATTTCCAATAAAATTTTGATAAATTAAAAAAAAATTTGCATCATTCTGTCATCAGAATTTTTTCTATAGTGCTGCTTCTTTAGTGCTAGTCCATCAGCATTACAGTGTGCTTAATTAAGTTAAACTGGTTTTAATAACGTGAATGTGGCAAGTTTTCCAATACAGTAAGCTTATGTTTGTGTTGCTAAGAGCAGATCAGTCACAGGGGCACCAGTTTAATAATCTCGCCTAGGGCACCATAAATCCTAAGGCTGGCCCTGTAGATGGGGATGGACTGAGATGGGATAGGGAGGCCATTGTCTATAGGATCCTTGTTTCATTTATTACCATATGTGCAGTGAATGAGGCAGGGGATTTGGCAGGAAGAGAAAGAATAGCTTCATGGTTAAGGAAGGTGAATGCTGTCCTGGAAAGTTTGATTCTGTCCTTGACTCTGCCACAGGGTTCCTATGTGAGTTATTTTTCACAGGTGGTCACTAATTGTGTGTTCCTCATTTTCTGTATGCCTGACTTGAGGTCATGATTAGCAGAAATGCTGAGCGCTCACAGCTGCAACTGAAATCAATGGGAGCTGTGCTTTGAATGTATAAAGTGTTGTATAATGCTAAGTACTCTGAAAACATTGTGTTCCTAGTATCTCAAACTGGGCACCTAAAACGAGTGGACACTTCTGACCTGAATGTTTCAATGCCTGTTTCCCATCTGTAAAATGTGCCCCCGCCCCGCCCTTTGCCTCACAAGGGTGTTGTGAAAATAAATTCATTACTGTTTTTGAAGTACTCAGATATCATAGTGATGAGTGCCATAGATAGCTCATGAAGAAATTCATAATTCTACCTTCAGAGCAAGGCTTGAATAGTGCACTGTAAGTAAGGCCTGGGGTCACTGGCTTAATAATGAAGATAAAATAAAATCTTGACTACCTGTTCATTTAGTGAGCACTGTCCATCCTGTACACTGAATTAGTGTGAAAACAATATGTGATAATATAATTAAAGACTGCCTCATCGGGACGGCTCCAGGCCCCAGCATGCCAAGTGGGTGCTTGGGGTGGCAAAATCCCTAGAGCCTTCCCTGTGCCTCATAATGCATGCACACAAAGAAGGCAGATTTAGATTGCATGGGCAACATCAATTCTGGCATTTCCTCACATTTGAGTGCTGGACTTTGCAACCTTAATGGTCCTTTAATACTTTTTTTATATGTAACATTATTTTGTATTACTAATCATCCATTATTTTACTGTCAGTACATGCACAAGTGAGCCAAGCATCATTTTTTTATCTCCCCCTATGCTTTATTGACTTTTGTTGTCTCTCATTCACACTATCTCATACAGGTTAAAGAAAGTGATTTAGTGATGTTTGTACCAATTAACATATTCCAGTTTCAAACTGGCTGTTAATCAGGTTACCTCTGAAGTACAAATCAACTCTTCATCAGCTTAAAGGTTTTTGGAAAGTGTCAAAGCCACTTGGTAAAATGCTTTGGCTTCTGGTGAGCTACTGTTTACATCCTTTAGCATTAACTCCACAGCTACATCTGTTTGCTTCCAGTGGCTTCCAGAAATGTATTTGGGAATGTTAGCCAATGGTCAATACAGCTGTTTAATATCAATCATGCAATTGTAAAAGAGTAGGAGCTCTAGAACCGCCAATGGGAATATTTTTAATGGGAGTCCCCTTGTAGTATAGGTGGGGAATCTGAGAGTGTTTGGAATCCCAAAGGAAACTTGTAGCGACACTCTTGAATGAGGGCATTGAAAGAAATGTATCCTATCATAGCTCTCACTGAAAGAGGCTCAGCAGATTAGTAAAGTTGTGTGTACAACCCTCTGTGCTGATTATTTTGTTCCACAAACTTATTTTGTAGCCCTCTGTTTCACTCTTCCAGCCAATCAATTGACTCCTTGAGCTGGGCCTTTCTCCCAGTGATGAGTCAGACTTGCCTGTGGGCTGGACCACAATGGTTTGTATCTAAATGACATGATCAGCTGTTTTGCCTCCATAGGAACTAGCCTACTCTACCATGGAGCCAGTCCCAAGACTGCTTCAGTGCTTCCTTTAACATTAATCCTACTAACCCAATGCAGTCTCCAGTGGTTCCAGTCCTCAGACCTCCTCCAGCTTTCAGGCCTCCTCCAGCCCTCACCGGGATGGGAACACACTGATAGGAAGGACATGCATTGCAAAGATTTCTGTAGTGGAAAGGCTAGTTGGCACTGCAATTAAGGGCTTGTCTTTGTGGGAAGTCATACCAGGATAAGCTACAGTGTGAATTTAAACCAATATAGTTATATCAGTATAACTCCCATATGTGCACTCTTATTCCAGAATAAGAATGGGTTTTTTTAGGTTTAGCTAGGATGTCACTTTGGAAGGGGTTTAAGCTAAACTGAAAAAAGCCATTCTTATTCTGGAATGAGAGTGTCCACACTGGGAGTTACTGAAATAACCAGTAAAACTTTCCCATGTAGACAAGCCCTGATTCAGGATGAAATGAGGGGCAGGGGAGAGGCAGGACAGAGATCAGGGGAAGAGGTGTCCAAGGGAGCAACTCAATTCTGTATGGTGCCCTCAGATTTTTCTTAACTGAAATATTCCGAAAACATTTTAAGGCCAATGGAAATGTAAACCCTTCTCTTACCTCTTTCTGTTGGTCTTATTTTCCAGCTTCCCTGAAAAATCCTGCCCTGCCCAGTGTCTGAATCAATTCGTCTGTGGCAATACCTGCTGGCTGTCTGATTCTGTGTAGCTCAAAAGTTTCTCTCTTTCACCAACAGAATTTGGTCCAATAAAATACATTACCTCACCCACCTTGTCTCTCTGGTTCAAAGAGGGCTGTTTTTGACAGGAAGAGTATTTCCTATCTCCTCCATGTTGTCTCCTCTGGTTTCTTCTGTTGTCTGTCTTTCCCCTCTATCTCCCCTCCCCTTCTTTCACACTGGTTGCCTTTATCTGCCTCCTCAGTGTGTTCCCTCTTCTTCATTCCTTGTCACCCTTTCTCACTCCCTTTCTTTTGTGATCCTCTCCTATGTTGTACCCACATTTTCACTGCCCTTTCCTTATCTTCCCGGTTACCTCTGACCTCCATTGACCACCTTCCTCTATGTCCTATTCTCTTCCTTGTCCTCTGCCTCTCCCTTTCCTCTGACTCCAAGTCCTTGCTTCATCTTCCCTTCCACATATTTCAACAAATCTTTTCTGTTGCTGGGCTATGCAATTTCCATTGTACCAGTCGGGTATAAGGGATGAGAAGTAAGGGCAGATATTATACATATTGCATATTATACACTCTCTGTATAGCCCCCGCATTTTCAACTGAAGATTTATATTCTTCATGCATAGGCATGGGCCTGAGCCCAAATCCCATATATGAATTGACTCCCAAACTTTGCTGAAGGTCATATCTGGATCAGAATGTTGCAGCTGGCTCCTTTATCTATAATGGATCAAAACAACACTCTGGATCCAAACCCTACAACACTGGTAGAAGTTTGCTCTGGAGCTGACCTCTAATTCTCAAGCACATCCCTGTTAATCAGAACTGACACTGTTGTCAAGATATGTTTATTCCCTGCTAGTAGGACCATGTTTCCACCCTTCTTGAATCTCTGCACTAGCTTCCTAACTTCTTCCACATAAAGTTCAAGCTTCTTTACAAGTTACTGTATAAGCAGGGGTCGGCACCCCCACGTTGCTTGATGGACACTTGACAAAATTACCATACTTAGTGACAGACACTGTGGGGGAAGGGGTTATGTCATTCAGTCATTCAATTTTTTGAAAAGTTACCACAAAACCTCAAAATGTTTACCACAGACACTTGTGTACGGACATGTTGCTGATCCCTGTGTATAAGTCTACAGCAGACTACATTTTAGGATTGTCAACCCTCCAGGACTGGCCTGGAGTCTCCAGGAATTAAAGATTAATCTTTAATTAAAGATTATATCATGTGATGAAATATCCAGGAATACATCCAACCAAAATTGGCAACCATACTACATTTCCATCCTGTGCTTTCTTCCATTTCCAACCACCTGTTAAAACCTCTCTCCTGAATGCTCCCTTAGCCTTTCACTCCCTCGTAATCTATGCAATGCCTCCCCCACCTCTTCTTCAGGAAAACTCCACCTTCTCCTGGAAGCATTCCCATTATAAGGTCACATGTTGATGTGGGTTTCAGCCTGTGAGATACCGAGCACCGTGTTGTGTGGCCTCAACTCTCAGTGGTCTAAGGACTGAATCCACACCTACTTTGGTCAATGACAAAATGTCCATTGGCCTTGCCCACACTAGACTTTCCCCCTGAAATTTCCCACCATTTCCACCAGGAGTGCAACTACACAGATGTTAGTAATGTTGGGAGGAGTAGTGTAGACCAGCCACCACAGGCTGCTCTACCAGAACTTTGTCATTGGTCACCGTGTCATCTAGATCTTCTCTGAGCAGGAGCTTAAAGCATATGGTGGTCAAGCCCCTGGCAGCCAGTCCACTGTAATGAACCAACCATTGTTAGCACTGGTTGGAGCAATGGTAGGAGATTTTAAGGAGAAAAGCTCTAGTTAGAATCCCCACAGTGTCAGGAATGAGGACTTGCAGATGTTCCTCCCCAATCTCCAGACAGCCTATGCCTATGTGCACAGCTGAGCCACAGCAGGTCTGTCTGATTGACTACTGCACCTGATTAAGCCCAACACTCATAATTGATCTTTGGCTACTCAAAGCACATGCCCACAACTGCAAGCTTTTCTGTGCCCACCCTGCTCCTAGCCTTGCACTAGCCCTGTTCCTGCCTAGTTCACAGCCTCTTGTCCTGACCAGTCCACTCCAACCCTGCTATCCTGCTTGGTTGTTGATTTTGGTTCTGAGCTTTGGCTCTGATTCCTGGTCGCAGACTCCAGCTCTGACCTTTGGTGCTGTTTCACCCTCTGACTCCAGCTCTGACCACTAGGCCTGACCCTCCTTCCCCATCTCCTGATTCATGACACATAGACTTTGGTGGAAGCACAATTAGACCAAAAAGGTGGAAGGTGAGAGGGCTCATCTACCAGACAGAGCCTCAGCACACTCATCAGCAGGTCCCTTGTGTTTGTTCATGGGATCATATCTGCTTTCTGCACTCAAACTGTGATCAGTCTGAGGCAGGGACTTTTAATAAGCTTATTATACTTATTGGAGAGCACTGCATGTATTTGTAGTGCTATGTAAATAATAAATATAATCATGATAGTTATGTCTAGTTAAGAAGGTACATCTAGATTGAACAGTCAAAATAAAACATGTTTGACAAGGGAACACTTGAGTATAGAACTATCTGTAGACATGTCTATGGGTTAAACACTGACCACATTTAGAAGTCTGGGTATACAAATGCTGCCCACAGACAGTCACAAACACAGATCTGCAAAAAAATGAAATGGCAGCATATCATTTAAATTCCCTTGACCCTGCAGCCTAGAGATCAGGCATCTTTCACGCACTTTTGTCCTGAGAAGAGTAAAATTGTGCTTGAGACTGTCACTGGATTTAACTTATTGTCTTCATCCAATAAAAAGATATTACCTCTGTCTTCATCTCAGTTGTTCACACTGTTACTTTTGAAGAGATATTCTTTGGGCACTAGTCTATTTCAGTTTTATGATAATTAACCCCTCATCTATTTTGGATTCATTATTAGTAGTACTGTAAAGATGTTTGTGATTTTGAAAATTGTTTTCACTGTGTATTGGAATAAAACACTGAATTTCAAAATTTCCAGCTGACATTCGTTCTACTTTCACACAGCAAAACAAAATTTATTGTTGTTTTGGGTCAACTGAAAAAATTTATTTTGATCATATTGAAACATTGCATTTCAATGTTGACTTTTAAAATTTTATTTATAGTATAAATTATAATATAATATAGAATAAAACATAATTTATAAATGAAAGTTTAGAAACAAAATATTGAAAATTCTGTTCTGATAAGGTTGGTGAATCAGCATTTTCTGATGGGAAACCTTTCCATTGGAAAAATTTCAACTAGTTCTTAACATTAGATACAGTCTCATTTAGATAGTTAAACAGGAATTTCATTCATTTTTTCTAGTGTTGCTGATATTTATGTTTCATCATATCATGAGCTCAGTAGTCAGAAATAGATGTTATATAGTTTCATTCTCAGGTAGAACATAATTGATAATATCTCAGGCATGCTGGTAATTTAAAGAACTACAGGACATAATCATGATAGATGTGTGTGTGTGTGTGTGTGTGCGCGCGTATGTCCTCTAGTTGTTTGAATAATATATTTAAACACACACTTTTGCTAATTACCAGCATGCCTGAGCTATTATCAATTACATTTTATCTGGGAATATATAAGCTTATTTTATGTAATGAGTGCTATCTTATTTATAGGGCTGGGAAAAAAACATCTGCAAACACTTGTTTGTATTTTTAAATATATTTGCTCCAGAATTATTCACACCATTTCTGCAGTTGCTTTCTTCAAACATTTGTGCAAAAACATTTTACAAGCATGAATGCTTGTAGTAAGTGAACTCTAACATGAACTCTTTGCATGCTTATGGGAAACAACTTTCAAATTCTTTCAGGGAACATTCACACCAGAAACCTGATTATAAGAGTTACACTTCTACAATCAGGAATAACACCGGGCCTACAGTCTTGGTATGTATGCTTCACTTTACACATTGACATTAGTGAGACTAGTCACATGCTTGTTAAACATTTGAGTAAGTCTTTGCAGGATTGGAGTGACTTTAGTTACTCAACTACAACTAACACAACTCAAATTCTGAATTTTAAATCCTGAGGTGTAAACAAACTTCACAGTTATCCATAAAATATTATTAAATAACTAATAAACCATAGAAAATCAGGATCTTCTAATGTACATTCTTCAAACAGAAAAAGAAGTGGAAATTGATCAAATACCTTATTGATGGAGCTCTAATTATTTGGGTGAAACTGGCAGAAAAGGACTTCATCATACCTCACCAGTTAACAGTACATCTGGGTGAAAAATCCATAACAAATATAAATTCATTATATTTTTCCTCCTTTTCTGTTTCTGGACTGATCGTGATCTTCTCAAATATATTAGTTGTTTAAAATGGTCCACAAGATAATTACTTGGTTTTTGACTTGCTTGAGAACAATTCATTGGGAGTATGCAAGATTGAAAATGTGAAACTCAAGCTGTTTTGATTGGCCATGTAGGTCAGATGGTAAATTTCTGCTTTCAGGTTGGATGAGCGTCGATGAGTTACCTCCGGTTTTACACAGTTCTTAGTTAGACAAACTCCCATTGAAGTCAGTGGGTGTAGGATCAGACTTATGTATTGCCTTTGTCATATATATATGTATGTGTATATATATACATATACACATACATTTTTTTCTGAAAAACTGAGTATAGATTAAAACCTGAAAGAAAAAAATTGGACCAGAAGGAACCCTGCCAGATGAGCACCAGAGTGCTTGATATCTAATAGTTCCCCCAATGGATATTACTATAAATGTTTGTAACAGCACAATCAACAGTTCCAGAGGAAAACAGGACCAGAGAATCTTAAATTTTTCTCAATTATTTTTTCTCAATTATTTCATTGAAGCACGCATGTCACAAGGAGCGACTATGGTATTCATTAAAGCCAGGTGAAATCCTATCAAACATCACTCCTAGACAGACTAAGAGGCAGGGACTATCTTTTACCACAAGTCTGTATAATGCCTAGCAAAATGAGGCTCTAGCTTCAGTTTGGGTCTCTAGTCACTACTATTCTTGCTACTGTCATTAATAGTTTATATTTATTATTATGGATCTGGCTTGAATGCAAGTGTGCTAATTTAAAACCAGCTACAAGAACCTGGGTCTACTCAGACAAAATTCCCAGTGCCTTCAGTGAGAGTTTTGCCTGAGTAAGGACTATCAAATTGGGTGTGCTGGGAACATCTGTCATAAAAACTTCTTGTAATATTATTTAAAGGTGCCCATATGTTTAAAAGAGAGGAATAATGTCTTGTCTTTCATAGGAGGAATGAAGTCCATTCTAAATAACTTCAGTCAGTTCTAGTGTAAACGTGTATCATTTATTATGCATTTAAATGTGCACAGCACATACACCACAATATTGAACAGCACCTGTATAAAACTACAGACAGATTCTGGTAAATGATGAAAGCTCATACCATGTAACATCGATATAAAGATTTTACAACAATATTCGGAAGTTACAACAATTACCTCTGAATACATCTAGAGTGAGGCTGTCAGTTATGGATTTCAATGGAGTGAAAGGTGACAGAAGAACCACTCTTCAGACAAATTTTGCTTTCTGAAATGTGGAAGAATTGTGAGGTTTCAGAGGTAGTGGCGAAAGTTACACTGATGATTACTCAAATATAGAAAACAGAGAAAGTACAGAAATCCCCCAAATTGCAGAGAAATCCTTAGGCACCATGTTTCCTAGGTGCTTCCTTAGGTTTGGCTTTGTTTTTTGTTTTTAATTTGGTTTTGTTTTTGAACAGCAGCAGTAGATGGTTTAAGATCTGGTCCTGCTACACTCTGATCTCAATGAACTTTGGCGAGTAGCTTTACTTTTCAAGGTCATTTGTAAGTACAGTATATATGCAAGTATATATGACTCTAGTAGAACAAAAACTTTTCATATAGGAATGTAGAAAGAAAAAAATGCTGAACTCAAATTTTCTGCAGCCTTGGGACTTGTACATGTCCAAAAATCATTAGTTGAATTTGGAAGATTATCTATCTGTAAACATCCTGTAAGCGTATTAAACTTATTCATTAAACATTGTGATCAGGCCTGGGTTCAACTTCAGACCATGAAGTCTCACATTTCTAAAAAAATTAGAAGTTTACCATCATTTCAGGGTCTCCTTTCTCCCCTCTTTCATGATCAAACCTGCTTTTTCCTTCATTACTTTAGAGACATGGGTTACATTTGCAAAATATAGAAAGAAAAATATAGGGTTACTTGATGACCATATAGTGCTGCAGCCTGACAGCTGTCTGCAAATATTTTCACCATGATTATCCTTACTAAAAGTAAATCACTGGGTAAAGATAGCTCAAACGTGACAAGGCTCAAATAGGATGCAACTGACTCTATCTTAAATACTTCTGGCTACATATGGAAAAACAGAGATTTGGGATTGCAAAGATCCACCCCCTTTCCTGGAATTATAATACTGAAGAGAAAAGTTTGCACCTTCGATGCAGATTTTGTTAGGAGACTGGCTTCAAGAATTAGTGAGGTAGAAATTAATTAACTTTGTCAGGGAATGAGACATAGAAAAGAGCAGCATATTTCTCCTTCCAAACACTGCATTTTAAAAATAATATAGACCAGCTTTACTCACTTAAAACCAGTCTGACTTCTATCTATAGAGCTTGGGTTTTTCAAGAATCAGAAAATGTGTTTTGATTATATATTTTAAAATATGGGAACCATAGAGTTTCATAGGCTTTGGAAAATAAGTGTAGTCTCCAAATTTGAAAAAGGAATTTTGATTTGAATAAATAAACACAATGAGTTCATAGTAGCATATTTCACAGTGTTTGTTAGGGGAGGGGTCGACACACACTGTTAAGACCTCATGTGCAAAGCTTTCTTTAAGGGTCACAAAAGAAATTGTGTTCCTATTTATCTGAACAGAAAAGAAAAAAAATGAGTTTATATAGTTGTTAAGCGTCTCTGCTGCCTAGTAGCTCTGCAAAGATTGACTGCAGGAAAGTTCAAAGTTCAGCACTGGCAGATCTAAAAACAGATTTGTGGGGTAGTACTTCAACACTGCACTTTCTGTACCAGAAGTAAACTGATACCATTTCAATTAAATAGCAACACTGCACAAAGGAGGTCAGACATTGTATGTTCCTACAAGCTAGCATCAGAACTGTGAAAGGTTTGCACAGCTCATTTTCAAAGACTAAGACCTTATCTGGTGGTGGTGGGTTAAAAAAAACCAAACAAATACGTGTACACCAACAAACACTGTACAACACACAAACAGTGCAAAACATTGTAATATAGGAATTGAATTTCACTTGTTTTAAAACACATAATAGCAGCACACCTGTGATAAATTTAAAAAAGTTAAATAAACCACAAAGCAGAAGTCTTCTACAGTTGCACCATCAAATGAAATAGCTTGGGTTGGGTTTTTTGTTAGTTTGTCTGTTTGTTTTTAGACATTAAAAAAAATCAGAACTATAAATAATTTTGTGGCAATATATACAGACTTAAATAATTAATTTAAATATCTTACACCTAGTCTTGCATAAAACTCTCCAATAAAAGTGCACCATGTTTTCCCCAAGCGTGGCTTGTCTCTTCCCCTGTGCTGAGGTAGGTCTGAAGGAAGATGTCTCAGATTCTAGGAAGAAAATGTGTCACTGTCATTGTGGGAGACACTTTGTTGCCTTTCTTTGTTCTTCCATTTTTACTCAGAGCTATGTACATGCCAGGGTAAATCCTGGACTCGTAAGCATTGTAGTTGTTCGGCAGAAGAATCTCTTTGAATTTACACTCATCGTTGAAATGGGTCTGAAATGCAAAGGAGGAGGAAGGGGGGAGGAAATATTAAACATCAGGTCTGGAAATATTATTACCAACAGGCGTAGGCCCGATGAAAGGAAATGCACAGCTGATTTTTTTCCTCTAGTGATCTTTTGAAAAGATCATCCCATGGAGACTCCAGATGGCCCATCAGAAACCATGGATTCATTAAGGGTTTTAAAATCCAGATCAATCAGATATGTCCAAAGAGGCTAAGAGCATCTAGTAGCCTGTCTACACAACTATGGAAACATGTCACATTTTAACACAGCTGGCAATGCAGCTTGTATAAATTTAGGGCAAAATTCTGTTGCTTTCCTCAGGTAGATCTATTCAATCAGACTTTTCCCATTAGCGAGGATCAGAATTTTGACTTTCAGTCCTTACATTGAAGTCAGTGGAAGTTTTGCAGGATGTAACCTTCCTTCAAGACACCTTATTTAAATAATAGGCCCGTTGATCTTTCTGACATTAAATAGATTACATTTAACATCTACAGAAACCCTTGGCTTCCAAAAACATTAGCTGCACTCCAACAATACATTGCCTAGGATATTTCAGAGCTCAGGAGCCTCTAAATGTTGGCAAAATGTTTGGATAGGAAAGAGGAAAGAATTTTAAAGGTACCCAGAACATTTCAGAACTGACTATTTCCTCCTTGATCTTGAATGAGGAATTTGGATTTGTTGATGCTAGCAGACCAGGAAAGCAAGCTGATTTGAAGGTAAGGCAAGGGCACTCTTTCTTTGCCAGTGAAATAATTTCTTCTGTGGATACAAAGGGAGGCAGGTGCTTTTCCTGGATACAGATACTAGCACAGTATTGGACTGGCATTGATAGGCACTAAGGCAACTAAAGGGATTATCTCTATTATTAATTTTAAGCACTACTTTTTGTAAATCAGGGCTCGACCTGCTAGAGTTAAATCTGCATTGGATTTTAAAATACCCAGGGCACACAATGCAGCCAAGAGTCCTGCTTGATGTCCCTATTAGAGATGATGACAGAGGAGCTGTTGTACTTTGAAGGCCTGATACTGCTTTGAGTGGAGTCAATAGCAAAATGGCCTCTTGACTGCACTGGTGCAGGATCAGGCCCTAAACCAGTTACTTTGTATATTTATGTTCTCATTCAGGCAAAATGGCCATTCACTTCAATTAGAGCTTTGCTGGAGTTAAGGCTTGCAGGATCGGGCCCCTTAGTGGCCAAACCCCTTCAGAATGAATGTGGAAAGACATGAAACAGAGAAGTCATTGATAGAGAAGTCAGTTTGAAAGCAGAATTCTACACACAGGATCATAGGACAGAAATGATGCTGGCCACAGAAACTTATACAAAGGGAAAGGCAACAAGCAGAGGGAAAGTTCTAAGTGACCTGAAACAAGACTTGTGTTATTATTTTCAGCGCCAAGTGGGTTTAAAAAATGAAATCCTGTCCCCTATTTGTTCCCAAAATCCAATGTAAAAATGCAAGACATACTTTCATTCTGGCTGAACAGATCAAATTTGTTTTTAAAAAGAGGGAGTTTTGATGACTATCTATCTATCATCAGAGCAGAGTCAGTTCTGCAGCATTTACAAAGAGTGATCACGGTAGGTATTGATTTGTGATGTCATAAAAGATTACAAAAAACACATGTGGGACTGGTCACACATTAAAGTTCCCTCAGAGAAACTGAGCAGATATATATGCCTGATTGAAGCTGTTCTTATTTGGAGAGCTTGATTAGTTAATTACTTAATTAAATTAATTAATTATTATGCAGACTAGCTTGTGGTATTGCCCAACAAAATGATGACTGTGTTTGCGGAGAAACTTGCAATAAGGGTGGTCCCTGGCTGAATGACTTTTACACCAGGGAGGATAGTAAGTACATCTAGTGGCTAGAAATGCGAAGAATGGAATTTACATGAAAGGCACTACTCCAGTAGCATCTCTGCACAAGACACCTTCCATTCACGGTAAAACAGAGTGCTTCAAGAGTGTCCTGTCTTCGATGAGCAATGCAGTGTAGGACTGGGGCTTGGGCCATTTAAATCCAAAAACACCACAGGCGCTCTTCATCGTGGATTGTTATGGTCATGTAGCCAGTCACACAGTATCTCATATGCTACTTACAGATCCATAGAGCTTGCCTTTGCTATTCATGGCTACGAAGAGTCCACTTTTAACACCAAATAGGCTTACCACTCCTCTTTCCACTGGAGAAATTTCAAGCAGACCTATGGTGAGAAACGATGCATAAGGAGTCACACACAACATAGATACACGTATTAACCTTATTATGGGTCGATTTAACACAAACAGTGGCCATATCAAACCTATGCCTTCCAATTAAGGCTAAATCGTGATTATTTGCCTAACATCACTGACATGCTTCTATATGTGGCTTAACAGTTACTTCCTTGATGAACCAGTTTTTAAAATTTTCAAGATGATTATGTGTGTTAGTTTTCCCCCTGTGCTTTAAAGACTGAAAGCCGCTCCCATTCAGTGGCTAGATAATGTCTAATAAAACAGCTCTTTAAAAAATAAAAACAACCCCGATATTTTAAATGGGAAGGAGGAATTTCACTCACTGCCCGATTTAAAATAAGTAACAATCATTTTGTGGCAAATCAAACATTTGTCATCATGCTGTTTATAACCCCAAATCCTATTGTTTCAGTTGGGTATCAGATAAAGTCATGGGGCCAAGGGGTTAAGTCACTAACAGATGCTTTTCTGTTGGACTGTGCTAACGTCTGAGAGTTGCTTTTGACTCAGGAATCCCAATTTACTGTTTGAAAACCCGAGGGTGGGGGAGGAACACCCTGCATGCTGTGGTGCTGAGCATCCAGATGCTGACGTGGGCAGAACACCTGATTCTTTTCGACAGCAGGAAAAATATTGCTTTAAGCAATTCTATCCATACACAGTAGCCTCCTCCATAAATCGCTCTCAAGCAAGCAATCAGAGCCCTGCAGTGCCATTATTTTTAAAACAAGTCCTTGGGGGAGGAAAGGACATGAACAAAAAGATTTTCCCTGATTGATTCCCAGTGCTCATGCCAGTTAAGCATATACATAGGGACTTTCAAACCCAAGGCTCTGGGACTTCTGGCTAAGCACTTTTTTACTTAGTAACCTTGTGTCTTCAGCAGGATCAATGCCACTTATCTGAGGGACTTGATAACCCAATTCAAACCTGATCGTAAGGAAGTCAGTCGATGCAGCTTGAGTTTGACCATGCTTGCTTAGGACCGACTTTCAGCTGACTTTGGAAAGCTTTCTATAAGCCGCTCACAATACCTAGGTAACCAGCTGCAATAATACTTTTTCCCTCTAAAGGGGCCCTTGTGTGTTTCTGTGCAGAAGCTCTAATATACAAAGTGCAACACACGCTGGGAATGCGAATCTATTTTCCGAACAGGGTATCAAGGAGGAAAAGTGCGAATACAACCAAATGCCTTTCAGCTGATCCCCGCCCCACCCCCCGCACACCTTTTCCAAAAATTACAGAGCCCCACGATCCCTCCTAGAAGGGGAGCTTAGGAAAGTCACCAGCTGAAATGTCAGGAATCAGGTGAGATGCGCTTCGAGGTGCCAACCCCCCCCCCCCGCCGTCATAACTCCCCCCTCCGGAAATTGACAAGGTGGGGGAAATAATAATAATAATAATAAAACAACTTACTGTATCGATTTTCGTTGTGAATCCCGTTGATTCTGCCATCTGGCAAGACTTGGATGTGAAACCCGATGCCTACGTTACAGTAGAGACGTCGCAGCCTCTTGATGCCCAGCAGATAGTCACCGTCCCGGCTGGTCTCTTTCCTCTCCCCCGGGAGCCTGGCCATGGAGCGAGAGAAGAGAGTCTCCCAGCGCCACTCCAGGGTGTCGTTCTGCTGGGCAGAGAAAGGAACGCAGCGCACCACCCAAGGCGAAAGCAGTCCCAGGAGCAAGATTGGCAAGAAGGCCGAGGGGAGAGTCATCCTGATCAACATGGGCAGCACACGTGGTTAGAAGGGAGTCAATTGCTCTAAAAATACACTCGCCTCGGAGCTCCCACTTTATACTTAGATCACAGAAAAAAAGGGGGAGAAGCAGCAAAGGAGGGATCCCAATAGCTCAGTCACCAAACGAGCTGTGGTTTCCCTGGTCAGGTTGCATGGAGAAGAAACCCTATGAGCAAGGGGAGAAAAAGCAGGGGGGATCGACTCAGCTGAATCTTATTCTGAACTTGATCTCAACTCCAGAAGTTGTCTGAAGTGGTGATCTTCTTCTATAGCTGCTCAGCCATAGCGCTTTAGCCCTAGCCACGATATTTATATATCCATGTGCGTTGGTACCTATTACATCACCACCTACCGCTCTTTGCTGCAGCGTTCAATCCAGTTTAACAGAAGTCAGATTATCACCCCTAGATGCTAAACAACTTCGAATCGTGTCTTGAGGGGAGAGGCAGAGGCACATTTTTTTCACCTAGCAGGAAAGGCCAACTTTAAAAAAGAAAATGCCACATTTTGCGTTCATCACATGCAGTGTTTCTTTCTTTCTTTCTTTCTTTCTTTCTTTCTTTCTTTCTTTCTTTCTTTCTTTCTTTCTTTCTTTCTTTCTTTCTTTCTTACAAATGCTAATGCAGGACACAAAAATCAAAGAATGCCCAACAAGCTTTTCCCTCAACACAATGTCTGACTTTGTGGAAATCTGTGGAATTTCGGCTTTTGCTGTATCCAGGCGACATGGTTTACAGTTTGCTGGATGCAAAAAAATTCCCTTCATTAAAAGCCAAAATAGTTGTTGCATGGGAGGTTTAAGAAATGAAAAATGAAAGAACTGGGAGGGCGGGGGGAGAGGAAACATTTATTAAACCAAAGGGCTAAGTCTTTAATACAAAGGAAAACACTTAAAGGGGCAAAAGACATTCGAAAGTAAAAGTAACTTTTTGGATTCTAAGTGTCCTTTAAGAAATCGGAATACATTGCATTACTTCAGAGTTTAAGACAATGCAGAATTCAAAACTGGTTACAAATATTGAATGGTGTTTTAGAGATGCAGCTGATTTCTAGTCTCTTCACATTCATTTTAGTATTGCAGTGTTGTCTCAATGATACAGGTGATTTCTGATCTTTGAATGTGATATATTCACTCCTTGGAATCATTTCCCTGCATATAATATTAACACAATATTCAAAATGAGGGGAGCAGAAGGTTTGAGTTCATAAACCTGTACTGTTTTAATAAGGGCAAGTCACAAAGGCTCGGTTACCTGCCTTAGCCTCGTCCTAGGTCTTTTTCGATGTCTTCAGAAACAAACAGGTGGGAGGATGTCAGAACAATTTTGTATGGCCCTGAATTAATATGCAACAGAAAAAAGTTGTTTGTGACTCAGCTCTTTTATAGCCCCGAGGACAGTTTAGTCTTTTTCACGCCAGCAAGCACTCCTGCTGTTCCAGCAAGAGATGCGAGAGGAAAGAGAATTGCCCCGAGCCAGATGACAGCTCACCTAGGTGCGAAAATCTCTGACCTTCGCTAAACCTAAGCAAACTTTAGATGATGTCCTTTTATCCTCCTGTGAGATGCACACATATTATTGAGTGTGTGGCATGTCCCAAAGAAGTCCTTTCTCTCTCTGGCCCTCGGGATTGTCAGGAGAGGTCTTTAGGGAGACACGGTGCGTGAGGTAAAGATATTACCTCACCCACCTTGTCTCTCCAATATCCCAGGATCGACAGGCTGCAACAACATGGCAAACAGGACTGAGATCTCGTTGCTTCTTTTGGATGGCTGCAACTTGGTCCTCAAAAGTTAGAAGACCCATTGGAGTGAGATGGTCAGTGTGTCAACCAATTCTGGGCCAGATTTGGATACTCTTATTCCTAGTGAACAATGCCCTATCCTAGGAGCCCTCCTATCCCACTGAAGCCAATGTTATTATTTAGGGACTAAGGTAATTACTGCATGTATGAGGATATCATTATTTGGCCTTGAAAGAAAAACTGGCGCTCATCTAGCTGGTTACCAACTATCGCATCCCCTATTGTCCTTCCTGTGCAGTACAGCCCCTTCCTACCTGATCGTCCTTAGAAAAGGAAGAGCCTAACATGATTCTACGTTTGAAGGTATTGGCTGTTTTATAAATACAGCTGTGGATGAAACTGACTCGTTATCAGAATAAAAAGGCCCAGGACAGGTTATTTCTGCAAACAGAGCTATACAGTTATACAGGCAATCTGTAGCCTATTCAGGCAACATTGGCAACAGGCAGAGTAGTCTAATGGTTAGAGCTGGTATGTAAAAGTCAGGCCTCCTGGGTCCTATTCTCCATGGCAAATCCTTATTTTGTTAATCCCAATCTCTCTATGCTCCAGTTTACGAACCCATCTGCAAAAAGGTTATAACAATATTTACTTAAACCCTAAGGTTATTTTGCAACTTTAATTAGTGTGTAAATACTTAACTCATTAGATATTATTAATTAATGCTTGTAAAGTTCTTTGAAGATGCTAGAGTGTTAATGACTGTTATTGTTTTCTTCTTATTAATGTTTGTTATTTTATTATGGTAACACATAGAGTCCTCAGCCAGGCCAGGATCCCATTGTGTAAAGCACTGTGCAAGCAGAGTCAATGTCAGCCCTCAATACAAAGAGTCTAGGGCCCTCGTCCTGCAAACACACAGCACTCGCTTACCTTCAGATACCCATTAACATTTAAGATTAAGAATGTACAAATGTATTTGCAGGATTAGGGCCTATAAGATTGAAAAGTGCTTGGAGATGATTACATGAAAGTTGCCTGATAGAATTGCCAAGTTTATTAATAAAGGATGTTTTCACAAATTCAGTCATAAATTTGACTCAGAGCAAAACTTCATCATTTCCACACATGCTTTGAATAAAGTCCTGTTTGGCAGCAAAAGTGACAAGATTCCAACTAAAGGTAGCATGCTGAGATTTGTGATTATTTGCTATTTATGTATTTAGATGGTATTTTAACTATGAAAAGATGCCTGCACCTAAGCTATTGGTGTCATGACAGTTGATTAAATTCATAATTTGTATGGGCAGCATGGCACAATACAATAATTTAATCTGTCATCAATAAATCAAAGTAGAAGTATATCCCATTCCACTTTCCTTTAAACCTCTATATCTTAATCCCCCACCCCAAGCCCCACCTAACAGATGAGTATGTGAAAATTTGCCATTTCTTGAAGAACCAGATTCTCAGCTGATGTTAATCAGTGTAGTGCCATTGACTTCAATGGAATTATGTTGATTTACCCCAAGAGAGGGTCTGGCCAACATTTCTTTACAGCAAAATACAAATTTCTTCCCAGAAAACAAACCATCTTCTGTTGTCATGAAAAAGTTATGGGAAAACAAAAATTGTTTGTTCATTGGAAGACACTTTTTATGTAGCTGTAAAATTCAAGATCAAGAACAATGTGAAGGTGTTTCTTTCAGTCCCTCAGCGTTGAATTGAGTAACTGCCTTCCTTCTCTCTCTCTCACACACACACACACACACACACACACAGTCCCCTATTCTCCCGGCAACCATCTTTTCCAGTGCCTTGATCTATCCCTGAGGAAAGACAATTCTCCTTATAATTTTTATTACAGTAGCACTTAAAGAAAGTGGACAAAAAAAGTATTATCCCCATTTTACAGATGTGAAAATGAGGTGAAGAGAGATTAAGTGATTTGTCCAAGGTCACCCAGGAAGTTTATGAAAAAACTAGGAACTGATTTTTTGCCTTAACTACAAGATCATCCTTCTGTCCTTTGGGCACCTGCAAGGTACTGAATGGGTTCTGATGGTTCCAAGTGCCTTCAACTTTCTTGCAGATGAAAGGAAGCTGAGAGTGTTCAAAGCATCTAGAAGTTCACTCATCATCTTCCTCAACCAAGTCCTATATCACCTTCATACATGCATTGGGCCTTATGTGATACAATCATTTATATTGCTATTTTAAATTTAAAATGGTGGGTTTTCATTTGTTCATCCTTGTCTCTGGCTCTATCCCTTAGAAATGCACCTGAATGTCACAACTGAGATCTGAACTGAGGTTTAAGTAATTGAAGTAAGAAAGTATTCATAAAATTCAGATCCACACCTCTCATTCAGATTCAAAACACACCACATTTTGAGGTGTTAGGTCCATCTCTAATGCAGAGACTGTGTCTTGACAGAGATCTCTGTATGTATACTCATATGTAATATAAATTCTGCAAAAGAGAATCAGAAGAAGAAAGAAAGAAAGAAAGAAAGAAAGAAAGAGAAAGGAAGGTTATGTCTATACATCAATCACAGGATGTGATGGCACCTTGAGTAGATATATGTGATCTAGCTTTATCAAGTAAGCTACAGTCTTGGAGTCTTGAAGTTGCAGTAACATGTATGTCAGTGCACGCTGTACAAGCCCACCCAGAGCTCTGAGTAATTACTTACATGGCTAGCCTGCACTGAAGCCCAGGCTGCTGTGGCTTCACTTTTCCAGAACCTGAGTTAGATAGATTAAGGCTAGCTCAGGATTGTCTACACAAGTGGAAATCACACTCTGTGATTGCAGTATAGACATACATAGGCCTGTCAAGAGAAATTTGGGGCCCTGGTGTATCATGTTTGCTGGGGCTCCCCCCTTCCATCTCACTTTATTTATGCAGATGTTACAGACGTTTTAGGGTCCCCCAGAGCTTTGGGCCCCAGTATAATTGTCCCCCATTTCTTCCCCTCTCGTCAGCCATGAACATAACCAAAGAAAGAAAGAATCTGGCATAACTTCATTGATGTCACTGAAGTTATTCTGGATTTACATTGGTGTAACAGTAAGCAGAATTTGGCCCTATGTGTGTATATAGATAAGGAGACAGAATTAACCAGTTTAAAAAGAATTTTATTGATTTATTAATCCTGCTAAAGAGATGTAAATGAGCCCAGAAGATACATCTACTGAGTCTGTTACTGAAGGAAAACATTGTACTGAGACTCTTTGATCTGGATGGATGGGAAATGGACTGGACGGGGCATGGGGATCACACTTCTTAAAATACATTGTTGGGGGAAAAATCTCTTTCACCATGATTGTATGTAACTAAATCAATGCAAACAGGCAGGTCTGTTCCTCACCTCCCTTTTGCACATGCCCCCTTCTAATTATTATTATTTTGGAGGACACTGCACAAAGATCTGCTGAAGAGACTCGCCTGACAAAGCTTTCTCACGTTCACGTCTGGCTGACTCTCTATGTCAAAGGGGACAGTAGTCCTGGGAGAGGAGGTTGGGTTGGAATGCAGGGCAAAGCTGGGGGCCCAACCCAGAATGGCTGGAGTGTCGCTGGGAGACCCTCACCATCCAGTCCTCTTGGAGTTGCACTACACACACACTAGCTGGCCATGTGCACACAAGCCATGGTTTGCTGCCTTTTTTTTTTTTTTTTTTTTTTTTTTTTTTGCTTGCTTGCTTGCTTGCAGCCAGTCTATTTGATCTCTGTGTGCCTTGGTTTCTTGCTGTTGTAAATGTCCTGCCGTGATCAAAACCTTATTATCTTGGGGTGTGATGTGGCGTCATATGTTAGAAAAGAGCAGTGGAGTATAGCAGTAGCCAGCTACAATAGGCTACTGGACAAATACCAAAGGCAGCAATAATATGGATCAAATGTGTGTGGATACCCAAAGGGCTCAATGAAAAGTCTGTGTCATTTTATTTGTAATGCATATGGACTTTTTCAACAGCTACTATCTCCTTCTGTGGCTTTATCTCTGGCACAACTGAACTTGTGCAGAAAAATACCTCTTTATAAAGCACTGATTGATATTACTGTAGAGGACTTGATTGTGTGCAGCTGCACGGCTTGTCTGTTTCGCTACTGGCTCTGATGTTGCAGTTTGTATTTATGGCTGGATACCATGTGGCTCATATTTACCCTTTTGCTTCAGAATGAGGTCATGATCTAGTGATCTTGATTTGCTACCTGATGTTTTAATGGTTTCAGTGCTCCCTCCAAGGACCACAAAAAGATTGAATCCCCCTTAATTGCATTGTTTCATTGGATCCTTTTCTTTCAGCTTGTCAGTGTTTTATTTGCTTGTTTGCTTATTGTTTTTTGAGCCTTGTGATTAGCTGCCTCAGGCAATCCACTTAGCTCAGACATTTAGGGTGGCTGAGAGGCAATATTGTTGGTATCACTGTGTGGAACTCAGCAGATGCTCTCAGCCAGCCAACCAACCATAGCTTTGTTGAGGCACTTAGCTTCCCCATTGGCCCTGGTTGATTGGCTGACCTGGGACTAGCCCTCTTTATATATGAGAAAATGCACAAGGCCACGCTATTGTATCTTCCCGACTCTCACCTGGAGAAAGCTTTGTTCTGCAGGCTGCATCTCCTTTTCCTCATCAGCAGCTTCCCCATTAGCAGAAGGTCTTGACTACTGGCATGCCTCCTTCCAATTGGCAGCTTTCTTCAGCCCCATTGGCTGCCTTACATCTCTTGTCCCTCCCACTCTTCTCCTCACCCACTTCTTTCTCTTGTTTCTATTCCTTTCTTTGGCCACCTTTTCTCCCGGCCCATGCCTCTTGACCACTGTATTCCAGTTCCCCAGCTCACTTCCCTCCTACTCCAGGATGATGTTTGGTCATACAAGATTCATCAGATCAGGTCATTGCCATCTGCTGCTATTGCTTAGGGCTGAGATGGTTTTAACCACATGTCCAACACATATACTACAATCACTACCACTGCTCTAAGTAAAGCAAATCAGGCAAAGTCTCCCTTTGCCCCAGCCCCTTGTTGCCACTCCTGCCTCATTGCCAACAGAATCTGACCAAGGCAGGGCGCAGCAACAGCCAGAAGAATTGTTACTGCAGCTGTTGGAGTGTCATTTTCTCTTTCCCTCCCACCAGTTTCCCAGCAGGCTGTTCTAATTCCTATTTATTGGAGAGTCCTTTGTGAGGACACACCAGCAAGGCCCATCCAGTAGCACCATCCAGTACCCTGTTTTCCTCCAGAGGTTAATGATTCCATACAAGGCAGACTTTTGTTCACTTTCTCCCCCTCTTCATCCAACCTGACTGAGCTTGGATGAAGATGGGTACTATTTCAATTATTTCTTTTTTTAAAGCTTGTGTGGATATGGGATATTGTGAGTCCTTGTTAAGGACCTTTTTCTGAGATAATAGAATGTTTGAGGATTTCATTTGCCTATGGGAAAAACTGAAGGCCCTGCTGCCTCCATGACTTTTATGGGTATTGAACTGAGCAAGATGACAGGATTACAGAAACCAGCACCCTTCCTCACAGAATGTCACAGAGTATCTGATCCCTGTGAGTAGAGCTGGGACCAGTGTCCCTGTATTAGAGCAGGTGAGCCCAATCTAGCTAATTAAAGGGGTCTGAGCTGAACCTCTGCCTATAAAGGACAGGAAATGAGAGAGGAGGAAAGAGCAGTTGAGATAGGCTGTGCCTGGGGAAGGGAAACCAAAGTGGAGTGGAACTAACTCTGGTGGTGGATCCTGGGTGCAAGGTGTCCAGAGAAGCAGTCCTAGGGTCTTCTGCTCCAGGAAGGAAGCAGAGGAGACTAAAACTTGGAATCTTCCAGGAGCAGGAAGGCCAGAGACCCCTGGGAGAGGTGACCCTGAAGGCTGAGACAAAGGAGTGAGTTAAAAGAGTGTTTTTCAGTTTATTTGCCTGTTTTAAGAAAATAAACCTTCTTAAAGGAACTGAGCATGGCAGTGTGTGCTTGGAAGCTGGGATGAAGCCCTGCACTGACACATATGGTGGAGAATGTGCGCACCTCGATTAGTCCTGATATCGGGGAGGAGTGAAGAGGAAAGTTGGGCTGATCCCATCTAGCTTGGGGCTAAGGAAAAGCTGGAGGAAGTAATTGGCCTGTTAGTGACTAGGTAGCAGCAGCAGATGGCCATAATATAGTGACAACAAGAGCAACAACAGCAGACTTAGGCCGTGCTCATGAAGTTGATGGAGAATCATCAGAAATAATCAGAGGCCCAGTTTGCAGTGCAATGGAGGTGGCAAGTAGTCCACTTCCAACAGCAAGAGTGATTGCAGAAGGTAGCCCAGGATCACCAAGCAACAGAGTCGGTAAAGGGACCCTGTGTCAGCTGGTTCCAGACCTGGCAAAGCTTGATCCAGATGGCAACCATGAGGCCTTCCTCAAAATATTTGAGAGGGTGGCAAAGGCATTCAGTCTGTGAGGAATCAACATTGGCAGCCCACATAGCACTGTTTCTGACAAGCTAGGCATAGGTGGCTTACAGAGTGGCAAGCAATGAGCAGGCAAACATCTACCTGGTAGTGAAGGCAGCCATTTTGAACCAATGAGGACTGACTCTTGAGTCATACAGATGCTGGTTTGGGGTTGAACCATTTCCACAAGGAGTATTCTCACAGGTACTGGACCAGAAAAAGAAAGACACAATGCAGTGGCTCGACTCTGAGACCAGCTTGACAGAAAATGTCATGCATCAGATTGTCTTGGAGAAGTTCCTGAAGGTTCTATCTGTGGGAGCATAGAGTTGGGTAAGCCACTTCCAGCCAACCTCAGTGAGGGAAGGTATGGAACAAGCTGAGGTCTCCTTTAAGGCCAAAGGAGATGAGCGGCTGGAATGGCAAACTGAGAGGTGCTCAATGGAGGATGTTCCAGGGAAGCTTTCAAAGGAGAGAGACCTTGGGTGGCCATGGGAGGTACTAGTTAGGTTGGGAGGAACCATCGTTAAGGGACTTGTAGACTCAGGTTGTGAGTGCACTCTTGATCAGGAAGATAAGGAAGGGGTAAATAACCTAGACCAACGTCTCCCAGTACACATCTCGTGTATCCATGGTGAGACGTATGTCTAGCCCACAGCAAAGGTTGGCATGGAAGTTCAGGGTCAGAAAGCTTGACTTCATATTGGGGTGGTCAAGGGTGTGCCTTAGCTAATAGTTCTGGGGAAAAACTAGGTCATTTTTTCAGCCCACGTAATGCGGAAAACTAGAGATTAGAACAACATCCCAGGACCAGGGGGTTGAGGTCGATCAGAAAAGGAAATAAGAGAGCTAGGACCCAGAGTAAAGATGCCAAAGGAAGGCTGAGAGGGAGACCATGACCATTTCCAGGGAGTGAAGGATCAGCTTAGCAAGTGCCAACAGGGGTTGGACGATGCAAACATCTCATGGGGGAAAATTATTAACCAGCTAGTGGTGTTAAACAAGAGTTAGCCAGGGTGTGGGTGGAGGCTGAGAAAGAAGCAACAATGCTTGATCCTGAAGAAAGAATTAGCCCAACCCCAGACAGACAGAAGTACCAAGGAATGGAAGCTAATGGGAACCCAAATGGAGTCTCAGACCCAACAGAGTCTCAGACCCAGCAAGGTATTGTGGAGACCCAAGCAGGTTTGGCAGCTTACTGTAGAGACCCAAGCAGAATCCCAACAAGGTACTGTGGGGACCCAGATTGGACTCCCCATTAAACAAGCTAGAGTGGGGATTCAAATGGGGCCACAATAACAAATAGAAGCCCAGATAGAGGGCCAGGGATGGAAGCAAGGCTCTGATATGAGGAAGAAGATAGAAGGTACCTGTTTTATGGCTTCTGTTATGATCTCTTGGACCTCACAGAGCATCTGGAAGCAACAGAACATGAATTACAGAACCTCAAGTTTGAGAAAGAACAACTTGTGATAGATCTCTGGTTCACCAAGGAGGAAAAAGGACATTTACTCCTCATGGCTCATGACCTTGAGACTGAGGTAGAAATTCCAGGCAGAAACAGAAAGACCTATGCAAGCAGAGACTTTGAAGTCCAGGCAGCAAAGATAAGACTATATATTGTGCGTGGTTGGTGAGGCTGGGCTGTGACTCTGACCATGCTGTGTAAGAGTTGGGGCAAATGGGACAAGGGTTTTTTGCAGGAGGCACTGTGCTAGGGTCCCTGGGACAGGAAGAATATTCTGTGACCTATTTTAATTTATGTGACATACTCTATGAGATATTTGTGAAACCTTAAAAGGCTAAGGAAAATGTTTTGGTTGGTCTGGGGAAATATTGGGGTCCAGGAGTGTTATAAAGAATCTAATTGTAGAAAGAATGGAGAGAAAAAACATGTTTTTTTTTTCTTCCTGAAAGGTTGGGAGTTGCATTACAGGGTACCTGGTCCATATGAGTAGAGCTGGGCCTAGAGCCCCTATGTCAGAGCAGGTGAGCCCAGTTAAAGGGGGCCAGGCTTCACCTCAGACTACAGAGAGCAGGAAATGAGAGGTTGAGGAGACAGTGATTGAGGCCTGTTCTACACTACGCGTTTAAACCGATTTTAGCAGCGTTAAACTGATTTAACTCTGTACCCGTCCACACTACGAGGCCCTTTATATCAATATAAAGGGCTCTTTAAATCGGTTTCTGTACTGCTCCCCGACGAGAGGAGTAGCGCTAAAATCGGTATTACCATATCGGATTAGGGTTAGTGTGGCCGCAAATCAACGGCATTGGCCTCCAGGCGGTATCCCACAGTGCACCACTGTGACCGCTCTGGACAGCAATCTCAGCTTGGATGCAGTGGCCAGGTAAACAGGAAAAGCCCCGCGAAATTTTGATTTTCATTTCCTGTTTGCCCAGCGTGGAGCTCTGATCAGCACGGATGGCGATGCAGTCCCAAATCCAAAAAGAGCTCCAGCATGGACCATACGGGAGATACTGAATCTGATTGCTGTATGGGGAGACAAATCTGTTCTATCAAAGCTCCATTACAGAAGACGAAATGCCAAAGCATTTGAAAAAAAAATCTACAGGCTACACAGTGCTGCATGACAAGCGTAACGGGAAGCCAGAGACTCAAATGGACGCTCATGGAGGGAGGGAGGGAGGGGGTACTGAGGACTCCAGCTATCCCACAGTCCCAAGCAGTCTCCGAAAAGTATTTGCATTCTTGGCTGAGCTCCCAATGCCTGTAAGTTCAAACACATTGTCCGGCATGGTTCAGGGAATAGCTCATCAATTTACCCCCCCCCCCACGTGAAAGAAAAGGGAAAGAAATCATTTCTTGACTTCTTTCAGTGTCACCCTATGTCTACTGAATGCTGCTGGTAGACGCGATGCTGCAGCAGTGAAGAGAAGTATCCGCTCCTCTCCCCTCCCGGGTTGCAGACGGTGCAGTAGGACTGGTAACCATCCTTCTTATCAACCCATGAGTGCTCCTGGCTGGCTTCAGGTGAGGCTGGCCGGGGGCTCCTGGGTGAAAATAGGAATGACTCCCGGTCATTCCCAGTAGATGGTACAGAACGGCTGGTACCGGTCTTCATCATAGCAACTGGGGGCTGAGCTTCAATCCGCCCCCTCCCTTTCCTGTGAAAAGAAAAGTTTCTGTACTGCCTGGACTACCATAGCAGTGGGATGTTGGGCTCCTCTCCCCCGCACTGCTTAATGTCCTGCCTGGACTATCATAGCACCGGGAGGCTACCTCCCCCTCATTTTATGTCACTAAAAACTCAGTGTTTCTTATTCCTGCATTCTTTATTACTTCATGACACAAATGGGGGGACACTGCCATGGTAGTCCAGGAAAGTTGGGGGAGAAGGGAAGCAACGGGTGGGGTTGTTGCAGGGGCACCCCCCCGTGAATGGCATGTAGCTCATTATTTCTGCGGGATCTGACACGGAGCAGCTGTACTCTCCGATACACTGCTTCTCTAGTACATTTGCCCCATATTCTAGGCAGGACTGACTCTATTTTTAGAAAACATAAAGGAGGGATTGACTCAGGGAGTCATTCCCAGTTTTGCTTTTGCGCCCCCGGCCGATCTCAGCTAGGGGCACCCATGATAGCAGCAGACAGCACAGAAGGACAGATAACTGTCATCTCATTGCCAAATTACACTGGCAGCAGATGGTACAGAACGACTGGTAACCATCTCTGCTATCATGCAAAAGCAAATGAATGCTGCTGTGTAGCGCTGGAGTATCGCCTCTGTCCGTGGCATCCAGTACACATACGGTGACTGTAAAAAAAAAAGCTGAATGGGCTCCATGGTTGCCATGCTATGGTGCTGCCAGGGCAATCCAGGGAAAAAGGGGGCGAAATGATTGTCTGCCATTGCTTTCCCAGAGGAAGGAATGACTGATGACATTTACCCAGAACTACCCACGACAATGATTTTTACCCCATCAGCCACTGGGCTCTCAACCCAGAATTCTAAGGGGTGGGGGAGACTGCGGGAACTATGGGATAGCTATAGAATAGCTACCCACAGTACAACGCTCCGGAAATCGACGCTAGCCTCGGACCATGGACGCACACCGCCGAATTAAGGTGCTTAGTGTGGCCGCATGCACTCGACTTTATACAATCTGTTTTATAAAACTGGTTTGTGTAAAATCGGAATAATCCCGTAGTGTAGACGTACCCTGAGACAGGCTGTGCCTGGGGAAGGGAAGCCACAGTGGAGTGGAGTGGAGCTAACTCTGCTGGTAGGTCCTTGGAGCAAGGGGCCAGGTGCTCAGGGAAGCAGTCCTGAGGCCTACTGCTCCAGAAAGGGGGCAGAGCTGACTAAAACTTGGAAGCTGCCAGGAGCAGGAGTGCCAGAGATCCCTGAAGCCTGAGACTAAGGAGTGAGTTACGATTGTGTTTTCTGCTTGTTTATTGGTATGTTTTAAGAAAGTAAACCTTCTTAAAGGAACTGAGCAAGGCTGTGTGTGCTGGAAGCTTGGAGACACCCTGTCCTAGACAAGGAGGCAGTTAAATTAATGCTACTGGAATTGCAGGTTAGGGACGCTTGTCAGGTTGCATCTTCTGCCTTTGTTTTCATGCTACCCTGGCAGGGATTGACTGTCTTCACCAGCATACATGAATCACAGCTGGGATGAAAACCAATTTAGGAATTATGGGAGGAATTCAGAAAAAAACTTTTGATAGAGTGCCTGTTTGATGACATGAATGTCAACTGTCCCTAAAATTGCAACTGCGGTTGTACATCTTGGGAGGCATCTGTTTTGGGTATATTTATAGGGGGCTCTTGTCTGAAGTGCACAGGCCAGAGACTTAGATGGCTTGAGGGGTAATCAGTGATACCAACTTTCTTGAGTTTTTCCCGCAAATTTGATAGTAGTCACAGTGTGGTGACAGTATCTTTCTAACAGAAAGATATTATTTGGAGCTGACTATTTGGCCATAGTTTATATATTAAGCAGCATGACTCTCAATCTGGTTGTGTGATAGAGGTGGTCTGGGAATTTGTCCTACAATGCCTGCATCTGTTTCTAGTCCTGCATGCCCCAGAGATATGCATCAGCATTGCTGAATCTCTCATCTTCACACCAGAAAGTTTCAGGGGTTTATACCTAAGGTGAATGGGGGGAGTCTACCAGGAAGCCAGAAGAACACCTATTATCTCTTGGCATTTGATAGGTTTAGGGATGGGTGAATGATCTGTGCCATCCTAATACAGTCCTTTTTTGGAAGGCAGAATACAATATGTGACCTTCAGGAATATGTTTGGCTTTCATTACCATGGAAACACATAGGACACCTGATTGTGATTCTAATGAAACACGGCCTTGCCCATTCTATTATGCCTTCCATTGTCACTAATATCCTCCTTCTCCTAGGCAGCTGGATTGCTCAAAACTTGCAGATTATTTATTTATTTATTTATCTTAAATAGCTGTGGGAGATCCAGCAAGCAGAGAGTGGTGACCAGACACCATTCAGCTCTTACATGACTATATGGGAGTGTCACCTTTCTTGGCACTGAATCCCTCCTTTTCAGGACAGCCATCTCATTAACTCTTCTTTCAGCTTTTAGGGCTGGAAAGATGCAACCTGGGCCCAAAGGCAGGGCCCATCCAGGACTGCTTTTACGAAGCAACATGTGTTTGGGTCCTGAGCAAATGCAATGGTATCTGCACTTTTTTCCAAGGCAAACCACAAATGGGAGGGATCATGTGCACCACCTTGTTGAGGTGCCATGTGAAGATAGCCTGCCATGGCAAGATATTGTAAGAGTATCTTCTCTGGAGAGGTCTCCTGGCTGTTTATATGGTTATATGGTGATAATACTGTGTTCTGCTCATATAGACCCAGATCCTGGCTGTCCTTCATATGCTCCATCATTCTCAGGTTTACCTTGCAGTGGTTTTGTATCTATTCGTTTAGGATAAGTTTAGTCACTCAACCTTTATCACTAGATTTTGTGTTGTTAATTAAGCCAAAACTGGACAGGACTCAGTTTTAGTGTCTTTTCCTCTGGACAAAGTAGATATGATCTAATATGTTGTTATGCTGAGTATGGAGGGGAGCCCATAGTCTTGTTGCTATTGGTCATCCTGGAAAAATGTCATCCACAAGGTGTGTAATTGACCCAGAAGTATAATGGAGAGATTCCGGACATTGAGACAGATGAACACTCTGCTGGAGAGAAGGGAGAAGCATCTCCTCAGGCTCACACCAGCCTCCAGCACCCAAACAACAAAACACAGTATACAGGACCCACCCCCACAGCACTCCCCAATATCTTTCAACAATCGCGCCTACCAGAACACTTCATTACTCCCTATGCTCCTCGGAAAAAACAGCCGCTTAACACTTGCAAACCCCATACTTTCCATCTAGTAGCCAAACATGACCAGTTTCTTGCTCCAGAACCATAATCTTCATGGTTGAAGAGAATTATGGGATTTGCAAGTGTCATGGCAAGAAACAAGGATATTTGCAGGTCCTGGATGAGAAAAAGCTAAGAACTACTGATTTAAATTACAGGACATTAAGAAACATATTGATAGAGACTACTAGGGATTGGCCTGGTGACAGGTCTAACTTTACATGAGTGGAGCACTTCTGACTCATGGTCTGGATCAGATGAACCAGCCTGGTAGGCCAGTGTCCAGATGATCTTTGTACCAGGCAGGGGACCTAAGGCCACATGGTTGAAAGTTTTAGATTCCAGGATTGCCCTTCTTGTGAATATAGATGGAGTGATTATAGCTTCCCTTGTGCATGAAGAATCCTTATAGCAATTATTGCTGCCTTGTTAATTTATATTGCAGTGGAAACTAGATGCTCAACCAGGTTGGGGATGCCATTGTTCTAGGCACAGTACTGTACAGAGCAGGGCCAGAGCTTCCATTTAGGTGACCTAGGCGGTCGCCTACGGCACCAGGATTTGGGAGGGCGGCAGGCTGGTCCGGTGGACCTCCCGCAGACGTTCCTGCTGAGGGTCCGCTGGTCCTGCGGCTCCGGTGGAGCATCCGCAGACACACCTGCAGCAGGTCCACCGGAGCTGCGGGACCGGCGAGCCAGCCCTGCGCCTAGGGCACAAAAACACTGGGGCCGCTCCTGATACAGAGATACTCTAAGAGATTGTGTTAACTGAATATCCTCTATTTAACTGACCTGTTTAGTAAAAGTGCTTTGTGTCAGATTTTTCTTATAATTGTGCACTGTGCACCTTTCAATGTTTTACCAGCAAAAGGTACTCATAGCATTTTATTCATTCCTCTTGAAGTTAGGTACTTATTTTTTTTTAACTAAAAATATACCTTTATCCCTTTTGCCCATTTATGGAACATACACTTTTGCTGATACGCTATGACTATGCCAAAGAAAATTGGTAAAAGGAAACATAATATAAAATAGATTTTGGGAAGCAGGATAACTTGTTTGTTAAGCTTAATGTTTATTATTATTATTATTATTGTGGGAAACAGTATCCTGAGTTAACTTTTTGTGTGAGAATCTTTTTAGCTGTCCTTAAAATGCAGTATAAGTGCTTTAAATGGATCTGCTCAACATGTGGTGGCCTCTCTTGTATGAATCATCCTTCTACTGGTGGCTATTGTGAGGCAAACTGGCTGTTGTTAGCAAATGACGTGTACTGCTGAATTTTAAAATTGTCCGGCAAAATACAACACAAAATCTGTCAGAACATATATACAGATAACTGTATAACTCATAACCTCTCTGAGCAGTGTACAGAGAGCCTTTTCCAGTTGACCTTTAGTGTGACAACTCTGAAACAAATTAGAGTCTATTTTCTTTATTTATTCCTAAGCTTTGCTATGGTGCTCATCACCATTACATCTGAGCACCTCACAAAAATGATCAGATGTATTTTCAGAACAGTTTATGAGATAGGGAAGTGTTCTCATCACTCCCAATTTATATTTAGCTAAGGCACAAATGGCATGATTCTCTACTCTATTACATCAATTTTACACTGGTGTAACTGCACTTAAGTCAATGGAGTTACATTGGCATACAACTGGTGCATTGGAGTGGTGAATCAGGACCAGAGAGATTAAGTGACTTGCCAAAATTGTCACAGGGAGGCTGAAGCAGGGCTGGGAACAGAATCCATATTTCCTGAAACCTATTCAAAGATTTGACCGTAGCACCCTTCTTCTTCTCTAATATCCACTATTAAAGTAGTCACTATGGCCAAAACGGTAGCTTGCATTTAGTTTTCAAACTCCATGATGTACAAAAGGGTAATGCAAACAACATATTGCCACTGTACCAGCAAAGATTAACATATTCCATTGCCCTCTTATAGTTTCACATACAACCTGAGCAAGGATGACTCAAGCCAGCACTGTCACTCTCCATGAAATGAGCCTGGAGACAGATAGGTGGACACTTGAGTCTGATGAGAGAAGTGTCACAGCTCTCAAGGTGTCATTCTGCAAACATCTGTTTCAGACCTTGAATGAACCTTTGAAAGGCAAGCTGCAGTTTGTATCATTACTGTTCATAAAAAACACACAGTGCACAACACATTTAAAAGCTTGAGACCAAATTGGCATGTGACTTACTTCCCAAGTGTTCACTGATTATGTTATTCCTAACAATGGTTTGGGCATTGTGTGGCCATGCTGTTGTTTGATTTGACTGAAGAACAGTGACAATATTAAGGATTATAAAAATCTGCCTCAATTCTAATCCCATTAAAATCACCATAGTCTTGTTTTAAGAAATGCTGAGAGAAAACTTGCTCATGAAAATATTAGTAGTAATTTGACAGAATTTCCCAAAAAATCTTGAGCAAGGGAAACTACTAAGACAGATTAGTGGTACACATAAACATATTGAAGAGACACAGAAGAAGATGACAAATTTACAGGTACTACAGATTTCTGGAAGGATTGTCTTAGATTTTGACACAGTTGTTGCCTACTCACATTGAAGTCAAATAGCAAAACTTCCATTCACTACAATGGGAGCAAGAGCAGAACCCCCAGAGCAGGCCACATAAGATGTTAATAAATATCATGGGGACAATTACAGTCCTCACTCAGAAAACACTCTTCTGACTGGAAGAAGCCAGCCATGTTTGTGAACTATTAGGTTTTTAGTTAATCAATAACATTGCTTCTCATTCTTGTTTTCAAGGCCCTACACAACTCCAGGCAGGCAACATCTGACATTATTTTTCATTGAATCTCCCCTCTATTTTCATCACTCTTCCAGTGATGCTAATCTTCAACAACAATAATAAAATTATCACACACTATTTGTCACCCAACCTGATTTACAGCCCAATTCTGTTCCCACCATATCTACAGATGTTGATGTCATTTGCCATGTGTTACATACAGATCCTAAGGAATAACATGAGACCAATGCTGTATTCCAAGCTGAAAACAAAGGGTAATATTTTTCTTGACAATTTTTGAGGGAAAAAAGTTGTCAATTTTTGAACATTCTGAATTTTTATTTTTTCTGATAAGTTAATCAAGTAAATATTTAAATTAATTAATTTATACTTTGAAGCTGAGAGCCAAAATTTTTGCAAAGGAGTGGTTGAAACAGATGAAGAAACAGAAAAGAGACATCATAGATGCTTTTGACTGGTGCGTTTTCCCCTTCCCGAATGACCAGTATTTGATAATAGGTCACAAACGAAACCCTTCCATCAGGATTTTCTTAAGGTTGTTGAGATTGGTCAGAGACGCCTAAAAGCACTTATGCACATACTTAACCTCAAGCATGTGAGTATTCCTGGTGAAGTCAATAGGGCTACTGCTTAAAGTTAGGCACATGTGAAAGTGTTATCAGGACTGGGGCCTCTTATTCCATGGTTATGCATTTTATTCCATTATTGCAGAAAGAGACCTTTACCCCATGATTCTTATGACTACATATGTGGTATTATCTATTAAGGCTGCTCAGATGAACTCCACATTCTGCATATAGGTAGTAGAGGTAATGAATATAATGGATACTTTCTTCCATATGAACTCATTGAAGCACTGATACCTGGAATACTTTTTTAGTAGATGACATACTAGCACAAGGCTCAGGGACTGTTTACCTTAGAGAGAAAGGAGAAGATGATCCTTGATTGTGTTCAGCAGGAGTTTTCTGCTTGTAAGTCAGCATTATTATCGTACTATTCCTCAGTAACAGGCAAGCAACAGGAAAGATAGCTCCAAATTTGGTAGCAAGCAATACCATTACTTCTCACTAAGGTCCCACTCCTGCTTCCATAGAATTAAGTGGGAACAGGATGGGGCCCTAACTCAGGTTGGATAAGGATGCCACTCAGGCTGCATAGCGCATAGTAGTGGTTGCGGCCATTCACTTTGTGATTCTCCCGTACCCCCCTTTTTTCTTTGAGATTTATATCAAGAAAGCAGATAATGGACAGAGGGCTAGGTGGCAGCATAATACTAAGGTGTGCCATGGGAACAGGTCACCAGTAGCTGCAATTTAGAGATAGAAATGTCTCTCAACTACAGACCTCTAATGTAACTTCTTGGAATGAGACTTGTTGAGGTATAAAATACAGACCTGAAATGAGCTTGCTTTGATTTGAAGTGACTCTTAGTTTAGGCAGATAATATATTAGGTAGTTATGCTTGTTGGGTCCCTAAGAACAGCCAACAAAGAAGAGAATCCCCTGCACGAATGGAATGGACCACACTTCAGATTGACAGAAATCAACCCTTTCCTCCCTCTGAATGTGTTACTTGTGAATGTAAGATAAGCATGTGACTTTGGTCTCAGTACATTCTCAGTAATACTGTGGTGACATAAACTCAATATCCAACATGTACAGGCAGTTCATAGTAGAAGAACTATTATGTATGGTTGTTAGCTCTCTTCTTGGCTTTGCCACTCACTGTGAAACAATGAACAGATTACTGCCCTGAGGACACTGAGCTAAACTCTGCTCTCATTTTCTCCTGTGTACTTCTACTGGCATCTAATGCTAGAATTTGGCCCAGTGTTACCCATTAAAATATGCTGTAATGACACTTTCTATTAACGTCAGTGTGCAAAGCTGAGCCCACAGAAAGAGTCAACCACCACTAGCCTTATGAGATTGATTTACTCAGCTTCCTAGACAAACCTGTTATTTCTACAGGAATATTAATGAACATGATATTGGTGTTGATATGAGTAGAGGATAAAGTTGTGAGCTATTGCAACCACTGCAACAGGTTGTGAATGATGAACTAATGAAGTGAAAACTCCCTGCCCAGAGAATCCAGACAGTATTGTGCAGTCACTGCTATGCTATTTGCCACATGCTATATACAGTCACAAAATATTCCACTCAGTCAGAGACATAGCCAGAAAAAGCCCTTCAAGCCCCAAAGTCTTAGATTTATAATAACCTGTTTAGCACTCCTTCCCCCACTAAAGGAATACAGCAGAACTTCTCTTTATGCAAACAGCATGGGCTAAATGGAATTTATTCAAATAAATGGGGAATTTGGTTAAAAGATGAAAGGCCTGAATCTGATTTACCCTAAGGCCACTTTACACCAATCTGGCAAAGGAACCTGAAGATGGGAGTAAACTAAATTTCCATCTACTTTAAGGTATACTTACACTGCTAGAACAGTATGAAGTAGCTTTAGGATACATGAGAATCAGGCCTGGAGTTTTCATGAAATTGATACAAATTCTGAGGACATAACCTAAATTATTATGCTGTGTAAAACATTGTTTTCAAAATTAATCTGCCCCCCCCATCATGATTTATGAATTGACTCCTCATGCAAGTTGGAGATTGAGGCTTTAATATCAACTGCAGGAGCTCAGAATAAATATATAGATTTTTGCAGTCTCCTTGAATGTGTTCTATGCTCTGGAAAACGAAGGGGGAAAATGATGTGATAATAATCATTAATGCAAAATGCTATTTTAGCCTCCTGTTTAATCATGTCAACTAATATACCTATAACTGGCATTTTTTGTGTTGGTGTCACCTCAAGGAGAAAATAATGCCCTGAATAAATTGCTAGCTAATTTGCATATTGAAAACACTCAAGAAGTCCCATTTTTCAGTGGCAGTAGTACTAGCTTTAATTAAATTATTGTAAACAGTTTATTTTTGTCTAATCAGATGTGGGCTACAGAGGTAAGTAGAATGTGGTGTTGTCCAGACTGACCACTCTAACTTGCGGGACATTTCAAGAGGAGAGAGTTCTTCATATAGCTGCCACAAAGTATGATGCCATTTGTGTGTGTGTGGAGTGGAGGTTGTTTGTTTTTTGAGGAGGGGGCTGTCATTATTATAACATAAGATGGCTGCAGGAGCAGGGAAGTTGAGGATGAACAAGAAGTTGTATCAGAATAGACCAGGAAGAAGGCTCCAGCTCAGATATGCCACTGTCCTAGGAGGGACCAAACCAGACCCCTATTTAGATGACTATATTAGCAGGTTGACCATGAGTGTGCTGGAAAGACAGGAGATGTTTGCTCACAGAGCAAAACTTGAATAACCACAAAGCACATGACCCGATAGCGGAGAAGGATAGAACTATCTGATTCCAAATCTTGAATCTTTGGATCCTGGTCTTTTCTTGTTCTCACTCATAACAGTTGTCTGTTACCTCAGACAAGGAGTAGGAAAGTGTAGACTTAATATTTGCTCATTGTTTCTGAATTTTCTGGGTTTTTAAAATAAATCTGATTCCATTTATTCCCTATTCATTAGAGGCCATTGTTCTATGGAGGGAATGATTAGGCCACCAGTGCAGAATTTCTTTTTATTAAATGATAAAATAGAGGAAAGGTGAAGAACTGTTTCATCATGCACATGTATTCAGTCCTTAAAGTTTCATATTCTGCAATTAGTGATACAAGAATATAATTACTGTCTATTGGAAAAAGTAGAGGAAGCATCCTCAGGAGAAAGTCTGAAGGTTAAATGGCCATGGAGACTGAACTACTTTCTCTCCTTTCAAGATGAACCCTCCAGAAGGGGACTGAAAAATATCTGTGAACAGAGTTGGTTGATATTTTATGCAATTTTTTTCATAAAAAGACCTTTATTAAAAATGAAACTTTCCACAATAAATTGTTGATATTGAAAATTTAAATTTTTCACAATATTTGTTACCAAAACATTTACTGAAAGTTTTTTTTAACAAAATATTTTTCAAAATCATTGTAGAAATATGTGGTTTTCTGAAAATAATGGTTACTTGCTGAAAACTGGGTCTTAGCTAAATAAAGTAAAAAAATAGATTAGAAAATTTTAAAAGTTTCCATAAAAATTTCAGTAAATGTTTAACTGAAAATATTATGGAAAAAATGGAAAATGGATTCATTTTGAACCCTGCGAAAGGGAAACAAAGTCAAAAATTTGATTTCTGTTTCAAAATCGTTTTCTTGCTTTTCAACCAATTTTACCTGTGAAGAGTCCTGCAGACTCGGCTCCTTATATTATATTAGTAGGAGTATTTTAGTAAAGCACTTCAGCCTCCAATTGTGTCAATCCAACAAGATTTTCATGTAAAACAATATTTTTATACTCTGAGGAGATCCAGTTCTGAAAATTCTAGGTTGCTACAGGTTAGCTCAGGATCAGATCTGATATCAAAAAGTCAAGTGGAAAAAAGCAAAGGGTAAAATCACATTTGCACCAAAATGTGTGTGAATTTTTGCATAGGGAACATCAGTTTTGACTGAGTTCAGGCTGAGTTCTGAGCATGCTTCTTATGTGAAATGGAGAGAAACGCTGGGAGTTTGAAGGAATCTTGCTTTCAGTTTTGAGTTTGTCCAAATCTGAAACTCAAAGAAAATCATGAGGGGTCCAAAGCCACATGAATCAAAATAGAAACAAACATTGAATTTGTATTGTTCACAAATACAAATACAGGTTTATTCAATTTTTGGAAGGAATGGGAGATACCTTGATATTTGCTGCTGCTGTTCCACCAGTCATCACTTCCCACTCTTGAGACATAGGCACATACAACTTTCAGTTAAGCATTCACAGTAGAGTAGTCCAAAAGGCATATTCTGTACTGAAAAGCACCATAATTCAAACTGCCTCGAGACATTATTAAAAAAAACTGTGCACATTTTACAAACTAGTGGCATGAAAATAGTATAAAATTTCAAGAATTTCTACTATTTGCAAGATGGAAAAGAAAAAGCAACATAGTGCCCCTCAAAATAGCATGATTTTTGAGGTCTTTTTTCTCACTATGGTTCTGACTACAGATGCTGGAACAAACCACTGGTTGGAAATCCTTGAGAGTGGAACATCTGTAAAATATATTGTGTCCACACACAATAGCCACCCCAGTTATTTTATGAACACTGGCTGTACAGATAGAATGCAACATGGGACAAGATCTCTAGCTTAGGTCCAACTGAACCCATGAAATCTACAAAAATTTCACTCGAGCATGGACAAGAAGTCACAAGACAATTGCAGCTGCACAAATCAGTAGGCTTATATAACTCCATGCCATAGTGAAGTCTAGTCTGACAAAAGGGGAGGAAAGGGTGACAATTGTACCAGGGTCTTGAGCTTACCTGTAACAGCTATGTAAATAAAGTGAAATGGGAGGGGATTTGGCCCCAGAAAACATGATGGACTGGGTCCCCAAATTTCTCTTGACAGGCCTGAGTATACATAAGAATGGCCACACTGGGTCAGCCCTATGGTCCATATAGCTTAGTATCAAGTCTTCTGACAGTAGCCAATGCCAGATGCTTCAAAGGAAATGGACAAAACAGGGCAATAATCAAGTGATCAGTCTCCTGTCTTCCAGTCCCATCATCTGGCAGTCAGAGGCTTAGGAACACTCAGAGTTTGGTGTGCATCCCTGATCATCTTGGCCAATAGCCATCGATGGACCCATCCTCCATTAATTTATTTGATTCTTTTTGAACCCAGTTATAGTTTTGGTCTTCACACCATTCCCTGGCTATGAGTTCCATAAGTTGACTGTGAGTTGTGTGAAGAAGTGCTTCCTTTTGTTTGTTTTAAACCTGCTACCTATTAATTTCATAGGGCAACCCCTGGTTCTTGTGTTATGTGAAGAGGTAAATAACACTTCCTTATTCTCTTTCTCCAGACCACTCATGATTGTATAGAGCTCAATCATATCCCCCCTTAGTCATCTCTTTTCTAAGATGAACAGTTCCAGTCCTTTAAATCTGTCCTCATATGGAATCTGTTCCACAGCCCTAATCATTTTTTTGCCCTTCTCTGTTCCTTTTCCATTTCTAATATCTTTTTTGAGATGGGGTGACCAGAACTGCATTCAAAGTATGAGCACACTATGGATTTAAATGGTGGCATTATGATATTTGCTTTCTTATTATCTATCCCTTTCCTAATTTTACCTAACATTCTGTTAGTTTTTTTAACTGCTGCTCCACATTGAGCAGAAATTTACAGAGAACTATCCACACTGACTTCAAGATCTTTCTTGAGTGGTAATAGATAATTTAGACCCTATCATTTAGACCCCATCATATAGTTTGGGGCATGTTTTCCAGTATGCATTACTTTGCATTAATCAACACTGAATTTCATTTGCTATTTTGTTGCCCAGTCACCCAGTTTTGTTCCCTGTGTAACTCTTCACCGTCAGCTTGGACTTGAGTAATTTTGTATCATTTACAAACTTTGCCACCTCACTGTTTATCCCTTTTTCCAGATCATTTATGAATATGTTGACCAGAACTGGTCCCAAAACAGATCCCCGAGGGACACTGCTATTTACCTCTCTCCATTCTGAAAAACATATTGTTTATTCCTACTCTTTGGTTCCTGCCTTTTAACCAGTTACTGATCCATGAGAGGACCTTCCTTCTCATCCCATGACTCCTTACTTTGCTTAAGAGCCTCAAGTGAAGGACCTCGTCAAAGCTTTCTGAAAATCCAACTATATCCATGGGATCACCGTAGTCCTCATGTTTGTTGACCCCTCAAAGAATTCTAAGAGATTGGTTGAAACTATAGTAAAAACCAGAATGATTAGACACACAGAAGAACACGATATATTGGAGAAAAGTCAACACAGCTTTTGTAAAGGGAAATCATTCCTCTCCAATTTGCATGTTATTAAAGTTAGGCTTATCAGCCTGTAATTGCCAGGATCACCTCTGGAGCCTTGTTTAAAAATTGGCATCACATAGCTACCCTCCAGTTATCTGGTACAGTGGCTGACTTAAGTGATGGGCTACCCACCACTGTTAGTAGTTCTGAAATTTCATATTTGAGTTCCTTCAGAACTCTTGAGTGAATACCATCTGGTCTTGGTGACTTATTATAGTTCAGTTTATCAATTTGTTCGAAAACCTCCTTTACTGACACCTCAATCTGGGGCAGTTCCTCAGATTGAATGACTCAGGTGTAGGAATCTCACTCACACTCACTCAATCTCACTTCACTGTAGTGAAGACCGATGCAAAGAATGCATGTATTTTCTCCTCAATGGCCTTGTCTTCCTTGTATGCTCCTTTAGTACCTCAGCTGTCCAATGTCTCCTCTGATTGTTTGGCAAGCTTCCTGCTTCAGAAATACTTAAAAAACTTTTTGCTGTTAGTTTTTGAATCTTTTGCTAGTTGCTCTTCAAATTCTTTTTTTGGCCTGCCTAATTACACTTGACTTGTCAGAGTTTATGTTCCTTTCTATTTTCCTCACTAGGATTTCACTTTCAATTTTAGAAGGACACCTTTTTTCCTCTAACCACTTCTTACTCTGGTTAGCCATGGTGGCATTTTTTTTGTTTGGTCCTCTTACTTTTTTTAAAATTTGAGCCATACATTTAATTTGAGCTTCTATTATGATGTTTTTAAAAAGTTTTTATGCACCTTGCAGGCATTTCATTTTTCTAAAAGGTAGTACCCTATTTTTAAAAATTAGCCATTCCCAGCAGCGAGGATGGCACTACTATGGGATAAGCGAATATACAGATTCAGAATGCGTGGATACAATGGCTGTTCTGTACCTCCTATGCATGCACACTCCAAAATTGTTTTGTCAGAAACAGAATATCTGTGTGGATGGCTTGAACTATTACAAAGAGAAATAAGAAGAGAACCACTTTATGCAACCTACATCCCTGCAATAGTCTCCTTACTTAAGGCTTGATCAGAAGTCAGTGGGAGCCTTTCCACTGACTTCAGTGGGCTTTGAACCAGGCCCTTAATGTAGATCCACCCAATGCGTGTCCAATCACATCTCTCTTTTCCATGGAAACTAAAACTCCTTCAAGGACTTTCTACTCTCACTTCCAGCAGTGAAAAGGAGAATTCCCAGTATAAAGTAGGTGTGAGATCAGAATCAGACTCTCAGTCTCTCTCAAGGGGAAAACCTAGTATATAATTAAGGCTTGTTAATTACAATAATTAGCAATGCTTTGTATGCACTCACCATACCTGTTTCTTTTCCAGAGCTAAAGGTCAATTCTGCAACCCATTCACATACCAAATGGTGGTTTCTACTCAATGTAAGTAAAGGTTGCTAAATCCATCCCCCATCATCTAAGTTTCACTTCAGTTTTAATCAACCTCAACATCTATTTATTGCTTTGTATGCTAGAAAACAGCAAAACCTCTCCATTAATTGACCCTCTGGAATTATTAGAGATGGCAGCAAAATATTTTTTTATAAACTCCATCATTCAAATGGGAACAACACAAGGTGCCGTGTGAAGTAAAACCATATAGCAGGGAGACCTTGCCAAGCTGGGGTGGGGGATGTCTGAACAGCAAATTAGGTTCACAAATACAAGTCAAATGTTTCTAGGCAGCAGTAGCAGCAGCAGCAGCAGCAGCAAAAGTATTGCAGTAGCTCCTAAGAGCCTTGGTCATGGACCTTGACCCCATTGTGCTAGGCCTTGTACAAATAACTCTGCATACATATAAATGACAATTTTTCTCCATTGGCCAAACTTTTGACTTTGTCCTTAGCGAACGATTGGTCTGATGATTAGTAGTGCTAGAAGTCACCAAGCAGTCAATTCAAAACAAAATGCAGACCAATGCCCCTGCCTCAGTTTAAAGCTCTGATTCTGCATCTTGTAGCACACAGGTGGACTTCAGTCCCACATGACTTAGATGGGTATGTCTACACTGCAGCTGGAAGCTTGCCTCCTGACCCAGAGAGACAGACTCATGCTAGCATGGCTCAAGTTAGCATGCTAAAAATAGTATGGACATTGTGGCAGGGATGGCTTGGACTAGCCACCCAAGTCCAGCCCTGTCCAACCTTGGGTCCAAGCTTGGGTGGCTAGCCAGTGCCGCAACAGCCACATTGCTATTTTTAGGATGTTAGTTCAAGTGGAGCTAGTGCGAGTCTGTCTATATGGGCTTGGAGGCAGCTCCCAAACTGTAGTGTAGACATACCCAGTGGGTCTCCCTGTAGGCACAGCAATCTGCCTATATGCAACAAGTTGCAGGATTCAAAGCCTAGGTCATGAAAGTACATTACACAGAGCTATTTGAACCCAAAGTATAGAGACATTGTTGGTTAGGAGGTAAATGAAGGACATAATTCTGAAATACGAAGGTTTTTATGAAAGAAGAAGGAAAGGGAAGGTGCTTTGTATTTGGGGAAGTAGAAAGCCTCTTCCCCTATCAAAAAAGGTGTGTTACTGAGTGCAGGGCCGGCTTTAGGATTTATGGTGCCCTAGGCGAGATTATTAAACTGGTGCCCCTGTGACTGATCTGCTCTTAGCAACACAAACATAAGCTTACAGTATTGGAAAACTTGCCACATTCACGTTATTAAAACCAGTTTAACTTAGTTAAGCACACTATAATGCTGATGGACTAGCACTAAAGAAGCAGCACTACAGAAAAAATTCTGATGACAGAATGATGCAAATTTTTTTTTAATTTATCAAAATTTTATTGGAAATTTATATGAAGAGGTATTGAAACAAAGATTTGTTTTTAATTAAAAGCAATCTTTCTGGCTTTTTTGGCTACAAAATCAGTAATAATGTCATCGTATGACAAAGTCGTGTCTTGTTCGATTGCAAGAATAGCAAGACCAGTTAAGCGTTCCTGACTCATTGTAGAGCGGAGATAGTTTTTGATGAGCTTTAGTTTTGAGAAACTCCGTTCTCCTGATGCTACTGTTAAAGGAATTGTCAGAGAATACGAGTGGCAATGTACACATTAGGATATATGTTAACAAGTTTGCGGGTATGAATAAACTGTACAATGTCCATCACCGATTTTGCATGTGGCAACATTGATGACAATGTACTCAATTCTTCGTACAGTTCAAGTCCATTTAAATCAAAACTATCACCGTGCTTCAGGAGGCTCTCTAGGTTCTTTCACTTTGTCATTAGTTGCTCTTGTTTTCCTATTTCGTTGAATTTAGTTATGTCATACAAAAATCCAAACTGTTCATGGTGTACTTGCAAGGTATTAAACCTTTCATCAACAGCAGATACTGCTTTATCCATCACAACATTAAAAAATTCAATCTCAAATTTCTTTTCTGGATCGTCTATGGGCATGATCTGCTGTACAGATTCTTCACAAAGAAGTGTCCCTGGCCTTTTTAACTCATATTAACTATGTATTTACTTTATGAAAGTTGGAGAAAACATTGTGAAAACGTAAAACATTGGCTGCCCAACTTCTGGGCTGGCAAAAGTTATACTGACTCACAGGGAAAAAAAAAAGCAGGAGAATCTTAGTACAACATATGGTCACTCTATACCAGGGGTCGGGTCGGCAACCTTTCAGAAGTGGTGTGCCAAGTTCACTGTAATTTAAGGTGTCTCGTGCCAGTAATACATTTTAATGTTTGTAGAAGGTTTCTCTCTATGTCTATATTATATAAATAAACTATTGTTATTATCTGAGGTCTTGGCCACCGGTCCTGCTCAGGCCACTGCCAGCTGAATAAATGAAACCCCAAACCGGCAGCGGGCTGGTGGCTGGAACCTTAGACAAGGATCCCAGGCCCTGCTCAGCCCGCTGCTGGTCTGGGGTTCTGACCACCAACTCCTGCCAGCCAGGATCACAGCCGCCAATCCCCCCTCAGCCCGCTACCAGCCTGGGATTCTGCTCACCCAGGCTGGCAGGAGGCAGAGTGGGGCTGGCAGCTGAGCTCCTGACTGGCAAGGGGCCGGCAGCCAGAACCCTGGAGTAGCAGTAGGCTGAGTGCTGCTGGCACCCCCGACTGGCAGCAGACTGAGCCACTCAACCCCCCATCGGCCCTGCTCAGCCCGCCACCAGCCCACTCAGCCCGCTGCCGGCGGAGTGAATGGAACCCCAGGCTGACAGCAGGTTGAGTGGTTCAGCTGGCCTGCTCAGCCCACTGCCAGCCTGGGGTTCCTTGGGGGTCCCCAGGCCAGCAGCAGGTGCTGAGTGGGGCCGATGGCTGGTATCCCAGCTGGCAATAGGGCAGCAGCCGGAACCCCAGAGCAGTGATGGGCTGAGCCGCTCAGCCTGCTGCTGCATACCATCAAAAATCAGCTCATCTGCCACCTTTGACACGTGTGCCGTAGGTTGCCGACCCCTGCTTTATACATTAGTAAGGAGATGAGCATATTACAGTTGTTGGAGGGCTCTTATCAGGAGTAACAGGCTATAGGAAAATCAGTCAACATTTTTTGTTTCTCTGATGAAAATTGGCCCACTCCCTGCCTCAAACCAAACCTGTCACTAATAATTGTCAACAACTTAATTTTCTGTTTTTGGCTAAGATATTGATTTTTTTTAAATAATATTGAAATTGGATTCAGGATTGTTAGCAAGAATTTTTGGCAAACAAAGTTGTTAAATGACAATCTAAATGGCAACACAGTACTGCTTTCATGCTTGGCTCACTCCCCAGCCCGCTGGTCCAACAGCTGCAGTAGAGGAGGAGATAGGTGGAAAACTGCAGGACCCCAAAATCTACCTCTTGGGCTGCAGAGTGGCAACAGCAGCAGCAAACCCTCAGGTCCAATCACACGCCAATGGGCACCACCACCAGCCTTATGGACCATGGTGAAGTTAGCACAGCATCTGATCTCAGGGACAGGGCACCCATGGAGCCACAGCAGCTCATCCTGCCCTATGCAGCTCCCCCCGGATGAGATGGATAGCTGGCAGCTGCCAGCCCGGGGGAGAGGCGCTCCCCAGCTAGGGTGGCCAGATCCAGATGTCCTGATTTTATAGGGCCAGTCCCGATATTTGGGGCTTTGTCTTATATAGGCACCAATTACCCCCACCTAGAGTGACCAGACAGAAAGTGTGTAAAATCAGGACAGGGATGGGGGGGGCGTAAAAGGAGCCTATATAAGAAAAAGACCCCAAAATTGGGACTGTCCCTATAAAATAGGGATATCTGCTCACCCTACCCCAATCCCGATTTGTCACACATCTGGCTAACCCCATCCAAACCCTGTGTGACATTCCAATTCTGGCTGCCTGCCCAGGAAGTGAGTTATTTTCACTTTCATTCCTCAGCAAGCAGCCAGCCTCCCCTCCCCCCACCTACCTCCAGCACCTCACCCAACCCAGCCCTGACGGAGGGGAGGGAGGAGAGAGAGGGGGGTGCTCCTGGGGAGGAGGGAGAAAGGAGGGGGTGCTCCGTGGGGCAGGGGGGAGAAGAATGGATGTTATGGGAGACAACAAAGGATACTGGTTCCAGAGCCACAGCCTCAGCTGACCTCAGCCGGGGGGAAAGAGTCACACTCACAGGTAAGCTCCTTTCCCAACCCCCACTCCCTCCCCTTCCCAGAGACCCCAGCAGCCAATCCCGTCCCTCAGACTGTGCTGCATTCGGCTCTCTCTAGGACCCAGCAGCCCTGCTTCTAAACTGTCTGGGCTGCCTGCAGAGTGGTGCCCCCAGGCAGTGTGAGGCCCTACGCCGTTGCCTATTCTGCCTATGCCTAAGGACGGCCCTGACTGAGTGGGAGGAAACAAACCTTGAAAAGTGTGAGAGCTTCCTGTGAGATACTGAGCATTCTGTAACAGGTGGGGCTGCTTTTAGGTGGAGATGCAAAGCTGTTCTGCTGTAGGTCAGAGCCCAAAGGGAGCAATCAGGAGGGAGAGAGAGAGAGAGAGAATGTGAGGGAGTGTCTGTATTTAAAGCACTATATTCACCCTCAAATAAGAATATAAGAACAGCCATACTGGGTCAGACCAAAGGTCTATCTAGCCCAATATTCTGTCTTCCAACAGTGGCCAATGCCAGGGGCTTCAGAGGGAATGAACAGGACAGGTAATCATCAATGATCCATCCCCTGTTGCCCATCCCCAGTTTCTGGCAAACAGAGGCTAGAGGCACCATTCATGGAGGATATGTCCATCAATGGCTATTCGCCAAGATGGGCACATCCTGGCTAATAGCCATTGATGGACGTATCCTCCATGAATTTATCTAGTTCTTTTTTCACCCCATTATAATCTTGACCGTCCCAATATCCTCTGGCAAAGAGTTCCACAGGTTGATTGTGCATTGTGTGAAGAAATACTTCTTTTTGTTTGTTTTAAACCTGTTGCCTATTAATTTCATTTGGTGACCCTAGTTCTTCATAGAATCATAGACTTTAAGGTCAGAAGGGACCATTAAGATCATCTAGTCTGACCTCCTGCACAATGCAGGTTACAGAATCTCACCTACCCACTCCTGTATCAAACCTGTGTCTGAGCCATTGAAGTCCTCAAATCATGGTTTAAAGACTTCAAGGTGCAGAGAATCTTCCAGCAAGTGATCTATGCCCCACACTGCAGAGGAAGGCGAAAAAAACCCTGGGCATCTGCCAGTCTGTCCTGGAGGAAAATTCCTTCCCAACCCCATAAAGGACGATGAGCCAAACCCTGAGCATGTGAGCAAGACTCACCAGCCAGACACCCAGGAAAGAATTCTCTGTAGTAACTCAGATCCCACCCCATCTAACATCACATCACAAGCCATTGGGCATATTTACCGCTAATAGTCAAAGACCAATCTCATTATACCATCCCCTCCATAAGCTTATCAAGCTTAGTCTTGAAGCCAGATTTTTTTTTGTCCCCACTACTCCCCTTGGAAGGCTATTCCAGAACTTTACTCCTCTAATGGTTAGAAACCTTCATCTAATTTCAAGTCTAAACTTCCTGATGGCCAGTTTATATCCATTTGTTCTTGTGTCCACATTGGTACTGATCTTGAATAATTCCTCTCCCTCCCTGGTATTTATTCCTCTGATATACTTGTAGAGAACAATCATATCTCCCCTCAGCCTTCTTTTGGTTAGGCTAAACAAGCCAAGCTCTTTCAGTCTCCTTTCATAAGACAGGTTTTTCATTCCTCAGATCATCCTAGTAGCCCTTCTCTGAATCTGTTCCAGTTTGAATTCATCCTTCTTAAACATGGGAGACCAGAACTGCACAGAGTATTCCAGATGAGGTCTCACCAGTGCGTTGTATATCGGTACTAACACCTCCTTATCTCTACTGGAAATACTTCGCCTGATGCATCCCAAGACCGCATTAGCTTTTCTCACAGCCATATCACATTGGCGGCTCATAGTCATCCTGTGATCAACCAATATTCCGAGGTCCTTCTCCTCTGTTACTTCCAACGGATGCATCCCCATCTTATAACAATAATTCTTGTTATTAATTCCTAAATGCATGACCTTGCACTTTTCACTATTAAATTTCATCCTGTTACTATTACTCCAGTTTACGAAGTCATCCAGATCTTCCTGTATGATATCCCAGTCCTTCTCTGTATTGGCAATACCTCCCAGCTTTGTGTCATCTGCAAACTTTATTAGCACATTCCCACTTTTTGTGCCAAGGTCAGTAATAAAAAGATTAAATAAGATTGGTCCCAAAACCAGTCGCTGTGGAGCTCCACTAGTAACCTCCCTCTAGCCTGATAATTCCCCCTTCAGTATGACTCACTGTAGTCTCACCTTTAACCAGTTCCTTATCCACCTTTCAATTTTCATATTGATCCCCATCTTTTGCAATTTAGCTAATAATTCCCCACGTGGAACCTCATCAAATGCCTTACTGAAATCGAGGTAAATTAGAAAAGATAGTGTTTTCTTTGTCTAAAAACTTGGTTAGCTTCTCAAAGAAGGAGATCAGGTTGGTTTGGCATGATCTACCTTTTGTAAAACCATGTTGTAATTTGTCCCAATTACCATTGACCTCAATGTCCTTAACTACTTTCACCTTCAAAAATTTTTCCAAAACCTTGCATACTACAGATGTCAAACTAACAGGCCTGTAGTTGCCTGTATCACTTTTTTCCCCTTTCTTAAAGATCGGAACTATGTTAGCAATTCTCCAGCCATACGGTACAACCCCTGAGTTTACAGATTCATTAAAAATAATGATCTTGCAATTTCATGTTCCAGTTCCTTTAATATTCTTGGATGAAGATTATCTGGGCACTCCAATTTAGTCCCATTAAGCTGTTTGAGTTTGGACTCTACCTCGGATGTGGTAATATCTACTTCCATATCCTCATTCCGATTTGTCATCCTAACATTATCCCTAAGCTTCTCATTAGCCTCATTAAAGACTGAGGCAAAGTATTTGTTTAAATATTGGGCCATGCCTAGATTATCCTTAACCTCCACTCCATCCTCAGTGTTCAGCAGTCCCACTTCTTCTTTCTTTGTTTTCTTCTTATTTATATGGCTATAGAACCTTTTACTATTGGTTTCAATTCCATTTGCAAGATCTAACTCTACATGGCTTTTGGCCTTTCTCACTTTATCCCTACATGTTCTGACCTTGTGTTATGAGAAGGAGTAAATAACACTTCCTTATTCATTTTCTCCATACCAGTCATAATTTTATATACCTCTATCATATCCCCCCTTAATCATCTCTTTTCCAAACTGAAAAGTCACAGTCTTATTAATCTCTTCTCATATGGAAGCTGTTCCATACCCCTAATCATTTTTGTTGCCCTTTTCTGAACCTTTTCCAATTCCAGTATAATTTTTTTGAGATAGGGCAACCTATCTATATTGCATGTAGTATTCAAGTTGTGAGCATACCATGGATTTATATAGAGGCAATATGATATTTTATACTTTATCATCTATCCTTTTCTTAATGATTCCCAACATTCTGTTAGTTTTTTTTGACTGCCGCTGCAGATTGAGTGGATGTTGTCAGTTATGTCTCATTTACAATAATTAAAGGCTTGTTTCACCCACCTCAGGCCGAACTCAACATGTAAAATACATGTAATCACTCTCTAGGCTGAACATCTGTTGCCTAATTATTTGTGCATCCTGCAAACTATAGGCCCAGTCTCGTTGCTGTTGATGTGAAAGGGAGTTTTGCTATTGACTTCACTGGGAGGTGGACCAGACTCTGGCAATGAAAATCTTAGAGGTTTTTCTGATTGAGGAGTTTCTGGCCACTGTTTCTGCAAGTGTACTCGAAGTTTCAAGGCATCATTTGCACAAAGAGCATAACTTCTACTTATGTGCTCTTTTGAGGTAAAACGAAATTGATGGGATGATCACTCACTGTTCAGACATGTCTACATTTAATAATAATACCTATCTCTTAGATTACTTTTACATCAGCAGATCACAAAGCACTTCACAAAGGAGGCCAGTATCATTATCTGCATTCCACAGATGGGAAAACCAAGGGTACATCCACACTACCTGTCAGATTGGCAGGTAGAGATCGATCTATCTGGGATCCATTTATTGTGTCTCATCTAGACGCGATAAATTGATCCCTGAATGCTCTGCCATCGACTCCAGAACTCCACCAGGGCAAGAGGCGGAAGCGGAGTTGATGGGGGAGCCGCGGCCATTGATCCCGTGCCGTGAGGATGAGAGGTAAGTTAATCTAAAATAAGCTGAAGTTGCTTATCTTAGATCAATTCCCCCACCACCCCCAGTGTAGACCAGGCCCAAGGGGCAGAGAAGTGAATTGAACTACCCAAAGTTGCCCAACAGGCCAGAGGCAAAGCTGAGAATTGAACCTAGCTCAATTGAGTACCAGCAGAGTGATCTAGCCAACAGGATCATATGCACATGGTGCTTGCAAAAGCATGAATGGAAAACCTGTCATATGAAAGGAGACTCAAAGAGCTTGGCTTGTTTAGTCTAGCCAAAAGAAGGCTGAGGGGGGATATGCTTGCTCTTTATAAATATATCAGAGGGATTAATATTAGGGAGGGAGAGGAATTATTTAAGCTTAGTACCAATGTAGATACACGAACGAATGGGTATAAACCACACTAGGAAGTTTAGACTTGAAATTAGACGAAGGTTTCTAACCATTAGAGGAGTGAAGTTCTGGAACAGCCTTCCAAGGGGAATAGTGGGGGCAAAAGACATATCTGGCTTCAAGACTAAGCTTGATAAGTTTATGGAAGGGATGGTTTGATGGGAGAGCCTAATTTTGGCAATTGATCTTTGATTATCGCCAGATAAGTATGCCCAGTGGTTGGTGATGGGATGAGATCTGAGTTACTGCAGAGAATTCTTTTCTGAGTGCTGGCTGGTGAGTCTTCCCATGCTCAGGGTTTAGCTGATCGCCATATTTGGGGTCGGGAGGGAATTTTCCTCCAGGGCAGATTGGCAGAGGCCCTGGAGGTTTTTCACCCTCCCCTGCAGCGTGGGGCATGGGTCACTTGCTGGTGGATTCTCTGCAGCTTGAGGTCTTCAAACCACAATTTGAAGACTTCAATAACTCAGACATAGGTTAGGGGTTTGTTATAGAAGTGGATGGGTAGGGTTCTGTGGCCTGCTTTGTGCAGGGGGTCGGACTAGATGATCACATTGGTCCCTTCTGACCCTAGAATCTATGAATCTATGACTGGTGCAATTGCACTGATTTAATTGGAGTTGCAGACATGTAACTGAGGGAGGAATTTGGCTTTATATATAATCTCTGAATAGGGTCAAATCCTGCCTGTATACTTCATTTTAGTATCCTGCTCTGTGCAATAGAAATGGTCATCTTGAACTTTGTATTGCATGGCACTCCAAACCTCAGCAATGTGCTTCCTTACTTCTGGCATGGCTCGTTAAACACCTCTGTCCTACTCCGCTGCTGAGATCAATCTTCATTCTCCTCATTCCTGGGAACTTTGGAGCTGGAAGTTAGAGCTAGTGAAATATCATCTCCCTGTGATCTCTTCTATCTGCTTCCATTTGCAAAAAAGGATTCTTTTTGTTCTTGTGTCCAGTGGAATCTAAAAACAAAGAAAAGCATTTCAGAACTGATTAACAGTGCTAAACTAAATCACTTATCAACAGTGAGAGATAAATGTTCCAGTGAAGTAAGAGCAGAGTGGCTACCAGTGAAAACTGAATGTGCATTAGGCACTGGCCTGGCAGATAACTTGATGTTGTAATGTCATCAGCAGCCTTATTCTTTGATTGTGTAGTGCATGCCAGAATATAGGCAGATCCCATGTGGTGACACAAGGCAACACATGCTGTGTTAACCTAGAAGCTAGAATGCCACAGAGACGCACAGGATCTACATCCAGAAGTCTTAAATAAATCTCCTTTATTTTCATTAGAATGACATCTATTCTCTGCTCAGCTGCTGGGATCTCTCTTGGCACTTAAGTACTATGGGGATGGAGGCCACATAATCTACTTGTAATGTTAAAGTTTATTCTCTTTAGAGTAACAGACTCCACTCCAACCTATTGTTAAAGATAATCTACAATATGAGCCCAACTGCAAAAGGCCTGCTGATTTCAGTGGAGGTAGGAACAAACCACATGAGTCACCTCTGCAGGGAAACCAAGGAATTCACAGAACTTGGACACTGACAAGGCAGACACATAATCATGTGGTGGCTACTGGATATTCTCATGTCCAGATAGAATGCACTTAGTGTGACTCTGGATTTACTATGCATATTCTAACCTGTCACTGATGTCAGCGAATGCTAATGGCCAATGGGAGCACAGCAGATGGAGACTATCAGCAAAGGAGAGAGACCTCATGAAATATTAGTTTCCTTTTCAATGGCGTCCTCAAGCACAATACGCTGGTAAGTACCCATTTTGACAGCATTTCTCTCCCATTTCTATAAAACAAGGTTTGATCCTGTTGCTTGCAGAGCAGTGCAACAGTTAATTAAATAAACAGAAACCTGAAAAGTAAGCCTAAGCCAAACATACCACTTAATAAAATGACCTGATCTTGTGCATTGAAGTGAAAGGACTTGACTGGAGCCCACAGACAAGATTAGAGTGTGGCCAGGACATTTAAAAAGTGAAAAAATAAATAGCATTTTTAAAAGGGCTAGATTGATCTGATCCAAGATGTTTGACAGGTTTAGATGCTTTTTACACTCCTATCATTCATATATGGCTGTTGATTTCTGAACAGGTGGAACATTAATGGGAAACATTGTTAATCCTTCAGGGGGGCTCTGTTCATTTGATTTGTTTTCATTCTACATTGTTACATGTATGAAAACTAGCTACTGTGCTAAGGAATAAAATTCTCTCCAGGGACCCATGCACAATTTATGTCACACTAAAGCTTTGTTTACAGGACTTTCTATTGGCTGTCCTTACAGGGGTGAATGCACTCAATAAGCACTAAATGATGGATCTAGATATCTCATGGAAATTTTAAAATGATTCAGAGACCCCAAAGAAGACAGTCATCTCAAGATATCACTAGTGACTAAAAGTTATTGCCATCTGATGGCTGTTTGGTGACTCATGATATGTGAGCTAATGATCCCAAACTATTTGCTTGTGAGCTGAGATCCTTATCACAAAATCACAATGGTCACAATTGGCATCTCTCCAGCATGTGGGTTCAGGAACTTGTTTATTAGTCATTACCAGTATCAGTTTAGTAATCTTTCTAGTATCTCCATGACACTTTTCCCCCCACAATAGGTGATATATTTGCTAAAAGTCCATTTAACACATCCAGATCTCTTCCATGATCACAATACTGTTTGATCATGTCTTTTAGGGTTCAGATATGATCAGTGCATCCAAACCCTTTTTTGAAGCTACACTGACTTTTCTTAAGCCTACTATTCAGCTGTACCACTTCCTTGTTCAGAAGCACTCAAGCAAACATTTTTGCAAACACTGTGAGCAAGATAATGCCTCTTGAGTTTTACCCTCCTTCCTGCCACCTCCCCTTTTTCTACAGCGGAAATATAATCAGTCCCATTCTGTATAACTGCATTTGAATAACACAGACAGGTCCTTCCGCAGCCTTGTGAAATTCTTATTCCTGCAGGTATCACGTTAACACCTTTGTCACCAACATAACAAGGAGAGGATGTGATTCTTTTGGAATCTCCTTTAACATGCCTTATTTATGGCTCAATCCAAAGGTCACTGAAATGAGTGGGAGTCTTTAATTTACTGTAATAGCCTTGGATGAAGCCCTTATCATCTCATATTCTATTGTACACAGATCTCCTGTTTTCTAGTTTGATTTCTACTATTTATATTTCCCAAGATGCACTGCCATCATTCTTTCATCTCACTTTTTTTCCTAATCTATATTCTTAGTCAATGTCATGACTTTCCTCAGTGGCATTTTGGGTAAGGACGTTTCTCCTACAGATACCATACCATTCCATACCGAAACATTCCATACCCAAACAGTTCTAGTTATCCATGCACATGGAGGTACCTGAAAGCCTGGATGCGTTTTGATCTACTACTTCTGTCACTTATCTTTCAAAATGTAAAATTTTAGTAGCGGTTTGAATTTGTGAAAATCTATTTAGAAACTCATTGGTATACATTGACTCAAAGGTGGATTTATGCATCTGGAACCCAAATTGAGGTCTTAATTCAGTATGTACTCAGGCAAATCTCAAAATGGGCCAGATCCTCACCCAACGTTTACTCAGTCATCACTTTGGCATTGACTTAACTAGGAGTTTGCCTTAATAAATAGTGAATAAAAACATTGAGTAAGGATCTGGCCAGTGTGTAGGTATGTATGTTAAAATTAGAAGCAGGTAGTATCAGCATCAAAAAGCCAAATGTTAAAGGAATGATCTGACCAATCAACAATAGTGAAGTAACACCAGTGACCAAATTAAAAGATATATAAAAAGAACAGGGAACCCCTGTTTATTTTTTTTTGTTTTGAGTACTAGATTTTCCCAGAACTGTATCCACCGCTGGTAAAGGACACATCAAATTAAAGATGAAGTGACCCACCTCCAGGCCCAGGTTAAAATGAATGCAGGTCGCATTTGTTTCAATGGGAATTAGGAATTCGGCTGAAACTTTGTGATTATGGTATGTCAGGGGTGGTTATTCACAAATATTGGGAAGATTCTACACATTTAAGAATCTTCTTCTTAGCAGTCCCTTTGAGAAAGTCTAGATTCTAGGGAGACAAACTTCTCTAGAGTCTTCTTGACACTCATATCTAAAGTGTAACCATTTTCCGTTTGCTTCTTGTTGCTAATTTTAATGTTATTGCTGCCACAATAAGATGATGTTCAGATAAAGTATTTTCAGTATTGCTATTGTTTATCTTCAGCACCTACTCACTCTAATTAGGACCCCATAATGCTAAGCATTATACAAATAGGTAGTAAAAAGACACCCTGTTCCCCAAGCAGCTTATAATCTTGGGTAATGTTGATTTATAATAAATATATTTAAAATCTTATCCTACACTAAGGTTTTGGTATTTTTGCCAAAAATTGAAAACACTATAAATCAAAAATAAAGCCAACAACTGCTTACCACTCCTAATCAAAAAATGATCACAATAAAATCAGACCTAATAATAAATTATATTCTCTGTGTGTGTGTAAGTAAGTGTGTAAAATATGAACACAAACTAATCCTCTCTCACCTCTAAGTATCTGAAACTTTTAGTTACAATTCCAGGGGACTCTTCAGGAAAATTTGTGACATTTTATTTCTGCTAGGAATAGAGATAAACAATTGGAACTTGTTCCAACTTCAGGATTCAAGAAACATTTTCCTTCCATTGCCTTTTTACTCTATTCATTCTGTGCCAGCTCTTATAAAATAAGATACCAAAGGATTTCATTCTAAAAATCTAATATTACCGCCTTGTGGTAAACTGAATACTACAGATTCCTGCTTGATAATACTGTCTCATAGGATTCCTGCATGGTAATTGAATCCCCTAGGATTCCTGCCTGGTAACCATATCTCATATCTCATTGGCCTTTGGTAGTATTTCTTCCCATTGGATCACTCCAGCCCCACCGGATAAGTGATAATGAAGCCTACACTCTTATTATTTCATATGACATTATTTTACAAGAGTCTGATCCTGCATGACTGAAGTCAATGGGGGTTTTGCCACTGATTCCCACTGCAGCAGGATTAGACCTCTATTTAATACAAAAACAGAAATCCAAGAGAAAATAATTTGTTGGAATATTTAACTTGCTTGATGATGATAACATAAGAAAATATTGTTTTAAAATGGCAAGAATATACAAGGACACTGCTTCATAGCTACACTATCTCCTCATTATTCTCTAATTTCTCGAGGGCTGTGCTTTCATCCTTAACAACACATGGGCTAGAAAGTCTTATTGCTTATTCTGAATGAGAGAGATTGTAATAACCGCTCTCTTTCTTGCCAATAAAGGCATGCACTAGTGAATGTTTTGTATAGATTACACAGATAACTCTTTGGGAAATGTTTTCCATATAAAATTCTCAAAACAAGAAATAAGATGTAAAGGCCTCTGCACCAACTATATATTCATCATTATTATTCCATCTAAGAGCCCCAGTCAAGGATATCAAGGACCCATTGGGCTAGGCACTGTACTGATAAGTAACATAAGTCATCATTGTCATGATCCCCATGTTATAGATGGGGAAACTGAGGCACAGAGCAGTGACATAACTTTCCCAAAGCCATGCAGAAAGTGGAGAATAGAACTCGGATTCCCTGAGTCCTAGGCTAGTGCTCTATCCACTAGGCAATACTTCTTCTCTGTGCAAGCCTGAGCAAGATGTATAGCCAAATAGGGTTCTGTCTCATAAACAAATTGCTCAGTTGCAGGACTGCTGACTAACTGGAGCTTTCCTGCGAGGTGATTTCTAATCCTTGAAAAATTGAAAGACTGACTCTGTAGATTACCATGCACAGCTGTAAAAATGAAATTTAGTGTGGACATAGACTTGTTTGAATAATCTATCCCACATTAGACATTCCAGTGAGGTTCCATCTAGGTGAAGAAAGGTTTGCTGCCTTCTTTGCTCATTGACACCTGCTGAGGATTTGGCCCATTTTCCTCCTGGCACAAAATTGACTTCAGTGAAATTGCCCATTTATATCAGTTGAGGATCTTGGCCAAATATGAGTTTGTTCATCTGGGAAACTAGAGACTATTAGGATTAGAACTCAGGGACAGCAGCTCTACCTGGGACATTTGAAGAATAGAAGTTAGAGATTAAAAAATACCTATTATGTCACATCTCCCTGATAGTGTAAATTATCCTCTACAGAATATTTTCCAATGCTTTATCCAAATTAGTTTTAACTGTCTCAAATGATAGGGCGTCTACCTTTCCCCTGTGAGACTATTTCAGTCTAAAATATCTCCCCATTTGTTAGTTTTCTCTGATGCTTTCCCCACATTTTCTTTTCTTCATCTCTTTACTTCTAATTTTGCCCCCTTGTACAATTCTGTTCCACCCCTGGGGTTTAATGGGGTGCTAATCAGATATGTGAACAGTTACCATATTTCCTGTCAGTTGTTTTTAATGTAAGCTAAACATAATATTAACAGCTCCAGCATACCACTATTCTTCACTCAGGATTTGGAGACAAAAACTCTTGAGTGCTAATCCTGGTTCTGACACTTCTGTGGTCTTGGGCGAATTCCTTAACCTCTCAGCTTCAGGTTCCATGCTACAAAGGAAATAATAATAATCCTTACCTATTTCACATGAGTTTTATAAGGAATAATTAATGTTTGGGTAGCACTATTAGTGGGTGTGATGGATGAACTTGTGTAGAGCAGAAGAATTCAGTATTATTACTAGTATTGGTGGAGAGTGATAAAGGGAGTCAGATTTTAAACTCACTGGTTCTATGTCTTGTAGTTGCTGCCTTAGAGGGTGCATCCTGCCTTATGGCTGCTACATTGACAATGGATTGACTGAGTGACAAAAATGTATGTCAGTGTTATGGATACAGCTGCAGTCAGCCTATGTAATAAACAAAACAAAACACTTCTTCAAAAAGAAGCTTTGGATAGCCTCTTAACAGGCCCTCATGACTTTCTCGTGAGTCACCACCCCAAAATACTGTAAATACGATTGGCTCAGTGGGGTTAGCAATGCAGGGTTGGAGCCAATCTAGATAACTCTTGTCTTCAGGTTAGTGGGGGTTGGCAACATGCTTCCAGTCTTTGGGGATGAGGGGTGAGAGAAGGAAGGTGCAGTATGTATCTTGCTGTTAGGCAGTCTGGTTGTAGAATGCTATTACAGTACTGGAAGCAGTTACTTGCCTTCCAAAAAACAAGCCCAGGGCCACATTGTCAATAGGAGTTTTATGTAGCTGAGGGTAGAACGTGTCCCTCCCTCCCCCCCAAGGTAAGTACAGCGTTCATACAAACTGGGAGCAACTACTGAGACATAGGGAGAGAGAGATGCTCCATTAGGAAGGGAAACATACAATTACTATAATCCCACCACCTCCTAATCATAGTTTCTGCCTCATGCGAGGGACAGTCTCTTTGGTGTACATCTCATTTAAAGTCTGGAGGACCCTCTTACATGCCTGGAGCCCTTCCACTATAAAAATAGGGGAGAATTCTTTAAAGCTGCCTCATATCACATATATGACAAATCTCTTCTTACAAGACAGCCAACAAGTTAAATTCCTCAATTAGAAGTCAGGGTGTGTTTTTGTTTTTTGGTATGTTACGGCTAACAACGCAGCTCTTGATTGAATACCAAGGCAGTAAATCAATGGAGGATCTCTGCTACTGTTCATGAAATGCTCCAGTTGTGCTCCTAAGGATTATAGTGTCAACAGAAGTCTTGATTTGAATTACACTCTTGCCTTCACTCAGGGGCTGTATATTAGTCTTAAAGAGCAGACAGTGTTTTATTACTCAAAGCAAAGAAAATCACTGAGCTGAAAATACAGTGGTGATGTAGGGGAGTAATACTGCAGCACAACAAACTCATTGTTGCTGTATAGTGCTCATAGAGATTGTTTTCATGCAGAGTAGACTCTTGGTTAGATCTGAGCTAATGCCACTTACCATAGTTTCACTGAAGTTAATGCACCAATGCCAATTTATGCCAGCTGATGATCTGGCCCTTTATGTTGAGTATTTATAAGACAGCAGTACCATTTAACCAGAGTCACATGTTTTTGGAAACACATAAATAGATTGGTAAGAGAAGAGCTTTGGAGAATCTTCTGAATATTTTTGAAATGTATACTTCTGCTTTAAAGCTTTGTACTGTTGATGGGGAAAAGGCTGCAGTAGCTTGACAAGCATTTCTGGAAATTGTGTAAAACCTGTAGTTTTAGCTTAGGAAAACACACAAAGTTGCTGCAGAATTTCTGACGATTAGCAAGTGTCCCCTTGCAAACATTGCAATAAATGTTAACAACCCATGCGCAATTCCACCCCCAGCCACAAAGCTGAACTCTCCTAATGTTGACCTTCAAGTTCTTGACTAGGTCACAGCAATGCTGTAATGCAGCAGTTTGTGTATGTTCTTTACTCCTTCAGACCTGTAGGAGTTGGTTGACCCAAATGTATACATTAAACTAAGTAAAATCTTGATTATGCAAACCTCAGTCATCTTCCCTGTAATCTGAGTCATATTGCCTGACATCTATTATTTATATTGAAAAGTCTCTCAGTTATTCAAAACCTTAATTATCCAGACTTAATCAATTTCCCTGTAACATTTGGATGATTGAGTTTGCACTTCATATGCATTTCCAAAATTAAAACAGCAACAACAATGAAATGATCAAGATAGGTCTATAATAAATGGGAAACACTCATTACTTAATACTTAAAATATTTTCTACTAAAATAGCAGGGTTAATTGGATACCACATCTTACACAAATTTCAGGAATTTGATATGAGTTAGTACATTTCAGCTGGGATTTTCAAAGAAGCCTAAGGGATTTAGGTGCCTAAATCTCAGTGAAAGTCAGGTTCCTTTGAAAATTCCACCCTTCACCATTATAGTATTGTAACCAGTTCAGGAGTGACCACACACCTCTTTTTCTCTTATTTCTATTTCCTTCTGTTTTCTTTCCATGCCTCGCTTGTGGTCTGCGACTTTGATTTCTTCCTCTGCATCCAGTTTTGCCCATTCCTTGGAACTCATTTTTCTGGCTTTCTTGTGCTGGGTGCGCCCTCTGCTGTTTACTACTTGAAATGCTGCTTCTCTGCTGCCTCCTTAGGGTTGCTTAGCAACAGAGTTCCTCTAAAACTTTTTAACTAGTTTTGCCCATAGAGTTAGAAAGAAAAAAAAACCATTGATTTGCAAATGTCTTTTGCAGGTGTTTGCTGACTCACAGCTGGAGTCCCTTTGTTTAACAAAGATCCTTGTTAAACTCTAATGCCTCTGCCTTCAGGCAGTCTTTCTGCACAACCAGAAAAGAGAAAAGGAAAAAAAAATTGTTTTTCTGGCTGTAGTTTTAAACCCCTCCCCCCTTGCCTGCTTTCAAACAGTTAGCAGAGAGAAAAGAAAAAAATAATCCTACTGGCTTTTTCTTTTAAACTCACTGGCTTTTGGATTCTATCTTTCCCACACACTGCACACCATGTCAAGGTATGATTCCCCCACTCTGAACCTTAGCGTCCAAAAGATGGGGTACCTGCATGAACCCCTCTAAGCTTAATTACTAGCTTAGAAATGATAGAGCTGCCACCACCCAAAAATATAGTGTTTTGGGACACTTTTTGACTCCCCAAATCCTTCCCTGGGGACCCCAATACCCAAACCCCCTTGGATCTTAACACAAGGAAAGTAAACTCTTTCCCCCACCGTTGCCTCTCCCAGGCTTTCCCTCTCCAGGATAACCCACGGAGACTATACAGATTCGAGCTCCATGAATCTAAAACAAAGAGGAAATTCACCTTTCCCCCTCCTCTTTCCCCCCCCCAACTCCCTGGTGAGTTTAGACCCAATCCCCTTGAGTCTTAGACAAGGGAAAAAATCAATCAGGTTCTTAAAAAGAAAAGCTTTTAATAAAAGAAAGAAAAAGGAAAAAAATTATCTCTGTAATATCAAGATGAAAAAATGTTACAGGGTCTTTCAGCTTATAGAATCCTCCCCCCAGCACAATACAAGTTGCAGCAAACAGAAATACAATCCTTCCAGCAAAATACACATTTGCAATAAAGAAAACAATCAAAAGACTAAACCACCTTTCTAACTAGTACTTACTAAATTGAACAGAAGAGATTTTTTCAGAAAGATTGGAGGAACCTGGATGCATGTCTGGCCTCTCTTAGCCCCCAGAGAGAACAAAGCAAAAACCCAAAAAACACAACAAAGGCTTCCCTCCACCGAGATTTGAAAGTATCTTGTCTCCTGATTGGTCCTCTGGTCAGGTGTTCCAGGTTTACCGAGCTACTTAACCCTTTACAGGTAAAAGAGACATTAACCCTTAACCATCTGTTTATGACAGGTGCCTAAATCTCAGTGAAAGTCAGGTTCCTTTGAAAATTCCACCCTCCACCATTATAGTATTGTAACCAGTTCAGGAGTGGCCACAGCCAGATGAACTGCTTTACAGGCATTGGAAGAGACCATTCTGAAATCCAGTGGGATTGGAAATCTGAACCTGTGTTCTTATGATTAGATAATTTATATGGTTCTTAGCTTTGCTGGATTGGGAAACTATCATTTCCATCCTAGGTTTTCAATGAAGATAACAATAAAATGTCTCTCTTTGGTTTATGCTTTGTTTAATTCCTTGTTTGTGCATCAGCATCATTCATGAGATCATCAGAGTCCTGGAAAAAGAGTGTATTAGTCAATTTGTACTCCTTATGCTGTCTGAGTATATTATAGGTCATCCACAAAAAGTGATTACTTAGTGGTGGATGTTAAATATGCATATACCCTTAGATGTTCAATTCATGTTTCAGTGGGTTTTTTTGTTTTTCTTCCACAGCATCAGCTTTCCTTTTGGCAGTATCTGTGTATCTTTGTGTAAATTTGATTTTCAGGAGTGTAGTTTTATCACCAAATATTTGAGGTTTTAAGTGTCTCAGTAGTAACTGCAATCTCAAAAAGTAATCCTAATTTTAGTTTTAACTACAGAAATCACACTACCTGCATCTCTCATAGTAGCTGTTGAATGAAATGAGCTTTTCTTTGGCAAATAAGCTTGTGATATCCCTTGTCTGGGGCATCCCTCTTTAAGTAAATTATTCCATTGATTTATGTATTTCGTCTTCCTCCTTCATTATAATTATTTGTTTCTGGTGGCCCACTTTGTGCTAGGCATTATAGGGACACATACGGCTAGAGTGGTAGCTTGCTATCCTCGGCTGTGCTTGCTTCCCTTCCAGCCCCTATGACCCACTCATTAGCAGCTGCCTCCCATAATAGCAGTCCATGTGCTCTGGACAGTGCAGCAATTGTTCACTCCTGCTCCACTTGGAAAGCAAGACAATAGAAAAGGAGTGGGGTAGAGCCTTTGCCACAGGCTCCCCTGTACCCCACACACTTCCGAAAGAATGGGAGCAGCACAATGTCAGGAGTGCAATGCACTCCATGCTAATGGATGGCACAGGAAGCATTTTTCATGGAAAGCAAGGAGCAACCAGATAGTGATTTTGCATGCCTGAGCCCTATACCACCTCCTACTTAGGTAGGCCTAGATCAGGGGTCAGCAACCTCTGGCACATGGATCTCCAGAATAAGCACTCTGGCAGGCTGGGCAGTTTATTTACCTGCCGTGTCAGCAGGTTCAGTGGACCGCAGCTCCCACTGGCCATGGTTCGCCATCCCAGGCCAATGTGAGAGTAGGGAACCCTCAACCGGTACATCCCTTGGCCCGCAGTGCTTCCCGCTGCCCCCATTGGCTTGGGATGGCAAAATGCGGCCAGTGGGAGCTGTGATCCGCCAAACCTGCCGATGCAGCAGGTAAAAAAACTGGCAAGCCGTGTGCCAGAGGTTGCCAACCTCTGCTCTAGATTAAAGAATTTTGGGGGCTTATGCACTATGGAAATTGCCCCTTTCCTTAAAGCACCTCCATCCTATTATACCCCACCCAACACACAGCCCCAGGTATCCCGCTCTCCGTCACACCACACAGAGCCCCCAGTGCTCACATAGACCCCCAAATCCCTTTACCAAACCCCATTTATCCTCACAGCCCCCGCCACACATCCCACAGCACCTCAGTCTCATTGGCCACAACCCCCAATCTCACCACACCACCCCCATCCTCTCTACACCCCCAATATTCCCCGCTCACCCCCATCACCCATCAACAACTCCCCTCCCAGTGCTTCCATTGTCCATTCCACTCTCACATGGCCCCTTATTGCTCAGATTTGGCCCAAACACCAGCCCCTGATGAAGGACCAGCTGGTCCATATTTGAGTGATTGTTCATGTGACCTCATGCATGAGGGTTTCAGAGCCACTCCGGATTTTTTTTTTCTGGTGGTCAGGGGCTGCTTTGAGATGTAGGGCCTGTACAAGTGCACCGAGTGCATTGGTTAATCCAGGCATGGAAGTGCTATAAATGCCACATTCCTGTCCAAAAGAAGACATAATTCGTGCCCTGACAGGTTAACAATAATACTAAAAATTATGTAGAAAAAGTTGTGGGTTTTTTTGGTGTGGTGTGGTGTTTTTTTTACCAAATGCCATCTTTAAAGTGACTTTTAAACCATCAGGCTTCTGTTTGAACACCATCCATGACAACTTCAGCATCAGGCATGATTTGGAGATAATGAAATCATTCCTGCCATGATTCAGGTGGTTAGATGAGATGGCCCAGTAGAGGTCCAGCTCTGTGTGTTTAGGGGGGTGACGGTAGGGAAGTACAATGCAATACATATTGAAGAACCCTAGAAGGAACTTGGTAATCAAGGGGAGAAGAGAGGAGAATAACAAGATGGTGAAAGAGCTCTTACATTTTTTGTGTTATTTTAAATAAAGAATTCATTGGAATTATACTGACTGCTTTCTTACTTCAAGTAAAAATGCAACAGGTCCCTTCCAGCTCACAGAGCAAAGGAGAATGTGGGTTTATCAGTTCCTTCACCCTGGGTTATATCTCAGCTGAAGGGAGGATAGAACCCAAGAAAATGCCCCCCATTGCAAACCACATAGCGCTGCAGCTTCTATTTGCTCCGGGACAGCTATAAGAGGCCCAGACCCCAGGGAGGAAGGGGAAGGGGAAGTGCAGCTGACATAGACTGCAAAAGCTAACAGAATTGTCCAGGCAGTGGAAAGAATTTTACAGACAAATCAGATCTAGTGAAGTATTAACATGTTTGTAATTGACACTATCACCTTGACTGGGGTTGGGAGAAGCCAGAGACTCTAATGAGTGAAGAGTGTTCATGAAGCTATTTTGATTTTCCATGCTTAGTCATTCAAGGGGGCTGTTGTGGCAGAAAGAAAGTGGAGAGGGAGGGAGATTTTTGGGGGCGTATGTAGCATAAGATGACATGGGTTTGGAGGAAGGGTAAAAAACAAAAAAATAGAACCAATTTAGATCTCATCAGAAAATAATGTATGGGACTGGGGAGAGGGGAGTATGGAAATTTGCAAAAACTTACTTCTGTTTTTAATTGAAAATGTTTCCACGGACATTTTTCAATCAGCTCCAGAATTATTGATGGCTAATGGAGCGATAGGGGCTTGATTATTTGCCTATCTAGAACTAACAAGATTGGTGCCAGCCATCACCTTGATCACTGGCTTGTATGTTACATCTCTTTCCCCTAAACTGTTTTTTCTTTGTGGATTTTAAGTGAGGGGCCAGTGCCATACCAAAAACTCAAATAATTCTGTGCTGTATAAAATGCTGAAATTCATGTCAAATTTCCAACTCACACATTTTTCTTATGTTTTATCCTGCAAAGTTTTTTACACTTTTTTCCATATTTACCTTCTATTATGTGTTTTAGTCTGCTTTATTATCAGCCTTCTTTAGAAAAGAAGCACGAGGTTTCACTGTTATCCTGCAACCCTTTCCACAATTCATTTGTTAATTGTTTCAATGCTTCATCACTTTGTCCAAAAAGATTTTTTCCTTTGCCTTGCTACCTCTTTCCTTCACAAAAACCAGATTTGCTCCAAAATTCACTTTGAAATGAAGATCATTCCGTCTTTCCAATTTCTCTTTAAAGCTGGAACCTCACATTTATATAATAATGCTGCAGAGCTTTTTTACTTCTTATGTTTGGGCCAGTGGTACACAGATTTTTGCTTTCTCCAGAGCAATAATAGTGAAATTGGTGTGTAAATGATGCAGTTCCGACAAGATTTTTCTCACATCTCATTTTTGCTGGGTGAGACTAAAGTTACATTCAATGTTTAATTGTAACTATCCCAGGAAAAACAATGACACTGCAAATTTAACAAGTATCCTGGCATATATTTCTTATTGAGGATGCTCTATTATCCTTAATAATTTGTATAGTATCAACAATGTGTTAGTGTCTAAAATAAGTATCATTGGTCAGTCTATATTACCAGATTTTTGGATTGTACCTCAGTGGGTAAGAGTCTCTGTCAATGGACTCAAAGAATAATCTGAATTGTATTAGCCTCCATGCTAACTGTTTCTCTGTGGGCTCCTGTCTCTTTCCAAAGAACACTTAGTTTGAATGAATGTGAAACCATGGTCCTGACTACTTGGAATAATTAAACCTGGTATTCTGACTAAATTCCTGCTCAGGTAATTTAATTGTTGCAGCACGTTCACATTGACAAACAGAGATGGCTCTAAACCAAAACCTCGGATCTAAATTCATATCCAATTTCCTAGCTTGCATCTAGCAATGTATCTCTAATGGACCAAAACTGAGTATCCTGAAATTTGGAAAAATTCAGATTTGATTTCAAACCTCCACGTTCAGAAATGTTTGGATCTTGGGTTTTGTTTGACCCATTACAGAGAGATGAAGTTCAGATCCAAATTTGATTGGACCCTATTCAGAAATTAGCAAGAAAGGAAGAGGTTAATTTGTGGCTAGAGGAAAGATCACAGCTGCTTTTCTTGAGTGCAGGGATTTGCAGGGTAGCATGTCTGGGACAGCTGTGGGGAATTAATTAACCTTCTCCCCACCCCACTCCCTACACTATAAGAGAAATGTGCTGGAGGGACCTGGGGGATTGAGTCACAGAATAAGGTGGGAGGAGGATGATCAAAAATGTGGTTGCAGTATGTGACATTTCAGATCTTTGCTTTGGATTTGGCTGAAGCAAGCTCTACCTTATACTATTACTTTAGCTGAGGGAAGTTCTGTTGTATTTGTGTTTGGCTCTTATTTGTGTTGTATTTGTGTTTGGCAGGAGTGGGATAGTCCTCATTTACTTTTCAGTAAATAGAATGCCTACCACACAGGAGTTTCAATTACATCTACAGAAGCAGGTTCCTTTCCTGGCTAGCTAACTGCAAATATATGAGAAGTACAGGTTATAATATGGTCCAAATTCTGCAGCCTTTTTAGCATGTCTCAAATCTTCCAAAAACTTTCTCCAAAGCAATACCTTTGAAGACGCAGATTTATGTGTGAATATAGGGTATAGTGCACTGGGTACCAGAGAGAGTTACAAAGTAAATTAATTATAATTTTGCCACAGAAATGTATTCCTAACATTTTTAATGGCCAACAGATTGCTGTTTCTAGCAGCAAATCTACAGATACGGTCTGTCACTTCCAAAAGAGTCAATGAATTAATTTTTAATTCATATATGTTAGACATTCTCTATAGGATTCAGTAACACAATTAAAAAGATCAATGCAAAATAAGGGCTGAGGGAGAGAAATAAGAGACAAAGGTGAAGGAGAAAAGATTGTTTAGGGGTGTTCTGAAAATGCATGGAGAGGTAATGTGGCAGCTAGAGGGAGAAAGTCTGTTTAAGATGACAAAAGCTATAAGGGAGAAGGCTCTTGTATCAACACCGATGAGGGGCAAGGAAGACCGTAAATAAGCAGAGGAATAGGAAAGGGAAGTAGAAAGAGATCAGGCCTATAAGCAGTAATCACTGAAGGACTTCCATGTGACGCTTCTTTGTGGTACATGTTTATTTGAATGTGCTCTATATTCTCAGACACCTAATTTGCACTCCTAACTGATTTAAATAATAAGCCAAAAATAATATCTGACACTTGGCCCAATCCTTTCCCATTCATGTCAATGGAGAAAATTTCCTGTGACCACTAGAGGAGCAGGATCTGGACCCAAAGGAACTGTTTAGAATAACTGGGCTTAACACTGGAAATTATCTTTGTTTAAGGACTCATTGGGGCATAAAGAAATTAATCAATTCCTGGGAACCCTGTTTTGCCTTGCTGGTCCCTCCCTGTAAGATCTTAGTACCACTATATTCCCCTAATAATTATTTTGAAGCCATTCACTGTACAGCTATGGAAACACAACATGCTTTTCATTCAATTCGTTAGAGGGGGAAGGAATTGGTTAATTTGATCCAGAGGCTTTCCTTTGCTGCCTACATGTGTACTACTGAATATGGCTATCAGACTCTCCAAGCAGACAGACTGCAGGACACAAATAAACTCAGTTTCTGCTGCTGTAGTTTTAGGACTGCGTTACCATTAAGAAATGTCTAAGAATTCAAGAATAATTTTCAGCTTGCTTCCATTGTCTGAGTAACACATGCTTGCTATATGCCATGGTCTGAGTAATGTAAACCATGTATACATCATCATACTATCACTGTGCTGCACTAAGTAATATACACCACCTATATTCTAGCATAACGATCTCAGAGGACCCTAGTAGAATTCTTTCCTTCTAGCTCATATCTGACTTCAGAAAGTAATATTTGGTTGCCATTTTCCAGCAGGAACTCTAAGGGAAAGTGGAGCTTTGGCCTTTTACTATATTTTTCCAGTAGAGTTTTGAGGCGCTTTTGTGAAGAATTTCAAGATTTTGAATGGTAATAAAAACTGAAAAATTTGAAATGCTTCATCGAGACATTCCAATTTTTGTTTGTTGTGGGCTGATTTTTGATCAATTTCATTTCAAGAAATCATTTCAATTCTGACTTTTAAAAAATGTATATTGAATTATAATATAATGCAAAATGAAAGCAATTCTCAACAACAAAAAAGTCATTTCAAAACAAAAAATTTTAAACATTTTATTCCAAATTGAAGCAGGACTTTTTAACATTGCCAGAACTTCCCCCTAGCTTTCTTCATAAATGAAATTCTGGCAAAATCAGCCTGATTTTGAGGAAGAATTTCAATTTTATTGGCACTGCATAGTCCAACAGAATATGGACTTGTCAAAATTTCTCTGACTAGCTATGTTTTTCAGGACTTTGGCATGTTATTGCCAGCATCTGTCTCTGGCAGGGAAGAGAATAGAGGCAGTGGGGATACCTGATACCTCTCCTGTTTCTATCCCTGTCCCTCATTTACTGCATGATAATGACATTTTTGTAATATCGATTTTTAACATGGGGACTAATGGCAATAAAATGCAGGACAATAGTTCAGGGCCTTGGCCTGGCATCTGGCTGGTCATGGCTTTTTAAAAGAAAGAGCTACCACGTGAGCACCTTTACAATCTGATTTTCTGAGGGGTATACAATCCCAGTGCCACCATGCTTTGAGGGGGTCTGTTCCAGTTTGTATGCACTATAGATGCAGCTCTCCAGAGTCCTCTATTGAAAGGCAGGGCAACTCATTCATCTCTCTGGTGACTGCTTCTTTTAAAACAGTCTATCTCAAAGTTTCTTTGAATTCATCTAGCACCACATAATTACACTCTCCTCATTTCAGATTAAGAGATTTAGCTGGGTTGCTTGCCTGAGTGTTCTGCACTTACAATTGCATTAAATAATTGAGCATTAAAACATAGATTTAGAGAAGCTATTCCCTGTATTCATGTTTCTTCCCCTTTGAAATATTAGGCACTCCTCTAATTTGCCTTTTCCTGACCAGTGACTGATCTGTAGAGGATAAACTAGGGAAATTAACTCATTCACAGACACAGGATCTTTTCCCTTGCTCTAAATGATCAATAACTTCCTCTCCAGGACATTTATTTTTTCCATTCAATTATATATGTTTTATATGATTTGAAAAGTATATTAGAGCTCACTATTTACCTCTACATGCAGCATCGAGATTTATTTGTAATTCCCTCCCCCACCCCACTTGTAGGAATTTCACAAATAAACCACTGTCCCTTGGTCCAAAAGAGTACACATTACAACAGTAATAGTGCTGTGTTTAGGATTAGTACTGCAGTATTTTTATAAAGGGAAGATTATGAATATCATTGCATTTCTTTTTGTGGTCTACATCCAGAAAGGCGATATTCTTTGGGTTTCAGAAAGGCTCCTCTTCTGCTATGCAGCAGTGGCATCTAAACTATTGCAAAACTAAAATGGGACAGAGTTTTCTTTAACTGTCTAAATTTGGAGGTGGCCTGAGAATGCTAACAAAGAGGGACGGTTACCATCAACTGTTCTTTAATTATAGATCTGCATGTTCACCTTCCCGAATCCTTCAAACCTTCCGAAAGGAAACAGGAGACATCTGAATTTGAGCTCTGCTGAAAGCTTCAAAGGCCTATTTAAAATAGCTTTACCAAAAAAAAAGGCTCAGTTCAATACTTTTTTTCTATATGGAAAGCATTTTACCAGTGAAAATACAGAAAACTTCCATAATAGAAAAGGAAGTAGATACGTGGCATTAAAGAAGAAATTGAGTTTTGTTATGCTCACATTCTTTTGGCACAACAAAATTTCATGACTACATGTTTCTCTAGGGAGTTAGTACGTCTGTTGTCTCATTCTCTCTGCTTGTCTTTCTGCTTTGCCCCAGTGAAATGAATGGTCTTGTGTAGAATGTCCTCAAAGTGATAGGCAAGGTTCTTCTCTCAGTGACACGTGGAAATCGGTAGCAATTCCACTGGCCCAATATCCAAAAGTTAAAGGGCTTTGTTATTGTAAGAAAATTAACAATTTAATTCTGATAGTCTCCTTTACTTCCTATTACATCTGCTTATGAAAACCCTGTTGTCCCCTGAACCCTGGGTAGTCTAGAGCATTGTTACAAGGCTGTTCTCACAAGGAATGATCTAGTTCCACTGGAGATAATGGAAAGACTCCCGTTGCCCTCAGGAATTAGATGACTGTAATAACACACAGAAATTTTGGTTAAAATGCTGAAGTTTATGGTATCAATTCAATTAGCTACAATAGGGTGAATTCTTTAAATGTGTATTCTGCCCACTGACTTAACTGAGGATTGCACACATGTAATTAAGAGTGAAATTTGGCCCCAAATAGATATAACCACATCAAAATCAAGTAAGAATTGCTTTTTGCAATTAAAATTGCTTAAATTTCTGTGATATATGTAAAAAAAAAATCTAGCTAGTATTATTTCATAGGTCAGAAAATGTTCTTCTTCCCACCATTTTCCCCCCATCATAACATGTATATTACTCCAAAATATACAGTTGTGTTTCACTTTGTGAGCCTGATTATCAGTCTTCATTATCTGCTAAGTGTAACAGAGAGGAGCAATCTCCATCCTTCCTCACTATCCAGCTACCTTCTTACCTTACTCCACATGGCAGCTTCAGGCAAGCCAAGCCACAACCATACCATACCCCTCCCCAGTGCTTAGTTTGTGCCAGGGGTTCCTGAGGCTGAGCCTTGGCACCTCTAGGCTTGGCAGTTCCTACCTCTAGAACCTCGGGGCTTGCTGCATCAGTTATGAATGTAAAAAAATTGCTTGAGCCCCAGCACTTCTTTCATTACAAATGAAGCACTGCCTCTCCCTCACATTCCTTTCCTAATTTAGCACAACTTTTCCTTTCCTTCACATAACTCCTGATGTTCAAGAGTCTGGGGGCTATGAAAGCTGCTCATGTTCCACCTCTTGTCTGCCCAGCCAAACTTCTTGTCTTCTCATCATTAATTCCTATGTGTTCCCACTCAATGGCTTGCTGGGGCACTTTGTGGCTGAGGTATAGGCAACATTGTAAGGACAACACAGCATCTAAGGAAGTCATGTTGCCATCGGAATCTAGGAGACAAAGGAAGGTCTGGCCTTCTACACAGATGCAGTCAACACTCCAAAGATGCCTTGAAATCTGTAACATTTTGCTGTGGCTCTTTGGACCCTTCATGGAGTTGGAAGAATATGCCCTCTGTCTCTCCACAGGGTTGTCTGCCAGTGAGGAATACAATGAAGGAACTCCACATTCTCAAGACCAATAAATTTTCTGCTTAACTTGAGTCTTTCGGTGGCGCTTTATGCAGGAGGACATGATATGGCCTGATGTCTGTATTCTTCAGCGCTCGTAAAGAAAACATCTCCTTTTTTTTTAAAAGGGGTTGAAAAACAATTCACAAATTTTCATCCTTTTTTAACCAGCTCCTGTATTCCTTATGTTATAAGATGCATCATTTTAAATGTGTATGTGTTTTTCAAATGTTTTTGATGTAATGGAAGCCCAGAGATGAAATAAGGTTTTGATTGGCCATCTTTCTTATTTAGATATAGCTTTTCTTCTTTGTGAGTATAATAAAGTGAGGGTGCAGACAAGTGTGGAAGAAATGGGACAAGGGAATGAAAGCTTACAAAGGTGCTATTATGAGCTCACATATATAGGTATGGAGGTTGGATTGAGAACATACTCTGTGCTCAATTTTTGGGCCAAATACCCCCCGCCCCTCATGAAAATTTCTTATTGATGACCATGGCAGTTTTGCATTAATTGTCCTTAAATGTCTTATTAAATGGATAGACTGAAATAGGACCTCTGTGCTTTGGGGCAATATGATTTAGAACTGAGTTAGTACCTATTTAGTAAATAATAAAATTAATTAATAATGATTCATCTATTAATATATTTATTTACTGAACAGTCCAATTTGTTAAATAAATGCTTTGGTGTCTCTACTGATATTAATGGGCCAAACCTTCAGAGTATCCACAACTTTCAATGAAATCAAAACTCTTAACTTCAATGGGAAGAGACTTAGGATCTAAGTTTGAACAATGTTTGAACCCATGTTTGAACAACTTTCAAAGAAAATAATGCCTGAATCCATTTTACTGGCTGTACTGAATCCATTGCAATCCCTTTTGCACTCAGCTGTGGTGTATGTGGGCTTGATTTGCCAAGGTGCAGATCACCTTGACTTCCATGCTAACATAATTTCAACATACTGATTGATAAGATTACTGTCCATGCATATCAGACACTTAATCAGAATATTGTTCTGTCAATACGATAATATTACCTGAATGCTAAGTTCCACTTTTCAAAACTAGATATAAATTCAGAATAAAACATGACACAAACACACTAACTTTGCAAAAGTTCACTTCTGAATTCAAATCAGAAATTGCAACTGACCCCGTTTCTATAAGGGATTGAACCAAAGATCATTGATCCAGATCTGGATTTGAACTTTGCATCTTGGATCTATCTCTATTCAAAATACAAGCATTTAAAAAAATAGTAACAATAGAAAAGCCATCTTAAATCTCTTTTTGCATAGCTAAACTGATTTTTTTTCTGTACTGGTTAAAATATATTAACTACCAGAACTAAGATTTTTATATAGAAAACAGCCCAAAGAAAATGCTTGATCAAGGGTCCTCTCCTGAAGGCTAATTTTCCCAGGGTACAACTCCCAATCAAGTTATTGACTTCCGTAGGAGTTTGGGATAGCAGTAACAGACCCTGAGTTTCCATTTCCTGATAAGAGAGGTTTCTAATGGAAATTTGGACTGAACTTTAACATCATATTCTAGTCTTAAAGCAGTGAATAATATTCAATGTATAATAAACTGGTTTATATGGTCTTCCAGCACTTTATATTAGTAAAGCTTATATCCTTTATCAGGCTTCATAGAAAACCATTAAATAACAAGATCAGATGACCTCATGTTTTAATGAAACAAATTCTAGAACATTATAACTATGTGTAGCACTGCTGAAATGTTTAAATTCAAAGTAACCTTACAATTTCAGGTTAAGTTAATTTCAGGGGAGAGAAAATGAATGATATTGACTTTGCCAAAACAAAGGTAAAAATAAATACATGTAACTTACAAAATAAACCAGTTCTGAGATTTCTGTACTCCTAGGGGCGGGTCTAGACATTTCGCCACCCCAAGCACGGCGACCGGCAGAGTGCCCCCCACGGCATGCCACCCCAAGCATGCGCTTGGCGTGCTGGGGCCTGGAGCGGACCCTGTGTGCTCCATTATAACTTGAATGTAGTCCTGTACTGGGAAACCACTGAAAGGATTATAAAAGTGCTATGATTTCTTTCAAGAAACAGGTAACAAGTGTAAAATGCTCATAGGAGAGAATAGTTCACTGGGGGAATACCCCACTGGGAGAGCACCCTAAAGTAAGTTAGAAAAAAAATTAAATTAAGGAAAAGAAAAATATTAAAGGCCATTGACAAAATTATTACATCCATCTAATTTACATTTGAATGTGCCTCAATTTATGTTACTCGTTTTTAGCACAGGCAATAATTCTAAAATATCTAAAAGTAAATAGGTTTGATGTGACATCCAATTATACATACATTATATCAAAAATGTCCCTGTGGATATGCCATACAGTCACAGCTGTCTGTTTTCTAGTCACACTTCGAATACTCTTCTTTGCTTTCACTCCCCACCCCAATCCCCCCAAGGAATCCATTGGTGTCCTCTCCTCCTTCTTTTATTCTTACTCAGAGGCTTCAGTAGACTCTCTTTGTATTTAACATTTGTGTGAAATAGATTGACCATTTCATGATCTTTGTTATCCAGTACCCTGGGCAGAAAGAGAGAGGATTTCTGTGTCCTGCGGGTTTTAAAGCCCCGTCTGGGTCGGCCTTTCCCATTGATGGAGACATACCAAAGTCTCTCGGCACTGGCTTTGTGTTTGGTGTTAGCTCCATTGGGCACTGTCCGGTATAGGCGAGATGCGTAAGTGTTATAGCCCAACTCATGGATCCTTTCCACAAACTCACACTCTGCATTGTAAGATTCCTGTAAAGCCAACACAACAGCCATTAGCTCCAGAAAGGCAGCACGGATAATAGTTCAGCACCCTCACCAGTGCAGGAACAGGACTTAGGGTACGTCCACACTACAGCTTAAAATCGATATTAGTAAAATCGATTTTATAAAACAGGGTTTATAAAATCGATTTTACCCGTCCACACTAGGGCACATTACTTCGGTGGTGTGCGTCCATGGTCCCAAGCTACCATCGATTTCCAGAGCGGTGCACTCTGGGTAGCTCAGTAAAAGAATGGGACCAATAACTTCGATTTCCGTCAACACTAACCCTAAATCGATATAGTAATATCGATTTTAGGGTTACTCCTTTCATTTAGCTGGAGTACAGAAATTGATTTTAAGACCCCTTAAAATCGATTTTAAGTGCCTTGTAGTGTGGACGGTTACAGCGTTAAATCGATTTAACGCTGTTTAAATCGATTTAACGCTGTAGTGTGGACCTGGCCTTACAGAGGAGTCAGCTGGCTATTAAACAAAAGACTGCACCATATAGAAGAGGAAACCTGAGATTAGAATAAGAGAATGATGGTACAAGAGGGATTCATAACAGAATAACAGCATCTATCTATTATCAAGGTCCCACGGTATCAGAATATCTAGCAAGTCACAAACTAATATGTGAACAAACATTCACAAACTAACCTTAAATAGAAAACAACAATAATTCGAAATATATTACTTGTAAAATTGTCATATGTTTATATCTATGGATTTTTTTCCTCTGTAGATGATCTTTATTGATGTATCACTAATCATAACTACCTCACTATTACCTTGCTCTCCCCTAAATCTGTTTGTTGTATCCACCTATTATGTCTTTCTTATATTTGGATCATGTACTCTATTTGTTATGTGTGTGTGTGTGTATGACTTCCATCACAGTGGGACCCTGATACTTGACTGGTAACTTCCAAGTGCTACCGCAATACAAATAAATAATAATAAAAGAATGCTGTAGAGATTCAGAAGGTCTGTGTTCCCAGTTTGAACATGGAACTGGGAACACAGACCTTCTGAACTCTAGTCCCAGCATTGTCACTAACTCACTTGAGATTTGGGCAAGTGGGTGGGTGAGATTCTGTGGCCTGCACTGTGCAGGAAGTCAGATTAGATAATCATAATGGTCCCTTCTGACCTTGAGTCTATGAGTTCAATTTCCCCATCTTGAAAATGGGGACAAAACATTTGTCTCAAAGAATTATGAGGATTTATTAATTAATGCCTGAAAATCACTCTGAAGATGATGTATAAATACTCAGGCATATCATTACAGTTTGTCCAGCCAAGATGAAATTATTAGTTTGCTTGCATTTCTGGACCTATAACTATATGTCTGTGCACTGAAAATATAGTGCTAATTTCCTGGGTGCTTATCTACTGTGGACATTCTGAAACTATTAAAGAGACAAAACTATGTATTTTGATGATGAACTACATAGGTAGATGCAATACACCTGTGGACTATTACAATGAACTGAGTCCTAAGTAACAGTTGCCTTTAAACTTCCTTAATATCTGTTTTGAGGTTAAGGAGGTGTGTGTACAGTCCAACCTGAATGGCCCTCTGAAACATATAACTTACACCTTCTTATGACTTTTTATAGTTGCTTTTCCTGCTCTATCTCTGTCTTCTGACACCAGCTTGAGTTCTCTTACATGTGCTTGAGGCCCAATTTTGTACTCTGTAAGAGAAACTTCCATTGACATCAATGAAGGATTTTCTAGGCATTGACTTCCTTCCAGCTGCCATTTACATGTACTCCCGGTGTCAATAAATTTCATCTATTAATTTGGGCCATTGTGAATAGATATTAGTATCATATTTCAGAGGCTTGTTTCTGGTGTATTATTTTTCATGCTTAATTCTGTATAACCCAAAAACTTGTCAAGAGAATCTTAGCATTTGTCAAATAAATTATTTTTGTCTCTTTGGCTGTAAGGGTAACAAGAAAAGTTAGAATACTTGGCACTTTGATAGGACCTTTCTGCTACAGCATTTAATCTTTTTTCTATAAGCATTTATTCATAGCAGATAAACCTGGTCCACTCAAGATAATAGTGCTCCCTCCCCATGAAAATTACTGACACCCAAATAGAACATGCTTCCATTTCAATACAATAGTTAAGGTCTTAAAATAAAACTTACTGAAGCATAAAGTCTGCCCCTTTTGTTCATGGCCAGGTAGCTGCCAGAGAACAACCCTTTGATGGCAACGACTCCAACATCAACCGCAGTTATCTCTAGAATACCTAGAAACAGAGGAGAGATGGGTTTTCCCTTTCATATGTAACTTTCTGAAATACATCCGAATAGCTACTTACCTCCAGAACATGAGTTCGCCCTTATAACTTATCACTCAAGAAATCATACTGCAGTCATGAACATAAAACAAGACTAACATAATTAGACCATACAGAAAAAAAAAACCTAATGAGCTGGAAATGGTTGGAAACTGCCAGTAAATCCCTACTTGTTTGATTGAGATTTAACTATTTTAAAAGGGAAAGATCTGACACTGAACTATAGGTTGACCTAATCCTATATGTATATATAAAAAAAGTTTAAAGCCCCTTTAATGCTTTTCTGAGGGATACCAGAGCGCTTGACTTATTGAAACCAGTCACAAAGCTACCCACTTCAGGACAATGCTCTTTCTGGGGTCTTTGGTGAGTAAAATGGAGTAAGACGGCTGCATCTTAGAGCCATGTATATAATCATGAAAGGAACTTGTCATTTAGAAAGTTGATGTAGTGCTTGAAACAAGGACAGTATGACTATAAGGGAGGAGCTATTTCAGCCCTTAGAAGATCGTGTCTAATGCACTAGACAAGAGTAAGGGGGGAAAGAAGCCCAGACAGCCTCCCGAAGGGTTTACATCCCGCCAAAGGATGCTAGAGGCAAACTATCATAAAACTCGTGTAAGGGAAGATGCTGTAGTAGGAGCTGTTGTGATACATGTGCAAATTTATATCTTGCTTTTGGAAGCTCTCAATTCAGCCATTCTGGTGTCAACGCACAGTACTCTCTGTAAGGATATAGAAGCCGGATGTAACCCCAGAAGTGTCTTTTGACAATTAGAAAACACACTGTTCCAAGCCTTCCCGTTTTGCCGAGTTAAATTTTTGGTCTGACTTCAAATATCGACAAATTAGGGTAATGACTGTACGTACAGCTGGTTTGAATTACCCCTCGTTTTGCCGTTGACTGAACTCGGAAGAATGCCTCCTAAAAGTCTTTGATAACGAGAGGGGTTTTCTCTAGGAAATAGTGGTTTTCCTCTGTGTACTTGAGCCAGATCTTGGAGGTCTTTCTATTTCTGTGGGCTAACCAGAGCAAGGGCATGGGTTTCCCCGGAGCATCCTGGGCTCCAGATATCCAACGTGGGATGCTTTGTACAGAAATAATGCTGTACTTCGTATCCTGGGGAGTGGGAAGAAAGGAAAGTCCCGGATCTCTCGGGATTAAAGTTTCCGCTGTGAGAAGAAAGCTGTTTCCTCCCCAAAGCATCTTCATGAGACACCGAGTCCACAAACCGGCTGCAATATCTCCACTGGTCTGTTAAGAAAAGTATTTGAAAATCCCGATCTTTGCTTCCCTCTTTCACTCCCAGCCCTTTGCTCTTGAAATATCCCGTTTCATCTTAATTGCTGCTGATTTCCAGCACATTTTTAAGAGGGTAAAAGTCATTTAGTCTGTACCACCTCACATCCCCCTAGGAGGAGACACGCAAGAAGCTTGGGGGCGGGGAGGCAACACGCAGCCTAAGGGGGAGAACTAATCTGAAACCCAGTTTGAGATTGAAGAAGGCCATTGGACGGCCTAAAGACCCCTCAGGAATTAGCACTGGTTCTGGCTTGGTGACAGGGGGCTGTGAGGGAGCTTGGAAAGGAAATTGAGGAGAGATGCCTGCAACTGTAGCAAAGATGGTTAAGCAAAGTGACAGTTGAGTGCAGTTAGCGGTTGTCTCGACACCGGTTTATTCCCCTTCTAGACCCAGAAAAGCTGCTTCCTACGCTAATGCTATAACCAGAGGGACTCAGCCTGGGGTGTGTGGGGGTGGGGGTGGTAAAGATGGTGTACAAATCAAAGGGGGCTTGGGACACAAGTTGCTGCATCTTAGACCTGAGCTGCTTGTTCAGAGCATGGAGAATCTGGGACAAGAGAACCGATTTACCCCCCCTCCTCCAACACACAGAGATGCTTTGGTCTGTAGGCCCCCTCCTATCATCAAATCAGAGGCAACTTGAAAAAACAATTTTGTTTTGACTTCTTGGAAGCGGGCGGTGAGGGGACGTTTCTTTCCCTTTGTCTCATTCGCTTTCTGCACAAGCCACTGAGCAATTCCGTGGGTGTGAGTGGGTGTAATTCTGGAAGCTAGTTTAAAATTAACTAGTCATTAATAAGTGCGCCGATTCTGGAGAAAAAAACGAGGATCCGATCCTTCTGCCATTGATTTCACTGGGTCGGGTCCACATCTGTATTTCTTCCATCTGTGCCTTGCGTGTGGGCAGAGGAGTTTGGAGAATACGCTGCATGAAAGGGCAGGGGGAAGGAGAGAGATGGGCTTTGTCTGGTAGCATTAAAGTTCAAACAAAATCCAAACGGAGGAACTCTTGGACAGAGGAAGTGTATTACACTAATGGTTATTAGCAGCTTCGGAACTGTCTGTTTCTCCCAGTGTTATCTGGGAGGGACAAATGTGTGCTGCAAAGAAATTCCAGATTTGCAAGCAGATCAAGGCAAAATCTTACTGAATTTAAATCTGGAAAAAAAATCCTAATAATAAAGGAGCAACCTCTGCCACCCTATTTCCTCTTGGGCAGCACCTTATTCCTCAAGCAATCCTATTTAACTCAATTGGGACTATTTCGCGAGTAAGACGCTGGTCAGAGAAAGGGTGTCAGAATCTGACGCCCAGTGTGTCTGTTTCACTGTCACTTCACTCTAAACAGCCCCAGGGTCGTTAATCTCCTTGGTATCTAAGGTTAGACCTGAAGGACAATTCAACGAGTCAGAGCGAATTGTAATTGAAAGCCACTCTACAAAGCTAATAGAGGAGGAAATGGGCAGGGGAGAGGCATGCACAGTACTTACTGAAGACGCTGTTTTTCTCCAGGCTGCCGTTGATTTTCCCATTGGAGTGGATCTGGAGGTGATACTTAGTGGCACAGTAGAGTTTCCTGCGTCTGGGTGCTCCCCCGAGATGCTCATAGACCCCGCCGCGCCCCCCAGCATCTCTGCGCAGCCTTGGGTCACACGTCTGGCCTTTGGCACAATAAGGTACCTTGAGCACCTCCGCAGCCAACCTTTGGGACCAAGATTCCTGCAACAAACTCAGCAGCAAGATCCAAATTATAACCATTGTGGCATGATGGCCGCAGCCCTTAGTCTGCTGGGGAGATCAAGGCTTGGTGCAGATGACACCAGGGGTCCCATTAAAGAAATCTTGCTAGCAGCCCTCCAAAGTTGCAAAGCACACACTGATTCAAATTGTGAAGCATTGGCAAGTTTTTATCTACCTCGATCTGTCCCCTTATATCTGTCTTAGAGCTACTTAAATCAATAGACACGGGCAGAGGCCAGCGAGGCGTCCCAGCTGTTTGGATTAGATGGAGCTGCAGTGATCAGAGTTCTCCTTGGGTCTCCAGCTAAACAGACTGCACGCATGAGAGAGAGGGAGATACCCGCTGAATTTCAGGAAGAGACTGTGTGGAGAAAATTCGTTGATCGACGGAGCATAGAAATGAAAGAAGCTTCCTGCAACAACAGCCTGATCTGCGACCAATTGATACAAAGCAGGGAGGCAAAGGTATCAGTCTTGTGTGAACTCCCAGAGTGCAGCCTGGATAAAATTACACAGCATCACACACAGAGAGAGAGACACACACACGGTGGCTTCTTGCGGATAACCGCATCACAGAGAGGGGGGGGAGGCAGCAGCAGCAACCCAGCTGAGGGGCAGAGAGCTGCTTCTGCCTTGGTTTCCCCTGCTTTGAAAGATCCAAAATAGAACAATTATGCATCTGAAAATTACACGGTGAGGAGCTCATCCCTGGGGTCTGTCACTTCTCCCTGGCTACTCCCTATCGCAAACCACAACACATGACAGCTGGGATGACTGATGTCCAAATAAAACAACTTTGGGAAGCAGCTTTTACAAATGCACATTTAAAAAAGGGAGCATAATAAAAGGGGTTCAGACACTGGCTGCTCTGGTGGCTAAAAGGAAAATAAGCATTAAAGGATTTCACTGTCAGTCTTTCGTGACTTAAACTTCTTTCTTCCCTTTGTCCTGAACGCTGAAAGAAAACAGTTATTAGTAAATCAATCAATTCACAGTTGCTAATATGCAATATTTGGATGGGTCTTTTAAGACTGACAAATTTCTAAATTAACTAATGCAAAGTGCGCCCAGTTACAGAGAAAGTATATATAGTTGTGCATATATTTGCAAGACATTGATTTTAATCTTTGTCCTTAACTTATTATTTGTTGTTGTCTGGTACATTACATCAGGCTTAACAGTTAGGTCTGCAGTTGCTGGTATGTAGCTTCACACACCTTTATCAGCTTTTTTTCTCTTCTAGCGGAGTTACCTATAAATCAAAATGGAACGCAAAAGGTTATTCAACTTCTATAAAAAAATTATGCTGTCCAGGTGTGCTACTCAAAAGATGCTCGTCTATTAGATTTTCATATGAAACAGTCAATAATTAAAAGTTTCCTGGAAGTGTTTGAGAAAGAATTAGTATTAATGTGACTGAAGGCCACACAAAGGCGTCTTTGAATGGAGCCATGTCAAAAATTGACCATTTGAGCTTGACCAATATGATTTTTTATTCACTGTCGGTTACAAGAAAATATATAAAATAAGGCTTTCCTACGAAGGGAAAGAAATGTTTCTTACACTTTAAAGCACTATAGAAGAAAATAAGCGTTTACTGGACGGAAAAAACAAAGGGAAATGATCTTTTTCTACAAGAAATGACAGGCGGAAAAAGTGATCTAGAAAGCTATTCCTTTTAGATATACTTAAAACTTAGTAGCCCTCCAACCCTAAAAGGCTTTTCATCCGTTAGTTGTCTGGAATACAAGGAAACACGTAAAGAACGAACAAGCACCCCCCGCTCCACCAGTACCATCCTCCGTCTTTTTTTGACAAGTTATGCCCCAACCTCACAAGAAGAGTTTGATCTGAGAACTGATACGTTTGTATAATGAATTCTTTAGTGTGTTTTTTTGCAATGCCACATGCATGCAATTATGTAGATAGAGTTTATTTAGTAAAAACGTGATTAAAATATAATAGCTTACGAAAAATGTGAACCTATAAACACACAAGGCAATACACTTATAAAAAAAAAGATCATTACTTAACGGTCAAAGCCTTCAGCTAACACGGAAACAAAAGTCCTCCCTGAAACAAGCTTTCTCTGAAGGAGAACAGTGCATTGAGTTTTACGAATCCTTTTGCACTCACCAATTACTGCACAAAATAGCACCTAGGTACTAAGATGGCGAGGAAAATAGTTTGAAGATATATAAACAGATAAATATAGAAGGGCAAAAATATAATGATTATTTAGAAATATTAAGTAAGTCTCTTCATAGCTAAACTCGGGGTGATCGTTACGATTGTTGGATCCCCATAAAGATGTGAAATTGAAAATGTACAGTTTTAGATTTCTAGGGAGTTTTTCATTAGTACTCTGGAAAAAAAAATCCCACAAGATACTTCTTCCCTCCCACAATAGTAAACCAAAAGACTAGTGGGTGGAAGAGTAACATGTTTATGACTTTTGCTCAGATTGCTTCCATCTTGAACACATTATGGTTACCATTTTTATAATTAGCACCATCATCTACAAATCTTTCCGCCTTGGGCATCTAACACAGATAAGCTTCCCAAACGATGTGTATTCTACTTATTAGGGAAGAGAACACTTATAGGTCTGTCATTAATGGTTCCCTTTCAAATGAAATGAATACGACCTCCAGTGAAATATCAAAGGGCTACAGCTACCTTGTCTCACTTGGTGCAACATTGAATAGCAAGCAACCTTAAGTCGTTTTGCACTAGTCAGACATCTACACAATAAAACATAAGCCCACTCTTGTATATTGTAAATTGTCTGGTGACCATTTTTGAAAACAAAAAAGGTCCCTTTGATGTGGTCTAATTCTAACAGAGGGTGGCACGTCAGATGTGGTCTACAGATTCTTTCTGGAAATATTTTTAATTATGCCCCAAAGCTCCTTGTAGCTCCAAAGTAATAATCAGAAAGCAGTTTGAGTCTGTTACTTAATGTGGAGGGGGAGAATAGGCTTGAGACAGCATGCAACTACTTTAGAATTACAACCTGTAATGATCTATTAATTCACTTGAAATGTATAATTTTTAAGTGGAACACATTAAATATAGGTTATTTTTTATGCTTGATCTTGTTAGTGAAATATTTCTAAATGTTCTTACATTTAAATGTCATTCAGATAATATTTCTCCTACCAAGTCACTATGTAAAGTGTTTGAGGCAGATTATGTTAGTAGTAGTGTACTTCAATTTAATAACCAGAATTTCTGATATATATTTCCAATCACTACCATAAAAGAATTACTGAACTATATATACAGATATGTGATGTATTATGACTAACACTGCCTTATATTAATTCTGTTTAAATAATATATAAACATAATATTAAACAAATCTGAAAACAAACAAATCAGTTCTGATTGTTAGATGGTAATAAATTTTACAAACACCCATTTTGCACTAATGGCAGGGATGTTGTTTTAATACTGAGTGATCTACAATTTGGTTCCACTACTGGTCTGATTCATCTACTCCAGGCACAAGGATCTGCATACTCTAGGGTACATATTATGTTTCTTTTAACATAAGTCAATGATTTACAACTGACGCTATTAGTCGAATGCAAGAAGGAAGTTACAATTTGTAGAGCAATAAATACCTAGGCGGTAGGCAGAGCCCCCAGTAGAAAAATTGCCTCCCTCCCCCAATTAAAAATCCATTACTAGTTCAAACATGGACCGTGAGAAGGTTTCAAAGAAAACATATTCAAAGTGATTATTAGGTATTTGTTTGCAACTCAGTTAACAATCTCACTCTGTATATAATTCTCCTCTAAGATCCAGTTAGATCACACCTGCTGCTGGTGGTTGTTGTATAGACCTTATACAATTCTATTTGGTTTTATTTAACTAGGTTAAGTTTCTTTGTGGTTTCCCTAGTGGGGCAATTCTGCACTTTGTGATTTATATAACTTTACTTAAATGGCTTTCCAAACAAAACAGCATCCCATTACTTTGTTCCACATGTGTAGGTAATATTGTTTATTAAATTGTATATTGTTTCATGTTTATATTTTAAATACAGTTACATATGAGGTGCTGGACATACAGTTGCATATGAGCTGTATTTTTGGAAGTTTAATATATATTTTCAGATGGATAAAGTAAGATTTACTTCATCATGCACTGAATGAACATAGATAATAAGATTTCCCTAGTGGAAAAATTAGATAAATAGAAGACAAGTATGAACATTTCTCTCTCTTTTGTTTTCTCATCTAAAATGGTTTTCAGCTTTGTGGCTATTTTAGACTTTTTATTTATAAACAAATAATAAAAAGCCTTCACATAATGCAAGCTCTTTAAATTAAGGAAAATATAGTCAATACTATAGCTACTGTACTAGCTACTTAGCTATTTTATAACTCAAATGTAATAAAGCGAGCCAGAACATTTAGTTATATAAAACTTACATGGTTTACTCATATCATTTATCTCCATAGACTCATATGTTACACACATTTTAGATTATTGTTATTCTTTACAATTTTGTTAATGTTATTAAGAAGCTAGTTCTTGAGCTCCTTACTGAGGGTTTAAGCATGCAGGCATCTGCCTGGGTGAGCACTGCAGGATTAAATGATTCTTTATGGGCCTGATTCAAAGAACATTGAATTCAGTGTGAATCTTTCCATTGACTTCATAAGGCTTTGGATCAGGCCCTATATTGTTACTAAAAACATTATAAGAATAGGAAGAAAACAACCTCTTATTGTGTTAACAGATTCAAAACAAAAAAATCAGAGATATTAAGCTAACTTTTACAACAACTTTCTTTTTCAGTGTTATTGTTTATTCCCTGTGGAAGAAAGGAACAAATGAAAGAAAAGGAGGAGCAGAAACATACAAGTACACAAAAAGCCATGCTAATAATACCACACAGTACCGATGTCTGTTTGTCTGCCATGTGGTCATGTCATGTGGTAGATCCAAATGAAACTGTAACAGAAATATATAGAACAATACAATATTGCAAAGTAGAGTAATGAAAATAGTTATGTGAAAGGAAAAGACTGTGTACATGTGTGTGGCGAGAGAGAGAGGGGGAGAAAAATTAGAAGAGTAGGACAAAAGAAATCCAATACACTGAAGACATGGGGACAGATTTTCAAAAATAATCAGCTCCCATCAGTTCCCATAGACATTTAAGAAGCTGAGAACTTCTGGCCCACAGTATTACTCTGGATTTATACTGATGTATAATATGACTAATATTAGTGTCTGGCCTATAGTTATGAGGTGCTTGTCATATGTGACTAATCCTGCAATTTAATTCTAGCTAATTTCCCACTGTTTTCAAAATTTGGTCCGTATTTCTTTTACAATCAGAGACTTGTTATGATTTCACTAGATCCTGCACATTTTAGAGAACTGTATAATTTGAAGGGAACAAGATCAATCCTCCCCTCAGCTACATGGATGTGATCAGATCATCTCATACTCCATACAATCAGATGGCAGACATTGTGATTTAGACTGTGATAAAGTGGCCCTTATGCAAGATGTAAAATAGGTCCTGTACCCTGAGGAAGTGTCAGCTATGTTGGGAGGTAAGATGTGAGGGGAGGCAAGAAGGAGGCATGGGTGACCAGGGAAAAGTTGAGCAAGTTTCATATTTAAAAGTATAATGGAGAAAAAATGGAAGTCCTGGTCCAAGTAAACATGATACATGAATTTCCTTGTGTTCCAATTTTAATCTACCTGCAGTTACATACAGGGAAGCACCTCAGAGTGGTACCCCCAAGAACAAACTGTAATCCTAGTATGCTCCCATCTCTACACACATCCTCTTCACCCTCCCACACGTCATGGAGGAAAGAAAGGGAAAGTCAGCTCTTTGTGGTACTGCCAGCCCCCACCTAATGTTCTTTTTGAAAAATGGAACTTGCACAGAAAATGGGCATAAAGTTAACTGTCTTTGTTTTATCAAAAACTACCCCATGCACTTTAGATATGATTCCATACATGCAAACTACCCAGAAACAGAACAGCTCCACACTGTCTTTAATTATGCTAGTCCACCCACTGATCAATCCCACTATACCTACAACTACACTGGTTGGGGGAGGGGAATGGAGGGTGAAGGGAAAGGTAAAGTGAAGAAGAAAGTGGACAACTGAGGAATATTAATTACTTCAGTGAGAAAATACTCTTCCTTTGTATCATACTCAGTGATTATAATGTGATGATCCTAGAAGCCCAGGGGCATATGATGTATCAGCAATAACTTTTGGGGCATCATTTGTGGTGGATTAAAGAGCACTCTGTGCTCTGATCTAAACTTTTTTGTCTGACACATGCACAACCCTTAATAACTTATAAATCTCTAAGGGCCAGATTTTTAAATGTACATATCTATCTATTTAAATGGACTTATCTGCATCTTAAGGTGTCTAGTGAGATTTTCAAAAGCATTGCAGTTCCTAACTCCCATTGAAATCAATGTGCTATTATCCCCATTGTACAGATGGGAACTGAGGCACAGAGAGACTAAATGACTTGCAAAAGGTCACACAGGAAGGCTGTCGTGAACCGAAAAATTGAAGCTGAATCTTCCAATCCCTAAGCTAGTACCCTAACCCTTGGGCCATCCTTCATTTAAGGTTTTTTTCAAAATACCTGACAGAAATTAAATATTATACAGTATATATTTTTTACTGGATAGATTCCGTCTATACGGAATGAACATGCCCCTGAAATGACAGTTTGAAACGTTCTGAAAAGCAATGTCTATTGGGGTAATGCACACAACCTACCTATCTTTTTTCTTCCTTTCTTGAGGGTATATAAGGAGCTGCAGGGCCAGCTGCTACTCATTTCCTACTGTAGGCAGCAGGAAAAAAATGAGCCATGACTGCTGCTACATCAGAATTAATGTATATGCACTTTAGGTGTGCATGTGTAATCCCCTTCTGGGAAGGTAGCTTTTTTTTTTCATAGAATTTTTACAATTATATCTTAATATGGCTGCTGTTAGCCTTATGACAAATATTTTACCCTATTAGGCCTCTCACTGTCAGGCTCTTTGAGGTAGGGCCTCCTATGGCTTAGTGTTTCAGCACCATGCCCCTCTGTGCCTGGTGTCTTGATATCAAGGTCCTTTCTTGTTGGCATTCTCCCTCAAAATCTGGTGTCGTAGTGTTGTCTATTCTAATGGCCTCATTTACCTTGCTACCAGGCTCCTGAGTGTCAGCAGATCAGCCCATAGTACCAACTATACTGGCACTGACTGCTCCTTTTCCCCAGGCATCAGGTTGAATTCCCTCAGCAATAGCCCTGTCTGCATTATCCTTTCAGCTGGTTTTGTCATTTTCCTCTTCCATGGACCCAAGCTGGAAAAGCTCTCCTGCATCCCCTATTTAAGTATCATGTGTACCATATCCTGAATGATATAATGAATTTCCAAAAATACTGGGGGAGACTGGCTGAAGCTTGGATCTACAAAACTTTGTCTCCACTTTCTGTCATTCTTCAGACAAAATTGCTTTGGCACCATAGCCTTCCCAGTTAACTAGGTTATTCAGTATCTCTGGCAGACCCTCTACTCAAAACCCAATATACCTAAGAAAGTTGGTCAGTGTTACCAGGTTTCTTCTTCATATTTTTAACAGTCACAATGTCCTCAGTTCCCCTGCCATGCCTGCAGCTAAAGACAGTTCAAGTCAGTCTGACCCTGTGTCCCCACTCAGTCCTAGTAACAAATGACCAAAGTGGCTAGATCTCCTAGGTAAGAAGATACCTTCTTCAGCCAGATTGCAAATGGAGAAATCTGAATAGAAAGCATTATTATCCAAATATGACTTCCAAGCCTAGGACACACTTATTATGCTCATTGTTATTACTATTATTATTCTTACTGTACTGTAGAGCACAGGAGCCCTAGTCATGGACTAGGACTCCATTGTGCTTCCACTGTACAAATACAGAACAAGCATGTGATCCTTGCACAAAAGAACTTATTAGAAGAGGCTTAGAAGATATTGGTAAAATCTGTGATTGCTGAGGATGAGCAAGTGAAGAAACATGGCCTACGTGGCACCTATGATGCTATGGTATTGCAGTGAAGGACAGTGATTACTTTGGTAACTATGCACTAGTACTTATGACTCATATCCTCTGGTTTACCAAGAAGGATACAGGCCACAACAGAATATCTGCCCTTTGAGCAGCTTGAATTGTTCAATGGCAAGGTGGAATATTCACTGTACCACCTTAAAGACTCCAGGCCACTTTCAGATCTTTGACCCCCTGTACTATGTTTGCCAAATGACACACTTCAATCATCAGATATGGAACACAGGGTTAGTTCAGGCAATACTTGGAGTAGGAGCTTGCACATAAGCAGTCACCTCACCATCTGAAAGGGAAAGAACAAATCCTATAAGAAAAAAAAAAAGGCCATCTTAGATCTGGCTTTATCAGCATCCAGTACCAACTTCCACCTTTGAGGGGTTTGTTTAAGAACCTCATGTCAATCTGTTTCTGTGGACATTTTTCTCTCCTTGTTCCTTTTTGGTTACCAACTTGCTGTTTTCTTATGGTGTGAAGTGGAATTACCTCAGCAGAATAGGACTTGGAGATAATAATAAAACACTATTTCATCCATTTCTACTCTTTATTGCTGCCCCCTCATCCTACTTCCCAATCCCCTTTCAGAGGTCCGTGTAACAAAAAAGGGCACTCCTCCAAATGGGATCTATAGGAGGGGTCTCTGAGCTATAAAGGGCAAGAGTTTCTACTCATTACTTTTGAATATACAAAATAAAAGGGGAGTTACATCCCAAAATTGTATATGGGTCTCAGATGTGTGAACAAATACATCAGATGGCTGATGTTCCACATAGTATCACTGGTATCTATAATTTTCTTTTTGGCTACAGCATTGGTTCATGGTTCTCAGCTTATAAGGTGTGAGTTTCCATATTGCGATTTGCACTGTTCATTGGAAATACCTCAGATTCTGTGGGAGACTAATATTACCAGTATCACATTTTGCCATTTATGCTCTCCACAGCCTAATTAGTCCTCATCAAGGCCCTGATTAAGAAAGGTACTTAAACACATTAATTCTAACAGGCATGTGCTTAAGTTTCTTGCTGAATTGAGCTCCAAGTGTCTGGCAGCCCACTGTAGAGGACTAGGACAGTACCTATATCTTTAGGACTGGCTGAGAAGACTGCTTTCGCCAGTCTGCTCTCAGGACACTCTGCTGGATATTCCAATTATTGGGCCTAAGAATCAACCTAAAAAAATCCACTTTCATCCTGACATATGAAATGAAGTTAATTGGGACTGTTCTGACTGCAGATCATGACCACGTATCTCCCACAAAACCATGTGATAAATAATACTTGAGTTCCAGTCAACTCCTCACACAAATGTCAGATTATTTCTCAGGGTGTTAAGTCTCATAGGTTCTCAAATGTATGTAGGCCAGATTCCAGCTGAGATTATTGCAGAAATGATTGCGTATAAGTCATTAGCCAGTATCGCAGCCTCACCCTGGATCAAGGGGTGACATGTTTTTTCTGTTGTGGTGGATGAAACCAACACTTGCTTGCAATGGCATCCACTTCAAACTCCACGTTCTGTTGTGTTGGTAACTGATGCTTTTGGGATAAGGAGCTCATAGGGGTCAGCCCACAATCCAAAGCTTCTGGACATGGGAGCAGACCAACCTCCACATAAATGTCCTTGGATTGAGAGTAGTCTCTCTGATCTACAGGACATTTCCGCCCTCATTAAAGGACAACTCTCTTCTGATTTTAATGGACAATGTAACCACAGTATATCCTATAGCAAGTTGCTGCCAAGAGCAAACTATGTACTTGGCACTTCTCTAACAGGAAGCAATAAAGTTTGGGAATAAGGATGTCCATCTTTGTATCACTTCCACAGTTTTCCACTTTCCAGGGAAAGACAGTGTCCTAGTGGGTAATCTCAGAAGAAAATACAGCACCCAACAAAACCAACACCTTAAAGAGACAATAACCCTCATTCTGAGAACCACTCAGATGGAGATGTTGGTCTTATCTGGGGTATCTAACAGATACATTCTTCTTGGGAAGGAGCTAGATATTTTCCTGTACATTCCCTTCAATTACCCTGAACTGCAAGGTGTTGAAGAAGATCAGACAAAACTGATCCAAAGTGCTGCTCAGAACCCCATCTTAGATCCATTAGTTTTGGTAGTCCAACCTGTTAGACCTGGCAGCGGATTCTCTAGTCTCCTGAACAATCTTCTAGAACTCTTGTGCCGATAACAGGATCAGATTCTTATCTTCGCTCAAACACCATCCAAGTAAGGCTGTATATTTTCTCATTATGAACTAGCGGGGAGTCTGATACCAAGAGGTACTAGAGTACATTCCATCACACCCAAGGCAAATTCATCTGCATGTATCCAAAACATCTCTTTTGTTGGGAGTCCATCCATGTATTTCTTAAGCATTATTCTCAGGACTTGGCCTCTAGATCAAATTCTCAGTTCAACAGAGAGATCCTGGAATCTTTATTCATGTACTTTTCTTCAGAGCCACCTCTTAAGGGAACTACAGGGATTCATGCAGACTATGTTTGAAGAAGAAAGAATTGTTATTCACCAAAGTTACTGTGGTTCTTTGAGACTACTGGCTCACAGTTCCCACACCCCTTCTTACAACAAATTCTTGATACAGTAGAAGGAAATGAGTGTTGCTTATGGCTGCGCCGCATTATACACCCTTAGTTGGAGATGTAAGTACACAGGCAGGGAATGAACACAGCTGCAAAATACACTGATTTACAAAGTTTCAAGCTTATGTGCTGTGGTTTCATTCATCACCTATAGTGGAGATCCATGCTTGCAATCATCTTGAAGAACCGTAGCAATTATGACAACATATCATTTTTTTCTGTGTCGTTTATATCTTGGGTATCAACAATTTGGCTACAAATGACCTCTTATATATTAAAAATCTGTTTTTACTGCATATTTCTATTTGAAGTGTTTAATTGTATTTTAACTCTTTTATAAAAATAACAATACTTTTTATTTTAATTGTTCTTTAATTTTTATAAGATTCTCTTCAGCTTTTCAAGTATAATTCTCACCCACCATTATAGAAAGAATAACACTTTAGAGACCGCTCTTTAACAGTCCTTTGAATGGACAATGAATATAGGTTTTTCATATATACTGATTTTTGGATACTGAGCACATTTTTGTCATATAAATAAAACAAATATGCAATCAAATTTGTAAAATAAACCAAGATGGAACTAATATCATGGGTGTCTGCTATCCTTTGGATCACTTTGTTGGTATATTGTATCTCTTTTTCCTTGATCTTTGTCTATTTTTTGTCTTTTTATATTGTATCATAAACTCTTATGGGCAGGGACTGTGTCTTCTTAAATGTTTATAAAGCACCTAGTTCAATGGAGCCCTGATTATGGCCTTTGGGCATTTCCACAATATAAATAATACATTAAAATAACTAATATTGACAAGGCATTCAGGAGTGGTTGTGGATGTTTACTCAAAAAGGAAGGGTATTTCAGCCTCGGTCATAGAAATTTCCTTTTCTTCAGTCAGAGGCAAAATCACGAAAATGCAAGTGATATCATGTTCTTCATCGGAGGAAATCTTGACATGGAGCCTGAAATATCTTTCAACTTACTTGGAAATACACCATTTCCCCACATAAATGTACATACTATTTTCAGGATCATATCAAAACCAACTGAACCATAAAATTTCAACAAATATTTATTATTGGGTTAAGACAAAAGAAAAGAAGAGGGTATAAAGACAGGAGCTTGCTCTGACCTCCTCCATCCCTCTTTTCTGCTTATCTGTTCCTCTGCTCCATTCAAGATGGAGAAGGTGAAGCCAAGGAATAAATTCCATGTAACCACATCAGGCATGATTAATGCTATTTTGTACTGAGAAACTGGAGGCCAGGTCACCCTGCATCTTCCTGCAGAGGTTTATGCAAAGGTTCCGTATCACCATAACTATCCTCTGACTTAGAAGGCTTTATTGACCTCTTTTCAAAGCCACTCTTGATCCACTAGTATGTCTCCCACTTTTCAATGGGAGCTAAAAATGCCAGATCAAGGAATGAGACATTTAGTTCTGGATTCAAATGTAGAGCGTACTAGTTTATAGTCCAAAACAATTTTTTAAAATGTATGATTATTAGGGGGAGATCCTCAGCTGGTGTAAATCAATATAGTGGAAATAGAAAGATCTGTGTCAATTTACACCAGCTGAGGATCTGGTCCATTATTTTTATTTATGTGCAGAATCACTGCAACTCCTTAGGTCTGAGGGGGGTAATTTTTTTTTAATATTTTAATATAATAGAAAACTAATGGATTAACTTACTCTTTCAACAAAGGCTTTTTACCGCCTGAGATCTTACAAACAATTTTTTAAATAAAAATATTTTCTCAGATTACTCATTACACTCCTATTTTTATTTGAAAACATGAAATGCCAACCTCTGAGGAATACACACACACACACACACACACACACACACACACACACACACACACACACACACACACACACACACACACAATGTCCCCAAACCAAATTTAGTGCCCAAGCTTGCAAACCTGTACTCTTTTTGTGCACTTGAAGAATTCCATGGGACTATTCATGTGATTAAGAACTACTCACGTGAGTAAGGATTTTTCAGGATCAGGCTCTTGTTCTAAAAACAGCATTTTAATTACAGACAATCCCCAAGCAATGTGTACAAAAGAGTTTTTTCCTGGACAATAACAAGGGTTATTAGCCTGTTCTTTTTCCCTCTTGCTCTTTGGTTTAAAAGGAGGCACCAATAATCCAAACCAAATAAAACTGACCTTTGAACCTTTTCTGCTGTACTTTTTCTCATGCCATGATTTCTTTAGTGTGTTAGTGATCTGAAGGCTCGTTCTGGGCTACAGCCACTTTCCCAGACAGGACTGCCTTTCGTCCCCTGACAAATCACTGCTGAGCCCCTTTTGTCCTGCACCACTTTGATCTCACCTGCCTGTCAGGAGAAAAAGAACTCCCGTACAGTCAGAATGCATTGCAAAGAAATTGGCAACCATTTCATTCCCATACACCATTTCAACAAAGATCAAGATAGTGATAGAGAATTTTAACCCTTTCGTTGACCCACGGACCCAGAATGGAATGCTCAGTTATGGTGGAATGATAAGATAATTTCTGAAGGTTAAATGAAATATCCTGCTAATTGTAATTATGCAGCATATTACCTATCAAATAAAAATATTCTTGCAGAGCAGACAGTGTTTTGTTCAGCTATGAACTTAATGAAAGATCCATTCCTTTTAATGAGATGGCTGTTTAAGCATAAATTAAAGAAAGATAATAGGTATACTCTAATGTGAAAAAAATTAATCCCATAGTAAATAACTGTTTGTGTATTCAGTGTCACATCTGAATCTTTTCCAGCACACAATCTTGGCTATAGGTGTGCTCCTTCCCCAGCTTATTTTCTGAAGTCTATTTTTTTACACTTAATACCCCCACTCCCACCTCATCAATTCTATATTAGTTTAGAAAAAGGTTAATGTACAGTGAGTTTTTCCCCAGTCATTTAGTGCCTGGCTATTTATTATTTACCAAAATCAGCATATCTCATTCTCTGATATTTAAAGATTTTCAGTCATTTAATAGATCTGCCGTTTCCACAGCTAGTGGGCCAGACCTGCTCACAATGGGCCACATCGTGCCTTTGATTTTAAAGCAAAATTCACCATTGACTTCAATGAAATCTAGTTGAGCCATTAATATAGGTGAGCTCCAGCTATTTATAGCTTCTCTACTTAAACTCTCTCATCTCTTATAATAGCCCAGCTTCCTCTTCTCCATCAACAATGGCAGCCCCATCCATCCATCCTGGAGTCAGCTTCTTACATAAATGTCTCTGCACCTTTTTTGGTGCTAACCCTTATGTGTGGAATGTCCTCCCTGAACTGATCAGTAAGATCAACAGCCTTAACTTCCTCAGAACCCACCTCAAAACCCACCTCTGCTTTGATACGTATAATGAACCTGCCAATTAGTGCTGTGTATGTGGAAGAGCAGATGGGGGTCACTGAGGCTTACTTTATCTATTTATAATAATAAAAAGCCTCCAATGTATATATGGATATAAAATTGTATAATCTGATTGCACTCCTCTTCTTTCTCCCATTTCCCACATTAGATTGCAGACTCTTGGGGATAAAGGCTATTTCTTCTGAAGTGTTTGTACCATGACTATCAAAGTCGGTCCTGATTCTGATGAGGACCTCTGAATCCTACTGTAATATATTCAGTAATAGTAATAATAAGAATGCACAATTACTAAACTTGCATTGAGTTAGAAATTCCTATTTCCTTTACTGAAAAATGTCTTAAAACTACTTTAAAAATGGAATTGCAAGAGACATTTTATATTTAGGTGAAGGCTTTGTAAATGGAATAAAATAACAAATGGGTGGGTATAAAGGCAACCAATCTGACTGGCCTGAAAACATTAACCCTGTCATAGTTATGGGATGGTGACTCTCTGTAAAATGATCAAAAATGCATGTGACTGACATGGGGCGAAATCCTGACCTCATTAAGGTCAATTAAAAAACTTCCATTAACTAGAGTGGGGTCACAGTTTCACCCATGCTCTAGTATAAATGGAGTGTCCCAATCTTTGATGGTGCCTGCTCTGATTACAGTCAATAGAAGGTTAACCACTGACATCAGAGGATGTAGGATCTGACAGAACCTTTCTGGAGTGAGAGAGAGACTGGGAAGTTCTGCTTGCTCTCTTTGAGAGCGCTTCAGTCAATGGACAGAAAGCATATTCTCATCTCCAGAGCCTCTGGTATTTCCACATCCATATCAATATTACATTTTTCATTCTTGAGCCAGTTGTGGTTTCTGCTCTTATGACTTTTGTTAAAAGTTTAAAAATTATACTCTAACCATTAGCTGACCTGTCCTATAAATCTTTTTCTCTTGTCACAAATTACAAAGATGTTGAAGCAATATGGGTCAGATCCAAAGCCTCTTGAAACAATTGGGAGTCTTTCCATTGAGTTCAGTGGTCTTTGGCTCAAGACACAGATTTGAATATGACGATCAGCTCCTCTCCCAAAATGTGTATACTGAAATTATTAAATATCAGAGGGGTAGCCGTGTTAGTCTTGATCTGTAAAAAGCAACAAAGAGTCTTGTGGCACCTTATAGACTAACAGACGTATTGGAGCATAAGCTTTCGTGGGTGAATACCCACTTCGTCAGACACGTGGTGGAAATTTTCATAGGCAGGTATAAATATGCAGGCCAGAATCAGTCTGGAGATAACAAAGTCAGTTCAATCAGGGAGGATGAGGCCCTCTTCTAGCTGTTGAGGTATGAAAACCAAGGGAAGAGAAACTGCTTTTGTAGTTGGCTAGCCATTCACAGTCTTTGTTTAATCCTGAGCTGATGGTGTCAAATTTGTAAATGAACTGAAGTTCAGCAGTTTCTCTTTGGAATCTGGTCCTGAAGTTTTTTTGCTGCAGGATGGCTACCTTTAAATCTGCTATTGTGTGTCCATGGAGGTTGACGTGTTCTACAGATTTTTGTATATTGCCATTCCTCATACCTGACTTGTGTCCATTAGTCCTTTTACATAGGGATTGTCCAGTTTGGCTGATGTACATAACAGAGGGGCATTGCTGGCACATGATGGCATATATTACATTGGTGGACGTGCAGGTGAATGAACCGGTGATGTTGTGGCTGATCTGGTTCGGCCCTGTGATGGTGTCTCTGGTGTAAATATGTGGGCAGAGTTGGCATCAAGGTTTGTTGCATGGATTGGTTCCTGAGTTAGAGTTACTATGGTGCGGTGTGCGGTTATTGGTGAGAATATGCTTCAGATTGATGAGTTGTCTGTGGGAGAGGACTAGCCTGCCTCCCAGGGCCTGTGAAAGTGATGAATCGTTATCCAGGATGGGTTGTAGATCACTGATGATGCATTGGAGAGGTTTTAGCTGAGGACTGTAGGTGATGGCCAATGGAGTTCTGTTGGTTTCTTTCTTGGGCTTGTCTTGCAGCAGAAGGCTTCTGGGTGCACGTGTGGCTCTGTTGATTTGTTTCCTTATTTTCTTGTGAGGGTATTGTAGTTTTGAGAATGCTTGGTGAAGATTTTGTAGGTGTTGGTCTCTGTCTGAGGGGTTAGAGCAAATGTGGTTGTACCTCAGTGCTTGGCTGTAGATGGTGGATCGTGCGGTTATTAAAATTATTAAAGACACCTTCCAAAGAAGACCAAGAAATTGGTACTGAAGGCCCTGATGAGAATGGAAAGCTAACAGACCCCTAGCTAATTTAGAATGCTTAAAAGAATAATCAAGCATAGATTTAATGCAGGAAACAATGTTAAATTAGTGAGGAAAGGGGGAAAGCACTCCGAAATTTGATGTCAAGTTGGCACATTAGTAAAGTTGTGATGTATCATGGCTCATAAGTGATATCACTACTAAGCCAACATTTTTTAATTTATCTGTGTAACTAGAATACACTGAGCCTATGTTCATGCACTGTGTTTACTTCTGTTAAAAAAGAAAATAGAAGCTAAAAGACATAAAGCAATAGATTTATATTTTGCAGTGTCTTTTTTGTAAATTACAGTGATTATTGTATTAATTGAAATGACTTCCTTACTGCATTTTTGATAGCTTGGTTTTTCGTTTTTTTATTTTATTTTATTTTTTCTCAAAACTTGATCCAATCATTTTTTAAAAATTACACTCTAGTTACTCTATCTGGAAAGAGTGTTTTATTTTTACAGTCTTTACACTCTACCAGTTAAAGAGAGAGAAGACAATAGTTAATAGCCCATTATCAATGTCCACATGCAAAACCTATTAAGAAACCAGCGAGATTTCTGCCTTCAGTACACTCAGGTTACATTGCTACTAATGAGTGCATACAAAATGACAACAAATCACTATTCCTCATAACTAAGAAGCATTAAATATCTGTTTAAATTTGATTTCTCAAGTATTACTTAGCACTTAATAGCATACTCCCAGAACCACCTTGTATCAAACTTTCTTAATGGTTTATAAATATTTACTATCTGTGATTCTTTAGCTATAGACCATGTCTGAAGAAATTAAAAGCTCCAGTTAGAATTTCCTTCAGTTTGATCCAAGCAATAGCATTTAGTTGCCTCTTTGTGAATATGCCCTACCAACAGTGGAGGATTGGACAATTTCCTTTCAAAATTCTGTATGAAAAGAAAGCTTCTCTGACTTGAAACTGGATAGGCTTTCTTACACTTTCACCTCTCTTTGATTCTTTACTTCAAATTTCAAATAGCTTTCAGAAAGCATCAGAATACTCTACACTTTCCAACAGTGAAATCTTTGTGATGAAGGGTAACACAATCTGGCTCCTGGTGACGGTTGCCGTATCCGGCCACTAACAAGATCTGAGGGCTAGAAAATTGATAGAAGGCTACATGATTTCGAAACAAGAACTCAAATTCTAATGTCTACCAATCCTGCGCTTTTGGGACACTATCTTACAATGTGCTTCATGTCTTCAAGTGAATTCCATCGGAGCTGAGAGTGCTCATCACCTCCCAGGAAGGGCTTACCATTTTGCAGAATCCATATCATTTGCAGAATTCATTATCAATATTCCTTTAGGAATTCTTTACCATTTAATTCTAGTCCTAGCTTTGGGAATCGGGTTTATTTTGCCCCTGTAGCTGTCCTACAATTAATTTCAAAGTTCTTGTTTTCTTGACAGATAAGTGTCCTTAATGCAAACCCAGAAGCTTAGCCTGATGTAATCCCCCAGAGAGATGCACATGGCTGCTTGTACTGATAAACAAACAGATTAGCAGCTATATAAGGCTTGTAGGCTCTGTCTATTCTGAACTTTTTGTTAAAATCAGTGGACGCACTGGTGTAGACTGGCCATCAGTGCTTTTGCCATCACCTCATCTAGACTTGCTCTAAGGAGGGTTAGATGAACAGGTGAGTAAAATGCTGATAGCTGTTCTACATGAGTGATTGCATCATTGATAGTACAAATGGAGCAACACCCATAATAGGGCAATGGTGGGAGATTTTAACTAAAAGCTCAGTGTAGATGCAGCCACGGAGACAGTTTTTGTAGCTGTTACCATTTCTTTTTCCTCACAACAGCCAAGACCGGCGCCAGGGTTTTTGGCCCCCTAGGCGCAGGGCCGGCTCGCCAGTCCCGCAGCTCCAGTGGACCTACCTCAGGCATCCCTGCGGACTGTCCGCTGGTCCTGCGGGTTCCGGTGGACCTGCCGCAGGCTTGCCTGCGGATGCTCCACCAGAGCCGAGGGACCAGCGGACCCTCCGCAGAGACGCCTGAGGCAGGTCCACTGGAGCAGTCTGCCGCCCTCCCAAATCCTGGTGCCCTAGGCGACTGCCTAGGTCACCTAAATGGAAGCGCCGGCCCTGACAACAGCAAATTACGTACTACATAACTATGCAAAATTAAGTGGGGCTGATTCTTGGAAATGTCAAAATGGGTAAACTGTAAAAATGGAGATAAACTCTGTGGGTGGGATTTCCCCCATGGCCCCTATAGACCACTTGCAGTGTACAGGGCCAAAACAAGCTCCAAGGGAAAATTCCCCAGATGCAAGCATTGCCTTGGGTTGCCATAAGATATACTACCAGACCTCCCTGCGAGCACCAGCGCAACTGGCTTGCTGGAATAGGGACATCACTTACGCCACTGTCACCATTCATTGGTAATCCCGGGTGGGCTGCCATAACTTAAAAAAGCCTCTTCCCCCTGAGTTTTAGAGCTGCAGCACAGACCATAAGCAGGTCAGTGTGATTCATTTAAGAGTTTTTTAAAATGTCATTTCATAGATTTTTTTTCATATATACATATGAAATATTGGTAGTGTCTGCCTGGGTGATTGGTATGATTAATGAACTGATGAATGAAACCTCTATACTGCATGTAAAAAAGGCTATGCCGTATATGGGCAAGCCTGGGTAGTTGTATACACTGAGCTTGAGGATCAGAATCCTGCCCCTGAGAAAATGCAAGGAATGGGGAAAGTCATTCATTTTTTTCATAGTTATCAGATGCTTTTTTTTTTAAACTATAGCACTGACTATGACACAAGAAGAATTTTCACAAGATTTTTCATGACAGGCCAAGTAACTCACTCATCTATATCTAAACATTTATAACTTAACAAACCAGGTTGGGAGGTCCAAAAATAGTTCAACGTAGAGAAATGATTGTGATTGAAACACTCAACTAGAGTTTAGACCCTAACTTACTTCTCTTTCTTTGATTGACAGACTGAAACAGGCATAACCTTACAGTGCAGAGGGAGACTGTCATCCTTATATACACTGTCTTGTGCAGGTGAAGAGGTCATGTGTGTTCAGCATACTCTTCAATTAGTCTATATTTGAAGAAAAATAACAGCTAGAAAATGCCCCTTGTTACAACTTCAGGTACAGATTTCAATACATCTCTTGATGACAGTCATTTGCAAGGAAGTTTCTGGGCTGTAACCCACCCCACAAATTCAGGGATCAGGTTCACAAGTTAGTTGTGTGAGTGCTGTGTGTTTGCACTGTCTAGCCCTAGAGCTGATGCAATCAGCTCAGGCAGGATCTCTCCAAGCAAAGGTGATTCTCAATATAGGGGAGCCAATTGAGAGGCTGTTCCGCCACTTCCTCTCTCTGCTGCTGATGTAACAGGGAAAACAAGACATAGCTAGAGGAAAGGCAAAGTGGCTGGGATGCCTCTATACTATGCTAATCTTCAGATATGGTTCTGGACTCTTGGGACTGTTTGCAGCCACCTGGGTGCTCTAACACAGCACAGGGGGACTAGAGCTAACAGCAGAACCAGGAAGTGCAAAAGTGAGCTTTATTTACCTTTGCGTATACATTCTCTTGACTTGCAGTTGCAGCCCTGGAGTTGGCCCCATATACTTTTACAAAATATTTATAAATTGATTTTTTAAGACTTTATCTCCATGTTTTGTACCACCATCAGTGGGGTTTTTTAAATCTCTTGTGATCCTGATTATTTGTAATTAAAGATTTCTGCTTCAATGTAATTATGCTTTAAGCTGTTTCACATTTGATTAGTTGCCTGATTTTAAATTCTATTAATTGATATCCAGTGGGGAAAAAGTAAACAGTCAGTTCTTCCTCTAAACACGGCATGAATGGTTGAGTAAAAATTAGCTCCCCACTCTATTAGTCTCTGATTTTAAGGGAATGCTGCACTCTTCAAAAAATCAATTATCTTCAAAGCTCCAAAATGAAATGGAATGAACAGGGGCCAGGCTCAAGAGCATCCCTTGTGTGCTGAAGTTAACATTACATAAGTACCTTAAACGATCACTAATTAGTGCTTTCAATGGGCACTTTGAAGACCACAGGACTGAAATATCTTATTGTGAAATAGACAATTGTGTATAACAGACTAGATCAACTCTCTGACAGGGGGCACTGAAAAGGACCCTTCTATTACAGCTTGTAACCAGAGATGTATCTTAAAGAACCAGTAAAACCATTGACAACTGCCTCTTTCCACTCTTCCCAGGCTAAGAGGGTCCCCAGACACCAGTTTAGACAGAAAAGCAGATTGTGTTCATTATAAATTTTTTTTATTTGGTCATATTCTTGTTTCAAGAAAGTAAACATTTGTCTGCCCCTTGGTCTTTGGGAAATTATGCAGTGAGAAAAAGATCCTCACCAAATGTCCCAAATACAGCCTATGGAGATCTTGCGTGTATTTAGGGGTAGTTATATAAAGCTCAGTGAATATTGCATAAACATTCCACACATAATTTGTTTACGTTAATTTACTTCAGTTGTGCTTACAGTACTCCACTTTTGTGGTCTCCTTCCACAAATATGCAGTACAAAGTGTATTTTAAGTGAATTTTGGAGAATTTTTACTGAAAGCAAGTTTCAAATTCATAATCATGAGCATTTGCTCTGTCAAACTGATTCAAAGAGATACGCCAGTTAAGACATGAAAACATCCCATGTAACCTACAAGTCTAGCCAAAACTGCTTACATTTTATTTACAAATACTGAGCATTCTCAACAAACTGCTCACAAACAATGTGCAAATCAAGCATTAGAAAAAAAATAGAATAATGAACACATATGGGAAAATTGTGATGTGTTGTAGAAAATGTGCATATAGAAAAAGTGGCATTTTTCAAAACATTTGTTCATTATGACTTATTTAACTACCTTCTAAATGGTATTTTGTTTACTCTTTGATCTGCAATAGAGGGAGTCCCATAAGGTATACTTGGGCCACAGTGGAAATCAATCAGAGACTCTAAGTTAAAAAGAAGGAACGTTGGCTTGGTTGTTTTCCCACTTCTCACATGGGGACTGAAATTTCTCCTGCCAGAATGACCTTTGTACAAAATTGACAGTTGCAATTAAATATATTTATTAAGATAACACTAAACAATTCAGAAAAATATACAATTAATCCTGAAACAAGACATTAATGCTCCTCAGATAAACAGGTAGGAAAGTCAAAATAACCACTTTAAATTAAAAATCCTTTTTGGACAAAAGAAGATCAAATTTCAATGAGTTATTGTGATTTACAACAGTTGAGGCTCTGGCCTGGAATTAAGGTTGCTCGAAAATTTTCTGTGTAAACTGTTTTTCAGAAGAAAATTGAATTTTTTTCACAAAAGATGTCTGCTTTCCAAGGAAAATTTTGACTTTTTGTCAAAAAATCAAAAAGGTTTCAATTTTCAGCCAAAAATTAATTTTTTTAATGAAAAATCAAAATTTCTGAAGAAAAAAATTCTGATCAGAAAACTTGATGTGCATAATATTATAAAATATTATTAAATTATACTGTGATTTTTAGTATTAATTGAACTGGTTGACATATTTTCTCTAATGACTAATGAATATTTGCTACAGTTTGCTTGGAATTTGGTGACTGCATTGATTTAAATTGTTTCAATGATCAGTAGCAGATCTAAGTGCATGAGTTTCATTGCCTTGCCTTGAAAGTGCAAATAAAAAATATTATTGTTCTTAAGAGCCACATCTTTGGGTTTAATATTTTAGAAGTTCAAACCTATATCTTCTCTGAATAGTACTTCATTGTCATATTGGGGATAATTGTTTCAAAGGATGCTTTGTGGTCATCTCAAATATCTAATGAACTATTTAAAGTCTAACTGGAATGTCAAAATGTAAGAAAAGAGGTTCTACAGAAATATAAAAAAAATCATCCCTAACTATTAATGGAACATAAAATAATTTTCTGATTTCTCAAGCTCAAACTTGGGTTAAAGTAAGTACCTACCTTAATATTTCAAATTAAAGGAGCATTTGCCAAACAACATATCAAAATTGTTCTAATTATTATCACTGCTTATAAAGTTTTCACAAGCAGAAGAAGTATTCACATATGGCTTTTAATGGCACAGTCTGATAAATGTCATTGGCTCATCTATAACATCAATTAATAGCCAAATGTAAGTGAATTTGCCTTATTTTTGACTCTTTGTTGTGGTTAGGATTTCAGGGCTATGGGTTTACCATGCCAATTTCACAGATGAATAATGGCATGATTGTTTGTCAGTCATCCTCTGAACAGGTGTTTTGGAGATGTGGATTGCACAGTATTAAGCCTGTGGCTCAGATCTTTGCAGGGCTAAGCTCTCTTGTTACAGCTGGAAATGTTCTGTTATACTGAGTTCTGTAGAGTGACCACAAAGAACATGCAATCTATAAAAAGTTAAAGCAGGGGTCATCTCTAAGTGAACTAACTCTATGTTGAGGTCAGATTTTAAAGATCTTTAATGTGAGAGATCATGAAATAAAGAGCCTTTAAGTACTTGTTGAAAACATAATTTTTTAAAAACCAAATGCACAAATCAGGTTATGCATTGTTTGTAGTGCGGGAAGCCAAGCAGCATGCAGGGAGGATCAACAGATGATCACTGTTTTCCTCTTTCATTTCAGCAATATCCTCATTGGACTATGATCAAATGCATTTTCTATTTTGCTATTTTTGCTGTTCTAATGTAAGGCCTTGTAACCTGCAAATATTTGTATTCAATGGGACTATTCACATGACTGAAGTTTCTTATGCGTGTAAGTGCTCGCAGGATCAAGCCCTTTTCTTCCATTTTCTTCCATAATTGTTACAAGATGATTTTTATCCAGGTGGGACAGATAGTAATGTTTTATTGAAAGACAATTGTCCTGCTGTTTTATGTCTAATTGAAGGGGCCCTGTCAACTGGTTTTTAGCCCCCAAATTAAGTTTGTGTAAAAGAAAAGGTATTTACAAAACCTAATGGAAATGGAAATGTTTAAAATACATTTTTAAAACCAATAAAAACTGATTATAAAGATTTAAATAACAACCTTGCAGATCAGTCTGAACAATAGTATTGTGGCATTGCATGGAAAAAGGACAGTGAAACTGACTAAAATCAAAAGGCAAAATGGCCAGTCTGTTTCCTTTGTCCAACATGAATGAATTCCAAAGATGGACCCACACTCAATCCCTAGATATCACTACACCAAAACATTGGGAAAGTTTGGATCTGGTTGCATAGACCTTAGGGTTTTGATCCACCAAGGTGCTCATTGCCTCCAAAGGGGTGCTGAGGACCCACAATCCCATTAACTTCAGTGGCCTCCCATGCTTGAGAATGTTCACTTTTGTGGTTTGAGATTTGCACTGGCAGAATCCAAACATATGGCACAAATAATAAACAGTGCTTTCCATTTTCAGAGCACTCTACAAACTTTAACTCACTAAAAATGATTAATTTCTATTAAATGTTAAAATATTTTTAGTTCTAAGGTGCTATAGTTATTTTAGTAGCATAGGCCAGGACAACATTTTAAAAACATAATTGGAGTTCTAAGTTGACACTTTCCCTTTAAGTAAATATACAATTTGTGAGCTGCTTAGACAACATTTCTGGTGGTTATATTCAGAGCAGAATATGCATGCAATGTTTGTAACCCTGATGAAAAGGAAGGGCCTTTCAGCTGTAGAATTAAAATAGTTATCCATGTACTGCTCTAGGGCATTCAAGTCAGTATCATAAACATAAGGAGGGGCAAATGGGTTTGGATAAAACAAGAATCCCTTCAAATCTTCCCCTTCCCCTTGCTTGGGGCCTCCTTTCCCTCATATAAAGTCTCCCAGGATTAACACCAATTTCTCCTCACTTTATCCTGCCTTGGGCCTGGAGGGCTGGACTGGATGGGACTATACTGGAAACCCGTCAGTGCCACGCTTTACCAGGCCATAGAGAACAGTCACCATTGAGCAATGCAAGGCACTCCACCGCTTTTTCCATGCTGAGTATAACATGTCTACAGCAATTCTAGCCCCAGCCCAGAGAGCAAGAACCTGAGTCTGCGAACCAAAGCTCTCCCCCTACATAGCAGCACAGAGCACACATAGCAGGTCAGTAAACCACCTGGCTTTCTCTTCTAGTAGCTTGAGTGTTTCCCTTAAATTCTGAAGAAATCCCAAGAGCTAAGTTCAAAGAGGTGCTTTCTCTTCTTTATAATAATGGAAATATATTGCTGAAAAAGATATGGACATGTATGTCCTCATTTTCCAACAGTGCTTTGGCTGACAGGTTTGATTAGTTGCTCTACAACGGTATGTAATCATAGGTTTTTCTATTTCTGTTACACATAACGCATCATCCATTGTTGAATATAGAGTAGTTGTATCCATGTCGGTCCCAGGATATTAGACAAGGTGGGGGAGATATCTTTTACTGGACATAACTTGTCTCTCTTACCATCAGAAGCTGGTCCAATAAAAGATATTACTTCAGCCACCTTGTTTTTCACACAGCAAATCAGGCACTCAACGATGTCTGGCTTATTTGCTTTGAGCTTGAGCTCTCCTGTTCTCCATAAGAAGTCACCAATATCCTGTACACAGTAGCATTCTGTTACTACAGTGATGAGGAACATTTAAGTGCCTAGATAGATGAGTCAGTTTTGATACCTAGACAGATTGATGCGTGCATTACCTGCCCATTTCATGTACAAATTTAGTTCAGTAAAATAATATTTTAAAATGTACCTTCTGTTTAAAAGACAGACAGACAGGTACAGGGCACAGGACTACTTTCTGAAGAGCCTCCAGTGAAGAATTTGTTGGTGTCTTTTATGGGAGAAAAGGAAGAACTGAGTGGAAATTTTACTAGTTTGCATGTGTTGGAGCAATCACTGTTTTTAAAATGGCAGTAAAAGTGAAAAATGTTTCTAAACCAGTGACGTTGTATGGCAAGAATTTGCTGTTTTCTATACTAGTTAATGTGACTGATAAAAAGCTGCAAGAAGATGGGAGTACTCCAAATGGAAGGTAACAAGGAGATTCTGCCATAAGGTAGGGTGATTCTGCAATCTGTTTTGAAGGGGGACCATTACTTAAAATAGGCAGGCTGAAGTGAACTGTGATGTGAAGTCATGAGGGAAATTAGGGTAAAGTAGGGTTGTCCAGAAAAGAGTGTGAAGGGATGTTCAGCCCACACAGGACCTGAACGGGTTAAGGTGAGTGGGTGAGCCAATTAACTTCCTAGGCTGTACATGGAGGAGGAGCCAGAGATCAAGGAGGACTAACTAGAGATGAAGCTCCCCTGGAGAGGAACAGGAGGAGCCTGTATAAAGCCTAGTAGCTGAGCATAGAAGGAGGCTGTAGTCACTCTCAGGATGAGAGAAGACAATATAGGAAGTAGCCTAGGGATACAGCAGTGTAAAGTTTAGAACTGTGTAGACCTTTACTTTTTGTTGTAGTGTCTCTGGGCTGGAACTCAGTGTTGTGGGGAGGGGCATGTGTTCACTGAGCAACCCCTGGGAAAGTGGTGCCATTGAGGGGCAGTGAATTGGAAGACTGCTTGGGATGGTTGGTACAAAAAGACTTTGGTACATAAACCCCTGGAACAGGAAAACTACAGTGACCTGGCTAGAGGATCAAGCCATGAAGAGGGAGTAGTTGAATCCTGAGAGAGAGAGAGTAAGCACCAAGGAGATGCTCCAGTGGTGAGTAGAACACTGTGTGGCAGAGGGGCTGAAATGTTGAGTTTGTTTGGCCATCCTGGAAGGAGCAATTCCAGATTGGCTTGAGATCAGAAAGCAAACAGATTGGTGCTATCTTGAAAGAAGCCAGATCAAGCTTAGATATTTGGGTTCTTGGAGTGAAAATGAGATGCCAGCCCCATGCCAAAAAAACCAGACACTTGCAAATGACTGATCTACCAGTAGTCCTATATTTGGGGAAGTTACCAGGTACCTTACGCTAACATGATCCTGACACCAATAGTACCTTTGAATAGACCTAGTAAACTGTTGAATGTTTTTATTTAAAGTCTGATGTTGTTTCTTTAAGATGTTTATTGCATGGAATGCTTTGTATATAGTATCTGACCTACAGTGTGGTTTGTAGCATTCTTAGAGGGTTTTCAGGAATTCTTTATTCTGTGTAAGGAGTATGTAAGCTACAGGTATAAGATGCTGCTTACAGGACGATGGATGAGCTAATGAATATGTGTATTATCTTCTATGGCACTTTTCCTTTCTGTGGATTTCTTTGGGAATAATTGGATGTGATAGGAAAGGGAGTGTAATATTTGGTATTAATGGCTATGTAATACAGTGATTAGTCCTGCTTTTGACCTCCTACAAGGAGGGGAAATAGCTTCTGGTTGATCCTACATCACCTGTTGAATTTCTCAGTGCTTCCTGTAACCCAGGTGAAATGAACAAATATTCAATAATCCAATTTACAGTATCCAATGTCAGATGTGGGTCTCTATAAAGCTGCTTGAAGCCTGAGAGTCTTAAGCAAAGTAACTGCAGCTGCAAAGCATTTTGGGAGGCAGTTTGTATGAAAGATGGTGTTCAGAATACCCTTATGGAGGGTAGCCACAACAGTAAAACTAGACTCTCTACCCCTTATCACCCTGATGCCAGACACAACTATATCTGAGCATCTCACAGTCTTTATTGTATTTAGCCATATGTACTCATGTGAGTTAGGGAAGTATTATTATCTCGATTTTACAGATGAGGAACTGAGGTGCAGAAGACGGTGTGATCCTGACCAAGTCAGTGGCATAGGCAGGAACCAGGAAATGTGTCTTGAGTCCCCAGCTAGCATCCTAACTACTAGACCATTCTTCTTCACTTACAGCTACGCAAGCCCCTTGACTTTAGCTGACTTCAGAGTGTTGGACAGATATATCTGAGAGTGGAATTTGACTTGAGATATTTTAAAATGCCAGTTATTTCCACCTACCAACTTTAGTAACTTCCCATATCAAAATAATTCTTCTAATTAAATGCTTAAAGTGCTTAATGCCTTCACATTTAATCATCTGAATAGACATCTGGTATATCTGAACTAAGCTGTCACATTCATTAATGATTGTTTTTGAGAAGCAGAATCAATGTAATAAGATATTGTCATCACTCACTTTTCGTTGCCTTACCATGATGGAGGGATGACAAACTGTCTGATTTTTCCACTTGGTTTTGCTACTGCTGAAGTAAATTCTAAGTGAATGGAATCTCCAGAAACATCCCCTTGATTGGCTTGTTAAACTAAATTAATTAAAGGAACCATAAAACTAAAGCAGATACTGCTGTGCTCTGAGCATAGGTGGAGAGACAGCAGTCACACTACTAAATGTATTCTGTGGAGTTTAAAAATCACGAGGAAAACCCTCCCACAGAAATTAAATAGCACTCATGGGAAAGAACCCTTCTTTCAGCAGTTCTGCTTGGGATTTTCAGAGCCATTAACAGGCCTAATATACTGCATTACCTTTCCAGTCATTTGTTTTTCCTTTGTTGTGATGCCTACTTAAAATATCAAAGCTGTGAGAGGCTCAATGAGATATTGAAAACTGAGTAACAGAGGTTTTATATGACAACCTCAAATCCCTCCCTCTGTCTTATTTAAGAGTTCTTTGCTGGTATCACTAGATGAAAAAGAAATCAAAAGTCCATGGGTGGGACATCAGGACTGACAAGATATAGCCAGATCAAAAAGAAACCTATGTTAATAAATCAAAGAGGCTGAATAAAAGGCAGAACAAAAAATATTTTGAATCATATAACCTAGATGTAACCTGTCTCAACTCAGCATATTTAAGTTCACAAAACTGATTCTCATCCATTTCTTTGCCCTTAATCTGGAACAGGATGGTGTGGAAAACAAAGATGCCTCAATCTTAAAAATAAATAAAACAAAACACACAATTTGGGAGATATTCCTCTGGTGACATCTTAAACTCGCTATTCTTTAACAGCCAATGAACAAAATCAACACCTCTCCTGATGCCAGCTAACCGAGGAAGGCATGAAATACTGGAGGGCACTAAACATTTCTTTACATCTGTTAGAAACAAGTTTAACAATGTTAATCTGTGTGCACTGCTGTGGAACTAAAAAAACTAAACAATGGAGATCTGAAAAACTAATGTGTATGTATGTGCTCTGAAGCTCTTAAGATCTAATATATATAGTCAACACACACATTTCACTCCATTCCTCCACTCCTTTCCTCATTTACACAGGATTGGAAGTGCCCATAATTCTTTGCCACTCCTTCCAGGCCATGGCACAGGTTCATAGATCTTGGTGTTCTAGTTCCTTTCTCTTCAAACTTCTCTTAACAGCCTTTTCCATCGAATGCTTGGTCTTTCACATCCTTTCTTGCTGTCCTTTTCCTCCAGTGCTTTCGTTCCTGTTCTTTCTCCTCGCATTTATCGGATATGCTGTCTAGCCTGTCTATCACTAACAGTCCCAAGTTCATCTGACCCCTAATTTCTATACATACTCTGTCTAGCCTCTGCTTTTCTCCCTTTCTTCTTGGTATATTATCTACTACCTGTATCTTTTCATCCATCTTTTTAAGACCCACTGTTTCCAAACCACAGAGCAGGCATGGATAAGCACATGCAACAGCCCAATGTACTCATACCAACTTTTTCACTGATGCCCATGCACACTGGGTTCTCCAATTCTCCAGATCTCTGATGGCACTAACTGTACTTCCCAAGTACACATTCTTTCTTCCAATTCACTTATTTCCTGAAACTTCAATCAACAGCTCCTCTTCCACCTTCTCTACTTGCATAACTTCAGTTTTCTTTATGTTTAGCTTTGAACCATGGTCTTTAGACACAGATGTCCACTCTGGCCATATTTACCAATTCCTCATTGGTATATGCTGTCAGATCTGCATATGTTAGTCTTCTCTGTCTCCATGGACTTGGTACTCCTACTAGTTTAACTCCATAATTAAGATGAAGAAGTGGACTCAGCACACTGCCCTGTCTCAATCCCACCATCACCTCATAGAATTTCAGAGAGTTCTGTGTTTACTACCTTAGTTCTTGACCCTTGATGCAGCTCCTCTATCATCTCCACTTCTTGACATTCCCCTTCCATCCATCTCAGTACTCCAAATGCCAGCTCCTGCAGAACAAAGTCTTATGTTTTCTGAAGATCAGTAAATGCTACATGGCAGTTGCATCATGCACTTATTTTTTTAAACATGTCTCATTGCAAACATTGCATCTATAGTATTCATAGACTCTAAGGACAGAAGAAACCATCATGATGACTGCAGGCCATAAAACCTCACCAACCCACTTCTGTGTAGGCCCATAACCTGTGGTTGCATTACTGAAGTCCTCAAATCTTCATTTAAAGACTTCAAGTTACAGAGAATCTAGCATTTACTCTAGTTCAAAATGCAGGCAGCCATGCCTCATGCTACAGAGGAAGGCATACCTCCCGACCCCAGAGGATCTGCCAATCTGACATGGGAGAAAATTCCTTCCTGACCCCAAATATGGTGATCAGCTAGACCCTGAACATGTGAGACCCACCCACTAGACATTACAGATAATTCTTTCCCTGGTAACCCAGAGCCCTCAGCATCTAGTGTCCCATCTCCAGCCATTGAAGATATTTGCTAATAGCAGTCACAGATAGCCATATGCCATTGTAGGCACTCATCATACCATCCCATCCATCGATTTATTAAGCTCAGTCTTAAAACAAGTATGTTTTGGTTTTTTTTTGTCCCCACTAGTGCCCTTGGAAGACTGTTCCAGAACTTCACTTCTATGATGGTTAGAAACCTCCATCTAATTTTAAGCCTAAATTAATTAATAAACAGTTGATATCCTTCTCTTCCTTAAAACATGCTACTCCTTTTCTATGTTTTCCTCCACCTTACACCTCAATCTTGCCTCCAAAACTCTCTCATGGACTCTAAGAGGCCAATTGTAGCAGGGGAGTGCCCTGATAGGCATTGGATCATTTGCATCGGCCATGTTTATAGAGCATAGTGATCAGTAGCCTGATTAAAAGCCCACTGAAGACAATGGCAAGGTTCCCATTGACTTTGGTTCAGGATCCTGATGCATACAGCAGACACACTTGTCAAAACAACTGCCTAAGAACTGTTGTATTCATTTATCTACTTATCTGTCTGGTTAAAGAGAAGAAACTTATGAGTAAGACCAGAGAATGCAGCTGAGGATTCATCAAATCCTCTGGTTTATACAATTTGAACACTGACTTTTTCCTCATGCTGCTAAGGAACATCTTCCCTTAAACGTTTGATTGGACTAGACAGATTTAATGCATAGTCAGAGTTTTCACTTTAACTTAGAACTAAACTGTGAGTTGTGATCATGGGAGGTGTCACACTAATTTAGATCACTGCTGCCACTTCAATACTAAATGATAGTATTAAGTGAATTGTGCACTATTCAGAAACATCATTCAGTCACGATTAGAAAATACATTTTATTACAGAGGTATTCATTTGGGTGGATAGTAGAATGATCCTGTTAATAAACTAGCAGTCATACTGCTGGGCTAGCAGGTCATTGAGTTAAAACTCCTAATAGGTCTGAATTCAAGCCCTTATGCTGACTTCCTTCTCAGAGGAAACTTTGAATAACTCATCAGTTGATGTCCTGTCTCCTCTGCGTTGCTTAATAAAAAAGAGACATTCGGGTGGTTTGGGATATGAAATCCATAGACCCAAACCATAATCAGGAACTGTACATATGTGCCATATGAAATCTGCTATATAAATGAGCTACTGTCACTATTCAAATGCAAACCCACACTGATCAGTTTGATCAGTTTCTGTTTGATCCCATCCTGAAAAGGCAAATTAAACTAGTGTACTTTACTACAATGATGTTTTAAACAACTTTGTAGCTAGTCTGATCTCTTCTCTCACAGTTACAAATTGAAGTCTGCCTTTTTAAATGTGTTGACTAGTATGTATTGCCTTCCTGGATAAGGTTGATATTCAATTACTTAATATGGGAAACTCTCATCAAAACCAGTTTTTTAACGATTTAATCTGTATAATCCTATTGAGTGACAACACAGAAGTGAGACATGGTGATCTAAATGCAAAGCACCTTAGATCTAACTCCTTAAAGATACTATTAAAGTGACTGGTCTTCTGTGAACAGAAGCCTGCATCTGCTAGCTTCAGATCCAGATATACTGGTATAAACCTTCACAACTACTAACATCTTTTGCCTAATCCATTGTATAATTTTTATTGGCATAGTCTGGAATTAAAGGTAAATGGGTTTTTTTTATCACTAATTATCAGTTAAAAGTACCATCTTTTAAGACAAATCTCCTTTTTGAACATATTTTTCAAATTAAACATTCATTATTTAACTTTAGCCGTGTAATTTTTTAACCTGACACTCTTTAAGGCAGGCATGATAAACCCTAATCCTTGAATGTTCAGTAATCTCTTTTATTTTGTAAACTTTTTTTAAGAAAGCAACCTAGAAATGTCTTTGATGTAGGTTCATCCTTTATTTACCATAGCTTCTGAAAACCTTTTGATAAATTAACCTCATCAATGGAATAGCATTGTACAATCATTCGTACTTTGATGCATACTATTAGAAGAAATGCCATGCACCACTGCTGCTCACTACAATAGTCGGGAGAAAGAACATGGATGGACTTTAAATGTGTGTTCACATACCCTGCAGAGGAAAGCTTTGTCTGCACCAGAGAACTGAAATGGTTCAGTGTATTTCCACTGGACTGCTTATTCAAAGCAAGAACCACTGTAGGTTTGCTCCACTCTGGTGCTGTTCTAAACAGTTTCAGTTACAGTCCCCTCTGGGTACCTATCACACCGTACCCAGCACAGTTCTTAGAATTGGTGGATCTTGGAAGATTTCAAAAGGCCACTGGTGCACTGTGGGACAATAAGTGGAGGACTACTTTAACTCTTTCAATCCCAGCTCTTTTAGGGACATCCAAGGTGTGTGGGCTGGCACAATTCAGACTAGGCTGGCAGTTAGCCACGCTGAAAAGAAAGTCTAATCCAAATGACATTGGGCACACTTGCAAACTATTTGGAGCGCTTTTGTGTGCAGACTAAAGATTCTCTCTTGCACCAAAATATGCTCATCATAAATAGTTGGGATTAGTGGGCATCAGGGAACCAGTTACATTCACCTGAATCTTAAACTTCCAATCCCCAGCATCAGTCACAGCATCCTAGAGCCTGCTATAATTTATTAAAGCTGGCAACTGCCCTTAAGTCAACGTATACCATTGATGATAGAGTGAAGCTCTACTCAAGTTCAACCTCTTCCCCTCTGCCCCTACCATGCCCCCTAGAGGTGTGGGTAGACCATTGGCCTGGGAGCTCATTTGGCTCATTTTAAACTAGCTGAGAATTTCCCATCACTAGATTGTTTACAACTGGCTAGTAAAACTGGCTCCTTCTGCCAGCTGTAAAGATGCCTAATCACAAATGAAAGTTGTTTTACAAGCATGTGAGGAAGTTCTTAATGTGATCTATATGTAATATTCTCCACCCAGCTACTTATATGTCCCTTTATTATCCAAATCTCTCCAAAAAAATTAACATTGCTAACATGGCTCTGTTTCTCCTCGTCTCTCTCTGTTTGAGGCAGGCTTTAGCAGTTTTGGTGTTTAATATTAATGTGGATGAGGGAACTTCTGTGGAAAAGATTGGATGCAGAGGTGGATTTTGCTGTTAGATCTGGCAGTGAATTGCATATTCTTGTTCTGGCAACTGTGATGGTCCTAAGATGGCCAGATCCCCCACCAATGTAAATCAACATTGCTCCATTGGCTCAAATGGAGCAATGCTGATTTACATCAGCTGCAGATCTGACCCTCTGTCTCCTGGGGTTATGAACCCCTCCCCTATTGCTCATACTGTTGTTACAGTGCAACATAGCTGTCATAGGAAGCAGTGGTCATGGAGAGAGGTGGTCTCTTGGGTAGCAAGACAAATTCCATAGGAGGCTTTGTAAAACAGGACAGCGACCTTAATCTCAACTCTGTGTTCTCTACTTGTGCAGAGAACATGTATCAGGATAATGTGTTCCTGGTGGCCTGTGTTGCTGAGCGGGTGGGCTACTGCTGTCTCTAGAATAGACAATGCTGGAACATGCAACTGCTTGGGATGGAAAGCAGTACTGTATCCTTGCCCACAGTTGCTGGAGAGGGCATGACATTTTTTCTGTCTGCCCTACTTTCACTCATCCCATGTAAAGCTTTTTCAATTGGGCTATATGTCAGAGAAGTGGTTTTCATTCATAGGAAATAAAATTGGAAGACTGATGTCTGCAAAATGTACCCACCAACTGTACACTACACCCCCAGCCCTTGGTGTTTGAGTTTGTAGCGGGGTGGTTACCTGCTCCTGGCCTGCAGGGCTTGAAACAGCCCAGGAGAGGGCTGTGGCTGGAGCAAGAAGCCTGGTCTGACTGGGGAAAATAGCTCAGCTGTGGCCATGCCCCAGTCAGGCCCAGCTGGCCCCTATAAGAGGCTGTGATCCAGAAGCCCACTAAGTCTCCCTCTGCTTGTAGAGGGAGAAGGGCTTGGCTGCAGGGACCTAAGCAAGACACCTAGATTGGGAGCAGGGCTGGGGAAGGGCCAGAGGAGCTGGGAGCTCCGGCCTGGAAAGCCCCAGGCTGCAGGCCTGACTATAGGCTGAATAGGTGCAGGTTGCAATGGGGCAGCCATGCGTAGGCAGAGGGCAGCCGGTCTGAATCCCTTTGCCTGTGATGAGTGGCTTATACAGCAGTCTGCCCAGTGAAGGGGGGCTAGATGGAGACTGGGCAGTAGCCAAGACTGAGGCGAAGTGGGGATAGTGGGTGGGGGTTCCCCTGGGAGGAGAGACCCAGGACTGTGGGGTTATTGCCAGGGGGCGGCATTGGGGCACTGGGGTCCTGGGGGGGGGCATGGAGGCCAGCAGTGGTGGCGAGACACCAGCCTGAAGAGGGCGCTCTGGAGGCTGGATGCTAATTCCAAGGAAAACCAGCAGGAGGCGCCACAGGAGTGAGTCTTGTAACACTACAAGTCAAAGAAGCATAGGTGTAATAAGATATCTAGAACCAAAAAGATTCTGAGGAGAGAAATTCTCCCCAATAACTGAGGGCCTCCCAGCCCCAAGGCAGAATCATGACATGAAAGTAGCAACTTTTTGGCACACTGTTGATATTCATAAATAAGGCATACTAATAATTCAAAGTGCTTTTACCAGACTACCTGCCATTTGTATTTGTTCTTAATTCTAAAAAACTGACTGCATTCTATGGTTCAAATGTTTAAGTTTTTGTTGCAGAATGAACTGCATTCCAAAAAATGTTTAGAACTAGAAATGGACATAAGCAACAATATAATAAGGCAAAGTCTATTTTGAGAATGTTAACAATGTGTGGGAGTTTGTTGGGTCAGAGCCAATATCAGCATTTGGTATAAGACTCAATCATTTAAAACCAGGATCGCAAAGTGTTTAACTGCTGGAGTTAGTGAACTTTCTGCCATTAATTACATATTGATCCTAACTCTTTATTCACAGACAACTACAGATGGGGCCAAAACTGGATCCTCAAGACTTAATCTTATCAGATTTTGTAAGGATATTGGACAAATTTGGAGTATGACAGCCTAGGACTGAAGATTGGGAGTGAACAGTATATATTAGAGTTAAAAAAGAAGGAAACTATTTTAAAACTCCTGAACCAATTTTATTCAAACTTGTCTTGTTTAATAGGTCTCACTTGAAACTAAAAATCAAGCTAAATTAGAAGATGGAACGTAACATAATGTATACAAGGTTAAATACAATGCAAATGGAAATCTTATATTGAAGATTCTGCTTCTCTGTTACTTCACATCATCCTCGTTTTTTCCTTTTCTGGGACTCTGAAGTGTCTTAGATTTCCCCTCCTTTTTACATTTTGTGGTGCACAAGTAACTCTAGTACAACACGTTTAAGCTTTAATTTTCATTGGAAAGTGGGCATGGATTCTCTTAAAAATTGCTATTGAGATGAATCTTTCTTTGATTTGGTTCTAATATTTCTGTGACAGACAGCTGGGCAACAGTAGCTGATCCAGCACCCTGATTACTGCAATCTAGTTCGCTTGAGGATTAGGATGGGCTGAGGAGAGCTAGAAGGCTAATTAGCCCATAAGGCAGAAAATAGCAAAGATACAGGAAGGGGATAAAGAGGCTTTAATAGTTAGGGCCTAGAGTGATATCTCCCAGAGGGAAAATCCGTTCTATCCTATGTGCACCTTGGCCAAAGAATTGAATTAGTGTAAATACAGGGTTGTATGAGTCTGTAAAGTGGTGCGGAAGGACACTGAAACAAACCACAAGGTGCTTACCAAGTTTCCAAGCTGTTGGTAACTTGAAAAGAGACAGGAGCTGGACCCTGCTCTGTCATAATTTCTTTCATTTTTAATGAAAGTAACAAAGGTTTAAAACGAATGTGAATATCCAAGAACAAATTTAGCTGATAATTAAATGCAACCTATTGGACAGCTGCATACCACATTAGTTTTATTTCTAGGTCTGCCAATTAACGTGGCAGCGATCCAAGAATACAAGGACATATCGCAACACCTGTGGCAAATGGAGCTTAGATAGCAGGCTATTAGCAAACAAAAGGTAAATGAAATAGACAAGGTGGGAAAGGAATCTTTTTTGGACTAACTCAGGGGCTGGCAATCTCTGGTGGGCTAGGCCAGTTTGTTTATCTGCCGTGTTGGCAGGTTCGGCAGACCACAGCTCCCATTGGCTGCGGTTTGCCGTCCCAGGCCAATGGGGGCGGCAGGAAGCAGCGTGGGCCAAGGGATGTGCTGGCCATGGCTTCCTGCCTCCCACATTGGCCTGGGACCGTGAACCGCAGCCAGTGGGAGCCTGCCGATGCAGGTAAACAAACTGGCCCGGCCAGCCAGGGTGCTTACCCTGGCGAGTCGTGTGCCAGAGGTTGCCCACCCCTGGACTAACTTCTGTAGTAAATGAGGAAATACATCAAAAAAGATTAAATATGAGATGAATATTTAGATTGTTGGTGTCCGTTTATTGAATTTGCAGTGTTGCTGTAGCCTTGTTGGTCCCAGGCTATGAGCGAGACCAGGTAGGTGAGGTGATATCTCATATTGGATCAACTTCTGCTCATGGAAAGTACAAGCTTCCAAGTTACACAGAGCTCTTCTTCAGGTTTGGGGAAGAAATCCAGATGTCTGTGAGTTAAATACAAGTTGGGACTGTTAAGCAGAAGTGGTAGCTCATGTGGAAGGCAGTCACTTGGAATGAAGTAGGCCATTGGGGGGTTAGGTTGTTAAGCATCAAAGGTTTTGAAGTGGGCAATTGAGTATAAGGCCCCATAGGTGTAGAACCCAGGCCTGAAGAGCTATCAGGCAGCTGACATCTCCAGGCTGTGACCCAGTGGCAGCTTGTAAGCAGCTTGTGCTCTACTTTCCATGACTTGCTGTGGACACAGACCACGGGAAGTTCTACCTCAAGGGTTTGACAAATAGTCTCATAGCTCCTGATTGGTTCCCTGCCCTACATAAACCCAAGGGGCCTTCCAAGAAGAGTCCAGGCACCAGTGTGGATCTCCTCAGCTGCCAAGACTGTTCCTGATCCTTGCTTCTGAATTCCTGGCTCTGGCTTGATTTGAATTTTGCCTCCTGACCTGTGTTCCCCCTAAGCTGCATGGTTGTGTGAGTGCCCAGGAGTTAATCAAGTGCCGCACACTTGATTAGCAGAGCCATGCACAGCAGCATGTGTTCAGGTGCACCTTTTCCTCCACCTCTCCCCCCGCTACTCCCCTGCCCATGTACCTCATCTCAACAGAGTGGGGGAGGGGGAACAGGGCTCAGGATCAGGAGAGGTCAGCTGCTGTGGTCTGAGCCTTCTGGTGAGTGCCTTAATGAGACAGTGCATGGTCTGTCATAGACTTCCCCAGCAGCCAGCACTCTCACTCACCTCCCAACATATACTCGTGATGTTGTTGTGTTACTGCTTAGTACTTCCTGCAATGCACACATAGTCTCTAATTTTATTCTTTCAAAGTGCTGTTAATTTTTTGACTGGTCTATGCATTTCATAATTTTATTTCTCTAATGCTTAAATTTATTTATTGAGTAGTGAGTTCTAAAATGCCTAACCTGTCCTAGCTAGAGTAATTATCCCAATGGTAACTTTTTAAAAATATATATATTGTATCTAGGTTTTTGGTTTCTACTTGTGGAGACATCTGCACATGACCTCCATATGGTGCACATAGCAAAATTCATGGATGGAAGAAATTAGAGGGAACATTGCTCCTAACTCCGACTCTGACTCTTGGTATCAGCCCTTGAAAACTGACTAAACTCCCCCGCTACTCCCAGCCTCAAGTTTTCCCATGCTCTGACCCTTGGCCCTAACTGCCATTGTTGGACTCCTGACATTCAGAGTAGCAGGCAGTATGGTGTGTTACAAATTACTGGATTCTCAAAGAAGAATCATTCACTGCACTAAAACTAAACTATGTACAATTTATTTGAATATTACATATGTTAGTGTATACATTGCTGATGTGGAACACCAACTGCATAGCATTGCAGCTGAATGGACGATGCTAGGAAGAACCCATGAAATGCCCCAAACAAAGACTAGCCAGAGGAGATTAGAACCTGAATACAAAGAAAGAATATAAAACATGAATGCCGGCTACATGTTCTACATGTTAAAGTTCAGTGCTAGCCTAAAAACTGACTCTGTAAGAATGACAGATTCCATATTCATTGCCCCCCACCAGATTGGGTTCCTTTCTCAAGTTAAAGGAAGTTGTTGTTTTTTTTTTTTTTCTCCTTTGCCTCTGAATCTCAGACATCATCCCCACTGACAATGTACAAGCCAAACCATGTAAGCAGGTACACTTGTTTAAGGCTGAGTGGATTCTGTAAGGAAGGACAGAACCACACTTTAAAGTAATATGACATTGCTGATAGTTGCCACATAAGAGTTACGTTAATGTATGGTTTAGAGGCTGTTGATAAGAAATTCCAGCCACCACATCTTACTATTTAGATCAGTGATCCCCAAACTTTTTACCTCACCCCCTGTTAACTCTGTGTGCCCCCCCCCGGGGTGGGGAATGGGGCCGCAGCTCTGGGAGAGGAACACAGACAAGGGTATGGGTGCTGGGGCTGGCAGCTGGGACCCCGGTTGTGGTGCTGGCAACCAGGGCCAGGAGCAGATCAGGGTGGCACTCCTTCCCTGCCCCTTGTGGGGATTGGCCCAGGCCCCATCTGTGCCCCCCCAACATTTCTCAGTGCCCCCCTAGGGGGATGTGCCCCACAGATTGGAGACCTTTGATTTAGATGTATTCAGTATCCAAAGAGGGACAAAATAACCGCAACTAAGTATTATGAAGTGTGCCTCAGAGCAGAATTTGTCCTGAGCATTTCAATGCTGGTGCTGTCACATGGATTGCTATGTGAAGTAATAGCTTGAGTTGTAAATTTCTGGTCTGAGAAGGGCACAAGACAAATGAGGAGGGACAGCACTCTGCATACGGAGCCTCTTGTGAAAGCAAGCTGGAGAAGGAGAAAGTCTGTGCTCACTTTAACAACAGAAATCATTGTGCACCTTAAATTGAATTTGAGGCATAATGTAGGGTATCATACTATATGCAACGTTGCCATTCCTTGTTGTTAATTCATATTGCCTCGCAACTGTCCGGGGTTCAGAAAGATAAGTGTTGGGCTGCTCTGTATTTTGTTGCTATGTAATGTGGTAGAAAACAACTTTGGAGCATCTCCCTGAGTTGCATGCCACCAAAACTAGGCCAGAAATCCTTTCTTGCTGCAGCTGCTAACAGTAATCATGGACCGTGTTCTAGGAGCCCTATGTCTTTATGCCAAATTGTGTGAGCTCTGCAAGAATTATTCACATGGCAACAGGAAACCCCTTGGAATATATAACCTATGCATCTCATTTTCACTTTTGGAAAGAAAATAATTTCAGGTTTTTATGGAGTCATAAGAAGGAAAACATACGGCCTAAGAATCGACTGCTAAATATTCAGTGATGGGTTGGGAGAGCTGGTTGGAAAACTTCAACTGGAATAAAATTTAAAGAATCATGGCTAGCAAGAAATTATAAAAATCTTCACAAAAATATTTTCAATTGCCTGACTAGGTTTCTACAGAGAGTTGGAAACTTTCCTCAAAACCATTTTTAAAAAAGTATGTGTGGGGGGAGGAAATCACTATGAATGTTCTATTTGTTTTCAGAACAGCTAGTTTAGGCAACTCCTTGGTGCTTACTATATTACTGTTTATAACCTTCATAGAGTCAAAGTGTGCTTGTCAGCCAATGTATTCTCCAGTAACTGAAATATGAACAGTAGGAATGGGCAAAACTACTGAAGTGAAACAAGAAACAGCTAAAAGCCTGCATCCAATTATACCTCCATTAATCCTAATCTCCTTCTTGAGTTCAAAAGCATTTGCTAAAATTCTATAATGTTTTCACACTACTTCACTTCCTGTAATGTAATCGGTACACCATTCAGGTTTATAGTAGCAATTCGTATCCTACAATATATCTGCCTATCAAACTTAAAGCACTCTTAAACTCACTTTAAAACCAAGGATGGCAGACATTTATTCTCAACATATATGAAATGATAAATATTCCATACCTTTCATCTAGAAACAAGGTTTCGATAATGTGCAGACAATTCAAAAAATTACTTTACTAGGTTAAAATAAAATCCCTTATTTAAACAGAATGTTCCAAAGCATAAATGGACCGCTTGAATGGCAATAAGAATTGTGATTATGAGAAATCTTTAAGTAAGAAACCATAGGAAAAAAATGACAGCAAATATCTTAGGCCCCATTTTTCAGTCTGTTTCAATTCAGAGTACTTAGCACATGCTTAACTTTAGGGAATGAGGCTTAAGCCCATGTTTAAACTTAAACCTACACAGAAGTGCTTTGCAGAATAGTGGTGGCTTTAAGCATGTGCTTAAGTGTTTTGCTGCATGGGGACTTATAACATATGTTTGAATATGACAAGGTCATGTGTCCCACCTGTAAGTTGACTCTTCCTTCTGCACTGCACCCCTAACATGATGATGGGTATCAATTCAGTACTGACTCCAAGAGAGAGTGCCACCTACTGAATCACTAACAAGCAGAGATCAGGTTTCTGCAAAGGTGAATATCATGATTTCCAGACCAGTATGACTCAGGGTTGTTCTCATGCACGTAGCTATAACACCACCTTACCTCAAAAGAGTCTTATGAGGCTCCGTTAGTGAATATTTGTAAAATGCTTGGAAATATTTTGATGGAAGAATCTGTGGGTGAAATTCTGGCTCCATTGTCAGTATGAGTCTTACCATTGACTTAAATAGGAACAAGATTTCATCCTATAAAAGAAAAAAAATCAGGGTTTTTATGAAATACAGAGAGCATCATTAAAAAAAATTACATTTTAAATTGTAATTGTATATAGCTAATGTCACTGACCCTTTTATTAATACAAACTGAATGTTTAAGCAAAGGCTGTTTATTTCCATGTAGATGACAGAGACAGGACAAAAGCGCTCTTTCCAAAATGTGGTTCACAGAAGAAGCCTTGTCTCCTGTTTCACTAACTGATGGTGAATTCTTTTCAGTTTGCATGATAAACCCTGGCTGTGGCTCAGTCAGCCACTGCCCTGTCATCAGTCTTGTCTAACAAGATAACTGACTCACCCAGACTGCATGGGAGATAACAGTGTTACTCTGGCATAGCCAAAATACAAAGGGGGGCTGCTTTTCCCCCTGAGATGGGGACTAGAACATAAAGTGGGAAATTCCTCACATACCTTCCCATTTTCATGGCCTAATGGTAGCGATGAAGGAAAAAGTGCACTCTGGCACTCAGTCAGATATTTATTTTCTTTCTCTTTAAATTGCGTGCAGCCTACCACATTGTGCTGTGACTCACAACATACCTCCCTAGCCTAACAGGGAAGGTCAGGTAAGTACTTAGAGGGAAGTACTCTCAGGAGCACCTAGATGCACAAAGTGGTTAAGTGGATGGGCCTCTTTGTCTGAATCCTTACAAACAGACACCCCTCCAGAGCATTGTAGGGTGTTGAGCTATCAGAGGTGGCATTTGGGCCAGATCCTCCATGTGTGAAAATAGTAGTAGCTCAGCTGAAGTCAGTGGAGACACAACAGTTACATCAAGGAGCTGGTTTTTAGATATTTCATGATACCTTCTTAAAGATTTAGTGCTCTGGTTAAAGTCCAACTCATTTTTGTGCCTTTTACTTCCCTTAATTCTCACTACAATTTCAATTGGATACAATAATCCTCACCTCCTGCACATCCATTTCTAGAAAGTGGTGTTGTCCACCTTATACAGCTACTGTATTCCAGTTCAGAGCTGTTTGCATTTCAGCATGGAGCACAGTGGTCCCTGCATATACTTTATCCTTAAAGAAGTCTTGTGTCTTACTTGTTTTGTGAAGCATGGAGGCAGCTTTGAACAGAAGGTGCTGAAGATGTGGAAAGTAGTATTATGTACTTGTTTAGATCAACCTGAAAAGATGAAGGGTCTTCAAATTCTTAAAGATTTGTGTTTTACAATCTTTGTCTAATGTCTTTGTGATGACTGCTTGTATCCAATGATTTAAATGGATTAATGTGCATACATTTTAAAGGAGTTAAAATGAAAATGATGAGAAAATCTTTACACAGATAACATTAATTCTAGGGGATTGGTTTATGGAACCCATCCATCACCGTTAATCATTACTGCAGTTTTCAGACAGCTCCAAATTCTGCCACCTCTACTCATGTAGGTCACTCCACAAATTGTCCTAGTGTCTTCAAAGTCACTTCAAAGCACTATATGAGTAGAATCTGATTTTAGTGATACATATATTAGGACCACCATCTTGACCCACACCAGCGATAGAACTGGGATTCGTAAGGACTCATGAGTTTCTCTAGCTTGAACTAAATAGCCAGCTCCTGAAAGTCTTCTTTGTATTAGACTCATATCTTCTATAGATCAGGTAGAGATGGCAATAAAATGCACTGTGTCCAGTGAGTTTTTTGATCCAAAATTGAATCGGTCCAGAATCTCAGACAACATAATATTATCAACAGGTTAAATAATTCAGATTGAAAACCTATACAATTTCCTTTGGGGAAGAAAGTGAACAACATATATGGGGTGATTTGTTAGACAAGAGGGGTGCTAAACATGACATTTTGGAATTTAGGCCATTGTGGAATGCATCAGATTTTGTATTAATTTAATTCTCTATATGGTAGTTGTTTGTGGTGGCTTTTGTGCTAACATCTACATTCAATCTCAGTGCCAACTGCCCACTGTGACCGAATACTTTGATGATTTTTCTAGGGAAATGTATACACAGGATGGAGGAATGGAAGAGAGGTTTGCTAAAGAATAAAAAGGGAGGGGAAAGGCTTCTGTCTTGAAGAAAAACAAGGGAATGTAAGAGATGGGTAAGGAAGCTGGTCAAAACATGTTCAAAATGTTGACAGGCTTGCAAATGCGTATGGATTTTGCACATGCATTTGCACACTGAACATCTTTCATATATTTTCCCCTCAGTTTTGCTCATTCTAATTCTTAAGGACAAGACACAGTCCCTTTCTCCACTTCTGAGCAATCTGGGTCGGGGGGGTTTCCTGCCCAACATGCAAGTGAACAGGGAGTAGGTGAAGTGAGGTGGGGTGTAGCCAGCCCAGCTAACCCAGTGCAACACTGGGGCCATTAATCTGCACGAGATAACAAAGCTGGTGACATTATTCCTCCTTTGGAGCAAGAAGAAAAACCAGGGATGTTGAGGTCGTGTTGCTCTGTCTCTCAGTCACATTCTTGGTCAAACCCTGCATCACATTTCACTTCTCACACTTTGTAAAGTCTCGTTCTGGTCCTAAATAAGGCTTCAGTTTAGGAAACTCTTAAACATGTTCAAGTCCATCCATACTCAGGACAGCACTTAAGCATTTCCTTAACTTTAGGGCATGTTCTCACATCCCACTGAATTCACATACAGGACAGCAGTTTTCTTGAACTGGTGTCTAAATACATATTATAAACACAGAAAGCTGGGGGGAAAGCAATAAAGAAAATGTGAATTATATATAGCTGACAGAATGGATGGTCCAGTGATTAAGGAGATGGGATTTTCAATTCCTTATTTCCCCTATAGGCTTCCTGTGCAATCTTGGGCAAATCGCCTGGGCTTTCTGAGCCTCAATTTCCGCGCTGGTAAAAGGGAGATGATAATACTTCACTAGGGGTGGTGGAGGATAAAAGGATACATTTAAGAATGTGCGGTACTATGGTAAATGAGGCCATAAAAGTACTATAGTTAGAAGATGAAGTTAATAAATATTAGGAAGTTGAGAATTTATGCAAACTCCTAAAAGACAAATGAACAAGCACTGTAGTGATTTGGTTTATTTAGTGTTTAGTAGATTCTAAAGCTCAGGTCTATTGTTAGCATTTGTATACTGATTATAATCTTTTGCACATTTAACAGCCCTTCTCATACTGAAGGATCACCAAGTGGTTCACAAACTTTAAAGTTCATGCATGCAAAAGCTACTATCTATGCCACTAAATGCAGCTGCCTCTGGAGTGTCATTACTAATGGGGCATACTATTCCACTTTTAAACACAGACATGAAAGACAGAAAAACAAGATAGGTGTGTGTGCGGGAGGGAGGGGGGTAAATTACTTTTGCAGAAACTGCAATTTCTTTCAGAAAACCTGTCATTGGCATCTTGCTGTGGAAAACATTTTGTCATGCACATCAGTGTTTCTTTTAAGAGGATGAATCTAGTGAAAGAGTCAAACTACAATCATAATGTGACAGACATTTTAAGACAGTGTTCTCATCAATCAAACTGATAATGAGGTGGCAAATTGCTGCCTTACAGCACAGCTAAAAAGGCAACTACTTCAGGAGGTGTCAATGAAAATGTCAAAGGATTGTCCCCAGGGGAGTTTGAGAAGGTTCTCAGAAACCTTTTTGGAAGCATGAATACAGAATACTTTATTGATCCTAAAGAAGTTGCACTGACATGCTATTTCCCTGTGACATTTGAACCATCAATTTTCTAACTCATGGGGAGATTCTTGGGAGTTTTAATTCACCTTCCTATGTACTCAAATAGTTGTTTTTATACTATCCATAATCTTTACTATTTTAATAACACCAAAAGTAACATTTCATACATTTCAAGCAAGTAAAAAGGCCTGAAAATTATTAATAAATAGCTAGTATAATCATAACTAATAATCATAATTATCTTTATAGATCCATAGATTCTTATATCCTTACTCATGTTAAATAGTTCCTTTTATTCTGAGCTGTCTATTGAAGTCAATAAGACTACTTATGGAGTAATGTGCCACTTAGCTAGAATATGGCCCATAGTGATTTTCATCCACATTCTTAGTGTTTTGACTCCATAATAAAGAGGAAGGACAGTCCTGGGGTTACAGTGTTTCCAGCTCTTCTGATTTTTTTGTTGCAAGTCTTGTGACTCAGCTCTGGAGTCATGATTATGTGAGTATCTCATCATTTATTATAAAAATAAAGTAACTTCCTAGTCCTCATGTATGAGGGGGGAAAAGCTTGAAAATATAAACACTAAAGGTTCAAAAACCAGAAAGTACATAAACATAACTCCCCATATAAAACAAAGCCCTATGATTTTAGATGAAAATCTCATGATTTTTTGGGGGGAGGGGAGTCTGACTCATGATTTGGATACTGGGGTTAAATCATCAGATTAGGATTTAAGGGATCTGGGTCCAGTGGCTGGATGAGTCACAGACTCCCTCTATGTATACTACACTACACTGCAGCTGAGAGGTGTGATTCCTAGCACAGATAGACAGACTTGGCTCTAGCTCAGCTTGAGCTAGCATGCTAAAAATAGCAATTATGGATGTTGTTGTGCAATTGGTGGTGGTTCAGGCTAGCTGTCTGATTTCAAGTCCACCCCAGTGCTGCAAACGTCCACACTGCCATTTTAGTGCACTAGCTTGAGCTCAGCTAGCACAAGTCTGTCTACTCTTGCTGGGAATCACGCTGCTGCGTCGACAAACCGGGGTGAAAGTAAAGCCGAAGACTTACTAGTACGGGGGCTGGCTTCAGCCCCGGAAGGGGCAGGGCTTTGGGCGGAAGGGATGGGGCTGGGGGGTCAGCATCCCTCAACCAGCCCTTCCACGTTGCCTGGCCACACTGCCTGGGACTCCAGCGTGATTTAAAGGGCGCGAGGCTCCGGCCGTTGCTGTGGTAGTGGCAGTGGTTGCCAGAGCCCCATGCCTTTTTAAATCGCCGGCGCTCAGGGGCAGCTGCTCCTTTGCCCACCCCCTGTTGGCAGCTGGGAGGGAGCAAAAGGGGCAATGACATTAAAGTGCTGCAATGGCAGTGCTTTAAGCAGGATCTGTTGTCATGGCAGCACTTTAAAATCAGCTGAGTATGGGGCCAGTACTGGTGGCCACTTTTTACCTTACTTTCACCCCTGGAACAAACCCCATGTGGCCATGATAAGGCCATGTCTACACTAGAGAGCTGTACTGATGCAGCTGTGCCACTGTAAGATCTCCCATGCAGTCACCCTATGCCAAAGGGAGAGAGTTCTCCCGTCAACATAATTAAACCACCCCCAATGAATGGCAGTAGCTTTGTTAGCAGGAAAGCTTCTCCTGCCAACATAGTGCTGTCCACACCAGCACTTCTGTCAGTGTAATTTATGTCGCTCAGGGTGTGATGAGTATTTTTTCCCCACACCCTTGAGCAACGTAAGTTATCCTGACAAAAGTGCTAGTGTAGACATAGCCTAAGTCATTTAGGGCTTGGCTACACCTGCGAGTTAGTGCACAGTAAAGGAGTCCCGTGAGCACTAGCTCACTCCCCGTCCACACTGGCAAGGCACGTAGAGCACTCTGACTCCACAGCTAGAGCTCTCTTGGTACTCCACTTCAGCGAGAGGAATAACAATTGCTGTGCCTTGGCTACAAAGCACGGGCGTTAGTGTGAATGAGGTGTTGCTTTACTGCACTCTGATCGGCCTCTGGAAACGTCCCATAATCCCTTTAAGATCAAGTGGCCACCCTTGTCATTGTTTTGAATTCCTGTAAGACTGCAGAAATGCCCTTCAAAGCTCCATTTCTGACAGCCGCATACAAGCTGTTACTGTGGAATGTTGTGTGTGAGAGAGAGGCAGGAGAGATGGGGGGGTCACTGCTGTGTGAACTTACAAGACAGCATGCTGACCTGCTCTCAGCCCCCCAAAAAATGCACTCTCTTTCCCCCCACATATACACAACACACTCCCTGTCCCACTCCATCCCACCCACCCCCATTTGAAAAGCACGTTGCAGCCACTTGCATGCTGGGATAGTTACCACAATGCACTGCTCTCTGTGGCCATTGCAAGAGCTGCTAATGTGGCCACGCCAGTGCACTGTCCAGCTGTCAGTGTGGATAGACTACAGCGCTTTCCCGAACGTGCTCCCTTCGACTCCGGAACTCCACCAGGGCGATCGGCGGAAGCACAGTCGACAGGGAAGCTGTGGCCGTCGATCCTGCACCATGATGATGGGAGGTAAGTCAAAATAAGATACGTTGACTTCAGCTACATTATTCCTGTAGCTGAAGTTGTGTATCTTACATCGACCCCCGACCCCCACCCCCAGTATATACCAGGCCATAAGAGTTAAGATGGGTGAGGTAATATCTTTCATTGACCTAAGTTCTGTTGGTGAAAGAAACAAACTTTTGAGCTACATGAACATGTTGGGGCAAGAATTCCTCTTCTTTGATTGTTAGTTGATTGAAAAACTGGAAAATCATTTGCAAAAAAATTAAAATTTAAAGTTTTTATTTTTGCTGAATCCAAAATGAACCCATTTTCTGACATTTTCCACCATATTTTTAGCCAATATTTTTATCCAAATTTGTATTTTTCAATCATTTAAAAAAATTTCATTTTCCAAAACACAGCGTTGAGTAGGGAAAATGTGATTTTTATTAAACAAAATATTTCTATAATGAGTTAAAAAATGATTGAGATAAAATTTGTTGGAAAAAATCAGAAAATTTTGTAAAAAAAGGAAAATTTTTCAAAAAATGTTTCATTTACTTAAAAGCTAGTTTTCAATTAAAAACTTCTAGTGCAAAAGATTTCAACCAGCATCCAGGCTTGTACAGTGCCTGGTCTCCAGTCTTCAGTGGGGATAAAAATAAATTCTATGAAATAACAATTGAAATAACATTTTTCTAATATCTATTTATACTTATGTAGTCAAATGCTTTATGCATGCAGCCTAATTACATGTGAAAATCAGTCACTTGAAAGTACAAATTATAATTAAATACCATTGTCTGATAAGCATGTGCATGCAAATATACATGAATTTTGCACATGTAGTTGCACACTGAATGTGTTTGAAAGTCTAGCCGTCTGGGAAAAAGTTTAAGCATTAATAATTACTATAAGGTAATTGGTTTGCATTTAGCTTCTGCATGTATTTAACTGAATATTAATAAAGGAAGAGATTAGCACAAAAGCAAAATACCACAAACCCTTAGCTGTTCAAAATTAGCCTCTGAAATTATACTAGATAACTGGCAAAAAAAAAAAAAAAGAGTAAAACAAACTGTATTTTCACTTTAATATCTAATTGCATCCTCATGGAGAAGACAATGGTTAGGCTTGTCAGTGAGTTAAACTTGATATCCAAGGTATATCTACATGGCGTCTGGGAGTGAGGCTCGCCAGCTGGCTCCACAGACCTGTATTAGCAGGGCTTATGCTACCATGCTAAAAACTAGCTGTATAGATGTTGCAGCTTGGGCCCAAGCCCACCCCAACACTCCATGACAGCCCAAGCTGCAATGTCTACATAGGAATTTTTAGCTCACTAGAGCAAGCCCCACTTACACAAGTCTGTCGACTGGGGCTGGGACCTTAAAAGGTCATTTCTATTTCTAATTACTGTGATTCTATGAAACTATATATTGACCAATGGCTTTACTCCATCCTTATGAATTACATTTTTCAAATTCCATTAAGGACAATGGAAGGACTCCCATTAACTATTATATGATGATGATGGTAGTGCCTAGAGACCAACCAAAAAACATGGCCCATTGTACTAGGAACTGGACAGACACAGCATAGTAGACATCCCTGCCCCCAAAGAACTTACGATCTAGATAGATAAAACAGTCACAGTGTAGGGGAAAGGGATACAAAGTGAGCTGAATCAGGCCAAGTGCTATTACATATAATGGACTGGGATCTGGCTAGTTAGTATCCTGGAATTCAACATCCTAATTAACACGATGGGTATGAGAGAGTTGCTATGTTAGGGTCCAGTCTTTCTTCCTCTGATACCAATGTGTTTTATCACTAATTCAAAGGGCACAACTTGCCCTTAATCATGACTTTGTGTGTGTGTGTGTGTGTGTGTGTGTGTGTGTGTGTGTGTGTGTACTTTTCTGTATATATTTTTTACATTATAAATAATTTTAAAAACATATTAACAAGTTTTTGACCTAAAAAGAAAACCAGCTGAATTTTGAACTAAAAGGTTTGTTTGGTTTGAAATTTGATCATTTTTGGACTGGGTTTATATTGCTTTTTTTGGCAAGTTATAAAGTTAAGAAGTGAATGGTGACAAATCTTAACTGTGCATCAGCATGTAAAGTACCAGAGACTTTACCATGAGAGGGGACCATCAGAGTTTGAGCAAGAATTGCTGGATCTGGAGTCTGATCTTGTTTTCTATACTCTGGTCTCTGAGTGAGCACTGTTGAGTCAGGCTTTTAGCCCCAGAAGGGTATTATTAGTAGTATAATTCAGAGGTATTTCCATTTGCTTCTGGAAATCTCACAAACTCTATTAGTACCAAGCATTTTTTCATACAGCCATACATAGATTCCATATTGTACCTGATCAGTGTTATTGGGTGTTTTGCCTATATAAAGACATTAGAATTTGGGTCTCTTAGCATTAAAATCTGGATACTTTTGGTTTGGACTTTGAAATAGACATCTGAATGGATTTTGTTATTTTGAAAAATATGCTTGCAGCCTTCCCCAGTGAGAGAATCTGGTTTTACTATTTCAAAAACGCTGCTCTTGTGACACATGAGGCAATTGGATGAAACTTGGGTCTCCTCCAGCTAGACCTTTTCCGATGAGGTTGAGGAAAGGGAAGCTGCTGTTCTGAGGATGCACTACAGCCCTCAGTCAGCTTGTTCCAATCTGAAGAGTTGTAAGAATTTTGAGGCATTATAAGCAATGAAAATCCACAGCTGCTATTCACATCCTGAAATTAGTCCCTCCCCAAAAGACTCTTTTGGATGATTATGTGATCCTGTCTCACCGCCCACTCGCTCTGCCATTTCCTAAACTCTGATGTTCTTTACAGCATCTCTGGCAGTTAAAAGAACATATGTATCATTGCTGGTTTCTCCTGCCCACCCACTCCCAATGAGATGATTACAGTGACATTTTAATCAAGAATTAACAACGCATAATTTAAGAAGCAGGGTCTGAGGCTTCACCTGTACAGGAAAATTGCATCAGTTTAATTAAAATCTGTTGTTAAACCAATAGAGTTAAACTGATGCAAAGCCCTGTGTAATGGATTGATGACCTTAGTTTGGTTTAAGAGTAATTTATTTTGCTTTAAACTTGTTCCCAGCTGATTTAGGCTAAATGAATAAAAGCTGCTGTTATACAGACATAACTGTCCACACAAGTATTTGCACTGATTTAGCTAAATCACTTTAAATTCACACTTTAGGTTATACCAGTGAAACTTTCCTATGTAGATACAGCCTTTCAAAAAGGGATTTTTAAAGACAACAGCTTAGATTCAATAAAGCACTTTTACATGAGCCTAAATCCTATTGAAGTCAACGAGATTTATACACATGCTCCAAGTTAGGCATATGCTTACATGCTTTCCTGAATCAGGAACCTAATCCTGTTCCCATTGAAATCAGTAGCAAAACTCTTCTTGACTTCAATAGGAGTAAACTGGGCTCTGACAAGTTTAATATTTACCATGGCAAAGCCCTTTTCCAATGGTTTGTGTGTTTGCTTTATGATTTTAGTGAAAGTTGTTTTCTAGGTACGAGTCCAAAATGGATCCTAGTACTCTAGAATAGTGAGGAAATGTGTTTCAACATTCTTTATATACAGCTTGGGTTTGCTTCTGCAAGATTCATTTGGACATCCTTTATTTTGGAAAAAATTCCACCTGGATCTGAGTTTACAGCTTAGAAACATCTTCATTATGGTCCCCACTCCCTCTTTTTGACTCAGACATGATCTTTCATATATTTATTTTGAGATCAAATAATGTTCTCCTTTTCGCCCTCAGTTCTGAGATCATTCTGTCATTATAATTGCATAGGCTTACACAAATTTTACCTGAAAAATGTGGAGTGAACCAATTGCTTCTAGCAATTCCATTTGGGAATTTCACCTTTCCTCTATCACAGTGGTTGAGCTCATTGTTATGCACTTAAAAGATACTGATGTTAAAAGGGATGTATTGAGCCCTGCTACAAAGAACAAAATCAATGTTGTTTTTTTTAAGATGCATAGGGAAAGAAGGAGGAGGCCTCTTACTCTAAAGCTTGGTAAAATCTGTACTTGCTACAAAAAAACCATCAGCAACAAAACCCAGCAGTATACAGTGTATTTTTGTATTTTAGCTTCTTTCAGACAAATGGTATCCCTTGAAATATTTTCCAGAGTTAGACTCAACATCCCTTACTCAACAGTGCAAAGGTGGAAGGCTCTGGGGAGTAGAAGGACTAATAAGCTTGTGCACTGCAAATGGCTTTCTCTATTCTGCTCTTTATACAAATTCTTAACTCTTCAGGCTATTTCCCTGGTGCTCCACCTGGGATAAGGCAGCTTTAGGCTTTTGGCACAGTATCACAGTGTAGCCCTTAAATAATAATTACCTAAATAAATAGTACCCACAATTGAGAGAAATACAGACATAGAGACAAGGGATCAAAGATATGTATTCATCTGAAAAGAGTTGGAGACAAAAGGTACCTCTGCACTGCAGCTGGGTGCGTGCTTCCTAGCAGGTGTGGGTACACACACACTAGCTCTGTTCAAGCTAGCATGCAAAAAATAGCAGCATGGATGTTGTGGCACTGGCACAACTTGGGCTACCTGCCTGAGCACAAACCCACCTGGATCCCTGTGTACATATTTGGGCTGCTAGCCTGAACCATTGCCCACGCTACTCCTAGTTATGTTGCTATTTTTAATGTGCTACCTTGAGCGGAGCCAGTGTTTGTCTACCTGAGGTGGAAAGCATGTTCCTGGCTGCAGTGTAGATGTACCTTAAATAAGGCAGAGATCCATAGGATACATGTTCCCCTGGTTGAGAACCACTGCTCCACACAGCCTTACCAATGCTGTTGTGAGTGTCTTTCCTCAAGCTGCGGAGGAAAAGACACTCACAACAGCATTGGTAAGGCTGTGTGGAGCAGTGGTTCTCAACCAGGGGTACATGTACCACAGAGGGTATGCAAAGGTAGCTTTGCAAGTCAGGGCTGACCTTACCATGAGGAGAACTGAGGCGGCCGCCTCAGGTGCCAGACTGTGTGCGGGAGAGGATGCCACTAGGACCCAGAGTGTAGAAAATTGTGTCTGCTGCTGGTGCATATGTATTCTCTCTCCTCTAGATGCACAGAGATGGAGGAGTGGAGTGCTGTGCTGGAGAAAGGAGGGCACTAGAGACAAAACAGGCAGGCAGGAGAAAAGGTGAGAGGGAATAACAGAAAGCAGCAGGAGTTACAGGGAGAGAGAGGAGGAGGAGCCTCTTATGTACCTCTCTAGCACCCCCAAAAGCCTGGAGTGATTAACACCAACTTCTCAGGGAGCTTCCTGTTTCCTGTGCTTCCCTGAACCCATTTGAGGAGAACAGGCAGTCAACTGAAGTAGCAGGAGCCAGTTAGGCCCTTAAGATGCTGATATCTTCCCTCACTCAGGCCCTGCTACTGCCTGCTTATTTGTCCCCTTCAACTGAATGTTGAGAGCCACTATAGCTGGCCCAGAACAGCAGTCATGAGTAAAAGAAGAAAACACCCCTCTGGGGCAGCATTCAGAAAAAGCAAGCAAGCAAAGGAAGCTTTTCTATCTAAACAGGAAAGAGCTCTCTTGAGATATATAGACACAAATGTTCACGGTGAGCCTTCCGTCCCCAGTGAGGATGTGAGTGGTGAGGAGATGCCTGATCTTCCAGTTAGTCAGAGTGCAGGTGATTGGGCAGCTACTGCAGCATCCATATCTCCATCTCAAATGGATGTAACCATGCACATTCCTGAAGAAAAGTGTAGATCAGAGAAGAGTGTGGTGGAAGTGCAAGAAACAGCTGCTGCTGAGTTTAGTTCCTTAAGTCTAGATGATCAGGGACTGTAGACCCACCTGAGCAGTAGTCTGAGGGACTTCCTTGTACTGCCTGGACCACAGCCAGTGAAAAACTTCATGTTTCCCAAAGACAATGAAAAGAGAAGTTTCCATCCAACACATTACTGGCGTGAAATCCCCAGTGGTGACAAAGGGGAGAGGCCATGGCTTATGTACTCAAAAACCCAGAATGCTGCATACTGTTTTTGTTGCAAACTTTTCCAGTCTTATGTTCCAGCTACACTGAGTTCTACAGGAACAAAGGACTGGAAAAATCTGGCTAGAAATCTAGCATGCCATGAGAAGGCAGAAATCACCAGGAAGCATTCCATAGGTGGAAAGAGCTTGAGATGAGACTAAGGTTAAAGGCCACCACAGATGATCAGCATCAAGAGAAGACTGCATCAGAGTATCTTTACTGGCAAAATGTTCTGAAAAGGCTCATTGCCATTGTGAAAATGCTTGCTACCCAAAACCTAGCATTGTGTGGCACTTCAGATCAGCTATATGTGCCAAACAATGGAAACATCCTTAAAATTGTGGAGCTGATGGCTGAGTTTGATGCTGTACTCCAAGAGCATCTAAGAAGAGTCACCACCCAAGAAATGTACACACACCAGTACCTTGGAAAAACAATTCAAAATGAGATCTTACAGTTACTGGCAACAAAAGCCAAACAGAAGATTGTGGCAGATCTGAAGTCAGCAAGATATTACTCTGTTATTCTGGACTGCACACCTGACATCAGCCATATGGAACAAATGACTTTAATGGTGCATTTTGTAACAATAGAACCTAGTGAAAATGTCCCTGTAATGGTGACTGTCAGAAAGCATTTTCTAGAATTTATTGACATTGATGATACTACAGGAGTTTGTATGACAAATGTGCTTCTTAAAAAGTTGGAAGATACAGGAATTGCGATAGCTGACATCAGACGTCAGGGCTACAAAAATGGCACCAACATGAGAGGAAAGAACAGAGGAATGCAGACACTGATCTGAGAGTTAAACCCTCGAGCTTTTTTTGTCCCATGCAGTTCTCATTCATTGAACTTGGTGGTCAGTGTTGTAGCATCAGCTTCTAGTGAGGCTCCTGAATTTTTTAATGTAATTCAAAGCATCTATGTATTTTTCTCTGCATCAACTCATCAATGGCAGATTTTGAAGCAACATCTGGGAACATCCTCTCTGACACTGAAACCACTGAGTGCCACATGATGGGAAAGTTGAGTGGAGGCAATAAAGCCTATCAAACACCAAACTGGGAAGACAGATGATGCCATAGTTGCCATTATGGAGGATAATGCTATGACAGGAACTGTCCATGGGAGAACAGTGGCAGAGGGAAATGGAATCACCAGAAACATACATAACTTCAAATTTCTGTGTGACTTAGTGTTGTGGCATGACATACTGTTTAAAATAAATGTTGTAAGCAAGAGACTCCATGGTGTTGACCTTTAATATATCTGGAGCAATCGAACAACTGGACAAAAAAAGTCATACCTACAGTCTTACTAGTCAGATGAGATATTTCAAAATGTTCTAAAGAGTGCACAGAAGTTGGCAGAGGAACTTCAAACTGAAGCTATTTTCCCACCCATTCAAGAATACAAGAGTCACTGAAGAAAATGACATTTTGATTGCGAGGCACAGGATAATCCCATAAGAGACCCCAAACAACAATTCAAAGTTAAATTCTTTAACCAGGTGCTAGATTGTGCAATACAGTCAGTTGAAGAACATTTCATGCAGCTCAAGGAACACAACAGTATATTTGGGATGTTTATGATATTCCAAAACTCCTCACTATACCTGAAGAAGACCTACACCAGCAATGCAGGGCACTAGAGACAGTGTTTACACATGATGACATGCAATATTGATGCGAGTGATTTAGGTGATGAACTGAAAGTGCTGTCAAGATACATTTCAGCAGGATTAACTCCAAAGGCTGTTTTGGAGTATATGTGCACAAATAAAATGACCACCCTCTTTCCAAATGCTTTTGTTGCTCTGCACATACTTCTAACACTTCCTGTAATGGTTGCCAGTGGAGAACGCAGCTTCTCCAAACTGATATTAATAAAAACACATCTACACTCCACAAAGACACAGGAGAGGCTGGTCAGCTTTACAACCATCTCAACAGAGTATGAGCTGGCCCAGACTGTGGACCTTCAGCAGGAAGCAGTTCAAATCTTTGCAACCAAGAAGGCACGGAAAGCACTACTTTGATTATTCAAACAGATAAAAATGCCAGTGTTTACTATACAGACAAGAAAAATTACATTTGCTGTTGAGGTGTTTGAAAGTTAAGTGTTACTTAAAATTTTTAAACAAGGCATTTTAAGTTGTTAGTTCTCCTTTATTGGGGTAGGTAGCAGAGCAGTACCATGAGAGGAGAAGAACAGAAAGAAGGCAGAATTGAGACCTTTTAAAGTTTTGGCCCAAGTGAAGGGGCATGGGGGTGTCATTTGAGCTCCTAGCCTCAGGTGCCAAAATGTGGGCCGGCACTGTTGCAGGTGTTTAGGGGGATCTCCTCCCAAGTGTGTGGAGCAGCACAGGGAAAGGCAGCGGAGCATCATGGGGCTGATTGGAGGCAAGCACTGACAGCTCAAGTGAATGAGAGATAATAGGTAGGGTGGTGATTGACTGTGAAGGGCCTTGAAAGTGATTACAAGCAGCTTATGTTAGATGCAACAGAGATGCGGATATGAATGGTGGAGACAATGGAGTTGTTTAAGAAATGGGGAGGATGTCCCTGTTTTCTATGTATATTTGAGAAGGCAGGAAGTCAAAGATATAATGTGGTGTGTTTTGTCCTTACACTGTATTCAACTAATATATATTTCCAATCGCCCCCCCCGCCCAACTTAAGTCTCTCCTTTTTGTACATTATTTGAGATTGACACAATTATATTGTTGCAGTTTTTATCCGTTAATTTTAAACATTTTTTTCACCCGCATTTTTCATTTTCAAAGTTCTGTGCTGTTTTTCGATTGTATTTCTTGTCGGGCAGTGCTCCATGCCCTTGGCTACCAATGTCTCATCTAAACACTGCTAGACATTTAAAAAAATCCAGATGTGCCCATATGCTTAGTCACTGCATAATCTTCATTTGATTTCCTGTGCCTGTTGAAACACACTCTCCTAAACTCAGAGCATGCTACAATTTAAACACCCTTCATAACCAGTCTCTCTTTCTCTCTCTCTCTCACTCACACACACACACATACACACACACCCCCCAACCTCACTATGTTAACACTAGAATTGAGCACATGTTTCAACACATTTGCTGTGACTATTCATTTGACTGTTTAAAAAATTTGCTTTAGCTCCTTTTGCTTCTCTTTCCCAATCTGCTCTAGCCAATGACTTTACTGGCAAAAATGTGTGTGGAAACACTGGATTTCAAGCAAACATTGAAAAGAGTCACAGGAAGTGAATTCTGAATGTGCAAATGTCAGTATTTGCAGCAGAAATCTAATCCTAAAACCTACATCCATCTAGTCAGATGCAGAAAGTTACCTATGTGTCTGAAGTATAAAGCACAATACATATTTTTTTAATGTAATTCCTTGGGAACTGTTATGTAATTTCATTCTGTATAATACAAATGCCAGCCGGAATAACAATGGCAACAGCAGCAATGCACTACCTGCCTGTGAGGTAGATGTTGATAGGATAATTCCTTTTATTCTGTCTTTAATGGAAAATGGAACATATTGAACCTGATTCTGCTTTCCCTTGTATGCAGTGTACACTGGAGTAATTCTAATGATTTCATTGCACACATACACGTTCAACATAATCAGGTGCTCTGATTTTTCCTTTATAAAAAAATGTCCTATTAGGACTAAATGCCAATAATAACATAGAACATATTGGATGAATTAGGGAGTTTTTACAATGTGGATGAAAAGTAAAATATGTGTAGTAATCCTATATGTTTCTATAATTTCTTCTTGATTGCATTGATATAGAAGATGATAAAAAACCTTCCCTTCCAAACTATAGTATGAATGAGTGGTATTATCTTCCTCAGTTTGTATGACTACATGACAAATAAACCCAAACATTAGTAATATAGCTCTAAATATTATTATCCCAAATAAGTCAATAGCACCTGTTCCTCAAAGGTATTTAGATACCTAACTCCCATTGATTTCCCATTGGACGTTTTCACTTCACCATCTAAGAGGCCCAGTATAATAGGAATCAGATTGGAGGTTAGAACTCCTGAAGTCCTGCTATAGATTAAATGTTTAGCCTTTGGCAAGTCACTTCCCTTGCATCAGTTTCCCAATCTGCAGAACTGAGAACTATTTACTTGCCTTCCTGGGATACTGTGAGAAGTAGTTAATGTTAATAAATTGGCATGCAGATGAACAGGATGATCTTAAAGGCCTTTTCTATACCTAGCTTCTATGAATCTATGAATGCATTTTAATTGCTTTGGAGATATAATATGTTAAATCTTGTCACGTGATTGACCATTATAAATATTTGCATATTTTTAGATGTATCATGGGAAGTCATTATCTGTTCCAGCCACCGCAAACACTGCAGATCCCTGCATTTAATATATAGCTTTTCAAACATGGTTATTTTCTCTATGGATAGAATCAGACCATTCTCACTTAATGGTGCTTATGCAATGTTATTGATGCAGAATAAATTGGCTCTATAAGCATATCAAGGAAACAATGTGATGCTTTAATCCTTCAGCATGTCTAGTTTTGTTGGCAAAACAACAAGGGCTTATAGATATTGTGACTGCTTTAATTTCTGCCTATATCTGGTAATAGTTCATAGCAACTATTTTAAAAGAAGAACTGAAATATACTATAGGATCAAGGCAAAGGAAAGAACAGGTTAGGAACCCACATGAAAAAATGTGAGGTCTAGGGGGCTATGAGGACATTTGTCTCATGATGTAAGAGTTTTCTCATGGGAAAAGTAACACTTTGCTTAAATAAAAGAAAATAGATAGTCAAGGACAATCAGTTATCTGTTCTTCAGACTTTTTTGTTTATGTTCAAGGCATAAACATAATTATTGAAGGAGGCTGTTTCATCTTCCCAGAGTACAAAGTCCGCTTGCTAATGCCACATCAAATGATTCAGAGGGGACCCCAATAGAAACCTGCAAATGACTGTGAAAAAATTCAGGCCATCACTAAAGGCTGGGTACCCCGTGTGTGTGTGTGTGTGTGTGTGTGTGTGAGATTTCCCATCACAGATTAGGTTACTTGGGTGGGGGTCTTATCACACAGGAAGGGTCTGGCTGCAGATTAGTTCTGCACCATTGCAGGTCTGTTATGCAGTCTCATCTTTGACCAAATCCACGGCTAGCACCTTTATTGTATTTTCGCGATAAGCAAGAACATTGGACTGCCTAAGGAACAAAGAGGGAAGCAGAAGGCCTACTGTGTTACTAAAATGTAACTTCTCTACTTTTGGTCATGCATCAGTGACATGAGTGCCAGGCCCCAGACTCTAACCCCACACAGAGCCAAAAAAAAGCTGTCAGTCTCGGCGTGTTCAAAGACACCTCCTTTGTTAGGATAAAACTATAGTGGCATGGTCCATATACTCACTAAAGCATGCCTGAAGTCAAAAAGTCATAGTCCTCCTTTGTACTTATTGCTATTCACATTTTATTTCATACTTGGTGCCCAATTACCATTGCTGTAATTTTTCTATTGTTGGAAGCCATATAAGTTTAGCCACCACTTATCCTATCCAGGTCATGACCTAACGTATTTAGACTATGCAAATATAAGTAGCAGTTCCCTTATCAGTGTAACCAGGTCTCTTTAACACTTAGAAAGCAGAAGATAAATATACTTGGCAGATACAATTTGTTCCATTGCTAAGCCTTCCATTTTACTGATGACCCTACGGGGCTGACATTCACACATAGTTACTATTATAACCTTATACCCTTCAGTTATGTCACTGAAACTGATCAATTTATGTTTACAAAGCCAGACTTACATATAACAGCATGCAAACCTCATCTGTAACAATGAACAGTGGATTTTATGTGTCTAGCTGTAGAGTCCTTTTATGCACATGCTTCTTGGGAAAAAATTGGCCAGATTCTGATCTCACTTATACCAGTTTACACTGATCCAATTCCACTGATCTCACTGGAATTACTCCTGACCTATACCAATATCAGCTGGATGAAAAATCAGGTTCCATTTAAACCAGATTCAGACCTAGTGGAAGCCAACTGATTTTAGCATTGCCATCAGAATTTTAATTTTTCTGCATTTCCTGACTTTTGGAAATGAATTGAGCAGCCTTAATGTTACTTTACAACTCTAATGCTGCCCTCCCAGGACTGTTCTCTAAGGCCTCTACCCTCTTCTCCTTCAAATCCTTTCTCAAACCCATACCAGCCATGATGCCTATACAACATCAACCAGCATTTAATGGCTAGGCTGAGAGGTGTGTGGAAAAATTGATATTCTTTTATGTATTAAGTTAATTACAAAGCTTTCTGTGTGTTTGTATGTATACACACATAAGCAAGTGTGTGTGTGTGTGTGTGTGTGTTCATTTTTCATGTTTTGATCATTTAATTCATCTCCACCTGTCATACATTGTCAGATGGTAAGCTTTTTAATGCAAGGACTGTGTCTACCTCTGTATTAGTACAGCTTCTAGCACAATGAGAATACTGACTAAGGCCTCTATGGATGCTATTCCAATATCAAAATTATATATATTATTGCATTATATTCTTAACAAAAAGTTCAGAAGGAGGTCAAAGCATTTCAGAACTTTCAGATGCTGAAGAGGGCATAATCTTAAACCTCTTTTTAAATATTTAAACCCATATTAGTGCTGAGCCACTTACAGCTACATTAGCATTTAAACAACTTGAAATCCTTAAGTGGCATGAGGTTTAAAGCACAGTAGATCTTTAAACAACATAATTATCTCAACCACCTCAGATCCTCTTAAAAGCACCATCACTTAGAGAGGCATAAGCATGTTACAGTGGCAGAATTGCTCAATCCAGTAATAGCATACATTGAAAAGTGTGTATGGCATTAAGCCCTTTACAGTTAGCCCTTTTAAATCCTTATGACTCTCTGCCTCACTGAAATGAACTGAAAAGCGCATGCTGAAAAGAGGTGCACACTTAATAGGCACCTAGTTAGATGGGCAGAAGATGCAATATCAGATCTGGATGAAGATCCAGTTTAGAATGAATGGGGTGCGGATTCAAGTGTAAATTCAATAATGTCAAAATCCTATAATATTTTGGTCCCAAATGATGGAAATCTCACAAGATTGGCTGCTCATCACAGTATCTGCTTTGTTGAATGACAGCTTTGAAAGATGCAAGACCATCAGTTTTGTAGCATCCAACCCCTTGAATAGTAACTTCAGAAACCTATTGTTTAGTAATCACAGAATAAACTTTTAGGCTGAAATTTTCCAAGCTAAACCTAAGGGGATTGATGTTCAAATCTCATTAAAATGAATAGGAATTGAGTACCAAAATCTCCTACATGGCTTTGAAAATTTCAGCCTAACTCTTCATTATTTTGTTTTCAGTGTATAATGATATCCGGGCCAAATGAACCCTTATCTCCTGGAAGCAAATGCACAACTTATGTTAATGTTATCATGAATTGTATGGACACATCAAAGGGAGAATAGTCAAAAGGTGTTCTGTGATTTTTAAAAGCAGCAAAGAATCCTGTGGCACCTTATAGACTAACAGAGGGTTTTGGAGCATGAAATAGTCTGTAGTCTATAAGGTGCCACCGGATTCTTTGCTGCTTTTACAGATCCAGACTAACACGGCTACCCCTCTGATGCTGTGATTTTTAAAAGTGTTCTGCCTGGTAGCCAGATCTTGCTCTCAGTAAAGTAGTAGGAATTTTGCATAGATTTTAGCCCATAGATAATATATTGTTAGAACAGTTTTCTAACTGTACAAGAGCTGAATAGTTTGAAGTCCCTTGGTAAGGATAATGTAAGCCTGAATCTCCTCTCACGTACATCAGTGTACACCATAAGAAACTCCACTGAATCAATAGTTATAGCATTATGAGATGAAAGAAGATTCTGAGCAATATGGAGAGTAAATTTGTTTCTATGAATTGTATATGCCTTCTAGTGTTATATCCTGCATCACTATATAGTGTGACTTTTAATATGAAGAGTTTAAATACAATCCCATTCTTTTGCCCACATTTATTAGACATAGAGCAATGTTGGCAAATACCAGAATCAACCCTTTAACTAATCATGGAGACATAACATCTTAAGATGCTTTTTTAAACTACAGAGACTTCACAAGCCCTTACTGGGTATTTTGGTTCAAACTGTAGACAATTTTTTGTGATCACTACAGACATCCTCTGAGTATCCCCCTTGAATAGGTTATAATATGCTTTAATCATCTAAAGTTCTTAAATGCTAGTTAACTAATAGAGAAAAGATGATAACTTATTTAAGGAAAATTAGAAACAACCTACTACTTACAGAATCTTAATCAATTTAAAATGATGGCTCAGATTCATTATTTATTAAGTATCAGAGGGGTAGCCATATTAGTCTGGATCTGTAAAAGCAGCAAAGAGTCCTGTGGCACCTTATAAACTAACAGACGTATTGGAGCATGAGCTTGTCATAAACAGATAGCTAAGGGTTAATGTCTCTTTCACCTGAAGCACCTGACCAGAGGACCAATCAGGAAACCGGATTTTTTCAACTCTGGGTGGAGGAAAAAAGTTGTGTCTGAGTCTCTGTCTGTCTGCCTGTATGCTCTCTCGGATGAGGAGTGATTTCTATTTCTTGCTTTCTAATCTTCTGTTTCCAAGTTGTAAGTACAAACATGTTTTTTTGTTTTGTATTTACATGAATATAGTTGCTGGAGTGCTTTGAATTGTATTCTTTTTGAATAAGGCTGTTTATTTAATATTCTTTTAAGCAATTGACCCTGTATTTGTCACCTTAATACAGAGAGACCATTTGTATGTACTTTTCTTTCTTTCTTATATAAAGCTTTCTTTTAAGACCTGTTGGAGTTTTTCTTTAGTGGGGAACTTCAGGGAAATTGAGTCTGTACTCACCAGGAAATTGATGGGAGGAAGAAGTCAGAGGGAGATCTGTGTGTGTTAGATTTATTCGCCTGACTTTGCATACCCTCTGGGTGAGGGGGGAAAGAGAGATTAACTCTCGGTACTTCTGTTTTCCAAGGCTGGGAACGGGGAGGGTGGAATCCCTCTGTTTAGATTCACAGAGCTTGAGTCTGTGTATCTCTCCAGGAGCAGCTGGGGGGAAGGGAAAAGGTTTATTTCCTTTTGTTGTAAGACTCAAGGGATTTGGGTCTTGGGGTCCCCGGGGAAGGTTTTTGGGGGGACCAGAGTGCCCCAAAACACTCTAATTTTTTGGGTGGTGGCAGCAGTACCAGGTCCAAGCTGGTAACTAAGCTTGGAGGTTTTCATGCTAGCCCCCATATTTTGGACGCTCAGGTCCAAATCTGGGACTAAGGTTATCTGACATGGTGGCAGTGGTGGGATAGACAGAATCCAGAAGCCAGTAGGAATATTATATTTTTCTTTTCTCTGCTAGGGGCTTTTTAGCAGAGAGAAACAGTTTGGTTTTAAAAAGGAACCAGAGAGAATTTTTTTTTCTGCTCTCTCTGGCAGTTGTGGCTTGCATATTAAGCAAGAACCCATTAAGGGGCTGTTAAGAGTCTTTTGTGACAATAGCACTCCCATTGAGAGTCATTACCAGCACTATACTCATGCAAATAAAGTGGTTTTTCTGGTTTACTCTACATTGAAAAAAAATTAGCTAGACAAAGAAAGGGAAAAAGCACTGTTGCTAGGCAGACCCCAGGAGGCAACAGAGCCTGCAGTTCAGAAGATAAACACCGGAGGGCACCCCAACACAAAAAACAGGAACCATGCCTACCATGACAAAAATGGAGGCCGAAGAACAAATCAAAGAAGCTGAACACAGGCGAGAACTGGAAAAAAGACTACAAGACATGGAGCTGAGGGAAAGAGAAAAAGAGGCTACCCACAGGAGAGAGTTGGAACTCCTGAGAGAAACCCACCGACAGGCCATGGAATTAGAAAAGGCTAAGCAAAACACAGCCAACCCTAGCAACCCTGCGCCAATGATTGTTCCACAGCATAGGAAATTTCCCACCTACAAGGCAGGTGATGACACTGAGGCCTTCTTGGAAAATTTTGAAAGAGCCTATCTTGGGTACAGCATCCCTGAAGACCAGTACATGGTAGAATTGAGGTCACAGCTCAGTGGACCTTTAGCAGAAGTGGCAGCTGAAATGCCTAAGGGGAACATGAATGACTATAAACTTTTTCAAACCAAGGCCAGATACAGAATGGGGATAACCCCAGATCATGCCCATCGGCATTTCAGAACCCAAAAGTTGAAACCAGATGTGTCATTTCCCAAACACGCCTACTATGTTGGGAAAAATTATGAGGCCTGGATATCAGAACACAATGTTAAAACCTTGGAAGAACTGCACCTCCTCATACAAATGGAGCAGTTCTTGGATGGTGTTCCTGAAGACATCACACGGTACATACAAGATGGAAAACCCAAAGATCTTGCTGAGGCAGGGGAGATTGGAGCCAGATGGATGGAAGTGGCAGAAAGCAAGAAAGCTACTGTCAAGGGGAACGAATACCTCAGGGGGCACACCGACCATAAACCCTACAACCGAGGACAGCCAAAGACCCCACATACAACCCAAGTAAAGCCACAGATGCCCTATTCTTCCACCTCACCAGTCTCCAGTAACTCACCTCGGCCCAGTGACCCATCAGATGGAAGATGCTTTAAGTGTAATGAACTGGGACATATCAAGGCCAACTGTCCAAAGAACACCATGCGAGTGCAATTCCTTACACCACCATCACACCAAAGATCCCCAGGCCTGGATGCCTCTCAAATACCCTTGGAGCAAAGGGAAAATTTGAGAGTGGGCGGAAAGAAGGTTACTGCGTGGAGAGACACGGGGGCACAAGTGTCAGCTATCCACCAATCCTACGTTGACCCCAAATTCATCAACCCAAAGGCCAAAGTTACAATTTACGCCTTCATGTCACAAGCTGTAGACTTGCCTACAGCTGAACTGCCTGTCCAGTACAAAGGCTGGTCAGGAATGTGGACTTTTGCAGTCTATGACAATTATCCTATCCCCATGCTACTGGGGGAAGACTTGGCCAACCAGGTGAAGCGGGCCAAGAGAGTGGGAATGGTTACACGTAGCCAAACCAGGCAAGCTTCCAGACCCATTCCTGTTCCTGAGCCGTCCACAGACGCCCTGTCTGTGTTACCAGAGACCCAGACAGAGGTAGTGGACCCAGATATCATGCTAACCACTGAAACCGCCACAGCACCTCCAGTCCCAGGCCCGGAACTGGAACAGCAACCGGCACCAGCAAGTGCAACCACATCTTCAAACTCAACGCCAGAGGGCGCCAGTGAGCCAAAACTGGCAGAAGCAACAGACAGCCATACCCAAAAGGCTCAGCCAGAGCCTGAAATACCCTCAGGTGCACCAGCGGAGAGCGGTTCACCAGCAACGGAACCAACCCCATCACCTACATTGCTTCCAGAGGGACCAAGCTCAAGTCCACAGTCTGAGGAAGACCTGGTGACCCCAGCCTCAAGGGAACAGTTCCAGACTGAGCAGGAAGCAGATGACAGCCTTCAGAAAGCTTGGGCGGTGGCACGGAGCACCCCACCGCTTCTCAGCTCTTCTAATTGATCCCGGTTTGTTATAGACCAAGGACTTTTATACAAGGAGATTCTTTCTAGTGGACACCGGGAACAATGGCAGCCGCAAAAACAGTTGGTGGTTCCAACTAAGTACCGGGGAAAACTCTTAAGCTTAGCCCATGATCATCCCAGTGGCCATGCTGGGGTGAACAGAACCAAGGACCGGTTGGGGAAGTCCTTCCACTGGGAGAGGATGGGCAAGGACATTGCCAAGTATGTCCAGTCTTGTGAGGTATGCCAAAGAGTGGGAAAACCCCAAGACCAGGTCAAGGCCCCTCTCCAGCCACTCCCCATAACTGAGGTCCCATTTCAGCGAGTAGCTGTGGATATTTTGGGTCCTTTCCCAAAAAAGACGCCCAGAGGAAAGCAGTATGAACTGACTTTAGTGGACTTTGCTACCCCATGGCCGGAAGCAGTAGCTCTAGGCAATACCAGGGCTAACACTGTGTGCCTGGCCCTAACAGACATCTTTGCCAGGGTAGGTTGGCCCTCCGACATCCTTACAGATTCAGGATCTAATTTCCTGGCAGGGACCATGAAAAAACTGTGGGAAACTCATGGGGTGAATTACTTGGTTGCCACCCCGTACCACCATCAAACCAATGGCCTGGTGGAAAGGTTCAATGGAACTTTGGGGGCCATGATACGTAAATTCGTCAACGAATACTCCAATAATTGGGACCTAGTGTTGCAGCAGTTGCTGTTTGCCTACAGGGCTGTACCACATCCCAGTTTAGGTTTTTCACCGTTTGAACTTGTGTATGGCCACGAGGTTAAGGGGCCATTACAGTTGGTGAAGCAGCAATGGGAGGGGTTTACGCCTTCTCCAGGAACTAACATTCTGGACTTTGTAAGCAACCTACAAAGCACCCTCCGACACTCTTTAGCCCTTGCTAGAGAGAACCTAAAGGATGCTCAGAAAGAGCAAAAGGCCTGGTATGACAGACATGCCAGAGAACGTTCCTTCAAGGTAGGAGAGCAGGTTATGGTCTTGAAGGCGCAACAGGCCCATAAGATGGAAGCATCATGGGAAGGGCCATTCACGGTCCAAGAGCGCCTGGGAACTGTGAACTACCTCATAGCATTTCCCAATTCCTCACTAAAGCCTACAGTGTACCATGTTAATTCTCTCAAGCCTTTCTATTCCAGAGACTTACAGGTTTGTCAGCTTACAGTCCAGGGAGATGATGCTGAATGGCCTGACGGTGTCTACTATGACGGGAAAAAAGACGGTGGCGTGGAAGAGGTGACCCTCTCAACCACCCTGGAACGTCTGCAGTGGCGACAAATCAAGGAGCTGTGCACTAGCTTCGCCCCATTGTTCTCAGCCACCCCAGGACGGACTGAACGGGCGTACCACTCCATTGACACAGGTAATGCTCACCCAATCAGAACCCCACCCTACCGGGTGTCTCCTCATGCCCAAGCTGCTATACAACAGGACATCCAGAACATGCTACAGATGGGTATAATCCGCTCATCTACCAGTGCATGGGCATCTCCAGTGGTTCTGGTACCCAAACCAGATGGGGAAATACGCTTTTGCGTGGACTATCGTAAGCTAAATGCGGTAACTCGTCCGGACAACTATCCAATGCCACGCACCGATGAGCTATTGGAAAAGTTGGGACGGGCCCAGTTCATCTCTACAATAGACTTAACCAAGGGGTACTGGCAAGTACCGCTAGATGAACCTGCCAAGGAGAGGTCAGCATTCGTCACCCATGCGGGGGTGTATGAATTCAATGTCCTTCCTTTCGGCCTTCGAAATGTACCCGCCACCTTCCAGAGGCTGGTAGATGGTCTACTAGCAGGACTGGGAGAATTTGCAGTTGCCTACCTCGATGATGTGGCCATTTTTTCAGATTCCTGGCCCGAACACTTACTACACCTAGAAAAGGTCTTTGAGTGCATCAGGCAGGCCGGTCTAACTGTTAAGGCCAAAAAGTGTCAAATAGGCCAAAACAGAGTGACTTACCTGGGGCACCAGGTGGGTCGAGGAACCATAAACCCCCTACAGGCCAAGGTGGATGCTATCCAAAAGTGGCCTATCCCACGGTCAAAGAAACAGGTCCAATCCTTCTTAGGCTTGGCCGGGTACTACAGGCGATTTGTACCACACTACAGCCAAATCGCTGCCCCACCGACCGACCTGACCAAAAAGACCCAGCCAAATGCAGTTAAGTGGACTGATGAGTGTCAAAAGGCCTTTACCCAGCTTAAAACGACACTCATGTCTGACCCTGTGCTCAGGGCCCCGGATTTTGACAAGCCATTCCTGGTAACCACGGATGCATCTGAGCGTGGTATAGGAGCAGTGCTCATGCAGGAAGCAACAGATCACAACTTCCATCCTGTCGTGTTTCTCAGCAAAAAACTGTCTGAGAGGGAAAGTCACTGGTCAGTCAGTGAAAAGGAATGCTATGCCATTGTGTACGCCCTGGAAAAGCTACGCCCATATGTTTGGGGGCGGCGGTTCCAACTACAAACTGACCATGCTGCACTAAAGTGGCTCCATACTGTCAAGGGGAACAACAAGAAACTTCTTCGTTGGAGTTTAGCTCTCCAAAATTTTGATTTTAAAATTCAGCACATCACAGGAGCTTCTAACAAAGTAGCGGATGCACTCTCCCGTGAGAGTTTCCCAGAATCCATTAGTTAAAAAGTGTTCTTAAAATGTAGAAGTCTGTTAGTTATATACTTAGTGGTATATGTAAAGGTGCATGTGTTGTATTAATCTGTTTATTTTAAAGTTCTAGCAGGAAATCGCCGCCAGTGAGCTTCCCCACTGTCTGCAATTTGGGGGGCGTGTCATAAACAGATAGCTAAGAGTTAATGTCTCTTTCACCTGAAGCACCTGACCAGAGGACCAATCAGGAAACCAGATTTTTTCAACTCTGGGTGGAGGAAAAAAGTTGTGTCTGAGACTCTGTCTGTCTGCCTGTATGCTCTCTCGGATGAGGAGTGATTTCTATTTCTTGCTTTCTAATCTTCTGTTTCCAAGTTGTAAGTACAAACATGTTTTTTTGTTTTGTATTTACATGAATATAGTTGCTGGAGTGCTTTGAATTGTATTCTTTTTGAATAAGGCTGTTTATTTAATATTCTTTTAAGCAATTGACCCTGTATTGTCACCTTAATACAGAGAGACCATTTGTATGTACTTTTCTTTCTTTCTTATATAAAGCTTTCTTTTAAGACCTGTTGGAGTTTTTCTTTAGTGGGGAACTTCAGGGAAATTGAGTCTGTACTCACCAGGAAATTGATGGGAGGAAGAAGTCAGAGGGAGATCTGTGTGTGTTAGATTTATTCGCCTGACTTTGCATACCCTCTGGGTGAGGGGGGAAAGAGAGATTAACTCTCGGTACTTCTGTTTTCCAAGGCTGGGAACGGGGAGGGTGGAATCCCTCTGTTTAGATTCACAGAGCTTGTGTCTGTGTATCTCTCCAGGAGCAGCTGGGGGGGAGGGAAAAGTTTTATTTCTCTTTGTTGTAAGACTCAAGGGATTTGGGTCTTGGGGTCCCCAGGGAAGGTTTTTGGGGGGACCAGAGTGCCCCAAAACACTCTAATTTTTTGGGTGGTGGCAGCAGTACCAGGTCCAAGCTGGTAACTAAGCTTGGAGGTTTTCATGCTAACCCCCATATTTTGGACGCTAAGGTCCAAATCTGGGACTAAGGTTATCTGACAGAGCTTTCATGGGCGCATCCAACGAAATGGGTATTCACCCACGAAAGCTCATGCTCCAATACATCTGTTACTCTACAAGGTGCCACAGGACTCTGCTGCTTTTATTATTTATTAAAATAGCTTAACCAGAATTAATGGCTGAGCAGCACCATTGGCTCATTTACACAAGCCATTTGATGGCAACTACATATTTAGATGTGATTAAAGGCACAAAGTCAACCTTCCCACTTAAATATATGTCCATGTATTTAAAGGAATATATGGTCCTTAGTTTCAGATCTGGAAATCAGGGTGTGATCCTACACTCCTTACCCAGGCAAAGCTCCTATGGAAGTCAAAGAATTTGTTTGAATAGAGACTGCAGAATCATTCATTAGTATTCATTAATATTAATACTGTGAAAAAATATTGTATTGTGATTAAACTTCTAACTCCCTATCACTATTAGTGCAGTGTCAGTAATAAATATAAGCCAGTGATTGAGAAATGAGTTAAGCTTTTGGTAAGTTCTAAACACTGAGTTTTCCTGACAAGATACAGCAGACAGAGGATTAATACCATTGCCATTGCACTTAATTTTTGTATTGCATTTTCAGCCCAGGATGACAACGCTTTTAGTCTGAATTAGAAAGTAGTTTATTCCTATTTTTTTAGCAGTTCCAATTTTTAAAGGGACCTTCTTCATATCAATGTAATGAGGAACTATGCCGTGGAAACAAGAGAGGCATTCTTGGAAAAAACAATTCAGTAAGCAAGTTCATTCTTCCTTTCAAAAAAGCCCTCTGACTGCTTGATCTTATGGAAAGCTGTATAGTCAAAATCAGCAAGGAAAAGGGCATTACATGCATTTATCATATTGCTTTTCTAGGTTTAAATAGTCTACTTTTTTCTTGCTTCCATCCTTTAATCCATCTCTTTTTCCACAGCTGAACCAAATCTCTAAACATTAGCAGTTTTCTTTTTTAATACATCTCAGACCTAACTAATGAATAGTAATGATATAGGATTGTTCCAGCCCCACTGAATGCAATAGGAGCTTTGCCATTGACTTAAAGGGTGAATAAGATCAAACCCTTACTGAGCCTTACTAAGTGAACCTATAGGGGTGATAGTCCCAAACCCTATATCCGAGCCCTCCAAAGTTTGGTAAAGTTTGTCTCCAGGTACAGACTTTGCAGTTGTCCCATTCACTATAATTTCCAGATTCAAATTCTTCATGAATTTAGGGAAGACGGAAATTGGTTCCAAACTCTTTGACTCAAATCTTTCTCTGATTTCATTTTCTTAGAGTCCATATCCTTAGTGAGCACCTCACAGCAGCTTTTGGTTGAAGAGCCAGTTTTATGGGATTCGTGGCAGATGTTAATGTTAAGATGTCACTCTTACCTAGAGTTAAGATGCATAGGAGAATAAAGAGTAGGGTTTCTTTTTATTAATGATGTGTCAATGTATGAAGATTCCTGAACATTTAGTAAAGGGATGTCAGGGTGGAGCAGCTGCACAGATTAAGGGCACAGTGAAATCCAACTCCTTTTCATCTTCTAATTTAAATAGCTCTTTGTGAAATTACTCCACAGGGCAATGTGTGAATAACTGCTAAGTAATGCATGATCCATCCCATTTAAAGGTGATACAAATGGGGCTACCTGGGTTAAGCCATCCCCATCCCTCAGTAGCTGTTGTAGACAATTGAACCAGTGATGAGAAAATGCAGTGTCATAAACTGATTCAAGTGATATGGGCTGATTCTTAGCTAATTATTTTATAGTTCATTGATATCCAGCAAATGTGAGAACTGCAAACCTTATAGCCACAAGGTGCCATAAGATAGCTGTAAACAAAATGTCTTTGATCCAACAAATGGTGTGCAATTCTGTACAAGGATCACTATGACAAAGCCTCACAGCAAGGACCACTGCCAAAATAAAAAATAAATCAGGCCCACCTCTGCTATTCCAATCCTGTGCCCATGGGAAAACACTGACATGAAAAAGTCCAAAGCACTGAACCTACCTGTCACACTCAAACCTTCATCTCTGATCCAGTAATGTTTGTGAATTATAAAAGTAAAAGGACTCCTTCATTGGTGTCAGTATAAAATGAAAACCCTTATGAAAAGAGATCTCATGTGCTCTGAGTCTCTAAGGCTACAGCTAGTCTGCATAAGATCTGTTGCTCAGAGGCGTGATTTAAACAAATCACATAGGCACTGGCGTGTACAGTGCTATTTCTGCGTGAGAGCTTCTCCCTCTGACATAAATACTGCCTCTCACGGGGGCTGGAGTAGTTAAACCAATGTCAGCTTAAAGAGCATTGAAACAGTGGCACCACTGTAAACTCTCTAGTGTAGCCATGCCCTAAAACGTTGTAATTCAAGGGGACAAGTAGAATTCTTGAAAACCTGTAAAAACAAGAATACAGGTAAAGCACCATGGAATGTTTGCAGAAAACTTATACTAGAGTCACAGAAATGTAGGGCTGGAAGAGACCTCCAAAGGTCCTCTAGTCTTCTACTGAGGCAGGATCAAGTATACCTAGGTCATCCCTGACTGGTGTTTGTCTAACTTGTTCTTACAATGAGGGGGATTCCACAAACTCCCTTGGAAGCCTATTCCAGTGCTTAACTATATTAGCCATTAAATGTAGAGAGCCTGGCTTAGCTGATCACGTACTGGCCTGGGATGCACAAGACATGGCTTCTATTTTTGGTTTTGGTACTGGCCTGCTAGTGACTTTGGGCTAGTAATTTCACCTCTCTGTGACTCAATTTCCCCATCTGTAATATGGGGATAATGATATGCTACCCCCTTTGTAAGGGGCTTTGTGAACTATTATTCTTTGTTTCCATTTAAAGACAGAAGTCCAAGAGTTAGCAGTAAAAAGCTGTCTACTAATTGTAGATAAATGCTACTTGCTGTTCCCACAAGCTTTAAAATGATGTTTGAACCAGGAGAACATTAACTGAATGATTTTTAGTGCATCTGTTTAATAGTTGTTCTATAATTTTCACTGGAAGTAAATATTTATTCTGAAAAATCACAATTCACTTTATTTTTATTTTTGATTAAGTGGCCCTTAAGTTTTCCTGTGTTACTTGATCTTCTCTTCAGTAAAATTAGTCGGGATCCAAAAGATTTCTTGGTAACCATCCTTGAATTAATTTCAGTGGTGTACATTCAGACCAGATTTTAGTGAATTTATTTTGTCAATCGACTTGCAAGTATTTGGAGGAGAGGTTCAGCCTTCAACCATTCTTCAAATGAGACATAAATAACATGTGTTTAAAGGTTTATTAGCATTGCTTACAAAGAATACATAAAATCATCTTTTAATCTGTTACTGACAGATGTGAAGACTGCAAAACATTTACGAGGCAATTTGGTTTGAGATGTTGACCGAAGTGCCACTTAGTGAGTGAGTTTGGACATTTTTATCAGAGTTTTTGACATTATAACATATTTTAAAAGTACCATTTTTTAAAATGTTCTGGCACAATAGAAATCCAAAGTAAAAGTATTTGAAATTTATTTTTTCTGTTTAACGTGAGTTCAAAAAGGTGTGTTGAACACCAAGGAAGAGAACCTACATGCAGCCATAAGAAGTTTATCACTCTGTTAGAATGAAATCTCACTGAGTACCTGAAAATAGAGGAATTAGATATTTACCTCATTGTGATAGATATGAAGAAAACCCCTTTTTCTGCATATGTCATTAGAGGGTATTCACATTCACCTCAAAATACAGGAAAACAGGACCCTTTCATGAGCTTTTTCACTGCAGCTTTGTATAGTCAAACCTCTTTTATAGGAAGGGGTTGCTCTTGGGGTTAAGGCACTGGACTAGGACTCAAGAGATCTAGGGTGAGTTTCCAGCTCTGCTGCATACCTCCTGTGTGACTTGGGCAAGCCAATTACTCACTCTTTGCCTCAATTCCAATGTACCACTTGTATGATGTATCCTGCTCTTCGTTGTCTGTCCCGTCTATTTACACAGTAAAATCTTCAGGGCCGGGACTGCCTCTTATGATGTTTGTTTTTGTTTTTGTCTTTGTTTTTGTTTTTTTACATTGTTTAACATAACAGAGCTCTGATCTCATTTGGACCCTCATTTGGGTGCAAATAATTGTTGGTGTAAGTAATGTCATGTACACATGTGAGACTCTGATTTCACTCACTAATTGAGTATCTCAATATCCGAAGCTGTTAATTGTAGCTCACAATTATCTGCACTTGGCAACTATGGGCAAACAACAGGGAACCAGCTTTTAGAACCCTAGCCTTAGCTTCTCTTAGGGTGACCATATGTCTCGATTTTATAGGGACAGTCCCAATTTTTGGATCTTTTTCTTATATAGGCTCCTATTACCCCCCACCCCCTGTCCCGATTTTTCACATTTGCTGTCTGGTCACCCTAGCTTCTCTGTCCCTCAGTTTACTCATCTATCAAATATTGGCTGCAAAACTTAATTAGGCAGTATTTTGTAAAGCACTATAATCCTTCCAGAAACAAGGAATTAATTCAAATCCTATCAATTAATTTTACCCTGATACCTTTACTGCAGCATCCTATTATTATTATCCTATTATTATTATTATTTATTGTAATATTTTAGTTTACCACATCCTCCCAAAGGAGATACTAGAAAAAGGCATGGGTAATTTTTTCAAGCTTGGGACACCTTTCTCCTTCTGAAGGTTTGATTTTTTACAGAAAGCAAAGCAAACAGCCAAACTGTTCAATTTTTGATAGGAAAAACTTTGACTGAGTGTTCATTCATTTAGGTAATTAATGCTTTAGTGCTAGTGGTCAGATATGCAATGGAGTTCAGCTCTGGTCAGACCTTTCTCCTTATTTTAATGACAAAATACAACACTGTGCATCTTTAGATCAATGATTCCTACTTAAGGAAACCCCACATTCTGATTTAGTTGATGAATGTCTATTGATTTATTATTACAAGTCTCTTTATTATTCACATCATGACTTTAAGTTCAGGGATGTTCTCTTTAATCTTATTTGTATTAGTATTCCACATACAGTTTGAGTTTGTGTTCTGAATGTCCTCTGCTCTCACCAAGTTTCCTTTAGAGTATATAATATTTCCACTTGGGAGCTCCCATCATACCTTATGTTCTGTGAATATAAGCACATGGAATGTTTAGTTCCAGCAGTACTTTCTCTGCCCTGATTTCAGGCTTCATCCTGCTAAAGTTCTTAATACTAGATTCCCATGTGGACTTTACTAGAAGTTAAGAGAGTTCACCAAGGTAGGATATGGTCAGTTCCACACTATACTGGAGCCATACCATAATACTTCCTTTACATGCATCTTTTTATCTAGCTGTTCAGCCAGAGGATAAGTAAGAAAGGTCTCTAGTTTTGAGCTCTGTAAATAAGAATTGCTGCAAAATTCTCCTCCCAGTTACATCTGGGCAATTGCATTGATTTACAGAAGAAAGGTGTTGTGAGCAAAGGGATAGCCTGGGAAAAGGATAAAAGTGAGACTAAAAGAGGGAAGGAAGCTTAGGACAAGTCAACAGGATATAGGTTAACATGTCATTGGGCTTAAAATTGTGCTAAGTATAGAAAGAACTCAGAGATTTCAGATCTTCCATACAGAGATGGCCTAAGCCAAAACATTCAGGGATCTTTAGATATGGGGTTTTGTTGCAGGAACTTCTCTAGTTTCTAGGCCAGAGATTTTCAAAGGAACCTTTAATGGACTTATGTATTCAACTACCACTGAATTTCAGTGATATTGGGGCACTTAATGCCCTTAGGATATGTTGAAAATCCCAGTCTAAATGTTTAAATTATCTCTTTGCACAATATTATGAATGCACTACATTTCCTAAGTTCTTATTGGATATCCAGTATCTACACTGAAAGCATGTATAATATATAGTTGAAAGCACTTACAGTAAACAGTCTCTAAAAATTGAGGTTCAATATTAGAAGGAAATTCCTTCCTTTCTTTCTTTTTAAAAATATCCTATTACAGCAAAATATCACCAGCTTAGAAGACATGATATAAATAATAGGCCCAATCCTGCATTGTGCTGAGTGACCTCAACTTCCATCAATTTCAAGGGCAATGGAGGTTGCTTGGTGTTCTTAAGGGTCAGCTTCATTTTACATCTTTTTTGTTCATTTGCTTTCTGAAGAAAAAAAATGTTTCACATGAAAAATGACAGATCAATAGCCTTGTTGCTTGTGGTTAGCAGTACTGCATTCAGATATCACAAATTTGGCCCAAAGTATCATGAGATTTGCTTTAAAAATCCTGATATTTTAAAAGAATAATAAATGTAGGGCTCTGTAACCATGAGGGCTAGAAACTAACTTTTCAAAAAATGAAAGCTGAGATTCTCATGGAGAGTTAGACTACAAGGGCAGGGGCTTTAAGAAAATATTGTGAGACTCACGCTAAAATCCTGAATGCTGGCAACACTGCTTGTTGATTGAAGTCCTTTAGTTTTACAATAGAACAAGGCTATTGCAAGCTGTAGCTGTGCAAGCTTCTTCAACAGACTCTTCTGAGGTATCTTAAGGCTGAGCCTGGGAGCCCCCATTTTAAGGTAAGAGCTTATTCAACTCAGTTGGAAATACCTAAAGGTCGCTATCAACCTGAGCCAAGTCAAGCCACATAGGAGGCCAAAAGCTGTGTTTCCCATTACCAATCTTCTCTACCATCCTGTTCCTTATGCTTTTTTTTTTACATCTAGATAAGTGTAAGATATTTGAATTTTGTAAGGGATTGCAAGAGTCCACCTATTTCAGAGGAATGGCATTGTCATACTGTGGGAAAGAATTTTTATTATCCTTTTAGAAATTAAGACTAGTTCAGGAATAGCTCCAAGAATATTATATAACTTATAAAATGTCTATTTAAAAAGGAAACACTTTGTCTTTATTAAAAAAAACACAAACAAAAAACAAAACAAAAACCAAAAAAACCCAGAAGCCTGTGAGATTCCCACCATCGGGACAGAGTTATTTTTCTTCCCCGATGAATTAGTTGTCAGGGGAGGAATTATTTTAGGCATCAAGTTACCTATGATTGTGAGTGACAGACTAACACAAGAGCAGATGCAAGGTTACTGCTGTCTATCCATTATACAGAAAGGAGGCCCGGCTTGTACTTCTCACTGTGACTACTGACTTATGTTATTAAAAGAGTAACTAGAAGCAGGTCAAATCCACAAAACTATCCATACTACTTATAATATTCTATGTCAAATAGTGGATATTTTCTTGGGATATTGCTGAGGGAGGAGTCTTGATTGCCTTACAGTATACTACTGACTCAAAAGTTCATAGAAATATAAACATAACATTTCACTTAAAGAAGAATTGGTATGATAGAATTTAGGCTGTGAAGAATTCTGCAGAAACTGTGTCTCTGGATAAAGCACTTGGTTTAGATATTGAAGTTGCTGTAAATCCACACAAATATGGTTACTATAAATAGCAATATTCTGGATTTATTCAAAGACATATGATCATGAGCACTGCAGCACATCTTGAAAAGAAGTCTATAATCATTTGAAAATAGAAACCGTTAAAAACTCAGTATTCCTCACCCCAGGTGTCTACAGTAACTGGGCTAAGCTATTTAGCTAGAAGAATAGGGAATGCCTTGCTATTGCAATCACTATGCTTCTATGGAGTCTCTAATGACACCCAACATATTGCTGTACTTGTTTAGAGCATATTATATATAACAATATATATCCCTACATATAGAGAAAGAGATATTGATATTAGAGCCATATGAAATGCTTCTATGAATCCACGTGAAACTTACCTGATTTTTTATGTATATTGAAATTTGCTTTGGTTCCTATATAAATCACAGATTGGTTTGGACGTGAAATCATATAGCAACCCAGGTACACTTGCAAATATCACAAACCTCGGCAACCCTTTGGGTGAACCTGGTCTGAGTTTTGAATTCTGAATTTGCAACTATTATATATATATTAATATATATATAGTTGCCATATGATTTCACGTCCAAACCAATCTGTGGTTTATATGGGAACCAAAGCAAATTCCAGTTACTTTGATTGAAAACTCAAAGTAAAATGTATTGCTGTGAATCCTGCATAGATTAGAAAAGAAAATAATATGTATGTGCACTCCATAAAGAATCCATGTGCAACTAGATCCCCATGTTAAAAAGCTATTGCATACACAGTGTGTAGATAAAATAAACAGGTGTGTATATATAATATATATATATGCATGTTAATATTAATGACATCTGGCTATTTTCTCTCTACAGGACTTAATGAAACATAAGAGCACTGTGAACTGCAGTAGTAGACAATAAAGAAACAAAAAGAACAGTGCCACCTAGTGGTAAATAACATATTCAAAGTGAAAAACTAGTTTTCCATAGGTGCTTCGCTCCAGAATTTTGAATTCAAACACAGTTGGGTTTAGCACCGTTCCTTTTGCCCATCGCTTTTCATGGTGAAGCTGAAAGTGCTATAATTTTTTTTTAATTGGGGTTGGCAAGTTGCTCAGTTATACAACAAGAAATGTAACTGCTTACAATCAGCAGCTAAACAAGAAGTTGTTAGACAGTAACTTCGGTAGATACACATGTTCTGATTCACCATTGTGTTAATTCTGTTTTATACCAGTGAATCTGCCTTGAATCAAACTCCTGAGCCATATAAACCATCTTTAGTGGTTTAAAAGATTTGCCCACGATCACACAGCAAAAGTGTGATAGAGCTGGGAAACACATACAAGGAATATTGATCTAGCAACTAGAACACGCTGCTTCTTAGAGACAGTAGTTGGAATTAATTCACAAGGCCAGTTTTTCAAAAATAGATTCTCGACCACCAAGTATGGTTTTGCATAAGCAAATTTGCACTTTTGGAATGAGCATGTGTGTTCTATCTCAGCCTCTGTATGAAACATGAAACTGGTTAATCAATGCATTATTCCAACATCTGAAATTCCAGCATAACTAAAAATTAGCCCCTATATTTTATCTTGGGTGAATCCTGAGCCTATTGAATCAAGAGGAATGTTGCTATTTACTTCAATGGGGCCAGGATTTCACTCCACTGCGCATGTATATCTAAGACCACAGACCATTTTAGTTCTTACTACAAAGTATTTTTCCAAACTCATGTGATCTGTTTACCAGTGCAACTAGTAGTAATGACATAATAAAAGACTGATAATTATTTGTAAGAACCATGACTGTCTGGTACAATATCTGACAATAAGTAATAAATAAACTGAAAGCTACTCCATTAATTTGCTCCATTTAATTGCTTTGGGATAAGGAAGAACAACTACAGTTTTGTCATTAGAAGTTAGAACTAACTTTAAAAAACCTTCACATTTTGGATGTATGCAAGCATCATTGAAAATAAGGAATGGGGGAGAGGAATATTGTTTAGACATGTATTCTGAATGGAATTTTGAGCAAATTTTCTTGGACATTTTCAGCCTAAGACTTAAGGTTAATGAGTTTATTTGTGTCATTAATTCTGGCTCTTAAGCAATAGTACTGGTAATAAAGGGATTGAAATGTCTTATCAAAGGTATGTCATTCATCGTAAGCAATAAAACCTACTCTTTGTCATAAATGTTGGATTTAGTGTTCTGCATGCAGCCAGGAGGAAAGACACTTAAGTGAAACATTATAGGTAACTTCTCGGGCAAAACTTAAGTAACCCGATTGCCGCTGAGATTTCAAGCTCCTGGATAAACAACCATTTTACAATGTTATTGAAACAAGGAACTTTAAATTTAATAACACCAACCTGGAAAGACAATTCAGCTGATTTTTTATTGATGAATAAATTCCAATCCCACAATTCAACTGAAGTCCTGAGTGCTGTGGATGCTCAGCACCCCCAAAACATCAGGTTCAATGTGTTTCAAGTTGGGCACTGAAAAATGGAGGTATCCAAAATCAGAAGCTGCTTTTGAAAGTTGTACGCTAAAATTGGACTCAGAAGGTTACACAGGAATAAGAACCTGTTTTGTTGTTTTTCCAGACACAAAGATAAGCATATACTTTCTGTCTATATAGACTTTTGTTTTAGATCAGGGGTCGGCAACCTTTCAGAAGTGCTGTGCCGAGTCTTCATTTAGTCACTCTAATTTAAGGTTTCGCGTGCCAGTAATACATTTTTAGGTCTCTTTCTATAAGTCTATAATATATAACTAAACTATTGTTATATGTAAAGTAAATAAAGTTTTTAAATGTTTAAGAAGCTTTATGTAGAATTAAATTAAAATGCAGAGCCCCCCAGAGTGGTGGCCAGGACCTGGGCAGTGTGAGTGCCACTGAAAATCAGCTCGCGTGCCGCCTTTGTCACGCATGCCATAGGTTGCTACCCCTGTTTAGATTAAGGAAAACAACAAGAAAGAAACTGAAAACCAGGTCTTTGTTGTAACTATTAGAGAAACTCCCTCCCAAAGAGTAACAACAACTACATTAAAAATAAAAGTCAGATCCTTTGGCTTCAATGGTGCTATGCTGATTTACACTAGCTGAGGAACTGGCTTAAAGCAGCCACAGCACTTCATTACTTTGGGCTAGACTGATGCTCATAATACTTGTTTGCACTTGCTCCTGTGGGTAGAAATTTGTAATACCCCTCCCACCCCATCATGCAAATTAGTTCCCCCCTGCTCTAATCTATATACTGCCCACCTAGTTCCTTGAAGAGGGAGTAGCCAGTGTGCAGGGGTGGCACTTCACACCAGGCCCAGATCCAAGATCCATAGGCCACAAGGTCTGCCATGAGGCATATAGGACAAGATCACAATCTAACCTTTTGTGTCTAGCTATTGAAGGATAATTTGAGCACTGGCAATTAGTGTGCTCTACCAATAAGGCATAATTTTGTGGGGTTCTCTTAGACATGGGGGAGTTTGGCACAAGATTCAGGAATGAGATATAATCCAACATGTGCTATAATATTTCCAGAAAGATGATAAATAAACTGCCTGGTCTAATCTGAATTTCTGGGCAAGGAAAGGACTGTACCACTTAAGAATAGACAAATGGCTCTGGTCTATTTGTAGAAAATGTAATTTCCATATTTTAAAAGTAGGTGCTATTTAAATGGATGATTCAATGAAGTGCCAACAAAAATGCACTGGCTCAGCATTTGCAGTTTTAGGATTGATCTTAATTTATTTTAACAAAATAAAGCAGAAGTCAACAACTTCAGAAACAAAACAAAAAAAACCAGACAGGCAACAAAGTACAGACGACAACCCAAGTTTCCAAATAAATGTCTTGTTTCCTTCAGATGCCTCCTACCCTAGTCTGCGCTCTCTGGAAAGGATGGCCTTTATTCCCTGGAGAAGGTTTCCAGAATATGCCTTTGCTCTTTTTTTCTTAATGAAGAAATCAGTTGCATATGCTTCTCTATTCTTAATTATACAGCTTCATGGAATAGATGGGCTTCTAGGTATCAGGGGCCTAACCTTGGTCTGTCTCTTTTCTCTGATCAACTCAAAAAAGGCAGCTGTAGATAAAAGAGCATAGATGGGATTAAAAATCTTGCAAGAGAAATCAGCATTTCTGCTCTCAGGAGGTCTGGATTCCCTGTGCTTCCATTTCAGACAACTGACTACTACAATCTGTCTTTCAGTCCTCAAATTACTGTCCCATGTATATAATATACCCAGTTTTAATGCACCTGACCCATTAAATCTTATTTGCTGGAAACATTATGATGTTTCCCTTATTCAGTTTAGCCTTCCTCTTCTCTCTACCTCCTCTCCTGATCCTTAACAGACCACTCAACCTTTAGATGATTAGTATGACTGCATGCTAACAGATTCCTGTCCCAAGGAGCTTACAGCAGAAAAGTTCTAGGAGATGAAGAATTAATAGAGGAAAATGATGAGAAAAGAGGTAGATCTGCCAATTGTAACAGGGTGGGATGTCCATGTCAGGGTCAGGAGCATAGCCAGTCCTCTTCTGGAGAGATGCCCAGATGGTACTTGCTGGGGGAACAGATAGCTCAGTGGTTTGAGCATTAACCTACTATACCCAGGGTTATGAGTTCAATGCTTGAAGGGGACACTTAGGAGTGTAGGGCAAAAATCAGTATTTGGTCCTACTAATAAAGGCAGGGTGCTAGACTTAATGACTTTTCAGGGTCCTTCCACTTCTGCAATAGATAAATTTCAATTTATTTATTTTATTTAATCAGCTGACCCAGCTGGAGAACATTAAGTGATTGCATCCAAGTCCCACCTGGGGGGATATAAATGAGGGCCCCAGCTGCCCAACTCTAGGGGAGGGTTTTCATCCCTTCCTAGACTTCAGAGCCCAAGTTTCAACCTGAGCTGTAACTTCAAAGCAGTCTATTTTGGCAGCATAATGAGATCCCACAAACCTTAATCTGTTGATTTGAGCTGGGACATCTGTGAGAGACTGGCCTAGTAAAGAAATCTTAGTATCTAAGAAATTCAGCTTCCACAGCAATTGAAATAAGAAGAGGGAAGGAAATATGCAGTTTGCTGACAGAAATAAAATCACACACAGGCAACTGCTTAGCCTGAATGAGCATTTACTTGCTGGTATTTAAAAAATGCCAAAAGTGAATCATTATTTCCAATCCTTGCTCTGAAAATATACCCCAGGCCTAAAGCACAGCAAAGCATCATGTTCTAAACTCTGGCACATATTTATTCACTGACACTAAGAAGTAATTGATTTTAATATGACTGAAGTAATTGATTTCAACAAATGGCCATGAGCTATATATTAGATGGTGACAACAGCAGGTACGAATATGAATGTGTTATAATTCCACATAGGTCAATGCACAGATTAACAAAGCATTCTAGTCACAGTTTAGGTCATAACATACAAAGTTGTCCAGTAGGTGGTGTTATGAGTCACAAGAACTGGAAGTTTCTCCAGAAAACTAAAGTAACATGAACGTAAGGCAATGTTAACATTTCATGGGGTTTTATAAAGTGTGGTATTGCTAGATTAACGCTTAGAAAGTGGTTAATGAAAGTAATTATATGTAGAATAAAATAACAATGCATATGGAGTGAACCATTTGCACAAGCAAACTCTGCATCTTGCAAGCCATTTCTTTCACAGGACTGCCATGCTGCCACAAATTCATTATGGTATTGTACAGAAGGTGATGAGGGTCAGGCCCTAAAAGCTGAAAGAACGATAGATTTACCAAACTAGTCCAGAAAAATGTGGCTATCCTTGAAAAGAGGAGACCTGAGGAAGGGTGAGCCTTTTTGCTACTCACTTAGCTATTTAATCCTGTTGCGATTCCTGCAGAAGCAAGAAGTTACAAAATAAGGATGAGAGACATCAAGTAGTCTCCAACAGTTTACCAGTCAGGGCATATCCTGAACTATAACTTTGTATCCTAGGTATCTTAGGCATTAGAGAGATACAGTACATTTCAGCTGTATCTCTGACTTCCCTTACTTTTGTGCTTTAATGGTTCAATATAACCAAATCTTCAGAAATTTTGACATTTTTAGATTCTTCATACTATTGTATCAAGTGAAACTAAATAAGATGTAGTCAATCTATTTTTTCATTCTAATGCTTTAGCCAGTAAAATATAAACTACATTCTGAAAATGAATAGCTGCTGAGAAAGAGCAATAGCATGGATTTGTCTGTAGCAGAATTATTGTGCCAATAACCATCCGCTTAGGGTCAGATTTTCAAAAAAGCCCATCACTGACATTTTCTATTATTCCAAGGGGAGCTTCTGGGAATTAACACTTTTGAAAAGCTGGCCACTTCATTTAGATGCCTACCTGGGAGCTGAGTTCTTTTGGGCCCAAGTGTGGGAGCTATTTCTTTGTGCATTTTCAGATGCCTGAGTCATGTGAACATGAACTCTGCTCTCTTCTTCTCAAAAGTAGGAAAACTAGCTTAATGATATGTTGAGGTCCAGAATGTGAGGAAAGGGTCTGCTCTCTTTTGTGTTTCATCACCTCATTTAATGTAACACATGATCTTATCCCATAGGTCCAGTGATGTGTCACTGTTCAGCACATCATAAGACAATGCAGCCATTGATCCAGAGTCCTTAGGTTTCGGTTTAATTTTGCAAACCAGAGGGAGACATCCCCTGGCAAAAGTGAGCTTGTGACTTCTGTTTGAAGGCTGAATTTTGACAGTAAATACTACAAAATGATATATTAACTTACAAAATTCCCTCTGGATGCAAAAGAAACAAAGACTGTTCTTCAGGTCCATCAGTTAATTACGTTACAAACACTAGCCCAATACAATTCAAATCATGGCTATTCTTGAGCATGAGACTATAGCTTAAAGAGCACAAAACCACAGAGATGTGAGTTTATTTAACTACTGTATTCCCTGCTGCCTATTTGTTACTCCAGATGTGCATAATGTTTATCAACATCTCTGGTGTTCAGTGTGCTACAAGGGTGGAAGGAAAGTATAACTCCTTATGAAACAAAAATATACAAATGACCTTTTAATGTAGGTAAGGAGTTAATTGCTTGGATCAGAGCATTAATTATCCAATGATAGTGCTTTCTTCAATGTGCTTACTTTCTGGTAAAGGGTAGTAGTCACATAGCTAGCCTCCTACTCCTTCATATGCGATTTCACATAGATAAGCCAGTAATGGAAAGAAACAAAAATTGAGAGAAACACAGTCAGTTGACTAAATATCTATTCATCAGCTATAAACATCTAATAACAGGGTTTATCTCTAATTTGCCTTTCACCACCAGTTACAGTTTTACTGGTTTATGACAATTCTCTTGTTTATTACTGATAACTAAAGTGAGTAATATCAAGCTGTGATAGGGAGTGCTGATTTATCGGGAGTACAATAAAGAGAAATCATACAACCTCAGCTATTTACTGTGATTAACAAGGGCAGGGTCGACAATACTTATAAGGAAATATAAAAAATGTTGAAAATGTTTGTGGGGCGAAAGGCATCCAAAAAGATGGCATTCACTGAATATTTAACATGGATCCACCATTTCAGCTATATTACTCTTAATTATTAGTATTATTATTTGTATTACCATAGTGCCTAGGAGCCATAAACTTGGAGCAGCAAAACCGCATTGTGCTCGGCTCTGTACAAACACAGAACTTTACCTGTTTTTGTTTTCTGTTTATACATTTTTTAAAAGACAGTAATATGTAGTCAATGTGTTTTAAATTTTGCAGAGGCAAAACAAATTGAACATCAAACTCAACCCAGTATGTTTTAGAATTTTAGCTAACTGGCTGTTTTACAAATTGTCTGTATCTAAATCCATAGAAAACATTGTGGTAATAATGTCCTGATGGCATTCAGTTTTGTGCCATGCAAGTATTTATATCATTATCCATTAATTACAGGTGCAAGAGCTGGAGCTGTGTCGAGTTTATTAGCACAGTGTACTGCTCAGAAGTGGGTAGTAGCGTAGCATACCCACAACATGTCTCTGCTTGGCTATAGAAAGGCTCACTCATTAGAAAGGCAGTTTCAATGAGTGCTGAATGTGTAACCGAAAATGTAGTCAATACACTATTAAGGCTACGTCTACATTACAGCATAAAATCGAAATAACTAAAACCAGTTTTATAAAACCGATATTATAAAATCGATTTTATGCGTCCACAGTAGGGCACATTAATTCGGTGGTGTGCGTCCATGGTCCGAGGCTAGCGTCGATTTCTGGAGCAGTGCACTGTGGGTAGCTACTGTAAAATGATGAGGCCAATAACTTCGATTTCCGTCCACACTAATCCTAAATCGATATAGTAATATCGATTTTAGCGTTACTCCTCTGGTTGGGGAGGAGTACCAAAATTGATTTTAAGGCCCTTAAAATTGATTTAAAGTGTGTTGTAGTGTGGACGGGTACAGCGTTAAATCGATTAACGCTGTTTAAATCGATTTAACTGCGTAGTGTGGACCAGGCCTAAGACAGTTAGGCCCTGATACAAAGCACATTGAAATCAGTGAGAGTATTTTAGTTGGCATTAGTGGGCTTTGGATCAAGCTTTTATTAAGCAAAGCAATCTAGTGCATAACATTGAAAGAAATCCCCATGCTTTGCTGAACTCCAGTGTGTGTGTTCCCTTGTTACTCAGAATTTTAAGCCAAGAAAATTCCAGACCAGGTCTGTAAAAGGTATGGCTACTGCTTTTTCTACCAAAGTATTGACAATTCTCTATAAAGCAAATTCCAAGAGAAATTCTAAATGTTTAAAAATATTTTTGCACTGGTATGCACCAACAATCTTTTCTAAGACAAGCTGGATATTAATTTCTATGTTTAGGCTGGCACTTTGCCAAGATTGCCTTAAAGCTTCAATAGGTAGTAAGCAGCATGTTATCAAACAGTTTTATAACGTGACAACCAATACAGGTAGCTGAGCTTTCACATGAACAATGAATATGACTTCTGTTGCTGCTGCCATTTTAAAATAGGAAACAAAGCATAAGAGATGTGTGAACATAGGCAGCCATTGTTCCAAATACATGCAACTAGATGGCAAAATATTTATTCAGTTTGAAGAACGTATTCTAAAGAAAGACAATATGATTCTGGAAGACCCACCCCTCTGAAGTGCTAAGCAATTCCAGTAAGATTCTTATGTTCAGTTGCCACTGACATAAATCCATTCATCATCTCATAGGAAGTGCTTTGCATCTTTAATATGTTATGGACCTGTTCCTTGGTACAGGCTAAATCTGATTTATTATACTGCAGATGTGCAAAGGGACTTAAAGCTGCAATTCCCCTGTGAATGCCATTCACTCACCCCTCTCTGTATTGATTGGAACGGGATGTGGCCAGAATATAGTATGGTCTAGTCATCCTACGCCAGCCCAACAGTTCCTAAGGGACTGTTCCAACCAGTCTAAGTTATAGCAGTCATAGAAGTGCTATAACTTGCATCAAGGCTCAGAGTGGCCTCTTCCCATCTCCAGGGTGAGTGGAGGCAGAAAAGTGGCTTAGACCTTCTTTTGCATCGTCTTCCACAGCTGGGCCTAGCCTGAGTTTAGCACCGCTGATGATTCAGTCCTACATTTCTAACATATAAGAAACAAAAAGTAATTCTTGTCTTTAAGAAGATGATGACCATCAAATTTAAACACTGGTGTTTTGGATAACGTCACACACTGCATAAGGTAGTTAAATCAATAAAATTTGCATGGATGAATATGTGACAATTTTGTTACGAACATACAAAAGCTCCTTAAATTGTATGGTATGAATTGAAAATATATTTGCTGGTTCTCTTTCTGCCTCTGTAGTTTTCAGAAGATAATTCCAGAGACTAAATTACAGTCTGGTGTGTGAACTCATAATTACATTATTTATACAATCATAGGCGGCACATAAGGGAGACTGGGAGAAGCTAAGCCTCCCCAAACCTCATGCTGCTGTGGTGGGAGCGGTGGAGGATTTGGGACCCCTGGAAGAATCTCTCCCAGCCATAGCCCTGGGGCTGGAGGATAGCTTTTTCAGTGTTGGGGCCACAGCAGCTGGCGAGGCCTCAAGGGGAAGAGGCAGAACAGGATGGGGCCATGGGCAGGGCTGCAGGTGGAAGGTGAGGAATGGGGAAGGGGCTCTGGGCTTGGAGTTCCAGCCCGGGCTGAGATGAGAGCTCAGTATGGTTCCAACTGAGGCTGAAAGCTCGCTCCCAGCAGGAGGCTGAGAGCTCCCAGGCCCCCACACTCCCAGTGGCCCCGTCTGAGTTCTCAGAACCCACTGCCCTGGCCAGGACCACAGGGAAGCTGCGAGCAGTGAGTGGGGTGGTCTTGGCCAGAAGAGGGCAGGGGGCTTGCATCTTCAGGGGGAAGCTTTACCTGACACCCATGTATACAGTGAAGCTGGGATTTTCAGAGGCCTAATTGAGTTAGTTGTCTAAATCATACTGAAATTCAATGGGAGCTGGACATCTAACTCATCGAGGTCTCCAGATTATTGTATACATCAGATACCTGTAAGATAAGAAAATATTTGGTCCCATGCTCTGGCAGCCAAACTTCTAGGTTCAAAAATCTCCAGAGGCTTTTTAATTAGTCAGGGGCTTCAATAGGGACAATACAAGTATGAGAGTATTTAGGTCACATAGGAAACTGAAGTTCTGGCATAATACCAAAGAAGAGCACCAGTGCAGTGCCATTTATGCAGTGGGCCCAGAGAATGTTATGGTTTTCTTGCTGTCAGGGCCATCCTTAGGCATAGGCAACATAGGCAGCTGCGTAGGGCACCTGAAAATTTGGGGCACCGCTGGGTCTTAGTGTCCACCCTCTTGTTTTCCTATCCCTGTTCTGACCCTTCCTGCAGGCTCCCACAGATGGCTGCTCTAGCCTGGTGAGTCTTCCTTGGGAGGGAATCTAGTAGTTAAAAGTGAAAAAACCTCCAGCCTGCCAGACCTCTTAGCACAACACTGAAACTGTTAAAGAGACATTCAAGGGGTAATAAAGCCATTTAACAGGCATTTGCCAACCCCAAGGTATATACTGACAGGTTTCAGAGTGGTAGTCCTGTTAGTCTGTATCAGCAAAAACAAGGACGAGTCCTTGTGTCACCTCAAAGACTAAAAAATTATTTGGGCATAAGCTTTTGTGGACTAGAACCCATTTCATCAGATGTCCACGAAAGCTTATGCCCAAATAAATTTTTATACTGTCAGTTTCTGGCTTTACTGACAAAAACAGTTGTGCATTAATGTAATATTTACACAGAACATATCAGTCTACAGGACCTTAGTTTAAAATTTGCTTTAAAAATATTTCATTAGTGAACTGGTGAAGATTATAAAATCACATTTCTAAAAATGCTTGCATAGAGTTTTAGATGCACAATCATCTTTAGCCTTAAATGTGTGGATCTTCACACATAGTTTTTTAAATAAATCCTTCAAAAGACCTCCCTTATCTAAAATACACATTTTAATTACTATAGTTAAAAAAAAAGTGCTTCCAAGTCTTCCTGTCCTTTCTGTCCATCCCTTCACCACCTCTCCCCCCACTCCCCACTGAAGAGAGCCCTTAAAGGGACGACAGTCCTTCCCTTCCAGATAGCTGGACAAAGAGTTCCCTTTCTTTACTTCTGACTATCCGACAAACTAGTTTTAAAAGAACCCTCCAGCAAAATCAGTACCTTAGTAAGACAAAATCCTTGTTATACCTAAAATCTTTGGAAACATATTTTTTTAAAGTTGGTGAAATTTCATAACCATGTCTCTTGTTATGGAGATCACACAAAGTAAATTACTGTTCCCTTTTTCTAAAAGCAATGAACATTGTTATGAACACACTAAACCTCTCTGATTAATTTAAAAGAATGTCTTTGTTTCAGTGAGTTAATATGTAGTAATCTGGAATGCTGGTTTAAGATTTGAGTACATTTAAAATATAAATTCAACTTAGAAATACTGATGAAGAAAATGTAAAACAGAGAAGAGCTGCATCATGTATTCCATTATATGTAATGCTGTATTCAGCAGGACAGCTGACTCACCCTTACTATGAAGTTTTTGCAAATAAATCTCTGACAAACTTCAGGGCATATCAAAAAACCTGTGACTGACATTTTTTATTCCCAAATTTTAGTGCTTTTAATTAGGTACTTTCTTCATGTCCATTCTGCATGAGGGAAAGTGCATGGAAGTCTCTGCGGGGAACTGTGACTCTTCACCACCATGAGGCAGGCTGGGCATCTCATTATCCTTTGCTGTCAAGTCCCTCCTCCCCCTCCCCACCAGGCTGTGAGCTTGGGCTGCCATCCGGCATAGGGGCACCAGTTTAATAATACTGCCTAGGGCCCCATAAATCCTAAGGACGGCCCTGCTTGCTGTAATTGTTTCATTCTCTTTCACAGAGGCACCTTTCTTTGCAATTTAAACAAAGCTGTCAGGGATTAAATTGAACCAACTAGCTGCTGATATTGTAATCCTTTTGCAGTTCATTGACTATAACGGAATTAAGCATTGGTCAAGTGCCATGTCACTAGTTCAATGGAATTCAGACTTTGGCACCCTGAAAAAGGCAACAGATGTGCTTTAATTGTTATATAATAACTTTTCTCTATATATTTTTTTCAGTTTGCTGTGCTAATGAAATCTAATCTCATTGATCCTGCAGACAAAACCATAACATTAAGGACATTAATGGGAAGACAAAGGACCTGAACAATAACATAATTTAGCAAGAATCAGGGAATCAAAGCTTCACAGAATGTATTAGAAGTGACAGATGGCCGGACCTCATTTTCACAAGCCTCCTTTTTTAAATTAGCTAAACAATCTGAGAATTGATGGCAAATATATGAAAACAACTTGTATACACATAATCATCCTAAAATACAACTGCTTTCCCCAGAATTTCAGTAAATCTGGCCAAAAACAAATTTGGTTGAATTAATTTATGTTGGAATTTCAAGTTATATCAGGGATGAATTTGAATCATAGTACATTATCTTGTGAATACAATAAATCATAAAAGGCCTCAGAGACTATTCTACATAAGACAGTAAAGGAAGTACTGAGTTTATTTCTTTACTTCATGTATAATGTACATAAGCTCATGTCATGAACTCACTAGTGGAAAACAGATTAATAAAAGGACATTCAGTTTTTCATATATTTTGTTATTCCCTCTTTTGTAGTTGTGCATTTGAGTTTTCCTTTCTGTGTCATGCTTCACCCTTCTCTTTATCGTATTTCATCTTGTTGAATTCAGACGATTTCTCCAGTTTGTCAGAGGTGTTTTGAATTGTAATCCTGTCCTCCAAAATGCTTGCACTGCTCTCAGCTTGGTGTCATCTGCCAATTTTATAAGCGTACTCTTCACTCCATTATTCAAATTATTAATGAAAACATCGAATAGTACCAGACCCAAAACTGACCCTTATGGAGCCCCACTAGATATGTCCTCCCAGTTTGACAGCAAACCATTGATAACTATTCTGAGTACGGTCTTTCAACCAGTTGTGCACCCGCCTTACAGTAATTTTATTAACCACATTTCCATAGTTTGCTTATGAGAGTGTCATGTCGTACTTTGTTAAAAGTCTTACTAAAATCAAAATATATCACGACAACTGCTTCCCCTCCTCATCCAATAGGCCAGTAACCCTGTCAAAGACATCTCTTAGAGGTATTATGAAAATGAATTAGTGTTTGTGAAGCATTCTGATACTATAGTGATGAGTGCCTTAGAAAACCCCTTGAGGAAATTAATAGTTCTATCTTCAAAGCAGGGTTTGAATAGTGCACAGTAATTAAGGCCTAAGGCCACACATTGAACAACGAGGAGAAAACAATATATTGAATAGTTGCTTATTAAGTAAACATCATCCATCCAGTTCACTATGTGGTAGGACTCCTATGGAAAAAACATTAGTACATGATCATATAGTTAGACTCTGTCATAAAACATATACACAAGACATCCCTTTTAAAGTTGCACAGGCAATGTTCATTCTGGCATTTCCTAACTTTTAGGTGCGTGGCTTTGCAACTTTAACAATGCTCTTTTAGCATAGATTTATTGTGTGTAGCATAAAAAAAGGAATAATGTTGGTGTTTAAACTTTTCAGCTTTTGACTGAAACCTTTGCTCTCAGACACGAACAGTTTTGCAAACATTTGGAACTTCCAAAGACTACAAGTGCCAAATATTTACTAGGAATGCTAGAAAGTATTGTAATTTTTATCTTGTTCAGTATCACAGTCATGAATGGTTCATAAGAGGTTGTTGTTTTCTACTGGTCAACTTGAGGGTAATTAGTTTAAAAGTTTAGTTACATGCATTTATATATCCCATTATTAATTGCCTTATATCAGTTCGGACTCACCTATTCATGTCTGTGTCAGGATATACTCTAAGAATTATTTCCGGGAAGTTCTGTGGCCTGTGTTATACAGGAAGTCAGATTGTATAACGGTCCCTTCTGGCTTTGGAATCTATGAATTTATGAAATCTATGAATCTCTACAGCACACACAAAGGAGTAAAAGAACCAGGGTGATATCCTGGCCCAATTGAAGTCAATAGGAATTTTGGCATTGGCTTCGGAAGGCCAAGAATTTCACTCATAGTGTGTGTTCACAATTTGTATTATGTATCAAGATTGCATCAATTACATCATCATTATGCCATGACAACAAACATAGCTGCTCATCTTTACAAATAAGACAGCATCACTGAGAGAGCCATGGCAGTGAATTCAAGGCATAAAATGTCAAAAATAGCTTGGTATGAAAAGGAAAAAAATATTTTCATGTTTAGAACAAAATTAGTAAGAAGGAAATATTAAAGGCATGCATCCCACAAATTGTTACATTAAATCAGAGTCATGAAGAGAACAAATCTCTTTCAAAACCCTGGCTCACACTTCTCACAAATGTGGTAGGAGTTTTTCATAAAAGGTCTCTTATTCTATTTGGATTTAGATCAATACTTTGTTCAATGAATCTTAACATTTCATCCATCATTACAAATTTCTCAAGAGGGAAGAAGGAAGATCCTTGTCTCCTTGAGAGCAGAAAACAATGACTGAAATAGGAATACTGTATTTGTTGTTATGGCAATTTATTTAAAAAATGACGTAACCCAATATCATAGACAGTACAAAGGCTGCATCATGTTCTTAGCCTGCAGGTTATGCCTTGCTGCCCAACATTGCCTGATATAGCAGCAACTATGGAGTTATGCTTTAAAAATAAGTTTGAGGACAGTGAATCAATATTTGGATCTGTAATATAGACTAGAAATAAAATCTTTTCAGCATATTCTGAGGAGTTCCAACATACCATAAAACTGTGCTCAAAACCCTTTTCTATTTCTAGTTGTCCACATTATTCTAGAAGATAGGACTGTGATTAGAGATCTAAATAAATATATATCCACCAGCTGCAAACTAAAGAGAAATATATATCCACCGGCTGCAAACTAATAACTCCATTGACAAATGGCAAAGCAAAGTTTGTAGGGGTTTTCCCCCTTCTTTGCATTTTAGTGTTCAATTTTTTTTCACATATACACACAACAGCAGGATTATTTTATTTCCTGGAATCACTTTAACTGCAGAATCACAGAAATGTAGGGCTGGAAAGTCCCTTGAGAAGTCATCAAGTCAAGTCCCTGCACTGTGGCAGGACCCAGTAAACCTAGACTATCCTTGACAGGTTTTTGTGTGACTTGTTCTTAAAAACATTCAATGATGGGGATTCCACAGCCTCCCTTGGAAGCCTATTTCGGAGCTTAACTAGCCTTTTTAGGTAGAAAGTTTTTTCTAATATCTAACCTAAATCTCCCTTGCTACAGATTAAGCCCATCACTTCTTGTCCTACCATCAGTGGACACAGAGAACAATTGATCACAGTTCTCTTTAGAACAGCCCTTAATATATTTGAAGATTGTTATCAGATCCCCTCTCAGGCTTCTTTTCTCAAGACTAAACATGCCCAGTTTTTAAAAACTTTTCCTCCTTATCAGGTTTTCTAAACTTTGTATCAGTTTGTTGCTCTCCTCTTGACTCTCTTCAATTTGTCCACATCTTCCTAAAGTGTGGTGCCTGGAACTGGACAATGTACTCCTGCTGAGGCCACACCAGTGCCAAGTAGAGCAGGCTAATTACATAAGTGTCTTGCATAAGACAGTCTTGTTAATACACCCCAGAATGATATTACTGTTTTTTGCAATTGCATCACATTGTTGACTCATATTCACTTTTTGTGATCCACTATAACACTCAGATCCTTTATAGCAATACTACCACCTAGCCAGTTATTTTCCATTATGTAGTTGTGCATTTGACTTTTCCTTCCCAAGTGAAGTACTTTGCAATTGTCTTTATTGAATTTCATCTTGTTGAATTTAGACCAATTCTCCAGTCAGTAAAGGTTGTTTTGAATTCTAATCCTGTCCTCCAAAGTGCTTGCGACCCCTCCCATCTTGGTGTCATCTGCATATTTTATAAACATACTCTACTCCATTATCCAAGTCATTAAAGAAAATATTGAATTGTACCCAAGACTGATTCTGCAGGACTGTACTAGATATGCCCTCTAGGTGATAGCAAACTAGTGATAAATACTCTTTGAGTACGGTCTTTCAACCAATTGTGCACCACCTTATTGTAGTTTCATCTAGAACACATTTCCCTAGTTTGCTTATGCATGTCATATGGTTCAAGATATAATATACCTACTGTTTCTCCTCAACCAGTAGGCCAGTGACCCTGTCAAAGAATGAAATTAGGTTGGTTTGGAATGATTTGTTCTTGGCTATTCCTTATGACTCTTTGTCATAAACAGATAGTTAAGGGTTAATGTCTTTTTTACCTGTAAAGGATTAACAAACAGGAAACCAAACACCTGACCAGAGGACCAATCAGGAGACAAGATACTTTCAAATCTCAGTGGAGGGAAGCCTTTGTTTGTGTTTTTTGGGTTTGGCTTTGTTCTCTCTGGGTCCTGGAAGGGACTAGATGTGCAACCAGGTTTCTTGCCAATCTCCCTGCTACAGTCTCTTATATATTCAAAATAGTGAGTATTTAGTAAGAAAGGCGCTTATAGTCTTTTGATTGTTTTCTGTATTTGCAAATGTGTATTTGGCTGGAAGTATTTTAAATTGTATTTCTGCTGGAGGAGGTTTTTTCTCCAGTTTCTATAAGCTGACAGACCCTGTAACTTTTACCATCTAAATTGCAGAGATAACTTTTACTTTTTTATTCTTTTTATTAAAAGTTTTGCTTTTAAGACCTGTCTGATTTTTCCCCTTGTTGAGGCTTAAGGGAATTAACAGGGAAGGGGATGGGAGAGGAGAAGGGTGGAATCCCTTTGTTTTAGATTCACGGAGCTTAAATCTGTTTATCTCTCTAGGAGTCCAGGGAGGGAACACCTGGAGGGGAGGAGAAGGTGGGGGAACAAACCTAATTTCTCTGTGTTGTGATTCAAGGAGTTTGAATCACAATGATCTTCCAGGGTAACCCAGGGAGGGAAATCCTAGGAGAGGCATGGGTGAGGGAAAGAGTTTACTTTCCTTGTGTTAAGATCCAGGGGGTCTGGGTCTTGGGGGTCCCCAGGGAAGGTTTTGGGGGAACCAGAGTGTATCAGGCACTGGAATTCCTGATCGGTGGCAGCTTATCAGATCTAAGCAGGTAATTAAGCTTAGAGGAATTCATGCTGGTACCCCAATTTTTGGACTCTAAGGTTCAGATTGGGGAAAGATACTATGACACTCTAACACATTGATTGTTTAATAATTTATTCCAGTATCTTTCCAGGTATTGAATTTAGACTGACAGGTCTATAATTCCCCGAGGTCTTTTTGTTCCCCTTTTTAAGATAGCTACTATGTTTACACTTCCTCACTCTTCGAGACATCACCTTTCTCCAAAGATAATTGCAAACGGTTCCAAGATTGCTTCAGTTAGTTCCTTAAGTACCCTAGGATGAATTTCATCAGGCCCTGCCAACCTGAATACATCTAACTTGTTTAAATACTCTTTAACCTGCTCTTTCCCTATTTTGGCTTGCATTCTCTCCCTCTTGTTGTTAACATTAATTGTGTTGAGTATCTGGTTGCCATTAACCCTTTTAGTGAAGACTGAAGCAAAATAAATATTGAAGACCTCAACTTTATTGATGTCATCATGTATTAGCTCTTCTTCCTCACTGAGTATAGCACCTACATTTTCCTTCATTTTTCCCTTCTCCTAGAAGTGAACATCTTCTTATTGTCTTTTATATCCCTTGCTAGGATAACTCATTTTGTGCTTTAGCCTTTCTGGTTTTATTCCTGCATGTCTTCTATTCTTTTTGTACACCTCCTTAGTAATTTATCCATGTTCCACCTTTTTGTATGATTTCTTTTTGATTTTCAAGTCCTAATGGAGTCATATTGGCCTCCTACTATTCTTCCTATCCTTTCTTTGCATTGTGATAGTTTGCAGTTGTACGTTTAATATTGTATCTTGAGAAACAACCAGCTCACCTGAGCTCCTTTTTCCCATAGATTTTCTTTCAGTTCCCTGAACTTGTTAAAGCCTGCTTTTACTGAAGTTCAGTGTCCTTATTCTGCGGCTCCCACTCCTTTCTTTCCTTAGAATCTTGAAATCTTGCATTTCATGATCACTTTCACCCAAATTAACTTTCACCTTCAGAGTTGCTGCCAATTCTGCCCTGTTGGTCAGAATCAAGTCTAAAATGGCTGCCTCCTTGGTTACTTCCTCCACCTTCTGAAACAAAAATATTGTCCCTAGTACATTCCAAGAACTTATTGGAAATTTTGTGTTTTGCCATATTACTTTTCCTACAGATATCTGGGTAGTTAAAGTCCCCTACTAATACCAGGTCTTGTGTTTTGGATATTTCTGTTATTTGTTCTAGAAATACCTCATCCACCTCTGTTTTCTGATTTGGTGGTATAGAGTAGATCTCTACCATGACATCACCCTTATTTTTTTACCCCTTTTATCTTTACAAAGAGATTCTCAACTGGCCTGTCTCCCACCTCCTTGTGGACCACAGAACAAGTGTATATATTCTTGATGTAAATGCTGTACTTCCTCACTGTTTACCAGGCCTGTCCTTCCTGAACAAGCAATACCCTTCTATACCAATATTTCAGTCATTAGGCTTATCTGTAATGCCAATTAAGTCATCATTTAGCTTACATACTAATATTCCAGTTTTTCCTGTTTATTCCCCATATCTTTGCATTTGTGTATAGACATCTAAGGTCTTAATCAGATTCCCCCATAGAGTTCCCAAATAATATTGCCAAATATTCATAGGGAATAGATAGCAAAATATTGGTGTGATGAGTTTGGTCAGAGGCCCCCTTGGGACTGTGACCTGATGTGCTGAGTTTACCTCTGTGCCTGTTTTCCTTGCCAGCTTGGGACTCCAGAACCCTGCCTTGTTGAGCCAGACATGCTAGCCTGCTGTAACACAGACCCAGGTCTGGTCCCACACCACCAGAGCTGCAGACTTTAACCAAAAACTGCTCAGCAGGTATCCTGCCTCCAGCACCCAGACACCCAGCTCCCAATGGGATCCAAATCCCAAATAAATCCGTTTTACTCCTTATAAATCTTATACAGGGTAAACTCACAAATTGTCTGCCCTCTATAATACTGATAGAGAGATATACACAGCTATTTGCTTCCCCAGGTATTAATCACTTACTTTCGCTTCATTAATAAACAAAAGTGATTTATTAAGTATAAAAAGTAGGATTTAAGTGGCTTCAAGTAATAACAGACAGAACAAAGTAAGTAATCAAGCAAAATAAATCAAAACGCACAAGTCTAAGCCTAATACATTAAGAAACTGATTACAGGTAAAATCTCACCCTCAGAGATGTTCCAATAAGCTGCTTTCACAGACTAGACTCCTTCCTAGTCTAAGTCCAGTCCTTTCCCCTGGTACTGTACTTGTTAGTTCCAGCAGGCATCTTAGGTGGAAAACAGGAGTGTTCTCATGACTGGCAGCCTCCTTTGTTCTGTTCCACCTCTTTTATAGCTTTGGCACAAGGTGGGAATTTTTTTGTCTCTCTGGGTCTCCACCCCTCTCTCTAAATGGAAAAGCACCAGGTTTAAGATGGATTCCAGTATCAGGTGACATGTTCACATGTCCTGTGAGACCCTAACCTCCATTCTTCCTGGGTTGGCTCACACAAATACAGAAAGGCGTGCAAATAAATAAACCATTTACAACCTATTTTCCTAGTCAATGAGAGCCATCAAGATTCAAAACCACCATTAATGGCCCATACTTTGCATAGTTACAATAGGACCTCAGAGTTATACTTCATATTTCTAGTTTCAGATATAAGGATGACACATGCATACAAATAGGATGAATATATTCAGTAAGTCATAAGCTTTGTAATGATACTTTACAACAGACCTTTTGCATAAAGCATATTCCAGTTACATCATATTCATACCCATAAGCATATTTCCATAAAACATTATGGAGTGCAACATCACAACTGGCTTGCTGAAATCCAGATTGTTAGAACATTAGACCTACCACAATGTATTAGACCACTGATCTATCTGACTCAGGCAGTAACCAGAAACTAGTAGGAAGGAGGAATTGTGTGAGTGTTGGGTGCAAAGGAGGATGCAGCTGCTCTCTTTGAATCAAGTAAGGTTATAAACAATACTAAGTAATCCTCAAAAGGCTCAGATTGAGGGCTTATATGAAATTTACATAAAACTTTTCAGTCTGAAATACAAGTCTAGAAATGTTATGATAGAAGAATACTGGGAGATTCCTGGAACTTCTGCTTCTGCTCATCTTTCATAACAATGAGAGAACACCTTTTCTTGTGGTATTTAGGCATTTTGTCTTCAGTCAGGCATAAGTCTGGAATTTAGAAAAAAAAAACAATCTGAATATTTTAGAACCAAAAAGTTTGAGTTTGAATCTAGTAAAAGGTAAATGTTTGGTCACAACTCTTATTTTTTTGAACACATTATCCATCTATACTTATAATGGGGAAACAGTGCCATAAATCCATCTTAAACTATTTTTGCTGGCTGCCTGTCAATTAGCTACTAATCCTTCTGGACTGCATTTTTTCTTGATTCTGAATGCAAATAACTTTACTTCTACAGAATATTCTAACACTCTCTCATTCATCAAGATGTTCCAAAAATCTAACCTGCATAAAGTGAAACCAACAAAATCAAGTTTCATAAACAGTACACATTTCCACTGTAAACATTTTCACTCAGTTCAGAGAATTTTCCTATTTCACTATGCTAATGCCCCTGGTTGGGCCCAGCTCTGTTGATCGTAAGATATAGTTACACCAGAAAAAGAATCCAACCTTTGACTTCATGAGATGATGACTGGAGATTACAGAACAGGGCTGATAACACATCCATCCCCTGGGTCTTTGTTTATAAGGTAGGATGTAAAAAGAGATCCCAATAACTCCCTCCATTTCTGTAAGTGAAGAAAAGCACAAACTTGCAGATCCAGCTCAGAGAGCCATAGTAGGGAGGAGAGTGCTAGCTACCTGCTTTCCCCAACTGAGTTGGCTTCAGCTCAGCAGATTAAGAGGGAGCATGACTGGGAGGAAAGCTGCTTCCAACATATTGGAGGGGAGGCAGTAAGGATATAATCACATATTTAATTAATTGCATAAAGCACTGTGATTGAGAAGGCTCTCACAAAGCAATAGCTACAAAAAGTGCCAAGCTAGTACACCGGAGCACAGGGAGGTCTGTATCCTATGTCATAATGGTTGTTATAACAGCTGGCTAAATTCAACATCAATTGCAGTGGACAAGCAGCAGTTGGGGGCCCTGCTTCTTGGCTGGCCACAAGGGACCCCCACTATAACCTGTCATCACTCATCTAATGAGCTTGAAACAAGAGCAAAGACTTCTTGATCATCATTTGCTATCTTTAGAAGGGGTGGCATGAACTCACAACTGCTGTGTGTGGCAGTCCCAGTTGGAGCTGAGCACTGGGTGCTGATGACAGAGTGTCAGGATCAATTTGCACTCACTCCTAAACTCAAGTGGGCAGACACTGTGGATTCATAGGGAAAATACACGTTTGTTTCTCTCCTGGCTAAAGCAACATTTTAAAAAAGACATTTAAGTCTTGCAAGTCAAACCAAATTGAAGCTATGATTGTGAAGCCAAATCAAATTAAAACATTCAGTATCATGATTTTGAAAGCACATTTGTGTGACTCCTTGGCTCATTACAATTATTTGATTAAAATTTGCTTACTTTTATATGGAGATAAAATACAAGATTAAACAAAGAACATGTCTTGTATTAATCTTAATTAAATATGAGATCAGCTGAGAAATTCCAAACTCATAATGGCATAAATAAGTGGGGTCTGAACCTGTAGAATACTAAGCAGTTTCTGTGAAGAGCTGCACATCCTCATCTCTCACTGCAGTATCATGACAGGCTTACTGAGCTTCTGTTGGACTTTTGGTGCCTAAACCCCATTACCTGGTGATCAGTAAGTTAGCTGACTTGCCCTTTGATCATACAGTGATTGTGGTTTGGTTGGTTGCTCCACGGGTTTGATTAATATGTCTAATTGTCTATCTGTGGCAGCATCTGGTTGATATGGTAGAGTTAAGGGCCATCCAGAAACCCTGTAATCATAGCTTAGCATTCAAAATTTGGCCTGAGTGTAAGTACTCCATATTAAGGTGGAGCCAGGAAGGATTTTTCAGATAACTATTTAGAGGGACAAATCAGTGATTTCAAGTTACAGGAATTAAGGTGTAATAGAAGTTCCATCATTCACAGGCTTTTTTTATATCACACCCAGTAGTCAATAAGCAATTACATTTGGTGAACAATGCAGGCTATATCCTGGCCTATTTTTGCAGCTAGGGTGCACTTTCCTGCCCTAATTGAGGAAATCAAGTACTGGGAAGGAAACCTCTTTAGCTCCACTCCATGAGAGTCCTTCCTACTGGTGCAGATCTGGTTACCATGCCAACTAATGAACTTTCTTCATTAATTTTGAACAGCAGGCTGCAAATCCCAATTAAGGCCCCAATCCTACATAAATGTACGCACGTGCTGTATTTAAACACATGCATAGGCCCATTGATTTCGATAGGACTATTAACATGCTCACAGTTAATCATGTACATAAAGGTTTGCTCAATTAGACCCCATTTGTAGATGTAATAAAATCCCCATGTGACTGGTAGTCTCTGTCCAGGAGAGTCCTCACTATTCAGACTATACTAGCAGGGGTGCTATTGTACTGTTACATGAGGATTGAGATATGGATTGGTGGCTGAGATGTGGGGGAGAGGAAACATATTTCCTGGATGGAGTCAGTGCTATTAGCTACTCATTGTCATAAGCGTTGTTTCCACTTGTAACAAAATTCTGAACAAAAGAATGGGTAAAAGCAATGAGAACTGTGGGGGACGGGGATATTATATTCATGTCTAAGTATATTTGCCCTCCTACTAACAGTGAACCTCACCATGAATTATTACACTATAAATCAAGCCTTAGACTAGTTTAATTATAGAAATGTCTTATTTTAAAAAAAGGAAGAAAAAACTAAAATTAAGGTCCTGACTCTGCAATATGATCCAGGTACATGCAGGGTTCTGCTTCCAAGGAGCATATTACAGGATGGGGCCTTTCAATTTCGCTGTCTCACTACAAGATACCTAAGCATATAGCAATCTCCTTTAACTTACAGCATGCTCTGGGATTCAGGTTCAGATTCTTTAGAAACACCATTCAGAATCTGAAAAGGTTGATTTGGCATCCAGATAACTCACTTGGGTTGTATTTGACATTTATAGGTGGATGTCTCAGCACAATATCCTTGTGGTATGGATAAAATTAGCTCCAAGCAATTGGCTGTGTGGAGTTTTTCAGGATGCAGCTTTATAAAACTAAGGTCCTTTCTACCCTTTATAGCCATTAGAAATTCCATGGCACCTTTAGCATTCTCATTCTTCTTGACCAACATTTCTCTTCCCAGCACTGTTGTGCAATGTACTGTGTGCTGATTGGCTTATCCTTGACTCCAAAGGGTGATATTACTGCCCTATGTAAGTGTTTGCTAGCAATACATTACAAAAGGGATCGAGACGCAAAACTCCCACCTGGCTCAGGATTTCAGACATCCCAAAAGTTTAGGTATGTTCAGATGCAGAATTTTGGTGTGCCCCATTGTAAAGATATGGGCCAGCTATGAAATTTGAATTCAGAATCTCATCTCCTCCAGAAAGTTCAAAGATTCTTCTATCCAGGGTTTTGGTTCAGATCCATCCATAATGATAGTGCTAGAACTTGTTTCTGTTGGAAAATAATGTGATCACTGGCGCATCGTAACTCAGAAAAGGAACATTGCTATGCAGTGAAACCTATATATTCCTTACAGTGGTTCTCAAACTTTTGTACTGGTGACTACTTTCACACAACAAACCTAAGAGTGCAACCCCTGTCTTATAAATTAAAAACACATTTAACTCTATTATAAATGCTGGAGGTGAAGCGGGGTTTAGGATGGAGGCTGACAGCTCACCACCCCCATGTAATAACCTTGTGACCCTCTGAGGGGTCACGACCCCCAGTTTGAGAACCCTGTTTTACTACATTTAAAGTAGGTGTCTGAGATTTGCATAAACAGGAGCCTGAAGTTAAGCTCCTAAACCCTTAATTAGGCACATACATTCTTGAAAATCATGGCTTATAGGGGAAAAATAACTTGGGATTCAATTCTGCAACCCTTACGCACTGTGAGTAACACTTTCACAAGACAGCAGTTCTCTTACTCCTTATGCAGCTTGAGCAGTGTTTACACTGAACTCAGTAGAACCGCTCACATCCATAAGTACTACCCAAGGTCAGTAAGGGTTACTGCATCAGGCACTTAGAAGAATTTGTTTTCTGACAACCTTTTCTCTACTACAGTATTTACTTTTCTCATCCCACCTAATTTACTAGATGAGATATAGCAATACCTATGGAGTGCATCACCACTGGCACCATTGTGACAATCTTTCTCCTGTACTGTAATAGCATTTCTCTGCTATGACTCACTAACAGGCAAATCAAACTACTTGATTTCCTAATGCCATTTTATAGATTATGCCACACTATGACAGGAAGTGCATTGCCCTGTGGGCCAACTTACCTTATCCCATATCACTTTACAAAGCACAAGGCTTTCTCGGTCCATCTTATGGGGGAGGTTAGGATGTTGCTGCTGTGCTCAATTTTCCTGGGCCAAATCCAGGAATATTTGCTCAATCCTTTACACTGTCAATAGTCCAGCTGACTCGGAGCTGCCATTTCCTGGAAGGGGTGAGGCCATGGGAGTTTTGCCTAACTAAGAACAGAAAAAAAGCTGAGATTCCCCTGCATCTTCTAATCCTGTATATGTTTTCTGTGAAGGGGACCCTATCATAAACCTAGTCCAAGATTTGGACCTTAGCGTCCAAAATATGGGGGTTAGAATGAAAACCTCCAAGCTTAGTTACCAGCTTGGACCTGGTAAAGCTGCCACCACCCAAAAAATTAGAGTGTTTTGGGGCACTCTGGTCCCCCCAAAAACCTTCCCTGGGGACCCCAAGACCCAAATCCCTTGAGTCTCACAACAAAGGGAAATAAACCTTTTCCCTTCCCCCCTCCAGGTGTTCCTGGAGAGATACACAGAAGCAAACTCCATGAATCTAAACAGAGGGAGTCCACCCTTTCTATTTCCAGTCCTGGAAACACAAGCACTTCCCTCTTCACCCAGAGGGAATGCAAAGTCAGGCTAGTAAATCTAACACACACAGATTTCCCCTGACTTCTTCCTCCCACCAATTCCCTGGTGAGCACAGACTCAATTCCCTGGAGTCCCCCACTAAAGAAAAACTCCAACAGGTCTTAAAAAGAAAGCTTTATATAAAAAGAAAGAAAAAGTACATAAAAATGGTCTCTCTGTATCAAGGTGACAAATACAGGGTCATTTGTTTAAAAGAATATTGAATAAACAGCCTTATTCAAAAAGAATACAATTCAAAGCACTCCAGCAACTATAGACATGTAAATACAAAAGAAAAAAACAATAACCCCTATTGTTTTTATGATCTCTGTACTCACAACTTGGAAACAGAAGATTAGAAAGCAGGAAATAGAAATCCCCTCATAGCCAAGAGAGAGTCAGGCAGAAGACCAAAGAACAAAGGACTCACACACAAACCTCCCTCCACCCAGATTTGAAAAAGTCCTGTTTCCCGATTGGTCCTCTGGTCAGGTGTTTCAGATTACTTCTTTCCAGATGAAAGAGACGTTAACCCTTAGCTATCTGTTTATGACACGCCCCCCAAATTGCAGACAGTGGGGAAGCTCACTGGTGGCAATTTCCTGCTAGAACTTTAAAATAAACAGATTAATACAACACATGCCACTAAACATATACCACTAAGTATATAACTAACAGACTTCTACATTTTAAGAACACTTTTTAACTAATGGATTCTGGGAAACTCTCACGGGAGAGTGCATCAGCTACTTTGTTAGAAGCTCCTGAGATGTGCTGAATTTCAAAATCAAAATCTTGGAGAGCTAAACTCCAATGAAGAAGTTTCTTGTTGTTCCCCTTGGCAGTATGAAGCCACTTTAGTGCAGCATGGTCAGTTTGTAGTTGGAACCGCTGTCCACAAACATATGGGCGTAGATTTTCCAGGACGTACACAATGGCGTAGCATTCCTTTTCACTGACTGACCAGTGACTTTGCCTCTCAGACAGTTTCTTGCTGAGAAACACGACAGGATGGAAGTTGTGATCCGTTGCTTCCTGCATGAGTACTGCTCCTATACCACGCTCAGATGCACCCGTGGTTACTAGGAATGGCTTGTCAAAGTCCGGGGCCCTGAGCACAGGGTCAGACATGAGCATTGCCTTAAGTTGGGTAAAGGCCTTTTGACACTCATCAGTCCACTTAACTGCATTTGGCTGGGTCTTTTTGGTCAGGTCGGTCAGTGGGGCAGCAATTTGGCTGTAGTGTGGTACAAATCGCCTGTAGTATCCGGCCAAGCCTAAGAAGGATTGGACCTGCTTCTTCGACCTTGGGACAGGCCACTTTTGGATAGCATCCACCTTGGCCTGTAGGGGGTTTATGGTTCCTTGACCCACCTGGTGCCCCAGGTAAGTCACTCTGTTTTGGCCTATTTGACACTTTTTGGCCTTAACAGTTAGTCCGGCCTGCCTGATGCACTCAAAGACCTTTTCCAGGTGTAGTAGGTGTTCGGGCCAGGAGTCTGAAAAAATGGCCACATCATCGAGGTAGGCAACTGCAAATTCTCCCAGTCCTGCTAGTAGACCATCTACCAGCCTCTGGAAGGTGGCAGGGGCATTTCGAAGGCCGAAAGGAAGGACATTAAATTCATACACCCCCGCATGAGTGACGAATGCTGACCTCTCCTTGGCAGGTTCATCTAGCAGTACTTGCCAGTACACCTTGGTTAAGTCTATTGTAGAGATGAACTGGGCCCGTCCCAACTTTTCCAATAGCTCATCGGTACGGGGCATTGGATAGTTGTCCGGACGAGTTACCGCATTTAGCTTATAGTAGTCCACGCAAAAGCGTATTTCCCCATCTGGTTTGGGTACCAGAACCACTGGAGATGCCCATGCACTGGTAGATGAGCGGATTATACCCATCTGTAGCATGTTCTGGATCTCCCGTTCTATAGCAGCTTGGGCATGAGGAGACACCCGATAGGGTGGGATTCTAATGGGGTGAGCATTACCTGTGTCAATGGAGTGGTATGCCCGTTCAGTCCGTCCTGGGGTGGCTGAGAATAATGGGGCGAAGCTAGTGCACAGCTCCTTGATTTGTCGCCGCTGCAGACGTTCCAGGGTGGTTGAGAGGGTCACCTCTTCCACACCACCGTCTTTTTTCCCGTCGTAGTAGACACCGTCAGGCCACTCAGCATCATCTCCCTGGACTGTAAACTGACAAACCTGTAAGTCTTTGGAATAGAAAGGCTTGAGAGAATTAACGTGGTACACTCTGGGCTTTAGTGAGGAATTGGGAAATGCTATGAGGTAGTTCACAGTTCCCAGGTGCTCTTGGACCGTGAATGGCCCTTCCCATGATGCTTCCATCTTATGGGCCTGTTGCACCTTCAAGACCATAACCTGGTCTCCTACCTTGAAGGAACGTTCTCTGGAATGTCTGTCATACCAGGCCTTTTGCTCTTTCTGAGCATCCTTTAGGTTTTCTCTAGCAAGGGCTAAAGAGTGTCGGAGGGTGCTTTGTAGGTCGCTTACAAAGTCCAGAATGTTAGTTCCTGGAGAAGGCGTAAACCCCTCCCATTGCTGCTTCACCAACTGTAACAGTCCCTTAACTTCGTGACCATACACAAGTTCAAACGGTGAAAACCCTAAACTGGGATGTGGTACAGCCCTGTAGGCAAACAGCAACTGCTGCAACACTAGGTCCCAATTATTGGAGTATTCGTTGACGAATTTACGTATCATGGCCCCCAAAGTTCCATTAAACCTTTCCACCAGGCCATTGGTTTGATGGTGGTACGGGGCGGTAACCAAGTGGTTCACCCCATGCATGTCCCACAGTTTTTGCATGGTCACTGCCAGGAAATTAGATCCTGAATCTGTAAGGATGTCGAAGGGCCAACCTACCCTGGCAAAAATGTCTGTTAGGGCCAGGCACACAGTGTTAGCCTTAGTGTTGCCTAGAGCTACTGCTTCCGGCCATCGGGTAGCAAAGTCCACGAAAGTCAGTACGTAGTGCTTTCCTCTGGGCATCTTTTTTGGGAAAGAACCCAGAATATCCACAGCTACTCGCTGAAATGGGACCTCAATTATGGGGAGTGGCTGGAGAGGAGCCTTGACCTGGCCCTTAGGCTTTCCCACTCTTTGGCATACCTCACAAGACCGGACATACTTGGCAACGTCCTTGCCCATCCCCTCCCAGTGGAAGGACTTCCCCAACCGGTCCTTGGTTCTATTCACCCCAGCATGGCCACTGGGATGATCCTGGGCTAAGCTTAAGAGCTTCCCCCGGTACTTAGTTGGAACCACCAACTGTTTTTGCGGCTGCCATTGTTCCCGGTGTCCACCAGAAAGAATGTCCTTGTATAAAAGTCCTTGGTCTATAACAAACCGGGATCGATTAGAAGAGCTGAGAGGCGGTGGGGTGCTCCGTGCCGCCCAAGCTTTCTGCAGGCTGTCATCTGCTTCCTGCTCAATCTGGAACTGTTCCCTTGAGGCTGGGGTTACCAGTTCTTTCTCAGACTGGGGACTTGGGCTTGGTCCCTCTGGAAGCGATGTAGGTGATGGGGTTGTTTCCGTTGCTGGTAAACCGCTCTCCGCTGGTGCACCTGAGGGTATTTCAGGCTCTGGCTGAGCCTTTTGGGTATGGCTGACTGTTGCTTCTGCCAGTTTTGGCTCGCTGGTGCCCTCTGGCGTTGAGTTTGAAGATGTGGTTGCAATTGCTGGTGCTGGTTGCTGTTCCAGTTCCGGGCCTGGGACTGGAGGTGCTGTGGCTGTTTCAGTGGTTGGCATGGTATCCGGGTCCACTACCTCTGTCTGGGTCTCTGGTAACACAGATGGGGCAACTGTGGACGGCTCAGGAACAGGAATGGGTCTGGAAGCTTGCCTGGTTTGGCTACGTGTAACCATTCCCACTCGCTTGGCCCACTTCACCTGGTTGGCCAAGTCTTCCCCCAGTAGCATGGGGATAGGATAATTGTCATAGACTGCAAAAGTCCACATTCCTGACCAGCCTTTGTACTGGACAGGCAGTTCAGCTGTAGGCAAGTCTACAGCTTGTGACATGAAGGGGTAAATTGTCACTTGGGCCTTTGGGTTGATGAATTTGGGGTCTACGAAGGATTGGTGGATAGCTGACACTTGTGCCCCCGTGTCTCTCCACGCAGTAACCTTCTTTCCGCCCACTCTCAAATTTTCCCTTCGCTCCAAGGTATTTGAGAGGCATCTGGGCCTGGGGATCTTTTGGGTGATGGTGGTGTAATGAACTGCACTCGGATGGCATTCTTTGGACAGTTGGCCTTGATATGTCCCAGTTCATTACACTTAAAGCATCTTCCATCTGATGGATCACTGGGCCGAGGTGAGTTACTGGAGACTGGTGAGGTGGAAGAATAGGGCGTCTGTGGCTTTACTTGGGTTGTATGTGGGGTCTTTGGGTGTCCTCGGTTGTAGGGTTTATGGTCGGTGTGGCCTCTGGGGTATTCGTTCCCCTTGACAGTAGCTTTCTTGCTTTCTGCCACTTCCATCCATCTGGCTCCAATCTCCCCCGCCTCGGTGAGATTTTTGGGTTTTCCATCTTGTATGTACCGTGTTATGTCCTCAGGAACACCATCCAAGAACTGCTCCATTTGTATGAGGAGGTGCAGTTCTTCCAAGGATTTAACATTGTGTCCTGATATCCAGGCCTCATAATTTTTCCCAACGTAGTAGGTGTGTTTGGGAAATGACGCATCTGGTTTCCACTTTTGGGTTCTGAAACACCGACGAGCATGATCCGGGGTTATCCCCATTCTGTATCTGGCCTTGGTTTGAAAAAGTTTATAGTCGTTCATGTTCTCCTTAGGCATTTCAGCTGCCACCTCTGCTAAAGGTCCACTGAGTTGTGGCCTCAATTCTACCATGTACTAGTCTTCAGAGATGCGGTACCCAAGACAGACTCTTTCAAAATTTTCCAAGAGGGCCTCGGTGTCATCACTTGCCTTGTAGGTGGGAATTTTTCTGTGCTGTGGAACCATAATTGGCGAAGGGTTGTTAGGATTGGCTGGCGCATGCAGCCCAGCTTGCGCTAAGTCCAGTTCATGTTTTCTCTGTTTTTCCTTCTCTTCACTTTCTTTTTGTTGTTTTTCCATTTCTCGGCAGTAGGCCATGTCTTCTTCTTGTTTCCTTCTGTGGGCCACCTCTTCTTTTTCTTGTTTCCTTCTGTGGGCCACCTCTTCTTCTTCTAGTTTTCTTTTGTGGGCTGCCTCTTTGGCTGCTTGTTCTCTTTTGTAGGCTGCCAGTTTGATGCTTTCTTCCTTTTCTTTCAGCTCCACCTCTTTTTGTCTTTTTTCCAGTTGTCGCCTGTGTTCAGCTTCTTTGATTTGTTCTTCGGCCCATTTTTGTATTGGAAGGCATGGTTCCTGTTTTCTTGTGTTGGGGTGCCCTCCGGTGTTTATTGTCTGAACTGCAGGCTCTGTTGCCTCCTGGGGTCTGCCTAGCAACAGTGCCTTTTTCCCTTTCTTCCTCTAGCTAATTTTTTCAATGTAAAGTGCTGGTATTTGACTCCTAATGGGAGTGCTATTGTGTGACAAAAGACCCGTAACAGCTCCTTAATGGTTTCATGCTTAATATGCAAGCCACAACTGCCAGAGAGAGCAGAAAAAAAAATTCTCTCTGGTTCCCTTTTAAAACCAAACTGTTTCTGTCTGCTAAAAAGCCCCTAGCAGAGAAAAGAAAAATATAATATTCCTACTGGCTTCTGGATTGTATCTTTCCCACAACGCTGCACACCATATCATAAACCTAGTCCAAGATTTGGACCTTAGCGTCCAAAATATGGGGGTTAGCATGAAAACCTCCAGGCTTAGTTACCAGCTTGGACCTGGTAAAGCTGCCACCACCCAAAAAATTAGAGTGTTTTGGGGCACTCTGGTCCCCCCAAAAACCTTCCCTGGGGACCCCAAGACCCAAATCCCTTGAGTCTCACAACAAAGGGAAATAAACCTTTTCCCTTCCCCCCTCCAGGTGTTCCTGGAGAGATACACAGAAGCAAACTCCGTGAATCTAAACAGAGGGAGTCCACTCTCTCTATTTCCAGTCCTGGAAACACAAGCACTTCCCTCTTCACCCAGAGGAAATGCAAAGTCAGGCTAGTAAATCTAACACACACAGATTTCCCCTGACTTCTTCCTCCCACCAATTCCCTGGTGAGCACAGACTCAATTCCCTGGAGTCCCCCACTAAAGAAAAACTCCAACAGGTCTTAAAAAGAAAGCTTTATATAAAAAGAAAGAAAAATTACATAAAATAGTCTCTCTGTATCAAGGTGACAAATACAGGGTCATTTGCTTAAAAGAATATTGAATAAACAGCCTTATTCAAAAAGAATACAATTCAAAGCACTCCAGCAACTATAGACATGTAAATACAAAAGAAAAAACAATAACCCCTATTGTTTTTATGATCTCTATACTCACAACTTGGAAACAGAAGATTAGAAAGCAGGAAATAGAAATCCCCTCATAGCCAAGAGAGAGTCAGGCAGAAGACCAAAGAACAAAGGACTCACACACAAACTTCTCTCCACCCAGATTTGAAAAAGTCCTGTTTCCTGATTGGTCCTCTGGTCAGGTGTTTCAGATTACTTCTTTCCAGGTGAAAGAGACGTTAATCCTTAGCTATCTGTTTATGACAAACCCTTGTCTCCACACTGTCCCCTGGGCTCACCATCTCCCATTGTCCCCTGGACTGGACAACTCCTGCCAGCTCCCCCTACTTCCCTTGCAAAGATGAGGTGGCAGCATCCAAATCACAGAGGAGGTAGCAGGGAAACTTCCTCTGCTTTGCCTTTAGGTTTGGGAGAAGGAAAAGAATGGTTTGCTTCCTTTACCCTCCAAATCCATGTTGCTGGGGCCCTACAGAATGCCTGGGTGAGGTGGTGGGAGAGGCAGCATGCTATGCGGTGGCACTTCCCTATTCCAGAAGCCTGTGCCCCCCTACACACACCACACACACACCACCACACACACACACCACACACACACACACAGTGTGATCCACACTGTGCAGGCTCCCATACAGATGAGACGAGAGTATTATAGTGATTAGATCATGAGAGCCTGAGTAAGGACTTCATGATTTGGTCTAATAATTTTACTAAGTCTTTGCTTTCATTGACATCAGTGGAGCTCTGCAGATTTACATCAGCTCAGGATCTGGCCCTTAACATTTTTGTTGTGCAGGGTTGGAGATATTAACAATTTAAAACATTATAGACAGCACAACAGTTTGAGCCAAAGCTGATAATTTGCACACAGGGTTCAGCTACATGTGATTTTAAATGGCTGAAATGAAGGTGTCCTGGGACAGCATTACTTTGAATGGCATTGCTTTGAATGGACATGAAAAACAACCTCAACAACAAAACCCAGCTACATTTCACTGACATGTAGAGGCTGCCATCTGGTGGCAGTATTAAGAAATTGGTTATTGAAAATAATACACCAAATAATGAATACATTCATTAAAATTAACCCTTGTAAAGTAATACGTTCCTTATATAGTTAATAATGTACATACATTATATACAGAAAGTGAAATCAAGCAGACCATTTCAACAGGGACTTACCTTTCAAGATTAAAAGGAGACATACACTGTGATTCAGGGTAATGTTGCCACTGCAATACTCAGCTCTTCAACAATGCCTTCGACGCATTAGGAATTGATATGTTTTCCCTGAATAACAGATCCCCCCCTGACATTTTGGTGCATATATGTTTGTACAATTGTTTGTAAAAACAGTTGTTTTGTCTCACAAAAAAATCAACCATTTCAAAACTAGTTTTCATTCTGCACTGGAACAGAAATCAAAGTACTGAAAAGTTCCTAAACATAAATGTCAAAAAAACAAAAATAAAACCACTTTTGTACACTTTCAAATTAAAATTGTTATTTCAAATAGACATTTGAAGTAGTTTTAGTTTTTTAAACAAGAAAGAAAGAAAGAAAGAAAGAAAGAAAGAAAAAGAAAAGAAAACGTTTTATGTTGGAATGCAACCAAGTCACTATATTGTTTTGAAATGTTGATTTGAAACAGAAGAAAAATGTTTCAACATTTCTTTTGGGAAAATCAAAATTTTTCATTAGAAATGACATTTTCCTTCAAAAAATTTCAGTTTCAACTAAACCATGTGTTTTGGCAGAAAAACTTTCCGCATAAGAAGTTTTGACTACTGAATAATTGGAAATTGGAAATTTAAATATATTGTAGATATTATACATGTTTAGGTATCCCGAGCACAATATCTTCTGGAATTCCAGTATGCCTCACAATTTAATACAGTGAAACTCAAGAGAAAAATACAAACAAAATCCTTTCTATCTCAAACCATGTTCCATATCATTCAGTGTTACATCCAGCTGTTTATTTAAAATTTAAAGAATTGCTTTAAAAAGAAAAAATACATTGGACCATAGATGAAGGAGTAAGAATAAATTACTTTGGCTAATTAATTATTCTCATATTAATATCACACTCTCTTTATTTATTGAGAATTTAGTGACATTTCTGAAGACCTTATTCTTCCTAAATATCCATTGATGTTGGTAGGAATGTTGCCTAAGTAAAGACTAAATAATGTGATTGTAGGATGAGAGTCTCAGTTTGAGGTATACAGAAGTGGGTAAGCATAAAGATGACCCTGAGCAGACGGGCAACATAAAACTATGCACTTAGGCTCTGAGCCTGCACCATGAAAGTCTATGGGAGCTTTGCCACTGACATCAACAGGTGTAGGCTCAAATCCGTAAGCACTTAAGTGGGTCTTTGATGGTTCATAGGCCTTGTGCATCCTTCTACCCAGGGATGAATTTTATCCATACTGTATATCATCCTCCAGCTTCACAAGTGATAAGATATTTCCTCTGAATTTGTAGACACAGAGGTCTTGATTCTTCATTGCATTAGTTTAGCCTCAGATTCTCCAAAAGTCTCTGCCTCTATCTCATCCAGATTGTTTTGTCTGCTCATTATGAGTTGGCAAGGCATAAAAAAAGACTAACATTGTCTGAACTGTCTAGAACACTGTAGCTACCCACATTTGACTTATGCTCTCTCTTCCCTTAAAATCATCAGCACTTCAGACTGTTCCAGGAAACATTGGTGGGAATTCTGTTCTCCTCCGCAGAGATGAATTATGTGACTAATACTGCATACACATACCAGAATCTCCCAATGACCACACATTGCAAAACTTCTGAAATAATGTTTCCAGAAAATGAAGCTACCACATCAAGTTGTTTTTATTTAGGCTCATGGCAGGGTATGATTTCACCCTGAATGTTCAAGAATTTGAGTAGTAATCCAATTGCCCCAGTACAGGATGATGCCTAAGCATGTGCGTGTGTTACTCCCCCTTGTTTCAATAGGACACCTGACATACTTACGGTTATGGATGTGCTTAAATACCTTTCTGAATCGTGGCCTATTCAAGTAGACAGATCTTTACATACCAGAACTTTCAACAAAATAAATGATTATTTTTCAGGAGAAGGAAGGAAGTGTGGGAGTGGAGAACTGTTGTAAAAAGACTGACAAATACAATGATCACATCTACATATGTAGCCACAAAAACAAACCAATAGAACTGATTGAATGCTTAGTTCTTGGGACTGGGAGTAAGGGCCCCAGAGCTCTATTCCCAGATGTGTGCTGAGTCACTTTGGGTCTGGTCCCAAACTCATAGAATCCAGTGGAAATACTCCATGTATCAGATCCTCTGTATCTTTGGTTAGTCACTGACCCACTATGTACCTTATTTTATTCATCTGTTAATAGGTGAGTATGCTAAGTTAATTATTAATATTTGTCAAATGCTTTGTCATGAAAAGAGAGATAATATTGAAGTGCAAAGTCTTGTTATAACTTCTTTAAGATTTGGGAGGTGAATATGGGATAACCAATGGATCATCACAGCAGGTCCAAAAACAATGTAATGGAAACATTAATTTTGGATGATTCCATTTCACAGGATTCAAAGTGGGCCTGTTTTCCTCCCCACCTCCACCCCTCACAAAATTTTTTGATTTTTTTTAATTGAAAAGGGACAAAATTTTGTCCAGCTATTAATCATTTAGGGCTATGAACAGAGACCATAACATATCAATCCTTCCCCTCTAGACTTGCAGGTTTACTGACACCAGAGTATTATTCCTCTGCATTCATATCAATCTTTGAAAAGTGCTCATCTCTGCATTTTTGTGAAGGACTCTCTTCCATTTTTCACTCATTTGACTCTGTTTTCCTCAGTGCAATGTTCTGGCTTTATGAATATACAACAGAAACCCAAACTGTGAACTAACTGACCTGGGACTCTTTTGAAAGATCATTTTGTTTGATAATGCTATTTTATTTTATTTTATTATTTATTTAAGACAGTTTTCTTTCCTATTGAACTTTCAAGAAAAGTTTCTTCCAAACAGTCATAAAATGAAATTGTGCCCCTTCAGTCAAATGCCCTGTCTGTAATTTCCACAACAGGGCACAGAAATCCATTTCAAATATTCACCACATTCATTCATTGCCTTTTTCTTCTAAGTGCAGGCCGGTGAACTAGAAGCCATTTTCTATTCTCAGTGTCCCACTGACCAGCTGATAAAAATAGATTCAAGAACTCAGATCCTAATCTCACAATGAGCTTTGTATAGGTGACCCCAAACATCCAAGTGGGGCCCTATTGTCTTCAATGGTGCTCCATCCAGAGGGAGAGGTCTGCCAACATGAAGTTTATTGCAGAATTAGAGCCTATGAATTTAGGTTCACAAAAAATTTCACTAGTAATGGTGATATTGCCTAGAGGCCCCATTCAGAGATTGGGATCCCGTTGCACTAAAAAACCAGCTCCTCTAACAAACAGCTTATGATTGAAGTATATGATGAAACACAACAGACAGATACCACAAATAGATGTGGGATGCACAAGTAACAGTGATGCTAACTGTATGTAATAAAACATGGCAGTAGCAAAACTGCCCATCTGTAGTCAGGTTTTTGGGGGGACCTTGGCATAAGAGAGATCTGAAGGAGGATAGCATGGTGATCTTGCAGATGCTTATGAGGTGTTCCAGCCAAGAATAAGAGGCAGCACTGGAGAAAGTGCAAAGGAATTTGTGGGGAAAATTTGGTTAATGTGTAATGAAGAATGGCATCATTGCTGGAGCAGAGCAAAGGTCAACAGCTCAGCAGCTATGAGAGATCATAGTGGGGTCAGGAATAACCCATGAAGTCTCTTAAAATTGAAGACAAGTAGTTTGTACTTGATTTAGTGGGGGAAAAGACCCACTATAAGGATACAAAAAGAAATTGGTGACATGGTTGAAGTGAGGAGTCAGGCAGATGACTTTTCTAGCAGGTTTTTGAATGTATTTAAGGATGACAAGATGGCGTTTGTCGAGAATAGAATTGGTCTAATTTCGGCCTTTGTACATGAAGAGATTGTGAGACCAGTTTCAGCAGAATGCAAGTATGCAAGAGAGACCATCTAGGATGGAATTAGAGGAAAGGAAGTCCAAATAGCAAGTGTAACTAGTACATTCATTGAGCTGAGACATGACGCAGGTTAGAATGACTTTGCTCTACCAGTTTCTTAATAATAATAAATGTTAGACCTAAGTACAATGGCATTTTGAAGCAGGTTTGAAGCAAGAATGTTCCCTTTAAAGTAAATAAAGATAAAATAGATTGGATGTTATTTTCTATTAGCACTCATCACATCTCTTTCCAATTATTAAATTTTCTCCACACCAGATTTCTGACAGAACTGCTCTTTTCTCTCATTGGCTCAATGTGGTTAGAAATCTGAGGTATTTATTGAACACTCTATAAGGTGGAAATGCACCATCCCTATCTAAAACTTGTACATCTTCATTGTCTTTTGAGAAATTTAAATTTTTGCACCAGCTAAAGCTTTCAGTTTGTTAAATATGATTTTTTAAAACTCTTTTGTTTTGCAATATAAAATGGACAAAGGGACCATTTTTTCTTAAACAAATAAAAGTGTAATGGTGCAAATTTTATTTTAATGACTAGATGAAATCCTGTATTCCTTACTCAACCAGAATTCCCATTGACTTCAAAATGCAGGACCCAAATACTCTAGTCTTTACTTGTTCAAAGCTCTGACTGACTTCATCTGTGCTCCCAAATGTGCATTTGTGTATGAATATAAGGTAAATACATGCACATATGGTTAACTAACCAAGGAGTAAAATAACAGGGTGAGGGGCTGCAAGATATAACAATGGTGGAGGACAGCTTCCCCTCTTCTGTTAGATCAGAGGAGAGTGCCTCCCTCCTTGGTTTGTGCAAGCAGAGCTCCCTCTTCTGACTGCTGTGATTAGATCTCTCCTCCTATTTTAACTACCTTAGGTAGCTATCTGCAAGTAAATTTTGTCTGTTGTCCCTTGTTGTATTGGATGGGAGTTTTAACTGGGTCATGCACAGAGTGTGAACTGCAGGATTACCATAAAATAGAAATCTTCATGGAAAATCTGAACTGATGTGTATAAAAGCCACTGTGAACAGAACAAAAGATTAATTCCTGAGTTTTTATGTTTATTGAAAAGGGTATCTACATACAGTCAAATATTGCAACTTCACATTGCTATGATGTAGTTTTCTTTAGTATACAAGAATTCAGTAATTATCACTACAATTCTATCATTTGAAAATACAGCAGATATTCAAGGATTAGGGACTAAAATATTGCAAAATGGGAATAGGACTGACATCCTACAAAGCTAATGCATCTACTTGTCCTTAATATAGGTGGCCCATGTTCCCAAGGTTGGTAAACTGGAAGTACAGTTTAGTAGCCAGTAGATGGGGCTTGACATCTCCTGCCAAGATATGTTTGGTTTATTCAGATTGGAAAGTTAGATCTTTCTTCCTTTTGGATTTTTTACAAGCTTTTTTCCACTTCTGATTACTTTGAGAGTCTGATTTGTTGCCATGCTGTTTATGTATAGTTGGTTGGTGGTATAATACTGATTTATAGTGAGAAATAAATAATACCCAAATTTTAAGAAGCTTTTGAAACAAGAATTCGGACACTACAGTGATGGGGCCACAGAAATATCTAGGTCAGAGGTGGGCAAACTACGGCCCACGGGCCCCTTCTGCCCAGCCCCTGAGCTCCTGGCCTAGGAGTCTAGCCCTCAGCCCTTCCCCTGCTGTTCCCCCTCCCCTGCAGCCTCAGCTCACTGCACCGCTGGCGCAATGCTCTGGGCGGTGGAGCTGCGAGCTCCTGGGGCAGTGGCCTGACCCAGTGCTCTGTGCTGCACGGTAGCATGGCTGGCTCCAGCTGGGCGGCACAGCTGCCTGTCCTGGTGTTCTGGGTGGCGCGGCTGTAGCCCTGCCAGCCACTGGTGCTCCAGGCAGTACGGTAAGGGAGCAGGGAGGTTGAATAGAGGGCAGGGGAGTTCAGGAGGCTGGGGTGTGGATAGGGATTGGGGCGGTCAGAGGGCAGGGAACAGGGGGGTTGAATGGGGGCAGGAGTCCCAGGGGGCAGTCAGGAAGGGGAGGGGTTGGATGGGGCAGCAGGGGGGCAGTCATGGGACAGGGAGAAGGGGTGGTTGGATGGGGCAGAGGTTCCAGGGGGCAGGAAGGAGAGGGGGGTTGGAAGCAGTGGCGGGGGGCAGTCAGGGGTGGGGGTTCCGGGTGCGGTCAGGGGAGAGGGAGCGGGGGGGTGGATGGGGCAGGAGTCCCGAAAAGGGTGGGGTAGATGGGACAGGAGTCAAGAAGCCGGGGGGGGGGAGGGGGTAGGATAGGAGGCGGAGGCCAGGCCACACCTGGCTGTTTTGGAAAGCAAAGCCTGCCCTAACCAGCCTTCCATACAATTTCCAAAACCCAGTGTGGCCCTCAGGCCAAAAAGTTTGCCTGCCCCTATCTAGGTGGAGAGAGATGGTAGACTGGAAGTACAGAAGCTGACATTTTGTAGTAAACTCTTTAAAAGCACTGTTTCATATTATTGTAATTCCCAGGTCGTCTTCTTTCTTAAGGAAGTAACTTCTGAAGTATTCTGCATTCAGAAAGGGTACTCAGCAAAGCACTTGCCTAATTTTAAGCAAGCGCTTAAGTGTGATTGAAGACAACAGAATTTAGCATGTGCTTAAATGCTTTGCTGCATCCTGATCTTAACTTATTTACCCCTTTTTGCTCTATTGTTTGCAAGCCTAAAAAATACATTTTCTATGCATAGGTTTAAGGAGTTCTTGGTCTGTGTTAAAGAATAAGGATGGTCTGTCACCTATTCCTGTCTCCAAAAAACCCGACAAGTTTTAGACTAACAACCAAGTATGAGGTGTGAAAAATGACATTGCTACTCTTCCAGAAATAATAGGGTGTAATGAAGGCTCTCTTTCCTAATATAAAGGTTGAGGCTTGTTTACTCAGTGTGCTATTTCCATCCCAGCACAAGTCCTATGCACCAGTTTAAGTCTTAGGAATAACTCAGAAGAGATTTACCCTCCCAAACCCAAAATAACAGTTCAGGGCTATTTAGTTTGGGGATTTTGGTTTTGTTAGCAGATCTTGTATATTCTTTGTTCCTGAGCACTGACTTAAAGCTCCCCCTCCAGGTGGCTTTTTTTTTTCCTCTGCAGACTTTATACGGGCAGCAGAGTACTGGCCCAATCAGCTGCCCTTAACTCAAATATGATTCACTAATGCGTAAGTTGCTTGATATGTAGATATTCAACCTGTGAGATTTACACGTACATAAATAAATCATTAACAAATGGGTCCTTCAACTGCGTTAGAAAAAATAATAACAGAGATGTTATAATGTACCTGAGCAAAATTGACAATATTAATCATTCATAAATTTAAAACTGACAGTCTTCAGTAACTCAATGACATCCACAAAACAAGCCAATGTATAAATGTCTAATTTATCCATTTTTGAGTTATCAGATCACTGCTGGAAGACAGAAAGAAGACATACTTTTTATTCATGCTAAATAATTGAAAAATGGTTAAAACTTCCCCTCAAAACTTCTTGGGACCAAGACCAAACATGAAAATGTTCAGCCCAAAAGATATGTAGATAGATGATATTTTTTAAGAATGTTGTGGAAAACTGAGGATTAGAATGGAAAGCATATTTCATCCTTCACTAGAGTAGATGCCGCTGTAATTACAGTAACAGAAACAGCTAAACTAGGAAGATGACAGAAGATAGGCAGAAGAAGTGGGAGGATTCTGCATTTAGGATGAGTCACAGTGAGTTTGCAGATAAAATGCAGTAAAATATTTTGGCTGGACAGTGTGAACAGAAGTTAGATGAGATAAGCCAAGTGATTCTCTGTAAGTGGTCAGGTCTTTAAATATGCAGCAGAAGAGAGGTTGTGGAAGGACGGAGACATAGTGAATTATCTGCTAGTTCTATCAGTCTCTCAGTATGAGAGATTGTGGAAGAGATGTTGTGATAGTGCCATATTGCAGCTACAGGGGCAGCATAGTATTACACAGGAACAATTTCAATTTTAAGAAACCAAACTTCCATAGGACGTTGAATGCCCTGAGAAGTCGTAATTAAAACTCTTCAGTGTGAGCTTCTCCAGACAAGCAAGAAACATGAAGGAAGCAAAACTACAATTAAAACTCATTCCAAGTCATCCTGATTAGCGATCCTGACAAAATGGTGTAGTCAAGAAATAAAAATGGAAGGAGTGTTGTCTAGAATTTATAGTAGACAGCTGGGACTCAGGCCTCCTGGATTTCCAGTTGTGCCACTGACTTGCTCCCTTCATGTGGGCAAATCACATGGTCCTCTATATCACAATTGCTCCATCGTACAATGGAAAATTTAGATATTTATTAAAATCCACCTGTGAGGTCATTATTTTTCAGGTGTTTTGTGATACTTACATGAATGGTGCCATATCAAAGTGTACTTCACTAACCAGGCAGCCTTTAACTTTTTATTCATCCCTTCTTACCAGTGACACATCAGCCTTGTTACCTCATTCCACCAATGGCACAGCAACTTTGATACCCAGTTTGTATCCTCCTTTTATAGGCATCTTTGTGCTTTCTCTCATGCTGCTCCTTACATTTGGGATGCCTTCCCTCAACCAAGTCACCTCCTGCACACCTTCAAATCCCATCTATAAACTCACTTCTGCCATCTTGCCTCTGAGAAGTATGTAGGAGGAAATACTAAATACACTAATAAATAAATATATAAGCTGTTTAATGTAACCATCAAGATGTTGGTTGTATCAAAAGGCCCTACCCAATGACTGCTAAGTCAATTAAAAGATTCCCATTGACTTCAGTGGGCATTAGATCCTACGCTTATCGAGTAAGTGCACTATCTTGTTCTAATCTTCTTTATTCTTCCTCTCCCTTCCCACAATTTTGTCTGTTTTTGACCACCCCTATCATCCAGATCCACATGCACTTTTTGTATCATGGTGAATCTAGATTGTATGCTACTTTGGGCAGGGATTGTTTTTTCTTTTATATAAGGCACACTTATCTTTTGGTGCTTGAATATGTTATTTTAAAATGATGAACCATTTGAGAAGAATAAGAAAACATAATATGTTATATGTTAATTATCAGAAAGAAATATACCTCTACCCTAATACAACGTGGCCCAATCTAACATGAATTCGGATATAATGCAGTAAAGCAGTGCTCTGGGGAGCGGGGCTGCACGTTCCGGCAGATCAAAGCAAGTTCGATATAACACGGTTTCACCTTTAACGCAGTAAAATTTTTTGGCTCCCGAGGACAATGCTATATCGAAGTAGAGGTGTATTAAACAAAGTAACAGAACACTTTAACTGACATTAATGAAACCCTGGAGATTCAGCATAGACAGAAAGTAAATGAAGAAACAATCATTAAGAACAAAGGGTGAATCTCAGACAGGATAAGGAAATGTCAGGTTAATCTGACAATTATTTAGCTTCTGTCTTTACAGAGCAGGGAGAGTCTGAAGAACTACTGGCCCATGGGGGTTAGATTTCCTAACATGGAGAGGGCGGAGTGAAAGATTGTTTAGATCATAAGGGAAACGGCTATGGGAAGACTGAATACACTTATGTGGACAAAAGTCTGAACAGTATGTGTATGTGAGTTTCCAAGGAAGTAACCAAAATTAATGACATCCTTACTGATATTTTTAGACAATTGCTAATTTCTTTGTCCTCTGGACTAAATGACAAGGATAATGGAAGAGGCCCTGACTGGGAGAGAGCCAGAAATGAAATTTGGCTAATACCAAAATTAAAAGCATTGAAGTGACAAAGGGTGGTGCATGATTTTAAGGGATTTGGATTTTTCAAATAAATGAGAACTAGGGGTTGAAGTATGCAATGAAGGTTTGACATACAGAAGAGACTGACCTTATTTACCAGCCAAATTCACATGAGATGGGTCAGGATTACTAAAGATTTTACCATGACATGTAGCAGAGGTCAATTTCCACTGAGTGCAGTGGCTTCTGTTACAACATAGAAAAAGTAGGTGTAGAAGTCATTGGATATACATCAGAGATGAATTTTGGCAAATAAAGCTTTGGGCAAAAAAGATAGAGCAGGCTAGAGTGGAACTATTAGGAATCATGCTGACCCATGTAATGGGATTACAGGTAGGTTGTCATCAGCCTCAATGTATGAAGAGAGAGAGAGAGTTTTATGTAAACAAGTAAAGCTGCCATACAAGGGTCTGAGTCAGACTCCAGGAAACTGCCATGATTTGCCATAAGTGAAAAATCTAGTAAATTTGACAAATTGAATAACACATGACAAAAATATTAAAAAATATTAAACTACTAGGTTCGACGGGGACAGGTGAGCAAAACCCACAAGTAAGTGGGGAACATGAAGACCTGGGAGATGGGTCGGAAACAAGACGGAGCGTGGGCTATAATGGCAGAGAGAAAGGAGGGTCAGGGCAAAATTGGGAGGCAAGATCAAACCAGTATCTTAGATGCCTATATACAAATGCAAGAAGTATGGGTAATAAGCGGGAAGAACTGAAAGTGCTAATAAATAAATACAACTATGACATTGTTGGCATCACTGAAACTTGGTGGGACAATACACATGATTGGAATGTTGGTGTGCATGGGTATAGTTTGCTCAGGAAGGATAGACAGGGGAAAAAGGGAGGAGGTGTTGCCTTATATATTAAAAATGTACACATTTGGACTGAGGTGAAGATGGACATAGGAGACGGAAGTGTTGAGAGTCTCTGGGTTAGGATAAAAGGGGTAAAAAACAAGAGTGGTGTCGTGCTAGACTCCTAACCAGGTGGAAGAGGTGGATGAGGCTTTTTTTAAACAACTAACAAAATCATCCAAAGCCCAAGATTTGGTGGTGAAGGGGGACTTCAACTATCCAGATATAAGTTGGGAAAATAACACCGTGGGGCACACACTATCCAATAAGTTCCTGGACTGCATTACAGACAACTTTTTATTTCAGAAGGTTGAAAAAGCTACTGGGGGGAAGCTGTTCTAGACTTGATTTTAACAAATAGGAAGGAACTCGTTGAGAATTTGAAAGTAGAAGGAAGCTTGGGTGAAAGTGATCATGAAATCATAGAGTTTGCAATTCTAAGGAAGGGTAGAAGGGAGTACAGCAAAATAGAGACAATGGATTTCAGGAAGGTGGATTTTGGTAAGCTCAGAGAACTGATAGGTAAGTTCCCATGGGAATCAAGACTGAGGGGAAAAACAACTGAGAGTTGGCAGTTTTTCAAAGGGACACTATTAAGGGCCCAAAAGCAAGCTATTCTGATGGGTAGGAAAGATAGAAAATGTGGCAAAAGACCACCTTGGCTCAACCATAAGATCTTGCATGACCTACAAAATAAAAAGGAGTCATATAAAAAATGGAAACTAAGTCAGATTACAAAGGATGAATATAGGCAAATAACACAGGAATGCAGGGGCAAGATTAGAAAGGCAAAGGCACAAAATGAGCTCAAACTAGCTATGGGAATAAAGGGAAACAAGAAGACTTTTTATCAATACATTAGAAGCAAGAGGAAGACCAAGGACAGGGTAGGCCCACTGCTCAGTGAGGAGGGAGAAATAGTAACAGGAAACTTGGAAATGGCAGAGATGCTTAATGACTTCTTTGTTTCGGTCTTCACTGAGAAGTCTGAAGGAATGTCTAACATAGTGAATGCTTGTGGGAAGGGGGTAAGTTTAGAAGATAAAATAAAAAAAGAGCAAGTAAAAAATCACTAGAAAAGTTAGATGCGTGCAAATCACGAGGGCCTGATGAAATGCATCCTAGAATACTCAAGGAGTTAATAGAGGAGGTATCTGAGCCTCTAGCTATTATCTTTGGAAAGTCATGGGAGACGGGAGAGATTCCAGAAGACTGGAAAAGGGCAAATATAGTGCCCATCTATAAAAAGGGAAATAAAAACAACCCAGGAAACTACAGACCAGTTAGTTTAACTTCTGTGCCAGGGAAGATAATGGAGCAAGTAATTAAAGAAATCATCTGCAAACACTTGGAAGGTGGTAAGGTGATAGGGAATAGCCAGCATGGATTTGTAAAGAACAAATCGTGTCAAACCAATCTGATAGCTTTTTTTGATAGGATAACGAGCCTTGTGGATAAGGGAGAAGCAGTGGATGTGGTATACCTAGACTTTATTAAGGCATTTGATACGTCTCGCATGATATCCTTATAGATAAACTAGGCAAATACAATTTAGATGGGGCTACTACAAGGTGGGTGCATAACTGGCTGGATAACCGTACTCAGAGAGTAGTTATTAATGGCTCCCAATCCTGCTGGAAAGGTATAACAAGTGGGGTTCCGCAGGGGTCTGTTTTGGGACCGGCTCTGTTCAATATCTTCATCAACGACTTAGATGTTGGCATAGAAAGTATGCTTATTAAATTTGCAGACGATACCAAACTGGGAGGGATTGCAACTGCTTTGGAGGACAGGGTCAAAATTCAAAATGGTCTGGACAAATTGGAGAAATGGTCTGAGGTAAAGCGGATGAAGTTCAATAAAGACAAATGCAAAGTGCTCCACTTAGGAAGGAACAATCAGTTTCACACATACAGAAAAATGGGATGAGACTGTCTAGGAAGGAGTATGGCAGAAAGAGATCTAGGGGTCATAGTGGACCACAAGCTAAATATGAGTCAACAGTGTGATACTGTTGCAACAAAAGCAAACGTGATTCTGGGATGCATTAACACGTGTGTTGTAAACAAGACACGAGAAGTCATTCTTCCGCTTTACTCTGCGCTGGTTAGGCCTCAACTGGAGTATTGTGTCTAGTTCTGGGCACCGCATTTCAAGAAAGATGTGGAGAAATTGGAGAGGGTCCAGAGAAGAGCAACAAGAATAATTAAAGGTCTTGAGAACATGACCTATGAAGGAAGGCTGAAAGAATTGGGTTTATTTAGTTTGGAAAAGAGAAGACTGAGAGGGGACATGATAGCAGTTTTCAGGTATCTAAAAAGGTGTCATCAGGAGGAGGGAGAAATTTTGTTCACCTTAGCCTCTAAGGATAGAACAAGAAGCAATGGGCTTAAACTGCAGCAAGGGAGATTTAGGTTGGACATTAGGAAAAAGTTCCTAACTGTCAGGGTAGTTAAACACTGGAATAAATTGCCTAGGGAGGTTGTGGAATCTCCATCTCTGGAGATATTTAAGAGTAGGTTAGATAAATGTCTATCAGGGATGGTCTAGACAGTATTTGGTCCTGCCATGAGGGCAGGGGACTGGACTCCATGACCTCTCAAGGTCCCTTCCAGTCCTAGAGTCAATGAATCTATGAATCTATGGAGTACAGCATCACTGTGGCCCAGATTTGTAAAGGTTTTTGGGTATTGCTCCACTCATAAAATACATAAATAGTCATTGAGCCAAAGAGAATGAGAGACTGACTATAGCCCTGTGGTTAGGCACTCATGAAGTAGGTGGGAGACCCAAGTTCAAGCTGTGCTCCTGTAAAATTTAAATATTTTATAAAATATGGAACAGGTTCAACAGAAGAAAGCTCCAGCCCAGAATGTCCCATAGGCATTAGGGCAATCACCTGAGACTTGTGAGACAATGGTTCAAATCCCTGCATTCTGTATTAGGCAGGAGGGAAGGGTGCAACTGGGTCTCTGACATCTTGTGTGAGTGAATTAACCACAGGACTAAAAGTATACGTTATTCCCCCTCCTTGTTTTTTCTTGACCTGACTTGGCTTAGCCTAACTCCAGGAAAGCATTCCCAGCTGTGAAACCCAAATGGAAGGAGCCACCTACTGCTTTTGTGGGTAGGGGTTTAAGCCCTGCCCTTTCCCTGGCATTTCCTACTGGCTATTTTAGGCTAATCTCCACTCAGAGTGCTGGTTCCCATTTGAGATGCCTAACTCTCCTCATGTGTTGTATAAGAAGCCTGGGTTCCTAACCTGGTGATAGGGCACCTAAAAATTAGGGACTGCCAACACTTAGTCTAACTCCCCTTTGCTCTCTCCTTTCCAGTTCGTGAGTATATATCTCCTCTTTTTATATTGCTTTTTTCCTGACTTTCCCCTGAAGAAAGTTTTCTTTGAAGCAGGGTGTGAATGGTGAGCCAAGATATTTTAACAGTCGGAGTGGGTTCTGCTTGGCGTCTCTACCCTTTTGCTGAACCCAGCCAGTTATGTAAATAGCTCAGTAGAAGAATTTTTGCCATTAAAGTAAAGAAAATGTACACTTCACCATTTTGGAATGGGGGGATCAGTGTGAGGAGTCTCCCCTCACATCAACTTTTTCCTGAGGTAGCTCAATTGACTTTATTGGGGTTACTCAGAATTTACACTGGTGTAAGTGAGAGGAGAAACTAGGCTGGCCAAGACCATTTATTTCTTAAAGCCATCATGGGGATTAGCTTCCATCAGGTATTCTTGCTTTTGACTAGCTTTCTGCAAGTCCAGAATGGTCCTGCACAGGATACAACATGGGGAGGGAGGCGGGAACCAGAAGACTTACGCTAAAGAGGTTGGATTAATTCAACAAAAGAGAGAGCACTTTTAAAGTTAGTTCTAGAGGTACTGAAAAAATCTATAATTGAGATCAATGAAACTGAATGAGAAATGAGGCTGAGAACATCACAAGCGAAGGGAAAAAGGAAAATTAAGAACAGACTGAGGATTGAGGCTCACAGATTTCACTGACATTGTAAACAAAAGGACTAATTTTCCAAGTAAGGCCATCAAATAAAGTAAAGTTTAATGAGTTAGAGAGGAAGATGCACATTTTACTTGAAAGAGTGGATTAAAAGATTTAGTGACACAGCAGGAACACAGAATAGAGATAAACATAAAAGGCTTGTTCGACCCAGCAACCTTTCCCAGTTCAGCAATTCCATATGGCTTTATACTTTTATCTCTGATTCATCGTTCTAAACAAAGTCAATTAAATGCCATAAGAAGAGTATTGTTGCACTGGAGGAGTGGATTTAGGTAGGTGAATCAGGGCCAAATTAATCCCTGGTGTAACACTCCTGAAGTCTAGGAGGGTCAACAGTGTTGTGCCAGGCATTAATTTGGCCCATTGACTTTATCTGGAGCTAAATAGCTCTGTATCTATATCAATGGAGAGGTGCCAAAAATAAAAAGCTGTCTCAGTCTGGGTCCAGGGGGTCTACTTTCTGTTGTCACATCACTGGTGTGTGATGTCATGAGCTGTGAAGCTCTGTTGTAGCAATTCTGCCATAATTTTAGACCACCAAGCTGGACTGACACTTCTTGTTTTAATCTGTGCATGAGAAGTTTGTTCTCTCTCTGGCAGTTCCTAAAAATGTTTACACAGCTTTTTACTGAGTGACTCAAATGGGTCAGGGGCAGAGTAAGGGATTCTCAGGCAGATGATAATGTTTTTTTCATAAACTTGTTCTTTGAAGTTGATGGGGGTGGGGGAGGTACAGTTCATGGCAATGGCCAGATACACAGAATCAAATGAAATTAAAAGGTATGGAAAGTATCAAGCAACCAGTAAAAGTAAAGGACAGCCAAAACCAAGAAGTCTGCAAAAATAAAAATCAGGCAAAAGAAATGTAGTAGATAGCCATGCAACTTACACATAGCAAAGCATTAGAGAATGCCACCGCATCCATAGATATGGCAAGACAAAATAAAGGATATTGCAATAAACATGTCACTGGTACAACAGCTGAGAAAGTGAATATCAAGCTGTCTAGAGGAGCACATGACCATGAGTGCCAACCTCAGGGCAGACTGTCAAGGAACAGGTCAAAAACCCCAAACTGGTTTAATGTTGTATAATTAGATTTCACCTACCAAGTAACAAGTGTGAATTCCTAAAGCCCTATTACAGCCTTAGCATGGAGTCATAGACAGTCCCCTTAGGCACACCAGTCTAGATTGCCACCCAGGCAAGCCTGCCTTTGTGATACCAAAAATCACAACAGTATTCATGTTACCACCAGTCATTTACCCCCAGGTCAATTGTACCTAAGATCTCAAACCAAAGACAATGCTTTTAGCCAATCCAATAGTACTAAAGATTCATGAACTATGAAAAAGAAATAGAGTTATTTTACAAGGTTAAAGCAGAGAAACATAGACACATAAATGAAGATAGAGTCTTGGTTCCAAAAGCTATACGTGCTATAATATGCAAGCACTGTGTGTCTTTTAGGGCTAACCCAAGTCAAATAGCTTGGGGATCCCTTGCTTATGCATAGATATATTGCCCTCTCCAAAATCCAAGCAGCATACTGATCCAGTTTCTTCTGGTCAGGCATTTTTATTCCATCCCCCCAGAGTAGAAGCTGATGGGATGAGTTCATGCACAGATCCCCTCTTCATTCGTGAGGTGGAGAGAAATCAACAAAGTCTTTGTCCTTTGATATTTCACAATTGCTCATTTGATTTCAGTGGACCTTCTTGTGTGCAGGACCGGCACTTTGTACTAACTAATGCCTCTTTCCTGTTTGGTGAGTTGTACAATTACAGAGGTTTACAATGCAAACACTCAAAATAACTTTATACTATGGGCTACAGATGTTATAAGTGAGATCAATACACGCAGCATCCTACAAGCATTTCATCAAGTCTAAACATTCTTATCAACTTTACATCTATTTTAACAATGCTACTCACAGGTGAGCCAGACTGGTTTCCAGCTATGCATTTATCAAGGGGCCTTGGCCTGAGCTTCTGGTCTGGTCTACCAGCTCCTTGGCTCCTGGTCTACCAGCACCACAGTGAAATTAGAGGCTTTGGGAGGAGAATTTTGTTGTTTTATTTGAACTAGTCTGAGGAGTAAGAGAAGTCTTGAGATGGGATTTTAAGGTGGTCTGGGGTTCTGAGAGCAGCGGACAGAGGAAGACAGGAAGGGTCATCTCAAAAATCCTTAATCTCAAAGGATGGCTAAAACAAGGGAATCATCCTGTGGTGGGAGCCATGTGGTGCTGACTATGATGGAAGCAGAGTCTAGAGAAATCACAGACTACAATTGAAGTAAGGGTTAGAGAGAGAAATATAACTAAGGAGGAAAGGCTGACAAAAACCCACCTATATACAGTTCTTGGGACAGGAAGAGTGGGAGAGTCCATAGCTCACTCTCATTGCCTTGCAGGGGGCTTGTGTATCATATGGAATGGTGTAACTGGAGAGCGATCACATCCACTTCCCCTCCCTAAGCAATTGTTCATCCTCAGCCACCTCCTTTCACCACTTTAAGCTCTGAAGAAGGGGACCCACTACAATAGTCCCAGGAACGCTAATGGGTTTTAGTTTCTGTTGTTGTATCTCACCTCAAAGGAGCAGTTAGTTCCTTTCTCTGCTGTATAGTAAATAGCTCTGAGCTTCACTTGTGCTCTGCAAGCTATGACTATTTATCCAGTTCTATGGATTTTTCACATCAATAGCACAAAGCTGATATTTTTTCAACAGTTGCTCAGAGATGTTTCTTCTTTAGGAAAAATGATCCCCTTGTCATGTTACAATAGTTACAAATGTGTGCAGGCCCTTTTATGAGGTTGTAGGTGCGTAGAGGTGTGTGGCGCTCCCTCACTACCAATCTCAGAGGGAGGCCACACCTCTTTGCTGCCATGCCCCTGGAGTAGCAGTCTATCAAAGGAGGAAAGTTAGCAGTCTCGCGGGCTCAACCCTGTCACGGGAGAGCAGCAAACAATCTCAGGACCCAAGCCCATAGGTGAGGCAGGGTCCCAAGCAGTCTAGAGTTCCAGCCCTCAAGTGGTGTACAGTAGTTAGTGACAGTTCAGGGGTCCAGGCCCTTGGGCAGGGCGGAGCGCCTTGCAATCTAGTGCTCTGGTCCTCGTGCAGGGGCAAGCACCACCCACAGTCTATGGACTCAGGCCAGGGGTGAGCACCAAGCAGAGTCTATGGGGTCCCAGCAGGGGTCAGGTGCCCATCAAACAGTCTAGGGTGCTGGTAGTGGTCTCCTCAGGGCATACTGCCAGTGGCAATCCCAGCAACTTCAGTGTTGGTTATGTCTGGCAATCCTGCTCCCTGGGAGCTGTCCTCGGGGCAACAGAAGTCTACTACAGGTTCCAGTTCCAGCAGTGAGCTGGAGGAGTCTGCCTCCTTTGGCAGCTCCTGCTCAAACAAGCTACAGAGACTGCATTTTATGCTTCCTGTTCCTGTCTCGCCTCTCCACATGTGGCATGGTGGGAATGGACTTCCTGATTCTGCCCCCAAGGGGTGTATGGCCCTCCCTTGCTGCCAATCCCTGAGGGAGGCCACACCTCTTTGCCACAGGGATCCACTATGCATTCCTTCTGCCCTTTGGCCAAGAGGGAATAAGGGACAGGGCCATAGCCCTAACCTCCACTTTCTTAAATAGCTTTCAGGAGGCTTGTATAACTGTCAGTACTGGCTTCAATCTATTCCCTTAGGGTAAAGATGGGACTCATGCCTGGCCCCTGCAAAGCGAACAATTAAGGGGCAGCTTCTTTGTTTCCTCCTCTTCCTTCCTCTTCCATCCTGTACCCATCTAGTTGTTAACCAGCATGATTATCCTGTGCCTTGTATTATCTGTTATAGATGACTATTTGTGTGTGAAGCAATCTGTGATACTTGGGTTTGAACAAAGTGATGCCAGAATGAGATTTCTTGTCATGCATTACATTTCCTATTTGCCCTATTAGCTTTACTGTTGCAGACTGGAGACACCAGGATCACATCTTCTTGCTATTTTTGCTCCATCTCATACTTCCCATTTAAACCACTCTCATAATAATTTTCTCCCACTTTGTTTCAAGCCAGGAAGAAGGCTTGAATACACTCTTCTCTTCTCCACCAAACAGTCATTGAAATCCCTCCTTAAAACACACTTCTTCCACTAAGATTTTGATGATAATCCATCAAAAACAAATCCCATCCTGCATGATTTTGGGACTGGACTGCATCTAGGGAATCAGTGTATTATGTGTCTGAACTGTGACACTAAGATCAAGCTACACTCCAGGACTGGGACTATGTCTTCCGTTATACACAGCAACAAGCACATCATTGGTGGTGATAGACATATTATTTTACAATTTAAAGCCCTATAATATGGTTACATTGTTTGCAATCTACATCTTGGGAAAGTGATTGGATGCTAGCTTCAGAGATAGTCTTCAGCTATGCAAACAAAGGTTATTGTTCACAATTCACTCAATGAGGCCTGATGACTTGTACTTTTATCTACAGCTTCCTATTCTATAGGAGCATAAAAAGAAAAACTGCTGGTGGTGAATTGCTTTGGATATTAAAGATTAATCACATCTCAGTGCACTTCTAATCATTTTGAAAAATGAATATATTGGCAAAGGAGATCTCCAGAACTGTGTGTACCTGCTGGCTGTGCATTACTGGACCATTACAATCCTAATGCCACTTGCATCTTATAAATGGACGTCTGAGTTTGCATTACCTTTTGGTGAGCACAGAAATTAGGAAGTGTAGGGTAATACACACTAAAAGCCTGATCCAAAGTCCATTAAAGTAAATGGCAAAAAATTCATTAGGTTTAGACCCTATGTATGGGAGCCAGCTTTGTCTTTGGACCACTGCATTATAGTCTGCATTATAGATATGAAAAAGAAATAATGTACTCTTCATTGTTTTTCTTATTAGCCACTTTTTTGGTGTATCTAAAAAAATCTATTTTGTTCAGTTAAACATATTTCTACACTGTATCTGAAAATATGTGACTCTATGAGGATCTTCATATTGGAAGATTGCCTAAACAGGGAAAGGACTGAAAAGAAAGGAAAACACCAAGAAAATAATGGATTGAGCCCTTCCTGGAGACAAGAACCAGGTACAGTCAAATGCTGGAGCCCATAATTACTTAAAATTCTTTTGACCACTGTATTTCATTGTGAAATTAATCAAACTGTTTCTATTAGAAGCCGGGGTTCATTTCCTTTCCTTAGATAAACACTTGAAGGTGCCAGACTCCTCTGTGGGATGATAAATAACTTCCTAGACGTCATCATAAAGGAAGTTGTTCCTCATAACTCTTCTAAATCTGTTACACATCAAATTTCCTGTGCCTGGCTGCCATGCTGTGATGCTTTCCAAACTGTGTTTCACAAATTCTCAGTGTGCCCTCGAACATCAGGGCATTCCATTTCTAACTCAATCATTGGCCAAGTTTTCAAAACACAGGAGGCCATAGATTGGATTCGTAAACTAGAATATTATGTCCCGCCTACCCAGAATAAAAAAAAGACACAGTTCAGATGTGTGATTTATGGGCTGTTCCGTTTAGTTTTATTCTGTGGTAAGACTGGAAAAAGATGAGATACAGGTTCTACTGAATTGATTATGGAATATGAGATTGCACTTTTACTGGTATTCTCTGTGATTTCATTGACAACCAATAAATATCATAACATCAAACCTGTAGAGTCTTCATCTATTTCCTTTACAACAAAATGGTTATAATAATGATACTTTGAGTTCTATAACAATTTGTAGTGGTGGAGCATTCTTTATCAAAGCACTTTAATTCACCAAATTGCTTAAAGCCTAAAAATCCCACAGTGAGATAAATTAATATTTTTAATATTCAGATCTTGTGAAAATGAGATAGGGAGAATTTAAGTGACTCAACTAAGGTCACACAATAAGTCTGCAGCAGAGTCAGAGATAGAAAGCAGATTGCCTGATGAGCAGTTCTATGTATTTAGCCACCACATTCTGCTTTGTCTCAACACAGTGATCTAACGTCTTGCTCATTGAGGCCAAATATAAACCGGATTTAATATATATCTGAAATCTATTGTACCAGAGGCTATTTTCTTCTGAAAGAATCCCAAACAAGTTATATCTGCCTCTAAAAATGTATGTTTGATAGTTTTTTCCAGTAAGTGAATGTAAAGTATGGTTGGAGAAAGCTAGACTTCTTTATACAATTTAGAGATCCTTTTAAAAAAAAGTCCATTAAGAAGAGAAAATTATCCACAGTTAGCTAGAAGTCAAAGTATTATAAGATGTACACACAATAATCTGAAGGTGTAAAATCATAGGATACTCTGCTTACTCAAGCCTAAAAGGCATTTTATGCCTCTAATTTCAATGAGCAAGGAAGTTTACTAGAAGAAGAGTCTCTTTAGAGCAGGAGTGGGCAAACTTTTCGGCCTGAGGGCCACATCTGGATACGAAAATTGTATGATGAGCCATGAATGCTCACAAAAAAAGGGGGTTGGAGTATGGGAGAGGGTGAGGCTTTGAGCTGGGGGTGTGGGCTGTGGGGTGGGGCCAGAAATGAGGAGTTCAGGGTTTGGGACCAAGGGGTTTGGAGGGCGGAAGGGGGATCAAGGCTGAGGCTGGGGGTTGGGGCATGGGAGGGCATCAGAGTGCAGGCTCCAGGCAGCACTTAGCTCAGGCAGCTCAAGTCCCATCTCTGGCTCCTATGCAAAGGCATAGCCAGGCGGCTCTGCATGCTGCCCCATCCACAGGTGCTGCCCATGGTTCCCAGCCAATGAGAACTGTGGGGGCCACGCTTGGGGGGGCAGCATGCAGAGCCCCCGTACTGCCCCTATGTGTAGGAGCCAGACGGGGGGGACATGCTGCCGCTTCTGGGAGCCATGCGAAGCCATGGCATGCGTGGAGTGGGGCAAACCCCCGACCCCGCTCCCCATCTAGAATGCCAGAGCAGGGCAACCCCCCAGCCCTTCTCCCCAGCAGGAGCTTGAGGGCTGAATTAAAATGTCTGGAGGGCTGGATGTGGTCCCCAGGCTGTAGTTTGCCCACCCCTGCTTTAGAGCCATCTATATTACTGTGTTAAACACTAGTGGAAGTTTTCCTGTTTATATCCTTCCTTTCCTTTACTTCCTATCTGTCAGTGACAATTGTGAGATATACCACAGGAGTGCTCTCTAGAGACCTGTGAATAAGTTCATTAAAAGAAATACAACTTTGTTGTCAAAAAAATTGGATGAAACTCCATCTAGTGCTCTACATTCCAATGATATTACATTCAAAAATTATTCGAAAACACCTGACACAATTTATGACAAGAACAATAGAAATGTACTGGAATTGACAACTCCCACTTCATCTTCATCCTAATGCATCTTCAACCATGAGAAGAAGATACACTTAACTTTGGAATTTATCATATGCTTCATGGGTTGCTTCACTGCAGTGAACAGTGAAAAGGTAAAATGGATTTATTGCTAATATTTTCAGGACCCATGATCAATTCCTTTCTCCCTTATCTTCTACTGAATTATTTTTGGAAACTGGGTTGCAAAGAATGCCTATACAAGTGCTAATTTGTCTAATTGTGAATCAGGCTCTTTAGTTGTTTTTAGGAATTTTGTTTGCCATGGTACTGTAACAGAAGAAAGGAAGTGCTTAGCATACTTCTGCCTACTTCACATTAAAATGAATGATTTCTAAAAAGAATTCTTCAATTGGAAATTAATTATTTGAAAGAGAAAATGTTCATATTGGTTTATAGGTTCTGCTTGTGTGGACTGCTTATGATACCAATGGTTCATAGCTCTCCTTTAAATGCAACACCTTCATAGAATGCATAGGTAACAAAACACTCAGCACTGTAAATCAGAGTATGTGTTTTTAATTTTGTGGGACACCATATATTAGGGATGATTTTGTTTTTCATCTGGACTTCAATTAACAGAGATATAGATCTCTAACTGCACCTATTATTATTGTGTTGCGTACAGGGCCAGACTGAGGCATAGGCAATACAAGTGCATGTGTAGGGCCCAAGCTCCTGGACAGAGGTGGTTACATAAGAATTTCAGCTTGCTTTATTTTTTTAAAAAGATACTTTCTAGCCCTCATAGTTGTGAAGAAATGTTAGAAAACATGACCTGAATGTAACAGGTGCAGTGACATCTACTAGGCTCTTCAGACAGCCTGACACAACAGCTCTGAGACACATGAACTACCCCAGACATCACAATAGGGTGCTAATTCCAAGATCCACTTCTCTGTGGGACCTCATCAACGCTAAGGCCATCAGTGCTCCTTGTACTCTACTGAAACGGTTCTTGCCAAAGTCTTTAATAACTTCTTCCTAGCTAAAGGTCAGAACTAGTCCTCCATTCTCATCCTCTTTGACTGATCACTGTCGACAATGCTTTTCTTCATAAATTCATAATTTATAAGGCTAGAAGGGACCACTGTGATTATCCAGTCTCACCTCCTGTATAATACAGGCCACAGAGCTTCCCTGTTTCAAGTTGAGCAAGCCTCCTAAGGGAGGAAAGCTATCAGTACTGCATAGAGAGAGATTTGTCTCTACTAGAGGAAGTTAAATGTAGAGAAACTTATTGTGTCTAACATACCTATTAAAGAAAGAACTATACAAGAGCAGAGCTTAATAAGAGAAGACCACTCATGATGATGTAGAATTGGTTTGTTTGATACAACAATCACCGCAGTTATATGCAGATAGCCATAGAGCTAACGACAGTATGAAAGGTCCACTTTAGTGTGACAGCCTCTTTATGGACCTGATCTTCAAAACTTGTTTGCAAATATATTTCATTTTTTTAATGTAGGCCAAGAGATATCAGTTATGCCTGAGGAGGTTTCAGTAGTATACCGTAATGTAATGTTAATCCCACTGCATTGAGAATGTTTCAAATATAAACTGCTTCTGACACTTCTCTGCTACAGAGAACATATTAGGGATTTGTACCTAGAATTATACTGAATGGTGTTAAGCACTGAAAAGGAACTCTTCTGTTTGGAAGTATTTCAAAAGTACACTTGCACCAGAACATAATGGGCAGTACAGGACAATAATTAGAATTGGCCTCTATAAGTTTCTCTTGAGCCTTTTAATGTACATTTATTCTGAACTGTAAAAGGAAGACAAGATTTTTTTTTTTTAAATACATACAAAATATTTTCTATTCTACTGACTTTCCAGAATGTATCAAATTTGAAGGGCAAAATAACGTACAGCTATTTGGATTGTGAGCTGTTTGGGGGCAGAGACCATCTTTTTGTTCTGTGTTTATACAGAACCTAGCACAATGAGGTCCTAGTCGCTATGGTAATACAAATAATAAACAATAAGTGAACTACACTGTATGTTCACTATTAGCTACACTGTATGATATGACTTAGAGTGTTATATGCTGCAGCCTACATCTGAGAGGTCTCTTGTTTCATGCGAAGAGCAATTACTATCCAGTTACCAGGGATGAGTCTTGGCCTGAATGTCTGGTGCAGTTTAAGTGTGTTTGGCTCAAAGGTTTGGGGTTGGGTCCCATCTCTTCTATGTATTTTATTAGAAAACAAAGAATGATGTTAATCATTTGGCCCATTGAAGTCAGTGATTAAAATCTCCCACCCTAAATAGATTTCCAATTTTTTGCATCAAACCAGTGAGCTATTAAACAACTGAGAAAGGAAAAGCATCCTCTATTCTTCCTCTTCTAGTCCTCCCATGAGTCACTACCCTTTGTGTACTTGAATGTAAATATAGTGTCACAGCAAATTAATATTTGGTGTCTGAATGGTTTATTTTATTGGCCTACACAAGTTATTAAATCTGAATTATAATACATATAAATTAATGGCCAGTGAGTGTTGTTTAGTTATCGAGAAGCCTTGCCATTGGCAGAGTGACCTGTACTGGCTTTCTTGACAGAAAGAGTTGAAGTTGCTATGCAAAATTCTGGACAATGTGGTATAAATATTTACCCACCCTTAAAGAGGTGCTGGATTCAGCCTCAGGATGTTAAACTCCAGGAGAACGTACAAGTTTTCATAGGAAGTCAAGATCATGTTATACAGGGGAAACATCAGATCTTGATGTAGTAAATGAATGCTTGCACTAACAAGGTTATGATAAAAAGAAGCTTGGACTTGTGCTCAAGCACATCTCATTCATGCCTGCAATAAATAAATAAAAATTTTAAAAAGCATATATCCCCACAGACCCATCTCTGTGGGGTTCCTATAGGGTGCCTGTCAGTGTGGTATCAGAGATGGTGAACTCTCTTCAGTGCTGATACTTGTTATAAATTAATGACAACCAAAAAAGTCCCGTGAAGGCCTGAGACTTGGCTTGCAGTCTCAAAACACATCTTTCATCAGTTTTAGGAAAAATATCTGGTGATCTTTAGGTCAGGGTTTTGTTTCCATACCCCCAATACCAGTATCAGAAATGCAGGCACTGCTGGATAAATTACTGTGGAATTAGATTAGTGGAGTTTTTAATACTTATTTTTCCCCCTTTTAAAATGGCAGTGTGAGACTCAATGTCTTTAAGAAGGCTATGAGCAAGAATTTCAAAAGCTCCCTTCCAAAGCTTTGTCGAAACTGCCCATTTCCTACCTGCAACAATATCCCTGCTATCCTTGGATTTTTTTTTTGGAGGGAAAAACTGTCTAATATGCTTGACTATGTTAACCTGCATGATAAGGAGATGGATGAGTCTACCAAGCTTACTTTTACATGTGACCTGCTGTAAATTAGGATATACCCAGGTCTCCAGAGATGAAAGGCTTGTCCATGAACCTATTGGGACACCATCCTGTTAGGCTTGTTGTTTGTTAAACGAGTGTTGATGTTGTGCTCAGTTTTATAGGCAATAAAAATGCAAACATGATTCCTATCCTGAGAAGTGTGAAAACCCCTTTATTGTAGATATTTGGAATGTTGGTCCTTTATATTTTTGACTTTTGTACTACCAGGATGTTTTTTGGAAAATGTGCCAGGGGGTTAAAGTAAAGAGGTTTCATGGGAGGACAGCTGTTGCTCTTCTGCTAAAGTAGAGAAGCTTCCCCTTCCTCTCCTTGCTGTGAAGGAACAGGGCTGCTTGGCACATACAGACATTTAAATATGTTCTAACAGGATTGTTATTTATATATTCTATAGCACTGCAACTATGCTAGTCCCCTAAAAAAAAGAAACAAGGTGGTCCCTGAGCAGAACTACTAATGGTCTAATTTTAGACTGGATGCAACAAACAGGTACCAAAAAAGTAGGGGAGAAGTTGATTGTCTATGTAAGTAAAATGTACAGATGTCATTGTTGGCTAATTTCTTTTCAGTCTCAATAGTGGAAGTGTCCTTTTAAGGAAGGAAGAACATATTCCTAGATCCCATGTTTTAAAGGATTAAGATGAGAGCATCTTGCACTCTCTCTCACTCCTTCAACCTTCTAAACATAGATATCTTGTACTTTTGTACTATTTGGAAATCATATGTTCAGGGCTAGGTCCTCCGCTAGTGTAAAGTCACAGAGCTCCATTGACATCCACATGTTTCTAGATTCTACTTCTGCCCTAAATAGGGCGACCATACCCCTAAGGGAAAATGGGACACTGTGTAGGGCTAGCCCAAGCCCTCCCACCACCCTGCATGGGACTGGCCTAAGCCACTTACCTGAGTGTGGGTCCCCTCTCCCCCGTGCGAGGCTGGTGGCACTGCTCGTCCCCTGAACGAGCTTGGGGCTGACGTAGTTGCTTGCCTAAGCCCTGCCTGTCTCCTTGCACATTCATCCACACCCCACTTTTCTCAAGAAAGTGGGCATTTGTCCCGTTTGCTCAGGCCACCTGATCAAGTCAGCAAGAGCAAACAGGGCAAATGCTCATTTTTGCCAAAAACAAGTTGGGATGGCCAGGACATGCCTTAAAAAAGGGACTGTCCTGGCCAAAGCAGGATGTATGGTCACCTTAGTTCTAAATAGAGGTTCGGTAACCAGACAAACTTGGGTCAGGTACATGTTTACTGGAGACTGTGTCCTTTCTCCTTTACTGTTATCTATTTTGCTGTCTGGCCTGCTGCAGTATAGGAGTCAACAGTTCTGACCACCCATAGTGTGTGCTTAGCAGCTGCAAGACATAGATGCCAACCTTCAGAATGCATTTTTCTAGCAGTAATATCTCCTGTGGCTGACTTTTTGGTTTGCATTAGGAGTAAGGTTTGATGGCAACCAGGGAATTTTCTTTAGAACATAGGAGAATAAGATCTCCATAACAATTCACTTCATCTAAGCTTTTCTTATGGGGAGTTCACTAATCCCTTGTATACATGAAAATAGGGTCTTGTCTGATTTTTCTGACACTCCATACATGAGGCACTAGTGGCAAGACTTTGAGAATTCTCAGCATTTATGAGAAAAACAGCCATGGCTCACCTTGGGTTTTATGGGAGAAAAGGAATGTGAATCAAAAAAATTAAATTCACAGAACTTTGTGTGTGGCCTTCTCTGCTATGCAGAACATCTTTGTATATGTTCATGTCTGCCATGGCTTTGAGAAAAGTCTTTTACTTGTATAGCAACAAACTATCATAAGTCAGAGTGTTTACGTTCTTAAGTGTTGTGTCATATTTCTTGACTAAGATAATGAAACAAATTAAACAAAACGCCACACAGATTCTTCTGTTAGAAAATGTAACAAAATTGTTACAGATTCAGATTACAGCACTAGGTAGATTTGACTAGCTTCATTTTCTATTTTACAAGAAATCTCAGCTGGCATGCTGAAAGCAAATGCTAAGTACAAATATACATTTTTCACATTAAATTACACAAGGAATGATGGTTTAGTTGTTACCCTCTTTCCACCTACATCCTAACTTTTGCTTGAAGACTTCATTGAAAACCCTAGCCTAAAAGGAGCTAGTTGCCCAAATCCTACTGGCTTTCAACAGGAGTTGGGCACTTCACTCCCTTAGATCCAGCCTAAACACAGATACACACATTTTTCACCAGCAGAGGATCTCTACTGACTTCAGCAAAGCTACATAGATTTTCACTAGTAGAGATGCTCATTTGACACGTCTCAGAACCCCTAGGACACACATTGAGGGTGATTAATTACATACAGCTCATGGGCCAGATTGGCAGCTGGTAGTATATCAGTTTTCGCAAGCTGAGATTTGTCCCATAAATCAATGCATTATGAGTTACCAACAATGGTCATTTTCAAATTTTCTGAGAGGGTCAGTAATTTTGCAGTCTTGTGGTGCCTTTGGTGGCAAAAGAGAGCTTATAGCTTTTCCAGGGATGTAGATGATGGGTGACCTTCTAAGGGCAAGATCACCTAAAAGTGGGTGTCTAAATGAATATATCAGCACCCAAACAAGAGTGGCCTGACTTTCAGAAGCACTGACCACCCACAAGACAAAAAACTGGGCCACTCTTATTTAGGTCTGATATGTGGATTTGAAGTTAAATCCTTAAATCAGCTAGGTTTCCAAAAGTTGCCCTTATTTTTCTAAATGCTTATCTGAATCAAACCCTGGATTTGGATGTGTAACCTAGATCTGCTCAGAGAGGTTCTGTCTCCCTATAATGGTGGCTGAGCCATACATAGAAATGGATGAGTCTACTCCAACCTTGGCTAAGAGCTGGTTTGTTTAGTTGAGCAGTGGAGGATCATGCTTTCAGATGCAAAGGTTCCATGTTTGATCTCTGCTGCCAGTGACCCATCGAAGGAATAAAAAAAGCTGATCCAACCACTTGTGTCTGAAAACCTAAGTTGGAAATCCTAGCATGAGTTGAAGTCTTAAATTGCTCAGTCATTTTAATCTGTCAATTTTATGTAAAACCATTGGGGGGGGGCAAGTGAGGAAAACAGTGATGACACATTAGGACTGTAAGGGAACATAACCCCTCCCCCCCATCTCGTTGGATAGAGCTTTGCAACTGTTTATATGGGATCTTGTCTTGCCACCAAAGCCTTTTGGAGGTTGCTGTCACTGGTAGGATACTGTACTGGGGCCTTAATTAAAATAGTAAACTGTCAGTCCCTGCTGCAGAACCCTGCCATTAATATAAGCATCTGTCATTTTAACATATAATATTGCAACAATTATATGCTTTTAGCTTTATTAGTTTACAGGCCCGTGCAAGCTAAATAAATGCAAAATAAAAGCCATGGTTTTAGTTCTCAAAGAAACTTGTATTATTGTGGCACTGGGTGTGCACTGGGTGTGGAGAAACTAGATATGAGGAAAGCAGGGTATGGAACACTAACCAAAGAGGAACTAGAAGGGGATAAAGGGTCCCTTGGAGGCCAGTTCAGCTATAGGCAAACATAGTAGCTTTGCTTGCATAAGGTAGATCACAAGGTGGGGTCACAAGATAACCAACTCAACACTGCCCAAAACACAGAATATCTGTTAAAATAGCTTGCTAATTTGCAATATTCTATATGGTTATGCTTTTGCAATATGTAGTTGCAACCAAGGGGTCATAGAACAGTCAGCATAATTAACAATAACTGGAAATACCCCAAGCTAAACTTACAGTAAATAACCTGCTGATTTGCAATATTAATTACCAAAAAAGGCAAATAACTTGTGTAATCAATATAACGTTTTTCAGTTTTAACCTTTGTAAGCTTGGTAAAAATTGTAAAGGGCAGAGCAGCCTACCTCTTGCGTGAGGTTACGCTGTCTCTCCCTGTATGCATACTTGTAATCTTGTTTTATCAATAAAGATTGCCTCAGGCTATCTGATTCAAATTAACTGGATGGTGGTCTTTTTCACAACAGGACCATAAAGGCTGCTGGAGTGCGAGGGCTGTCATAGCCAAACATGATGATAGAATCATAGGACTGGAAGGGACCTCAGTAGGTAATCTAGTCCAGTCCCTTGCACTAGACCATTCTTGACTGGTGTTTGGCTAACCTGTTCTTGAAAACGTCCAAAAACAGATTCCACAATTTCCCTAGGAAATTTGTTCCAGTGCTTAAAGACCCTGACAGTTAGGAAGTTTTTCTTAATATCTAACTAAACCTCCATTGCTGCAATTTAAGACCATTGCTGCTTGTCCTATCCTCAGTGGGTAAGGAGAACAATTTTTCACCCTTCTCCTTGTAGCAACCTTTTATGTGCCTGAAACTATTATCATGTCTCCCCACTCAGTCTTCTCTTCTCCAGACTAAATACATCCAAGTTTTTAATCTTTCTCATAGATCATGTTTTCTAAACCCTTTTAATTATTTTTGTTGCTCCCCAGTGGACTTCCTCCAATTTGTCCACATCATTCCTGAAATGTCACCCAAAATTGGACACAATTCTCCAACTGAGACCTTTATCAGTGGAGAAGTTTTTTCAGCCTGTGTGGAACAATTCCTCCCTTGCCACCTTCATTCATCTGAAATAAGCAAGGGAGTCCCACCTTTTTTCACTTTCAGTAAATTTTGCCATGATGGAAAGGCTTAGTAGACAAACGTGGATTTGATTCTTCCCCCCACACACACACACTCCACACAGTCTAGCACAAGGATAAGTTAAAGAGCAAGGATGAAGTAAACGAGACAGAACAAGAACTGTCTTGTTGCTGAGCAGACAAACACAATACTCTATCAGCATATTGTACTAAATGTCTTCATAGCAAGCAGTGATAAGATAATTTGCTTTTCTTGGCTGTGCTGATTGGACTACTCCCTATCCCATAATAGGCCTGAGACAGCAAGAACATGCATTTTCTCCATGCTACTGCTTGATTTTTTTTTCTAAAAATTATTAATCCCTCTCCAGATGATCTGGATTTGCATCTGTTTCAGCATCCTTCCCTGAGATTCAGTAGAGAACCATACTCACATCATGAGTAATGCACATAAGTGTCTGGTAGATTGGATTCTTAATATGATGTTCTACAGAGAAACTTAAGTTTTGCAAGTACTGTACTTCCAGAAAAGGAAGTGTCTATAGCAGGAGCATGGAGACTGTATAATGAAATTGCATTTCTCCATCTACCACTTTTGGTTTAATTACATTAATGGCACAGGAGAAAAAATGGTAAAATACTTTCCCGCACCCGGATCTGCAGCCAAAGAAAAATGTTTTTTGCAAAATACTAGTGGTACTTGAACTTGGCTGAATTTCAGCATGGGATTGAATACCTATGTAATGCAGCATTTGGTGCTCATGGTCAAAGCTGATTAGATACTTACATTTAAATTACAAACCATTATTACACTAGTTGCATGAATAATGGGTTTAGGATTTCAGCCTTTCTTTTGTGATTAGCTCCCAACCTCCTCTCTTCCACTGCAGGGTAGCAAGGCCTTCATCCAAGGAAAACTGTGATCTCCTCTGTATTGAACAACCCTCTGAAGACAGAGTTAAAGCCTGTCAACTCACAATTATGACAAAGAGCAGTCCTATGATGCACAAGAGTTGTACCTTCAAGTCTTTCTCTCATATTTGAGAGAGATACCATGTATCTCAGTAAATCAGCGTAGGTGCTTTCAAATCCACCTGTACTTTAATATTGTCATGTGGTGGTCAGCAGTCAAAAATCAGCATTTGCCCTCACTGAACACAATATCTGAGATAAACATTGCTTTTCTCTGCTCAGAATAGGAAGAACTTCAGTATCGCAGATAAAATTCTGTGGGTAGCTGTAGGTAAATAGTGACATGTCTAAACCACTACACCTTAAGGACCAGATTGCAAAACCCTTTCCTCTCCATAGACCCCAATTTAGGAAAGCAATTAAAGATATGCTTAAGTTTATCCCTATTCAGGAGGGTACTTCAGCATGTGCTTAATATTTAAGTACCCTTAAAGGTATGTTTCTTCAGCAGGGGGCATAATGATATTCACACACATTGTCCCACTGACTTTAGTCATCTGTGTAATTCCTCTCCAGTGTGTGTGGAGGGGTGCGGGGGGGGAGGGGATTGGAAAAATGTCATAACCTGGCCTTAAACCATCATCATTCTCTAATAACTGAGTAGTCCTGTATATGTACTATTTCTGCAGCATAAACTGTGTATGTGTAATCTAAGTATATTTGATATATTTAATGACCTAGATAATAAGTATCAAATGTGGAATTTAAGAGGTTCTTTAGACCTCTTTGTATTTTTACTCACTATCAAATAAATGCATGTTGCCTTCTCAGCTCTTTGCTATTTTCCATTTGTGGCAGTGGTTACACTGAGAAACTTAACCTTTGCTAGTTCACAAGACTTTCCTTATACTCAGACTAGAACATAATTGCAATACTGATATCAACTGGAAATTCTGACCACTGATAATATTCAATAGAATATTTAAAATGATATTCAACAAATTCACAAACTGCAGCTTACAAAGACTAAATCATCAGAGTCTGGGCAGTGGCACTGAGTGCCAAAATTTTCTGTTGTAGTCACTATACTTATTTCCAAAAAGTTACTGCAATTCTTTTCTTTTCAGACCCTTTGTCTGGCATCCATTTTTAGAAGTACAGAAAAATTCCTCCAGCCATCTAGATAGCTAAGTCCTAAAGTGCTATTAAAAACTGTGTAAATATTTCTGTTGCTGGTGTTCCAGTTACCACAAAGGGTTGCTAAGCTATTATCTTTGTCAGGAAGTTTGTTTTGCCCTCATGAAGGAAAACTGCTAGTCATTTTAATGTGGTTATGCAAATAATATCCTGTTTTTTCAACGGATTCCATCAGAGCAATCAAAAACATTCTTATCCTCAATCTCAATCTAGAGCAGGGGTAGGCAACCTATGGCACACTTGCTGAAGGTGGCACACAAGCTGATTTTTTTTCAGTGGCACTCACACTGCCCAGGTCTTGACCACTGGTCCAGGGAGCTCTGCATTTTAATTTAATTTTAAATTAAGCTTCTCAAACATTTTAAAAACCTTAATTACTTTACATACAATAGTTGAGTTTATATTATATAGACTTAGAGAGACACCTTCTAAAAACATTAAAATGTATTACTGGCATGCAAAACCTTAAATTAGAGTGAATAAATGAAGACTCGGCACACCACTTCTGAAAGATTGCCAACCTCTAAGCTAGAACTACTGAATCTTCCTCAGATAACAAGTGGCTCTTAGGAATATTGACAGTGTTCTGGAGTGATTGCAACGGTAAATTTATCTATATTTAACTTTGTCCCAGGAGACCACACTGCACAGAGCCCACGGTGGGAAGATTTTACTATTGCAAAATGAGGAAGACTATTACAAATGGTATATTTATCTCATGTTTATTATCAAAAGAACATAGTTAAACTATGATGTTGCGGTGTTTAATAGAAGGATACAGAGTGTGACACAATTAGGGAAAAGGAGACAATAAAGTGGTAGAGTTAATCATGGTAAAGTGTAAACAAGTATGTAAGCCTTTAACTGACTCTTTTGAACTGTAAATAGACTCCAGGATAGTGAGAATTTTAAACTTTTGTGAGTGTATGCACACAGAAAGAGAAATGTTCATTTTTAAATTAAAGTACTACCCTCCTTGTGGTGTTTGAGGTCTCCACAGCATAGGCCCTGATTCAGCCAAGCATTTAAGCTTGTGCTTACCTTTAAGCAAGTGGTTAAGAGCTTTGCTGGATCAGGACATTTAGTGAGAGTGAGAACCAGAAAGTGAAACTGAATGTAAACAGAAACTGACACTGACTGGTCTAATCTCATTAGAGACCCAGGTAAATAAGGCATAAAAAGTAACTAGTTTAATTAACATAATGGTAAAAAGTGAAGTGCTAGTCCTTCAAATATGAAAGTTATGTACATGCTTATGACTATCCCTTTGGACTGCTTGCATGGGTAAAGTTTGTACAAGCTAATATATATAGGCATTATTCTAAATAGAATCCTAAAGTCATCACTCAGTTTTGTTCACTAATTACTTCCTTGATTTCAGTCACTGTTTTGCCTGAGTAAGGGCTTCCAGCTTTTGGCCATTGTCTTTTTATTATTCAAGGTAACATACTTTTTTTTATCATCAAATATAAGTAGATGTAAACCTGGGTCCAATCTTGAACTAAAATGAACCTCACACTTTAAACTTGAGATGAGTTCAGTTAACCTTTTCGTTTATTTGTGTTAATTCTTGCATGCCTCTGCACTGCCTGGTGTGTTCCTCAGAAATGGAGGTTCCAAAATACTGCCAGGAAATATAGTGCAGTGTTTCTGACCTCTCCGAAACTGAGAAGTAATGAAAATCTGATCAAAGGTTTCATGAGATCTACAGTGTGACTTCCAGGCAATTTTATTCAACTAAATATGAAATGACCAATGTCTGAATTGTTTGAGTTTGGCCCATTAGTCACTCATGCTCTTGACACTGATGACCATGCAGTGACACAGAGCAACTAAAAGGACAGAAAAATATCCTTTCCAAAATAGTCATGTAATTCTATGATTTTAAACTGTAGAGTAGAATATCATGTGTACCGGAAGGACCATCTTGGTCTTACATCTCTATGGATCAATCCAATCTTTTTTGCTAAATCCACACTAATTGATGTGAGAATTTTGATGGTTAGAGTAGAAATATCCTGTTGCCTTCTAGAAAATGTGCAAGCTATTGTAAAACTCTTTCAGGAAGAATTATATCTTGACAAAAAGGCATTTAATTAACCAACTTCCCTATTTTTCTTGTAGGTCTAATTACAGCTCTCCTATAAAGACTCTTGAATTGGGCCTGAATGGTGTGCCTCTAATGCATACACCTTTTAAAATAGGCGTTTTCTCCTAAATAAATGTAAACATTAATGATAAACGTGCAGTTAGAAGCCCTAGGCTGAAGTTCTCTATATATGCACAGAGCAGATGCAGAAGGCGAGATAGTTGCTAGGCTTGAGAGACTGACTCAGCATCCATACCCACTGAATGGTGGCTGTGTAAGGCAAGCTTGGATTGCTGTGTCTCTTTCTGTATCAGCACTGTGCATCAAGAACTTCAGTCTAGGCCTAGGTTTGAGACAGTGGCTTAGCATCCTTAGCCTCTCTTCAAGACTGACAACAAAGGTGCCAGATGCAATGGAAATAACTGTTCTTAATGTGCTTTAATACTAGGTTCCTTGGTATAGTGCAGAAGCATATGTATGAAAAAGATGACTTGTATTTGTAGAAAATACAGCAAGATGATAAAGATGAGCCAATTACTGTTTGCTATTCAGATCAGTAATCCCATTAGTCAATCTGACTACTTCCATGAGAAAGGTAAGCATAATTTGAGCTGATTATATAAAATGTAGAAAAACCAGTCAGAATTTGAACCAGCCTTCCTTTGGATGGCATGTGCTCTTTCATCAGTCTCTTCTGGGATAATGCATGTTCTAAACTGTCATAATGAAGGTGGCAAGGACAAATAAAATGTAACTACAGGACCAGATCTTGTGGACAAAGTTTAACTGAGCTCCCACTAGAATCAATGGCGGTTTTGCTTGACTTAAGGACTGCAGGATTTGGCCTATATTGATTTGTATGCATGTGCTCAGAACTTCACTGAATTGCAAAAATATAAATTCCATAAATGTGCAAGACTCCATCAAACATAGGTATTTCCACTGCTGCTTTTCCAAGCATGCTACATTTAGTTTTCACTCATGAAAAGCACCATCTTATACTACACAAATGCTTTTCTCTTCACTAATTTTTGGGTAGGAGAGGCTTGAGGTTTGTTGTACTGCATCGTGAAATAGTTTGTGCTGTTTTATTCTCTTACCTGGTTGATGTGATCACAAAAAGTCCAATTAGGGCTAAGCTTTTTGCTTCCATTTCTAACAGCAATGTTATGATGGAGATACATTAATTCAGATATATTCAGCAAGGACTAATGCAGAGATTTAAAAAAATCTTACTATAGTCCACTTGCAGAAGGGCTTTCATTTTTTTCTGAGTAACAGGTCAGGGTCAGCCACCTTCTCAAACCAAGTGACCTTTTATAGACGTGGTATTCCAGGCCAATCCCCAATTTTTGTCTCTGGAGAACAGTTAAATCTCCTAGGCTGTTTTCTTTATTGAAAAATGGTAGATTTAGGGCATACTTTTAACTAGTCATGCAAAATATCTAGTAGTAACTTCCAAAAGTATGGGTTCCTATATTTGATTAAACACTCTTCCCTCAGGAGGGAGAAGGGGGAGTGTATTGAGGCCATACCTGAACTGTCCCCCAGACAGAACAACAAAACTGAGTTGGATGTGGACAAACTTGTTACTATGAAATACTGGAATTGGGCTGGGTTTTTTAGATCGTTCAAGGGTACAGGCTGAAGGATAGTATCTACTGCAATGATACAAAGGCCTCATTTTAAGCATTAAGGCAGTACTGTGATAGAAATAATGGGGATAGAGGTGTATGGTTTTATGTATTTATTTCGGTATGTTAGTTTGGGGGGAAGAAAGGTCAAGTTTCAAATATTTAGTGTCTGTGTGCAATTGTCATGCTATATCCACTGTCTTTGAAGTCTTGTTTACTGCTCATTTGGTTCTTTAATATGTGTGAGAATTGTTATAAGTGTTGCTACATCTGTTAACCAATAAAAAGTACCTAAAGAAGTGGAATTTAATTATTTTAATATGTAACTGGGGTTTCCAAATGAACCTGAGGTAGTTTAGAATATAATTCCAATTGCATGTCAAGGGGATTTAGGTACATTTACTCCCTGACACTCCTTTGAAAACAACAGTCAAACCTGGATTAAGGTGGAGGATTCAGAGTCTCTTTTTGCAGACTCCAGTCAAGAGTTGAAATAATGTCACAAATAGTGAACATAATTTTATGCATTAGCTTATCTTTAAAGGTAAGAAAGAACACCATTTTTCCAGACTATCTGTACCAAATGACTCCCTAGAGGTAAGTAGTGAACAGAATTGTTTCTAAACAGGGTGTTTAGTAAAGTTTTTTTTTTTAAAGCATCAATTATTGTCAGTTGATGCAGTTTACCAATTACATTTACATTTTTCTGTCTTAAATTTAAAGAATTATAATGAGGAATTAGAGGCCCCAGAAGGTTAATGGGATGGGTTTGAACCATCTAATATGTAAAAGGCTTTGTGTCAACTCCGAAGTGACCAAAAATGTATGGTTTGTAATTAAATAGGAAACCAGCAACGATCCATTTATTTTGGGGAATTTGTAAGAAACTTTGTACAGTTCTATTACGTCCAAACTCCATGATACTGAACTGGAGAGAGATTTTAATAGTACCTTCTCTGAAAAATACGTTGTCTCATTGTTGACATAGCAATACTAGTTTGTCCACATTACTGAGGTTTTAATGACATTCCACAGGGAAACATTTCTAGAAATTAAAAGGTAATATGACACAGGGGTTGCAAAGTTTCTGCTCATTGTTCTGCTGATGTTGTCACTATCATTGATATGAGAGTCCTCACAAAGTTACCAGCTGTCTTTTACATAAGTTATGCACTTAAAACATTAATATGACCTTTAAAGACCATTCAATGCTTTACCCCTCTCTCTCTCTCTCTCGCCCTCAAAATTATAGACTTGCTCAGAATATACTAGTGTGTGTTTCTTTAAGGCAGCTCAGCATTCAATAATGGGTTTTGTGGGGCTGTACCCAATGAAATGTATTGAGGGGTGCGTAAAGTATGTATTAACATTTTTCTTCAGTAAAACAGACTGTCATGTTTTACAAGGTAAGTTAGACTTACCTATTCATTTCTGTTGCCTAGGAGTTATGTTCATTTCAGCACCTTTCAGTTGTTTTGTTTCTTTTCTGGTGTGTGAATTTAATATTAATGCACCACTTCCACCCACTTAAGTTCCATGTGGCATGTAGTTTTCACATACAAGTCAGCCAGAGTATCTTGGTCCTTATCTGCAACCCCTTATTATTTCTGGTCCTCTCTTATAATTCCATCGTGCTCCAGTTGAAATAACTCCCATTTATTCTAATGAAACCAGACACAGGTCATTCAGAAGGAGCTGCCAATCCTGTAGTGGTTTTGTAATTTGAACAAATAGGGACTAGGTTTGGACCATAACAGCTAAACTCTTAAGTACTTTGACCTAAGCCAGGATTTGGACACAGTTGTCTAAAGGTGAAAGACTAGAGCACTGCTTCACTATCTTGCCCTACCTCCCCACTCCATCCTTGAAAATATACACCTTGTCCCACTTTTGAAAGTTCTCTATCTGTAGAATACACTTCTTTGTATTACAGATTTTAAGACCAGAAGGAATTTTATGATTATCTAATCTGACCTCCTGCATAATACAGGCCAAACCTAGAAATATCTCCTTTCAGGTGTGTAGTTTCAAAATTCCTGGTTGTGCTCATTTGCTTCTGTAGGGCTACTTGTGAAAATATAGTTTATTCATGTGAATAAAGTTTTGCAGGGTCAAGCCCATCCGTATAGCACAGGAAACTTCTGCATTGTAAGATGAATTTTTGTTTTGAGTGGTTTAGGAGATGTGTTAAATGAATTTGCTTATAATGTTCTTATAATGTATTTTTGGATGAAATATCAAAGTTAAGCACTGAAAAGTTAGGAAAAGCCAGATTTAATATCTCCTGTGCAACCTAAATTCAGCCTCCTTATGTGTATGCACTATGATAGTGTTTAATTTCTAGTTTCAAGTCCTGTCTCCAAAGCATGAAGACATTAAAACTTCTCAGTGAAATGGTGGTAAGAATTAATTTTTTTACATGGGCAAAACATATTTTTCCTAACCTACTTTTCAACAGCTGAACTGTTTTAGCTGAAACTTTCCCAAAAAATCTGCCTTAAGCAGATACCCAGCATATGACATTTCAACCCAAATGGTTTATGTTCTCGTAAAGCGCATATACTACTGAAAAACAGGGTCTTACAATGAAAAGTGGTGGATGACCTTAACTATAGACATTGCTACCCATATGGAATTAGCAATATGATGAAACAAGAGTATGTTTTGTTTCATAGGAAATATTTTCCTGCTTGGTAGACAATATATTGGTGATATGGCATACAGTGAAATGCATTGATTAGTCTGTACATCTGCTATATCCACAGAATGTGCTGTATATCTGTATATGCAGTATATTTAGATTATTCCTTTTTTAAAAATCAGTCCCTATACGGCTATCTTAACCATCATGCTCCTAAATTTTCTGGTTATAAAAAATCATGAACAGGCACAATCAAGTATAGATCTCATTTAAACATAAAAGATATTTTAAACTTTCTATGATAGTACAGTCAACAGGAGCTATGACCCAATATTCTCAAGGTACTTTTCCAAGGTTACTTACTTTATTATCTACTTGTAGTGTGATAATGCCTAGACAGAGGTCCCAGTAAGGGGACCAGTTCTTGTCCAAGGTAACTATGAAGATCAATTAAATTAGGTGCACATTATCCCTAATATACAGATAGGGAAACTGGGGCAGAGAAATTTGCTTTGCGTTACAAGTGACCAGAGTCAATGGCATGACCAGGAACAGAATCCAGAACTGCTGACCTGCAATTCTGTTCTTTCATCACTAGACCTCATCCCCTTTATGTTGTACCTTTAGAAGTATTACTTCTAAACTTGGTATCTATTTATGCAATACCAGATCATAAACTCAGCCTGTATAAATTCTTCTGTAATGAGTATTGGTCTCTTCCATGACATTCATAATCCATTTCTACAAAAGGAATGAGCTCTGGTAGTACAAGAAATAAAAGTATGAAAAGACTTGACAATCCTGATACATGCATTTTAATAGCATAACGGATTAAAGAGTAATGATTCCTTTATTTTATTGATGTATGCACAACTCATGGTACACACTTGCTCAGAGTTTTGTGGGAAAACAGGGTGTCAGTCTGAATTCAGTAGTGGTCACATAAATACAGGTTTTTATACTAACAAAGTTTTAGAATGATTAGCTGGAATTAAGAATGAAAACAATACTGTAGGAGCACTCATACATGATATAAGCAAAATGAATCATTGTACCTCTATGGCTATCATGGGCATTAATATCACTGCTTATAGAATCCCATAAATTACATGGCACTTGTAAGCAGCAAATCCTACTTTAGGATTTACTGTCTGCATCTACTTTAGCAAATGTAAGGAGATAAAAATATTGGGTCAAATTTATCCCTGTTGCAACTCAGCTGAAATCAATGGACTTACACTGAGTATAAACACAACCTATGTTAATCCAGTCTACCTTTAGTGTGTTAGTCCTCTGGAGGGTGAAAATTCATTCACAGAATGAAAAGTATTGCCAAAAATGAAATATTTGGTATTATGTCTGTGACAGGGCAAAGACTGAAGCCCATCATTGGATTAAAATATTTCCCAAGCATAGCTGTATTCTGTCCTTTTTCATAAAGTAAATATTCTGCTATCCCTGAGAAACTGCACTTAAAAGCAGAACTCTTTTTCTTGCAGTGAGGTGAAGGCTAATTACTAAAGTATAGTAGAAATGAAAGAGTGACCAATAGTCAGCTACCTGGATTTCCAATTAAAATATGACCTACTGTATTTGTCTGTACAGAATACATACGTTAGACTTTCTGGAGTGATGCTGAAGAAGTCATGACCCTGCATTTTGCTCATGATGGATGGGATAGATTGTATAGGAGTGAGTCCTATTGTGTTTATAGCCCCAGTTCTCCAAAAAAGTCAACATCTCTTTTTAGTTATATAGCTACATAGGCAATATTGATGCCATCTTTAACTAAGATTAGGTAATAAGGGTCAAATGCAGAAATCTTTAAGAGTTGTGACTGGGTATTAAAGCTGCTTTTTTGGGGGGAGGGAGAGGGTCCTAACTAAGAACTTCAGAATTTACCTTCAGGAATTGTTGTAATAGACCAGAGAAGTACTCTTGCAGTACTTGACATATAGCAAGAACTAGCGTTTTTTGCAAAATTTTGGTAAATGTGTTTTTGCAAAGTGTAACCAAAACACTAAGTTTCTTATAGCTCCAGTCAGAACAAGCTTGTTTCCCATATTCTCAGAACTACTTCATCTCTCCAATTTCTTCTCTCTTCTAATTATACCTTTAATATGACTCTATTATGCAGGCAAAATTTGAGGAGACTTTAGCTCCTGCAGTCTGAATTTCTTCAGAGGAAGAAACATCCTTAATGGATAAGTTATCCAAGAAACACTAACAAAGACAGTGAGATACTAGGTCCTTTGGTTGAAAGTAGACACCCAGCCATGGTCAACGCAGTCTGTAGCCTAGAACTGCTCCTAGATTCCTTTCTCAGTGACATGAGGCTTCCACAGAGCAGCACCAGAGAATAATGCTTTCTACCATCCCTAGTTAGGTAGGAGCTCCATTCCATCCTGGTGAACAGTGACCTGGCCTCAGTTATTCATGCCTTTGTCAATTCCTGGCTGAAAGATAGCAATGTGATAAATCTCGGCATGAAGCCTTCAGCACTTAGGAAAGTGCAACTACCACAGAACACGGCAATGCATCTCCTTAGCAGCACAGGCTACCCTCGCTCATTAAACTTGTGCTACGTTCTCTGTACTGGTTTCCCATTGAATATCGCATCAGGTTCAAGATCTCAGTCCTTATTTTCAAGGTGGCAATGGCCTGGGCCCAGGATATCTAAAAGATTGCCTAAAGCTCAGGATGAAGACTCTGTTGGACAATCATATTCCTCTGGCACAATAGAACTCCCTACATTAAGGGTAATACTCATCTGTGCAGGAGTCAGCACTTTTTCAAAGACCACCCCAAGTCTGTGGACCACCCCACAAGAATTGAGGACCATCACAATCCTCTCAACCTTCTGCTCTAAGAGCAAGGCGCAGTTCTTTGACCTGGCCTTCTCTAAGATAAACATGTAGCAACATGTGTATGTTATAAAAATAAATTCCATAACAACATTCTACTGAACACACTCCTCCCTCTGGGGACTGGATGAGAGAGCAAACACGTGATGGATGTTAGTCACGTTGCTTAATGAACTACTGGAAAGCATTCAGATAATGTGGTGAGCCTGATATAAAAATCTATATAGATTAGAATGAAATTAGTGAAAAATGCACCAGATTCCGAGAGGTGCAACACCCACAGTTCTCCTTTTCTCCCAGTCCCATGGAGAATGCCTCGTAAGGTGTCTCTTCTCAATGTCACAGTTGTAATTTTCTCATAGGACTCTCATATAGTGACTCTGTAATAACATGCTTGAATCTTTGAAGGGGAATCCCCCTAGAACGGAAATATCTTTAGAAGGAGCATCTCACTAACTTTGTTCAAGTCTGTGGGAAATTATGATGCTATGAGCTGTTCTAAACTAGAGAGGAATGATCTTTATTTTTAAATCATGGTTTATTCTTGGCAACTCCCCCATCGTGACTTTGTCCCAAAAACAAGATCTTTAGGAGACTCTCAGGAGCTGGAAACCCCATTAGCAGTATTTATTCAGTGGACCTGACAAAGACAAATCTGGTTTTATAACTTTTCTCCTCCCACCCAGCTGTTGTTTTCTCTCCTCATTCCATAGCAGTTACTATCTATTTATGTTAATAACCACTTTGTAGAGATGGAAGGAATAAATGTTCCAAATGAAGAGAAGATCCACTGGAAAGCAGCCCTTTATCTGGACAACCTGATAGATGGCACCAGATTTTATAGTTTTGAAATATTTTCTATTTTTTGTTTTTGTAGGATGGGGCATAAGGCAGTGTTGGATGTAGGCATGCAGAAAACTTTGCTAATCTGAGTGCATTGTGTATGTTGTGAGTGTATGCATATGTACATACAGACTATGAAGTTACCTGTAATTATGTATACAGTAGATTAGACCATTTTCTCTCTCTCTCCCCACTGAACACAAGGTGCATCTACTCTCCAAAAAGTGGCTGTAAAATTGTAGTGTTTCATGTTAATGACTCAACAATTTCAGTATCAAATGTATTATCAATTTCAGATTTTCAATATCAGAGGTCCCCCCCACACCTCACTGCCAACCCTTCAACCTCAATCTGAGACTTTAGAATCAAGCTTGATTCTATTCTTAATTGTACATAATAAAAAATGTTTGCAGGCCAAATTATGCCCTCCATGATATCTACGCAGACCCATTTACGTTAACAAGGTTGTACAGATTGGAACTTGGCAAACTCTTCTGTTGATTATGCACAAAAGAAAACTGGATTCAGCTCACAATAGTGTATTGGTTTGGTTCTGCAAAGTTAGCAGTAGAAAAGAGCAGAAAAATCTTTAGTGTTTTAAAGGCAGGTATAATTCTGAATGCATGTGTAACCCACACACCTCTTGGGTATGGCGATCTCTCTCATCTAGTGGCACCACGATCACTTAGCAAAAGACAGATATTAATGAGTCTGCTCTACAGCCTTAGCTAAGAATCAGTTGGCTTTTAGCCCATGCAGTAGAGGCTCATACATTGAGCTCCAGAGGTCCCAGTTTCAATCCTACAGGCAACTGGGGTCTGTCAACATTATACATGCAGTAAGAAGTTGCCATTTTTACAGTCACTTTTTTCCAGAGTAGAATCACACTTCAGTGTGTTGCATGGTGCACTCACAATTGTATTGGTAGCATGAATGCAATAACCAGGCTTTTATGCCTCCTAGTGATATTTCCCATCAGCACCAACAGTTCTTTCAAAAGAAACTGGCAAACAGACAAAACCTTGGAAATCTTTTTAATTATTCACAATATGTGAAACTTGCCTCTGTGCAAGAGGCCAGCAGAGAGACTTCACACACCACTTTAGTCCCTAGATGGAGGGCTTAAGTAGGAATAAAATTGTGCATAGATCTTTTATTTGCCCTGTGCAGGGGGCGGGGGTAATATCAATCCTGGTGATTACTTTGTGAATTCATCCTCTGGACCTCACTTTGGTATACAAACTAGAGATGGTCCTGAATCAGAACCCTGGAACTGAACTCTGGATTGGACATCCTATTTAATATGCACACCAAAACTCAGAGACAAACATTCCTGAGGCTGCAGGATTTGGCCCTAAATTACACATTTCACTATTCCAAATAATTGCATTTCTGCTACAGTCATTGTATTATGTGGAAATTTGCATTTGATTTGAGCCTGAACCAAAAAACATTGGTGTCCCCATTCATCTGAGTTTGCAGCTTAAAGCTATTGATAATCAGGCTGAATGGTGTGGGTGGCTTACCTGTTTGTCTGTGAATAAGTAAAAGTTGTTCAAAGCTGCTCTCTGTTAGAGTCCTATAGATGTAGGGCTAAAAGGGATCTTGATAGGTCTTCTAGTCCAGTCCCCTGCACTCATGGCAGGACTAAGTATTATCTAAACCAGGAGTAGGCAACCTATGGCATGTGTGCCAAAGGTAGCACGCAAGCGGATTTTCTTAAACATTATAAAAACCTTATTTACTTTCCATACAACAGTAGTTATATATTAGACTTATAGAAAAAGCCCTTCTAAAAGTGTTAAAATGTATTACTGGCACACAAAACCTTAAATTAGAGTGAATAAATGAAGACTCGGCACACCACTTCTGAATAGAGTGACCAGATGTCTTGATTTTATAGAGACAGTCCCCATTTTGGGGTCTTTTTCTTATATAGGCCCCTATTACCCGCAACCCCCTGTCCCGATTTTTCACATTTGCTGTCTGGTCACCCTACTTCTGAAAGGTTGCTGACTCCTGATCTAAACCATCTCTGACAGGTATTTGTCTAACCTATTCTTAATCTTCCAGTGACAGAAATTCCACAACCTCCCTAGGTTATTTGTTCTAGTGCTTAACTATCCTTACTCTTAAGAATCTTTTCCTCATGTCTAACCTAAATCCCCTTTGCTGCAATTTAAGCCCAGTATTTCTTATCCTATCTTCAGTGGTTAAGGAGAACAATTTATCACCCTCCTTTTTATGTACTTGAAGACTGTTATATCCCCCTTTCGTCTTCTGCAGACTAAACAAACCTTATTTTTTTTCAATCTTTCCTCATAGGTCATGTTTTCTAGACCTTTAGTTATGTTTGTTGCTCTCCTCTGGACTTTCTCCAATTTGTCCACACTTTTCTTGAAGTGTGGTGCCCAGAACTGGCCGCAGTACTCCAGTTGAGGCCTTATCAATGCTGAGTAGAGTGGAAGAATTGCTTCTCAGGTTTTGTTTACAACACTCCTGCTGATACATTCCAGAATGTTTTGGTTTTTGTTTTTTTTTTAACAATATTACATTGTTTGACTCCTATTTAGTTTGTGATCCACTATAACTCCCAGATCCTCTTCTGCAGTCATTTCCCACTTGTTCATCACAGTGTATGTCCTGTCCATTTTTCTTGAACTAAACTTGGAAAAATAATATTAAATTTAGAAATGGAAAAAACAAGTTCATATTTTTACTTCACTTTAAAGATATTTTCTATTTTTCACATGAATCTGCAAAGCCTCCATAATATCTAGCGCTTAGTCACTTATTTTAGGCTCAAAATGGCAAAAATAACATTGATTCTATTCCAATTGAAGTCAGAGTCCTCCTCTTATAACTCTGTGGCCAGGCATATGCAGTGTTTTGCATCATCTCCATGATATTCTATTACAAAGAGAAAATAAAGATGTTGGTGCTTAGGCTAGGGAAACTGAAAGAAGCCTGATGAACTTTCTTTTACACACAGCCCTGTTATGGTTTGATTTGGTTTAAATAAATGTCTTGTGGTGACTTGCTTCTATACCTCTTTTTAGTAAAACCATCTCAGGCATTCCCTGCAACAACACCCAAAATTTCCAATACAGCTTTGATTATTTTGTATGTTTTTATTTCAGAAGGTGGAGAAAGCTACTAGGGACTAGACTGTTCTAGATTTGATTTTTGACAAAGAAGGAGGAACACGCTGAGAACTTGAAAGTGGAAGGCAGCTTCGGTGAAAGTGATCATGAAATGGTAGAGTTCATGAGTCTAAGGCAGTGGTGGGCAACCTGAGGCCCATCAGTGTAATCTGTTGGCGGGCCACCAGACAGTTTGTTTCCACAGCTGCCTGCATCTCCCAGTGGCCACGGTTCGCCATTCTCAGCCAAGAGGGAAGATGCGAGAAGCTGCAGCTAGTGTGTCCTTGGCAGATGTAAGTAGGGAGAGCTTATTTTACATCCTCCCTCATAGCATACTTTTTGTGATTTAGTAGAACTAGAATCAAGTCTTGCCACCCAACACATGTGCAGGCATTAGCATATATCTTTGTAAGATCACCTACTTCACTTATACAAATATCATAACTGAGCTGGGAAGGTATATGGTGATTCATGTCTGAGTATCAGGGCAGGGCAGCATTTTTAAATACTAAACCTATGTTTAGACCATAATTGAACAGATAACCAACTGCAGCAAATTGCCAGTACTGTTCTGCTGGGTCTCACACTTTCTTCTTTGGGGAAGGTTCAGGGCACCATTTTAATTACCCCACTAGTGTCCTTGAGGAGGGGAGTGGAGAGGGAGGGACCTGGGCCCACCCTCTTCTCCAGGTCCCAACCAAAGGCCCTGAGGTTTGTGGTGAATCACTTGAACTAGCAGTTCCCTCCCCTGCCCTTCAGCTTGGGTAGGGGCTCCTTACCCTCCTTTTACACAAGCCAGGTGCCCCTTACCTAGGGCTTCTTTTTGGATGTCTCAGCCCACTGCAGCACTCCTCCAAACTTTCCTTTTGTCTCTCTTCAATATTGTTCTCTTCTCCAACTCCTTCAAACTGCTCCAACCAAACCTTCCTGCTCTAACTCCCACACTGTCTGGCTGAAGCAGCGGGGTTTTATCACATAACTGACTGCTGGTGCTCTGATTGGCTTCAGGTGCTCTGATTGGCTTCAGGTGCTCTAGTTAATCTATAACAAACCTTCCTCCCCTTGCAGGGAATAAGGCTTTCTGCTAACACTCTCCTGCTACCCTCTGGCCACGCTGTATCACACAACCAAGAAAAAAGGATATGCAAACCTACATAAAGAACCTTACATAGTTTAGACTTCCAGTTATTGAAAGTTGTGTAATCAAAGGTAAATAGGTATCTTGACTATAAAGCGTACAATTCCTTGGAAACAATTGTCCAGTGCATAAGTTTAACACAATGCTTGTCTAACAAATTTTTCCTTTGTTGGACTGTAAGATTCATCCCCCTCATTTAAAAAGATCAAATAAATAAACTTGAGTTTATGAAATCTATGTTTACATTTAAAACTGTTCTGCTGTTCATTGTAAGATAACTTTGGAGACATGGATTGTGTTATTATATCACTTCCATTAAACATTGGAAGCTCATGCTTTTACAAAAAAAATCATACAAACATTCTTCTCCTGTTAATCCAAACAGAGAGGTTGTGAACTGTACCTCAAAACAGAATTTTTCAATAGTTCTCTTTACATATCAGTAGCACCAATATGGTATGCCAACTACAATGTAATGTAATTGTCATTGTGGAAAAAAAATTGTTTAAGGCAGAATACCTTCTGCATATAGCTCAGAGGCATTTTTAACCAAAAAAGGTAATATAGCATTTCACTGTTTGTAATAGCAACATGAAATACGATGTTTCAAGCTGTTAGAGAAAACATATTTCAACCTTTCCTGCCCATTTCCAAGTTTCTTTCTTTTTAAAAACTGGCTATGATTCTCTGACATATTTATAGACAATTCCATTTTTCACTTTCAAAACATTTTAACAAAGCTTCAGAGATGAATAAAATATCACCTGAGTCCTAGCACTTATATAAGAATGTCTCACACAGTTTGGAACAAATAAACATGTAAAAATCAGTTCCAGTGACTGACAGAAAGTGGAACTAATTAAAAAGACCAAAACCACAGAGATCATTTTTTGAGACAAACATGTCTTTTCCTTGAAAACTTATTTCATTATTTATAACACGAGCAAGGTTACTGCTGCAGTGTATCATGGATAACATTAATACCCTGGAAGTGTTTATAAATGTTTGGCACTGCAATGTGTTGGTCATTACTGTAATAAGATGAATGTAAATGTTAAGCCCTGCTCAGTGACTTTCAATCCAGCACTTTAGGCCTCTGTCTTACCAGTGTACCTACACTGACTTCAGTAAAGTTACTCTTTGATTTACACCAATGTAGACAGAGGAGAATCAGTCTCCATGTAGTTTTTATTAAATGTTTTCTTACATAATTCCACTGCCTATTTAACAATAATATATTAAGCTATTCTGTGGGTCTAGGGTTAATGTTGCAGGGTGTTGAGCACCCTCAATTTCCTTAGACTTTGCCTTGCATTAGATACTGGGCACCCCTTGATCAGGCCCTGACACAAGTCAGGCAAAATGCACTCTCAGAATTACACTGTGCTGTTATGTTCCATTGTGATCAGAGAAATGTAAGTGAATTTCCTGCTGGAGTGGGGAACAGCAGTTGAGTAAGTTTAGGATGGAAGAGTTGTCTTCCTCAACGTGGAAAAAATTCCACAGTCAATGTCATTAAAGAAAAAAACACTTTTTGAAGTAAATTTTTTTATCATTTAATCATGTCACTGTCTGTTCGCAAACTTTGTCCTAGCAATGATAAGATGGCCTGTGAAGCTTGTCCTGAAGATGAAACACTCTAACCATTGTTGGCATGTCAATTGCAAATTAAGCTTACAAACTTGTTCAAGTAAACGTCTGTTAGTCTATAAGGTGCCACAGGATTCTTTGCTGCTTTTACAAACTTGTTCAAGAAATTCAAGGTATGTTCTATTAGAACACTGAACTCCACCTTTATTTATCAGCATGTTTTTATTTTTTTCCCCATTAACTTTCTGTTCATATAAATCAAGGGGGTCCAATTTTGACTATAGGTTTCCTTTTATTTCAAGCACATTGTAGCATCTGAAACTGGAATACGGGAACAGGAGACTGCAACTGCACCTTCCACTGCAGAATGTTCTTCCTTGCCACTGTTACCAAGAAAGGAAGCCCTTTGATTATACTACTGTGCATTAAACTGACTGAAATTTATTTCATTTTATAATCTTGATTCTTTAGTATATTTTAGAATCCAGTTTATCTGAAGTTTGTTAGATTGCTCAGCAGTTCTGTAAAAATCAAATGTACTCAATAAGCATTACAATTCTTTTTAAAATTAAAGCATTAGAGGTAACAAGTTATAGAGCACAAATCTCTGCAGATCCAATTTTGGTTGATGTTAGTGGAAATTCCCTGTGCAAAACAAATGGAGAATCTGCAGCAGAGCTACATGCTGCAGATAACACCGCTACAGCAATGCTGCATGCAACAGTATAGATAAGAAAGACACATTGTGGACTGGAGAGCTTTGCCTTCAAACATGCATTATTGGATATCAGAGCTTGCATCCACAATATGTACACTATTAGAAGCTGCCTTTTATTAATATGTTATGTGGTGTTCTATGAATTCAGGCCATTATTTTTCAAAGGACAAAACAATAGTCTTAGTTGGAAACTGAAAATAAAATAGAAAGTGAATTATGGTGTAACCATCAGACTTTTTTTTTTCAAACTTGTCGTTTAGCAGATGGCTTAATAATACAATTAGTCAAAATTCAGAGGAAATTCTGACACTTTGAAATATGCTACAAATGGAAATGTTTGAAAATATTTAGTTTCAGGTGAATAAAACATTATTAAAATATTTTGTTCAGATTTTGATTTTATGTAAAATTACAATTTATAATACAACATAAAATAAAACAAATTTTAAAACAAAGTTGAAACATTCTGTTCTGATAAGTTTGAAGTGTTCCGTTTTTAACCTTATTGAAACTTTTTCAATTTTTTTCTAAGTGAAATTTCATTGAGACATGTTATTGCAGAAAGTTTTGATTTTGACACAAGAGTCTTTTCCAATGCAAAATTTTTGACAAGCTCTAGATAGTAAATTGAGTATCATGTGTGGAATGTCTCACTTCCTTAGAACAACGTGTTCAAATCCCAATACAGTTGATTCATACTTCTGAGGTAGCTATATTACCATGCAGTTTTCTTGCATGAGGATCGTATGGATGACCAGATGTTTTGTATACATGAAAGATGTTAGAGCACTGTTTGCAATAGTAGAGGCTTGCTCTGGTGTCCTTGATTCACCCCTCTCTGTTGTTCATTGTTTTGCATTCTGATTAGATACCCACAAAGCAGATGGTTGTCAGTGGTGTTGTATGTACATCTGCCTATAAAATGGCAAGGGATGAAAGTCTGTGAACAAATGTAAAATATCTGTAGCTGAGAAAGAGAGCATAATGGAAAGAAAGCAGCAGGAATCAAAGGTATTTCACAGGGGAGAAAAAACTAAAGATAAATATAGAAACACTACAGCAAGTACTAACTGTAGACAAAGGATCAACAAAAACATAGAGGTATCAGTCCTGGGCTGAAGTAGAATAGGTGATGCCTTGCATTTGCTATAATCCAAACTATCTGTCCCAGTTGTAAAGTCTACTGAAAAAACTTATTCCAGTTCATAGGCCATGGAGCTGTGGGGAGGCACTTGGTTCATGGCCTGACTACTTTTTGGCTCGGCCAGACTCCAGCGGTGTTGTGACCCCAGTGCTACTCACTCAAATTTGGAGAGGGTAGAAGCTGTTGGGCCAGGGGGTCAGTCTGCTGGAGGTGGTTGTGGGATGCCTGAGAGGGCAAGAGAAGGGTCAGGCAGGGGTGCAAATCTATGCCCCCACCCTTAAATGGTGTGCCACAGCCCTCACAGGTAGTAAGGTGACTGCTGTTGGCTCAAGTGGTGCAGGCTGAGGGTAGTTCTGGATAAATAAGGAATATTATGCAATCACATAAGAAGGAAACAAGCTTTTGCAAGTGCAAGAACCCAATCACAAAATAGCTGAATCATGATCATATTAAGAGTAGTGTGTGCATATGTAGGCAGTGAAGGCCACTGATATTTTTGGAAGTGACATGCCAAATTTTACTCCTTTTCTTCCTCCTTTAAGTACCAGCTTAACATATCCAAACCAAATGCTTCCCCACTCCCCAATTTCCATCCCCACCAACAGTCTCATGTTAAATAAGAGAAGGAGTGGAAGCTAACCTGCTTTGGATGTGTAAGCTCTACCCTTTAGTGACTGGCCCACAGAGATGATAGATTTGCTGCTACTGCCAGTTAGAGCAGAGGAGTCCTTCTCAATTAGGAGTATGTGTACCCCTGTGGGTACGTGGAGGTCTTCCAGCAGGTACATCAACTCGTCTAGATATTTGCCTCGTTTTACAACAAACTACATAAAAAGCACTAGCAAAGTCAGTACAAACTAAAATTTCATACAGACAATGACTTGTTTATACTGATCTAGATGCACTTAAATGTAAGTACAATATTTATATTCCAAATGATTTATTTTATAGTTTGTGGCAAAAATGAGAAAGTAAGCAATTTTTCAGTAGTAGTGTGCTGTGACACTTTTTTTGTATTTTTGTCTGATTTTGTAAGCAAGTAGTTTTTCAGTGAGGTGAAACTTGGGGTATACAACAAATCAGACTCCTGAAAGGGGTACAGCAGTCTGGAAAGGTTGAGAGCCACTGAGTTAGAGAACATCTCCTTTAGATCAAACGAGGCCTTTGTTTTTGGAGCTGCAAAAGTAACAGTTTAGTTCCAGGTCTGCAGTAGTATTTGATTTTCCTAGTAATTGTGTCTGTCATGAAAGTGTGAATTCCTTACAATAGGTAAATATTTTATCGATGAGGAGGTCAACCTCAGAAAAGTTAACTGATTAATGGTCACGTAGCACATCATTGCCAGAGCTAGGAAAGATCAGATCTATTGACTGCGACACCTGTGCTTTGTCACAGAATCATTCTAAATTTGCATGATATATGCAAGCCTATTGAACTGAAAGAATACATCGTACGCTTTCTTTTATGAGGGTTTATTTACAGAACTAGACAAGTTTTCTCAGCCTTAAACTCTTCTTGTAATTCTATATAAAACAAGTTAACGACTAGCAAGTAATAGTTACAACTTAAGCTTGCCCTGTTTTATGAACACAGGGGAAAAAAGTTTTGTGCAATTCAGTACGTGGTGAATTTAGCATAGTTTTCTCAAAGGAAGTGGTGAAAATCCTTGCTTGGAACATTTTATAGGTAGACTGGATAAGGCATTAATATTAATATTACCTAGGTTTATTACAGTAGTGAATAATAAATGACTTGTTCATCTTCATATCTGAATCAGTTCTTAGTTAGAAGAATCTGCTTTTAAAACTTTTAACTCATCTAGAAAGGTTTATTCCTTTGAAAAATAGCTCAGTCTCTGTTTGTATGGGCTAGGCAGACAGAGGGGTTAGACCAGGGGTTGACAGCCTTTCAGAAGTGATGTGCCGAGTCTTCATTTATTCACTCTAATTTAAGGTTTTGCGTGCCAGTAAACATTTTAACATTTTTAGAAGGTCTTTCTATGTCTTTAATATATAACTAAACTATTGTTGTATGTAAAGTAATTAAGGTTTTTAAAATGTTTAAGAAGCTTCATTTAAAATTTAATTATAATGCAGAGCCCCCTGGATCGGTAGCCAGGACCCAGACAGTGTGAGTGCCACTGAAAATCAGCTTGCATGCTATCTTTGTTATGTGTGCCATAGGTTGCCTACCCTGGGTTAGATAATTATCCTGAGAATTACACGGGCATATGAAACCCAGCAAGGAAGAGAAAGCACCCAAAAAAGCAGGAAATAGTTAAGGACAACATTTCTAATGGTAGAAGTCAATGAGGAAAGTTTAGATTTTTTTTAAAAAAACGTTAGAAACAAAAGCATTCAGTCAAAGCTATTCCCAAAATCCTAAAATTCCATAGAGTGCTCCCTCCTCATTCATTACACTCAAATGTTATGTTGGCTCATTGAATATGAGTATCTTTTTATGAGCAAGAGTGGAAATAGCAAATAACTGGTAAGTGATCCTTCACATATGTAACTTCAGAACATGACACAGGATTGTGCTGTAGGATTGCGAGAATTAGGAAAGCAAGGCATACACTGGGCATTCAGGGCTTTAATTATCATTTTTCAGTTATATATCCTAGTACATTGCAAGGAAATGCTGCTTCATAACTCAGGATGACCGCTACAACTCTTGGACCATCCCACTGTAGGAGAAAAGTTTTAGAAGCCTGTGACACATCACTCGATGAATAGTTCCATACAGAACAGCACTGGTTTCAAGCTGAGTCGTATTTTGGGGGAGGCGGAGTTTAAGGTTTATATGTACTCAGTAAAATTCACCCCTGTGAAGAGGGACAATCCAAGGCCTAGTTACCTCTTTTGTGCCACTGCTGCCCTGTTTTGGGAATTTTAATGGTGCATAGAGCTCATGCTGACTCTCAGCACTGAGATGAATTTCACTGTGGGTATGTGCATGTCACACGTAAAGAAGTGGCCTTAAATCCAAACTCCAGATTCAAATTCAGAGTTGACAAATCAAACCTCCACTTTTAAAAAGGGAAAGTTCAAATATGAACCTACATTTCAGGCTCCCAAGTTTAAGAGTGTTTGGAATTGCTTATGAAAGGAATGCAAAATTCAGATCTGGAGCTGACATTTGGACTGAGTTAACACCTAAAATTCCACTGCAGTTTTCATTTAAAAAAAAAAAAAGCACTTGCATGTTCTTTGGGATCAGTGTTCTCACTCGTACATCCCTGGCATTCAACAATTTCTACTGAGATGTTAAAATAACTTCCCTACATTGTAAAATAAACTGGATTTTACCCTCTGTAATATGAAATTATTCCAATTCCACTAGCAAAAGAACCAGCATACGAGGCACATAACAAGGATTTTTGTTAAAATTTATATCTAATAAATTAATAAAAGCGTATTACATTGTCACCCTTTGTTCTTAAAATCATTTTCACTTTTAAAAGTGTGAAGATTTGTAGCAGGTTTCTCTAATTTAACATTCAGGAGAAAAATTTAATCATTCATCCTGCTCCACTAGCTTGCTGGTGCCCCCTTGTGTTTAAAAGAACTGGACAAATTTTGCCTGATGCTTTTTTAATCCTTTTAAGAAGTAAACTTCATACAGTAGAACTTGAAATACTGCAGCCAGTTGAAAAATCTAATTTTGAGGGGGGGAAATTGAACATTTGAAGTTATTTCATTTTCAAAGGCTCAAAATGGGTCACGTTTGTTTTTCATAAATGTTTTAACTGTTTAAATGTTATAGAAAATATTGAAAATAAAAATTCACATTAAAATGAAAAATTTGGACAGTGCTGACAATTTTTGTTTCATTTTTAATAACTATTTTTCAAAGAATTTGTTTTACTATCTCTATTACAATGGATCTCTTGAACCAAAAATATTTGTTCCACTATTATAGAGGTATTTCATAGAGACATGATTACTAAAACAAAACTAGGTACCTGTGGAGTGAGATACTACGCAGTGTAAGGTTGGCGGAAGCTTGCCCTGTATTCTTAATCAGAGAAGGCATGGTAAGCAAAGATTTACAAGACCTGGGGCCTGATTCTGATGTCACTCCCACATGTGCTATACAGGCATATAGAAATTCTCTGAGCTCAGAATCCGCACCTGTATTATACAACTAGGTTTGTCTGTCCCTTACTTGCTTTCATACCTAGGGCAAGTCACTTAACTATGCTGCCATCTGTAAAAAGAGATATTAACACTATGTACCTTTTTTTTAACAGCATCTTGAGATGAGTGTGAAAGGCTATAAAATGTACCCTCTAAGTCTGTCTGTCTTTTGGCACCATAAAAATGTTGTTGTTCATAGCTATATAATATCAACTTAGTGGCTAATGACTACATTTTGTGTTTAGTCATGTAAACAGAGCTAGGAGAAGGGGAAAAAAACATGGCATTCAGGTCCCAGAACTAACACAAATGTATTTGGGAATTCTCCTCTGAGTCAGCAGCAGAATTGTCAAGCACACATTTGATTGGGACTGGGGTTAATGGCAGAAAATTACACCCATCATATCTGTTTCAACTGAGGTGTCAGTGTGTAGTCCACATTGATTTAGAAGCATAGGATGACATGTCAGCAGCATATCTACCAAAAGAGAAATACTAGACTGTGGCACAGCAATTGGAATAGTGAGGTGCGGATGCAGGTTGGATGGATGGTGCATGCAGCAAGTTCTAAAGGATGCCAAAATGCATTGTGCTTCAAAAGGGGACATTTTAAGACAAATTTTGAAAGGGACCTCAACCTGGCCACCATGTGTTCACAAGTTTGCTTGTGCAACACAGTAGTTTGTACATTCATTTTTTGAATATTATCATCTGTGGAAACATATGATGGTATATACATTATCTGAAGCCCCTTACATTGAATTTTCATCTGTGGTTATTAGGACTTTCCTGTATATACATCTGACTGCTGCCATGAAAGCAGCACATATTCTGGGAGAGGATTCCTTAGTGCAGGCTTTTGACTGAGAATCCCAAGCAGGGTAAGATCCAAATGACCTATCTTCAGCTACCTTTCTTTAGAGATAGAAGATTGTTTATTTGAGTTCTCTGGGACAGTCTTCATTAAATTCCCAATCAACAGTTTAAGGCTCAAATGATCCATTTATTAAGGGTGTATGGAGAAGATGAAATTAAAACAAAATGGTCTGCTTGACACTTCTAGACTGAAATGTGACAAATTAATCTAGATAGGTTCACCTTAAACTTAAATTACTCTTTTTCATTTTTAACACGCTACCGCTTGTGTTGAAGCACACTGTGTTGCAGATGCTGCACCAGGTGTATTAGTTTTAATTATGCAATGAGATATGTGCAGCATACTTTACACCATTGCTGATTGCTCACATGTGGTTGTGTATGTGCAAACACACTCTGCCCTTGTACTTTATTATAATAGGGGAAACAATCATAGCATCCTTATTTTATTTAGATTATACAAAGCATAACATGAATGTGCTCATCAAATACTCTTGGCACCTTTGATTAATTTTTTTAAAATATACTAACATAAACAGACTTGTCAATTCCCCAATAACGCAACACATAGTGATGACAGAAAAGACCAAAATTAATTGACTGACCACATAATCTTCAAATGTGTACACTCATCCAAACCCAACACTCATATCCTTATGTGATATTCAGTCCTGCTTGAGTCTATGTATTCTTCCCTGGCTAAATTATTCCATATAGAAAGGTTTTGTCGTTGTTGTTGTTTTGTTTTTGTTTTTTTCCCCTTGGGGCACATACAACAGCGATATGTTGGTAGGAGGACTGAAGAAGACAACATATCTGTTCCTTTAACTATCAGCACCATCCTTGCATCTGATTTCTGCATAGTTTATTCCCTTTTTTCAAGTAAACCTTCAGGAGCCATGCTTGAATTTGGGCCTCATTTGTTTTTAACACAAGCGCTCTAGAGATGAATTATTTATGTTAACACAGGTAAAACAAAGAGTCCTGTGGCACCTTATAGACAACAGAAGTATTGGAACATAAGCTTTCGTGGGTGAAGTGGGTATTCACCCACGAAAGCTTATGCTCCAATACTTCTGTTAGTCTATAAGGTGCCACAGGACTCTTTGTTGCTTTTTATAGATCCAGACTAACACGGCTACACCTCTGATACAGCTAAGACAACTGACTTAAAACAAACCAGAAATATTGACAACGTAGAATACAGTTAAGGATGAAACATAAATACTCCACTACTTATGGTTGACTATAAATGGGTTTTGTAATACTTGCATGTTAAATACCAGGGGAAATAATTATTGTATTGGACTCCTATGGCACGAGTGGATGAATATAAAACATGTGATTGTTTCCTGAGACATTGTGTAACCATAGTGCATTTGGTAACATCACCCAGATCGTTTTGCAACATAGTGTATCTTTTTTGTACATTTTTTGTAATGACCAGGTTCTGATACGTTCACTCACATTGAGTAGCACTTTAGTCCATGAGTAGCCCTGTTGGTTTCAGTGGAACCATATGAATAATAAAATTGATTAAATCTGACCCTAAATTATTTGCTGTCTCTGCATCAAATGTGCCATTAAATAATTGACACATGGGTAGGTAGGTGTTCTAGTGATTTTATTCCATGATATGTAATAAAGGTGTATCAATGTTTAGCTGTATTTTTCTACCTTAAATCATTATAGTGGTGGCAAATTGCCTCTGCTGCTCTTATGCTGTTCAAATAACTTTGATTATATGTATGCTACTGTCTTCAACTATCCATTTAACCAAACTGCTAAAGAGATGTACTAGAAGGAGCATTGAGAAGGTTTCATAATACCTGAAGTGGATAAAAGGCTTAACCTCTTTTCTATACTTTTTCCGTTCTTTTCCTTGTAAATTGTACAGTGATCTTAGATTGGAAAGGCAACATCACAGTGTGGAACAGCTCACTGAATTCAACATGCATCTCTGGAGAAGAGTATATTACCAATGTAAAAAAAAAAAATGCCAAAGTGCATAAGCAAATACTCGACTCTTTTCTCTGTGTAATCTAAAGGGGGCTGAAGGAACTTTAGCTGAACCATGAAGGCTCTTGCTTTCTAAGCTAGGGGGAACACTGTCTGCTTTTTCTAACTGGTACCTCAGTAGAGTCAGAAAGGTAAGATTTAGAATGCAGCAGTGGCTGGCATAGGTAGAGCTTGCCATTCAGAACCTATATTTGGGATTAGATTGTGACTTGAACTACACACCCATGCAAGGGAGTAAGAAGAGTCATAACTCTCCTTATGCTCTCTTACATAGACCTTAGGTCCAGGCATGCAGGAATAGGTGGCTGTCAGTGGGTGGGGTAGGGAGGGGAGGGAAATGACAAGTGGCTTGGTGCCATCCCTCCACCCACTTGCCAGTGCAGCTGGGCTGGCATGGGGTTTGCTATAATTTCCTTCCCTCCAGAGCAAGGAAGGAGCAGAGGAATTGTGACTCAGAGGTGTGTCTGAGTCAGTGTCTGGCTGCTCCCATGGCAATGCAGCTTATACATAACTTCTTGCAGTTAATCAAAATCTAGCCTTCGAAGTCCTCCCTGAACCCACAGAAGGCATTACACTCCACAGTATCCTCCTCAGTGGGAGATGCACTGAGTTCCTTTAGCTTCCTCAATGTCTCTTGAAAACTTTTACCAGTACAAATGCTAAAACTTGTACTAGTTACTGGTAGCCTCTGAGAAGACCCCAAATCTTGGCTGCTGTAAAGTGAGCAAAGTAAACACAAGTAATACAAGGGAGAATGAGGTGTCAAATGTGTTGTGTGTAAGCAGATGCTATAAAATAATAATTTAGGCCCAGATTCTGCAAGCACTAATGATCATGCTTAACTTTTAGTATGTGAGAACTGTCGCGGGGGACTAGTGCTTGAAGTTAAGCATGTGCATAAGTGTTTGCAGGATCAGGGCCACAGTGAACATTGTGCACTATTCATGGTTACTCCACGTAGAGCTAAGAAGAGAAGATCCTAAGGTAGGAAATATGGGGATCCCTTTTTTTACTTTAAAATAAAGAGTTTGTATCTGAAACCTTCCTTATCTCTCCTGCTGCTCTGCTAGCAGGTTTTATTTTCTTCATTCTTCTGTCATTGTTAAAACAATAAAATGTTTGCTAAATGACTTTTGAAATGTATAGTGATTCAACTTCCACCTGTTTCATTGTGGATAACCCTGGCACAAGTGTTTATTGAGAAAGCAATAAATTAGTTTGGGTAGCAAATGCCCAGTTTGACATCTTTACCCAGTCCTATGCCCTAAAAATGCACCCTATATCTGTTTATAAATTGAAATCTAAATACCTGTCTCACCCTTGCCCAAATGCAGCAAAGCGCTTAAGTCCTTCTAGCACTAGCACTTACTGCTGAAAGGTATGTAAGTGTATGTGATTTTTCATTTGAAGGGGAAAGAAGTCAGCCGGTGCTAGTTATGATGCCTGTACAAGAGGGCCCTGATCCTGCACACTAGCATATACGCTTACCTTTACTAGCTTGGCTAGTCTCATTGAAATCACATATCGGTGAGGTGGTGTCATTACATTTTGGGCCATAGCCTCTTGTTCATTTTTTTTATGCAAAACTCCAACTGACTTCATTGAGAATTCCTCAGTGGGAATGACAGGATATAAACAGCAGGATAGAAAGTGCTTTGAGATGTGTGGATGAAGAGTGCTATATAAAAGCTAGGTATTGGGTATTATATGGTCCTATTGTATCCCTTGTATGTGCCTTACCTGTTGACATTTTGTAACTGACGATTGGGGGTGGGAGGTTATTGCTTAGTGCCACCATTGAAGAAAATACACTAGATATGGGATTATTCTTGTAAACATAGCCAGTGTTTTGTTTCATGATCATGTGATTATCTTCAAAGAGTTTTGCTTTATTGCCCGAGCTATTCTCCTGGGTTCACCGTATTAAAATTCTACGATCAAAGCCAAGAGAGAATTAGTGGTCTCCCTGCCACCCATAGAGTTCACCTCTAAGCCATCCATGGGCTTCATTAAAAATAATTCTAGGACAAAAATTATTAAATCATTCCAGGGCAACTGCAAGGCAATTGGGGAAAACCCTGAACCCCCATAAAATGTCTGTTTTCTGTGTTTCAAATTATGTGAGAGGAGCCCTGCTATACTATCCAGGTATTCAGTATATTTTTCAGGAACAAAGTATAAACATTGCATGCAAGTATATGTACTATAAGCTTGATTGCCAAGTGGTGCTGTCTCCTTCTCTGCTTGTGAGAAAGCATTTTTGTTCAAATAGGCAGACATATGAATACATACACTGGTCCATTCCGCTTCCTCCTTGCAAGTACTCACTCCAATGGTATATTGGGGATTATCACAGACGGAGGAGGGATACTGTTGGTAGAGCCCCCTGTTAAAACACTGACAGAATTTCACTGACATTTACTGAAAGTTCAGTTGGCAGCTATCACAGAGCCTGTCCCTTAAAGGGGAGTCAGCCTACCTGCCACAGGCTTCTGTAAGAGAATGAGCCAACTCTGATACACCTGAAAGGAATTAAATCTGTAGGTGGTTGGTTGGCAGCTAGTGAGCCTGATAAAGGGTTACCAGGGTGCAGCTGGGATAAGTTATAGAGACTGGAAACTGGACCAGCACTCCCAGGAGAACTCACCAGAGCAAAGGCTCTGGAAAGTGTGCTCTGAAGGACAGGTAACTGCCAAGCAATGGCTGGCAAGCCCAGCCTATCAGGAATGATATGCTGTACCAGAAAAGAGCTTCAGCTGTCAGATCTGGGTAGACCTCTAGCTCTGGGGAAGGGCCAGGTAGTGGCAAGATGCCTGATTCCTGGAAAGGGGTCTGGGCAGAGAGATCCCTGCTGGAGTGAAGAGATGGACTAGGTGGGAATAATCTGTTTCAGGATATCCCTCTTCCAACTATGATGCTGGGAAGAAAGCTTGCTTGTATTTTCATTGGATCTTTGGTTAATAAACTAGATCTCCAACCCCCTCAGGAAGGCTGCATTGTTCCCTACATCAAGCCTTAGTGATCTTCTAGATGACATTGTGGGATAGGGAGGCAGGGAGCACCTACAAGGCCACACTTAGCAGCTCTCCCTGGCCATTGAGCCAGGACACCCTGTGACAACAGCCTTATTCTCCAATGTACCTATGTTAATGTTGTACAGGTGCACATTCTATTTGAGTGTATGGTACCTTTTTTGACGGGAAGATTTTGCTTACGTAAGTAGTCTGATGTAAAGGGGATAAATAAAATGAGCAAGATTTTTATGCATTTTTTTCCATGAACCAGTTCAACTTAGAATTATAGACTTCAAGGCAAGAAGGGACCTTTAGTCTGAGCTCCATGCTTTGATATTGACACATTCTCCATTCACAGGATGTTAGTGTGCTATCCAAATCACCTATCTACTGGCACTGCCTGTACAATGGTGAAACCAGAATTGTTTTTTGCTTTATCTGATCATTTTATATCCATGAATGCCCCAACATTCCTTATGAAAGCTACCTGGTACTTTGACATTAGGATAGTAAAGAAGTCCATGGTCCTACACTTACCAAGGTGGTGAAAAGTATTGTTGCGCTGTGTGCCTTGATGATTGTATGAATGCAAATAATCATAAATGGAAGCAACATATCCTGTAGATGGATGAAGACAGGACTGCCTCTTTGAATGCAAGTCTTTGTCCTCAAATTTGATCCTTTATAAGAGTACATGGCACATACTGTATTTTTAATTTTCAAGACCTCTAATGAAGGTTTGATGAGTCATTAACATTTAGTATTGTCCCCATTCATCCAGATGTCTGGTTCAACATATAAAACACCTAAAATAATTATACTGGTTGGCTGGCACAGAAACTTGATGTTTGAAATCTTGTCAGACCAACATTTTCCAAGGCAGTTACAAAACAATTCATCATGAGAAGGGCTGCCTTTGAATGGGTTGTAGTCCCATTCAAGTCATCTGCAAAGAGTAGCCTTTATCAAAAGGCATATGCTCTGTGATAACAACCAAGCCATGAATGACTACTTTGTTGCAATGTATGGTGTATATGTTTAGGAAAGGTCCTGATGCCCAGAATCTTCAGAGATGATAAGAACCCTGATGTGAGGTATTCCACCATCTTAAAATCCAACTTGCTATTTGCTTACCACTGATGGCTTAATTTTGGTCAGCCCCAGCTAGAAAAATGAGTGATTTCACACCCACCAATCATGAAAATATCACTTCTACTCTTTTAACTGGATGCTTCTATGTTTATACAGCTGTCCTTTATGTATGAGAGTGTTCACAAAAAAGGTTGAGTTAAATCCCAGGTTGCTGAGTGTTACTCTATGCAATAAAACCTAGGAATGAGGTTTATGGGCTATATTACGATAGAATCATAGAATATCAGGGTTGGAAGGGACCTCAGGAGATCATCTAGTCCAACCCATGATATTTTGTCACACTGAGTAGCACCTAAATAGTCAGACTACTCACATCTATAAGGCTTTATTTAGTAAGAGTACTGGAATTTGGACCCTTATGGCTGTATTTTCCAAGACTACTATAGGCAGTTGATTTATTGCATGTGAAGATTTCCAGTTTCTACTTTACAAAATCTATGGGGGGGACTTGACTTTTTTTTTTATATTTTAAACTTTGTGAAATATATATTTTGATCTTGTGCTGATATTGGGTTCTGCTGTGACTCTCCAGTAGGAATGAATGAAATTTAGCCAAAGGAAAAGAGAACTCTCTTAGATATTAAGGGCACGATCCTCTAGCAGTTTATATTCACGTGAGTAAGCATAACAAGATTAGGCTCAAATATATCACAGATCTACAACACAACATACTGTACTGCTACTCTAATAATAAAGCAAATACTGTACATTTTCAAAGTTGCCTAATTTCATATTTGCATAAAAATTAAAATTAAAAGGGAGTAAACAATGGGTTTTAAAAATAGCCTAAAAGCACATTGACTCATTTTCAAAGCCTCTCAGGATTACATTCTGTCAAGAAATTATCTAAATTCTAAAATTCCCTTGATTATACATTTACCCAACTGTGTCTTTCCACTCCATCACGTCCAATTTCAAACCTATTCTGAGAAAGACTGTTCTCTTTGTTTTAGTACTGCAGTGACCATAAAAGCCTAACCAGTTAAACCACCAAGGAAACCTGAGAGAGTGAAATTAGGAGTTTGACGACTGAAACACTCCTTCAGTGAGAGAGAAAAGGAATCAACTCTGTGGCCTAGTGCTATGCCTAGAAGGTAAGAGTTTGAGTTCTAATACCATCTCTAGCCCCCATTACTTCTGCGGCTTTGGGTAAGCCAGCTAGAGTTACACTGGCACCCTGCAATTTGCCCTGAATAAGGGGGAGACCATAGCTGCACTGCTCCAGGTGCAATGCAGGCATCAAACTGACTCAGTCACAATAGGGTCTTTGCTTCCTCCTTGTTCTGTGGGAGAAGTAAACTGTGTCTGCCTCATTTTGGAAGCAGTGGTGGCCAGTGTATTGGGGAGAGGACAGAACCAAGGCCCAGCCTACTTGTGCAGGAGGGGAAGCAGAAGCCTTGCAGAGCTGCTCTCTCACACACACACCCCACCCACATATAACCTTCAATGAACGTAGCCCACCCAAGTGAGTGAGGCAGTTCCTTTATGCACTTTACTCTCTTGCACAGGTATTCATGAGCTCCAAAATGCTCTGTTTCTGTTTCCCCATCTCTAACATCACTGATGAGGCTCAGTCAGGCCTTTAAAGATATGTAGGCTCCAAATGGCGCAGGTAAGGACCTAGTGGGATTTTCAAAAGCACCTATCTGCATCTTTAGGCATCTACATTAAAAACCAGGCTCTTAGGAATGATTTTAGATGACAAGGCCTACATATTATAAAAAGAGGGGAAAATAAAGTTAAAAATAAAGTTCTGGTGGACACTCAGCCATTAAATCATGATGTTCTGACTAGGCAGTTGAGCACCAGCAAGATGCATGAGGAGGGCCTCCTTACCACAATCATATTAAATTTTGGCCTTTCCTTGGGTAAAAACCCAAAATGTGCTAAAGGATTTGTTTTCTTTAATGAAAGACTGGTTCAGCATCCATGAAGTCTGGGAAAGTTAAAGAAACAGTTAAACTATGATACACATAAGCAGATTAGGACATTGAAAATCCTCCAAAAGCAGACAGGTCAGATATTACACAGAGGAGAAAGAAATCAATATCTTTAAAAATTACCCTGTTAAGTGTGATTTGGCTTTGCTGATGTCAGTGAACCACCAAAGACTTTATAGTGCTAATAACATCTTAATTATCTTTTACTCTGATTACTATCAGCAGACAAGACACACTAATTTTCTCAGCGCCCTGAATACTGAGGGTGATGTCCAAGAACTCTCCCCAACCTCGTTAAAAGTTCTTCTGAGTCTACAGTGTGTGGTTTCCAAAAGTTGCCTGTGCTTCTGCAGCCTGCTGGAGAAAAAAAAATGTTAGTGACCTTTGAGAGGAATTCTCCCTGCATATGTCAGCTGCTGCCATCATTCAGGCAGGTTACTCAAACCCCCAAGGTCAGGTCACTTGCTGCAAATCCACTTTGTTTAAGGTAGATCTGGGTTGGGATTTATTATATTTATCTATGGGTGTCATCTGCAGGGTTTTATGGATACATAAGAAGGCGCCTTCCTTGCTGTTTTGCAGGCTGCGGTTCAGCGCTCCCCCCGCCCCCTCACCCTTTGCCTGCAGCAAAACTGGAGGAGAGAGCCTGAAATCTCATTTGGCCTCAAAGCCTCCGTCCTAACGTCTCTCCATTTTCTAGGTGCCCCTAATTTCACCCATCCCCGCAATTTCGGAGTCTGACCTGAGCCTGGGATTACCACACCCGCCCGTTCAGCAGTAATGCGTCTCCTCCTGTAAAGGGAATGCTCCTCTCCCCACAATCCCTGTACAAAATACCCAGCTACAGGTGCTCGGATCTAAAATGCTTGTCAACCAACGGTGAAAATAGAGAGAGATCGTATTCCCTGCGCCTCAGGGCAGAGCCACAGAACGGAATAACTAGTTAGTCCAGCAAACACACGCAAACCAAACCACAGGCGCGGTGGGGACCCTAGGGGATGCCTGGAGCCCGAAGCTGGTCTCTGCGGTACCGGGAGCGGGAAGTGTCCCCAACTCTTCCTCGGGCGGTTCCTCCTGCTGCTTAGGATCCGCGTGTGCGTGGGTGAGCCCCATATCCGGGAGAGGTTTAGAAAGAGACGCTCCCATCCTCCTGCTCCCGGCTGGATTTTCTTGCCTAGTTCTGCACCCATCCGAGTCACGTGGGGGGCTGGGTTCCCACTGCCTTATGCCTTCAGCAGCAGCAGTTAGTGTGAGCCGGACTCGGAGCAGAGCGCTGCTATTTAAAGTCAGTGCCTCGCTCTTCACCGGGGGGCTTCTCTAGCAGCGGCTGCAGCAACGATCGATTTAAAACCCCTGTGCATGGCAGAGACTGCATCTGTGACTTTCTGCAAGAGGAGCAGGGTCAGCTCTTAGGTGCGTTTTAAGCTGCTCTGTTTTCCAGGGCATCAAGTTGGGAATTGTCTCCTTTTTTTTTCTCTCTTAAATTTGGCTGTCTTCAATTCCAGGGACCCTACTCTTATTATTAGTGGTTGTAGTAGGATTGCTTGCAACTATGTCGTGTGCCAACCTGCAGTAGCTGACTGGCTTCTTGTGCCCATTGAATGAAAGCCCTAAGCATTTAAAAATTAAAGAGGAAGGATCCCTTCAATTTCAAATATTCTTTTTGGTACTAATTTGCAGCTGAGCTTTCCAGGCTTGGATAAGAAATGGATAAGGATGAGATTGACCTGCAGAGAATCCCCTCAGAGGCACCTTGGGGGCCACGTAAGTGTTTGTAGCAATGTGGGGAAATTCAAAAGGTCTTAGAGTTTGGATCTTGGGGATGTTATTGAAGGGAAAGTCATTTTACTCTAATTTAGTAATTCTAAAGGAAAACCAGATTATCCAAATGCTGTTTTCTTCATCTCTCCCCATCAGAAGTGCCATTTTAAGGAATTTATTAGCAATTTTTATTTAATACTTTAAAATTCCAGGAGCAATATCCTACTTAGCAAAGTACTGGCAAAATAAAGTCTTTATTTTCTTCTAAAACATAGAACATGATCAGTCATAGCTGCCCAAATATAGCAACTAAAAGCTCATTTTTTACAATGCTAATCTACCCATGAAACACTGAAAAGTGCCGTATGTGGTAATGATATATAAACAAATACTATTTCAACGAATTCACATTATAAAATCAAAGACAAAGAAGGACTTAAACTGAAATGTCTTTCTGTGTGTGTTTAAATGAGGTGTGCAGCTAATCAGTTATATCTTTGTTAAAAAAGGTGAATTGTGTATCCCACTATCATTAAATAACAAGTGCAAACAGACATCTATCGATTGGAGAGTGAAAGTACATTCCTTGGCTGAGAACTTACTTAACATTTAGAACCAAAGAACAGATATCTTTGATGATATGGGATGCAGGGAGAGAATTTCCTTGGCTTCCCCTAGAAATAAATCATTGCCATGTGTATGTGTGTCTGTGTGTCTATATGCACACATCATAAATCTTCACTTACTTCAACAATTGGAAAACAAATGACACTATCAATGTTTATTGAATGAAATTTTCTCCTAGTTTAAAGGCTGTTAAACTCAGAACTGAGCTGCTAAGCAGGAACATACTGTAACACTTGATTATCCAGCTGAATTGTATACAAACGGAGTAAATTTAGAATGGCAACGTTTATAAATTCCATGCTTTACAATCAAAATTCCAAATCTAACTGTGTGCTGCTAAGAATAGCACAGGGAGGCCTTTCTTTACTCCCTCTTTTTGGATTCCCACGGAGACTGTTATCCTAAAGTCTGCCTATTAAACAGCCAAATATTTAACTGGAGTTCAGCCCATTTCTAAAAGTAACACTGTATGCTCATCAAATCTCAGACCAGCCAGAGTGTCTCAGGATAAAAAACAAATAAATAAAACATGTGTGGAAATCAACCTGACAGAAAACAGCTGGGTTTTATATCAAAATATTGCTCTTCCGCTGTCCATTAATTGCCCCCATATTAACATATTTATAGTAGAAGAAGAGGTGTAACTTCTTCATTTCAAAGATGAACATGAAGGAGCACTTTGAAATAAAAAGCAGGAAAAACAGGGGAAGCTAGCGTGTTATCAAAGTACATTAACAGTGAAATCAATATGAGGACCAAATGCTAGAATTGTACTAAAAAGAAATACTATTTCTCATGAGGCAGGCAGCTATTTATCATAAGGCAATCAAAGAGATAAGCCAATAGAGCACTGAGAAATTGTAAATAATGCTTTAGTGACATTCTCCATTTTAATTTACTGATTCACTCATTAGCAGCATGAACTGAATGTACCCAATCTCATCAGTATGAGCAGGGAACAATTTGGTCTCACAAATACATCATTGCATTTCTATTGACAAGCCATCCAAAAAGCTTCTTTTGAATGTTTATAAAATATAAGCTATCTAACTATACTGCAGAGCTGTAGATTGTCAGTTTACCTTGGGAACTTTTGCTCCCACTGCAAAAAGATGTAGGTCCCATTCCTGAAGGGGATGAGTGTCATTTGCTGTGTCAGGGCCCCACAAACCCATAGACATGTGATAGTGAGTGGCATTGCTTACTGTTGTCAGCATTCTCTTATGCTGTGGAGTTGCAAGTAGAGGTAGTGCTGGGGCTCCCTCCATAAAGGAGGCATGGGCAACATGATGTCTGAAGGAACCATGCTGACATAGATAAGATGATACCTTGGGAAGCAGTTTGGAGGCAATGGGCCTGAGGCTCAGGATATCTTTGGGGCTGCAGGGCGAGGTCTCCTGCAGAGCTAGAATGGAAGCAAATCCACACTTCCATATATGAAGTTTAAACAATCAAGCCCTTCCCACACCCTCCCAGGGGTGAAATCTTGACCCTACTAAAGTCAATGAGAGTTTTGCCAGGATTTCACCCCATACCCATTTCCCTGGCTCATTCACCTCATTAACTTTGTTTTAATTTGAAATACCCATCTTCACAAATGAATATGTTATGTGTTAAGCCTGAGCACCTCCAGCAGGTAGATTTGGTTCAGTGACGGTTCTTGGGGTCTGCAGCCAGGTGTCTCATTCTGCTGAATAACTTGCAGTACAATATGTCTAGTCCTCCATAAGCCTGGCAAGCAGGACCAGGGCCGGTGCAACCATTTAGGTGACCTAGGCAGTCGCCTAGGACTCTAGGATTTGGGGGGGGCATTTTCTTCGGCAGTGACCATGGCAGCCGGATATTTGGCTGCACCGGTCACCACCAGTATTTAGGTAGAGGGAGCTGGGGCAGAGAAGCGTGGGGAGGGCCACCTGCAGCAAGTAAAGGGGGGGGCAGCACGCAGGGGAACTCCCCACCCCAGCTCACCCCTGCCCCACCTCCTCCCCGAGCACTCCGTTGCCACTTCACTTCTCCCGCCTCCTAGGCTTGCAGCGCCTAAGCTGATTGGCTCCGCAAGCCTGGGAGGCGGGAGAAGTGAAGCAGTGATGGTGTGCTTGGGGAGGAGGTGTGACAGGAGTGAGCTGCTTCACTTCTTCTGCCTCCCAGGCCTGCGGTGCCAATCAGCTTAGGCTCTGCAAATCTAGGAGGCGGGAGAAGTGAAGTGGCAATGGCGTGCTTGGGGAGGAGGCGGAACAGGGGTGAGCTGGGGCGGGTGGGGTGCCTCAGGGCAGAGGGTGGGGTGTGGGGAGCTGCCGCAGGAGGAGCGCCTCGGGACGGAGGAGGGAGCTGCCATGGGGGGGGGTGCCTCAGGGTAGGGTCTCGGGGATGGGGGAGGGTGCAAGGTGGAAGTTTTGCCTAGGATGTGAAACATCCTTGCACCGGCCCTGAGCAGGACAGTTCACCAGTTACTGCAAGGGGTTATGGAGCAAGTGAGCATCAGGAAATAAGTGACACAGCAGAGCTGGCAATGGGGTTAAGACCCAGCATGTTTACCACAACCAGAAGCTGCTATAGCTATGCTCTGTTGTTACGCAACCGTACTTATGAAATATGGAAGAAGGGTAGCCTGCCAAAACAGAAGTCAGAAGAGTCACCCTGGGAAGTGGGAGCATTTGTTGGCACCAAGAGGGGGAAAATGTCCTTTTAAATTTTATTATACCCCCTGGATTCTGATGAGAAAAGGAAATGCTGGGGACTCACTGTGAGTGGGGAGAGAGATTGTATTCAATCAGAATCACTTTTCTTGGGGAATCTTAGCAAACATTGCAGATTTCAGGGCCTGATCCTCATGCTGAATGCCTTCATCTCCCGTTGGCTTCAAGGCACTGAGCACTTCTCGGGAGCTGCTCAGTACCTTGCACAACTGGTACCTTGGCAAGCAACCCTTTCTGGTGCATTTATGGCAGCCTTCTTCACACATTATTAGAGTAAACCTGACATGTAAATACAAGAGAGGAATTTAGCTCTAATTCATCCACCAGCTGTAGGGGAATTTTCCATACATTCTGAAAACAAAGCTAAGTATAACTCAAAGTGCTTAAATGTTCCTTTGTATAGAGCTTAATATCCTAATAGATCAAGGTAACTGTTTTGTTGAATTGCTTGTACAGCCTCGCAATGTATATTGTAAGGGCTGAATCCTGTATGGTACTGAGCACGCTGAAATCAATGAGGGATGAGGGTGTTGAGCAGCTCTCTGGATTGGGCCTATACTGAATAAATGGACTTGACCTCAGACAAGGTGACAAAGCATTTCAAGTACTGTAGTCATCAGAGATTCATTTCATATGCAGTCACAGTTATTTTGTAGGTAAATAATAATCTATTTATTTTGACTCCTTAGGCATAAGCAGGCATATGTCATAATTTGTTTTATTTCCCCTTGTGATAATGGCTGGGGTCTTGACAATATACCTCTGGATGTATAATATTTAACTGGATCTGCTAGGCTAGTGACCACATTATGTGAAATTGGTCTGTATACTTTGGGAGATTACAGTAATAGCTTGGATGGGGACAAGAGGAAAACGTGTACATGCATATTTAAAATTATGAGCCCCAACCATATTTGCCATAAACATTCTGCCTTTCTAATTGGATCCTAAAATCCAGATGCAGGCAGAACTTACTTTGACTTTAAGAGCAGTTAGATAGTTCCAGCAATGCTTTCATGCATATATCTTCATCACTTGTAGAACACCTTTCACACTGACACCTTCAGTACCTCAGTGGTACTATTAAAAAGTCAGTCCTGTGCCAAAGGTTAGAACACATTGGTATCTGAGAAATTGCTGCTATTTTCTGTTCTAAGTATAGGAAAATGCTGCAATGTCTTAGCTGCTACTCTGAGATAATTTAAGTAAAGTTTAGCCTTTTAATAGCAATCAAAATTGGTGGCTTGCCAGTTAGAGCCCTCTCATGCAAACTCTTATTCATGGAAATGGTCCTTGCTAATATTTATATTCTGTGATTGTTAGCCTTGGTTAGGACTACTCGCGTGTATATGGCTTTGCAGGTTCTAAGCCCTTAGAGTGCAACTCCCCAAGATGGAATTTGTCATTTTTTAAATAATCTTTAAAGTTCCATAGATAGCTATCTTTACAGAGAATCACCGCTTTCTTTTTAGAGGTTACAAGGGAACTTGTAAAACATTTTTCTCCTAGGTCAGTTGCACAACGTAGATGCTTATTGGTCATATTATAATCCTGATACTAGCCTTTTTACAGCACTTTTCAAATTGCTTTACAAAAATTTAAGGAATCATGTCAACATCCTGTGAGGCTGGTAAATATTATCATCTCCATTTTACAGAGGGAAGGATTCAGGCAGAGAAATTCAGTGACTTAATTTTGGCTGTAGAGCAAACTAGTCTGAGATCTGGGGTTAAAACTCAGGTGTTTCTGGCGACCAAGCCTGTGATCAGACCATTCCTGTCTGTATGCCAGGAAATTTGATCAGTATGCACCAGTATGTGCAAAATTCTTTCTCTTGTCCACACTACAGATATTTATTGCCTGTTCTGCACTCACTGATGTCAGTTGAAGTTCCGCTCACAGAACAAGCTCAGAATATAGCATAGAAATCTGCATGGCTGATTAGATCAAACAGCAAAATTCTGTCCAAGGAGAAGAGATTAAACACATTTAAAAGTACCTGGTTAATAATGACAGGAAAGGAAATGCATGGATAACAATTAAATTCACAAATACAAAATTCAGAACATGTTGCCTTAAAAAGGTGTTGTACTAGGTAAATCGCACAACCTCTGTCCTGAGCCAGCTATCCTCAGCAGATACTTACTTCAGCAGCATCACAAGGCCAATGTTAAAGTAAGGATGAAAGACTTTTAGACTCTTTTCTTCACAGTAGCCTTAAATATAAATAGTTGCTCTAAAATATAATTTATCCATGCCATCTTTTTCCATTGCTTTTATTTTTGGGGCAGTTTTACAATTGACTTCAGTGGGATAGGATAGGGCCTTATTTAGGACTCTTAGGATTTGATTCCTTAACTTCAGTGGGGTTTGAAAGTGTTCAACCCCTTACGGGATCTGGGCCTGCTTAGTGTGACCAATAACAGGAAGAAATCTATTCATTTATGTCTAGTCTGTCATATTGTAATATCATTTCAAGATCTTGTTTCCCATCCCCCCCCATATGTTTGTGTCTAGTGACTGAATTTTGTTTTTCTGGACTGGCATGTAGAAATTCAAAGAACTTTGTGCCAACCTAGGGAAAAATTATTGCAATGTACAGAAGAAGGAAGTGTTTGTGCCAAAAGTCACTAAATTGACCCAAACTGTTTTGTGGTACTGATGCCTTAAAAGGGAATTCTGCACGTGCATCTGTGCATCTTTTCTGCTCCTATTCTAGCACCAGAGCCACTGCAGGAAAATTTTCAGGGAGTGCAGCAGACCTGTGGGTGTGTTTCACTACTTGTGTACATATGCTCCCTGACTTGATAGTGGCATTGTATGCACACACGCACATGGGGTATTATGAGCAGGAACAATCTGCTCACGGGATAACTGAGAGATGAACATTCAGGCATGCATTAAAACTGCTTTCTTGAACATGAGAATGGGCCCATTTGGTGGTTGTGTGTATGTGAGGGAGCTGAATTAGGCCCTGTGTCCTCTGCTCCAGTATTCAAGTGTGCACACTGTCACTGTCAATGGAAGATATGTATTGAATGGTTTGAGGGCATCAGATGTAGCAGTAGTGAGAGGATAAGTCTGAACAGACTATGTCACAGCAAGCTATATCATGTAGAATGGAGCCCTGGAACAGTTCTACTCACTGGTGGAAATTATTACATTGCTATATAAATCCTGTGTTCACTGGCACAGAGTCTAAACCTGGTCTAAAGAAGAAAAATGCTTCTCTATATGTAATATGCATTTCAGCATGCGATCAGGCAAACCTCGCGCAGATGCTGGTATCTGAGTGCACATTGTGAATGTTCTTTTTGATGAATGACGAGTCAAGGTTTCTAAAAATAAATTAATGGTTTTTCCTTCTTTATTTCCTGTGACTTAATATATTTTATTCAACCATATAATTACCTGGAGACTTAGTGTAGCAGCTGAGTCACCAAGTTTGGATGTGAAACTGAACTGTCTCAACATTTGCAATGGGGTAGAGGATTAGGATCCTGGGTTCGTGATCGGAGTTGAGGACGAAAGGGGACTGGATCTGGGGTTCTGCTGCAGGTTTCTTTCTAATACAGAATATTCACATGTTTAATTTGTAGAATATTGGGAAATGCCCTCTCCAGTCCCTTTAGCACTGTGGAGAGAGTTGGAAAAACCTCATAAATAAATGCATCTGCAAAATCAGTGAAAGAGAATCTAAGAAATCTACTAAGGTTGGTTAATTACTAAAATAATTAATCGTGAGGGAGCTTCCATTTAACTATTCCCTCAACACCATTCCTAATATTGATCAGGCTATAGTCCAAAATAACAATTACTTCCACTTCATTAAGTCAAGCAAACATTTTTAAAATAATTTAAGCTTCCTAGCACATACTCTCAGTTCATCATATTGCTGATAACGAGCCCATAATCTTAAATTCAAATAGGTCTGAAGATATATGTATTTCATTCAGGTTTTAAGTAAGCAAAGAGCCCAGCTTTTTGTGGGGATTATCTACTAAAATATCAGGATCTTCCAACCTATACAAAACATAAGTTTCTGTGTCCTTGGAAAATACAGGGCCCAATCTAAAATATGCTTGGATGTCAGTGGGGAATTGAGGGAGTACATCACTTTAGAGAAGACTCCGAGCACCTCCCAGGATTAGGTCCGTACAGCACCCTGTATATCCAACGCAAAAGCAAACCTTATTAAGTATACTATATGTTTGACTAAAAGGTACATCTTTAGGCAGTATAATGTATGCCTGATATAAGGGCTTGCCTTATAGGATATGCTGTATGGACAATGGCTGGGGATGGGTTACTGAAGTCCACTATGCATTGTACTAATGTCAAAATATTCCACCTAATAAAAATGGAATGACTGAATTGTCTAGAGACATGACTTGGGTAATATTAAAACTTCCTTTCAAAATGATAGATAGTCCTCAGGGCTGCTGTGTCCAGACAACTGATTAAAGAAATTTAGATCATATCAATAATTGTATATGTTTCTAAGTAATATCTACTTCCTGACCTTGTGTGTATTACAAGATAAAATAAGAATTTTCCCTTTTCCCGTCCATGCATTCCTTTTCTGGGCTTAAGAGATACAGGCTCTTAAGTTTTTGGTACATACGATATGTACTATGTCTGTGCATTCTAATCCACACTACTAGCATTTCTTTTTAGCCTCTGTTTGCAAATATATTTTGTATGGAAGGATTGTTTCCTTTTTGTCTTTTTAGGAGCCATAACATATTTAGCTTTATCCACACCTGCCCTTAGAATTCCTGTTGTACTATTGCTGAAAAATAGAGTTTCTATGAATTTCAGTATATAGAGCCTTGTTAAAGTCTTCTGCACAGGGATGAATTGCATCCAGATCATAGATTCTGAACGTCTAGATGATGAAATGAAATAAAAGTTTGAAAGTTGGACCAGCAAAAAAGAAAAAAAAAGAATAGAAGTTAGTTTTATCCTTGGATCCGTGCTTGCATCTTCCAGTTTCTTCAATGAAAGACACCTATAAACACAAGCAGAATTTAGCCCTAATAATTTTATTTCGGTGTCATGGGATTGCAGGTTTCAAGGGACATGGAATTCAATGACCTAAAAGTAGAATCTTATTAGTAGGTGACCTGAATTCTGTCTGAACAATTTTCTAGGTCCTCTGCTGATCACAGGGAAGCAGATTTGAAATATTATTTCACCTTTACAGTCATAATCAATAATGATATTTGGCAGGCAGTTGAGTCTGGGCTAAAATGCATTTCAAAATGAAAGCTCAGTTTAGGACACGCCTTGGAGACTGACTTAAACCAAACAGCAAAGACAAGAAATTCAGTATCATAATTGAAACTCTGAGATAGGTTCAGCTATTGTGCCCCGGTGTTATATAGGAGGTTCAGGCTTCCCATAGGAATGTGTTACACATCTGAGCTACAGTACCTAAGGACATTCTCATACTCAAGAAATTCTCTTTTAAGTTGGATGAGGAGGCTAGATTGATCCAAGAGTTAAACACTGATATATAACATTAATCTGAATAACCCTGCTGAGGTGAGTTTATAATGGAATAAATCTTTTGTACTTCTAAAGCACCTTCCAACTGCAGATATCAAAGTACCTTAAAAACCATAATGAGCTTGCAATGGAGTTGCACAGATGTACCTGGAGGCATCATTTGGAGAAAATAGGCATTGCACAGGTCTTATTGAGAGTGTGATTTGGTTTGCCAAACCTTTATTACAAATTGATTATGCATGAAGAGAGGACTTGACTTTCAGATCTCAATTTGAATTTGCTGGGCTGGCAGTTGAGGGCAAAACCTGAGTAAATCTGAAATGGAGTCAGTGAGAGACAATAAAATGTGGAACCACATAGTGGCAATTTTGCAATGTAGGCTGCTGCAATTTACAGGGAGGGAGACCAAAACAGCATATTTCTGCCCAGAATCAGGGGATTGCAATGCTAGTGTTTAAACCATCATTGCAACCCCACTTCTAAACTGCTCCAGGTGTTCCTCAGCTACAATTCAGGATCTGAATGTAAAGCTGTCATGCTACACTTATTAGTTTGGCTCTCTGCTTCAAAGAGATCATTGGCTGATCAGCACATTTAGAAAATATGGCTTTATTTTAGGTCCATATTAGTTTCCTCCTAGAGCAAATATGGTCTCAAACTCTGGTTATAACAATAATGGATAATAATGCTAACATCAACTGGAAGAAAAACTGCACCTTAACAATACCATTTCAAATGATCATCTAAAAGGTATTTTCTCTTCATGCTGTTCCAGTAAATAAATGTGATAGAAGTATGAATCTTGAAGAAAAAAATCACTGCCAGAATATAAATGATTAGTTGGATGATAAAAAGCAGAACCTCTAAGCCCTGCCAATGGAAAAGCAGAACCCTTTTTCACACTTTAGACTTTAAAATTTCCAAATAATACCTGCTGCATAAATATAAACCTTTCAAGTTAGTTGGTTTTAAGTGGCAGGTACCTGAATTTCATTTTAATCTTTCTCCTCTTAGCAGCTTGCTAATAATCCTTCTGCTAAAGAAGATAGGCTCTTGTTTCCAAAACATAACATTTTTAACTTTTCTATTATAAATGAAGGAAGCCTCTTTTTTGAGTCAGTTTCTCTCTCTTGCAATGTATTTTTCCAGAGTAGTTTATCCAAAGCTAGTCTTGCAAGTTTCCAAGGCCTCTGGCTCTAACCCAGCAAAACACTTAAGCATGTGCTTATCTTTAAGCATGTGAGTAGTCCCAATGCAGGGGTGGTTCCAGGCCCCAGCACACCAAGTGCGTGCTTGGGGCGGCAAGCCGTGGGGGGGCGCTCTGCTGGCGCCGCGAGGGCGGCAGACAGGCTGCCTCCGGTCCGCTAGTCCCACAGCTTTGGTGGACCTCCCACAGGCATGCCTGCGAAGTCCGCTGGTCCCATGGCTTCAGGACTAACAGACCCTCCGCAGGCAAACCACCAGAGGCAGCCTGCCTGCCGTGCTTGGGGCGGCAAAATCCTTAGAGCTGCCCCTGTCCCAATGATCACTTTTGGTGAAGAACAAGGTGGTCAAGTGGATGAAGGCCTGATCCTGGAGTCTCCAGGAATTAAAGATTAAGCTTTAATTAAAGATTGTCATGTGATTAAACCTCCAGGAATACGTCCAACCAAAATTGGCAACCCTACCTTCAGAGGCAATTGAATTTGCACAGTACTTTCCAAGATGTTCTCAGCACGCCCCCGACTAGCATAGTCTTTCTTTTAACTTACCTCCAGAATGATTAATCCAGCAGGGGGCGATTTATCACATGTAGTGAAGATGTGATAAATCAACCATCGAACACTCGCCCGTCGTCTCCAGTATTCCACCAGAGTGAGAAGCGTAGGCAGAGTCGACAGGGAAGCATAAGCAGTCAACCTACCGCAGTGAAGACACTGCGGTAAGTAGATCTAAATAGGTCGACTTCAGCTACATTATTCACATAGCTGAGGCTGCATAACTTAGATCAATTTAGTTTGGGTCCCCTTCTCAGCCCCAATGTAGACCAGGCCTGAGTCACATTACAAGCTAAAGTCTGCATCCCTTTCTCAGGAATATTTTTAATTACTTCAGTGGGTGCTTAGTCTGAGTAAGAAGTGTGGGATCAGCCCATTCTTCCTTAAAGACCCAATCCTGTGATGTGCTGAGCACCCTGAATTCCATGTTAAATTATAAGGGTGCCTGTTCTACCTCCAGTTTAAGTTAGTGAGAGTTTTGCTATTGAGTTCAGTTCAGGAGCATGAACACAGGTCTAATTGGAATTAAAGGTTCACTAACTCACAGGATCTAGCACTAAATCTTTATAGCAATGTCCAGTCAAAGCAGTCCTGGAGGGCCTGATACTGTTTTTGGTATGTTCACATAATTCACCTGGAAGCAGTAAAGACCCACTCATGCAACTGGCTCTCTCCAAACAGACCCCAACACATAGTAAAGTCTGGGGCACAGAACTGCCCACATAGAATCAACTGCAGAATTTAAGCCTGGAAGTTTTTGCAGATGGAAAAACAATTCAGATCTATTTAAACCTTACCTACCCTCTATTAAAAAGAATAGTTAAAACAAATGCATTCTATGTATAAACTGCCAGTGGCTCAATACTAATCAACTGAAGAATATTCAAATTGAAAAATAATCAGTTTTCCTAGTCAGAGGGGTGACACATCCAAACACATTGAGAAGAGTGGGGTTCAGTTTCAGCTCAAAACACTGGACAAATTTCAGCCTTTACCAAATGTAATCCCATTGCCCTTTTGTTTCACAGCAGATTTTGGAACAGAATGTTTACATCTTGCCTCTTCTCTGAGTGGCTGTTTCTGTTATTACTATCTTTTTTTAGGAATAGGTTTTAAGACATAAAAAAGATGAAACTACAGGAGATAAAACAGAGACAGAAGTGGAAGGGGAAGGAGACACTTTAAAATAAACTGTGCGCTAGAAGTTTGCATTCTGTCCGGAACCTGAATTAGTTTTGGAGCAGCCGCATTATTTTTAATATCTATTTCCCCACTTGACTCTTCTGTCTGCTTTTTTCCTTATTTATCATCTAAGTGACCCCTGAGGGGACACTTGTGAAACAAATACTAATCTCTGGTGAAGGACAAAAATGCAGCATTTGTTAAACTGCAAATAACTTGATAAGTTTAGCAAGATCAAACTTTTGAATTCCCATAAATATTTGAAAATCCATCTTTTTATTGTTGTTGTCCCTCTCCCCTGCCCCCAGTGCTGCAGTGTTGCGGGGATCCGGAAGATGGAAGCAAAAAGGATGGGGTGGGGAGATATTGTCCAACTGAAACTCAGGTTAAGCCAATTTTTGGGTGGCTGCCACCTCTTTCCACTTCCTGTCGTTGAGCAAATGCAGATAGGTTTGTAGTAGTGTAGTCTAAGTGTGGGGGGAACAGTTTCTCCCACTGGTTCACATGAACTGCTTTGAACTGGAACAGATGTGGATGTACAGAACTATCTGCTCACAGCAACCATTCCATTTATAACTGCAATTTTCTAGTCAGGTCTTTATCATTTTAACTTATTTTGTGCTTCCACATTCTGTTCCAAACCACATAATAAAATAGCCCCAGTTGGGTGAGTTTTCAACTTGCATTCAAAAACGTTGGAAATGTTATTCTTTGCATGACTTTACAATAGCAAGACTTTTCTGTTCAATGCTTTATTGATAATAGTGATAGGCTGAGGCAGTGTTCATTTTGGATCTGGAGCCTGTTTAAGGTGGGGTTCTGAATGGTGGTTCAAGATCAAACTCAGGCTACTCTGGATTCAGATTCAAGAGTGCTAAAAGCTCAAAAATTGTTCCTTAAAATATTTAATTTCAAACTGATTCTTTCATGAGACCTCTCTTTTATTGGATGATGTTCAAACTAGATGTGGAAAATAGATCCCTTCTTGGTTTGGATACAATCTCTAACCAGATCAGTAATGACGGATTCAGATCCAGGGATTCAAATCCAATTCCCCTGAAATTCAGGCGTGTGTGTGGATGGTGGTTCACTGTTAAACTCTTCATTAATAAAATTCAGCACGGAATGCTTTCCATTCCGTCTTACATAAGAACACAAGAATGGCCATAGTGGGTAAGACCGGTGGTCCATCTAGCCCAATATCCTGCTTCTGACAGTGGCTGGTGCCAGATACTTCAGAAGGAGTGAACAGAACAAGGCAGTTTATCAAGTGATCCATCCTCTGTCATCCAGCCTCAGCTTCTTGTAAATTAGTGGCCTTGGGACATCTGTATTATGAGGTTGTATCTTTGACCATCTTGGCTAATAGCCATTATGGACCTATCTGCCATGAACTTATGTAATTTTTTGTTAACACAGTTATATTTTGGCCTTCGCAACATCCCCTGGCAATGAGTTCCACAGGTTGGCTGTGCCCTGTGTAAGAAGTAGATTGTTTTAAACCTGCTGCCTATTAATTTCATCATGTGACCCCTGGGTTTGTGTATGATCTGAAAGAGAAAACAACACTTTTTCTCCACACCATTCATGACGTTATAGACCTCTCTCATATTTCCCCGAGTCATCTCTTTTCTAAGCTGAATACTCCCAATCTTTTTACTCTTTCCTCATATGGAAGCTGTTCCATACTCCTAATCATTTTTGTTGCCCTTCTCTGCTTTTTCCAATTCTAATATATCTTTTTTGAGATGGGGTGACCAGAACTGCACACAGTATTCAAGTTGTGGGTGTACCATGATTCTATTTAGCGACATTATGTTTTCTGTCTTATCTATCCCTTTCCTAATGGTTCTTAAACATTCTGTTAGCTTTTTTGCTGGTGCTGCACCATGAGCAGATGTTTTCAGAAATGTATCCAGGATGATTCCAAGATCTTTCTTGAATGGTAGCAGCTAATTTAGAGCCCATCATTTTGTGGGTATAGTTGGGATTATGTTTTCCAACATGCATTGCATTTATTAACATTGACTTTCATCTGCCATTTTCTTGCCCAGTCACCCAGTTTTGCGAGATCCCTTTGAAACTCTTCAGAGTCTGCTTTAGAGTTGACTATCTTGAGTAACTGTGTATTATCTGCAAACTTTGCCACTTCACTATTTACCCTTTTTCCAGATCATGTGAAAATATGTTGAACAGCTGTGGTCCCAGTATAGAACCTTAGGGGACCCTGCTATTTACCTCTCTCCACTGTGAAAGTCTATTTATTCCTACTCTTTGTTTCCTATCTTTTAACCAGTTACTGATTCATGAGAGAACTTTCCCTCTTATCCCATAACTCCTTAAGTTGCGTAAAAGCCTTTGGTGAGGGACCTTGTCAAAGGCTTTCTGAAAGTCTAAGTACACTGGATCACCCTTGTCCACATGTTTATTTGACACCCCCGCCCCCAAAGACTTCTGATAGATTGAGGCATGATTTCCCTTTACAAAAGCCATGTTGACTCATCCCACAATGTTTTGTGTTTATCTATGTGTCTGATCAGTCTGTTCTTTGCTACAGTTTCAACCAATTTTCCTGGTACTGAAGTTAGGCTTCCTGGGCTATAATTGCCAGAATCACCTCTGGAGCCTTTTAAAAAATTGGCGTTACAGCTATCCTCCAGTAATCTGGTACAGAGGCTGATTTAAGTGGTAGATTACATACCACAGTTAGTAGTTCTGCAATTCCATATTTGAGTTCCTTCAGAACTTTTAGGTGAATACCATCTGGTATTTATCAACTTGTTCCAAAACATCCTCTATTGACACCTCAATTTGGACAGTTCCTCACATTTGCCACCTAAAAAGAATGTCCCAGGTGTGTGAATTTCCCTCACATCGCCACAATTAAGTCTCATAACATTTCTGTATAGTACATAATTAAATGTTCTGACTCCTGCTGACTGAACTGCAAAGAGGTTAAGGCATATGCCCATGGTTACAGAAAGAATCAGTGGCAATGTTGGGCTTAGAATTCAGAAGTTATTGTCCCCAAGTCCTGTGCTCAGTAAACCAGACCACACTGCCTCTATTACAAAATTATTTTAGTGGTCAATTTTTTCAGAATGCCTTCATTTGTTTGAGAATCAGGGGACTGTGCCTGTCAAATCATTTGTTTTTTAGCTCTCCACTTTCAGCCTTAATATAGCAAACAAATTTCCCCAAAGTTCAGAGACAGATAGGATCATAACTTTTTTTTTATGATTTGGGTTATAACCCTCTGGGATTCAGGCTGGGGTCATGCTTTCAAAGCTATCCATTTGAAGTGAGAGTTTTTGCTTCGCTTATTATGATATTGACTAATGTGCATTTATGGGAATCCTTATGCATGCAGTATTCTCATACTATTCAGAGTTGGGTATAGTAAAGAACTGCAGGATCACATAGCAGGTTGTCATGTTTTGATGAAAAGGAAGAAGGAGCACCTCCCATTCCTATGCTGCCATTTTGTTTGTACAGAAGGAAGTTCTATGGTCCATTTAAATCCCATCTGCCCAATGTATGTAGCTTGCTATATTTTTATTTTACTTATTTTAATTCCCATTAAGAGTTTTGCATGACAAGAAGCCACAGGAGTTCAGCTTTAAGTGCTTTTCTAATGCCTTTGAATATGTTCATGATTACATCTTCTACTGATGCCACTAGAAGAGTCCATTCCACAGATTAGCTCCTGAATTGAAAGATTTTCCTCCTAAATAACTGTACTTTCCCTGCATCATCCATTCTAAGCTTTAGCCCTTGCTTGATATGTGTGCAAGCTATGAAATTCAGGTGCAGGGTGGTGTCCAGATTTCAAACATTTCTGAAGTTGAGGAAGTTTGGATTTGGAATTCAAGTTTTATATATTAGATAGACAGGGCCTAATTGCAAAATTCAGATCAAGGCTTAGCTCTGGATAGCCAACTCTCACGAAGTTCATTGGTGTTTGGACTGGGGACATCTCTAGTTTGTTCAGTCTTTTTCTTGAGCCTTTTACCCTGAATTGTTCTGTCCCCTCTACAGTTAGTGATTTATAATTGCCTGATAAAATATTGACAAATGCTAGCTTTTATTTAAAGAATATCTAGTGTAGGCAACTTAGTACACAATTGTTGATGGGTCAATTCCACCTTTGTTTGCATTAGCTGGTCCCTGTTGACTTTATCCTTTAAGCAGAAGTAATTTTAGGGAGTCTGCTTTTAGTCTCAGACTTTGCTATTTTGTATTCAGAGTAAACAAAGGCTGTAACCCCAAGTGGGTAGAATTAGGTGGGGAAAAGGAATGTGTTCTTTCCTTCAACAAATAAATCAGCTCCTTCTGCAGTGCAAGAGCATATACCAATGTAACAGGGTGTGTATAGTAAGCGTAAGCAGACATATTAACAGAGGGGAAATCTCTGACAAGTTTTAAGTATGTCCCCTGTTCAAGTGATTCTTTTAGCAGACAGGTCTGTCACATTTATTCCCTAATAACTTTTGACAATAGGCAGACATTACCACAGAGTTTATTTTAAGGAAGGTTGTTTAATTCTGCATCTTGAGGGTTTTTCCGGTTACTTTTCCTCTTTTTTTTAATACAAAAAATCGGGTCATTTATTGAGTTTGAGGTATGGTTATATTTGGGAAGGAAGCAATAGACACAGAGAACTGCTGGACTATATCCGAGGTGTCTGGTTATAGGAAAAGTGTTCTCAACTCCCATGGTTTATGCAGACATAATTCCCACTGAAGTGAATGGGAGCTTTGTATACTCCAGTGACTGTAGAATCTGAAGCTCTATCCAGGAATGATCTTATATTACTGAGTTATCTGTTGGTCAGCAGGCAGGGAAAGGAAGACACAATTTTCTTCCACAAGGGAGGAATAGAGTGGTTAGAATCAAGCATCCCTACAGAGCTCCAATTCTTGTGTGCAATGCTCTTACAGTTGCAATCCCTAGCCTTTCCTGGGCAGAGATTGAAAATTATGTTGAAATATGCCAAACTGTGTGTCAGAACAGGACACTTGTTCTTTGGAGCAAAGGAAATTGAAGCTAGGGTTCCAAAGAGAGATGCTAACCCATTTTGTGTCTTAGCACCATAAACCTGGGTCTGTGGGACCTGGGCTTGTGGACTTGGTTTTTCCAAGTCCATGCTGGAGTGTTCACATGGCATTGTAAACCTGCGCCTACAATTCCTGGACCTCGGTCTCACAGCAGACATGTAGCTACTGTATTGTGCAAACCATCTGACTCAAGTTTGCTACTTGAGCTGCATTGCACTGCAAAATGAGGGGCCTTGAACCTGAGTTAGAGGAAATCGGTCTCTGACCCCAGCAGGGTCCTAGGACCTGAGTGCTTGCTGACCCAAGTCAGACTGATTTTGTGTGTCAATGGGAAGGGGGCTTGAGCTCAAACCTGAGTCAGAGCTCGGGTTTAGAGTGCAGTATAGAAAACAAATGCAGATATTCATTGCTTTCATGTCTCTACATTTACTGCTGCAGTCTTTCTGCAACAGTAAACTCTAGGCTGAGTAGCTCCTGAGAGGCACTGAGTGCCCTCCACTCCCCTAGCTTCCCACGGTCAGAGGGCGCCCGGATGGAACAATGAGTCAATATTAGGCAGCTGTGCAACATGCATCTGATCTGATTAATGTATTCTGGGGAAAGCAGGGCTGCCTCGCTTGGGAGAATGATCAAGGATTCAGGAGCAGGAGGAAGATAATATTTAATTTGGGAATTGAGAGGCTTAACTGGGAAGAAGGGTCTGGAAGGATTTTAAAGGGCTTTGGATGGGATTACAATTTTGGTGAATCATGGGTTACATTTTGCTAAGTTTATCAGGGCCGCCCAGAGGATTCCGGGGGCCTGGGGCCGTCGGCGGCAGGTGGATCCGGTGGACCTCCCACAGGCGTGCCTGCGGAGGGTCCGCTGGTCCCGCAGCTCCAGTGGAGCATCCGCAGGTGTGCCTGCGGAAGGTCTACCGGAGCTGCGGGACCTGCAAGCGGCAGGGCCCCCCCCGCGTGGAGAAATGTCTAGAGCTGGCCCTGTTTGGCGGTGGGGGGGCCCCCGCCGCGGGTCTTCGGGGCACTTCAGCAGTGGGTCCTGGAACGGAAGGGCCCCCTGCCGCTGAATTACCGCCGAAGACTGGGTTGCACTTCAGCGGCAGGTCCCGCTTCGGCAGTAATTCACTGTTGGGGGGGTCCTTCCACCCTGGAGCGGAAGGACCCCCCTGCCGGCAAAGACCGGGAGCAGAAGAAGCTCCAGGGCCCGGCCCCGCAAGAGTTTTCCAGGCCCCCTGGAGCGAGTGAAGGACCCCGCACCAAGGGCCCCGAAAAACTCATGGGGGGCCCCTGCGGAGCCTGGGGCAAATTGCCCCTCTTGTCCGTCCCCCCCCCGGCGGCCCTGGAGTTTATTCCTATTTATGCTACAGTACAGATGTATACAACACTTTGCAGTAGTAAAAATACTCCAAAGAATGTACATTATGAGGATAAACACAGAATAGTACAATTACTGCAAGAACTTAAAAGGCAAGTTGCGATTGGATGTTAATACAGGAACATGGAACTATCATACTGGATTAGACCAGTGGTCCATCTAGTCCAGTATCTTGTCTGCAGCATTGGCCAGCACCAGAAGCTTAAGAAGAAGGTCGAGCAGCAGGCAGCTATCGGATGGGATGACTTGACCCAATGGAAGTTTCCTCCCAGCCCCATTGATAAACCCCAAAGCATTAGGGTTTTGTATCTCTTCTAAAAGTCGTGTTTGATTTTGTAGTATTTACTGTTACAACTCTGGATATTCTTTTTATCCACATAAATGTCTAATCTCTTTTGGAAATCTGCTAAGATCTTGGACTCAGTTGATATGTTGTGGCAATGAGTTCCACAGGCTAATGCACATTGTGTTAATAAGTATTTCTTTTTATCAAGTTTCCCTTTGCTGCCTCAGTTTCATTTAATGTCCCCTTGGACATTCAACAGGGGTGGGTGGAGGGTTAGAAGTGTTTTAAAGGAACTTTGTGAATATTGATTTGGAAGCTGGTTCATTTCCAACTTCTGTAATTGGAAGAAGCATGCCAGCCAGATTGTCAATGGATATAAATCAGAATAGCCTCACTGAAGGCCATCTATACCAGCTGAGGATGTGGCCCAGAATCAAAGAGTGGGCAAGGGAGTGGTAAGGAGGGAGGCATGGGTGATGATGGGAGGGTTAAACAAGATTTTTGTGATGTTATAACATACAAATTACTCAATATTATGGCAGTACAAAAGTAACAAATAAACATTAATTTGGATTTGGATTTCTGTTGCTTTGTTGAATAAGAGCAAACTAAGGAATTTTAATTTGAACATGCACAAAAGGAAAAGGAGGGGGGAATTGCAAAGTGAAGATTTACTCAAAGTTTTGAGTTTTAAATGTTAAACTCGTATATTTTCTTTCACTTAGTCTTTTAAAGGGAAAATCCTGCCTTCAAAGTTTTTTCACATCCTTTCCTAATGTTTCTGTTGGAGGGGAAAAATCAGCTTTATGTGGTAGCGCTCAGAGTTTGTGTTGAAGTTTGAGCATGTGTCTTCTTTTGTGTCAAGAAAACACAATGCTCATAAGGAGGAAAAGCAAAGAAAACCAAAAGATAAAGAAAATTTGCCGGCAATCAGGGCCAGCTCTAGCCATTTCGCCGCCCCAAGCACTGCGGCACACCGCAGGGGGCGCTCTGCCGCTCGCCGGTCCCGCGGCTCCGGTGGACCTCCCTCCCGGCAACCGGCAGAGCACTCCCCGCGGCATGCCGCCCCAAGCATGCACTTGGCGCACTGGGGCCTGGAGCCGGCCCTGCTGGCAATCACTTAATGTTTGCACGCAAGTTATTGGAAAACTGTGTGTAGAGCAGGGCACATGGAATCACTTTAGCATGCCAATCTGGTCACAGCAAAGTGTTGTAAGATTAGGTTTGTGCTGGGTTGCTGATCTTGACTCTGGTTAGACAGAAGTTAAACAGAGAAAAATAGGAGGAATAAGTTGATGCAGAAATTTACATGCTGTAGAGGGATTAGCAACAGCTTTTAGTTCACCTCTTGTGGAAACAATACTCTCCTCTTCTTGCCTAGATAGTAAAAAAAAATTTTCAAGATGAGGAAGAAGGTCCAGTGATGTGGTTATTGCCCGAGTACCAGCATATAATGGTAATGATGTCCTTGAAGTGCTTTAAATTCTCTGCCATATTAATTTATTAAGTGCTTTAGGGAATAAAATAAAACAGCTGTCCTGCCATCTGCATATGGACATTTTATTTTATGAAGATTCTAGTCTGATCTAACAATCCTGTAACTTCACTAATAGGTTTGGAAAACCCCTTATCACCCATTTGTAGGTCAAAAATTAAAATGACTTTCCACTTCAGAGAAATTAACATTTTAATTCACTCTCAAGTCCAGCAAAACAGTGGATAAAGCATAGAGTGTGTATGGGTCTAGGCATACATGCAATCAAAATGGAGACAAGAGCAGAGCTGTACATGCTCAGAAGATTCAGCTGAATGCAGAAGAGCTGGGGAAGCCAATGCAGAGAGAGATAAGCATATTAGCATAGGCTAGTAAACCTACCAGCATTTTACAATAGTATCAAAGCTGGGATATAAATTTATTTGTGACATCACTGAAACTTTCTTCTGTCTCTGGCCTCTCTCACCCTTCCTCAATGATACCTCTCTCCTGTTACCTTCTCCTGTAAGTTATTTTCCACTAATAACAATGTACACAACACATAACACTAACATACTACAAACTGCTACTGCACTAGTACTGTGCTAGAGTGGAAAATAAAAACTTACTATGTAAATCCTAAATATAGTGCTTTACAAAGGGATGGCTTGTAGTCTGTTAGTTTTTACCCTTCTGTTATTCACATGAAAAGAAAACCATGTAATGATCTCTCTGGTGTAAATGAAGTTGATAGTCAACAAAACATATTTTATGGTGTGTAAGGGGAGATTCCTGTGAGAGGCAGTGAGAACAAGCCAAACGGGATGCATGGAAGGAGGAATCAGAGGCAGCAATATTACAGATTCACATGTCATTGAATTCATTAAGCATTTTACAAAAGTTCAGTGTGAAGAGAATTTGTTAAAATTGGGAGTTTGCAACATAGAATCAAGGAGTTCTCAGTAGATGCAAAATAAATGGAGAAAGATCCATGTGATCTTACTGAATCTAAAAGATAAATAGAAGGAGGGACACTCTCCACAGTACTATTCTGTGTTCTTGGAACTTCAAAATCTTTGTGCCTTATGTCATAAAATATTATGCAGTATTTACAGAAATGATGCAAAAATGTTGGTTGCAGTATGGTAAGTCCTATTCATTTTTAAGCCTTACTGTGGAATACTGTAATGGCTTTTGTGTAAACAGATAATTAACAAAAATTACAGGTTCACCTTTAGATGGAAAACTTAAGACTTCTATCTTGTTCTGAGTGATACATTCTCTTATTCACCTCAGCATGTGTACATATTCCATTATCCAGGATGTGGTAAAAACATTTTCGAAAGGGCTTTATAAAAGTACTTCCACCTCTTTTTTTTTTTCCTTGATACCAACAGCTATTGCACCCCTGAAAAGAAAATTGCTAAGAACTAATTAATGTGCCTGTAAGGTAAGAGTGTTAAGCTAATGTTTGTAATGGAAGTGTTCAAATTTTATGCACTCTTTGCTTAGATAGCTTTAGAAATTTGTTGGTTAAAGGCAAGGGCCAACGTCCCACTAGGATCTAGGGATGGACTCTAGAGGAGAGAAGAAGATGGATGGGTTAGATCTATGGCTAGGGTTTGGCCAGATTCCAGGTGGTTTCCATTACCTGCATCCTTTATTCTTCAGCCTACAATATGCATATAGTTCTGACCATGTCCACTGAACTTTCCAGCATGAACAGAAAGGGATGATGTGTCAAAACTTCTTGGACTCTGTTACCATAGATATATTGGTTCACATTCTCCCTTTCCAGCCCTTTCTCTGAGACAGGGGGAAGCTTATTTTAATGTGCAAATAGAAGAAGCAGGAAGACCGCAGCTCTATCTCTGTGTAATTAAACACTTAAGTATTGCCAGTGGAAGCAACTGTTTTTAAAGTAACATGATGGAACTGTGTAGGAGTTTTGGTGGCAATAAGCCCAGGTATACTCACAACCGGGAGTACCCTCTCTCTGGCCTCATGTTTCAAATGTCCTTAAGGTCGGCCCCGTTAATGGGATCTGCTTAACTGTTTTTAAAGACCTGATTCAATAAGCAGGTACATAACTTAAAGCAGGTGAATCAATGGAACTACTCACATGTGTAATGTTACATGATACTAAGGCACCATTCAGCAATGTAATTAAGTCCATATCTTAGTGAGGCTCAAATAGGATGAATGATTGTTCAGGTTTTAAAAAAATATATAAAGATATCAATACATTTCATAATCCATATAATAGTAGCCTGTATATACAGATTATTCATACAGGGTAATTCTGGTGGAATGCACTGCATTATAGTTTAAGATTTTTTTTAAATCAGTTCTGCTTCTTTCTGTGAATTCTATTTAGAACTGGTTGAAAATTTCTCCAAATTTTGAGTCTGATTTTTTTTTCAGTTCAGATTTTTTTCTTGGAAATTTTCAATTTCAACAAAAAACATAAGGAGAGGGAAAAATTTCAATAAAAATTCCAGTTTGTTCCTCTCTTTTTCTGCAAATAGCGCTGAAATTCCTATAGTATTTCAGAGATTTTTTTTTTGATATCTCTAGTATCACAAAGAAGCGTCATAATGGGGACATAGAGAATAGTAAGGTATTGATCAGAGTATGTAGGTGCCAATAATATTCTTCTTCAAGTGATTGCACGTGTCCAGTCCATGGGAGGAGTATACGTGCCCAGTGTACTATACCTGGACATTTTTTTCCCCTGTCAGTATCTGTCAGGGCAGTGTATGTGCCCCTAGCACTCGTGCACCATTCCTTTATGGTATACAGACCCAGGCTTCCCTCAACCACCCTCAGTTCCTTCTTTCTGCCCAGGATCAGTATTCGGAGCATGTCAGCTTGCTACTGTACATTTTCTCCCACTGCAGGGGGTTTATCTCCCTTCTGTAAATAGTTAGCTAGTAGTACTTGTTAGTGTAAGTTACCATGGCTTGCTTTGTTGTTTTTTATTACAGCTTTGAGCATCAAATCCGTACTATAAAAGGGGAATAGTCTCCCAGTACTGGGGTTTATGCCGATCTCCAAGCTTTAAGCCTTGTGCCAGCTGCAAAAAGTCTATGCTGATGCGTAACCCTTGTTCCAGGTGACTGAAGAGCCTTGGTGAGGGTCACTTGCAAGATCTTACTCCTTCTGAACCTTCCCGCTCAGGATGGGAATCTGGTATTTCTACCTTGGTTAGCAGTGCCCCTTCAGAAATTGCATTGGAAAGTCAGCACCAATCCCTTTCTCTGGTGCCAGGAAAGAAGCACAGAGCATTGGAACAGCATTCCTGAAAAGAGCCGAGCTCCTCTTGATGGTCAAGGTCCCCAGTACCATCTGCTAGTAAACTATCAGGAAGCAGAGTGCCATACAGGCTGTCTTCTGGACTCAAATTTGCCCACCTAGAACTGGACATTGTATTCCTGCTGAGGCCTCACCAGCACTGGGTAGAATGAGGAAATAACCTCTTGTAACTTACATAGGACGTTTCTATTAATATACCCACAAATTATATTAGCTTTTTAGCAATTGCATCACATTGTTGACTCATATTCCATATGTGACTCACTAGACCCTGCAAATCCTTTTCAGCAATACTATTGCCTCACCAGTTCTTCCCCATTTTGTAGTTATGCATTTGATTTTCTTTTCTTCCTAAGCATAGCACTTTGCCCTTGTCTTTATTGATTTATAGCTTGTTGAATTCAGACCAATTCTCCAATTTGTCAAGGTCTTTTTGAATTCTAATTCTGCCCTCCAAAGTGCTTGCAACCCCTTCCAGCTTGGTGTCGTCTGCAAATTTTATAAGCATATTCTCCACTCCATTATCTAAGTCCTAATGAAAATACTGAATAGCATCAGACCCAGTACAGACCACTACTGGATCCCACTAGTTTCATCCTCCCAGTTTGACAGCAAACCATTGATAACTACTCGTGTACAGCCTTTCAACCATTTGTGGGCCTGTTTTATAGTAATTTCAACAGGACCACGTTTCCTTAGTTTGCTTATGAGAATGCCATGTGGGATTGTGTCAAAAGCCATACAAAAATCAAGATATATTAGTTTAAAACTTCCATCCTATCCTCTAGGCAAGTAACCCTGTCAAAGAAGGAAATTATATTGGTTTGGCGTGAGTTCTTGGCAAATCCATACTGGCTATTCTTTATAATCCAATCATCCTCTAGGTGATTATAAACTGATTGCTTAGTAAGTTGTTGCACTGTCTTTCCAGATATCAAAGTTAAGCTGACCGTTCCACAGTTCCCTGGGTCCTCTTTCTCGTCCCCCTTTTTTTTTTAAAGATAGGTACTATATTTGCCATTCTTCAGTTCTCTGGAACCTCACACGTCCTTTGTGAGTTCTTGAAGATAATTGTTAATGGCTGCAAGACTGCTTCAATTAGTTCCTTAAGTACTGTCAAAGTTAGACTCAGGACTCAGTTTGTCAGACCACTCTGTTTTATTAGCACAGCGCTCTGCTAATAACACCCAGATAATGTGAGCACCATGCAAGACACAAGCTATCTTATTTACACAAATAAGGGGGAGCACTTAACAAAGGAAGCAGAATCTGATAAGTTTACCTGGGCTAGGCATGCATATCTTATTTCCTTACTAACTATTATCGATCTTCTGTTAATGTTTCGCCATTAGCACCCTTGTTTATGTCTAATGTTTCTTTTCCTGGCACCTTTATTTCAAAATTTCTTATTTCTGCTTAAAGGTACATACAACATTTCTTCTTTAATCCACTCTTATTTTTACAATAGAATTCATTCTACTTTCACAGTACCCTGGGACAAACTTCATCTGGCCCAGCCAACTTGAGTACATCCAGCTTATCTAAATATTCTTTAACCTGTTCTTTCCCTATTTTGGCTTGTGTTCCTTCCTCCTTGTTGGTAATATTAATTGGGTTGAGTCTGGTCACAGTTTACCTTTTTAGTGATGACTGAAGCAAAATAAGCCTTCTTGAGGTTGTCTCTTATTACCTCTCCTTTCCTGCTACGTAGAGGCCCTATACTTTCCTTTGTCTTTCTCTTGATTTTAATGTATTTATGGAACCTCTAATTTCCTTTTATGTCCTTTGCTAGGTGCAATTCATTTTGTGCCTTTCTGATTTTGCCCTTACATGCTTGTGCTATTCATTTGTACTCATCCTCAGCAATTTTGTACTTGTTTCTACTTTTTTGTAGGATTCTTTTTGACTGTCAGATCATTAAAGAGCTCGTGATAGAGCCATATTGGCTTCTTTTGTTTGCATCAGGATGGTTTGCTGTTGTGCCTTTAATATTGTCTCTTTGAGAAACTGTTAGCTCTCCTGGACTCCTTTTTTCCCTTAGATTTTCATCCCATGGGACCTTATTTACCACTTCTCCGAGTTTGTTAAAGTGCTTTTTTGAAGTCCATTGTCCTTATTTTGCATCTCACTTCTTCCTTTTCTTAGAATCATAAAATCTATCATTCCATAATCACTCACTCAAATTTCCCTCAATCTTCAGATTCACAGCCAGGTCCTTTCTGTTACTCAGAATGGAGTCTAAAGTGTCTGTCCCTCTGGATACTTCCTCTACCTTCTGAAACAAAAAGTTGGTCCTGCTCTTTCAGTGTTGGACCATTCCAACTGGTTTTCTTATTTGAATTGGAATAAGAGGGAAGGCTGGCCATTGTCCTTTTTCTAGTCCATCTTCTGCTGCTGTTCATAGCCTAATCAGTAAGAGTGTGGACATTTATTTGTAAAATCTACAGGAGGGGAGCTGGAGGAGGGAGAGCTCTGAGGCTCTGCCAACCCTGCAAGTCATGGGAATCCCTCTAATGTCCCTCACATCCACTACAGGCACACTGCCATGCTGCGGATGCCCTGTGCCTCTGCCCTGAATCCCCCATCCCATCATGACTCTGATGGAACTATGTTGCATAATCATACCACTCCTCAGCTAACAGAAGATTCTCTTTCACACAGGGAGTTATGTTCCCATAAGCAGTACATACCAGTGAAAATTCTAAATGAGTGTTTTTGATGTTATCAGTGTGTCTAGTTATTGTCACATCACATAGCTCTTGCTACAATATTGCTTTACTCAGGTAAAGTCAATTTTAGGTTTTTTTTTAAAGATAATCAGTGGATAGAAATGTCCATCTTCTGGACGTGAGCAATGATGTTACCACCAATGATGTCTGTAAATCTTAGAATTGTCTGACCTTCCTCAGTGATGCAATATGATTGATTAAAAATACTATTAAAGTCAGACAATAGCTTGTTGGTTAAAAAACAAAACAGAAAAACCACTTCCTCTCACTGATTTATATGAAGCATATTTTCACTTGGGTATGCTGCTGCCACAGTATTTCAATATTTAAAGAGCACGCCAAATTGTTTATTGAGCAGGTATGTGATATGCCATCCAAAACACCAGGGCTAATATCATAAATCACCCAGATGCAATCTGCATAAAGAAAAGAGCCAAATTGGGCATTAACATACCAGAAAAATTCCAGATGATCAGTGTGTCTCCAGCTATGTCAACATGATCCTAAATTATTATTTTTTTTAATAAGAAGAATGAAGACTATAAGTTGTCTGTCTTCAGCTGCTGTTGGTATTTGATTAGCTGAATCTTGTTTAGGAGGCCTTGGGCCAAGTCCTGCACTTGTGCCTGAAGGCCTGCTCAGCCAGAGACAGTAGAGAAGCCATTTGATATGACTGGTTGAAAAGGAATCCTGACAGTGCAGTGGAGAAATCCACATGGCAGGCTGGAGTAGGTGCTGGGATGTGCCCTGTCAGCTGGCCCACACTGTTCAGTGGTAACAATGCTAGTATACATATATGTGCTTTCGTAATCGCAGGCACTCAACAGTTTTGGAGTTAGCCATGCTCTGTCTAAACTTAATGTTGAAGATATTTATATATATCCATCACCAGGGTATCTCCTGCCACAAGCCACCATTTTATCCCAGCCTCTCAGGCTATGAGAAACATCCCAGCACATGAGTCAGGAATATAGGTTAATGCTCTCTTGAGTTCCCTGTCTGCTAAATCCAGAACTTACACAGCAACGTTTGTGGAGGAACAAATTACCTTTCCTCTTTTTGGTCCATAGGGCCACCAATGGCAGGAATTAGCCCTGCAGAGAGACAATGAATAAAATGGCTATTAGTGAGGATGGGTAAGGAATGGTGTCCCTAGCCTCTGTTTGTCAGAGGGTGGAGATGGATGGCAGGAGAGAGATCACTTGATCATTGCCTGTTAGTTTCACTCCCTCTAGGGCACCTGGCATTGACTACTGTCGATAGACAGGATACTGGGCTAGATGGACCTTTGGTCTGACCCGGTACGGCTGTTCTTATGTTCTTATGTTCTAAGATGAGGATGGTGGAGATCAATTCTAAACAATTTTTTTATTCTTTTATGTAATAAGAGTTAAACATCAAGAAACTGAATTCAAGGCCACATAAGCCAGAATTAGGCTCAAGGTAAAAATTACATAAAGAAAATAAATTAAGAAATTTGAGGTTTTTTACTAATACTGAAATAACTTTTCCTTTAATTGTACTTATATCCTGGTTGATCTATGCAGTTGCTTGATCCTGTTTACAGTTACTACCATCCTCTGTGCACACTGTGTATTGTGTATTTGTGAGTGTGTGTACTATGTATGTATACTGGGAGAAAAAGTTGCTTTAAACCACTTTTCCACTATGCTCTTCCCTCTCCCTCCCCTCTCCAATCCTGGATCAAGCTAGGGACCAAGCTAACCCTCAGTGAAAATCATGGTACCTACTTCCCCTCCTTTTCCCCACTGACTAAGGCTGCTGTAAGTAATAAACTCGATAGCATTCATCACCATGCAATTTTGACAGGTTTCCACGCCCCTTTTAGGGCTGATGTCCTGCCTTCCCACTCCCCGTTTCCGTTGGCGCCAAAGTGTAGGGCGCTGTCGACCATTTTGAAAAAATATGTGTGTGTGTGTGTTTGTTTGACTAGGGGAAGTGTTGTGTATGTTGATGGTTGAGTACATGGAGAGAAAAAGGTTGAAAAAAGAGTGTAAGAGAGAGCGTTAAGAGGAAAAAAGAAAGCATGAGTGGGGTTTAGAGGAAAAAAAGGAAATTTGAAAGAAGAGAGGTAAGTTATTGAAGAAAAGAGGCTGGTTATGAAAGAATAGAAAGATAGAACTTAAAAAAAGGAAATATTTGTTTTTGAAGGGCTAGTTTAAGAAAAAAGTTAAATAATATTGAAAACTAGGTTGAAAAAGGGAAAGGCAAAACCTGTTTGGGAGGCCCGGGGTAAAAAAGGTGAATAAAAAGGCATTGAAACAATTGAATACCAATATAGGTTAAGAAAAAAGCATTAAAAACATTAAAAACTAGGTTTAAAAGGGGAATTTACTAAAGCAAAACCTGTTTAGTAAGCACATGGCCAAAAACTATAAAGGGGTACTAAGAAAAAAGCATTTAAAATGATTAAAAACTAGATTTAAAAAGAGAATTTACAAAGGCAGAACCTGTTTGGTAAGCACAGGGTAAAAAAGTGAATAAAAATCATTCAGAATCAGGGTAGGTTAAAAGAAAGAACAAGACAAGAAAAGGAAAGAGAGCCCCTTTGCAAAGGGCAAAGATAGATAGCACATAGTTGAGTCAGACAGAGAGAGAAAATGAGAGAGAAAGGGGGAGAATTCTCACCTTTTACGTCTTTCTGTAGAATGGGGCAACTTTTCTGGTTCAGATCCTCTCAAACTTGTTATCATCGCCTTTGGATCGGCCCCATCAGAGATGGTTTTACAGCAGCGTCATATAATTCATTTTCCTGAACCAATCCTAGAGTCCCAAGATTTTAAACAAGAGCCAACTCCCTCCTTTCCCCCTGCCCCTTCCTTTTAACTGTTTTATTCTTATCTAAAGAAACAGACCCCTCAGCATTTTTCTGCCATGTTGCCCTTTTACAGGGTTTTTTTTATAAAAGTTAAATCCATAAGCTTTTAGTAACACACCATTTTTTAAAGTTTTTTCCCTAGGTTTTAAACTAACAGGGTTTTTTTTAGTAAAAACAATGTGAAGCTGCAGCAAAGCTCCTGTAAGCAAAGCAGCCTCTGTGGCCTTGTCTACACTACGCGTTTATACAGATTTTAACAGCGTTAAACCGATTTAACGCTGCACTTGTCCACACAACGAGGCCCTTTATCGATATAAAGGGCTCTTTAAACTGGTTTCTGTACTCCTCCCCGACGAGAGGAGTAGCGCTGAAATCGGTATGACCATATCGGATTAGAGTTAGTGTGGCCGCAAATCGACGGTATTGGCCTCCAGGCAGTATCCCACAGTGCACCATTGTGCTCTCTCTCGACAGCAATCTGAACTTGGAGGCACTGGCCAGGTAGACAGGAAAAGCCCTGCGAACTTTTGAATTTCATTTCCTGTTTGGCCAGCGTGGAGAGCTCACCAGCACAGGTGACCACGCAGAGCTCATCAGCACAGGTAACAATGCAGTCTCCTGAGAATCGAAAAAGAGCTCCAGCATGGACCGCAAGGGAGGTACTGGATGTGATCGCTGTATGGAGAGAGGATTCAGTGCTAACAGAACTCCGTTCCAAAAGACGAAATGAAAAAACATTTGAAAAAATTTCCAAGGCCATTAGGAAGAAAGGCCACACCAGGGACTCAGTACAGTGCAGAGTGAAAGTTAAGGAGCTCAGACAAGCCTACCAGAAAACCAAAGAAGCAAACGGAAGGTCCGGGGCAGGGCCGAAAACATGCAGCTTCTACGCTGAGCTGCATGCAATTCTAGGGGGGTCCGCCACCAGTACCCCACCCCTGTCCGTGGATTCCGAGATGGGGGTGGTAATCTCAGCCATGGGTGAGGATTCTGCAGATGGGGAAGATGAGGAGGAGGAAGAGGAGAACGAGCTTGCAGAGAGCACACAGCACTCCGTTCTACCCAACAGCCGGGAGCTTTTTCTCACCCAGACGGAATTACCCTCCCACCCTTCCCAAGGCAGTAGCCCAGACAATGAAGCCATGGAAGTGACCTCTGGTGAGTAAATATAAAACATGGTTTAAAAGCAAGAGTTTTTTAATGATTGATTTGCCCTGAGGACTTTGGATGCATTCGCGGCCAGTATAGTTATTGGAAAAGTTTGTTAACATGTCTGGGGATGGAGCGGAAATCCTCCAGGGACATCTCCATGAAGCTCTCCTGGAGGTACTCCAAAAGCCTTTGCAGAAGGTTTCTGGGCAAGGCAGCCTTGTTCCGTCCACCATGGTAGGACACTTGACCACGCCATGCATGTAGCAAGTAATCTGGTATCATTGCATGACAAAGCCTAGCTGCGTATGGTCCCGGAGATTGCTGGCATTCAAGCAACATCCGTTCTTTATCTCGCTGTGTTATCCTCAGGAGAGTGATATTGTTCATGGTAACCTGGTTGAAATTCAGGAATTTAATTAAGGGGACAGAGATGGCCATTCCTACTGGGCTGTTTGCCTGTTGCTTAAATGAAATCCTTCCTTGCAGGTAGCCAAGCGGGGGGAGGGGAGGAGGGTAATGCACTGAGCTTTTTCACGTTTGGCTAGCAGGGATCTTCCCTGCTACCAGCCACGCGGTGGAGGGGGGGGAAGGAAGGGGGGTGTTTAGCAGTGATCTTCCATGATACCAGCCACACGGTGGTGGGAGGGGTAAAGCGATCATCCCAAAGAATTGGATGCGGGAGGTGGTTTCTGCTGCTGCATGTTAACAGGAAAGATGCAGCACTGAATGGGCTTTGCCTAGTTTTTGGGAAAGGAGGGCACTGTGTATATGAAGGCTGCAGAAGCCGAAAGACAATGGCTTACCATGGCCACATGCAAGCTGAAGTCTGCTGCCTGGACCTGCGTCTGTGAGATCTCCAACACCAGAGCCGCAGGCACTCAATATTAAGATGCAAAATGCGACCTTGTAGTGAAATCACATGTGCTATGTAAGGTGAATAGTGTTGTTCACTGTGAAAGAGTATAACCATTGTTCTGTGAAATGTATCTTTTTAAATGCTTCTCTCCTTTTTTTAACTCCCTCATGTGGCTGCAAATTTTTCAAGCCTCCCTACTCCATCCCGAAGACTATCTCGGATAAGGCAGAGGAAAAAAAAGATGCGAGACAAAGTGTTCTCAGAAATTATGGAAGTGACCCGCAATGAAAGAGCTCATCTGAATAAGTCGAAGGACATGGTATCAAATTACAGGAAAGATGCCAGTGAACGTGAGGATAGGAGGGACGAACGTGAGGAGAGGAGACACGCTCGAGATGAGAGGTGTAGGCAGGATGATCAGTGGTGGCGGGATTCAATGCTGGGGCTGCTGAGTGATCAAACTGACATCCTCCGATGTCTGGTGGAGCTTCAGGAAGAGCAGCGGGGTCACAGAGTGTCACTGCAGCCCCTGTGTAACCACCCTCACCACTCACCATGTTCCATATCTTCCTCACCCAGACGTGTAAGAACGCGTGGGGGAAGGCTTCGTGCACCCACCCACTCCATCCCCGTGGACAGCCCAACCAAAAGGCTGTCATTACTTTGAAATATTTTTAGTGGCGTTTTCCTTCCCTCCAACCTCCTCCCAAACTGCACCCGAGATACCTTGTCAGTTCTCTCCCTCTTTTTATAGTGACTTTTTAATAAAGAATACATGATTTTTAAACGATAGTGACTTTATTTCCTTAAGCAAGCTGTAATAGAAGGGGGAGGGTAGGTTGCTTACAGGGAATGAGTCAATCAAGGGGGGGGTTCATCAAGGGGAAAAAAACACAACAGTCACACCGTACCCTGGCCCATGATAAAACTTGTTTTCAAAGCTTCTCTGATGCGCACCGCTTCGTGGTGTGCTCTTCTAATCACCCTGGTGTCTGGCTGCACGTAATCAGTGGCCAGGTGATTTGCCTCAGCCTCCCACCCCACCATAAAAGTCTCCCCCTTACTCTCACAGAGATTGTGGAGCACACAGCAAGCAGCAATAACAATGAGGACATTGGTTTGGCTGAGGTCTGAGCAAGTCAGTAATGTGTGCCAGCACGCCTTTAAACGGCCAAATGCACATTCTACCACCATTCTGCACTTGCTCAGCCTGTAGCTGAACAGCTCCTGACTACTGTCCAGGCTGCCTGTGTATGGCTTCATGAGCCATGGCATCAAGGGGTAGGCTGGGTCACCCCGGATCACTACAGGCATATCTACATCCCCGGCTGTTGTTTTCTGATCTGGGAAGTAATTCCCTTGCTGCAGCCATTTAAACAGAGTAGTGTTCCTGAAGACGCAAGCGTCATGAACCCTTCCTGGCCATCCCACGTGGATGCTGGTGAAATGTCCCTTGTGATCCACCAGTGCTTGCAGCACCATGGAAAAGTACCCCTTGCGGTTTACGTACTGGGTGCCCTGGTGCTCCAGTGCCAAGATAGGGATATGGGTTCCATCTATCGCCCCCCCCCGCCAGTTAGGGAATCCCATTGCAGCAAAGCCATCCACTATGACCTGCACGTTTCCCAGAGTCACAAACTTTGCTGGCAGCAGCTTAATGATTGCTTTGGCTACTTGCATCACAGCAGCCCCCACAGTAGATTTTCCCACTGCAAATTGATTCCCGACTGACCAGTAGCTGTCTGGCGTTGCAAGCTTCCACAGGGCTATTGCCACTCACTTCTCCACTGTGAGGGCTGCTCTCATCTTGGTATTTTGGTGTTTCAGGGCAGGGGAAAGCAAGTCACAAAGTTCCATGAAAGTGCCCTTATGCATGCGAAAGTTTCACAGTCACTGCAAATCGTCCCAAACCTGCAAAACTATGCAGTCCCACCTGCCTGTGCTTGTTTCCCGGGCCCAAATTCGGTGTTCAATGGCTAGAACCTGCCCTATTACCAGCAGGATCTCCAAAGCTCAGGGGCTCGTGGTTTGAGATAATTCTGGGTCCATGTCCTCATCACTCTCATCGCCGCTATGCTGTAGCCACCGCCTCCTCGCCTGGCTTTGCAGGTCATAGTTCAGCATAGACTGCATGAGAATGCGCGAGGTGTTTACAACGTCCACGATTGCGGTCTTGATCTGAGCAGGGTCCATGCTTGCTGTGCTATGGCGTTGGCACAGTTCAGCCAGGAAAAAAGGTGCGAAACGGTTGTCTGCTGCTTTCATGGAGGGACGGGTGAGGCTGTACCCAGAACCACCCGCAACAATGTTTTTTGCCCCATCAGGCACTGGGATCTCAACCCAGAATTCCAAGGGGCGGGGGAGACTGCGGGAACTATGGGATAGCTACGGAATAGCTACCCACAGTGCAATGCTCTGGAAATCGACGCTAACCTCGGTACATGGATGCACACCGCCGAATTAATGTGCTTAGTGTGGCCGCCTGCACTTGACTTTATACAATCTGTTTTACAAAACCGGTTTATGTAAAATTGGAATAATCCCGTAGTGTAGACGTACCCTGTGAGTGAGTGGATCAGAGAGAAGGAGCTTGCTTCTTTACCTGCTTTTTAACAAACACAGGCTAAAGTTACATTAAGTTTTGCAAAGGGATAATGACTTAAAAAGACAAACCTAAGACACGTCCCTTTTATATTTGTGTTGTAATAAAAAAGAGCAGGCAGAAGCACCCCAGGTTTTTAGTAACTGTTAGTTTATAGTCCCCTTATTTTGTAAACCACTGAATTAGAGAGAAGAAGAAGATTGTTTTTACTAAAAAATAACACGTTAGTTTAAAACCTAGGGGAAAACTTTTAAAAATTGTTTGTTACTAAAAGCTTATGGTTTTAACTTTTATAAAAATCCCTCTGCCTGCTCTTTTTCAATGAAACATTTATGCCAAAGGGGGTAAATAAAGAAATGTGTCTTCATTTAGACATGTCTTTTCAAGTGTTTATACTTTACAAGATTTTCACCTCTCTTTGTTAAAAGGTCAGAAAAGAAGCAATGTGATGCTGCAGCAAAGCGCCTGTTAGCAAAGCAGCCTCTGTGAGTTAGTGGATCAGAGTAAGAAGGCTGCTTCTTTTTCAAACTTTTTAACACAAGTTAAAGTTACATTAAGTTTTGCAAAGGGATAATGACTTGAAAAGACAAACCTAAGACACATCCCTTTTATATGTGTTGTAATAAAAAATTATGCAGAAGCACCCTAGGTTTAAAACCCCAGGTGTTTAGTAACAGACAATTTATAGTCCCCTTATTTTGTAAACCAGTGGATTACAGAGAAGAAGAAGATTGCTTCTTTCCTCACTTTTTAACAAAGAGAGGTGAAAGGCTTTTAAGGGAATAAACACTTGAAAAGACATGCCTAAATGAAGACACATTTTTTTATTTACCCCTTGTCATAGAATTCTCTCTCAAATCTGAACCTTAGAGTCCAGGAATGAGATACTAGCATGAATTTCCCTAAGCTTAATTACCAGCTTAGATCTGATAGGCTGCCACCACCCAAAAATATAGTGTTTTGGGGCACTCTGACCTCCCCAACCTTCCCTGGGGACCCCAAGAACCCAGATCCCTTGGGTTCTTAAAACAAGGAGAAATAAACCATTCTCCCACCTCTCCCCCTCCCAGAATTTCCCTCCCTGGGCTATTCTGAGAGATACTGATCCAACCTCTTAAATCACCATACGGAGAAGCATCTCCCTTCCTTCTCACAAAGAGGCAAACAGATTCAAGGAAAACAGAGAAAGATTCTATCTCTCCCTCCTCCCGTCTTCCCCACCAGTCCTGGTGAGTTATCCCAATCCCCTGGGATAAAACAAGGGAAACAAGAAAAAAACAATCAATCAATCAGGTTCTCTAAAAAGAAATCTTTTAATAAAAGAAAGAAAAAGTAAACAATTATCTCTGTAACTTCAAGATGTAAATATACAGGGTCCTATAGCTTACAGATACCAGAAAGAGACTTCCCCCCAGTACCAATACAAATCAAAATATTCCCAGCAACTTCACATATAAAAGTTAACCAGCCAAATCCACAAATGCAAATAGTGTAAAACAATTAAAAAGCCTAAACCGCCTGTTTTACTTACTATATGAAAAGAAACTTAGAAAGCCTGTAGTAATGTCTGGTCTTTCTCAGACCCTCCAAGAGAAGAACAAAGAACTCACACCCAAACTTCCCTCCACCCGAATTTAAAAGTATCTTGTCTTCTGATTGGTCTTCTGTTCAGGTGTCCAGTTTCCTGCTTGTAACCCTTTACAGGTATAAAAGACATAAACCCTTAACACTCTGTTTATGACACCCCCCTTGACATAAGTGTTTCAATAAAAAAGAGCAGGCAGAAGCACCCCAGGTTTTTAGTAACAAACAGTTTATAACCCCCTTATTTTGTAAACCAATGGATTAGAAAGACAAAGAAGCAAAGCGCCTGTTAGCAAAGCAGCCTCTGTGAGTTAGTGGATCAGAGATAAGAAGGCTGCTTCTGACCCAAACTTTTTAACAAACACAAGTTAAAGTTACATTAAGTTTTGCAAAGGGATAATGACTCGAAAAGACAAACCTAAAACACATCCCTTTTGTATGTGTTGTAATAAAAAAAGAGCAGTGAAGACACAGTCCTTTGGTATAGGTGTTATAATAAATAAAGAGCATGCACAAACAGTCTAGGGTTTATAAAAGTAATGTACAGTGACAAAAAAAAGTTTTTCCCCCTAGGTTTTAGACTAGCACTGCTTATTTTTTAGTAAAAACTGTGAAGCTGCAGCAAAGCCCTGCTCTGCTCTTATCTAAACAACCAGGACCCTGTAACAAAAGCTGAACAACACATACTATAAACCATTTTAAAATGTTTTTTGAAGTAATGTCTGAAACCCCCTCTTTTTAACGTATTAAATAAACACATGAAATAAACCTACCTGAAGACACATTCCTTTATTTGTAGGGGTGTTTCAATAAAAAAAAGAGCATGCAGAAGCACCCCAGACCTAAACCCACAAAACCCTTACTAAGACAAAGTTCCCTCCACCCAAGGTTTTTAGTGTGAACCACTTGAAACAGCCTTTTAAAGGTAGTGAATTAGAAAAGAAGAAGACTCCTTTGAAAAACAGGTTACCTGAAGACACTTTTTTTGTTATTTAGCCCCCTTGGCATAAAAGTGTTTCATTAAAATGTAAAAGAGCAGGCAGAAGCACCCCAGATTTAAAACCCCAGGTTTTTAGTAACAGACAGTTTATATACTCCTTATTTTGTTAACGATTGGATCAGAGAGAAGAAGATTACTTCTTTACCTGCTTTTTAACAAAGAGAAGTGAAAGGCTTGGAAAGGAATAAATAGTTGAAAAGACAAGCCTACCTTAAGACCCATAACCTTCATTTAGCCCCTTAGGCATAGGTGTTTCAATAACATGCAAGTCCGCAGAAACAACCCAGGCTTAAAAACACAGAAAGCCTGTTTATAAAAGTTTTTCTCTAGGTTTAGGCTAGCACTGGTCATTTTTTAGTAAGGACAGCAGGCTTTTGCAGCAGAGCAGCTGTCAGCAAAAACAGCCTCTGTAAACCAGTAGATCAGAGATAAGAAGGCTGCTTCTTTGCCTGTTTTTTAACACATACAAGTGAAAGTTATATTAAGTTTTGTATAGGAATAAACACTTTAAAAGATAAGCCTATATAAAGACAGAGCCCTTTATTTAACAATTTTACATGCATGTTTTAATTAAAAAGAGGGCATGCAGAAAACACGCCAGAGTGAAAACCACAGAACCTTAGTAGGTTTATATCCCCCTTATTTTATAATCCAGTGGATTAGAGAGAAGTTTATTTTCCTTCCCATATATTTGAAGCATTATGTTTTTGTAAAGTTTATTATGAAAAAGCAGTATTGCCTGAGCTGTAACAAAACAAGGCCCCTCTTAGGGATATTTCATAGAAGTTTAGTGAACTAAAAAGGCTTAAGATACTAGCCTGTTCTTTTAAAAATAGTGTTTTTAAAGTACCAAAACAAAAACTGGGTAAGAATATGAAAACTGGCAATTAAGGGGAGTTTACATATGTGTTTTAATTAAAAAAAAACAACAACCCAAGATTGCTTTTTAAAGTTTGGATTTATACAAAAAACACAAGAAAAAATAGCTTATGTAAAAAAAGTTAGCTGTTTTTTACCAGAAACATGGAGCCTTCCTCACCTCCGCTCTACACACACACACACACACACACACACTCTCTCTTTTTTCCTCTCCCCCCTTCCTCTTTTTTTAATTGTTTTTTAAAATCTAAACCAAGGACAAACATTTTTTTAAAAAAGCCAGAGCCACAAAGATCAGGCCATGGGGGTAAGAAAGCTGTCCTGAGTTTTAAGTGAAACAGTGTTGTAGGCAGCCTGTCTGTGTAAGTTGTTATGCTGTAGCATGGCAAGCGTTGATTGTTTGAAAGCGCTTTTCCACTTTATGAGGTATTATCTCCCCCCATCTTACAGCCTATCAGAAATATTAAAAACAACAAGCTAAAAGATACATTGTCGCAAGGACTGCAAAGCAATAGTTACAATATTGTTGATTATTACCTTGTCTAAGGCCTTAGAGAATATATTTTGTTTTGTTTTTATAAAACACTTTTATGCAAACTGTAACCCTAGGGGATGTACAGCATTAAATAATATGAAACAGTAGATAAGAGACCTGAGACATTGTTGAAATCAGAGGGGCTATGATTAAGTCCTAATGCAGAGGGCCTTGGGGTGGAAAATGAAAAGGTACAGCCGAAGCAGAAGATGGTATGATTTAAGAGGGGTTCTGGAGCTGCTTTGCAACAGTCCATAGGGAGCCTATAACCCTCATGCACAAGCACCAGGGCTGGGTCAGGTGGTTGGGCCTTTGCTGGAGGAACAGGCCATTCACATACCTTTTGTTGTTGTTCCTTTTGACCAACCCCACATCCCTGGAACTCCATAAAAACACACTTTACACAGTTATTTTTAACTGACATTTTATTTTATAACTCGGCCTGTTTTGTTCCCAAAACATGCTCTAACTGTTAGTGTTTTTTTCTGAGCAAGATTTTGTAATTTGCTGAACGAAGAAGATGTTCAACATTTTGCATTAAACATTTATCTGTTGGTTTGATGATTTCATCGAAAACGCTATTGGGGTTCTCAGCCTCTGTCACTTTGTACACGGGAGCACGGGCTATAATGGCAGAGAGAAAGGAGGGTCAGGGCAAAGCTGGGAGGCAAGATCAAACCAGTATCTTAGATGCCTATATACAAATGCAAGAAGTATGGGTAATAAGCAGGAAGAACTGGAAGTGCTAATAAATAAATACAACTATGACATTGTTGGCATTACTGAAACTTTGTGGGATAATACACAGGACTGGAATGTTGGTGTGGATGTGTATAGTTTGCTCAGGAAAGATAGACAGGGGAAAAAGGGAGGAGGTGTTGCCTTATATATTAAAAATGTACACACTTGGACTGAGGTGGAGATGGACATAGTAGATGGAAGTGTTGAGAGTCTCTGGGTTAGGCTAAAAGGGGTAAAAAACACGGGTGATGTCATGCTGGGAGTCTACTACAGGCCACCTAATCAGGTGGAAGAGGTGGATGAGGCTTTTTTCAAACAACTAACAAAATCATCCAAAGCCCAAGATTTGGTGGTGATGGGGGACTTCAACTATCCAGATATATGTTGGGAAAATAACGCTGCGGGGCACAGACTATCCAATAAGTTCCTGGACTGCATTGCAGAAAGCTTTTTATTTCAGAAAGTTGAAAAAGCTACTAGGGGGGAAGCTGTTCTAGACTTGATTTTAACCAATAGGGAGGAACTCATTGAGAATTTGAAAGTAGAAGGAAGCTTGGGTGAAAGTGATCATGAAATCATAGAGTTTGCAATTCTAAAGAAGGGTAGAAGGGAGTACAGCAAAATAGAGACAATGGATTTCAGGAAGGTGGATTTTGGTAAGCTCAGAGAGCTGATAGGTAAGGTCCCATGGGAATCAAGGCTGAGGGGAAAAACAACTGAAGAGAGTTGGCAGTTTTTCAAAGGAACACTATTAAGGGCCAAAAAGCAAGCTATTCCGATGGTTAGGAAAGATAGAGAATGTGGCAAAAGACCACCTTGGCTCAACCACGAGATCTTGTATGACCTACAAAATAAAAAGGGGTCATATAAAAAATGGAAACTAGGTCAGATAACAAAGGACGAATATAGGCAAATAACACAGGAATGCAGAGGAAAGATTAGAAAGGCAAAGGCACAAAATGAGCTCAAACTAGCTATGGGAATAAAGGGAAACAAGAAGACTTTTTATCAATACATTAGAAGCAAGAGGAAGACCAAGGACAGGGTAGGCCCACTGCTCAGTGAGGAGGGGGAAACAGTAACAGGAGATTTGGAAATGGCAGAGATGCTTAATGACTTCTTTGTTTCAGTCTTCACTGAGAAGTCTGAAGGAATGTCTAACATAGTGAATGCTTATGGGAAGAGGGTAGGTTTAGAAGATAAAATAAAAAAAGAGCAAGTAAAAAATCACTTAGACAAGTTAGATGCCTGCAAGTCACCAGGGCCTGATGAAATGCATCCTAGAATACTCAAGGAGTTAATAGAGGAGGTATCTGAGCCTCTAGCTATTATCTTTGGGAAATCATGGGAGACGGGGGAGATTCCAGAAGACTGGAAGGGGGCAAATATAGTGCCCATCTATAAAAAGGGAAATAAATACAACCCAGGAAACTACAGACCAGTTAGTTTAACTTCTGTGCCAGGGAAGATAATGGTGCAGGTAATTAAAGAAATCATCTGCAAACACTTGGAAGGTGGTAAGGTGATAGGGAATAGCCAGCATGGATTTGTAAAGAACAAATCGTGTCAAACTAATCTGATAACATTCTTTGATAGGATAACGAGCCTTGTGGATAAGGGAGAAGCGGTGGATGTGATATACCTAGACTTTAGTAAGGCATTTGATACGGTCTCGCATGATATTCTTATAGATAAACTAGGCAAATACAATTTAGATGGGGCTACTATAAGGTGGGTGCATAACTGGCTGGATAACCGTACTCAGAGAGTAGTTGTTAACGGCTCCCAATCCTGCTGGAAAGGTATAACAAATGGGGTTCCGCAGGGGTCTGTTTTGGGACCGGCTCTGTTCAATATCTTCATCAACGATTTAGATGTTGGCATAGAAAGTACGCTTATTAAGTTTGCGGACGATACCAAACTGGGAGGGATTGCAACTGCTTTGGAGGACAGGGTCAAAATTCAAAATGATCTGGACAAATTGGAGAAATGGTCTGAGGTAAAGCGGATGAAGTTCAATAAAGATAAATGCAAAGTGCTCCACTTAGGAAGGAACAATCAGTTTCACACATACAGAATGGGAAGAGACTGTCTAGGAAGGAGTATGGCAGAAAGAAATCTAGGGGTCATAGTGGACCACAAGCTTAATATGAGTCAACAGTGTGATGCTGTTGCAAAAAAAGCAAACGTGATTCTGGGATGCATTAACAGGTGTGTTGTAAACAAGACACGAGAAGTCATTCTTCCACTTTACTCTGCACTGGTTAGGCCTCAACTGGAGTATTGTGTCCAGTTCTGGGCACTGCATTTCAAGAAAGATGTGGAGAAATTGGAGAGGGTCCAGAGAAGAGCAACAAGAATGATTAAAGGTCTTGAGAACATGACCTATGAAGGAAGGCTGAAGGAAATGGGTTTGTTTAGTTTGGAAAAGAGAAGACTGAGAGGGGACATAGCAGCAGTTTTCAGGTATCTAAAAGGGTGTCATCAGCAGGAGGGAGAAAACGTGTTCACCTTAGCCTCTAAGGATAGGACAAGAAGCAATGGGCTTAAACTGCAGCAAGGGAGATTTAGGTTGGACATTAGGAAAAAGTTCCTAACTGTCAGGGTAGTTAAACACTGGAATAGATTGCCTAGGGAAGTTGTGGAATCTCCATCTCTGGAGATATTTAAGAGTAGGTTAGATAAATGTCTATTAGGGATGGTCTGGACAGTATTTGGTCCTGCCATGAGGGCAGGAGACTGGACTCGATGACCTCTCGAGGTCCCTTCTAGTCCTAGAGTCTATGAGTCCACCAATTCTGCCCCTAGAGCTAAATGTTCCTGGGTTAAACAGAGGCACTGCAGTGCGTTTCCCAGCGTGATGATGATATTTAACACACTCTCCATACACAAACTACTGCTAATTTCTTTAATTTTACAGTTCACATCATCTAAAGACCAGTACACGCAGGCATGATGCCTCTGACCAGGGGCATCTATGGTGCACCCTGGACAATCCTCATTTTGTTTTTCTCTCAGGCAGTGCTTGATTCCGTGCACAGCTACTCGTACAATTGCACGCATCACTGTTTTACGGTTATGAACTCGCATTGGCTTAATACCGAATTTTTCCCTCAACTTTAGATAGTGCAGGCCTATAGTGTAAGCGTTCCCCGCTGTTTTGGCATTCTGTGAAGCATCTGGTTTGTGTCTGGGCCAACAGATCGGGCCCAGATCACTTGGTCCTTCGGAGCTGTCAGTGTTCAAAACCTCCAAGTCCTCTGAAGAACCATCACTCAGCTGCTGAAAAATTGACAGTAAGAAATGCGTGTAAGGTATCTTTCTACTTTTTCATAACATGGTTTTAAAGCCTTTTACACTGTGCATCAAGAGATCCCGTCTGCGGGCAGCTTTTAAAAACAACAAACAACAACAACTGAAATATGTCTCTGGGCAGGCTTGATCCAAAAGGCTCTAGCCAATTGAGCATTGGTTCCTGCCAAACCACCCCTTTGAACGTTCTTACATACAATGTACCTGTGCCTTGTCTCTGCACAGACCTTCATCTGATTCGTTTGGGTTCTCCTGGCTGGGGCAGGAGTCTTAAACAAATCATGGCCCAGTGGTCTGGCCTCGTGTTTCTCCACCGCGTTGTTTCTGCGGGTACAGGCATCATTAGCTATCCCTGTCTCCCCGCTCCCATGACCCGTCTCAAACACTGTTTGCCACAACGGCATGTTTGTTTCTTCAGGGCCCATAGCAGCAACCGTATAACGTCTCTTCATAAGAAGCTTGACAGCCGGAGTTGGCCAGGGCCTTCGAAGTGCAGCCATCTTTAATCATCAGAGCCCTTTAAATAGAAGCTCCTCCTTACAACGACAGCCCTAAACTATTGGCTAAGAGTATCATCCGCCATTTAGCACTAGGGGCAGAATTGGTGGACAAAGTGACAGAGGCCGAGAACCCCAATAGCTTTTTAGATGAAATCATCAAACCAACAGATAAATGTTTAATGCAAAATGTTGAACATAAAGAAATGTGTCTTCATTTAGGCATGTCTTTTCAAGTGTTTATACCTTTACAAGACTTTCACCTCTCTTTGTTAAAAGGTCAGAAAATAAGCAATCTTCTTCTTCTCTCTAATTCAGTGGTTTACAAAATAAGGGGACTATAAACTAACAGTTACTAAAAACCTGGGGTGCTTCTGCCTGCTCTTTTTTATTACAACACAAATATAAAAGGGACGTGTCTTAGGTTTGTCTTTTTAAGTCATTATCCCTTTGCAAAACTTAATGTAACTTTAGCCTGTGTTTGTTAAAAAGCAGGTAAAGAAGCAAACTCCTTCTCTCTGATCCACTCACTCACAGAGGCTGCTCTGCTAACAGGAGCTTTGCTGCAGCTTCACATTGTTTTTACTAAAAAAAACCCCCTGTTAGTTTAAAACCTAGGGAAAAAAACTTTAAAAAATGGTGTGTTACTAAAAGCTTATGGATTTAATTTTTATTAAAAAAAACCCTGTTAAAGGTCTACATGGCAGAAAAATGCTGGGAGGTCTGTTTCTTTAGATAAGAATAAAACAGTTAAAAGGAAGGGGTGGGGGAAAGGAGGGAGTTGGCTCTTGTTTAAAATCTTGGGACTCTAGGATTGGTTCAGGAAAATAAATTCTGTGATGCTGCTGTAAAACCACCTCTGAATGGGCCGATCCAAAGGCGGTGATAACAAGTCTAAGAGAATCTGAACCAGAAAAGTTGCCTCATTCTACAGAAAGACTTAAAAGGTGAGAATTCTCCCCCCCTCTCTCTCTCATTTTCTCTCTCTGTCTGACTCAGCTGTGTGCTGTCTATCTTTGCCCTTTGCAAAGGGGCTTTCTTTTTCCTTTTCTTGTCTTGTTCTTTCTTTTAACCTACCCTGATTCTGAATGCTTTTCTGTTCACTTTTTTACCCTGTGCTTACTAAACAGACTCTGCCTGCTTCTCTCCCTCTCATTCTGATTCCACCATGTGCTCTCTATCTTTGCTCTTTTTTCTTGTCCTGTTCTTTCTTTTAACCTCTCTTTTTTTCTTAACCTACACTGGTATTGAATAGTTTCAGTGCTTTTTTATTCACTTTTTTACCCTGTGCTTACCAAACAGGTTCTGCCTTTGTAAATTCTCTTTTTAAATCTAGTTTTTAATCATTTTAAATGCTTTTTTCTTAGTACCCCTTTATAGTTTTTGGCCATGTGCTTACTAAACAGGTTCCTTTTAAACCTAGTTTTTAATGTTTTTAATGCTTTTTTCTTAACCTATATTGGTATTCAATTGTTTCAATGCCTTTTTATTCACCTTTTTTACCCTGGGCCTCCCAAACAGGTCTTGTCTTTCCCTTTTTCAACCTAGTTTTCAATATTATTTAACTTTTTTCTTAAACTAGCCCTTCAAAAACAAATATTTCCTTTTTTTTAAGTTCTATCTTTCTATTCTTTCATAACCAGCCTCTTTTCTTCAATAACTTACCTCTCTTCTTTCAAATTTCCTTTTTTTCCTCTAAACCTTACTCATACTTTCTTTTTTCCTCTTAACACTCTCTCTTACACTATTTTTTCAACCTTTTTCTCTCCATTTACCTAACCACCAACATACACAACACTTCCCCTAGTCAAACAAACACACACACACATTTTTTCAAAATGGCCAACAGCGCCACACTTTGGTGCCAACGGAAACGGGGAGTGGGAAGGCAGGACATAAGCCCTAAAAGGGGTGTAGAAACCTGTCAAAATTGCATGGTGATGAATGCTATCGAGTTTATTACTACTGCTGTATTTTGCACCAGCTGGCCCCTTAGAGGCCATTACGCCAGTGAAAATTGTTTAAGCACTACAATCAATAGCCCCTATCACACACCCTACTACTCCGGCATGACTCCTATGCTGGAAAGGAAGGGTGTAGTGCAGAGCCCACTATGCTGTATCCATATCACTTGGAGATTCTCCTAGGCCAGGGACAAATCTGGCTGCTTTGCTATGCAAAGAAGCTGGAAACTGGTCCAGCAATCTGGCCTTGTATGTGTGTGTATTAATTCTTGGACTGTATGCTTTTCAGGTCAGGGGCATTGTCCTCAAATAGGTTTATACAAGAGACAAGATGGGCGAGGTAATATATTTTACTAAACCATTTTCTGTTGGTGGAAGGAACATGCTTTCGAGCTTCAGAGATCTTCAGGTCTGGAGAAAGAAACTAGACTGTCCAAACTAAATAGAAGGTGGGGCAGATTGTTACACATCACACGCATGTTGTAGGAGACCACTTAAAATGAAGAAGACAATTAACACCTCTTCAGTCAGGACAGTGGAAGATTAGTGGGCAACAGGGTGTTGTAAAAAATGGGCCATAAAACCAGTGTCTCTGTTAAGTCCATGGTTTTCAATCTCCAGGAGAGTTATGAATTTAAGTTCTCAGGCTTGCTTTTTGAAAGAGCTGTGCAGATTTCCTTTAGGGATGTGGACTGGGAGGTCAGATACGGAGTGATTACTTTGTGATAAGTGTTTGCCTATGGGTGATATGGTGTTTTTGTCTTATAATTTTTCTGAGAGTTCATTTGAGAGCTTAGTAATTTATCTGGCTTCACCCACATAGTCGTCATCGGAGCATCTGATGCACTGGATGAGGTATGCCACATGTTCTGACAGGCACGTGTAGGACTCATAAATCTTGAAAGATGTGTTGTGAGGATATTGATCATCATAACAGTGGACATATGTCTAGAGGTTTTGCATCTGTTGTTCTGGCAGGATCTGGTGCCACTTTGAGTTGGTGTGTCCTGGTCAGTGGAGAGCTTGCTTCTGATGCTGATGTTGGAGGGGCGGGGTAAGGGAGTTAAAAGGCCATAAATTAATATTTTGCTTACATAGAGCAATAGCCTATCCAGTGTTATCACATATGTTCCACTCTTACCACTGTTGTTCCATCACATCACATAATAGAATATCTACAGTGCACAGCCAGTCCTAATAAAAAAAAAATAGCAACAACCAAGGGTTCCAAAAATCCAAAAGGTTAAGAAAACAGCATGTGAGTAAATTCAAGGGCAAAACCAGGAAACTTTCTACATGAGGATTGAAACAGTTCCTTCCGTAACTCAATATTGCACCATATTTGGTTTTAATCTATAGGCCATCATTTATTACTGTTGCCCTGCACTCTAGTCAAATATTGCTATCAATAAAAGTACTGTGGCCAGGAGAAAAGAATTTATTTTCCATTTTCAAACAACACATTTATTCTCAGTGTATAATAATTTTAAAGGCAATGATTTTGATATGATATTTGAAGAACACAAAGACTGAATGGTAATGTTTTCATTTCAGAAATAGAAGCACATTCATGAAAACAAAAACCTTTTAGCTGGCAAGTTATGCATGATGCTTTTGAAAACAAGTTGAACATGTTGGTGTGGAACAGAAATTATAAAGACTAAAACAGGAAAGTTTTCAGATAGATTGTAGTTGCAATATGTTGTTGAAACTCTTTTTGGAATTACAGATATGCTGAAGAAAGGTATCCAAAATAAAAAAGAAAATGGCTTTCCTCTAAATATTTTAATAAAAACACAAACTTTCTATTATATGGAATATTATTTTCCATCATGTTTCTAGGTTTGGAGAACAAAATATTAAGGTTTAATTCCATTTTATTCCACTGTTTAGTATTCCCACTGAACTATCTGACAAACATTTACCAGATAAATAAACTAATGCACTTGCTTACTATTTTCTTGCAAAACTATTTTTCAGTAAAGTAAAAATAGAAATAACATATGGTGGAAGCATATAAACTTAATCCCATATTGGAAGGAGGCAGAAGTGAGGAGAGAGAGAAATAATCCCTCTCTTTAAACTACCAAGGTAAAACCCTGGCTCCATGAAGTCGGTGGGAATTTTGCCATTGTCTTTCCTGGGGCCAGGAGTGCATCCTAGAGCAAATCTGCTAATAAGAACACAACACTTTCAGGAATCTCCCTGGGAAATGAGGGCAAAGAATTAATGTGTGCTCTCCCTTTCCATATATCTTCATTTGTGCTGTGAATGCATTTCCCATTTCTCTTTTTTTCATTTATGTTATCAGAACACATACTGAGTGTGGAATGCTATAGCCTGCTCTATGCCTTATTATGCTGGCCTAAAGGTTCTACACTGAAGATTCACAGCGAAGTTAAAATATCTTTGATCATGAAGAAACCATTAATAATTTTATAAATGACTCCCTCCTCTCTGCAAGAGAACAATACGTTCTCTGTGTGCTGTAAACATATTTGTTTGTAGTCCTTTGTATCATTGATTTAAAGATTAAAAAAGCTATTTTTCTGAAACGCAGGAAAAAGTACAGTAACAGTAAACCTGTTTGCTGGCTGCTTAAATGTATGGTAGTTTTATATATTTTATATTCACAATATAAACATAGGTTTTATGGGCTCAGTCCTGCAAACACAATTCTCATTGCAATTTGGAAATGAAGAGGAGATTTGTCTGCACAAGAAATGCAGAATCTCGCCCTGTTTTGGGAACACTATTGCTTGAAGTCATTTGTAGCTAAGCTTTGATTGATAATAAGAATAATATGGTAACCATAATGGTTTCTGGTGATCTGTAGATAACACTGAATAGGTGATGATATTTTCTTTTTTGTGTTCTCTCTGGTTGTCAGGTCGTAGTACATCTGAAAACTGGCCTATACCTGCTGGAGTTTCTTAGTTGCAGGTCTTTTTTCTGCATGGTGTTCTACAGAAGATAACCAATTTATCCTGAAATTAGTAAACTACATGGCAAAGTCAAAGTTCAACCAAGCTACAATATTTTATTTTTCTTTGAAGCATCTAATACTGGCTGCTTCCAGGGATCAGATACAAGACCACATTAGAACAGTGGTAATATCTGGTATGGCAAGTCCTGTCTGATGTCCTTTGGAACTACACTGTCAGGAAGCAGGGAGATAGGGATGCTTTTGGGAACAGGATAGACCTAGAAGCATTGTGTATCTGTGCTCATGCACATTCCCCTGCCACCTCTAAAACTCATGAGATTCTCCAGGTTTGAGGATAGAAGCCACAGCTCATTCCAAGGAATACAATTCGTAGCTGGCCATTGGAACTAGGGTGAAGTAAGTGTGAAAAATAGGGACGGGGGGGTAATAGGCGCCTATATAAGAAAAAGGCCCCAAAATTGGGACTGTCCCTATAAAATCAGGACATCTGGTCACCCTAATTGGAACAATCAAGAAGAAACTCCATGAAGAGAACCTCCAGGAGACTTCCTCTCTTATCCCTTTTTGTAGTGTATAGGAATGGGGTAGTATCTATTCAGATAGCTTGTGATCCCTCTTATGAGACTCCTCATCTATTATTGCTGAAACCACTGGAACTTGACAGAACAGTAGTGTATATGCATAGCTAGACCTAGTCTGTTTGAATAGAGGTAGTAAACATGGTTATTTGGAATCCGACTGCCTGTATGGTGTCTTCATATTCTTAGTGTTGTGCAGAAAGCAAAGACAAAACAGTTGTTTGGAAGGGATACTACCCAATTCCTATACACTGTACCTTCAGATGGACTTTACTGCAAGAGAGGGTGATCTGGCCCTCTGTGAGTCTTTATTCATTTCCCTGGCTGTTGTAACACTTGTACTTCCCTGACAAGGAGCATGTTGGAAAGTACTGGTATTTAACTTCAACCAGACTTTAAGGCAACACCCTGTCTACCAATTTCTGGAATCATTTCAATCCATTCTAAACCTGTGAGATAACATGATGTAACTAACTGCCATAGGTGTGTTTATTTCATCTACAAAACAGCAGCTTAATACAATAGACCTTTGTTAAGGAGGAGACTCTGTTTATGGCGCATACTGTAGACTGCACAGTCATAGTTGGCATCCCTTCTGAGGGCCAAAATATAAAGATTTTATGGGCTGCTTTAAACAGTAATTCATTATTTTAGACTAAACATTATATTAATAAGGCTCTGCACTTCTAGTATGCCTTTCAGCTGAGGATCTCAAAGTTCTATATAAATACATTGGTCCAAATTCTGTCTCCAGCCAGCACTGAAAGTTGAGAATATGCTGACAGCTGAATTCTGTGCTCCAAGAATTTTGCTACCAGGATGGGATTCCCCCAGGAATCCTAAACAGGAGCAGCTTGCTTCCTTGGACAGCATATGCCACACATCCAGCTTGTGCACTAGCAGGCTATGGGCTGGACCTCTTCCTCCGCTAGCAGGCTACACCCTCTTGAAGTGCAGGGATCTGTGTGGTGTTCAAATCTCTCCTAACACCGCCTGGAGAACAAGCAGAGATTCTGCCCTGTTATCTGGATGGGGAAAAGGCTTCCTATGTAGTCTACCTCCCTTGAACACCATCGACATTAATTAAATTAAAGGCACATTTCATATCCATCCAAGATGGTTCCCAACCTAATGAGTCTTTCCAACCTTATTTCTATTATTATAACCCTGTACTTACCTTTTCAGTGAGAGATAGAAAAAGATCACTTCACCCACCAATGAAATTTAGCAGCTTATTAACATTATACAGTAACACTACATTACAGTTTAGAACAGGGAATGAAGAAGATGTCTGAATGCAGGTGAAACTGCGATATCTTTAATGACTACAGATACTACTTCTCTCAGCACAGAATTTCTTAACATAGTGCTGAGGCATTGGTTCTGTACAGCCTATTGAATCAAGCCCACCCCATTTTGCAATACATGCTATTTATTGGTGTTCTATGTAAATCTCCCATACAAGAACAGATTCAGCTCAACTGCGTGTAGACTGAGAGATCTGACAATATAGCAGTGTAAGGTGAAATGGCAGCATTTAGATATGGAACACTGCTAAGTGACTTTTAGACCACATTTATATGCTTACAAAACCTTCAGTAACATACAGTAACTCCTCACTTAATATTGTAGTTATGTGCCTGAAAAATGTGACTCTAAGTGAAATGATGTTAAGCGAATCCAGTTTCCCTATGAGAATTAATGTAAATGGGGGGGATTAGGTTCCAGGGATTTTTTTTCTTGCCAGACAAAAGGCCTCATATACATTTTAAACAATGTTAAACAAGCAATTTAATTCAGGTATTAAATGGGCTGGCAGCCCCCTATCAGCTCCCCTATGCCCCGCCCCCAGTGCTTCCCTCCCACCGGCAGACCCCACAGATCAGCGCCTGCTCCCTTTGCCTCCTGCCTGTGGCAATCAGCTGGCGGGTGGGAGGTGCTGCGGGGGGGTCCATCGGGGGGCTGTGAGCCGTGAACAAAGCAGGCAGCCAAACGAAGTTATAGGGGAGCATTGCACAACTTTAAACAAGCATGTTCTGTAATGGAGCAGGGACGTAACATTGAAACAGCGTTAAGCGAAAGGACATTAAGTGAGGAGTTACTGTATATGCTTCTGTAGAGACCCAAAAGGTGGTAGAGCCCAACATAGTATTAACTTACAATAAAATGTATAGATAAAACAATATGTAGTCTATTTATACCTCCACCCTGCAAGTACTAATGCATGTGTTTAAGTTTATGCAGTGAGTTGTCCCATTGATCTCAATGTGTAAAGTTAAGTATGTGTATAAATCATTGCAGGATTAGGGCCTTAGGCCATGCCCTATATAATTTACAGTCTGCTTAGTGTATGTCCAGCGGGTAGCACAATAAAAGTAATAATGTTTGTGCCCCCACTTGTACAAGTTCAGCATTGCAAGCTGTTATGGCTAAGTGCATTTTACATTTTTACTTATTTTGGATTAACAGGAGAAAGCAGTAGTTCGATATCTGTGATAGCTCAAATATACATATTAAACCAACATATCTTAATATTTCCCTTAATATTCTTCTCCCATAAGCACCTCTGTCCTTTCTCCTGCACTGCTCCTCACACTAGGAGTGACATCCCATCTCCTATGGGCCATGCAAATTAATAATTGATATGTAAAAGTTCTGTTTAAAAGGAACTATCAGAATTCATAGGCTAAAAAAACAATTAACTGCCCTTCATAACCTGCTTTACCTTCTTTTCTATTGTTCTCTTTTCTATTGCCCATGGATCCAACACTTCAAAACACACTCACTGGAGTACTCTTTACTCATTTCAGTAAGCCCATTCAACTCAAATGGCTACTCATGTGAGTAAGGGTTGCAGGATTAAGGCCTTTCAATTGTAATCACTTTGCAGGGGTTACAGTGATTCTGCTCTCAATAGCAGTGATGTAAATACAGAATGATTTCACTGGAATTATCCCACATGTATATCAGTATAACGGGAGCAGAATTTGGCTCATTGTTTCTTTTATTTGGCTATAAATTACCATAAACAACTATGGGGTATGTAGATAATAAGAATTGTGCAAATTATTCAATTAGTCATACAAATAAATAGCTTCCCTCACAAGAACCTGTTAATATTGTGTGTAGAATAAAGTAGTGGCCTTCTCAGTAAGGTTTTAATGAATCATGGAGACTGAAATCTTCTCACCATAGGTCAGAAATGAGCCACATTGGTGGGAAGGGATGGCGGAGTGTTCCTTGACATCCCTGCTGTACTTGTCCTGGAGATGAGGAAAGGATTTCAGTTTCCAGATCTGTTGTTCCTGGATTTTTGTGGGTTTTTTTATAAGCACTAAAATGTATAAAGAAAACAAAGAGGAGGTGGTAAGTGGATCAACTTTGTGGGAAAGATTGTTCTCAGCTTAGTTTAAGCCTGATGGAATAGCCTGTACCTTTGAATGTTGCAGGTAGACAGAAAATCAAGGGAAAACAGAGGGTTCTGAGGGAGAATCCTGCTAGTAATGTACTTCCACAAAGCCATGCTGTGGAAGTCAGATTTTCAGAAAATTCTGCTTTGAAACAGCAATTTTTCTTTATTTGTAGCAGGATGAAGTATAGCACAATATAAGCCAAATGTAGAATCTAGACAGGGGGAAACTCAGTACAAGTGGCAAACAAATATATTTGTTACAGACTACCAAGCAACTTTCTTAACATGGTTTTTGTACACACTTAGCATGATGGGGTCATGACCAGACTCTGAATACTACTGTAATATAATAAATAATAATAAACATGGTGCATTAATTTTAAGGATTCTAGTAACAAATTTGCAATACCAAAGCCCCTTTTGGGAAGGACCTATAATATGATTTTTAAACAATTATTTCACACGGTTAAAAATGCTGTTTATTTTTACTGCCAATCGCTGAATGATTTTTAAATTCTCCAGCACTACCACTGTAGAAATTAGACCCATATTTCTTACATGGCAATGAAACTAATTCTTTGTTTGACATGAGAGACTCTAATCCTTATATTCATGCAAAGGTTGGCAGAACAATGTGCTCTTCTCTGTTGGATTTCAGTGTGTGTTGGGAACAACTGCGGTTTCAAACTTCGATGCATTTATTCCAGCTATTTTCTTATACATAGTCCTTAAATAGAAAACAAATGAAGATGAGATAAGAAAAAACGTCAGTTAAATTATCTCTGAGAAACATTTCATTCAGCTATCTGCAATAATTTGTTTACATACAGTCAGGGTGATTTCATGGTATTCTTTTAGCTGTGAACATACTTCACTTGAGAGCTGTATGTTACACTCAGCCTGCCTGCTGATCGTCCATTGATTCTAATTAAAATTTCTTTTGTGGTTTAGAGCATTAAATGGCCATAAGTACTTATTACTAAAAATATTTAAACAAATTGTTTTGGTATGCAACTAGGGTGTCCAATACTGCAACTCTTATTCACGCCTGAAGTCCTGTTCCCATGGGTACTCCCACAGAAGTCAAAGGGAGGGAGTATTACTCAAGTGAGTTAGGGTTGCAGGATCAAGTCCCAAATTTGCATAAAAGAAAATAATCCATTTATAGTTATGAGAGGACAGTTTGGATGAGAATCTTAACAATCATGTTTCTAAAGTCTGAGCAAAACAGGGGAGGGATAGCTCAGAGGTTTGAGCACTGGCCTGCTAAACCCAGAGCTGTGAGTTCAGTCTTTAAGGGGGCCACTTAAGGATCCAAGGCAAGATCAGTACTTGGTCCTGCTAGTGAAGGCAGGGGGCTGGACTTGAGGACCTTTCAGGGTCCCTTCCAGTTCTAGGAGATGGTATATCTCCATTTGAAGAATGGGAAGATAGGGAATTCATTGGGGAAAATACTCCTGCACGTGCCATACACCATTTACAATAGTATTTTTTTTCAGGGGGACTGTCTTTCTGGTCTTCTTATTCATGATATTCTTCCCTCAGGCTTCTTTATCTTTGGTTCACCAGTGTTTGACCAGTGCTTGATTGTTGTTTTTTAACTTTTTGTTTTCATCGCAACTGATGTCTTCTGGGGTTTTAAGTTTTTAATGAGTACCTCTTTTCCCCTGAGGATTATCTGTCTGACAAAACTGGTTATTACCTGCATGGCCTTCTTCCCAAAAACATGCACCCACACATCTACCTCTAGGCAGAGTTTGGCTGACTTGTTGCATACACATTAGGGAAGTAACCAGAGAATTCCATTCCCCTTTTTCTAAGAAGGAAGGGGGAAATCACAAGATTGAGTTGACCCTGTATATGTAACACACCATTCCACCACAAAAATGCAGCCTCCAACAGTAGGTAGTGCCCTGAGGAATAACTGATTGGTGGACCTGAAAATTTCATAAGATCATAGCAACTGAAAGTTTTTGTCAGATTCAGAAGCAGAATTACTGGAAGAAAATAAGAAAAACTGTTGTAACACTGTATTTCTAACTGGAATTATTCAGTTGTGATTTGGACTACCTTCTCCTTGTACCCTGGGGCAGCCTGCCTGGACCCTGAGTCCAAAGCTCACCTCTGGGCAGAAAGCTGGGAATTGGTTACAGACCTCACTCTCTGGCCCGTGGCGCTTTGGCTATATCGGTGCTGGGGGGAGAAAAGGTGTGGTCATAATTTGCTGCTGTTATAGACCATCTGCAAATTATCTCCTTCACCTCCAGAACACACCCACAGAAGTGGAATCATGACTCAGAAGTCTAGGTTGTAGTGTCCTAGGGCTACTCCTGGAGTGATGCAATTTATGCCCCAATCCTTTCAGGGCTGTGCCTAAAGACTACATCTAAGCCTGGAAGTACTGGCAATGTCTAAACTTAAGGGTGTTCAGATAAATGCAAAGATTTTAGAACTCAAGCAAAATAAATTATTTAAACTTTTCCTAATCTAAGAAGCTTTGAGTTCAGTTTGATTTGAATTTTGAGCAGAGATTTGCTTATATTGTTTGTACCATTTCAACATTCTTTCCTGGAAAAACAAACAAACAAAACCAACTTCATAAGAAACAAAGCAACAGGATCCTCCACAAAAAGGTCACATTGCTTTTGCCATCTTCTGAAACTTTTCAGCTGAAAACCAGTGGAAATCCTGCCACATCATTTCTTTTGGGGAAAGGATGTCCCAGGATCCAGAGGAAAACTCCCTAGAGTGCAGGGACTCCATGGAGAGCGTACCGCAGTCTTTTTATCTTAGTGCCTCCTCCCTAATAGCCCGCCTCAAAATGTTGAAGACGTTCTTTGGATGCACCTGTCCCTCCATCTGAACTGCAGAGTGAAAGTTAACATTCAAACCACTAGCACTAAACCCTTGGGGATTTTCAGGTAAGATTTCCATGTTGCTGTTAGGGAAGGATATTGTACACCTCTGAGCTCCTGTTCAGCTGGCTTTCCTTCCCCTTCCAAATGACTGATCCTCCCAAATATTCATGGGATTACAACCACACAGTATTCAGATGGAGGGGCATAAACCTGTATTGGAGAAGAGGAGAATGCTGCAGCTTTGGCTCCAGTCCCATCATCTTTCCCCAACCTTGCATTCTGTGCCCATTGACCATATTTGGCCTATATCTGGGTTACTTTCATCTCCTTAATACCTAAATGTGGAGGGAGAGAGAGATGGTCCATGAGAGATGCAACAAGAGTCCATATTAGTGTTTCATCATCTCTGTCCTACTGTCCCAATTTATACTGCTTGCCACAAAAAAAAACAACTGCTGCTGAGAAACAGCAATTATTATGACCAGTTACTCTGTGGATCAAAAATCTTGAATGTGATTTCTCCCTAAAGACACACAAATACGAATCAAGAACCTACCTATCTTCACGAATTGTCAGGGATATAAAGACATGGACATTAATGAATAATGGAATTGCCTGGCAATGCCACAGGTCAATGAAATAGAAGACATTTATGCCTAATGTTGACTGACCATGGACGTGCCCAGTTCATTGAAACTATTATTTAAATGTTGTTTAGCCAGGTGCATACAACACCATCATAATTCATATATGGTCAAGGCTGGTGAGACAGAGTACAGTATTTTATTAGATACTACATACCTGTAGGTTTAATGAGATGCAAGGGCAAGGATAGAGAAGAAATAACTTATTGGCCCTCTCGGTTGGCCATTGAGAGAGCAGTAGTTATATCAACACTTATATGCATCTCATGTAACGTGTTCTGATTGGCTAACAGAAAGGGTTGTGATAGTCATACTCCCAGGACATCAAGAATGACCTTAGGGTAAAGAGACAGTGAAGTTGGTAATTTCCATAAAAGACATCATCCTAAGAAAAAATACTAGGTTATGCCCTTGACTCTACAGAGTGAGTGTGTGTTAACATGCTATTTTTGCTATGGATACTAATATTTCTATAAATACCACTGGAAATGTTTTCCAAATCAGAGAAAACATGAATTGTGTTTAATATGTTTAAAATAAAATAGGAATTGAAATCCATATAGTTTACATAAACGAAAATCTCAGTTTGGAAAAGTGGCTTCAACATTTGTTTAAATGCTGCTAAAGTACAAAGGGAAGGTCTGAGGTATAATGTATGGCCACAAGCCATTCAAACTAAAATTCAGTTATGCTTACTATTCTGAACAGTATCCCAAAAATAAATGTAATGGTTTGCACCAGAGTGCTTTTACCTTTTAAGCCAGGTAGCAAATTTGAATTCACTAATTACATGCAGGTTGGGATTTTTGCTAAATGGCTTGGATTGACCTATCCAATATTAAATTATATTATGACATTCTGATGTAGAAAATGACTGTAAACTTGTTCTAACTAGGATCATATCAATAAAGTACTAACATTTCATGTACTTTCTCGTAGTCATAATAAAACAAAATATTTGGTTCCTTACCTACTATGTTTACATTTATTCTTTCATATATTGCCAGGCTACTGGTGTGCAAACACAGATGTAAATATATTCTGGCAGATGGGTGATCGTTTGAAATCACACAATAGCACTGAGTCATCTGGACAGAGTTCCAGTCTGATCTTGCATGTATCCCATTTTAGACTCAATGATTTATGTTCAAAAATGCAACCTCCCAACAAACAGGACTCAATTGACTACTTCCAATTTTCTCTTTATTTAAGCCTTTATCTATACTTATGTTTTGATGCACGACTGTATTTTGATCTGTTTTAGAATTCTTGGATAACTCCTAGACAAACACCCCTCAGTTCACAAACACACATTTTACAAGTGCTGAAGGTATACACAGATCCTTTAGCTTAGGAAAGCAGTAATGATCCGCTCCCATGTTCCTGGTAACCTCAAAAGTCCCAGTGAAGTCACTGGGATTTTATCAGGCACAAGAAAATTCAGAGTAGTGTTCAATATATGCTGTAGAACCATTTGAACACTACATAGCTAGAGAATGAATGACTCAGCCCTTAGGATTCTGCAACTTAGCACAGGGATATCACCTTCATATATGTAGGGAGTGGGTGTGTAAATATATATATTTTTCCTATATATGTGTGTACATATGAATGATAAAAATAGTTAATGTTCCATAATATAAAGTTGCATTGAGCTTTCCAGTGATTTCTTGATTTGTCCACAGCTCTACATTCCTCAAAAGAAAATCCTTTTGTTGTTTGAACTTCTTGTTCATTAATGATTTGCTAAGGTTTGGGATCCATGCCTATATGCTAAAGTAGAGTGGCACCTCCATTCTAAAGCAGTGTGCAAGCTGGGCATCGAGGTTCTCGTGAATTGCTTAAGTTACAAAGAAATGTTATAGTTGTGCCAAGAAACTGAAGAGGTGTGGGAAAAGCACCACAGTTCTAAAGTAGCATGGAGCTGTGCACCAGTATTCTGAACAAGGTGTCAGAAACACACACCATTCTAAAGGAGTGTGGGTGCTGAGCATCCAGGTTCCGAAGAAGCACAACAGTTGTGCCAAGGTTCTGAAGAAGTGTGGGAAATGTACATAGTTTTAAAGTGACATGAGAGCTGGGTTCAAGATTTCAAAAAAGTATGGTAACTGAATGGGAATTCCAAAGAATCATAGTATCCGGATCCCATAGTTCCAAAGAAAAGGAATAGCTGCCCCAAATCTCTGACAAGCACAAGAACTGTGCCAAGGTGACATACATGTCTCTGCTCACATCCTGGGTCAATGCCTTCACTACAGTGGAACAGCTAACTCCTATATGTCCTTCTGTGGAACTCATCTAGCCTGCAAGGAATCTGGAAGGCATTATAATATCCACCTTCTAGCCCTGCCTAGCCTAAGTGAGTTTTGAAGCCACTAGATTAATTGAGCCTGGAGCAAGAACTCTCCTCTGCGCCAGTCCTCAAAACACCAGGAAAATCATATCACCCAATGAATCTGAACTAATGTAATAATTACAAATAAGATTCTGAGCCTTGCAAGGACACCTCAAAGTCCTTCGTAAAACATACTGGATGTAAGTCTCTAAAGACTTAATGAAGTATGCAGACTTCCTAGAGTCCATAGCAAAGCAGCCAGAAAAAAAAGTTTTTAAAAGTCTACAGGTGTCAATTTGAAGAAATTCTAGTGCCATTCTAGCGTGTAAAACACCATAAATCTAGGATATAATGTAATTTATATCCTGTAATTAGTCAAAAATATATGTGGCTACATTGAGGTACCAGAATTTTTTTCTTGATAACTTTATCAAAACACTAAAGAAATCTCTAACAACTATAACGACTACCAACTTTAAGCTAGAGTTACAGTTTTTGAAATATCAATAACCTTATAGGAGAAAATACACACAAGAACATTGTCATTTTAACAACCAAACATTAGAAAGGCAGGAACTGTAAATTCAATTCAGAATTTGATAGTATAAAAAGATTGTGTTGTAAATGCTATGTGGTATTAGAAGGTCAAACTTTTACATAATCCAGCTATCCTATTTAGGAAGCACCTACTGACTGCAGTGTTAATTTGCACGAGTGAGGATTGCAGCCTCAAGCTTTTGTTTACTTTCACTCTCCAGTTCCTCAGTTCTCTGTGAGGTGCTTGTCACTCACATCTTATATATCTCAAAATTGCTACCGTTTCCACAGCCCATTGAAGTCAGTGGGAATTTTTCCATTGAGTCCATGAAGCTTTGAATCAAGCATAAAGCTTCTGAGTTCCTAGAAGTAGAACTACAGGTAAATATTGATATTTTAATACTGAGTAGCTTTTATCACAACACAAAAGATGCTTTAACTGATACATACTTTGAGTTTTATGCAGGTTCAATGGGAGTAGATCACATCGGGTTTTGAGGTTTTGTAAAATCTATTGCAGTATATATTTCCATGTTGATATTTATCACAGGCTATAATGTTCTGTGATGACCTTTATCACAGTATGTGTTTCTGTAGTGTCAACTGCGACAATAAATATATGTTCAAACTGGTTAAAAGGATAATATAGAGTTTTGTAGCCAACCTTTAATTCCATAGTGGAATTCACCTCTACAGACTAATTATTGTGGCAAATAATTCCTTATAGCTGAACTAAATCTGAAATAGTAAATTTGAATTTGGCTGAAGGTTGGCAATTTCAGATTAAGCTAAGAATTCATTAACTCAAAAAACCCAAATAACTTCTTTGCCTGTATAACTTGTATTAAAGATATACAAGGGTATTTTATCAGCTTAGTTAAGTACCAGACTCCCTTTTTTCAGCCCCAGTTTGCATGCACAGAATGAGTGGCTGGCGCAAGAACTTGCCATTAACTACCTGACTTGCCCCCTTCTGAAAATTTACCTCACGGTTGAAGTATGGGTTGAATAAATTCAGAGAAGAGAAAAACAAAATTTGTAAAAAATTGCAGAATTTTATTTGCAGTGAAATGATGTGCCCTGATTCACCCCTATAGTATTGCCAACCCCAAATGTTCAAAAATCATGAGGCAGGCTCACCAATAATCATGACATTCTGTACAAATAATAGATTTGGTGTTCTTTTTATTTGCCTTCTGCTTTTTGAACCTCTAGGCTGCACTGGGGTCACACTTTTGAAGCTTTCTCCACTCTCACAAGGGCTAGAAACTTACTTTTTCTTTAAGAACAAAGGCTGAAATCATCACATATCCACTTGACTCCAGGTGCTGGGCTTTAAGGAAAACAATAATTATCATGAGACTCATGACAAAATCGTGAGAACTGGCAACACTGCTTACACATCTGTTTAAAGGCTAGTTACTTTCCAGAAGGCTCTTAAACACAACACTATAGTGATTGAGATGCAGTTCTCACAGGAGAATATTTAAAACCAAACACTGAGAAAATTCCACATTTTAAAGTTGAGAAAAAAATTGAGACTTCTGAAGTGTATCAGGACCACTGCAGGCAGGAAAGGAAAACAAACACACACAAGAGCTCTGGGCAGCTCTTCCTCTTGAAAATAGTTGGAGGGTCAAATCTTCCTGTCCTTAAACAAATAAAACTCCTACTGTCATCAGTGCCTCCAGTCATAGATATTAACATGTGCTCAGTAACTATACACTTAAATATCTGAGCCATCTTATCCATGGCTATACATTTTATACACATTGGCTCAGGGACTATGTTTTCTGACATATTCTGAACAGTGCTGAGCACATAGATGGTGCCTAGTGAATAATACAGATCCTGACAATAATTGTTGATTTTATGGACTCTGTGGATGCAATTTCTGTTCTTTGCTCTGGAATTGGCCTGCATACAGCTGAAACCCTAAGAAATTGATTCATAAACACATTTGATATTTATACAACACTTTCTCACTCCTGCCTTTACTCAAACTCAAAAAAAAATTACAAAACGAAACGGTGTTGAGTTAAAATGTAAAATTTCACAGCAGCTGTTACTCTGCAACCCAGCATATGGCAGGACCTGCCACTCCTTGGGGGTTTAGTGATGTCTCATCTGATTCTTGTACTCTCTTTTCTTCATCCTTCCTGACCTCTATGCTGCTTTTCGTGGTGTCAGCCATGACATCCTTTCCAACCACCTTGGGACTGTTTGGTGGAGTCTCAGAGAGCTGCCGTTCTTGGTTTTGCTCCCATCTGTCAGAGTCCTTTTTTTCAGCAGAGAGACAGGCTGGTTCAGTGGATAGGGAGCTAGCCCTGAGATACCTAGGTTCTATTCCCACCGTGGACTTCCTTTATGACCTCAGGCCAGTGCCTTAGGGACAGAGTTTCAAGGTTTTTAGGCACCCAAAGATGCAGTTAGGCATCTAGTGGGATTTACAAAGCACCTAACCTTCTAGGCACTTGTGAAAGTCTCACTAGATGCCTAAATACCTTTGAAAATCTGGCCTCTAGTTTCTCTGTGCCCAGTGCCTCATCTGTATAATGGGGATAACAACACTGCTCTACCTCACAGAGGGGCTGTGAAGATAAATAGGTTAGACATTGTGAGGCGCTCAGATACTATGGCGATTTGGCCACATAAGTACCACAGGTAGAGTGGGAACTTTATCTATACCACTGCTATCCCTTCCCTTGGTTTTGGCCCCTTCTTTTCACCTATCCTCCTCACAGCTACCTCTTTTCTGAATGTAACTTGGGCTGTATTTCTTCTGAGTCCCCTGTGTTCTGTCTTTAACACTGCCCCCCCCAAGTCCCTTGCAAGTCCCTTGCAAGTCCCTTCCTGTTTTATAGGTTCATATAACAACTTCCAGATGCTTAATTTAATTATCAGCTCTTTCTTATCTTAATCACCCTGCCTCTTTTTGTAAACAAAATATGGATTCCCTGCCCCAAGGGCACAAGCTGGGAGCAGCACCTCTCCTCTGCAGAACTCACATTTCACACTAAGACTGTGCTGCAGTTAATAGCTCTGCCTGGGGCCAGGATGTGCACTGTGAGCAGAGCTCCTGTACAAAACTGCCCCCACAAAACGGTGGCCTTGCCTTTTAGGTAAAAAATGTAGAGTCACTTGTAACCAACATAGAGGAAAAAATTCTATTGTACAATGGGAAAATAGCATGCAACATCCACTCTGCTGCTAATGCGCAGAATAATTTTATTTTTAACTAAGATGTATTTAAGTCCCTATGGGGCTGAGAAGAGACCATTAGAAAACACATCTTGAGTTTTAATAAGCACTGTAGAAAGCAATTTAAGTAATTATCCAGAAGGGAGCTGGAAAGAGCTGAGGGCACAGTCAGGGTAGCAGGAAGTAAGGCTGAGAGGGGAGGAACAACAAAGCGTGGGAAGAGAGAAGGAAGGCGGGGCAGAGAAAGGCAAGAACTGGTTATGTTTCAGATGGGGTACATTGGGAGGGACTAAGACTGGGATGAAAGTGTTTAGACCAACCTGTTTGTTTTTCTTTTAGGCACTAACAGTGCATTTCATGGGGTGGAATTTCTGCCAGAAGATCTTGGTGAGGGTCTGAATAAAACTGCAATGAGAGTGAATGAGAAATATTCCTCTCTACCTGCTGAGGAGAAGGGGATTCACATTATCAACATCCGAGCTATTGAAGACATCGGATACATCCAGCGTGAAAGTACAGTGAGTAGAGCAGTTATTAATACTTATTTTCTGGGGTTTTGTACCCTGACTCATTGCCCTGGAATCTGAGTGCTTTCATTCTTGGCGCCATCACCCCTCTGCAAAAATATATAAATGTTAAAAATGTATGTTTGGGGATTTGGATAGAGTGAGTTCTGCACTATTCCTTGTCAGATGTGAACAGTTACTGCAACCACAATACAGGCAATTTTAAAGGGTTTGTGTTGACTAATATATAGGAGGAAGGGAGTGAGAGAGATTGAGGGATCCTAATTTGAGCTAAATCATATAAAGGGCTCCTTATTCCCAGATTAAACAAACCAACAAATGAGGCAATGGCAGCTTTTTGAATCTGTGTGGCTGTATTGAAAAGAACCCTTAAATGTCTAAAAATATGCACCCAAAAGCTACAAATCTACATCTGCTTGCATTGATAATGTTACACCAATAACCTGCAGTATAGATTCCTGTTGTCTGAATGGACTTTCACTGTCATTTGTTATGCCTTCATTAAATTTTTTAAGTAAAATGGTTGTACCTTAAATACCCCTGGAGTAACTTCTAAATGTTGTAATGTAGATGCCCAGGTGGTAGGAATCAGTAATCTCAAATACATGTATAAGGTCAATATATATAGAGGTGTGTTGATACCACTGCTATCCCGTTGATCAATGTTGTCCCATTGTTTCCTTGAACTCCCTTGTCTGTCTGTATCCATCTATTGTCTCTTGTCTTATACTCTTGTCTTTATGGCAGGATCTGTCCTTTTTATTTTTTTTTTCTGCTTCTGTTTGTACAGCATGTAGTACAATGGGGTCCTGGCCCATGTTTAGGGTTCCTAGGCATTATGATTATACAAATTAATAGAGATGAGGGAATAGAGTTGAGAAGGGCCGAAACACAAATGTTAAATGATCAGGGCAAATGTAGTAGATATAGAATATTATCTTCCACAATGGAGAAAGAATACTTAATTGGAATTGACTTGGGAGTGAAGAATACCACATGAGCGGCCTCTTAAGTGTGGGGATTTAAAACTAAAATGTCTTTTTAGTGGTTTTACCTTTTAGATTGAGCAGTTTGATCCTCATTTGGTGTAAATCAACATAGCTCTGCTTATTTCAATGTAGCTACACTGATTTACATCAAATGAGGATATGGCCTACCAATATCTTCTCAACCTTAACTCCAGGTTAATGCGGTTATTGGTTTGGAAATTTCCTTAGCATTATAGCAAGAAATTCCTGATATACTTGCCATGTGGAACTATGTATCCTCCCCCAAGTACATAAATGATATTATATTATAGATTACAGGAGTGTAGCTGCTTATTTAATAGAATGGCATCAATATGTCTTCCAAGTTGTACTTGCAAGCTTATTAAAATCTTTCCACCTTGCCAGTTCAGATGTGGACTTCATGATATCCTCATACTTTAGCAATTTTATTGAGGCCAAGTCTATGGACTTCTTAAAGTCCTTAACCGATCAGGTTTTACCACAGTTTAAGTAGGGTGGGATGAGGCAGGGGGAGTGGGGGAAGGAGAGAGGGTACAGAGCTGAGAATCTCAATGTGTGTGATATATTAACCCAGATTTGTGTTTGAGCTATGGAGTGGGAGGTGTTTATCTCTGTGTTTCCCTGTCCCAATGATTTTAACAATTTCTAAATTCAATTTGATTCTGTGCTGGGCTTAGAAAATGAAATGAGCCCATGAGCTGCTTAAATACTTGGTTGAATCCTTTCAGTGCTTATAGTCTCCACAGAAGATGGGGGAATGAACGCTGTACAAATGTGAGTCCATTTGGGACCGAGAGGAAGGATCCATATTTTTTTTTGTACTCTAGAGCATTGGCACATTTCCCTGCTTTTTTAGATCCTCAGTACAGTTCCCATTCTGTTTCTGACTCTTGGTGCAGTTCCCATGCTTTTTTGGAGCATTGGTGCAGTTCTTAAACCTTAGCAAATCACTAGTGAATGACTCCAAAATTAAACCATCTGTACTGTCCAATCCAAATGTATGCACTAGAGCTCACCAAACACTCTGGAATAAAACATGTTTTAAGTAAGTTGACCATGCTGCTTGGGGGAAATAACATGACAAAAACTATTACAACATTCCTTCCCGCTCCCTCCCCCACAAAAGTGAACAACATCTGTTTTTACTAAGGTGAAAATTTCCATTAGAATTATTCGAGAGAGAGGGCAGGGGAGGGAGGGAGTTCGCAAAAGAAGAGCTCAGTTGAAAGAAGTGCTACTGGTCCTCGTCATCCACTGAGCCAGATTCTTTAATGCAGTCTGTCCCCTTTCTGCTGGCTAAAAGGGACCAGAAAGCAAATAAATCTTCTATGCCATCCTTTGCCACCTCTTATTACAGAGGATGTTCTGGGGAGAGGAATGATCCCATCTGGGCTCTTCCCCCATCAACAACTGAACAATGAGTAAATTATGCCTTGTTACCAGTAGCTATGTTGTTATTATTATGCTCGTAAACCAAGAGAGACTTTTGCTTGGTCACCCCAGCCTGGCTGTCTATTTAAAGTGTTTGTCGGCTCCCTTCCAACTCGGGCAGATTGGGAATTGCTGGCCAAAGTCAAAATATTGCCTGAATGTAAATTGCACAATGACTTCAGAATTTGGCCTAGTAATAGGCAAAAATCTTGGGCCCAGTTTGTCTCCTGAAGGCACTGGCTTACATTAGAGGAAGTATGGAACTACCCTATCCCAGAAGGAGTTCTAAGACAGCAGGTTCCTGAAGGTTTGAAGGACAGTAGATTGATAGTGCAGAAAGAGATGTCCTTGGGCCACACTCAACAAGACCCAAGAAGCCCTAAATATGTGGAAGGTGCTTCTGGTGCAGGATCAGAGGAAGAGAGAATGAAGCCTCTTTAAATCAGCCTACCCATTCCAATAAAAACTGACTTTTTAGCAGAATTTACATATTTTTCATGCATCCTGAAGGATTTTGTTTTAATCTGGTCCTAAGAACTTAATATTGAGTTTATTGTAGGCTGTAATTAATTGCACTCTGAATGTTATGAGCAGGGTCAAACCTTGTAATACTTTGAATTAAAACCTCACCAATAGGTATGACCAGATAGAGTCATAGATCATTAGGGCTGGAAGGGACCTCAAGAGATCATGTAAGTCCAACCTCCTGCTCAAAGCAGGACCAATCTCCAAATGGCCCCCTCAAGGATTGAACTCACAACCCTAGGTTTAGCAGGCTAATGCTCAAACCACTGAGCTATCCCTCCCCCAATGATAGCCCTTTGCTTATTTATTCCTTAGCTTCACTGCTGAGATTTCCCTATTGTAAAGATTTTCTCCTGTCCACTTCAGGATCCTTCAATTAACATAACTGTAAAGATAAGCCCCTCACCTAAGACAAAAGGAATACGTGAACCCACCTAGGAGCTTTTGCTGAGTGTGTTGTAGGTCCGGTGTGAGTGGAAGGAAGGAGAGAAGGCTGAACAGACAGAAACAGGGAGAGACAGAAGCCTGATCTACACTTAAAGTTAGGTCAACATAGTGGAGTGCTGTAAGGTATCCTGACCTAATCCGTGGTCTAGACACAGCTAGGTCAGTGGAAGAATGCTTCCATTGACCTAGCTACTGTGGTTCAGGGCAGAGGAGTTTCTACAGAAACAGAGAAACCCCTTCCCATCACTGTTGACTCCACTACACTACAGCAGAATAGTGGCACAGCAATGGTGATGTAGCTATGCAACTGTAGCATCTATAATGTAGAAACGGCCTAATAGAGAGAGAGAGAGAGCCAAAAGAAACAGCTGAAAGTAGGGTATCTGACCCTGGAAGAACCTGGATGGGTTTTTTTAGTCAGAGATGCAGGCTGAAAAGAGTGTTTTTGGTGTTTGTGAGCAAAAGAAACTGTTTCCTGGTCTTTCATTCCTTTTGCATTTAGAGACACAGGACTGTGTACATTTTTTGTAAATAAACAAAACTGCATCAAAGAAATATCTGTTACCAATTTCTGCTCCCAACAGGGACATCCCAGGGCCCCAAACTTTGACTAACCACTTGCGTCAAAACTGGTAACAATATGTAGCTCTCTTCATTTGAGCATGGCCTCTTTGTGAACACTATTGTGTTTCCCCAAATGCTTGCATCCGCTGTCCTATGTACCAAACAAACTGCAGACGCACATATTGCAGTTGGACATTGATGGCCAATTGCTTTCATTTGCACCAGCAATTTATTACAGAGGAAAGTATTTCTTGCCTTAAAATTCTGCCTACTAAATTAAAAGCCATAAAATGTACAAGGGCCCCTGAACCTTTGTAGTGTCACTGCTGCCATTAGTATTGATTGTGAAAACAAGTAAAATCTATTGAGCTATTTCTCCCCTTGTAGCTATGTGTGCACATCCAAAGGCAGAATTTGGCATCGTGTGAGAAATACAATATATGAGAAAGGCATATAAATAGTATTATGTATTAATATTTTATTAATATTAATTTTTGTATTTACCCTGTTGAGTCTGGAATTAATAAAGAAATGATTGATTTAGGGTTCTACTGGAGTTGGAGTTTCAGAAATGCAATTTCTAGTATCTCATAACACCAATGTAAATAGATTTTAATTTGCAGTGAATTATTCCAGTCTGAAGTACATCTCTTTTGTTACAATAAAATTGCAAAGCTATATGGACGGTACATGAGAAAAAAATCAAACTAAGCAAGGATTGAATTTGGTTCCCTGTCTACTATCCACTTGCATTTTTGGCTCAGCTACATAGCCAGCTGGCTCCTGTTAGTCTCTCTCTAACCTGATCTCTTTCCTCAGATGATGCAAACTTGCAGCCATAGATAAGAGAAGTGAGAAATGTTTGCACATGAAATTAATCTGTTTATCAGAATTAAAACACAGATGTCTTTGGTGAAGGACAGATGATCTTACTGGTGATTAGCCTACAAAGGGAGAAAATCAAACTCACCAAGTAGCTCACTTATGAACTAGACAGCTGGTAATTAGATTAAATCCTAGTCATTTTATCTGTTTATTTCTGACCAATAAAACTCCAACTGGTCAATCAAGAGAATTGCAGGTGTTAACTTGCAAAATCTTTGACTAAGTGGCACAGGAGGCAGTCCTCAAACTCTCATGTGTTTGAAGATAAGATGTTCTCTGCTCTGTACAAGGAGAAACAATGTGAATTTGGTTTCTTTTAATATTTGTTTGTTTGATGTCCTTGTCTGCAAGAGTACTAATTACTCTTCTTCCCTCCCCTATTGTTCACAGTTATTAAATTCGCTGTGTCAGGATCCAGATGCCAACTGCAAACATGGACTCTATTTTAGAGATGGCAAGAGGAAAGTGGACTACATCTTGGTTTACCATTACAAGAAATCCTCAGTCAGTAAGACGCTCACTAGACGAATTTATCACAATGACTCAAGTGCCCGAAGCATCAAACAGGATCATCAGCTTCCTGGGAAGGGCGGGCACCTTGACGTGGGAGAGAGTGAGACTCACATGGACTATCATGAAGATGATAAGAGATTCCGCAGAGAGGAGTATGAAGGCAATCTCATGGAGGCTGGTCTGGAATTGGAAAGAGATGAAGATGTAAATAAACTTTTGAACTCTTTTACCTTAATAAGATAAGTAAGGGCCAAATACTGAGAAATATCAAGCAGTTCCTGAGAACTTGAAACCCCTGTTGACTCTAGTGGGAGTTACAGATGCTCATGGCCTCCCAGTATTAACCTTTATTTTTTGTAGCACCCTCAATTCCCTTTCATACCGGTCATCTTAGCAACTAAGTGTCAGCCCCTAGTGTAGTTGATCTCCCAGTATATAAGAGACAGTTTCTGAAGTGAAGGTTTTTTAACTTTTTTTAAATTCATATTTTAATTTCTCAAGAAAAAAACGTGATGCAGGCTTCTCATGACATTTTCATCATCCAGGAATTGAAGTACTCTGAGCAATTAGTGAAGAAAAAACTGGAGCACTTCTAGAACTGTCTTATCTGATACGAATATGCAACTTACTATACATCTAGAGAGGGCCGTCCGGGGGGGGTGCAAGTGGGGCAATTTGCCCCAGGCCCTGCAGGGGCCCCCATGAAAATATAGTATTCTATAGTATTGCAACTTTTTTTATGGAAGGGGCCCCCGAAATTATTTTGCCCCAGGCCCCCTGAATCCTCTGGATTGCTTCTAGATCTTAACTGCCTGAAGTCTGCACTAAACTAAGATGGGTATCAACAGCCCCAAAGAGCCTGATATGTCGATGAGATCAGTAATGAATAAACCCTAGTAGTTGTGAGAAGAGTACACATTACCTCAATTTTTGTCTTAGCATAATAGGATATAACTTTTGCTTCTTCATAAATGTAATATAACACAAACTGATAGCACATTTTGAAACCACTGGGAAAATGTTACTCTATATGCTCAGTAGTAATATTTAAATTCTCTCAGGTATTCATATTATATATAATGTTCATAGTATCAATCAACTTCATGGCCTAAACAAACAAATATACTGTGAACACATTCAGGACAGTAGCATATATAGCCTCTCATGGTGTGGAGGGGCTGAAATGAATGGAATCCCCTTGGTTGTTCACACACTCTCCTCTCACTTAGTCCACACAAGGCCTTCCATGCAGATGCTACAGGTTTCTGTGGGTAGGGGTGGGAGGGTGACCAGACAGTGATACGGAGAAGTCTTTATGTAGCATTGTCCCAAAACAAACCAGTTGAGAAATTCCCATGGAAATGAGTTCTGACCCTATTAATATTAAGCACCACCCCCTAGGACATGTCTCTTATTGTCTATGACACGCCTCCCCTCCCACCCCTGAGAGATAGTGTGGGGTGATAAGCAACAAGGTGGCAGGGAGACATAGTTCCTGAGGGAGTCCTACTGCTGGGGAAAGAGAGAAGCCAGGGGAGTACCATAGAAGGGCCAGCCATCAGTGAATGTCGGACATCTTTGCAGATGGCCAGATCAGACGTATGTAAGTTTTCTCCGCAGATCTCAGGATATCCATATAATTTGGAGAGCCCTTTCTCCTATCCAAGGCCTGCAAATCCTGCCTTCTCTCCCTCAGAAACTCAGTATTTCCCTCCAATTGTACCCCTCTTATGAGTTTGTCCTGGCCATAGCTTTCTCCCCCCTGTTGGAGAGGAACTGAGGACAAAAGTGGAGTGGAGGAGGACAGAAGGTATAGAAGAGGTGACCAGTGTCAATCATTACAATATTTAATACATCTCAGAGTTGGGCTTCTGAACATCATGGGCTTTTAAAACAGCAAATACATTAATATAGACATTGGGGTGGAAATTGTCATGGAATTGCTAAAAGTGATTAACTGATCTACATGGTACTCTTCATAATTAGCCTCCTTGTTAAAATATGTAGAATTTTTTAAAAATCTGTATTTTAAGAGACTTTTTGAAAGTCCTTAAGATGGACCCACATCAGACCCTGAGATATGAACACCCCTGAACTTTTTGGACTGTTCTAAATCGAGATGTGAATTTGACCTAACCCTTAGATTGAACAACTTTCTATTGCTGTGTTTAAAATATTGACATAAATCTGAAGTTTCTCATTTTAGGACCATCTCTTGAAAGTTCATGTTATGGTGTATCCTTTGTTAAAACAGAAGTCACTGACACGTTAATATTACAGCTAAAACTGAGCGTGAAAAAAAACTCCAGCTTCAAACACCCTTTGAACTTTGGTCAATACCCAAACTGCATCTAAATTCTCTGGATTGGGCCCACTTGTAATTCCAATCTGTTTGAAAAAGAGCTAGTTACACTGAAATTGTCACATTTCAGTTTAGCCTCCAAAGGAATGAAATCTGTTCATGGGGGCCTTGTAAATGGTCTAGATTAAGTGCTAGATTAAGTGCAGATTTCAGATCTTATTTCATCTTTCCACTGTTATTAGAGATCAGTGATGCTGTATATAACTCCTTTCACCTGCACAGCAGAAACAATGTGTTCTATTAAAAGACTGTTTGACTATGTAAAATGATTGGGGGTGTATGTGATCTGCTGCCAGTGTGATTAGCAGAAATAGCCATGGTCAGATTCATTTCAAAGGAAGTGACTATGTTTTAATTAACTGATCCAGTCAATATGCCTGAGGTTGCAGAGGGAGAAGGTAAACATTTTGTAAGTTTTATTTACAAGATCTAAGAGCTGAGTCTTAAATCTCTGATCTGCTCATTAAAAAATCCTCAATATATCCATTAAACATTCATGAATGTACAGATAGGACAAACCCTGGAAAAGTGAAATGAGTTTCCATTCAGGTTCTATATTCCCAAATATAAGTAACAAGAGCCTTCCATCTAATTTGCAAACTACCATAGTAGATTGGCAATCTTGTTGTGCCAAGTCATGCAATTAAAATAGTTTACACGGCGGGGTGTCCTCACCTCTGACATGTACTGCTTTAAATAATGTTGAAGGTCTTTGAGTTCAAACTAGGACATCATGCATACCCGTCCTGAGGGACACTGTCCTCTCAATACAAGATATCAAAACAGAAAAGAAATGTACAGAGATGAGAGCCACAGGGATCTACATCAACTTTCATGTCCAAAGCTTGAGTGTAAGGCAAAAGGCTTGCAGCTACTTGCTTGAGTCTGAAAGGCATTATTGGGAGAACCATGAAGTCACACTGCAGATTTTTAATACTAGTAAAAGTGAGCATTTGTTAAAAGGAAGACCTATATTAAGTTGCTTAAACTTTCTTCTGTGAAGTTAACTCATAAATGTTTTTGAATCTATGACACATTGGAGGATGGCAACTATTTATATCCCCTGAATAATGTATTTCCAGAAAGCTGGTGCAGAGTACTGCAAGCTGAAAACAAGCTTTTATACTTGCATAAGCAAGTACAGCAGCGAGAATGGAAAGATAAAGCCAGAAAGATTGAAGTCTTTTGCTGTTTAAAGCTATACCTCAGTTTAAACGGAATAGCCTGTTGATCTGATCAGTGATAAGAACCATTCACTTTAGTGCTTTGAAATGGTAAGGGGAGAAAACCACTATCACAATATAATGTACATTTAAATGTGCATCTGACAAGGGCCTGAAGAATCATGGGTGGCTGTAGGTGTTGGAAAATCTCTACCGCACATGGCTGAGGATGACAAGCACAGGAATCGGACAAGGCACTCTACTTTTGCTAGTTGCACACCTTCCTAAGGTTCCCCTTTTCAGTGGCATGATGGCATCTAGACAATATTTTTGTGGGGAAGGAGGAGGAAGATGTTTTTTTCCTCATGCATATTTGGAGTTTCCAGCACTTCCACTGCGCATGGGAACAAAAAGGCCCAATGCTGTTATCTGTCATCTTTGTGAGTATATACTTTTGAAAGCATGGAATCACCCCAGGTTCTTCCTTGCTTTCATTGTTACAAGAGAGATGGTCATACTTTTGAAGATTCCTGTTCTTCAAATACCTGTACTACTGGCTTTAAAATTCTCAGCAGACTTAGTTGCCTTTGCACATAGCTAACACAGCTGTTCATGTGAAAGCTCCTCCGTTTATGTGCAGGCCAGAGATGAGGCAAGTAGGTACTTCAATAAGGAAGTCAAATCTTCTCTGCAGCTTTTAGGTCACAGAATACAAAAATATCTGAAAACCCAAATATTACTTGTAAACTTGGCTGCCAAAGGAAGGCAGAAAATAGATGGGAGCAATTCCTGTGGTCTGTATGTGTTAATGAGCTCCATGGCTTCCTCTTAATGCTAACTGCTGATTTTGAAGCTTAGTAGTGTGCCTCAAATCAAATGTCACCAGTCTGCTCTTGTGAAATGCATTGGCATGTCCTGTCTGTTCCACTTTGGAATTACATACTGCACTGAGTACATGCAGCTCAGAAGCTGCAAGCATGAACTTTCTCAGCAGCTGAGTCACTACTGGGGGTAGTGAGGAACAAGCCACTGAGAGCAAATGTGTTTGTTAAAAATAAGTTGTATAATAGAAAAGATGAATGAACCCCAACTCTGCATGATTGAGCAGGGACAGCCAACCCCATCCCTGTACACTAGCATTTGAAGGGTGGGGGGCAGGATTGTTATAGGAACCATTACACCAACTCTCTGCCTCTTCACATAGTCAGCTATGCTGGCTTTAGGACAGCTACATGTCAGCCATGCAGTACAAAGTGGCCCTAATGCAGGGAAGAATCTGGACCAATGTATGAAGAAATTGGATATTTTCCTATAAATCTTTCTGTAGTATTAATATAAAAGTTTACCATTTAAGCTCAGATGTATACAACAGCTCTGCAGATGAAGCATTTTTGCCTCTTTCTTACAAGAAGACTGTCATTCTGATCCTTAGAGATTCTGAGCATATGCTGTGAGACGCTGCTGACTATCCTCAACTCCATTTACATCAATCCATTTAACATCTTGCACAAGATGCTCAAACTTCATAGGATCAGGCCCTTTTGGGTATGTCTTCAACCCCACCACCTCGCCGTGTCCTAGAATCCAGCCCAGCCCTGCTATGAGCCCAAACACATACATCACAGTTAAAGTCCCTTAGCCTGTGAGCCCTGAAATCCAAGTCAGCTGGCATGAGCCAGCTGTGCATTTTTAATTGCAGTGTAGACATACTCTTGTCTAATTCAAATGTGAGTGACTGGGTATATTTTCCTTGTCCATAGCAAATACCTTTTATTTTCCAAACAACTCTTACTTTATCAATTTAAAATAAAATAATTATTCTACCTTGGGATAATTATTTTGTTGGAGTACAATGGTGTTTCTTGTTTGTGGTTTGAGCACCTTGTGGACAGTAAATCAGATGATTTATTCAATGATAATATTGTTGGTATTTAGAAGCAGTTGTTTCCCAGTTTTGTTTTAAACAGATGAGATTTATAATGTTGTCTGTTGTGGACTACTTGATTCCTCAGTGTGTATGAAACTGGAAGAAAAATAGCATCTTATTTGATTTCATCTGAATTATTGTCTGTCCCTTCCTTTTTTAGACTAAAATACATGGGGTTGGATTTGTAAAAATACATGCACCTTGGAATGTTTTGTGCCGGGAGGCAGAATTTCTGAAACTCAAGATGCCCACAAAAAAGGTTCGTGATCATTTTCTTTTTCTCCAAGAATCATACCTCCACATACACACAGAATGTACACACAACACTTATATAGAGCTTTTCATCCTCACAGCACTTTACAAGCATTAACTAATCCTCACAACAACTTTGCGAGGGAGATAAGTATTCCTATTTGCCTTTTACACATAAGGAAATTGAGGAGGAATGCCTAATTAACTTGCCTAATGCTACAGAAAGAATCCTGTTCATAACTGGGAACAGAAATCAAGAGTTCCTAGCTCCTGGTCTTATTCTTCACATGATACAAATGAGTTTGTACAGTATTTCATACCTTCAGTACATTTTGGAATGGTAGATTGCAGCTGATAATGCACTCTTAAATATACACTGTGTGGAATATTTATTTTTTCTTACTCCAGCAAAGCCCCAATCCTGAACACACATGTGGGAGTAGCATTTTGCATGCAAATAATTCCATTGAGCTCAGAGACTACTCGTGTGCATAAAGTTAATCATGCATGTAAGTGTTTGCAGGATCTGGAACTAAATTAGCTTAGAATAAATTACCCTTTGGAATATTTGAAGTATCATTATAAAAGTGATAGTGTCTTTTCTCCAGAGACCAAAATTTAAATAATCTTTTATATGAAGCTGTACTATTCAGTGAACATAACTTAGAGGTGGATTAATATTTAATGATATCTTAAGTGCCGGTTCCAGACACTGCAGAGAAAGAAGTCTCTAATGGAACAAGAGACAGCCTCAAAACCCAAAGTAATTTATTGCAAGTAAAACTGAATTTAAACTTTTGGTTTAAATATTGAATTAGTGGCATCCTAGCCCACTTATCGCTTTATTTACTTTAATTATGTTTCCTCTTTTGTTAAGGCCATTAAGCTCCTTGGAGCAATAGTATCACATAGGAAAGGGCATTTTTGTCAAGAGAGTGAGTGAGAGGTTTCTAAGCTTTCAGGCCATAGTCCAATTATTGCCTGTACCTAGCAGAAATGAGGAATGAATTTTCACTTGGCTGCACCTAGAAATGAGCTCAAACCAAACCCCTTCATCTAGACACCTCAGGTAATTTGTATCTGGCTTTAGAGCAGAACTTAGTGGCTCAGGCTGTGAAGTTTATTCTTTTTTTTTTTTTAATCTTCTAATACAATTCCTGTATAACTTTGGCACTTGTTTGGTACCATAGGCCCAAATTGCCCTTACTGCACTGGTGAAAAGTAGATCCACTGTGGTTCCATTACATAGAAGGGGTGGGATGCTAAAAGCCTGTGATGCAGAGCATTCACATGCAAGCTTCCCTGGGCACCCTGGAGGTCAGAAGTATGCTCCTGATGTGGTTACACTCAGTTCTTGGGAGAAGGAATCCATTGCTATGTGGATCTTCCAGTCCTTGCTCTCACCCCACAGAGCGGCTTATGATGGCCACAGAAGTTACTTCAACCTTTAAGCTGCTGTAGTGGCCACAGAGTAGTTCTATGGTTTTAGCTCCCTGAAGCAGTCAGCCTTATCCTTTGGAATAAATAAGGGGCAGGATTTGACTCTTAGGGAATAATTGGACTGAGTTTGCCTCAATTTGCCCCTTTCTTCCATCTGTTTCTCAACCTTTTAAAGAAGGTAGAGCAATAGCACGCTGCTCCTTATTAGTTTATTTGAGTGTATTTATTTAAAAGATGGTTTTATTCCTTATACTTCAGAATCTTTTATTAATAATTTGATAGCAATACAGTATTAATTGTTCATTTCCTTCTTCTCAGGTGTATCAGATAAATCAAGCCCATGGTCTTTTGAAAAAAATTAATTCTGTAATTCAAAAAATAACAGAACCTATCCAGCCAAAAGTAGCAGAACACAAACCAGAGACAGTGAAACGCCTCTCTTATCCCTTCTCCCGGGAGAAACAACACTTGTAAGTGAAAGCTTCATCTAAATTAACTGCTTGCATCAACAGGATCAAGCCTTTGTAATACCACTTGAGACACAGGCATGAATAAGTTAATAGAAAAATGGGCATCAGCACTGATATTGCCGAAGTGATCATTAAAATGGTCACTTTACCTTTTCATAATAAGTTAAATCTTATCTAGTTCACTGTGCAGGAATTGGGCTTTTTAAGAATCTCTGTGTGGCATTTGCGTTCATTTTAGCTGTCATATAGTGTATATAGCACCCCTCCTGACCAAAGTAACAAATATGCCTTTTTGACTACAAAGATTAATGTGTATCATAATACTTATGGTTTTACTATGGTCCTTTTCACTGCAAAAATAAAGTGTTCGGTACGATTTATAGATGGGAGTGTGGTTTGATAAACATAACTGATAGCCTCCTTAATAGTATATGGGCAGGTAATACATTTATTGTGTACCATCTACAAGAAGAGGGCTTGATTTGGCTCTCCTAGAAGTCAGTGGGAGTTTTGCTATTGATTTCCACAGGAACAGGTTTGGGCCCATTATGAGATCTCAAGAATAATTGAAATTGTGTATATATGCATATCAGGAAAAAGCAGAGGCTGGCAAAAGTTTTGTCTCCTCTGGAAACCTCTGGCAAGACCGTTCTACAGGCCCTCCTGGTGTCTCATCCCAGGAGCAGAGAGGTTTTAAGAGGATGTGGCTCTGGGAGAAGAGGCATGGTTTACATGTATACCCAAACACAATTCCCCAGAGCAAATAATAGTCTTTGGGCACAGCATCTCCACCAAAGACATTTATTTTTTACCTTTAGTGGACACAGAACATGAAAGGGAGCTGTGCAGTAGGATGGTATCAGGCAGAATATGGGTGCATGTAAATGACATATTTGCAAAGTTTGCTATATGTCCAGATTTGTAGAATTGACCTGATATGTGAATTTATAGCATGAGGGATGTTCATCCAATAAAATAATCGGATGCCTGAGTATCACAAAGGGTCATATTTAGTAACTTGCACTTGGTTTGAGAAGGATCTTACACTTCTCTGGTCTCACTTTTTTTTTTCCAATGAAACTACTTTTAGAATAATTATGGAATAAAGGAGGCAAAAGCTGGGCCAGTGTAATTAACAAAAGAACTCTTGGCTAGATCAAAAAAATCACTAAGTGAAATGCTAGGTCAGTGTTATGCAAGAAGTCAGAGTAGATGATCATAACGGTCCCTTGTGGCCTTAAAAATCTATGAATCTATAAAACCAATGAAACCTGTTGCCAAACCCCCTAAACTGGGGAATTTGGGATGGGCATTTCTTTTAGAATGGATATTAGATTAGACTCATTTTATGTTTATTCATTGATAATAACATTCATCATAAGCAGTAAACATTACTGCTTAGCAGTATCCCCAGGATAAATGAGAAGAGGTCACCAAGTGTAGAAAATTATAGGCAGCTTTTTACCTAATGAGCATTCTTTTTTTTTCTTTCCTTTCTAATGTTTTGACAGATTTGATTTGTCTGACAAAGAGTCCTTTTTTGACAGCAAAACTAGAAGCACGATAGTAAGTATTGTATTTTAAAATAATTTACAGCAGGGTTATTCCCACAATTATGTGGATTTCAGGTGCTCCTTTGCTAGTTTTAATCCAAACTCCCAGTACCAAATGCCACTAATTGTCAATGGCAGAAATTATTTAAATAACAAAATGAAGCATTTCCAGGGCACAGTTCTAGCGTGGCTGCTAAATACTGTTTGGGATTAACAGTATGCCTTCTTTTGCACAACTCAGTTTTGATTCTATTAGGCTTTGCCTACACTTATGGTGGTGTGTAGAGTTCAGGCACTACATGTGTAGAAACATGCCGCTATGAAAGGCAGAGTGTGTCCACACTTCTCTCTGCAGCGTGTAGCTACATGCAGCAGTGAAAGACTCTGGCAACAGGGAGGCAATGAGGTGTCTTTCCTCACTGCTTTCCACCTGCCAGAGCCTTTCAATATTGCCAGAGCCTTTCACTGCAACTGGGAAAGTCTCTGGCAGCAGGGAGGCAGTGGGACACTACACTGCTAAAAATAGCAGCGTAGACATGGTAAGTGCTGTCTAGGTGTGTAGAGAGCAGCGTAGGCTACATTCACTGGGGGTTCAGGTATTTTGGGTACTCTACTCTGCTTGCCTAAGCTGTGCCTCACCATTTACACTGCTGTTTATACACATGCTCACTTTGCTTGCAGTGTTTGTACTTTATACGCCATCAAATGTGTAGATATACCTTAGAATCTCAATAATTCTGGGACACGCCATGGACTAATGGATAGAGCACCAGACTGGGACTCAGAAGATCTGGATGCCTTTCCTGGCTCTGCCATGAGTCTGCTGGATAACATTGGGCAAGTCACTTCCACTTCCTATGCCTATATTCCCCTATTTGTAAAGTGAGGCTACTGACATACTTTGTAAAGAGCTTTGAGATTTACTGATGGAAAACGTTATCTAAGAGCAATGTATTACTGGCACAGTTGGATATTTTTAAAGCAGCATTGGGCTATGAAGGGAATTTACATCTCCTAACTTTTAAAATAATATCTGTATTTAACAACAACAAAAATGGCATTAAACCAAGCTTAACAGAGACAGAAGTCACTGAATTTCAATCAGAGTTATTGTCTGAACGACCATTTCCCTTTATTATATTAACTTGTGACATTCACTTCTATGGTGCACTTTAGGCAGTGCTAGGGTAGATTTTCAGAACTCTAATAATATTTAGCAGGTGTATAGAATCTTTCATCCACAGCGTTCTTTACAAAGGAAGTCAGTATCATTACCCCCCGCCCCCATTTTACAGACGGTGAAACGGAAGCATTTGGGAGTGAAGTGACTTGCCCAAAGTATACAGTGAATTGGTTCAGAGCCAGGAATAGAATACAGATTCTGCCTTCAGAGCTGGTGTTCTCTTCACTAGACACACTCCCTCTTCTACTGCTTGTACAGCATTTTATAAATTTGCCCTAATTTACATCCCTGCAACTCCATTGCAGGACTTAATGCTCTGTATGTAGAAGTGCCATAGAGAGACAAGTTTAGTGAGGTAATACCATCGATTGGACAAACGTCTGTTGGTGAGAAAGCCAAGCTTTCAAGCTTACACAGAGCTCTTCTGAAGAGCTATTATTATTTATTAATTGTTTTGTGCCAGAGATGTGCAATGAAAATAAAAATAGTCCCTGCCCCCAGAACATTTACAATCTAAGGACTAGATTGTGCTGTAGGCATGTCAGAGGTAATGTAGTCTAGTGGATAGGGTACTGGCTGTGGAGTCAGGAAACCTGGGTTGCATTACAGGCTCTGTTCCTGACCTATGATGTCACCATGAGCAGGTAATTTTATCTTTCTGTGACTGGATTTCCTCCTATCTTCTGTCTGTCTTGTCCATTTAGTTTGTAAGCTCTTCTGGGCAGGGTGTCTCTTGCCATGTTTTCACAATGGAGTTCTGGCACTACAAAAATACAGAAAATAATAATGGGGTCCCCAATCTCATCTGGGACCTTTAGGGGCAAATAATAATAAAGGAATGATTCCTCTGGGGCGCCTCTAACTTCCTGCCAACTTGTTTCTTTGCTCATCTGCTGTATAAACCCTGAGCATCCCCAGACACTACAATTCAGGTAGCCCTTACACAGCTGTATAACGGCAAGGGAATCCTCACACACAGACATGCCCCTTGGCTGTGTCAGGGTAAGGCATGAGGGAGGAGTAGTCACAATATAGCCCTAAATTAAGAAAAGAGCAAAGAGAGGAGATAAAAGGTTTGGGCAGGGAACAAAGATGAAGGGAATATGATCAAGCAGTCCCTTGAGAAGCTAATGCATGTGTCTCAAGATGGGAGGAAGGTTGGCCTAGTGGATAGGGAACTTGACTGGGCTTCAAGAGACTGCAATTCAATTTTCAGTTCAACTACAGGTTTCCTGTATGAACTTAGGCAAGTTGCTTAGTCTACTCAGTGTCTCAGTTCTCAATCTGTAAAATGAGGATAATATTTTCTTACCTCACTTCAATGTTGCAAGGATAAAATCCACCCACAATTATGAGGCATTCACATTCTGTGGTGGAGTCATATATGTACCTCATAAGATAGAAGCAAAGACATCCAAAATTAACCCTTTGAATGTTTATATGAATAGGCATGTAATTTACAGTGCCAGAGTATACTTGGGCATCCTTAGTATGTAAATTCTTCACTAAATAGATCTCAAAGATTCTTTTGGCTCCATCCAGGTCTGTGTGGTAGAGTCCTTCAGCATTACACTTCTGAAACTGGTGCACTCTCTCAAAGCACTGACTTATAAATGTGGCTGCACTATCAAGTTATAAACATTAATTGGCCCTCTCGAATATCTTTAAGAAGGTCAACAGCACCCTCGGCTACCACCTGCCTTGAAAGAAGAGAGGAATGTCCCATATATCCACCTGCCCACTCAGTTCAAGAGGAAAAGGAAATTGCATGATGGTGCCCTAGGCTGGGGAATGGTGTAGAGGAGCGAGAGCAGGCCAGCATCCTGAAGAAACCACTTTATGGTTCTCCTGACTGGACAGGGTAAAGGGGAGTAGGGTGCTGTCCCTCACAGAGTTCATTTATTACTTCATTCATTTTTAATTACAAAAGAATTTCCCCTAGCCTCCCTCCAGGTCCAATATGTGCTTCATTGTATGAGAGCACAACTCTTTACTGAAACAGGGATGAGTATTCAGCCACTCAGGCTGCCTGGTGGAACATGCAAACATGTTCAACAATAAATTAAATAATAAAAAAATGCCATTTTTGGCACTAAAGTCATAATGCCTAGGAAATTTTAGTGTCAAGTTATTTTATTATGTAACTCAGTGATTGACAAAATGGTGAGGTTTTAGAGCTTTGCCTAGATCTAATGGGCCAGATCCTCAGGTGGTAAAATATGCACAGCTCCATTTTAGTCAATGAAGCTATGTCAGTTTACACCAGTTGAGGATCTAACGCTATATGCCAGTTTAGTAACATACAAGATGCTTGTAGGAAAAGATCTTTAATCTGGCATCTATGTATTTCCTATAGTGTCTATGAATAGCATCACTATCATAGTGAACAGTTAAATCTAACCCACTTCCCCTCAAACAAATAATCACATATCTTGCTAACTGACAGTTTAGTCATCAAGCTTTTTTTCCCTTTCTACAGATATTGTGTATGAAAACAACAACATTCCTTAAAACATAATAATATCAAGCTTTTAATAGAGAACATTAATTTACTAGCTGTGATCAACAGCTCATTTGTGCCAAAAACTTTTATTTGGGTTGTACTCTGAAAAAGATTCGTTTACACAGAACATCTTGATGTTCAATGGCAGTATCTCAAGTTATGTTTTCTTTTCTTCCATCTTGCTAATACAGGTTTATGAAATACTGAAAAGAACAACATGTACCAAAGCCAAGTATAGCATGGGTAAGGAACTTTATGTAGGTTTGAGTTCAACATCTTTTTGAGGTGTCACAAATGTTTGCAAATTGCAACTGAAGGGATGGTTTGTTCGTTTGTTTTTGTTTTTATCCTCCATATTTTGATTTAAGTTCATTTAGCTTAGTTATTGTGTTTATGATTTATGTTTAGTCAGGAACATTTTTCATCTGTAAAGATTTAGATTCATTGCTGTAAACCAATTTTATGGTCTGATCTTTAAGTAAATTGTAAAGCAAAATTAATATTTTGAGGCACAAAGAGGTCATTCACAAAGGGACTGGATGGCAGTATAAAACACTAAGATATGGCCCTGCAACTTATAATGTGTGGTCATTTCTTGAACGCTAGGGTTTCAGTCATATCCACATTGAAATCAATGAGAATGTTGCCATGGACTTCAGCGGCTTCAGGATCGCAGTCTAGATCCAGCCACATAATTCCAGTTTATTTCAATAGTCACCTAAAATTGTTTTCATCTGATAGCTCTTTAAAGGCTTGTGTGAAATGATCTCAGTTGACAAGTCTTCAAAACATTCTTCACTAACTCAGCAGACCGGCCACGTATGGGAGTGGGCCTGGGGACTAGATTAATCCCTCATCACTAGAGGTAGAGGTAGTCTCTGTAACAAAGTGGAAGAGTAATATGGGGAAGCTTACACTACTGCTGCCTATGGATGGTGGATTTTAGCCTTCAGAACTGATCCAACCGTTAAATTCACTAAACAGGAAGAAATAAAAATCAGGTCACCCTGATAAAGACCTGCTGACCATGTATCCCCTCTTCAGCTGTTTTATAGTCTCTTTAACACTGATTATGAAAAGCAGGGATCCACTAAACTATGGCACTGAAGTGAATAAATAGCTCATAATAAACCAAATCATATGTGGCAAAAACTAAATTTCCTCAAGTCCAGTCATCTCCACACCTGATATCCCATGGAAGAAACAAATCAAAAGGAAAAACTGACAACTGTTAAAATATTCATTTGTCCACAGGTAGTTAAATACAAGTATGGAAACTTGAATTACAGGTAGCTCTGAACAAATATTGACAGAAATGCTGTTAAGAAATCCATCAAATAATGGAGGGATGGTTAAGACAGAAGTGCTTTGTATACTCTGACTTTGCAATGTAAGTCCCAACCTACAGTGTACAGGTGGCGAGTCCATATATGCCTTAAGATTACTTTGGGTGCAACCAGACACTGTTCCTGTAACATGAGAAATTCAAATTCAGGAGTGGCCTCCCTTTCTCAAAGCTCCTGCTGGATCAGTTTCATAGCCAAAATAATGAACTTGCACTGTGGCAGGGGAAAGTCCCACAGCTCAATGTGGAATCTTGTCTTAGAGTTGGCTGCTTGCTTGCTTGCTTTCCTGGTCAGAAACAGGAACCACATTAACAATTACCTGAATGAGGAAAAAGATGTTACACTTTTGGGTCCCCTTCCTTCTACCACCTTCACCAGATGTGAGCATGGAAAAACCACACACAGTGCATGAGATAAAGAGGTGATTGGGCCATGTAATCAGTGGGTGTAAATCAGTGTGGTTCCATCTGACCTTGTATGTTTGGTAATTATCAAAGAAAGTTTTGGAACAGATTTAAACAAATACTAGTAACTCTGGGATATATTGGAAGTGCTTTCCTCTGAACTTTGCTGCCAAGTAGAAATAACAAAGCTGCCCAGTGAACACTCTCTAGTCTTTGCTGTTTATTAGTGCATACTTGTGAAACTGCAAATTGTAGTCCAAAACTTTTCATGTCCATATATAGTAGGTGGGGTGCTTAAATCTTCAGCAGTGCAATCACTAGGGCTGAGCATTACCTGCCTGCTACCCATTTCTAACTGAAGGCAGTGTGAAACCTGCAGGTAATTCTTACTGCTTGATAACTGTGCAGTCTTCGTAGGATTTTTTTTTAAAGCATGACCTTGAAAGGTTCTGAGCACCTCTTGAGGGTTGAGGACACCCAGCAACTTATCCAGCAGTCACTTAATGCCTTGTAGATCAGGGCCTCAATGAGCTTATAAAAATGCCCACAGTGCCAAAAAACACACCTTTCATTGGTTCGTGCTCTTAGGATATATCGACATTGAAGAGTATATCCATGTCCATGGATGGTAAGGGTGTCTGGGCATGTGTCAGAGGCTGTGACCACATGATAGTGTAGACCAGTGGTTCTCAAATTTATTTGATCAGGCCCCCTTCTTTGTGTCTGTAGTTGTTTATTCCCCGCCCCCCCAAGCATATATACCACCACCCAGCACTGAAGGCAGAGCAAAGAGTAGTGACTGCTGGTTGGACACCCAGCTCTGAAGGCAGCGCTGTGCCAGCAGCAGCACAGAAGTAAGAGAGACCATGTGATCATCAATATCACTTTTCACATTAGACTTACCCTTATTTCTGCGCTGCTGCTGCCACTTCAGGGCTGATAGCCAGAGCCCCGCCACCTCCAGATGATGGATGGGGCCGGGAGAGAAGGAGAGCCAAGCCTAAGTGGTGGGGCTCCAGCTGTACCCTTTATCCCTGTCTCCCGGGTGTGCATGGCCTTTCTGCATGAGCCCCAGCCACCCGGGGCTGAGAGCCAAAGCTCTTATTTAAAAAAAAAAAAGAAAAAAAAGCACACAGTTTGCTCCTCCATTGGCACATTCCCATGCCTTCCTTGGGAGGCCTGCTCCATTGTATGAGAACTACTCATGTAAACATACCCTATATTTCTCTACATCCAGATCCATGCTGTTATGTCAGTAAGGGATCAATAAACAATTGTCTAGACAGAACACACCACAATATGTTGGGGGGGGAGTGTTTTCTCTTTGTAATATTCTTAAACTCTTATTATACACACTGACCCAATTTTGATCAAGTGATCATCAGCTCTGTTGAAATCAATGGAGCAATGTTAATTTACACCAACTGAGGATGTGATCTTAAAAGTCATCGTTCAAGATTAGATAGCAGAGTCACCAAACATATCTTCAGTGGGTAACGAGACCCATTCAAACACTTGTAGAAACTCCATATTTGGCAGTAGCTATATTAATGCCAACAGCTATAATAAAACTTACAGTATATAGAAATTATATACCATAGCCTCCAAGGATCAGTGTCCTACTAAGCAATCTTTGGAATTCTGTAGCAAGATGAGATTTCTAAGTGCATTCTTCACCCATTGCACAATTCTAACTATATGTATAACTTCTCCTGTTACGTCCTCACTTCTCTTAATTTATCCCAAAGTTAAGGAATGAGATCACTCTCCACAAGGCAGAGAATAAACTCCACAGAACTCCCTCACCCCACACACATTACAGATGCAGCATTAACTGCTTTAAGGCTCATGCATGTAACTAATAGACAAATGTGTAAACAGGGACAGGAGAGGGAAGAAAGACGAAAACTACCCTTTTAAATAAAAGATGGAAATGTGGTAAATATGGTAAGTATTATGCCAAGGTCTTTGCAAAGACTTTCCCTACAACTTTGCTAACCAATCTGAAAAACTTTGAGTGTATGATGAGTGCGTATGTATTAGGGTTGCTAACTTTGTATTTCAAAAGTAAAGAACTTGTTTTCTTAGCACCCCTTCCCTGCCCCTCTTCCTGATAGTAGTAGTAGTATTAATACTATTAATAAGCAGTACTCACCTACATTTCCCAGGGGTATTTCTTGCTGCCTTTTGCAGCACTCAGAAACTCCCGATCTTCTTGTACAAAGATTTAAAAATAAGGGACGTCCCTTGTAATAAGAAACTGTTGGCAACCCTAGTAGGTATGTTCCCTTACACAATCAATCCAGCCATATTCTTCTTTCAATCCAGCTTTTGGCTTTAAAATCTGCAGCCTTGCTCTTCAAATCAGACTGACTTTTCAGAGAATGTCATTTATTGTAATGACTGATTTCAAGTCATTGTCTCCTAATTCTTCACTCTCAAATATATGACTTCCTCTTACTCTCTGCAGTTTTCCATTTTGTAAAATGAATCCTGTTTAATGATCTGTATGAATGAAAATGAAACTATATGGAGAGGAATTAGATGGCAGAAGCTTTATTAGCTAACCAAATGAATGCTATTTTGAAGAAATTCTTAAGAAACGTTGGATGTTAACTTGAGACTGTCCAAATTTAAAATTGTACATCGCTATTATTCTTTGCCTTTCAAGGAATCACCAGTCTGCTTGCCAATGGAGTTTACAGTGCTGCATATCCTTTGCATGATGTAAGTGATCTTGGAATATATTTTACATTTCTGCAAATCTGACACCAAGAAATCCTTAATATGTTATATGGTAATGGCATCATCCCAAACATCTTTAGTGTTTCACAAGCTTAATTTCCTGCTCTGCTTTTATAATGAGTTTTCACAACTTGTACAGTCTTTACCTGTCAGCTGTGTTGGCTTTTAATAATGATACCTGCCAAGTTAGTTCCCTGGTCATCAAATGCTACTTTAATATAAAGTTAGTGGAGTTATTAACGTGGCTTGGCAAATTAAAAACTTTTGTTAGTTTTTGACCTTCTGCTCCCAAGGACTCTGGCACTATGGCGAGGAAATGTATTAATATCTGTGACTCCAAGTAGCTAATTTCCTAGTCTAAATCCCCCTGGTATCCCCCTATATAAACAGCAAATGTCAGTGATTGTATGTATAATGGGTTGCCATTGGGGAAGTGTCCAAATACTTTAATGTACAGTGCCAGTAGGGACTGGTAGGATCAGAGGACAGTAAGGAATTTTATTTTACCACTAGTGCCCTGGTGTGGATCTGTATCAGGTTGGTAGTGACCCAAAGATTTCATTTTCTGACTTGATGGCCTTATAAAATGACTTGGGGATCACTATCCATGCCAAAGTGGACTGATAGGTACACCACAGTTAGCATTAACTGACAGCCTTACCCAAGAGACTGAGAAGTGGATGGCTTTGAAACAATTACAGATGGTCTCTTCCTGTATAGGCTTCATGAATGTCAACAGAGCAGTGCTTAATGCCCCTGCTGCATCTGCTCTGTGAGTGTATAAAGGATTGTAGTGTGAAGATGAAGTAACATCGTGGTGGAAAAGGCCCTTTGAACCTCATACTCCTCTCATTTGCAGGGGGTTTAAAACTAATAAAACTTCATTGACTTGAATGGGGTTACCACTGGTTTACATTGGTGTGAATGAGATCAGAATCCAGCCTTTTCTGTATCTGGCATTTATCACAAGCATCTGCTATAGAGATACTATTTAGCATTCATAAAAGATTAAATAAATTCTATTACATGTACATGCTAATGTTCTGCTGTACTTTATTAAACACGTAGACAGATTCTGATAGCCACTGATGAGTATATTTTATTTGTTCCATAATTGTATTCCTTATCATATTTAGAAATGGCCCCAAATCAAAGCCCCAGACTTAATCACCCCTGAGCTTTGGGACAGTTTGGATATGGGTCAGCCTTTTAAGCCAGTCTCCTCTTTTTATAATGCATGAACTAAACCCCAGATATCACTCAAATGTGGGCCTATCTCTAACCACATTCTTCCCTTAACATTTTTAGGCTGCCTTTATTACTTATTCATTCCTTTTACTCCGTGACCAACTTTATTACTTTTTCTTAATGTGCTTGATGACAGAAGACAAAGTGTGCCATGAGGAATGACCCCATATAATACAGCATTATTTAACAAATTGCCTCTCTGTTTTTGATTCATTATGAGAGTAGGATACATGGTATGTGAGACGCATAACAGCTCTGGGTGTGACTTGTTGGGTGATGCAATTTTTCTTTTTTTAAAGGGTGACTACGAAGGTGAAAATGTTGAGCTCAATGACAGAAAAGTAAGTTATATATGCGATTCAGCAAGTTCTCAAGAGTGTTAGCCTCACAAGTCACATTGGACTTTTGAAGTGGAATTGGACATTTGCCAAGATTTCCCAGAAAATATCATGGAAAGTAGTCAGTGCCATATAGCAGAAGCATTTCTAAATGTTAATTTTACTCCAAAATGGATGTGTATAAATTACCCTATATAATAATGGTGCATTTCACATCATCATAGGAAATGTGTCAGCATTTACATTTAATTTCTCTTAAGGTTGCTGTGACATTAAGTACAATCTGGACTGATGGACAACTGTGTCCCCTCAATTCTCCAACCTGGGGAGCCTTTTATACTGCTTTGCTGTGAGATCAACCATTCCTGGCCTGCTCACACATACGTATGTAAATCACTCCCAGCTATACTGCGTGAGTGCTATAACCGGCCACCCATGAATTATACTGCAGGGCAACACCAGCAAACTCACAGTCCCAAACTTTTCCCCAGAAACGTGTGTCTTGTACTGCCAGCACAATTCTGGACAGCACAAGCTCATATAAAGTATATCATTTCATTAATAGAAAATGATCTGCACAAATCCTGTTATCCCAAATTAAGTTTCCCAAACACTTCAATCCAAACACCCACTGGTTTAGATAAAATAATAAAGCAAGTTTATTGACTATAGACAGATAGATTTTAAGTGATTGCAAGTAATGAGGCATAAAAGTCAGAATTGGTTACAAAGAAATAACTAATGCCTAATTTAACAAGCTACATGAACTCAAAGCAAAGGATCTCCCTCACCACATGTTCTAGCAGTCTTACTGGCTGGTTCTTTCAGCCAGGATCCCTCCCCAGTCCAATGATGCTTCCTTTGTCCTTCAAGTGTTGTCGATCCCATGAGTAGAGGTAAAGGGGGAGAGAAATTGGGGCATTGGTTCCCCATTCTTTATTCTTTTTCCTCTTCTTTGAAACAGCTGGCCTTCAAGAGACAAAGTCTTTGGGGATGGGAATCTCCAGCTGTTTCTTTGCCAAAATGTAGATTTCTCACTCGCATCCTTTTTCCTGAGCTGCAGTTCATCTGCAAATTTGCCACCATCAGCTCAGGATTAAACAAAGACTGTGAATGGCTTGCCAACTACAAAACCAGTTTCTCCTCCCTTGGTTTTCACACCTCAACTGCTACAACAGAGCCTCATCCTCCCTGATTGAACTAACCTCATTATCTCTAGCTTGCCTGCATATATATACCTGCCCCTGGAAATTTCCACTACATGCACCTGACGAAGTGGGTATTCATCCACGAAAGCTCATGCTTCAAAACGTCTGTTAGTCTATGGCCTCGTCCAGACTAGGGGAGGAAAATCGATCTTAGATACGCAACTTCAGCTACGTGAATAACGTAGCTGAAGTTGAATATCTAAGATCGAATTACTCACCCGTCCAGACGGCGCGGGATCGATGTCCACGGCTCTCCGTGTCGATTCTGGAACTCCGTTCGGGTTGATGGAATTCTGGAATCGATGTAAGCGCGCTCGGGGATCGATATATCGCGTCTAGACTAGACGCGATATATCGATCCCCGAGCAATCAATTTTAACCCGCCGATACGGCGGGGTAGTCTGGACGTGGGCTATAAGGTGCCACAGGATTCTTTGCTGCTTTTATGGGAGGACAATTGCACAAGATGATATTTGGTACATATATAGTGTTCTGCAAGTATAATCAAATTAATTCTCATAACGCTTCCGTGAAGAAAGGATTCCATTTTACAGACAGAAAAACTGAGACAAAAAGCTTAAGGAGAAAGTTTTCAAAAGAGGACACTAAGTTTGGGGCCTCAGTTATTGAGTTTCTAAACCGGAGACAGCTTGAGGCTGCCTTTCAGAGTTGGTGCATACCCACAACTCCAAATGAAGTCAGTGGGAAGTGTGGGTGGTCAGCATGTCTGAAAATCAGACAAAAGACATCTCAGGTTGGGCACCCAAAATGGAGGCACCCAAAATCAGAGGGCACATTTGGTAATTTGGATATGCCAAAGACCGCATAGAATGGTCATTGGCAGAGCCAAGATTCATAGTCAAATTTCTGACTTCTAGTTCTGTGACTAGCCCTCTGCACTCTGCTGCCTTCTCCTTTATACTTAAGTTAAAAATATCATGTATGTGTAATTTTCCTTACTGAAAAACAAGTTATTTAAACAAAAGCAGGAGCAAAAGACTAAATTTCTTCAAAGCCTTTGAATTATCTTCTTGACCAGTGCCTTTCCAAGGCTCACTCGTTCCACAAATTCTGAAATATTTACTCTCTGCTGACATTCAATTCCTTTAAATAGTTCTTTGGCAAACTGTCATGGTTCTTAACAATTACTCTAGAAACTCTCAAATCTTATTTAGTAGTTGCTCAGGCCTTACATCTTTATCACAAAACTAATGAAGAATTGAGAAATAGCCCTGAAATAAATATTTAGCACCATTGCACTGATGCTTCGTAATCACTGATTTGAAGCTGCACTCTGAATAGCATGCAGCTAAACAGCAGAAATGGTGTGATAGGTTTATATTTGAACTACAAATATAAACCTTTCAATTTGAAGTGTCCTCCAAAATTGAAAAATATGCATTGATGCAAAATCTCTTTAATTCAGTATCTTTCTGATAAATTTTGGGAAGACCATACTAAACATACAAATATATAGACATATCGCCTACTTTTGCAAAAGAGTCTAGTGATTTTAGGTGCCTCACTTTTTGGGTGCCCAATTTAGGACACCTGAAAGGGACCTGATTTTTATAAAGTGCTGAGCACCTGCCCAATCAAGTCAGGTCCTTTTTATAATGTTGCAATTCGGGCACCTGAAAATCAAGGTGCCCAAAATCACTAGTCACTTTTTAAAAATTCAGGCTATAGATCTCAAACTAACAAAACATTTGGTGATGTAGCAAAAGAATCTGAATCACTAGTGTAAAGTAGATTAAAATAAAAATCTAAACAGCAAATCAGCATGAATGTTTGTGTATAATAAAAGGATGACATTCAACCTTCAGTTCCTAAAATGACTGTTCTTACTGTTGTGCTCAAAAAAATAAATTTTGATTGATTTGGGTTGCAGAGAGGAAAATAAGCAAACCACTTAGTATTTACTGACTAAACATCTGTTATGTAAATAAAAATGTAATTATTCTGAATGATTTGAACACATTTTGAGAAGAGGTGAATTACAGCAGGCAAGCTTTGAAGGCTTGAGTAATCACTCTGTAAGAGAACTGCAAAACTGCTCTAAGAATAATGTTCCCTGTATGATCTCCTTTGCTAAGACTAGGCACATGGGAGAATACTTCTGAGACTAATTTGGGCTACAGTTAGAGCCAATAAAGCTTTTGGGTTTTTTTATTTATTTATTTTATTTCATGGTAGAATTGTAAGCTTCTGAGATGTCAGGTTTCACCACATCATGGTTCAAATAACCTAATGACTTTAGGAAACATCAGCCTGTCATTACCTATTCTTATATGAACAAAATATCTGAAACTGGTTTATCTGCACCTAAGGGAAATTAATTTAGAATTCTTGTGTCTAAGACATACAAATTAAAAGCCTTTTATTGAATTAATTATTTAACAATTAGGCAATGCTAGTTTTTATGATTTAATTATTTTGCATCTATGAATCAGTTTAAGCGCTCTTTGGTTTTGTAAATGGGCCAGTGTTCACATCCTCATTCTCAGCCCCCCATGGGCTATTTATATTCCACTTACTGTTTTTTAATAGTTAATTCAGAGAGAGGGTTTGACTTTAAGCCCAGTTTTAGGTAAAAGTGATGCATAAGCTGCACCACCCAGGTGGATAGCCTTGTTTGGCATTGACATACAGAGGCACACCTCCAAATCAAATCCTGCCCAGCTATCCCGGTGCTGCAGGATAGGTTAGTAATTTGCTGCTGGCCTATACCCCCATTCCAACCAGAAGTACGGGTGATAGGGCACAGGCTATGCCCATATCCATGCCCAGTCACCTACCACATGCTCTGGTAGTGGGAAATAAGTGAGCATACAGCTCACTTGCTTGCTTCCTCATGTCTAGAACCAAGATGCAAGTAACCTGTGATAATAAGTGGGATGCTAAGTTGGTTAAAATTAAACTAAAAACAAAGGAAAAAGAGATGCAGTTAGCAGCATATTTTGAAAGAATCCTGCTTGTTATTTCAGAATGTACTTGATGATTAAATTAATCTGATTCTGATTCTCTGTGCTACATTTAATGGTTTTTTTTTCTTACCAAAAGTTACAATTAAGAAAACATGTTGGTAGCAATCAACTCATGCATTTAAATTTGAGACATTTTACCATTGCCAAATGATTGAATGAAGACTGTGGTGACAATTAGAACAGACCTATTCGTTGGTATTGCTTGCATGGATTAATCATTGTTATATTGTTTATATTATTAATTCAAACTAAAGAAAGAAAACTAAATAGAGAGACTATCATTGTACTGGAATTCACAGGTAGATCATAGGAACCTAGGGCTTTATTTTTCCTGGTTCTGTGTGAAGAACTTTCACAGAAATCAATGAGATTTTTGTACCAAGACTAATATTCTGTGGCAAGATAGTGACCTTAAAATGTGCTGAACGGCAAGAAGGATGTCAAGTAGCCAGTTTAATGCCTCCTTGTTCTCTCTCCAGAATTGGACTGGGTCAGGAAGAATCAAATCTCAGAAGTGTAGTCTTGTTTACAATGTAAATTATATAATACATTGAGTGCTTTCAGATGAACCTAGTTTTGTGAGTATTTCATTTCATTTTGTGAGCCATTAATGGTGACCTTTATTTTCTTTGGCCCAAATCCTGACTGAAAATAATTAGTGAAGATCATTGTGTTCTTCTTAAGATCTTAAATGCAGTTTCTTGGACACTTCAGTACACTTCCTCTCTACAGATGCAAAATATTAGTGCAGCAACAGCAAATTAGTTTATTCTAGTTTGCTCTCTCTCTCTCTCATAGCTCCAAGAACAACCATCCTTCACACTCACATCCATTCCGCTAAAGACTTGACTGATGTATGATTTGCAACAAATCATAAAATCAAGATTACCCTCCCCCTTACATCTATCCATTAGTGCTGTTGTTGGAGAGCTTTTAGTGCAGTAGAATTCATCATTGTAGCATGCAGTGTGCCAAACCATCAAGCTTGTTTTTAACACTTAATGCAGACGCATGTATTGGTCGATGGAGGTATGTGCAACCACAAGAAGAGCGACACCAGAGCACAAAATGAACTGTGCAGTAACTTGGAACAAAAGGAGAAATGGCACATTTACATGATGCCTTATTTTAGCTTTCATTTGTGATTTATTTTACAGCTCCTGTGTGAGGAATGGGCAAGCTATGGAGTCTTTTATAAATACCAGCCAATTGACCTGGTGAGGTAAGGAGAATTCTAAATGTCCTGTTTCCAGGCAGAATTTTAGACGTTTCATAAAGTTTTACGCAGTGTGATAGAATCTTTGGATCTTCATAAACACTGATCCTGGAGCCCTTCCCCTACCTTCCACCAGACTTCCCTCATAAAGTTAACAGATACAGATACAGGGCCTGATTCTCTCCCTGGATTCTACTAGTTTCCCTGGTTGGGGATTCCTGGCAGTGGAAAGTCCTCCCTGGGGGATGATGAAGAAAGACACAAACCTTCCATAGACTTGGAGTCCTTGATGCAGCTCAGAGTGAGAGAGGGGGGCAGAACTTGCTAGGGGTGGGTCAGGGCCGGGGCACCCAGTATACATGCTGGTTCCCTGGCTAGAACATAAAGCTACCTTCCCTCCATAGCAGGGGTGGCAGGTTTGTATAATTTCTGGTGGTGCCCAGAACAGGTCCAAGTCCCGTCCCCCCACCCCTGCCTTGTAAGCCGATTATATATATATAATACAAAAATGTGAGGGCTCTGGTGTGGGGCTGATGATGAGGGCTTTGCAATTTGGGAGGGGCTTAGGCAGAGGGTTGGGGTGCAGGGGTGAGGGCTGTGCAGTGAGGCTGGGGGTGAGGGGTTCATGATGCAGAAGGGGACTCAGGGATGGGGCAGAGGGCTAGGGTGTGGGGGGATGAGGGCTCAGGCTGGGGATGAGGGGCTTGAGGTGTGGGAGGGGCTCAGGGCTAGGGCAGAAGGTTGGAGTGTGGGGGGGTGAGGGCTCTGGCTGGGGGTGCAGGCTCTGGGGTGGGGCTGGGAATGGGGAGTTTTGGGTGCAGGCAGGCTGCCCCAGGGCTGGGGTCAGAGTGGATGACACCCCCCCAGCCCTCTCTCTGCCAGGAGCAGCGAGATCTGGTGGAGGGGCCCTCCTCTCCCCTGGCAGCACACTCACCTCACACCACTGTCACTGCATGTGCTCGTAGGGCCCCTCTCAGGTCCAGGAAGCCCCCTCACCTCCCCTGTTGTGGGTGCCAAGTGGGGGGAATGCCATCACATGCGCGCCTCCTTCCCTGCTGCTGCCCCTTGCTGTAGCCTCACTGGGGGTGGGAGACGGGGCTGTCCCTTGCCTAGCTTGGGGCAGGAGAGGTGACCACAGGTTAGGTGGGGAGCCGTGCTGGTGGAGGGTCCCACCAGAAAAGGGAAGGGTCTGGGGCGGAAGGGCAGGGGCAGGGGCAGCCTGCCTTGGCACTAGTTGATGGGGCACTAGGACCCTGCGGCTGCAGTGTGATGCTCGGAGCCACCGGAGTGGAGCATAGCAAGGAGCTGCAGGGGCAGCCACCCACTTGAGGCCGGGATGCTCCAGGGTCCTGGGGAGGTGCATGGGGGTGGCAGGAGGGGCAGGGGAGAGACCCGGCCCCAAACATTGGTGGAGCTGGGCCCTGAATATTGCTGGAGTCCAGGCACCATGGGCCCATATAACTCACTGCCCCTGCTCTGTGAAAGCGCTGTGGTAGGATATTATAATACTTAGATATTTGTGCTAAGTTCTTACAGTGACTATAGACCATTAGACGGACCAACAAAGTATAAAAACCAGAAAGTGATGGGTCCAGATGAGAAACAGACATTTAGAATAGTTAGAGCAGCCCCTTCAAGTGACTTAAACCAGAGTTTGAGTTTTGCAGTTTGCAGTTAAGTTTACATTAAAGCTCTAATGGGAGCAGGGGCAAGGCTTTCTTTTTCTAAATTCCCACTTCACTCTCTCTTGGGTTGACCATACATCACAATACATTCAAAAGTCTTGCTTACCACAATGGGAATTTAAAGTGCACAAAAGAATACAAGATTTTGATTTTTTCTTCTTTTTATTGAGGATGAGGTTTTTTTGTCATTGTTGAGATTCAGGGACCATGGAGTAATTTCAATAAAGAAAAGGGCAAAATTTTTGTTTAGGGATATTTGATCATGGTTAAGCTAAATATATCAGTTTAGACCCAGAGAGGAGCAAAAGAGTTTGGCTAGTAGGGATAACTGACTTCTTTGGTTCCTCCGTCACTGGATTCATTCCAAGAGGCATGCAAAAAGGAATCCTAGGGGAAATGCATTCTAGCTAGTCAAGAGTTTACTTTCCCCTTCAAGCTTAATACTGCTATGATTTGTAATTTTAGCCATGATATATTTTAAGATATAGTAAACATTTCGTTGTTTTTTTTCCTCAATGTATTTCAGAAAATACTTTGGAGAGAAGATTGGACTGTATTTTGCCTGGCTGGGAGTTTATACTCAAATGCTCATTCCTGCTTCCATTGTAGGGGTTATTGTGTTTCTGTATGGCTGTGCAACCGTGGATGAGAATATACCAAGGTAAAAAAAATATGCAAATACTCACTTTTATTTCTTTACACATCCAAACAGCATTCAGAATCCAGGCTGTTATATATGTATGACACTAATGGTTAATTCAAGCTTTATGCTGGTGCTGAGTAGGGTTGGAGCAGTGAAATCTTCAATCCTACCTGGGACCAGGCCATCAGTTGGCATACTAGCCACAGCCCTTTTGCATCACTTATGCAGTGTGATTGAATCATTAGAACTTCACAAATACAGATGGTGGAGCCCCTCCCCTACCTTCTGTCAGCCTGCCTTCATAAAGTTCTTTCATGGCATAGAGAGAATTCATACTGAATAGATTTCAAAAATGACAATGTGAAACTTAAGGAGCTTGATCTATTCAGTTTATCAAAGAGAAGTTTAAGAGGTAACTTGATCACTGTGTACAGGTATTTAGACATGGAAAAGATATCTGATGGAGAGGCTTTTTATTCTTGGTGACAAAGATATAACAAGATCCAATGGCTGGAAGTCAACTTTGAAATAAGATGTAATTTCCTAGCAGGGAGGATGATTAAACTTTGAACATCTTACCTGGGTGGTGGTGGACTCACCATCATTGTTTAGAGTCTTTAAAATGAGATAAAGCATAGCTTTTTAGAAAGATATTCAAATTCAGCTTCTGGAAAAATTCTGCCAGTGTCTGCAGGAAGTCACATGGGATGTAGGATGGTCATAGTAGTCTCTTCTGGCCTTAGAGTCTGTGAATCCTGATGTTCATTTGTTCTCTTCATGGGCCTTGGAGAGAACAGAAAGCTCTCTCCATGCTCAAAACACTTGCAGCTCTACTTCAAGACAATGATTATGAACAAATCTCATGCTTCAGAGATTCAGTCAGTCACCTGTAGGAGTCAGGAAGGATATTTCCCCCCAAAGCACAATTGGCCAGATGTATTTGGGGTGGGAGCAGGGGGCAGTCACCTTCTTCTGAAGAATCAGGCAGTGGCCACAGCTAGAGATAGGATTTTCTGTGTCTCTTCAGAGTATTAGTCCACCCTGTCTGGTGTCCTTTTTCTTAGAAGCTTGACTGGTGTATCTTGTTCACAAGCACAAGATCCAACTGATCACCACATTTGGGGTTGAAAAGGAATTTCCCTCCAAATCATATTGGCAGGGACCTAGCAGGTTTTCACCTTCCTTTGCAGCATGGAGCACAAATCACCTGCTAAGATCATCTGGGCAAATCTCACCCAATCAATTCCCTTCTATTTCAGGGGCCTCAAGGTGTTGGTGGCACCTCAGTCTCTCCTGTTTTCTGCTTGTGGCAAAGAGCAACTTAAACCCAAGTATTTGGCTCAGTATAGGAGTAATAGGGTGAAATTTACTAGCCTGTGATATACAGGGCAAACTAGATGATCTAATAGTCCCATCTGGCCTCAGACTCTATGAAATCTATGAAAAGGTGTACAAGGCACACAAATTCACCCTGTGCAGCCAGTCTTTCTCCTTTGCACAATTCCAGTGCAAGCCTTGCCTCTCTGCATTAAGTTGAATCCCACACTTAGGCTGCAATCGTAAACACACAATGTGACTACTCAGGTGTATAAAGTCAAGCATGTGTGTTTGCAGAATCAAGGCTTTAGTGAATGCATGTGCCCCTATCAGATAATTTGTCGAAGTTTTAACATCATTGCATTTTCTTAGCTGTTGAAGTAAAGATACAATTAAGCATAAAATAGAATGTCCGTGCCAGCAATTTAAGAATCTAGGCAGCCTGGCTCTGGAACAATTATAATTGAGAACTGCTGCATCATAAAACTTCCATATGCCTGATCTGATTGATGTGAACTATTTCTGGCCATTGGAGATGAGAAAAGATTAGATTTCTGGGCATTCGTTTTAGTTTGTCAGGTATAGTGGAAATACCAGTGCTATAGGATATGTAAAATAAATTAAGATAATTGCATGATTTTGTACTGAACAACAGTTTTTCCTTCTGGTACTTGGTTAAAGCAACTAAAAGCCCAAAATAAAATGCTACATATCTATGAAAGTGTAGTGTCATTAAGGCCTAGAGTTTGGCACACCGGGAAGCTAGTTACAACTCGCCATTCCTGGAACCAGCTCTACACCAGCCTCTATCTGATGGACTGCATTAACATATGCTGTCTGGCAATGGGTCCCAAGTGTCTATCTGCCAGCTTGCAATTGCCAGAGCACAGTCAGCTTTGGCCACACCTCCTGCATGCTTCATCCATTTGAGCACTTTACCCGTGATGGGTACTCTTCCACATCAGGGGAATCTCTAGCAGGGAACATTTGGCCTCTTTCTGTTCCCTTTTAATGCTGGAACTCTGCAAAGGGTTTGAAGCAGGTCTCAGGACTGAGCTCACAATATTCAGTACTTGGCAAAAATGCTACGTTATCAGTATTCTTAATAATCTAATAGTGAATTGTTGTTGTTATTTATTAATACAGTGCCATAGGTGTGCATGACATTGTATAAGTATTCACAGTATTCATCTAAGAGTTTGTTCTCCACAGTAGAAAGATAAAATATGTACAGAACAAAATATATATTCTCAGAAAGTAGAATCTGGAAAACAGCTGTGGGTTAAAAACAGATAACTGTGACCTTCTATTTTGTCTACATGCTAAGCTTATGATGAATCAACACTTGTTTAGTTTTGAGTTTATATACACTTAAATTTCCAGAGATGTGACAAAATAATCATGTGTGGCCTGTTGATGAGGTGTGTGCTAAAAATAATTTATTTTAGCTCACTTGTTGACAGCAACTTTTCTGTCCTTTTTCATAATTGTGAATCAGATCATTATATAAATTAATCTTAAAAGAACCTTTAAAAAATTGTGTAACCAGAACACAGACGATATGTCTGTTATAAAGTAGTGGATAGCATCTACTGTGAACAACAAAGACAGCTCAAGAATATATATGTCTAAACTAGGTAATCTGGTCAAATTAGTGAAATCCAGGTGCCTGGTGTTTTTTAATTATACTATTTAGTTATTTATTGTACATTTTCAAAAAAAAGCCTCTAAATTTGCATTTCCAGTTTTGCTTCCATAATCTGTTTCATGTGAAAATGATAGAAATTTAGATATCAACCAGGAACAATGAGATCTGTGTCCACAAATCATGTAGTTGGATGTCCAGGGGAAATTTTCTGGTATGATAGGGTTGCTTTGCATCACTCCAACTGTTGACAAGTTTAGCAGCTGGCTCAGAAGCTACTCTGATATCCCCTTACCAGCATCTAGCATAGCGGTTTTTTCTGTGTAGTGGGCTCATCTTCATGCCCCAGCTGCTAGAGTAATTGCTGGGAACCATAGGCAGTCATGCTTAAAGTAGAGCAGTCCTCTTCCTGCTGTACTTTATGCTGAGCATTGGCGCAGGTTGAAATCAATTTTATCTATCACCCCACCAGTCCTATCCCTAGCTTAGCTCAGAAGAACTAGAGAATCTAGCCCCTAAACTCCATCACTTTCGCATGCTACTGATTGCACCTGCAATTGATTGTAGATGCAAAATTAGCATTTCAATTGAGGCACCTTAAAAAATGTGATTCTAAGATCCATGAATGTAGTAGTGGTTTAATGACAATTCCAAGTTACTTTTTCTCATACCACACAGCAAACTTTAGACCAGACTGCCAAACAGTCTCTTTTCCCCAGTAAATGGAGTGCAAGTCAAAGCCAGAAACATTGGATCAATTTCATTTAATATACCTTTTCTAACATTGTTGCCTTGATCTGAGGTCACATAGTCCCGATAGTGTAGTTTGAGAGACAGAGCTAAGTGAGGGGATCATCTTGAGGACAGTAGAGAGGAAGAACAGTTTTGTGATTAACACACTGGAGATCGGAGTTCAGTTTCCAGGTCTGCCACAGACTGTCTCTCTCTCTCTCTGTCTGCCTCAGTTCCCCATGTGTCAAATGGGGTTAATACTTATTTTTCTCCTATCTTTTGTCTGCCTTTATTTTTATTGTAAGCACTTCAGAACAGGTTCTCTCTCACACTTTGTGTTTATACAGTGAATAGCATAAGGCCTGATTAATTTCCTCTTGATGTCAATGGAGAGACCCCTGTTGACCTGAATGGGAATTGGATCAGGCCTATAGTGGGACCCTGATGTCATTTTGGGGCTTCTAGGACCGACCATAATACAAAATAAGTAACAATACTAAGAAGAGGTTGAGAAGTGAGAAGAAATACAAAGGGAGCATTTGGCAGCCCTGCAAGATGAATGTGCATTCAGTGACCGGGAGCATATGCAGAGGACAAATGTCTTATCAGAAGAGATAACCTGTGCATGGCAGATGAAATGTATTAACCCTTAGTCTTTGCATTTACTTGTTGCTTTCCTCACAGTATGGAGATGTGTGATGAGAGAAACAATATCACCATGTGTCCTCTATGTGACAATACATGCAGTTACTGGAAAATGAGCTCTTCCTGTGCCACTGCTAGAGCGAGTCACCTGTTTGACAACCCAGCAACTGTCTTCTTCTCTGTCTTTATGGCTCTGTGGGGTAAGAAATTTATGGCTTTGACATGAGGTTTTTAATTCTCTTAAATACATGAGGGAAAAAAAACTCCAAAAAAAGTGAAACCAGTATTTTTATGCTTGGACAGTTAATTATGTCAAGTTCCTTCCCACTCAGCCCCCTCCCCCTTCTTTCCAATGAAACTGTCATCTCTAAATTTATATTCTGGACTGAAGGTTAAAATTCAAGCGGTTGCTCAGATGAATATAAAATGAAATTGTTAAGCATATGTCATAAAACTGCTGCATGGCATGTCTAGATTTCATTAAGAGGATTGCATAACTTGCCAACAAAATCTATTTACAGAGCCAGCTTCCAAATTAGAACATTGCTGAAAAGATATAGAATATGTGGGGCAGAGAGGGGAAAGAGGAGCATGATGGCCGTTTGTGTCTCAGAACAAAACATGACCGAGTCTTGCTGCACTCATAAATGCAATTCAGTTTATCAGGAAACAGACCTGGACTAGTGGTCTGCACAGAAGACCATGAACCTGAAGCTGCTGCGATCTAATTGTTTTTCGAATGCTGACTCCTCCTGAACTCTTGAGCAAGTTTCTCTGCTTCAGGTTCCACTTGTAAAATTGAGTTGTTAATATTATCTGTCCCCAGGAAGTATTGTGAGAATGAATTAGATAAAGTTTGTAAAATGGTTAGAAGCACTGTGTAAGTGCTAGAAGTTATTACTATTGTCTCAGCTAGATTTCTAGTGTGGACAGTAGCCCACTACTATCAGAAAACCCCTACACAGGAGATTTATGTTGAAGAGAGATTCAGTGCTGAGGTAACCCAAGGACTTATTCCTTTAGGATAGAGAACTCAGTTAGTCAAGATCATTGTCACTGGTGGGAAGCACAAAGTAATAGTTTCCTTTTAGCTGGTTGGCTGAACAGAAAGAACTCCAGTTTCTAACATTACTAATCTTTATGGGTGACATTCACTTGCTGGTGGAGGTTTCATTTAAGACCCTTCTGGTTATAGAACCGTCACATTGGCCCTGCATGAGGGGGAATACCAATTAAGTGACTAATCACATCCTCTGCAAGTCATGGGGTTTCCATTAGGAGAGTTGGAGATAGATAGTCTGGAACCACTTGTGTACAGAACTAATAAACCTTGCACGTAGGGAGCACAGACGAAGGCTAGCTGCCATTCCAGCCCACAGGCTGCATTTCATCCTCATAGCCTGCCTCCAGCTTGGGGGCAGGGGCATGGATTCATTCCCAACATCCACCATATTGAATAGCCACAACGTCACCAGTGCATCACCAAAAGCAGCACAAGGAGATCTTTGCCTATGCAGGCTTTCATGTATGAGTACTGATCTCCATTTTTGATACTTTTTTCAGAGTAGCAGCCGTGTTAGTCTGTATCTGCAAAAAGAACAAGAGTACTTGTGGCACCTTAGAGACTAACAAATTTATTTCAGCATGAGCTTTCATGAGCTACAGCTCACTTCTTCAGATGCACAGAATGGAACACACAGACAGGAGATATGTATACATACAGAGAACACGAAAAGATGGAAGTATGCATACCAACAGGAAGAGTCTAATCAATTGAGATGAGCTATTATCAGCAGGGGGAAAAAAACTGTGTATCTCATTTAGTTCTGGAAATACAACCCTAGTTTCCATTTACTGAGATGTATAGGGAACCATTTTTTTATTAGCAGTAATTTAAGATGAGGTTAGTGTATCCTTCAAAATAAAGTAAGAACTTTGTTTTCCTGGCCACAGTCATCAATTTATAGAAGCTGCACTACCATCAGCTATGACTGAATATTCTATTCAATGTAAAGTAAGGTTGGAAGTGGAGTGGGTACCTACTATATGGTCCTGTTGAGAGTTAGTTTAAAATGCACTCAGCAAACAGGTATAATAAGATAATCCAGAGGAAATCTGAAGAGGAGAGGTGCAGAATCTGTGGAGATGAGTGATCTGTTATCTTGAACAGCATCTTGTCATGTTACATATATTGAGAAATGTGATATAACCCGGAGCAGCATGCCAACCCATGTCAGAGACTTTAAATAGTCTGATTCTGTCATGTGTAATCAAATATCTACTTGCGCTCTCTCACTCTCTCTCTCTCTGTGAATTAACAGGTACTCCAATTGGTCTGTGGCCTACTCAAATATATCATGACATGGAAGATTGCCTGAGTTCCATTCCTTAGCAGAGTATATTAGTCCCCTCCACCCATTTTTTGGTGATTGAAGGGGCAATCTCTATTATTATGCAAAGTCAGAGTAAACAAACAACTTGGGGGTATGTTGGCAAAACACCTCTCCCACAACTGCTTGTGTATTTGGATTCTTGTATATCCTCCATCACCAGAGCATCTGAAAGCCTCACAGACATTTAGGAAGTTATTCTTTGGAGCAGGGAAATATTGCCCCTATTTTACAATGAAGAACTGAGATATAAGGCGATCAAGGCCCCGATTTTCAAAAAGGATTTAAACGTATGCCTAACTTAAACACTTAAATTTTTCCATTAACTTTAATAATACTACATATATGCTTTAGTACCTCAAAGCAAGGCCTCAGGCCTGGATACATAAAGGTACATAGGCACCTAACCCCCAGAATTGGGCAGGTATGTACTGCTTTTAGAGATCACATGATCCACAAAATACCCTCTCAGCTGCCTATGTTTTTTGGAGTAAGGCTATGTGAACATTACTGCCTATGTGAGAAAATTGATGTCGCTCAGGGGTATAACTATTCCACCCTCCTGAGTGACCTAAGTTTCACCGACATAAGTTTTCATGTGCACAGCGCTATGTCGGCAGGAGAAATTCTCCCACCAACATAGCTACTGCCGCTTGCTGGGGTCAGGTTTTTATGCTGACAGGAGAGCACTTTTTATGCCTGTCGGCATAAAGCGTCTTCACCGCATGCATTGCAGCGCCATAGCTGTAGCGGTTCAAGTGCACCACTGCAGCACTATACATGTAGACATGCCCTAAGGGTACGTCTGCACTACGGGATTATTCCGATTTTACAGAAACCAGTTTTGTAAAACAGATTGTATAAAGTCGAGTGCCCGTGGCCACACAAAGCACAGTAATTCAGCGGTGTGCGTCCATGTACCGAGGCTAGTGTCGATTTCCTGAGCGTTGCACTGTGGGTAGCTATCCCATAGTTCCTGCAGTCTCCCCCGCCCCTTGGAATTCTGGGTTGAGATCCCAGTGCCTGATGGGGCAAAAAACATTGTCACTGGTGCTTCTGGGTACAGCCTCACCCCTCCCTCCATGAAAGCAGCAGCAGCCAACCGTTTCGCGCCTTTTTTCCTGAGTGAACTGTGCAGACACCATTCCATGGCAAGCATGGACCCTGCTGAGCTCAAGACAGCAATCATGGATGTTTTAAAGACCTCGCGCATTCTCATGCAGTCAATGCTGAACTGGGACCTGCAAAGCGAGGCGAGGAGGCAGTGGCTACGGCAGCGCGGCGATGAGAGTGATGAGGACGTGGACACAGAATTCTCTCAAACCGCGGGCCCCTGCACTTTGGAGATCCTGCTGGTAATGGGGCAGGTTCTAACCATTGAATGCCGATTTTGAGCCCGGTAAACATTATGTGACTGCATAATGTTGCAGGTGTGGGACGATTCCCAGTGGCTGCGAAACTTTCGCATGCGCAAGGGCACTTTCATGGAACTTTGTAACTTGCTTTCCTCTGCCCTGAAGCACCAGAATACAAAGATGAGAACAGCCCTCACAGTTGAGAAGCAAGTGCTTCTGGAAACTTACAACCCCAGACAGCTACCAGTCAGTCGGGAATCAATTTGGAGTGGGCAAATCTACTGTGGGGGCTGCTGTAATGCAAGTAGCCAAAGCAATCACTAAGCTGCTGCTGCGAAAGGTTGTGACTCTGGGAAATGTGCAGGTCATAGTGGATAGCTTTGCTGCAATGGGATTCCCTAAATGTGGTGGGGCGATAGATGAAACCCATATCCCTATCTTGGCACTGGAGCACCAGGGCTCCCAGTACGTAAACTGCAAGGAGTACTTTTCCATGGTGCTGCAAGCACTGGTGGATCACAAGGAACATTTCACCAGCATCCACGTGGGATGGCTGGGAAGGGTTCATGACGCTCGCATCTTCAGGAACACTATTCTGTTTAACGGCTGCAGCAAGGGAATTACTTCCCAAACCAGAAAATAACAGTTGGGGATGTTGAAATGCCTGTCGTTATCCTGACTGACCAAGCCTACCCCTTGATGCCATGGCTCATGAAGCCATACACAGGCAGCCTGGACAGTAGTCAGGAGCTGTTCAACTACAGGCTGAGCAAGTGCAGAATGGTGGTAGAATGTGCATTTGGCCATTTAAAGGTGCGCGGGCGCACATTACTGACTCGCTCAGACCTCAGCCAAACCAATGTCCCCATTGTTATTACTTCTTGCTATGTGCTCCACAATCTCTGTGAGAGTAAGCGGGAGACAGTTATGGCGAGGTGGGAGGCTGAGGCAAATCACCTGGCCACTGATTACGCGCAGCCAGACACCAGGGCGATTAGAAGAGCACACCAGGAAGCGGTGCGCATTAGAGAAGCTTTGAAAACCAGTTTAATCACTGGCCAGGGTACAGTGTGACTGTTGTGTTTGTTTCTCCTTGATGAACACCCGCCCCTTGATTGACTCATTCCCTGTAAGCCATCCCACCCCCTTAGATCACAGCTTGCTTTCTAAGGAAATAAAGTCACTCTCGTTTAAAAATCATGTATTCTTTATTACTTAATTTTAAAAAGAGAGAGAGAACTGACAAGGTAGCCCAGGTGGGGTTTGGGAGGAGAATGGTAGGGAAGGAAAAAGCCACTAAAAAAAATCCATAATAATAAGAGCGTTTTGGTTGGGCTATCCACTGGGGTGTAGTGAGCGGGTGCACGGAGCCTATCCCCATGAGTTCTTACTCATCTGGTGGGTGAGCAGGCTAAGGAACACGGTGAGGGGGGAGGGTGGTTATACAGGGGCTGCAGCGGTACTCTGTGATCCTGCTGCCATTCCTGAAGATACACCATACGTTGGAGCATGTCAGTTTGATCACGCAGCAGCCCCAGAGTTGAATCCCGCCACCGCTGATCTTCCTGCCGCCACCTCTCAGCTCGAGCATCTCTCCTGTCTTCACGTTGGTCCCTCCTGTCTCATGTTGGTCCCTCCTGTCCTCATGGTCACTGGCATCTTTCGTATACTTTGCTACCACGTCCTTCCACTCATTCAGATGAGCTCTTTCATTGCGGGTCACTTCCATGGTTTCCAAAAACATTTCTTCTCGCGTTTTTTTTTTACATCGCCTTATCTGAGATAGAGTTCGGGACGAAGTAGGTAGGCTTGAAAAATTTGCAGCTGCATGAGGGAGGGAAAAAATGGAGAGAAGTATTTAAAAAGATACATTTTAGAGAACAATGGTCATACTCTTTCACGGTGAACGACACTATTCACCTTACATAGCACATGTGTTTTCACTACAAGGTCACATTTTGCATCATAATATTGAGGGCCTGTGGCTTTGGTGTTACAGATCACACAGGTCCGGGCAGCAGAATTCGGCTTGCGTGCGGCCATGGTAAGCCATTGTCTTTCGTCTTCTGCATCCTTTGTCTATCCAGCGCCCTCCTTTCCCAAATAGCAAGCAAAGCCCATTGAGTGCTGCTTCTTTCCTGTTAACATGCAGCGGCAGAAACCACCCCGTGGCTGGTATCATGGAAGATCACTGCTAAACACCCCCCTTCCCCTCCCCAACCATGTGGCTGGTAGCAGGAAAGATCCCTGCTAGCCAAACGTGAAAATGCTCAGCGCCAATCGTGCTCCCCTCTCCCCCCGCTTGGCTACCTGCAGGGAAGGAATTCTTTTAAGCCACAGGCAAACAGCCCAGTAGGAATGGCCATCTCTGTCCCCTTAATTAAATTCCTGAATTTCAACCAGGTTACCATGAACAATATCACTCTCCTGAGGATAACACAGCGAGATAAAGAACGGATGTTGCTTGAATGCCAGCAATCACTGGGACCATACGCAGCTAAGCTTTCTCATGCAATGATGCCAGATTACTTGCTACATGCATGGCGTGGTCAAGTGTCCTACCATGGAGGACGGAATAAAGCAGCGCTGCCCAGAAACCTTCTGCAAAGGCTTTTGGAGTACCTCCAGGAGAGCTTCATGGAGATGTCCCTGGAGGATTTCCGCTCCATCTCCAGACATAACAGACTTTGCCAGTAACTGTACTGGCCGCAAATGCATCCCAAAAAATGCTTGCTTTTAAACCATGTCTTATATTTACAGGGTACACTCACCAGAGGTACCTTCCATGGCTTCATTGTCTGGGATAGTTGCTTGGGAGGGCTGGGAGGCTAATTCCGTCTGGGTGAGAAAAAGCTCCTGGCTGTTGGGGAGAACGGAGTGCTGTGTGCTCTCTACAAGCTCATCCTCTCTTCCTCCTCATCTTCCCCATCCACAGAATCCTCAGCCATGGCTGCAATTACCACTCCCACCTCGGAATCCACGGACGGGGTGGGGTAGTGTTGGTGGACCCCCCTAGAATTGCATGCAGCTCAGCATAGAAGCAGCATGTTTTTGGCCCTGCCTCGGACTTTCTGTTTGCTTCTTTGGTTTTCTGGTAGGCTTATCTGAGCTCCTTAACTTTCACACAGCACTGTACTGAGTCCCTGGTGTGGCCTTTCTGCATCATGGCCTTGGAAATTTTTTCAAATGTTTTTTCATTTCATCTTTTGGAACAGAGTTCTGTTAGCACGGAATCCTCTCACCATACAGCAATCAGATCCAGTACCTCCCATGCGGTCCATGCTGGAGCTCTTTTTCAATTCTCAGGAGACTGCATTGTTACCTGTGCTGATAAGGTCTGCGTGGTCACCTGTGATGGTGAGCTCTCCACGCTAGACAAACAGGAAATGAAACTCAAAAGTTCACTAGGCTTTTCCTGTCTACCTGGTCAGTGCATCCAAGTTCAGATGGCTTTCCAGAGCGGTCACAATGGTGCACTGTGGGATAGCTCCTGGAGGCCAATACCATTGAATTGTGGCCACACTAACCCTAATCCGACATGGCAATACCTTTTTCAACGCTACTCCTCTCATCGGGGAGAAGTACAGAAATCAGTTTTAAGAGCCTTTTATATCGATATAAAGGGCTTCGTTGTGTGGACGGGTGCAGCGTAAAATCGGTTTAACGCTGCTAAATTCAGTATAAACGCGTAGTGTAGACCAGGCCTAAAAGTGCACTCTACACCTATGTTTCTGCCTCTGGCCATGTGAATTAAAGATTAATCTTTAAGTAAAGATTTTGTCATGTGATGAAACCTCCAGGAATACATCCAACCAAAATTGGCAACCCTACTCTAGGTACCCAGATGTCTATCTCTCACCCTAAGCCCCAGAGCAATTCACACCCAAGGGAAGATAGGCATTCATTCACCTAACTTATCTGCTGGGCCTGATCCAGTAGATGTGCTCAGAGACTGCCACATAACTTCACACAAAACAACTGGGGGAAAGGAAGGTTTTTTATAAGCTTTAGCCTAGTACTTACCTAGGAAGTGGGAAACCAAGGGCTCAAGTCCTCCCTCTGCCTGAGGGGGAGAAGGTTTTGACCAGGGATCTACCATCTCTCTAAGAGCCCTAACCACAGGGCTATGGGATACTTTGATGTGGGATACTCTCCTGTTTAAGTTGTTCCACTTTAAATATATCATTGATTTAATATTATTTGGGCTGGAGGAAAAGGTAGAATCACTGTGTATCCTAGTGGTTAGAGCACTAAGTGGTGTGGTGGCAGATCCCTCCTCATCAGGCAAAGGGAGGTGGCCTTGAATATGGGGTCTCCCACACCCCAGGTGAGTACCCTCACCACTGGGCTAAATGTTACAGGGGAGCTGTCCCCCAACCCACCCCCAGCTGTTTTGTATGGAGTTGGACAGCCTCTGACCACACCTACTGGATCAGGCCCTGCAGACAAGTTTGGCAGGGGAACCCTCATCTTCCCCCAGTTCATGTATCACAAGCAGATATAGGCACCTCCCTGTGAAGGGTGGGCCTCAGGACATATCAACTATTCCATTGGCTCCTGGCCTAGATTACTGGCTTTTGTGGATTGCATTCCTAGGCACCTATGTCTCCCCATTCATCATATAGGAAGCCTAGGCATCTAACTCAGGCCTTGTGGACAGCGGTGGTGTTCCTATGGTTATCTGGGTGCCTGAGACCCTTTGTGGATGTGGACCTAAGTGACTTCCACAACATCACACAGGAAATCTCTGGAAGGGCTGAGAATGGAACCACAATATCCTGAGTCACAAGATAGGGCCTTAGCTACAAGATCATCCTTCCTCTCGCACATGGCCAACCTGCCTGGCACCCACACAGTTGTTCCACATCTGCTACTGTTGCTACAAGCCAATAGCATGCTGTGCTTCCCAAACACAGGGTTCTTCCCATACCATAACTTTGTTTCAGTGACTTACTGGTATTTCTCATGACACCTCCAACACACATGCTGTAGTGCTGTGCAGACAAGAGTCCATTCATTAGTTATCAGTAAGCGTAAGGTTTTGTCAGTTATTTTTAGTAAAAGTCAGGGACAGGTCACAGGCAATAAACAAAAATTCACAGAAGCCCATGACCTGTCCCTGACTTTTACTAAAAATAACTGTGACAAAATGGGGCTAAGCCCAAGCCCTACTGTGGGAGGAGAGCAGGTGGGTCCCCCCGCCACCCAGAGCAGCTGACAGCACCAGATTTCCCCACCGTGTGCAGCAGCCGAGAGCTGTATGGGCACCTGCAGTGGCTCAAGCTCCAGGGGGCCTCCCACCACCTATGGTTGTTGAGAGTTGTAAGGGGCCCTCCCTCGTCTGCAGCGACTCAGAGATCCGGGGTTCCCCTGCTGCCCACGACAACTAGGAGCTGCGGGGATCCCCGCTGCCCACAGCAGCTCAGAGCTCTGGGGCCAGCAGCTAAGAGCTCTGGGTCCCCTCACCATCTGCGGCTGCTGAGATCCCCTCTGCTGTGGCTCAGAGCTTGGAGCTGCAGGGACCCCCTGCCACACGCAGCACCTGGGAGCTGCGGTTCCCCCATCTCTTAAATTAGCAATCTGACATTGATTTTCTGTCCCCTAAAAATAAGGCCTGAATTTGTGTGGTATGAAACCTCATCCAGAATCCCTCAAAACCCAGCTCAAATAATGATCTAGAAAGCAGTCTACCAGAACCTTTGAGCTCAGTTTGTGCTTATGGGCACAGATGAAATGTAAAATGCATGTGTGTTTGGCAGAAAGCCATTCTTTCTTTGCTACTTCTTTGAACCTGCCACAATCAGTTGGTGCTTCTCATATGAGCTAACAGATGGCTATGTTTCGGATGTAATATTTTCATTTTACATTTTTCTAAGTTGATGCTGCAAAATGATTTCTGGTAACAGCATGAAACAATGTGTCTTTCATTTTCTCACTGTACGTGGAAACTACAGACCACAATGTAAGAACTCTCAGGGGCACAGAGAATGGACAGGGACTCAAGGGTTATATCACAGACTGTTTTACAATATAATTATGATGTTACCAATTTACAGGAAGCACAAGATTTATAAAGGAGTTCTGTTGTAGGCTTTGTACGTGAGAATTTCAGTTGGAGGACTGATGAATGCTAAAAGCACAGCCTGATTCCAGTCACCCTTTTATTTATATTAGTCTCTCTCTCCCCCTCTCTGACTGCAAGGTTTTACTGAATATCATGGTACATCTTGTTGAGCACATCTGTTAGTATTCACTGCAGAAGAATTCTCAGGAGGTTAGCCTTTCTCAATGGACTTGCTTTCATAATTACTTATTTACTGAACTGTGCTGGTTTGTTCCCAGCATTAAAATGTATGTCCTCTGAGAACTTCCTCCACCTCAAAGGCACATACACTGATAAAAAGCGGAAATTTGCTGCAACTCAAGAGTTGTTTTCACATTGCTCCTTTTTCCTGGGTCTACCCTGTTAAAAACAAAATGACTGCTGCACCGTGGATCCCCTTACAATAGCCATTAAAAAGCTCCCTATTTCCAGCACTTAGAAGGTTTGGTCTGTATGCAGTTTTTGTATAACTATTTTGGATAGGTCTGTGATTATTTATTGAAACAGTTATACTAATACAACCTCTAGTGTGGACATATTTACATCAGTATAAAGGTGCCTTATACCAGCATAGCTTATTTTCCTTTATTCTCCTTCCCTAATGGGAATAACTTATAAGTACCTTTAGACCACTATAACTGTGTCCACACTTGGGGATGGGGAAGAGGGGTATCGTGCCACTTTAACTATACCAGTATAGTTAGAGATCTCAACTGTTGTGTATGGATAAAGCTAATACTGTTCAGATTGCTAGGCAGCCATATACAAAAGATGCCTGTAATATCATTACAGAGACAAATATTAGTTAATTTTCATTTGGGCACCTAACTCCCCAAGGTACCTTTGAAAATCCCAGCCTTAATTGTTCACTTAACTATCCATTACAAGGAGCAAACTGGTTTTGTGGGTATGTGAGAATGCATTTCTTTTGGCTCCCATAGTTAAAAGTTGGCTCCCAGAGTTTGGCCCTTAGTATTTACCAAGCACTCCTACTGGGGAATTCAGAATTCTCACCAACATAAATTTCCATTTACAATTTAATTATAAATTATTTTAAAAAACAGCTCCTGAAATTAAGCTGCCCTAATAACTAGCCACCTTCTGTTCAAACCTAATAGAAGTTTTGGATGTACCAGATATGCAAAATCAGGCCCTTATGCACAATAGTTTTACTTGTTAACATCTTGTAGCTATCAGGCCAATTCTGCTCTCAGTTGTTCTCAGTGGAGATCCTCTGGATTTACACCAGGGTAACTGAGAATAAATTTGACCCAACACACCTAAGCAGATACTTCAAACAAATTCTAACCCAGGCCAATTTGATTTGGAAGACCTTATGAATGATCCAAATAACTATGCTGTAACAAACTATTTTTAATTCCCAGCTGCCACTTTTATGGAACACTGGAAGAGAAAACAGATGCGTCTCAACTATAGATGGGATTTGACTGGGTTTGAAGAAGAAGAGGTTAGTTTTTAAGTTGGTTTGGTTTGACTGCATTTCATGGTTTGGTTTTGTTACATTTTAACTTCAATAATTATACTGTAAATGGTGCCGTATTCTAAACTGTTAAGACTTTGCTTCGTGGAATACTGCAAGATTTTTGCAGTAATTCCCTGGTACAAAGGAAAATCCTGTATGTGAACTATTTCTGAGTTTTTTTTATTGTGGGTGTATTGCTAGCACATCTTGTTACCATGGAAGCATAACTGTATATCTTCAACACCCCTCACGCATGTGCACACACACTTTTTAGAAAAAAAATGTTAGGTCATACCTAGTAATGCAGGCCCGGAATATATAGCTCATGCATAATTTCCTGACTCAACAAAGGATATTAAAAGCAGAGAGACTTACTCTTCTCTTGGCTACTCTGCTATAAGTCAGGAATGAGTCTGTGAAAGTTAATAATGTTTACACCATTGTAAAACCAGCATGAAGAATCAGGTTCTGAAAATGGCATAGTTACTCCATTCAAGTCAGTGGGAAAAGCTCCCATAAACTTTAATGGTGCAGGATCACATTTTAATTAGGCAATTTTTGTGGAAAATATTGCAGGTACATTGGTATGGAGCATTGTGTAAAAATACTAGGACACAAATTTGGAGGTTGTCTTTGCTGTGTGTGCCAAAAGACATATTTGGGAGTGGTTAAAGATAGGAAGATCCAAGCAAAAGAGTTTGTTCTCCTTCTCTCTATATATATTTTTATATATATATATATATATAACTACAACTGCCTTCCTTGGACTTTGGATCAAGGGCTTTGAAATGCAGATCCTCAAAATGACTCTTTCCCTTGTATTTCATAAACATTTTAATATTTAGCACTCTTCTCTCTCTCTATATATATGTAGATATATACATAGAGAGAGAGAGAAGAGTTCTAAATATATAGTGTCGAGAGAGAGAGAGAGAGAGAGAGAGAGTTCTAAATATATAGTGTCTAGAGAGAAGAGTGCTAAATATTAAAATGTTTATGGAATACAAGGAAAAGAGTCATTTTGAGGATCTGCATTTCAAAGCCCTTGATCCAAAGTCCACGGAAGGCAGTTGTAGTTTATCAGTGACTTCAATACATTTTGGATGAGACCCTAGCTGCACAATTCATTTGAGCATCTTTGGCATACCCAAAACACCCATAGAAGATAAGGAGAAAAGTTTAGATTTATTCCATCTCAGGTGTTTTGGGTTTTTTAGCAACAATATTTGGATTGCAAATTGGAATTGAAGGCAGTGGGAGTTCTGAGAGGTAAATATTTTGGGCTTTATTCAGCCCCAAAAAACATTCAAAGCTATCACTCAGCTGCAGCTGTTCCACTAACTTCCATGAGAGTTGGACTGGGCCCTATATCTTTGTAAAGTTCATTTCTTGGAAGTTATGCCTGTAGTTCTTTTATTAAAAATATGGCTGCCTGTGCAATCTAGACATAGTGATTATATTCACAATAAATACTATTCAATTATGGGAATGTATTTTAGGAGACCTTTTATTAAACAATGTGTCATGCTACCTGATGGGCCTGATATTATAATTCTACAAAAGCTTTTTTATTTTTAATTGAATTCTCAAAAGAAAGTTTGGTTTCTAGGGCCCCAGTCCTGGTAAGTGCTCCATGTAGGCATATCCTGTGCCAGAGCACTGCAGGATTGGGGCCTGCTATTTTACTGAATGACAATATGAGGTTGGTTTTTTATTTCTAGCTATTGTAAGACGACTGTCCTTTTATTTTAGGTATCTAGTTGTTAGCATACATGAAAATGGAAAGGATTAACTGTATCTTTCCAACAGCTATCCCCTTCGTGAGTGCGTTCAGAGTTCTCTGCAGTAAAAACAATGTCTGACCAGAGACAGCAGCTGTTAATAAAATATATTTTACTCTTCACTTAATATGCTCCCGCTAGCTAATACAGCCCCTTGTTTAATAGCACACTTACGCTCCTAACTTTCCATTGACTTCAATTGGACTTAAGCAGATGCTTAAATGCTTGCTGAATCAGGATCTCAGATGGCATCCAAAATTACTAAAATATTTAATCTTCTATTGGGTACATTTATTCAGTAAACTCTTTCATGCAGTAATGTTAGTATATCTTCAATATGAAAACAAGAGCAGACTGACTTTTCCTGGTTGTGTCTATCCATCCACTCTATCTATCATGTTGTTCCATGTGATTTAAAAATAAATAAATTCAGTGCAATTTGCAACAGTTCAGTAATCATCTTTTTTTGTTTGTTTTTTGTGTTTTGTTTTTTTCTTTCTTTTCTGGTTTCCTGAAGGAAGCAGTCAAGGTTTGGAATTTTTTTAATTGCTCTACCTTTTTTATTACCTGTCTATCAGTGAAAGGTATCTTTTGATTTAACCTACTTCTTTTTTCCAGCATCTAATTTCCTTAAAGCTCCCTCTACAGTGATTCTTTCTTTCCTTTTTTCCAGTGGTTGGACTTCTTTTTTTTCAAATTCATTTTATTTTTCCATCCAGTGCATTCTTGTGGGTACTTTTGGAATCCTTCAGCTATCTTGTTCCTTCTATTTCGGGTTATTTTTCCAAAATCTCCTCTTTTCATTGTATGTGGTTAGTCTAATATGCAGCGTCTGTTGCATTGCAGAGATGTACCTTTCTAGGAATGTTGCCGTAGGTATGAATAAATTTGGTGTTAAAACTTGACCCACCTGAGGGACTCATTGGCAACTTGCCAGTACCCCAAGAGCTGCACATATTTTGCCTAAATTATAGCAGATAACAGCTACCCTTCATGAAGCATGGTTCATAGAGATTATAGTTTGTAGAATGCAATGTTTCATCCTGATCCAAATGGCAATGTCTCATATCAAGATGGGACATCACATGTTGTGATCTGTAGTCTCTGCAAGCTGCACTGTAAATCACAATGACCCATGCTTGATCTGCACAGGGTTACATTTCATATATTCTGTAGAGCTTTTTTCTGTTTCCTAAGCATTTATTCCGTGGAATAGAATTTAGAATGATATAGTACTTCAAAGATTTTAGCTCCAACATGCTATCAACTTTACAGTAGTGATATGTATAGTAAATTAGAATTCCATATGAGAAATGGGAAATTAGTAGGAACTGGACTTATCATTTGTTCATATATAGATGAACTAGGAAATCGATATAATTTCTTTACTATTAAATGTGACTTATTTCACAGGCTCATCCCAGAGCAGAATATGAAGCTAAAGTATTAGAAAAATCACTGAGAAAAGAATACATACATAAAAAGGTATGCTAAAAATATTTATGTATTTAACCACGTAAACTTCTTTGATGAATAAATCCATTTACAGATGACTTGACCAAGATTTTGGAAACAAAAATAAACATAAAGACACTGTTGTATATCACGTGTAAGCTTCCAAACATTTCTTTAACCATTAATTGCATTTGCAGTAGCACATACATTTCATATACATAAAGCTTTTACCAATATAAAAATTAATTCAGTGTTTGGGTATAAGATGTATTTTAATAGAATTCTTCAACTATCATTTGAATTCTTATTAGGCTATGGATAAAGTTTGAGAAATCTATAACTGAACCTGGTATCTTGCAGTATTATAAGTAACTAGAACTTCTCAGGAGAGATTATCATGCCTTCCTAGCATCCATCATCATAACAACATGCTGATTGTTTGGGCCAAACCTTGCAGTCCTTTACTTATTCCAATCAAAGTCTGGCTGAATAAGAACTGAGCAAAAACTGAATGCTGATTCATATCCTACGGCAGATTTTCCCACAGGAGAGGTATATGGAAGAGGAAAACTCAGTAAGCATCTCTGATGGATTTTCCTCCCTACTTTTCCATTGGGAAATTAAGATTTGCTTTCTCCTTCTTTGTGGCATTTGTATTCATTGGAATGGACTGTTCACAAATTTAAAAATGCCTCTAAAAGACACATGTTCAGCCACTGGATTGGAATCTGGCTTTCTGCAATTAGGTCTTGAGATGTTTGTGGCTTTTAAAAATCCTATGGCATTTAATACAATGGTTACTAAAATAATAATAATTAATAATAATAATAATAACCCCAATTTCCTGGCTGAATTCCAGCTTGGGCAATCACCTTCTACATTTCTAAATATAATCCCCCTGCCATCTTAGCTGTATAAGGTATCCTTCACTTCTGGTCCCAACTTTTTTTATTGTGTTGTGGTTAAACAGTTGCTACATGTCACCCCAGAGGTGGCTGCATTTGAGTGGTGCATGAAGTGATACCTGTGAGTAGCTTGTACAGCATAGCAGACGTTTGGATTGTGAGACACAATGGGATCCTTCAAGATAGAAGGTATTATGTAAATACAAGCTATTAGTATAGCCAGTTACTATATGACAATTAGGTTACTTAGTGATGGACACCTTAAATAGACTGGACTGGAATTATTTTAAATTTGTCTGTTTTGTTTTCTTACATGCTTACATTTATGTATAGTTTGGCCATTCTTAAACAATAGCATCAGCTGGTTCTGATACATTTTAGTTAGATTATAGCAGAAAATGTTCAAGCTTAACCTCTTTTTAATACTAAAAGATTTTAATTTCAGCGTGGAATACCTTACATGCAGCATTACTTTTAAAAAAAAAAGCTTTTTTGTGATGAAGAAAGAAGATCTGAATACATTGTTTTTATTTCCCCAGCAAAAGTAGAGGGCTTTGTACTTTTTTTGTTAAATACTTTAGAAATACAGATCTCACTCTTGTAAATTTCAGCCTAAAGTGCCAATGTATTAAAGTTCACGGTAAACATCCCTTCTGAGACCTCCTGGAAGCCAGTCAAACCATGAAAAAAACAGACCAGAAATTCCTGATATTTCTCAGACCAAACCTCAAAATGAATGAAAACTTTCAGAAGAGAAGCCTTTCAGGCTTTCTTTATACATCATAAAGAAGAAGAAGAAAAGGGCATGAGCCTAATATTTTATAAATTCTTTGCAGGTCCCCTTTAAAAGTGGGATTTCTTCCAAATAGTGGGTTGTTGGTTTTTTGTTTTTGTTTTTTAAATAAACCTGAAGCTGGAACACAAAGCATTAAGCAAACTAATAGAGTACTTGTTGCTAAAATGCACTGTGTACTTACTCAGCAGAGAGTGTGTGGATTTATTTGGCATTGTTAGTCAATGCTTTGTAACGTTGTATTGCATGGTCCTTTTTTGTTTCCTTTGATTGCCATCAGAAGCGTCGACATTTGCCAGAAGAGACAGGAAACAAATGGAGACAGAGAGTTAAGAGAGTCATGGCTGGGGTGAAATTGGTACATTTCATTCAAATTTATGGAGAAACTCAAACTATGAGTAATTATGGAAGACACAAATTGATTGTTTTTCTCAACAACCTTTGGTTGTTGAACCTTTTAATATTCACATTCAGTTGTTATTTTCTCCTCTCTTCAGCACTCAGATAGACACTATGTTTACATGTAGTGGGGATGGCACTGCATGGCTAATCTTTGGGTTACCATATTGAATGGATGTTGCATTTTTGTAATGAAGCATGTGCCACATGTTTGATGGAGTTGCCTGCTGTTCTATCAGACAACATGCATGTAACTTTGAATGAGATATTGTTGTTCAGTATAATGTAGTGTCATCTTCTTTAATGTTACTTTCTTTTGACATTTTCTTTCTGCCTTTAAGAAGTCATTCTCATTCTGCAAACTTTACAAATGAAATCAGATCAGAGATGACTTTCTAAATGAGATTGTCCTTCCGAGATAGATTGTGTGATCAAAATTAATAGAGTGATCAAATATAGTAAGTGTGATCCTGCAGAGATTTTGCATGTGAGTAACTTAACTAATGAGTAGTCGCACTGGCATCAATTTTATTCATGTGTGTAAAAGTTACTCATATTCAGATGTTCACAGGATTAGATTCATAGCAAAGCAAAATTAACCCTGGCAACATTGCACTATGGCCCAATCCTGAACAGCCTCCTCCATGTGAGCAATCTATATTGCAATGGGACAACCTGTAGGATTAAGTATTCCTCATGTGAATAAGGCTTGCAGGGACAGTCCTAATGGTGCTTTATTGAAAACATATTCTAACAAAAAAAGTTTAAATCTTTTCTGGGAAAGGAAAATAAAATATTTTACACTAGGAGCAATCTAATTTCACAGAGTAATAGTTTACTTTAAGTGTGTTTCTCAAAAAAGCGGTTCAGACTCATTTATACAATGCAGGATTTAGCACCAAATTGAAGCTGTAAGACGTTTACCTGTATAAAATTTGTATCTTTAAACACTGTATCCTTCTACCTTCTAACTGCTTGTGTGTTTGACTGTTTTCCTGTGCCTTGGTGTGTTTGTTACAAGAACAAATAGAAGGGATCTTTGTAGATGCTGTATTAAATTACAGGGTGGTTTTTTTTCTTTCATATTTTAGACTGATAAAGAGAAACTAACATGGAAAGATCGTTTTCCAGCATATTTTACCAATTTTGTTGGCATTATCTTCATGGTAAGTATTTCCTGGAAAATATTTAAGATTCACCTTAGTGAGTCATTGTGAAATCTGCCTTTTACAATGGGCACCTTTTTATCTAGGAGAAAAAAACTACGCAATCACTTTAAAGTTTTTAAATCATTTGAAAATTACTTTGCTCAGGTGGTACTTGACTTTTGTTTTGCTTGTATGTCTTTCTTTCATAGTGTCTTTAATGAGGACTGGGAAACAAAAGATATATTTCTCTATAGAACTGTACACTTCCCATGCGATGCTTGGAAAGGGATGGTAATTTACCACACATAGTCTGCTTTGGAGAGTTTGTCAGTCAGGGATTCTTTTGGATTATGGGTTCCAAATTAAGTATGTCTTCTCTTACGTCTAAGTCAGAGCAGCTGAAATTCACCAGTCACATGACAACACAGGGTCTGTAACTCAGTAGATGTGCAGAAATTGCTGTAGTTATTATGACTCAGATTGTCCCTTCTCATGGTAATACCTGCAGGAGGGGTGGCTGGGGATCCCCATTCCAGAGTTCTTAACTAATTGTTCCTTGGAATTGTCTCCATGGAATAAGTCCTGGGGTCTCCAAATCTGGATTCTCTAAGGGAGGCCAGGGGCATTCAAATGGAGACCATATGCTTCTATGCCAGTTCTGATCCTTGGTGGCTACTAGCCCCTCAGCTCCTTAGCAGCACAGCTCCAGTACAGCCTCATTATCAGGAATTCTCTCTGGCTTATCTGTCCTCCGCCTTAGTATATGTGTATGAGCAAGAGAAAAGAGAGACTCTCAGTGGAAAAGATAATATAGGCCCTAGGCTATATTATTTCTTCCTGGGAATCTCTGTGAGGATGAGGAAGGACAAAATTGTCCAAGGCCCTAGTCTATACTTGGCCTATCCAGTTGCTGCCTCCTATTCCAGTGTGTAGACCCATGGAATGGCCTCTGAGGGGGCAGAGTTGCTACACAGGTAGTTGACTCCCCACTTCTGCACTTCAGCTAAAGCAAAGAACTCATGGAAATGTTTGATTCTGGGAACAATGATCTAGGCCTACATGTCAAATAGCCCATAGTTTGGTGTTTTAATTATTTATTTTGAATGGGTGGGCCTACACCATTTGGGATCAGAGAACAGAAATATGTTCCTGAAGTCCTCTTAAGGCCCAATCCTGAGAGGATCTGAGTGCCTCCTGTAATTGCAGTGGGAGTCAATCACTTCTCAGGAAAGTGCTCAGTATCTTAGAGGAGCATGTTCTTAACATACTCTTCCATTTAAGCAGTGTAACAATTTAAGCAGGACTTTTTTCCCAAACCTTTCAGGAGTCAGCTATATTTTTCTAGGTTTTATTGTACTCTTGAAATAATATGTAACTGATCTGCAGCACCATTACTTTTAGTTTTATCTTTGAACTCTCACAAAATTGGAAGTCTCAGAGGGACATTCAGAAGTTTAGACACTAAGAAAAGCTAAGCTGTATCACTCTCAGAAATATTCTCCTCTTCGTATCTACTGGCCACATTCATTCCTAGATTTTTCTTTACAATAAGCCACTTAACACATATCCATTAATGTTATGAGCATCAATTAAAAGTGAAGTGGACCAATATTAATATAAACTATACCTCTAGCATTTGCATGTAGATTCCTTTTTATTAAGTGCTAACACCATGATATGAAATTACTGTTATGATCAAAGTGCTAGGAACAGAGGATCTGTGCCAGAGCCAACTGAAGTCAATAAGAGTCCTTTCAGTGATATCAGTGGGATTGGGATCAGGCCCAGGGAGTACATGGGAGGCATTTCAGAGTTAAATCTGCTTGCTGATGAATGACAGTGAGGTGCTTTTATAACAGATAATGCCATCTTGTATTCCCAGATTGGACTGACATTTGCTATCGTGTTTGGAGTCATTATATACAGAATCTCCACTGCAGCAGCCTTAGCCCTCAGCTCAACTCCCTCTGGCCGGTCTAGTGTTAGAGTAACTGTCACTGCAACTGCAGTTATTATTAATCTGGTGGTGATCATCATTCTGGATGAAGTATATGGCTGCATAGCCAGGTGGCTAACTCAGATTGGTAGGTATAAATCATTGTCAGTTCTATTAGATCAGTTATTTCGTAAAGTACAAAAACTACTTATTTACATAGCATCATTTTCTAACTTCAGACAGATGAGCAAAAACAGGAAATTCAACCATAAGGCTGCAATTCTATCTCCTTAGCTTAAAGAAAAAACATCGAAGGGCACATGAAATTGATTTTATTTTTAGCTGCTTTTTCTCTCCGCTGCTATTGCTCCAGTTATGACTGGGCAAAGTGGTTCTGCATAAATTAAAACTCTTGTGCCCAGTCATAACTTATTTTGGACATGCAACTTATTCTGGGTCTTTCTAAGGTTTGGTAATGTACAGACACTTTTTCTTTTTCACTTCCAATTATTATTTATTATTTATTTAGCACAGAAAATATAAAGCCATGGAAAAAGGAAGTGCCAAAACACTGTGGAACCAATTTTCTTGTGCTATTTTCAGACAGGACCAGAAGCAAAAGGGGCAAAAATTTTATCCAACCTCATGTTTTATGCTAGATCCATACTAATTTTACAGACACAAGTAGTTTGGATATTGTCATTGCAAGTGAGATTCATGGGAGTTCCAGACACAGAGTTGTTATCAAATTGGGGCTATTGTTTGAGAGATACTGTAAAGTAGGTCCCCAAATTACCTTTCTTCTTTCTCTAACCAATTTTCTTATCTTCCTCTGCCATAACTGTTTGTTTAAATGTGCAGTTCTGTCATCAATACAGCTGGCATGCTCCCATGGACTTCACTTGAGGACAGCCCTCCTGTTTTGTTATGCTCTTTTGTTGTTTTTTTAAAATCAGAATAAGTTATCTTTGTGGCTTGTTTCTTTTCCCATTGCCTTCAGTCGGATCAGGTTTCTCCACCTCAGTTTAAATATGTTCATATTTCCTTAAGGGGACAGTTGTTTGAATTACATTAGGGAGTTTTCGAAAGTCCCAACTTCATAGACCCGTAACACTTTCCAGTCCAGAAGTTTTCTTTATGTGTGTCTTGTTTACTTCAGAGGTCCCAAAAACAGACAAGAGTTTTGAAGAGCGGCTGATCTTCAAGGCGTTCCTTCTGAAATTTGTCAATGCCTACACTCCCATTTTCTATGTTGCTTTCTTCAAAGGCCGGTGAGTAACCTAAACATGTAGTTTGAGATTATTTTTGTATGCCCATGTTCTGTTTGAATCTCAGTGTGCAGCTAGTACTGGGAGTCTTAAATACATCTACAGATAGTGTGTGCTCCATAGAATTTGTCTCTCTCTCTCTCTCCTAATGCTTCCCACTTTTCTCTCTCATCTCCCCATGTTGTTTCATTTTAAGTGAAATTTGTTTATTTTTCTTTTTTAGATGTACTTTTAAAATAAGTTTGCAGATATGTGTCTGTAATACTTAGGATGTACCTAGAAAACTTAGTAAAAACTTTATAATTTAACTAATTCACCAATTAAATTTAAAACAATAAAATTAAAATATTCCAAACACAAGTACCTAAAATTGTCCTTTTTGAACTTTACTATATGATGACAAATTATTAACTGATCCTAAAGTCCTTGTGCATGTGTAACTCTCACTCAAAGCATTAGCTATTTTACATGGAGGACTGAAGGATCAGATGTATAAAAAAGGTAGAACATAATTCCAATCATTGTTTCCAAACTCTCCTAGATTTGTTGGACGTCCCGGAGACTATGTCTACATTTTTCATTCTTTCCGAATGGAAGAGGTAATCGCTATTCAGCACTGATCAAGAAAATAACAGTGAATCACAATCAAATGATTTGGCAAAAATGCTGACTTAATCTCCTTTCTTGGCTTTAGTGTGCCCCTGGCGGTTGCTTAATGGAATTGTGTATCCAGCTTAGTATTATCATGTTGGGCAAACAGCTGATTCAGAATAATCTCTTTGAGATTGGTATCCCGTAAGTAACATAGTTACCTTCATTTTATAACATTTGTAAAGTACACTGCATATCAACCTTTTATGATGCAAACATCTGGCTTCTTTTGGTTTATAGTCCTCATGCAAGGAATCTGTACAGCAAGACTATGCCTACAATATAGCTGTGCCTTTGCACCCCACAGCATTTTCAAACTCCTCGTGTATTTTTGTAACATGCAGATTTCTTTGAAAAATGTTAAAGACTATTGATTTTATACTCTTTACAGCTGAGTTTGATGTTCAGCATTTGGTTCAGTTGTTACCAGATTTGAATATCAGTGAGTGTTGATCCCTAACTGCTTGTCTTTACCTTTGGCTTTTACACAGTTTTTGTACACATTATGGAAACTGATGACATAAGGCTTTTTTGTGCCTACTGCGTGAATTTAACTGTCATTCCTGAAGCATCCAAACAGGGGTGTGGTGTGGTGTGTTTTAATGGGGAAAAAAACCTGCTGAGATGATCATTTTTGTTTCTTCCAGAAAAATGAAGAAATTAATAAGATATATCAAATTAAAGCGACAACGCTCTTTAGATCATGAGGAGCATATGAAAAAAAAACAACGCTATGAAGTGGACTATAACTTGGAGCCTTTTGCTGGGCTTACTCCAGAATACATGGAAATGAGTGAGTGAAGTGGAAAATAATTAAATAATTAAATTTAAACTGTAATGACTTTAACTGTGGAGATGGTGAGTTGAGTTCTTTGAACTAGCAGATATGATTCATGTTACACTACTTTATAAAGATGTCCTCCCTGGCAGTAACTGAAACCCTGCTGGCTGCTACGGATGACTAACTGGTTCATGTGGTATGGCATCATGGACTGGGTGTATGTATACCACTGTTCTAGAGTGGCTAACTTAGAGAAGAGCCCTATAACAACAGCTCAAGTGGAAAAGGGCTGGCTTCTACCTCCCATACCATACGTTTGTGGTAATAGCTGACAGCCATGGTTCCATATACCTCGATACAGTACTGAAATACCAGATGTTATCTGTTGATCTTTGTTACAGTAACAGTAACACACAGTTTGAAATATACTATATTTATAGCACCATGTACATTTGGCTCCAAGAGACAAATTTTGCTCTTAGTTGCACCCGTGTACACCAGCGATAATTCCACTGAAATTAGTAGAGTTAATTCTGGTTTAAGAGAGCACAAAATTTGGCACTGTTACCTCAATTCTGGGCTGAATCCTCACAGATACTCCAGCGATCTCACATAGATCACACACAAATTGTTATTAGTAATTAGGGCTGTCGATTAATCACAGTTAACTCACGTGATTAACTCAATTGCACTGTTAAATAATAGAATACCAATTGAAATGTATTAAATATTGTGGATGTTTTTCTACATTTTCATATATATTGTATTCTGTGTTGCAGCTGAAATCAAAGTGTATATTATTTTTGCTTGCAAATATTTGCACTGTAAAAATGATAAAAGAAATAGTATTTTTCAATTCACTTCATACAAGTATGATAGTGCAATCTCTTTGTCATGAAATGACAAATGAGGATTTTTTTTACATGGCTGCACTCAAAAACAAAACAATATAAAATTTCAGATCCTACAAGTCCATTCAGTCCTACTACCTGTTCAGCCAATTGCTAAGACAAACAAGTTTGTTTACATTTAATGGCGATAATATTGCCCTCTTCCTATTTACAATGTCACCAGAAAGTGAGAACAGGTATTTGCATTAGAACAGGGACTTATGGCTCTCTAAGCTTGGATGAAGTACCAATTAATCAACTACATATTGAAATTTTTGTGAGGTATAACTCGCAAGTGTCTCTCCGTAGTTAGGGTTTGTAGAAACATTTAGGGGGGAAGCATTAATTTGTTGTAACACACCAAAGCACAGATCATAAACACAGAGCACTCTCAGTGACACAGTTTCTCTTTTCAGTTATCCAGTTTGGATTTGTAACCTTGTTTGTTGCATCCTTCCCACTGGCTCCTTTGTTTGCGTTATTGAACAACATCATTGAAATACGTCTAGATATTGCAAGGTATTTATGTGCCAGATCTGCTAATCATTTTTATGCTCCTTCAAGCTTCGGGCACCATTCCAGAGGACATACGTTCATAATGATGATGCTCATTTAAAAAAACAAGTGTTAATTAAATTTCTGACTCAGACCTTGTGGGAGAATTGTATGTCCCCTGCTCTGTTTTACCCAGATGCTGGCATATATTTCAAGTTTATAGCAATCTTGGATGATGACCCAGCATATGTTGTTCATTTTAAGAGCACTTTCACTGCAGATTTCACAAAACGCAAAGAAGGTACCAATGTGAGATTTCTAAAGATAGCTACAGCATTTGACCCAAGATTTAAGAATCTGAAGTGACTTCCAAAATCTGAGAGGGATGAGGTGTGGAGCATGCTTTCAGAAGTCTTAAAAAAGCAACACTCCAATGTGGAAACTACAGAACCAAACCACCAAAAAAGAAAATCAGCCTTCTGCTGGTGGCATCTAACTCAGCTAATGAAAATGAACATGCGTCGGTCTGCACTGCATTGGATCGTTATCAAGCAGAATCCGTCATCAGCATGGATGGATATGGTGGTTGAAGCATGAAGGGACATGTGAATCTTTGCACATCTGGCACATAAATCTCTTGCGACGCCAGCTACAACAGTGCCGTGAGAACACTTGTTCTCACTTTCAGGTGACACTGTAAACAAGAAGCGGGTAGTATTATCTCGTGAATGTAAACAAACGTGATTGGCTAAAGAAGAAGTAAGACTGAATGGACCTGCAGGATCTAAAATTTTACATTGTTTTATTTTTGAATGCAAGTTTTATTGTACATAATTCTACATTTGTAAGTTCAACTTTCATGATAAAGTGATTGTACTACAGTACTTGATTAGGTGAATTGAAAAATACTATTTCTTTTGTTTTTTTACAGTACAATTACTTGTAATCAAAAATAAATTTTAAGTGAGCACTGTACACTTTGTATTCTGTGTTGTAATTGAAATCAGGATATTTGAAAATGTAGAAAATATCCAAAAATATTTAAATAAATGACTTTCTATTATTAACAGTGCGATTAATCACAATTAATTTTTTAATCGCTTGACAGCTCTATTAGTAATTGATTAATTAGTACTTAATTTAAGCATAGAGTGTCAGCTTACTGTGTTGAAGCAGTGGAAGGGTGGCTGTAATCCACCTTCCCATTCTCCTCATCCTGGAGGATGCTAAGAACTGCTCTGTGTTATGCTGGTTGCTGCAGTCTCATAAGGACCATTCCAGGATTGATTGAAGTGTGGTGCATTCCAGCCCCACTCCCAGCATGACTCCTCCCTGCCTATGCCATACTCCCTATTCAGATGGGGAGCAGGTGGCCTGAAGCTGACTAAACCATCTTTGCATCACTCAGGGGATTTAATTATGTCAGAAGAATTCCCAACTGCCCCTTTAGGGCATCTTCATGGTTGGTTTGTGCTGCCTGACCAGCACAAACTGTCAGAACAGGGATTTATGGCTCTTTAAGCTTGGATGAAGTACCAATTAATCAACTACATATTGAATTTTTTGTGAGGTATAACTCGCAAGTGTCTCTCCGTGGTTAGGGTTTGTAGAAACATTTAGGGGGAAAGCATTAATTTGTTGTAACACACCAAAGCACAGTTCATAAACACAGAGCACTCTCAGTGACACAGTTTCTCTTTTCAGTTATCCAGTTTGGATTTGTAACCTTGTTTGTTGCATCCTTCCCACTGGCTCCTTTGTTTGCGTTATTGAACAACATCATTGAAATACGTCTAGATGCAAAGAAATTTGTCACTGAGCTTAGAAGACCAGTTGCAGTCAGAGCAAAAGATATAGGTAAGTAAATTATCTCATGACTAGGCTATTTGGTAATGTTACTCCTTTTTTTTATTTATTGATTGATGGGGGGAATTTTTTTTATGCTGTTGGCTTAATTAACAGGAAGATCTTTATAGTACAATTGAAAACATTAGAGTGTAACTTAGCTGTGAATTGTCATAACTTATCAAAGCTTTACTTTTAAAATATTAAGAGCAGATTAATCTTTTATTAAGTAAGCATAAAACATCTGAGGATCAGGAATGATCAATAAAACAGTGAAATATAGTGCATGGTTTTCCCCATCTATAGTTCTTCCTGGCCATGCAGGTTTTATTGCGGAAACAAAAGCTTCTGCATTAAAAACTCCAGTTACTCAGCTGGGCAGGGGAGATACATAGGGTCAAAGGGGAGACTGAGTGACTGCTGAAACATGTGGGAGTTATTTCAGCTGCTTGCTTCCTGGCCAGTATGAATTCTGGGACATTGAAAGCTAGACACAGCAGAGGACCTGGCTGAAACCAGGTCCTACAGTTGCATAGAAGCACAATACCAGATCTGCTGCCTGAGAATCTCTTGATGACAGAGGAGATGAGAGATGGATTTGCCCCTGCAAACTGTTTTCCCTCATTACCAGTTAATTGGATACTGGAAATTCACAAATAGAAAACTCATTGAAAAGAATTATTCAAGTTATAGTGTAAGTCAATATGAGCAAAGAAAATCTATTGTTAATTACCATACAATGTGTTCCCCAGTTTTGGGGCATTTCTAAATGCCCCCCCATTGTGCCTAGGTATTGAAGGACACATGACGGATTGTCTCCGTGGTCTTTTCCATTCCTTTTGTCAAATTTTGCCATCACCATCACACCCTTTTTTCTGTAGTTTGTGTGAGTTCCCTGGCTTCTTCAGCAACTGCTGTGTTTTTGAAATGTCTGTTTGTTGTAAATCAATGCTATTGAGATCTTTTAGGAGAATTTCAGATTAATTGAGTTTCTGCCAAGGTTCCAAGGGCCAAAATATCACCTTGTCATGAAGAGAACCACACAAGGCTTGAGACAGAAATCAACAGAAAGAAAGGAGGAGCATGCATAATGAGAGGGGATGTTCTAGCCAATAGAAATCCTATGCAATCATTGGCAGTGAGCAGAGGCCTGCTCCTGCTTCCCACAATGGACTCTTCACCAAGCACAACTTGTACACAGCCCAAGATTGGCCTTTAAACAGGAGCAGGAGAAGGCCCTATATCTGATTCTGTTACAACTCTGCTGGAAAAACAGATGCATTTGTCTACTCCCCTAGTTTTTCTGAAACATGAATTAAGGCACTGTTGCTAAATAGAGATATACTAACAATGACCAGATTTAGAATAAATGATGAGAAAGGTGGAGTTGACCGTATGCTTATTCATTGGTGTTTCATTCATTCACTGCCGCACCACCTGAATTGAAGTGGTTTCCATCATATACATGATTCACAGTTTGATTCAATGCCTCTCAGCACCCCCACTATACAATTTGTTTCAGCACTCCTGTACTTATTGGTTGCTCAGGGTTTATCTTAATTACATAGGATTTTCTAGGTTACAAGGTGCTAGTCCCTGGAAACTTTATGTATAGTAAACACGCACCAAACCAGTAGATGTTAGACAATTCATCTTGAGTGTCTAAGGGCTACAGAAGCTCAAGTCCCAGCTGGGATGCTGTTTTGTCATGAATTGTGGCCTTATACATCCAGATACCAGAGTCATTGGCACAGATGAAACCTGGGACATTCAGCATCAAAAGCACGGGCCCCTAGTACTTGAGCTAAAGGAGAACTCTTTTACCTGTGATTAGTAACCAGAAGGTTGTTACAATCTTGGGGGACAGTAGCAGGTAGGGTGCGTTATCAGATACACAAAATCAGTGTGTTATACCAAGACACCACAGAATGTAAGGAGAGACTGGGCAGTGAGATTGGATGATCTTTGTGCATCGTCCTTCCACCACACCCCCAGAGTTGATACTAAATTAATATGCTGTCAGTATAGCTTTTGAATGCACAGCCTCCATACTGTAGAAACCAGGCTCAGGGGTTCCCAGATACAGTGAAGTGGGCAGCAAGAAGAAACCTTACCAGAGTGGCTCCACTGGAACCATGCTGCTGGTGAGGAGGGCAGAGGCAATGCAAAGAAATAAGGCATCCATGTGGAAAGCCCTGGTTTATGACAGATCCCTTAAGACTGGTACTCTCATCCGGGCAATATATTCTGCAAAGGGATCTTCTGTGGAGATTCTCATTCCCCATGTGTCATTTTTTCCTCCTTCCTACCAAAAATTATTTGGGCCCATTTGATCAAACTTCCTGATTTTTTTCTGTATGTACCCGCTACTCTCTTCCATTTTGCAGTAACCTTGCCGTCCCTTCCCTTCCCTTCCCCCACAAAAGAGTGGCTGCTCAGGAGCTTTTAAAAATGAGGCAGGTGTCTAAATATGGATGTATGGAGCCATATTTTAGGTTCCTGTTGTATGAAATAGGGTTTATTACAAACTGAAGACATTAAAAACCTAAATAAAGCTGTAGTGATGTGCAATCATGAGACGTGGCAGATACATGATATTTTCAGTTAACAATGATAAGTTTAACAATCTGAAAGCATTTACCACCATGTTTGTCTTTCCCTTAGGAATCTGGTATAATATCCTCAGAGGTGTAGGAAAACTTGCTGTAATAATAAATGTAAGTAATTCTTTATCGGTAAAATTTGAATGCAATGGGCCTGATTCTCCACTCCATTACACTGGTTTTCTTCTAACTAATCTCCACTGAAGTCAGTGGAGTCACATGATTTAAAGCAAGCTAATGGACTAGAGAATCAGGTCCCGGGTTTAGTTTTACATTGTCACCGTGTATCATATATTATTTATGCATTATAAAAACTTACAAAATTAAAAGATTTAGCACTAAACACTAATTGGCAATAAAAGCCATAGTAAACATAATCAGTGGTAGCCTTGCATCTTTTTCCAGACTATTTTTACTGCATCTGCTGACCTTAAACTAACCTTGCTTCCTAGTAGTCTAGATATTTTGCAAGTATCTTTCCTTGACCACATTTTTAAACAAATGCTAATTAAAAAAACCTGTCACCCCTCTACACTTATTGGGCCAGACCTTCAACTGGTGTACATCAGTTTAGCTTGACTGCATTCAGTTTACACCACCTGGGGATCTGTCTCTTAATGAAGTGTTCCTATTAGGAAGATGTGATATGATCTATGTTGTTAGGACTCTGTGTAGCTACAGAAATTAATAGAAATGTTTTCATTTACTTCAGTGAATGCAGACCAGGCCCTTAGGAAAACATGCAAGACTACTTTGATATGTCATACAATCAGACTGCTTTGGATCATTTGAGTCTTCAGAAAACTTTTAGACTGGGGTTAAAACAGCAGAATAGCTCTGACTTTTGTTTACATTTACACATTTTTCTGTGTTTGTGTCTGTGTATATATTAAACACAGGGCCGCCGAGAGTGGGTTCGGGCCCCGGTGAAAAAAAATTTTCGGGCCCCCCAGCAAAGGCGGACTGGCTAAATAGAGCCGATGAAGCCGGGCCCCTTTCTGGACCGCCGGGCCCCGGTAATTTATACCAGCTTCCCTCTCCTCTCATCAGCCCTGATTACATGTGTTACACAAACAAACACTATTTCATCTCACAGTCCCTTCACACCCCACAAAAGTTAGATCTGTGTCAAAGTTACAAACAAGGTGAAAAGAGGGTCTAGGAACAACAAGAGAGGAGACAATGCTGGACATGTGACTCATTTTGAATACTGTGCATCTGTGGAGTCTCTGGTTTTCTCCCAGCTTAACTTCTAAGAATGTGATTTCCCCTAACATTATCTTATAAATAGATGTGGATGAAATCTTTCAACCAAAACTTTTTTCAGGAAAAAAATGCAGATTTGGGTCAACTGAAACATTGTGCAAATTTGTATAGATTTTATTGTATTGCTTTGGTCAAAAAAAGAAAAAAAAACCTACAAAAAATCCTAAAAAAGTAAAAATGTTTCATTTCAAATGAAACATTTTGATTCAAAATGGCTTTTTATTTTGAAATTACCTTGAATTTCATTTTGTACAAATTTAAAAAAAGGCTCAAAATCAAAATGAAGCCTTTTGCTTTGAGTAGAACAAAACATTTTGTATGACCCAAAATGATTTTTTTTAATGTTTCTATTCACTAAAAGTTTTGAAAATTTTCATTTTCAGGTCAACCCAAAATTATTTTCTTGAATTTTTAGACTTGACAGAACTAAACAAATCTATTATTTATACAGCTCTACTTTTAAACTCCTTCTCTAGCTACTAGACAGTTGTCACTGTGGAGTCTTCTTCCAACTGGAAGGAGAAGATGAGAGGCCACTCAGAGGCCTGTGCCACTCTTGAAGTGGTCCTCAGGATAGCAAAGAGTATATAGCCCATCACCCTCCCACCAAGCAGGTTAGCTCCACCATGCACCTCAGTAACTTGGGAAATGATTTCTCCACTGAAGACTGATCCAAAACCCATTGAAATCAATAGAAGGACTTCCACTAATTTCAGAGGACTTTGGATCAAGCCTTCATTTCCAAGCAGGGAAGTCTCATAGAGGCAGCACCCAGAACTGCTGACAGAGCCAGTTCCCAGTAAGTCAGTCTTATATTTTGGTGTGCTGCCTTTAATTTCCCCTTTCTCATCTTTCCTGCTTCTCCTCTTTTGCCTTAGAAAATTCTTCCTATTTTCCCACATTCCTCCCTGCAATCTCTCTTCAGGCATTACCCACTGCTGTTCTCTTTACTTTAATCTACTCTCTGTTTTCTATCGTAGCATAAACTTTTTGTACTGCACATACATGAGCTGAGTGCAAATTACAATCTTTCATGATAGCAATAAATGAGAAAAGCCAAAGGTATTGAGAACACAACTAAATTGGCTGTCCTTGTATTCTGTGTATCATGCTTCTTTATAAAACCTGAGGATAATATGAAATTTTAGTGACTGTAAAAAGGCCGTCTGGCCGCATGCTTGCTGTTTTATCTTGATCTAGTTAAAAACCTCATTAAAATTAACAGATTTTTGCAAAGCAGCAGGCATTTAAAGAGTTGATTCACCATAAGTTATTTGCAGCACATAAAAGTACATCCAGAGCAATCAATCAGGGCTTATACAATCCATCTGGGACCAGTTGTAATTGACGCAGAGGGAAACAGCATGGTATTTTTGCTTTTTAGCAATGTTATTTTGTACCGTCATAGACTTAACATAATTAATACATGACAGCAAAGCACAGTAAAATCTAAGACACCTTTAAGGTTGGAAACATTACTGGTATTTAATAAGAAAAATACCTGCTATTTATTTATTCTACTCATTTATCTAAGAATAGCAAAAGACCAAAAGAAAAAAACAAACAAAAAAAAAACAAACAACCCTGCAGTCTAAATCTCCAGAGTCTGGGTCTGATCTGATTGATCAAGTTGTAGTGATCTTTAGCAGCTTTTGCTACAAGGAGATCTTGTTCCCTTTTTGTTGTGATCAGCTACTATCTGATATGCAGAGCCAGTTGAAACACATTTATTTGGAGCCCCCATCTTCAAGGCCCAAAGCTTGGTCTACAATCTTCTCTTTCTGTCTACTCTAAACACAGAATGTGAGGGCTCACGATAGGGGTTGGGAGGGAGCTGAAGTGGGAACAGAAAAGTAGTGTGTCCAGGGCTAGCACATGTGTTTGTGGAATTCAAGGAATAGCGGATAGAGGTTTTCTGCTACATAAGGGTGATAGGGACTGAGTAACGAAAAAGGGGACAATGTCTGGATTCCCCAGGGAGCTCAAGTTGGCTGAGCTCCCTGGGGCAAGTTGGCTGAGATCTCTACTTATAGTTGACACCACGCAGCTCTGGAACTTGAGCAGCAAACATCACGTTGATGGGGTTTCCATATCCTTAGTGACCACTGGACTGCAGACTTAGACGTATTGTCTGAATCAGCCCACTGCATAACATTTCTTCAACTCATAAGCGTTATGTGGGAAAGATACACTTGCGTATATTATCCACTAAGCATTCTGAATATTGCATTCATTCTTTACTCTTATGGCTTAGGCATTTGTGATCTCATTCACATCTGACTTCATTCCACGCCTCGTGTACCTGTATATGTACAGTGAGAATGGCACCATGCATGGCTTCGTGAACCATACACTATCCTCTTTTAATGTCAGCGATTTTCAAGGAGGAACAGCTCCAAATGACCCAATGGAACTTGGCTACGAGGTTCAGATATGCAGGTACTCTCTTGAATGATAGTCATTTTAAATTATTTTCCCTGTTGAATGAAAGTACTAGCTTCTTCCTGTGTCTGGTGGGACTCATAGTTACACAGTCACATACCACCTGATTTAGGTCCTGTTGTAGTCTATTGGCAGCTCAGTCTTCTTTATCCTATATAGAGAGCAGTTACCATTGAAATCTTTGCATATAGGTAAAGTTACCACAGCACTTATAGCATATGCATTGCTTAGTTTGAAAAAAATGAGCTTACCATGTAAATGTTAAAAAACTTGTCAGGGCATTTGCAAAGTGTTTATTGCTGACTAAGTATTTATCAACTATTTGTGTTGGAGGAGGGAGCAAAAAAAAAAAAAATACAAACCCAAGCCTCCAACATTGTCTGTAACTCTTCTATCCAACTTCAGGATCTAGTATGATTGGTGAATTTAGGAGTTTACAAAGTCATAACCATCATCCTTCCAGCTCAGGATAGGGCAACACCACTTCTTAATCATCCAAAGCTGCTGGTGGATCAGTGCAAGGCACTTTTCTCCTTTGCTTGACCAAAAAGCCTCTGCATCACTTCTAGTCACTACAGAACTAAAGGAAGATTCTGGTAATCATATGAGGGTCTTCTGGAACATGCTATATTTTTGAGGCTTGTAAAATATCACATGATAATGTTGTGCTGTGACATGATGTTTTGATGCAGTTCCTTCACAGCATACTGATGCTTTGGGGCAACAAGATGACATTTTGCCAAGATGTCACAGTATTGCATCATGATTCAGCTTGGCAGGAATTGATTTAAATCGGTAGATATCAATAAACATCGATTTTAACTGCCACACTGAAATAGACAGGGGGAAAATATCCATTGGTTACAAACGATGCAAGTACAGCCTCCCCCATGCACCTTGTGTCTGCAAAGATTGGATGCCTCTGGCTCTGCAGCAGTGCAGAGAGACATCTACAGCCTTGCTGTCACAGAGGTGAGGGAATGGGGCCATGGTAGAGAAGCTGCGGAGACTCTCTATGTGGCTATGGGGCCAGTGATGCTAGATCTCTTCAGCACAAAGTGCAAGAAAGGCTATTGTCCTGATGGAGCGGGGCAGAGCAGAATATTTCAGCTGGTCAAGAAATCTGGGTCAACATTGAAATGCATTCTTTGCCTAGGCTAACTTAGATATGCATCAGCTTCAAAATGTCCTCAAAGCCTGCAATTGGGGATCAAAGTCAAAAGCAGCAATGAGAGCAATTCAAACAGCAAAGATAAGGACAAAGATTGGAGACATTACAGAAAAAAAAATGTGGGTTTTTGGTCTGTTTCTATTGGAAAATGATGGAAACTGACAAGAGGGGAAAAAAAGGTAGATCATTCAGAATTTTTCTTCATTTATACTATTTACGACTATCGAAATCAAAAGCTACTGTTAATATGCCTATTAAAATTAAAAATCACTTTTACTGTGACATGAAAGTGAAAACCAACTAGAATCAGCAAAGTTATCTACTCTTGGTACCTTTCCTTTCCGCTGTATCCCTGAGGTGATCTCTCTGGAGGGAGGAAATACCAGTTTGATTGAAATGTTTTCAGTGTAAAGTTATGACTAGAAGGGAAGAGTAGGCTTCATGGCCCAATACATAGCATCGTATTTTCTTCTTTCCTTTCCCCACAAGTCCCTTTTTAATTCCCATTCCATCTTTTCTCTCACGCCCCTTTCTTCTTGTAAAATCACATTTCAGAATATGGAGATATAATTCGTGCATACATATATAATAGAATGGTGCTAATTTAAATTCTTCCATTTTTTGGTCAGAATACTTTTTAAAAACAAAATAAAATTGCTGTTGATACATCAGATTCATCGAATATATAAGCCAGTGCTATGATGAAATTCTTCTCTCATACCCACTCAGCAAGAGCTTGGCTCCAATCTTCTGTTCTTCCTATGTGTGGAAATCTAAATATTGGAGTTCTGATCCGCCATATCAATCTGAGATCAGTATTTTGCTTGTATAGCTGAACCTGAAACATAAAATACCTCCCAAACTTGGAAGAAGTTTAGATTGTGATCTGAATTTTGCAGCTTAGCCCCTCTTTACTCTGAGTTTATATTGTTCATACTGATTAGAAAGCATAAACATTTAAGAGTCGTCATCTTCTAATCCACATAAAATTTGAAGGCTGTGTGTTAGTTTTGTCTTGTTTGGCTGGATTTTTACACAGCCTTTCTGTAAGAGGGATTTGTATCAAGAAGGTCTGAATTAGAGTTTAATGCATATTCCGTAATAAATCCTAATTGTGTGAACATTTTAAAACAACATCCTTGATTTATTATGTCTTTGATTTACAGATACAAAGATTACCGAGAACCCCCGTGGTCTGAAAACAAATATGAAATTTCAAAGGACTTCTGGGCTGTCCTAGCAGCAAGATTAGCATTTGTGATAGTTTTTCAGGTACAGTTTGATGTAAATCTTTTCAGACTCCTAACAAGGAAAGAGACATCACATATATATACATAAAACTATTCCTTAACTAAATGAGATGAATATCATTTACCAGTCAAAGGTCCTCCCTGAGGGCACTGATCTTCACAACCTTCTCAAGCATGATGCAATGCCACAGAACAGCCACAGGATGTATCCCCCACAGGGATACACTGCTCCCTGCACCACATGCAGTGTATATAGACCACTAACTTTAATGGGAGGCGAGACATCACTCAGGTCCCATTTAAATCATAAAAGCAGGGGTTAAGAAAGATTTAAGAGCAGACTTGGAGTAACCAATGTGCACTCAGTACACTTGCACAGGGCCCCCAACATGGGGGGTGCTCTGCTCACTGGATTTGATGGCATTGCAATGGGCCAAATTTGAGTGGTGATGTGACCCCATGTGCCATGTAAAAATTATACTCATTCAAATTTGGCCTGGCCACCTGCCCATCTTGTTCTGCGAGCATGGGGCAGGCAGTGGGAGTGAAGAGAGTCACTGGGCGGCCAGGATTAGGAGGAGTCTCCCTAGCCCAGGACAGCAGTAGAGTGCTGGGCTGGGATGGGGAGGAATAGGGGTCCCACTGGTGAGCCCCCAGGAAGATCCCAAGGCAGCGGGTGAGGGACTCGGGGTAAGTTGTTGGTGGGCTCTTGGGCAAGTGGGAAGGGATTTAGGGCTGTGGGTGAGGGATGGAGGCAAGTGGGGAATGTTAAGCAGTGGGGTGAATTGTGAGGGCTGTTGGAGGACAGTGGGGCATGTTGGGGGGCCAGGATGTGGGGGCTATTACAACAGGGGCTGTGATTCTGGGGGCTTCAGTGGGGAGGGACGTATGTCAGGGCTGATGGGATACATGGAGAGCTTTCAGGATAAGTGGGGACTGGGGAAGGGTTATTGGTGTATATATTGGTCAGGAGGTGCATTTGGGGCTCAGTGTGGTAGGTATGTATGGGTTGGGTGTGCTTCCTGAATGGCCCTCTATTCATGTTGTGCAAATCTGGCAACAGCTGGAGCAAAACTCTGAGCAGTCACAGCATCCCTCAGGTTTGCAGCCACTCCTCTGTCATGACCGCAGATGGTGTGGCAGTCCCTGGGCCTAATTTGAACCTCACCACTCCCAAGTTCATGTGCTCGCTTCTCTGTGGGCGGCCCGATGCAGCCTAATGGCCTCCCTCCCTGCAATCACCCCTTGGGAGGGGTAGTGTGCCCTAATGGCCAGAGTTCATATAAATTACTCCAAGCATTAGAGCAGTGCAGCCCAATGGCCCGAGTCATATAATTTCCCCCTTCGCAGATGGGGTAGTGTGGCCTAGCAGCCAGAGTCCAGGTAACTTGCCCAAGTGTCAGGGAGTGTGGCCCAAGGGCCAGAGCCCATATAATCACCTCTCTCAAACAAGGTAGCATGGCCTAGTGGCCAGAATCCATATGATTCCCATGGTGTGTAGGGCTGGTAGGGGGACCCAGGCTACACTCTCCACCAGGTCCTGACTCAGGGCCCTGGTAGTGGCAAGTTCCCCTTGACACCAGCTCAGCGGGATCCACCTGAAACATGCCGAGCATTTGTGCGACTCTAATGCCATTTTCCTCTAAAGTTCCCCTGGGTCATTTCCTACCATAATCTCTGGGTTCTCTGCTTCAGTGGATCCTCCATTCAATTCCCCTCCTGTGACATACTCCGTCTGGGCATCAGGGTGCATCCCAGCTTGGCTAGCTTCCGGATCCTGGAGCGCAGGCTGTCCCTCCTTGGAAGCTGGCGGCGTTCCTCCTTGCCCTCCAGCAGTCAGCCCAGACTGAGCAGCTCTGCAGGCTTTTATACTTGTTCTCCAGTTGGAGCATGCCCAGCAGAGCCTCAGGGGCGTGGCTTCCTCTGCTAGGCAGGAAGAGTTAACCCCTATGGTACCAATGCGGTGCCGCTCTGCCCCATCACAGTCCCCAATTTCCATAGAACACAGGGCCTCAAAATTCTTTAAATCAAGCCTGCTTAAGTGGTACATAGGCTGCTGTGCTGGTCCTGAGTGGATTTCATCTAGAGTCATTTCTGGAGCAGGCCAAAAAATGAATTTCTAGCCATGGGAAATGCCAAGATTTCAAAATTTGATTTCCTCTGAAATTGGGAGGAAAAAGCCAAGATCTCTGCATGTTTTGCTAAATAAAAATATTTCATATAATGGATTATATAAACATCAAAATTGAAGTCAAAACTAAACATTTTGACCTTATTGAAATGTTTTGATACTATTCCGTCAACATTTTTGACAAAATGGTTATGTTCCCATGAAATGTTCTTTTTTGTCAAATCAGCATTTTGTAACAGTGAACTGTTCCGTCAGAAAATCTCAGCCTTCTTAGTCATTTTTCATGCACTGTTAATGTTAAGCATAAACAGCCATATACCAACTACAATATTTCCCTCTGTCTTCTCATTACTGTATATTTTCTGCATCAGTTAGGGAGACCTATCCCTGCCATTTTCCCCTATGTCGCCTAATATTTATGGAAAAGTGATGGTAAAGATAATTGCTGACACATGGAACTTTCAACATGCTTGTGACAAAGAGAAAGGCCCAGCCTAGAATATTGTCCCTTCTGAACTACAACAAAAATCTAAATATTTTCATTTCATTTGATCTTGCTAACGTTTTCTTAAAATCTATTTTTCAGAACTTGGTCATGTTTATGAGTGACTTTGTGGACTGGATTATCCCAGACATTCCCAAGGATATTAGTCAGCAGATTCATAAAGAGAAAGTTCTCATGGTGGAGGTGTTCATGAAAGAAGAACAGGGAAAGCTGCAAATGCTAGAAACCTGGAAAGACAAGGACATGAAAAAAGGTGAAAACTGTAACAACCACAGCCCCAAGCTCTCAAGGAGCCAAAGCGGGAGCATGTCCTCCTGCCATTCATATCACATTGATGTATAGAAGAGGAAGGTAGTTTTGATTTGTTGAGGCATTCCATTGAGAAACAAGCCATCACTTAAAGGGCAAGACTTGATTTATATACACCCAGGTGAATGTTTAAGTATGTGCAACCATTTTGCTCCCATCTTTGTGAGAAGTGCACTTCTTATAAATATGGAAGGCCACATTCTATTTTGGATAGGAATTTTTTTTTTAAAGTAACGCAGGGAATTTTTATATTTCATAGTTAGATAACACTGTGGATGTTAGTATGTTTTAACAAAATGCTGGTACTTAAAAATGTTCTCTGAGAATCTGACTTTAGCTTATTAATTAAGAAATAACCAAAGTAAATTTCAAATAAGAATTTTAAATCTTTTTGACAGTCCATTCCTGAAAGGCTTCAGGCAGATCTACAAAACATAAGCAAAGTTAATTTTACAATGTGCTCTAGCATTTCATTTAACAGGAGAAAGGAAACAATATAAACCTTATATGGCATCTTCAGTTTCAAAAGATGCAGCTCAGCTCCCCTGGCAGACATAATCTGGATTTGAACTTGCAGATCCTAGGCAAACAAAACTCCCATTGTAGTCACTAGGCTATATACACTGAAGCTGGTGCAGGGTAAATTACCCATTGGGAGATTAACCTTATCGACAGGGATGTGGGCGGGGAGAGAATAGCTTTTTTTTTTTTTTTTTTAAAGCAGGGACTCTATAGGGACCCTGCTAGCAGTCTACTGTGCACTAGAGTCTTCCATTTGGCACTTCCCCACTCAGAAAAATGAGAAGATGAAGTCAACGCAGAGCATGTTAACCTTTATCCCAACTCTGCGCACCACTGACACCTCTTCACTGACCCAAAAAGCTCGTCAGGTGAATGATTCATGTTGATGCAGGTGCTCCAGTGCCCTGGACAGTATTGTGGTCTTGTTATATTCTATTATGGGTTCTGAAGCAGTAGCAGCACAGCAGCAGCACAATTTCATAGGATTTCTCAGCAGCCAGAACAATGTGGAGCATTTTCAAAAGTGTCCTGAATTAATGAGCACATGTATAGCTACAGTAATTTACACTGCCCCACCTAATATCTAGGCACCATTGTTGCTGAAAGAATACACCGAATCCATCTTTCCCCATCAGCTCCTTTTCTACAGCTCACTCTCCTTTGCAATGAAGAGGAGGTCACACCATCACAGCCACTTTGCTTGGCTACAGTCTACCCAACGTGGCAGACTTTCTGATCCTAATAACATCTACTATGCCAGGAAGAGTAAGGGTAGATTGTCACGGAGTGTGGGGAGTCCAGTCCTGTACCCCTCTTTCTGGGACCCACAGTGACACTCAGCCAGCCAGTAAAACAGAAGGTTTATTGGACAACAGGAACACAGGTTACAGCAGAGCTTGCAGGCACAGTCAGGACCCCTTAATCGAGTCCTTCTGGGCTTTCAGGGTGTTTGGATCCTAGCTAGGATACCCTGAATTCCGCCCACACAGCCCCAAGCCCAAACTCAAAACTGCTTCCCTCCTGCCACTCCCTTCCTTTGTCCCCCTTCCCGGGCAAAGGTGTTGACCTTTCCCCTCCCTTACCTAGCTCAGGTTACAGGCTCTGGTATCGTCCATCCCCTAAAGTCCTCCCCTGCTCTCCCATTCCCCACACAGACAGCCCCTACTCCATCACATAGATTCTGTGTGAATACGATCTTATTGTCTTTAATGGAAGTTTTGCCTACTCTGGAACTACAGGACCAGAACTTCAATTACAGGACTTTTATTTTGTCTTAAAATATGTTATCTTATATATAATATATATGTCATTTCCTTAAAATAAATCTAAAATCCTTATCTGGAATGCATATCCAGACCACATCAGTGCAACTGTTTCATGTATAGTACATTTTAGATTAAGGTTTGTCTAATGATAAACTGCACTTCCTAATAATATTGGTGCAATTAACCTCATTCCCTTTAACACCTTCTCTTGTCCATGGCACTTATACTGAAAACAGGAAACTAAACAATAAACTAAACCAAATAACTAAAATAAAAACAAAACTTTCAGTCTATCTACTGTATGGTTTGTTACAAAACCAAATGTCAAAAGACTTATACTTCATGAAAATAAGTGGGGGGCTGGGTGTCTTTTTTCTTTTGTTTGCCAAAGTAATTTAAAGATTTAAAATAGAACTTTAAAAATACCACACTTTGTTTTGTAATATTTATTGGTTTTACTATAAAGTATGTGATTACCTTCAGATGTTTTTTTCTGTAGTCTGTTCAAAAAGACACCAGAAGAGAAATTATGTGAAAAGAAGTGAATTATAATAACCAAATATTGTTAAAACTAATTTAAAATATTGATCCAACCAAATATTTTTATTAATAAAGGACTTATATTTTGTTAATGCTTGTTTCTCTAATATTTTGACTTGCAGGAATGTCACTATTTTTTTTAATTATAGTTTGAGATGTTTAGTAAAATAGGGCCAAATCCTATCTGATTTATTCTCATACAGAATAAGCACTGTGCCTGATAGTATCTATATGCAAAATCAGGCTCACTGACTACAGCAGAGTCACTAGTATAAGTAAGACAAGCAGAGTTTTGTCCATACTCCATATAGAAAATATAATCGTTATTTCATTCATTAATAACCTAAAAAGTCTAGAAAGAAACAAATAGGTAGACACCTTTTATGAAGATAAATGTTAGGGAACTTACTCTGAAGGAATTTCAACTGTATCTAATATTCTTGGCTTAATACTGACATTCCTGTAAATAGTAAACTATGCTCAAGTACATATTTGTCATAAATTTTATTATTTGCTGAAACCATAAGAGTATACTTTCTTTTGTACAGTAAATTGTTTGTTTGAAATGAGATTTTGTATATAAATACTGTATTACTACTTAGATGACTATATAAAAATCCTTTCATGGAAACCATTTTTTAAGAAAAGTAAATGCTTTAATTTTTTTGTTGAACATTTATTCAGAATAAATTTAAATATACAAGAGTTTCTCCTGTGGGACAGAGTCTATTCCCCGTCATCACCACAGACTGTGTGCAAACATGAGTATTGTTGGAATTGAGAGACATGGAAAATGAGTTGAATGAATGCACTACAGTTGGCATAAATGTGGTAATATTGTTACATGCACTACTCTTTACACCAATGGTAGGCAACCCGCGGGCTGCATGCGGGCCGTCAGGGTAATCTGCTGGCGGGTCGCAAGACAGTTTGTTTATATTGACCATCTGCAGGCACGGCCAACTGCAGCTCCGAGTGGCTGCGGTTCACTGTTCTCAACCAGTCGGAGCTGCGGGAAGTGGTGCGAGCCTCAGGGATGCACTGGCCACTGCTTCTCGCAGCTCCCATTGGCCGAGAAAGGCCACTCTGGGAGCTGTTTGCAGCCATGCTTGCAGATGGTCAATGTAAACAAACAGTCTTGCGGCCCGTCAGCGGCCTGACAAGCTGCCCACCACTGCTTTACACTGTGCTTCGTCGGTGTGGACATTAGTGACAAGAGCTGATAAATCGTTCTGCCATTATACATGAACCAATCTGTTTATAGATACTATTGTAAGCAGAGCTGATGCTTAGGGCCCTGAGCAGTTGTTGGGGGGGGAGGCTCTATTAATTATTAATGTGTTGAGGGAGCAAAATATTCCTGCTGAGGGCCCCCAATGGACTAGCACCAGCACTGATTGTAAGTCCCTTGTGTGAGATGCTGATTGCCCTTATCTCCCATTGACTTCAGTCAGAGCTGAGGCTGCTCAGCACCTAAGAGACTTCATTAGCATAATTTTAATTGGACTCCTGGCAATGATATGTGTTTGAATAGCAGGTAAAAATGTTATTGTTTCAAAGGGTAAAACTAAAGCAGTAACACTGGATCATTATCTCAAATCTCTTTGCTTAACCCATCTCAGATTGTGGAAGAGTGGAGACCTGTTCAACTAACATGGCTGGATTTAGCAATTTAATTTTCATGTTCTCCAGCCTTTGGATTAGAGTTTCCAGTAGAGCAAAAAAGAAAAAGTTCTTTAATACCAGTCTTCTCTTTCAGCCCCCAAAATCTGCAATTCAGCTAACTTTGATCAGTGCACTTAGAATTTAACTAGAAAGTAGCGGGTAATGTTCTGAGATATTGGATATTGAAAAGTATTTCTAGACTACACAGAGACACTTTAAATAGTTTATTTTTAGGAGTTTAGTATAGCATACAAGGCCCCAAATCAGAAAAGCATTAAAACACACACTGAACTTGAAACATTAATCAGGCTACTGAAACCAGTGTGCAGTGTTTTATATTATTCTGCTTGGGCTGGTGTGTTATCTGTACAAAGGTAAGGCCTTAGTTTTGTACTAAAGATGTCTTATCAAGTAGACTAAGAACCAACTTTAACAATAACCCACGTCAAACAGAGTCACAGTTCATGTTATTCAGGTAATAGATTTGGACCAGAGTGAGCAAATCTTGTAAAAAGATGATAAGGCATTGATTAACTGGCAGTTTGCTTGACTCTGTCACTTCTGAAAGGCTGATGACAAAGTAGGAGGTAGGTGTGCCATAGAGATGAGAATTCACTTAGTTATCTGATGCTAATGAAAGTTCTGTTTATATTCTTGTTGCAAGTGGAGGCAAGTTTGTTGTTTTACCTTTCAGATAACAATTTGAGGAATGATTATGTTCATAAAAGATTAAACAGAAACACCAGTGAGCATTAATTCACAACCAGAGTGCTGGGAGTGAGGAAGAAATAATAGTACTAGTTGCAAAGACTTGAATGTGATTCTCAGCTACAGTGTGGGCAAGAGTCCAGTGTGTGAAGATGGGTAGCACTTACATCTCCCTCAGCTGAGTACTGCATTAACAGGAAGGTGACTGCTCTCTGACATCCTATCAATTAGCACTCTAAGGTTGCTTCCTACAGAGAATGTCAAATGCTAGTAATCCCACAAATGCAAAACCAATTTTATCCAAGGGACAAAAAAATAATTTGAATGCAAAGATGTAACTACTGAATGTGTGAAATAGACTAGTCATTGTCCACTGTGCACTTAGCAAGTGGAGGCTGAAGGGCAGGAAAGATTAGAGTTGGAAGTGTTTAGCTAGAACATTTTTAAAATATTACTTATCTTTCACTAACAAAAGTAGGAAAGACAATTTCTGTTTGTATGTTTGAAGCTGAAATTACTCACACCCTATTCTGTTGACATTACAAGACGAAACGTTCTGGATTTCCTTGTCATTGTGTTTCTAAGATACTGCACTACAAATACTTTGCAGACTTAAATTGCTTGAGGGTAAATAAGACTCAAGTCAAGGCACAGATATGCTTTTATTTTTAACCCTTCAGTGATGTATGGTACTGTAGCTGCTAATGATCTTTCTGGTTGTTGCATGATATTTAATAATAATAATAATAATAATTATTAATAATAATAAAAATGGGCTTTTCATCTTCTTACTTGAGAGGTTGGGGCAGCTTTTAGATAATTTGAAAGTATTTTAATTTTCCAATGACATTTTCAGAAGTAAAGAACTATCCTTGTTTTTATCCTTATGTGTCTTAAAATTCACTATTATTCTACTTATCTTGTGCAATTATTTTCACATGTAAGCTGCTGTTTTTCATGATTTAAGCACGTCATTTTTAATATAGTAATAAATTAGAGTAGTATTTTTTTATTTTAGCCAAACAGACATGTACTTAGGGAAAGTAAGCAATTATTTAAAGGGGCATCATTTTTTAAAAAGACCTAAAGGACACCGTCAAAGTATCTCTTAAATTTTGACATCCTCTTTTAGGGCCTAATCCAAAGCCTACTGAAATCAAAGGAAGTCTTTCTTTGGCTCCCTTTGACTTCTATGTAAATCAAATTACTAAGAAAGGGAAAGTTGACAGTAATGAATACAAATCAGAAGCTAGGAATTACAGAAAATTGATAAGGGAAGCAAAAGGACACCAGGAGAAATCAATGGTCAGAGAAATTAAAGACTATAAATAGAGGTTTTTAAGTGTACTGGGAATAAAAAGAATCCTAATAATGTTTAGTAGATGGAAATTGTAGTCAATAATAATGCACAAAAGGAAAAGGTGTACAATAAATATTTCTGTTCTGTATTTGGGACACGGTTTCATGTAGTCATATCATATAATAGGGATGAAACAGTTTCCAATCGGAACACAGAATGTTTAACTGCTACAGTAACTCCTTCCTTAACATTGTAGTCATGTTCCTGAAAAATGGAACTTTAAGCAAAACGATGTTAAGCTAATCCAATTTCCCCATAAGAATTAAAGTAAATAGTGGGGGTTAGGTTCCCAAGAATTTTTTTTCACCAGATAAAAAACTATATATTATATAGATATACACACAATATATGTTTTAAACAACAATTTAATACTGTTCACAGCTATGATGATTGTGAAGCTTGGTTGAGGTGGTGAAGTTAGAGGGTGGAAGAGAGAGGGATATTTCCCAGGGAATTCCTTGCTGCTAAATGATGAAATAGCACTCAGCTGAGCCCTCAAGGGTTAACACACTGTTGTTAATGTAGCCTCTCACACAAGGCAGCACAAACACGGGGGAGGGGAGAGAGCATATCAGACAGAGACAGACACACACCTTGTGTGTGGGAGAGAGAGATGCACACTGCCCCTTTAAGTAAGCTGACCCACTCTTAAGTGCATTGTCTTTATAAATGGATCAGGAAGTTGAGACAGCAGCTGCTGCCCTAAGCTCTCTATGTCTCTCTCTGTCCGTGTCCCCTCCCTGCTCTATATGGAAAAGGGGTAAGTGGGGTGCAGGAGCTGGGGGGAGCCCTGACATTAGCCTCCTCTTCCTCCACTGCACAGCAAGCAGGAGTCACTGGGAGAAGCCCCAAGGCAGAGGGCAGGAGTAGCACATGGCAGCAGGGGGAGGAACAGCTGAACTGCCAGCAATTGATAGCCTGCAATTAATAGCCTGCTGGGCGGCTTCAGCACAGGGAATTTAGGGGAGCAGGGAGCTGATGGGGGAACTGATAGGGGGGCTGCCGGTCCACCCTAGTTACAAGGCCCCACCAGCTAGCTGCAATGGGCTGCTCTTCCTGCAAGCAATGTACAAAGCAGGCAGCTGCCAAACGACATTAGAAGGGAGCATTGCACAACTTAAATGAGTATGTTCCCTAACTGATCAGCAACATAACAACGAAACAACATTAACCAGGATGACTTTAAGTGAGGAGTTACTATACTAACATTAGACATTTTTAAATCAGCAAGTCCAGATAACTTGCCTCTGAGAGTTTTAAAAGAACTGGCCAGGGCACTCACTAGATCATTGATTTTCAATAACTCATGGAACACTGGTAAAGTTACAGTGAATTGGAAGAAAGCTAATGTGCCAATATTTTACAAGGGCAAACTGGACAACACAGTTAATTATGGGCCTATCAGCCTGATATTGATCCCAGGCGAAATAATAGAATCAGCTGATATGGAACTCAATAAAGAATTAAAGGAGGTAATAAAAGTAATGTCAATCAAGATAGGTTTATGGAACTAGATCCTTTCAAACTAAAAATATATTTTATTGATTAAATTAGAAATTTAAATAATGGTAATAGTTTTGATGTAATAGACTTCTGTAAGGCATTTGACTTGGTACTACACATTTTGATAAAAAACTTCAGCAACACAAAGTTAACATGGCACACATTATATGGCTTAAACACTGGCTAACTGATAGATCTCAAAATGTAATGGTAAATAGGGAATTATTTTTAAGCCATTCTTGGCTCTATGCTATTTTAAAATTTTTATCAATGACCTGGAAGAAAACATCTGACAAAGTTTGCAGATGATCCAAAGACTTGGGCAGTGGTAAGTAATGATAAGCTGGGCTCAAGCAAACAATGTGCATTATTAATATGGCACAAAGTTATACATCTACGAACAAAGCATTTAGGCAATACTTAAAGGATGGGGAACTCTAAACTGGAAAGCATGACTCTGAAAAGACGTGGGGATCATGGTGGATAATCAGCGGAACATGCGCTCCCAGTTCAATGCTATGGCCAAAAGAGACAATGTGATCCTGAGATGTTTAAACAGAACTATTGAGTAGAAGTAGGGAAGATATTTTACCTGCGTATTTGGCACTGGTGTGACCACTACTTAAATACTGTATTCATTGCTGGTATCCACAATTCAAAAAAGATGTTGGTAAATTGGAGAGATTTCAGAGAAGAGCTACAAGAACAATTAAAAGGTTAGAAAATGTGCCTTATAATGATGGACTCAAGAAGCTCTATCTATTTAGCTTAAAAAAAGAAGGTTAAGGGGTGATTTGATCAGGGCCGGCTCTAGGCACCAGCAAAACAAGCAGGTGCTTGGGGCGGCACATTTGCAGGGGGCAGCATTCAGGCTATCCTTTTTTTTTTCCCTACTCACTTCCTCCCCTCTCACAACCCTGCAGAAGCAGAGCCATGGAGCAGCTGGGGATCCAGCATGGGAGCTTAGAACTCATGGGACCCTGGGAGCTGTAGTTCCTTGCCTACCTCCCTGCCTATAGAGCAAGCCCTGGAGCAGAGAAAGAACTACATTTCCCAGCAATCCCTTGACAGCTATCAACAGGAAAGGGAGGAGTAGGGAGTGAGGAAGCTAAGCCAGGCTGCAGCTTGCTGTGAGTCAAAAAGGGTGGCACTGTGAATGGGGAACAAGCGTGCCCAAGGAATAGAAGGCTTTGCCCCAGACATCCCCTTCAGAAGACTTCCCCAGACTAGATTAGGGATACTGGAGTGACCTCACCTTGCAGCCCCCAAAGAAGGAATTGAGTGGACTAAATGGGCAGTGCCCCTCTCTATCTGAAGCCTAGCAAGGAAGGTACGTGGATCCCACTAAAATTTAAAATGAAAAGTAAGGGAGAGGAGGCTCTGGACCTAGGCAGCTTTAGATACAGTACCAGGCACTTAGAAGGATTTCCACTTCTGAGCCATGAAAGCAGAAATGGACTTTTCCTTTCCAGCTATAGCTAATATTCAGAAAGGGAATCTAGCACCTACCTTCCAGATTTGAACACCCTCAAAATTCAGGAGTGCCCAAGATCAATTCGGGCAACTGTTACTTCATTTCTCCCAAATCAAATATACTGATCCACTGTAACTTGCTGTAGAAAAAGTAGGATAAAATTGAGCAATAAATGCTTCCCAGTGGTTTAAGGACTGGAATTGCTATTTTCAACAGCCATGGTTTTTTTTAGTATTATTATTTGTTTAAAAGGAAGACAATGATATTGCATTGGCAAATTCCCCATAGAAATAAATTGTGGAACAAAAGAATAATAAAGGCACCTCAACTTTTCATCATTTATGTAGGACAGTCTCATAATATGCATCCAGATATCCTCCAGTCACACAGGCTGAAAATTGTTCCACTTTACTGCAGTTCTGTAACCATATGGGAACCAGTCCTGTCTGTGTTCTGTGCATATCCAAAATTCCTGCTGAATGACCCGCCCTGGGAGTGAGTTACCAGTGACCCAGGGCTGGGACAGCAGGAGGGTGCAGGTTGTGGGGAGAGCCCAGGGCTGGGGCGGCAAGGGAGGGGGATGGCACTGGTGGGGGCTGGAAGGGGGAAGCCCAGGGCTGGGGTGGCAGGAGGTGTGCGTGGAGGGGAGAACCCAGGGCTGGGGCAGCAGAGGAGTGGGAGGGGAGCCCAGGGCTGGGGTCGGGGGCAGCCAAAATTTTTTTTTTGCTTGGGGCAGGAAAAAACCTAGAGCCGGCCCTGGATTTGATCACAGCCTGTAAGTGCCTACATGGGGAACAAAAAGTCGATAAGTTCTTCAGTCTAGCACACAAAGGAGTAATATGACTCAATGGCTGGAAGTTGAAGTTAGACAAAATCAGATTGAAATGAGGGGCAAATTTTTAACAGTGAGGGTAATTAACCAAGTATCAGAGGGGTAGCCGTGTTAGTCTGGATCTGTAAAAGCAGCAAAGAGTCCTGTGGCACCTTATAGACTAACAGACATTTTGGAGCATTAGCTTTCGTGTGTGAATACCCACTTCATCGGATGCATGTAGTGGAAATTTCCAGGGGCAGGTATATATATGCAAGCAAGAAGCAGGCTAGAGATAACGAGGTTAGTTCAATCAGGGAGGATGAGGCCCTCTTCTAGCAGCTGAGGTGTAAAAACCAAGGGAGGAGAAACTGGTTTTGTAGTTGGCAAGCCATTCACAGTCTTTGTTTAATCCTGAGCTGATGGTGTCAAATTTGCAGATGAACTGAAGCTCAGCAGTTTCTTATTGAAGTCTGGTCCTGAAGTTTTTTTTGCTGCAGGATGGCCACCTTAAGATCTGCTATAGTGTGGCCAGGGAGGTTGAAGTGTTCTCCTACAGGTTTTTGTATATTGCCATTCCTAATATCTGATTTGTGTCCATTTATCCTTTTCCGTAGAGACTGTCCAGTTTGGCCGATGTACATAGCAGAGGCACATTGCTGGCATATGATGGTGTATATTACATTGGTGGACGTGCAGGTGAATGAACCGGTGATGGTGTGGCTGATCTGGTTAGGTCCTGTGATGGTGTCGCTGGTGTAGAAATGTGGGCAGAGTTAGCATTGAGGTTTGTTTCATAGATTGGTTCCTGAGTTAGAGTTGCTATGGTGCAGTGTGCAGTTACTGGTGAGAATATGCTTCAGGTTGGCAGATTGTCTGTAGGCAAGGACTGGCCTGCCACCCAAGGCCTGTGAAAGTGTGGGATCGTTGTCCAGGATGGGTTGTAGATCCCTGATGATGCATTGGAGGGGTTTTAGCTGGGGACTGTATGTGATGGTCTGTTGGTTTCTTTCTTGTGTTTGTCTTGCAGTAGGAGGCTTTTGGGTACACGTCTGGCTCTGTTGATCTGTTTCCTTATTTCCTCGTGCGGGTATTGTAGTTTTGAGAATGCTTGGTGGAGATTTTGTAGGTATTGGTCTCTGTCTGAGGGGTTAGAGCAGATGTGATTGTACCTCAGTGCTTGGCTGTAGACAATGGATCGTGTGGTGTGCTCGGGATGGAAGCTGGAGGCATGAAGGTAGGCATAGCGGTCAGTAGGTTTTCGGTATAGGGTGGTGTTAATGTAACCATCACTTATCTGCACCATGATGTCTAGTAAGTGGACCTTCCGTGTAGATTGGTCCAGGCTGAGGTTGATGGTGGTGTGGAAGCTGTTGAAATCGTGGTGGAATTTTTCCAGAGTCTCCTTTCCATGGGTCCAGATGATGAAGATGTCATCAATGCAGCGTAGGTAGAGAAGGGGCATCAGTGGACAAGAGGTGTGGAAGCGTTGTTCCAGGTCAGCCATAAAAATGTTGGCATATTGTGGGGCCATGTGGGTGCCCATAACGGTGCCACTGATCTGGAGATATATATTGTCATCAAATTTGAAATAGTTGTGTGTGAGGATAAAGGCACAGAGCTCAGCAACCAGTTGTGCTGTAGTATCATCAGGGATACTGTTCCTGACAGCTTGTATTCCATCCGTGTGTGGGATGTTTGTGTAGAGAGCCTCTACATCCATGGTGGCTAGGATGGTGTTTTCTGGAAGCTCACCAATGCATTGTAGTTTCCTCAGGAAATCAGTGGTGTCACAGAGATAGCTGGGAGAGCTGGTGGCATAGGGTCTGAGCAGAGAGTCCACATATCCAGACAGACATATCTACATGCATCCGACGAAGTGGGTATTCACCCATGAATGCTCATGCTCCAAAACGTCTGTTAGTCTATAAGGTGCCACAGGACTCTTTGCTGCTTTTACAGTAATTAACCAGAACAACATACCCAGGGTTGTGATGGTGGATTCTCCATCACTGGCAATTTTAAAATCAAGACAGGATGGTTTTCTAAAAGATATGCGCTAGTTCAAATGGCAATTAATTCAGGGAAGTTCTGTGTCCTCTTGTACAATAATATAAGAGGTCTGTCTAGATGATCACAGTGATCCCTTCAGACTTATTATCTATGAATTTAGATATCTTTGCATCAGGTCCTTAGTGCACTGTTTATTAACTGGCTGGTTCAGGTTGCAGCTAAAATCCATTTCCTCTATGTAATAATAATTCTCAAGATGTACTGCATGTTGCTTTTATGGCCTAGCAGTTGTTCTCAAACAGTGGGTCATGATCCTGGAGTGGGTAGTGAGTTCCTTTTAATGGGGACACCAGCATTAGTGTTAGATTTTTGGGACTCAGGGCAGAAAGCTGAGCCCTGCCACCCGGCTCTGAAGCCAAAGCCCAAGGGCTTCAGTCCTGGGTGGTGGGGCTCAGACTTTGGCTTTGGCCCCAGGTGGCAGGGTTGTAGAGTAACACAGGGCACTGCGGTCATGTATTAATTTTTGTTGTCAGAAGGGGATCGCAGTTGCAGTGCAATGGAATTGGAAACCCTCTAGCTGCTAGCATATCAGCTACAGCCAAAAGGGACTCATTGCAGCGGAGATGGGGAAGCAGTAAAGGAGGAGTTTTTGACAGTCTGATCCCAGAGCTCATTCTGTATTAGCTCAGTCCACAGCATCCGTTAGAAGTGCCTCAGGAAATCCTCAGCTAAGCTGTCTTTCTGCTGCTTTGCATGAAAAAAGCAGGGTCTGAGTATCTGGCCCTTCAGCTTCAAAGCACCATTCGAACAAATAAACTCCTATCTATCTCTGGTATTGTAGACCATATGAGTATCTGAACAGCTCATACTCTTTATTGTACCATATGAGGTAAAGTAGTAGTAGTAGTCCCCGTTTACAGATGAAAAACAGAAGTACAGAGAGAAGAGGTGATTTGCCCAAGGTTTCATAGGGAGTCTGTGTAGGAACAGAATAGAATCCGGGCTCATGCCCTATCCCCAGGCTCATACCATAATAAAAAAAGCAATTATTCCCATGAAAATATTACTATTCTCATTTTACAGGTAAGGAAACTGAGTCACTGAGACATGACTTATCCAAAGCCACAGAGGGGTTAGAACTCAGAACCTCCTGCAAGTCCAACAGGTCTCTAAACCACAAATGCTCATGTGATTTATTGTACAGTTGCATACGAGTCCTGAGATGGTGCCTCTAATGTGTCCAATTCAGAAAAATAATCACTGAAACTTCTCTTGTTGTTGCAGAGGAAAGAGAGGGTAGTAAATATAATGAATTCAAAGATTTTGCAGACATGAAGGGAGAAAAAGATAAGTGACATTTTGGATTAATCCCTCTAGAGTTGCCCTTTAAATAAAAAAAAAAAATTTAAGTGGGGAGGGCTAAAGTCTGGACAAGGAGCTAAAAATGGCATCTCTTTTTAATTGCTTGCACATAACATTTTAGTAGCTTTAAGGGAACTGCTCTGTGGTATTTCTCCCTTTGTGGATTCAGTGCTACAGAGTCAGTGTGAAACAATACTGAATTCAAAGACATTTCCTACCCACATATAGGACAGGATATAGTACTGATCATGCTTTCTGTATCCTCTTGTGAAAAGCTAAAAGTGGATATAGGAACTATAAGTAATACAAGTAGTTCAGGTAAAATATGTTGCCAGACAGCCTAGTTGTCCTGTATAAGTACTGAGTATGTTTGGCTCCAACATACCTGTATATATGTAAACACTAGTAAAGGTATTGACTGTAAAGCTCTGTGGAGCTTTCCAAACTGTTAAAATCTTGGATTATGAAAAGTGAAAGGCTGTATTTGCCATGATTTGTTGCTATGGCAAAATGTTGCATCTGCTGGCAAAACCGGCTCCTTTTTACCGTGAATCAACATTAAAGCAATGCAAAGCCTAAGCCCAAAGAAATCACCAGAGGAAAATAAATCCCAGGCAAGAGAGAGATCTCACTACCACTGTGAGATTCCTGCTTTGGCCAGTCAGTAAACTACTTCCCCATGCAGCCATAGCATTCAATAGGGATGCTATTAGCCTCAACTTTCAAACAAAGGCTAACGGCAATGCTAGTGGCTATTGCAAGATGTGGTTCAACCCTTTCTCACGCAGACTACTCGCTGAAAGGATGCTGTGGTACATGCCAGCTCACTAATAACTCATGATAAAGGTGGATTCCAAGAACCCATGCTGGGGCTCACTGGAGGGGAAGGACTCCAAAGAGCTCCCTGGAGAAGGTTTTTCTTTTTTTCAGGCTTGAAGAAGGGACAGAGCAATTCCTCTCAGCCTCAGGTATGCATTACCTCAATTACTGCATTCTCACTGGAAATTGTGCTCCTGCCAAAGATTCAGACTTCTATTTATAGTAAAATCAAAGCAAGGAACTACTCTACCATTTAAAAATACTATAGATGTCCAGTTGCAATCATCAAGCTGGCCTAAATGCCCAATGATGATATTGTTCCCAAAGGAAGTCTACAAATTTAAATGCATAAAATAGTAAGCTAGAAGAAAAAGTAGGAAATGGGAAGGAATCCAAAGTCCTTCTTTGCTACTGAGCACTTAGCAGCCAAGAGTGAATAAAAATTTAAAAGTGGGGGGGATATAAATTATAGGAAACTAGGTGCTTGAGCAGGACAAATTAGCATGCACTACCTTATACTGGTGATCAGGAAAGGAGAAATAGGAGTTCTAGCAGTGGATATGAAAGAAAAGTGAAGCAACTACATGTCAGTGATGGTACCCTGTCACCTCCATGAGATCAAAGAGGAGAAGTAAAGATAGTCCCAAACTGAACTTCTCCTAAGTCCCAGTATGATCAGATGGGATTTGCTTTGGACCCTTATAGGGAAGAGCCACAAGTTTCAGATCTGGAGTCAAATTTCTCCCAAGTCCATTGGTGTTTGGCTCTGAGCTTTTGGTTCAGGTGCAACTCTAAATAGAGGGATCTAGCTCTAAAGTCAACAAAAGGACCTCTCTGCCACTGTTTGGTTTATCCAGGAGTAAGAAATATTAATCATTCACTAGCAGATGACTGAGCAGAGATGGAAGGAAAGGTCCCTCTGCTCTAAAGGTCCTCCCTCAAAGTTATACAAAAATGGCAAAATAGAGTGAGAATGTGACTGGGTGGATGTAGGTGTGTACAAGTGCTCTCAGATTGCAAGACACATAGTTGTAAGTGTATGCACTTTGTATTTTAGAAAGATGCTGTATAATTATCACAAAAAAGTGTGAAGTGTTGAACTATGTTGAGGTGCAGTTAGGCATACTGAAGGTGTCTTTTAATTGTTATAATTTTAATAAACTAAAAAATATATATAGTGTTGTCATAAACAGATAGCTACGGGTTAATGTCTCTTTCACCTGGAGCACCTGACCAGAGGACCAATCAGGAAACCGGATTTTTTCAACTTTGGGTGGAGGGAATTGTGTGTCTGGGGTCTTTGTTTTCTGGCTGCCTGCTTTCTCTGAGCTTTGGAGAAGTAGTTCTGTTTTCTAATCTTCTGTTTCTAAGTGTAAGGACAAAGAGATCAGATAGTAAGTTATATGGTTTCTTTTCTTTGGTATTTGCATGAATATAAGTGCTGGAGTGCTTTGATTTGTATTCTTTTTGAATAAGGCTGTTTATTCAATATTCTTTTAAGCAATCGACCCTGTGTTGTGTCACCTTAATACAGAGAGAACATTTGTATGTATTTTTTCTTTCTTTTTATATAAAGCTTTCTTTTTAAGACCTGTTGGAGTTTTTCTTTACTTCAGGGAAATTGAGTCTGTACTCACCAGGGAATTGGTGGGAGGAAGAAATCAGGGGAAATCTGTGTGCGTTGGATTTGCTAGCCTGATTTTGCATTCCCTCTGGGGGAATAGGAAAGTTCTTTTTGTTTCCAGGATTGGGAACAGAGAGGGGGAGTCACTCTGTGTAGTTTCACAGAGCTTGTGTCTGTGTATCTCTCCAGGAGCACCTGGAGGGGGGAAGGGAAAAAGGATTATTTCCCTTTGTTGTGAGACTCAAGGGATTTGGGTCTTGGGGTCCCCAAGAAAGGTTTTTCAGGGGGACCAGAGTGCCCCAAAACACTCTAATTTTTTGGGTGGTGGCAGCAAGTACCAGGTCCAAGCTGGTAGCTAAGCTTGGAGGTTTTCATGCTAACCCCCATATTTTGGACGCTAAGGTCCAAATCTGGGACTAAGGTTATGATAAGTGTATATATAAAAATTGTACAGATTTGATTGGATCCAATTCCCACAGCTTCCATGTGTCACTTGTCTTCCTAGATTATAAGCTTTTGAGTGCAAGGAACTTATACTTAATTTGTGTTTGTATGTTGTGACAAAGCTCTGACCTTGTCTCAGTGGGTCCCACACTTCCAGGTGGGGTTTGCTAGCCTCAGAGGCTCACTGTGAGCCTCCACGTAGCCCTTCTCTCTCTAGAGGCAAGGGTCACAGTTTACTGAGACATTTTCATCATTAAGATGGTAAGGGAGGTGGGAAGAAGCAACCCTCCGTTGCACAGTCTCGGTTGTCTCACAGTCTCTGTGATTACTCAGGGAGAGGAGCCCAGGCCCACCCTCTATTCCAGGCACCAGTCCAGGAACCCTAATATTAGCAGCTATTGGTAGCTGACTTTTGAAACAGAATGAGTACAATTCCCTGGGCCACTTCCCCACAGCAGCCCCCACTTCCTCTATGTCTATTTCACCCTTACTTCAGGGCTTCCTGTTATGCTTATAAGAAGCACATAGGATCTTTGTCAGGGGAAAAGGCAATATGCCACATTTATTGAAGATACAACAATTAGCATGTGCATTCAATCACACCACACACACACCCACACACAGAGTCCCACCAGTCAATGTTATAGTTACCAGTCCAGAGTCCAGCTCAATCTAGTGGCCAACTAGATTGATCACGGGTAGGGAGGAGCCGGGTTCTGACACGATGCTCTGGGGAAGCCTTGGCAGGATGAACCAAAGTTTCATGGCAAGGCACCCTGTTTATATAGTGATTTTCATTCATTGGGACCAATGAGTTTTGCATCTTCATGCTGTAATCAATTGTTGTTTGATGAGTGCTTGTTTTCTTAAATTGTCCTTCTCATCCTTTATCTTGTTCTTTCATCAAGTTCCTCAGGGAGTTATCCCATGCTGGTTTTGTCACAGCTATCTTGATAGGTGCCTGTCTCATCTTTAGAGTTGTCAGTCTGCCTTCCTCTGATATTTCAATAGGGGTGTGTTGCAGCCTCCTGGCACCCTTGCATCTGTCTCCGGTTCCTCCCTAGACCACCTAGTTCAGCAATGGCCTTCACACTTATCTCTTAACACACACATTATTCATTCACACACAAAACAAAATTAATTTACACAGAACATTTTGAACAGGAGCATCAAATTGCAGTACAAAAGAAAAAACATCATTGCATTCTTTTATTTATTTTAAAATGCTAAACCTACAACAAATTGGTCTGTCACTGCCTTGAAATCAGCACAGAAGCAGATTCTGGCTGATGTATCTCTACTGATGGCCCATTAGGCCATTCTTTTGGGTGACTGGCAGGATATGATCATATCATACACCAATACATTTAATACGTTACATTATTATTCTTTATCCTTCATTCTAAATTATATAAAATACAAATATAAAATCCTACTACATGTCCCTCTTTTGACCCCTCAAGAACAATTCTTGAGTGAGTCATATTTTATACAACTATTTCATAGCAATATACTGAGAGACAATTTGAGCTTGTGGCTGTAATTTAACAAACATTCTTTTTGTCCAACAGCACATACAACATATTCCTAGCAAGCAAACAAACACAAGTAGTAATAGGTGAAACATAATAGACAATATGCCCTTAGAGGTCGGGGCCCAGCTTGTAAAAACATCGTACCAATGATAGGCGGTCAGTTCTTTTTTCAGACTTAGCAATTTTTAGCATGTCTCCATTTGCATGTAATATTTGAATGACACACTTCCCTATCTCCCTCTGTGTCAGTTGTAAAAACTGAGTCACCTTTTCTAATTCGTCCCATGCACATGATCCCAATGATGTGTACTTGCTGCACGGTTCTGTGGTGACAGGTAGGGACAAGCACACCCATTTCTGAGGGCTCCATTTCATATACTCTCTGGGTATCCAATAATTTCTCCTCTTTCCCAACTCCCTGACCCATAACTCGAGGTAGCCAAAAGGATCCCATGGTCAAGTTTGGGACCAGGCTCATCTTCCATATTTCTGTCTCCATAGATTGTTGGTGAGCAATTATAACCATAATTTCACCTAATAACAAATCAGGCTTAACCATGCTGGAAACATATTGCATCCATTCATATTGGTAGGTGTCAAACAAAGGCCTCTTCCATTGTTTTAAAAGATGCGTTAATACCTGAACATTTCCAGATATTACCCAAAACATTTCATGTTCCAGTGATGCTAAACTAAGAATTTGCATCTCATTATATCCTATGGGCAAGGCAATTTTATTACTTAATTTTATTTGTTGTGTATACAGCAGCCAAGAGGTGGTGTTTAGCCACCGCCACATATTCCATGTTGTTTTTAGGTTTCCCAGACCTATTTGTACCAAATCCACAGTATTATCTGCCTGCTTGTGAATGACACTATCTTATAGTTGTGAAAGAAACTTAACTTATTCTTAATTACCTCCAGGTCTACAGTATTCATAATTCCTGCTCCAAATCCAACTTCTCCTAATATAATGTCTACTACATCTGATTTTGCTCGGCCATTGGCCTGTTGATGTGTTTTTATCCAGGCCATTATAACAGGAAGGGAGCAGGGGTGAAAGTAACTTACAGGACTAACCGGTACTGCTGGAGTCCTGAGGGGGGTGTGGCCTCATCCAGAAGAGGCGTGGCTTCAACCAGAAGAGGTGGTGCCTCTCAAAATTTAAAGGCCCTGGGGCACCGACTGTGGCTGGGAGCCCCAGGGCCTTTAAATCAACCCAGGGCTTCCAGCTGAAGAGGTGGCTTGGAGCCCCCGGGGCTCAGGGGCAAATTAAAGGGCCTGGGGCTCGGGCCACCGCAGGAGCTCTGAGCCCTTTAAATCCTGGCCCCAGCCCGACCGCCAGAGCCACGGGCAGGATTTAAAGGACTCTGGGCTGCCGCAGCTGCGGGAAGCCGAGAGTCCTTTAAATCCCCGCCGCGGAAGCCGGTGCGGTCCGGCACAGTGTACTGGCTCTTGCCAGTACGCCGGACTGTACTGGCTTACTTTCACCTCTGGAAGCGAGTAGGGTGAATATTTGGATTTCAATTTAGACATGTTTTAACTTCAATCCATACCAATTTTTATTTTTACTAATAGTGGATTTATCAGGACTTTTACTGGCTCACTTTTAATCACAAACAATTTGGGGTACCTCTTTTGAATGCATATTCTCTGGTCCAGGTTCTGGTGCATGTGTCCGGGAACCATAGGTTCAATTCACTACAGGGTATTGGCTAGTATTTTACAATAACTGTTCGTATTGTTCCTGTCTTAACAGGCTCATCCCACTGATATGGTAATCGTGGATAGCTTGAACTCCAAGTGGTATCCCAATAGGGACCTTTTATTTTAATCCCTATTTTTCAGTGGTTTGGTATTCCTGTGGTGTTTATAAGTCCCACTTCCCCTTCCCAGGCATACATATCGGTTTTTCCTAAGGATTTTAAGAGTTGGATAGTATTTTTATCATACCATTCTATAACGATCACTGGATCACAGGTAAGAATTCAGTATTGGCTTATGAGGAGGGCTGCATCTTCTCCCATGATTGCTCTAATTATCTGGGCACTAAAAGTTCTCAGAAGCAAGTAAATCCAGACCTTACACTGGAGTCTCATTTTCTGTGGATTAAAATTGTGGAGCGCCTCGTGCTCAGGTTCCGGGATGTCCTTTTCTGCAAAGAATTCAAACATTCTTATTTATGTAAATAGTTTACTTTGTGAACCATGTACCCATTTTAGTTTTCCATATTTTTCAATGTGGTATGCCGCTATGGACTATTGGCTCCAGGTGTCTTAATTGACCTGGAGCAACTGCCATTTGGTTACCATGGGAACAGGATTTGTTTAGCCTGGGGCCAATATACCTGTTCCTCACTACTTTCCTATAGCCATCTGGCCTTTTCCCGTCTCAATGTGTATTTGAATTCAACACTGCACTATGAAACCATCATGTATTGAAGGGTTTGTTTAAATAATAAAAAAATATACTATATTTCAGAGGTAATCTTTACTTTGAATGCCAAGGGTGGGGTTCTGTGACAGTGGATTTGTTTTCTTACTCATTATTTCTGAATTCCTATGAGTAACTAGCCTAGTCATATCCTGTGTCACTTATTGGCAGCACTGAATTATCCGGCATGTAAAAGGAAATGACTACTTGAAGAACACTGTTTGAGCAGGCAGGGCACCTCCCTTTCTAATCAGAGTCCAAAAAGTGTGCACCTTCCAACTGACTCATACAGAAAGGGAAAGGACTGTTTTACTATGATCTTTAATGGGAAAAGTAAAATGTACTTAGTCGCACCTCTAATCAGTGATTATATTTAGACTAAACAATCCCAGGTGTCTGCATTGGCACTTGTTTAAAAAAATAAATGCACCTTAGTTTGGTATTAAATTATGAGTCATTGTCTGTGCTCAATACTGTGACCACAATAGGCCTGATTCTACTCTCAGGTACATCACTATCAATCAAGAGTAACTCTTCTGAAGTCAGGAGAGAAAACACCACTGATGTAAAACTAGTGTGAGGTCCCATTGAGAATTATTTCCCATTTTCTTAGTGTGAAGCCAGCTTCATTCATTCTCTTTGTTAAATGGAAGTTTTAGTAACTGATGGTGTGGAGGGGACCAGATTTTATTTTCTAGTCTACGAGTGTGTTGGGAAGCCAGTGCAGAAACAGAATATTTGAGTGCTGGCAGGAAAAAGCATATGTTACTCAACAGCACCCCCTTCAGCCAAATAAGGGATATAACACTGAAGACTCCAAAGAAACTACATTCAGTTGGAAGAGCTCACAGCTGCAATATTCAAACGGGAAAAATCTTGTCCTTACTTTTGCAGCCACAGAGGCTTCTTTAGCAGAAGATCTGCTGCTTTTCTGCTGAGTAAGGTTGGAGCAGGATTCCAGAGGCTGAAATCAATGGGACTAGTCACATGCTTGCATTTGCAAAATGTGTTCCCAAGAGAGGGGCCTGAGTTGGTATAAAAATTGACCCACTCTCTGTAAAATAATTCATGGCGATGCACTTTAAACCTCTTTTTTTATAACTGTCTAGACATTTGTATTTCCAACATAAGAAGAGAGAACATACACACACACACTCTCTCTCTCTCTCCTCTCTCTCTCTCTCTTTTTTCAGCTCTGTTAAGTATTTCCCTTCCCCTGTTTTTATTGGGTTGGGAACTATAAGGAAGATGGCAGGTAAGTAAGAGAATAAATGTATACAATATTTAGACACTAAGTGATAGCAAGTTAGCTTTGGGATTGGTAGTCACGACTCCTAGAGTATATTGCCAACTCTGCCACTAATTTACTATGTGATTCTAGACAAGTCATTTAGTGTTTCTGTTCCTCAGTTTCCCCATGTGTAAACATTTATATGTGGCATAATTAAAAAGTGTGGTTTTAGTGGGCTGCAATGTAATGTTAAGCTAACGTGTGGATGTATCATAATAGTTACATGTATAATGCTTGTATAATGTCTGTTAATTACATTGTATGATAAACATTGATATTAAATATTTAAGGAAAAATCAAAGATAAGAGGTTTTAAGCTAGGGAAAAATAAACAAAAGTTTAAAATTTACCTTTCCCCTAAAGGTAATTTAATTTAATTTAACTTATGCTAGCCAATAGCAACACAACATAAATGTATCAACAGTTGGTTGGATTAAGGCTCCCCCTGTTTCAATAGTAAATTCAGCCATTGGTAACAATTGATTTTTTTGTTGCTGTTGTTACTTGGCCAAATGTTTTAACTGTTTGCAAAATATTTATGCCAAAATTCAGTTCCTTGGCTGTACTTGTGTATTTTTCCCCACAAAGAGCTTTTTCAAAAATCCATCTCTAATTTTCTCTCTTTTGAACCATAATAATTTTACCTTTGCAATAGTCCCTTTCATCCTGGACAATTCCCTTTTAGGATTCTGAAACACTTACAAACAGTATAGAAACAGCTTCCTCATCAAAATGCAGCCACCTGTGCAGTAGAAGGCAGCCACAACACTGCACACAGCACACTTGTAAAGAAGGGTAAGTTTTGGCCAAAGATCCAAGGGCAAACCACTTCATTAATGAAAAGGACCAGGGGAACTTTAATATCCATGCAGAGCATTCATGATCTCACATACAAAAGACCCTCAAGATGGGAGTAGTGTAAGAGCCTGGATATATAACAAATTTCATGGAACTCAGCTTATCTATCTTAGAAGTACAAAGAAATGAGATATTATCCAGCTAAATTACTTTTCTTGTCCTTTACTTCCCTCTGGATTTTTACTTAGTTTCTCCTTAACTACAATATTCTTCAGTATTTCTGTCAGAGACGCCCATAAGTTCCTTAAAAGAGAATGATACTCGATACTTATTTAGTTGAAAGTCAGATAGGTAACTTATCTCCATCATTCAAATCTATTTAAGTCTATTTAAATTGAAGACATCACCTCTAAGTTCCACCTACCAATTGACTCCCATGTTCAGCCATTGACAATTGCCAGTTTCAATTATGTTTTCCTCTTTTTTTCTGGCCAGAAAAGTAAGACTACTTTCTTTCACAGCCCCATTCTGGCTGGGATGTGTTTTAGGAGATCCCTTCCATTTCAAAGGAAGAGGATGCCAGCAAAATGATTTATCACACCTAGCTGGAATGCAATGAATTTCAATATCACACCATTTTGGATGCCCCCCTTCTTCTTTCTAGTTGCCAAGATAATAACCACATGGCCCTTGCCAATTTTCCCACTCTTATGATAGTCAGCCCAGCCAATCTTACAAAACCACTTATCCACCTGTAAAGCAACAGCAGGAGGGAGGCAAGCTTTCTCAAGTCCCATCCGGTTTGAATCCAGCTTCTACCTCTGAAGCAACCTGTTGGCTTTCTCCTCACCCTGCAGCTGGGGCACCAATTTTGATCTGGATAGTCAGGTCATATATGTGGTAGCAGCTCTTTTAAATACATGTTCCTGAGCTCTCCTCTAATCTGTACAGTCAGTCATGAGCTACTACCGATCCAGTGAGCCCTCTTACCTCAGCTACTCTGGTATATGAAGGAGCAGGGCACCATGCTAAAGTATCAAATTGATTTAGACTTTCATCATATGAAAGGCAAGCAAAATAAATATGAACTGACAGATTTGTAGCTCAGAAACAAGGCAAGAGATGAAATATATAAAGTGATACTGCAATATATATTATATCCTTCATACCCAGGGTTCCCAGTCATGGGAAGGGAAAGTAATCTATTTTAAATGAGAGAGAGTGGTCTGATAAAGAAATCAGATCCCTTATTTTCCAAGCTTACCACAGGCATGTCATTGAGGAGAGGAGTGGAAGACATTGTTTATATGAGGCTATTTGGCAAGTTTGTATAGATGCACTGACCTCAGACCCAGAGGACACTGCTTGAGAGTAATAGAGAAAGCACAGTAAATGCAGCAGCTCCAATGTGATGGCAATCAGCACTAACACCTACATTAGAATAGAGTAGGTAAACCATTGGTCCCACAGGAATCATTGTGTGGTCCCAGCCATTAGAATACAGAAAGAAGTATGCAGGGGACCAGACTGTAGAATGAGGCAAACCCAGCCAGATGGGCTAAAGCTGGCCTACGCAAAGCACCTTCCAAAAGTGTAACACAAACCCACTTAGCAAAACCATTGCTATATATGATTCTTAAATATCGTTAATATACAATACACACAACTTGGTATGTTGTTTTAAAAGCAACAACAGGTTAACAAATGATGTGGGTCTCAATAGACATCTAAGCTGTACCATCTACACCACATTTACATGCAAAAAGTAACTGAAGCCAACTCATAGGGCAGAGAGCAAAATCTTTTACAGAATACATTTTGCACTCTTTAGTGGATGCCTAGATATCTTGGAGACTGGCACCTTATAGAAATCTAGAGAGTTGGAGTTCTTACTAATGATGTTCTCGGAACTCTGAAGCACAGATCTGTTGAATGTTCTATAAAGCTTTGAGCTCCCTCTGTCTGATTTTGTAAGATATTGCCCATGAAATCTAGCTATCATTTGATTATGTGACAGGATCACTCTGAGAGTGAAATATCTGGAAAACTGTCACTGAAATCTGAGCTGGTCAAATACCTATGGTAGTTTTTGTTAAACTTTATTCTGCACTTTGAAAAGATTACAATTTGTTGCCCACCGGCAGACATCTTCACTCAACCCTGTGAATTGGCTTTAGCGGCAATAGGCTAAAGGAAAGCAAGCTGCTTGGGTTTTTCAAGTGTGCATGTATCAGACTAGCCTTAACAGACCAAATTCAAGCTTGGTAAAAATGGGTGCAATTCCATTGTGCCAAATTTCAGAGGTGAGACTAAGGGAATTAAACAGAGTTGATTTATATCTTTAAGCCCCTCAGTGGGTCAATGATACCAATTTAGATTCCCCTACACTCATATTTACATACCAAACTGCAATTACATCACTTCACATATCAGCTCTGAATCTGGCCCTTATGGGTGTCTAAAATAATCTGAGTTTAAAATGGTTTCATCTACATGCTGAGGGAGCTACCAAAAGTGTAAATTATTGTAATTTAGAGTTCCTTTGCATAGACTCAGCCTGAACTGAGTTCCACGTATTTTCTTGTTTCACTGGTGCACTGTTTGATAGATTCATATTTTATTGCAGAATAAAAATGTACACTAGATTGACTCATTCTGTACAATCAGACTTCATATTGTTTGTTACTAGGCCTTATGCCCGATAACTCCTTACATTCTGAACCTGAGTATTTCAAATTGTCGTGATATGAATGGATCTTTCCTGCTTGACCTCATTACACCAGCCCACAGTAATTCTGGTGTCTCATGCCTTTGTTTAAAGGCGTCATCAGGACACAAGAAAGAAAATACCTAGCCCTACTCGAGGGAATGCAAGTACCTGTAGTGAGTTCTATCATGTCCCACATTATCAGTGTTAATAATTCTCTCCAGTATTATCATTTCCTCTCCATATGACACTGCTGCTGGTAATTCTCCCCTTCCTGCAGCATTTGGGGCTCCCACAGAACCAGCCCTTTAAGCAGATCTGATATTCCATCCAGTGGAGGGCAGTGGTCTTGCATATACATTAGCCAGCTAAAAACACCTGCCTGATAGGAAATCCACCCACTTCTCCTGGATCAAAGAAGAAGAGAGGAGGCTGGTAAAGACACCAGTATTAATCCTGATTTTTGTGATTAGTTGGAGGTAGGGTCAGAGAAGGTTTCACATGTACCATAGGGATGATAAAATTTAAAGGGAATATTTGTTTGGGGTGGTTGGTTCTTTTGGGATTTTTTACTATTTTTGCCAGAAATTTAAGTTGTAGAAAATGGCTTTTGGCTTCCTTAAAACTGGAGTGTGAGGATGGAGATGTGGGAAATGCAGACAATAACCTTTGAGTTTATGTAGGTGAGATTGAAAACTCTTTGGGGCAGGGACTGTACCTTCTGTGTATATACAGTGCCTAGTAAACTGAAGGCTGTGCTGGAAATAATTAATACTGTGTGTGGTCTGGGGAAGAGAGTGAGAGAGCTCCCCCTCCAACACACACACCAGAGTACAGGGGAGAAGTTCAGGTTGGGTTACAAAGTTATGAGAAAAGTCCAGGGGTTGGTCCCTGAAAAGCCCATAATTGCAAGTTCCCCAGAGCTTAACAATATCAGGGCTAAACTTATGCTGGGAGTTTTTCTTAACACTAAAAGCTTTCTCTGTATAAAAATAGGCTTGAAAATATTAATTGATTGCTGGGTTTGAAAATTGTCTGATTTTTCTTAATAATAATATGAGGTATTCATAATTCTAGGCTTTACCTTTGAGGTCAGTGAAATTCATTATAATAGGTCCCTCAGCTTTTAGAAGAACCTGATATCAATTTGTTGCTGTGGATGGCAGTATAACTCAGGCAGCTGCTGCTACTCCTGCAGCTGAGTTGACTCCTCCATTGAGCAGCCATTGACTTTTGGCCACTAGGGGAAGCATCTTAATAGCATAAGGACAAGGAATAAAGGACTCCTATGGTCTGACTCTGGCTGTGACACTGTGTCCCTTTGTGGCCTTTATTAACTCACTTTACCACTTAACTGCTGTGATTCATTCCCCTCTTGTAAAGAGAAAATAATGAGTAGGCATTTCAGATTTATGTGCTGATAGATTGTAAAGCACTATGTAAATGCTAAACTTGACCAGAAGCCATAAAATCCTTCAGCAAATGGGGGCTTAGAATCCCTGGCTTATTTAAACTCTTACCATTCGCAAATGTTTTCAAACTGCAGGAAACTATGCACAGATAACCAGTCAAGCAGTTAGACCTGCTTTTTCCTGCAGCAAGAGATGAACTGAATGTTTGCACTAAACACATACATTTTGTATAATAGAACATAAAATTACTCTGTTAACTTTATGCATTCCTCACTATGGAGATAGTTTTCAAATAAGGTTTAACCTGCCCTCATATCCTGAACTTGGTCACCTACTTTTCTGTGCTGTTAATATCCTAAACACTAATCTCTGCAGAAAACTATATGGAAGTATATGGAATAGGCACAATGTACTTAGCAGTAAGCACCCTGACTTACTCTATAATTGCCCCATCCTATTTTATCTACCTCTACACTGAAAAATCCAAGTACATTTCCAGAGGGCTGGTTTAAACATGATGTCATAGTTAAAGCTCAATTTAGGTACGGAGAACTGAGCAAGGTGTGAAAATAGGCTTGTGATTCTTTTATGATTAGGGCTTAGTATTGGATTAGTTAAAAAAAAATGCTAACAATTCTTAGTGTAAATCCACTGACTTAAAGAGAATTACACCAGGCATAAATTTGTCCCACTTTTTTAGTATGAAATAAACCTTTATGCAGCTACCATAATAATTCAGAGTAAAACTTCCAAATATTTTCACATTCTTTTCTATTTTTTGTATTTTTGAACATCAGTTTGTACTCTTGATGTTACAATTCTTAAGGGGAAGGATTTGATTTACATATATACACAATCCTTAACAGTGATGTTTTACTTAACATACAGTTGAATTGCTTTACTTTTTCATAATTTAGGACCATTTTGGACAGGTCTTCTGTTGATCTTTAGACTACAGATTTTAATGTATTTATTCAGTAGTATGTGTGACATGGTATGTGTGTGTATATGGTAGGATAGATAGTTGTATGGTATTGCCATCTACTGTTCACTGGAAAATAGAGCACTCCCTGAGGCTGAAGTGTTTGCATCACTCATTCATGTGATTTCCGGTGAGAGGCAGATCTCTGTGTAAAAGGAAAGCTGCCTTCAACACAGTGAAGTTTTTCTTCATCGGAGCTAGGCTTTCAGGACAACATAAATTAAACCAGGAAGTAAGTAGCAACTCCTCTGAAATGAAACATCTTTACATAATGTTCATAATAACAATTCGATTTCCAAGAGAAAGTATATTGAAGTTTGTTCCAAACTTTGAAAAGTGTTAGATTTTAGTTACTGATAACGACAGTGCATTGTGAAAGTGAAAGTAAGAAATGTTTGTAGAGAAATAGCTAATGTTAATTGCCTTCCAGAGAGGAATTCATGCCAAAGAGCTTTATTTTTATTTTTAAGAACGTGTCTATTTAATAAAAGAAAGTTTTATCTTCAAATGAAAGGTGTTTCCTAAGCATGTAGAAAGCAAACAACTTGTGAGACTTCCTGTATGTTTTCTTACACACAAAGCATTTTTCCCGTGATATTCTTTCACAGGTCTTACCAGAATGGACCCATTTTTGTCTCTCCTGCATTCACTTTCCGTGAGCTTATCTGACAACGAGCTCTCTGCCCTTAAATTTCTGTGCCTGAGCAAAATTGGCAAAAGGAAGCTTGAGTCTGTCAAAACTGGCAGTGATCTCTTCACCATCCTCCTTGAACAGCGGGAGATTGAAAGAGAGAAGGTAGATTTTCTCCAACTCATGATCAAAACCATTAAAAGAGAAGATCTGATAATGCAACTACAGGAGTTCATAGAAGGTGGACAAGGCGATGTTGTTAACCACCTAGATGAGAAAGAAAAACGTAAGTGGACTCATCTTATTTTTATTTTGCAAACTAAGACTGTAGCAAATACTGATAAATGTTTTTTTGTTTTTGTTTTTTTAGTAGGCTAGATGTGGAAATCTTTCAACCTAACCCTTAACACAATTGCACAGGAACACTTTGGAGCAGAGGTCTGCCTCACTCTTTTTTTTTAAAAAAAAAATTGTGAATGTTTCAAATAGTCAGAAATAGTTTGGTGGTGAAATTCACCCCTCTGCAAAAGACCAGTACATGGACTGGTCATTTTTTGAATCTCACTCACCCTTAACAAGGACTTCCAAACTAGCACTATTTCTGGTTCTAGACTGCCACATGGAATTCCACACACTAGCTTCTGCACTGGCCACATGCAGGAGAGTGAGGGAGTACATGCTGCAACCAGCTTTTTGGATAGGGGAGCTACGCTACCCTGGCACTCATGGAGAAGTTTTGTCATTGTGTGACACAAGGCCTCTGAAAACTCCATCAGGTCTGAGGTGTTTCTACACTGCCCTCAGCACATCCAGTGGCTTTACTGCGACAATGAGGTCCTTAATATATACATGGACAAACCTATACAGAAAGAATTAATAGAGAAATGCACATTGTAAATCACTCATTTGGCATAAACTGGATTTTGCCATTTTATTTTTCAGGTCAGCAGAATGTAGCTTTTGAAGTTATATGTGACAACGTTGGGAAGAACTGGAAAATGCTAGTTCGAAGATTAGGAATTTCTGATGCAAAAATTGACAGAATTCTAACAGCCAATCCTTATAACTTGCAAGAACAATTGATGCAGTCACTTCGAGAGTGGCAGAAATGGAAGGGAAAGGAAGCTAAGGCTGCTGACTTAATAAAAGCCCTTCGGGATTGCAAAATGAACTTGGTAGCAGACAAAGTCGAACATGAACTTTTACAACGGGAGGACTAAAACTAAATGAAATCAAAACAGTATATATAAAATACAACATTAAAACTGAGAGCTTAAATAATAAAGGAGGGAATGCTGTTTAATTGTTAGAACAAGAGTTAGGATACTCCATCATTGATTTAGGAGCTTAAATTCACATTTAGAGACATAGACCAAGACTTTCAGAAAACACTTATGATTTTGGGTCCTTAATTTTTGGATTCTCAGTCTGAGGCAATTTAAAGGTTTTGATATTTCAGAAAATGCTGATTACCTGCCCTTTGAGAATCCTTATCTTTTATCAAGTTAGGCACCCAAAATCATTAGTATCTTATGAAAATTCTGACCTTAGCCTCTGATTTGTAGATATTTAAATCACAGTCATATTTAATCACTCAAGTGTTAAATTCTTTTTGCCTCTCACATCTGCCAAATAGGAATATTACTATGGACTTGCGGTATCTACCTCGAAGGAGTGTTGTGAAGCTTATTCTTGTAATGCTTATAAGGAAGTTTGTGCTCCCTGAATGAAGTGCTTCTTCCAAAGTGCAAAACATTATTCTTAATTTCACAAAAATCAAGAAATTCAAAGTTGCAATTCCTTCAGAAGCCATAACTCAGCCCATTATCCATATATGGTATTTTGCATGACTGCAGATGCTTTTAAAAATTTACCTTGAAATATGTACTTGAGGTGATTGCTGTGGGAACCTGACTTCTATGCCTTTCCAAATTTTTAAGGTGGCTAAATAATTTTGTTTGTAATTAAAAAAAACCAAAGCAGATACTAGCAAAATGCTGCCCTTCCTGCCAGATCTTGAGAGGTAAGGAATATGTTCTGAATGGTGTTTCAAGTGCTCCTTTTCCATGCAAGGCTGTTAAGCACCATATAGAATTAGGCCTTAAGATTGCCGTGCAAGGGGCCCAGCAGTTCTCGTGGCCTTTCCTCAGCTCAGAAGTGCCTGTTTTCAGAATAAACTGCCTGAGACAAAGGGTTTATATTAAGTGCCTTCCTTGCCATAAAGAAGGGGATGCTATCCTGATACTATAAAATACATAGAAAGACCTTGCCCTGTAGTTGTGTAGGGGGCCTTCCTTGTTCCTCCTGCAAAAGATTTCCCTCGTTGTGACTATACATCTGAAGATGCTGCTCACAGCCACCACCACAGAGACTCTGACAGCCCACCCTGTTAGTAGAAGCCATTTGGATCATCCACCCAGTTTTCAATGGGAAAGTAGAATTCAGTTGTCTGTGCTATTGATAACATCGCATATTAAGACAAAGAGATACAGACTGAATAAACAGAAGTTTTTCTTATGGAGAAATGAAGTTACTGAAGAAAATATAATCCCATCACCTACAGTTTATCCACCCTGCTATGCAGGTGAGGATCAGTTCTCCTTCACCGCATGGTGCTCTAATTGAAGGTGGCTCCAGGTTCAATACTCCTTTCATCAGCTTTCTTCAGTTTTCCTTCACGTCAGCTCCCTAATACCACTCTCTTCAAGGAACCCATAAACAGCCCACAGTCAAAAAAGCATGAATGGGCAAGGCCAGTTTAAGGTTGTGGGGCCTCCTGCAAACTTCAAATTTGACCCTTACACTAACCCAAGATTGTGAAAACTGCACCTACTTTAAGACCTGCTTTCATGCCTTTTGTGTCACCTATGTCTAGGGTGACCAGACAGCAAGTGTGAAAAATCAAGACGGGTGGGGGGGAATAGGTGCTTATGTAAGAAAAAGCTCCAAAAATCGGCACTGTCCCTATAAAATTGGGACATCTGGTCACTGTACCTATGTCTAGTGCCAGCATCTTGCATGAGTTCCTCTGAAATCAAAATTGATGTGACTTTGACTAGGACAGCTGGTAGACTCCAAAACATCCTACCAAGAACATAATGTAAAATTCATACCTAAAGGGAGAGGCTTCACTTTGCTGTTGAACTTGTCTCGTTTTGTTTTGTGTGGCTGATAGCATACTGCTCCTTGTCAGTTTCTCATTGCATGGCAGCATCATTGTACTCTGCACCAGTATGAAATTAACAAGAAGCCTGAAATTCAACAGGAATGACAGCAGGCAGAAACAACACTATCATGAGTGTCTCCATATTTTCAGTTCAGCTGATGTCTGAGCTTCAGAAATTGACAAGTTAACACATGATTATAATTACTAGAAAGGTTGAAGTAATATGTACCCAGTACCTTCATACAACATTGTCATAAGGGCTTTTCTTTAGAAGCTGAACAATGAAAGATTGGCACACAGATATTTATGATCTTAATAAGCCAGAGACCAATGTTTGCAATTGTCTACACAGGAAGGAGTAAAGGGTGATGCTCTAGCTTTCACATCTGCCTTTGTGCATATACAATTTCAAGCAATTAAACTGTAATAGAACAATAGCTTGCTTTGCCTATATCTCATACAGACTTCAGAAGGAGTTTAGTTCTTAAAAACTAATGAATAAATAAATTCTGAATTCAGTGCTGAATAAAATTCTAATCTTGAGCTGAATGAATAATTCAAAAAATTTTATTTTGTTAAAATGTCTATGGATTTTTTTCATTATTCTTCCCACTCTAAAGATAACACTATCTGTTTCAAAATGTTCTGCCTATCATTCTCTATATTCAGGGCGGGGGAGGGGCGGATTGGTAATGTTGGCTGGATGAGCTGTTATGTTTACAGAAAACACAAATGTAATTGAGTAGTGAAATAGCAAGTGAAATAGCAAACCTCCTCTGCAACAACTCAAAGTTCAGTGTCCCAAGCATTTTGTCCTCATTACTTTTTCCTCTTAATTCCCAATATTTAACATAACATATGGTTTTTTGGATCACAGCAGATATACATATATATGATACAAAGATTACAAATATGGTACTTTTTGCATGTAATTAGAATATCTTCTTTTGAGAACTGGAATAGTTTTTTTATTTTTGAAGGGAGCAGCACACTATGGTTAAAATGAAATTTGCTCAGGAATTGGAACATAATATAAAATTTGTTGACCCTGTGAAATAAGGAAGTAATTGGTGGGGGAGGGGAGTGGTAGGATGCACTAAATAGATCATATTTGAATTTCTGCATGTAAGGTTGAAATTGTAATGTAAGATTTTATATGTGCATTTCACAAATGTTATTTCTTAAAACATCTTTCCTTTCATGAAAAAATGAATTTGGTATCTGTGTTGGTAGGGGAGAAAAAGGTAAAAATATGCAGTGGTCAATAATATATTTCCCTGTTTTGACATAACGGAAGAAAAGGAGAAATATGGGAGCCTTCATTCAAAGTTTAATTTTTTCTTGAGTTCCCAATATCAAAAAGTTGTGATTAAAAATCCAAAATTCAGCTTCTTATAGTCACATAAACTGTGTCTTGTGATTAGAACAGGGAACTAGAAGACCTCTGTTCTGTTCCTAATTCTGCCACTAGCCTCCTCTAAGCTTGGAGAGGAAAAAAAATCACTTGGCCTCTATATGCCTCAATTTCCCCAAATATAGAATGGGAGTAAAAGGCATTCACCATAATTATCCGGAGCTCTGAGAACAAAGTATTGTCATTAATGCTCCCTCACCCATTCACAAATTATGAACAGCAAAAGTTTAAATGAAACACATGCAAAGCTAATCTCTCATTTAAATTCTGTGAATCCCTACATTATGTGGCTTACACATGAAGTCATATTACAGCCTTGATAACCTTTAATATATAGTTTAAAGGGAGAGCACAAAGTCATATCCTTAAAATAATAAATAGCATTAAAACTCAAAAATGTTAGAAATATTTCCCCATTCTGTGTTTGCTTTTTGTATTTCACTTTTTTGTACAATAAAAATAAAACTAGATTTTTTTTTAATGTGCATTGCTAGTCAGTTTCGCTTCCTGGTTCTCATGCGCAATGATGCAATGCTTAGATTACAAAAAATGTAGGTGAATGCTTAAAGCCAAACAAAAATCTGTTTTCAATTATACTTGTTAAATGGAATTAAAACATTTCAATTGAATACTAAACCTTGTTTTTAAATAGTGGCAATACTAAAACTTACATTTTGGGCATTGGTTACTAGTGTTCATTTTAATAAAATCAAACACTATAACGTGTAAGATTTACTATCGTGTCTCTTGGAACTTCTTATAGTTACTACTAGGGCACAATTGTCACAGTATGGCGGTGTGAATGTACCACATCATTCTAAAGTTGGCCAGTGTAATCTCAGAAAGGTTCTGCCTCCTCTGGAGAGGCTGAAACCAAATCCCTGCACACAGTGTTGCATGGAGAAGAAATGTGATGTTAAAGAGTGCCCTAAATTTCTCTCTCTTTTTAAATCTGACCATGCAATGTTCAGCAAAGACTCAAGAGGCTTACTGGGCAGGAGAGAAGGCACAGCACTTTAAAAAAAAAACTCATAGAATATCAGGTTTGGAAGGGACCTCAGGAGGTCATCTAGTCCAACCCCCTGCTCAAAGCAGGACCAAGTCCCAACTAAATCATCCCAGCCAGGGCTTTATCAAGCCTGACCTTAAAAACCTCTAAGGAAGGAGATTCCACCACCTCCCTAGGTAACCCATTCCAGTACTTCACCACCCTCCGAGTAAAAAAGTTTTTCCTAATATCCAACCTAAACCTCCCCACTGCAACTTGAGACCATTACTCCTTGTTCTGTCTTCTGGTACCACTGAGAACAGTCTAGATCCATCCTCTTTGTAACCTCCTTTAATTGAAAGCAGCTATCAAATCCCCCCTCATTCTTCTCTTCTGCAGACTAAAAATCTCAGTTCCCTCAGCCTCTCTTCATAAGTCATGTGCTCTAGCCTTCTAATCAATGCATGAACACAGCTCAATCTGAGTCTGTTCAGGCTTCTGGAAACATCTGGGCATGCTCAGAGATTAAACAGACATTAGCATAGTCACTCCAGTACAAATGTTACACTGTACCATTTGAAAATATAGATATATTTATATAGTGCATGTATTACTGTAATGTGAATGCCTGTGATGCCCATTCTAGCAACTTTCATACCTTATCCTTCCACCACCTTGTGAGGGCCAAATACTTCATAAGAATTACTAAAGCCTTATCTACTCAGATCCATCGTCTGCTAATGAGTTGTTTAAAAATATATATCAAAATGAGCTTCCAGTGCTAAGAATGCTGGGCAACTCTCCCACCTCTGATCTCAGGCAGAGTACTTTTGGAGGGCTCTTTCATGAGGTCACTGGAGAGGGGAGATAGTGAGGCTGTCATCTTCCCTGACCCCCTCCCCCCAACTGGCCTTTGTGTTTTGGGATATGAATCATATATAATGTGTTTAAATTTAAAAAAAATGCATCTATAATTATTTTTTCAGAAATTAATTAAAGAACTTAAGTACTTATGCTGTAGGGTCATAATTAAAATTCCTTTTATGCAAAGGGTTTAAGTGCAATGTTTGTTTTGCTTCCACATTGTCTATCCCTGGAGCACATTTTATCACACATTTCACTGCCCTGAAATACCAGCATGCTAACTGCTTTATATAGTCCCCTCATTAACACAAGCTGCACTTTGTCTGTGTACATGCTGAATCTTTCTGAGCTGTACCTTTCACCTCTGTCTTCTTAACTTATACTTTTTGTGTCTTGAATATTTTTAACTTCCATTTTTAAGTCTGGTTCGTATTATTCTAGGTTCTTTACTTTTCCTTGCAGAGATCTTCTTTTACCCCCTGAAATATGTTGATAAATTTCCATCACTAGGAGAGAATTTCTGAACTGCTCTCTTTGGTTTATTACTTATTTCCTGTGCCAGTGTTTTTACTGCAGATTTTAAAAATTCGTTTCTGTGATTTCATCATTGTATTCACTGCCTCTTCTGTGTATCATAGGAAAGTTAGATTTTTTTTTTACTGGGGGTAAGGGACTGCCTCCTTCCATGATGTTGAACTACAACTAATAAAACTACAAGAGTTTTAAAAAGTGTTGCTACTTTCATAATCCCTTCCTTGTTGGAGCAATTACAGCTATATAAGGAGTCTGTATGTTGCAGTGGATGCTGGAAATAGTAGATTTAAGGGAAAGGAAATGCATTATATTCTGCCAAGGTTATAGCCAATGAAGCTCAGATTTCTTTAACTTAATAAAGAAACACAGACATGCATATGACATGAAGAAACCCATACCCACTTGTATATAGGAACCTATACAAACTTGCAGCCACCCTTTAGGCTATGAAGAGAGTATACTGAAGTAGGCATAAGTTTAATCAGCAGAATTATTTCTTTCATATTGATTTACTTTTTGGAGGATTTTACCCATTCATCACTAAAATAGCTACAGCTTTACAAAAAAAAAAATCACAATGCGGTTTCTTTTTGCAATATTCATTGTAATGCACTGTTTTCTTTTAATCTGTATGTCACATTTCCAGTGACATATGATGAATGACAGAGGCTGAAGTTGTTTAATTTTAGTGTATTTTCAAGCATACCACAGCTTTTTTTACTTTAACTACAGAAACTCAATTAGCATTAATATCATGTCTATTTCCCCCATCTTTCTAACATAAGAGCATAAGAACGGCGATACTGGGTCAGACTGAAGGTCTGTCTAGCCTGGTATCCTGTCTTCCAACAGTGACCAATGCCAGGTGCCCCAGAGGGAATTAACAGAAGAGGTAATCATCAAGTGATCCATCTCCTCTCACCCATTCCCAGCTTCTGGCAAACAGAGGCTAGGGACACCATCCCTGCCATCCTGGCTAATAGCCATTGATGGACCTGTCCTCCGTGAATTTATCTAGTTCTTTTTTGAACTCTGTTATAGTCTTGGCCTTCACAACATCCTTTGGCAAGGAGTTCCCAGGTTGACTGTGTATTGTGTGAAAAAATACTTTCTTTTGTTTGTTTTAAAGCTGCTGCCTATTAATTTCATTTGATGGCCCCTAGTTCTTGTGTTATGAGAAGGAGTAAATAACACGTCCTTAGTTACTTTCTCCACACCAGTCACGATTTTATAAACCTAAATCATATCCCCCCTTAAGTTGTCTCTCTTCCAAGCTAAAAAGTCCCAGTCTTATTAATCTCTCCTCATACAGCAGCCATTTCATACCCTTAATCATTTTTGTTGCCCTTTTCTGAACCTTTTCCAATTCCTATATATCTTTTCTGAGATGGGGCGACCAAATCTGCACACACTATTCAAGATGTGGATGTACCATGGATTTATATAGAGGCAATATGATATTTTATGTCTTATTATTTATCCCTTTCTTAATGATTCCCAATATTCTGTTCGCTTTTTTGACTGGTGCTGCACATTGAATGGATGTTTTCAGAGAACTATCCACAATGACTCCAAGATCTCTTTTTTGAGTGGTAACAACTAATTTAGACCTCATCATTTTATATGTATAGTTGAGATTATGTTTTCCAATGTGCATTACTCTGCATTTATCAACATTGAATTTCATCTGCCATTTTGTTACCCAGTCACCCAGTTTTAGGAGATCCTTTTGTAGCTCTTCGCAGTCCGACTGGGACTTAACTATCTTGAGTAGTTTTGTATCATCTGCAAATTTTGTCACTTCACTGTTTACCCCTTTTTCCAGATCATTTATGAATATGTTAAATAGGATTGGGCCCAGTACAGACTCTCTGGGGGACAGGGCCGGTGCAACCCATTAGTCAACCTAGGCCGTCGCCTAGGGCGCTACCATTTGGGGGGCAGCAACCGCGGCGGCTGGATCTTTGGTCAGTGGCAGTATTTCGGGGGCAGGACCTTCTGCCACCTCTGCCGGGGGCACCATTTTGGGGGCAGGACGTTCTGCCACCTAGGGCGCCAAAAAAGCTGGCAGCGTTCCTGCTGGAGGACACCACTATTTCTCTCTCCATTCTGAAAACTGACCATTTATTCCTACCCTTTGTTTCCTATCTTTTAATCTGTTACCAATCCATAAGAGAACCTTCCCTCTTATCCCATCGCTGCTTACTTTGCTTAAGAGCCTTTGGTGAGGGCACTTGTCAAAGGCTTTCTGAAAATCTAAATACACTATATCCACTGGATCCCCTTGGTCCACATGCTTGCTGACCCCCTCAAAGAATTCTAGTAGATTGATGAGGCATGATTTCCCTTTACAAAACCCATGTTTACTATTCCCCAACAAATTATGTTCATCTATGTGTTCATTAAAAATTTGCAAGCAGGCCTGTTTTCATATTACTTTTGTGCTAAGAAATAACCACTGTAAGTGAAAATTTGGTAAAATTGTTTTGCATGCTTTTGTTGGTTTTTTAAACCCCTTTACTACTACTGACGTCAATAGGACTAGTCATATGAGCAAAGTTTGCTGTCTTTGGACTCAGTGCAATAGGTACTTCATATGTTGAGCTAATTTTTCAAGAGCAGTGGATATAGCCCTTTAGAACTATGGGTGTAATTTTGCATGCACATATTTTGACATACAATTATATGCGAAAGTTTTGTCTGTGCAAAAAGTGACTTGTTGTGACAGGGTGCTATCAGCAGCACCCTGATCACTGACATTGCTGCAGCCTGGAGAAGGCTGCAGACCCAGCTGAAGGCTATTATACACTTTCTGGTGGGGGGTGGTGAGCACCTGAGTGACAATCATTGGGCTAACAAGGTAATTGGGAGGAGAATATAAGGGGAGGAAACAAGGGCAGCTCAAGAGGAGCTCAGAAGGTGAGTGTGGGTTGGGGAGGGCTTTAGAAAAACCTTATCTTTGTTGTAAGCCTGTATTGCACAGTATTACTATGTAAGAGGGAAATAAACAAACACTTTGGTATAAATAAATGGCCCAGTGTGTGTTTGTGACTGTGAAACCATCTGAACTGGCCAAGCAGTGAGGTTCATGAGGTAGCAATACAGGTGCCCTGTGACACTTGTGTACAAAAATGACATTTGTAGATACAAATTGGTAGCTGATTTTGTATACAGATCAAGCTGACTTATCTGCAGAAATTCAGTGTGAACATCTAAAGTTGGATCAAAAAAGAGTGCATGCAAGCCTTTGCTCAAAAAATAGTCTCTGTGTAGTTTCTTTAAGTGGCTTAGAAACTTCTCATTTTTTGTTGTATGTGGTTCCAAACCCATCATCATTTCTCTTGTAGAATAATCACTCTCTGCTATTATTCAGGACCGAATAAATTCTATTTGTTTAAGTAGGCCTGTGTCTCTACTCTTAAGAAATGTCTTCTCTTACCCCTTCCATCTATTAAACTAGACACAGAACTAACTATATCAAAACAATAAATTCAACACCCCATCACCCTTTCTATCTTCTTTTCTGAACAGTAGACTCATAGGCAAATGCTTTCTGTGGCATTACAGCATATATTGTTCAATTATAGCACTCTACAGAAACAATGGGAATTCAGAGTGCTCAGTACCTTGTAGGAGTGGATCATACAAACTGGAAGAGAGATACTGGTCCCTTTAACCCTGCTCCCATGGCACAAAGTGAGCAGAACCAGTATGAGGGAATTGCTAGCAGTCATACTTGGCTTAGCTGGCTCCTTAATTACCACCACATGGCAGCCTCCTATGAACGTATACCTTGGTGGGGAGAGGGGGCTGGAGCGTACTGCTTTCTGCCCTTTCCAACTAGCAGAGCATGCTGTGAGAGCTATTACACGTTGGCAGAGTTTATAGCTGCCTTCAGAGTACTCTACACTGGCAAAAAAACAAAAACAGTTCTAGGATCAGGTAACTACAACTGGGTCCTGACAGCCCTTCCTCATTGCTGTATCCAGTAGAGACTGGGCACAGCAGAGGGGTTGGGGCCTAGGAATTAAGAAACTTATTTTCAAGTTTTCTAAAAATATTCCTAAAATATTTGAGGGTGTATCACTTTTTGTGGTCACATTCACTCATGAAAACTGGGAATTGTGTAAAGCTGCATGTTTGTGCATGCAATTACTAATTATTGAAGGCTGGCAAAATAAAACAAATCATGCAACTGAAATGAACCACAGGAGCTGAAAAACCTTTCATTCGTGCTCTCTATAGAACTTTCTTCAAGTATTAACAAGTGGCCCTGGATACAGGCTTTTCTCTAGGATTCTGATCGTAAACTGATATAGGTAAGATATACAGTCTGTCTCCTGGCAGTTCAACTTCTGGGGTGAAGGACCTCTCTGCTATAAGTTGCCAGCAATAATGCTGTAATTATTACATATTCTTGTCTTTCTAGAATATGTGGTAAAGCATCCAAAATGTAATGTGGTGGTTTTATACAGCACAGAAATCTACTTCATTCCACTTGGCATGATAAAGGAAAGCAATTTCAAAGAATAGAGGACAATTATAGACCAATGCAGCAAAATGCCAAAAATTACTGTGAGGTGCTGAATGACCTAAATTCCTGCTGATTTCAGCAGGAAGAACTCTGCATATCTCAGACTCAGATCCACAGTTTCTAGATATTTAAAATAAAACAAAATTAGTGAAGGGCCTGAATCAAACCTCCCAGCCTCATCAACCTCTGACCACCAGAGTAGTGTGGAATCTGAACTTGGACTCAATGCAAATTTCACTGCTACCACCTCTTTATGTATTGGACTGAACCACCACTAGAACTAAGCACTTTATAATTTTGGGAAATCCAAATCCAGATTTGAATTTTGCAGTTCACACCTCCAGAACTTATTAAATTTGACACCTTAAATTCTGGTAGGCCTGAAAATTGACACTTTTGATAATCCAAAATTCCCTCTTATGTCCCACCACATCTATTAGTTACATTGAAAATTCTCTTGATTAGCCAAAAGATTAGCTAGCTGAACTTATTCAAGGTTCCCCTTGGCATATGGTTAGTCAAGCTCGTATCCAACAGCTGATTACTGCTGCAAAAAAGCAATGTTTGTACTTTGCTTGGAAGATGATGTATATTGGAATATCACTTACATTACTTATGCTAAAACAGCACAATTTACTATGAGATTACAATGAAGAGTTTGAGACTAAAATAAAATACCTCCTCCTGCCCAGATATAATCAAAGATTTCTAAATAAAATTATTGTAAAATGATCTGGAAAAGCAAAACTATCCTGTAAGGACTATAGTTTGCCAGTATCTCCATATGGGTCTATTTCCTTGTAGCAACCTCCAGGTGGATCCCTACCTTTTGTTAACACTCTGCACATAAGGTATAGCTCTTTGAAAGATTCTGTCAAGAGGCCCAGTAGAGAGTGTGCAGCCCAAGGAAAAGGGAGTAAAGATGGCTTTATAACTTCTTTACACTCTCCCAAATCTAGAGCATTATAGGGGCCAGCTGGTGTACCATGTATAAATTAGAGCAACCATAGGTTTCTCTGATTTACAGCAGCCCCACAAAAGCTTCCTGGAGCTGTTCCTTAATATGGAGCTGCAAAGAATTTATGAAGTACTGATATGACCTCTTCTGCCCCCTAGCCCCATGCCCCCTGCAGGATGGCAGCAAAGGATCATTTATGATTGCTGTACACACCTGAGAAATTTTCATCACTGACTGCAGGGCTTTTATGACCATTGGATGGCAATGCAGCAGCATGCATGGACCACAATGGAAGGGAGGTCATTCTATGTCCATTTTTAGCTCCTGTGAGTTCAGTGCTCATGAAACATGTTGGACTGAAACCTTTAGAGAATGAAGCCCTTTATTCATAAATAAGTCAGCTCTGACAGCAGCAGTACAAATTTCCCATGCTCTCCTGAATGGCTCTCTCTAGGTTGTAAAGGACAGGTCATTCTCTCTTTCCTTTTGGCCCTTGACTTCATTGAAGAAAGAGCCAACAAAAGTACTATTTGGTACCAATTTCAATGGTGACTTTTGTGAGGATGGCATCTAAGTGCTGGTAATTGGACTGAGACCATCAAATTAATCTCACAGCAGTTATATATTCCAAATCTAATATATACAAAATAGTGGGTTTTGTACATGAAGAAATATGAACCATTAAAATAAAGTGTTACTACTATACACATAATAGAACCTCTTTTTGTCCCTTGAATAATATGCATGTTGATTTGGGATGGGCTTTGAACTATACTTTGAATTAAAACAAACTATCTGCATTGCCTAAAGTAGGCAAAGGGCGAGCATATTGCATTTCTATGCACGAGAATTTAATGTTTTCCCCCCCTCTGTTTTAACTGCTTTACTTATGGCCCAACCTAGGAGTCTATTCATAAGAAAATATTTATGCTGGCTCTTTTATGAGAGAGTCATGATGTTAATAATATGGCACAAGTCAAAATGTCTCACATGAGCAAAGTTTAGAGGAACATGAATTTTAGCCTGGAAATAAACTGAGGGCAAGAAAATGTCTCCCTTGCTTATTACTGCATCAGTAACTATAGACTGATTCCCTTAATGATTCCTGACTGTTCCATCCTGGACTTCTATTCCCTTCATTACACACACGACTGTTACTGTGGATTTGCTAGGCCTTTACTGCCATCATCACATTATCGTCCAGTAAGATATTAGCTAATGATTAACTAGTTAATGTTTGGACAGTGCTAATTAAGTGTTAAGTATAATTATTATATAGCAACAAGCAGTGCTGAGCCAGGATCTTGTCCCACTCCCTCAAGACAATAGATGTTTTGTCAGAAGGTGGGACAGGGGACGTTTCCCATCTTTCTTGTCTCCAGAGAGAGCTTGTCTACTAATCTTACAGTCAGTAGATGGATTTTATGTGGCTTTTGCTACACCTCCACAAAAATTGTGTGATACCATCATAAAAAAGTGACACCTATTTAAAGAGAAAAAGACATGTCCAACAAGCATGAGCCATCCACAATAGCAAAACTTTTTTAACTCTTTCCAAATATGACATCCTACAGTCCTCAGATGGCAAATTTGTCAGTGATGTCAACAGGAGCCATGCCTGCTTAAGCATGGCAAAATTGGGTCCAGAGTCCAATATAACAAAGTATAAAAATGCAGTTTTATGACACCCTAGAGTACACACTTCTAATCTGCAAAGATGAACAAAATACAGACAAAACTATATGACAGTAGAAATGTAGGGTGCTAGTAGTCCAAAATGAGGATGTGCAGTTATTATCCACAAATGTTTTGTTTCATTCTGAATGCTAGCTGTTACTTCATAAGTGGATGTGTCCCTAGCAGGAGTGGGGAAGAAGCTATACTGAAACCAATGACTGAGAAAGGAATTGACTGGAGGCTTCAGTGAGCTTTTACCTTAGGGATTATTTTCTCAGATATATTACTGGCCTAAAATCAATTAAAAATAGAAATCTAATTACTTGACTATCTGCACTGAAATCCAATTGTGTAGTTGAAAGATTAGTGTCAAAAGGCAGGGAGACAAATACATTCTAAACAGTCAGATAATATGTCTGCACAGAAGGTGCATTTACAGAATGTACCCATAATGGCTGAAAGGATATATATTGGTATCTATCTTCTATGGCTTTGCATAGTGAATGAAATCCATTTTTGTGCCAATGGTCTGCACAAGGCTGTCCTCACCGTTTAAATCCTCCATATGCACTATGCTGGTGGAGGACACATCGTTGGGGGAGCCATACAGGAGGTTCCTTTATTCCCTGTGTGCTGGGAGGGTGGCTCTGGTCAGGCCAATACAGAGGACATCACTGTTGGCAGGCCACAGGAGGAGCTACTGGATCTACTATTTATTTTTCTTATTTATTTAGCTAAATAATAAAAAGATGCCCCTGGAAGGCTCTAGGTAGCATAATACATAAAAGGTAATACAGTAATAGTCCAGCAGCATTACAATAATAATTTCAAACAAGAACTCAGCCAGCCAGCCAGCCACCCGCATAAAAAAAAATGTGGATCCAGTGGCACTAACCATCCATGCAAGTAGCAAGGGGAAAGGGGCCAGCCAGTATTCCAGCTCCTAGGCAGCGGGAGGGGGTAACTGTTGTGGAGAGGGCTGTCCTGCAAGTCCTCTGGCTCTGGGTTGGGAAGTGATGGATTTTTACCTATTACAGCACTTGCAGACATCATCCACATTGTCTACTTATTCCGGTTTCATGAATGTGAAGTGAATTTCACTCAGTATGAATAGCCCATTTAAAAATTATAGTATCACAGCAGCAATGTTCAATCAATCATTGTAGTAAAAAAATACATATAAGAGCAAGTTACTGATCTGTAGTTGATATATCCCCCCCATTTATTAGAGAAGTATATTTAAAAATTTAATACAGAGAGCTTTGGGTCATGTTTAATTTGCTGATGGAGGGTTAGGGCAAGTCCATACAACAGCCAGCAGAAAAAGGAATTTTAAAGAAAAGCTATGATAATTGGAAAATAAATGGAAAGCATACAAGCAAACATTCAAAATCCCTTCAACTTTAACAAACAGTACAGGGTATTTACCATATTTCTGCAAAGGAGAGAAGATATGCTTGGTGTGTTTCCTTCACTTCCCCTCCCCCCAGATTTATTTTGCATTGACTAGAGAACCATCGCCAAAGATCTCATTTTGTTTCTCTGATCACAGTAGATCTGCCCTTTTTGAAATTTCACTTGTAAGTTCCTGAAGATTCTATTTTTGGTTCCAATTCTTTTAAACTTGTATGTTGCTGCTTGCAGCTAATATTAGATGTTATAACCTCAGTATTCACTGTTACATGGATGATTCTCAAACATACCTACCTTACCTGTCAGATCCTGGAATAGCAGCCTTCTTCATGTCCAAATGCCCAAGGAAAAATTCAGATTTAAATAGTTTGGCTCTATCTTAATATAGCCAAGATAGAATTACTATGGATTCTTACAAGACAATAGTGTTAGAGGTGAGCTTCCTTTGATAGCAGTTTAATAGCACATAGCTATTGGCAGATAATTTAATTAGGAAACTTGAGATCATCTTGAAGGTAAGCTCATTTTTGTCCAAGTATATCGCTGTCACCACAAGTTGAATTTTTTTCCATGCTTTTTAAAAATTTTATCTATTACAGTGCTTGTTATGATAAAACAGCTGGCATAGCTGTGTTCTCTTTGATGGCTTTGAACTATAGTAGACATTTAATTTAAACAAATCAGCAATGTCCAGCCAAAACGTCTAGGCAAAAATTAGAAATTATGAAAAAAATACATTTGTGTCCATTGCATATGTATATGAATTAATGGATTTTCTAGAAACAATTTTTGTAAAGCAGTATTTTCATGTGAACTGAAAACTTGCACCAAAAGGTTCTGTTGTCTGGGCTATATTATACTGGAATTAGTAAAAGATTCTACAGCTGGATGTTTCAATCCAATTCAGTTCTATAAGATTGATTTAGTAACTGCTGGATATAATTTCACACAAATGATGCTTCTATAATAAAGGGATATTATCAACTTGAAAGCTAGTCTCTTAAAAAAAAAAGTTAAAAGTAGTTTCAACTACAAAACCTGCCACTATAGCAATGCTGTCTGGCGTTTGGGGTTTTTTTTAGAAAAAAGTTTCTCTCTTCCCTGGTGTGGTGGGAAAATGCTATCCAATGCACTTAAATTGACTTTGGATCAGGCTCTAAGTCAATGGGGACCCTTCCGTTGTAAGCACACTGGGGGGAAATAGTGATTATTTCCCCTCATCCTCTTTAATTGATAGAAAACTTAGGTGTTACAACTGGTAAATAAATTTACAATCACAGAAAACATATTTTTAGGTTGCTGGTGTTCTTTGAGGCAAAACCAACATATGTAGCCTGTCTGAAAATTGTTTACCTACCATGGTTACAAGTAATGCCTAAATTCACTATAAAGGAGAATGATTAGAGAAAAGACAAGTTTGTGCATTGTTGCTTGGCACTGTTTAACAGTTACTGTACTGGATACATTTTGGTGGGGGTGTATAAAATTGTATGTCAATTTATGGACTTGATCCTGCAAAATACTCCAAAGGGATCCACATGGGTGGAACCTTATTGCCTCAGAATCCTGCTGAAGTCAACAGAACTCTGCACACAGGCATAACATTTCATCTATGCAGATCCTTTTCACTTCATCATGACTAACCCACATGAAGTTAGTTACATGTATAAGTATTAAAATAATAATAACTTAAATTTATTACTGCAAGGGCCTCATCCTACAGAACTGACATCAATACGAGTTTTGATTGACTTCAGTGCAGGCTGGATCAGGCTCTAAGAGAATATCATTGCATTTCTCTTCATTCTACTGTTTTGGACCCAAATCCTGCAAATACTTACATAGGTGATCAACTTCAGTCCAATTAAAATTAATAAATCAAAAACCAGCAATAATGACTGAATCCAAAGCAATTAGCAGTTGTAGCTTGATAACACAGCTGTTTATTTCTGTCTTCTTTCATACATGTTCATTTGGGTTTACTTCCTCTAACAACACACTTTGCAATGTCTCCCAAACATCTGAGCATTTTGTTAGTTATTCAAGAATCATGGCACATTGAAATTCTTTCTGAAATTCTACCTCTAGCCACTTCTTGCTTCATTATTATTCTCACTTATCAGAGCTGTCACATACTTGTGCACACATCTGGCCCTTCCAAAATGTAAATTTTAATTAAATTAAAACAATGCATGTGACAGAAAGTAAATAAGAAATGGATTCTTCTTGACATCTACTGTACAATCTTAAGTCCCTAATTTGTACTTGTTTGAATGTTTAAATTGGTTATTCAAACTTCATGTTATTTTCAAAAGCTATTTGATTAATATTTATTAAAATTAATTTCCTTGCTGATAGTCTAGTATATATTACTGAATTTTGATGGACGCTTACTTTGAGTTAAATCAAAATGTTGGTTGTTTTAAAAATCTTCCCAGTTTGGAATACTCCTCTCAATTATAAATCACAAAAGTAAGACAAGAGTAAGTACAGTACTAAGATCCCAGTCCTGAACTGAGACTCACATAAGCAAACTCCTAGGCAGAGGACCCTTTTGTGTTCAGTGGGGCTGCGCTTGGGACTGCCCATACAGTTCTCATTGTAGGAATGGGGACTAAATTCTGAAAATATCACAGGATTTTTAGCCATGCATGATTCCCCATAAAATAAAGGCTATAAGCTCATCCAATGCCTTTGAAACTTTAGCCACAAATTTCTTTGTTCAATTTTGGGGAAAAAATTGGAAAAGAACAACATTTTTCATGCATATTAAGAGATCACTATGAATCTGGGATTGATTTTTTTTTTACTCTTGCTAAATCAAATAAAATATATGATATTGATATGTCTTTTTTTGTTTTGTTTTGTTTTCCTTTGGCTTATATAACATGCATCCAGCTCAAAAATGCAATTATTCTTTAGTGGACCTGATTGTGACCTTATTTATACTAGTAGATATCAAGAGTAACTCCAGAAAAATCAGTAGAGTTACATCAGTGAAGAGCTGATGTAAATGAAAGGCGAATAAGACCCTAGTTTTTGGAAATCTTTAATTCTATAGCCAAAGGGCTGACATACATTTGAATGCACTTATCTTTATAAATGGACACTACCATTAATTATTTCTGTCTTCTTGTCTGTAGGTCACCCTCAGGCTTCTTCTCCTCTTATTCCTTCTCCCTAGAGTATGATCTCTTTCTTCTACCTACCTCTAGATACATCTTCTATAGCAAGGGCAGAGTCTAAGTCACATCTATCTATTAACAAAAGAATAATCAGTGCTGATGGCAAAAAACAACCAAACCTATTCTCTCTACCCATTCAATTCAGCATGCAATGACCTTGAAATGTGTACAAAACATATTTTCCTGATAAGTCAAAGTCATCTATACAAGACAAGGGGTAAATAGGGTACTTTAAGCTCACGCAATCTTTGATTTCCCAATGGAGGTTTTATGTAAGAGGGTGGCTTTGAGGAACAAAAAGAAAAATCTCAATACAAATGAACCACAGTGTACTATGGGGGCAGCATTTGAATTTAAGGCATAAATAGCATTATATGCTGCCATAAAAGAACAGCTTTGTCTGTTCAAATTCTGATTGCATGCTCTATATTACAGCTGACTGGTTGGGTTAAAAATCTTATCTATGGACTCATACTGAAACAGGTTTCTGTCCTCATTGTACAGCTGAACCCAATTACCTTATTGTGTAAAACTAGGTAGGACTATAAGAGGAAGAGGGTGGTAGGAGTTGCTCTTTTGCTGAGCTTGATAAACACTGAGATCTAATTTACCATGTGACCAAGAAAAGGTTTTTTTTTCCTCCTTCCATTTCCCAACTTCTTTTGTTTCAACTTGATTATATGATTGTCTTGTGGTGAAACAGCTGAACAAGATATTTAACATGTGGGATTCATTGTGCTGATTACCTTATTTCCACTGACATAGAGAATGGCTCTATGTGGACACAGCTAGAAGTATAACATCATCTTATTATTCATTGAGATACACCCAACTACCAAGACAGCTTGCTGATCTTGTACAAAGAGAGGTGTAAAACTCCTTTGATTATAGGGAAATAAGGTGCCAAGGCTTTCTTCTCCTCATGCAATGCCTATTCTATATGTTCTGGTAAAGTTTTTGGTAAGGAAAAAATATTTTTCTTGATGTAGAATATAGACCCTCAGGAGGTCATCTAGTTGAATCTCCTGCTCAAAGCAGGACCAATCCCCAGGCAGATTTTTGCCCCAGATCCCTAAATGGCCCCCTCCAGGATTGAATTTACAACTCTGAGTTTAGCAAACCCATGCTCAAACCACTGAGCTAAGAGTCAAGTATCAGAGGGGTAGCCCTGTTAGTCTGGATCTGTAAAAGCAGCAAAGAGTCCTGTGGCACCTTATAGACTAACAGACGTATTGGAAGTGGCTGGGTATTCGCCCACAAAAGCTCATGCTCCAATACGTCTGTTAGTCTATAAGGTGCCACAGGACTCTCTGCTGCTTGAGCTAAGAGTGACTATGAACACTAAATAATCTGTAAAATACACTCTATAAAAACATGAAAATAACTAAGACTTGCATTGTTTTTGAATCCAATATACATTATAGTATTGTGCACAGAGTATAATATTATTTGATACAATAAGTTTGCTCCTGATCCTGAAATCTGCTGCCCAGGAGCAGACACTTATGCCTATGTGAAGTCCAACTTAGCTCAATGTGATTCAACATGAGGGGCAGGGCTCCATGTGTATAGGTCTGAGTGGAGGATCAGGGCCTAGTGTATTTCTACAGTGCACCTCTAACTGTTGTATTTAAGAGCTGCTGATACAAAAATCATCATGGCATATATGCTTCCCTCTACTTAATCTGTGAAAGAGAAGCAAATGGAATACACAAGAGCAGATACAATTCAAAAAATATCAGAAGAGGAGAAGGAATGAGTCAATTCTAAATACTCTTCCTTTCCTAGAAGCCTCTGCACCCATACATATCTGTGTACCACTGTGCAGCCAGGGATCTGTGGGACAGGGAGGATGATGGAACTGAGGCTGTCTGGAATTGAGGGGAATCTGATGTAGACAAAATGCTCCCTTCCAACATCAATAGACTGCTAGAGAAAGTTAATGTTGCTAGAAGCAGAAATAATTCTTTTCTGCAGCTCTAGCCTTTTCCAACACGGAAGATAGTATGCAGTCACAGAGGAGGAATCAGAGCAGTGTGGTTTATGAGGTGGAGCGGGGAAATATTCTTGCAACATTTATTAATAAAATTAAAAAATTATATTGGAAATAGAAAAGGGAGGAAGTTAATAGTAATTAATATAAATCAGAAGCTATAAATTGATAAGGAAAGCAAAAGGACATAAGGAGAAATCAATGGCCTGCAGCATTAAGGACAATAAGAAGGAGTTTTTAAAGTATATTAGGAGCAAAAAGAATCCTCACAATCGTATTGGGACATTACTAGAAGGGAATGGTAGAATTAGTAATATTAATGCAGAAAAGGCAGAAGTGTTAAGTAAATAGTTCTATTCCATATCTGGGGAAAAAACAAATCATATAGTAATATCATATGATAATGCTCTTTCCATTCAACTAGCATTTCAATAGAATGTTAAACAGCAGCAACTAAAGATAGACATATTTAAATCAGAAGGTCTGGATAACTTGCACCCAAGAGTTTTAAAAAGCTGCTGAGCTCACTGGACCATTAATGCTGATGTTCAATAAGTCTTTGAACACCATGGAAGTTCCAGTAAACTGGAAGAAAGCCAATGTTGTGCCAATATTTAAAAGGTATGACCTGGATAATTATAGACCTGTCAGTCCGACTTTGATTCTGGGCAAGATAATGGAGTCGCTGATATAGGACTCAGTTAAAAAAGAATTAAAGGAGGGTAATACAACTAATGCCTATCAAGATGGGTTTATTGAAAATAGATCCTGTGAAACTAACTAGATATTTTTTGATGCAATTACAAAGTTGGTTGATAAAAGGGAATAGTGTTGATTATACTTGGATTTCTGTAAAATGCTGGAGTTGGTATTGCAAAACATTTTGATTAAAAAACTAGAATAATATAAAATTAAGATGCCACATATTAAAAGTTGGATAACTGATATGCCTCAAAGTGTAACCATTAATGGGAAATCATCATCAAGCAGGTGTCTCTCAGGGATCGTTTCTTGGCCGTATGGTGTTAAACATTTTTATCAATGATGCGGAATAAATCATCACTGATATTGTTTACAGATGAGACAAAAATTGAAGGAATGGTAAATAATGAAGAGGACATGTTACTGATACTGGATCACTTGGTAAACTGGGCGCAAGCAAACAATATGTTTTTTAATATGTCTAAATGTAAATGTATAGACCTAGGAACAAAGAATGTAGGCCAGACTTATATGATGTGGGACTCTATCCTGGGAAGCAGACACTCTGAAAAAGATTTTGGGGTTGTTGTGGTAGCTGATCAGCTGAACTTGAGCTCCCAGTGCAATGCTGTGGCATGGAGGCTAATGCAATCCTTAGATGTGTAGATAGGGGAATCTCGAGTAGGAATAGCAAGGGGTATTTTACCACTGTATCTCGCACTAGGGTGACCACTGATGGAATGCTGTGTCTGGTTCCAGTCTCCACATTTCAAGAATGATGTTGATAAATTGGAGAGGGTTCAGAGAACAGCCGTGAGAATGATTAAAGAATTAGTGAACATTCGTCATAGTGATAGACTCAAGAAGCAAGAGAAGGTTAAGGATTAAGAGGTGACTTGATGACAGTCTATGGGGAACAAATATTTAATATTGTGCTCTTCAGTTTAGCAGAGAAAGGTGTAACGGGATCAGATAGCTGGAACTCGAAGCTAGACAAATTTAGACAGGAAATAAGGTATACATTCTCTTTAAACAGTGAGGGTAATTAACCACTGAGACAAGGGTTTTGATAGATTCTCCATGACTAACAATTTTTAAATCAAGATTAGATGTTTTTCTAAAAGCTATGCTCTAGGAATTATTTGGGGGAAGTTCTATGGCCTGTGTTATACAGGAGGTCAGACTAGATGATCACATAGATCCCTACTGGCCTTGTAATCTATGGATCACTTCTTGTAGATGCTTGGACTCCAAGGAGGGTAGGAGCAATGAAATAGTTAACAAAATTGATATTTAAATCATCATCACTAAGTCAGAAACTTTGCGTTTGTCTACCCAGCAACTAGACACCTTTGGCTGGTCCTTGATGGGGCTCGGGCTGTGGGGCTGTTTCATTGTTGTGTAAACTTCCAGGCTCAGCCAGGAGCCTGAACTCTTGAGACCTTTCCATCTCACAAGGTCCTAGACTGATACTGAGCCAGGAAGTCTACACAGCAATGTAACAAGCTCACACCCTGAGGCCTGCGAGCCCAAGCCAGCTGGCCTGGTCCAGCCATGGCAGGTGTCTAGTTGCTGTGTAGACATACCCTTTGAACCTCAGTCATGTGAACTGGCCAGTTCATGCCCCTCAGAACTATTGTTCCAGGCAGTCTGCAGAGTCACCTAGAGAGCTCTGTTCATGTTTCTGAGATTTTCTTCACAACTGTAACAGCTAAAGCCTTAGGGGCTTGTCTACTCTAGAGAGTTATCCCACTTTAACTGTTTTGGTATAGACAAAGCAGCACCTCCCTCCCCCCGCCCCACTGTACATGCACTAATGCTGGTATAAAGGTGCTTTATACCAGTATAAAGCGACAAAGACTCCTGTGGCACCTTATAGACTAACAGATGTATTGGAGCATAACTTTCATGGGTGAATACCCACTTCGTCAGATGCATGTGGTAGAAATTTCCAGAGGCAGGTATAAATATGCAGGCAAGAATCAATCTAGAGATAACAAGGTTAGTTCAATCAGGGAGGATGAGGCCCTCTTCTAGCAGTTGAGGTGTGAACACCAAGGGAGGAGAAACTGCTTTTGTAATTGGATGGCCATTCACAGTCTTTGTTTAATCCTGAGCTGATGGTGTCAAATTTTCAAATGAACTGACATTCAGCAGTTTCTCTTTGGCTTCTGGTCCTGAAGTTTTTTTGCTGCAGGACAGCTACCTTTAAATCTGCTATTGTGTGTTCTCTACTCAGACCCTATGGCACCAGCAGTCCCAGCTATCTCCATGATACCACTTATTTCATGAGAAAACATGCATTGGTGATCTTCTAGAAAACACCATCCTAGCCACCATGGATGTGGAGGCTCTCTACATAAACATCCCACACACAGATGGAATACAAGCTGTCAGGAACAGTATCCCTGATGATGCCACAGCACAACTGGTTGCTGAGCTCTGCCTTTATCCTCATGCACAATTATTTTAAATTCTGGAGACAATATACACCTCCAGATCAGTGGCACCGCTATGGACACCCACATGGCCCCATAATATGCCAACATTTTTATGGCTGACCTGGAACAACGCTGCCTCAGCTCTCATCCACTCATGCCCCTTTTCTACCTATGCTACATTGATGACATCTTCATCATCTGGACCCATGGGAAGGAGACTCTGGAAGAATTCCACCACGATTTCAACAGCCTCCACGCCACCATCAACCTCAGCCTGGACCAATTTACACAGGCAGTCCACTTCCTTGGCACCATGGTACAAATAAGTGACAGTCACGTTAACACCACCCTACACTGAAAACCCGCTGACCACTATACCTACTTTCGTGCCTCCAGCTTCCATCCCAGACACATCAAACAATTCATTGTCTACAGCTAGAAGAGGCTCAGGGCAGTGCAAACACTGGCCCGCCACGCAGGGTGGCTGGCGGGAAGACATCAGCGTTTGCCACTGTACTGCAAGAACACGGGACATTTCCACACATCCGTGTTGTTCACCGTCACTGCCCAGTCCCGCCCGCAGTGACTATGCCCGGGCCCGTGAGGTGAGCGGGTGCGGACGAGGAGAGTCTCGAACCGGCCACCTCCCAGCGTGGCGGAGACCCGGAAAGTGGGCAGCGGCTCCGTGAGCCTCTGGCGCCGCGCGGTGCATTCTGGGACCCGCACTGATTTGGGCCCGAGCCGCGGAGGGCGCCGGGAAGAGCAGCGGCGGCGGCTGAGGGGACCGGAGGCAGCGGGAGCGGCGCGCCTAGAAGCAGCGGGTTCGGGGCACGGCCTGGCCCGTAGCGGAGCCGGTCGCTTCCAGGGCCACGGGGACATCGTTGGGCCTAAGCCGCTGCCGGGGCACGGGGCGGCACCTACCCGGCCTCGGCCAGTCCCGCACCGGCCACCGTGGAGGTGGCGGCGGACGGAGCCGGGCCGAGCGAGAAGAGATCTGAGCGCCGGGAACAACCTCTGCCCCGGGACCCAGGAGAGAGAGCAGCCCCCAGCGGCCAGGCCAGCCCCCCCCCTGCAATTCCGGCTCCCTTCTCCGGCACCCAGGAAGCCCCACCCGACTCCTCGCTAGGGCTCCCGGGAGCCGAGACTACTCCAGCCGCTCAGGGGAGCGAGGCCTCGGGAAAGGGGCCCTTCCCCAGGCCGGCGCTCCCCTGGGGCCTCCGCCAGGGGAAGAGCCTCCTACCTCCTAATCCACTCGGGTCTGTAGGGAGAGGAGAACAACCCCAACACTGCAGGGACCTCGGCTCCAAACCATCGATCTGTCCCCCAGTTAGTCAGTCTCTCGGTCCCGGGACTCACCTGCCCCCCGCCTCTAGGATAACCTCTTGTTTAGTTTTAGAAGGAGGGCTGGTTACTGGGCTGGATCAGGGCATCTCAGTGCCGGAGCCTCTTCTGAAGAGTCATTGATATGAGGGTGAGTGTAAGTGGATGGAACAATAACCCAAAGTACAAATACCCCAACAGCCCCTCCCGACTTTCAAAACAGCGTCCAACGGCACCCACCACTGGGATTATAAATGTGTGAGAGAAGACCCAGGAAACTGAGGGAAGGAAAGGATCCTACTGTTACTAACAAAGGGGAAAAAAGAGAGAGTTTTTCTAAATACCCCACAAGAAAAGCCATCCCCTCTTTTCTTTCAATTTTTACTCTCTTGAATAATGCGATTGTGACCTTAGAGGGATTTCTGGACCATGCATTGTTGAAGCTTGTTGCACCAGCAGGATAGAAGTGGTTTTGCCTTTGCACATGCTTCCCCCACTCGGGCTGTTGCAGGAACTGTGGGCTATCGGTAGAGAGAAGGGAAGCTGAGATTGGCTTCTTTGCACCCATTCTGTTTTGCCTTGGGGACTTCATTGGCCGACTGAAACCATTGTTGCTCAGACTGGACCTATTCTTTGCTCAGCAGTTTTATTTATCCATTTGTGTGTGGGATTGTTTAGTAAATGGACATTGTACCCAAGGTAGATGGCTACTCTACAGCCTGAAAGGTGTCTGGGGATCACACAAAGCTGCTAAAAGAACAGGAAAGATCTGGGGTTGCTGGAATTTCGGGGGCTGTTTTCAAGCCATTTTATTTCTTCGAACAAGGTAAATAAATTGGTGGTGTTTAAAATAAAGGACCTCTGAAGGTTTAAAATATTTTTTTTAATAGTGAGACAGTATCTCTGAAATGTGTTGTAAAATCTTTCTTCCCAAGAGTGAGATATCTTTGAAATTATTTCTGAAATGTAAAGTTTATTCAGCAGATTGGGAGAAGAATAAACTTTTACTAATGTAGATGTTCAGAGGAAATATGAAATCTGTTTTCATTATATAAGTAGTTGAAAGCATGGGGGGAGTGTGCGATATACTTTTTGAACCCCTATAAGAAAATTTATTGCTTTTCTGTATGTGTTTACAAGCTTACAAAAATAAAAATCCATTTGCAAAGAAGGTTAAGGCACACTCTGTCCCAAGAATTCCTTAAGGTCTTAGTGGCTTAGTGCTAATGCTGACTAACAATGCTTTCTGGTTTTCATTGCATTTAAATTTGAGGAACAGAAGTTTCTCCAAGTTCTGTTCAGAAATCATGATGGCTCAGCATTTAAAATGGGCTGTAGGGTTCTGCTTAAATTGATAATCTTCCACGTTTGAACTCCTCTTGTAAGGTTTTGTTACTTTTTACCATTTACACGATGGCACAAGAATACTCTCATATTTTTATTAAATTTTTGTGCCTCAGTCTGTTTTTCTTTACAGGCATCTTTTACTATTGATCTCTACAGTGACAGCCTATAATGTACTGCAGGCACTTGCTGAAGCATTGTTGGTTTTGTTTTAGTACTATTACCTGAGAGGTTTAATGTCCTTTCACATCCTTAACTTTAGTTTTAATTTCCCCTGGGCTGATCTATCTGTCTGACTTTCCAATTGCTGTATCCCAATACAGAAATGTGCTACTGCTAATTTTCCTGCAGCAAGCTGCTATAGTAGAGATTGTATGGCCAGTATAACGAGCTCAAGGGTGCTCTGTCATGAATTAAACCAGCTGTCCTGATGTCAGAATAGAGTTTCACAAGGTTGGGGGAATCATCTTTTGCTCTTTCCAAATAGCTTTGCAGTACAGTAGATGATTGATTGATTGTCATTTTTGTTGGCTGTGTGTGGTTTCAATACTTTCTGAAGGTACTAGCAACAATTTTAAAAAGGAAAGAACATAAATCTCTTAGAAAATGAGGTCACAAGTAGTACTGAAACAGGTTTGCAAGAAAATCACAACGTCTTTAATGAGCAGTGGCACCAATATTTGTAAAAACTGAGACTTCAATGAATTGGCTCATTGTACACGGCATCTCTGTAATAATACATGACATAGTGGTTAAAACCTAAGTTATGTCAGCCTCCAGTGTTGGTATCACTGCAGAAGCTAAATTGATGATTTACTGTGGATGCTAATTTTTCCTAGTATAGGCAGGGTCCTTTTACATATTAGTTTACAGACATTTTGTTTGGACTTGTACCCTGCACTTTTTAGTTACTATTTATAACTTTACATTGAATTTTTTATTTCAAGATGATGTGTGAGGTGATGCCAACCATCAGCGAGGCAGAGATTCCCTCAGGAGGAAATGGAGGCCATGGTTCAGGCTCTCCTTTACAGTCGGATGCTGATTCCCATTTTGAGCAGTTAATGGTATCCATGTTGGAGGAAAGGGATCGACTTCTGGACACACTAAGAGAGACTCAAGAAACGCTAGTATTGACCCAGGGCAAGCTACATGAAGTCAGTCATGAAAGAGATTCCTTGCAGAGACAGCTCAATACTGCACTTCCACAGGTATGGATGCTTTGAATGGCATACATCTTGTAATAATCTTAGTATTTGTTTTGTTTATACTTTACAATATGTCTGAATGAAATAAAATATTCCAGAGAGCGCACATAAATTGTTTGTTGTTCGATGGAAAGCAGACTTTTCTGGTGGCTTTTATTTAAGACCTAAGAAATACTGTACGTAGCACACAATCTTTTAAAATTATGTAACAAAAACTTTGAAAGGTTAGGTCTGATACTGTGTTAATGTGCACTGTGTTGCAGTGGCGAAGCAGAAGTCTAAGAACACTGCAGTATTGACTTAGGTCAATAATTGAGTTATGGGGTTGGGTTTGGTTTTTGCCTTCCACTGAAGTATTAGTTGCTGGCCTCTGTAGGAGGCAAAATACCAAAAAATATCATGTGTTGTGATGTATAGGCATTGTAGAGTGTGGTCAGGAATGATGAGCAATGTTTATGCACCTTACTGTTTTTTTTCCAGTTCGAGTTAAAGGGATACAGTCAAAGTTGGTTAGCTCACCCCCCCCCCCCCCCAAAAGAGACTTGCTGTCAGATAACAGTAGCTTGTACTTTGCAGCTTATAAAATCTAAAGAACTAAGACTCTATTTTTGAGGGGCGGGGGTGGCTGAGGGGGGAACACTGCTGCTCTACTTTAGCTGCAACCCTACAATAACCAGCGAATAGCTTTTCTCCATGACTTTGCACTTTTTCCAGCATGCCTGCTTGCTCATTACTTGTGAATATATTGATGATCTCACACTAGTATGTAGCACATTTATTCCAAATAAACTTACCTTCTTGAACAGATTCAATGACTATATAATAGTTTTACATCTTTCCAGTTAAGCTACCCTCCTATCACACATTTAATCACTATGATATGGCAAATTACACTGGAACTCATCCAATACCGTATAGATATATAGTCATATTATATATGCTAATGTAGTAATGTTACAGCAGTATAATGAAATAATAAACTGAGGCCAAAACTTTCTCAAATGACCATATGTTGCGTGTCCAACTTGAGACAATGCTTGAATTTCAGAAGAGCTTAGCATCCACCTTCAAGTCCTGTGTAATTCAGGAAGAACTGCATGGGCTTAGCACTTTTTGAAAATAATGCCCAAGGTGTCTTATCTGGGCACTCAACGTTAGTTGCCACTTTTTAATATGCTAGTCTTTTCCAGTTAAATGTGTGGTGTTTTCCACAGAATAGTGGCGTGAAGGGTGAGGGAGAGAATGAGAGGGAATAGGGAGAAATATTTTTAAAATGGGTAAATCCACACACATTGGTGGGGAAACTGTGGCAGGAATGGTATTTGAAACTGTTAACTCACTTTTATAAAGGGACACTGTTTCAGGTTGAACATTCCTTTAAACTTTCTTCTCTCAATAGGCCCATTGTTTGCCCATTGATTTCAGGTGCGGGTGGAAGCAGACCCATTGTAAACATGTCATTATCATTAAGGTGTTTTTGTGAAAAAAGATCTAAGTTAATACTTTCTTCTCCAAATGTATAAAAGGAATACAGCATTATTTTTTAATGAAGGAAGTATTTGATAAGAATTGACTTAGAAGTCAATTGTTTAGTCATCTGATTACCAAAGTGTTAACTAAACAGTAGGTCGTATCTTTCTCAGTGTTTTCTGAACTTGTCATAGCTTTATTTGTGTTTGTTACTTCGTGTATTTTGCCCTAGTGCAGTGGTTTTCAAACTGTGGGTTGCAACCCGGTACTGGGTTGCAGAATGTAAGGCACTGGGTCACGGTGGCGCTGGTCAGCACTGCCAGCTGGGCTGTTGAAAGTGCTATTGGCAGTGAAGGCAGGCTAGGCTGTAACCGTTCCGACACCACGCTTCGTCTTGGAAGCAGCCAGCAATAGGTCTGGCTCCTAGGCAGGGGGGGCCATGAGGCTCTGCGCCCATCCCAGGAACCTGCTGGCAAGAGCCATGTGAAGCTGCTTGCGCACCTCTGCCTGGGAGCTGGACCTGCTGCTGGCTGCTTCCAGGGCCCAGCGCGGTCTGCAGTGCCAGGACAGGCAGGGCAGATGCTGACTGAGAGTGGCCCTAGTAAGCCTGCACCAAGCCAAATCCTCTGCCCCAGCTCTGATTTTTTCCCCCCCACCCCTCCAAACCCAGAGCCCCTACCTGCACCCCAAACCCCTTATTCCCGGCCCATCCTTCAGCCCTCACACCTACACCCCAACCCTCTGCCCCAGCTCTAAGTCCCTCTCATGCCCCAAACCCCTCATCCCCATTTTCAACATCAACAATTTTCTTCAACTGGGTTGCCAGAAATTTTTTTTTTTTGTTTGAAAACCACTGCCCTAGTGAACCTTTTTTATTTTTTTTCAGTAGTCCATATGCATACTTCCTCTTTCTATATGTTCAGGTATTATTTAGATTTGTTATACAGTAGAATGAACTGGTATTTCAACTATTTATGAAGACTCCAGAGCTGTGTTTTGTGTGAAGGAAGAAATGCAGGATTGCTGGGGTAACTGTATTTGTAGCAGTAATGCATTTTGTTGTTCTCTGGTTTATTAATCAAGGCATTGAATCTGTGATTGGCTCTGCATAGGTTCAGGGAGTCCACTTGTGCAGGTTCAATTGTAGGATCACAGTTTAGTCACTATTTGTCTACTTATAAATGGTACAGTTTATTAAATTCATAAAATTGTCTTGTAGTTTGTGCTCTGAACACAGTATTGTGTTAAAAAAAACAAATAACCCTTCCCCCCTCACTTCTCAGACACATACCAGAGATAGCTAATATTCTTCTTGTACAGTAGTCCCATCAGTTATTGAAAGACCTGTGATAACTAATGGAATGCAGTGACAAATATGTAGGCTACTAAAATAAAGGAAGAAATATAAAAATGGTGGTTCAGTGCTTTTCTTTTTTTAACTAAATTTGGATGTTACCTATAGAACTCACTCTAACTGAAATAGATTGACTGTGTAGTCTTGGGGTACGTTCAGACTACCCGCCAGATCGGCGGGTAGCGATTGATCTACTGGGGATCGATATATCTCATCTCATCTAGACTCGATATATCGATTCCCAAACACGCTCCTGTCGACTCTGGAACTCCACCAGGGCGAGCGGCAGTAGCGGAGTCAACGGCAGAGCCACAGCCGTTGATCTCGTGCCGTGAGGACGGGAGGTAAGTCAAAATAAGATACGTTGACTTCAGCTATGCTATTCCCGTAGCTGAAGTTGCGTATCTTTTACTTACACACACATGTGCGCGCGCGCACACTGTAGACCAGGCCTTGGTCAACTTCACTCTCGGTTGCCCAGAGCAATGCTTCCTTCATAGGAGGCCTGAGCTGCCCTTTCTCTTCACTTGACTGTAGACTATAATCGTCAAATGTATTCTGAACTAGTAGGGTGCACTTAATGTATGAACGGTGTATGGAAGCTTTTATACCTTTGCCAACGCTACTGGAGGCTCAGGTTAGCTCTGTATTAGACTTTAATTTACGTGAACACAAATATCTGCCAAAAATAAAAGGGAAAAAATATAACTGGCATGCATAGCAACTTGTGCAGAGGTGACAATCACAGCATATGTGTTTTACACGTATTCTAGATGTTGTTAAAACAAACTATGCTAAACGATATAGAAACAGATATTTCTGGACATTCAGCTATATTATTAAAAGGCGTGCTAACACAACCTGTCTTTTTTGACTCACCATCTCGCATGGTATAAAAATAATAGTATTATGGCATGGAATCATTTATCTTCTGTATTAATGATAGTCTTGTTCAAAATTTCTTTATTTCAAAATATCAAGTTTATATATGTCAGGAATAAGAACTGCATTGTGTGTATGCGTCTTTGAGCTTCTAGTGGAATGCAGAGTCTGAATGAGGAGAGAAGCTGCTTATGGTTTTGGTTTGGTTTTATTATGGTAACAGTATGTAGTATTTTATTTTAATTAAGACCCTGATCCATTATCTTTGCTGTACCATTTTTGATTTCCACATTTTAGCACTTTTGGAGATATAAATATTGATTGTGAGTGGTTGCAGATGATATTCAAGTGAGAGTTCAGGTGCAATTGTGGTAGTAAAAAATATTCAGGTACCTATCTATATAAACATTTTTCTCAAAACATATAATGAACATAAATAATCCATTTTTGGTTTAATCACATTAATTGAGAGAACATGAACAGATATGTCAGATGAGATTCTTACAAAACCACATTGAACATTTAATCTTAAGACCTTTTTAAGACCTTAATTTACAGTGATTACTTATGTTGCAACTGCCAGGATTCTGTTGTCTCATCTTTATAATTATTGACATTTTCAGCAACAGTTGATTTTCTTTGTGTCGTCAAGGAGCATTCTGAATTTAAATAATAATCTAGAGTTTTATAGATTAAAAACAACATCTTTAATTGCACTCAGATATGATGAACACAAATGTAATGTACTCTCTGTGGAAAGTACTATTAGTTAAGTGACGTATTTTGCAGCAGCTGAAGTTTCCTTAGGATCTTTGGGTATAGTCCTATGTAGAGCTTGTTAAAACAATCCAGTCTTGAGGTGGCCCAGGCTGTACCTATTACTGCAGCTAGGTCTGCATTTGATAGCAGACCTTATGACCATCAAATTTAAAAACAAAAGCTTTTGGTCACAGCTGCGAGTTAGTTATCCAGAAGCAACAGGAATCTCATAAGACTTCCCGATTGTGCAAACGTGTGCCAAAACAGGCAAACTCCTAAATCAAGGTGGTAAAAATAAACTTCTCATTCTTCCAATTGCTTCCCTCCATCAGTTTAACCTCACTTGAAGCCCTAGTCTCTTAAGCACTGGATCTTCCAGATGTTGAGATTGGAGAGGAGAGAGGCCAAGTGATGTCACTGTCCCTATTTTATATTTTCTTCCAGCTGCTAGAAAGATCCTGGATTCCCCTTAATGGGCCCTGATTGGTCCTGATGTAAATCTGTCATAGTAGGTGCTACTTTGTTGCCACTGAAGGGCTAGCTGTGGGCATCTCCCAACCTCACAACATATATCAGTAACACAAAACAGAAAATGCTTTGAAGACTACAAAATTTTCATTTACACTCATTTTTTCTCTTGGTGTTGTGTGCAGCTATAAACATGTCAGACATCAGGCAGGCAAGTGTATCTAGAGATTTTTTTGTTCCCTTAGAGCAGTTTGTGCTATCCTTTAAATTGTATTTTATGGATGAGGTTCACCAATACCACCTGCTGAAACTTGAGCCTTTTTTGTTCTATACTCAATACAGTTAGTTTGTGTTTCCAAAGTAGGAAGTGAAAATTCTAAGACTCGAATCACCATTTAGATGTGCAATATCAATATGTCTCCATGTTCTAAGTAGGCTGTAGGAATTGGGAAAATACTTAGTACTGCTTAGTATAATTTGAGGTCAAATGATTAGACAACTGCACCCACTTTCTTGTCTCATAGTTTAAAAGCTCACAAGGTAGTAATTTGTAGTTAACAATTATAAAGAACATTGTAATTACTAATGGAATTTCTGATCATGGTGATAAAGGTGATTCATTTGCGGAAGAGTGACTGTCACACTTTCAGTATGAGTTCTTTGGAGGAGACTTCTAAACCCAAAGCCCTTATTGTCATTTACACTAATGCTTTGTATATAGAGCTTTTTATTCAGTATAATCCATGGGTTCTCAAACTGGGGATCGAGACTCCTTAAAGGGTTGTGAGATTTACATGGGGAGTTGTGAGCTGTCAGCCTCCACCCCAAATCCTGCTTTTCCTCTAGCATTTATAATTGTGTTAAATATATAAAAAAAGTGTTTTTAATTTGTAAGGGGGGGTTTGCACTCAAAGGCTTGCTATATGAAAAGGGTCACCAGTACAAGAGTTTGAGAACCACTGTTATAATCTAAGATGTGAATTTAAATCAATATAGTTATAACAGTTATAAATCCCAGTGTAGTCAATTGGAAAAGGCTACTTGTGAACAAAATTAGGTTTAGCTGGATGTTGCTTGGGAAGGTGTTTAACTACACAGAAAAAAAGCCACTCTTTGACTGGAATAAGAGTATCTGCACAAGGGAGTGAGGGTTATGCTGGTGAAACTATATTAATATAAATGGTAAAACTATCCTATGTAGACAAGACCTTGGGTCTCATTACATAGTTCTGGCAGTGTAAAAGGGCCTTAAAGTAGACATAAATTACCTTTTAAGGATCCCACTTTATAGCCCCTTTTTGCTGCCAGAACTAGTAAAGAGGCCTCAGCGTAAATAGCACTTTTTGGTAATTAAGCCACTTTTCAGCAAATCAGGCATGGAAGTGGTAACTGAAGTTACAAACATTTCAGCGAAAGTCATAACATAGGAATGACCATACTGTATCAGACTTGTTATCCATTTAGTCTAGTATCTTGTGCCGGATAATGGCCAACATCAGGTATTTTGTCGTATCTTATGCAGATATGGAACAATTCTGCCCTCTCTGAACATATCATCCTGACCCACTTAAATAGCTTATTAATAATGATAGTTGTTTGTTAAACTGAATGTTCTGGCTGCTGGACTGAAAAATTCAGGTGCTGTTTATCTAGTCTGTATCAAATGAGCATGTGAGAATTGACAAACAATTTTTTTGTGTAAAACTAGAGATAGCAGAATAACATTAACCTATGTAGCAGCTAATGGCGCCATGTAATTTTTCATGGAAGTTACATATCTTGTAACCAAGCGTGTGTGGTGTTTTGTAGAAAATGCTGATACCAGTCTTCAATAAAGTGCTACAGTATACTTCAGTAACAACAAAAATGAATGCGCAAAGTCTGAGAAATGTCTTTCCCACCAATTGTAGCAAGAATAAACATCCTGATTGAGAACGTAAATGCTACATTCAGGATATTCAGTAAACTCTTGACAAATCATCCAGTGGGTAACTAATTGGAATATTTTATTTTACTTGCCACTAATGTGTACAAATGTTAGTACAGTAATAGATATTGAGAGTAAAGAAGCAGAAAAAAAAATTGACTCCTTTCCTCCTGCACTGCACAAAAAGTCTATGTTCCCCATTGTGAATTTATCTTCAGGAGGGAAGTATGCACATTGAACTCTTGTACTACTGGCACTGCTTTGGCAGAGCACTCTCAATCCATGATTTTAACTTAAATGTGAGTAGACAAGTGAATTTGTTAAGGATAGCTTTTAGTTTTGAAGAGGAACCTTAACTCTGACCATCCTTTGGTGCCCTGAATCTATATACAGATATTCTGACTACTAGTTACATACAGGTCACATGACCTCTTACCTACCTTTCACACATCCATTGAAGACTCACTGTTGTTTTACAGGACAAGACAGTGATGCAGAGTCAAAATTCATGGTAGTTGGGGTAGAGGAGGGGCACAGTTGAAAATTCCTTTATTTAATCGCAGGAGTGGTAGTGACACTTATATTTAGGAGACCATTAGCCCCTCCACTCTCTTGTGATAATAGCCTTCTCTTCTAGCCACCTAATAGTTAGTCCTGTAGCCCAAGTGGTGGTGTTCTGTTGTGCAGTGCTGAAGGTACAGATTTCAAACCATGATGACATGATTGTGGGAGCTGATAATTATACATAATACAGTTTATTTTAGGCATTTTTTAAAAAAGGGAAACTGCAAACAAACATTAAAAAGTTATTTTGGTTGTGAAGTCAAACAGTTGAAAATTTAAATGTCAGACATATACAATTTTAATTCAGCCCCTTTGTACATATGCACTATGATATAGTCTTTAGTGACAAGATTACATACTACGTATTTTCCACAGGACCGTGCCTTGTGTATTGCACAAATTGTATGCACAAGGGATAGGGTGACCAAACAGCAAACATGAAAAATCGGGACAGGATGGGGAGTAATAGGAGCTTATGTAAGAAAAAGACCCAAAAATTGGGACTGTCCCTATAAAATCAGGACATCTGGTCACTCTAACAAGGGAACAGAATTAAAATTTCACAGGCAACTATAAATGCAGCATTTAACTTCACAATGGTTGACTTTGAAACTAAACATTTTTTTGCTTCTATAATAGAAATTAGCTTTTTTTTTTGGTTTGTATAATAGAAATTAAATTCTTAACTATGTTTTAAAGTAAGTAATAGTAATTTTGGGAGGAGAGCATGCACTGGGGAAATTCTTGACATCATTTTCTTGAATTACTTTATTGGATAACTACCAAAATTTCTTGTAAATATCTGTTGTGAAGATGTTTATCTTCGTGTTTAGAACTGTGGCATACAACAAATGAGAATTTAAAATTACAGGTTTAAGATTAATATAAAAGAATTTTAGCAACCAGGTTGGTTTAAAGCATATTTTTCAAAATTACTTCTAACAAATTCTTGAACTTCCCAGTGTTTGTTACAGTTCCCATAGCTATTAACCCTAAGGTACACCTACACTGTAGATCAATAAAATGAGATATTTTACTTTGCTCGGAGTGAATGCCAAGTTCTTAACTGGCAAATAATCTTGGATAACTAATATTACTCCTTGTATATAATATAGCATAAACATTAAATTAAAAATTTAAGCACCCATAACTTTAGTTCTCTCTCATATGCTGGTAGACTTGTTACAGGTATCTGTCCTTATTGAACACTACCTGCTTGAGCAAGTTTGGAATTATAAAACCACGTTGTTCATCACTTGGCAAAAAAAATTGAGAGCACTAATAGGCCGGGGGGGATCTTGTTGACACTTGTCTAACATGTGTGGCTTGGTTAACCTCCTACAGCTGTTCCCAAAACACTCCCCTTTAACACAGTTTGAAAAATTTAGTATACAACTGTTAACCATAGACAAGGAGTTCTCAAACTGGGGGTTGGGACCCCTCAAGGGGTCACAAGGCTATTACATGGGGGGTCATGAGCTGTCAGCCTCCATCCCAAACCCTGCTTTGCCTCTAGCATTTATAATGGTGTTAAATATATAAAAACGTTTTTTTCATTTATAAGGGGAGTCTTACTGAGAGTTTACTGTATGAAAGGGGTCACCAGTAAAAAAAGTTTGAGAACCACTACCATAGAGCTAAATCTGCCAACCAGAGGCAAAGATGAATGACTGTGTGGGTCAGGGCAGTGCCTCAGTGGCTTCTCACAGCTTTCACAAACAGGAACATCATTCCGTTGAAGCTATTATGCAGAATATGTTATGACCAGCATCTGTTCTTGCAAGAATATCCAGATTTGGTGTCGGTGAAAACTAGATATTAAATATCCATGTAGTGGCTAATTGTCTTATAAATGTTGAATTGCAGACAAATCTTAATGCTATAGAAAGTCTAAAAAGGTGTTTAATGCTAAAATGCCAGTTGATAAGAATTCTACCATTGTTTATTGATTTTTGAATACAAAGAATGCTTGGTACTTTACAAACAGAAAAATACTTGTAAGTTCCTTTGGGCAAACAGCAATTCAGTAATGTCTGATTTCAGAGTATTTGATCTTTCAGAACGCATTGCTTTTGGTCAGTCCTGTAATGTGAGGTCCCAGCAGAAATGCTGAATCCTCATTTAATTTTCACAAATGTAAATATACTGTACCCAGAGCCAGGCTTAGAATTCGCGGGACAGGAGCCATACGTACCACCTACCCTCACCCTTCCACACAGACAGCCTCTCTCTTTCTCTGTTATATCCCAGCATGTGTGGCATCCTAGAAGATCTCAGCCAGTTTTTGTGGAGAGAGGGAAGGAGTGAGGGAACGGTCTTAAGAAAACTTCTCAAAGATGTCATTGAAATTTAGATGGATTTGCCTCATACCTTGTCAAACTGGTGGCACAGGAATTTTCTTTTTTAATTAAACTAAAAGTGTATTCTTTGCCATAATGGTGGTGAGGGATGAGGGAAAAGTAGGTGTGGGAGTTTCTTCACTGACGTGAGCTCCATAGGTAGTTGTAGCTTTAGGCATCTCTGAGAAGTCGTGCAGTATCAGTTGCCAATCAAAACATGATTGAGAGATGGTGAAGAAGATTCTGGTTGGTCTTATTGTGAAATCCTGGAAAGATTCTTTAGTCCCGAACAGTGTTAGACTTCATTAATTTCAGGTGATAATAAGATGCATCTGTGTTCATGAGAAGTTTAGACCCAATGCCACTGAAGAGTCAAATGCAGAGCATTATAACACTCTATTCCTATATTAACTACAAATATATTTTGTTCGTACTTAATCGCCTATAGTTTTGAGGAAAATTCTGTATTGGCTAGGGCACCCACTAATGCTGTTTAACAGGTCACAATAGCTGTGTGTAATTCAATTAGAAATCATACACCGTAAAATTATGGTTTATACTTCTTTTAGCAATTAAATTTAGTATTTTGCTTTTAAAAACATTTTTTTTTTGTTCAGATTCAACAGGATATGTGGTTCATAATAAGTCTTTGTGTATACTGTAGGTATACTTTTAGTGGAAATATGCTGTCCAGCCAAGAGCAGCTAAAGTAAAATACATTGCATAATACAAGAAGTAACAATAGCCGCCGTATGATGGAGGGATGATCTCTACCACCCTGTTTATGAATAAATTTATTCAGGTTTCACTCCAAGTTGAGAAAAGTCCTTTCTTGTTCGAGCTATTCTTCTTGTTTGCTAGCTTTAGCCTATAAGTTGCTGCCAGCATTTGAAAGTATTACTTTAAGAAGGCTGTTCAATGAGGGAAAGCAATCTGAATAAGCCATTTTCAATCGAGCTTCAAATTTTCATTTGTTCACAAAGGATTATTACTGTTGAGAAATATTTGTTATACCCAAATATAGACATATTTTAATCTTTGATGTCTTTTTGCATAAGTGAAGCTTCTACAGTACAGTATTGTCCATTCAGATGAATATGAGGTCTTTGACCCTTGAATCTGTCATTCTAGAAGATTTGAATTTGATTTGTTTTATAGGTGTAAAATAATGTAAGTTGTAGTGACTTTAGTGTGTGTAGCATAGTAACTTAAAAATATTTATAATTTAGTCATGTTTGCTTAAAAACAGAGGTTTGGCTTCTAATAAAAGAGCAGGATGAAAATAAGCTTGTATCCATCATATGAATGGATGTACCAATAAAGAAATTTTAAGTATATTGGTGAGCCAGCATATTTTGTGGGCTTTCATAGTCGCAGGAGGAGGGGACTAATTCTTCTTCTCCATTGATTTTTACTGCGCATTAGAAGCAATAGAGTTGAGTAACGTCTCAAAATTACCCCCATCTCCCTCCTAATTCCACTTTTAAAGTGTGAGGAGGGAGGAGGATTGTAATGAAGTGATTGTATTTGTTCTATAATTTCTAAGACCTATACTCAAAATATTGTAGTTAAATTGTTGTTTTTCTAGACATTCAGGTTTTTCCTTCTTGTATATCTTCATGAAATGCTCAGACTGCATCTTGTGTCTTTATTAAATATCTAAAAATTTCATTAATGCAGAGTTAAGTTTGCCCAGTGATGCCTCTCATGTCTTTCTTGAATGTAGAGAGTGGCTAAACATAACCTCTGAAAACCAGAAAATGAAGCATTACAGTAATGTCAAAACTTAAATCTTTGAAAACCAGGAAATAAAAAGTTACAGAAAATCGTGCTCCCACAGTGCAACTGCAGCGCTGCCCCCCTTGAAACTGGCAATAGCTACTGTGAATTGTTTAGTAGGGCTAGAATGAAGCTAGCAAGGAAAGTGGTGGAGTCTCCATCTCTTCAAGTCATGACTGGATGCCTTTGCGAGACTTTACTAAAACACAAGGTATTAGGCTCAGTACAGTAGTAAATTCATCCATTTATCAGGCCTGTTATATAGGAGGTCAGATTAGATGATCTAATGGTCCCTTATAGTCTCTAAAATCTATGAATCTACAATAAGTAGACATGAGGAAGGACTAGGAGAGTATGCCATTGATTTTGCTGGGACCCACAGATTTGAATTCCAGCGGTTACCTGCATGGACACCAGCTGTCTTCACTTTGTTCGTTGTAGCTGAAAAGTGATGCAGGGATTAACTGGATCAGTTTGGGAAAGCTGTGAGTGATATGAAGAGAGGTGCATGTGTACCTTGAGATTAAGTATGCTTTATTTCAATGATAAATTTTGAAAGTTGTGTCAGCAGAGAAGCAGAAGGGTATCTTCTTGCCATAAAGAATGTCAGCAGCCTGGTGGCAAACATGGCAATGGTCTCCAGGGCTTTGTGAATGGTAAGTGAAGGCAGTATCTCAGAAGGAATGCTCAGGGCACAAGTGAAGGGGAGAAACATTTTGCAAGGCTCTAGATGGGGTTGTATGGTGTAGGCACAATATTTAAGTGTAGATGTGGTGTAAGTAGATCCTGTTTGCCATACCTGGCCTAAAGTTTTGCCTTAACAAAGAGAAGATGTTAAACTTCTTTCTATAGATCTCAAGTGCTCTTTTCCCAAAGTGTTCTGTAGCATCTTTAAGGATAAAGTGCTAAGGCTGTCTCTCCCCTAGAGAGCTTACAGTGGCGCAGCTGTACTGATGCAGCTGCGCTACTGTAAGATCTCTAGTGTAGCCGCTCTATGCCAGTGGGAGAGTGCTCTATATAATTAATCCATCCCCAACATGCAGCGGTAGCGATGTTGGTGGGAGAAGATCTCCTGCTGACATAGCACTGTCCACACCAGCACTTATGTCTGTGTAACTTATGTCGCTCTCGGGTTTCATTTCACACCCTTGAGTGACATAAGTTATACCCACATAAGTGGTAGAGTAGACATAGCCTAATATTCATAGCTCAAATAGAGAAGCATTAAAGATACATTGCGGGGGTGTCATGTACCTTTTTCTTCATATCTTGGTTTTCAGAGGTCTTCAGCCACACACTACATTCTCAAGGCAACACTGGGCAATCTTAACTTCGTGTTAAAGTTTTCGGTAATTGAATTTCCTTGTTTAAAATAAATAAATGAATAAAAATTGTTAGCACCCAATGTACCACAACTCAGCTCTCCCTCTCTTTTGCTTCTGGCTTCTTGGCGGTGATTACCCAGCCACAGACTGCACTGGCCACAATTTAGTCCATTTGCTGTGCCTGCATGATCTCCTTGTGTCCCATCTGTCTGCCTATCCAGCACAGTCTGGTTCTTGCTCTTGATTCAGCTTTCCCCACTTTGGAGAGGTAGGCACCGGCATAGGATCTGCAGGTTGAGAAGCTGGGGAGAGTGTGCAGGGACTAATATAGAGTCAGTGGAAATCTTCTGAAGTGGAGACAGACGTGAGGGGGACATGTATGTTGGGTGCTTGAGGAGACAGGTGAAACTATCCCAATATCCCCTGCTGCATAGCTCTAGTCTCTTTTCCATTCCACTCATTCCTGCACTTTACCGCACCCCACATTTCCCCTTACTGCTCTGACCGTGCTTCACTACTCCAATTCCTACAGCATAATCTCCATCATGTCCATTGCTCTTACCACTGCTACAGTGCTGAGCTTCCCCATTTTCTCACTGCCTCAAGCCCCTCACGTGCATACGTCAACTCCACCCTCCTCTTTGCCATTTTGTGCCCTGGTAAGTCTGGAAGGGCCATAGGGTGGTGAGGTTATGAGAAGTGCATGTACTAGGTGGAGACAGGTGAGTGGTAATGCAGGCCTGCTCTACACTTAAGGGTTAGTTCAAACATAGCTATGTCAGTCAGAAGTGTGAAAAATACACACGCTGTGTGTCCTAGCCAAGCCGACTTAACCCCCAGTGCCAGTGTAGCTATGTCAATGGAAGGCAGCTACTCCCTTCGATGTAGCTGTCATCGCTTGGGGTCAGGAAGGATTTTTCCTCTAGGGAAGATTGGCAGAGGCCCTGGAGGTTTTTCACCTTCCTCTGCAGCGAGGGGCATGGGTTACTTGTTGGAGGATTCTCTGCACGTTGAGGTCTTTAAACCACGATTTGAGGACTTCAGTAACTCAGACATAGGTTAGGGGTTTGTTACAGGAGTGGGTGGGTGAGATTCTATGGCCTGCATTGTGCAGGAGGTCAGACTAGATGACCATAATGGTCCCTTCTGACCTTAAGTCTGCGAGGCAGTGGTTGTACACTAATAGAATAATCCCTTTCATTGGTGTAGGCTGGGGTCTGCTCTACAGGATTATGCTGGCATAGCTATGGCCTCCCAGCCATGCTAATAGAGTGTCTGTAGTGTAGATGTATCTTCAGAATCCCTGTCCTGTATCTGGGCCCGGTGTATGTGTGGTGAAGATGAGTTATACATCCATCAGCCTGGGAGGCTGTGAAGAGAGGTGGATGAGAACATTTTATGTAGATGAACAGGGCTTGAAATAATAGCACCGAGAAGTGTGAACTGCTCCATTCATCTCCATGGATGTTGTCATTCCCTCTCATGTGAGGGTTAGAAAGAGTGGCTCAGATGCCACCAATGGGGCAGGACCTTCCAGATTTTGGCTTGTATGTGGCATGGTCCCCACCCTTCTCAAAGGCTGGAGTTCACAGTTGCCCCATTCCATGCTTGTGTGAGGTGCATTTGCTTCTGTATCCCAGCCATTTTGCTGAGAGATGGTGTGAAGGAGAGGCATGTCCTCTATCCCCCACAGCCCAGCCAGGGAGGGAACAGTGTGAGTCTGAAAGGTCTTCCACGTCTCCCTCTTCCTCACAAAAAACATTGGACTAGGATTCAGAGACTTGGGTTCTATTTCCAGTGTTGTTACTGGCTGGATAACCTCACTTCACAACATTGTACTTCAGTTTCACCATCTGTAAAATGGGGGTAAAGATACTGTTCTCCTTTGTAAAGTGCTTTGTGATCTACCGAAGAAAAGTGCTATATTGAAAACTAGGTAATTATCATTTCCACCCATCTCCACTTCTTCCCTCCCCCCACTGCATTCCCTAATTTCCCTGCCTTTATTCAGTACTGTAACTCTTTTTCTGTAAGTTATATTGAATGTGGAATATAAGTCAACAGAAAGTTAGTTACTGACTGTTACAACCAAATATTTTGTCATATGCCCTTTAATTAGAGGATGTCTATTAATGTCATTCATGTTTAGTAAGGCTAGAATTGTGTTTTAGAATCCATAGAAAACATAGCATGTCCCCTTCTGAGCTGTTGTCATAACTTTCCAAACATAAGGAAAATGACTGGAAATTGGAAAAATTAAGGGACTACAGATTAATTGCATTACAGGTTTTATTATACTAAATCTTTCCATTTGCACATTCTGTTCTTAAAAAACAAATACCTGCTCAAATATGTTTCATAGCATAAAAAACCTCACTAAAGTTAACGATTCAGAAGTAAGAGTTAATGCCACAACCATGGTTTATGTTAGCCTATTATAGTCCCCCTCCAAAAATTTAGGAGTCCTCTTGGAACAAAATATAAAAAGTAGCATTGGGTATCAGTGTGCTGAAGTACTAAGTCTTTGTGCTTTCAGGTAAGACTTGTGTACCTTCAAGATTTGTTTTTATTTCTTTCCCTGAGAATGAAACCTCCAGAATACTTCACTGGTGCTTACCCAAAGATTTTCTTTACTCTTAAGCTTGTTTTTTGCCCCCTCATGACCATTAGAGATGCCAAGGGTGTGGATAGGGCCAAATAGTCAATATTAAAACAAGTTAAATGGACAAAACCAGATTTTTCCCTATTCAACAGGTGTTTACAGTGTTTGTAAACTTTGAGGTTTGCTGATAGTGCTTTTGAATATGTGTGGGTCAGAATAATTAAAACTGCAATATATTAAAAGGCTTGCATTTTTAAAATGTTTGTAACTTTCTTCTCAGTATTTAGATCTGTCCTCCAGAAGATTAAATAAATAAATTTATTTTGAATGTCAGCTGAAAAATCAAAACTGGTTTGCTTTTTAAAAGGTTGACAGTTTTTTAAAAACAAGTAAACTGTTACCTTAATAGTTGCGTAAGCCAGCAGTTTGCTTGATTTTTATTCAAGTGTTCCAAGTTATATTCAACTTTGGGCTGAGAAGTAAAACTTCAAAAGTTTTTGTGAAAGTGATGAAGATAGGTATTGGAATGAAAAATAACTTTTGTAATTGTGTAATAATCCTGTTGGTCCCGAAAGTTAGACAATTTTTTTCAATATCTATTAAAATCCTTTTTGTTGTTAAGAATTCTATTTGAAGCGTTAAGTGGGCTGTGTCAACCTCTTGGCTCATGTTAGTGGGTTTGCCTAGTTTGTGACACGAGTAATTTACTACAACCTACTTGCTGCATTCCTATATGCTTAATTAATGACTAATTTATCTTCAGTATTGAGAGACCTCAAAACAGGCTTTTATTTTAAATGTTTAAGGGAAAAAAACTAGTTTGATATCCTCATTCCATTGTGAACTCTTCTATTCAGCTTTTTCAAAAAAAATTCCTTTTTTCTGTGCACATTTAAAAAAAAACCTTGAGATTAAGAAAAAAATGAATGCAAACATGTTTCACTGTTTTCCACTGTAGGTAGAACTGCTCACAATGTAAAATTTTAATTTCAAAAAGAACACCCAGCCTACTCAGCTAATGGTTGAAGTCATATGTTTCCTTCCTCAAAAATTATCTACTTTGAAATGTATTCTGCCCCTTAAGGTAACAATATGTAAGTTTCTGTAAGTTCTTTTCTGAGAAACACACTTTTTGTTCTAATCACAGTAGAAACTCACAAGATCAAATTGAAAAATAATGGCAAAATTAAGAGATTTTCTGAAGTTCTCCCATCAGCAATAGTGGAGATACTAATTTCTTCTCTCTCATAAAATGAGCAACAACATCATATGGAGGGGGTGTTGTTTTATACTGGCATTGGAAAATTCTGATGGATAATGCTATGTAGAGATGTGGCTGTTTACAGTAAAATGATAGCCTGAACAGCTATTTATGCAAATCTGGCATAAAGTACATTTTTTATTGTTTACCACTTTGTCATGTGTTTTAGAGTTTAGTAGTGGAAATAGGTATGTTTGTTGCATTACCCACGTTTATTCAGACCATAATCCTAGTATTTTCTTTAATGTGCAAGGTGCAAAAATCAGTAAACTAATATACTCAGTTTGCATGTAGCTATACAGGCAGAACCAGACTTGTCAGTCACTGATAACAGAGGGTGTGGCTAGCTACACTGAATAGCCTGCCAGTTTTTCATTCTGCCTCTGACTATAAGGAGGTTTGGCTAACTTGTGGCTACATAACAAAACAACCAACCAACTTTGGCCATACAAAACAAGCAAACAACTTTGGCCATACATTTGCCTTCTGTAGCTTAATTTCTAGTTCTTTCTCAACAACGGGATTTAATGGCCTGTCTGCTGCCGAGATGCTATCGGTACATCCCCTCCTCTCCCACCTTTGTCGAATACAGTATGGGGGGGGGGTTACAGTATGTTCTGTGATTGGGATACCTGCATTTCTCAGCAGTGCTAGACATGGCAGGGTGTGTCATAAACAGATAGCTAAGGGTTAATGTCTCTTTCACCTATAAAAGGGTTAACAAACAGTGACCTGAAATGCCTGACCAGAGGACCAATCAGGAGACAAAATACTTTCAAAACTGGGTGGAGGGAAGTTTGGGTGTGAGTTCTTTGTTCTTTGTCTTGGTTCGGTGACCCTCTCTGCCCTGAGAGTGATCTCTCTATCTCCAGGCTTTCTAATCTTCTGTTTCCAAGTTGTAAGTACAAGGATAGTAAGACAATAGGTTTATATTGTTTTTTTTGTATTTACATTTGTCTAGTTGCTGGAATGTTTTAAATTGTATTCTTTTTGGATAAGGCTGTTTATTCATTTTTTCTTTTAAGCAATTGACTCTGTATATTGTCACCTTGATATAGAGACCATTTTTATGTCTTTCTTTCTTTTTATATAAAGCTTTCTTTTTAAGACCTGTTTGAGTGTTTTTTTACTGATCAAGGCTAAGAAACGAAGGGAGAGGGAAAATCTCTTCGTGTTAGATTTACTAAGCCTGACTTTGCATACCCTCTGGGTGAGGGGAGAGAGAGAGAGAAATTTGAGCTCTCGGTACTTGTGTTTCAAGGACTTGAAGCAGGGAATATCCTAGAGTACCCAGGGCGGGGAAATCTGGGAGGAGGTAAAGAGGGGGAAGGGAAGTGGGTTATTTCCCTTGGTGGTGAGACTCAGGGCATCTGAGTCTTGGGGTCCCCCAGGGAAGGTTTTGGGGAGACCAGAGTGAGCCAGACACTGGAATTTTGTGGCTGGTGGCAGCGGTATCAGATCCAAGCTGGTAATTAAGTTTGGAGGTTTCATGCTAGCTTCTCATGTTCTGAACTCCAAGGTTCAGATCTGAGTAGGAAAGTTATGACAGGGTGTCTTAGTGGAGTCACTCCCCAAAGCTAGAGGCAGCAAATCTGGACTCTGAGCTGTAGGAACCTGGAGCAGCTTTCACACTGCTCTCCCTGTATGATAGAAGCAAAAAAAGATACAAAAGGACTCCTCTGTGGAACAGAACAAATCTTCCTAGATGGCAGTTTGCATTAGAGTTACCATCTTTCAGGTTCCCAAAAAGAGGACTGCTGGAGAGCATGGAGGGAGTTGAAAAAGGGGGTACAGTTTGGCGGAGTGCTGGAGGGGGTATACTTACCTCACTATTGAGGTGTGGTGTGGCTCCCTGTCACGGTTGCAGGGCAGCTGGCCTAGGATGCAACACCAGCTGTCTGTCAGCACCTCCTGTCTCTTCCCCTCCCCAGAAGTCCTGGTAGCCCAGGCTCCCCAAGCTTCCTGGCTCTGGGAAAGGTTGATAGAAAATGTGGTTGACTTTCTAAACAAAATTTTTGGAATTCCTGTTCTTCAGGAAACTTCAAAATTTCATTTATCATTCTGTTCCAGAATTTTTTTTTTTTTTTTTTTGGAAACTTAGAATTTCCTGTGGAATGAGAATTCCAGTTTCCAGCCAACTCTAATAGTTGTAATTTAGCTATTTGAGAGCTGCCCTTTTCTTCCCATGTTGTCATTTTAGTAATGGAATTAGGGAATGGTTTTGTGCTTTCTCTTTGACATTGGTGATGTTTTATTAATGAAGAACTTGTAAGGACACGTTTTGCTTTAGTAAGGTCTTCATATTGGCAGCATTAGAAGGTTTTAATTTATGTAGGCATTCATACTTAGAGTGAACAACACTTGAAGTACATCTTTGTGGTTTTGATTATGTGTATTCAGTATCAGGTTTTCATTAAATGTAAACTGACCTAATGAAGTTTTATCATCATCCTGCTTGAAAATGGCAAAAAGAATTTAATTGTCATGCAACAAGAGTAAAGATGTTTTGCTTTTCCTCTTTTGTTAAAGGAGGACTCCCTTTTTCCTCAATCTGAGCAACCTTTTATGATTGATTTAAAATCCATTTGAACTACACTCTCAGTAGTAATCTGAATTGTTCCAATGAATAGATGTTGTTTTTTTTTAAGAGGTAGGAGAGATGATAGTGTATTGTATGTCATTGATGGCAATGGTACCACTGTTTTTGTAGTGACTTTCGACAGGCTAATATGTCAGGAGTCTCAAGAGCATATGTCACAGAGTTAGGTTACAGAAGTTACTTTTTGTATTTTCTTTCCAATCCGATCTATCTTTTGGATACAGTTTACAGAATGAAGCTTTGTCTACACTGCCAACTGAACAACAACAACTTTTCGTCATTTACAGATGCTTCAAAAAGCCTCCTCTACGCCCCAAGACAAAAGTTTTGCTGCGGCAAGTGGCAGTGTATACGGCTCATTGATGACAGAAGCACTCTCCTGTCCACAACGTGAACACTGCTTGTAGGCGATGGAAGTATTTTGTCAGCAAAAGTACCGACAAACAGCGTTTACACTACCCGATGTGTCGCTAAATGCTGTGTTGTGTAGAGAAAGCCTTGGGCTCTGAAACTTTTGTACATCAGCTTTGAGTCTGTCTGTTTTAGTCGCACATGTTAACATTGCAGTAGTGATGCTTTAGGTACAGTTGAGACGTCCTTTCAAAGAAATTTGTTTTCAGACACGTCTAGCTTAACTCAAAACAGCTTTGTCTTAAAGCTTCAGACACAGGGCTTGGCTAAACTTGCAGATGTAGCGTGCTGGGAGTTAAGCCAGCCCTCAGAGACAGCAGCAAGGAAAGTGCTGATGTGTGTTCACACTGTCAGCCGCGAGCACAGTAGCATAGCCATATTTGCTGCACTTGCAGCAGCTTCAGAGGGGTTCATTATGGGCAGCTATCCCACAGAGTACCTCTTCCCATTCTGGACTGGTGTTGAGGCCTGTGGGAATGGGGAGGGGGGCCCGGGGCACCCTGGGTTCTGTCTCAATGCCCCGTGATGCATCGCTTCACATCCCGGCAATCCCTGTGCATCTATCCACATTTGGTGCTATCTTTCAATAGTTTTTGTACTGCGTGCTCTGTCTTCCCTTTCGGGCTGCGGGAATGGATCCTGAACTGCTGAGGAATATGCTGATGGGTCTTGCCAGCAGGTCACAAATTGCAGTCGAGTTACTCCTTAAGCCACAAAGTGACTATGAGGAGTCCAGCAATGATGTTGACACTCGTAAAACATACAACATGAGATTGTTTGTTGCATCGTGGAACGCCACTTTTGGGCTCGGGAAACAAGCACTGAGTGGTGGGATCACGTTGCCATGCAAGTCTGGGATGATGAGTAGTGGCTGCAGAACTTTCGGATGAGGAAATTCACTTTTATGGGACTCTGTGCTGAGCTTGCGCCAACCCTGCAGCGCAAGACCACAAGATTGAGAGCTGCCCTGCCAGTGGAGAAGTGCGTGGTGATTGCAATCTGGAAGCTGGCTACTCTAGACAGCTACTGATCGGTCGCTAACCAGTTCAGAGTGGGCTAGTCTACCGTTGGAATTGTGTTGATACAAGTGTGCAGGGCCATTAATTGCATCCTGCTCAGAAGAACCATGACTCTGGGGAACGTGCATGACATTATGGATGACTTTGCACAAATGGGTTTCCCTAACTGCGGAGGGGCGATAGATGGCACGTATAATCCAATTCTGACACCTAGCTTCTGAGTACATAAATTGGAAGGGGTATTTCTCTGTGGTTCTCCAGGCACTTGTGGATCATCATGGGCATTTCATGGACATTAACGCAGGCTGGGCTGGAAAGGTGCATGTCGCATGCATCTTTTAGGACACTGGCCTGTTCAGGAAGCTGGAAGCTGGGACTTTCTTCCCGGACCAGAAGATCACCGTCGGGTAAGTCGAAATGCCCATTGTGACCCTTTGAGACCTTTAATGGGATGGCTTATGAAACCGTACATGGGGAGCCTTGACAGCAGCAAGGAGCAGTTCAACAACAGGCAGAGTTGATGCAGAATGACTGTGGAGTGTGCTTTTGGCCATTTTTGGCCGCAGGGGACCCCGTATACTTAACACTCCCCCCACATTTTCCACAGGATGGGTTCGTTCTGGAAGATATCTTGCTGCTGAGGGTGACCTGGGAAGCAAGGGGAGGGTCTTATGCAACAATGTATCTTCCGCCTTGGCCCTTATGTGGCTTGCCTGTGTGCAGTAATGGTTCCCCCGCCCCTCACGGCACAGTGGCGCAGATATGTTAGCCTTACTGGGACAAGGAGCACAGTAGCTCTGCCAAGGAACCTGTGCAAGTGGATTGCCCAGCTTCTGCATGAGACCTTCGATAAGATCACTGAGACCGATTACCATGAAGTGAGAGAGTACATCAACGCCCTACTCCGCATCTATGCATGCACGCAGCCCTAACCTTTTTTTCTGCAACCCTTCTTGCCCCAACAGCCTGCACCCAACAACTCCCTTCTCAAAATAAATGCTGCTTACTGGGCACCTCATCTGCTGTTTGTTCTTCCCCAAGCACCGTTCACTGTGGCTGACTACCTTCCTCCTGGCTTGAAAACAGCTTCTGGCTGCATGCATCTAGGGATGCTGGGCCATCCTCTGGCTCTGGGCTGCCACAGCCTCTGAAGTGTCCGTGGTGCTCTTTGGATTGGAGGTGGGATCACCCCCAAGAATCTTGTCCAGTTCTTTGTAGAACTGGCAGGTCGAGGGGGTAGCACTGAAGTGGTGGTTTGCCTCCCACGCTCTGTGGTAGGCGTTCCACAGCTCCTTTGCTTTAACCTTGCACTGCACTGTGTCCTGGTCATGGCCACTTTCTACCATGGCCCTTGATATCTGCCCGTGGGTATCATAATTCCTACAGCTGGAGCGCAGCTGGGACTGGACAGCTTCCTCCCTACAAACACTGATGAGGTCCAGCACCTCGCCATGCTCCATACTGGAGAACGCCTGGCGCGTGGAGGCCTGGTCACCTGGAAAGATGCAGCGAGCACTCCACGCTTTGCTGAGCAAACAGGAAGGGGACTTTCAAAATTCCTAGAGAATTTAAAGAGTGGGTCTGACTGTTGGTCAGCTGAGGGCAGGCCAGTAGAGTTCAAAGTGATGACCAGAGTGACTAGAATAGGCATTGTGGGACACTTCCTGGAGGCCTATCAGAGCGCATTAATAGACCAGGGCTCTACAGCACTCCAGCCAGGGCGGAGCAAGCACTATGCTTCTCGTGGAGGTGGATTACCAGGGGCGCTCCAGCCACAGAATCCGGGCGCTCTAAGTGCCTTGCCAGTGTGAACACCTCAGGAGCTGGGGCACCCAGCGCTCATTTAATGCACTCCAGCTTATACTATGGCCTTGTCTACACTTGCATGTGTAGTCCTCAGTAAACAGTATATTTTGCTAGGCTTGAAAAGTTTTTAAGAAAAGAGGAGATAAAAACATAGGTAACACTGGTCTACAATTTTTGAGAAGTCGTCTGCTTCAGAGATAAAATGGTGATATTTATTATGTATTTTGATGTGCTGAATTCAAATATGACAATTAAAACAACTGGCTACTGTTTCTAAGATATTTAAGTTTTTACATTTTATGTCTACGTATATGGTGTAGATACTAGAGTTTTAATCATAAATTGTAAACCTAGGTCTTTTCATGTGTTTATGGTTGCTTTACATGATAATATTTCACCTGTCATGCTTATGTAACACTTTAAAAATCAGCAAAAGGGTTATATAAATAAAATTTATTATGAAACAAAAGGCAAAAAACTATTATGTACATAGTGTAGTCCTATTCAGTGTCTACTCGGCGCTTCTTGGCTTGTCTCTTGTATTCATTAAATGGAGCATCTCTTGTCACTTTTCAGCAATAGTCTGCAAGCATTGATGGGCTCCATTTGCCCTGATAGCCTGCCAGGAGATTCCACTGCTGTAGTCTGGAGCCCAACAGCTCTGCCTTACTCTTGGGTAGTTCCAAATCCCTGACAAGGTCATTCAGTTCACCTTGTGTTATGAGGTGTGGTTCAGAGGAGGAGGATGGGAGAAAATGTGGGTCCTGTGATATTGATGGTTCAGGACCAGAAGTTTCATCCTCTTCCTCGTCTGACTCAAGTGAGAATGATTCTGGTGCATCAGGAACCAGCAGTCCTTCTCCGTGGGGTACTGGGCGTATAGCTGGTGGAATGTTTGGATAATGCACAGTCCACTTTTTCTTCTTTGACACACCTTTCCCAACTGGAGGCACCATGCAGAAGTAACAATTGCTGGTATGATCTGTTGGCTCTTTCCAACTCATTGGCACTGCAAAAGGCAGAGACTTCCTTTTCCTGTTCAACCACTGGCGAAGATTTGTTGCACAAGTGTTGCAGCATATGTGTGGGGCCCACCTCTTGTCCTCATCTCCAATTTTGCAGCCAAAAGAAAGGTGATAGGCTTTCTTAACCATAGTGGTTATAAGTAGGGGGTAGCCGTGTTAGTCTGGATCTGTAAAAGCAGCAAAGAATGCATCTGAAGAAGTGGGTATTCACCCACGAAAGCTCATGCTCCAAAACGTCTGTTAGTCTATAAGGTGCCACAGGATTCTTTGCTGCTTTCATAGTGGTTATACTGCGCTTTTGTGATGCAAAAGTCATCAAACATAGCAGAAGTTATCTGCACTGTTCACACAAGTACGAGGCATCTCTGCTCACTTTGGCTAAACAGAAATGTGTCCCTTTGCAAAATCAAACACTGACAAATAAGAGAGCACGACACTGTAAGATTTCTAGAGCTGATATAGGGCAATTTGTTCAGCAGAGTGATGTAAGCTTCATTATGATTGCATCATCCGTGACTTCTAGGAATAACATAATGCAATTCATATCATGTATGACACAATACCAGCTTCAGATTGCATCATTCATTATTTTGCCTAAAAAGCAAGTTCTGTCCAAACCCAGTCATAGATTTATTCATAGATCCAGTCAAAGATGTATTTTAGTCATTTCTGGTTTAAATTGAGATCCCTTCCCTTTATAACTCACTCATCCTCCACCATTCCCAAGTCAAGGGTCGTATATACTGACCCAATAGCATATCTTGAAAACTAGAGCCAATCAACAATTTTAAGCATCGTTTTCATTCTCAGTGACCCAGAATTAGTAAAGTTGGACTACATTTATTTCAGAAGCATTTTGGCTGTAGAGCAGTGTAATTGAAGTGACTTGACTCAGACCACACAAGATTATTCGCATACTGAGGAGAATCCGTGTCTCCTGACTTAGTCATTGAGTCTCGTTTCCTGGAAAACATCACCCCTCTTCTAGCACCACCTCCTCTTCCTGGATAAACTTTTTGCTTAGATGAGTTGAATAAAAATAATTGATTACAACTTTACTGAACTACTTATTGTGGTAATAATTTATATAATTTGGTTGCACACTTTTTACGATACTGATGTATTGTTGTTTGCTTTATTCCAGGAGTTTGCAGCACTTACTAAAGAGCTTAATGTATGCAGGGAACAGCTCCTTGAAAGGGAAGAAGAAATTGCTGAACTGAAAGCAGAAAGAAATAACACAAGGGTTAGTTACTTGTCTGATCTCTATTGATTATTGCCGTCTGTGGTTAGCTTACCATCCAGAGCTGGTCTGTCCTTTTTTCTTGGCAGGCCCTTTAAATTTTTCTGTCTAGCTCCATTTGGAGTGGCTGCAGTATTCTTTGTTTTAAAATGAAATTACCTCAAATGCAAAACAGGTGTGTCTGCTGGGGTGCTGTCTTTTAGCCTTCTAGGTCTCACCTACTCAATACTTGCCCTCCTGGGTTGGGAGGAAAGATCAGCAAGCAAATAGTCCTTCCCGGATAATAACATCTCCTCTCACAGTGAGAACAGGGAGCGTTCTTTGTTGTCCCCTACCTACCTGGGTTTTGTCTTCTTTGGTTGGATGATTGGTTGAGTGATTAGGAGACAGGGAGCTACAAAAATCTACACTACAAAAGTCTTGGCTTCAGGCCTTTAAACAGTCTCTCTAAGACTGTCTTCCTCTGAGACCATTTCCTCTCTCCCCATACCTGCCCCACTTCTCCCCAGGATCTTTGTTCTGTTGAGACTCTTGGAATGGGGAGACACTTGAGTCCATCCCTCCAATTCCTCTTTTATTTAAAGGGCCCATAAACCTCATTAAACTATCATTAAGGAAAATATAATTAATTGGAGAATTGAACTTAATATTGAGATTCCCTTCAGACTGTGTATCATGTTCTTATACACCAAGTTGAAACTCAAAGATAAAAATTTGTAATTTCTTCTTTAAGTATTGTCCATATGGGTTTTTGCTGCTGGTACAATTGTGCCTTATATAAGGAAGTGTCAGTATAGCAGTATCTTTTAGGGCTGTGACTGCACCCTGTGTCTATTCCACCCAACAGCGGATAAAGGACTGTGGCTCTGACTGCCAGAGGGTTCCTTTATGATAAGAGATTCTTTATTAGCGTAAGACTCTTAAATAGTGGAGTAGAAATGCAGGTCATGGAGATCCATACAGACAGCTCACGCAACCATGTTTCAAGCAGTTGCTCCCCAACCACTTCTTCATACATTTCCTGTGTACAACCAGTCCTGGTGATTTAGAAAGCAGTCCCCAGACTTAAGACTTCTCAGATCCTTGTCCATTTCATCTAAGCAAAGATTAAAATGAAGCTCTCTCAAAGCTGGTATCTTACCTAGAGGCTAGGTCTGGGGAAGAATGCTGGGTAAAAGGGTGAACAGTGGTCCGTGTTGCACCTCTTCCATTTTATTAAATTTATACAAAGATATCAGTGAAATGTTACAGGCAAACAAATGAATATATTTAACATTGGGTTCAAAGTTCTAAACTCAAACCTAATAGTTTAGAAAGTAAAGTCATTCTAGTCTGATGTTCAAAACGTGTATAAACATCTAGTTCCTTATTTACTTTTTTGTTTCAGCTGCTATTAGAACATTTGGAATGTCTAGTCTCCAGACATGAGCGGTCCCTTAGAATGACTGTTGTTAAGAGACAGGCTCAGTCTCCAGCAGGAGTGTCTAGTGAAGTTGAAGTTCTCAAAGCACTAAAATCACTATTTGAACATCACAAAGCCCTTGATGAAAAGGTAATGAAATGTGCTCAATTAATGTCTCTTCCCCCCCGCCCCCCAGTGTGGAACTAATAACTATCTGAGCAAAAGTTTTCAGAAGTTAGGTTCTCTGACTCTGCCAAATCTGCTTTAAGAAAATGTACACTAGTGTAACTACACTGATGCAGTTACGTCAGTACAACCTCCTAATGTAGATGTGCTGTACTAAAGCAAAACCAGTGCAACTTAATATAGTAACATACCAATGTAAGCTGCATTAGTGTAAAAAGCCCTGCTTTGTGCTCATGCAACATATCTACATTAGGGGTTTTCACACTTATTTACTTGTATTACAGTAACACATAAAGGGCATCATTGCCTAGATACTGTACAGTAGAAGTAGAAGACAATGGACAACAGGTGGTTACAACAAATAGTGGGAGCGCAGGGTAAAAATGCTGACAGCTGTGGCTGGAGAAATAAGCAGCAGTCACAGCATACCAGCTGTCTAACCATTGTCAAGTGTTTTGTAGTTGTCATGGTATAGGTGAGTTTTAAGGAGAATAGTGTAGTGTGGCTATGTGTCATTTTGCAGGGTGCTGTTCCCATGGAAAAAAAATGGCATGGGAGAAAACAAACATGCATGCTGGAAAATTTGACACAGGCAATCAAGGCTGGCATCACTGATGAGGAGAAAATAGAGATCAGTCTGATCTCAGGCCACAATGAGCATTAAAAATGAAAATAAATAGTTTGTACTTGATGCTGTGGAAAAGGGAAGCCAGTGGAATGATACAAACAAATTGGTTATGTGGTTGAAGCAACAAACCAGGAAGACTTTTTTCAGCAAGAGTTTGAATGAATTTAAGGGGAGACAGGAGAAAGGGAGATCAGATGGTTGTGGATGGCAGTGACATTTTTTTTTAAAATGGGGTTTGGGTATTCCATTTGGACTGGAGAAAAAGATGGTGATGATAGGGAAGGTTGTGGAAGGAGTTAGAGTCAGATAGAGTTGTGGTACATGTTACCAGATGCAAACAGAAGAAGGCAAAAGAGGAAGCAGAGGTATGATTTGTGTGTGTAGGAGTGAGGAGATGGTGGAATGGGACAGGAAGAACAGAAAAGTGAAAAGATGATGGTAGTAACATAGGGAGAGGGTAGAATAGAAGAGGAGATGAAGTAGGGAAAAGGAGAGAAAAAAGGAGGTAAATACGATGCAGAAAATTGGTAAAGTTAGAGATGAGTGGAAAAAGTGTAGAGTGGTGCCAGTAGTCAACAGTGCAGTGTAATTATAAGGAATCTACTGATTCCTACTGTCTCTGTTCCTAATCACTAACACAAAATTATATAAATAATCAAATGCTCAAGAGACAGTTACTTGAGTATGTAAGTAGTGAAATGAGATAAATTAGCAGCAGTGTAGTGAATGGCTCCGTACTAAAGGTGAACAATTACACCAGCCCTAGACAGGTAGATCAAAGAAGCAGTTAAGTGAATTGGTGAGTGAGTCAGTGAGGAGGTGTTACCAGTTCAGTCAGTGCAGTCAACAGGGAAAGCAAAAGCGTGTTGTGACGTTGTTACGCCCGATCTGTTCACTCTACTTGGTTGGAGTTTGAGTGTGCTGCTGCCTCTTGCTTCAAGTGCAAGAGTAAGGAAGATAGGATGGTGACTGCTCTGGGGCTGGAGGAGTCATGCTGCATCTGGGGAAGATTTAAAGAAGAATAAAATCTTTTCGGGGTGCTTATTTGCACTGGTGTTACACTTGTGTAAATTTTCTTAATGTAGAAAATTCATTCATCCTACCCCTTCATCTGCACATACTCTTCATTCTTCATCACCTCCCTTTCATACTTTCACCCCACTCATCCTTTCCCTAGTCCACACATCCTTTCCCTTACACTGACAATATGTGTGTAATAGAAGAAAAGGAAAAAGAGGGGAAAATGGTGAAGTAGGGCTAGAAAGAGAGGGACAGGGGAAAAGATCCTCTCTGCTCCCACCCACCCTGGATTAGTTACACAGGAGGAAGCTGGTTAAAGGAGTCCTGGAGCCGCTCAGTTTACCTGTGCTTTGGCCTGCTACCATAGAGCTCAGCTGTGCAAATGGGTGTAGCGTAAGGTGAACCCCATTCCCAACTAGCAGTTTGATTCCTAAATTTTGTGTCTAATACAATGCTTATTTCTTATAACTTTGCAAATTCTTTAAATTGAAATCACTGACTTCTTAGAGAGTACAAACATTACAGGTGTTTGAATGTTCCTTACAAGGGAGAGGTATAATTTAAATAAACACAGAATTTAGTCTAGTTTTAAAAGTTGGCAGCAAATGGAGTTCACCTGCCCAATGGAGAAGTTCTGTCTCCTACTTAGGTAAAGTGTCAGTCAATGGTTAATCTTAAAACCTAAGTCATTTTTCCAGAAGATCCTTTCTGTGATGCATGTTAAAATTTCAGAATTTGATGGTGTAAGTCATTGACACTGATGGAGCAATTAAGCATACTGAAATCGGAAGCCATACCTCTAGGCACATACAAATTTAGTCTTGTGTTCACAGTTGCTCAGTGCTAAGATAGCTATAAAATTTTCATTGATGACTTTATTTTTCAGGTAAGGGAAAGATTACGAGTAGCACTTGAAAGGTGTAGTTTATTGGAAGAAGAACTAGGTACTACGCATAAAGAGGTAGGTCCCTGTAAAATAAAATTTGGGGGGATGTTTGGGTGGAAGAATTTATACCATAGTATCAAATCAATATTCTTCCAAATATTAGTATATGTAGTTGATTCTTAAAGTTATTTTCTTGACTTGCAGATTTTTGTTTTTAGTTAGATCCCAATTGGATGAGTTTGATTTCACCTTAGTTCTTGTTGATAGAAGTCTGTTTAGGAGCTGATTATTTTGCTGTCTCACCAATAGACTTTTTTCTGGTTTAAGACCAGTGGCAGTAGCATAGCAGGTATGGAATAGGTTTTTGGCTGCCTGTACTACATCTTACTAATGCATATATAATCAGTCTTCTCTTTAAAGCATTAATAATCTTCCAAATATTATATCAGTAAAATTCATTACTACAAGCATGCTCATTTGCTTCAAAGTGAGGTCATTGCATTATGTTAGCTATTGCTCATGTCAGTGGTTCCCAACCTTTTCCAGGTGGCGGGCACCGAACGACAAGCCACCGAGGACCATGGCCAGCAGACAAGCATCGGCCAAAATGCTGCCGAGAAGCAGCAATGTCAAGAGGCATTGCCACCGAAGTAGCATCATCAAGAGGCGTCACTGCCTAAACATCGCCGAAAATCAATGGCATTTCGACGGCGATGCCTCTTGGTGACGCTGCTTTTCGGTGGCATTTCAGCAGATGCTTGTGCACCTGCATACTGGCTGGCGGACATAGATCCCCTGGCGAGCGCCATGGTGCCTGTGGGCACCACACTGGGGACCACTGGCTTATGTGATAAGTGAAATGTGTTACAGTTTTTTGGTTTTTTTTACCTTTGGTTTTAGTTAATGATTCTGAAAGAGCAAAGCAATCAGAAAAGAACACTAACTGATGGGGTGCTGGATATAAATCATGATCAGGAGAATACACCAAGCACAAATGGGAAGGTAAGATTGTTTGTTGATACTGATGTTGTTGGTTTTTTTTTTTTTTTTTCATGTATGGGTTGCAATATTTGTCCAGTCTTAAGTGTATAATTAAAGCACAAAGTAATTATTGCAACTTTATTATTGGATAGACTGCACAAACTAACCTTAATTAGCTTTGTTATATTGAAGTAATATACTATATTTTAAAGCTCTGTATAGTGTGGAAACTTAAGGTGGTGTTTTGTTCTTTTTGGTTTTGTTTTTTAATGTAATAGAGATCTTCTGATGGTTCTTCAAGCCACGATGAAGACCTTGCTAAAGTTATAGAACTCCAAGAAATTATAGACAAGCAGACCAACGAGCAAGGCCAAATGAAAGAACGTCTCACTGCTCTTTCTAGCAGAGTAACAGAGCTGGAAGAAGATCTTGACACAGCTAGAAAAGATTTAATAAAATCAGAAGAAATGAATACAAAGTTGCAAAGAGATGTACGAGAGGTGAGGAATGAACTGTGAAAGTCTGAGCCAGTTGCTAAACTGGTGTACTAAGCCCTTTCCCTCTCATGGTGATAGATGCTTAAGTCTGAGGTTCATGGAGATGCCATCTCCGTTTAGCAATCCATGGAGGGAACCCACCACCTGGATTTAGGTGCCTAAATCTGGGTCTAACTGCTTAGCTCATTCCTGAGTGCTGATTTTCTTTGTTGTATTGCTCAATTGTGTATCCTCAAATTTATGTTTCTCTTAATTGTTTGCTAAAGTGATGGTTACTAATTAGTGATTAGTAGAAGCATTGACAATCTTATAGGTGTCCTACATTCTGCCCTCTGGGCTGGAAGAAATATATCCTGATAACTGTCAACTAGGGTCTAGACTTAGATCAAGGAAAATTTGGGGTTGCCTATATGTAGCTACCCCAGGGGAAAAAAAGATGTGGAATTTATCCATGCGTCTTTCAGAATAGATATGCTACCGAAAGTTCATGAATACACAAACATGATAAACGTTGCTTGATCTGTAATGCTCTAAGGGCAAGGCTACTCTAGGAATAAGAATAAAATTTGGATACCCTAACTTTTGTCAATTATTTTTTTCCTTAAGATAACTATAACAAATTGTTTTAAAAATGCCTAATATCTACAGTATAAAACACTTTGTATTTTCAAAGATTTCAAAGTACAGAACATAATCCTCACAGTTGCTTTGATATGTGGAACTTTATGTAATAAGACCCACTGTTCTGAAGGTGATTTAAAGTGTACTTAAAAGAAGCTGGGAGATAACATTCAACGATATTTTTAAAAGAAATTTTAGTTTGGAAATGTAAGCAGTGCTGCACACTATGCAAAAATGGACAATCTGGAAAAGATGTCAAAGCCTAACCCCAAATATTCAAACTTGAGTGCCTAAAGTTAGGCTCTTAAATCCATATCTAGGTACCTAAATAAAGATCCTGATTTTAAAGATTCTGAGCTTCTGCAGCACACCTGGACTTTAGTTGGATTTATGAGTACACACAACCTTTGAAAAAAGGACACTTTTATATTTAATGCTGAATATGAGTTTAAGAGCTGAACTTAAGGCTCCAGACTTGAAAAACTTAAGTACGTAAGTTCAGTCTAACACACTATAAGGAAAACTACTATTATATTGTAATAATTTTGAGGTAAATAATTAAGCATTCTGTAATTCACTACTTGACTCTGCTTATTCCTTTTTTTAATTTTAAAGTGAGTTTGTAATTTAATAGCACAATTCTTCTAAGTAAATATCTCAACACTTTATACTTACTGATTGTGCTGTAGGAATGAGAAAGTACTTTTGATACTATTTTAGCCTAGATTATTTAAAAAAAAATTCATAGCTTTTAGTGACTAAATGTAATTTCTTTTATTCCAACAAATGTTTCTCATAACATAGGCCATGGCCCAAAAGGAGGACATGGAAGAGAGAATTACAACTCTTGAAAAACGCTACCTCGCTGCACAGCGTGAAGCTACATCTGTGCATGACCTCAATGATAAACTTGAAAATGAAATTGCTAATAAAGACTCCATGCACCGACAGGTAGTAATTTTAATTTAAATAAAATATTAAGAAAATTCTGTTGAATATATTGCTGATGAAGATGGTAATATTAAAACTACAATAGTACCCAATGTGTGCTAAGGCACTTACTTTTTATCTGAAGAAGATTAATATATCTTACGAGCAGTCATACTTTAAAAATAAGTCTAATGTGCTATGGTTACTTATGAAAGTCTGAGGTCAAAGTTAAGGTTGTATTTTAGATTGTGCGTCTTTGAATTAGAATTCAAATTTTATGTTGGAAATGAAAATAATTTGTTGTGGAGGTGAGGAGTCTGTATATCTGGGTTTGATTGTTAGTGAAAAGTGTTAATTAATGTTCACTTGGACGATCTTGTAATTCTAATAGGGAACTTTCTCTAAATGGTTGTGTTGAAAAGAAATGTAGTTAAGAGTACTTAACTAATTTAGTATTTTGAGTGGAAATTGCATGATTTGTTCATTAGCAACAAATAATTAAGCATTTTGACATATAAAGCTTACCGCAGAGAAGGTTATGCTCTTGACAGAGCTTGGGGAGGCACACTGGTGCTGTCCTCCTGCATATCTTTGCATGTGTGTGAATTATAGCTGTGTTGGAATTAGTGGAGTATATTATGTTAAAACTTTGCCTATGATTTCCCCCATTTTGTCTCTCCCCCACCCCAAATGGCCTATAGTTGTTCACCTCCGTCTCTGCTTCTGCTGGTTCTCTGGACCACCCAAGGCTTGATCCGTTTCTATACCTCCTCTTCATGTACTGTGGCTTCCTTCGTGCCCCTGGACTCCATCGCTTTCTGGAATAACTTTGAACTCCATTTTTTATAAAACGTTTGACAGTTTAACAGGACAGGAGAGTGTGGGCTGGAGGTAGAAGGGAAGAGCCCCACTGCCCATCCCTTCTCAGCACCACTGATTTAATCCTAATGCTTGGCTGTTTCCTCCTTTACCTGTCTCCCCATAATGACTAGTCTGCATCCCTTATTTCTGGTGTAGAGCCTCTATGAACCTTTTATCCTTACTGCCTCTAGGCAAGCATGCCTCTAACCCAGTGGTCCCCAAACTTTTCACATCGTGCCCCCACTTAGCCCTGCCCATGCCCTCCTTTGGGCCCCACCCCCACCCCCCAGCTGAGGCGAGGCTGGGGCTGGAGTCACGGTCAGGGACCGATGCTGGGGCTGGGAGCAGAGCAGAGGCTGGGGCCCCAGTCTGGGAGCGGGACTGCGGCCAGGCCAGCAGCCAGAGGCCAAGGCCAGGGCCAGGGCCAGAGCTGGGGGCAGATCGGGGCTGGATGGTGCTCCCTTCCTGCCCCCCATTGGGGCTGGCCTGGGCCCTGTCATGCCCCCCCTGAATGTTTCTTCTTGTCCCCCTAGAGGGGGCTCGCCCCACAGTTTGGGGACCACTGCTCTAACCTGTCCATTGCCTCCCGCAGGTTTGCTCAGTCTATCATACCAGGACTTCCTCTGAACCTTAGCAAAGAGACAGCTCAATAGGATGAGCAGCTGGCTGATGGCTCTAGCTAGGGGTCTAGGAGGGGAAGCAGTTAGGTGAGTGGGGCTATCTGGAAGAGAGGATAGAATGAAGGAAAGCGGACAGCCTGGAGATTGAGAAAGTGGGTAGGGAGCAGGAACTTGAACACAGAACAAGCAGTGAAGTGCCTAAGCTTTGTAATTTTACTTGTCTTTGATAGGAACCATTTCTGGTTTTGAATAAATTTTATCTGTCTCTTTCCTTTGGCTTAGACAGAAACAGTTGCACCAAATAATGCTTATCACTTTCTTATTTCTTTATTTTATTGAAAAAAGAAAACTGGTTTATGCCTGAGATTTTTGTGTACAACTAAATTAATTTAAATTTTGAAGGGTTATATATCAGTCACTTGTTAGCTAGAGGGAACAGAAGGAAACATCGAGTCATTTTTAACCTTAACTTCTAAAATATTTAACACATTTACTTTTAACTTTGCTAGAAAACTAAGTGCTAAATTTAGTGCTCATATAATTTTACTTAAATAGCAAAGGAATTTGATCTCCACTATAACTGCAAACCTTCACTAAAATTGGAGCCATTAGCAATGCCTCCATGATAGTTCAATGCTGTGGCTGTGTTTATGAAGGAATTCAATTTTTAGTTCAGTGAAATAGCACTTCTTTGTGACAAACTTAATTTTAAAAGTTAGTTTGGAAAGCTGCTTTTCTCCTTTTTGTATTTGGAAAGTAAAATCAGTGTTGGAAAATTGTTTTCCATAATTATAAAGGAAGCTGTCTGTTTCTCTACTCCAATATTTGATAAAGAAACAAGTAGCTACCATTTTAGTTGTAAATGGTGACTGTTGCATTCTCAATCTAGAGTGAAGATAAGAACCGCCAGTTGCAAGAACGACTGGAACTGGCTGAGCAGAAGTTGCAGCAGACTTTGAGAAAAGCTGAGACTTTGCCTGAGGTGGAGGCTGAACTGGCACAGAGAGTTGCAGCACTTTCAAAGGTGGGGACAGTAGTTCACTGAATTGTGAGAGTCTTTTCTGTGGTTATTCCAACTATAGCTATTCTGTTCTGTCTTTTTTTTTTTTCCACTGATTTTTCCAAACAGAATCAGTAAAATGTTTTCTATATTCTGTGGTTCCATTTATTCATTCTGCTAATTGTCTAGCATATGTTCAAAATATTTAAATTCTAATGACCTTTTCTGTATTTCGATTATTGGGAGTTTGCTTTACCAGCCTTTGTATCAGCTTTGTGTGTTGCATTGTGAAAAGTGTTTCCTTTCCCTTTGCTGTTTTTGTTACTGTATAAATCTGCTTTAGTCCAGAAAGAATGTGCTGGGATTCATTTAATACAATCAGCAACTTTGTCTTGGCAGGGAAGAAGACAATTTCTTCCTTTTTTTTTTTTTTTAAACTAAGGCCGTGTCTACGCTACAACACTGCTGTATGCCACTGTAGCGCCATCGTGTAGACGCTTCCTACAGCAGCAGAAGGGTTTTTTTCCAATGCTGTAGGTAATCCACTTCTCTGACCAGAGATAGGCAGATTAACGGAAGAATTCTTCTGTTGACCTATATACATCGACACTGAAGGTTTGGTGGACATAGCAATGGTGCTCAAGGGTGCGAACTTGTCACACCCCAGAGTAATGTATCTGTTGACCTAATTTTTTGGTATAGGCCAGCCCTAAGAAGGATTGACCTGAAGCTTTTAAGTAATGTGCAGTCAAATTTCAGCTTACATTATATGTCCTTAAATGGCTGCAAGGAGAATAGCAGCTTATAGTGTGAAGTAATAGTGTGTCTAGTAGCTATAAATGGACTTCTTAAGTGTCTTTAAAGTCTTGTTTTCATTTTTTTTTTTTTTTTTTTTTTTTTTTTTTTTTTTAAATCTTTCCTATCCCTTTACTGGCTTTGTAGTCTGACCCTTTGTCTTCTGGGAACTCTGCTGCTAAAGATGCTAAACTATTGGAACTTGCATCCAAGTTTAGGAAGGTAGAATTTGCACATCGGTCCTTGTTTCTGCTTGCTGCTTTCTGCTTTTCATGATTACTAACATAGGCAAATGGGGATGAAGGTAGAGAGGAAATTCTGTGATGAGATTTATACATTTATTGTGGTGTGGAAGTATGAATGTAAATTTTCTTGGTGAGAAGTCAGTTGTCAGCAATGATTGAACCATGAAATTCTGATGTAGGAGGATTAATTGATCATCATTTAACATAATGAGGGTTCTTAGGTTCTGGTAGTAAGCTGTTTTTTGCACTGCATATGGACATAAATGGCAGTTTGCACACAAAAGCATGTTATGCTTCTTGCTAACACATCAGTTTTCAGTACATTCTTAAAGACTTAAATACTAGTTCTAGTTTGTTTTCAAATTGACAGGCTGAGGAGAGACATGGCAACATTGAAGAACGGTTACGACAGATGGAAGCACAATTGGAGGAAAAGAATCAGGAATTGCAAAGGGTATTACAAAAATATTTTTTGGTATAGAAATCAAACTGAAAACTAAAACTATGATCCTTGCATAGTAGCCGATGGTTGAGCTGGGCCTTCCCTTCTTCTATGTCCCACCTCTAATGCAGTGCTAGAAGTTGAGGCATGGTTTGGGGATTTATGATGTTTGCTAGTCATTGCTCTTAATTAATTGTGAGCTTTGAGTTTCCAGCTGAAATTTGAAATAAAATGTTTAAAAGTACCTGTCTACCATACTTTATTCTAATTAGATCTCCCTTCTCACAAAAAAAGAAATCTTCTGTAGACATACTGAGTCAGCTGGCCTTGGAGTTTGCTCTGCAGGCTTTGAAATCTACTCAGTCACTAGTCTGTAAACTCACACTTGGAAGCCTGCGATCGAAGGTTTTGGGTATCCCTGAGGGCTTTTGGATGATCAAGGTATCTGGATTAATTCTGAACCTTTTGAGGAAAGTGTCTTTCATTGGAGAAAATAAGGAGTTGGGGTGTGGTGAGCCTTACAGTTTTCACAACCTGGAGATCTTTCTAAATGGTACTTTTCAAATGTTTCGTAGGACAGATAATATCAACAGCTTTGAATTAATCATACTTTTAATGCTTCCTAATAACTTAGGCTAGACAAAGAGAGAAGATGAATGAAGAACATAACAAACGTTTATCAGATACTGTTGATAAACTTCTGTCTGAATCCAATGAAAGACTTCAGCTTCATCTCAAGGAAAGGATGGCTGCTCTGGAAGATAAGGTAGAATATAATTTAATATGATGAAAGTAGCATAAAAACTAATGAAATGTATAGCAACGTGCTTGTTACACATTTTACAATACATATATAATTTATTCTTGTAACTTTAGCAGTTAAATAATGTATAAATAATGTTACCATAAATAACTTCCATTTAGAGACACTATCAGCATGACTTTTTGAAAATAGCTGATTCTGAGAAAACTAAGCCAGTTTATCAAGAGAGTGCGTTCTATGTCCTAAACTCAATTCTTGGGGGGTGGGAGGAAATTCCTTTAATTTTTTTTAAAGGATTTTTATGCTTCCCTATTGATGTTTGGTGTTGACCATATAAACGTGTTTGCTTTGGGTCATACAAGAAGTCTGTTGCAGAGTCAGGAACAGAACCCAGATCTTGAGTCCCATTCTTCTTGTATATCTTTTGCCCCACTCCTCCTTTTCTATCTAGTCCAGTGTTTTCTGTATCACGGTGATAATCTTCTCAGCTAGAGAAATGAAATATCTTTTCCCTCACAGGAGAATGTCTACTTGACCATAAAAAAGGTCACTGGACCAAGGAGTTTTTCTGTGATCAATTATTGCACGCTTCAGACCTCAGTCCAAGGTTCTGTTCTTTGCCCTCTTGATTTAGTGCCTCTTCCAGCTTCTGACATCTTGCAGCCTGCATGGATTTTCACTTATTGGCTCACTTTCATCTGTAGTTCTTCAGAGATTCCTCTTTGAGGTGGCACTGCATTTCTTGAGTAGGATGAAAGAATCCTTAAAGGAAAACAAGGAAGTTCCTTCTGTGGTAGCATTTTCTCTTTTTGTTCAATGATCATTTCAGTTTGCATTCCCCCATATTGAAGATGTAGATTCGAGTCTTTTGGAATACAGTACTCACCTGGGAAAACTTTTCAGTAAAAGTTAAATGTCCCTCTTTTTAAAGACTTCAACATGCTGGCATATTTTATGATCCATCTGAATTTTCAGAGGCACTTGTTTTTGCTGTGATAAGCAAGTGGTCTGTCACCAGCACCCCAGCAGAGTTTCTGACAATACTGTTCCAGGGCTCTAGAGGCAGATGGCTTCTTTGCTACAACTCTAAGAGAACTGGGCTTTTGCTTTCTTCTCTGCTTTTGTTCTCAAAGGGAACTGAGGAAAATCAGGCATGACTGAATAAAACTCTGGTGTGGCCCTGTTGTCCCTAATGAATTAAGTGCTTAAAGTTAGGCTCCTTAAGTCTGAAATATTTGACCTCTGACTTTAACATAGTGGGGAAGCAAGATTCAAAGCACTGACCTACCCCCAGCACCAGTGAGTATGTTTTATGCACTCTGTCACAGTGGCAGTCTGTTTGGCCTAACCATGGTACAAAACCTCTTTCTGGAATAAGACTGACTGAATACTCTCTAAGTTTGAGATATTCGTGAAGTAAAAAGACAGTTTTAGATATACTTCACTGTTAGTATTGATGCTCAGAAAGGTACTGTTACTTTTCTGCATAAGTGTATGATTGATAGGAAACCAACAAAAATGAACAGTTGAATATAATCTCATTTGTCTCTATCCAAGTCATTAAGCCTTTCTCTCCAGAATGTCCTCTATTGTAGCTTCCAGTGTTTCAAAACTGAATTAAGATTCAAACAATTAAAAACAAGAACTTTCAAGATTAATGTGTAACAGGTTTGGGCAGGGGAGGAGAAAATGAGTCAAAAGGTTATAAACTTCCTAAAACAAGTTCCCTTTTGCAGTGACAATGCCATTTTCATTATTATTGTTTCCTGCAATCACATACGTTATTGGAAGGAAGCCAGATGCCTTGGTGATGGTGATCTTTGTAGCTGACAGACAACTTTCATAGCCTGAGTATGGGAGTCAGTTTGAGCATGATTGTAGTAACTAGTTATTGTATAAAATGTGTATATTTATAGTACAGATATTGATAAACTGCCATATGATGACTATGCAAATCCCTGCATTCTTGCTAATGAGAACTATGAGAGTACCGGAGTTTACAATACTGTATAGCTGACAATTACTGTATGATGCTTATGCAAATCAGACAAATAAAACGGGTATTAAGGGAATCTAATGACCAGGAAAGAGTATACATCAGTAACTGTACCACATCCTGCTTTGGCTATCTGAGACATCTTTTTAGTTAAAATTATATCTGTCTGCTATGTAGAATAACTTTGTCAAAAGGAAACTAGCAAATAGATAAAACCACTGTTTATTAGTAGAGCCCTGCACAGATACCAAATTTATATCTGTATCTAATCCACAAATGGTCTGTGGATTTGTAGGGCTCTAGTTATTAGTAGTAACTGTTTAATGATAAAAGTTACCAGAACACTAGTAATTTAATCGTATAGAGGATTTCAGACCAGAAGTCTGAATCTATTTTAATTATATTCAGAAAATAACAGTGGTAGGCACAATAATTTTCTTTAGTTGATAAATTTAAGTAGCTATGAGTTAAGAGGTACTGCAGTTACTCCTTATGTAATGGACCTTTTGTAATTAGCTTGTCTTACCTTAATCACTCTTCAAAAATTGAAGGATCTACAGTGATTTAACAGTAACATAACTGTGCAATTTTATTTTAGAACTCTCTTCTTCGAGAAGTTGAAAATGCAAAGAAGCAAGTAGAGGATCTTCAACATGAAAAGGTATTATACTGATAGTTTTTCAAATCAAAATGTAACTGTTCTGTTGGGACATAGCTGAAATATGATAAACTATACTAGATAACTTTCTAGTTATAGCAGGTTATGTAAAAATATTTAAACTTTCTTGATTTCTTGCCTTGGTCTTGATGATTTGTTGTGGCACAATTAATACTGTTACTGTTCATTGTAAAAGGTTGGTTGCCTCCTTTGGTTCAAAGAATTATTGTTGCGGTTTTTGCAGGTGACTTAAGTTTTTCAGCAGAATTACCTATTTAATTTAGTTCAGTTAAATACAAACTAGGTGAAAACAAGAGGGCTGTATTGATAATATACCAGGATTCTGAAGGCCGTGTCTAACTCATATTTTTTGCATAACTTACGCAGTGAGTAGTGAAAACACAAATAAAACGTTCCCGTTGCAAGTGCATCTTAATGTGTATTTTATAACAGAGGCATCCAGTGTACATTTTGAGAAGCTTGCTACTGAACAACAATGTAAAATTTGTACACTACTTTTTAAAAAACTACTTAAAAAATTGTGGAGTGGGACAGGAGAAGCACCTGTCATGCTTGGCTGCTGTGTTGAGCTCTTGTTGGTCGGGGGAGGATTAAGCAGCTCAGAATCATCAGGAACAGAGCTCTTGTCACTAAAAGTGTTGGAAATGTTTTGGAGGAGAGGAGTGTGTTATGCTTAAACCTTCTTTCATTTTCTCGTTATGGGGTCTCAGAATGCACAAAATTCCTTTAACTGTCTGGCTATCCCACTTCTTCTAAATAATGTTGGCACAACCTTTCATTCCCAGAGTTGTGGTGATTAACGTTGTGAGAAGCTATGGGAATGTCTGCTCTGACATCACAATAGTTGTATGGCTTATTCAGCAATAGTATGTACTATGTGTCCTAAAATACTTTGCTGGGAAGTGAGTTTCAAGGTTGGCCAAGTTGCACAGGCTTTACATCAGTTATGCAAATTTAAAGAAACTAAAAGCTACAGGTTGTATTAGAGTGTTCTGCAGGATGGGCTTTGAATATCTGGCATGGGACAGAAGTTCTCAACCTCAGAATTGCCCATTGCCTATCTAGGTCTTAATTTCACTCTTCTCAGTCTTCTGTTGAAGTGACTTATTCAATCATTCAGTTACTACTTACATATAAAATTCTGGGAGCATGAGGAGATCCTAGTTGCGAGTGGCTGGATTTAAGGTCCTGTTTCATATAGAGCTTCAGTCATCCTCAAGCTGTCCTTACTAATTCAGTTTTCTCATTTACTCTAATCAGTGTTAGCCAGTCATTCACATGTGGTTACATCTCTTATTAGTTGTTTCAATTTAAAAAAAAATAATTGGTATTTACTTAGCATAATTGACTGAGGCATCTCAATTACCACAGTACTTCCAGTACTGCTCTCTGGTGTTTAGTAGTGATTTAATGGTTACCACTGTTAATATGGCAGAAGTCTTTGAAGGCCTGCTTCACTGAGGAGTAGTTTTGAAGGCAATCTGTTGTATAGAACACATAATAGTGGAAATGAGTTCTGTGGGCCTGGAAGATATATACATTTTTTTTTAAATGAATGTAATGGCAGAGCTCTTGTACATTTTATTTCCTGATTTGTTTTTCTTGTTCTATTTTTTCCAGGATCAGTTGGTACTAAATATTGAAGCAATGAGGGCTGAAAATGACCAAATGAGGATCAGAGCCACATCTCTTCATCATAGGTACAAGCATTTAATGGGAATACTGTTTTGCTAGAGGTTACAATCAGCTTTGTTATATTTTATAGTTTTTTTTATTATTATAATTTTAAACATTTTTACTGAGCATAGTAATGAATAATATTTCTATGCCGAAGATGCAATACTACTTTCAGTCTAAAAATTAAAACTGGAGGAGCAATAATAGTCTTTTCCATACATCTAAAGATTTAATTGTGTTCATGTTTTAGTCGACCACATTTGGGTAGTGTACCAGATTTCAGGTATCCGATGACACCACTATCTGTGGCTGACAGTCATACAGATCCCTATAGCACCTCATCAGTGTTAAGACGGCCCCAGAAAGGGCGTTTGGCAGCGCTACGAGATGAACCTTCAAAGGTAATGGAACATTATTACTTTAATTTGGTAGCGAGCTATGCTTAGATTCTTTTGATCTAATAGGCAATTGCAAGTTAATAGGATAGAAGTACATAGTATGTGACCTGTTGCATATTGTAGCCTTATTAAATAATGACACTGAAATCTTTTGCACTTAGAATATTTCTTGTTTATCACAGTTTTTTCGAAAAGTGGGGTACTCAGAAGTTTAAAAACTCTTCTTTTTCTTTAAGGGATTGACATTTTTATTTTGTTTACTAAAGTGTAGGTTTTTGCTAGATTCTGCTTTTTTTGTATACACTAGATTTCCTGTTTCACCAAAATACATAATTACAAGTACTTTTAATGTATGTTTTAATTGTTATTTAGTAACTGAAAAAGTAGGGATTTTGATACCGTATTCATTGTTAGAAAGTGTGATAGAAAATATAACTTTGAAACTGAAATATCATCTGAAACAACCTAAATCTATATTTTAATTTGTGTGCACAAAGATGTTGCAATTTCAGTTTAATAATCTAGCATGCTATCCATCATTTGGCAAGCAATCCCTCTATCCCTATAAATACTTGTTTCAACAGGGCTCAGTTCCTAAATATACTGAGTTGTCCCTCAAACGTATGATGGAATTTGGATTAATATTGTTGGCAAACCTTTGCAATATTGCATTAGAGTTGGGTAGGATATGTGTAAGATTTCTGTGACATGAACCATTAGAAAACTGCAGAATTCTAGTAAAGAATTGGTTTTGTTTTTGTTTTCTAAATACTGCTTTCTCGATGGATATCTACAGCATGTGAGTGAGAACTTGTTAACTTTGTTTTTATATTTTTTTAGCTTCTTGAAAGTAATTACATAGTAGAGGGTTTATGTTGTTTTTTCAATTAGATTGGGATTTCTAATCTTTTTTTGTTTGTTTTTTTAATAAACAGGTTCAAACCCTTAATGAACAGGATTGGGAACGTGCACAACAAGCAAGTGTGTTGGCAAATGTAGCACAAGCATTTGAGAGTGATGTTGATGTCTCGGATGGTGATGATGATGGAGAGACTATTTTCAGTTCAGTTGATCTTTTGTCACCTAGTGGTCAAGCTGATGCTCAGACATTAGCCATGATGCTTCAAGAGCAATTGGATGCAATTAACAAAGAGATTAGGTATAGTTTATCGGTTAACTACAATTAAGATAAAATAAACTGCTTTCATAGCAGAAATTAAAGATCTCTCATTGATTTGTGTGTGGTTATGGGTAAGCCAGGCAACATCTGTGTTTTATTTGGAAAAAAATAATTTAAAAGTGGTTATGCTTGTCCAACTTTGTAAAATGCTTCTGACACTATATATATATATATATATATATATATATATATATATATATATATATAGATGGAAACGACTATATAAATGGTGGTGGCGGCAGTAGCTGTTGCTGCTAATAGCAATTGCGTGTAAGTTCTTAATCATCATTTAAACTGCCATGCGATAAGTGGCTGGCTATTCTCTCCTAAATTCATCTGTAGTAACTGCAACTATCGTAATACTCTACCAGCTGGTGTTATAGTGGATGATCTTTTGTACTGTGCAAGAGGTAAAATATCTAGGCACGATGGAGTAGTACTAGTAGAAAGGCTGTAACTTCTTTGGATTTCCTTGTTTCTGTTGCTTTTAAATAGTACCTTCGGTTTTCATTTTAATGGTAGTGTACTTACTGAATAATAGTTACCACATACTTTGGATATATAAAATTTTCATATGAGATTCCTGAAGCACTTTACCAATTAGCTTCACAAAATTCTTATGAAATAGGGAAGAGTTGACTTCTTTTTATAGGTGGGGAAACTGAGGTATAGAGGGCTTGATATCTTGCCCTTGGTCGCAGAGGAAGTCTGGTGCTTTCACCACAAGGCTAGCCTTCCTCTTATACTATCTTTCAGTTTCTAAGTCCAAATTATATTTTTACAATATTACAATATATTAAAACTCGTCCTCCTTCTGCATAACTTCCTGTGTTTGGATCCCTGTCCTTAATCTGTGCCTAAACATTCTTTTCAAGCTCTTACTTAAAATAAATTCTTCCGACAGGCCTCATATTATACTGTATTGTAAAGTGTTACTAATTTGACAGAACATAAAACAGATGAACTGCAATACTAACAAAACATCAATCACACTACCTTTAGTCCCATCCTATTTCCTATTTGTTTTGTATGTTATGTTGTCTGTCTGAATTGTAGCTATCTTGTCTTCCCTGTCTGTGGAGGTCTAGTTTTCTAGAGTCATACAAATAACCACACAACTTAAAACTATTATTCTGCCAGCCCCATCGCTTATCTTAATGTAATTGAGTCTTACAGTGCTTTTGCAAATGTATTTATTTTACAATGAACTGATCAACTTAAAAAAAAAAAAATCACCTAGTCTTTAAACTTTTTTTTAGATTGATACAAGAAGAAAAGGAAAATACAGAGCAGCGAGCAGAGGAAATTGAAAGTCGAGTTGGTAGCGGGAGTCTAGATAACAATGGACGATTTCGTTCAATGAACTCCATTCCCCTTCCTTTTATTGGTGGAACCCTCGCTGGTTCCTCTCCTCCTGGCAGTGGCCGTTCTACACCAAGGCGGATCCTACATAGTCCTGCTCGGGAAGTGGACAGACTAGGTATTATGACACTAGTAAGTATCAGATTTTTTTTCTCTACATTAGAATATATCTGCATCCTAAATAATAACCCTAGTAACCTTTGTCCTTTGTATCATTTTCCCTTATTGAACTTTTTTACTTGTTTCCTTTCACCTTCAACATCAAGTTCAAATTGCTGATCTTAACTTTCAAAAAGTCTCTAAAACTTTGGTCTCTGCTCTGCTCCGCTCACATCTCTTCCCTACATTCTGTCATCTCCTCCTAGTTTTACTCTTTGCTGCCGCCTGTGCCTGGGAGAACTTAGCCCTTTTCCTCCAAATCCTGGTACAACAACCATTTACTCTCTTCTTTCTTAAGTCTATTCAAATCATACATGTTTTGTTGCTGCCTGTTGGTCATAATCCATATGTCTACGGAATGCTCAACAAATAAATAAGTTCATACAAATATGTGAAATCCATAATCTTGCAAATTAATGATTAAGTGCTATTTACATTTTAAATGTACAGCTATGACGTGAACTGAAATGTGTCTGTTTGAACTAGCAATTTATAAAGGAAGTGTTTTAAGCAAGTTCTAATCTAAATATTTTCTTTGCAGAAATTGACTCAAAAATGAGTTTCACAGCGGTTTCTATGAAAAAATAGGTCAGAATGATATTTATTGCCAAGGCTTCCTCTCCCAATGCGGCGTGACTTTTTTTAAATCTAGTTTTAGTGAGTAAAAATAAGCTGCAAGTCCTGGAGCATCTAGAAATCTTCATGAATTTTATTGTTCAATAGTTAATGAAACTGTAATTGATTTCCATTAAAAGTCACAACTCCAAGATTTAAAGAAACTGACCAAATCAGATGTGGTAGTATTGAGTTGAGCTATTGGCTTATTCAATAACTACATTACCATACTTTAAAAAATTATTCAAAGATCCTAAGCTTCCACCAGAACTACAGTAGTGGAGATACTGGATTTTGTTTAATGTATATTATGAATAATGGATTATTTTTTACATTATTTTATAGTTTCCTAATAAAAATCCACTTGGTATTTATGAACATTAGCTAACATTAAGCCTGTTAGCTTGCAGGGGGAAGGGATAGCTCAGTGGTTTGAGCATTAGCCTGCTAAACCCAGGGTTGTGAGTTCAATCATTGAGGGGGCCATTTGGGGATTAGCTCTGCTTTGAGCAGGGGGTTGGACTAGATGATCTCTTGAGGTCCCTTCCAACCCTAATAATCTATGATTCTATGGATTAAGCTCATGTCATTGTATCAGATGCTATCATAGAGATAGTAGTTCTGTTTTGGGATTGGTTTTTTTCTTTCCAGATTTGTGGATACAAGCTAGTTTAACTCTTTTAAAAATTCAGTGCTGGTACTTTTTTTGTTTAACTAAAACTGGTGAATTAAAAGCTTGTAGCTTTCTTTAACAAGTGCTGGCTGACACTCTGTATTTTTTTTCGTTGGTGTTCATTTCTTATGGTGATGTCTTTTACTTTAGCCATCCCAAAATTAATTGGATGTTGAGGTCTGGATTAATTTACGATTTTATTCATTTTTCTCCTCTGTTGACCTGTTCCTATAATAATTGTTAATATTAAGATTTTCTTTACAAGGAATGGATGATGTCCTTGGGTGGTATTTAAATAGCACATATAGATCCTGAATCCATGTATATTTAATATTTGATGCACCTTTCAGGGTTATCTAATTTATTTTCTATTGATGGACATCTCAAGGGTAAACTGAGTCTATACTATGATTTAATTAACTTGTTCGGATATACAATATACAGTAAAAGCTTTATCATCTGGCATTTTGGGGTATGGGGTGTGCTGGTAAGTCAAAAATTCCAGTTATCTAAGAAGGGAATTTGGGTGCGGGAAGAGGTTCAGGGTTGGGGCACAGGAGGTGGTGCAGGGAGCAGGCTCTGGGAGAGAGTTTGGGTGTGGGAGGAGTTTTGGGGTGCTGGATCCAGGCAGCGCTCACCTTGGTCTGCTCCACAGCAGAAATGCGGCCAAACACCTCTGTGTCCTGCCTCTGCCCGCAGCTCCCACCCCCGCAACTCCCATTGGCCGCAGTCCCCGGTCAGTGGGAGCTGTGGAACGAGTGCTTGGGTGGGGCAGAGGCAACGCACGGAGCCCCCAAGGCCGTTCTTCCATCTAGGAGCAGCAGGGACATGTCACCGCTTGCGGGGGGCTGCCTGAGATGAGCACCAGCCAGATCCAGCACCCTGCAGACCCTTCCAGAGCCTGCGCCCCACAGCTCTTCCTGAAATGCCAGTGCCAGATAACACAGCTTTTACTGTAGTAACATTGATAATCAAAACAAATATTTTAATGTAAGATTGAACAAATGTTTACACATTTACCTTGCTTAGCTAACATGGAACCTTTTGCAAAAGGCATATTTTTAATCCAAGTAAACTTGGCAAGCCAGTCAAGTAATGTCAGTCAATGACCTTATAATTGACCACGGTCAGTATTCTCAAATATACCAATAAGAATACCTTGATGTATGTGGCAGCCTACCATTTTCGTTACATCATGGTGCCATTCTGCATTTTTAGTTTTTAATTTCATTGTGTCTTGCATTTTTCTGAATTAAAATAACGGAAGTAATTTTTTTTTTAATTAGGCTGAGGTATCTCCCTTATGCCTATTGGAGATGATAAAGTTGTACTTTTCTTTCTCTTCCTGTTACTATTCTAATATATTAGTATTCTAGAATATTTGACAGTTTTTGAATTACTTGTTAATATTTGACTGGTCAATTGACCAGTTATTTTTGGACCAAATGCCCAAACCTACCTAATCTTTCTAAACATTCTTTGTTTGTAATACGAAGTGCATTGAATTTTTGATACTCAATTTTTTTTTTGCCTACAAGTCTTTTTAAAATACTGAGCCAAGTACAGTGTAAATCTGTTTCCCAAACTATATGAATGTAATTTTTTACCAGTATCAATCTGATATGATTATGCTTTATGTACAACTTCAGTTAATGAACAATCGTTGATCTTTTGCTCTGCATACTGTTAAAGGGTGAGAATGTCTGAGATGAGATTCAACAGATTTTGGTGAGGGTGGGGAAGAACAGCTATTGGTGATAGACAGGACATATTCATTCCTACAACCTAAATGTAAGTTATCTCTCAATAGTGCTGCCAGAGTTCTGGACTTCAGGATTAATATTGTAATGTTTCTGATTATATAAAGTCTAGAAAAGGGAACAAGATTCCAAACTTGTTCAGAATCAAGAGTGTTTAAAATTCATAGGATCTAACTCAGACAACATAGAAACCTCGGTCCCTGCCTTGAGTATCTTTGGTTATGTGATCAAGGGATCTCCATGCATCTGAAGAAGTGGGTTTTTTACCTACGAAAGTTTATGTCCAAATAAATCTGTTAATCTTTAAGATACCACCGGACTCCTTGTTGTTTTTTGTGGATACAGACTAACACTGCTTCCTCTCCGATACTTGTGTTCAAGGGAGAGTCTTTGCCGCAGTATTCTCCTTATTTATATTTTTTTTAAAGCAAAACAAAACTTTAATTTACAGGGTTTCTTGCTGAGAATATTTTTTTCTGTTTTTCTTTTTTAATTTTGCCTTGTAGATATGAGTGAAATATTGTTATCCTCTAAAACTGCTATTTAAGTATCTATGGTATTTCCATTATAAACCTAGATTTTCAAGTATATTTTGTAGTTGGAGAGCATCTCAGCTTTCTTCCACATATATTCTGCTATACTATCTTCTCCCTAAAGTGTTTTTGTCTGTGCTAATACTTTGAGATTGTGCTACAGAGTTTGCAATAAATCTGGTTTCTCTTAATTTCTTTTCTTTGCATGCATCTGTCAGCCTAGTGATTTAAGGAAACACCGTAGAAAGGTAAACTCCTTAGCCACTTAGTTACGTTCTTTTGCTATGTCATTCACCATAAAGGATTAGTATAAATGAGATCCCTTGCAAGAGTTATGTATTTGTGAATAATTGCAAATTATTTCATGTTCAGATTTAATCTCTGCTATTAAAAATATTAAATTAATGCTTTTTTTAATGATGATGAGAATAAAGAAAAGAGGAGGAAGATGATCTGCTTTAGAGGAAGCAATAGTAATTTAGCTTGAGATGCTTTTACCCCAAGTACTATGTTATCCATTTGCAATAGCTATTCCTCTATCTCTGTAAAGGCATACTTGCATTGATTTTTGAAGATTACCAATACACAATTAAATTACTTAGTTTGAATTTCTGATCCTCATCACACTTGAAGGAACTCCATAAGTATTGACATATGGATTCCTGATTTTATAAAGTTGTAATTAAAACATCTAAGCCCATAACATCTAGAACACCTTGTTTAAAACTCTTCTAGTTCCTCATAATTGGAGTTTGAGCAATGCTTTACTTGGCCCTCTGTCTTGGTGGCTTTACTGAAAGAACTAATAAGTGTGTGTGTGTATGTATTGTAATATTAGCTTTCATAGTTTTAGGGAGTTGTTAAAGGCAATGTATACTAGCTCTGAGCCCTATTTGCTGGATAGAGAGGCAATGAATTCTACATAAAATTGCCACGGTCCGATTTCCAGCAGAAATATTAATTCAACAACACTGGTTGTCTACAAAAGTGAGAGGAAGTTCAGAGAGAATGAAAGAGTAGAAATGACGGTCCCAGAATAAAAAAGCTAGGAGAACCATATCACTACCAAGTGAAAAAATAATCAGATACATTGTCTTTTAATTATTTGTACAGTATTAATGTAGGATTCATGCTAGAAACTAAACTCAAGTTTTCATTCTTTTTTTCCCATTAGTCTCCAGTTTCTGGAGAAGAAGTACGAGATGACAAGACCACAATAAAATGTGAGACATCACCACCATCTTCGCCTCGATCTCTGTATTTGGATAGAGTCCATAAAGGAGCTTTGCATACATTGAGCCACGAAGACATCAGGGACATAAGAAAGTAAGTAAGCAAGATGGCAGAAAATATGAGGTTAATATTCTGATAACATAGCTAAGGTTCAGACTTTTAAAAAGCTGATTGACTACAAAGTTGTTGTTCAGATCATGCAAGTTTTAAGAAGTTGATTTTTAAAACTTCTGAAATGACAAAGTAAATGGAGAAGTCAAAATAATATGTCAGTTGATTTGCTAAAGTTAGTCTTTATAAGCAGTCCCTTTAGCACGTTCATTACTGGTTTTCTGTGGGAAAGTTTTCAAGTACCAGCCATTTGCCTTTCTTTTTATCACTGTAAGTAAAAAATGCATATTATAGAGGAGAAAGGTAGATGAAAGGAAGCTGAAATTTTAATTTATTATGCAGCTCATTTCCAGATCTGTGGCTTAAATTCAACCTATGATCATCTGACCTCGGTAGGGAATCTGACATCTAGTGGATTGTAGTATACATAACAACAAAAGATATACAAATAACCTGCAGTTGCTTGACATAGGTCAGTCACCCTAATAAGATATCTCAATAAGAAAAGGGGTAAAATGTTGAGACATTGGATGTTGTCCAGTGTGTTTTTGTTTTTTTAATGCTCCATTTAATCTTTTGCTACCTCTTCTGGTGATGCTTTTCACATCTTTTGTGATGAAAAATGTTTAAAAACTGGAAATTAATTTGCTGAGGTAGCTTGACAGTCTTCCTTAGCTTCCACCAAAACCTCAAATTGCCATAAAAAATGTAGCGTGCTGAAAGTGGGGATTATTTTTTGTGTTTTCTTTTACAGACTAAAAGAAGTTCTTTTTTTCTAAAGTTCTACAGGTTCTCAAGACGGGCAAGTAAGCAACCCTAGTAGCAGTAATAGTAGCCAGGATTCCCTTCACAAAGCCCCTAAAAAGAAGGGAATCAAATCCTCTATAGGTCGCTTATTTGGTAAGAAAGAAAAGGGTCGACCTGGACAAACCAGCAAAGAATCATTGGGACAAGGTTGGTTTGTTATCTTCTAACTAGTGTATTATCAATAGTATAAAAGGAAGGAAAGACTTAGGCCATGTCTACATTTACTGGGGATCGACGCTGCTGCGATCGATGCAACGGGGGTCGATTTAGTGGGTCTACTGAAAACCTGCTAAATTGACCACAGAGCGCTCTCCAGTCGACTCTGGTACTCCACTAGAACGAGAGGAGTAAGATGAAGACAACAGGAGAGCATCTCCCATTGATGCAGTACTGTGTTATTCACATAGGGTACGTCTGCACTACAGGATTATTCTAATTTTACATAAACCAGTTTTGTAAAACAGATTGTATAAAGTCGAGTGCACGCAGCCACACAAAGCACAATAATTCGGCGGTGTGCGTCCATGTACCGAGGCTAGCGTCGATTTCTGGAGCGTTGCACTGTGGGTAGCTATCCCGTAGCTATCCCATAGTTCCGCAGTCTCCCTCACCCATTGGAATTCTGGGTTGAGATCCCAATGCATGATGATGCAAAAACAGTGTCGTGGGTGATTCTGGGTAAATGTCCTCAGTCATTCCTTCCTCCGTGAAAGCAACGGCAGATAATCATTTCACGCCCTTTTTCCCTGGATTGCTCTGGCAGACGCCATAGCATGGCAACTATGGAGCCCGTTTTTTGCCTTTTGTCACTGTCACTGTGTGTGTACTGGAGGCAGCTGACAGAGGCGGTACTGCAGCTCTACACAGCAGCATTCATTTGCCTTTGCAAGGTAGTAGAGACAGGTTACCATCCCTGTTGTACCATCTGCCATGCCATTGTACCGTCTGCTGCTGTCATGGGTGCTCCTGGCTGTCCTTCGCTGAGGTTGGCCGGGGGCGCAAAGACAAAAATAGAAATGACTCCCCGAGTCATTCCCTCCTTTATGTTTTATCTAAAAATAGTCCTGCCTAGAATATGAGTCAAGTGTACTAGAGAACCAGTGTATCAGAGAACCAGAGAGCACAGCCGCTCCGTGTCAGATCCCGCAGAAATGATGAGCTGCATGCCATTCTAGGGGGTGCCCCTGCAACAACCCCACCCGTTGCTTCCCTCCTCTCCCAACCCTCCTGGGCTACTGTTGCAGTGTCCCCCCATTTGTGTGATGAAGTAATAAAGAATGCAGGAATAAGAAACACTGACTTGTTAATGAGATAAAATGAGCGGGAGGCAGCGTCCAGCTGCTATGATAGTCCAGGCAGTACAGAATCTTTTCTTTAGACGTGAAAGGGGGGGTCGATGGAGCTCAGCCCCCAGTTGCTATGATGAAGTCGGTTACCAGCCATTCTGTACCATCTGACGGGAATGACCGGAAATCATTCCTATTTTTACCCAGGCGCCCCTGGCCAACCTCATCTGAGGCCAGCCAGGAGCACTCGCGGGATGATGACGAGGCAGCTATCAGTCATTCTGCACTGTACCGTCTGCTACCAGGGAGGAGAGGGAAGGGGAGGGGAGAGGATGCTGCTGTTCAGTGCCGCAGCACCGTGTCTACCAGCAGCATGCAGTAGACATATGGTGACATTGAAAAAGGTCAAGAAACAATTTTTTTCCCTTTCCTTTCATGGGGGAGAGTGGGGTGTAAATTGACAACACATACCCTGACCCACTCTGGACAATGTGTTTTACCCTACAGGCTTTGGGAGCTCAGCCAAGAGTGCAAATAGTTTTCAGAAACTGCGGGGACTGTGGGATAGCTGGACTCCTCAGTACGCCCTCCCTCCCTCCATGAGCGTCTATTTGATTCTTTGGCTTTCCGTTACGCTTGTCACACAACACTGTGCTGTAGACTCTATCATAGCCTGGAAATTTTTTCAAATGCTTTTGTCATTTCGTCTTCTGTAATGGAGCTCTGATAGAATAAATTTGTCTCCTCATACAGTGATCAGATCCAGTATCTCCCATACAGTCCATGCTGGAGCTCTTTTTGGATTTGGGACTGCATTGCCACCCGTGCTAATCAGAGCTCCACGCTGGGCAAACAGGAAATGAAATTCAAAAGTTCACGGGGCTTTTCCTGTCTATGTGGCCAGTGCATCCGAGTTCAGACCGCTTTCCAGAGCGGCGACAATGGTGCACTGTGGGATACCGCCCGGAGGACAAAACCATCGATTTGCGTCCACACTAACCCTAATCTGACATGGCAATACCGATTTCAGCGCTACTCCTCTCGTCAGGGAGGAGTACAGAAACCAGTTTAAAGAGCCCTTTATATCGATATAAAGGGCCTCGTTGTGTGGACGGGTGCGGGATTAAATCAGTTTAATGCTGCTAAATTCAGTTTAAATGCATAGTGTAGACCAGGCCCCAGTTGGAGTAGCGTAACTTAGGTCGACTTACTGCGGTAGTGTAGACAAGGCCTTAATCTCATGTTTTACATTTTTAATGTATTTTTCTAAGTAATATTTATTTTAGATTCTAGGTGCATGACGTGGAGTGGGGAGAGAATAAAGATATTCTGAAACGCTCATATTCGAGTACAATATGCTTTAGTGTATCTGAAAAAAAGGGCTGTCTTTTTAATTTCTTCTTATCACATTTCATTAATAAAATGAGTTACCGATAGACACATAATTGGACAATTACTGCTGATTAGTAACATTACAGAGTACTAATTACTTTGTTCAAATATATGATAGTTATGCTGGTTTATACAAATACATTCAAGGTAAAAAACAAAAAAATGTCATTAAGTACCTTTTTTTATTCCTTGTAGTTGGCTTGGCAGAAACAGACAATTCATCTCAAGATGCCTTAGGACTCAGCAAACTTGGGGGACAGGCAGAAAAAAACAGAAAATTACAGAAAAAGTAAGTTATCAAATATGTAATTTAGGGGAAATTAATAATTTCTTTCTTTAAAAGAAAAATTCCAAACATTATGCCTGATGTAGTATCAAGCCTCATTAAGTTTTGCAGACTTATTTTTTACACACATCTCCAATATAGTGTGTTGAAAAATGAGTTGTGGTCTTGGCAAACCTGATGTGATAGCGTTCAGCACTAAAATCATTTCTGTAAAAAATGAGAAATGAATTTTGGAAAAGTAAAAATGGACTTAGTGAAAAATGTGTCTTGGAACAGAGATGATCATTTTAGATTTCTGCTCTTGAGGTTTGTTTCTTGTGTAAATTGCTGGCAAGAGTCCAACAAGTGGCTTTGCCAGCTGAAAGCCACATAGTGCAAGCCTCCCTTCTTGGAACATTAGGGTTCCCTAGTGTGTCCAGCAGCTAGTTCTTTTTAACAGTTGACTAAGAAGCAATTCCTTTCTGCATAACAGCTGCTACTCATTTTGTCTGTTCACTAAATTTATTACTTAAGATTTTTCTATTTTTTTCTCTTGTCTGCTCTCATGGCTTTTGACAGTTTAAAACAATTCATTTTTGCTACTGGTGGTGCACTTTGCCTCAGAATTTTTTTGGTGCATTAGTTTGCTGAATGCTTATCTTCCAGTCTTTGGATTTATCTACACTTTGAGCTGGGTGTGTAATTTCCAGGTTAAGGAGACACACTCATGCTAGCTCTGTTCAGGTAGCATGCTAAAAATAGAAATGGGAGGAGTGGCTGCCTTGAGTAGGATCCCATCTGAGATGCTAGGTATGTATTGTGGCAGCTAGCCCATCCCACTGCTCGCGCCTCCCTGGCTAAACTTCTGTTCTTCTTCGAGTGCTTGCTCATATCCAGATATAGCCGGATATATACCCCTGCCGACCCAACCACCCTTCAGTTCCTTCTTACCGCCCGTGTCAGTCATTGGAACAGTGGAGTGCGGTTTTACTGGCCTCTACCTCCCTAGCTACTCGTAGTTTTCTAGTTATTTTGTTGTGTATATAGTTAATTTTTATTGTTCATAGTTAGTGTATAGTAAAGAGGGGTTCGGGGATTAGACCCTTTCCGGCACCCAGTGCCGGGGCCCATACCCGGTTCACCGGGTGTCAAACCATGCTCGACCTGTCATAAGCCGATGCCGACAGGAGATCCACACGACTCCTGCCTTAAGTGCCTTGGGGAATCTCACCTGACAGATAAGTGTCGCGTCCGCAAGGCTTTTAAGCCAAGAACAAAAAAGGAGCGGGACTTTCAGCTAAAGCATCTCCTCATGGAGGCGGCTCTTACCCCACCGCCTTTGGCACTGAGCCCTGGTCAATCGGCGAGCAGAAGTACCTCCTCGGCACCAGACTGCTCCGATACTGCCAAGGCCTCTCAGCACTGGCCGTCGCCGGCACCGAAGTCGACTCGGCATCGCTCCCTCTCCCCGAGGTCGAGAGAGCCTAAGACTCCTGCTCCTTCCATGCCACTTGCACCGCAGCCAGAGAGCTTGTCTAAGTCGGCACCGTCGATTCCAGTCCCACAAGGGCCATCGAGTCCGGTGCCTGTCAGCTCCTGGGCACGAGCCGTGGTTGAGCTTCCTATTCCATCCACATCGGAGACATTCTCAACGGCGAGGGATCTGATTGCTATGACAGAGTCGACGCTGCCTCGACCTCTGGCACTGCCAGTGCGGGTAATACAGTCTATCAGCAAACCTGCCTTGATAAGACCATCCTCTGTTGGCACAGCAGAGTGGCACCGTTCACGATCACGGTCCCTCAGACTTTCCAGGTCCCGTCGGCGCTCCTTCTCCCGACGCTGCTCGCAGTCCCAGTACCATTCTCCTCCTCGGTACCGGTCGTACTTGCGGCGCTGGTCAGTATCCTGTTCGCCGGCCCGCTACTCTTGGCACCGTTCCAGCTCCTGGCACCACTCCAAGCAACATGACTCCCATAGCCGCTCGCGACGTTGAGCCTCGAGACCTCGGTTGACCTCCTGGCACCGCTCCGGTCGCAGATCCCGATCTCGTTCCTGGTACCGGTATGCCTCCCGGTACCAGTCCCTGGTGCCGAGTAGGGCAAGGTCTTCTAGAGCCAGAGACTCTGCCCAGGGCTTTTCAGCACCTCCATGGCCATCCAGATATGCATCAGTGTTGTCCCACGCGGACAGCTCTTATGCTCAGGACCACGATTCTGGTGTGCCCACCAGAGTCTTCCAAGAGGCCCAGGACCAAGGACCTCATCAGTGGTCTTTCTGGACACCTTGGGCGTACCACCAGGCCCAAAGTGTACCAGTAATTCCGTCCCGCTCTGTCTCATCAGAGCACCAAGTGCCAGAGGCGACGGTTAGCCGTCCCCCTCCGACTGCTGTGGAGGAAGCCCCAGTTCACCCACCGGTCTCCCAGGTTCCTCTGGAGCAGGAGCAGGAGATTGCCCAAGAGCAACGGGCCACCCAGGACCCACTCGTTGCTGGCATGTCTTCTTCCTCTTCTCAAGATGAGGCGGTGGCAGAGCCCTCCTCCAATCAACCTGAGAGCCCATCAAGACCTCCTAAGGTAGCACTCAATATGAATCTCTAGATGGAGGAGGTCCCGGAGGTAGAGGACCTGGTAGTGGACATTCTATCGGCGGATGCCCTCACTAGAGTGGCCCTACCATTTATTCGAACCATCCAGGTGAATGCCGATACTATATGGCAGTCCCCAGCCTCTATCCCTCCTGCGGCCAGGGGAGTCGAGCGTAAATATATGGTGCCCTCTAAAGGGTATGAGTACTTGTATGTCCACCCTCCTCCCTGGTCACTAGTCATCCAGTCCGTTAATGAGAGGGAATGCCACGGCGAGCAGGCGCCAGCCCCGAAATCAAAGGAGGCTAGGCAAATGGACCTACTCGGCCGCAAGGTGTACTAGGCAGGGGCCCTACAGCTCCGGGTGGCAAATCAACAAGCCTTGCTTAGCTGCTATAATTATAACACCTGGGTGGCGGTGGGTAAGTTTATGGAGCTTCTCCCTCAAGACTCTTGCCAAGAGTTCACTGCCCTCTTGGAGGAAGGGAAAAAGGTGGCCAGAACTTCCCTCCAGGCCTCGTTGGATGCAGCAGACTCAGCAGCCAGGACTCTGGACTCGGGTGTTGCCATGAGGTGCATCTCATGGCTTCAGGTTTCAAACCTCCCACCGGAGCTGCAGTATACCATTCAGGACTTACCATTTGATAGTAAAGGCCTATTCTCAGAAAAGACTGACCCCAGGCTGCAAAGCCTGAAGGACAACAGGGTCATAATGCGCTCTCTCGGCATGCATATTCTGGTGACCCAACACAGGCCTTTCTGTCCCCAGCATCACCGCCCATACTCTGTGCCTAGACAAAGACAGGACTTTGGCAGGTGGCGCGGCCGAGGTGGTCGCAGACGACCATCAGGACCCCAATGGGGTCAAAATGAAGGTCCCTTGAAACCACCACCAGGACCAAAGACGAACTTTTGAAGGTGCGCCCGAGGGTGGCGTACCAGTTACAGGCCAAGATCCCTCTCCTCCCTTCTCCAACCATCTGTCCTACTTCTTCCCAACATGGTCCCAGTTAACTACAGAACGCTGGGTCCTACGCACGGTGGAGTATGGGTACCACCTCCAATTTATTTCAGCACCGCCCTCCCTCCCTCCAACCCTGTCCCTCTTCAGGGACCTCTCTCACGAGCAATTCATCTTACAAGAAGTGCAGACGCTCCTCGCCATAGGAGCTATAGAGGAGGTACCGATGGATGAAAAGGGCAAGGGGTTTTACTCCCATTATTTCCTAATCCCCAAGTCGAAGGGAGGTCTCAGACCTATCCTAGACCTGCGAGGACTCAACCAGTTTATGATAAAGTTGAAGTTCCTCATGGTATCTCTGGGGACCATTATCCTGTCCTTGGATCCTGGAGACTGGTATGCCGCCCTCGATATGAAGGACGCATACTTTCACATCACTATCTTTCCTCTGCGCAGGAGATACCTCCACTTTGTAGCCAACCGTCAGCATTTCCAGTTTACAGTCCTGCCATTTGGCCTTTCTGCAGCCCCAAGGGCATTTACAAAGTGTAGCCACCTACCTCCGCCAACGTCGGATACACGTTTTTCTGTATCTGGACGATTGGCTTATCCAAGGGGCCTCTGAGACACAAGTCACTCAGCATATGAGCATCGTCAAGGACCTATTCACATCTAGGCCTGATGATCAATATAGAAAAATCCACTCTGGTTCCCACGCAGAGGTTAGACTTCATAGGAGCTATCCTGGACTCCAATCTAGCCAGAGCCTGCTTACCACAGCCGTGGTTTCAGGCGATGGCAACAATCATCCGAGGTCTACAGAATGTCCCGACAACCTCAGCTTGCACTTGTCTCGGTCTCCTGGGTCACATGGCTGCCTGCACGTTTGTAACCAAACATGCCAAGCTCCGCCTCCGTCCTCTCCAAGTTTGGCTCAACTCGGTATACCGCCCAGGCAGGGACCCAATAGACACAATAGTCACCATTCCCCAGAGCACCCTAGGCTCCCTAGAATGGTGGCTAACTCCCTCCCTGGTGTGTGCAGGGATGCCGTTCCATCCACCCCAACCCTCAATGTCCCTGACGACGGACGCATCATCTCTAAGCTGGGGTGCTCACCTCGGTCACCTTCGTACTCAAGGCCTTTGGTCTTCTCAGGAGCTGGCATTACACATAAATGTCCGAGAAGTGAAAGCTGTCCACCTGGCGTGCCAGGCATTCCAGCAACAGTTGCGAGGCCGTTGTGTCTGTGTTTACAGACAACACAACGGCCATGTACTACATAAATAAACAGGGAGGGACACGGTCCTCCCCCCTTTGTCAGGAGACCATCCAACTCTGGGTCTTTTGCATAGCCCACTCGATAGATTTGGTAGCGTCCTTTCTCCCAGGCGTTCGGAACACCCTGGCGGATCGACTCAGCAGGTCTTTCCTGTCTCACGAGTGGTCGATCTGCCCGGATGTTATGCATTCTGTTTTCCAGAAGTGGAGATTTCCCCACATAGACCTGTCCGCTTCCTGTGAGAACAGGAAATGCCAGATATTCTGCTCCTCCCAAGGTCTCTCCCCGGGATCGATCTCGGATGCTTTCCTGATGCCGTGGAAGAGCCAGCTCCATTTTGCCTTCCCACCGTTCCCGCTGGTTCACAAGGTCCTGCTGAAACTCCGCAGGGACAGAGCGTGCATCATCATGATCGCTCCAGCGTGGCCCAGGCAGCACTGGTACGCCACGTTGCTCTACCTGTCGATAGCCAACCCAATTACCCTGCCACTTCACCCAGACCTCATAACTCAGGACCACGGCAGGCTTCGCCACCGGACCTGCAGGCTCTTCACCTCACGGTGTGGCTACTGCATGGCTAAACCAGTCAGTTACGTTGCTTTGAATCAGTACAACAAGTTCTCCTGGGTAGCAGGAAGCCTTCCACCCGGTCAACGTACATGGCCAAGTGGAAGCATTTCTCCTGCTGGTGGGAAACGCTTAATCTTACTCCCACTGAGGTCTCGACCCCCTCTATTTTGGACTAACTCTGGTCTCTCAAACAGCAGGGTCTAGCAGTATCATCACTGAGGGTACACTTGGCAGCCATCTCTACCTTCCACCCAGGCGAAGGTGGTCGTTCCGTGTTCTCACACCCTATGGTTTCGAGGTTCCTCAAGGCTTGGAGTGCTTATACCTTCAAATACGCCACCCAGCTCCACCTGGAACCTCAACCTGGTTTTAACCAGACTTATGTCTCCCCCATTCGAGCCGTTAGCAACCTGCTCGCTACTATATATCTGTCTTGGAAGACAGCTTTCCTCGTAGCCATTACATCGGCCAGATGAGTCTCCAAGCTTACGGCTCTTACGGTGGATCCACCGTACACTGTGTTCCACAAGGACAAGGTGCAGTTGCGACCACACCCGGCTTTCCTCCTTAAAATGGTTTCGGCCTTTCATGTTAACCAGGACATCTTTCTCCCGGTCTTCTTCCTGAAGCCCCACACAACGCAACGGGAGCAACAATTGCACTCTCTGGACGTCCATAGAGCGCTCACATTTTATATTGAGCGGACAAAACCGTTTCGTAAAACGCCCCAACTCTTTGTCGCAGTAGCAGACCTAATGAAAGGCCTACCTGTTTCCTCTCAGAGGATCTCATCTTGGGTGATGGCGTGCATCCGCATTTATTATGATTTGGCTCATATTTCCCCAAGCCATGTCACCGTGCATTCTACCAGGGCTCAGGTTTCATCTGCCGCCTTCCTGGCTCGTGTACCTATCCAGGAGATATGTCGCGCATCTACCTGGTCCTCGGTCCACATCTTTGCTTCGCATTATGCACTGGTTCAATAGTCAAGAGATGATGCAGCCTTTGGCTCAGCAGTTTTGCATTCTGCCACATCTCACTCCGACCCCACCGCCTAGGTAAGGCTTGGGAATCACCTAACTGGAATGGATATGAGCAAGCACTCAAAGAAGAAAAGATGGTTACTCATCTTTGTAACTGTTGTTCTTCGAGATTTGTTGTTCATATCCATTCCAAACCTGCCCTCCTTCCGCACTGTCTTAGTAACTGGCAAGAAGGAACTGAGGGGCGGTTGGGTCGGGAGGGGTATATATATGGCGCCACTCCAGGGGGCGCCCAGCCGACCCACCTTGTGTTGCTAGAGTAAAAATCTTCCGACAAACGTGCACACGGCTTGCACACACCTAACTGGAATGGATATGAGCAACGCATCTCGAAGAACAGTTACAAAAGTGAGTAACCGTCTTTTTTTAGAGCATTGAGCTAACATGGTTATGTCTCCTTGAGCTGGAGATTACACCTCCAGTTCGAAGTGTAGATGTGCTCTTTTAAGTGACATATTTTAAACAGCAGTAATTTTTTTCCTAGTTTTGGAATCTTTCCAATAAGTATTAAAGCAGAAAAATTTGTGTACCTTGTTCTGCTTTTAAAGATGTACTATATCTTGTGGTGTTCCAAAATGAACCAGGCAGCAGAGAAGTAGCAAAGTCCATGAGTGCAGAAGGCAGACGAGATCTTTCATGGTAGTAATCTGTGGCTAGATATTTAACTCGCAGAATAACATACTATTGAAAACTTGAATAGGTTGGCAGAATTATGATTTGTTTGAGTCCTTCCCACTCACCCTCTTAATAAGATACTAGTTGGCTGTCGTCATATTGTTCATTGCAAAAACAAGAACATCTATTCTTTCCATATCAATAGTAGTATTATTTTTAATCCACCCAACTATCATTTTCCTCTGTGTCAGAAACTAAGCTAAATTGATTTGAGGTCAATTATGGATATCTTGCTTCAGCTTCAGGAAGATTAGGTAATGAATGTGCAAGAAGCAAGCACATTAGAGTTTCCTTTTTAAATGAAAATGACTCCTTTAGTGCTGAAAATATGCTCTTAAATCCAGTACCAAATAAAAGAAATGTATGGTTAATTGCCAAGAAAATTGGCAACATTTTTATTTTAAAACCTTGAATACTGGTAATATATTTTGACTGTAACGACACACAGAACTGTTGCTCCTGCAATTGCTGACACATGGAATCCCGCCTTGTGACTAAATTCTGTTCTAATGATTTCAATAGTTTATGGAGTTTTCAGATATTATCTCTACTTTCTTGAAAGGGAAATGTTAACCTAGCTCAGGGGTCAGCAACTGTCTTTCGAAATTTTGCTACCATTGCTGAAAACTATATTCAATTCAGATTATTGGGTGTTATCCACTTACTGATTTATTTTGAAAATATTCACCCACATTTGCAAGTATGTTACAAACATAATCTAACTAATCCTTCAAGCAATCCCATGATGTTTATCAGGTGTTACATATCCAGTTATAATTTACAAATGACAAATCTGAGTTGGAAATTGTGGCTTTCCCAAGATCAAAATGTAGGATTTCAAAATCTCTGATTCCTAGTCCCGTACACTCAGTGGACACATTGATGATATGTGCTTACTGATCAATGTGATGAGTTTTTCATAGTAAATTTCAAAATGTAAAGAGTATTACCAAAAAGGCATAGGCTGCCATAAAAGCCTTGTTATTCTGGTGTAAATATGTAGCAAAAATGTACATTTTCTTTACTTTTACTGCCCCATAGGGCAAAGTGTAGGACTCTTCAGTCTTGTCTGAGTAGGGATCTAACATATGGTTGCCAGTTGTTTGGTTTTGAACTGAAATGCCTGGTCGAAAAGTGATCCTGGTGGCTGCTGTTAAAAATCCGGTCAGCGGGGCTAAAGCAGATCCCTGTCTGCCCTGACTCCACGTGGCTCCTGGAAGTGGCCAGTATTTTCCTCTGACTCCTAGGCAAATGTGTGGCCACAGGGCCTCCGCATGCTGTCCCGGCCCCAAAGCTCCCATTGGCTGCAGTTCCCAGCCAATGGGAGCTGCGGAGCCAGCTCTCAGGGTGGGGGCAGAGTGCAGAGCTGCCCAGCCACACCACCTAGAAGCTGGAGCAGGGAAATGCCAGCCACTTCTGGGGGCCGCCTGAGGTAAGCGCCACTCAAAGCCCGTACCCCAGCCCTGAGCTCCTTCCTGCACCCAAATTCCCTCCCAGAACCTGCATCCCCTGCCGCACCCTCCCCCCCACTCCAGTCCTGACCCCTCCTTCACCCAAACTCCCTCACAGATCCTGCACCCCTGCTGCACTCTGAACCCTTGGCCCTAGCCCCCTCGTCCCTGCCCCGCACCAGAGGCTGCACTCTCAGTTGGAGCCCCCCGCCCTTTATCTCAAGCCTCAGCCTGGAGATTCCTCCCCCTACCCCCTCACCCTGAATCCCTCATTTCTGGACCCACCCTGGAGTGCACACACCCAGCCCAGAGCCCTTACATTCTCCTACAACCCTACCCCAGGCCAGAGCCCCCTCTTGCACACCATACCCCTCATTTCTGGTCCAAACCTGGAGCCCTCACCCATAGCCAGAGTCCTGACCTCCTCCCACACTCCAGCCCCCTGCTGATCCCAGTGAAAATGAACGAGTGAGGAAGGGAGGGGGGGATGGAGTGAGTGGGGGCGGGGCCTCAGGGAAGAAACAGCGGGTGGGGCAAGTGTGTTCAGTTTTCTGCAGTCAGAAAGTTGGTAACCCTAATCTAGCATTTTTCAGATCATAGTACTATACTTTTATCAATCCATTCCAAAAGCTTGCCAAAGTGCACTGAACATAGGAAGCAAAAATGTGTTAGAAATAACTAGAGAAAATCCATCGCCTCCTCAATGGGAATGATCATAAACGTGAAAAGGATCGTGTCAGAGCAAATTCTCAAGGGTAATTGCTCAATTTCAAAAACATGTACACAGTGAAGAGTATCTGAGTGACTCAGTAAGAGTCCATACGCTGTGTAGAAAATCAACAATATTTAGGTAGCTTTTATTAAAAAGATTAAGAATTTCATACTTTCTGAAACCTAATGTTACTGTAGCAGCAGTGACTAAAAAGGTTTCTTTGTGCTTACGTTGTGTATCACTTCATGTCTTTTTTTGTTTGTTTCTGTATACACAATCTCAAACATGTTTGCAACAGGCATTGTTGCCTTTTTATTTGAAGACTCTATTAACAATCCTATGTTTAAAGAACTGAATTACAGTATTACAGTATTTCATTCTGTTTGTTTCTATATTTGTGTTATGAGTTCAGTTTAATTGTAGTTTTACATTTTTCCTTCATTGTTTTATTTCCTTATTATTACCATTTGATGTGGTAGTGCAAAATCAGGGTAAGTTTATATTTAATTTATTAGGATTGTTGTGGATGTGTGAGAAATTTGTTTGGAAACTTGCTTTGATTTTAATGATGTATTAAAAACCTTAATTGTTCAGCAAATTAAATGTATGTTTTTACAAGAGGTGATGTTTCTATATTAGGCAGTGAAATGTTCTGCTGAAGCATTTATAGTGAAAACTTGTTAACAGTATTTAAGGCCAATGACAAAAACAAAGCCATTTATCTTACACTGCATGCTGTGAATGTTCATAATGTGAATTTCAGTACTTCATTTAAATTATAAAACTATACAACCTTACTTAATATGATCTAACAATTTTAACTCTGTTTTGGAAAGCTGTTTATTACTACTAAATTTTTCAGTGTTGCTGTGGTTGTCCATTTGCAAGGTTGACTATTGTGCTTTATCCCACTTCATGTTTTTTCTTGCTTAATGTGCATTATTTTTTATTGTGTTGCATATGTCACCTCTCCACTCTGTGAATGACACCAGTTTTGCTACCCATTTTTAGCATCTTTACCACTGCACTGTTAATGCTTTTTCATACTCTATAAGTAACAAAATAATACAAGAGTATTGGAAATTGATTCCTTGCATAGGCAATGGAATTTTGTAATTTCGTGGAAATTTATTTTGACCTCGCTCCTTAAAATTTGCAAACCCATATGCAAAATTGAGTGCAGACAGGTGATGGGTTGTGAGTTGTGGATTACGTGGCAGTAGGGAAAATAACTTGTCATCTTTAGGTGTTCATTTTCTGGATGAGTACTTGTTTTTTGCCGTCACGGTTATTCTCAACCTTATTACTATTGTTTAGTTGGGACTTCAGTTGAGCATTAAATCTTTCCTGGACCAGTACATTCACCTACAAAAAACTATAGGCGAAACAATAAAATCAATGATCTGTCTGTTGATCACCAACGACTGGCTAATTTCTTTATTTCTCAAAGTGTTGACACTTTGATATATATGAATAAAATATAAGGCTTTTCTGTACCCCGACCATAATTGTTACATTGCAGAGCCGTAGTTGTACTACAGTAATCTTGTGGCTGTTGCATTCTAAGACTTCCTAATTTTGACAATTCCTTAAGACTAGAATCATTCAGTATTATAGGTGTGGACGTTGTTCACTTTTGATGAACACCTATTAACTTAAATGGAAAGAGATCATGAGTATGTAGCCAAGGATTCAGTATCTTGTTGTGCATCTATATTTTTAATGGAATACTGTACCAGAGATGGAGCTGGATTAGTAAAGTAAGTTCTTGGTGACTGTAGTATTTAAAAAAATTGTGGAAATTCATTCGTGAGAATAACTGGTCCAGATATATAAGCTGGATGGAACAATGAGGAAGAAGAAAAAGCAAAACTGAAACACGTTACAAAATTCATCCAATTAGCTAGCTCTAACTTTGGCTGTTTAAAAGTATACTGCCAGTGCACAAAATCATGCTGTCAGTCTAAATTTATTTTTTGTTGAATTTTTCTCTTACCTTTAATTAACTATAACATACAAATACTGTTGCATGGTATAAATGCCACATAATGCAAGTTCTCATTTACCTGTGTACTTGGGTCTAATTGTGACACAAGCAGGTTTTGACCATCTTCTTTGGGACCTCTTCAACTGCTTTTATAATGTGTACAGTAACTACATGCATACTGTAATGCAAATAGTTGGGATTGTACTGCCCATACTTCAGCCTTAGTCTTTGTTCACTGCAAGCGGGCAAATCCTGGTAGCTTAATGGACAAAACTGAACTTCAAAAGGCCTTGTATAAATTCCATCTGGTGCAGAATGCAGTTGCTTAAGATGTCTGAAATGTATTTCTTTGTTGTAGGTTTCAACAATATTTATTATAATTTCTTTAATTTAGAAGCCATTAAAGAGTCCCTGTCCAATAATATTTTAATGCTGTGCATGTATATTAAAATCCAAAAAGCCAAACATGTTAGTCCAAGTTCTGTTTTCAGATATGAGTGAGATTGTATAAGCTTAATTTTCCCTGCGGAGGATGAGGGGGTATAAATAAGTGGGGAAGAGAGGGTTTGGAGAGTATGTCAGATATTCTATAGAAAGCCTAGTGGAACTTTTTTAATTAGTGTTTACAGAGGGTTCCTATGACAAAGCAATATGTTGTAATAGTTGTAAAGCATATTAATTCACTGAATAATAGCAAATTTGCTGCATAAGCAGTAAGTGGTGTCTGTTTTAATCAGCCTCTCACCAGCATAGATTGATGGTTCTCAACCTTTTCTACCAATCCCCCTCCAAATTACATGGGAGTCCCCTCTCATTTAACAACATGGTAAATGGGCAGGGTGAACACAACCATTTGGCGCTGTTTGCAAACCCCTGGCACAGAGCATTTTCTGGTTCCAAAAAAGAAAGACTTAGCATTTCTACCATACTGAAATTTTACACTGAATATGCCATGCCACATTTGCTATGGCCCTGTCCTCTTTTCAGGTATCTTACAGTGTCTGTAAGATTGTTAAAGGAGGAAAGCTGGATAAAGGAAATAAAATACAAGTGTTAAATAAATGAAACATAGAGTTAAATGATTATTTCAATATTACTGTCTCTTCATTTAATGACTGTTTTTATAATTTTAGACATGAGTTGCTTGAGGAAGCTAGAAGGCAAGGTCTGCCTTTTGCACAATGGGATGGACCTACTGTGGTGGTGTGGCTAGAGGTAAGTCATCCTATTTTAAAACACAAGGGTACCTATACACGGGAGACTTGTAGTGTTTTTAGTAACTTGAAGATTTGAAGAAACATATATTTACATATACTACTGACATATATTTTCTATTTGCCAGTTATGGGTAGGGATGCCAGCATGGTATGTGGCCGCTTGCCGAGCAAATGTGAAAAGTGGTGCCATCATGTCTGCCTTGTCTGATACGGAAATACAGCGTGAAATTGGAATCAGTAATCCTCTGCACAGGTTGAAACTGAGGCTTGCCATTCAAGAGATCATGTCACTAACAAGTCCATCTGCCCCTCCTACGTCAAGAACGGTAAGAAAAAAATTAGAAGTAACTTAACTAGTGGGAGGGAAATCACTACTGAAACAACATCAAACATTTTTTCTCTGCTCTGTTAAATACAGAAATTCAGCAGACTCCAGAATTCTAATTGAAGAATATTGTGGGTGGGAAATTTGAGTTTTAAGAGAAATTTTCAGAAATGTACATTAAATTGCAAAGGGCCACATAACAGTTTAAAAAGAGGAGACTTTGTTTCCAAAAAACTCGTGTGGAATAACATCATATTAGCTTATAATAGATCTTACTTCACTGCTAAAAACTTGAATATTGTAAAGCAGACACTATGTTACTGCAGAGTTAAGCGAAGATGTCAATTGATTTTTTGTTTAGGGAAGGATTAGCTATTATTCATTTCAACATGACAGTCTATTTTAAATGATGGAAATATTAAGAATAGGTATAATTTGCCAGGTGTATATTGTATAATTTTTTGATTAAAGACTATAACATACATATATACACCTCTTCCTCGATATAACACTATCCTTGAGAGCCAAAAAAGTCTTTCTGCGTTATAGGTGAAACTGTGTTATATTGAACTTGCTTTGATCCACTGGAGTGCGCTGTCCCCCCGGAGCACTGCTTTACAGCGTTGTATCCAATTTTATGTTATATCGTGTGGCATTATATCGAGATAGCGCTGTATAACTGTTGTAAATTAAAGACTTCATTTTAGAATTGGTAACAGATCGAGTAAGTTGCTGTCAGAGAGAAATTAAGTCAGCTGAATGGGTGATAGGAATTCTGAGCAATGGCAGCATCTTAGTATAATTGATCATTAAGGCTGCGAGTCTGTCATGGAAGTAATGGATTCCAAGACTTCTGCAGCAGCTGGTGCTGGCTTAAGGGCAGTTTGGGTGTGTGGGGGAGGCCTGGGGCAGGATGGGGGAGCACTTACCTCGTGTTCGAGGGGTCCTCGGCTCCCACTGGCATTGCCCTACTGCTCCTAGGCAGTGGAGGCCCTGGGCGCAGGGAGGAGCTCCATGCTGCCTGTGCCCACAGCTCCCATTAGCTGCAGTTCCCAGCCAATGGGAGTGCAGTAGCCGGCGCTTGTGGTGGGAGCAGCATGCAGAGCTGCAGGGACGCAGAGCTGTGTAGGGAGCCCCTGCCAACCTCCCTCCCCCCCCCAGCACCAGCAGGGGTCCCGCTCCCGGGCCGCATGCCGCACCCCAGAACCAGCAGGTGTCCCGGGCCACCTCTTCCAGCACCCACAGTGCCCCGGACCGCTCCCGCCCAAGTTTTAGTCACAGGTATTTTTAGCGAAAGTTATGAACAGTTATGAATGTTTGTTTACTGCCTGTGACCTGTCCATGACTTTTACTAAAAATACCCATGATTAAAAAGTAGCCTTATTGATCATGAATTGTGAGTATTGCCATGAGAAACTGTCTGTGATTTTATGGGTTCCATGTGGACATAGTAGTACACCTGCATTTAGCCAGTGGCAGTATTGGGGCTTGTAATTGGCATGTTGCATATTCGCTCTGAATTTTGCTGGAGAACTGCCATGGTTTAAAAACATTCGAGTTACTTTGCATAATTTAAAGTATTTCTATAGTTGCGTGAGACATTCCAGTAAAAGGAGAGGGTTTAATTGATATAATTGTATTCTGTCATGTACTGTTACTGAGAGGCAATGACTTCTCTTAGAGAATATTGGAAAAAAATCCTAGATAAAGGATAGTCTGATTTGTTCGCATTCCCCTTTTTATGTTGCTAGAGATATTGCGCAAAAACAAACCTTTTTTGTTGTTGTTGCTGATGCCTTGTTTGTTTAATCTCAAGTCAAAGAATTTTGACAGATCATTATGCCATAATGGGATGAGTTCATAAGCATGAGACAAAATATGTTAATGCAAATGTTAGTAACTTAGGAGAAAAATTCTCCAGAAAATAAATCAATATAGTTAGTTTTAAATATTATGGCTTTTAAAGTATTATGTTTTTTCATACCTTTTCCATAATGTAGCAATGTTTTGTAAAGTAGAATGTCTTTTCTATTAGGGAATGGGTTCTTTTGGTGGTACTTCCTTACTTAGTGGGCTTATGCAGATGTGGAAAAATTTCTTTCAATAATAATAAAAATTTGTCTTTGTTTATATAACCAAAATCAAATTCTCAAATTTATAATTATGCTAAAACTTATGTAGGTCTCATCCTATATTCATATCTCACCAAATGGTCTATTTACCCATATGGGAGTGTTATGGATCTTTGTCTGCATGATCATTCTGACTACTGTGTAGGGAAATATTTCTGGAAATATTTTGGGTTTGAACAGAGAGCAAGTGGCTATTGAAGAAACTGCTTTATAGGTATTGTTAATAATTTTAGCAAAATACATATGACATTTAGTAGATTAGTATCACTCCTCGCTGAAAATAGTGACTAAAAAAAAGTTCAAGAATACTTTTAAATGTGCAGAATTACAAAAATGTTTAATAAAATTAAAATTGCAGTTATGTTAGAATGTTGTCCAGAAGTACATCCAACACACCAAAGGATAATTTGTAGTTAAAAACAAATAACTTATAAAAGGGACATTGTTAAAATGAATATTTTAGAATGTTGTTCACCATTCCAGTTCTTGTCATAGTTGATTTGTTAATCACATCAATGTAAACTATTTAACACATGTTGTAATTATTTAATAATCTTTGAAGGGAAATGTCCCATGTCAGTGCACCTTTATTCTACATTATCATTTTAAGTAAATTTGTTCTTCAGACTTTAGAAACCATTGCTTTTGCCCATGCCTGCTCCTTATATTCACCTATTGCTTATATATTCTGCAACCTTTCCTCTTTGTTACTGCTTTCCTTTCATTGGATGTGATTGGTTCACTGTGGGGTCATATTAGACCACGGGAAATGTCTGGGTAACACATGAAGAAATGGAAAATCTTACAGCCACGCCACAAACGGTTAGTTACAGCACTGCCACTTCTGTTCCTTATAGTGCTTTTTCCACTTTTTGATTGCTTGAATCATGTGCCTTTTAGTCTTTCAAAATAATGAAAGTATTAAAAAAGCTCAAGTATTTGGATTATGGCTTCCTTTAGTTACTAACCCTATATGAAACTATAATTCACACTTTACTTTTTTTTTCCCCCCTTGGGGATAAAAAAAATCAACAAGGATTCTTACTGAAGGCAGACTTTGTTGTGTGTACAGTTTACTTGCACGTAAATTTCTTCTTTACAGAAAACCCAGTTGGTACAAACATTTTCCTACTTCTATTAAATTTTATATTGTTTTTAAATGCATGTTGCTAGCATTCTTTAGATTTTTAGCATGCCATAAAGATACTGCATCTGCTCTACATCTTTAACTTTGCTCTTAATACTAAACTTATAAATACTAACATTTGTGTGTTCTTTTGCTTTTCTAACCACATAACATCAGGAAGATGAGGAGGGAAGCTGGGCTCAGGTTGGAGATTTTGTGTAATCTATTATACAGTATATGTAAAGCAACACTGTGCAATTAAAGCATGAATTATAATCTTTGTTTTCCTCTGAGAATGTTTTGATGATCTAAATTTGTCGATATTATTACTAACCTTATAAACTGGCAGTGTGATTCTCTGACTGTATTTTTTAGTTCACTCATTTTAAAATTTTCTGATGCATCATGAACAAATTTTGAAAAAAAACCCAACCACATTTTGTTTAGAAGTTAAGACTGTCATAATACAGTGAGCACCGCACAAAGTCTATAAATAAAAATATATTGTTTTTCTTTCCTCTTAATTTCCAAGGCTATTTAACATAAGAGGAATATTCAAAAGTTCTGCTTATTGTTTGTTACTTAAACTATTTGTCTTCTGTGACGTTATAACAAACTAATGTGAAAACTGTTCTCTCTCAAACTGTGGTCTATGACTTTGTGGATTGAACAGCAGAACAGATCAAATGGTTAGAGGATTGATTTAATACAAAATAACTCCTTATTGCATCTAAAGCCTAGAATGCTATGGAAATGCTGGCTCTGTGTCAGGCCAATGGTTCAAGGAAAATATCTGCCTGTTATGGAAGACCCTAATACAGTCTCACCGTTACCATGATCACTGGCCAACTTCTATTATCATAGAGATGCTATGTCCAGGCACAGTGTGATTTTTGTGTCACCAGTATAGTCCTGCTTGCACAGTTGTTCTGTCTTAGATCTGTAGTAAATCCCATTTGTATCCTCAACTAATGAGAAGGAGTCTGTCCAGGGAGAGAGAGAGAGAGAGAGAGAGAGAGTGTGTGTGTGTGAGAGAGAGAGAGAGAATATAATATAGAAAAACGATAAAAAGTAAAATAACTGAGGAGGGCTTCTTTAACCCAATATCTTTGGGCTGTACAACTTCTTGTTTACTCCCTGGCCTCCAGCACAGTCCTGTTATGGAAAGTATAATTTCTTCTTCGTGTGCTTGCTCATGTCAATTCTATGCTAGGTGTGCACGTGCACCATGTGCATAGTTGCTGGAGATTTTTCCCGTAGTGGTATCCGTAGGGCTGGCCCTAGTGCCCTCTAGAGTCCTACCCACATACACTGGTATAAGGGGCATTGCCAGATCTGCACCCTCTCAGTTCCTTCTTCCTGCCAGTAACGGTTGCCTGGAACAATCTTCTTGCTCTCGCAGGGCTTCCCTAACAGAGATCAAACAGAACATTTTTCTGCCTGTCTTCTTTCTGAAGCCTCACAGCATTGCTCAGGAACAGAGACTACACACATTAGACGTTACGCCGGCCCTGGCCTATATTGAAAGGACTAAGCCCTTCCCCAAGTCTGCGCAGCTTTTTGTAGCTGTGACGGACAAGATGAAAAGACTGAGTGTCATCCCAAAGAATCTCATCCTGGCTAACCACCTGCATCCGGGCTTCCCAAGAGCAGGCGAAGATTCTGCCTCCAGCTGTCATGACAGTTCATTCCACAAGAGCCTAGGCTTCATCAGCAGAATTACTCATGCAGTTACCAGTCTAGGACATCTGCAAGGCTGTGACATGGTCATCGGTTCCTACCTTTTTGTCCGACTATGCCATCACCCAATAGGCCTGTCGCGATTCCAGTTTCAGGAGAGCAGTGTTGCAGTCGGCATGACTGTAAATTCCAAGCCCACCTCTGGGGATACTGTTTGTGAGTCACCTAGCATGGAATTGACATAAGCAAGCACTCAAAGAAGAAAAAAACTATTATTAATCTTCTGTACCTGTTTTTCTTCGAGATGTGGTGTTCATGTCCATTCCATGATCCGCCCTCCTTACCCCTCTATCAGAGTTACTGGTGAGAAGAAACTGAGAGAGTACGGAGCCAGTAGCACCCCTTATGCCGGTGTCTGTGCGCAGGGCTCCAAGAGATGCTAGGGCCGGCCTTATGGCTATCAGAAAGGGAAAAAACTCCAGCAACTGTGCACATGGTATGCGCACCGTTAGCATGGAATTGATATGAGCAACACATCTCGAAGAATGATAGTTAAGCAAAGTTAGTAGTCATTTTATTAAAACCTCTTTAAACTACTTTTCCAGCTAGTTCATTGGCAGAGTAACTGTCATTCAAGCTCAGAGTTTAATGGGAGTCAGAGACCTAACTGCGCTTTGAAAATCTCCCCAAGATCTTGTAATTCAAAGACAAGGAGTCTTCAAAATAGGGAAGAGCAGTTACAGCTATGAGCCCAGAAAAAGATGTTCAGTGTTTTGTTTTGTTTTTTTCACCAGTATCAGTTCCCCAAAACTCCTGTTAATATTCAGAAGTCTGCAGTGAATTTGGCTGTCTGAATAGGGGGAGTGCAGGAAAATAAAATACCCTATACCACTTGAGAAAAAAAAATCAGTTTTTTTTCATGAGACATGGTGGGTTCAATATCTCATCTCTTATGTTGTTATGGTGTCAAACTTGATGTTCTTGAATTTGAGGAACATGCAAAAAGTCATCAAAATTTGATCCAAAAATTAATGGAAATTTTACTTATTCTGAACGTTTTTATATTCCCTTTTTTTAATAAGCATCCTTTTCCAGTAAAAAGATTAAATGTAAAGTGGCAAACTTCAATAATGTATTTTTCCAAACTAAAAAGTACCAGTTAAAAAATGGCAGGCAAGGCAACTTTTAAAAATACTATATACTACTGTGAAGCTTAGGGAAAGACATTTAGTGTTTCTTTGCCTTTGATTTGAGTAAATCACACTTAATTCTTATTTTTTTTTTTAAAACAGACTCTAGCATACGGTGATATGAACCATGAGTGGATTGGCAATGAGTGGCTCCCCAGTTTGGGGCTCCCTCAATACCGCAGCTACTTTATGGAATGTCTTGTTGATGCTAGAATGCTAGATCACTTGACTAAGAAAGATCTCCGAGGACAACTTAAAATGGTTGACAGTTTTCACAGGTAAATAGACTTAAAGCAGTCTTCATTGTACTCTTAATTAAGTGTTCTAGCTTATCCCTAAATACAGTTTTCTTTTCCCAACAGAAACAGTTTCCAGTGTGGTATTATGTGTTTGCGAAAATTAAATTATGACCGAAAAGAACTTGAAAGAAGAAGAGAAGAAAGCCAGAATGAAATAAAAGGTTAACTATTACTGTCTTGGCTTCACTTTAGATTTTAAACTCTTCCCAGTAAGATGCCTCAATATTGCATTACTTTAAAATTAAGTCAGTTACTTTAAAATGGAAGGATTATTTCATGGTGTCATAGAAGTGCCATACGGAAGCAACGTATTAGTAGAGCCCTGTGTAGTCTACAATTCTGTAGCTACAGAATATTTCATAGAACCCACTGTAGAGCAATTGCGCAGTGAAATGAGCTTTCATTTAATTTTGTTTCTAACCCTTATTGTTCTGAAGAAAATTTTCCAAGTGTGAGCTAAAGAAACTGTTTTATTTAAGAAGACGTCTCTGAGTTGACAGTTGTCCCCATTTTTTCAGTAACTCTGAAGCCTACAGTTATCTGATCGTTTGCAAATATTAACCATTTTGTTAGTGTGGTGGTGGTGTTGGTGGTTTAATGAAAAACATCCAGTTAATTTGTGAAGACTGAAGAGGGGATGGAGGTAGTGGGGAAGCAGAAGTAGGAATTCAAGCCAGCACCTTACCTCCTGCAGTCCCAAGGAAGAAGAAGGATCAAATGCAGTAGTAAGCTGCAGGGAAAATCACTCTGTTTTTAAAGAACTGAAATAACTTATCAATATAGAATTGCTCCAGCTCTCCAAGGATAGGAATGTCTAACCATTAAAGGTGTTTGTGGGATGGAAAGAGCTTTTCCACCTACATAGTGCCAGGCTAAAGGTGCAGTCCATGCAGTCTGAGAAGCCCAAGGACTACTCCATCCATACTTCCTCACAGGCAGGGAGGAGGGTAGGCTATATCCCCCCACTTCTCCACACCCACCCATAAAGCAGGACAGCGTAAACGGCAGTAAACGAAGAGGTGTGGCAATGAGCACTGTCTCCCTTTGCACTCTGGAGCACAGGAAGGAATTCTCTGTCAATAAAAACATTTGCTGCATATTGAAGATTTAGAGACCACATAAAATGAATTGACTATCAAATTTAAATAACCCAAATATTTAATACTTATTTCAAGCAGATTTCTCCCTCTGAACTCTCCCGGAGATTGGTTGGCTCCATATCACTCCTTGCTGTGGCCTATGCCTAAATGACGCAACTGAACCCTATGCCAATGTAATATAGAGGAAACAAGTTATTTGTATAGACATTTTGTTATACAGTTTTATATAGCATATTTGTTTTTCTTCTTTAGATGTTCTTGTATGGAGCAATGACAGAATGATTCGCTGGGTACTGTCAATCGGTCTTAAAGAATATGCAAATAACCTTATAGAAAGTGGAGTTCATGGTGCACTTGTGGCCTTAGAGGAAACTTTTGATTTCAGTGCATTAGCTCTGTTATTACAAATACCTACTCAGAACACACAGGTAATAACTGTAATAACTTCAAGTCTGCTGATTTTTTTTTCCATAGCCATTTTAATCATATTGTCATACAATCTAATTTTATGTAAGCAAGTAATCATTTTAGTCAACTGTAGAAATTTTAAAAATTAAATGTTATCTATAGTGTGTCTTCTACCATAGACTTGGAAACATATTGCAATAAAACTTAGAAATTATGGAAAATTTTATCATGTGTTCTAATTAATTTTTGTGTTTAAACAGCTTTGTTTTCTCACAGCACATCTTCTCCTATAAATTGGCCTATCCTTTATTATCACTTATTTGTTTCTTGTAATACCCAGTATGCTAGGTGCTCTGTAAATATGAAGAAAAATGATTTTTTTCACTGTAAAGTCATTAATTTTGCATCTGATATCATGAATTTTCATGACACTGATATAAGATTATGACTGCACTGAAATCCCCGCTTAAATGTGTAATTGCAACTTAGCAAGTACTAAATTAACACTATATTACTGTGATAATAGTGTTACTATATATTCATTTTGTAATGTGTACATAGAAATAGTGTTTTAAATGTACTGTAGATGCTTGTGGTTTATTGGCCTTTCAAGACTCACTTTAATGCCTTTATTTTTAATTTAGGCTCGTGCTGTTTTGGAGAGAGAATTTAATAACCTTCTTGTTATGGGCACTGACAGGAGATTTGATGAAGTGAGTTTTGATTTATTGGTCTCTTTTAATTTGCATTAAGAAGAAGCCTGATCTCTGATCAACCTATTATTAAAATGAAGGCATTTGGATTGGATAGTCTCTTTAAACTATTACTATACAGAGAATGGTTTTTAAGAAGTGGAAGTCTTAACTTGAATTTTCTTTTCTTTTTGAGTTACTGTATGTATTTTGTGTATATTTGGCTCACATTTAGACAGAATTATTCAGAACTTCAAAGTGTGAGGTGCTCAGAAAATTTGTGCTGCCTGTAACTTTAACCATAGTTAGAGCTAGAGAATGCCCTTTTGCCTGAATCCATCTCTCTTCCTAAAATATTAAGTGAGTGGGGGACTACTGACACTCACTTAATAAGACCTAGTATGTATAGGTGTGTGTAAGCATGTAGCTCCGCCAATGTACCTTAATCTGCAGCACTCCTTCTGTTCTAATTCTGGGTCTCTCTTGAGCACACTACTAGTAGGCCGTTGGCTTTATAACTTTTAAAATGTAAAGATGTAAAGATAAAGATAAAATTACCAAAAGCTCATATACTTTGTATCCTTATCCAATTTCTGATCTGAATGCATTTTTAAAGCAAGAACATCTTAGTTCTTAAGCAATGTAGGTGAAAATAGTGTGTTTATCGTTGCTGCTCACTACTCAAATGGGTTAGTAAATCTTACTGTATCATGATGCTGTAGTTTTTTGTATTCACACGTGATGTTTAGTGCAGCACCAGTGTTTTCACGTGCTTATAAAACATGGACATGGAGTAGATGGTCACAGTTGTTAAATGAAAAGTTAGAAGTGATACTGTAATATTAAGGAAGCTGAAGAAAATAAAAACAGTAGTGATAAGATGAAGAATAAAACTTAAATTTGTCTTTCAAGTGGCACCAGTGGTGGATTAAATATTCAAGAGCATGTGTTCATTTGAACTTCTATGCTGCTGATGTAGCCAGATGTGCAGTGCAAAGTGCATCATAGACGTACTGCAGATTTGTTACCTGCTGAGGTGAAGAAAGAACAAACGTGCTTTAATGATGGAACTTACTGTCCCATGACAGAACTTATAAAGTGGTTTTATGAACATTTAAAACATCTCTGAGGAAGTGGATTTCCCCAGCCCATATGTAACAATGTTTATTTAGCACTCTTATCAAGAGAAATAGGATGTTGTTCTGATGACTTTCAATGCAGAGATGCATGATAATCATCAGAATGCCCTTCAGAGGCCATGCATAACCTCAGAGGTAGAAGGAAAAAGTTACTTGCTTCAATGAGAGAGCTAGTCCCAGGAAAGCTACATCTATTATTGCTCACTTTGGTTTTTAGTATTCTTTTCTAGTGCGTGGGACCCATTTGATTTTCATCTAAATAGTTCAGTATCAGTCTGTGTTACATGGGAGGAGGGATAACTCAGTGGTTTGAGCATTGGCCTACTAAACCCAAGGTTGCGAGTTCAGTCCTTGAGGGGGCCACTTAGGGATCTGGGGCAAAATCAATACTTAGTCCTGCTAGTGAAGGCAGGGGGCTGGACTCAATGACCTTTCAGTGTCCCTTCTAGTTCTATGAGATAGGTATATCTCCATATATTATGAGCTGCTTTTTTCCACAGCACAGCATTTTAGGTACCTTAATTGCCATTTTTTTTAACTGGAGTGGATAGTGGGAGTGGGTGAAGTTGGAACTATCTGCTTTTACAAAGAACAATTTAAAGCAGAACTTTCTTCTTCTGAAGGCTGCACCCCATTCCACTCCTTTTCACAAGTCCACCCAATCAGCTGTTGTTTGTTTTTCCCCTTCTTTTAGTGCCCAGTTATCAACATAGATTGGATCTTTTTTTCCCAAGAAATGTGTTTAAGCTGTTCCCTTTTCAGTTAGCAAGTGCATTTAAGCATGGCTTGCAGCCCATGCTATAAGGCAGTGTTTTTGTGAGATCTCTTATGTAGGATAGTATCTGTTCCATACGTTGGATATGAGACTAATGGAAAGCCTCCCAAGTGTTGCAGTAGTGGTAATGACAGTTCAATAAGTGGCACTTACTCTGTTTCAGTACTTAACTGATGCCTCCACATAGTGCTAGGAGGATTGGCGCTTGAAGTGCCCGTTTTCCAGAAGAGAGTTAAAACCTAGAATCTTTCCATTTGCAGTTATTAAAGATTATATGGTACTTTTTGAAAGCAGTGAGATTTAAACCCTAATTTCCCAGCCAAATTCAAACTTGCATAGTAATATATTGTATAGTATTTGTGCAGAATATACTACCAGAGACAGCTGTATGTCACTAATAGCCCAGTGATCTTTTTTTAATCTTTCAAGCAGGCTGGGATCATTCATGGTGAAATCTTCATGTAAATATTTATTTCTTAGAAGACAAATTTAAAGTAAATTCCAAATGACATATTAGGAAATTGAAGAATTCATTTTTTGAGATTTTTTGTGGTGCAACTTTAAAGCTTTGTACATGTAGCTGCATGGCACAGCCAAAACCAGGCTGCGTCCATGCTGTGATGTGTAGCTACATGTCTGTGAAAGGCTGTGGCAGAGGGCAGACAGAAGGGCTTTCCCCCTTGCCTCTCTGCTGCTAGAGCCTTTCCCTGTTGTGGGGAAAGGTTCCAGAAATGGGGAGCTTCTGGAGTCTCTTTTCTGTGGCAAAGAAAGACGGCCATGGGAGGCTGCAGGAAAAAGATAAGCCTTTCCCATCTGCCTCCTCCTGCCAGAGCTGTCTCCTGAATGAGGGAATCTCTTCCTGCAGAGGGCAAAGGCTCGCACAGCAGGACACTACAATATTAAAAATAGCAGTGTAGATGGGAAGGTTTGGCTTGGGTGAGTAGACAGCATGTAGGATATGAACACCCTTCAGGCACGTCTTTACTCTGGTTGCCTAAGCTATGCCACACCAATTACACTACTGTTTATACCTGTGCTGGGGGGGCTATGCAGATATGTACTGTACATACCATCGAAAGACATCTGTAATGTAGATATATTTAAGAAGTGGAAGAGGTATTTACGGTGGTTGTAAGACACCCTTGTGCTCTCTGGAGCAGCACTGGATGTGGGTCCCTACCATAATTTAGACAACACAAGGAGCGAGAGGGTGTCTGTCTCATTTTCCTCCCCAAGCTGCACTACAGGCTGCAGCACTGCCTAGTTGGAATCTCTGCCTTGCTTTGTGTTGCGGCCCCACCTGACATGCCTTCTACCTTCAGCTTACCCTCTAAACTACAGCTTGCAAGAAGGGTCATTGGAAAGCACCTTTACCGCTGTCTTCCATGGTGACTGCACCAGAAAATCTTCCCACAATATAAAAAGGAGCTTTTAGAGCACTTTTATGCCACTCCAGCCTTTTTATGCAGCCCAAGGGCCAGAGCAAATTATGGAGGTCTTGCTTTAGGAATTGATATTTGCATCCATTTAATTCTAAATCCAAAAGAAATTGAGATTTAAAAACTGACATTCAGAATGTTTAACCAGATCAGTTGTAGTGGGTTGTGATAATAAATATAAACAATCCATGGATATATATGCACATAAACTTACAAGATATTTTTTCTACTGGATATTGTATCTCACGGGCAGGGCACCAGCTGTCTTAGTTAGTAGGTCCAGTGTCATTCTTGTGAATTAAAAAACATAATTTTTTAAGCTGTACATGCACTACTAGGGAGTCGGGGGGAGGGGAAGAAATAGTTCAATTTGAGGGTGCGCTCCATTCCACATTGCTCTGTTAAAAGGTTTCAAATCACTTAAAAATGGAACGATGCATAAGTTAGGGAGGTACTGTAGTACTATTGTTGTTTTGTACTGTTTATCGTTCACTAATCAGTCCTTTCGTCAAATTTTTGTGCCCTACTGCTATATTTCAATATAGATATTCCAGCAAAAGTGGAATTTAAGAGGCCAAAGGGGTTATTTTAAAGTAATTTATACCTGGTGGTTAATGTTCCCGAATGTGTTCTCTTGTCTTGTCTTCTCTTATAACCTTTCTGTTTACTTCTCACTACTAGATTGTATGGCATTTGTAAATTATCGTAAATCCTAAATATACATTAATATACAGTTAAATTAAAGATAGGCAGCCAGATCTTTTTTTCCAAGAAATACTAAGCACCTTGACTCGTAGGTGCTTGGAGTTGTGAGGAAAGATATTCATTATGGTAAATAATCCTGTTTTTAGAATTACTAATAATGCTGATCAATCTGACAGGATGATGATAAAAGCTTTAGACGAGCACCTTCATGGAGAAAGAAGTTTAGACCAAAGGACATAAGAGGCTTAGCTGCTGGATCTGCAGAGACTCTTCCTGCAAACTTCAGAGTTACTTCCTCAATGTCTTCACCTTCTATGCAGCCAAAGAAGATGCAAATTGATGGTACAAAAACTACTTTGCTATTTTTAAGCATGAACATTTTTGCTTGAGGTTGTAAGTGAATTAAGTAGCCAGAATCTTTTAATCTGCATAAAAGCATCTGCCTTGTGCATGTTTATATGTGTAAAACTTTTTGTTTCAAATATAGATTTATTTTTGTAGTAGCTTGTGTGAGCTTTCTAGCAGATATATAGTTCCTTTTTTCTCTAGGAAAAACTAGAAGGTCTTTTTATCTAGGATATACTTTTTCCGTATCTCTGAATATGGAAATAAGATGACATTCCACTAACTATTTTACTGATATTTTCTTAACTTGTGAAAAGGGGGCAATAGCTGTACATTTCTAATTAGTATTGATAAGAGCACAAGTAAAGCCTAGATGTGAGGCAGTGCAGTAATGTCCATTGATAAGAATTACTGGAAAACAAAAATAAGAGTAGGAAATTTCATCTTAAAAAAAATAGCAGAAAATCTTTGAGCCTATTTTTATACAGAATAATGTAGTAGTAAAAGGCATCGTTTTCTTTTTGCTTCGTAAATCAGTTAACTATTGAATGTATTTGTAAGATAAATTAAGTTACAGTACAGTTTTCCCACCGGTGTGGACTTTATTAAGAGCCACGTGTATGTACTTGAGAGCAGAATTTGACGAGAGATAAAAAGGTAATCATGTCTACATTACAAATATAATTTTTGGTAGCAGATGAGTAAGCTTTCTCTTTAATTTTTGGTTTTACAAAGCACAGATAAAAATCAGTGCTTGCCAAATGGAAAATTTTTATTGGTGACGGAATGTACCAGGCAATTACAATTTGAGAACTTCTTTTGGTCAAATTTAGACCAAAGGTCCTTGATAGTGTGCCTGTTTTGTTTGAACACTTGAACTAAATACATGAAGTTTAAGAAGAACCCCTGTATATTACACACAAATATTAAGAATGTTAGTGGAATGCTTAACATTTTAAATATTATTCTCACTAGTGTAAAATATCCAGTCCAGAAGTTCTTTGCACCATATAATGTTTAACTTGATTTAAATATAAAATATTAAACATTCGCATTCTAAAAATTCAAGTTTTCTTCTGTGCAGTCAAAAACTGAGAGAAATCTTGTAAAGAAGAATATTAATAGTTGTACTTCTAGACATGATGATTCACTTCTGCCATTTTGCAGTGCCCTAGCTTGCATGGGTATTGTTTTATTAGGATTTTTTTGTCAAGCTAAGCATTGAAACTGAAACTAGTAAATAGACAAACTTAAGGTTATTTTAAATTCTGCTTTTCGAATTTATTGTAACCTTAGTTGAGCATATACAGTAGCTATAATCATATTGCTGTGTGATTTTTTTTTTTTTTTTTTTTTTTTTTGAAGACTAACTGCATGCTGTGTTCTGCATGTCTTCCTTCTATGATTGTTGAAACAGGCAATGTATCAGGAACACAAAGGCTGGATTCCACTACAGTAAGGACGTACTCCTGTTAAAGGCGTCTGTTGGTGAGTGAAAAGGATAGATATAGCAGTAAAATAGGCCCCTTTGTAGAATATAAATTTTAAAGTTTAAACCAGTTCCAAAAACTATTAATATCTAAATATGTGTGTAAAAAAAAAACAACAAAAAACCACCAGTCAGTTTAAAATATAAATACTGTATTGAGAATTTTAAGGTGGTTCCTTATAGCTAAGGCTGTCAATCTTTGCATAATATAATCCTAATTTTAAAGTTAATTTGAAACGGAAAATAATTGGTCTTTTTTCTTTTTTTTTCTTTAATGATATATTTTCAAAAAGGCATGAAAGGATTTTTCTGCAGAAAGTGTTGAATTTTTGGTCATCTTTAAGTTAGGAATTCAGGCCTTATCTACTTTGATTTTCCTCAAGGACTTCACAGAGTCAGCTGGTAGTCTTAGCTGGATTATGACATCGCAAACAACGAGAAAGTGAAATCTAATTTGAGAGGGGGAAGTAAATAGTTTTCATTCACAGTGGGCAGAGTACTGTTGCTCTAGTTTCAGGGAAAATAGAGGTAATGGGAAAATTTAAGTAAGAGTATGTCTACGCTACCCACTGGATCAGCGGGCAGCAATTGATCCAGTGGGGATCGATTTATTGCATCTAATCTAGATGCGATAAATTGACACCCACCCCCTGAGCCCTCTCCCGTCAACTCCTGTACCGTGAGAGGCGCAGGTAGAGTCAACAAGGGAGTGGCAGCAGTCTACTTCAGCTACATTATTCCCCCTCTCCCCCACTGTAGACCAGGGCTAAGTATGTTTGGGGATCCAAACTAGTGGGATGGGGATAATTGGAGGAGCAAGAGAGGGTGGAGAGGGAATAGCTTGGTCTCTCAGTGCACTCCCTCAGGTGTGAAGCCTGTTGCCTTCATCTGTTCTTGGGTGGAATCCCACAAATCTCCCACTCTTAGACCTGGCCCAGGGCTACAGCACTCTTGTACCACCCACAGTTGCTCAGCATGTCTAACTAGGTTTGGCAACCTGTGGTGGTTCTTCAAGGAGTATCCTTTTTGGAACTTTGCGTTAGGTGATTGTGAGCCCCTGTGCTTGTAATCTGAGATTTGTAGTAGCAGTGCCTGGTTGGGTCATACATGTCCTTTCCCTGTCTTGCGCCACCTCAGGCGGTTACCTAGAGCTGTGCAGCCAACCCCTCCTCAGATCCTCCTCTGCTGCTCTCAGCTTGAGATGGAGCACTTAGTAGTGCCTCTCTACTTAAGAATAGTTACTGTAGTTATTTAGTTAAATTTGTTGTTAGCTAGCTTTATAGTTACTTCTCCTTCTCTGTTTGTTTTCTTCTTTTCTAAAAACAAAAACAAAACTTTTTTCTCTTATATAGGAAATTAAGTTTCAGTTATTAGATATCCTTTGGGAATAGCTTAGTTACTCCATATTTTCATATTTTCCCATCCATTCAAAGCAGGGCCAGCTCCAGGCACCAGCTCAGCAAGCAGGTGCTTGGGGTAGCCAAGGGAAGGGGCGGCAAGTCGGGCTCTTCAGCAGCAATTCGGCGGCAGGTCCCTTGGTCCTTCTCAGGGAAAGGACCTGTCGCCGAATTGCCGCTGAAGAAGAAAGCGGCGCGGTGGAGCTGCCGCCAATTGTAGCTCCACCCCCGGCTTGGGGCGGCAAAAGCCCTGGAGTTGGCCCTAATTCAGAGACTGACCCCATTCCACCCAGCCTGGCAGATCATCACGTCAGACAAATGGGAGGGGATTCTACTCACATTATTTTCTAACCCCCAAAAAATCTGGAGGATGGAGGTCTATTCTAGATTTAAGAAGACTCAACAAATTCATGAAGACTCAACACTTCAGGACGCTCACATTAGCAACCATAATTCCAGCATTGGAAAGAGACGTCCAGAACACACATTTTCATATAACGATACATACACAGGAGGTTCCTCAGGTTTTTCTAGGAATAGACCATTTTCAGTAGAAAGTACTGCCCTTTGGACTGTCCACTTCTCCAAGTGTATTTTCAAAAGTTCTCACGGTGGTGGCGGCTCATCTCCACAGACAAGGTGTCATAATAGTCCCCTATTTGGACGATTGCTTACTCCAAAGCAGCGACTTAAGAAAGGGCAGTAGAAGCTATTCAAAACACCGTAGCTATTTTCACGTCTGGGCCAACAAATAAACACACACAAATCAATCTTCACACTTGTGCAGAGACTGGAGTTCATCAGGGCCTACCTCGACTATCCGGAGGCTACAGCTTTGCTGCCCTGACACCGATTTACAGCTTTACTTAGTCTAAGTTCCACAACACTAGACACTCGCCAGACATCCGCCAAGACCTGCCTCCAACTGTTGGGCCACATGCACAACAATGTTTGTGAAATATGCCATACTCCACATTCGAGGCCTGCAAGACTGACTCCAGACAGTGTATGCTACACACAGACACAGCATAAACAAACATCTCATGAGGCCAACCAAAGTTAAAAAACTTTCTACATTTGTGGACCCAACCAAACAACATCTGCGCAGAACCCTCCAACAATAATAATAATTTCAGATGCTTCCCTACTAGCTTGGGGAGCACACTTGCGCAATCATATGGTTCAAGGTTGCTGGTACCATCGGAATCCATTCTACATATAAACCTACTGTACCTGCGGGCAGTTCACAATGTATGTTCCCATTTCCTACTTGTGATCACAGACAGAACTATAAAGATCCTCACAGACAATGTTGCTTGTCTGACGGGTAGGGGGAGAGGCACGGTCACAATCCCTGTGCCCAGAAGCCATGCTGTTATGGAATTGGTGTATCAGTCACAACATCGACATCTCAGCTTCCTACGTCCCGGGATGCCAAAACACCACAGCAGATGAACTAAGCAGAAAATTTCCCCAGGACCATGGGTGGGAAAGGAACCAGGAGCACTATATTCAAATAGGGTGTTCCCAACTATAGACCTTATTGTGACAACCCAAAACGCCAAGTGCCTGCACTTCTGCTCCAGAGCAAGTTTGGGATCCCATTCCCTGAGCAATGCTTTTCTTATCAAATGGGATGCACCCTAATATATGCCTTTCCTCCAACCCCTCTTGTATCCCGGGTCATACACAAGATCAAGACACCAGAGTCCTCTTGAAAGCCCCCACGTGGCTGACAAATGTGGTTTCCTTACCTCCTAAAGATGGCTATGTGCCCACCACACACACTTCCTCATCTCCTCTCTCAGGATGCGGGCACTGCCAGCACCGGAACCCGCCTGTCACCATTCCCCTTCCCCAGTGCCCAAATCGTGGCTGAAGCTGAAGGCCCCTTTGGCACCGCAGGACAAGGGGGCTTCCAGGAAAGGACCTGTGTTAGGCCACATGCCTGCCCTGGAACTACACAGGGTACTGCTGTGGCCAGACCCCTTAGCCCAGCGAGAGATCCAACTCCAGGGAGCAGCAGGGGATCCTGGCCCCTCATAGGGCTACCTGTGCCCGAGGCAGCCCTGGTGGACAATAACCAACAGTAACTCCTCACTTAGTCATCCTGGTTAACATTGTTGTTTTGTTGCTGATCAATTAGAGAACATGATTGTTTAAAGTTGCACAATGCTCCCTTATAATGTTGTTTGGCAGCCTCCTAACTTGTTCACTGCTTGTAGAAAGAGCAGCCCATTGGAGCTAACTGGTGAGGCCTTGGAACCAGGATGAACTAACAGCTCCACACTCCCCTAAGTTCCCTATACAGCAGCTGCCTAGCAGGCTATCAATTGCCGGGCAGTTCAGCTGTCCCTCCCCGCACTGCTATGTGCTGCTCCTGCCCTCTGCCTTGGAGCTGCTCCCAGGAGCCTCCTGCTTGCTGTGCAGAGGTTAATGTCAGTGTCCCCTTTCCCCCGCTCCTGCCCCCCCCCCACTTTACTCATTTCCACAGAGTGGTTGGGTGAGGGGCAGGATAGACAGGGCTCAGAGAGGGAGCTTGCTGACAGCAGCTGCTGTCTCAACTTGCTAGTCTACTTAAAAAGGCAATGTACTTAGGGTGAGGTCAGTATACTTAAAGGGGCAATGCGTCTGTCTCACCGTGTGTCTCTCTGTCTATGTCTGGCATGCTGTCTCCTTCCTCCATTCCTGCTGTCTTGTAGATTGTGAGGCTACATTAAGTTAACCCTGGAGGGCTCAGCTGAGTTCTGGTTCATCATTTAGCAGTAAGGCATTCCCTGGGAAATATCCCACCCTCTGACTTCACCAACTCAACCAAGCTTCACAATCATTGCTGTGTACAGTATTACATTGTTTGTTCAAAACTTGTACTATGTGGGTGAGTGGGTGTGTGTGGGTGTGTATAGTCTTTTGTCTGGCGAAAAAACTTTCCCTGGAACCTAACCCCCTCCCCCATTTACATTTATATTTACATTAATTCTTAGGGAGAAATTGGATTAGTTTGACATCCTTTCGCTTAAAGTAGCATTTTTCAGGAACATAACTACAAATAGTTTTGTTCCAGTTTTCCCACGTTGGGGTTCCCCCCCCCCTTTATAAGTGTGAACATTCCCCACTCTGTGTCATGCCATACTGTTGAATTCATCATGGTCTTTAAAGTGAAAGATGCCTTTCATTGTCCTTAAGTTACAGTAAATGGGGCTGCCTGAAGCTATTGTCTCCTTTCCTGCATACATGCAGGTAACCCCATGTAATCCTATATCAAACACCATAAGAAATATATGGAACATATAATATTCATAAAGTATTACAGGTAGCTCTAAATACTTCACATGGTGTAGGGGAAGATTTAAAGGGGGCACATAGGGTACCAGAGGGATGGGGCTATGACATGGGGAACTTGAAAATGAGCCAAATCATGGTATGGGTGGGTGTAGATGGGGAAGCAGATGGGGAGAATCTATGTAATACACACTTATGTAAATACATTAGTACATATTCATATAATATGCAAAATAGAGTGCATCATTTTTCGTAGTCTCTAGTTTTCCATTCATAGCCTTAATAGATAGATGTGCGGAAGATGCCCTTTAACTGTACCCCAGAAGATCCTACAACGAGGTGGGAAGGAATCCCATATTAGGATACATCATATACATCTCAAATCAATCTTTCAGTTGCCTCTTAAAGAACAGACAGAAATTCAGAAGTTGTCTGATTTAAGTCTATCACTTGCAAGCAAAAATCATGTTTCTGTAGTGGTGCCTAAAATAATTTTATCATCTATATTTCTAGTGAAATTACTTTCAGCTGTCACTCCAGGGGACTTGGTCCTGATAAGCTTTCATAGCAATAGGTCAATTTCCTTGTATAGTTGGGGCTTCAAAGTCTGTAGCCTTTAGTATATAAAAGTACTTTAGTATATAAAAGTGGTATAAAATGCTGAGAAAGGAAGTTCCTGCAGGTGAAGGTCAATGTGAATGAGCTGGATCCATCCCTGTATAAATCAAGTAGATACTTTAAAAACATTTCTTTGTGAATGTTAAAGCTCTTAACTCAAATTGCCTTAACGTTGTTGTTGTTGGTGGTGGTGGTGGTTGTTTTAAATATATATTTTACACAGTAAGATATCAAAAAAAAAAAAAAGTTAATCTCTTATTGAGAATTGAAGGTGTTTGACCTCTGGCCTCAAGCCTCATATTGCAACTGAAACATATATAGGGACCAAGTAGAACTGTATACTTCATGATATGGTAGTAATCTGTTAAGTACATGCCACAACAATGAGCTGTTTAACTGAGAAACTTGGAATGTGATGCATGTTTGCTTTTTTTATCTTGAGACACTGTATAACGGATTTCTTTTTTATTTTGCAGTTTACCCACACTATTTCTACCGGTGATATGCAGCATTTTGAACTCAAAGACCGTATTTTAGAAATCAGTGGAATCTTTAATTTGTTAATACTTGTTAAATGGACACTTTGAGATATTTTATTACAGAGATTTTAATTAGCAAATAAATTCATGAGTACCATAGAGAAAATATTTTAGAATTAAATGTTTCTTATATTTAAGTAAACCTATGTGACTTTTCATTTATATAGTTACTTACCTTTTCCATCTGTATTTGATCTATAAATCAAATCCTTTTATCCTTAATTTGTTAGTCTTTCCAACTGAATGTACTGTAATGCTTGTAAGTATATGTCCCTATGAGCAATATAGGGCTTTTGTAAATTATGCAGTTATTGTAATTATCATTGGGTTTTTTAATAATGAAACTGAAGGTGAAAAGGATTTTACTGTCTTTGTAAAAGTATCATGACACCAAGCAGTATATATTTTGTCTTTTTTGGAAATATTAGCTAGTTCTAAAAATTAAATTAACCAGCCTTTTTCAGATAAGCATTGAGATAAACGTTTTAGTAAGCAGGTCTAAGATTATTTTTATTTCTGTTGATAATTGTACCTCTTTCGCAAAGAAAATTTGTCAGGTAGTGTGAATTTGTCTTCATTTAATGCTTTAGTACATTTTTAAAACGGGGGAACATTATAACACTATGGAACATGTTTTAGAATTGGTTAACTCCTTCATTACTTCCAGTCTGCTGTATTTGTATAGCATGTCTTTACAATGACTGAACATAAGCCATAAACTGAGAAATATTTTCTCTCAGCCAAGGAAGAAGGACCTGGTAGTAATCCACAGGCCACAAAAAGTGCTTTCCTCCCATATCCATTTGATTAAAAACATTTGTGAAAAGACACTGATGCAACTATTCTTAGTGGACCAATCATGAAGCACTGCAGTCTAATGTTTTAAAAAAAAAAAAAGTAAAAGATGAAGGCACAGTATGCTGAAGAATAAAGTAGTGCAACTTCTAATAAAGGCCTTATTTTTCCTATGTAAGTCATCTTTTTGCATTCGTTTGTAAACTTGTTCTAAAAAATTGTCCAGATTTTTTAAAATTTTGTATGGTTGTAGCCATTTCAGGCTTTATGTAGAAAATGTATCATTGAATGGCACGTTAAAAAGCCAGTAAGAAATTTGTTCAGATCATGGTGCATTATTTATTATGCAACAATATATATAGCATGTCTTTTTGTTTGGTTGGTTGGTTTCTTCTCTTTAGTTTACTTGTACAACTGAAATTCATTTTTATTGTTTCATGTTTTTTCTAACAATCTTTTTTGTGTACTTCTGATTATGTAACGAAGTATGTACAGCCTAAGTACTTTGAACTATTTTTACCACAGTATTATTTATTGCTTTCTTTCAATAAAGTTCTGAAGCATTTTTCCACTGCCAGTAAAACGCTATTGAAAAAACTAAGATGTAATCGTATGCAAAAATGAAGCTATTTTTGTGGTGAGTGCTGGAGAGTTGTCAATAAAGCATCTTAACAATTGATTGCTGCTATGTGGATCTCTCTTCAAATGAAGACATGACTGCTTCTTTCAGCAGATAACTGATGTTCAATATGACTTCAATTTAAATTTGTGGTGGAGGTCAAAGTTTGCATTTGTCACCAGCCTCCAAATGATCCATTATATTATTCAATTTGTTTAATGTTGATTTTATTTAGAGCTGTCGATTAATTGCTACTAAGTTACTTGATTAATTCAAATAATCGCAATCAATAGCAGTTTTAATTGCACTGTTAAACAATAGAATACCAATTGAAATTAATTTAAATATTTTTGGATGTTTTTCTATATTTTCAAATATATTGATTTCAGTTACAACACAATACAAGGTGTACAGTGCTCACTTTATATTTTTATTACAAATATTTCCACTGTAAAAAGATAAAATATTTTCCAGTTCACCTCATACGAGTACTGTAATGGAATCTCTTTATTGTGAAAGTGTAATTTAGCTATGTAGATTTTTTTTGTTACATAACTGCACTCAAAAACAAAACAATGTAAAACTTTAGAGCCTACAAATCCACTCAGTCCTACTTCTTATTCAGTCAATCACTAAGACAGGTTTGTTGACATTTATGGGAGATAATGCTGCCTGCTTCTTATTTTCAATGTTCCCTGACAGTGAGAACAGGTGTTCACATGGCACTTTTGTAGCTGGCATTGCAAGGTATTTACGTGTTAGATATGCTAAACATTCGTATACCCCTTCATGCTTTGGCCACTATTCCAGAGGACATGTTTGCATGCTGATGACACTTGTTAAAAAAAAAATGCATTAATTAAATTTGTGACTGAACTCTTTGGGGGCGAATAGTATGTCTCTTGCTCTGTTTTACCTGCATTCTGCCAGGTATTTCATATTATAGGAATCTCAGAGATGACCCAGCACATGTTGTTTATTTTAAGAACACTTTCACTGCAGATTTCACAAAACGCAAAGAAGGTACCAGTGTGAGGTTTCTAAAGATAGCTACAGCACTCGACCCAAGATTTAAGAATCTGAAGTGCCTTCCAAAATCTGAGAGGGGTGAGATGTGGCGCATGCTTTCAAAAGTCTTAAAAGAGCAGCAGTCCGATGCCAAAACTACAGAACCTGAACCACCAAAAAAGAAAGGCAACCTGCTGCTGCTAGCATCTGACTCATGATGATGAAAGTGAACATGTCAGTCTGCATTGGTTTGGATCATTATCGAGCAGAACCTGTCATCAACATGGATGAATGTCCTCTGGAATGGTGGTTGAAGATGAAGGGACATATATGAATCTTCAGCATATCTGGCACATAAATATCTTGTGAGGCCAGTTACAACAGTGCCATGCAAATGTCCGTTCTCACTTTCAATTGACATAAACAAGAAGCAGTCAGCATTATCTCCTGCAAATGTAAACAAACTTGTTTGTGTCAGTGACTGGCTCAAAAAGAAATAGGACTGAGTGGACTTGTAGGCTTTAAAGATGTACATTGTTTTATTTTTGAATGCAGTTTTTTTGTACATAATTCTACATTTGTAAATTCAACTTTCATGATAGAGACTGCACTACAGTACTTGTATGAGATGAAGTGAAAAATACTATTTATATTTTTATTACAAATTTGTTCTGTAAAAAACCGTACTGTACACTTTGATTTCAATTACACCACAGAATGAATGGTATTCTACTTTTAATCGTGTAATCACGATTATTTTTTTAGTCTCTTAACAGCCCTAATTTTATTGTTTCAACTGATGTCTGGAAAGTAATTCAGTAATGTTTACAGTGTATCCTTCCACTTTCCAGTCTGAGTAAATTAAACACTCAATGTCTTATTTTGCATAAAGGAAAATAGAAAAAGGCTAATGTTCTTTTCATTAGTTTGAGTAACTTCAAAGATTTCTGGCCATTAGAAAGCTATAACAACAAACTACTTATATTATTCTCATAGTCTGAATTTTGAATATCTGAATATTTAGAGGAAAATACATATTGCAGTGGTACAAGCATAAGCTAAGCCATTCTAAGAAAACCACACTGGGACTTGCACCCACTTAAAGTGGTTTTCAAATCAGTGCAGTTTGTGTGTAGACGAAGCTTGTGTCTGCCTTTATCTTTCTATAGTTCATTTTTCAGTGATGAGATGTTTCAACTTGTCCTCCAGGACAACAGCTGTACGTTCAGTGTGACATGAGAAATGGAGAAATTGTGTGAGTGATGTTTTAAAATACAATCACATAACACTTCAGTTTGCCTTTTCTTGCATAAATGAGCTTTCATCTTGTATGTCAGCCTGGATACATTTCTGATTGTAGAGAATAATTTTCTCACTAGCAAGAGATTAAACTTAAAAAAACAAACAAAAAAACCCACCCCTCTCCCTTTCTTTGCTTGGCCTCCAGTTGAAAAGTGTGCTGTCCTAAAGCTGTAAAGATTTTTACAGCACTGAAATGAGGGAAGCTGTTCATAGTTAATGTCTGTTAGAGCATCTTGAAAGTGAGGATATATTGGGGAATTAGTCTCCCATAGAATGTTGTGGGAACATTTTCACATGGGGTATTCATAATGACAAATGCTAGTTTATCTAAAATAGGGAATAGTTGTGAATTGGTAGGGAGATTGAGTAGAAGGACAAATAGAAAAGTGATAATGCTACTGATTTATTTTTATTGTATTAACAAATCTTTAATATAATTTTAATTTAAAGTTTGACCTCTCTTTATCACCAAAGAGAAACATAATAGCAACATGCTGTTCTTAACTTTATATAAGAACACTTCTTGGAGTGTCAGAGTAGATAAATCTGAGCCTGAATTTTTAAGTAAAGTAGATTATATATTTAAAAGTTTTGGGTATGTCATTATGCAACGTGCCAAATGTATTCCAGATGCTTGGGCCACAATAGCTGCGGTAAAAGTGAAAAGTTTGTGCATATGACCAAGAAACGAGCACTTCATTAGTTGATTTAAGAAAAACGATAGGCAACTGGGAAAACATTAAAGGAGTAATTTCTTGGAGATTTTAAGAGCAGGAACAATCTCTCATACAGAGAACACAGTTTACCCTGTTCAATCTCATCTCCCTTCTTACCTTCCACTATAGTTTATAAATAAAAGCCCTTTGAAAGAAGGGTAACAAGCATTTTCTGCCACTGCTGGGCCTGTAGTCTTAAAGTTGTATGATCAGAGCTCCCTGTTTAAAACACCTAATGAACAAAATAAACTTGGATTAATATAACAGCTGCTTCCCCTGGGGAAAGTGCAGCCTAGATTAACCTACTACCATGGCTGCTGGAGGCCTGGCAACTGTAGTTTAAAAGACTGCTTAGGGTGTACCTTTGTGGGAATTGAGAGACTGTTTTATAGTAATACAACTTAATTTTTTTTTTAAAGTCCATGGAAAGCACTTCAAGTAAACCCCCCCCTTTTTTTTTTACCATGCACGTAATTGAAATTAATTTTCAAATATTGTATTGTCAGATTCATGTGGCATCCAGATTTACAAGTCTAGTTCATTTGAAAATACTTTTCTCTTTCCTCTGTCTCCTGTTTTTTCTAAGACTGGACAACTAGAGAACTAGCATGACCACATAAACAGATCAAACAAGTAAAATCACCTTATTAATTGAGGCTGAGCAATTTGTACTCAAGACTTTAAACCAGTAACATTTGTTTAATTCAAACACATAATTCATCTGTGTGGAAGGGAGAGGGAAGAGGGGATTTTGATTGAAGTGCTTCCTGAATCTTTATTAAAGAGATGAAAAAACACACCATCTATATCAGGGCTTTCCAACAGCACAGTCCACAAAATCAGGAAGGACGTGACGTTTGAAAGTACTAAGGTACCGACCTTCCCTCCAGGGAAGAAGCAAAAAAAAAAAAAAAAAAAAAAATCCATTATTTTCCAGTCCGGGGCCTCTATAAAGCAAATTTTAAAACTGGAATAAAGTGTTTTTAATGAGACATTTAGATTATCCATATTTAATGTCCCTTATTCAAGTTATAACACTTCTGCCTCAAGGTAACATTTTTATTCCTTGTTGTTTGTACGGTTAAATTCACGCTACCCAGTATTGTTGCAATGAGGTGGGGGCGATACTCTGTACCGCTATTACGTTTTATCGTGTGGCAAGAAAGTCCCCACTTTATGCTTATTTTATAGCCGTTTAAAAGAAGTCTCGATATTAGTGTTTTCTGTGGTCCTGTTGCCACAGTATGTATCTAAGCGATCCCCCGGAATTTGCAATCCTTCGAGACTAGTACTTTCATGTGGCTCATTCAAGTTATCCCAGTTTGACAAGCCGGACTTGAAATAAACTCCGCGGAGCAGCAGAAGGAAGGCACGGCACTAGAGAACTTCTTAGGATGCATGAATAATAGGCTCTGGAAAGCTGCCGGAGGTGCAGAGAGGGAGACGTGAGAAGCGCAATGGTCGGTTTCCCGGAGTGTGGTCTAGGGAGCAGCTCCGATCCCAGAAGCAACGATTCTTGCGTAGACAAAGGGATCTGGGAGGCTGCCGGGGTAAGCAGACAGGGGGGTTCGGGTAGCGCTGCTCGGGTCCCAGCAGCACTGAAGCTTGTGCAGCCATATCCCACCTCCTGACGTGTGATGAAAGAACAGGAAATGGGAGCCTGGGAGAAGCGGAAATTGCAGCAGCAGCAGAGCTAGGAAGCACCAAGCAGCAGCTGCAGAAGCGGTGCAGTCAGGAAGTGAGCTGGGAACAAAGTAAGTGGCATGAGCGCAATTCCCTGGGCAGAAAGCTGGGGATGAGGATGAGACTGGCTCCACTTGCTTTCCCGTGTTCACCCCTTTCCCTCGGGGGACGCTGCGGTTGCCTTCATCTTTGTGCCAGTTGTTTTGCTCTTCAGAGCCGTGGGTGTCAGAAGAAAGTCAGGCCACCCCCATTGGCGCGGGGGGGACAGGACCCGGGATTGGTTCGCCGCATCTCTCCCTGTTAGCTCCAGTGAAACGAGCGGGAGCTGGGTTTGGGCTTGCCCTGGCTTTAACTGCGGCGGTGGGCGACTGTGGCTGCTGAAGGTGGTGGGGTGAGAGGAGACTGTGCCCGAGTTGTCTTTTCCCTTACGGGTTAATTCCTCCCGCCCCACGTTTTGATGACGGAGCTTCGGCTGCATGTTGGGATCGGAGCGGGGGATGGGGATGGGGGAGGCTGAGGGCGGGGGCAGGATACTAGCTGCCCCAGAGAGGTGTTCACAGCAGCTGCCCCTCCCACCTCCCCGTCACGCTCTGAGCAGCTACATGACTAACTTTCTTTGTTTTCTCTTTCCCCTTATCCCGTCCTCCTGAACGGTGGCTGCTTGTCCAGGGCCTTCAGCTATCCCCCCCCCCCCCCCCGAGACATCCGAGAACGAGAGAGAGAGAGAACTAGGCAGTTTGGGCTTTTCCCTGGGTCCCTCTTTTAGAGATGTGGACGTGGACTTCTCTGGGATACTGGGTGGGTGAAGCAGAGAGCTTCCTTCTTTCACTGGGTTTACCTGTTTGAAATTGGGGGCAAGGCTGTTGCTCGTTGTTTCCACTCAGCCTGGGAGGCTTGTGGTAGCCATGTCCATGTTACTGTCTAAAAGCCAGTCAACCCCTACTGAATCTGGGATTAAATGCGGATGGGTGTGACTGACTCCAGGGCGACAGCAGCTGTCTTTGTCCAAGACTACTGGAGGGAATGGGGTGTCTCTGTAATAAGACACATGAGGAACAAAGCATCATTAAGAGCAGCTGACTCCTAAATAGTTTTCCTTTGGAAGGAGTCACTGTCATCTGGGATTAATTTTAAGTCTGGTTTTTAACATGGCCTCTGGTAATGAAAGATTCTTCATGTGTCTGTCTCATGGGTTATTTTTGTGTGTGAAAATCTCATTCATCCAAACTGTCAGAGCTTGATAGTCCTGCAGGCCTGACAATCTTTCAGCATCTATCTGGGGTAGAAAACTGATTGTATCCTGAAGGAGACAATAAATAATTGGCTTTCTTAGTGCTTTCCAGTGGGACTTCCACAATTGGGTACTGTAATGGATTTGGAGCTACTCAGTAATATGCATAGATATTGCATGTTGACTTTGTTATTTGGATGCTTACTGTGTGACTATATTGAGTTACCTCAGTAAAGAGCTGTCTGAGGAAATAGGTAGGTAGAATACTGAATGAAGGTAAGCACTTCTCAGCAAACAGAAGTTGTTAAGGGACAGTGCCAGAATGGCTGGCTTTGATTATTTTTGTCTCCCCCAATCTACGAAACTGGTTTTGACCAGATGGGTTGGGAACACTGATTAGACGAGAGAAGCTCTAGCAGGATTGAAAAGGGATCTTCTCTCGAGAGAGCCAGTAGTTAAACTGTTCAGGGGAACCAGATCGAGACACACAACTGCCCCTGGTTGTGCCTGGAGACTTTATGCCTTTCTAGGATACCATCAGAGGGTGGTAAGCTGGATGTGCATAGCCTGACATTTTAAAATCCTGTTTTTCTTCTAATGCTTTGGTCTGTTTTGAAGAAAGCTGTGTGATCATTGGTCAGACTTCCAAAGGTGCTGCACTCAGTTGGGCCTGCAGGTTAATAATGGTGTATACGCACATGCCTCAGTTTCCCAGATTGGTGTGGAAGAATTGCAAAATTCCTCTTGAGACAGGCAAAGACAAGAGGCCTAACATCTGAATGAGTACACCCTGAAAGATTATAAAGGGAAAAGAGGTGCAGTTAGCCCTTTCATTGTGACAGGTACCCATACATTATTTTGACTTCAACAAGCATCTCTAGATATAGCATTGCTGACAGAGTTAATTGACTGGCACCTCCCTCTTGTTCAGGGAGCCTGTTCTTAGCCCCTTCTGGGAGAAGGGAGTTTGAATTCCTCTACCTCCAAATATGCTCTGTGGAAAACTCTGTGGCTGCTAATTCGTCAGTGTGATAAAGGACAGAAGTGGTCTGATAAATCAAAAGCATATATTTAGCTTCTGAGTGTTTTGAACTGCAGTTCCCTTTTTCCAGAAATTTGACCGTATGAGTCAGTGACTCCTGGATACAGTATGGATCATGTTTCTCTGTAGTCTAGTTTGAAAGAGTTCTGCCAGAGCAGCAACTACTGAGGAAACCTATTATGGTAGGAAATGAGAAAACATACTTGATTTTTTATTATTATTGCTATATCTTTGTGCCCTTTATAGTTACCCTAACAGAACTTTGGTTGGGGGAGAGAATGGACATTTTTTATAATATAGTCTCTGACCAGGATTTTTTTAAATACTGTTTATAAAAAGTCCTTCAGCTTCCAGTCTTTCTTGATTACCACTTCTAACAATGTTGAGGAGGAAACAAATATATTCAGAGTTAGGCTTGGATATTGCTAAACTCAGAATTGCTATTATCTTGTAACTTGTGGGCTGCAGTGCAAACACTGAACAGTCATGTGGAGGATCAGTGCTTCAGTGCAGTGTGTTTGGGTTAAGAGATCAAGAATTGGATTCTTGAAGGGACTTCAGCGTTGTAACAGTGAGCATCACAGCACTTAATGTTAGGTGCCTTGAAAATCCAGGAACAACACTGCGAGCCACAAAGCCAAGTTATGCATCTAAGCTCCCTACACAGTGAAGGGGGAGAAATAGGTGCCTAATAATGTAATTCACAAAAGCCAGTGTGTTTGGTGGGGAGCTGCCTAAGATAGCCAAAGGAAAATGCTGACCGGAGGAGTCAGTGCTAAGCCCCCACACTTCTCACAGAGCTAAGTACCTAAGTCCAGGCTGCTGGGAGGGGCCTGCCTGTGCTTGACAGTCCATGAATGGATACCCCCACCTGGAGTCAGATGGCTTAGGTGCCTAAGGTGTTTCTTGTGAATAATGAGTTAGGCACCTGCCTCGCGTCCAGCTAAATGGCTTGAGGAGGAAGTGGTGTGGTGCCCATCTTCTAATTTTTAGCCTAGTGATTAGACTACTCATCTTGGAGATCCAGGTTCACTCCCTGCCCTCCACCCCGCTTCCAGAGAGGGAGAAGGAGGGAGCCCCCTGTTCAAATTCTGTCTCTCCTGTTGAAGCAGTTCCACTGTGGATAGATAATGAAAAAGTGGTTGGAGCATGGGGATTGAACCGAGGGTCTCTCCTCTCCCAGATGAGCACCCTTACCACTGGACTACAAAGTTACTCATATTCTTTCTCTCTAGCTCAATGAGAACAATCATCATGAGAGACTGAGGGAGCCCTACAACAAAATATCTCATCGTTAGGCAGTAGCTAGCACATGTTCCTGAGAGGTAGGAGACCGCTGTTCAAATACTTTCTCCTGCTCTGATAGCAAAAGGAGAATTGAATCTGGGTCTCCCACATCCCAGCGGAGTGCTCTAACCACTGGACTAAAAGTTATAAGGTCCTACTCAATTTTGAATGGGACCCAAACTGGCAAGCTCCCTCTGGACACACCTGTTGTAGCTGGCCCTTTCACGCAACTTAGGTGGCCTGTCTTCCCTGGTTCATGAATTGGTATAAGGGTTAGGTGAAAGATAGGTGGCCGGATGCCTAGAGGTTGTGCGCTGTTGCCTGAAGCAGAAACATAGGGATCAAGTGAGTTTAGGTGCCTGTACCATTCGGTGGGAGTTTTGTGGATTGCATGGACATCGGTGCCTAAAACAGGTGCCTAAGTCTGGGGTTTAGGCACCAAACTACTTTTGTGGATCCCTCCCTAAGTGACTGACAGAAATGGAAGCATTGTGTAATCACATGTAAAAGCACATACTTGGAACATTTGTGTGTGTGTGTGTGTATAATATATAGCTGGCACTGTCTGCAGAAGCCCTCCTGTCATTATAGCACTGTTTATACTGAGGGTTAGGTCGATGTAACTATGTCGCTCAGGGGTGTGGAAAATCCAATGTAAGACCAACTGTCAGTCTTTCTAGCAGAATAGAAGCAATTATGTTTCCTGTCCTAAGAAGCTTACAATCAAACAACATCAGACAGTGCAGTCCAACACAAACACCCAAGTGGAGGTTCAGTGTTAAAATGGTTGAGACTCAAAAATATGTGTGGCTAAAAGAGTTGTTTTCAATGAAGACTGGCAGATTTTAGAGGGAAGGGAATTTCTGGTTTATGAGTGGCATGGAAGAAGGCACAAAGTTGAGTGGGAGAATATAGTAAAGATAAGAAAATATAAAACATAGTATTTTAATTAAAAAAACTTGAAAATATTGAATTTTAGAGAGTGAGTGGTTTAACTAATGTTTTCTCCTTAATTTTTATAGAAACTGGAAGTGGAGGTATGTTAGATTATCATGCCTTTGTCATCTTCATTCCTATTCTTTTTAAGGCCTCCCTATAGATTACTCCATAGTTTTCTACCTCAGGGCTGGTCTACATTTACAGTGCTGCTGTGCGGCAGCTGCACCACTGTAGTGATTAGTGAAGACACTACCTACACCTAGCCCTGGTCTACATTACAAGTTTAGGTCGAATTGAGCAGCGTTATATCAATTTAACCCTGCACCCGTCCACACGATGAAGCTCTTACTTTGGACTTAAAAGGCTGTTAAAATCGATTTCTGTACTCCTCCCCCGACAAGGGGATTAGCGCTGAAATCGACCTTGCCTGGTCGAATTTGGGGTAGTATGGCTGCAGTTTGACGGTACTGGCCTCCAGGAGCTATCTCAGAGTGCTCCATTGTGACCATTCTGGACAGCGCTCTCAGCTCAGATGCACTGGCCAGTTATACAGGAAAAGGTCCGCGAACTTTTGAATCTCATTTCCTGTTTGGCCAGCGTGGCGATCTGCAGGTGAGTGCAGATCTCATCAGCAGAGGTGACCATGATGGAGTCCCAGAATCTCAAAAGAGCCCTAGCATGGACCGAACGGGAGGTATGGGATCTGATCGCTGTATGGGGAGACGAATCCGTGCTATCAGAACTCCGTTCAAAAAGACGAAATGCCCAAACATTTGAAAAAAATCTCAAAGGGCATGAAGGACAGAGGCTATAACAAGGACCTGCAGCAGTGCCGCATGAAACTTGAGCTAAGGCAAGCCTACCAAAAAAACAGAGAGGCAAACAGCTGCTCTGGGTCAGAGCCCCAGACGTGCCGCTTCCATGATGAGCTGCATGCCATTCTAGGTGGTGCAGCCACCACTATCCCATCCCTGTGCTTTGACTCTGAGTGGAGTAGCATGCAATAGGGATATGGGTTTTGGGGACGAGGAAGATAGTTCACAGCAAGGAAGCGGAGAAACCGTTTTCCCTGACAGCCAGGAACTGTTTCTCACCCTGGACCTGGAGTCAGTACCCCATGAACCCACCCAAGGCTGCCTCCCGGGCCCGCCAGGTGGAGAAAGGACCTCTGGTGAGCGTACCTTTGTAAATATTATACATGGTTGAAAAGCAAGCATGTTTTAATGATTAATTTGCCCTGGAATTCGCGGCCAGTACAGCTACTGGAAAAGTCTCCTAATGTGTCTGGGGATGGAGCGGAAATCCTCCAGGGACATCTCCATAAAGCTGTCTTGCAAAGGCTTTGGGAGTACATCCAAAAGGTTTCTGGGAAGGGCAGCCTTATTCTGTCCTCCTTGATAGGACACTTTACCATGCCAGGCCAGTAGCACATAATCTGGAATCATTGCAAAACAAAGCATGGCAGCGTACGGTCCTGGTATTTGCTGGCTGTCATGGTACAATTCCCCACTCTGAACCTTAGCGTCCAAAAGATGGGGTACCAGCATGAATTCCTCTAAGCTCAATTACCAGCTTAGAACCTGTAGCGCTGCCGCCAACCAGGAATTCCAGTGCCTGGTACACTCTGGTCCCCCCAAAAACCTTGCCCGGGGACCCCCAAGACCCAGAACCTCTGGATCTTAACACAAGGAAAGTAAACCCTTTCCCCCCATTGCCTCTCCCAGGCTTCCCCTCCCTGGGTTACCCTGGAAGATCACTGTGATTCAAACTCCTTGAATCTTAAAACAGAGAGGAAAATGCACTTTCCCCGCTCCTTCTCTCTCCCCCTCCCAGATTCTCCCTGAGAGAGAAAGTGATCCTAACACAGAGAGAAATTAGCCTCTCTCTCCCCGCTCCCTCCTTTCTCCCCACCAATTCCCTGGTGAATCCAGACCCCATCCCCTGGGGTCTCTCACCAGAATAAAGAAACAATCACGTTTTTAAACAAGAAAAGATTTTAATTAAAGAAAGAACAAAGATAATTTTTATCTTTGTAAATTTAAGATGGAATATGTTACAGGGTCTTTCAGCTGTAGACACTGGGAATACCCTCCCAGCCTAAGTATACGAGTACAAATTAAAATCCTTTCAGCAAATACAAATTTGAACTCCTCCCAGCCAAATACACATTTGCAAATAAAGAAAACAACCATAAGCCTAACTCGCTTTATCTACCTAGTACTCGCTATTCTGAACTTATAAGAGCCTGTATCGGAGAGATTGGAGAGAAACCTGGTTCACATCTGGTCCCTCTGAGCCCCCAGATTGAACAACAACCAAAAACTAACAGCACACACACAGACTTCCCTCTCTCAAGATTTGAAAGTATCCTGTCCCCTGATTGGTCCTCTGGTCAGGTGACAGCCAGGCGCACTCTTCTTGTTAACCCTTTCCAGGCAAAAGAGATATGAAGCTCTTTTGTTCTATTAACTTTTACTTATTTGTTTATGATACGCCCCCCAAATCACTGACAGTATGGAGCCATACTTGCAGTGATTTTTCCCTAGAACTCTAGAATATACAGATTAATAAACACTTGCACCCTTACATATGCTACTAATTATGTACAGCTACAAGATTTTTCACATTGTTAGGATGATTTTTAACCAGTTGATTCTGGGAAACTGGCATAGGAGAGTGCATTAACTCCTTGATCTGTTGCCGCTGCAGACGTTGCAGGATGTGGAGAGGTTCACCTCTTCCACACCACCGTCACTTCTCCCTTTATTGTAGACACCGTCAGGCCACTCAGCATCATCTCCTCCCTGGACTGTAAACTGACAAACCTGTAAGTCTCTGGAATAAAAGAGCTTGAGAGAATTAGCGTGGTACGCTCTGGGCTTTAGGGAGGAATTGGGAAATGCTATGAGGTAGTTAACAGCTCCCAGGTGCTCTTGGACCATGAATGGCCCTTCTCATGATACTTCCATTTTATGGGCCTCTTGCGCCTTCAAGATCATAACCTGGTCTCCTACCTTGAAGGAATGTTGTCTGGTATGTTTGTCATACCAGGCCTTTTGCTCTTTTTGAGCATCCTTTAGGGTTTTTTTTAGCAAGGGCTAAAGAGTGTCGGAGGGTGTTTTGTAGGTTGCTTACAAAGTCCAGAATGTTAGTTCCTGGAGAAGGTGTAAACCCCTCCCATTGCTGCTTCACCAACTGTAATGGCCCTTTAACCTCCTGGCTATACACAAGCTCAAACGGTGAGAACCCTAAACTGGGATGTGGTACAGCCCTGTAAGCAAAGAGCAACTGCTGCAACGCTAGGTCCCAGTCATTGGAATGTTTATTCACAAATTTACGTATTATGGCCCCAAAGTTCCATTAAACCTTTCCACCAGGCCATTGGTTTGATGGTGGTAAGGGGTGGCAACCAAGTGATTCACTCCATGAGTTTTCCACAGTTCTTTCATGGTCCCTGCCAGCAGATTTGTCCCTGAATCCGTAAGGATATCGGAGGGCCAACCTACCCTGGCAAAAATGTCTGTTAGGGCCTGGCACACAGTTTTAGCCCTGGTGTTGCCTAGAGCTACTGCTTCCGGCCATCGGGTAGCAAAGTCCACGAAAGTCAGTATGTACTGCTTTCCTCGGGGGGTGTTTTTTGGGAAAGGACCCGGAATATCCGCAGCTTCTCGCTGAAATGGGACTTCTATTATGGGGAGTGGCTGGAGAGGGGCCTTGACCTAGTCTTGGGGCTTTCTTACTCTTTGGCACACCTCACAAGACTGGACATACTTGGCGACATCCTTGCCCATCCCCTCCCAGTGGAAGGACTTCCCCAACCGGTCTTTGGTTCTGTTCACCCCAGCATGGCCACTGGGATGATCATGGGCCAAGCTTAAGAGCTTACCCTGGTACTTAGTTGGAACCACCAACTGTTTTTGTGGATGCCAGTCTTCCCGGTGTCCACCAGAAAGAGTCTCCTTATATAAAAGCTCTTGTTTTATAACAAACCGGGATCAATTAGAAGAGCTGAGAGGCGGTGGGGCACTCCGTGCCGCCGCCCAAGCTTTCTGAAGGCTGTTATCTGCTTCCTGCTCAGTTTGGAACTGTTTCCTGGAGGCTGGAGACACCAGTTCTCCCTTAGACTGTGGACTTCGGCTTGGTCCTTCGGGAAGCGATGTAGGTGATGGGGTGGTTTTCGTGGCTGGTGAACCACTCTCCGCTTGTGCACCAGGTGGTATTTCAGGCTCTGGTTGAGCCTCTTGGGTATGGTTGTCTGCTGTTTCTGCCAGTTCAGGCTCGCTGGCGCCCTCTGGCGTTGGGGTTGAAGATGCGTTTGCAAGTGCTGGCATCAGTGCTGGCAATGGTTCTGGTGCTGGTTACGTTTCCAGGTCCGGGTCTGGGACTGGAGGTTCTGTGGCTGTTGCAGTCGTAGGCAGGGGATCCGGGTCCACTACCTCTGTCTGGGTCTCTGCTAACACAGACGGGGCCCCTGTGGATGGCTCAGGAGCAGGGATGGGTCTGGAAGCTTGGCTGCATGTAACCAGTCCCATCCTCTTGGCCCACTTTACCTGGTTGGCCAAGTCTTCCCCCCAGTAGCATGGGGATGTGATAATTGTCGTAGACTGCAAAAGTCCACATTCCTGACCAGCCTTTGTATTAGACAGGCAGTTTAGCTGTAGGCAAGTCTACAGTTTGTGACATGAAGGGATAAATTGTCACTTGGGCCTTTGGGTTGATGAATTTGAGGTCCACTAAGGATTGGTGGATAGCTGATACTTGTGCCCCCGTGTCTCTCCACGCGATAACCTTTCTGCCCACTCTCAAAATTTCCCTTCACTCCGAGGGTATTTGAGAGGCATCTGGGCCTGGGGATTTTTGGAGTGATGGAGATATAATGAACTGCACTCGGTTGGGGTTCTTGGGGCAGTTGGCCTTTATATGTCCCAGTTCATTACACTTGAAGCATCGCCCAGCTGACTGGTCACTGGGCCGAGTTGGGTTACTGGAGATTGGTGAGGTGAGAGAATAGGGCGTCGGCGGCTTTCCTTGGGTTATAAGTGGGGTCTTGGGTTGCCCTCGGGTATAGGATTTATTGTCTGTGTGACCCCTGTGATATTCGCTCACCTTGAGAGTAGCTTTTTTCTTTTCTGTTACTTCCACCCATCTGGCTCCAATCTCCTCCGCCTCAGTGACAGTTTTGGGCTTCCCATCCAGGATATACCTTTCTATTTCCTCCGGAACATCCTCTAAGAACTGCTCCAATTGTATTAGGAAGTGCATGTCATCCAGAGATTTAACATTGGCTCCTGATATCCAGACATTATAATTCTTCCCAATGTGGTAGGCGTGTCGGATGAATGACACATCTGGTTTCCACCTTACCGAGTGGCATGCTCAGGTGTTAGCCCCATTCTGATTCTGGCCTTGGTTTGAAAAAGTGTATAATTTTTCATGTTCTCCTTAGGCATTTCAGCCGCCACCTCTGCTAGGGGTCCACTGTGCAGTGGCCTCAGCTCTATCATGTATTGGTCTTCAGAGATGCTGTACCCATGGCAGGTCCTTTCAAAATTTTCTAGGAAGGCCTCAGTGTCATCACCTGCCTTGTAGGTGGGAAATTTCCTGGGATGTGGAACAACAACTGGCGAAGGGTTGTTAGGGTTGGCTGTGTTATTCTGCTTAGCCTGCGCTAATTCCAGTTCATGCTTTCCCTCTCTCTTTCCCTCATCTCCAGCTCTCTCTGGTGGCAGCCTCTTTTTCTCTTTCTCTCAGCTCCATCTCCTTTTCTCTCAGTTCTATCTCTTTTTGTTTTATTTCTAGTTCTTGTAGTTTCTTTTCCATGTCTCACTTGTGGTCTGCATCTTTGATTTGTTCCGCTGCATCCAGTTTTGCCTGTTCCTTGGAACTCATATTTCCGGCTTCCTTGTGCTGGGGCGCCCTCTGCTGTTTACTGCTTGAACTGCTGCTTTTCTGTTGCTATCTTCTGGTTGCTTAGCAACAGTCTTTTTTTTTTTAAACTCCTTCTACCTAGCTATTCCTGACAGAGTTAGAAAGAAAAAAAACCATTCATTTGCAAATGTGTTTTGCTGGCATATGGTGACTCACAGCTGGAGTCCCTTTGTTTAACAAAGATCCTTGTTAAACCCTAATGCCTTTGCCTTCACTGTACTCAGAAGGGAGAGACCAAAAAAAACTTGCAGACTTTTGCTTTTAAAAGCAAATCTCCTCTAGCCTGCTTTACACACAGCTAGCAGGGAAAGAGAGAGAAAAAATCCTACTGGCTTTTGCTCCTAAACCCAAACCTCTCAGTCTGCCAGCAGATAGCTAACAGGGAGAGAAATAAAAACCTCACTGGCTTTTTGAATTCTATCCATCTATCCATCCATCCATCCCACACGCTGCACACCACGTCATGGTACAATTCCCCACTCTGAACCTTAGCGTCCAAAAGATGGGGTACCAGAATGAATTCCTCTAAGCTCAATTAACAGCTTAGAACCTGTAGCGCTGCCACCAACCAGGAATTCCAGTGCCTGGTACACTCTGGTCCCCCAAAAACCTTGCCCGGGGACCCCCAAGACCCAGACCCTCTGAGTCTTAACACAAGGAAAGTAAACCCTTTCCCCCTGTTGCCTCTCCCAGGCTTCCCCTCCCTGGGTTACCCTGGAAGATCACTGTGATTCAAACTCCTTGAATCTTAAAACAGAGAGGAAAATGCACCTTCTCCGCTCCTTCTCTCTCCCCCTCCCAGATTCTCCCTGAGAGAGAAAGTGATCCTAACACAGAGAGAAATTAGCCTCTCTCTCCCTGCTCCCTCCTTTCTTCCCCACCAATTCCCTGGTGAATCCAGACCCCGTCCCCTGGGGTCTCTCACCAGAATAAAGAAACAATCCCGTTCTTAAACAAGAAAAGCTTTTAATTAAAGAAAGAACAAAGATAAAAATTATCTTTGTAAATTTAAGATGGAATATGTTACAGGGTCTTTCAGCTATAGACACTGGGAATACCCTCCCAGCCTAAGTATACGAGTACAAATTAAAATCCTTTCAGCAAATACAAATTTGAACTCCTCCCAGCCTAATACACATTTGCAAATAAAGAAAACAACCATAAGTCTAACTCACTTTATCTACCTAGTACTCACTATTCTGAACTTATAAGAGCCTGTATCGGAGAGACTGGAGAGAAACCTGGTTGCACATCTGGTCCCTCTGAGCCCCCAGAGTGAACAACAACCAAAAACTAACAGCACACACAAAGACTTCCATCCCTCAAGATTTGAAAGTATCCTGTCCCCTGATTGGTCCTCTGGTCAGGTGACAGCCAGACTCACTGTTCTTGTTAACCCTTTCCAGGCAAAAGAGATATGAAGCTCTTTTGTTCTATTAACTTTTACTTATTTGTTTATGACACTGGCATTCAAACAACATCTGTTCTGTATCTCTCTGTTATCCTCAGAATAATGATAGCGTTCCTGGTCACCTTGTTGAAATTGGGTGATTTTATTAAGGGGACATTCAGAGGTGCCCATTCCTGCTGGGCTGTTTGCCTGTGGCTGAACAGAAATGTTCCCCGCTGTTAGCCACGTAGTGGGGGGAAGGGTGAAGCAATCATCCCAGAGAATTGAGTAGGGGGGGAATAAAAGGGGGATTGGGGTTTGTGCTGCACGTTAACCCGAAAACCACAGCACCTCCTCCTTTAAAATGGCCATCCCATTTTAAATGGCCAACCCAATGGCTGCTTGATATTGGAAATGAGGGCGCTGCTGTTTGAAATCATTCACACATGTTATGAAGGTTAAAGAAGCCAAAAGACTGTCTTACCATGGCTGCCTGCATGCCAAATTCTGTTGCCCGGCCCTGCGTGAAAGATCTTTCACACCAAACTGGCATACCCTCAATAAGAGGCAAAGTGCGACGTTGTACCGAAAGCACACGTGCTATGTAATGTTAACAGCAGGGTTTACCGTGAAAGAGTCTACCCATTGTTCTCTAAAATGTCTTTTTAACTACCACGCTCCCTTTTTTCCCCTCCACCAGCTGAAAATGTTTCAATGCTCACACTATCTTCCCCTTCCCAGAGACTAGCAAAGATTAGAATAGGAAAAAAACGCACTCGCGATGAAATGTTATCTGAGCTCATGCAGTCTTCCCACACTGAAAGAGCCCAGCAGAATGCGTGGAGGCGGACAGTGTCGGAGTCCGGAAAAGTACAGTGTGAATGCAAGTACAGGTGGCCTGCTGAAGATAAGTGGCGGGCTGAAGATAAGTGGCATCAGCCTGATGACAGAAGGCAAGAGGCAATGCTGAGGCTACTGGAGGAACAAACTGATATGCTCTGGTATATGGTTGAGGTTCAGGAAAGGCAACTTGAGCACAGACCCTTGCTACAGCCCCTGTGTAACCAACTGCCCTCCTCTCCAAGTTCCATAGCCTCCTCACCCACCAAGAATGGGGGGGGGCCCTCCAGGCACCCAACAACTCCACCCCAGAGGACTACCCAAGCAACAGAAAGCTGGCATTCAGTAAGTTTTAAAGTGTAGTGTGGTCTTGTCCTTCCCTCTTCCCCACCCCTCCTGGGCTACCTTGGCAGTTATCCCCCTATTTGTGTGATAAATTAATAAAGAATGCATGAATGTGAAGCAACAATGACTTCACTGCCTCTGCAAGTGGTGATCAAAGGGGGGAGGGGAGAGTAGTTAGCTTACAGGGCAGTAGAGTGAACCGGGAGGGGGGTTCATCAAGGAGAAACAAACAGAACTTTCATACTGTAGCCTGGCCAGAGGAAACCAGTCACAAAACTGGTTTTCAAAGCTTCTCTGATGCGCACCGTGCCTTCTTGTACTCTGCTAACCACTCTGTGCGTAATCAGCAGCTAGGGGATTTGCCTCAACCTCTCATCCCACCATAAACGTCTCCCTCTTACTCTCTCAGATATTGTGGAGCGCACAGCAAGCGGTAATAACAGTGAATCAGTAAACTGTGCCAGTGTGCTTTTAAACATCCAGAAGGCACATTCTACGACCGTTCTGCACTTGTTCAGCCTACAGTTGAACAGCTCCTGACTACTGTCCAGGCTGCCTGTGTATGGCTTCATGAGCCATGGCATTAAGGGGTAGTCTGGGTCCCCAAGGTTAACTAAAGGTATTTCAACATCCCCAAGAGTTATTTTCTGGCCTGGGAAAAAAGTCTCTTGCTGCAGCTTTTGAAACAGACCAGATTTCCTGAAGATGCGAGTGTCATGTACCTTTCCTGGCCATCCCACGTTGATGTTGGTGAAACGTCCCTTGTGATCCACCAGTGCTTGCAGCACCATTAAAAAGTACCCCTTTTGGTTTATGTACTCACTGTTTTGGTGCTCCGGTGTCAAGATAGGGATATGGGTTCCGTTTGTCACCCCACCACAGTTAGGGAATCCCATTGCAGCAAAGCCATCCACTATGACCTGCACATTTGTCAGAGTCACTACCCTTGATATCAGCAGCTCTTTGATTGCCTTGGCTACTTGGATGACAGCAGCCCCCACAGTAGATTTGCCCACTCCAAATTGATGCCCGACTGACCGGTAGCTGTCTAGTATTGCAAGCTTCCACAGGGCTATCGCCACTTGCTTGTGAACTGTGAGAGCTGCTCTCATCTTGGTATTCTTGTGCTTTAGAGCAGGGGAAAGCAGGCCACAAAGTTCCATGAAAGTGCCTGTACATATGCGAAAGTTTTGCAGCCACTGGGAATTGTCCCAGACATGCAACACTATGTGGTCCCACCAGTCTGTGCTTGTTTCCCAGGCCCAGAATTGGCGTTCCATGGTGTGAACCTGCCCCATTAACACCATGATGTCCACATTGCCAGGGCCCATACTTCGAGAGAAGTCTGTGTCCATGTCCTCATCACTCTCGTCACCGCGCTGCTGTCGCCTCCTCGTCTGGTTTTGCTTTTACAGATTCTAGTTCTGCATATACTTCAGGATAATGTGTGTGGTGTTTACAGTGCTCATAATTGCGGCGGTGATCTGAGCGGGCTCCATGCTTGCCGTGCTGTGGCGTCTGCGCTGAAAAAAGGTGCGAAACAATTGTCTGCTGTTGAACTGACAGAAGGAAGGTTGACTGACGACATGGCTTACAGGGTTGGTTTACAGAATGGTCCCCTCAAGGACTGAACTGAAAACCCTGGGTTTAGCAGACTAATGCTCAAACCACTGACCTATTCCTCCCCCCCACTATTCACGGGGGGGGTAACAGGGGAGGGAGGAAGGAAATGAATACAAAACAAATCTGGTCTCTTTATTGTTTTGATCCACTCCATCTCTCTTATATATCTTAGGCTGGCAGCAGACGGTGCAGTACAACTGCTGGCCATCGTGTCTCCTGGCTGCTCGCCAGACGATGGTGCAGTATGACTGCTGGCCATCATCGTCTCCTGGCTGCTCGCCAGACGATGGTGCAGTATGACTGCTGGCCATCGTTGTCTCCCATTTATGTCCAGACACCCCGATCAACCTCACCGAGATCGTCTAAAAGAGCATCCAGGAGATGACGATGACAGTTACCAGTCGTAATGCACCATCTGCTGCCAAAAGGCAATGAGTTGCTGCTGTGTAGCAATGCACTACCACGTCTGCCAGCACCCAGGAGACGTATGGTGACGGTGAGCTGAGCGGGCTCCAAGAAACAATTTATTACCGTTGCTTTCACGGGGGTGTGGCTGACAACATTTACTCAGAACTACCCGCGACAATGTTTTTGCCCCATCAGGCATTGGGAGCTAAATCCAGAATTCCAATGAGCAGCAGAGACTGCGGGAACTATGGGATAGCTACCCACAGTGCAATGCTCTAAAAGTCGCCACTAGCCTCGGTACTGTGGACGCTCTCCACTAACTTAATGGTCTTAAGTAGGGACACACACAATCAACTTTATACAATGAATTTCTAAAAAATCGACTTCTATAAATTCAACCTAATTTCATAGTGTAGACAGACCCCTAGATACTGCACTTCCCCAAGAGGTGGTTGGTAGCTATGTCTTGAGCCCTCTGCGGATACACAAATGTGTATCCACATCCGATCTGCAGACAATTTTTGAGGGATATCTGCATCCATGGATGCAGAGGGCCACAGATATCCGTGGATTTGTAGGGCTCTACAGTGGGGGCTGTGTTGAGGCTCCGAGGCATCCCCCTGCTGAAGCCCAGTCAGGGAGAGTTGTGCTGGCAGCTGTGGGGAGCCTGTATGGAGTCGCAGACAATCCACTGCCCTTGGCTGGGGGGGAGCCGAGGTAGGATGGGGAGGAGGTGTGGACACGGCCGAGGCTGCTCTTGTCATGGGCAGGTGGAGGGTCCGCCACAGCTCCCTGGCTGGGCTCCACGCTGGCCTGGCTGGGGGGGAGGGGACAGACCTGTGGAGTTACCCAGAGCATGTGGAGGGTCCCCCACAGCTGCCTGCCTGGCTCTTACTGTGGCTGAGCTGTGGCCCTGAGCCGTCCCCCATCCCTGGCTGGAGCCGAGTTGGTGCGAGCTGCGCTGGCAGCTATGGGGAGCCGCAGCGCACTCGCCACCTGCTGTGGGTGGGGAGCCCAAGCCGCCTCCTGCCCAGTGTCTCAGGCCCTCCTGCCCCACCCCACCCAGGGCAGGTGGAGGGACCCAGGCTCTGCTGAGGGTGCAGCTCAGATCTGCAGCCTGGCCACAGTAAGTCGTGTGGGGAGCAGTGGTGGACCCTCCACCTGCCCTGGCAGGGGGTCCAAGCAACCCCCTGCACAGTGTCTCTGTCCCCTGACCTCACCATGCTGCTGTCCACAGAAATGGTCCACGAATATAAAGCAGAAACCCATGGATATGCAGGGTTCTAGCTTTGTCGACAGTAGAAGCCTTCCTATGCACATAGCACTGTCTACACCAGGAGTTAGGTCAGTATAACTACATCGCTTGAGTGTGGAAAATCGAATATAAGTTTATAGTGTAGACCAAGCCTTAGTTTTTCTAGCAACTCAAGTTCCATTACCCATTGCTCGGTGTTCTTACTGTTGCTGCTACTCCTGGAATCTCCAAAATATTTCCTCTCCCTCCTTGGACCTTGTACTATGCCGATACTTGCAGATGGTTATGTGTGTTAGTAGCTGTACAGGTAGGCTATAATTAACCTTTCCTATACATTTTCTTAGCTATGACTGATCACTTATTATTTATATGTACTGCAGTGTTGTCTAGAGACCTCATTCAACATTAGGACCCCATCATGCTATACATCATATATAAGGAATAGTCTGTGACCCAAAGAAACTACACTCTGTTCTCCTCCTCATCTGCCTTGTCTCTTTAAAGAAATATTAGTATAGTTAAAACTATGAAATAACGAAGACCTGCAATCAGTTGCATCCTATTATTTGGATCTGATCCTGATCACGTGTGGAACTCCCACTTGACTTCAATAGGAACTCTATATCCAGAGGGTTTACAGGTTCAGGACCTTACTAAAGTTCACATCATAACATATTTGTAATCTCCTAGAAACCCCAGCTCCATTATGGTAGGTACTGTACAAATGTGTAACAAACACAATCCCTGGCCTGAAGCACTACAACTTGATTATTTCTGGATTCGAATGGTCCGTTTTCCTCTGGATTGTACCTGAGGGGGAACTTACCTTTTCTTTTCCAGACTGTATTTGTATGTGAAATATTGCACCACGAGTGACAATCATTTATAAACAATTTCTTAATTAGAAAATAAAAGGTATGTATAGTAAGACAGAATGATAGAATATTAATGAACTTTACCCTTGTGCACTAGTGGAGGAAAAGCAACTTCCTCCAAATCATGTGAAATAAACCATTTCAGAGTTAAAATATATTTCCCAATCATATTTTTTTTGTAGAAATCCTAAAACATAACTCACTGTTAGTAGCAGCATCTACCAGATTTTCAAAAATGACTAATGATTTAGGTGTCCTAACTTCAGAGTTCCCAACTTGATACGCGGCAAAAGGATCTGATTTTTCAGAAAGTGCTGAGCACTTTCTCTCTGAAAATCAGGTTCCCTGACAGTGTCTCAAATTGGACACCCAAAATTAAATCTTCATAAAAAGACAAGAAAGCTTCCACTTCCTGATCCCAATACTTTCTTCCTTCTGCTTTATACTGAAACATTATGCAAACAGAGCATTAATCTATCTGTTTTTAATCAATGAATATCTTTAAAAATGTAGTCTGTGTACTATTATTGCATGCAAGTGGACAAATGCCTTCTAAATCAAAATGGTATTCAAACATTTTAAATTGTTCAGATTGTTTTCATAATACTTGATATATGAATCTCATTAATGTAAAACATGAAAGAAACCTACAGAATATGGCATTTAGCAATTTCTGTGCTCATTATTACTAAAGGCTAGAAAAAATGTTACTTTTAAGACTAAGGACACATTTAGTATCTGACTGTTAAATGTCTTTTTTTTGCGAAGCAAACTTTTAATTAGAAGACCTATTTGAACAGAGCTTATCAATGGTAGTGGTTTATCACATGTTACTAATAAAAGAAGCAAGCACACACATGTTGACTCTTACCAGAAGGAACTTCCTCATTCTCTTTGAAAGAATGCCAGTGATTATTTCTGGCCTTTTTATAATGCCAATAGAAAAAACACAGAGAATTTTCAGTCTGGTTTGCAAATGCAACTGGACAACTGATACTAGTAACCACATCTGCTGTAACTGCCAATATTACAAATGTTGTCTAGTTAAATAATTTACTTCTCTAATATATTCGGAATATTGGACTAGTCCTTAAGCAATCCATACATAATGTGAAATTAATTTAAATGCAACTCCAGCGTGACAGTACTTCATTTGATGGTGTTTCAGATGTGGAAGGCTACTGCAGGTCACGCCATTTCTGTCAACCAGAGTGATGGAGCTGATGACTGGGAGACAGATCCTGATTTTGAGGTATGGGTCCCAAACTTTATTATTTAAGTACTGATGATGCTATATAGGGAAGATAGTTTCTGCTCTGAAGAGCTACATCTAAGCAAAATATGCAGAGTAGATGGGAAATATTTGGCAGCCTGTACGAGAGAATAACTAGGATCCTTTTATGTGTGTGTGATTGATTAAATTGCTTTATTTAGCTGGGCACTGAAGGAAAAAGAACAGTTTAAGTGAAGACCTTGTAATGATTTTGAACTGGGAGTATGTTCTATGCATTGGTAATGACAGAAAAGACAGGGAGGTGATTGTAGTAGAAACAGGTGAATGGAGCAGTGAGGTTGTTAACTTATCTTTCTAGTTTTAGTGGCATGAGAGAACCTTAAGGCCTTCAAAGTGCTGAAACTCTGAAATCTTGGGTTAAAGTCTACTAATTTTTAACTTATTACATGTCTTTGACAGAATGATGTGAGTGAGAAAGAACAGCGCTGGGGTGCTAAAACTGTGCAAGGATCTGGACATCAAGAACACATCAAGTAAACTAGCTCTTCTTGATTCCTTTGTGACTGTTAATGTAGACAATTTTTGATAAGTTCAGATCCTTAGTAACTTACGTCCTGACGGAAAAAATATGAGACTCTCTATAGAGCATTGATTACATAAATCCTTTCTAAAGTAGCTAGTCCTTTATGGCTGCCAGCATCTCTAGTTGTAAAATAAAATAAGAATTGATGTTATAGTGTTTTCTTCATTGGAGACATGATTCTTCTTGCCTCCTTTGCATAAGCAGGCACCTACAAAGTTTTGCTCTCTGGCTACAGGTTTTACAACTGCTCTTTGTAATATTCACAATTATACACTGGTGCTCAGCTGTGTTCAGGTGAAAAGATGTATATCACCATATGATATACATTTTTGTGGCAGGTGGTACGCACAGCTCCATTTCCTTGGGATAAATTTAGGCCCTATATTCCTATAATTAGCTTTAAAAATGGTCAGCCTAATTTCTAAAAGTTCTGGCATGCCAGGATGTATTATAACAATATTTTAGCCTCTATTAGAAAGGAAAATGCATGTGTCACAATGGACTGTCAACTCGCGAGCTTGTTTAAATGGTAAGGTGCCTTTACAACCAAATTCTCAATCTCGTACTTCCTAACAAGGCATGCTTGAAATTTTAGTCTCAAAACTGACTTTTACATTTGAAAGCTAAAGAGTGTTCAAGTTCTTCCTTCTATCTTACTACAATGACTAGTGCCCTATGAATATGTATGTAGGTGCCCATTGTTTGCTGAAGGAATAGAAGGTCACAGATGCTGAAAATAGGGAACTACTGAAGTATATGACATTTTTAATAGTTAAATGGCCTACTTTGAGCAGAAAATATCTGCTCAATGTGCAGCAGTTGTGAAAAAAGCTAACAATGTTAGGAACCATTAGGAAAGGGATAGATAATTAAATAGAAAATATCATAATGTCCCTATCTAAATACATGCTATGCCCACATTTTGAATGCTCCATGCAGTTCTGGTCGCCTCACCTCAAAAAAAATTGGAATTGGAAAAGGTACAGAGAAAGACAACAAAAGTGGGGAACAGAACAGCTTCCCTGTGAGGAGAGAATAAAAAGATTGGGACCATTCGGCTTGGAAAAGAGATGACTAAGGAGGAGGCAGTATGATAGGGGTCTATACAATCATGACTGGTGTGGAGAAAGTAAATAAGGAAGTGTTGTTTACCCCTTCACATAACACAAGAACCAATGGTCACCCAATTAAATTAATAGGCAGCAGATTTAAAACAAACAAAAGGAAATACAACTTCATAAAATGCACAGTCAGCTTGTGGAACTTATTGCTGGGGATATTGTGAATGCCAGAACTATAACTATTAGCTAAGGTAAGGGATGCAACCTCATGGTCTGGGTGTCCTAAGCCTCTAACTGACAAGCTGGAAGTGGACAACAGGGGATGGATAACTTGATAATTGCCCTGTTCTGTTCATTCTCTTTGAAGCATCTGGCGTTGGCCACTGTCAGAATACAGGATACTGGGCTAGATGGACTGGTAGTCACACCCAATATAGCTGTTCTTGTGTACTTTAGGGATCGGTTTTACTCTCTGGAGTACATTGATGATATTTACAGGGTAAATATACAGCAATTATGCTTCAGGCAGCTTTAAACTCACGTGGAAATTATCTTCAAGCATAGATCACTGGTTTTCCCCCTACATCCAGCCTCTTTTCCTACTTCCAGAGACAGAGCTTGTCGGAGGGGAAAGGAAATCAACCTACTGTCAGTTCATCCTTGTTTTATATTAGAGTAATGTCCAAAAGCCCCAACTGGAATTAGGACCCCATTGTAGAAGGTACTGTACAAATGCACTGGAAGAGATGGTCCCTGCCATGAAAATTTTAGTCTGTTTTTCCCCTCTCTCCCACCACAAAAACCCCCCACACTAGGGGAGAACTAACAAAAGAGAAGTGAGTAGGGGGAAGAGAGAATGCTACAGTGATGAGGGGCATATAAATACCTATATAGGGTAAACAAAAAAAATCATATTTGGCAACTAGGTAATCAATTGTTCAGGATTAATATCAAATAGCAAACTACTCTTCCCTGTTATAGCCCAAATGCAGGATGGTAGATCTTAAAATGAAGGGTTTGTTCTGGATTTTTGGATTTTTTGAAAACAGATTTCACAATGAAATGAATGTCAAACTTCTTAAAACCAACTTGAAGTGCTTGGTGTACTGAAGGATTAAAAAAGAATGAAATGTGTATTGTACACTTACCAGGATTTATCTTTTAATTCTAAAGTTAAGATCAGGTTTTTGGGCGCAAAATTAGCACGTCAAGTAGAAAATCTTGTCTCTGAGGAAGTCTTAACGTTAACCATGCCTATAAAATTTATTATATAACTACTGGATTCTCTGTTTTAAAGCATTCATCAGCTGAGAGAGAATGTGTTCCACGAACACCAGATCCTCAAGGAGAAAGAGCTTGAAACAGGACCAAAAGCTTCCCGTGGCTATGGAGGGAAGTTTGGTGTGGAACAAGACCGTATGGATAAAGTAAGTGTAAAATGTATTGTGGATAGGTCTGACGCTGCGAGCCTCACTCACCTATGTAAGTTCCATTGTAGTTGGTGGGATGGGACTATTTTTGTGAATCAGGTGTGTCTAGATAAAAGTTTTGCTGTTTTAATTATATCGGTACAGCAAAAGTGGCAAACTCCCTAGTGTAGATGCAGTTATATCTGTATAAAAGTGTTCATACTGCTATAGATTATTTCGGTTTGGGAATCAAAATAACTTATGGCGGTATAAACCATCTTTATTCTGGTATAAATGTGTTCACTCTAGGGCTTTTGTTGATGTAACTGATGTAACTATCAGCAAAATATCACACCACTAATGCTCGTTATACTTGTAAAACCTTTCTGTAGATCTGGGCTCTGTGTGATCAGGTCCTGTGTCTCATTTTACATAAGGGAGTTAATGGGTCATCTTTGAGTGACAAAGGGAAGCCTTTTTGAGAACTGATGCATTGGTGCTCCACACCTCTTCCTGGTCTTGTGATTTTTAGACCTCGTCTCCTTGTGTCATGTGCTCATTAGTAAGGCTAAGATTTAGTCATGGGTAATTTTAGTAGAAGTCACGGACAGGTCATGGGCAATAAACAGAAATTCATGGCCCTGAGTTCTTTCTCCTGCTGTAAATGTGTAGGTTTCTACTAAAGATACTCTTCTAAATTAAGAAAGCACCTAGCTATGAATAAATCCATTTTCTATTTCATTTGCTGCATCAATTCTTTGTGCAATTGAGACTGCCTAAGAATGAATAAGTAAATAAATGTATTTATCTTTTCTTGAATTTGAAGCTAGCTGTCACTTCAAAAAAGCATAAAAAAATGATCAGCAAGAAATAACCCAGATATCCAGAAAATGGCTTTGTATTTTAGGCAGATAGTAGTTGCAATCTTTAAAATATAAACTATTGAGTCAATGTTTAAAACAGCTGTCAGCATCAATGCACAGTGTAAATACTAATGATCCTTAGGTTTTTAAAATAGCTGCATGCATAGTGATTGTATTAATATTGAAAGATACTGACCAGAAGTTGTTCTAGTTGCTCATCTTCCCCCATTAGTTATCCAACTTATAATATCATAGCAGCACAATACTGTACTATTAGAAAATTAGAGCTAAAATATTGAGGCCTAAATAAGATTACATTTTAGTTTCTTCCTTAACTAACTTCGTGGGTACCTAGGAAGATGGCTTCCAAGTTACTCCATTACCTGTTAAGCATATCCAACGGATTTTGGTTTGTTAATAAGCAGGGCCCCATTGTTTCACAGAAATTTGCTATGTAACCCTCATTGTACCTTTAAAACAAGCTAACAAATCGATGGAGAACTGGGGTAAGAGAATTATTGGATTAAGTTGTAAAGTCTACCTTGTGGGCTCCAAGCTCTCTAATGCTGGCTACTTAAGCCTCCCCTCATCCATTTAGGATCTAACTGAATGCATTAAATAAACAAATACTAAGACTGCCTCTAGGGGGATGTGGTAAACAATTTTTGGGGGGTGGAAGGAGATAATGACAAATATTGCAGATAGTGCTGTATTTTTAACACTTAACATTTTGTAAAAGAGCAAAATTTTAACTGTCTGGAAGTCTGCCCCATCAGTACTCGTGATGCTGCAAACAGATCTTCAGAATGAAACCACAATACCATATAACAGTGTTTCCCAAACTTGGGATGCCACTTGGGTAGGGAAAGCCCCTGGCATGCCAGGCCAGTTTGTTTACCTGCCGTGTCCGCAGGTCTGGGTGATCGCAGCTCCCTGGCCATGGTTCAGAAGTGGCGCGGGCCGAGGGACATACTGGCTGCTGCTTTCAGCAGCTCCCATTGGCCTGGAGCAACAAACTGCAGCCAATGGGAGCCACGATCGGCCGGACCTGCGGGCACGGCATGTAAACAAACCGGCCCGGCCTGCCAGGGACTTTCCCTACACAAGCGGCATCCTGAGTTTGAGAAACGCTGCCATACAATTGTTTATCCTTTAAAAGATCAGTCCTTTCCTTCTCAAGAGCATCTACCTAGTTCTTCGCTGCAGGCGAAATCCTGCTTCCTTTTAACTCAGTGGGAGTTTACCCATTGACTTCAGTGAGCCAGGATTTTGCCTGAAGTCCAAACTTATGACATTTAATGTGGACCTTACTGATCACTTCCATAACCCATGGGTCAGAGCTCCAGGATTAATTAAAATCTACCAGAGTACTGCTTCACCACAGGTTTCCAGTGGAGTGAGATTTTTTTTTAATCAATCTTTTTTAAATATTTAAATATACAGAGATACATCTTTGAGTACTTGACACTTGGTTTGGTTATGAAATAGGAAGAGAAGCTTTCCATTCTGATGTGGTGCCATGGAAGAAGATAAAACGGATAACGTACTAATTTAATTAGTTGAATTTGTTAAAGCAGGAAGAGAAACATCTAGCTAAACATATGGCTTAAGACTTTTAAAACAGTACAAGAGGATTTAGCCACAGATCTTCCACAAAGACGTGGGAATAAATTCTCTGCACTGCTTTGAAAATTTTTTCCCACCCCCTTAGAAAAAAAACATTGTCACTGAAAACTGGCCAGCATGCATTATCGACAAGCTACATGAAAGAGACATAGTTGGGTTGGTCAGAGTGTCTAACATATATATAAATTAGAGGTTACAAAGTGTCTAACCTACATATAAATTAGAGTTGGCATACAGAACTTGGCAACATCTTTATTATACTCGGATTAATAATTTCCACATTTTGTAAGTGGACAATTTCTTCAGCATATTATGTTCAGCAAAGCTTCACTTCACTTCACTTCTCTATGTGTTGAGAATTTAATTCTTTGCAGCTGGAGGTACTTTCAAAACTCACCTTTTGCTTAGCTAGCCAAGGCTTCTGGTGACCTCATGTTCATTTAAAGAGTCCAGTGTTATATTTTATGCCAGTACTGAACTGCTCATTTCACAAGGATTTCAGGTTGACACATGCCTATTAGTGGCTCTCTGAATCAGCGGCAAACTTCCCAAAGCAAGGCTGTCTGCAAAATGCAGTTTGCTGGATTCTGGTGTGGGCTGTGCGTGTCTCATTTTTGTATTGTATTCTCAGTCATCTTGACTCATGGAAGCAGCTTGGGTAAGTGTTAAGAAATGTATATGTGTGTTTCAGTGATAACATGTTCCCATACAGTTTTCAGGCCAGTTGCTTGAACGCCTTTCTGGACTGAGTAGATGGTAGAATTTTGAGCCCAGGTGACTCATTTAGTCAGATATTCAAGAATTTCAGTATGGAACTCTTCCTAACATCTTCCTGTTGAATGTCTTTTATCGGGGATGCTCAGCTGGGTTTAAAATTCAGTGTACTCCATATGTCTGTCAGAGATATTAAAGCAGGTACTGTATACTACAGAGAAAGATGCTGATTTGGGAATCAAGGTTTTTAGTATTTTTTGCATATCCCAGTAGGCTGAGAATGAAAAATAAGCATTCCTCAATGGCCAAATGTTCCGTGCAGATTGTTCTCAAAACCATCAAAAACTAAAGCACAAGTATTATATAGCTGCCAGGGTTCTGCTGATATAAGGATATGTTCACTTGGATCAAAACCAGTTCTCTACCTTCCCCACTCATCTACAGACCTTGGGTACAGGCGGGCCTGATGCAGGGAAACCATTGCCATTCCACTGCATTGGACAACATGCTGTGAGCCAGAGCTAGAGATCTATGCCACAGAACTTGGCTCCTCAATCTTTGGCAGAGCTACGTGCTGCAGACCTTTCATTCGTGGAGAGGAGTTGTGGAAGGTCTGTGGCAGCCGCTCCAGCCATTAGATTGGACTAGTAATCGCAGAGCCCTCTTGCTCAGCACAGGGACACTAGAAATCCTCTTCCTTGTCACATTTCCCAGTGGTTGACCAAATTATTCAGTTTGGGTTTGGGGGTTATACTAGTACTATATTAGTGCAAATTTTAAACTTTATGAGTAAATAGGGTAGGGTGCACTTTCTAGTGTGTAATTTCATACCATCTTGTCTTATTTGAAGATTGCTCCCGGCTCCTTTGTAATTCAGTGTGACATTATTGTACTTTAAGACGTTATGGCTGGCTCATGTTCCAGTGACTGATTGCAACAGAAGGGAGAGGGGAAAAAAAACACATTAAGCCGTGAAATGGTCGTGAAACCAGGCTTTGGAAAAGCTGTTGACTGATGAGAGATGAAATGTGCTTTGTACTGTCACTTGCCATTTTGTACTGTATAACAATGATAACTTGAAAAGCAAATGGGGGGGAAGTGGTAAGAGTCTTTATTCTGATATAGACTTTGGGAAGAAAGAATGTCTAGCAGCTTCCTGTAGCATACTTAACTAAAATATTAATGTAAATGATAGCCCTAGCCAGAAGTTGTTTATAGCTGTCACCATAGCTTTCTGTACCATAAAACAGAAATGTGCCAACAATCATGGGAACCAACTTCAGTTATTTTAGTCTTAATGTTTACTACAGTAATCAAATACCTTTCAACAATTAGCTGCAATGGAAATAATTTTGATTTTACTACCGTGATCACCATTAGTCTTTTAGCAGATATTTCTCTGTCTGAAATTGTATGCTTGCAAAGACAGGAATTTGTGATAACTGTTGTTTGTAAATAGAGTCAGATTACTTTCCTCTCTCCCTGGTTTAAAAAATTCTCTGCCAAAGTGTAACAAAGTGATTGGGCAATGAAGTGAAATAAGAATAGCATTCCTAGAAACATATTTTGTTGTTCAAGTTGCATGGGGCTCAAATAGTAAACTAGTGATCTGAGGCAGCTAATGACATTTGACTAGAATTAACATAATATATGAGGAAGTATATTTTCTATTTGCATAACTTTTGGATGGTGTTAACTTCCAGAACTGTCATTCCTGTTTTCCTAAATTAATGATTATTTCTTTTAGGCTATGAAAATTCGTGTTTTTTTTAATGTAATACCACATCATAACCTATGTTAGAAAAAATTTCTTGCTATCCAGTGTCTGGTGCATGTGAATGCTGCATTCAATCTAGGCAGCCTTTGATGTTAGCGTTTTGCTTTAGACTTGCAGAATTCTACAAAGTTTCTTTTGTCCAAGAAGTATCTTGTATTTAAGTTTGTAGTGATAATTTTTCTACTGTATATGGTCGATAGCTGCATACACAATTATCAGTCCTTGTATTTTATTGGATCATGGCAATAGAATTTGATTCAATATCTTTCCTTTTACCACCTCTGCAGTTTAATTTATAAATCCTGGGTGAAACACACACACACACACACGAAGTATACAGTCAATGCTTCCCGACTCTTTCCTGGGATTTTGATCACCTTCTTTCTTAGGACTATATTAACAACTTGGTGAAACAATCCTACAGATTCTTATTCCTATGAGAAATCTTTACATGGGTATTTTGCAGAATTGAACCCTTAACATGCATGGCTTTCATTATGCAACTGCTACTAATGCTGACAATTTGCATGTCTAAAGAGCTACATAAATTATAAACAGGCTTTTAGATGGTGCCTAATCTGAAACTATTTTGTTTTTAGACTTATTAAGTACACCTCTACCTCGATATAACGCTGTCCTTGGGAGCCAAAAAAAATCTTACCGCGTTACAGGTGAAACCGTGTTATATTGAACTTGCTTTGATCCACCGGAGTATGCAGCCCCACCTCCCTGGAGCACTGCTTTACTGCGTTATATCCAAATTTGTGTTATATCGGGTGGTATTCTATTGAGGTAGCAGTGTATAGTGTGTTATCATTTTTGTTAGATGCAGTAATCCATTTTTGGATTTCTAACTTCTTTCAGTCAGCTGTTGGCCATGAATATCAATCTAAGCTTTCTAAACACTGCTCCCAAGTGGACTCAGTAAGAGGTTTTGGAGGCAAGTTTGGAGTACAAATGGATAGAGTTGACCAGGTAAGTAATTTCCTACAGCACTGCAGTTACGTACAGCAGTTGTGTTCATCAGTTTACATAGGATATTGGTTTTATCATGCTAAAAACTGCTACTGCTAGGTGTAAACATCACTGTCATTCATTTTTAGCACTGCACTTTGTGCATATCAGTAAATTGGCTTTGGTTATGGATTAATACTTTCTTAAGAAACAAAAATCCTTCCCCCACAATTAAGTTGAAGGATGGCCCGATTTGAAAAAAAAAGATTTAAAACATGTCAGTTAGCCAAGCTACATATGTTTATGTGACCAGAAAGATGAACACCAGGTAGGGAGAGAATTTAGCATGGTTTGGGGTGCCTAGCAGACTGAACCACTTGGCTGACTATTGAGGTAGGGAAACTTTCCCAGACTGAACATAAGAACAGCCATGCTGGGTCAGACCAAAGGCCCATCCACCCCAGTATCCTGTCTACCGACAGTGGCCAATGCCAAGTGCTCCAGAAGAAGTGAACCTAATACTGATAAAATAACCTCCTGCTGGAAGTGGTGGAAGCTCCAGTGTACTGAGTCACTAAACCTGACAAGACCCTAATGTACTGCAGGAAACAATCTACTTCGGCAGTAGTTGAGAAAGATAGCTTAATGATCTATTCCTCTCTTAATGTTTTGAGGATATTGGCCCGGAAATCTAAACAGACACTTATGTTCCAGAACCAAGAGGCTTAGAGCATCACTAAGTTCTAATTTCTTTTATGCCACGTCTTTTTCTGCTGAAGTACACTATTTTGTGTTACTAATGTCTGACTTTTTTTTAGGAATGCTTATTACTGTATTATTTCTCCTACAGTCTGCTGTGGGTTTTGAATACCAGGGGAAAACAGAGAAACATGCCTCTCAAAAAGGTAAAGTGTTGAAGTGAATATGTGTATGTAAATAAATAACTGTTATCAATATTAGCTGCTTGTTGTAAGACTCTACTACAATAGCTGTATATAAAACTGTTGAGGAAACACTGTTTGTAAGGTGCCTAACACAATGGGGCCTCAACCTGCATTGTCAGCTATCCAATTATTCTGCATCCAAAATAATTTACTACTCTTTTGTAATAAGTAGACTCAAAAACTACTCACTTAGCCTTAATGAAATGAAATTTGTCTTTAAGGGTCTGACTTGTCCTTTGTTCCCCACCCACAAAATATTTTAGAATGGGCTCTCTAGAGAGTCTGGGGGATGAGTGGGGCTGTCTGGGAGAGGTCACTGCTCCCTAGATTTCAGCCACCTGGCCCTGGTGAAGATAACCCCCGGGGCAGCTCTAACTTATGCCAGTTCCCAGAAGGACTATATGGTAGTGGAGAATGGGCCATAGCAGAGCCTTTTTATTCTGTGCCCCTTTCCTCGCCTTGTAGTGATGATCTTCACCCCAAGCCCTCTCCTGCCTATATGACAGGAAGTGGAGGAGTAAGATCATACTAATGTTTAAAACTTGCTAGAAAGCAAAATAAGAGTATAGCTTTGCATTTAATCTCTTGGGGGGGGGCAGGGGGTGTTAATATGGTTAATATTAATGGTGTAAATGGTTCCTGTGTTTTGGCCAACTATAAATGAAAGGGCAGACTAAATTCAAAACACAAAATTACCTTAGGCAAAAGTTTTAACAGCATCCAGATTTACAAATAGGGAACATTGACACATACTTGTGACATCATGAGCCATAGTACTATGCTAAATTCTGCTTGCTGTGTTTGTAAGATTTATTTTGTGGGCTAGTTAGCTATTTTCAAACAGATATTATTCTGGATTTCTGCATTGCAACATTGACTATGACACATGGTGAGTTCATGTATTTGATTGTGTTTTGTTCTCTGGACTCAGATTACTCAAGTGGTTTTGGTGGTAAATATGGAGTGCAGGCCGACAGAGTAGACAAGAGTGCAGTGGGCTTCGATTACCAGGGTAAAACAGAGAAGCATGAATCTCAGAAAGGTTAGTCGACATGCATGTTTCTTGTTCTATTTCTGATGTGGTGCAGGTGCATTTATCAGGAACAGTCTTGTAAAATATTTCATTTTGGTAAATATTGATAGATATTTTGTATCATTATGTACACTAGATAAGCTGTAAAGGTTACTGAAAACTTTTTCTTCTTGAAGGAGAACTTTAAACCATACACTTTAATGAACCCAAGGATTCCAAGTGGAGGTCAAGTTTCAATTACATTGTAACCAGAGCTGGTCAACAAACTTTTCGCAAAGAAAAACTTCTAGCAACTTTTGAAATTTTTTGACCAATCTAATATTAAAACCTTAAATCCTCAAATACAGCAGTGAGGTATTTCTGACAAAATCACCTGATAGTTAAAATGTAAATTTTACTAATATGGCAGTAATTCTTAGGGATTTCCAGAGTTAATATAGTGTTGTTATAGCCGGTCAAAAAATTGTTTACAAAAAGAAAAAGTTTAAAAAATTTTCAGCAAGCAAAGGGACAATTTTTCTCAAAATCTTCCCATTTTCTGACCAGTGCTAAATAATATATTTGCATCACATTATTACTTGAAGTAACAAAGCTTTTTTTAAAAAAATGGTGACCATACTGCTCTTGATGTAGCCTTAGAATTCCATTGTAATTTCACCGTTTCAATGCCTAGTTATAACTGAACTCTTTGAAAGATTAAAATTGCTCACATCGTTCAGTGCTTTGGCTAGCTTTGACACTGCTGTTTTATTTTCTCCTGCTTAAGGGGAAAACGTTAGGTGATACGTTCTGAAGAATTTAAGACTTAATATCCTGGATTTAGATTAGCCAGGGATGTCAATATTCTTCTAATACATAATTTAAAACAAGTCGCTATGGTTGAAGCAGTCTTGTCTTAATAGTGTCTTATTACTGTACATTTGTAAATAAAACTCTGTTTACTCCTGACTCCAGATTATTCCAGAGGCTTTGGTGGTAAATATGGGGTGGACAAGGACAAAGTGGACAAAAGTGCAGTTGGCTTTGAATATCAAGGCAAAACAGAAAAGCACGAATCACAGAAAGGTTTTTATTAAACTTTATTAAATTAAAATATGCATGGGTTGAGTCTAAGTAAGGGTGAGAACCTCAAGCTGGGAAGTATACTGGTAAAATATCAGCATTCTTGCCAGTGAGACTTTTTTAAAACTAGAAAGTATGTAATTGCAAAATCCATCCCCAGTCTTGCAATCCGATCCATATGGGAGGACTTTGATACCCGTGTGGAGTTTCACAGAAGTCAGTAGGACATGATGGTCTTCAGATGCAGATCAGATTGCATGACTGTGGCCTTTATAACTATAATACAAATAATAAACAGGAATAATAATAATATCTGGATAAAGAACCATATCATAATATGGCTTTTTAGTAGCGTAGAGGAGGTGTGCTGCATGCATCAGAATTGTCCTTCTCTTACCTGCCATGTAGCTATTCTGTGAATGTTGAGACACTTACTACAGTGTAAATCAGAGTATTGTGGGGGTGAGCTGTTCTTCACTTTCTGACTTATATTAGTTTTTCGGATTGCTGTGCTTTCCCCTTCCCCACTGGGGAGGTGACTTGGCAGGGGGAAATGGACCATGAAAATAATTCAGTACCATTAATGAAATACTTGGGGATAAACGGTCCCATCTATAATATCATTATTTTGTTCAAATGTTATCTGTAACAATCGCACTCATGGCTTGTGGAATTTTATATACATAGATTATGTGAAAGGATTTGGAGGCAAGTTTGGTGTACAGACAGACAGACAGGACAAATGTGCACTTGGCTGGGATCATCAAGAGAAAGTGCAACTGCACGAATCCCAGAAAGGTATGTTTGAGTTCAGCTTCTTAACTACACTTTTAACATGCTTCTGGTTCATTTTATAGTTTATTTTCTCTGCAGCTCTGGTAAAACTATTTCATAGTAGCTAACGTTGTAGTTGCTTCTCCATGTTTGAAATGTTACTGTGTTGCAGTTGGTGGAATGTCTTTACAATCCGTTTAACAAATCATGACTGGTATTGAGAGCCACTGAAAATATTGGGCCAGGAGATATGTTGGAATAGCCTTATGAATCTGCACTTAGCTTGGATTCTTGGGTTTTTTTTTCTTTTTTCAGTAAAATTTTGGAAGCCAGCCTGTCAGAAATGACTCCTATCTTATGTAAACTGCCAGTTCATATACCAGGACAAATCCTGCTCACTGTACTCAAACTATTTTCCTCTTCTTTGCCCTGTCTCCCCTCCCCCAGTATACCCACAACTGCAGGAGGTAGAAACTCAGCATCAGCAATACTGACTTCTTCCTTCTCACCCAGATTTTCATGGCCTCCATGAAGATGGGGAGGTCTGCAGCCATAGTCTTTTCCACAGTGGACCAGTCTGTGCTGCCCCCATGCTGAAGGGGGATCTCAGACTTTTCCCTTTGCAGCTTCCTGTGGGAAGGGATGATCTGTGCCCTCCTCTTAGCATCTCATATCAAAATGGTTGTACCAGAACAGCTATCAATGAATGGAATATAGTTCTGAATACAGACTTTTTTTTTTTTCTTCAGAGCAGTAGCAAGAATATTCCTTATTTTTGACACTGCCAAATAGGAGTAACTTTAGGAATTTTTCTTCCTGATCTGTATTTCTTTCAAGGCAGGGCTATAAAGTACAAATGGTGATGGCATCCGTGAAATAAATTTAATTTGCTCCTAAATATTGTCCTACTCACATTATATGTATCTTTTGAGTACATATGAATACAGACATAATCTGATCATGAACATATTTTAATATCTGAGTGCATATATACAGTATAAACAGTTGTGCAGAGAAGAATTGTCTGCAGTATAGGAAGAGCTGCAAAATATAGCTATATATTCCTGTTAATATTAAGTGGAACTGGCCTCTTCCTAATCCCAAGTGAAATTGTTCACATTCTGAATATACATTTAAAAATGAGTGTTCAGATTCTTCTAAAAGTACTCCTGATTCATCAGAATTGTTGCTGACGGTTATGTCTTTTGAATGTTTCTAACTAAACTTATCTGTTCCTTTTCCCCTCCCTTATTACATGTGGCTTTTTCAGATTATAAGAGTGGTTTTGGAGGGAAATTCGGTGTTCAAACAGAGAGGCAGGACCCATCTGCTGTGGGATTTGAATACAAGGAGAAACTAGCCAAGCATGAGTCTCAACAAGGCACAGTCTCCAGTTGTAACTTTCTTAGTGCAGCCACTTCTAACACAGACTTAAATAGTCATGTAAAAAGACTGATGTGTGCCATAAGTAATCTAAAGAAGACATTCTCTTAAATTTCTATCCCATGTTATCTATCAACATCAGGCTATTTCCTTAAAATAAGCTGTTAAACGTGATCTCATAACAAGTCTATATTAAGGATATGGGTTCATAAAATTCCAAATGCTGCATCTAATAAAATAGAAACAGATTTTCAATATTTAGTTCATGGCCCTACACCAGCATTAAATCACACCAGCTTAACAGTCCAAGTGTAAATCTTTGCCTTAGTTGAAATAGTTGTAAATTATAGCATGTTATAAAGTTACCTTTATTCATTGTGAGATAATTCAGGTATGAACTACAAGTTCTAATTTTCGGCTGACATCGTAAAGTGAGGAGAAGTCTGATAGTGTAGAGTTTTTTTGGAAACCCTAAATCAGAATAGTATAATTGCAATGTATAAAGATGATTAATAAAGCCATGCATTTATTCTGATTGACAATACACACTAAAGACACTATTTCTAACAGCAGCCAATATTTTACATACTGTCGTGATCTAGTTCCAAACATTTGAAGTCTAGGATAGCTTTACTAGGAGTTTAAATACACACACAAAGTCCCTCATTAGTGGACTTTATGTTTTGGGAATGGGAGCAAAGGAAGAAGTTGTAAGTCAGTTTTCCAAAGCACAGACCTTCAAGCACTCTTCATTTACATGGTAATTGCTCATTATTAAAATAAGGCAATAAGATAACTATATTATATAGTCCCACTGCAGATACATGGAACGCCTGTCTTAATTTTGCATGAACCTGAGGTCAATGCCAAAATAGGAGAAAAAGTGAATTTGGCAGCTGTGTGTCTTTACTTGATCAATTCCATGAATGCCATGCAAATAAAGAGTATTTAAGTGACACTTGTGCCCTGACAAGCGTTACTGCAAACTTGACTGCACACTATTCTGAATAAAGGAAAATAGCTGGGATAATATGACCTATACTACAGGAAGTAACAATTAGTACTGTGAAAGGCTGTGCTCTAGAAGTGGTGCATTATGAGGGGCCCTCTCTTATTTTTTGCTTGGTATAGCAATCATTATCTTAACTTTCACTGAAAGAATGTCAAAAGCATGCACATCGCTCACGACATCTTTCTTGCCTGCTGGTATATGAAGAGGCTTCTGTAGATAGATATATTTATATATATCCTGATTTGCATAAAAAACAAGTTGCATTTTCTTTGGCTGCTGTCTTTGGAATTCTGCATGTAGCTGCTTTTTGAAATGGCCATTTGCATTTAACAGACCTTAAAGGGAAAAGATTAAACCTGCCTACTGCCTGTGACCTTTTTATCCTGTTTTTTAGATTATTCAAAAGGGTTTGGTGGAAAGTATGGGGTACAGAAGGATCGAATGGATAAAGTAAGTTGTTTTGAAATTATCATGAATTCAGTAGTCTGTCTATTGGTTTAAAATTCCACCATTATTAATGAGGCTGGAGCTGTAGTGCTCTGATCTCTATATTTGTATCCTGCTTAGGGAATTCTCCTCTCCAATTCTTTATAGTATATAGCGCCTTTCATCTGAGAATCTCAAAGCATTTTACTAAGCTGATTATTATCCCCGTTATACACAGGGGGGAAATTAAAACACAGACCTTAAATGATAGCAAAAGTCCCACACAGAGAGGAGCAGAATTAAGAAATATAACCCTGAAATCTAGCTGACCAGTCTTCTCTTCTAACCACCAGACCGTACCTCATCTTACACCTTGTGAATGTCCTCTCAACTAATTAAAAATAGTTGCCTCTGTGTTTGCCTCATTTGTCCATTTATAATTTAAGGGGATGTTGCTATGTTTCATCATCCTGCTGCAGTAAGTAGCACACTGAACTGTTTGAATAGTCACTTACCCACTCCACGAACTAAAAGTAGCTCTGTCTAATACACCCCTGCATGAGAATTTCATCAGAACCCACAATTCTAACTTTAATCTTTTATCAAAGACAAATTGTGATGTAAACTTCAAAAAATACTGCTTTATTTCACAAGTTTAAAGGATGATGGTCTGTATACAGACCCACTTACCACACTAAATAAACCTATCTGTTAACTTACAGAAGTATCAAAGCTTCAAACGCTTCTACTATATCCGTGTATTATTTTATCCATGATTCAAAATATCAGGAAATCTTTAACCGAGGAAACTCTTTCATTTATTTAGTTATTTTTATTGCTTGATTTAAACACCTATCTCAAAACTACCTCTCTGTTTAGGGTTTGCTATAGTTATTTTTTATGTTTTAGGCTGGATGTTTTTGTCTTGATGAAACCCTTCTGTTATACAGACTGAAAGGTTATTTTGTACTGAGAACAACAAGCATTCAGCCAATTTCCTTGTCTCCTACTTTTATGACTCATCAATATATAAATGAGATTAATCAGTAATAAAATTATTGTTAATAGGAATCTAGTGTGACATGTCTCTGAATGAAGGTTAACTCTAAATAGTCTGATGTATTGAAAGAATTCATTCCCTTTTTCATGTGTTAGGCCCAAAAATGTAGTGGGCTTTAAAAAAAACAAAACAAAAAACCCTGTGCCCTCGGAGTCCTGATTTAGAATGTTGCAGCAAAAGATCATGCAGGTGTGTGCTGCCTTATGTACTGAATGAGCATGTTATGAGAGAACTGGTGCTGCTTTGTGTAGTAGTTGATGATACTTTCTCATTACTGGTAGAATGCATCAACTTTTGAAGATATTGAGAAACTGTCATCAACTTATCAGAAGACCAAGCCAGTAGAAGCTGGTAAGATTACGTTCTTGATTACAGAATCTCTTTTTTATGTTTCTCTCATGGGCTGGAAGGTGGAACAGGGAATATTTCTTTTCCTTCACATGTTAGGAGAGGGAGAAGAAGGGGCAGAGGAGTGTGGTTAAGATGTATTTTGAGTATTGGCAATGTAGCTGCTGAGATACCATGTCTGGGCTGTGTCTTCCTCCCTCCCTGTCTGTCAAGACTTTGAAGTATGACAAAAAGCTAGGTGCTGCACCAAGTGTTGCAGAAGAAGGACTTGTAGTAACTGAGCTTAAAGAATCATAAGAAATGATACTTAGATGTAAACATATCTCTTAAAGCTGTAATACTGATGCTACTATACTTCTGTGTCAGATCTCTCTATTGAAATCTGCCCTTTTTTTTTTTTTTAAAGCATTGTCAGCATATGTTTGGGGTGCCCAGGAAATGAATTGCACTTCAGCTCTCAAAAACTCATTGAATTTATACCATGAGGATGTTGCTACAACAGTGAATGTGTATTAATTGGCCAAAAAATAGGAGGCTCTACACTCAACTCAGTGACATATGTCTGTTTGTCTGTAATGCAGTAATTTTTTGGAATGCCACATCCCAGGAATCTTTAGTGCCCCCTGCTACTACCTACATCAGGGGAGGGCAAACTACAGCCCGTGGGCTGGATCTGGCCCATCAGGGCTTTCAATCCGGCCTGCAGGATTGCCAGCCCCATGGCACAGCGTGGCTATGACAAGCTTTCTGCCTGCCCTGGCTCAGCGCCAGTCCTGGAAGTGGCTGGCACCACATCCCTGTGACTCCTGGGTGAGTCAGGGATCAGAGGTCTCCGTGCGCTGCCCTCGCCTGCAGGCACCACCCCCTGCAGCTCCCATTGGCAAGGAACAGGGAACCACGGCCAATGGGAGCTTCGGGGCACCCAGGAGTCACTGCCGGACATGCTAGCTACTTCCAGGAGCGGCATGGGGCCAGGGCAGGCAGGGAACTTGCCTTAGCCATGCTGCGCACCACTGCCACCCTGGAGCTGTTTGAGATAAGTGACCTGGCAGGACACTGAGCCACTGCCATTGTGGGGGAGAGAGGAATGGGATCCAATGGTATGAAGGAGTGAAACCTGGGGGACACAGAACCCCTGCCATGAGGTAAGGGTATGGGAACTTGCAGGGATTCCCATCAATAGGGGAGGATGGCACAAAGGGAGCTTGTGGGGGTGGGGAGCCCCCATGAAATGTGTTTCCCTCCACTATGAAATCTGGCTGTAAGCTGACTCCAGTATGGCACCTTGCAGAGATTCTGTGCAAGTAGAACACTTTTGTCTGGTTTTCATTTTGATCTTGAATTTTTTTTTTAAATATTTGTAATGTTACAGTGAATAGTAAAACAAGCAACATTCGAGCTAACTTTGAAAACCTAGCCAAGGAAAAGGAACAAGAAGACAGAAGGAAAGCAGAAGCTGAGAGAGCACAAAGAATGGCCCAGGAGAAACGAGAACAGGAGGAGGCGAGAAGGAAACTAGAAGTCAGTAAGATTCAGAGCCCTTCTGGGCAAACTCTAGTGTTTCTAAGTGTGGAGTAGGAGAGGAGAAGGGTATATGCTCTAGAAAACATGCTCCTTTCTTTCTCTTGCTAGACTTGGACATTTAAGTATCCTGGTGCTAGCACTTCACCTGGGGGCCAGGGCCCCTTTCTACCAAACTGCACCTCCAGACACTCAGCTGGACTCCCACAAGAGCTATAAAAGTAACCACTGAGTAGCTAATGGAATCCTAGAACTGGAAATGGAGAAAATGTTGCTTAACCTCAGCATGCTTCATAGAATACAGTGATGCTGGAAATGTGAATGGTTTTTAATTTTGAATAACGAAGTTCTACTGAGTAGTCATGACTCTCCCCTGTTAATGGGACTGGATGATTTGAGTGTTAGCAATAAGTGTTTTTTCACATCTAGGTCACTGTCTGAAATCCAGGCAAGGTTGGTAGTTGCCATTCCTGGGAAATAAGTTGGTGATCTCATTCTTCTGTCTTATAGGATAAGGCGCCATGTTACCCAAATAATCATCCTTGTTAGCTATTTCAACAGACATCAAGGATTGACTGGGTCTAGAAAATGAACTACTATCTCTTCTCTGTGGGTATTGTAAGTTAGGCTGAGGGAACCTTGCACGTTTCCCATGTACTGAGGTCATCTGCCTTCAAGGTGGTCAGTCCAGCACTGCATAGATTTAAAACATCTAAAAATTGGTGTGTTACGTTCTCTGTGTGGAAGAGAGATTTAAAAGACCACAAAATAAATTTACTGATTGTTACATAACCCAAGCTGTGTCTAAGCAAAGCAACATACAACTAGTGTACATATAGTCAAATCAGTAATAACAGATGGGCTTGTTAATTTACAACTGAACAACTGATTTTTGCAGTATAGGTTTTGTAGGACATGAATGCGAATTCTCCCACTCCTGTGTCTCCAGTCAGAGGGTGATCTCTCCTTCTAGACTGTTTCAGCTAATTACCTCACTGCTTTTGTTGGTCACATGCAATTTGTTTTGTTTTCCCTCTCATGCTCATTTTACTTCTAGTTAGGATGATTGATGTTCAGGGAGCTTTTCTTTAAATGATCTGTTGAATTAGCCAAAGTCTAACGATTGTTAGTCTCAAATGCTAGAAGTTGCTTTCTAATCCAAGCTTCATGTAGAGCAATTTATCATGGCAGAAACCCAGCTCTGGGCTGCTTGGAAAGACCATATTTTCAGCATCTTATATGTTATATGGAAAAGCAATTACACTGTTGGCATCTAAACTACAGTCTGAGAAGCATGTAGCCATTTTAAAGAACACATGACTCGGACTGTACTTAAACATTTGAGGCTGCTAACTTAGGTTGAAAGTATCTAATGTTATCTTTAAACATTAAATTGCTACAAGTGTAAAATAAGTGAAATTCTCTGTAGTATAATAGTTGGCACTTTTCCAGTGCTTTTCATCCAAAGAACATAAAGCCTTTTTCAAAGGTGGATCAATATCAATATCTCCACTTCATTTCTAGAGGTAAGGAAACTGAGGCACTCAGTTTAAATAGCTTACCCAAAATCACAGTCAATGGCAGATATAGGACTAGGAATCTGTGAAACCTCTCTTTTGGGCTACATTGGAGGAAGTCTATCTAAATCTACAAAATATTACATATAAAATAATAATTACAGAACTTAAAGGTGAATGATAAAACATTATTTTGCTTCTTAGTAATGCATAAAGAACATCTCTAACTTTTCTCAACTTTTTTTCTGCTTGCTTGTTCATCTATACATCATAAATTTCAGGTCTTGAATTCCCTATTGCTATAGAACTCCCTGAGAAAACTCTCCAAGATACGAAAACCTGAGCAATTGCAAAGAAAGAGGAGACTTGTTCACACTGGGGCAGATTTTTCGTAAGAGCGTAGCACAGTGTGTTGAGTTCTTCAAGCTGGGCCAGTGTTCAAGACTCTGGTCCTTGTGTGTTGTTTACACTTGTTTAACTCAGCCTCTTGACAAACAATGAGGAGCAAAGGTTTCTGTGTAAGCCGTACAGCTGTGGGCCGAGATTTCTACAGAAGGTCTTACAGGGAAGTCTGGGCTTGATATTCCTAATTTTTTCTAAAGAATTGAAAAACACAGTATCTCCCTATCCTTACCCTTCCTTTTTTTTATTGTGAAAAATGTCCTGTTTTTATCATAAGGGAGCCATAAAAAGAAAAGATATTGGCTGTGTCCCTGCAAAGAGCACATACTTCTATTCTCAAAGTACTGCATGCTCCTGCAAATGTCTGTTACATTAGTGAGAAGAATTAAATACAAGGCAGACGTGTTAATTTCTATTGCTAAATGGCACAAGCAGTTACTCCTGAATATTGCAGCTAAAGAGGCAAATACTAACTGGCAATGCTTAACTTTTATAACCTTTTAAAATCATGGTAATATTAATCTTCCTGTATTTTAATATCCTCCCTCGATCCAAAATTAACCCCAAAGATTCACGCGTCCTTTTGGCTGAAACATAGCCCCTGATTCAGGTGCAATCAGCATGCAGTGGACAGTGTGAAGCTCCAAATTGTTGCACACTGTATAGCAGAATGTGGTGGTAGTGTTGCTTTTATTTACACCTTGTGGAAGTTCAGGCCACAGCATTGTTGTGAATTTAATTCTGTCCTAGCTATTCAAAGCCTGTTGCCTTGTCAACTGTTTAACATGCCAGGAAAAGCTTAAAAATTTGTTTCTCATCAAAAATGACATTTCAGTTTTGTAACTAGAACATGTGGTATCAAGTTCCCTACGCTTGAATTAAAATACAATTTGAAGCCCGGTTCATGGATTTAAAATACTGAATACAGATAACCTACAGATGCTATGCAAATATTCCAAAGAGCGGAATCAGGTGCTTGCTTTACATTCTACACATAATGTACATAAATTACTCTCTCTTCTAATCCACCCTATTTATTCACACACCTTATGGCCAGTCTAAACAAAACATACAGGTTTAATTATGCAATTAGTTAGATGCTGTGTTTTCAAGTAAAAAAACCCAACCTTTGTCACCAGGCCTTCTAGAGTTAGTTTAAGAGAACGCTGGTCATTGCACCCACACTGCTTCTTGGTCACTATCCTAGAGTCAAACACTGTTCAAAATTATCCTGAATTTAATCACTTTTCTTTTTGATAAAGGAACAAGCTAAAGCCAAAAAACAAACTCCACCTCCATCTCCCACTCCACAGCCAGCTGATGAGAAGCTGCCCTCAAGCCCAGTTTATGAGGTTGGTTAAAATCACAATTAGTAGCTTGAATAGCTTGTCCCACACATTTCAGTAGTGAAGAGGCTTTATATTTGTGGGTAATTTTTTGTGGCTTTGCTGTGAAGTTATGATGTGCAGTTAAGTGGTAAGCTGCCGCCTTCTTGTAGGAAGTTCTATTTAATGGGTCATGGAATTTGGGTTTTATAGCTAGATGTGTAAATATAAGGGGAGGTACAGGTAGCCTTGTATCTGTAAGATTTTTCTCTCCTACTAAAATATTAATAAGGGGTTAATGTGGGAAATGGAGTTCTTGCAACAGTTAATGTTAGAGTTCAGCCTTAAAAGGTGAAATTGAATAAAGTGAAAGAGATTTATTCTTCCTAGTGTTAAAATGTGATTGTTTTCATTGTAAATAAGAAAAATATAAATGCAATAAGCAAAAAAGTGACTAAGTGTGAGCAATATACTTGTCTTATATCATAAACCACCATTTATTAGCAATATTACAATATTTACACAATGGACCTGTTGACATTAGACACATGTCTGTTTAGTTGTAATGCACTTGTTGTAGTGGTATCTAGAGATTTAAAGTTATCGTGTCAGTAGTTCCTGGAATCATAACAGTGATGGTAGACTAACTTGATATCTGTATAATAGCTGTTCTGTTCTGTTGGATTCTAATCCCACTAAGGGTGACCTCAAGACAATCCTTCACGTGTACATACTATTGTCTGATAGTATTGAATATTGCTGTTTTCAAAGGAAATGTTTTCGCTAGTTTGAGTTCTAGTACTGAATGCAGTACCTAGGAACTTCTCTTCTGTACTATTGATGTCATGCTTGAAGGGCTGCTTATGTGACCCTGACAAGTTTCACCTTTGTTTTTCTAGGATGCAGCTTCATATGAGTCAGATGCAACCTACAAGAATTCCAATACAATATATTCAGCTGTACATGAGCCAGAATCCAGCTACAAAGCTGAAGAGTCAGACTACCAAGAAGCAGTCAGTCAGCGGGAGCCAGAATATGACCCAGAGACAGTCTATGAAGTGGCAGGGGCAGGAGACCTTTATCAAGCAGGTAGAGTGCTCTTATTTCTGAGTTGGTACCTTCAAATAGTAGGTAGTGTTTCAGTGAATAATTGAACTGATATGTCGCTGTAATTGGTTTGGGCAGCAACATAAAATCTAAGTTGTTAACATTTTAATTTTTAATTTAAATGTGCTGATATCAAATTAAAGGGGCAATATGGCAAAGCAGAACACTGACCTGCCTTTATAATGACTGGGCCTTATTTCCAGTGCTGAAAATAAACAACATTCATGCTTTAATGTTGAACTAACTATAATGCAAACTAATGACTGCTTTTAGCTGAAGCTTAGAGAGAGCCATCATCTTGCTTCTACTTATGTCATGTAACACAAGTTGACTCTGAAAAAAATTACAAAGGTGAACTTCAGATAAAGGCTTATTTTAGCCAGTGCTGGCCAGCCATCTTGAAAATCCTATTAACAAATAATTGCCTTTTAAAATTAAGCAACAGATGCATCTTTTAACCTTTGCAGTCCGGGACATTCAGCCTAGAAAGCTAAATCTGCTGATGGGGGAGTAGAGATCGGAAGGATGTGTTCTTGTTTTTTCATGTCGTGTGTGTGTGAGAGAGAAAGAGAGAGAGAGAGAGATGGTACTTTTTTCATCTTGTAAAAGTATTTATTTGTTTTTCTCAAAATTTGTTCATAAACTAATTCAAAGCTGCCTGTCTCTTCCCCCACCCCAGCCTCCACGGCCATGCGAGAATGAAATTTCTCTTCAAAGTGTGTCCCTGGATCTATTGACATTTTATAGACTTTTTCCTGAACTAAAGCAATGGGTCTTCATTTCTACCCTCTCATGCTCCTTTCTATAACAACCTCCCCATCCATCTCAATTTCTAATTTGTTGTAAAAATATCTAAGAAACTAATCAAAACCAGTATTTCCAAAATTGTGCCTCTTCTGGGTGCACACTGACACAGTTGGCTAGTTTGTTTCCTTACCTCAATCTGTGTCCAAATTACAATGGAGATGTGAACGAAGAGTGCCAGATTACACTTTCATAAATGAGGGCTCTATCTATACATAGTGTGGTTTTAGTCCTCTAATGTGTCTGTCTTTTCTAACACTCTTTAGAAGAAAATACTTATGATGAATATGAAAATGAACTTGGAATTACAGCCATTGCCCTTTACGATTATCAGGCTGGTAAGCGCAGGTCTTGTTCTCTAATTTTGTAAGCTATGAATAACTTTGTCTAGTGTAACATTAGTGTAATACATATCCCCCACCCAGAATACATCAAGCCCAGCTGTAGCAGTTAGATATTAAGTGACCGCCAGGGCCGAAGAGTAACATTAATATTATGTATCAGAGGGGTAGCCATGTTAGTCTGGATCTGTAAAGTTTTCCTTGGTGTGATGGGTAGCAGTCACTATACAAGATTAATAGCATACCCAACGTGTAATGGATAAGAATTGAATGTTCTCCTTTTAGGGTGAAAGCTGCCACTGTAAAACAAGTAAGAGGAAGTCTGTTGCTCAGAGAAATCTTTTGATTATCACATTTTTCTATCCTGGTTTAAACATCTTTGTTTGGCGCATTGGAGAGAGGAAGGTAGCTAACATTACTAAGGTTCCTCTGTGAATAACTCCCTTTTTAATCACTTAATGCTACTAAAAATACCATTACCTAGGAAAAAGCTGACAACAGTAGAACTTCATGTGAGAGTACTAAACACATTGCCTCTTCCACTCTTTTCTCAGCGGGGGATGATGAGATTTCCTTCGATCCAGATGACATCATCACGAACATAGAAATGATTGATGACGGCTGGTGGAGGGGAGTGTGCAAAGGCAGATATGGGCTTTTCCCAGCCAATTATGTTGAGCTGAGGCAATAAAGAATATTGTCAACCGATTATGCCTTAATGCCATAGTCATTAAACCTGATTTAATACACTACAAATCATGATGCTTTTTTGAGGATGGAGGGATATATACATACTGCTTTTATATTTAATACTTTGCTGATGCTTTTTAAAATGTTTATGCCACAGAATTTGCTAATATATTGTAACTCTTATGTTCTCCACCAAGGCCCCTGGTAATGGTTTTTATGCATTTTGAAATGTTTTTCCTTTATTCTTTGCCAAATTAGTGATTGTCATTAAATACCATTTCAAGGACTATTAGCTGCCTGTCATAAGAATGCATGTTTCACTCATACCTGTAAGTGAACAGAATTACCTAGTGATTAAGTCTAGTTAGTCTTCCAGTAAATGTTGTCAGCTAAAGATCATGGCTATGTAGGTAATTTGCATTTCCACATGAGTAGGAGTACACTTGTATTTCTATATATAATGTATGGATAAGGGAAGAGAAGGACTTGAGAGTTACAGTTAATGACAACTACCTAACTTTGAATATTGGCCAATGGTTAGATATGTATTGATGCTATGAAGGAAAGATTCCAGTTATTCATTATTTCATTTTAAAGTGAGGTCTCTTGGCTCTTTTATGGACTTTCTGGTGCTACTGCTTTTGTCTTTTCCCCTATGGACATCTTAGCACTAGCTCTTGCTAATCGCTTTGTTCTCTCCCCTCTCCCAGAAAACCCTTTTAAAGTTGCTACAAAAGTGCTTGCAAAATTTCAGTGTTGACTCCCCCAAGGACATACATGGTCTGTTCAAGGAACCCCAAACTGGCATCCAAACCAGTACCCCACTACCTACAGTAACAGTCTCTCTGCCTTAAAGATTAAAAGGAAGTACAATGTTGCTATATTATATTGGTACACACGATGCATTTTTGTTCATACAATGAAACAGGTAGGCTTGCAGTTCAGTAAGACAGTTATAACCATATTTCAGTGAAGAAATGTTAATACAAATACCATAAAGCCATTTCAGATAGTCTCCACTTCTGATCCACATAAAGACAACTATCCTCTTTATATGTTCAGCTGAAACTGCCAGTAACATTTCTCCTTAACAAAGGGGTTAGTCCTGTTCTTTGCCAAAATAGAAATTAAAGTTCTTGTCACTTTTAAAAATTGGTTTACTTCACCACAAAAGTTAGTGCCCCTACCAAAGATAGTAAGTTCCAGCTAATAATGCATATGTTAAATGTGTATACTGTCTGTATCCACCTTCTGATCAAAATGAGAATGGCAGGGTACATTTGGTACATCTGGTACATTTGGAACAATGGAGTACAGAAAATCTTTGTATAAAATGGCACAGTGTATGTAGGAAGAAGGTATCATGTTGAAACCAAGTCTTGGATGGTTGGGACAATCTTTAATTAATGTCATGTATGTCATATGACCATATTTTTTTCCTCTTCCGTGGTTTCATTTTTGTTGTATTGCATTAATAGATTGGGTTGGGTTTTATATACAGTTTATTTTATCCAATTTTGCATACACCACATAGGAGATATGATTTTTTGTAAATTAAATATCCAAATAAACTTTTTGAACCATTTTCATGGGATACTTTTTTGTATTTTAAAGCTGATGTATCAAGAATGTTGAGGTTTCAGTTATGAGATTCTCATTGTTCACTCATCTGGTCACCTTCACCATATCTGCTTCCAGGTCAATCAGATTCTTAACACCATGAATAATGAGTACTTCCAGTGGACACTGCTATGTAGTGCCCAGTTATTGCAGTGATAGGTACCTGTCTGAATGAGTATTCCAGCAGCGCCCTGCTGAACTTTCTGAACACTCCCTAACACACACATCCACTGGCTAGCCTCCTGTTCCTGCCCCCATATGGAAACATTTAGATTTTAAATAAAGGGGTTATGGGCCGGTTTAAAAAAGAGCGTAGCTCTCATTTAGGCACCTCGGTGAAGTGAGCTGACTACCCCTGCCCAAAACAAACATATGCAGGATGCCACAGCTCCCACAGAGAATGAGAGGTGCAACTGGAGCTGCAGGATACTGAGGTCTTTGAAAATTTGACTCTTAGCTGTGGTTTTTGTGGGGAGAAAATAGCTGTACATAACTGACTCCTAAGAAAACCAGCTGCTGTGTGTCATAAAACGTTATCTTCATAGCCCTGCTATTCAGGGTCCCAAAGCATTAGCTTCTCCACTATATTTTGATACAAAGCTAAAGCAAGTTGCATATCTGTGTTGTAGAAACTACCTTGGAAGAAGCTGGATGGGAGTAGGTTGTAGCTGTCCAAGGACACAGCCAGGCCTTCTGGCATCTGGGTGGAAATGATGGGTGGCTTGGGAGCCTTCTGGTACTGGGGAAGAAGATACATGTTCTCTATTTTTTCCCCTTCCCTCATGTGGACAGGGTCATGGGTGACACAAAATTCTGGGGAGCAACTTGAATTCTAAGTTTCCCGCCTCACTAACCCTTCACTAGCTAGTAACTAGGTGCCCCACTGCTCTTCCCTTAACTCAGATCTGGATCACCTGAAAATGAAGCAGTATGCTAGGTGCATGTTATTGCAAAAATGATCATAACTGGAAAGATCCTTGTTAAGTGTTACTAGGATTTGGCACTAACATCCCCTTGAGATGAATGAGTCGGTACATATT